>NC_091053.1:16188159-19034227 GCF_963966145.1 Tenebrio molitor | reverse complement strand
GAACATATTATTTAATAAGAGTAGAATGCAGTAGATTCAACGAGCATGAAGGCTATTACCCACGAAGATGAAGTCTGCTGCATGAGCTGCGGACGAGTGCTGTAATCATCCAAGTGGGTAATAGTCATTACATGCTAGTAGAATACGATACTTATTACATACTTCATTTTATTTTAAAAAAATCGTGCACAGAGAAATGTATCATTTCAAAATAGATAATTGTAGTACAAATATTGCGCTGTATCATGGCATGACCTATGTGATGATTTGTAAATGGAATTTTACGGTTGGCCACTACCCGGTGCGTTACTATTCATTACGCACGGCCCTGGATAATCAATAGTATTATTTAACAGTATTAAGGCATATATTAAGTATGTACTTAACTTAACAAGTCATAACTTAAGTCCTTTTAACATTTAGGTACTATATCAGATACCTACATTATTGTTTAAATATTTTGAGTCTTCAATCTTATATGTATTTTGATATTTTTGAAATTTCATTTTGTTTGTTGTAAAATTTTAAATTGTCCATCACAATATAAACTTGTGTAAATTTTTAAATATCCTTATATTTGCATGAAATGTTTTTATTATTTTTTGTAGTACTGCTTTTATATAATAATTATATAATGATATAACAATGGCATTGTGTAGGTATAACACATTTATAATAAAATATTATAATAATAAATTACTCCCACATAGGTGTAGTAATTTGCATAAAATGTCCACTTTCTTGACGCAATTTTCATTTCTGAAGCAATTATGTGATTGGTTAAGGTTTTGAATTTCCAGGTCGTTTTTATAATATCAATCCCATTCTATCTTCCTCAGTGTCTATTAAACAACGTAGGTTAGGTATATCAAGAGTCCTGTGGAATTCGAATATATTTGATTTTAGCCGCTCTATAAGAAATAGAGAAACAGAGGTTATGTAAATCCATTAGTAACAGGTTTTTAATAAAGACTTTTGTAAGATGAAAAGTAGTTAGAATATAGAAAAACTGAAGAAGATCACAAGCAAAACAAGTGAGACGTCAAACTCACAACTGACGATAAGATTTAATAGTTTGATATTTGACTGTTGACATCTGATTTGACGGCTCGACATAGTTCGACACAATAAAATTACAGAACCGCACAATTCCATAGGACAGGACTCTTGGATATACGTTCTTTTAGATTTCTTTTTGTAGGTAGTTTACAAAAGAAAGCAATGCTTCTAACTTCTTAATTAGCTATAACTTTTAAATTCCTCTAAACATGACTGTGTTAATTAAAGTTCATAAAAGACGCAAATTACCGAGCTAGCTCTAAATAAAAGCCACACAATTTTCAATTATTTACTAAATAAAGGTTCACCCGCAAGCTCGTTAACGTTTCTAAAATTTAACCTAAATCGCTAATATTTTCGTTCACGTTCACGAAATTCCTATTGATTCATTTCAGGTTGACTAAATTCAAGAGATGCCTTACAAGCTTACATTATTTAAAATAATAGTAATTGTAAATGCATAGCGATATAATTTCGAATACTCAGACATTATCTCGAATTTTCTAGTTTCTTGACTTCAAAACGCGAAACCGAACCAATAAATTAAAAAATGAAATGTTTAAATGTTTTTCTTGTGACGCACAACTACAAATTAACGAGCTGTTAAATAACACTTAACAAAATAACTGAATGTTTGTGTTTTAGTTTCGTCATTTAAATGTCTATCTAAATCCACAAAATGTTCTATTCTTAAAAATAAATTAATATCGCTTTCGCGGAAAATTGAAATGAGTTATTGCTTTCACTACAAGCATACTCGTATAAACCCACTACTGTTGATTCATTCTTGTGTTGTAAAATCGTTTTTCGCTACCGCTTGCTTTAGAAGTTGATAAAGATGATGTTGCCGAAGGTCAAGTAGTGTATCGAGTAAATTTACAAAAACCATTTTGTGAAGAAATCAGGTAAATTTGTAGAAATGTCAATTTATAAAACAAGCCACTTGATTTTCGTGGGCTCTAATAAACAAAAAGGTAATGGGATATTTTTTTTATTTTACTACCTTAGGACACTAGTAAAGTTCATTCACGTAAGATTTTCCTCGTCAAGGTTAAATTATTTAACTTTTTAGCTGTGTGATTTTTACTTCAAGAATATTTTAGCTATGTATGTCGCCAATACGGGCTGATCAAGTAACCATGTCATGCTAGGTCGGGATAGGAATTTTTCAGTTCTTGGCTACATTTAATTAACGCAATTTTCAATTTAGCTGTTAATAAAACCCCTCCCTTTTTCGTTCTTAGGAATAGAATTTTATGAAAAAATCTGTGACTTTATTTCACACGTCAAACTGACATTCAAAATTAAAACCGTCAAATCGCTCCAACACGATAATGTGAAAATTACTAGGAAAGGAGGCGCAGGATGCAACATGACAACAATTTGACAAGAAAAATCCCACGTGAATGAACTTTAGTGAAAATTGGTTATTTTATAAGTATTATCCCCATGGTGCTTATTAAATTTTTTGCACAATCGAAAGCATTTTTTTTTCCAAGAGAAAACAGTGTTAGAAAATTCAATTTAGTGTAATCAAAAGTGGTAATTTCTTTTGTGTAAGGTTGGCAATATCAAATTTGGCAGTTAGTTGTCAACACCTCATTGTTACATCCGTTCACATTAAATTTAGATTAAATGACAAATATATACATTAATAAATAATAATAGTCGGTGTTGAGGTGAATTTTGTAAGTATGGTAATAATAATAGTCTATCAGTGTGTTACCAACATAACAACAAAAAAAAGTAAATTAACGCTAAATAGAAAAAAATGTGGTAAGCAAAACGTGGTATATAATTGTCCGATTTGTTGCGTTCGTTGCATAAAATGTACTACTCATGTAAAAATACTTACATTTTGCAATTTATCGCATAAATAACTGTCTAAAATTTCGAGTTGTTTGTTCATTTTCTTGAGTAGGTTATGTTTGGTTGCTATGCAAACGGCGTCGAATATAATAAACAATCAAATGTTTTTTATTACATTAAGTTGAAATTTACAAAATAGTGTATGACGTGAAAATGAGTGAAAGTGAACAAATATGACCAGAAAAGGCAAAGGAACGGTGCAGAAACTTTCAAAGAAATTATTTACCGCCCTTGGGTTTTTTTTTGTGATTTATCGGCAACCAACTTTGGCGGCAAACATAAGTTACTGCTCTGGAAACGCAATCGAAAATGACAGATCGTGCAAAAATCATCTACAAGCTGTCCCAAAATCACCAGAGGAGCTCATATTGGCGCATTCTTTGCAAACATCCGAGACAAAAGTCATAATGAAATTATGTCGAGACTCCAATCGTTTTCAACTGGGACACTGCAGAACAGGGTGCTTGTGCGAGGCCAGTTGCGCTTTATTAAATTTAGAAAAAAGCGCTGAAATCAAAATAAATCACGATAACCGTACTGAATTTACCAATATCTGTCAGTTGGCTGTCACATATCTGTTCATTTTTGTCTGAAGAATATTGCGAAATGGAAGTAATTTAGCGTGAATGTGGACGTAATTCTGGAGCTGCCGAATGGAAATAAGCGATTGGGTGTCGAAATAGACGACACATGAAAGAAAATGTTTTTTAAGACTCATAAATCGTGCAAGAAACACAGACACTGGTTCGTATCGAGTTTCTGGGCACCCTCGAGATTCAATCTTGGCGCTCATGCTGTAATGATAGTATTCTCAACCTTGGTTAATAATATGTATATTAGCTATTGTTTGTCATAAGAATTAAAATAAATTTAAAATCTGAAATTTATCATTTTATCTGGTGTAGTTATCGAGCACCATTATTTAAAATTAGTATTTTTCTTCAATATTTTTTAAAATATGACTTCAAGGAAGCTTTTATACAAATGTTCTCCCTAATACAAGGGTGCATAATTGTACAACCATTGGTTAAAAAATGAAGTTGTTAGAAAAACAGGCTTATTCACGAGGAAATTTTCGTTATATGCAACCCAAAATACAAGAAACTCCTAGAACTAACTTGATATTTTGTTTAATTCGAAATAAATTAGCAATCCAAGTAGCTTGGCGAATATTATTAATCATGACACTTTCTCTTTATTGAGGTTATGAGCAAAAGTTAATATAAATGTGACAGACAATGAGACCCGCAATCGTTGATTTAAGTATTATTATTTATAAATTTAAGAAGCTAGAAACCATTAGAAACTCTGGTGACTAACCCTGTATAACATACATCTTTTCTCTCGGCCACTTTCATAAAGTATCGATTTGTATTGTATCTTCTACGATTTAATTTCATTTAATTTAGATCAAGGGAAATGGGTTCTTACTTACATCAATTGCTTCAGGAGCGACTCAGGACTTTGAAACAGTTGTACTGCATTAATCATAATTTTTTAAAACGAACTATAGTGAAAATAATGTAAGAAGTCCCGCGGCAAAAATGCGAACTAATGAATGTTTCTATGGTAATGAGCAAACATTTTGAAAGTACATTCAAAACAATAAATCTTCGTTTAAGACGTTGTCATTGATTTGAACAATTCAAGCTAAATTTTCATTTTTGCAAGATATCGAAAAAGTAAGAAACTTTAAAAATTTATACAGTGTGATTGGAAAAGGATGAGGACAAGTTGAATTTGGCGCCATAAATTATAGTGCGTTTCATGTTTTGTGTGTGGCAGTTTTGCTTCAGAAGAGCCTCGCTGTCAAGATTTATCCTTAGGTTTCCGTCAAACCAGGGTCAAACCCATTGTTTTGATTTCATTTGTCAATTGTCACAATTTGCAATTCCCCAGTAGATGCGCCCATGATCATATCAAGCTTTATTTTTGCTGTCAATACTTGTTACCAACATGACAAATTATTCACTAGGCGCCAAATTCAAATTGTCCTCATTCTTTTTCAATCACACTGTATCTTCAACACAGACATTATTTAATGTGCAAAAAATAGCCACACAATTTACTATAAAATTAAAATTTTTGTTTTGAATGTAGTTACAGAAATATTAGCGCTGCTGTCAAATTTGACATGGGACTTCTTACATCATTTTTACTATAGTTAGTTCATCTGAGTTCATGATTTTGATGCAACAATTTTAGGCACCAATTGTGCTTTGACTGTTTTGGTGTAATCCGCCTCAATTAACTTACAAAAGTGAAACATTATACTTTAAAAAATATAACTTGTACGTTAACAACTTTGTTATTTATAACGTGGTAACCGGAATGGCTCATAAATCTGTGCGACAATGGAAGTTGATACTAATGGAGCAGGTAGGGTTTATTGTTGATCCCCCAATGGAAAGCGGATATTTGCAATTCCAGTCGATCTTGTCAGGTCTTTGCAAGTTGATTTAACAAATACCGTGCCTTCAAATAAATTCAGAATTAGAGTAGCCTGTGATTTTATTATGAAGTTGGCAACATGCAATTTTTAAAGACAGCACAGCAGTGACATTTGACAGCACAGTGTTTATTCTGATCGTGACATAAAACTATTGACAACTGTCAGTGCTAAAAAGTCTACCAACCGTTAATAGACAAAATATAGAAGTCACAGCCTATTTGCTATTGCTATTTGCTACTACGGTAAATAAATTGTATCGTGGCGTGATTTATTTAGCTAGGATTTTTGTATTTTTAAAATATAAAAAGGAATAAAACTTTATTACGGGAATAATTTATGTCCTTTTATCATTTTTGTTGTTTTTCTTAACAATACAGCACTCAGTACTTAATCACTAATTAGTAGCAAAAAAATCAAAATTGATTAGTCATTAATATAGCTCAATTTGAAAACGTAATTTCCCTGGTGATGGCAAACTCTGCCAACTGATAGAAAGTTTCAAATTATGGACGCTTCGATAGTCCATTAAGCTTTACTAACTATTTAACTATTTCCGATAACGTAATCTCTTTCTGCCGCAGACCTACTAAACATTTTATTTCTCTCGAGGGTTCATCCTTGCTAAAAAATGAATGTTTCTCGTGAAACATCATAAACTATTTGTCCGGCCAAATCATTTAAGTAATACATAGTCCAGTTGCAAAGACTTTTTGCACTTCTGCACCAGTTCTCATCACTATCAGATTTATGGTGTTTATTTGTCTTTGCCACAAGGAAAAATGATAAATTGGACGCTTTTTCCCTTCTCGATGCTTTGATAAATTTGCTTTTTATGGCGATGAATTCGGTAATCATTTCCAAGCAATAACTCTCTATCATTGTATATCTATGGGTTTTTATAAAATATACAGTTTGCTCATTAAATTTAATGGGATTAATGATTTTTGTCAACTAAAATCTTTAATTGAATAATAATAATGCTAAGTGTTCCAAAATGATTGCGGTATCGTAGTATTTTTGACAATTTGAATGTTTTCGCTTTTGACGCATACTTGACAAGAACCGTCAAAATGGCAGGTATAAGAGAGGTTAGGTTTATCAACCAAACAATATTAACTAAATCAGTTTGTAATGGTTTTAGAATACCTAATAAAATGTTTTGACTAGTTTTCGTTGGGTAAACCCAAGGCATCATTTCACTTTCTTGTGAATTTTTGAATATTGACAACCGGCAATGAATGACAGGAATGATATTTGACACCTGCCAGCGGCTTGGAGGTTATGTTTGGTGTAGTGTAGTGCGGGACGTTATCGTCGAAAGGTGGCAAACTATTTTTTCCGATCCAAGCGCTCTACAATACTACAATCATTTTTGAACACTTTGCATTAATAAATGAGATCTTCAAGAAAATATTGCAGAATGTTTAGAATAATATATTGAGAGTTTTTTATGATAATGAAGAAGTTTAGCTGCTGTACTTGCAAATGAAAAGAAAATAATGTATTTTGATATTCAGTCTTGTTTTACCTAGTACGTTTGTTGATAAATATTTCTTTAAGGTATTGTAAAAGTAATGAGATGAAATATTTCGAATTTAATATGGAAGAGAGCGTGCTTGGAGCCGCTCATTTCCGTCTTTTTTGGAAATTGTTCCTCAACGCTCATTTATTAAATTCTCATTTCATTACAGTGAAGCCGGAGTTTAAATATATAGGAAATATGCACGGAAACGAGGTCTTGGGTCGCGAGCTGATCCTGAAACTGGCTGATTACCTCTGCGAGCAGTACATGGCAAGCAATCCCAACATCCAGGCTCTGATAGAACAAACCCGAATCCACCTTATGCCCTCCATGAATCCAGACGGCTGGCAACTCGCTACCGACACGGTGAGATTGATTGCCCCAATTATTCCTTCCCTTCTCTCCAATTCATACTCAAATAAGATCCGACGTCTTCAGATTGCTCTTGCTCCTCTTTCAGGGCGGCAAAGATTATCTGATAGGTCGAACCAACAACAATTCCTTCGATCTGAACCGAAACTTTCCCAACTTGGACCGGATCATGTTCACCAACGAGGAGAACCACCTCGACCACAACAACCACCTTCTGGAGCAGCTGACGCGTCTCAAGGAACCAGTTAGTCCCACCCAGTTGGTCTTGCATTGTTTCACGACGAAATGTTTTCAGCTTCAGCCAGAGACCAAAGCTGTGATCAGACTGATCATGCAAATTCCTTTCGTGCTTTCGGCTAATCTTCACGGAGGAGATTTAGTTGCTAATTATCCGTATGACGAGAGCAGGTCTGGCATGCCGCAGCATGAGTACAGTGAAACTCCAGACGACGAAACATTTAGGTCAGTACAGCTTGACAAAAACAGCTTGGCACATGAAAAGAGAAACAAGAGAAGGATATGGCTAGGGTTGTAGGTACGGTACATTCAATCAAGCAAATGTGCTAAACAGTCCGGACTGGGATCATTTCAGTCCACTACGCATCCATCAGCCATGTGCCAAGCTGTTTTTGTCGAGCTGTACGCGGTTTTAAGACTTTGCTGGTACAGATGTCTCGGTTGAGTTGTTTGCAGCGAGGAATTACTAAATGTAAGGGTGAGGAATTGAAATTTGCAGATATTTAGCTCTTGCGTATTCGTCGCACCACGAGGACATGGCCAATCCGAGGAGGAGGGGTTGCGGTGAGGCAGACAGTGCTGGCTTCGCTAAAGAGGGAGGAATTACGAATGGAGCTAAATGGTACAGTCTTGCTGGTGGTAAGTCTCCAGTTGCTTAAATCTAGGTAGAACTGATTAGTTAAGTCATAAGTCATTATAGTCGAGTTGGATTTGTTGTGGCAACAGTTTATAGCAAAGACGCAGCAGTGAAAACGAGTGCGGGAGGGAAACAGTAAATTTGGAGATAATAAAACTGCCACAAAAGTTCAAACATAAATATCAAATATGATCAAAAATCATCTTCTGTAATTTTTCTTATGCGTTTCTGGCTATAAATAAGATAAAAAAGAACAGGAGTAAAGCTCGAGGGTTTATAAGGAAAGTATACGAATCAAAATTTACGAGATGTTTTCTCCAACAAACCATTATTACTGTATGGGGTACTCGTCCGCTTTATGTAGGTCGGAATTTTATGTCTTTTATATGATCATTTTTATTTTCACCTGTGATTTTATTTGATACAACGATCAGTCCTACTTGGGCATTTTATTTCTATATTGCAATCTTATTATCGTTGACAAAAAACTAAATCGAATACTCTACATTACGGTACGAGGGCGGTAAGTGCTTTATAACAGATCGAGAAAAATTGAAGATTCGGGTTTTTTCGCTTTTCAAGATCTGCTATAAGCACTTTAACATAAAAAATACTGTATGGGTATTTTAGTGATATGAAACAGAACAATAGAACATTTCAATTTTAGTCTAAAATTCGATTTTTTACATTTTTTTAAGATGAAATATTTAATTATGTGTGCTAAAGAATTTGGCGAAAATTGTTTTATTACTGCCATTACATATTATCAGATATTTCGTTTTTTGCAATTTCACATCAAACACAATAAATTTTAATTGCTCGAAATGTAGATTTTCCGCTAGAATTTTTTCAGTTAACGATTTTATTACATTTTTTTTTAGCATGTCATTGAAAATCTAAAACATATTAAATGCAAGCAAAGCGTTTAAAATATTTTTTTTAGAATGATTATTTTTGATTTTGGACAAAAATACTTGAATAGCATCAAGATGGGGTTGGCAGAACTGCAGAAGTGATAATTTTTCAGAACGTGAAGCCAGTTTTTCAACATTTACTGAAAAAAATAATATAAAAGACAACATCTTCTAATATAAATTTCTATAGGGTATCTACAGGGTGTCTTAAAATTATCGTATTCCGAGTTCGGGGCTTAGTAGGGGACATCCTGTTGACCAAGTAAAAATGTTTAAAAAAAAGTTGCTGTCACTTTGAAAAAAATATCAAAGTTGCCAATATTTGTTCAAAAGTACCTGATTAATATTCTAGCTACGTTGTACTGTCCTTTTGAACAAAAATTGGAAAAATAAAACTTTTATTTTTTCGAGATAAATCTGTTTTTTCAAGAAATGTCTTTTCATTTATATTTTAATATTTTCCATAATCATCCTCACCATATTTCAAAATGAATGTCAACCATTTATATTTTTTATTTGAAGAAAACACGATGAAAAGTTTGAACCTTCAGAAACCCCCCCCCCCTATATTTTTTATTTTATTTTTTCGAGATTCCTGAGATTTTTCCCTACAGGACCCCCGACTTGGAATACGTTAATTTTGCGACACCCTGTATAAATGATTGTCGGGTCAAGCCAGCTTTGGAAAAAATATTATTGTGCCGCCTTTTTGAAACACATGCCCAATTATAATTTATTATTATCTGTCACTTCTGGCATTAATGGTGCTTTATTCGCGCTTTTCAATCCAGTTTTCGTTCCTTAGATTCGTTTCAACACAACACAGTTAATAAACACCAAAAGTCTGTATTTTTCAATACAAATTGTCCGGTTTTAGAGCTAAACAAAATTTGTGAGGGTGGGATTTAGCGAATAACCTAACCTGAAAATGTGAAATTCAGAATTTGCCGAATTTATTCTACATATAAAGCGGCACATTTAAAATTTGACAAGTTTTTATAGTAAGCTAGACCAGACAATGAAAACTGCAAAGTGACAAGTGTAAAGTGTCAAATGTCAAATTTACAAATCCAGAACAGGCGGCAAATCTTGAAAAAAGAATTTTTGCGATATTGTCAAAAATCTAACGGGACACGGTATCAAGTCCGGATGTTATTTTATCAAAGAATATTTTTAATTACTTTACAAGAATTTCTTCTTTCCTTATCCGTTTGATTTTATCTCGAAATGAAATTCTGATCACATTACCTGGACTTTGATTCAGTTTCATTAGTCACGTTTTTCCCAATCTACGAATTGTTCTGTTATAATATCTCGATTCATAAATATTTATGCCTTGCTATCGAAGGAAACCCTCACACCCCTTGCCCCAAAATGCCATCCTTAAACGGTATACGTATATTCTCCTATTGATTATCGATTAGGACCCTCATCTTATCCATATTTGTTTTAATCCGCCCTTTATTTCACCTCGAAGTTTTCCGGGACGAAATGTATAAAAACTTTTGTCATGTTAGCTTCCTCGTTAAACTTAATTATGATTGAAACCCATAAAAAGCCTAACGTGATTTGAGGTTTCCTCACGTTGATCGTCCCCCTCATAAAGAGACAATTTTTTCGCCAGCATCTCCCAAAAATCGCGTCTGTTTTTATACCATGCAAGTCAGAATTGAAATGATTTGTTACCCCCTCGAGACATCCCCATCCGTTGTCTCCGAGATTGTGTGTACGTTTTCAAATTTACGTCATCCGCAGGAATGCAGGATTTCAATTATCTCTCCAGCAACGATTTCGAAATAACTTTAGAACTTGGTTGCAAAAAATACCCACCGGCCACTGAGCTCGAGCATGAATGGGAGCGAAACAGAGACGCCTTAATTCACTATATGTGGCAAGTAAGGGTTGGAACGTGTAAATGAGGGTCAAGGGACAATCTTGGTTTTTCGTTTCAGACACACATCGGCATTAAAGGGATTGTTTATGACAGCGTCTCCAAACGGGGAATAAGCAACGCAGTTATACACGTGAAGAACGTCACCAGGGGACCCTTCCAGGACATTCAGCATGACGTTACCTCAGGTAAATAAGTTTTTGGCCTGTCTTAATTGTTCAAAGCGGGAAGTATCAAAGCTATCTACGATACCTAAATGTGAAATAAAGGAGTTTTTCGTTAAAGTAGGTCGTGCAAATGCTTTTCATTGCTATTGTAAAGCAAACATGTTCTTTGTTTAATTATTTTCAAAATAATTGTGACAATCGCCCATTAAAAGAAACATTTTATTTTATCCCAAAAAATGAATATAATTTATTAATTCCATTCGAACAAATATCGGGTGTTCATTTAAATGTATCCTCCAAGTAGACATTGAAGAGTCGATTGTGAACGCACCACAAATTACAGATCACGAGATCACGGATCAGCCGCTTTAATCTAACCTCACTTTTTGCGTTGTTTGTGTTTTTACTCTGCAGACCAGTTACAATTTTATAGAAGGAAAAATAAATTGCGCTTATCTGTAAAAAGTAATTAAGGGCTTAAGTCACAAGTCAAACAATCTTCATCTCAAGAAATTCCTGCACATTCATCGTCAGCCCATCGGTTACATTTAGGACTTCATTTAATCCACCCCTAGCGGGGGTAAATTTGAGAACAGGTCACTGCAGGAAAGGCAACTCGGTTCTTCTGAAGAAGACGTGGAATCAGGTTGCGTTGTTTTTGACTTGTTCGCCATTTGAATACTTTTTTGTGTTCTATTTTTACTTTAGAAACGTAATTTGCGTCTTTTTTTGTACTTTCCATTTGCGAGAAAAAGAAATGTGACAATTCAGCACATGCAGCTCAAAACCGGATACCTGTATCCGGTTTTGTACAACTGTTTGGTGTTCGTCGATTCCAGAAAAACAAATACATACATACCATTTTTTACATACCTGTTTGTGGTTTTAACCCCTAAATTCCAACAATAAACTCCTTGAATAAACTTGATCAAAACTTTTAACATAACCTTACTTTTTTTAAATTCTGTAACGTACTCTGTAGATGAATCTGTTGGTAAGCCACGCAAAGATACCCCCTTCACCGGCCTAACTGAATATACTTATTTCAACTAGGTGGTTTATCTCGGAAAGAAAAAAATAGGGGTAGAATATCCGCTTTCGGACAACTATAGATAGGTACAGTTTTGGAGAACTCTCCTCTACTTTTTTTGACTTAAATAACTAAATCTGGTGAATCTAGTAATTTCTTGGTGTGATTTACACTTTCATTATTAAACAACGATGTCATTTTCACTTACCTATTCCTAGTTTAAAAGCGGTTTATCAAAAATTTGTGGATTTTAGAGTAACTATCACAAAGTATGAAATGAGGTTATGTTAATCACAGCTCTCTTGTAGAGAGGGCTGTGTGTTAATGCTGCAAGAGCTTCTCGACACTTCTTGGTAAATTTTGTCAATTTTTCTCACTGAATATATGAAAACACTTAAAAAAGTACAGTTTTGTTTGTTTTGTAATTTTTTCTTTAAATTTTTTGAAAGAAGTGCAGTGTAAATTTAACGTTTTCACCAACATAAAGAATATCATAATAAAGGTTCTAAAAACAAAAAGATTTGAATTTTGCAGTAATTCAGTGCAACAAAAATAAAATCCCTTTTGATTATTCAAGTCCAAAAAAAAAATTAGAAATGAAACATCTCTAAAGTATTTTTCGAATTTTCTTCCACCTCTTTACTTCTTAAACATCGATTGCGCTCTTAAAAAGCGACAAAAGTGCAGTTATCAAGGAAGCTATTGTGTGACCGTTTATCGAGACAAGTTTCCCAAACTTGTTTTCGGAAAGAAACATTTTCTTTTATAAATTCCTATCATCAAACGCTTTAACTTGTTTTGTTCCTAAAACGTCTTTTATTGTAATGGGAATTGATTTTCCATTAGATTCGTTTAAAACATCAAGGCCAATGTGTAAAGTTCCAACATAGCAACGTAGGTACTTTTTAATCGTACACATTTAAATTTCACTTAAAATTAAATTACATTTTTTATTCAGTTATACCCACACATTTCAAATCGAGAAATTTGTAACTAATTGCATTTATTTCATTATTTATATTAAATTTGCTGAACAAATCCAAACCCCAAGGAATAATCGTAACGAGAGATTTTCTGAGAATTTAATTTATCCAGTTGCATGACTAGAGCAAGAGCAAGAATTTTCTGTCAGTTCAAAACGCGTTTCTGAATAATTTCAACATTAACGAAGTTAAAATAATTAGACAGTATTAAATGGATCTCAAATGATGGAGTTTTATATTTGGAGAGCCTTGCAAGACAAAACAAGTTTTTTGCATAAATTGATCTTTGTAACTGTTTGTGATATGTTAGATTCATCCGGTCTAGTAGGTACAAAGTATTTGAGTGTTTTGAATTTTGACGCATATTAGAAAAGTGATACCAACTATCAAGTACTGTCAAAATGACAGCTATAGCTGTCAGCTATAGTTTATTAACTTAACAATACATGATTATTCAGATAAGAATATCTGAGTGGAGTAGGCAACCCAAAAATCATCAATCAATGTGGTGTCCCCTCTAAAGAAACCTTTTCAGTTCCTGAAACGACGTTTCTTGAATTATCTTCTTCACAAAATATTCAAATCGTACCCAAGCTATGTGCATTTTATCAAAACATTCCCATATTGTGTCCACACGTTTCTCTACGGTTCTCTTCTATTCACGTTACCACTTTGCTGTCAAAAAGCATTGTTACTCCATTGTGCTAGCACACCAACAAGTTCCAGTAAAATGTACTTTTGGAGCAAAACTGCACCAAAGAAGCTTATCTCCCGTTTTGCTCTTACTTTTATTTGACCCTTAATTTTTGTTTTAGTGCACGATGGAGACTACTTTCGGCTTTTGACCCCAGGACAGTACAGAGTGACGGCGTACAAGGACGGTTATTTGCCGCATTCGAGGATGGTTTCAGTGACTAACCCTTTTCACTCTCCAGCGCAAAGGGTCGACTTTGCCCTCAAACCTATTTCGGCAAGTTCATGGCCTGAATTTTTACAACGCTACCATTATGTTCCAAAGATAACACACATACTTCAACCCTTGGAACTCACCGATTATAATTAGAACAATTTCAATTAACAACAAATAAAAACAGTTTCTTATTTTATTGTTCTTCATTCAAAACAGTTTCACTTTATTACCTTTTAAGTTCTGTAAATTTTTATTCTCGGCCTAAAATATATTTCTTTCACCTCTCTGTTTTGTTTTTTAATTTTAACAATTTTTATTCTCCTTTTTATTTTCCTCCTACAAGTTTTTAACACATTTTTTTTTCAGCATGTGCATGGAAAACATTTTCACCTGAATTCATTCTTATCTGCATGAGTGGCGTTTAATCAACATATCACCACTTTTTCATTTAGATTAAAATCAATTGTTGATATTTTAGGTGCCGCCATATGTGAGAATTCAGTCCAATAATTTTGTTGACGCAAAACTCGATAACAAATATGAGACATTACAAGACTCTTGGAATAATTGGATTAATACGAATCGAGAGCCGATAGCGGTTCAATAATAATTTATTTATGAATGAAAATCTTGTATATTTTTGTCTTCGACGGCTTTACGCCGTTCTAAAAATTTTACTGTGAAAAAGGATCTCGTAATTTGACTTTGTAGCATAATTCGAGTTCAAAACTAAATTACTAAATGTGTAAAATAGTTTTCAATATAAATTGTGTATCGTTTCTGCTGTACAAAAGAGCAACAAATATTGTTAACGTTGTGTTTATTTCTGTGGTTAAAATAAATATTTCAATGCTATTCATTCATTTTATAGTTGATTCTAGATTGATAGATGTTTCCAGAGCTATCATTAGAAAAGCTACAAATCTTTCAGATTCAATTAAATTATAATTAATTTTATTGACTTGTTACAATTACCTAATAGTTTTTATTAAAAGAATTTATCGTAAAATGTACATGTAATTTTCTTATTAAAAATAAAATCTAGTATAGAAAATCCTGAACTATTTTCGTTTTTATTTTCTGTTGGGTTTTGTAAAACAAGTTCTGTTCTACCCGAAACCCCAAGGCACTATACGCGGCGGACCAATGAAGTAATAAACTGGCGTGATCTTCACGTGATTAGTTATTAGTAAATCAGAGGCACATTTTTCATTTCCTCCCCAGGACTGCTTGCTGAGGCTTTCCTCACCTTTTCAAGCACAGTGGAAGGAAATTTTCGGGATGGCGTGAGCACTGACCCACCCTTCGCCTTATCTGTGATAATAAGACCTGAAAAAAACCCACACCAGATCGGGCGGGATTTGAACCCGGTACCCTTCGAATGCAAAGCGGCGCGCTAAGCGCTTGGCCACAGTGCTCGGTTTCTATTGATTAAAGAGCACGCGTTAAGAAGTATGGTGCAGCTCAATGCACACAGCTGAAATTTTCAAGTTTCCGCAAAGTGCGTTGCTGTTTCACTCAACTCAAATTTGGCGAGGCAGTATAAATCAGGTTTTTCACGAACTGTCACGTGAACACCTCGTGACTACTCCGCGGGTTCGCCGCGCCGGGTGTAGTATTGTGACAGCTTTAGCTTAATTTTGATCAATTGGTAAACACTTTTACAGATATTTGATTAATTTTTTATTTTATCAATAGTCATTCCTATCGTATTATTATTTTAGATGTAATGAATCTCACAAATGCTCATTAGTTCATTACTTGTCGAAGGTTGACAACACAAAAAGCGCATAAAGGTATTACGTATTGATAAGAAATAATGAACAACCTACGTCATTCTTATTTCCATTAAGAGTAATAATATTCTTGCAACATTTCACTGTCTACTCTAATTCTTGTAACTATGGTGGACAGTGACATTATTTCAGCGTTGTACCCTTCATACATCGCTCAATTTTTAATCGGATGTGCTCCATTTAAAATATCAAAAAGTCGCAACGGTATCAAAATCACTGAGCGTAGAATCTATGACCGTTTGACAACAGTACTGGTGCTAATGGTCATCTCTTTTATCTGCTGCCGCTACTATGTGATGGATTTAAAAGATTTTAACAACAACAGTTTGCTCAAATTCATGACTACGAGTTACTTTGTTGTTGTGGGTGGATTAATCACAACAAATTTTATTTCCACGAGGACTAAAAAACCCGCGATTGTCAAATTGTGGATGGAACTTTACGAAATCGACAAAAATATACGAAGCACTGGTATAAAACTGAAATACAGTACCATCAAGTGGTCTTCGGTGAGATTCTTATCACTAGGATTTAGCAGTATCACTACGTACATGATATACTTGCTAACGAGTCAAAACTTCAAAAACAGACTCCAAGGTTATGTGACATACGGATCGTTGTACTTGGGAGCTCTGCACTACATATCTTTCACTTGTTCTTTTCTAACACTGATTCGAAGTACTGTTGAGATGACGGAACAGTTGTTGAAGAAAGTTGACAATGTGCTCGTTTGCAAAAGTACCCAGAAAGTACCGCTGTCGAAGTTGATGATTCTACACCAACAGCTCTTCGACTTGTTGCAACTGATTGGTCAAGTGTTTGCCACACAAATTTTGCTCTCGTTCGCGATCAGTTTCACGCTGATTACCTTCCAAAGCTATAGTATTTTGTGTGCTGTTCATAATCACAGTCGATATTTGAGGTACTCCTTCGCTTCGATTATTTGGATTGTTGTTGTCACCGTAGACAAGATGGCAGTAACATTTGCTTGTCACAAGTGCATGTTTCGGGTAAGTTTGAAGTGTTTTTGGGAGTGTTCTATTTTTCGTAATTTTTCAGTCCGCTTGTATAAAACAGGCGTTGGGAAAATATGTTGCTGCGCACTCGGGGAACAAAACTCTCGTCAAAGAGGTAAGTTTTACAGTAGTAGATATTACATTCCGTGGTGTTGTAAATTCTGCAATAACAAAGAAACAATTATATTCAAAATGCATATAATATTTTCAAAATTATTGAAAAATTAAAAAAAAATGCAAAAAAAATTATTTAGCAAAAACGATTCACCAAGTTTTTTTTTTT
The DNA here is from genome assembly GCF_963966145.1 of Tenebrio molitor. Lineage (NCBI taxonomy): Eukaryota > Metazoa > Arthropoda > Insecta > Coleoptera > Tenebrionidae > Tenebrio > Tenebrio molitor. The sequence continues at coordinate 19,017,089 of NC_091053.1, read as the reverse complement.
AATTTTGGAATATCTGTGTTAAAAGTGTCAATAAACCTTTTTAGATTGCGAAGACGCAATCAAAAAGGCTGTGTCTAAAGCTATATGTATACTGCGTGGCTCAATGAAAAGTATCCACCCGAATTTTCTTGAAAACTAACGACAAACATGAAAAACGCCGAAACAGGACAATTTTGATATCGATAGAGAGCCACCCTATATAATGTCTAAAGGCGGGTTTCCACACGCAAATATTACTGGCGCCAGTACTATGCCAGTTTAACGGCGCCAATGTTACTGACACCAGTAAGTGTTTCCACTGATTCACAATTAGTTTTCAACTGGTGGTGCAAATTTTATCTTTACAAGAAAAACAAAAGCGTACATGATGGGTTCCATTTTATGGAACCAAATAAATATATCAAATATTAATTGATTTTAAGGTTTATTTTTTTAACTAATATCCCGTTTCTGTTTGTCTTTCAATAATTTACTTGGGTTCAGCACCGGTTTTGAACTTTGCTGACGCAATGATTAGTGGTGCCAGGACTTCTAGTCTGGCAGCGATAGTGAACAGACCTGTTTAGTAAAGAAGTGCAGAGATTACTAACGTAAACAGCGACGAGTGAGTGAGAGGTGATAAGCAGAAGCCAGCGGGCGAAAATGAGAGGGCATGCCGAAAGTAAGGAATGAAAGCAGCACTAAGAGAGAAAGAGAAGAGGGTAGGACATCTGAAGAAGGCACGAACCCATTCAGAAAGAGTTCCAGAACAGATTTCCAAGTAGAAGCGAAGAAGGAATGAAAGAAATAATTGGAGAGATAGAGAGGATACGGCGGGAATAAGAGAGGAGAAAGGAATTACCTAGCGGCAGTGAGAAGGGAGAAGCGAGAGCTAAGGAAAGAATTAGCAGCAGTGAGAGAGGAGATGAAAGGAAGAGGAGAAAAATGGCAGGCGGAGGAGGCAGATTGAACGAAAAGGATGAAAATGATAGAGGAAAAGATGGAACAAAGAGAAAAGAAGGGGAGGAAGAATTATGTTATAATAGACGGAATAGGGGAAATAAGAGGAAATATAGAGAGGGTGTGGAAGAATGGTTAGAAAGGGAGATAGGGGTGAAGGTAAACGTAAAGGAAGATAAGATGATGACAAAAATAGAAAATTGGGAACAAAAGAAGGGCATTATACTAAATAAGAGCAAGTTGAAAGAAAGAAAAGGTGAGAAGATGTATATAGATGACGATTTGACAATCAAAGAAAGGAAAACACAAAAGAAGTTAAGAGAGATGGCTACAGAAGGGAGAGATAGAGGATAGATAAACGGGAAATGGTTTATATGGGATGAGAGAGAAGAGAAACTGAACAAAAATTTTTTGAAGAAGGAGAGAAAAGAGAAGACGAACAGGCGAGAAAAGGTCTAAAGAGAAGGTGAATAAAAAGGTAGATGGATAAAGAAAATGGAAATTGGAAAAGAAGCACAAAGGGGAAAGTCGCTACTGAAAGAGTACAAAAAATGGAAGGTCAAGGGGCAAAAAGAGAAAAGAAAAAGGGAAGAGCCGCCGGGGGAATAATAACAGGGGTGAAATTGGGGATTAAAGAAAAGCGACAAGAAAAGGGAGAGGAAGGATGCATGGAAATAAAAGTTCATTTAGGGAATAAATGGTGGAAAATAAGGACAATATACTGTAAAGAGATGGAGACAACAAGAAGACGTGTCGAAGACGAAATGAAAGAAATCAGGGAAATTGTATACTCTTGGGAGGGGACTTCAATGGGAGAATAGGAGAAAGAGGAGCAAGAAATCGGGAAGAGGAGAGGGGGATGGGAAAATGCAGAGGGGAAGAGACTGATGGACGAATGGATCGTAGAAAATGGACGGGAGGGAACGTGAACAAACAAGGGGACAAAGAGGGGGAATGGAGCTATTTAGATAGCAGGGGGGAAACAATGATAGATTACAAAATAGTGAACGAAGAAGTATGGGAAAGTGTAGAAGAACTTAGAATAGGAGAGAGAGCAGAGTCGGAAGCGAAGGGGAGGGAAAGAACAGAGAAGGAGAGGGGTGAGGAATACGGATGAAAATAGTTATTTGTACAACGTACAATGTACAAAGTCATACTTTTTTTCATGAAATTACAGTTTGGTTAACGAGGGCGTAGCCCGAGTTAATCAAGCGAATGAGTGAAAAAAAGAGACTTTCATAACGTGTTGTACACGCTATTCTTTTGCTTATTGTTGTAAGTTGAGAAATTTGGCCTAAAAGGATTTATGAAAACAGAACAAAAATGAAACAAAAAATAGGTATGCTTTGACAATCATCTTCAAGGAGATGGAATAAAATGATGCAAAAAAAATACTACTTTTACTACGATTTTTCGTTTAAAAAAGTGCTACTTTCATTACGATTTTTCGTTTAAAAAGTGCTATAGTTTGTCCAGCGAGAAATTGGTTGACGAAAAAATCACTAAATTCTTCGTAGACAAAGTAGTACCCAGCGCACGTAAAATTTGAAATATATCCTTCAAGCAGTAACATTTTTGCCCTGAAATTATGCTCCAAGTAATGTATTGTAGGTCATCTTGTGGTGTTGGGTTAATTTAATACAATTTAACATCTCCAAATGTCTCACTGGACAAAGTATACTTTCATTACGATATGCAAAAAAGGTTATTTTTGGAGGTGTTATTTTATGTTTAGTTATGTGTATGTGCATTGTAACTAGGAATCCAAAAGCCCTCAGGGAAAAATAAAGCACTCGTTGATTAATGATGCCAATTGAGTTTTCGTGTTTTCACATACTGTCGTGAGCAATAAATTTTGGTCATCAAGGTCATTCTTTGACGCAACGGAAAGTGTGAAACGGGCATAACCTCTAATAAATTTTATTTGTCTTGTCTTGTCAAGATCTTGTCAACTTTTTGGAAATCCCAACTGGGTTGCCACCCTAGCTTCTGAGTCTTCTGACACATCCGTCTCTATCAGCGAAATAATTTTTACTTTGTTAAAATACGATATCGGGGCCATAATTTTGAATGTTTAGAATAAAACTTTGACAATTTTGTTTTTGATTGACGTTTTATTGACATTAGCTGTAATTAAGCAGGCAAAATTTTTAATTTGTAACAGTAGCGGGAAATTTCAAAATGACCTTGACGACCAAGATTTAATGCTCGCGACTGTACATCCAAATTGGTGGCAGTCGAGTGGCGCCAATAATCTTGGCATGCGGAAACTCGTTTTAAGATGATCAAAGGATAATCCCTTTTGGAGGCAGAAAACAATTTTATTATCAGTTATCACAATGTTCTCCACTTTTACAGCTTTATTACGACAAATTGTTTTTGTTTCGCCCAAAGATATAATTAATTTCATTCATTCTTAAAATATGTAGCTCTTAATTTGTTCAAGAGTACGCAGAATTAGAATCTTAATTCATTATCATTTGAGTTGACATAGGTCAGTCGAGCAAGGCGTTTAATCTATCCTTCATTAAGAAAGTAATTCTATTCTGAGTATTCAGAATGGCTGTAATAATTGTAACAATCAACTAATGACAAAAAATGACCTAGTTGGAATATGTGTCGGTGGAAATGATATTTCTACAAATCATTCCACGAAAATGAGCACCCAGGGTGTTATCGCCGCGCTTTACCCTCTACACATTGCACAATTTCTGATGGGTTGTGTATCAATTAAACTCCCAAGAAACAACACTAATTTCAAAATTATCAACAGAAAAATGTATGACTACACCGCGTTCGCAGTAATCTTCATGATGATTACTGCCTACATAATTTATCGACAACACAGACCAGAAGATCTTGACGAGACCACTTTGGCGAGATTTATAAATCTCCTCTACTTTCTAATCGTTATCGGATTCCCTTCGATCAGTTTTTTCTGGACCAACTTCCAAAAGAAATCAACGGAGAAGTTGTGGACAGATCTGGACAAGGTCGACACAGAGATAAAACATTTGGGAATTCAATTGAACTACAACTACATCAAGAACACCTCGACAAGATTCTTGTTTCTGGGTATATGCAACATCCACCTTTACATAATCTACATGGTGGTCAGTCAGACCTTTGTGGACAAATTGCAAGGTGGCATTGCATACGGATTGCAATATTTCGCAGCTTTGAATCACATGTCCGTCGTATGTTCGTTTGTGACGTTGATCCGAACCATCAGTCACATGCTCGAAAAACTAACAAGAAAATTCGAAAGGATGCATGAAAACTCTGCCATACGTCGAGTTCTAGTGCTGCGAAAGATCATGCGCGTTTACCATGAGCTTTACGATCTTCACAAGCTCGTGAGCAAGATTTTTTCGGTGCAGGTTCTTCTCTCTTTCGCCATAAGCTTCGTTCTTCTCACGTTGCAGAGTTACAACATTATGTGTGGCATTTACAATGACACTCCATACTTCAAGTATTCGGTGATGGCATTGATTTTTGTTGTGGTTATAACGCTTGAAAAATTTATTATTACTTTTTGTTGCCATCAGTGTATGTATCGTGTAAGTTGGAAGGGGTTTTAAAAGGGTGAGGGTAAATATTGTTGTTTTTAGAGTACGGTCCTGCGGCATTTGCTGGGCAAGTTCATCGCGATGCATTCGGACGATAAATATCTTAAAGAGGTACAAATAACTTTTATAGAAACAAATTAAGTGCACACTCTAAACCCATTCTATTAATACGTAATTATTAATTAAGATTAATTACAATTACAGGTGTACCTATCGGTGTTCATTTAAATTTATTAAAGTTGGCGTTGAAGAGGCGATTGTGAACGCACCACGGATCGATTACAGATCAGATTACGGATCAACTGTTTCAATATAACCTCACTTTTTGCGTTGTTTGTGTTTTTACTCTTTAGAGTTTAGACTGACAAGTGGTGCATTCACAATCGACTCTTCAACGCCAACTTTGAGAATAAATTTAAATGAACATTTCCAGATTCTTACATAGTCAAGTTAATAAGATAATTTATAATGTTGTAATTTGAATTTACAATTCCAGAATTTTTATTTGTTTCTATTGAAACTGCAGAAATTATTTTGAAAATTAATTAACTCGACTTTTCCAGCTAAACGCCTTTGGTTTGCAACTCCTCCATGAAAGTTTTGAGATTTACGCCGGAAATATGTTTCTGATTGATTTGCCAATTTTTACATCGGTATTTTATGCACATCATTTGTACAATGGATTATTATAAATACATTTTTACAGGTTTGTGGCACCGCGACAACGTATGTTATCCTGCTCTGGCAAACAGATACCGGAGTGGATCTGAATTATTCCATGAAGAAAGTTTTTGGGGTATTTTAAAATGGTTGGTTCTTCAGTACTGATGCAAAATATAATAAAGTAAACGCCATATGTATAACGTAATCTCAAAACGTGTGTGTATAATGTAATAAAAAGTAAAACATACTAGTAAACCTATTCATTTAGTAAACACTATTATTAAGGGACTTGTACTGTTTTCATTTCATATTGACATAACAGTCATAAGTGTGAAACCGCCCTTCCTACATTTAAACTTATTTAGACTGATTGTTTTATGTTATAAAAAATTTTCAAAATTTGAACAGTATTTTGAATTAGTATCTCGTATTGTCAAATTAAAAATTTTAACACGTTAAACAACCGACAAAAACACAACATGGAAGTAGCGCAAACTTTTCAATAATTTATTTAAACAAAACAACTAGGTTGCCATGGTGACCATAGCACTCCCGATCTTTGAAAATATCCCAATTTAACTATTATAAAAAAATAAGCACAAATATAATTTCAAGATTATTTATTAAAGAAATCATAATGAGTCGCTTTTTGTGCCGGTGAGTGTATTTCCCACTATGAGCGTCAATTTTTAACCTATAAAGGATTTAGTATTTTGTATTCGTGACATAAAAAAAATTAAATTATTACAATCGGAACTCTTGCTACCGGTTTCGAAATAACGCCGTATTTTTGTCTATCGTTACTCCACTAATAATACCTACTGCAAATCCAAGATTGAGATTATAATTATATTAGGTATTCCAGAAATAGGTTTACAACTAACGGAACTTGTTGCTGCATTTACCGCAATATCAGTTCTAATATGATAAAAAAACAGTTCATAAACACTAACAGAAAAATACTAAAAACCAGAAACACCAAACAGAACTAGCATCAACTAAATTAATAAAATGTTTGTTATTAAAGTTACTTTTAAACTGTGAGACTCTTGACATTGCACTATGACAACTTCACTGAGTTCATTACATTTGTTTGTGAGGTTATGCTTATTTAGTGACATTCCCCTCTGAAGTGGCGCCGTGGAGATCACAGGCACTAAAGCTTCGCCCAGGCAGATGTAGGTATAGTGAAATATGTCAATCATCAAGACGGCGAGGATAATAACTCTAATATAGTCCTTTTTTTTTTATTATAGTCCGATGAGCTTAGTCCGAATCAAGAAGTCGACATGACCTGCGTCTGCTTTCGACATTTGACAGCAGTGCATGGTTCTATCAATATTTGAAAATTTATTTAGGCAACATGAGACAGATATCATAACAAATTTCAGTTTTTAAGATTTTGAGTTGTGTTCTTTCGTGCTTTGTTGGTTTTTCTGCAAATTCATTCCTCCGTTTTAATTTTGTCTCAAAAAACCGCTCCCTTCAGGATATTTGATAACTATTTACATACTTATCAACTAATAGGTCAGATATATTAAAAATTGTTGAAAACAGCACTAAACAACCACGTTTAGTCTCTTTCTTTCTTCCTAGGTTTTGTTTCGGCAACGCCATGAATTAGTTTACCCCCTTACCTGTTAACTTCCAGTCTTGCAAGTTTCCGCGCAATTCCAATATTATTTTTGCTATTTACAAATTCTGTAAATGAATCTGTCCATATGTTTTTCGTTGGCATCATACGGAGGACATTTCAAGCAAAATTAAACAAAACTATCACAAATAATGTGGTTAAAACGTAACCTAAAAATTTGACGTCGCTAATGTAATAAACGTACAACTCGTGTCTTGCTCGAATCACACATGCTAAAGCGAGATGCATAGTGGGACATGCTTAATACAATACGTACAAGAATTCAATAGTTTGTTTACATTATGTTGAAAAGAGATAGCAATATGATAGTTGTTCTGCTTTTTAATTGATACATCGGACTATAATTAAAAAATGGACTATAAATAACTATGAACGCAACGGAGAGATAAAAAGTGGCACAATATTTTTCCTTTATAATCTGCAACATTTAATGCATACTTTTTACATCCCATAAATTCTTTGGTTATGTTCGTTCCACAACAAGATTCAATTTCGCGGTATTCATTTTTGCTTTTATTCCACGTTTTCGATTTTTGAATTGGCCGTTGGCATTCTACCAAAACTGAATTTACATTCAATTCTAATAAATCAAATATTGGTCGCAAGTACGCAATTTTGTTTATTTTTTCAATTAATACACATATCTACTTAAATGCAACAATTTTATTAAACCAAGATTTGCATTACACTCAAAACAAATAATTGTAAAAACGAATTTTTCTTAGTTGTCAGTGTCAAGTAGTAACAATCTTCGTCCATTGAATTTGTTGTTTTGTCACAAGTGGCTCCATGAAGTGCTTTAAAAAACACACTATAAACATCTACGGTAGGGTGACTGTTCTCGCTCCTACTATAAGTATGAATAAAGTGCGTCTATCGATATTTTAAAACAACCTTTTGATTCCTTCAGTGGTTTTTGCCCGCTAACAAAGATTGTTGTAAAAGTGGTGATTAACCGATCCTCAATAATCCGCAGGTACCATCGAGAGTTTTTGTTACAGGGTAGGTAAATAATCCCCTAGTAATGAGACCATCATAAACGACCCAAAATGTTAACTAGTGTTTAAAAAGTCGTTTCAAAATATCGATAGACGCACACTACGATGATGTCCCAAGCGTCCTTTTTAATAAAATCTTTCCTGGGTCTCAACTTCTTAAGACGTTTTTTGATATTTTTCGTAATGTTTTTAATCCTGTAAACAATTAATATCGAGCGATCAAATTAATTTGTAATCGAATCATCCATGAATTTGAATCCGTATGTTTTTGCAATTGATAAATCGAGATCGAAACTGTGTTTCAAGCTGCTTTTATTGGAGCGTGGAGTTCAAGTAACGACATACGATTTCGCATTCATGGATAACTCGATTACAAATTAATTTGATCGCTCTTCATTTGTTACACACAAATAAATACAGTCATTTAAATAACGAACTAAGTTAATGATAAAACTGTATTGCTAAAGTGGAGAGTAAATCGAGTAACGAAAAGAGAAACAACACGGTGCTTATAACATGTGCAATATTGCGTAATATTTTAAGCAATTTTATGAAATATCAGTTTTGGTTTCTTGAAAAACCTGTTAATTTTTAATAAAAAAAAATTAAAGAAAATGTACCTAGTTTAAGTAGGTACCTATATTACATACTTTTGCATCGCCTCCATCTTCATGCTCCTCCTCGTAAATGACGTTTTTGTGGATGCGGTTATACTCGTAGGCAATTATTAAAATCACAGTGGTAACCTTCAGGTAACGCTAAATAACTATATGATGCCAGAAAAATATTGTTCTAAAAATTGTGCGAAAAATGTAGCTACTAATACAGTAATTCACACTTTATCTTATCAATAAATCGTGACGATTGCGAATTTTTGATAATACTTTTTTCGATTGATATCAAAATATCCCCATTTGAGTGGTTTTTAGAATTACATATAAAGTGTGCGTTCTTCTTTGGTTTAAAATGGACTAATCCCATTTAAGAACCTCTTTTCAGATTTTTTCCATCGTCTTTCCTTTTCTTTTAATAGAGCTGAGACATCGAGTTTCGCTCACCCTGTACTATTGCGGCCAAAAAGTTTCGTCCACAACTGTCATTCCACTCACATATGCTCTAAAGCAGCCTTTAGGAACGAATAACCTCACTTCACATGTTGGCATATTGTGTCAATGTTCTTATGGGTGACAGCACGACCTGCTAGACGACAGTCAGAGTGTCTATAGCGGCCTGGGCGTAGACCGAAAAATCCTATTCTCATGATTTTCAAGCAAAACACATACAACTACAGATAAATTGTAGATAAATTTTATTAGATAAAGATAAAATTACAAACAATTAAAAATAACACAGATATATAGTATAATAGATTAGGTTATGATTTTGAGTACAATAGGTACATACAATAGGTATATAATAATACAATATTCTTTCTATTTTGCCCCTTAAATTTAAAAAAAGTTTAAAACATAATGCTAGGAAAATTATATTTGACAAATATAAGGGTTGGTAACGCTGGTAAATAGACGAACAATTGTAAGTTTTGAATTTAAAGTGTCGTGAAGTGCAGTGATCACGTAGCAACAAATCACTATGAGTCACTGCCAACATTAAAAATTTAAGTAAATATTCCTAGAACGCGTATCGATCGAAAAGAGCTCCTTTTCGAAATCCGTTTGAGTGTTATACTGACTGTGTTATAGGTGCAAAATAGAAAAAGTATATTTTTAAACTATGTAATTAATTTTTTCCACTACTAGTCTCAGAAGGCTTCATTATTGACTCTCGAACCGACCCCAGAAGTAGAATTTCTCTCCCAAGGTTACTATTAACCTAGGTGAACAGTGAACAGCCGTCACCTAGCAACGAAAGACTTTCGTCATGACCTTCTTCACCTTGGTGTATAATATACCTATTATTTCCTACTTGACAGTGTCAAATAGGAACCACCTTTGCGCTTTCAATTTGTGCCTTTTGCCCAAGTAACTCCTTGAAACGATTTAAAAAACACAATATGATCACTAGGGTGCTTATTCCTATTACAGTTATGATGTCCAGAGTGTCCTTTTTGATAAAATGTTTCCGAAGTCTGGACTTCTGCAAACGATTGCTGATAGTTGTGATCATATTTCTAGTTCTGGAAACATTTAACATTTGTTACACACACATAAATAGTCATTTAAATGGCGAATTAGCTTATAAATAAAAATTTATAGGCTGTAGAGTAACACAAGGAGAAACACAGTAGGTACCTAGATTATAATAACATGTACAAAATTACCTAACATTTTAAGCAATTGACAACAAAGGGTAGATGTCACCAATTTTCAACAAAAAAATATTTATTTATGTACTTAATTACATAATATGTAAACAATATTTTTTTGTATTTTCACAAATGATGTATTTTTTGTAACATTTATTATAATCTAATTTCAGTGTTATTTATTCAAGAACAATAAATTTAATTGTGCTGTGATTAGATGTGTTCATCGATAATTTGGACTATTGTTACTACTTAGGTATCTTGGCGCGGCAACCCACTGGAGTACCTAATAAACTAACGTGATCTTCACGTGATTTTCGGGGAATGGTTTCCTATTGATTAAGGGGCGTGCGTTAAGAAGTAAATTTTCATCCAAAAAGTATTAAGATTTAAATATCCAGCACAAAACTAAAATTTGCCGACGCAGTGTAAATCAGGCTTTTCATGACGTTCCTATGAATTATCACGTGAACATTTCGTGATCACTTCAGTGGTTCGCCTCGGCAAGTATAGGTTGAAATTCAATACCAGTTTAATTTCTTGAGTACCTATATTACTTACTTTTGGGAGTTCTCGGTGGTTTCCATGTTTATTTTAAATGGAATTATTACATTCACAACTCTTATTTCACAACGACACCTTCCTCACAATGCTAAACAAGTATCTACTGAGACGCAGGAGCCAGAAGGTAGCAGGATAACGATAACGATAACGAATACTGATAATAACCGTTGAAATATTATTTCTGCTCTTAAATCAAATTGTTTTTTCCCTAACCTAAATCGTACTTTTCACCTCTGACAGGACAAAATTCGTGAGTTATTGATAACTTAAGATTACTAAAGAAGAGAAAAAAAAATGGTATGCAAAAAAAAAAAATTGCATTCATTCAATTCTTGCTTGCAAAATACGTAGATAGTATAACGCCCGAAATATTCCACAAATGTGCAAAACAAAGAACCCTTTTTTACTTTTACAAATATTTACAATAATTTAATTTTTGCTACTACACAATAGTAATAGTACTATTACTATTTTCTCAGTAGGATCACGCATTTTTTTAAACAAATCCCACTTCGAATCAGACGGATGAATGCCGCTCTAATGAAGCTATTTTCCACCTTTTCTAACCTCGGGCTTCGGGCTATAAAGTTATTCGGTACTTTACCGATTTTGAAGTCAAACATTAAAAAAGTTCCCCGCATAAACTGTATCATTGGGCGGAGTTCGCGTCCCAGTTTGTTGACGGCACTCTCATTCACCGGCCAATGAGCGGGCTTCTTTGCGCCGTCTTTAGCCCCACCTTTCGTATAAATATGTGACACCAGCCCATATTCCTACCGAGTACTGTGGCCAAGCGCCTAGCGCGCCACTTTACATTCGGGAGGTCCCGGGTTCTAACCCCGGTGCCGCCTGACCAGGTGTGGGTTTTTTTCAGAGGTTTCCCCACACCATCACATCGTGGTATGTCTCATATCACAGATAAGGCGAATGCTGGGGCAGTATCAACCTCTCAGTACCTACCACCTTCCTTCCGCACCCATCCTCACCGTACCCATCCCGAATCTTCCCGTCAGTGTGGCTGAAAAGGCTGAAAGCCTCAGCAGCCCGCCCCCCTCCGGGGGGGAATGAAAGATGTACCGTTTCCTTTTTTTTTCCATATTCCTTCATTTTCGTTCACGTTCTGAGCGTGTTCGTTTCGTTCAATTCTCTCCTCTCCCTCCACGAAAAAGACTACGACTTCGTAAAAGCTGGACAATTTGACGATGCTCTTCTTCGAGACGACCTGCATTTCGAAAGATGGGATCCAACCGGCTCTTTCCAGAGTCAGTCCGACGTGAGCCATCGCTCCACAAATTCGACAGTTCGACCGCTCCAGAGGGCCGGTGGTAACAACAAGAGTAGGTAAAAAAGAAAACTATACATAACGCTTTTAATAAGGAGCGAATTCTTCTATGCAGCGCTATTGAGGTAATCTTTTTTTGGGTACACACGGTTCGCGCTAATAAAAATTTCCGTACCAATTCGAAACATTTGAAAAAATAATTCTTGCAACTTTTTCATAGAATATTTATGTCAATCGGCAGATCGATAGATTTTTTTTAATCAGTAGGGTTGGCAACACTGCGCCCTATTCGTGAGACTGAAAAACGAAAAAATAACCCATAAAAACAACTAATAATTGGATCGTTACCTTCTTCAGGTCTGTTGAATTTCTGACGTCATGTTTTGAATTAATTTCGTTCAGCTGGAAAATCGTACAAATTATTGTCACGAATATACCGAGTGACTATAAATGATTGAAGTAAAATTGTGGATTGGCAACACTGATGCAGTTGGTAGTGCAAATCTTCTCGTACATCATATGTGAACAAGGAGGTTAAAGTAACTTACTTTAACCTCCTTGTATGTGAATCATTTCTATTTAGGTTAGGTTAAGTCACGAAGTACAGTCGATGGACAAATAAAACTGCGATAAAAATGACAATCACGTAAGTCAAAATTTACATATTTGCATCGTTTAAATACGGCTTTGTCACAAATCTATTTTAAGTTAATCTAACTTTCGTATGACATATTCTATAAATACTGACAAATATATTGACAATTCAATGGTCTGATTTACATTGATTAAATTTTAAGTGTCCCAGTTTTATCTGTCCACCGACCGTACATTGGCGGTGGAAAAGAAAATTAGATTTTTTTGACGTTTGTTTCAATTGCGTGTGTCATGCCAACGATGTTACCAACTAAAGATTTCAAATGTGTCACCAACATAACAAAATAATTTTCAATCATTGATAGTCACTCGCTACGTATTTTATAGCCGGACCGTTCATATATGTTATGGATATAGATTGGGGACTTGTCGTTAAGCTGGCACTACCAGCAAAAGTAACTAGGCGCGCCAATAAGGTATTTGGAATTTATGACAGATCTCACTAACGTACAGTTGGAAGCACGGAGTTTCGCACACCAATTTGTATGTCATTAAAAAAAACTATCTAGTCAAAGCTTTATTGTCATTATAATCAGTCATGACATACCTATGTGATCATGACTGACGTTTCACCTAAACTGTCACGAAAATGCCGCCAGTATCTCATTTTAATAAAATTATGCCAGTGAAATATCCAATGTGTGCGAAATTCCGTCCTCGCCACTGTACCTACAAGTTTTAAGCGACCTTGAATGTGACAATCCACATCCAAAACGTTTTGACTATAGCTATTTGAATGAAGCAAGCCAAATATAGTTTTAGTACATTATTTAATTTATTTATTTTTCACTTTAGTATAATTGCATGATAACTCCTAGGATACGAAATAAGTAAACATGTCCATAACAACCGGGGTATAATACAGGGCGTAATAAGAATAAGCGGGCGTAATGAATTCATAACGCCCTCATCAATTCAAAATTGCAAAGATGCCAATTTTTTTTTTAAGAACACGTATAGTGAAAAATAAAATCTTGTATGCACCACGGCGTCACCGAATGATTACGCCCATCGAACGATATCCATCTCTCGGGCTAAAGCCCTCGAGCTGGATTCATCGTTCTCCGGGCGTAATCATCGTTGTAACGCCCTTGGTGCATAAATAGCTATTCTTTGTTCCGAGAAATGGGAAAAAGGTAAAATGGCAAAAATAAAATTGCACTAAGCATGGGTTTCCCATTTTTTAACACAATAAAGATGTGTAAAGTATGTTGCATAATTCTACTCTTAATTTAAGTAGTTTTTCCCCTAAATCATTCTTTTTACCATTAACAACGCAATATTTGTTATATCATAGACTGATGACTAAATATGTACCGCATTTAAGATAAAAAACGTAATGTTTTCGGTATTTTTACGCAAAATTTGATAAGGTGCAATCCACTCACTTCCGACTTCGTTTTATCGAATTTTCGATTTTTTTACTTCCCATTATTGTGTAAATAAAAAAAGATAAAGAAGATGAAATCAATCAAAATACCTCAAAGTGATCAAAGTTTGCGTTCTTAATGTCATTTCGATATTTTTTACAGAGTTGTTTCATCGACAGCAATTATAATCTTAATGTGGTTTAGAGATCAGTATAGGTAAACTTGTTGTATAATTGTTCTAACACAACTTAACTTACATCCATTTGTAATAAAATAAACATTGGTAACAATTACGCCACGTTGGTGTTTTTTTCAAGAAATACACATACTCAAATACATACAAAAATTTTATTCGACAAAGATTTACATTACACTTAAAATAAATAAATGCAATAAACTAATTTTTCCTAATTGTTAGAGTCAGATAGCAACAATCCTTGTCCATTGAACTTGTTGCTTTGACGAAAGTGGCTCCATGAAACGCTTTAAAAAATACAGTATGATCAGTAGGGTGGCTATTCCTACAATTCCTACAACAGTTATGATGTCCACAGTGTCTTTTTTAATAAAATGTTTCCAGGGTCCCGACTTCTTAAGACGTTTGTTGATCTTTTTCATAATTTTTTTAGCCCTGTAAACAAATACCTAATACAGTCATCAAACGACGAACTAGACATATTTTTAATTTATTCAAGGACAATAACTTTAATTGTGTTATCTCTTAGTTGAAATTGTTTGTTATCTTCTATCTGTGGTTTCCGCAACACACCCTGATCCCGTAGAGAAACGCCACTTTAGATAGAAAAGAAATGCAACAATTCAACTGATATCTATTGAAATTAATTGGTCTGTAAAAAATTCAATCTCTCTAGATTTGATGAGCATCGTTAACTTGCACTACTGTTACTAGGTTGAAATTGATTTCATTCGGTAGTCACCGCGACAAATCTTAAATCTGCATGATGCAATCTTATCAGTTTTACTTTCTTGAAAAGCCGGTTACTTTTTAGTTAAAAAAAATCTAAATAAAATGTAGTTTACCTAAATATATCACTTACCTCTGATTGTCCTCCATGGTTTTCTCAAATCACTTTCGCAGATGCAGTTATAGACAATTATTAAAAGCACAGTGTTGCTCCTTGCAACGCTTAACAAGTATTAACACGCCGGCTTCGCGACTTCTTGTGTCACCGATTAAACAAGACAACCATAACAAATATATCATGTGATGTAATGAACCAGTGAAAAGTGTGTTGCATACCTGCTCTTAAATGAAATTATTGTATTTCCCCTAAATCGTTCCTTTTCAACTCTGACAAGGCAAAATCCGTGAGTCATTGATAACCAGTACTTTCCGATACTTTCTGTTGACAGTAGGACGTTCGATCACTTTTACAGATTCAAATTTGAAATTTTGTTTTCTTTCAGTTTGAATTTATAGGGAAGGGAAGGGGTAAAGGTCTTGATTTACCTTGACAAGCACCCTCAAAGAAAATACAAAAGAAAAACAAAGTTTTTTGTTCGACACTGTCAGAATTTGAGAATTTTCTCCTTTGTGAACGGATTTTGATAAATGTGACAACTTGTCAAAACGAAACGTCAAGTTAATTTTAAAGATTTTAAGCGATTTGGGGCCTTTAAGGGGGTCGTCGAACAAAAAAACGTTGTATTCAACTCGTTCTTGTGTAAATTGGGCTTTTTTGGTATGAGTGGGCCAGATTAAAACGCGAGTGAAACGAGGCCCACTCGTTAAATAAATAACTATTTGTGGTGGAAAAGTTATATAAAACATGTAAATATTTTTATAATCATTTATTATGACTGAGTTACATGGTTTAATCCCTACAGTAGTTCCATTTTCTATAAGTCTACAATTTAGACATGTTTAATCAAGATACAAAAAAATGACAAATGAGAGGGTGTTTATGGCACCTGTGGTGAGGTTACAACACAAAAATTGTTCCCAAAAATTAAAAACTTAAAAAATTATTAGAGTATCGCTGAAATCGATCGTTCGATCGGACTTTGGTAACATTATATACATCACAAAAGCATTTTTCAATCGATTCAATATATACATATAGTCGACGTAAATAAAGCAACCACAAGAAACTTGGACCAAAACAATCACCAAATCAAAGATATCTTGTGATACAAAGGCCCCGTTCACAAAATTTGATATTACTTATTATTTATTATTTCATTTGAGTGTATAGTTCAATTCTCTTGCCTGTCCTGTAAATCTACAATTACAAACATTTACCAACACATATTACAGAAGAAGCGAAAGAGGTTTTAACCAAAAATATATCTATTAACACATGACCCTACTAAAATAACAATAGTTCTTGTTTGTCACAAAAGCTGAATGAAAGTGTGTGAAATAAAACCAAAACAAGTAATACATAGATGAGCTGGGTTGAATCCTAGAGGTATTATACAAAATACTCGGACCACTCATGCCGTGGTGCTAAAAATCACAGAGCATAAATACATGAAAAGCTACATATTTACAGATTAAATGAAATGAAAGGAGGGGTGCACGATTCACAGTCGAGCTAAACATCGATTTGTACAAATTGACTTTTTGGATGTAGCTCTCAGTGAAGTCAAGCAATGATCACGTCGATCTCAACAGCACCAATGAAACTGCACAAGTTTTGTAACACATGTTAGCATGCAACAGGAGTGATGGTGTGGAAGGGTGCTGTTAGTGGTAGTGCAGTAACATTAAAGCTTGAACGAATTTAAAATGCAAACGGGTTAACTCAACAGGAATGTAAATTGGATGGGTTGGTTAGTAAATAAATTCGTTGAATTGCTGCCGACGTATTATTGCACAAAAAGTAATAAAATGAGAACCCAACCACCTAAATACACGAGACAACTAGAGTGATATGTGAAGGTGTTTTATGACAAACAAGAAAGCATTCGAGTGTGATTTCGTAATGATGAGAAGAGTCGAGGCGCATATGTGGGGGTGATAAGATTGCCCTAGTTACTTAAGTACATAATAGACTTATGACGAACACTACAAGCAGAAATAGCCTTTATAAATAAAAGTTAGAGCTAAAATAAATAATATCATTTTGCTTTTACAACAACGGTAATAAGCAGCAACAATATGGTTAATACTTTATAACAATAATACATCATTATAGTTTTTAATATTATACGTGTCTGACTTAAATATATACTAAAATCACAAATCCAGTCTGTATAAAAATTTACAACTCAAAACACTACGTATTATTTACAATTATTACGTCAATTTTCAGAAACGACCCATATCAGCCGCTATTACAGCGGATTTTGGTACGAGACCTTTCTGAGACCCTCGGCAACACAGCAACCATTTGTCATCTACCTCTAACACAACCTTGAGCCTTTCGCCTTCATTGTACGATAAGTGACCACTCTCGGAAGGTACCCTGTGGGACAACGTCCTCACGATCCTGCCGAAACAAACATAAATTAAAGGGGGATGTACAACATTTACAACCAAATGAGATCATCAAGAAAAATACTGCAAACTTGCAAGTCGTGACGTTGACGTTTCTTTTTAATTCTCTGTTTTTGTTGCCAACAAAGTGTGGAAAAATTTATCAATTTAGTTCGTGCAATCAAAGATCGATGTTTCATAACGCGTCCTAGAACATTGTTTTTCTATTTCAGTGTCAAAGTTCAATTTTATAGCATCGTTTTTAGTAATTATTGAATGTGGGGTTGGTATTGATAGCGAATGCCAGTGTTAAATAAATAAACTAGTTATTAAGGGGGTAGATTATTATTGTAACAACATTTGGGAGACAATTTGAAATTTAAATTTCAATGAAATGACATTGCTTCATCAATACCAACCAAACTTCATTAAAATAAAAGTCACTAGATAATTATTTGACATTTTTAATTTAAAAACAAATTAAATTATTGAACCCGAAATAGAAAAAAAAGCATGTTACACTCGTTTCACAAGACATTTTGTCGAACTGTCTTGTGCAACTTGTATAACAATATACTATTCTTTGATAAAAAAAATGGAGTAATTTTTCATGGGTTGAAGAAAGTATTCACATTAATCAATAAGATACTTAAATGATTGATTCTCTTTCTCTTGAAAACAACGGTTATGGAATATGAATTAATAAACATTTCTCGAATAAAATCGATTTAGAAGATTTAAAAGAAATCAAAAGACGATAGGGCTGAATAAATCTTTGAAAGTTAAATCCTCATGAAAAATGGATGACAGAAAATATGTTTATTAAACGTTTGAAAGGAATTCAGAGCTCTGTAAACAAAGGTCAATGGGATATTTATGGAAATTAGTCACATCATGTGGGATCTTGTCTACATAAATATTCCTAAATGAAAGGCAAATATTGAAACAAAAATTTCTGATAATGCTATTTGTGAAATTGAATTCATGTCAAAAATAACAGTTTCTTTGATCTTCAACTTGTTATCAAAGTTGTTGATGTACTATTCCGGACACGGAATCTTGGCCACAACTGACATTTAACTGACAAATATGTGTGAACTGGCCTTTATTGAATATAATCCAACTTTTGACTCGATAATGCCATTTCCCTGCTTTTTTGATGTCACAAGAAAAACTTCAAAGTGATTTTTAATAACTGTCATTAGTGTCATTTATTGATGACACTAATGACTGGTTTACATTACTATTTTTTTTAAATGTCTGAAAAAATGTTGGCCAAGATTGCGTGTCCGGAATAGTACTTTTTAATTATCCGTTGAAAATTACTCCTTCTACAAAGAACGCTGATTAGAAAATATAAATTTAACAATCCGACGCGACGGTAAAAACAAATCCCATGAAGCGCTAGCCAAAACACCCCGAGTTTTGCATCCCTAAGTTTTGTTACCAACCAATTAGATTATTTCACGTAACCTCGACTTTTTATTTTTTTTTTTTCGTTTCTAAGGTGATCGAAACAAGTCGATCTCAGGCCGGTAAAACCAAAAATGGCGAACTGCTCTCAACGGTTTTTCGGCCATAATTCCTATTAAAAGTGTATTTTTTTTACAAAACAGTGTTAAGTGTTAGTGCTCCAACGCAAGAATTCATTGTCGCCCTTTCCCAAAACTTAACAAATTGCAGAATTAGATACGTCAACTGGTTCAAAGTAGGTAAACCCTTATCAAACATTTTATCGTTGTTGCAACAAGATAGTGCTCTATGTTGTTGCAACAACCAACAAGATAGTGCTCTATGTTGTTGCAACAACGATATAATCTCCAGATCGTTCTAAATTCGAAAACACTGAAATGCTACTTACTTTGGTACACTTGTTTTGTTGAGAGGCTTCCTGTTCAAAGAACTCGACGCCGCTCTTCTGGGTGGTGTGATTTTCGAAGCTTTACCGTTCTGGGTTGTTGCAGCTTTGTACGGTAAACTACTCGGTCTCGGTATGTGTCTAGGTGTTTCACTATTAGTCTCTAGCTGATCAACTCTACTGGTCCTAGAACTAGCAATAGTACAACACTGGCACGACTCACAGATACCAGACGTACCTAGCAGCAGAAGTTTGCTTTTTAAGCGGAGCAGGCTTTGTTTTTGCCCCGACAATACCCTTGGTGGCTGAAGGTGTGACGTTCTTCTTCGACAACTTCCCGTTTTGCTTTCCTGACGGTGATATCAAAACTGGAATACCAGACGGCTTGACAGGAGATGTAATAGGCCTGGGAATTTTCGATTTGTTCGCGGTATTCGTAGGCGAGGAAGGGGGAGATTGGCTCGGTTCACGACCACTTAACATTTCCCATTTCTGTTGCAATTTCTTAAACCGTCGACCATTCAGTGGTTTTTCATCAGAAATGTTTGAATCCAAGGATTCAGGGCCGTCTTCTTGAAGGGACGGTACATTTTCATTCGAGTTGCTTTCGTCGCTCTTCACTTCTTCGGGTTTTACCTGAGTTGCGTTTTCCAAACTGTCCGTGTATTCCTCCTCTTCCTCCCTAGCCAGTCTGTCGTATACGAGGTAAAGTTTTGAATTAACAGAAATCCCCGACCAGCGTTTCTTGGCTGCTGTTGTAACATCGCCCAATTTGAAATTCGGTTTTGATAACATCCCAGATTCTACACAAGATCTTGGACGTTCCTTGTCAGGTCTACACTTGGGCTTGGAGTTACCAGAAGAGTTCAAAAGGTCCGGAAGAGACGGTTCTGCTTCGAAATGTTGTACTGTGATTGCGGAAATGTCTTCGCTCTCCGAATTTGAACGATTACTACAAGCGGAAAGACCCAACTTCGGAGAAGTCCATTGCTTGAAATTCGGCGAGACCGAGTGCTACGACAACAAAATTAATTACAAACAAAACACTCACTCTAAGTTGTGTGATGTACCTTATGCGTAGGACTCAACTGTTGCTGGTACGAGTCCATTCTCTTGAAACTGAGATGCAGTTGTCGATATTCAAACAGCAGATCGAATTGGAAAGGTAAGAGAGCCAAAGGTTGCAAAGCAGCAATCAAAGTATCCAACATCGTCCTCACATTGAGTCCTCCTGTATGCGCCATGATCAACATCGAATCCTTCGAGTAGTGCTTCTTCAACACGCTCTCCCTCGTTTTCAAATAACTCATCCAAGCATCCAACGATCTAACGTTAAGCAACCCAAAAACGAAAGCATTGAATTTGACTAGACCTTCTGTGATTGCGTCTTCGCTGTTGATTCTCATGACGAGCTCGTTTAGCGCTTTGGTGAGGGGTCCTTGCTGTGCCGAGGCCTCTACGACTTGCCACACCGAATTGTTGATTGCACCGAAACTGCTCTCAAGACTGGGTTTCAAACCGTCGCTCAAGACCGCGTACAAAGCAGGACACAGTGTTGAAAGCGCGAGCTTCGCACAAGAGGGATTGATCCCGGAGTCGCCCAACATGTTCAGTTCTGCCTGATTGCTTGCAGACCTGAAGTGATTGACGAGCTGTTCGACAGCATCGGTGACGGCATTCATCAAAGATCTCTTCTCCACCAGGTCTGAACTTTGCTGCTTGTGGACAGGTGTTGTCTGAGGACTCGAGTAGTTGGGACTGCCTTCGCTCTCCTCGCAAATGGGCATGTCGACCAACGTCTTGGTCTGGAAACAAACACACAATGAGCGACAGTCTAAAAGATACGAAGCGCAACACTTACGTGATAGTTCTTGTGGTGGATGAAGGCGGAAACGTTGGGGGAGTTATTGGGAGCGATGAACTGCTTCGCCTCGAGATACTTCGGCAAGACGTTCACTTTCTCGGCAAAACTGACAGACTTCTTGCCACCAAAATGCTCGGCTCCTTCTTGGTTGATCTTGAGCGCCAAGAACCTCCCCACGTACGATCTCAACTGCATCAAGCTCTCTTCGGTGATTTCCTCGTTGTCTGACGTCGAAATCCCGCTGATCTTAAGAAACTCTTCCAACTGGGCCAGCTCGTCGGTGCTGATATTCGACAACAGAAAGTCTGTCTTTGGCTGGCTCGGCGACGTCGTGCGCAAAGACTCGTGGTGTTCGTCCGCGCTGCTACTGGACGTCCCAGCATCCACTCCCTCATCCTCGGTCTCGCTGAATCTCTTCGTCCTCAAGAAGTACGGTTCCTGCAGGGACTTTCTCTTGTACAACGCGTCTTCAGTCAAGTCCTCTTCACTGGTCTCATACAAACTGTAGCGTTTACTCCCGTCGCCTTTCTCCTTCCGCAGTATACTCTTCGGCAACGGGGGCCTCGGCGGGATGTGGTCGCCTTGCTGAAGACTCACACAGCGCACCGGAAGCGGAGGCGCTGTCGTAATCGACCTTTGTCGCTCACTGTTCAACAAACTGGCCTCCGAACTCGTCACACTATCGTATCTGTACACAAACAACGGATTCAGATTGGTTGCGGGAGCGGGACTGTTCTGCGAATCACTCAAGATGGTGGACGAGCCTCGATAGCCAGAACTGGGCTGAGTACCAGTGCTGGAACTCGACGAGGTGTTAGCTGGGTTGAAACCAGTGTAGTCGCAACTGAAAGGTCGTCGCTTCGCTCTGGTTTGCGCGAAAGACGGTTTCTCTTTGGCGGTCGCAGGTCTGATGTGTTCAGAGATTTCTGGAACTTCCGCCAGGATCTTTCGGTACTCTTGCGGGAGCAAAAAGTTCAACGAGTCCCAGTCCTGGACGTGACCGAAGCCTTTCTTCTTCAACATCTCGACGTCGTTGCAGCTGAAGGGGCGTCTCTTGTGGGCGGTCTTCACGCTGGGTGCTTCCTGGGGTATCAACAACACTTTAGCCATATCCTCTTGTTTCTCGTTCAAGAAGTCCAAATTTGGCAACACATAATTTGGATACAAGACGTAGACGGGCTTCTGGATTTCCCCCTCTTGCTTCAGCTTGTTGAGAAACGAGGGCTCCACAACTTTGATCGGTTGTTTGTTGTTCACCACAGTTCTGTGGGCGTTCTTCAGACTGGTTATTTCAGAAAACTGCGACGTCTGGATGCTCCTGTTCATCAACTCGTTCGTCAAAACCTTCCTACAATGTGTCTCAGATTTCTGGCTCTTGTTGCGCTCAGACAGGTAGCTGTTGTTGTTGTTGAGGTTGAAATGTGTTTCTGGGGAAATCCTTTCGTTCTCGAAGCTCCCCACCGAATCAATCTTCGATATGCTTTCGGACAACTGCTCAACCGACTCGCTTCGAGATATCTCATCTTCCGGTTCTTCAGCGATCAGATCGTAAGTCCTCATGCTGCTGTCGTTCGTTTTTTGATCGACGCTGTTTTTCAACGGCTCTGGAGGTTTCGATTCGGAAGAATTGCTCTCTCCGGATTGACTGGGGGGCCAGTTTTCCGTCGACGACAGCTGGTCCATGGTCGTCGACATCCCTTCCGTGCTCATGCTCTTCTGCTTCATGAACAGCTTCACCAGACTGAAATTGGGTTGTTGCTTGTTGCCGGTGTGGTCACTAGTGCTGGCGTCCACTGACGTGGCCATATCTGACACACTTACACCGCTTCCGCTGCTGCTCTGGTGCTGGATGTCAAAGACTTTAACAGGTTTCCGTTTCACGGTATCAGTCTGAAACAAATTCATTACAACACTAATTCTTACCAAGAAACGACTCACCGAGCAGAGATTTTGATTCTTGAGGTAATTGCTGACTAAGAGAGTCTTCAACTTTTGTTTGTACAAGTTCGGCATGCTTTGGCTCTTCGCAGAATTCTCGCTCAACCCCAAATGACTAGTTTCATCTCCTGAGTTGTTGTTGTTGCCGGAGGGATGCCGTCTCAACTGGTTGTCACTGCATCTCTTCTTCAATTTGCTCCAAGTGGTGAAGCTTCCGGAATCGGACTGAGTCATCGACGCGTCAATTATCTTGGCGTTAATTTGTTGTTTGTTGCCGTCGTGTGGCCAATGGGCGCTACCCGTGCCGGAGGTTTCACTCTTATCTGTAATTACAGTGACTGTATTTATTTGTTGCAAGATAACTTTGTTGATTCATTTAGATAAATGTGTGTCTAACCGGTATCATGGTAGTCACTATCTTCGGAATAGACAGCCGAGCCTTCGAACGCGATCGTGTAATTGTCTTTGTTAGCCTGACAGGTCAACATCATGTCGCAGTCCAATGAATCAACACTGAAGTTGGCACCAGGCATCGGCATCTCTTTCACTGGACTGAACAGAAGTTCCGACTTGTAAATCGACATCGAAGTGGAATTTGCCGAATCTTCTCCGTGAGAACTGCTGTGAGGACTTATCGAACTGTCAAAATCAAACTTAGCCATCATCGAACCTGACACGCTAGCGTAACTTTCTCCTTGCCGGTTGTTCTACAAAGGAAACGTTAAAAACCCAACGAACATAATGTGGAGGATTTACTTCTTGACTCAGATGGTCGGTACACATCGGTGGTAGATTTGTAAGAAGAGCGTGAATGTCTTCCGTCCTGAAGCTCTCCATATCAGCTTCGGCCAGATTCGCGTCCATATTCTTCGCCAAAGCGTCATAATAGTTGATGTCGTTAGCTTCGTACGACTCCGGTAGTGACAGTATACTCGTGTGGTGATTTGTCCCTCCATCTCTGTACCTGCGAGATTAACAGTAACGTTTTGGAACGACAAGACATTGCGAGCGTCTCACCCGTAATCTAAAAACCATTGGTAATCCGAATTGTCTTGAATAAAATCGATATCTTGGGAAGACGTGTTACTGAGGTAACTTGCTGAGCCGTGGTGGTTGCTGTTGCAGTCAGAGTCTGGGCTGACAGCTAACCCTCTAACACCCAGACTCCCCACCTCGTTCATTGTCTTACCTGAAAGAACGAAACTCGATTAAGATTTGTTTACTCCATTTGGGTTTTGTTAAACCGTCACCTTCCCTCACCATGCGCTCAAGTACGTGATAGTTTACATTTCAAACCTGTACTGGTACCTGGACATTGCATAAATGTAAGCATAATGGTTCTTTGTAAAAATAATGAGCTGGAGACGCCGAGGCGGCCACTGGTGAATTTATTGCACGGGTTGTTGAACAAATTGTGTTATTATTGCCAATTTATGGCTATTACTGTCTATAATTTAACCATAAGATCCACGTGTAATTTGTCTTGTGAGGCTCTCACTATGTTCTGAACCAAGCACGTATTCATAAATCATTATTCTTATCAATAAGAGCAACAAGTACCTCTCCAGTAGTTACATATTAATGCTCTCAATTACAAGATTTTTTGTTGTTGTAGTTCGTCCATTGCTAGGCTTCGAACTTTACACAATAATCTCTTCTCATTGGTTGTGTCTTTGACAAAAAGCCCTCCTCCGTTAAAAAAACGTTTGCTGTATTATCAATTTTTCTTAGCAAAACTGTGATTAGTTTACGTTTCTTGTTTCATTGATTGTAAAAACTTACGACGGTAAGAACGTAAATCCTACATGCATTAAAACGGCATCCCCAATTTTTACCGCACTAGTTGTGATACGAATCTCAACTTATCAAAGTTTTTACAAAGCCAAGAGATAAAGAAAAAGTCTTAAATTATATCAAAGTTTTTCGACAACAGCTTTTACCAGTTAGATGATAGAATATTGAAACTGTTTTACTCCACATTTCAAGCTCAAAGAGAGATTGTTAATAGTATATTATATATTGAGGGAGAGAAATGCATGATTTTTCCTAAGGTGCAGTTTGTAGCCAGAGGGCGAAATGAGCATTCTCTCCAGAAGTATATATACTATTTTTTTCACGGTAGGGAGTAGAAACAGCACAAAAATCTCAAATTTTAAGAATAAAAAAATGATGACAAATGAGTTGTCATCTTTCGATGAATTTAATGGAATTAGTAGTTGCCTTGACAACACAATTAGATTTTTGTCACAACAGTAAAAAAAAATGAAAACTCCCATTAGATTTTTGTCACAACTGTCAAAAAAATGAAAACTCCCTAGGGAGCAAATATTTGCAAATATTTGCTCCCTAGGGAGAAAATGCTCTACTTCTGTCACGATGTTGACATCCGAAAAGTTGATTTCTACTCCCGATCGTGAAAAAAGATGTTTCTTTTAAATCGTGTTGTCACAAAAATTATTAGAGAAATACGTTTGCTACAAAATGTACAAAGTGTCCATAAAAGAATGTAGGTACATATATCAAGAGTCCTGTTGAATTCGAATATATTTGATTTTTGCCGCTCTGTAGCATATTGTGGTACCAAATAGAAAAACAGAGGTTATGTAAGTCCATTAATAACAGGTTTTTAAGAGACTGTTGTAAGATGAAAAGTAACTAAAATATAGAAAAACTGAAGAAAATCAAAAACAAAACAACTAAGACGTCGAACTCACAACTGATGCTAAGATTTAATAATGTGACATTTGACTGTTGACATCTGATTGGACGGCTTTTACGGCTCGACATAGTTCGAAACAATAAAATTATAGAGCCGCACAATTCCACAGGACTCTTAATATACTTACATTCTTTTATAGACACTTTGTACAATAAAGTGGGAATTCGAATATACCTACATATTTGATTTTTGCCGCTCTGCAGCATATTGTGTTACCAAATAGAAAAACAGAGGTTATGTAAGTCCATTAATAACAGGTTTTTAAGAGACTGTTGTAAGATGAAAAGTAATTAAAATATAGAAAAACCGAAGAAAATCAAAAACAAAACAACTAAGACGTCGAACTCACAACTCAGGCTAAGATTTAATAATGTCACATTTGACTGTTCACATCTGATTGGACGGCTTCAACGGCTCGACATAGTTCGACTCAATAAAATTATAGAGCCGCACAATTCCACAGGACTTAATATACATACTTACATTCTTTTATCGACACTTTGTACAATAAAGTGTAAAAAACAGTTAAATGTGCAAACTTTTAGAAAGTTGTTACCCATTATGCATCCACATTAGGAATTTAATTTTGCTTTCTCGATCGCATTGCATAAATAAAACAATAAAAAAAGAGTTCTAGTGTAGGTATTGCTTCTTACGTTTAAGTTCTTGTTATATAGAAATCTGAGAGATTCCTTAATAAATATTATCGACGCACCACTCTTATAAAAGCCATTATCTGTGAACCGCATGATTGATTTAAAAATAAACTGACCCAGAAGATAAAATGATTATCCGAGGAGACTTGTGCTGTCTGCTCAAGATAGACATGAAGGAGTGGTTTTGATGACCGTCTTCGTGGTCGTTTTATAAACGTTCTTAATTAGACATTTCACGAGACGAAGGTTAAATTCATGTCGGAATAACTTCCCAATTTGTGGAGTGTGGGATGAGTGAAACCATCTCAAAAGTATGCAGCAGTCTGTTTTAGTTTTCTTTCGACAAAACGTCGGGAAATTAAGCAGACTTGCGTCTATCGAAACTTCAACTGCAGGGATTGGTTCGTTGAACGCATCCGTCATGCTTTCAATTAGCTGCAAACTGCAGCCGACAGTGACACTGTCAGTACCAACCACTCTGCACTTTACCACTGTTTTATTTTGCACTGGTTTTGATCAGCATCAACGACAAAATATTTTCCTGGAGGTTGTAACAGTTTCACTCAACAGTTTAAGTCGTTTTGAAAGAGGTGCGATAATTTATCAATTTAATTTAGAGTCATGTTTGGATGCGGTAACATGAATGGAGCTGCCTTGAGCTCGTAACAATATTATTGATAATTGCCTTGTCACAGCTACTGTAAAGGAATGTTCTAGCTGTAGGCAGAATTCACCTCGATACTTAACAGTGCTGTGATTGACAGTTACCAAAATAGATAAGATAACAGTGTTATTATGTAAGAATGGGCATTGTCAAGAACAATAATGGGAGTTCTCACAACAAGAAAATTAAAGCACATGTTGCAGATGTTGTTTTTGTGATTTTCCTGCTGCCAAAAGAAATGGAAAGTTTTGTTTTAATTTATATATCCAAACAGAATTTTTCCTAAATGTAACAATTAATATATGGAGGTCTTTTAAAATTTACGACCTAGTTAGATTTATTATAAATTATTTCCTTTACTGGATCGGTTTCTAGACAGTTTATTTTTTACGGTTCTACTTTTATTTTCAAAAACAGTCTAAACATGTTCCCTCTAAGGCCCGGTTTTTGGAACGGTCCGATAACTTAACGGCCGGTTAAATCAAGCGTTGCTATAGAAACGCTAGAAAGTGACCAATCACATTACATGATTTTTGTATTTATCGGAGAGTTAACTAACTGGCCAAATAAAATGTTTCCAGAAACCGGGCCTTAGACTGGTTGGTACAGTTTTTGTTGTTTTTGGAGCATTATCCATTTACAATAGGAAAGCGAAAAAATAATAATAATGAATAAACTAAATTATTCAGCATTTTTTAGATTTAGACGGAAAAGTGAAAAACGGTAATCAAAAATAAAAGACAAAATGTATGTACAGGGTATTTCAGGAGTGATATTGAGCCCGGAATTGAAAATGCAACCCAAAATACATTTACAAAGTTAACGTGGCTATTTTAAATATCGTATTGTTTTAAAATGAAATTATGAATCCATGATGGCTTTGCTTCCAATAATTTTATTTGTCTTACGAAAAAGTTAAAATACGATGATTAAAATGTATTCGAACAATGAAAAAACAGACATGATCCTAATTTTAATGGCGAATGTAATAAAAATGCTTCTACTATTGCGCGTTTGTACAATAGACATTTTCTCAAAAACTCTGCATTTTTTCACAATTTCACTTAACCAAGCGAATGATATTTATGTCAAAATTTACAAAAAGACAGCGTGTGACGTCACGAGGAAGAGAGAAACGTCAAAATTAGTTTACATTTTCAGAAAGTATCAAATACGGTGTTTCAATCATTCTTATCGAAGATTGAAAATTGTGCGATAAGCACAAGCTTGGTGGCAAGTGGATATAATAATTTTTATGCGTATTTTCTGTTCATCGAACGTCGCAGAAAACGTTGAAACCTGGTAAGTATTTTTATAAAGTTATATAAGTAATAAATAGCTGTTTGTATGTAAGAAGAAAATGTAAGACGCATTTATTGTGATTTGGTGTTATTTAAATGATTCACAAAATAAAAATTACGCAAGAACAAAAATACACAAACTTAACCTCACTTGTAAATGACACATTTTCGCGTCATTAATGGCATTACTCCACGAGGCAGTAATTGTAAAGCCTAAACACATCGTTTTACTAAAAAGAGTCCTAACCAAAAATCTTAGTATTTTTGTTAAATTCGGGAGGCTTCATTCGTTTTCCGATGAAGCCTTTACTGTGACGTCACGATCAAAAACAATTGTTGGTGCTGCCTTAAGGCTTTGTGTTCTACATAGATGCCAATGGCACGGCTAACTATGTTTTATGTTTTTCAAATCAACAAACAAAGATCCACGTTAACTTTGCAAATGTATTGTGGGTTGCATTTTCAATTCCGTCGGGCTCACTATCACTCGTGAAATACCCTGTATATTACACAATTTTTTACTTAATTCTATACACATATCTTAATATTGTAATTTTCAAAAAGAAAATATTTATCTACTATTTATTTTATTTGTTCTAACTTGTTTTCTAGTTGGATAATCTCACATTTGTTTAAATCAAGTCAAATTTATGTAAGTTGAATTATGTTTAATTAGAGAAAGTCTACACTTACAAGAGTAACTTTTACGTAAACAATCCGCAATAATAATAATAATTAATACCCTCATTGATTATTACTAATTAATTGCCACACAAAAACTGATCTAAAACTTAAAACAGACTTAAAATTGCAAAATAATGTGTGGAAAATTTACAGCGCGTGTTTATCACAGGTAACGACATAATAAACGGTGAAGACTAAAAAATCCTTTATCGTACCACGTGATTCAGCGGAGCTAGGAATTAGAGTTAAATCGGATTTCCGTTTATCGGTTTGGCATCGGCATTTCACGTGCAACTAGTTTTCCACTGAACTTTCACAGAAACAACCATAAAGATGCGCTTTTTCCTCGACATTCCGAGTGATATCCTTACGAGAGAAAACGCAGATTCGTCGTGATCTGAATAAAATCTTCAACTCGGGATAGTAAAACTTTCTGTTTTTGGTTTAAATCTGGTGTCTTTATTTCATTCTTTCTTTCATATTTAAATTATGTCCTGGTGTTGCGATAAAAAAAGCAATTTTTCATCCTCAATGTCGTGTAATTTTACGGTGAAAATTTCTTAAGAACTAACTTTCTTTTGTTGTTATATCGGCATTAAGGTATAATTCAATTTACTCATTTCATGCCGTTGTTTGAAGTTTTTTCCTTTGTCCCAAAATAAGTATTCGCTTCTGTTCTAGTCTTTAATGGTGTGATCACACGGTACAAAATCTCTTGAAAGTTCATGTTGTACAACTTTAAAATATTCGGATTCGCAAAGATAAAAAAAGTAATGTCCTTTCTCTCGTTAACTGAATCTACAGCATTATGTATGCTGTCATCGTGTCTCGTACTATGTAAAGTATGTGTTATAATTAGCCTAATACAGTTTAATTCGTTGGCAACAACCGGATAATTTTTTAGTCTGGAATATAATACTTTCGACGGATGTCGTAAATCAAGAGAAGCAGTTCCGCATAGGCTGCAAATATGTTTGGACTCGGGATGGACTTTTTCTGAGAATATTTCGGTTATCTCTTAACGAATATCAAATACAAACAAAAAACTGAATATGAAGAAAGGATTTAAGAGTTTACATTTTTAATTTATTGTTCAACAGCTGCACGAGTTAGGAAAAAAGTGGAAGTGGGCAAAACAATTAATATCAACAAGAAGCCATCAAAGTCAAAACAACAAGACCCATTGACGTTGGCACACGCTTTGCTGAACTTAAAACATAGACCATGGAATTCTTGGATTTAATTTCCTGGCGAAGGACTGGAATGAAGACAATTAAAAACATGTCACGGTTTGCAAACAAGTTTACATTCTATTTCGGTTTCATCCAATATTTGAAGGTTTCTGGACAACACAGCCAGCCTGGTTTGTTTAAAATACTGATGACACTGTGGAGACATTTTCTTTGCTAATTGCTGCAGATTTCGTATTTGCATTTAATCGAGTGCATCATGTCTCTTAGTATCGGGCGTTCAAATAAAATCATGGGCTGGGAAGGGGTTGGAAACCGTCAATTGTTAAAATGTAAATTGACAGTTGACAGCATGTTGACAGCTAACCTAAAATTTATAAATAAAAAATCTTTCTGTTATTCTAGTCTTTCTTTGGATTGTTGTTTTACATTAAAAATAGAATCGGCATGTTCAGTTATGTGTCAAACGGCGGGAAATTTAAACTTTACACTGTTCCAAATGGTTTACTTTTCTCGACGCCCACTCAGACCAGGTTTTCATTTGAACGCATGATAGATCGATCAAATTTTGTATCTATGGAAAACGCTTCCTCGGTACGATGATCTGGTGGGTTGACCACTAAGAAAGTTTGTCTGTAGTTGGGCAAGTTTTTTGTTTCACTGGGTGTCAATTAATTAATAAAAATTAGAGCATAGCAATCGCATTGTTCCATCGCCAGTAAAACAAAATCAACGACTACTTGAAAAAAAAGGAGTTTTTGTTGTATTAGAAGGGGCATAAAAAGATAACTCTTTAATGTAGATAATACATATCTACTAAGATAAAATCAAGGACAGTTTGAGTTAGCAATACAATTATGATTTTTTTTTGTTGGGCTATTTGCAACACTGCAACCGTATATGTTTTGTTGATGGTTTATTTGACAGATATCTGACGTAACGTTAATAGCGACGAAATGATAGGTTGTGAGAATAAAAATTAACGGTAAAAAGAAATTAAACGTGAAATGCAGAACAATTATTTTCAGTGTCAAGCCGTCAACAACTCCAGTTGTACCATTTAAAAGTAAAATTCAGTATTACCAACTCGTACGATATGATCACCAAAAAAGAAATATGGGGTGGCTATAAAAACAAAACATGTGAAAACGTGTAGCGTAACTTAATAAACTGTCAACTGTCAGTTTTGACATTTATGTGAATTTTATCTAAAACTGGTTTTCACTCAAGAACACAAAATATTCATGACAAAATGATATTCTTTAAACCAGAACGACCAAACATGACTGAGTTTCTCATTTAGAATAGTTTTTATTGGAGTTTCGAAAACCACTCTTCGTCATAGCTCTTAGTTGTTAGTGCGAGTGAAGCTGCCCCACACGTTTATCAGAAGTTTTGCTTTCCCTTGACTGTATTTGTTGATCACATTGTTAAATTAATCTCACTTGTTTTAAGAGAGAAAACACACTTAACCTGTCTTAACATGTTCACATTGCAACTACTTTCAAATGTGATTAAAAACGCTTCATTTAAATTGTTTTGCTCTGGAAGTTAGATCACAATTTTCATTTTTACCAACCAGCACGAAAACTGAAAACCCTAGAACTCTCGCTTCCTCCAGTAACCTTCACGTTTAATTGTACAAAGTGTTCCAAAATGACTGTGATATCGTATCGGGAAAAATAATTTGCCACTTTTAGATGATAACGTCCGCACTACACTACACCAAACATAACCTCCAAGGCGCTGGCAAGTTTCAGATATAATTTCTGTCATTCATTGCCTGTTGTCAATATTAAAAAAGTGAAATGATGTTTCGGGTTTAGTATCCAACGAAAACTAGTCAAAACATTTTATTATCCTAAGGAGTTGCAATTGGTACAAACCGATTCAGTTAATACTGTTTGGTTGATAAACCTAACCTCTTTTACACCTGTCATTTTGACGGTGCTTGATAGTTCGTATCACTTTTCTAGTATGCGTCAAAATTCAAAATACTCAAATTGTCAAAACCTCCAACGATACCACAATTATTTTGGAACACTTTGTACTAGTGTACTAGTTTTTATTTTACTGGATGTTCATTTATTTGTGTTACGACCTACATACATGTCACTCGAAAAATATTTTTGAATAACAATATTATGACATCATTCACGTTAACGTCGTGTGTAATTCAAATAATAAACACACCACACATCACACGAATTTAATTGGTTCTCAGCCAAATTTTAACGACCTATTGTTAAAAAACGAGCCTAGTTGTTAGTTGAATATCGGTTTCACCTGGATTGATGCAATGAAAAATGACTTTCATGTTAGTGTGGGATGTAGGTTACTTGGCATTTCTTAAATTTGCGTATGTTACCAAAATCGATAATGTTAATTTAGTAGTTAAAGTCGACCAAAATTATCACGATCGAAACAGCGTATGTGTCATGACTAAATTAACAAATGTGAATTATGTATTAAAACGTTTTAAGTGAAAATGTTGTTTGTTGTTGACCACCTAAATGTCCTGATTATCCAACCAACTACTTTAATTGCTTATCACTGTGTTCACTAAACAATAACTTGGTCGTGGTTATTGTTTTAAATATGTTGCTAGTAGACCATGAACAAATCTTCCTACACGTGCATGAACCATCAAATCAAAAGTAACTGTTGCCCAAATATTTCTTCTTTTTATTTGTGCAAGTAGTTAAATATATCATGCGTTCAAATGAAAACACGAGTAGACGTTGAAAAAAGTAATTACTTGGAACAGTGTAAATTTTGAATTTCCCGCCGAATGACATTTGTTTGTTTGTTTTCAGCAGAGTAACCTTAGATATTTGCTTCGAGAATAGGAATCGTTAGTCATTCTATTTTTAATGTAAAACATTGCAAAGATAAAAAAAACCGAAAGATTTTTTGTTTATAAATTTTGGGTTAGCTGTCAACATGCTCTAATTACAACTGTCAATTTACACTTTAAAAAACCAAAACAATTGACGGTTTCCAACGCCTTCCCAGCCCAGGATTTCATTTGAACGCCCGGTACAATTTCGTTTTCACATTTTTTTTGTTTTGTTAAATCTTGCAACATGTTGCACATTTTTGACAAGAAACTCCTCAACTATATCCAAGATAATTTATTTACAATAAATTTCTGTTGCTTGTATATTCAGCTTTCTACATGGCCAATAACATAAATTAAACCACCTATGAAGAAACAAGCTAAGAAATTATCTATCTGCATGTTTTCCTCCAACAACAGATTACTAAAAAAGTAATCAGCGTCTACTGACTCCTTCGTCTATGATTACCAATTTTCAATTGGCCCCCATGCAGGATCGTTTTTCTGTCCAATTGCCTTTTTCAGCCACTTTCAATTTTACACTTCAGTTTCCAATTGGTTTGGATTTTATGCTTGAATTCTCCCAATAAAAATACGTGTCGAATTCAGATTTCGCCTATTACAGTCAGAGTTTTCCTTTCGTTTTCATTTCCGCGTATCTCACGCGGTTTTCGAATTAATGATACGCAATCAGGCAACTCCACTCCACGAAAGCTTCTTGCAAAAAGCTTGATTAGCGTGCTGGCAGAAAATTATCGCTGTTACTTGAGTTTTTTCTTTTGTTGTTGAGCAAATTAACCGTCATTTTTTCTGCCCAAAAGAATTCCTCTCACATTTAGTCTGTACATTTTGTACTAAAATTAAAATTATTTATGTGAGCGTAGGAATATTATAAACGTGTTATTCTTCATCGGAGCTAAATGGAATTTTAATTATAAAACAACAATTTTACCACTGTTGACAGAACCTCGTAAAATTTAATTAACAACTGTATTACCATAAAATAATTGTGCAAAAATTAAAACAAGGAAATTTTGATTTTAAACTTATTTTCAATAATAACTGGTGTTCATTTAAATTTCTCCTCAAAGTAGGCGTTGAAGAGTCGATTGTGAACGCACCACGGATTACAGATCACGGATCAGCTGTTTAAATCTAACCTCACTGTTTGCGTGTTTGTGTTTTTATTACTCTGCAGGCTGACGAGTGGTGCGTTCCCAATCGACTCTTCAACGCCAGCCTTGAAGAGAAATTTAAATGAACACCCGATATGATACTTATTAAAGATCTGTCTTACGACGGATTTGAAAAGAATTATTAAAAAAAAGTAAATCACATGATCCTTGACTTGTATTAAAATACATAATTACTTCGTAAAATTTCGAAATAAAAATTCCATTGCAATTATATTTACCATCCACCACTACCACAGCCGGAAGCTCCAAACAAAAATTCTAATTTAAGACCCTTCGGTGATAAAAGCCAGATGTGAACATTTTTTAATTAAGTTTTTTGCATGGATCACAAAAGCTGATATTATGGACATTTAATTTAATACAAATTTATATTAAACTCTGGTTTTTCTTTTACAAAGGATTTTCTACCGCTGAGCTTGACATTCCTTTAATGGTACAAAGAATGTTTCAACCAATCAAATTTTTGAAATGAGAGTGAAGATGAAATGTCTAAAATATTTTTTGTGGCAGAGTTCTGGTTCTTACACAGTAACTTACCTATTTAAACGTTACTTAAAAATGTATATCTATTTATTAAAAACTTTGGCATTATAAATAAGCTAATTAACCGATGCAAAAATATGGAGGTTTGTTCATGATTTATCACTGTCCCTGACATAGACCTTGACCTTGATAATTGCAGTAATATAATACATTGTAGTTATTTCTGTATCAACGCCAAAAAGTGCCCGAGTCTGAGTTTTCTGGCCGAGGCGCAGCCGAGGCTTAAAACAAACGAGGACAAAAGGCACTTTTTGGCAGAGGTGCAAATTTATTTTCTATCTACCCTTTTCAAATAGATACATTTATTAATAATTTTTTAATCAGCTTGCCACAAAAACTAGAAATTTACTATTTTCAAAACAATTAGATTCTTATTTACATAATTTATGGTGACAAGACAATTATCGGTTTTGACGCTTTCGTTGTTAACTTACTAAACAGCCAACAGATGGCGCCACAGTTCAGCGTCCGAAAAATAATTACTTTTCGTCCGCTTTTTTTTGCATAAGTATTGACAAATTGTTCAGTGTATGTATTTATTTAAAAATTTCTTAACACTCTTCACGTGTGTCCATTGTAATTTGACCACTTTTGCTGCAAGAACCCCATTAAAACATATTTTCCAAATGAGTTGAATTAAAATCTTTGTACTTATGAGCGAGAAAGTATTTTTGCTTCGCTTTGGCGAAGAAAAAGTCAATTATTTCCAAGACCCAATGGTTTGGTTATTCCGTGGGAGTGATTACTTACCCACTCGGTTGTTAACGAAAACAGTGACCTGGTTGAAGATAAGCAATCTTCCTCATAAAACGAGCGCATACTTTCATGATAAGAATAAAATCTAGTTTATGTGGTCGGTGCATAGAAACTTAAATATCCCCTAAACTGTGAAGACCGTTTAATTCAACAGATAAACACTACTGATTATTTCCATCTAATACCACTTTACGTTTACATGCTCTAGGTGCTTTCGACCCACGACCTCATTGTGACGGCTCATTTTATCCTAACATGAAAGGGTGATTAATGCTGTGAAATTAAACTTCCTTTTAAATAGAGCGATGGCAAGAAAAACGTCAAGCATTACAACAAGCGACCAACTTTTTACACATTAACATACCTTTGAAAAATCGTCGGTAGTTATCGGGTACGATCGCTGCATAGCGGGGTTTTCCCCTATTCAGGGGACCTTTAGGTTGTAGTACAAGTAACATACTGGACCACACGATCACATTGGAAATCAACAATAGTGGGACACTTGTTACACAAAAAAATTCCTTTTTAGTAGAATCACCAAGCAGTTTGTTAACAAGTCTACTGTTTCACTCTGATTAATAGTTATTTATTTACGTTGGATTAGTGGGCACGCCCATCACCAGTTAGCTGATGTTATAATTACTGGTTTGCCTCATCGTTATGTTACTAACTTTGTTTTAATTATTTTGCGCTTTGATTACCGGATGGTTTTAAGATATTCATTACAGACAGCTGACGATGGTAAATATCCCGCCAGTGATGTAATTATTCATTATAACTTGGTAATAAATGTTTGGACTTCACGTGTTCGCTGGAGCGATTTACACGTGTTAATGTAAAAAATTATTTATCGTAAATAACTTAGTTACAATGTAATCTAATCTTCATATTTTCTTTTCATTGGTAATGTTGTAAAATATGAAATGTTATTATTAATGCTTCAGAAAAATCTGTAATCAATATAAATCAGACAATTGAATCCCTGAATAAAAAAAATAAATAAAAAATGGCGGAGATATAAGTCGTCTAGTAGGACCCTCGTTGTCTCCTTGCCGATGGTATAATTTTTTTCTCTGCCATATATCGCCCGAAAAATAAAATACTTTTTTTTTCTTGTAAAGGAAGGTAATGGCTAAAGCGTAGAGTAGGGAAAAAAATTAAAACATTTTTTTGTAGAAATGACAGCCATTTGAAAAAAATCGATTTTTACCAAAATTTTGAGTTTTAAAAATCAATAAAACATGAACGCGGCATCCAATCAAAAACATCTTATGCCACATCCTAGATAATATTATAAAGAATATGTGGTATAAATGTCATCAAAATCGGTTGAGTAGATCTCGAGATATTTTGTCCACCAGTTTGAAAGGAGAAGTTTCGAGAAACACGTAAATGTTTAAAATGTTTTGAAAAATGTAAATGGTTTTTTTTTCATGTTTAAATGCT
This sequence comes from Tenebrio molitor, assembly GCF_963966145.1. NCBI lineage: Eukaryota > Metazoa > Arthropoda > Insecta > Coleoptera > Tenebrionidae > Tenebrio > Tenebrio molitor. The sequence continues at coordinate 18,980,034 of NC_091053.1, read as the reverse complement.
TAAAATATTCTTAAAAGTATAAATAATATATCCAGCCAAAAAAAGACAAAGAAAAATAAGAAGAACATTTTCCCGCCGAAATATCCGACCGACCATTCTTATGACGACGTGTACCAAGTTGTAAGAAAAACTGTTGAAGCATTTAGAGAAAACGAAAATGTTGAAAGACCAAACAAAAGAAGAGCCGAGGTAGTGGATAATGCGAGTATCATTACTGGACAAATAAAGAAACAAGTAAAAAATACTGAATTGTTTTGTTGTCGTTCCTAGATAGCACTTTCAAAAACTTCTTGGAAAATGTGCTGCACTTGCTAAAATCTACGCAAGAAACACGACAGTAGATTAAATCGTGTCTAATATGTTACCGTACTTGTCCTGTACAGTTCGTTATTACACCACCCACAAAACATCCAGACTAGCGTAATGCGGTAGCGCCCCATCCTGTTATCTCGATGACACTTCGTTTCGCCGCGACTGCAAATACTGAAATTTCTTTTAACAAAGACCAATAACCTTGTTACGTCAACTTTCTGAGAAATTCCTTGTATGAGCTTCTTACCTAATGGAAGTTTTCACGCGAACAGTACTGTAATTACGTCCATTCACAACACCGTTTAATTAAAAAAGTGCGCTAAAAAATTGTGATGTAATCTAGAATTTGGAGCTCACCAGTTGGCAACCGTGGATTTCTCGGTGTTGAGAAGAGAAATTATGGATGTCCAAATCACTCCCACAAAGTGTCAGCACAAATTTATACCGACATCTTGTAAAATGATTTGTGATTCGATAAGCATTGTAAAATTTAGGAGACAAGGACTTGATGAACGTACATACGAGTACAATGGCAATAAATTTGATTTTTTTTAATAAAATATTTATAGTGCAAATAAACTTCAAACGAAGACTAGTTATGGTGTGTAATAAGTTTTGTTTAAAAAAAAATATCAAGATAAAATGTCTTGCAAAATATGTGCAGGGTGTCTATAAATGATTGTCTGGTCCAGCTTGCTGTGAATTTTGAATGTGCCGCTTTATATGTATTTTGGTGTTTATTAACTGTGATAAAACGAATCTAACGAATGAAAACTGGATTGAATAACGCGACTAAGGCGTCATTAATGTCAGAACTGACAGATAATAATAAATTATAATTGGGCATCTGTTTCAAAAAGGCGGCACAACAATGTTTTTTCCCAGGAACTGATTTGACCCGACAATCATTTATAGACACCCTGTATTTGCATTGACTGGACAAACCTACTCGATTCAATTTATACTGAATGTGGTTTTTATACTCTTGGTTGTGGTGGACCCAATCAACGAACTTTAAAACTAAATGGAAATAATAAATTACTGCAAGATAATTAAAACGGGACACCACAACACTACTCTAATTCAGTTATGTCACTGATTTTGTAATTTGGACCAAATTAATCGAACACTTGGTATTTACTGACGTCGATGTTGTCTACATGCGATAAATCAAGTGCGAGATGTTTATTCCGCCAACATTATTATTCGGAGGAGTGGTGTCGATTATTTTTAAATGATCATTATGCAATATACATTTAAATATTTTCTTCCGGTTTAGTGGCCGCGAGACAAACAGTTCTTGTGTTAAAACTCGAAAAGTACGTGATCAACAGCATTCCGACTTTCAAAATGTTACAACTAAATTATGTCATCGTGATGGAAATAAGAGTTCTGAAATACTTTGCTGCTTTGCGTTCTTTTACTCTATTAAAGGAGAAATTCGGCCCACCATCGATTTTTATTGCAGTCTTCGCCTTAATGAAGCATCTGATACCGCTTTTAAAATAACACGGCAGACAATAATTTGCATGGAGCAAAGTTTTTACCAGAAGAGTAGAAATAAGGAAAAATCAGAGAAGAGCACAACATGGATCCTCAAAGTAGGCGTTGTTGAACAGTCGATTTTGAACGCACCACGAATTACAGTGTTTAAACTAACCTCATTTTTTGCATTGTTTGTGTTTTTACTCTGCAGACTGATGAGTGGTGGGTTCACAATCGACTCTTCAAATTTGAGGAGAAATCTAAATGAACACCCGATAGCTATTGGATTTCAGTCCTACACCCAAAGATACATTGGACATACTGATGAAATAAAATAAAATAAAATTTGCATGGTGTCGGGTTGCAACAGGGACACAAATTTATGCTTTTGGCGAACATTTTACGATTGCAATTCCCCAAAATGTGTTGTCAAGCCGAAATATAAAAAAATTGGCCATGTGGACGGATTGACACGCGGAAATGGCATTGGGTAAATCATTGTTGTGGATGACGTTGGGGGAAACCCTATCGGTCTCGACGGACGGTAGGTTGGGGAAAATCGATTTTCCGACGGGTTTCCATAACAACGGAAGCCACTGCATCTTCCCATTCCAAGAATCCTCCACGTTTCCTAGACGCACGTGCATTTCATTGATGAATTTTCAAAACCGGTCGGATCAAATATAGGGCTGAGGGAAACTGTTATTGAAAAACTTTGAGATTTTTCACACAAGTTGTATGTTGGAGATATGAAAAGTGGCAGCACGGGTTTATCCACAAATGTATGTTACAGTTGGCAATCAGAGGTGAAACTGATTCAGAAGCTTCTATTGAATAAACAAACTATGTATTTCTCTTTCTTAGGTTATAAATGAAAAAAAAAGTTAAACTTAGCCGGGAATGTTTCTCATTTGCGCAGTTGCAATTTAAAATTTAAATAATCCTTGCACTAAGTACAACATTTTTGACAAGAATGTCAAAAGGAAGAGGCAGATAGATAATTTATAAATACAATGAGATAAAAATAAACAGTAAAAAGTCGACGTTGGCCAGTCATGTCTTTTATAATATTTAATTTTACTGCCTATTGAAGCAGTCGACCATTATTATGACGACGTTTACCAAGTTGTAGGTGTAGTAATATTTAGAGAAAACGAAAGCGTTGAAAGACAAATAAAAAACAGCCGAGGTAGTAGATAATCCACATCCGTTCGAAGTGTTATTATAAGACACAAAAAAGCAAGTTAAGACATACGTTTTTTTGTTCGTAGCCTACTTTCACAATTTTTCTTGAGACCGTGCATGTTAGTATGTAAAAAAAATCCACAGTAGTATTAGCTATTTGCAATAAAAATATATACGTACTACTAAAATAACATTAAGACAATTATTACATCATTTTTAAATGACAAGGAAAAATTCTGATTTCTTTGTAGCGTCGCAAATATTACAGATAAAATGTTTCGCAATCTTGTGTAATATGTTTCTGGTTAAATCCTAATAGGAAAAAATGGAAGCTTAGATCGTTGATGGAGTGATTTGATACGCAATTTGGATTTTGAAAGGAAAACTTCGAAACATTTTTGTAACAGATGCAAAAATCCCCAAGGAATGAAAGAGGATTTGAATTGAGTAATATTAAGCAATGCTCAAAAAAGATTGCGTTTAAAAAACACTTCTAGAAGAGTAAAGCTGGGAGATGGTAGCACCATGATTTAAAAAATGGACGATCAGGAGTGGCTGTGGAAAATAAAAGTTTTGAAAACAAAACATATGGCTAACTTGGATCATCCGACATGAACTGTCATGACGAATAGATACGAACAAGTGTATGAATAATTTCAGCAAGATCAAAAATGATTTCGATTTGAAACGGTTCCTATACGATTGAGTCGGACAAATAAATGATCTGAGTGAACAAGTTGTGAAGAAGTTAAAGGGGTGTATTCTGTAACTGCTCCGCTAAATTTTAAAGGCCGTTAAATTAAGTTGTCATAGCAATGACCAATCAGGGCTTGAAATTTTAAATTTTAAAGTATGTACTCTAAAATTTTAACGCCCCTTTAAAAATTACAGAATAGCTCCCAAAGACTATAAATCTTAATTCTATGCAAAATTTATGTATAGATTCTGCGTTTTTGGTTAGTTTTTGTGATTCGTTCTAATCCACCTTGGGACAGTATCCAAATACTTAATTAAATCATGAGAACTTCAGTTTCCTTTTCTAACGAAAAATTAATTCTTGTTCGAAACGAAAACAAATGTCACTTCTACTTTCTGCCAACTTCTACAAGATTCATTACTGATACGGACACAGATAATAAAATACAAACATCAGTGTGCAGCATCTTCATATAGTAGAGACGTTGTAAAATAATGAATCACAAATGTTTATATTTGTTTTCTTCCATTCTCTGAGTGGATTGTACTCAATAAACATATCTTTTAGCTGTTTAGAGACGGAGTTATTTCAGAATTTCAATTTGTCCCCGGGCAGAAACTCGGAAACAGAACTAAGACTTGTGATGAGTAATACGATACATTACGAAATTTTGTTGAAAATGTCTTTGTCAATATTTATTTGAACTACCTACTTCAAATGTAGGTTGTTACAAAATGGTGTAATAGTTTTATTTTATCTCAATGTCTTCTTAAAATGGTCTTGTTATCACTGCAATTGCGATCCAACCCAGATGGTCCATTTAGAGAATCTATAGAGTCGTAAAGAGGAACAAAATAGTGGAAGTACTGTTCGGCATTATTGTACAATTACTCCAAGAGTTTTTCTTAAATTTTATTTTACATCTAATCCCCCAATCTCTTAATTACTTACTAGGAAGAAGTGAATGATTACTTTGAACATTGAGTATCTAGTTATTATCTCCTTAATTTATTTCTTGCAGCTGCAAAGGGAAGAGGAAATAGAAAAACAATTTTTTTCTACTACAATTTCAATTTTTTAAGATACATCTTGTCAATTTTTTTATTTTCTTGGACACTCCGGTACAAAAAATCCACATTCAAAAAAGAAACGACGAAAATCTCTTTTTTTTCGCTTATATCGAGCCTTCAAATGAAATCCTGCGCTGGGGAGGCGTTGGGAACCTTCAAATGTTTTGCTTTTTTATAGTGTAAATTGACAGTTGTAATTAGAGCACGTTGACAGCTAACATAAAATTTATTAACAAAAAATCTTTGTTTTTTCGATCTTTGCAATATTTTACATTAAAAATAGAATAACTAACGATACCTATTCTCGAAGCAAATATCTAAGGGCACCCTTTGCTGAATATAAACATGTGCCGAAACAATCATTCGTGCCAAACGGCGGGAAATTCAAACTTTACACTGTTCAAAATAGTTTACTAAGAAAAAATTTCAACGGTGAAAATTATCTTTTTTTCACCCTCTGCACCAGTGGATGAATAGAAGATTAAAAAGATTTTTTTTTTATCATTTCCCCTACTTTCAGAGGGTGGTTTCATCCCTTAAATGTGCATCGGAGCAACTAATTTTATGTGAAGGTTTTACTTTGAAGTGAGCCACAAAATATATTCCTGGGGTACAGTAAGGCAAGCCTCCTTGTGACAAAAACAATTATTTAAGTTCGATAATTTAGAAAAACATTTTACCAGTTTAAATAACAAGGTTTATACAATTTTGCAACATATACCGTATGTTTAAAAAAATGTATGATAGAGAGCGGCTGTGAACAACAAAAACAGGGGGGCGCCACTTTACATTGTTACACATGACCACAGACTGAGATTTACATAACCTAACTTTCAATTAGTGAATTAGACTACTGGCTGTGACTACTGGACAGTATCTACGCCCGAAGCCGCTACGGCTCGATCAAGTGCTGGTAACGATGACTCATTCATCTAGGAACCGCTCTCAAGCCAAAAAATAAATTAGTAATGAAGGTAATCTTAGGCCCCAGAGATGCGTTGTTCCAATGCATGAGAATGGGGAATGTTATGCAAATTATAAAAAAACTTTTCCAATCTAGCCATTTTCTGCGTTTCTGTGTGCATCATGTCGAAAGTATTTTATTCAACGCAAAATCTAACAGCGAGCATAAATACCTCTATTCCAGCGAAAATCAAATCCGAAATAACCATTTATTAGCAAGTTTTACGGCTTATCTAAGTTTAGTTGGTAACTCTGACCATAAATACCTATTTGCACGTTGATATTTAATACCACCATAACCTGGTAACTACGTAATTAATTAGTGCCTTCAACATTGCAGTTGCAAAGCTGAATTGTTTTTTTGAAAATATACAAATCCACAGGACTCGAGCAGAGTTGAGAAGTTAAGCAATCTGTGTTAATCAAACACTGTGCTCGTATTTAACAATGATACATGTGGCATTGTGCAGTTCTTTTCCTTCCGGACTGTTTGCTGGTGAAACTGAGCAAAATATTTTAACGTGCAAGAGTTGGCAGCACCGTCGTTTTTCAGAGTTCCCTACTTTGTTGAAAAAATCTCAAGATCATGAATCCATCAAAATACAGGGTTATTCTAAATGATTGTAGTCGAAGTAGGACATGCCCATGTTATTACATTTTTGCCGCTTTCATGTGAACTGTCAGTTTTGTCGCTGTCACTGTCATTTTTTAGTGAAAAGTGCGGTGATGAGATTTGTATTTATTTTTGTTAAATTAACGATTGAATTCAGAAATATTGAGTTATTTTGCAATCAATTTTACTCCCGTGTGTGAACGATTTGTACTCACTTATTCACATCATTTTGATGTTTTTTTTTATGTGGAGCGGCAATCATAAAATTTACATTCAGTTTTCACGCCTACTTCGACTACAATCATTTAGAATAACCCTGTATTTTAACGTGACAGAGTTGGCAGCACCGTCGCTTTTCGGAGTTCCCCGGTTTGTTGAAAAAATCTCAAGATCATGAATCCATCACTTTCTGACATTGACCACGACCGGCCTAATGTCCCGCCCACAGCCAAATTCAAAATAGCTGTCTAGTTTGGCTAGTCCATGAGTTATGACTAACAAATCCGCAATTTCCCCCATCAATAAAAACCACATAAACAAGTTTCACGATCAAAACATTAATTGATTGTGTCCGTTGTTGTGGTTGGAGTCCCGGCTTTACGTACAGTTTATCGCAATTTCATTAAAGTAATAGAGAATGTAATGGGCGTCATTTGTGGCACCTTGACATAGTGGACGCTTTGGCCAGCTGTACTTGCGATGACGTACATCCTGCATAATCAATCCAAGGATTAAAATAACACGTTGATTGCTTTGGACAGTGATACACGTCTGGGTGGAAGAGATCTGACTACCATGAATCATTTCGTCATCGAAATATGGAAGTAGTTGGGTTGTAGTAGGGCGGCGGAATAAATTTGGATATATTAAAAATAATCAATTTATGCTAATCCCATTCGGTGTTGTTTTTCAACGTTTGTAAATAAATAAGCAAACTGAGCATAACGATCTTTCGGAATTTTATGGACCAAGTTGTTGTTTTATAAAACACTGATTAAATTTTTCTTTTGTTCGTCAAATAACTATGTCATCAAAGGTTTTGTGGCAATTGTGTTCCGCGGACTTATTCAACCATAAATAGAATGAGTCATTTACAAACACATGTTTATAAATTTGGTATCAAACCTCAGCTGTGAGAACTGTTCTGTTGGTCGATTGTGCGTGAAATCGGTTCTCCTTGTCACCAAATTGTGACAAGTACAGCCGGTATTTGACTTGAAAATTTTGACCATTTAAGTGAGCAATATCAATATTATGCATTTCTTGTCAAACGATAGCTAAAGTTCTTGCATAAGCGAGTAAAGAATTCTTGAATCGCATCTGAAATTAAGGAACAGTGCAGCGGAACGAAAAACCTTGATAACATGGCCAGACACTAAATAAAAAAAATATATTTAAAATGTTAAACTTGTCGGATCCACATACTGTCGCTGCGGATGCACACTTTGTCCCATGAATTTTAACTACAAGAAAAAATGCCTTCCGATAGAAATGCAAACGAATTCTGTGCATATTGAATGTCAATTCTGCAATTCAGAGTCGCATTTTAAAGTTGTGAATGCATCACTTCATTCGCTTCTTGGCGCTTTAAAAGTTGGAGGCGTTTAAATTTACTGGGTCTAGATCTGGTGGGTGCAACCAAGATTGGTAGAACGAAAAGTTTTCGCGACGAAAAGAAGGCTTTTGTGATTCTGACCCGTCAATGAAAGCTTTCCAAGCTGGAATTTATGAAAAGAAATTGAGAGGATTCAGTTTGTTGCACAAAATTATTGGATTCGACGTGAACATAACCTCACTTAAGCAATAACCAAGTAACCAAGATGGGTGGAGGGAAAAGTTTTTGTGATTCTGACATGTCAATGAAAGCTTGCCAAGCTGGAATTTATGAGACGAACTTGGGAGGATTCAATTTGCTGCAGAAAAACATCAGATACGACGTGATCATAACCTCACTTAAACAATAACGAAAGAATTTCTTACGCTATGATCTTCAAAATAGCTTTATTTTTTAATCTTCACCTTATCACTAGATCCACTTTCGTAATGAATAATTTTGCCTCTGACAGAAATTCATTCGAACACATTTGCGACAGTTGCTTTCTGTTGTTCAAGGTCGGCCGTGAAAGACAGACTGTAGTCTTCAAACAATGTTTAAATTTCCAAATATTCAGGTTACATAAGAAAAAAATCCCTTCCGATAGAAATGCAAACGAATTCTGCGCATACTGAATATTAATTCTGCAATTTCAGACACTTGTGGGTGCATCACTTCTTGGCGCTTTGGAAGTCGGAGAGTCTTGCTAACGAGCATCTTAAGTTGTCGGTGTTTGCGTAGCGTAATATGGACTTGAGGCAATTTAACAGACCATTTATTTCGAATCCATTTTCTGGGTCTAGATCTGGTGGGTGCGACCAAGATTGGTAGAGGGAAAAGTTTTTGACGAAGATAAGAAGGGTTTTGTGATTCTGACATGTCGATGAAAACTTTCCAAGCTGGAATTTATGAGAAGAACTTGGGAGGAATCGATTTGTTGCAGAAAAACATTGGATACGACATGAACATAACCTCACTTAAACAATAACCAAGATGGGTAGAAGTAAATGTTTTCGTGAAGAAAAGAAGAGTTTTATGTCAATGAAAGCTTTTCCGAGCTGGAATTTATGAGAAGAACTTGGGAGGAATAGATTTGTTGCAGAAAAACATTGGATGCGACATGAACATAACCTCACTTAAACAATAACGAAAAAATTTCTTATTCTGTGATCTTCAAAATACTTACCTCATTTTTTAATCTTCACCTTATCACTAGATCCACCTCAGTTATAAATAGTTTTGCATCCGATAAAAAACTAAATTCAAACACATCTGTGATGGGTGCTTTCAGTTGTCGGCCCTCAAAAAAGGTTTACATTTTCAAATATTTTAGGCTATACAAGAAAAAAATGCCTTGCAATAGAAATGTAAAGGAATTCTAAAAATTCTATGCATACCTATTGAAAGTCAATTCTGCAATTTTAGTCGCATTTTAAACTTGTGAATTGCATTACTTCTTGGCGCTTTGAAAGTTGGAGATTGTTAAATTAGTCTTGCTAATGAGCATCTTAAGTTGTCGTTGTTTGCGTAACGTAATAATTTGGACTTGAGGCAATTTAACAGACCATTTATTTCGAATCCATTTACTGGGTCTAGATCTGGTGGGTGAGACCAAGAAGGAAAGGTTTCCGCCATGAGAAGAAGGGTTTTGTGATTCTGATAGTTAATGAAAGCTTTCCAAGCTGGAATTTATAAGAAGGACTTGGGATTCAATTTATTGCAGAAAAACATTGGATACGAGTTGAACATAACCTCACTTAAACAATAACCAAGATAGGGTAGAGGGAAAAGTTTTCGCGAAGAAAAGAAGGGTCACCTTATCGCTGGACCCTTTTCTTAGTAATAAATAATTTTGCATCTGACAAAAATTTAATTTGAACACATTCTTGGCTGTTGCCAAGATCGGCCTTGAAAGACAGACCGTAGCCTTCAAAAAATGTTTAGATTTTAAAATACCTCAGGTTACACAAGAAAAAAATGCTTTCCGATAGAAATGCAAACGAATTATGTGCATTTTGACTGTCAATTCTGCAATTTCAGAGTCGCATTTTAAACTTGTGAATGCATGACTTCTTGGCGCTTTGAAAGTCTTGCTAACGAGCATTAAGTCGTCGTTGTTTGCGTAACGTAATAATTTGGACTTGAGGCAATTTAATAGACCAGTTATTTCGGATCCATTTACCTACTGGGTCTAGATTTGGTGGGTGCGACCAAGATGGGTAAAACGAAAAGTTTTCGCGAAGAAAAGAATGGTTTTGTGGTTGTGATATGCCAACGAGAGTTTTCCAGGCTGGAATTTATGAGAAGAACTTGGGAGGATTCAATTTGTTACAGAAAAACATTGGATACGACATGAACATAACCTCACTTAAACAGGGTAGAGGGAAAAGTTTTGGCGACGAAAAGAAGTGTTTTGTGATTCTGACATGTCAATGAAAGCTTTTCCAAGCTGGAATTTATGATGAGACCTTGAGAGGAATCGATTTGTTGCAGAAAAACATTGGATACGACACGAACATAACCTCACTTAAACAATAACGAAAGAATTTCTTACGCTGTGATCTTCAAAATTACTTTATTTTTTAATCTTCACCTTATCACTGGATCCTCCTTAGTAATCAATAATTTTGCATCTGACAAAAATTCAATTCGAACGCATTTGCGGCGGTTGCTTTCAGTTGTTCAAGGTCGGCCTTGAAAGAGATTAATTTGCAAATATTTCAAATTGCAATCACCGAAAAAAGTACATACATTCAGAGACAGAAGCATCTGCCAATTCTTTTTTGCATTCTTTTGCATTTTTGCTTCTTTCAAATCTAACGTGAGGCACTTTCCTGCTGTCAACTTTTTGCAGAGAAAGCCTCAATATATCACAACTTTCCATATCACTAGTATAAAACGTCGTTCCCTCCGTACTTTGCAACGCAACAAATTCCTTCTTTCATTTAAAGCGTCCACATCGAATCGAATTTATTCGTTGATTTCTGGCAATAAATCAGTGAACAAATAACTTGATTGAATCGGGCGATCTTATCAAAATCATCCGCCCCAAACAAAATTGTTCTGCTGATGGCAACAAACAAAGAATTATATTCATGTTTGTATTTTTTCGCTGTCGGTACTGGAACTGTCAACGATTAAATAAAAAAATTAAACGCGCAACAAGCTAAAATCTCGTGCAAAATTAGCTCTCCGTATCTTGGTATAATCTCCTGTTAGGTCTTATAATACACAACTTTGCAGACTCAAAAGATCGTAAAGAGAGAACCTGCAAGTGTCTACAAATACTTATCTAGGAAACTGTTTATTTTCACGATTACTTTACATCCTGATTTACGTTTTGTTGTTACATTTTTTCTCTGGTCCTGACAACATTTTGAGTGTTGTCGGTGGGCGTAAACATTCAACAAAAGATATTTTAAACGTAAATGGTACTTAAGTCAAGTTGACTTCGCTCAGCCGACTACACTAGTGTAGGCGGCTTGAGTAAATGCATTGCTCAATTTGTCAACGATAAGAAAAGCAAACGAGCTCGGCTAGGACTAGTTCGTAGAGCAAAAAACTTCCTAAACTTGTACGAAACGTATTTCAAATATTCCGAAAGCATATTCCGCTGTGTTAAAATAAGAATATCTGCATTCTGCACAATCCTGCAAGACATTTGCGGAATGTTGTGGCGCCACAGAGTGAAATTTCATACGAGATACGGCACAAGTTATTGTTTGTCGCTCGTTCTATTTAACGTAAAAGAAAGTTACGACCCATCATCAACCAACGTCTTCAGTACTGTGAGATATGGTCTATACGTTTTGAACTGTCAAAATAATAACGTTTCTTTCGTAAAAACACCAATTAATCGCTTTCATGCCATATAAGTACGACCGAAACTCACCGTAATTGGTTTGAAAATTCATGGAATTTTTATTGCCACATAATTTACGATGTGATTTGCTCCATGTAACTGTTGCCATAACCGCATTTGTTCGTATTGTTTTTTATTTTAATCTTGAACTGGCAAAACATCGAAATTTATCTCTCGGACCTTCTTGCACCTTGCCAATTTTTTTAACTTCACTAAAACTACAAACAGACTTTCGTGCCAAGTTGTTGTCCTTTTTTCATCGGTGCAGATTAATTGCTCTGCTCCAATCATAAAAGTAATTAAAAGTTGATCATTAAACGCCCCCGGTGCGTGTCAACAACATTCTTGCAGACGTTATCTGCAAGTAGAAGGTCGCATTTTCTCTGCACCTATTAGTTAGATTGGAAGTTTGACAGCAAGTTCTGTGTTCTGATATTTACGTCGGCGGGAACATCTTCCGACAAGTCAACATCTGCAACCATTTATTCTAAAAGAATTGGGGCAGATTTTTGTCGAAGTGTTTGTATTCGAGAAAGCAATTAGATGGTGCAACAGCGACTAATTACTGCAACAAAGGGGCTCGGAAGGAATGACTTCTGAATTACAATTAACTAAACCAATCATTTTCTTGATGTACGTTGGTATTATCACTACGTGACACTATTTCTTATACTCATGGCGTTGTACAGCTTTGAACGTAACTGTTGTTGTGGTCAATGCAGTTTCACAGCAACTCTTTAAAATATGTTGAAAAATAGTCGAAAATAATTCTCCAAACAATTCTTTCAGAAGAGTTGAAACTTCTGCTCGTTCTTTTTTTATTTATTAAAAGGTGATATAAAGTGTCTATAAAAGAATGTAAGTATATCAAGAGTCGTGTGGAATCAATATATTTTATTTTTGTCGCTCTGTTCTGTAACATATTGTGATACCAAATAGAAAAACAGAGGTTACGTAAGTCCATTAATGACAGGATCTTAGTAAAGACTTTGTAATTAGAGAAACTAAAGAAAATTAAAATCAAAACAACTTAAGACGTCGAACTCACAACTGACGCTAAGATTTAATAATTTGACATTTGACTGTTGACATCTGATTTGATGATTTGACGGCGTCAACGGCTTGACATAGCTCGACACAATAAAATTATGGAGCTTCTTTTATAGATACTTTGTACCTATCAACGACAAACAAGAAAGTACACGTTCGAAACTTGCAGAATATTTTATCTTTCCGTTTCGCACCAATTTGAGGATAACAAAAGCATCAAGACGGTTCTGAAAGAGTTCCGCCTTCTCAAATCTGACGCTTCTGTCGTACTGTTCTTTTACCATGTAGAGGATATAAAGATTAAATCTTTCAATCTGGGATATGCATGTAAATAAGCACCAAAGACCAGTAAGCCGAAAGTGTTTGATCACTATCGTATTATTGAAAAAAAAAATTGTGGTGCGCTTTTCTGAACAAGTTTGAATGAAACGAGTTAAGATGGACATGTTTCGGTGTTTTCGATAAAATTTAAAATCTAGAAGGGAACTGGTTGGTGGTTTGAAGAGTTTATTACTTGACTGGTCAATGACATTTTGAGCAGTAATGTCTCGTTATCTATTTATTTATGGCGTTAGACCAACTATTATGTAAATTTTCTACTAACACTACAAAGTCCACCAAAACAAAACATAAACCGACAACCATAAAAGTATTGTGCAGCGTGGCATGCAAATTTGGAAGTGAATTGAAAATTTATGCAAATGACCAATCGATTTTCTCTGAACTGTCTAATAAAGTCAAATTAACATGAAATTTTGGAGCATCAAAACACTCAGCCGAAGAGAAATAAGATTGGTTAATTTAAGTGTTTTCGAGTGAGGGGCCATTACAACAATCGTCTCCAAAAGTGGCTTCTGTGGTCCCAATCAAAATGAAATAAGAGAGAATGTGGGGGAATTTAACGTTGCAATACAGGGTCATTATAAATTATTGTAGTCGAAGCAAGCTACATACATTTTTGCCGCTCTATACAAACGTGGCGTGAACTGTCAATAGAGTCAATTGTGTGAACGGTCACTTATTATTCATATAATTTGGATCATTTTCATGTGGAGCGGCAACCATAGATTTTATATTCAGTTTTCAGGCCAACTTGGACTACAATAATTTATAATGGCAGTCAAAAGCTCGAACAATTTTTTAAATTTTATTTTTAATGATTTTGGCCCAAGGGGAAATTTTTTTCAATTCATTTATTGCGAACAGTGATTAATTAAAATGTAACAAATTCATTAGAGAACAGTTCGTGATTGTTATCAGCGAAAGATAGTTTTTTCCCCATAATATAACCAGATTCGCTTCAAAAATGGTTCTTCTATTCTGTTTCGGTTTTTTGACTATTCTTAAAGCGCTCTTTTAACTAAAAACAGTGTTTTAAGAGACTCTATTAAAGCATTGTTTTCAGTAAAATTTCACCAACAAAAATTGGTATTCACGAAATGACAGATTTAAGTCGATAAAATAGATTTCTTTAGTATTTATTAGTATTCACCAAACCAAATTCTCTCAAATTTCAATTAGTGACAATTATAATAAATCACTAACATAGTTTATTTGACAACTAGTTTGTTATTCAGACTACTTGACATAAAGTATAAAAATTGATAACAATTTTTTGAAATTTACCAAATTTGATTTGACAATTATGTACTTCAATCTCCCTGTTTGTTAACTAACGTATAATTTGTTTCAAAATCAAAAATCCAACAACACTGCATTCTACATTGAAAATACAACCGACAACGTGGCCAACTTTTGTTTTTAGTGTGTTTGCAAGTGTCGGAAAAGTGGGGTTATGAAAGAAAACTACTGACAGTCCTTTTGGTCGTAGTTCATCGTGTTTTATTTATTTTCATTTTATTTTTCACTCGAAACGTGTGATATGGTCACCTTTTTGTACTGTCGCGAGCAATACATTTTGGTCGTCAATGTCATTTCAAAATGTGGTAGATTGTCACAAATTTAAAAAATTTCCCTGCCTGATTATGCCCACGTCAACTAAGTGTCAAAAAATTGAGAAAAAAATGACAATTAATGTCATACAACATAATGATAGGTTATGATATTTACGACTGTTTTACAATGGAGCATTTTCGATTGCGTCAAAGATTGACCTTGACGACCAAAATTTATTGCTCGCGACTGTACATAATAATTATTTTGTGTTACGTAAATAAACTCAACAGTTGGATGTCAAATTTTGGCAGAACGTTGGGCCAACCCAAAAAAATTAAACTAAAGCTAGTTTGACACGATGCTAAATTTTGTAGAAAATTTGTTAGAAAATGAGAGAGGACCAATGAACGATCAGGATCTGACAAAGACAGATTATGATCCTGATCGTTCATTGGTCCTGATCGAGGGTCTCTCTCATTTTCTAACAAATTTACTACGAAATTTAGCATCGTGTCAAACTAGCTTTATTCTAGGAATTTCTTTGTTTCTGTCAACATAATTCAACAGGTGGTGGATGTTTGATTTTGAAACAGATTATAGATATTCCATATTTTGTTTTTTGTTTATTAAAATCCATCAATATAAACCAAAAGATAATCTTTCCAAATTTTTTACAGAAACTTGAAGGTTCTACAGCGTGATCAACAATGACTGAGTCTGTTGGCAATGAAACAATTGAAAAATATTGGTGTTTTTTTGTCTCATAATTGGTACTGACCGGATGTTTTAACTTGACACGACATTAAAAAAAATTAGGTTATGTCGGTTATGTTTATGCCATTACAAAAATGAACGTCAACACTGTCAAAACTGACAACCGGAAATGCGTTTAGATTACAGTGGTACCAAAATCATTCAAATTTTCATTGTTACCAACAGATTCAGTCACTCTTGATCAAGCAGTACACACAAAAAAAAATCCGGAAGGCGCAAAATAAAAATAAACATCAAATAAACAACTAGAAGATAAAAATGGTTAGGACAGAGCAATATTTTGGCTGATCTCTAGACTCAAGCAAATTTACAACTACACCATAAGAATAAAAAACGTTTATATCGAGAGTACTGACATCATAAGATTAGTCACGCCAAACAACTCGGTCATTCAGCAGACAATTCTACTTTAAGCAGTCCACTGCCCCAAGTCACTAATGTGACTCCGCAGGACACGTGTCTCGTAGAAACGTGAGACCGGAGGCCCATCTTATTAATGTGCCGTCACTACCAACTTCGCTATTTTCGAGCCCATAAAAATAACTTTTCTAAGTCTGGTGCAAGTTTATAAATACCCTAATTTTGAGCACTTTCTCCGACTCATTGGTCAGGTATGCGCGAACAATACCATGATCGCACAAATTAATACCACCATCGATAAATACTCAATGTGAAGACAGTTCGTCGCGTCCTAGTAGTCGCCTGCATGATAAAGGTTAATAAGGATACGACCTATTGTACTCGACCTATAATAAAAATTAAATTCCCCACGGTGCTGATCTGACTCTTTCGCTCACTAACGCAAAGTTCATGACATTTTTTTAGTCCCATGGGCGCCATACCAGAGCAACGAATAGACCAGACCAGATGTTCTCAGTTTCGACCGGACATATGGCACGGTACGTTTACTTGCCAAGTTACAAGCTTATATTTGTTGTGTGCATATAAAATGGGTGCCACGTGCACCATTTTGACCCCTGCACAAAGACAACAAAAAATCGAGGATGGGCTCTGGATGCACTTGAGTCACCTCCTGCTTAACATACAATCAAATCGATATAATTGAAGCGCAAGGAAATGACACAAGGATGGATGACGTTTCAAACAATCTATTGGTCATATTTTAAAAGAAATAGCAACTCTTCATTACTTTAAATGAAACGAGAACAAATCTGCAATAATCTCTTGTACGAGGGCTCGGGTAACCACTTCGGTACTCATATCTTCAATTTGTGTCACGGTGCTGGATCTTGAGGGACAGATGATTCAACAGCGCTATTACCGCGCTAAGTTACGACTTACTCGCGTGTGAGAATAATCTGATAGGATGTGCTACACTTTTGGTGAGTCACGGTGAAGCAACGCTTATTTAATGTAAACAGACAAATGTGTTCTGGCACAGGTATCCAAAATTGAAAAGTCAGACTGAAAAAGCAACTTCGGTTCTGTGTTAAGGACGGTACGCATAGCTGCACGAGTCGTAAAAAATAAATGTCACAGTGCTGTATGTTGCACTAGGTTCGTGCTAAAACTCAGCACAGTTTAATTGATGTTGTAATTATTTGAGCATTAAATAACGACGACATAAATGCGCCCAATGGACACGAGCATTGAGAGAACCTTGTCTCTAATTGCACCTCGAGTGCAAACTTTCATTGCGATTCTATTTGACTTGGCGTCTCCAACTCGAATGTATTATTAGCTATAAAGCAACTGCATATCTTGAGAGAGGAACTCGTCGCTGTGTCTACAAAAAGTAGATAAGATAGTTGAAAAACGATGCATCTGGTACCACCGAGACATTTTTTTTTGAGACTGACTGATTTGGGATTGTTGCGAATTTGAAATTATAGAATTGGCTCAAATCAGTCATTCCTTAACCACATTCAACGTGAACAGACTATAGAATGAGAAAGACCTTTCTGTTCTTGCTCAAAGAGCAAACACGTTATTGGACGATTTCTGATTTTTAAACGTAGAAATTTGTACAAGTGTGCGTGTGTGCAATTTGCAATGAAATGCAGAAGTGTATCCCATTAAGAAAAAATTGACGCGATTTCCGGAGAAACCGTGCCATCAGAAAGTAAGGAATCTTGGAATCGAGTCTGGAATAACTTTCTCTAAAATTTTTGCAATTATCCCATGTCTTGCTTTTATTGAATTTCCGACAATTTAGCAAAAATTAATAGACACAAGTGTGACGCTGCGAACAACAGGAAGAACCTACTCAGTTTCCCTGATAAAAAAATTTCACTTTGTTGAGTCGTTTTTTTCGATCAATGCAACGAAGAAAAGATAAGTCAGATTAAACGGAACCGTCTTATCTCCAAATCAAAGAATAAAAAAATTAAGTAAGATAAACTCAAGTAGATGAATCAGTTTTATCTTGGCGTAAAAACCAACAAATTATTGTTATTTCGTTCAAAAAAACACAGATAAAGTTGGTGTTTTTGTCGGAACGAATTCATTTTCGCACAATGGAAATATAAAATTCATGTGAAATATGTTCCAAGAAGTGCAAACCCTCCTCATCGTCATGTCTGAATTTCTGGAAGCTTAGGTGGCAGCCCAATTCATTTTAAAAGCTTTTGTGTTTTTGTTGACCTTACATGCGGCTTACGCAACATAAATTGGCAACAATTTAAATTTTTTGTGATCATACGACTTACAAAAAAAAATCAAGGACCAATGAAATGCGAAGTTAGATCGGTTACATCACATTAAAAAATTTAGTAACATGACTTTCTGCGAAAGCTCTCGACTCTCGCCTCGTGGGGCAAACCAGTAATTGTCAAATTCGATTTTTGGTTACTTGTTAGTTTTGTAAGTTGTCCCAAAACAACCCCAAAGATGTCTTAGTTACCGTTTTCCTCAACATAATCACGTATTCCAGTCAAAGTCGCACTTGGGTTTTATTTGTCACTTTTACTTCCACCCGGGGACACCCCGAGACTCACATGGCACATGATAATTCAGATTTTGATAATTCAACTGACACGAACCACACCGCGAAGCACGACGAACTGAAGCACCGATCACCGAAGCAACTGATCGCGAAAGTCTCTCAGCACATGACACGTTTCGGGAGGGGACTGAAAGAACAGCGTGGGGCGATAAACTAGACGAAGGGGATGCGAGCACTCGAGCAGGGGTTTGCACATATGTAGTGAGAGAAGTGACGTGATGGTGGTTGTAGATAGGGGCGTGTGAGGGTCCATGGAAGTAATTCAGATGATGAGGTTTCGAGAGCGCAACATGAGTCAAAGGATTTTCCGATCGAGAAATTTCAGGATGGTTGGATTAATTGTTATGTCAGACGTCGACTGCGATACTGCGAATTAAACCAGGTAGCAGATGACAGTTGTTTACAAGAAATGGACCAATGAAGCTGACAGGAGTGCACTAGTTTGTTTGCGTGACTGCGATATTTTGTTATGATGAAGCAGAAGCACTGGAGCTAATTAGCAATTTGGTCTTTTAAAGACGGCTCGTGCAGGAGAGAATGAAGAGGTGAATATTCAGAAGAAGAAATAAAACGGCGCTGCATAGACCACGCCTAAACTGCGACAATTTATCGTCGACGCTCTTTTGCTCTTTTGCAAGCGACGATGATTTTTTAAATGAGATTTTATTATTAAAAATAAATGTTGCAGAAAACACAAATGCAAGAAAGTAAGGTTAGGAAGTTGTTGACATTTGACGTGTAGATGCTAGATGTAGACAAGTTACAACGAAATGCGTAGCACGAATCTGACGAAAAATTTAAATTAACGTCAACAAATCATTTGTAATTGCTGCAGTTTCAACGTATGTGTTTAGAACATAAAACGTTAAGTGTAAAATTAATTGCATTAAATTCTTCTAACGTCCTTAATTTAGATCACAATAAAATGGGAGGAGCCGATTTTATCTGCAAGGCTGACTCGATTAAAATCTTCTTGATATATCTTTATCTTTAAATCTATAACGCATCCAATTGAGATAAGGAAAATTGGCGATATCAACTCAGATTATGCAATTTACATTGCAGTGCTGTGATAAAACAATTATTATTACATATTTATTTTTAGACTTCGAATTTTTTTTGAGATAACAATCCAGACAATTTTTTTTCAAATTTCTATTTCATGACTGTCAGATCAACCAGATGGTCGTTGGTCCTAGAGCACCTACCTATCATCATGTTACCATTTGCAAAGAAAGTATTTTTTCTACGACTGTTAAAAATGTGCTGTCGCGTGTCGTTTCATTCTAGAGTTATATCATAAGAGTGCATTGAAAACAATTGAAGTTGTCTGGCGGGTTTGACTTTAGAAACGTCAAATTCGAGATTTGTGCTGATTACTTTTCTCATTATGGAGAGTCGTAGAAAAAATATTTTTCGTGTTTCTTTCCCGAGATACATAACGTGAAAAATGGTATAGGTATAACTAAATACATACATTTTTCAGTTTATATACCTAACTTGATATCTGTCAAAGATAACCCCAAAATTTACAATTGATTCATGTTTTTCAAAATTTTTGCCTAAACGAACACGAAAATAATGTTGTGTGCACCTCGGCCAAAAAGTGCCTTTTGTCTCGTCTGTTATGCACTCGTTGCATTAATTACTATTTCTTGATTTAATTTTTTTTTATTATTCTCATTTAAGTTTATTTCGATGCGTTAATTTGTTCTGAATACTATAATAACAAACACGATTGTTGCACCTTATTATTCACAATAAAAAATATAAATTTCATTTTTAGGTCTTTTTGACATTTTCTTTCATTCTATTCTATAGTGTTTAAGTTTCTTAACAATTACGTCACAGTTTTCATTACTGCAATTAATTATATTACACATTACATTTAACTGACTTAACATAATATGCTAATTTAAATTTGGTATTGCCATAGACAACTTTAGTTCACAGATTACAGTAGAAAGCAAGAAATTGGAATTAATGATTATATTGTAGAAAAATAATCCTGTGATTGATTTTTTAAGTTAAAAAGGCTTCTACATAATTGTCAATAAATGTTTAGAGCATCAGCAGAAAGTGGATCAAAAAAATTAATGTTTATCGATTTATCAAGAATTCAATTAACTTCTATAGGTACACCTGCTTTTGATGCATTTGCCTGTTTTAGTGGAATACTTGAAGTACTAAAAATATTCAGAGAATTCCCCATGACAAAAGATTTGCATTAGAAATATTTGAAAAAATTTTTTTTTTCTATACTTTGATTTAAAAATCATTAAACCGTGACGTGCTTCTATTTTTTACTACCGCTTTTAGTCTCAGTCATATTAAAATTATGATTAAAGGAATGTGGTTTTCAGAAACTTTCGTTTTCGTGTTAAAATTTCAGATTGCAATTTCCGCCATCTCTGCAAGCTGATGGCACGAAAAAAAAATTGTGGGTGGTGCTTATCATTCAAAATAATTTTATGCTTGAAACTTATAAAAGTAGACGGCGACAGCGAGAAACCAGGAAAAATTAAAACACAACGATTCTCTACCAAACAATTTGTTGATCGAACACGTAAGTGACAAACAGGATAAACTAAGGACAACGTAACATTTTATATGTCCCGCCCATTACATTTTCTTAGTTACCAATCAAATAAATTGTTAAGACGATCTGATTTACACAGAAAAACAATTCTGACATTCGAATTGTCTTAATGACATTTTATTTTTTTAAAACTAAAACAATAATTGTGGACTTGACAGCTAAATTTTAACCTTAAGTTTTTTACGTGGCAAATGTGATAAAAAATTATACAGATTGAATTTGGCTTTGATTACCATTAGTCAATTTATGTGGGCGGAGCAGATAAAAAGTTATAACGGCAATACTATAATACACCACACATTTAGAAGTCTCATTTTTTTGTATTGACTGTTTCCTCAAACGAGATTGTTCAGATCATATTTTTATGAGCAAAATATCCAAAATATGTATATTTTAAAATATGCTGAATCGAATGCCAACAGAAGGACGGAAAAAAGAATAGAATCATCATTTCGACAAAAGGAAACGTTATAACGTGACATACAGTCATCAACAAGAAAACAAATTAAGAGTGCTACCGCTACCTTATCTTTTGTTTCATTGAATCGTCTGTCTTAGCTTAATCGTACACGTATGTATACTTGCTATACACAGTCGTTTTATTGGTTGCCTACCTTTGAAAAAAATCTATTAATTAATTGTTAATAATAATTAGTGCTTCATCTTCAATGGTAAAACTCATTTTACCGCTTTGCCGAAATCGAAATTTTTTTTTCAGGGTTAACATCAACACCGTTGGTTTAAAACTGACGTTTGTTTGACATTTCTGGTACAAAGTTGGTAAATTAGTCATTCTTACGAATGTAAAAATGTTGCTCTTGTTTATTTTATGAAAATTTTCTCCATTATCAGATAAAATAATAAAATTCGCAATTATAACTCGAACGCCTAAAATTTATGAGGTATGATTTATTAGAAAGTGGTGTTTGAGACCACAAATTGTATCCGCCCATGCATTGAACACTTATTTGCATAGGATTCCGCTACGACGTGACCGATAATTTGCAACGCCTGTTCTGATTTGTTTTCTTTTCGATCACTTTGTACAATGGATTGTAATTTGTTTAAAATTCCCATCCATAATAAATCCCATGTATTAAACAAAACAAATATGTAACAGATACGTTCCATTAAAAGGTTTTCTAATGTGTTTATACAACGTGTCCCAAAAATAAGTACATTAATTTTAGCCAGTAACAACAACAATTTTATCCACCACCGTTTTCAAATTCTCATATTTTTTTATCATTTCACCCCCCATAATTTAACCAGCCGTCCATCCATTTGTCTAGTGAAATAATTGTTTTTGACCCGTGTACAAACAAGCCCCCCTGTTTTTAGACTATTTCTTTGTCCCTTGCAATCGAGGCAGAGAGATAAGAGTATTAATTAGTTTGTTTTTTATCCGACTTCAAACGATTATTGTTTACGTTTGATGATTCGTTGATTTCGAAGTGATTTTTTTAACCTCTACATTTACGAATAGTAAAAACATTGGCTTATTGTGAAGCTTCCATGCCACGAGTGTTGCAGACCACGTCCTGAGCGAATTAAAAGGGTTGAAGAGGCTATTTTGAAAAGTGTCGAAACGCGGTAGGAACTAGCACCCAACGACTGGCACATAAAAACGATTTGGAAAATACTAAAAACGCAACAATTGTCTGCACGAGGTATAGGACGAAATGGTGTTACAGTGTGGCCTGCCATACCGCCAGACCTAACTCCGTGTGACTTCTTTTTGTGTGCTGTAACAATTCGCAGCAACAGAATATTTCTATAAAGAGTGCAACAATCACTTCGTCGCCGCCTTCAGTGTTGTATTGATAATAACGACCATTTGATGAAGCAGACGATTTTAAAGGAGGACTGTCTTTGGCACTCCTACTGTCTTTGCGATAGAGCAAAAGAGGGTGGAGTTACTGTATTAATTGTAACAGATGTAGCGGTTCTTTTATGTAATCACTAATTGGTATATCTACGCTGGAGGCCACACTTTACCCAGGTTTTGTGATGATTTTTTGAACATTAATAGATGCCGTGGATTTTTACGGTGACTCTTTAATTATTGCAATAATTTTAGGAAACATTATGCAATCAGTATGGGCGTTTGATTGAGGTCAGTCGCACATTTACATTTTGCTCCTGTCAGTTGTAACTTATTGTAACAATCACCATAACCTCCTAGTTACAAATATTTTTTATGTATTTTTTTCGTTGCACTTAATAACAGATTCACCACCAAAACTGTCTTCACTCTTCCAGACTTTTTTTCATTTAATATTATAACAATAAGGGTCGCAACAATTAGCCGCTGCGTCTAAAGGAATAAAAAACAACTGAATTTTGCTATGATGGATTTCAGATTTAGATCTTCTTGATTGATTATAATTAACAGAACAACAAAAACCAATAAACCAAAAAAATGTTATAAGTACTTTTCTTGTATACTCATGTTAACCCACTTTGATAAAATACATTATCTTTATTATCAATTTTCATTGTCGCAGGATTTATTTTTTGAAAAGAATTGTTAATCAGAGCGATTGCGATAATTATATCGGGCGTTCATTTAAGTTTCTCCTCAAAGTTGGCGTTGATAGTCGATTATGAACGCTCCAGGAATTACAGATCACTGTTTAAATATAACCTCACTTTTTGCGTTATTTGTGTTTTTATTCTGCAGACCGACGAGTGGGGCGTTCACAATCGACTTTTCAACGCCAACTTCGAGAAGAAATTTAAATGAACACCCGATGCTAATACACATTCACGTAAAGGGTGATTCACACCTAAAACACTTCCAATTCCGGCTGTTTTATTTCACAACATTAGATAGAAAAGTATATTATTAATAGTTTTACTTATACACATTAAAAAGTTGAACACGATACATTTTTTAAGGTGTCACAAATATAATTGTGAATTATGCAAACTTTGTGGAGAATTTTTCCTAGAGAAATGTATCGAAAAATCTTCGATTTACACAATGTATTTAGTTCCAATTTTTTCCGCACGAGCGAGGTGATTACAGATA
This sequence comes from Tenebrio molitor, assembly GCF_963966145.1. NCBI lineage: Eukaryota > Metazoa > Arthropoda > Insecta > Coleoptera > Tenebrionidae > Tenebrio > Tenebrio molitor. The sequence goes on along the minus strand of NC_091053.1, from coordinate 18,955,935 downwards.
CGTTACCAAAACGAGAAAGCAATAAACGAAAATTGATCTTTTATCTGTTGAGGAAAATTCCTTGCCGATTCAGTAATCTTCTAGCAAAATGTAACACACACAATGTATTAGTTGCCGCAAACTTCACGACTGAGTGCTCAAAGACTAAGAATCCATTTTACAAATGCTAAACGCTAAACTTCATTCGCTCAATGTAGACCATAAGAAACTCATTCCTTTTTCTTTATCCAGACAAAAAGAATAGCTATTTCCAATTAAATTCCATTTAAAAGTCTAATACGTTTTGTTTGTTTTGATAACTTGCAAAAAATGTTTAACAGAGCGATACAATTCTTGGCATAAATTCTCTTCGAAATATTACATTCACATAATTTCCTTTGGGTAGACGTTAAAGGTATCTAAATGTTATTTAACTAAAACATTGTATTCATAGATCATGTGTTTTTGCAGTAAGATTAATTGTTAAAAATAAACTAAATCAAACAATGTCATCGTTATCACTCCAGTAGAATACTTTCGGCAAAAACTCTTGTGAAGATAAAGTAATAGTTGCACATGTGTTTCATTCTTTGATATCGATTTCCTTGAAGTAAACGTTCTACAGAAATACAACAAAAGTTCCTTCCACAACAAAAACCACATTCTTGTTTATTTAATTCTTATTTATTTAAATCTCAAAATGTATCGGGTGTTCATTTAAATTTCTCCTCAAAGTACGTCTTGAAGAGTCGATTGTGAACGCACCACTCGTGTAAAAAGCGTAAGATTCAAACAGCTGATCTGTGATCCGTAATCCGCAGTGCATTCACAATCAACACTTCAATGCCAACTTTAACCGGATATTTAAATGAACACCCGATACTTACAAAAATGAATTTTACGGGCAATTTGTATTTGTCTCGTTATTACAAATTTCTTTCTCTTCTGTTATTAGAGCGTTTTTGCTACTTTTCGTTAAATAAAAATAAACCTTACATGATCATTTCATTAATGAAACCTACAGCCGATCAAGATATATTAGGATCTAAGCCTCCCACTTGGATTATACTATTAATAACGTTTTCGTTTCTCCTAATTGGAAGCAATTCTCGCAATATCTTTCAATTAAGAGAAATGCGCTCTTGTTCATGCAGGCATTGTGAATGACCGTTTTATGTCCAATAACGGCAAGAACATTCTTCGAAATCTTGACGAAATTATTTAACACAACTGTTTCTCCTCTCACACGTACTACAACATACACAAATTGAAAAATATGATTGATTACCTTTAGTCCTCACATATCTTCTTCTTCGCCTCACACGAACCGGAGGTTTTCCCACGGGTTTCCCCGTGGAAAATTCAACGATTTTCATCATGCAGCACAACAGCACTACAAGCATGTCTGTGTTTTATCGCTAGGGCATCTCTGCACCTCATACGGTTAAACACTTTTTAATGTCGACACTTTTCAACATGCAAAAGTCACAAAACTCCACTCCTTAGTCCATCAAAGGTACCTACACAAGTTGTCACAACGTTTTATCAATGTCTGTGACTTGTATTAAAGTTAAACAGGATATGACGTTTAATTTTGTGGTTGTGGATGATGATAGTACATTGATTCACAGTGATTAGGGAACATCAGACTGAAAGCGACGTTACGAGGGAACTGACATTTGTGTTGGATGACGCTTTGAGAAGTTTACACCAACAGTAAACATAAAAACAGTGAGACATATGGTTTCTAGCTAGAGTGTGTAAATTGTGTATTTTTTATTGTTATTTGGTCGAAAAACATTTCATGGTTTTTTATTGTTTACAACAGAAAAGCACGAATTCCTACAGGAATTGCGAATTTGATTTTTTATTGCTAATTGAAAGTTAATGAGAAAGTTTTCTTCGCAATTTGCCAACATACCAGATAAATCAACTAATTTCTTCTCTTTCCTCTTGTTTCGATTTTTTAATAAAAATATACACACTTTAAGATTGTTTTTTCACTAATAGTTATTTGTATCGCAAGGCCAGAAACTCATTTTGTAAGTGCGAGCAAGGTTTGCGTCTGAGGCGTCAGCCGAGGCTCTATGATACACAAACATTTTTCCGCCGACAATTTTTTTAAAGCAAAAGAAATAGTTTTTGTTAAAATATTACCGAATAGGGAATTCAAAACTCAAGTAAGTCATAAGGCTTGTGTTTTTGATATTTAATAATGTTAATTTGCACTTGTGAGCCTCGGCTGACGCCTCGGACCACAAATCATGCTCGCACTTGTAAAATGACAGTTTGTGGCCTTATGATACAAATAACTGTGAATTTTCCTTGAATTTGTCAAAAAATCTACATGTTATTGACACCCAGTGCCACCAACCTAAAATCTCTCATTAAAATTTTCTGTTTCGATTTTCTTGCCTAGGCATGGAATTAAATGTTTCGAGACGATTTGGGCGAATGAAAACTTTAATAAATTTAGAGACAGAGGCCGAAAAGACATATTTTTAAACTGTGTCAAAAATATGATTCATTCCTAAAAGCCATTAAATATTGTAATATTGAATTGCATTTCTGCGCAATAGAATATATTTGATTATCAGATTAGATTAGTGTAGATTCTATACGATGGCCTTCACAATTTCCTGATTTCAACCCAATGGAAAACATGTGGGGTCACATTGTTGGGTTTATTATTAACAACCAAGTAGAATGAACTTATGGAGCATTAAAACTGAATGTTCCTACAGTCCTCATGTCCTTAAAATTACCTCCGAAATAATTCAGTAATTTATGAAAATTTTGTCAAAATTATTTCTCACAAAATTTTTGAAATCAATCATTTATAAGAGTTCCTATTCCTAATTTAAGTCTATTTCATTATTTTAATGTAACTGAACGATTAATCACTGTTGGGTGGTGATATTAGCCGTTCAAATGATATAGTCGTCTTTGTATAACTACTTAAAAACTTTATTGTATGACAAAATGTTGATGTACAAGTGTTAAGTACCAAGGATAGTGGTAGACTCTCGTTTTTACCGCTATATCTCGACTTAAATAAGGGTGGGTGATTTCACCCCTCTCACAAAGAAAGTAGGCAGGACTACCTGCTACAGTACCTGTTTCTAACAATAACGTTCAAAATTACATTATTTTGTACATATACCGCCCCCCTTGAAGGCACGGACTTCAAAAATATTGGAATTAGCAAAGATCGAACATGGTTATTAGAAAAAGGATTGTTACATAATAAACATGACAAAAAACATTAAAAAATACAAACATTGAAGTCAATTGTAAAAAAAAGGGTTAATGCATAATTATAACAAATATTTACACGATACAAACATAGTCTATTCATTCGCTGGCAGAACGCACACCTTTCGCGTGGCTCTTTTGAAGATGCCATTGACAGTCTTTACGGACACTACGCGCACAACACCGTCACTTCCGGGATGAAGTTCTACGATGCGTCCCAATTTCCATTGTAGTGGCGGCGTGTTGTCCTCAACTAGGATCACCATGGAACCAACTTCCAAGGCGGGGGTGGACGGTCTGGAACCGGAACCACGGAGCTGCTTGGAACGATTGATGTTTTGAACAAGGTACTCCCTTTGCCAGCGGTGCCAAAAGTGCTGCCTCATCTGTTCCACTCTTTGCCATTGCGTCAATCGGTTGATCCTCGTCGTCGTAAGATCTCTTTCGCTTATAGAAGTTAATGGCTCTCCGATGAGGAAGTGACCAGGGGTTATGGGATTAAGGTCATTAGGATCGTTACTCAAGGGACACAAAGGTCTGGAGTTTAGGACTGCTTCAATTCTTGTTAACAGGGTATACAATTCTTCGTAGGAAAGCACGACTTCTCCAATTGTTCTCTTTAAATGACCTTTAATGGATTTTACGTTTATTTCCCAAATACCGCCCATGTGCGGGGATCTGGGGGGAATGAAATGCCACGAGATACCCTTATTAGCCAGATTTTCTGTAATTTGACTAAATGAAGCTGACTTTAGAAATGTTCTTAGTTCCAGTAATTCTCTATTGGCGCCAACGAAATTTGTAGCATTGTCCGAATAAAGATGGTACACATGACCACGTCTTGATATGAAGCGTTTTAGCGCATTCAAAAAGGTTTGAGTCGTTAAGTCACCAACTAGTTCTAAATGCACGGCTTTAGTTGAAAAACAGACAAAGACGCAAATATATGCCTTCACAGTACGCTTACTGCGACCACGACATTCCTTGATGTAAATAGGCCCGGCATAATCTACGCCACTGATTTAAAATGGTCTGGTTGGTTCGACACGGGATTTGGGCAAATTACCCATAATAGGATACATAACGCTTGGTTTGACTTTAAAACATTGCAAACACTGGTGCAAAATCTTGCGTACCACACTGCGTGGAGAAATTATCCAAAAATTTTGACGTAACGCGGCTAAAGTTCCCTGAACACCAGCGTGCAGTTGCTCAATGTGCACGTGTTTGACTAATGCCTTAATCAAATGGTGATCGTTTGGTAGCACGATGGGATGTTTGACATCGTAAGTTAAGGATGAGTTTTGCAACCTACCTCCCGCGCGAATTAAATTATCATTCTTGTCGAGAAAAATATTTAAGCACAGTAAACGTGATTTCTTGTTAATCGGTTTGTTTTGTTTAAGGCAAGCTAATTCATCGTTGAATGCAACTTCTTGAATTAAACGCATGATGGCCTTCATGGAATCTTTTAATTCTTCACATGTTAAAGAACTAGAGATTTGCCTTTGGTTTGGCTTCCTACAATTGTTGATGAACCGTAATACCCATGACATTACGCGTTCAGTTTTTTTGTAATTTGAAAATTTTGTAAGAAGCGGTAGTTGTCTTTCGCGAGAATGAATATTGGTCAGAGTGACAGTTCGCCGTTCTGGAATTTCAATATCCGAAAGATTTACGTTAGATACGGGCCAAGTGTCGTTGTTTTCTGACAGCCAATCAGGACCGTTCCACCACAGTTTATTAGTTTTGAGTTGACCAGGTAAAGCACCTCGGCTTAGTACATCCGCAGGGTTACTTTCGCTTTTGACATGATACCAATCTTTCGCATCCGTTAGCGTTTGAATTTCGGAAACTCGATTTCCTACAAATGTTTGTAAGTTTGAAGATGTAGCGTTTATCCATGCCAGAACGACTGTGGAATCTGTCCAGAGAAATTGCTGATCAATTTTGACATTTATCGTTCGTAAAACTGTATTAAATAATTGCGACAACGTTAAGGCGGCACACAGCTCCAAGCGTGGTAACGTAACAGCGCGAAGAGGAGCCACACGAGATTTAGCGCAAATTAAGTGAACTTGATGATTGCCACTATGATCAGTTGTTCTTAGATAGACAGCAGCGCCATATGCGATTTGTGATGCGTCACCAAAACCATGTAGTTGCACCTGTACGGGGCTTGATTTTATTATGTTTCTGGGAATTTCGATTTCGTTTAAGTGAGCGAGTTCTTGCAAGATCTTAACCCATGCACAATAAATAGTTTCAGGTAATAGATCGTCCCATCCAATTTTCAAACTCCAGCACTGTTGAAGGATTATTTTTGCTTTTACTACTACTGGCGCCACAAGACCCAATGGATCGAATACCTGGGCAGTTTTAGACAGGATTTCGCGTTTTGTTAGTCTTTTCGGAATGTCGCACTGTTTTACCTGATAGCGTAACGAATCGTGATTAGGATTCCAAAAAAGCCCTAACGTTTTAGTGTAAGCATCCTTATCGAAACTGACGTTGAGATTAGGCTCGTGACTATCTGGAATTAATGCAGGATGATTGGCGGCCCATTTACGTAATAAGAAACCACCATGAGCTAAAATTTGAATTATTTGATCTCGTAAAGTGATTAGGTTTTCAAGTGAGTCTCCTCCCGTCAGAAGATCGTCTACGTAAAAATCCTGTTGAATTGCTTTAGCGGCTTCCGGGTACTGATTTACGTTTTGAAGAGCTAGTTCTTTAAGACATCTTGTTGCTAGAAAACTGGCCGGTTTTGTACCGTAGGTTAGAGTGGTTAATCTATACGTTTTTAGCGGATCTTCGGTGTTCTCGCGCCAAACAATTCGTTGATAGTCACTGTGATCGGGATGTATTTCTATCATACGGTACATTTTAGCTATGTCCCCGTTTACGACGTATTTAAAAGTTCTGAATCTCAACAAAATTGCAAAAAGCTCTGGCTGGATTGTAGGTCCTGCCATAAGATTGTCATTTAGACTTAATGCATCAGCTGAGCGAAATGACGCGTTAAAAACAACTCTTAACTTGGTCGATGTAGAATCCTTGAGTACCGCGTGATGGGGCAAATATGTACAGTTCGGTTTATTTAATTCGCAACCCGGAACTTCCTCCATGTGACCCAAAGAGATGTAATCCCGCATGAATTGCACATAATCTGATTTTAGTGTAATCCCGCATGAATTGCACATAATCTGATTTTAGTGTAGGCCTTTTGTTTAGGTTTCGTTCCAGATTGTTAAAAAACTTTACAGCACTATCGCGGTTTGACTTGAGAATTGGAGGATCATTTTTTAATGGCAGTTTAACAAGAAACTTTCCGTTTGTTTGTCTGCACGTATTTTGAATAAAATGTTGCTCGCACATAATCTCTTCATTTGAAAAGCATTTTTGTTCGGAAGGGTTGCTGCATTGTTCTAGTTCGAAGAATTTCTGCACCTGGTTCTCTAAAATGTCGGTTACCGACGTTAGAGAAAGCGAGCAGGTGCTTGAGCTATTGTTATTGTTCATATTTAGTGACCCACCCGCAATGAAACCTAAATGGGTATTTTGCAGCATTAGTTTGTTATGGTTCTTCATTGTTATTTCCTTGCGGTCTTGACATAAAAGGTTCCAAAACAAATCAGCCCCGATAAGTAAGTCTACTGGTGCAGTTTCTAAGAATTTCGGATCGGCTAGCTGTAATTCCTTTGGAATATTTATTGCAGACATGTTTATGGTCACCAGGGGAAGATTTTCGGTTATTTTTTCCAGAACAAAACAACTTAAGTTCGCCGAAAACTTATTGTACTGAGACTTGATGTTTACCTGGACGGCCTGTTTGATGTTCGTCGAAATTTGACCAATTCCGCCAACGGTTATATTTACGGCTTTCTGCTGTAGACGTAATTTTTTGGAAAATGATGACGTAATATAACTGTTCATGGACCCTGCATCCAGGAGAGCTCTACATTTATGTGACTTATTATTACGATCTTCTATGAGAACGATCGCGGTTGATAACAAAATAATTGATGATTGGGACCTCATAGAATGAGCGTTTAAACTTTCTACCTGTGCTGGTGTTTCATTGGTTTGCGTGATTTGTCTTTCTTTGTGAAGCAGCGTATTGTGGCTTTGATTGCATTTACGGCATTTGAATTTGGACTGACAGTTGTTAACAAAATGATTGGTTCTTAGACAATTAAGACATAACTTCAGGTTTCGAGCTTGAGCGTTTCTTTCCTCTACATTTAATTTTGTAAATTCATTGCACTGAAAGATTGTATGATCGTCATTTTTACAAAATGTACAATGTAGTTTGTTTGTGGCAACATAAGATGTAGTGCTTCGTTTTTGTGACATATTGTTTTTTGCATTATTGTGATTCGGATTGACGTTCGATTTGGGGTGCAATAGATTTAAGGATTCCAACAACTGACATTTCTTTTCTAAAAATTCGATCGTTTGACCGTAAGTTGGAACCTCGTCGGTTAATGTAGCCTGCCATTCTCTTGCAAGATTGTCGTCTAATTTGTCCACAATTATTACGACTAGAAGAGCGTGCCAAGTATCAATCGGTACTTCTAGCTGTCTTAACGCGGCAACATTTGAATTCAACGTATCTAAAAAACACCTAAGTGACGAATGCGAGGCTTTAATTACTTGGGGTGCCTTTGTGATGGCTATTATGTGATCGTGAACGATCAGCCGTTTGTTGCAGAACCGTTTCTTTAAGATATCCCACGCTACATTATAATTTTCTGATGACACCGTTAATGACTCGACTGCTCGCAAAGCTTCACCAGATAAACATGATCGCAAATATTGGAAACGTTGACAGTTGTTTAGCATGTTGTTTTCGTCTTCAATAATGGATTTAAATGAATTTTGAAATGACAACCATTCCTTATAGCAACCAGTGAAAGATTTTAAATTTAAAGTTGGCAGATTCAATTTGATTGATTGATCACGATTAGAGCAATGTGAATTAGCGCTGGAACAACTACCGTTAGGATTCGCTGTGGCCGCAGTGTGCGGTGGAGGCGTCGTTTGTCTAATTTTTGTTTGAATTGATGATAATACATCGAGATACTTTAAATCAATTTCGTCGCGGTCCTGAGTCTGTGTCTCAATCGCCTCTGATGAAAGATCGAGTGATTCAATTTCAGTCTGTACCTCGTCATATTCTTTGAATATTTGTTCGATGAATGTTTTTCTAGTTTCTAGTGGAGACACATCATTATCATTTGATTGAAAATTAGACACAAAGTTCTGAATACGCGTAATTCTAGCTTTTAATGAGGTTCTTTTCTTTTTTAGAGCCTCTAATTTGGCAATTGATTCATCTAATAAGGATGTCTCGGGCATAATGATTGATTTGATTTACGTGGTCGAGATGAAAATTTGCGAAATTAGGAACAATAGAAAAAGTCGTACGTAGTAATGCAGTTTGGAAGGGAAATTGAAAGGATTGAGAGCCACTAACCTTTGTTGATGTCTTGAGTGATGATCGCTTCGCTGCTACCCAATTCGGTGACTATTCGTGCTGCCCTTTTGCCCTTGCTGAAGGTGACGAAATCGTTGCTGCCCTCTGGGTGTCGAAACTGTTTCTTGAATTGTTGTTGTATTACACTTGTTATTACACTAGACGACCGTCGTGTGATATGGATTTAATCATCCGGCTCGAAGGACCAAAATTTATGAACGATTAATCACTGTTGGGTGGTGATATTAGCCGTTCAAATGATATAGTCGTCTTTGTATAACTACTTAAAAACTTTATTGTATGACAAAATGTTGATGTACAAGTGTTAAGTACCAAGGATAGTGGTAGACTCTCGTTTTTACCGCTATATCTCGACTTAAATAAGGGTGGGTGATTTCACCCCTCTCACAAAGAAAGTAGGCAGGACTACCTGCTACAGTACCTGTTTCTAACAATAACGTTCAAAATTACATTATTTTGTACAGTAACAATATCATATATTATTTATTATACAAGTTTTATAAGACGGTATTCGGTAGGTATAATGTCACATGCGTGGGTTTAAAGCACGACGAGCAGAGCGATGACTGCTTTAAAGTAGCTTTGTAATTTGCTTTGTTAGATTTATGAAAATTTCTGTTTGAAAGAAATATCATTACAAAGAATAAAGCAAGACAGTTTTTTTGATTATCTTATCTGAACTAATTAAATCATTGTATCGTTGTGGTTAAGGATACAACAATATGTAGTCTACTAAATTATTAATGGACTTACTGTCGCGAGGAATAAATTTTGGTCGTCAAGGTCATTCTTTGACGCAATGAAAAGTGCTCTAATGTGAAACGGGCATAACCTCTAATAAATTCTATTTGTTTTGTCTTGTCAAAATCTTGTCAACTTTTTGGAAATCTCAAAAGGGTTGCCACCCTAGCTTCTGACACATCCGTCTCTATCAGCGAAATAATTTTTACTCTATTAAAATACGACATTGGGGCCATAATTGTGAATGTTTAGGCAAAAATTTTAATTTGTGACTAGCGGGAAATGTCCTTGACGACCAAGATTTATTGCTCGCGACTGTACATAATCTGTTTTTATATTTTGTACCACAATATGCTACAGAACGCCAAAAATTAAACATATTCGAATTCCACAAGACTCTCGAGATACCTACATTCTTTTATAGACACTTTGTATTTTACTGAAGAAAATTTTAAATCCATAAATGATACCACATGACACCTTACAATTTGAACATTTTAGAAACAGTTTAAATAATTCTCTTCTGAACATCATTGTGAATAAAATTTTCTATGAATTTGTCAATTTTATCCGGTTCATGATTATGAGAAACTTCTTCGAAAACTGTTGTCCAGCTAGACAACTTTTTTCTTACTCATTATTACTTTTTGGTTTCTAAACTAGTTTTGACATAAAATATTACATTCTTTCTTTATTAAGTAGTTAACAGAATTAACAATCATTATCTTTCTGTTCTGCAAAATTATTTCAAGAACTCTTCTGCTGTGAACAGCGATAACTTGTGTTACAGACGAGAATTGCTGGTTTCGATAACAAGGTGTTTTAATATTGACTTTAATCTTTGTAATGCTAATAAACTGATATTTTTCATCTACATTTATCGATCTCTTATTTGTCGTTAATTAAATCTGTACAAGTTTTCGTTAGGAAAAATGGTGATGAGTAGTTTAAAGCGTACATTTAAGAGGCGAACATTTGGAAACATTTATGACATCATATTAACGTCTCAGTAAACTTTTCTGGTGGAAAACAGTAAGAATGCAAATGTTTTTCTTCAACCAGTAAAAAAAATCTCTTTGTAAATCTTTTCATATAGTAAAAGTAAAATTAAAATGCAAAAATGTGCTTCGAATTAATTGAAGAAAATATTTTTCTATTATTTATTTAATTTGTTATAGGACGATTAAATCGACATTGTTTTTTTTTTTTGATATTGTAAACTGTTAAGAAGTGAGTCGTCTAAATTGTTCCCTTTGATAGATTTTTTATAAATGAGAATGACACATCAGCAGAGCCAACAATAGGGAAATTGATGCGGTGTCAGTAACATTGACTTGTCAAAAAGTATTTTTTTCAAAATTTAGATTGCATTTAGTCAAAACACAAAAAAAAAATGGTTTGTTTTCCTTCAAAATGTCTAAAGCTTGATAAAATAAGATGGCGGAAAGCGACGCTGTCATCCCGCCAAAACTAATTGTTACCTGCCACGCAGACATAAGGGAATTCCCTTAAGATCACATGTACAAAATCATCCACAACACTTTCCCGTCGAGCCAGTAAGATAAATCATCCGGGCTTTAGCAAATCCTCGATAAAATCACAAATTATTTGCTTAGTAGAACAAATCGAATATGGCGGTCAAAACTTTATTCAGTAACTGGGACTCAAGCTGTGTTGCACACGACACCATTACTCAAATAGAATCATCCAAGACAAACGTATCCTGAAAGTGTTAAATGTTGGCCTAAAAGTTTCCACACGACGTATGTCCTCTTTTAAAACAGTCGAATCTAAAATAGACCGTTTTTAATTCTTAAAATAATTACCTATACGCGTGTGTACACGGTGCAGGAGGGATGCGTGTTTGATTTGTTTTAGGAATTTTAGATAAGGCACTGTGTGGTTGGGATTATTTTGGGATTATTCCAGTGTTAATGCTGGAGCGGAGTTAAACTCCGGGAATTATTACATTATAATAGAATTTACATTCACGCAGGTATTTGAAATTTGCATGCTTCATCAGTTAAATACACAACAATAATTTCAAATTTTACTTTGACAATCCTAGCAATAGGATTGCGAAAAGCATAATAATCTTTAACTGAAAAAATTCTCTCCCTAATAAATGAAAATGAAAAATGACTAATAAATAATCATAATCATAATATGGAAAATACAACCTATCGGGTTGGCAGCTCTGTATATCAAAAATTATTTCATAACAATCTGCCAAAGTGCAAAATAAAACATCTGGTCAGCCGAAAAGTCGAATACAAATGTCGTACAGAAGGTATTTTACAGCACTCCAACTAATCAGGCACTCGGCTTCGCCTCGTCGTGCTGGAAAATACACCTACCGCATTCTAATATAAATAACTAATGCTTAGTTGATCATAATTAATGCACATGGACTAAAATGTAATATCTTTTTTTTTATGAGTCTAGACTCACCGCTAGGTGAGGATATTTTTAATACCTAACAAGTTTGTCGAACAAAGCTTTTGGTGAACTTTATCGATTTGGTTTTAACAGAGAGGGATTGTCTCTTAGATCCTTCTTTACCAAACACTTAAGCTTATCAAGTTTGCAATAGTTTATTATAACAAAAAATAAATCTCTTTTCAAGGTACATATGTGTGTTTTATAGATAGGTATAATACCTCGAGGAATCATAGAAATTTGAGACGAAAAGTTTTATAACATTTCACTAGAGTTTCAAGTGTCACAACAGAACAAAAATGTGTCAAGTAAAATGCGAAGGTATCTCAATCCTCAATAAATTCAGAAAAAAGTATACAATGGCGATAATCGTTTTTTGGGGTATTCAATAATTTCTCTTTTTTGTTTTTGATACCTTATAAAAAATAATTTGTATTTCCACAAAACATAATAAGCCCAGACAAGTACGATACAGGATACACTGTGTTATCTTTCTTTCTCTGCTATATTTGTACTAAACGGATGACAGCAATGGATTCTTGGCGAACATCCTGCTGAAAAAATACACACCATTCTGGTGCAAATAGCTTCACGCTTTGCTGTTAATCTTGATAAAGAAAAAAATAGATCCACCACGCTGATGTTATTTATTACTTCAGTCATTTAGATAAAGTGCGGTCAGAACGAGATAAATTTGCCGCCAAGTAAATTACACTGGTATGATATGGGAAGCCCTGGTGTTTTTACAAAATTCGGTCCTTCATGTGATCTCTATTGTAACAACATAGTAGATGCAATTCAAAGAGGAAGGATTTTGCTCTTGGTGCATTATTGTAATAAACAGGAATGTTTTGAAACATCTGTCATTCACATTTCTGGTATATTCTACTATACCTATACTATTCTGCTTCTATTTGTAAATATGAATTTTTAATAAGTGAGAAATATTTTCACTATTTCCGGACGCAGCTGTTACGTGCAGAGTGTTTTATGTTTGGTTTGTATTTTTAGATTTAACTGCATTTTTATCACCGCTCATCTCGAATTACGATCAAATCATATTTTACTTCAAAAAATATACACAATAAAATTGGGATATTTTTAGAAAATGGTGCACCAAGACCTATAGTGGAAGCGTAAATAATGAGAATTCAGTTCAAATAAGCAACTCGAAGTGTTTGGTAATTGTTCACTTTAACTACTTCTGGAATTTTCGCGTTTTTTCTGGCTAGACAGCCTCAGGACGTCCTCCTACATCGTTTCCCACCAGTCAAACCTTGTGCAAATGAAAATTTTCCTTACCCTTTAGTTATACTAAGACTTGGCGCGACCTTGACACGACCTTGAAACACAACAAGAGAGAAAAAAAAAAGGCATTTGCACAAGGTTTGAATGATGGAACACGATCTAGGAGGACGCCATGAGGCTGTCCAGCCAGAAAAAACGCGAAAATTTCAGAAGTAGTTAAAGTGAACAATTACCAAGTGTTTTTTCTCTTCGTAAACATTTTTTTGTCTTATAGTATAATGTTATAACAATAAAATTTTAATTTCTCGAGTGTGTAAATATAATCAAAATTACTTTTCAATGCAGGTACATATTTTGTAAATAATATAAACAATACAATACAATAAATTATAAATGTAATATCGCTGGCACTTTTTCTTGTTGAAAATAAAACTGTAAAATAAAAATTCCAGGATAAAATATTTTGTACATTTTTATGAAGAAACGTACTTTTTTAGTTTTATGAGAACTAAATCAAACAAAATATTTGACTGGACACTTAAAACAGTTTCAGTCACTAAAAATTAGAGGAGCAATTTTTATAATTCATAAATCTTAAGCAATGCAACACCACGAATATTTTTTTTGGTTATGGTGTCTTCATGGCAAACATTTTTGAATAAACTTTAAGAACTACTCACCTATAACTAAAGGTCCTCTACAGTTGTCTGTCATTCTGCAACACAAAATAATCAAGATATACACTTACTTTATAAAAAATTATTACAGCTTACCTGAATCGATCTAACCACAGTCAAGGTGAGCAAACATGATGTTCAACAGTTCATCTGAAAAATACACAAAATAACAATCCTATTAAAACAGTGTATACCTACTTTTTGAACAGGCTTTAGTGTACGAGATTTTTTTTTGAACGCCCGTTATAAAAACATTAACGTATCATAATTTTTTTAACCTCATTTTGTACCATATCAGAATGTGCCTGACAGACAGAAATGAATTAATAATTTCTTATGAATTTATTTTATGCAAAATCCACTACAATCAAATTTTGGTAGATACCAAGTTGGAATGAGGCACGTTTGGTGATAAAGAGCGGTTGAAACTTGGGGTGCAATAATCCCTTAGTGGTATAAGCTACAAAGCAGTAATATTGTCGCAAATTCTTCTTTGGTGAGCATTTATCCACGTATTCGCGATGGAGATAGACGCACGAGAAGTTTGCAAATTAATTCGTCATTTATTAATTCAGTTCCCTTGAGGTCTACAACAACAGTGATTACAACGGCTTAGAAACTCTGGTCTTGCACTGTTTCACATTATTAAATATTATTGATCTTGTGTTAGTTATTGAATCATTGAAACGCACAAATGGAGTGATTAAAAATTTAACGATATTTGAGACGGATTTTGTTCGTTGTAGAAATGATCAATAAATGAAATATTATAAAAAAACAATTGTAAAGCATTAGAAATCGTTGATTGAAATCAATTCATTCGCATGGGAATTTTACGATTTTTTCAGTAGTGGATGAAATGAGGTAAGTACAAAATGATCAAAAAGAAAACAAATCAGAGCGGGCGTTGCAAATTATCAGTCATGTCGTAACAGAATTCCATGCAAATAAGCGTAGACAATTTGTGGTCTCAAACGCCGACTGGGTAATTTACCGGCTTTATTGCCACACGTGACGTCACTGGTAAGCAGATTTTTCGGTGAAATGTCAAAGGAATGTCAATTTTAAAGTAACGGTGTTGTCGTTAACCTTGAAAAAAGTTTTCGATTTCTGCAAAGTTTACGGACGTTTCCTGTAATTGTAAGCAATCATTATCCCAAAATATGTGGTAAAATGGGTTTTACCGTTGAAGATAAAGCATTAATTATTTATAATCAATTAATTAATAATAGATTTTTTCAAAGGTAGGCAACCAATAAAACCACTGAGTGTAGTAAGTATACATATGTGTGTCCTATTAAGCTAAGACAGACGTTTCGATAAAACAAAAGATGAGATAGCCTCTCGATTTGTTTTGTTGTTGATCACTCTGTATTGTACGTGAACTGTTCCATATTTTCTCTAATTGTCTGACAAATACTATTCCACACAGATTAATCAAAGAATAAATTAGGGAACTTCAGAAACAAATTCAAAGCTTTTAGATTATTGCTTTTCCAAAATTTTACCACTACTTCTAAGAGATTTTAAATAACATTAGAACTTCTCCGACAAAAATTATTTTGCTACAACTACACAACTTTTTGAATAATAGTTATATGCTTACAGCCAATCAGAGATATTTTCTTTGTTCGGATTATACTCAAAACTTCATTATGTTTGTGAGAAGATGATAATGAAATTTCATTGTTTATTAACTATTGTTGTTCTGATCGTGTTTTGGGAAATATAATGGATCTAGCTAAACAGAGAATGAAGTTTATATTTGCAGATTATTTAGAGACCTTGTATTGCTGATAGGAACTCGGGAAGTCATGTTTCAGTGGTAATTACAATTTATGTAATATCTCGGAAGTATACGTATGTCAAAAAACTTTATTACATTTCAAAAATGTGCTAAAAAATATTACAAATTCGGCTAGATTTGTTATAGAAATAATTTACGGAAACTTTAACTCCTCTGACTAAAAATGAATATGTAAATGTGTTTCTATGGGTATTGTAATATCACTGTACGTCGTGAGATGTAGGTACTGTCGCGAGCAATAAATTTTGGTCGTCAATGTCATTTCAAAATTTAGTTAGATTGTCACAAATTTAAAAAAATTCCCGGCCTGATTTGCGCATGTCAACAAAGTGTCAAAAAAATGAGAAAAAATGACAATTAATGTCATACAACATGATGATAGGTTATGATATTTACGACTGTTTTACAATGGAACATTTTCGATTGCGTCAAAGAATGACCTTCACGACCAAAATTTATTGCTCGCGACTGTACGTACCGGGTGAGTTAAGTTTTACCGCCCGAGCGAAAACACCCACTTCTAATCAATTTAAAATTCTCAAAAAATTCAGGAATGATTGTGTATCATGCAGAATAATCTGTACAAAATTCAAATTTTTTAATGAAACAGGTAAAGATTTCGTTTTAATTCAATAACCGCTACATTAATTTTTCAGTGAGAGTCCTTTCAAACATTCAGGGAAAATTTGATGACATCACAGGTTTTTGAAATAAATGGAATTTGATATTAAAGTGCAAAATTTAGCTGATTTATTATTAAATTGGGCGGTCAGTTACACAAAAGAAGTTGACGTAGGTTGTTTATGGTACCCTTTAGGGGCTTAAGAATTACTAGAAAAGTTGTCAACAGATGTTTCCCAACAATGAGATATTTATTTATGACACTGCAGCTGTAAATCTTAGTCATTTTTCGCTCTTAATGTTAAAATTGGAACAATTCAAAAACGAATAATTTTCTTTTGATGCGAATTTCATAAATGTGTTCTTTGAATTAATTGCGAATTATGAGCGTGTACGAAAAAAAAATGTTTTTTTGCTCAAAATCGATTTCTTAAATTTTATGGCTCTGAATGAAGTGATAAGTGATAAAGGAAAATTGATTGCACACATTTGAAGTCTTATATCCAGGGAATGTAACCCTAAAGATTCGTAATTTTTATTAATTTTTTAATAGGGTTAATCGTGCGGGCGATAAAACTTAACTCACCCGGTACACATTTTTTTTTTTTAATTTGAAGATCATTTACTGGAAAATATCGGATGTCATTTAAATTTTTTCTCAAAGTTAGCGTTGAAGAGTCGATTGTGAACACACCACTCGTTGGTCTGCAGAGTAAAAACACAAACAACGCAAAAAGTAAGGTTAAATTTAAACAGCTGTGGTGCGTTCACAATCGACTCTTCAACGCCAACTTTGAGGAGAAATTGAAATGAACATATGATACAACATTAAATTCAATTTTTGATTTTCAATCCTTGAAGAGAAAAGTGACTGTTCGGAGTGGTCAACAGTTGGTGCGTTATTTTCCGAACAGCCTGTATAATATACTGAGAGAGTCGAGAAAATTTTCACAAAAACTACAGAGAAAGTTTTTGCGATTAATGACGAAAATGACACAGTTATTGATCCTTCAGGACAATGAAAAGATATAGATTCAAAAAATCATAAGAAACTTTCGTCCAACACAAATTTAAAAAATCACTAAATGAATGTGGAAGAACCTTTATAATAGAACTCTGACAGTTTTGACCAAGGCTTGAATTGTTTGTTTATTTTTATACTTAATGTAATGTCAACATTTTGTTTGGACAGATTTAGCAACAAATTATTATGCAACAGTCTGCAGAGAATTTTTAACCACGAACATTTTATTCCCATATTATAAGAGTAGCATTTTCGTCGGTTTGACATCGATTAAGATGTGCTTTGTTTTTTGAAAGAGATACATACATCTGTTGACTACAGAAGCACTATTTGTTTCAAAATAAAACTAATTATGTATTTTGTGTTCTCTAATCCAGATTCATAAAATGATTTCGTCGAATTACGTTCGACTCGTTTTTTCTCTAGATAATTTTCTGTTTTTCAGGCACTATGGAAAAACTATCAACTGACAAATTTCTAGGCAATAAGCGTTCGTTGAAGATAGAAAATTAAAATTATCATGTGTAATTACAGTTGGAAAATATTAAGATTATAAAAAAAATATAGGGAATTAGAAAATACAAATCTGTGTGTCAAGTAAGAAGAATTGAGAGATTTTGGGCATTGTGCACACTAATATCATGCGTTCAAACGAAAATCTGGGCTGAGTAGGCGTTGAAAAAATTAAACCATTTGGAACAGTGTAAAGTTTGAATTTCCCGCCGTTTGACACGAATGACATTTATTTATGTTTAATCGGCACATGATTAAACATGTTTGTTTTCAGCAAAAGGTACCCTTAAATATTTGCTTGGAGAATAGGAATCGTTAGTTATATTTAATGTAAAACATTGCAAAGAAAAAAAAACAGAAAGATTTTTTATTTATAAATTTTAGGTTAGCTGTCAATATGCTCTAATTACAACTGTCAATCTACACTTCAAAAAAGCAAAACAGTTGATGAGTTCCAACGCCTTCCCAGTCCAGGATTTCATTTGAACGCCCGATATTTATGAAAATGTTTCCTTCAAACTTATTTGTAATTAATGTACCTTTTTTCTTAAGTTGGGGACATTTTTCAAAAATTATTTTGGCAAACCTGATACTTGTCTTTATTAACACATTGGCGAATTGGCGTACAAAACGTCATTTTGACGCCTATGTTTATGTCAATTATCGCATTAAAAAAGAACTGACTGCAGAATAACCAACAATAGTATTACCAACCAATGAAAAAAGGCATATTCTTTTATAGTCACCGGGTATTTCTAGACTGAAAAAATAGACAAATTATTTTCTATCGCTTGTATAGATTTGTAAAGAAACTTGTAAAGAAACAAAAGGCGCTATTTATGAAGTTGCACATTTCAGGTTGTCATTTTGAAGAAAAAATCAATTTTTGAAATACACAATCATGTCTTTTCGAACATAATTTACTTTTTAAATGTAAGAATTTTTGAAATAATGTATTATAATTCAAAGCGCTAAATATGTAAATATCGAGTGTTCAATTGAAAAGTTCATCAAGTAGCTTTAGAATTTTTCACAACATTGTGAAGTATGTCTTAGAAAATCAATGACAAAAATTAGGTTACGATCACGTGAGAAGTGACATTTTTGACTAAATTTATTTTATATGGAATGTTGAGTGCTAGGTTATCAAAAAGGTTTATAATTAGAAATTAGAACAGGACATGTCTCTGGCTACATGTTTGGTAATACAAAACATGTTTTTTATGTTTTTGAAAGCATCAAATGCACACCAAGACAATTTTGAATTCAGCTTCAAATTCTTCAATACAATTTTGCACTAAATAAAGCCAAACTCTCCCAAAATTGGTACCGTTTCCAAAATAACCTACGATTAAAAAACTTTTATGTTCCATAATGAGATACTTATAAAAAGTGAAAGCACTTTATTATAATTCCACAGAAAACGAAACTCAACTTAAAAAAAGACGTTACATTAGTAAAACACAACTGACATCTGTCAAAGAAGGCATCATCCCTTTTTCGCTCTATCTTCTTTCATTAAAAAGGCATAGCCAACCTGATGAATTTTTCATTTGAACATCCCTTATGTATGTAATTACACACATTTTTAACTATTTATTTTTTTAAGAATTTGTAATTTATTATTAGATAACTACAAAGAATAATATACTCGTACCTATACTACTTATTGGTTTGTGATAAAAAAAATTGCCGTTATAATAGAATAAAAAAAAATCAGAATTTGGCTGCATCATTTTATTTTTTACAATAGTAGTTTATGTAACGAGTTCGTATGTAAATTGGCGAGTGCCAAAATAAGCCCAATTTACGCAAGAACGAGTTGAATACGTTTTTTTGTTCATTGACGACCCCTTAAAGGCTCCAATTTTTAAAATTAGGTTGACGTTTCGTTTTGACAAGTTGTGATATTTATCAAAATCCGTTCACACAGGAGAAAATTCTCAAATTCTGACAGTGTCGAACAAAAAAATAACTTAAAATATTTAATTTTTTCAGAATTTTCAGAACATTTTAAATTTAAAGTTATTTATTATAGAAAATAGACAGAAAGGCAAAGCTATTTGTTTTGAAAATGAATAAAAATAAAACAGACCTTGTTTAATTTTTTTCTGATTTTTTATATATTTTTAAAAATTTACATGTGAAACAGAATTGATAACTGTAAGCTAATACGTTAAGAAATATGGAACGATTTATGCACTCGAGTTATCAATTATCAAATTGATCTTACTGATTTCATCTACGAGTACCTACTTCATTTTCTACCGAAATATTTCTTCCAAATGAAACCCTCTCAAGAAACGACCATATAAAAAGGTAGTGAGTTATTAAATCAATATAACAACAGGTCTCTAATAAAAAAATACACACTTCAATTGTATTGAAGTAATGATGTTTTCGAAATGCCAGTAAATAGTACTTTGAAGTTTTCGTTCATCTCACACTTCAATTCAAATCTTCGCAAAGTAGATTTTTACGAAATGTTGGTCACATATGAAATCAGCATAACACAGTTAAGCTTTTATTCTAATCAATAAAATAATAACTAACCATGCAGCTATCCCCTTTGCTAAACAAGCACTAGGTGCACATCTCGTTTCCGGGATTAGCACTGTTAAGTTACATCACAAAAACAAACACCAACACAAGATTTCAGAATGAAATCGGTCACAATTTCAGCGGGTGGGGTTGGATTTCATAGAAATTTCACTAGCACACGAGGAAGTGGTTGACTTTGACGCCACCTTTTGGACGATTTACTTTACTTCCGAAGCTCAACTTGTATTGATTTTGCGTGTGTTTACCCTAACAATAAGTTTCGTTGGTTGTACGCTTTGGTTGTGGTGCATGCGCCCATTCTCTGATATCTGATAATTTTCTCAAGTGTACAGAACAATTTGCAAAGACGTGGACAATAGAAGCACAGGTTCATCATTTTGATTTTACCGAGCTAGCGCGGAAAAGCTCTCGGTCACAGAACTATACAACGTGTCCCAGAAATGCCTCCCTACAGAAAACACGTGCCGACAGCAAAAGAGACTCCAAGATGACTAAAATAAATTTTCCTGTAGCTCACATAAAGTTATCAATTTTACCAATCTCACAAGCTCGTCTTCAGGTATTACTATAAAATCGGACAGGTTGGTAGGCAGAAAACATAATTATTGATATCCCAACAAAATTCGAAATTCGAAATCGCGGCAACGCAAAATTGCCTACCTTGCTGGTGCTCAACTCTGATTGGTCTAGTTTAGGTTGTCTTTTCTCGATTATCGCTTGAGATAGGACTTTTTTTCTTTAAAACTCAGGTTGTCACATTTACCCAAATACTCCCGTTTTTCTCTGGGGGCCAATTCTGGGACACACTATATACTAGAAAAGTTACGAGTGATTTTAAATGCAAATTTTAAATTTTATAATGTTAGTCAGCACATAGGGGATATAATTTAGTGTAGTTGTTACGTCGTTACTCCGAGCCAGACACCCCCACTTTAAAATTTTTAATGACACCCTACATTTTTAATGACGTATAATGGAAGAGTACACCAATGTAAAAAAAGTGATGTTTACAAAGGAAAGCTTTTGAGATATGTCATTTTGGAATTTACAAAATTCACTAGTTTTATCAATTAGAAAAATCAAGTTAGCTTAATTATTAGTGATAAAAACAAATGAACAAAGTACTCGGAGCCTAAATGGGGTAGAAAAGTGTTTAATTATGCAATTGCACATAACAAAAAGAAAATTGAAAAGATTTTTCAAGAAGGTCAAAATGGTCACTATTCATATTTGTAAACAATTTTGATTCATTTTGGACATTTTGAAAATTTTCTGGTGTTAAGTGATACCTACCCATTTGATTTTTTTAATTAATAAAAATCTCGATAAACTTTTTTTGAAAAACTTTTAGCGCCTTTTTCTAGAAAAATATCAACATTTGTATAAGGCAATATTGACTCAATCATTACCTATTGTGGAATTCTATAACTGGTTAAAATATCTGCACAACTTTCAAAGTCACCTTGTATATTTATACAAGGTGTTTTCGAAGTTGAGGCGTTGCTTGTAACACGAGGTACTATACATTATTCTTAATAATTTTATCCAAAATCTTCTTAGTAAAATGTTTGTATTAACGGAGATAATTTAGAACAACGCATTCTATCACATGTTAAAAGGAACGCCTCAACTTCGCAAACATCTTGTAATATAGTGCTACAGTGGCTGCAAAACGCTGAAAAAGCTCTAAAGCTAGTGTGACACGATACTAAATTTCACAAAAAATTCTCTAAAAATGACAAAAACAGATTATGATCCTGATCGTTCATTGGTCCTGATCGAGGGTCTCTCATTTTCTAACAAATTTTCTGCAAAATTTAGCATCGTGTCAAACTAGGTTTAGCCTCAACAGCAACCCTTGAAAAACGAAAAGAGAAAATTTTGAATAAAAGTATTTTGATTTGACTTGACTTGACTTGGCTCGATCGCTGCAAAGAAATCAAACCGAATGATGATTTATTCTGATTTATTCTAGCACAATTAGAGAAATCAAACTGAATAATTTATTCCATATTCGATTTATTCTACCACAGTTACACATTTTCTTGAATCCACTCTTCAACCACTTTTCCATATTTGTCATTCCATTTGATGGAATTAAAAACATGTTCTAAAGCTTCAGCTCTAGCAATTTTTCCAGCACCTGCTTCGGGGTATTTCTCGAAAAATTGTTTCATCTGAAGAAAATACATATTCTACAAAATTACATCGTTTCTGTAACATCAGACAAACATACCTCTTCGAGTTTAGTGATAGTCGAAAACCCGTTGGTTACAGCGGGGATCAATTTCCCCAAATAATTGCTGTTCAAATCAAACTTTTCTACTAGGTAAGGCCAATGGTCTCTAGAATATGAATAATGTTTTGATTGTTTATTTATATTGTTTATCACAGAAAATGGAACATCCAGCAAGAAAACGTTCTTCAGAAAAAATTTCAAATCTTTTAGGATCTATCAATAAAGTCTGCTTTTATGACAGTATGCTGATCATACTGACACCAGAGAATGTCAGTCCTGAAGACAAAACCTCCACAGCTGTGCGAAATCGATAAAATATTTTGCTATCAAGGAACTTCGATGAAATTCTATGTAGAACCAGTGTTCTTAGAATTGATGACTTTTCGTCCAGAAAACATGCATCCACACATCATTTATGTGATTAGAGATTTGTGGAATAATGTCGAATTAGTTTGCTTCCTTGGCCATCTAGATCTCCAGATCTTTCGCCATTTGAACACGTTTGGAATATGATGGGAAGGAACCCAATAAATCAACAGCATCTTTCACTCAAGAAGAAAGCGATACCATACCTCCTATTATGCAAATATTAGATGTTCTTCTTCTGGATGTTGCGTTTTCTATGATAAAAATCTTTGTACCTGACATAATTCCAAACAATTGGCTCTCCAATAGGATTCTTCGAAATAGACACAAGTAACTGTAACTGGTCCTGACTTCTAACGTAACTTTCATCTTCAGCCGCGTCAATTAATCTACAACAGTGTCAGGAAAACGCGAACAAATACACTGTAGAATAGAAGAATTTAGAATAGTAGAGTCAGACCATCTCCCGCTAGAAATAAGTATAGAAAAAACGAACCATGAAGAAATGGGAAAAGGAAGAGCAAAGGAGGAGAACAAGAAGGTGAAAAAGTCAAATTTGAAGAGCAAGATGTAGAAAAGATGGTGGTAGAACTGAAAGAAGTAATTGAAAAAGCAACGACAAAAAAGGAGATAATAGGTAAGGGAGCAAAAGGGACGAGAAATAAAAATGAGTGGTGGGACCAAAAATGTGAACAATTGAAGAAGGAAACAGTCAAGGCCTTAAGAGAATGGAAGAGGACCAAGATTAAGAGAAATATATTCCTAGAAGAGAAAAGAAGATACATAGCGATGTAGAGAAAAGAAGAAGCAGGAGGGGGAGAGGGGGGAGAAAGAGATAAACGAAATAAGAACAGAGAAGGAGGTATGGAAATACGTAAACGGACAGAGAAAGAAAAAGGAATCAGTGAGCGAGGAAATAACCATGCAAGAATGGGAAGAGTACTGAAACTGCTGGAAGGGAGTAAAGAAAGGCAGAAACAGAAATGAAGAAGCAAACGGCGCCAGAGGAAACAGAAGTCCCAGTAGAATAGGTAGAGAGACAAATAAGGAAACTGAACAAGGGACAGAGTGCAGAATGAAGCATGAACCGAAAGAATAGTAGAGAGAATAGTTGTGCTAATGAACGGAGTATGGAGAGGAGAGGAAAGCAGAAAACTCCCAAAAAACACAGGAAGTAAGCTGTATGTGTCAATTTTGAGCGAAAGGATGCTATTTACGATATCTGTGGCAGATATAGACGAAATGTTAAGGAAACCACAAGCGGGTGAGAAGGGAGAAAGTTTGGAGCCTGGCGTTTGCCAGGTAATATTGGCAAAGAGTGAGAGAGAAATGAAAGAAATGATGAGGAGCCTGGGAAAGTACGCGAGGAAAGAGAAGTTGGAAGTGAATGTTGAGAAGACGAAAATGATGGTGTTCAACAAGGGAAAGAGAAAGAGTGAAGAGAAGTGGAAGTAGGAAGGAAGGAAAAAAAGAACACGGAGAAGAAGGAGTAAGACAAATACTACCAGAGGAACGGGTATGTCAGTGAAGAAGTGGAAAGATTGAGAGCAGAAAGAATATGGATGAATGTAGAACTCAGTGAAAGGGACAAAGACACGAACAACCAAAAAAGAAGGGAGAGAATTAAAGAATCCAGAATAACAGGGAGGTATATGACAGAGGAAATTCCGGAGTACCTGGGGGGAGAGAGTGCAGCAGAAAAGAAAATGATGGCGAGATTCAGATGTGGGAAAGTGGAGAGAGAAAAGAGTATTGGAAGGAAGGAGAGGAAAGAAAGTGCAGGATGTGCTATGAGGAGTGTGCGTAGACGGAAAACAGTCGGACGAGTCCATCTTTTGTAAAATAGGGGTGTTCAACAGATTAAAAATCAGCTGACTGTTACGCTGTTCTCTGCTTTGACCGGTTTTGCCACGCCACTGGAATATTTTGTCGGCGCAGATTTCCCCCACCAAATGTCATATCTCAAGCCGGCCTTACTCACTTACATTTTTCTGCTTTGTAGTTAAACCAATATATTCGATCTGACATCCCCAAATTTGTAACAAACGTTACAGGAACAGTCCACTTGTAACTATAAAATGCGCTTGTAATTTGTACCAACCATATTGACAATTTTTACTTGAACGGTGATTTTTTTGTACTTTGGCCGTGTTGTAATCAGTTAAAAATCGTTTCTGTGTGAAAACGTAACTACTTCCTTTAACCGTAGCTTGAAGAATAGGATATCCTATTTGCCTGGTATATGTGTCCATAAATTCACTAATATTTAACATATCACCAACAGTATCCTGGATTGCATTCCACAGATCCGTCGTTACAGTGTTACCAAATTGATAACGCCTAAGATAGTCGCTTACGCCTTTTCGAAAATTATCTTCATTTACTACTGATTCCAGCATTCGGATAATGCAGCTTCCCTGCAACGTACTTGGAGTAGAAGAAGCAACAGCAGAAGAAGTAGCTAGTTATTATTTACAAACTTATTTTATAGTAGGAAATACGATCAAATACTTCTGAGATTTGATCAGGAGTTCGCAGGGTTTTGATAATGGTGTGAGTTGCTTGTGTGGCATCTGCGGCCAAAACTTCGTGAAGAAACACGATCAAGAACTGATCCATCTGAAAAAAGGTGTGTTTACTTCTGGTACGGGATGAGAGAGAAAAGTACAATTTTCCACTCTGGTGCATATTTTTCGATTCCTTTGAAGGAGATATAAGTTGCAAAACCTTTGTTGAGCCATGTGTCATCCCACCATTTCATAGTAACTGCAAATAAGGTAGATAAAGTGAGTAACATTTTGCAAGTCTCTGTGGAAGACTGGAAAGTCATACCTAGATTTCCAAACCAGCTGTGACTAAGTTCGTGTGCAACAGTTACCGCAACTGTTTGCTTTGTTTCTTCTGAATGTATGGCAACATCGTACAAAAGAACTGCTTCCCTGAAGGTAACCAGTCCCCAGTTTTCCATTCCCCCGGATTGAAAATCGGGTATAGCTACCATGTCTGAAGATTTGACATTATCTTGTGTGACTTTCCCCCCAAAAAAATATTTACCCAATTTGGGCAAAGGAAATGATACGTTAAAATATCTGATGTAGTGTTCCATAACCTCCTTTCCAAATTCACCGGCGAAAATGGTTTTGTTAATTTGGGCGGGGGTTGCGTAAAATCTAAAAGGAACCATGGTTCCGTCGTTGTTGTCAAACGACCTCTTCGTGTATTTGAAATCTGATATTATGAAGCATGCCAGGTATGTGGACATTGGAACGGTTTCCGCAAAATGTACCATTATTCCGTCAGATGCATCTTCTTCTCTCTATAACAGTGTGGATTACTTCGTGTGGATGTAATTTGGGGGGTGTACAATCTCGGGAAAGTTCGATAAAGCGCTGTAGGAAGGGTCTTTGGGTTTGAGAAGGTGGACCTTGAAGGTGGTCTTGAAGTTGGGTTCGTCGAAGCAAGGAAAAACTTCTCTGGCGTGAGTTGCTTCAAGTTGTGATGTTACAATATTCCTACGACGTAGAATATAGGAAAGTGAAAGACTGTTCCAAATCGTACCTTGTGGTAGAATTTTCAGCAACGTACTGACTCTTGTACAACCCCACTATCTTATTTTCCAAATTACCATTAAAATAGATAGTTACGTTGACATCAGAACCTTCCAAAAAATCCGCGCCGTTCTTCATTTTGATAGTGAGAAGTTCGTAAGAACTGTCATCAACATCAAACCAACTTAGCTCTCCGTTGATTAGCGTTTTTGCGATGTCCAAATTATTGCAATGCATGACTATCTCGTTTGTCTTCATTTGCACCTTAAGGTGCATCAACACATTGCCCTTAAAAAATCCATCACTGATATTAGGATATAGGTGAAGATCATAAGTTAAGGGGACAACGGAAGTTGGCAATCGATATTTACCGTAGCCTTTGGAAGATGCTATTGGAGAAGACATTAAAGCGTAAAATATTAGCTGTTGTAAATGATTGCCGTTATACTTATATTTGGAGTAGAATTTGAAATTTTCTCCTTCAACTGAGATCTGAGTTGTTCATTTTGTACGATTAGAAATATAGTTGCTGCTGCAAGTGCTAGAGTGGCTACAATGAAGAATATAAGTATTTTGTGAGAGAGGAAACCCATGAGATTGTAGAATTGTTATTAACAAATGCACTAGAGCATTAATGACACTTCGTTAAAGAACATTTGTCAGTTTAACACTTTGACAGTTAAGTTTATGATTACTATAGCAACGACTTCTTCA
Source organism: Tenebrio molitor (assembly GCF_963966145.1). Lineage (NCBI taxonomy): Eukaryota > Metazoa > Arthropoda > Insecta > Coleoptera > Tenebrionidae > Tenebrio > Tenebrio molitor. The sequence goes on along the minus strand of NC_091053.1, from coordinate 18,928,702 downwards.
ACTAAACACCGTTCACGTAATTTCTGGATTATGGAAGGCCGTGATTTATTTTTTTAAGGTTGGACATACGTCCCGCCTGACATGCGGATCTATCAAAGTGAACATAACATGTTGCTGAACAATGCACTAGCATTGACGCTATTTATAACCTCAAGCATAACTTAATTCAACAGACAGCTTTACTAAAGTGGTTTTTGTCCTCGCCTGTTAAGCCTCGGCTGAGCCTCGGCCAGAAAACTCAGACTCGGACGAAAAAGATGCTCTTTTTGGCTGATCTAACTTGGTACGACTTTAGAGTAGCACATAACAAAAGTATTTTCCATTTTTTCTCTCTCACGCTCTCTCCCTCTCAATGTCTTAACTTAAAAAAAAAATCTAAATCCATTATGATTGTCTATTGGTAAATACACGAAAATCTGTATTTTCCAGAATCCAATTTTCCACTTCTTCTTTATGTTTCTTTAACCATTTAATATTAGCCACGACAGTCTCAAAAGCTTGCCGCCTTCCCGCCTCTCCTGCTCCAGCTTTCGGATAAGGTAAACCCGTCAAAGTGTGATTTTGGGGAAAGTGTGACTATCAGATTTAAAAATTCCCTCCGGTGTACCAATCGTGCTGACATCTCATGGGTGAATGCCCAAGCTCTGTAAGAATACAACTCTATAAGTAGGAACTCTGTAGCATTATTGTACAAAGTGACATTTGACGACCTGTCGGTACTAGTGCGATCAACTCAAATGATGAGTGCACATGGTTTCTTTCTGCATATTAGCAAAATCTTATAATATATGGTAAGTAAAAATATTCTACGGCGTATTGTACCATTTAAGAGCTAGATTCTATTGAGTGGTTATGAAAATCGTCCTATTTTTACTATTAAGCTGAATTACCACGTAGGTCACACTTGCCTTGCAAATATTGTCTTTATGGCTAAGTGTGACAATGTTCATGGGGCAAGTGTAAACCTGCTATTTTACGGTACATAAATATACAACAAAAACATTTTTTTAGTTGCAAAAATGGTGAGAAATTACAAGAGAAAGAGCGATAGAGCAACCAAATATACCAAAGCTCAATTACAACACGCAGTGGCGGAAATCCAGAGAGGGGCCCTAAATATATATCGAGCACATAAATTGTATCAAATTCCTAAAACTACCTTATTTTACCATGTGAATGGAACCCGTGGACAAAAGAGCCAATCCCAAGGTAGACCCACATGCATTTCACGAGAAGACGAAAGAAAACTGGCTGAAGGGCTTAAGACTATGGAACAGTGGGGATTCGGGTTGTCTCGAGCAGAAGTTCTTGGTCTTGTGGGTGAATTTGTTACCAGCAATAAGATAAAGACTCCATTTAAAAATAATATCCCAGGGGATGAATGGTTTTCTTCGTTCAAACAACGACACAATCTGAGTATTAAAAAACCACAACCAGTGGAGTATTCAAGAAAGAAAATGACAGATCCATTCGTTATAAACGAATATTTTAATATTTTGGCAAGAACAATCGCCGAATTAAACATAAACGACAAGCCAGAACAAGTGTGGAATTTAGACGAAACATCTGTGTCACACGATCCGAAGAAAACCAAAGTTGTTGGAGCCAAAGGAAAACCGAGCTCCAGAACAACTTCAGGGCCAGGAAGGGAAAATACAACGGTTCTGTCAGCTGTGTCTGCATCAGCTACAAAAGCTCCACCTCTTATTGTATTCAAGGGGAAAAATGTATGGGATTCTTGGGTGGCAGACGACGATAAGTCTTTCCCAGGTACTGCCTATGCCGCCAGCCCTAATGGTTGGATGGAAAGTGACATATTTTTCAATTACTTCAAAAAAACATTGATTCCCGCATTAGGACCTGTGAGACCGATACTTTTGGTATATGATGGACATGGTACGCATATAAACATTGCACTGGTCGAACTAGCACGTGCAAACGATATCACAATTTTGAAACTTCCTCCGCATACCAGTCATCTGTTGCAACCTTTGGATTTGTCAGTATTTAAATCTGTAAAGGATATTTGGGACCAGAAGCTGGTAACTTGGCAAAGACACAATGCTGGACTAAAAATACCAAAAAAACAATTTTCGGAACTGATTGGTTCTACATGGAAAAATATAGAACCAGAAGTAATTAGAAACGGATTTAGAAAGGCAGGTATTTGTCCTTTCAATCGTGATGTAGTTTCTGAAGACAAATACCATCCTGAGAGTCTAAAAAGATGGAAAGAATCCCAACAACAACCTTTAATGGCTGAGGCAGAACACGGAATCGACCATATGGACGAAGATAACACCATTGCAAACAATCAAACCGTACAATCTGTCGCTCAAGTAGTTGCAGGCGACCAAATGAACCGTGCCTCTGTTCAACTAGAAGAAGGAACCAGTACATCAACGAGTTTTGAAGCCCTATTATTAAATACCATGAAACAGACGTCCAATGCAACTCCTTCCGTTAAGAAGAGGAAGAAGGTAGCCGCAGGAGCTGAAGTGATAACAGCAAATGAAGTATTAAGTAGACTTGCAAAAGATAAAGAAGAAAAAGATAAAAAAGAAACAAAGAAAAGAGGAAAAGAAGCAACGAAGATACCGAAAATGACCAAAAAACGACAACAACAAACTTTTAGCAGCTCAAGCTCAGAAGAAGAAATGGTAGAGCCCGAATTTATAGACACAGACGATGATTTGGACCCTGAAGTATTTGAAAACGACGAAAGTGAGACGGATATTAACGAGATTGCTGTAGGACGGTGGGTTATTATACAATACAACTCCAAGAAAAGCACAAGACACTATATTGGGCAGATTAAAAGCAGAGCAGGATGCGAATGGAATGTTGGATTTTTGAAACATACGAAAAATAATAGCTTCACTTGGCCACAGATAGAAGACACCGACGTTATAATGGACGAAAACATTATCAGAGTTTTACCAGAACCGATTAAGGACAGAAGGGGTCATATAATTTTTAATACTCAATTTGACGGGTTGTTTCTTTAAAACTTAAAAAGTTCATAAATTTATTATATTTCTAGATGTTAAAATAAAATTTCGCTTAGAAGACTATTTTTTTACGCACTTTTGAATTATTCTCACTTACCCGACAAATTACTAACTGAGCCATCGCTACAATCCATTGTCACACTTACCCCAATTTCAAGGGAAAGTGTGACCCATGGACATTATTTAAAAAAAAAATTGTTAACTTTTTTGTCCTGAGCTATAAAATTATGAAACTTCTTCAGTTTGAAGTCAGGACCCTAAGAGACCTACAAAAAAAAAATCAACTTGTAATAATCACCACACGCTTTTTACAAGCATAATGAACATCAACTAATAAAAAACTAGGTCACACTTCGACGGGTTTACCTTACTTGGCAAAGAAATAATTCATCTGGATATGTAAACTGAGGGAAATGAAATCTTCATTTGAACCGTCCCTACCTCGTCTAGTTTAGAAGACGTCAAAAACTTGTTGGTTATAGTTGGAATTAATCGTCCCAAGTGATGATTGTCCAAAGTGAATCTCTCCACTATCTGCAACCATTTCTCTCTAAAAACGTGATTTAGCATTTACTCCTTTGGTTCAGTCATTGGTGTAGGTATACCGGACATAATTCCAAACGATTGGTCTTCCAACAGAGTTGTCTGAAATGTATTCTAGTAAATCAAGATAATCTTGTCCCTTGACGTAACTTTCGTCACTAGCTAATGTAATTAATCTGGAATTGTAAACGACAAGATACAGATAAAATCAACCACAGTTGTGTGGGAGTACTTTCTCAGACGAAAAGGAGTTCGGATACTTGCCAAACCTTTCATCAGTTTCGATTTTTCGTTTGCGTCTGATTCGTGGACAAACATTTCGAACACTTTGTTCCAACTTTTTTCATCAGCATTTATCATTCCTGCAACACCAACAATTCAACGATTTTAGTTTTTGTCATAGATAAGTTCCGAAATTGGCAGCGAATCAATTGAAATGTTCAAATTGGGAATTTGAAAGCAATCTTTTTGTAAAGGTTATGGTTTGAAGGTTGAAACAGGACAATATATAGTCGTTTAAGAAATGTAAAGTCACTTTAACTTCAGTGACGGAAGGATTATAATTTGACACCTCCTACCGGGAAAAGTAACACTTGGTATGTTTATTTACGTCCATTGCCTGCTTCTTTGTTCTTCTTCTTCTTCCTTCTTGTTGATAGGCAAGCTGCCTGTTCCTTCTTCGATTCTTAACCTCTTATTTAAATGTCGTCACACCACCTCTTTCTTGGTCTTCCTGTCGATCTTTTTCCTTTGTCTTTTGCGATTTTTAGCATTCTTTTTCCTTTTTCTTCCCCGCTCATCTGTCTTATACTTACTTATACAAATGGATTATTTTGCCGTATTGTCTTTCTGATTCCTAGTTACAATGAACCTAAACATAACTAAAAATAAAATAACACCTCCAAAAATTTCCAAAAATAACCTTTTTCATCCGTATCCCCACCCCTCTCCTTATCTATTCTTTCCCTCCCCTTCGCTTCCTCAAAGCTATTTCGAAATGGCCGGACTCGACTCTCTCTCCTATTCTAAATTCTTCTACTCTTTCCCATGTTTCTTCGTTCACTATTCCGTAATCTATTATTGTTTCCCCCCTGCAACTTACATAGGTCCACCCTTCTTCTTTGTCCCCTTGTTTGTTCCCATTCAATGCCTTCCATCCATTTTCTTCCATCCCTTCCATTAGTCTCTTCCCGTCTGCATTTTCCACCTTGTCTTTGGATTTTCTTTTCGCATCTTCCTTCTCCTCTCCCAATTTCTTGCTCCTCTTTCTCCTATTCTCCTTCTTCTTCTCCATTTTCTTGTCGCTTTTCTTTAATTCCCAGTTTCACCCCTGTTATTATTTCCCCGGTAGCTTTTCCCTTTTGCTTTTCTCTTTTTGCCTTCCCATTTGTACTCTTTCCGGTAGGGACTTTTCCCTTTGTGCTTCTTTTCCGGTTTCCGTTTTCTTTGTCCATCTACCTTTTTATTCACCTTCTTTTTGTACCTTTTCTCGCCGGTTCGTCTTCTCTCTTCTCTCGTTCTTCTAAAAATGTTTCTTCAGTTTCTCTTCTATCGCATCCCATATAAACCATTTCCCGTTTATCTGTATCTTCCTGTATCCTATTTTCATCCTTTTTCCTCTTCTCTAGCCACCTCTTTTAACTTCTTTTATGTTTTCCTTTCTTCGTTTCTCAAATCGTCAACTATCCTCTCACCTTTTCTTTCCTTCAACTTACTCTTATTTAGCATAACGTTTCTCTTCTGCTCCCAACTTTCTATTTTTTCGATTATTATTACATAATTCTTCCTCTCCTTCTTTTCTTTTCTCTTTGATCCATCTTTTCCTCTATCATTTTCATTCTTTTCCATCCAATCTGCCTCCTCCGGCTGCCATTTTTCTGCTCTTTCTTAGTACTTTGTTCTCCTCTCTTATTCCCACCGTATCCTCTCTTGTTCTATTTCTCATTTCTGCTTCTTCGTTAACCTAGTTAATCCTTCATCGAGAGAATCTGCAGTATAACGTTACACTTCTTGGACGACTATACTATGTCCACGATAGAAAAAATTTCGTAATGTGAATGGCCTAGATGCCGTAACATACCATATTTATAAATGATCTCTCTCAAATTTGGAGATATGTGTACCGAACTGTCAAAAAGCCACTTATCGAATCGAGTTCTAGCTTCTTGTAAAGCTACATTATAATCCATTGCACACGCCAAATTTAAAACAGCAACTCGTGCTAATCTATAATGAAAAAAATATTGATATGTTCAATGTCATCGTTGAATTTGATACTTCTTCGTATGGCTTTCGTCATCGTCTGAGTCGTCCCACTTGAGTTTTTCATACGCAGGTTTCAACAGACTGATTACATAAGCCTGAAAGATAATCGCCGTAACAAAATAGAACAAAGTGTCTATAAAAGAATGTAGGTATATCAGGAGTTCTGTGCGGCTCCATAATTTTATTGCTTCGAACTATGTCGAGCCGTAAAAGTCGTCTAACCAGATGTCAACCGTCAAATGTCAATTTATTAAAACTTAGCCTCAGTTGTGATTTCGACGGCTTAGTTGTTTTGCTTGTGATTTTCTTCAGTTTTCCTATATTCTTGTTACTTTTCATCTTACAATAATCCCTATTAAAAGCCGGTCATTAATGGACTTACATAACCTCTACACAATATGCTACAGAACGGCAAAAATCAAATATATTTGATTCCACAGGGCTCTTGATATACCTACGTTCTTTTATAGACACTTTGTATTTTACGATACGCGTCTTAGAGGAAGCATTTTGTAACACACCCGGATTTAGGGCATGACGAGCTTGCGAGAAAGGGCTACAAAATGCCTTATAAACAAGATATCATACACTAGTTTTTCTATTTTGTGCCTCTTGATGTCCTTCTTAAATGAAAAATCGCAGTTTTAAAATTTGGGGAACTTTAACGCACTCTTTTCAGTGCTGTAATAGCTTTGTTACAAACGCAAAACAGAAAAAAATATTTTTGATGAATTAATGATTTATTAGTTGCACAAAAATGTTTCTATTTTTATTTACCTTGAATTCGGAGTCATAGTGGGACGTCTCCATATAAGTTGCAATGTGTTTAACAGTTTTGACGACGCAACACTCCACGGGACATAATTTATTTCCTCCACTAAATATTTGGTGAACTTTAAGGGAATTTCATAGCTCAGTTCCCCCGATTGAGCAATACTGAAACTTTCCTCTAACAAATGAGCCTTGTCGGAGACAGAAAACTCCTTAACATTTCGCATAAGACTGTACCAATCACCTTCATCATAATTAACTCTGTAATAACCAATTTGGTTGGGATTAAACTTGATCCATCTAGCACCAGCGGGTTTTTCAACCACCACTAAAATGTTAGCACGAATCGTTTTTACCCATTTTGCTTGCAACCTTTACGTTTATTCGCTTTGTAATTAAACCAATACATTTTATCCGAGGGTCCTAGATCTGTGATGTAGGAAACAGGCACACTCCATTTGTAGCTAGAAAACAGTGGTGCTGATTTTGCTATTAGAATTCTGTCCACCCTGATACTTCAGAGGAGATTTTTCCTCTGCCACAATCGAATGGTACTCTAACGAAAATCGCTTCTGCGTCAAAGTGTATTTGTTCCCATCCACTTTAGCCTCAAGAATGGGATATCCCTTTTGTACAGTGAACGTGTCCATTAATTCTGTTATGTTCACCTCGTCACCAACAACATTTTGGACCTCATCCCACAAGTCTTGACTGATCGCATTACCATTCTTGTGTTTCTCCAAGTAATTGGTCACGCCTTTTTGGAAACTATCGGATTTGACCACCGATTCTAACATTCTCAATATGAAAGCTCCCTAGACGAGTGTCAATGGAAAACGTTGCTGTCGATGTCAGTCTTACCTTGTTGAAAGAAACTGGATCGAATCCTTCTGTGATTTGATCAGGTCTTTGCACATTTTTGACCACGGGATGTGACGCTCGCGTTGCGTCAAGAGCGAGGATGGAATGAAGAGTACCAGATAAGAATTGATCCAACTACAACAGATATTGTACAGTTGAAAAGTGTCTGCTGTGGTAAAGTACCAATTGCCAGTCTGGTTCGGCTGCTGTGACACTTTTGACTGCCATGTATGTGGCGAAACCTTCAATGAGCCAGGTGTTGTCCCACCAGTCCATTGTAACTAAAGTTCTTGTTTATTTGAAAATTATTTGCTTTGGCAAAATTTTACCCAAATTTCCAAACCAACTGTGGGACAGTTCGTGGGCTACCTTTTGTTTGTTGATGAGGGAGTGTTTCTTGTGATCGTACAGAACTGCAGATTCTCTGCAGGTGATGCGTCCTGGATGTTCCATCGCATTAGATACAAAATCCGGAATGGCAACTATGTCTAAAGCGATTAAATAGTAGTCGAATGTTTGTTACCCAAAATTCCTACTCACCCATCTTTGGGAGAGGATAAGGTATGTTAACATATTTTACGTAATATTCAATAACACTTTTGCCGAGTGTGCTGGCATAGTTTGTTTCCGCTAGTTGGTCAGAATTTGAATATATTGTAAAAGGAATGTTGGTACCGTTGTTGTCAAATGTTTTACCAGTGTATTTAAAATCCGATACAATAAAATATAAGAGATATGTTGACATCGGTAGGGTTTTGTCAAAATGCACCATTATCCCAAATGTAATTATATTAATTCTCAAGTGTTGAAATGCTTGAATGTCTCTTCGGACAAAAATCAAAGCTACCAACTGTATAAATTAGAAAGTAGGGGAGAGTTGTCCAAAACCGAATAGTTGTCCGAAAGCGGATACTACTACTTCTTCTTTCCAAGATGAACCACATAGTGGAAACATGTTCAGTTAGGTCCATGAAGGAGCTATCTTTGCGTGGCCACTCATGCTTACCAACAGATTTCTCTATAGTGCACTGGACGTTACATAATTTTAAAAAGTAAGGTTATGTTAAAAGTTTTGATCAAGTTTATTGTTTGAATGAAGGGTTAAAGAAAGAAATAGATACCCGGTAAGTTGTTGAACGGAATCTACCATTCATTTAATGTATGCCAAAGGTAAACAGAGCTAGAAAGGCTTGTTGTTTTAAAAAAAAAAAAAAATAGGGTATTTGTTTTTCTGTAATAATTAGCGAACTTCAAAATCGGATGCTACACAGTGGTAGAAAACCGGATGTATCAGGTTTTAACCTACAAGTGCTGCACTGTCACATTTCTTTTTCTCTGAAATGGGAAGGTACAAAAGAAAGACGCAAATTACGTTTCAGAAGTAAAAATATAACACAGAAAAGTACCTACCTATTCAAATGGAGAGCAAGTTAAAAACAACGCAACAGTGTAAAAAGTGTCACAATTTAATGATTTGTTAATATTTTATATGCGTTTTTGGACTACTTTCCCCTACTAAAATGTAACTCTGATGATAACCTAAGTTTTTATCTATAAGACGAATAATAAGGAATTCAAGTGATTAGAAATGATGTTATAACCAAAAAACACGACTGGAGGTGAAGTTGAAAAATTGCTAGTTTTGAAAAATGACCAGTGATCCTACATATAGAGAGTTTTACAAATAGCCACAAATTTGTTCTATGGTATAAATGTTAATGGTTAATGGTATAAAATAAGTATTTCTTGGTATAGTCGTGGAGAAAATGTAATCTTCAACTCGCGTATAACGGCTATTATTCACTCGGACGATTCCACAACTCGCCTATGGCTCGTGTTGGAATTTAAATTTCTATTTTCTCGATTTTTTTTTCCTGATACTGAAAGACGAGACCGTCAACATCCACAAACACAAACCACCGCTATTTCAATTTTTATAAAACGAGTCTTGCAAATCATGCCCTCATACATTTATAAATAATACAGTAAAATTGAAGTTTTAATTTCCGTGAAAGGAAAAGTCAGAATTGCCAAAATAATTTTGTTACGACAAAAAATTTCCGTTAAACGATGCTGCTTCCAATTTAAAACTGACAGACCATATTTAAGAGATCCGGCAACAATGTACCTATTCAGAAAATATAATCTTAAACTGAAAAGACCCTAACCTAACCTAACACAAAAAGTGTCAATTTCTTTTAGGGAATTTAGTAATCACCAACTGCCAACTGCCAACAAAAACACTAGATGGTCACAGCCAACTCGGTCCCAAAAAGATCGTGAATGCCTATACTCAATTTCATATAAATGTGCATCTAAGCAAGCCATGAAAATCTGATTTTCTGTTGGTATTAAAGCTAAAGCTAGTGACTTTGATTTTCAAAGTTGCTTGGTCTGCGCGAACCCGATTTGACAAATTTTTCAGTTTTGTTGTCCATTTTAACATTGCTGATTTCGAAAGCAATGTTACGTCTTTTTGCTGAATAAATTAAGGTAATTCTTATGTATTTGTTTTTGTCTTTGTATTTTTACCAAGTAAAGATTTATTGGACATGACCTTCATAAATGTGACTTTTGTAATGTAACTAAATTAAAGGTGCTTTTACACATGCACAGCTCATTTGATGAACATTTATATGAAATCAATTATAATAGCTACAAGATTTTTTCGTTAAAAAACAAGGTTGTATTTTTACGTCGATTATGACGATTTGAAATTATTCGCTGTACTCTAGGTTTGAATAAAAATTAACTCGAAAAATAGGCCCAAAAACTCGAAAAAAGTGTACAGCCGCACTCACAATTTTCTTAGGATTCCGAGAATGTAATAATACAGTCGAAGGTTGTGCAGATATCTTAACCTGAGGTAGTACGTGTTAAAAGAAGGCAAAATAAGTAATCCGACTTGCCTTATAATGTTAATGGTTCAAAGGAATCAGTTTGTTTGAGAACCGCTGAAAAATTTCAAATTTTGTGGGTAGTTTTCACGTAGGTACAGTTAGACACGGAATTTCGGGCATCACTGTCAATAGGTATACTGTCAAAATAGTTATTTACATTACAAGCTGCGAAAGTTTACTTTTATGTGCGAGGGGTTTTTAAATGGCCGAGGCGAAGCGTAAGCGTAGCCGAGGTTATTTAAAAACTCCAAGCACGTGAAAGAGCTTTCGCAGCGTGTAATGTATTAAACTTTTAATTCTCCCATCGACATTTACTCATATCATATCGTGAGGAAGTTCCTTAATATTGACACAGAACATAATAAAACACAACAAAGTCAAAATGTGGAGGCGAGACGCCGGTAATTATGTTGATTAGCACTGCACTATTACTTGATAGTAATATCCGTAATAGTGTTTGTACTCCAGCAAAATTGCCGTGACGCCGGGTGGTGGAGGGTTTAAGTAAATACAATGATTCAGTGATTATAATAAAATTAATATAAGCTGGCTTGTTGTTAACGTTACTTTAGTAATAATACAAAAACATTATTTTATGACATTTATCAAATATCGTTGTCGTTGAATACTTGGCCATAATTTAGTTTAAAATGCATTTCATTGAAGAAGCTGCATATATTACGTGCAGAAATGTGTTGCCGGACAATTCCAAAGACCGGTAGGTACAATCAAGCTTATTTTTTTTGTCGTTCAGGGCAAGAAAGTTTTTCATAGCTGGCAACCGATCCCCTAGCTGCCTAGCATGTTTCACTTTCGCTTTCAATCGCCTTATTAAAATAGAAAGTTAGATTTTCGTATGGGGGAAAATGAAAAATGTAAAATAGGCTTTACATTATTAACCTCAATTTTACCGTTTGCGACGATTTTGATTGATCGCATGTGGATTGACGCGAACGGAAAATAAACTTCAAAATTTGACTTTTGAATGTGAGGTTGACAATCAAGAGTGATTTACATCGCAATTTTTTGAAATGACAGAAAAATGATGCCCGAAATTCCGTGTCCTTAACTGTACGAAGTACGACTAACCTAAAATGTTAAGTTTTTCGATGATTCAAAGTTATGTTTGACTTTTCTCGTTAAATTGTCTTTGATAAAATTTCTAAAGTGATGATAAGATAGTGCCTGCAACTTATTCAGAAGACAACAAAGGCGCAAATAACAATGTAAAAAGACTGTAAGTTTGAGTAAAACAAAATAAAACATCAAAGAATTTGCTCAAAATTCCCGCCATCGTTTGCCTGTTTTGAGGATTTTGCTAAGCAGCCAAACTACAAAGTACAAACTGAGAAACTCTCAGGTGATTTGTAAGATGCCGAGTACTTGTTTGTGGCTGGCTTTCATTTTCGTAGTTGTTGTATGTATATTTAATACCTATACAGGTTTATAAATTATCCGATTTTCGACATTTCCCACTAACTCAATAAAATACAATAAAATATAATATAATAACTAAAACTAACTAACTAAATAAGACAATAATTCAAAACAATAACAAATTAGCAGCTTTCCAAATACAATTATCCCTCCCCACATATTGTCCCTCTTCTCCACTCAACCTTCTTCATCCATTCGATCCCTCTTCCGTCCTCATTCAACATTTCTTCTCTACTTTCCTCTCTCTCTCTCAATTCTACGCATTCATTCAACATATGTTCTATCGTCTCCTTTTTTTCTCCACACATCCTGCACACTCTAATCCTATCCTCATTCCAATATTTATTCTCTCTCTCCTCATTTCCACACCTAAATCTTGCTATTATCACTCTCTCCTTTCTACTCTCTCTTCCTAGGTACTTTGGTAGTTCTTCCGTTATTATTTTTTCATACTTCCCATTGTACCTAGATTCCCTAATTCTCGTTCTTCTTTCCTGCACTTGCACATCTCTGTCTCTCTGCACCAATTCATATGTCATTGCTCTGCCTCCCTCTCGCATTCTTTCTATCTCCGCTCCTGCATACCCATTTCTTTCGAAATATGCCTCCCTCTCTTTCCATACCCCTTTTCCTATTTCTTTCCTTTTTTCTTTCAGACACTCTTGCAAAATTCTACACTCTCCTCTCTCTATCAACCTCTCCTCAAATCTTATTGCTCTCTTTCCTGCTTCTATTCTTATTCCATCCCTTTTTGTTTCCTCCATCACTATATAGCCCGGTGTCTCTCTATCTACTCCTAGCACCCATTTCAAATATTTTCCTTGCACCCCTTCCAACCCTTCTTGCTCTCTCCATCCCCATATTTCCGCTCCATACATCATCACGCTTTTCACCAGACTATCAAACATCATTATTCTCCTTCTAAAGTCATGTCCAAATTTTCTCTCTCCTATCCCCCATACCGCTCCTATTATCTTATTCGCTTTTTTCACTAACTCTCTCACATGTGCTGCTGCTGTGTTTCTTTCATTCATCACATAACCTAAATACTTAAATTCTTTCACTTCTTCAATTTTATCCTTTTCCCATCTCCACTCATTTATTTTTCTCCTACCACCCCCCTTTCTAAACACCATCATCTTGGATTTCTCTACATTCACCGTCAACTTTTTCCTCCTCATATATTTCTCCATGTTTCCCAACATTTCTTTCATACCTTTCTCCTCTTTCGCTAGCACCACCAAGTCATCCGCGTATGCCAAAGACCACACTTTTTCTTTGCCCACCACGACCCCCCCTGCCTGCCCCTTCCTGAACATCTCCTCTATATCTCCTATAAACGCTGCAAACAGGCTGGGGCTTAGTGGACAACCTTGTCTTACTCCCTTATACGTCTTGAAACATTCACTCACTCTTCCATCCACTCTCACTCTATTTATCGTCTCTTCATATATCTCTTCTATTTTTGTTACCAGATGCTCATTTATCCCTTTCTTTCTCAAGTATTCCCACAGTAAGTCTCTTTCCACATTATCAAAAGCCGCCTTCAGGTCTACAAAAAATGCATATATCTTGCTACCCCTCTTTTTTATCTCATTTCCTATTATATGATTCAAGATATATACGTTGTCCATAGTCCCTCTACCTTTCCTAAATCCCGCCTGCCCGTCTGGTAACGCACCCCGCTCATTCATTTCCTTCATCAGTCTTTCTTCCACAATCATCGCGTATACCTTATATGCCGTATTAAGGAGCGTGATCCCCCTGTAATTGCTGGCTGTATCCTTTTCTCCTTTCTTATATATGGGGCATATTATCTCCTTCTTCCACTCCTGGGGGAAGCCCTCTCCCTTCCACACTCCATTCATTATCTCTAACAACCTATCAACTTCCCTTTCAGTTCCATATATCCACGATTCGTTCTGTATACCGTCCCTCCCCGGTGCCTTTTTCCTTTTCAGTTTTCTTAGTTGTTGCTCTAATTCTTCTCTTGTTATCTCTTCTATTTCTCCCACTCTGTATTGTCTCTTTTCCTTTTCTTGTCTGTTTTCCTCACCCCCCAACAACTCACTGAAGTACTTTCTCCATTCCTCCATAGTAATTCTATCACTCACTATTTCTCCTTTTTTCTTTCTTTCCCTATTTATGTATCTCCACACCTCTTCTTCCGTCTTTATACCTTTCATCTTCATTTCTTCTTCCATCCGTTTCTTTTCCTTCTTCTCTTTGCATACTAATTTGTACCTCTTGCGTGCTCTCTTGTACTCTTCCTTCGTTGCTTTTTCTTTTTTCCAATTTCTTAGTTTCTTTCTTGCTGCTTGCTTCCCTTCCCTGCATTCTTTATCCCACCACTCGTTTTTCCACAGCCCCATCTTCTCTCTTATCTCTATCTCTTTTTTTTTCTGTTGCATTTTTTACGTTCTCGCTCAGCTCCTTCACTTTTTCGTTTATTTCTCCTTCTTCGTATTTTGCCTCCCTAAGTCTTGCTCTATACTTTTCTTTTCCTTCTTCCGTCCAAATATTCTTCACAATTTTTTTTTTAACATCCTTCATACTTCTCTCTTTCTCTCTTCCTTTTGTCCTCACTTCCAATGGCATTTGATCCGACTCCACTCTTTCTCCCACCTTAAATTCTTCTATTTTATCCCATGCTTCTTCATTCACCATAACATAATCAATAACTGTCTCCCCTCTCGATCCAATATACGTGTACTCCCCTTTCTCGTCTCCTATGCAGTTTCCATTAAGTACGTCCCATCCTCTTTCTTCTACTAAGCTAACCAGTTCTCTCCCTTCTGCGTTTTCTATTCCATCTTTTGTTGGTCTTCTTTCTATTGTTGCTTGTTGTTCTTCCATCCGCCTTCCTTTTCCCCCAATTCTTGCATTAAAATCCCCCCCAATCACCAGAGTTCCTTCTTCCTGCTCTTTTACTCGCTCTTCTATTATTCTCTTCGTTTCTTTCATACTTCTGCTGTATATTGTTACAATTCTCCATTTTCTCTGTTTTCTTTTTACCGTTCTTTCCATAAACCCTCTTTCTTCTTTTACTCCAGATCCGTTTTCTTCTTTCAGTCCCTTTTTCACACCCATTATTATCCCACCTTTCGCTCTCCCTTTCTTGCTTTCCCTCTCTGCATATTGACACTTCCACTCAAACTCTCTCGGCATTCTCTTTTCCAATCTTTCCCAGCCTTTTTCTTCCACCCACGTTTCTACCAATCCCACTACGTCAAATTCTCCCAAATACTTCCAAAACTCATTCTCTTTATTTTTTATTCCCGCTACATTCCAGAATACTATTCTTATTTGCTCGTTTTCTCCTTTATTCCTCTCCATGTTCGTTTTCCCTTTTCTGCCCTGTCGTCTTTTTCTTACGCTCTTATTCAAAAATTTGCTGTATGTAACTTCCCGTTTTCTTCATCCCACCTAAAACCTTTTCCCTCTATCCATATCTTTTTATAACCCACTTTCACCCGCAGTCCTTTTTCTCGCTCTTCTTTGGCTAGCGTTCTTAATTTCTTCTGTGTCTCTCTCTCCTTTTTTGTCATATCATCTTCTATGTACACTCTCTTTCCTTTTTTTTCTCTTAGTTTCCTTTTATTTTCCATAACTTTCCGTTTTTCCCCCCAGCTCTCAAGTTCTGCCACAATCATTTTTCCTCCATTTATTTTATACATCTCTTTCACCCTTACTTCAACCTCTAATTCTGCCTTCATCCATTTTTCCAGTTTCTTCTCGTTCTCACATTCCTCTTCATCCAGTCCCGTTACGACAATATTCTTTTTTCTCACTCTTTTTTCCTGCTCTTCCATTTTCTCCTCCAATTTTGTCATTTTTTCTTTTAATTCCATCTTTTCTCTTTCCCATTTTTCTTCCTTTTCACGCATCATACTTTTCAGTTGTTCCAATTCCCGGCTCATCTTCCGATTCTCTTCCTTTATCTCCCCTACATCCTCCATAATTTTTTCCAACATCTTTTTCATTTCCTCATCCATTGCCTTTTTAACAGGTGATCTTTCCACTTTTTTACTTTTCCGAAATGGGTTAATCCTCTCTTCTGATTCTCGTCCTTCTTCTCTTTTCCTTTTGTGATCTTCGTCTCTCTCGCTTTCACTATCACTTTTTTTCATTCTACCTCGTTTTTACTTGCCGCTTATCTTATCGCGCGCCGTAAAACAGGTCCGCTCGCTTCGACTGCTCGAATCGGACTCCGGCTTTCATTTTCGTAAAGAATTTCTTCTTCTGCAACTTCTCGTGCGATCTTCTCGTTGGCGGCCAAGATTGTGCTTATTCATTTCGAAACGCCCGAAATCGCGAAGGCGCTTCACAACGTTTACAAAGGTTCATGTTTTGGGAAGTATCTTTTGAGGAAACCTTTCACCGTAGATTTGCCGTGCTAGCTCTGAATGTCCATGGACTTCGCCATACATCAAAACCATATCGGTTTTCTCGTTTCTCCAGATTGGTGAAAACCATTGTGATTTAAATTGAGGTTCTTGTCAAAGTGACTTAATTTTGAATAAACGATAACAAAAAAGTCTACTATGATTTTTTTGACCAATTTTTTTTATAAAATTCAGTGGCTCCCAAACTTTTTTTGAAAAACTATTAGCCCCCTTTTCTTGAAAAATATCAACATTTGTAAAAGGCATTATTGGGTCAATAGTTCCCTATTGTGGAGTTCTACCACTGGTTAAAATCCAGTCCCATCTGATTTCTCAACCGTAAGAAGTTCACAACGCTCGTCGATCTTAACCGTTCCAGCTTTACCATTAATTGCAACTTGTTTAATGTTCAATTCTTTACTATGCATAACTATCTGGGTCGTCGTTTGCTCTACGCGCGTCTCAACACTTACTTTACCTCTGAAGAGACCTGTGTCTAAATCAGGTAACAAATACACGTCGTAACCGACAGGAACCACGGATTTAGGTAGTCTGTATTTAAACATTTCTTCCGAATTTTCAACAACTGCTTTGTTTATTGTTTGTGTTGTTGTGAAGATCTTTTCTGGTTTTTCCGTTAATAGCGGCGCCGTTGTTGCAGTCCTCGTCCTAGTATTGGCTGCAGTACTCGCAGTAGTTTTGGTTGAAACACTTGCAGGAACTGAAGCTGTAGTATTTGACAGTTCATCAGTTCCGTTTACATTTTTTTGCTTGAGTTGAGACTCTAACTCGGCATTACGCAATCCTAAGATAACAGTCGCTATTCCTATGCCTGCAGTAGTTGCAATAAAAAGCACAAGCACTTTGTGACTCCAAATCGTCAATAAACAACCCATGGGGTGTCGAGCGAACTTGTTGCGCTTATTTCTGTACGTTTATCTTTTTTTCTTTATGTTTTACATTACGTAATTCATAAATTACAGCTATAACATTACAAAATTATCACTCATTAAAAATATGTACAAATTGACAAATAAATCCGCCAACTATTTTTTATTTTACATAAGTAGGTATTGCAGAAGTGTTTAATTAAAATTATTACCTACTCTTCTTCAGTCATTTTTCAACGTAGACTTTACAGTTAGGACACGAAAAAATAAATTTGGATTAGTTACTTCACTTTCATTTTATTTACGTACAATTTGTTTACTTAAAAATACAAAGTATAAATCAATTATGAGCAATTTACACAATCTATCTACAAAGGTACTGTGTCATTAGATGTACGAAAATCTTTGTTTTCTACGATCCAGTCTTCCACCTCTTTTTTATGTTTGTTCAACCATTTGATGTTGTTGGTGACAGCCTCAAGTGCTTGTCGTCTCGCTGATTCTCCTGCCCCAGCCTCTGGATATTTGGCAAAGAAGTATTGCATCTAGAAATAGACATCAAGTAAAATTAAATTTGTCAATAAAATAATTAGTTGTACCTCATCAACTTTGAGGTCTGTTGAAAATCTGCCAGTTATGCTTGGAATCAATCGCCCTAAATATCGATCGTTCAAAGTAAATCTATCGACCAGATAGGACCAATTCTCTCTGAAAATATGTCTCAGCATGTGTCACTTTGTTTACTTTATGCATACCGGACGTAATCCCAAACAATCGGTCTTCCAACAGGATTGGCGGAGATATATTGCAGCAGAGTAAAATAGTCTTGACTTCTGACGTACATTTCATCTTTGGCTAATTCGATCAATCTGAAATGACAAAACGTGAGCAAAAACAAAACCAGAAGTAGAACTAAATAGGTACTTTATTAAGAGGGAAGGAATTCGAATATTGGCCAAGCCGTTCATAAGTTTCAGTTTCTCGTTGGCGTCCGATTCTTGGGCAAATACTTCGAACAGTTTGTTCCAGGTACTTTCATCTGCAGTTACCATCCCTGTAACACACACAAATCAACCATTTCTATCATGGTACGTCATACACCAACGCACCGTATCTGTAAATGATGCTTCTCAAATTAGGTGAGATATCTAGTGAAGTGTCAGAAATCCAGTCGTTAAATTGGGTTTTGGCTTGCTCCAAAGCGTCATTGTAGTCTAGAGCACACGCCAGACTTAAAATGGCGACTCGTGCTAACCTAAAAACAAGAATTATTTTTATCCAAAAGTACAAGTTTGAGTGGTTACTTTTTCATGTCTTCTTCGTTGGCGTCCGTGTCGTCCCATGTGAGTTCGTCGTATGCGGGCTTTAGCAGATTGATTATGTACGTCTGAAATATAGGAAAGAAAATAAATATTTGCCATAAATGGAGGTAATGGTCATTTCGTGTAAAAACAAGCAGAAAAAGGATTTTGGAATTCAAGGTCACGGATTGGCATGTGACAAATGAATCTTTTGATCATCCTTTTTACATTTTCAAAATGGTAAACATTATTGAAAATTCGTCAGTCGATGTGTTTTTAATCAACATTTATATCGTAGTTGTTATTATTATTGTATTATGCGTTATCTATAATCTGTCTCAATTCTAAATTTCCACCACCTGTTGAATTATGTTGGCAAAATAAAAATATTTCTAAATTGGGGATTGTTATAACCAAAGTTGGCAACATAATTAATTTAAAGTAAAGTGTTTCGAAGACATAAAAAAGGTTGGCACCCGAGTTAAGTAACAGACAAATTGATGGAAAAGTAGGAAATAATTTTTGGGGCAAGTACAAAATTCTAATAATAATAATAATAATAATACGTATATGTGATTTATCAAAATTTGGCCTCTTTTCGATTTATAAATTATTAAATTTGACATTTGACATCTCGCATTTGTAATTTTGCAATTTTCGTTGTTTATCACTTTTCAAAGTGTCAATTACGGTGTTCTGCAGTATTAATTAAAACAGCAAGGGTTTTTGCAGGACTACCTCGTGGAGGACGTTGGTTATTTTTTGTATTTTTTAAAAATTTTAAATTACATTCCTCGAAGGTTCCTAAGCAACCAGTTAACAACATATATTTTGTTAATGGTATGGGTAGGTACACTATGTAAAGTCCAATTTTTTTTTAAACAATTGTCAATATAAAATGCCCTTAAAGACCAGACTGTACCACCCTTAAACCTTTGACACAGTAGAGAAAGAATTGTATCTATTCTGTGCCTTTGGTTTCGGAACACTGTATCGTAAAATCTCCCTCGATTAGGTTTGAGGTTATGCCAGTAATTTTCAAATGTCAGAAAAGTTTAAGGTGTAAACAAATTTTATACAAAAAAACAAGAAATAAAGACGACAATGACACTGAAAAACGCAACTGAACATATACGGCTAAACAGGAAAATTGGAATTTATTTTTTTGTTCGATACTGTCAGAATTTGAGAATTTTCTTCTGTGTGAACGGATTTTGATAAGTGTCACAACTTGTCAAAACGAAACGTCAAGCTAACCTTTAAGGGGCTCGTCGAATAAAAAAAACGTTGTATTCAACTCGTTCTTGTGTAAATTGGGCTTTTTTTGGCACTCATGCCAAAAAAAAAACAATTTACACACGAACTCGTTAAATAATAGTATATTAAACGACAAGTTTCATAAGACCAGTCTTGAAGCACGAATTCAAGATTAAAAAATGAGTGGCGTAGTCACGAGTTATTTTAAAGCATGAGTGCTTCAAGGTCTTATGAAACGAGTTTTTTTATACCATTTTTTGTAATTTGCCCTTTTTAAGCTGTTTTTAAACAAAAATGATTACTTTCCTCGATTTAGGCATTTTTGTTTACGTGTTGATTCTGTGATTTAAGCTAAAATTTTGTGAAAATAGCAAGTTTATTTTCGAGTAGTGAATACATACAGAGTGATCAACAAGAATCCAAATCAGAGCAAGCGTTGCAAATTATCGGTCACGTCGTAGCAGAATCATACGCAAATAAGCGTTCAAAGCATGGCCGTAGACAATTTGTGGTCTCAAACGCTAGTTTATAATAAATCATACCTCATGAATTTTAGACGTTGGAATTATAATTGTGCATTTTATTATTATTATAAGATAAGGGAAACAATTTGTAAGATAAATAAGAGCAACATTTTACATTTGTAAGAGTAAGTAAATTATCAGCTTTATTGCCAAACGCGACGCCACTGGTACGGAGATGTTTCGTTTAAATGTCACATTTCAAAATTCAAGGTTGTTGTTGTTGACAATTTAAGTGATTTAACCTAAAAAACAAATCTTCGATTTCGGAAATATTTACAGACGTTTATTGGAATTGTAAGCAATAATTATCCCAGAATAAATTGTAAAATGGGTTTTACCATTAAAGAGAAGGCATTTTTATTAGATTATTTTCGAAAGAGGGTGAAACAAGAAAGTGAAGACTAGCCTTACTTTGTACCCCCTTACACTGAAGAATTTCAAGCCAAATGTCTGAACCTGATGGTATTGGTTATTAACAAGTTTATCAATGTCTTAAAATTATAATGCCTAATTTTAGTGAATCATAATCCATCATTAAGAAGAAGTCAGGTCAGTCCTTAGTTCAAATTTTAGAAATGGTGCAAAATGTTCGACAAATTATCAACTTCCATAAGGCATTTAAGACTGCAAATTAAATTGAGTTATGGCACTTATTGCAAAAATTTTGAAGGAGGCTATTAATTTGTTTCCCTTGTGTGTTGCAAGAAATAAAACCCACACATTACCTTAAAGAAATTTTCACCATAAATGAATTTTGGCAGTCCATTTCACCTGACAGCTTCATAAGTGTTTTTGGAAAATATGAGAGGCGAGTTTGACTCTTTCTGGACCACAATGGAGAACATTTGGAGCAGTTTTTGTGAAAACTTATTTTTTGACCTTGGAATAATTTAAATGTTTTAATTAAACTGCTAGAAAAGATACGAGTAAGTTCTCAATTAACCAAAAATGTGAGAATAATAACTTTAGCACTTTTGTTACAGAAAACAACAAAACAAAGAATTCTGAAAAATAATTACTTTTAAAATTTTGTAACCAAAGATTACGTGCCTTATGAAGGAATTTTATGTAACTGTGTGTTTTTTCCTTAATCAGTAATAAATAATAATTAATAATAACTTCCTTTTAAATCCATTATTCATGAATTACAAACAATTTATAAAGGCAATTAATAATAGATTTTTGAGAGGTAGGCAACCAACAAAACGAGTGCACAGCAATTATATAAAAGTGTCTGATTAGTATACGACGTACGTTTCGATAAAATAAAAGATGAGGTAGCACTCTTGATTTGGTTTCTTGTTGATCACTCTGTAGATATTGTGTTGGTGTATGGTGAAGGGTCGGGAGTGCTCCTCGGGTCTAGAGAATTTCCGTGAAAATTTTCATTTCCCGTTTTTTTTCCCGATTTTCCAATGACTGTTAAACGAAACACTTACCTTGAATTCCGAATGATACTGCGACGTTTCCATGTAGTTCGCGATCTGTGTCAGTTTCGACGATGCGACACTCCACGGGACATAGTTCGTCTCGTCGACTAAATATTTAGTAAGACTTAAGGGGATTTTGTAGGTCAATTCCCCCGATTCGGCAATACTGAAACTTTCTTCCAACAAATGAGCCTTGTCGGCAACAGAGAGATCTTTAATATTTTGCGAAAGAGTGTTCCAGTCATCTTCAACATAATTAACTCTGTAATAACCAATCTGATTAGGATTAAACTTGATCCATTTAGCACCGGCGGGTTTTTCGACTACCACTAAAATTAGAACGACCTAAATGTTGCTACGAAGCGTCTTTAAATTTGTACAAAATCGACATAAAACAAAGCTCTTACGTTCGTCTTGGTCATATTTGAACCAGTGTATCTGGTCCGAGGGCCCCAAGTCAGTAATGTACGTAACAGGGACGTTCCATTTGTAGCTGCAACCGAAAAATAGTGATTTTGTATTGAAATCATGTCCACGGTGTTACTTGAGAGGAGATCTTTTCTGCGTCGCCGCCGATTCGTAGTCTTTCAAAAATCGTTTTTGCCTAAAAGTGTATTTGTTGCCGTCGACTGTAGCGTCAAGAATAGGATATCCCATTTGTACAGTGAACGTGTCCATAAATTCAGTTATATTCAACTTGTCACCGACAACCTTTTGGATTTCGTCCCACAGGTCTTGAGTGATCGCGTTACCATACTGGTGCTCCTTCAGATAATTAGTCACGCCGTTTTGGAAGTTGTCGGGGTTGACCACCGACTCCAGCATCCTCAAGACGGAAGCTCCCTGCACAAAACCAAAAGTGAGATGGTGCTACAGCGCGACGACAACAGCTTGGCACATGGCTGATGGATGCGTAGTGGACTGAATCCCTCCCACTAGCGAAGTGCACTCTCTCGTTTTCCCTTCGGCGCATTTCATGTGCCAAGCTGTTTTTGTCAAGTAAAATCTACCTTATTGTAGGAAACTGAATCGAATACTTCTGTGATTTGGTCAGGTGTTTGTACTGTTTGGATTATAGGATGCGAGGCCTGGGTTGCGTCCAGCGACAGAATCGAATGAAGGGTACTCGTCAAGAACTGGTCTAACTACAAAAAGATTGTGTATTTGATGAATTTGTACTCGCATTGTGATAAAGTACCATTTGCCATGACGGTTCTGCTGCTGAGACACCTTTGACCGCTATGTATGTGGCAAAACCTTCGTTGAGCCAAAGGTTGTTCCACCAGTCCATCGTAACTAAATCATAGAAAAAAAACAAATTAAAAAAACCAATCGATCAAAAAAATTTGTTTTGCTACCAAAAAGCCTCAAGAAAAAAAAAGAGTGTGTGCTTAAGACCGCAGGACTGACGATTTGAGCGTGACGATTTTAGCGTGTCGCGTGACGATTTTAGCGTGTCGCGTGACGATTTTAGCGTGTCCCGTGACTATTTTAGCGTGTCGCAGGAAATTAATTCACTGCCCGTGTGGTGCGCCTACAGAAGGTTTCACTTCAAGGTTCGACCCTGACGGATTTGAGCGTGACGATTTAAGCGTGTCGCGTGACGATTTTAGCGTAAAGATTTTTTTCATTTCAAAAATTGCTAATAAATATCTTACCTAAATTGCCAAACCAACTGTGCGCTAGTTCGTGCGCCACGACCTCGGCGACTCTTTGTTTGTTCGAGACCGAGTGCGTCTTGGGATCGTACAGAAGAGCAGTTTCTCTGTAAGTGACAAGTCCCCAATGTTCCATCGCCCCAGATACGAAATCAGGAATGGCCACCATATCTGTAAAACTCCGTGTATTGCTCGATCTGTACTGTAAGTTCTTATTACCAACCTAGCTTTGGTAACGGATAAGGTATGTTAAAATATTTTATGTAATATTCAATCGATAGTTTTCCAACTGTGCCGGCGTAGTTAGTCTTGTCCAGCTGGTCGGAACTTGCGTAAACTCTAAAAGGAACATCGGTACCGCCATTATCGAATGATGTAGCGGTATGTTTGAAATCGGATACTATAAAACATGACAGGTACGTTGACATCGCTACGGTTTCGTCGAAATGGACCATAACGCCTTCAGGTACTTCCTCTTCATCCTGTGATCGTTCGATTTATTTCGTGGACAAATTAGTTTCGAAACTTACGGGTTCTTGTGGATAATTTGATAAAGCTATGTACTCGGAATCTTTGGGTTTCAAGAGGTGCACTTTGTAAGTTGCTTTTAAGTTAGGTTCGTCGAAGCACGGATAGGCTTGACGCGCGTAGGTTGGTTCGAATTTGGATGTTGCCATGTATCTAAAAAGACACCGATGATTATTATGGGTTGTAAAAGTGATATTACAACAGAAACATTTTTTAAACAAAATAAATTATATTTATCAAATCCCGTGGGATAAATGATACTTATCCCACTAATTTTGAGTGGGATAAGAACTTCATTACCTCACGCATTTTCATTACCCCACTCAGTGAAGTAATGAGTTTCATTACCGCACTCAGTGGGATAAATGAGTTTCATTACCTCACACAGTGGGATAAGTAAATTCTTATCCTACTGAGTGCGGTAATGAAACTCATTTATTTCACTGGCGAAAATCAATAGATAAGATTTATTTTTTTAATTTCGGGCTAACGCCCTCGTCATCTGCAATCTTCCCACTCGAGTCCTGTAATATTGCTTTTATCCCACTAATTATGTAAATAACTATTACCAGTAGATCCATTTCATACCGTTCGTATTCAGATTCATATTAACATTTAAATTTACTGTTTTGGTAAAGTGGGGGAATTCCGATCACCTGAAAACTGAGAAAACCGGGAAACGAACTTGACTTGGTTAGTACTGGTGTTTGGAGAAACTCATCTGAAACTTTTTTATGCAGTTGCGAAGCCATAGATAGAGACTATGCGATGGTCCTGGTCGTTCTTTCATTTTTCTTTTTTCAAAGTGGCAACCCGTATTTTTTTCTGGACATTTGGATAGATGATCGGAAAATGTTTCTTTTAAAGAAATAAAATTTGGCACAAGTTTTTTTCGAAAAAGTAAAGGAAAAAGAAAATAATTCCAATTAGGTACATATTCCAAATTTGTTTGTCTCCTTTTACATACATTTTGTTGTTTTTTTTTTGTATGTTGGTTACGAACAGGTCATCGCAATTACGCACTAGTCGGGAGAATTTGGATTTAAACATTTACTTCATAAACATTTTAATTTCAATATTTTAATGTTTCGACATATTGATAAGAGTTTGTTAGATAATCACTACAATTTGTTCTATTTGTTGTAAATAAATATTTTATCGCATCGGCGAGTTTTAATTCAGCTGATCTGTATTATCCGACTTTATCCTAAATCATTTCACAAAAACATTAATCTTTAGTGCAATTTTATGATGCAACCAATGAAAAATGGGAAAAGGGTGTGATTTCAAAGATATTAAATAAAGAAATACAATAAATAAATATCAAAATTTTTAATACTATGTATTTCATTGGAGAATTTTTAAGTTGCTTCTTGGTTCTAATGTTTAATTATTTAATCGAGTTCTCCATCTATTTGTGTATTTCAATATTAATAAAACTGATCAAAAGTGCTCCACTGTATGTGCTTTTGGACATTTTTTCGAAGCTCTGATTCTTTTGCAAAATCATACCATTTACATGATAACGTGCGATCGAATAAAAAAAAATCTAGTTACCTGGATTGTGCTATTCTGATACTTTGATTGGTTCAAACCACCATTTTCGCTTACTCTGATTTTTTTTATTCGATCGCACGGTACATTAAAATTCCAAGGAGTCATTTGTTTTCGAGTTATGACGTCATCGATAGTTTTTTTTAAATGGAAACCCTCTATTTTTTTCTTGATTCTAATAGCCCTTTTAATTGTCTAAATGACAGTATAAAAATTTTGTTATCTTACATAAGGAAACTTTTGAGAAAAAAAAAATTATAAAGTAAACAAGTGAATGAATGAATTTATTCCATACTTTTGCCGCTCACTGTATAGTAATAAAAATATTTTACCCAATCAAAAGATAACATTTTTATGACCGTAATTCAAATTTAATTTCATACCCATACAATAAATAAATAAATAAATAGTACTATTTATTAATTGTGTAAGCAATATAAGTAATTGTATAATTAAGTTGGCGAAACAGCTTAGCAGTATGTTGTTAAATAGTCATTAATATATCAGGTAAAAATGTAAAAAAAATCAATCTTCTTTTTTGTAGAAGATATGGACTATTTGTTACACTAAATGTGGCAACATTTGAAAACATTCTATGTATCCCAATATGTAGTCTGTAAATATTTCATTTTTGTTGTATGTACGAGTACTGTAGTCAATTTGGTTGTAGGCCGTAAAATTTTATTGGATATTATGAGCGATTAACGGGCACAATGGTTGGGTTTGAAAAGGTTGGGAAGCAGCGCGTGCCGTTTGCCGTACAATGCAAATATACCAAATGTACAATACAAAATACAACCCTGCTTAAAATATTACCTGCTAGTGGTAAACTAGGATTTATAAGCCCCGCAAGATCTTTAACTTAAAGTACCATAAAATTTTACGACCTACAACCAAATTGAAACTACAGTATGTATGTATGGAAATAAGAAAGAAAAATCAAAGCCATGTTGCCATGCGTTATTTGAGCCAAAACGGACATAAAATCACTTCTTAGAAATGCTGGAAATAATGAGAAAATAATTGCAAACCTGATCACAATAATTCAGAATTATTATAGGATTGGCTATAAAAAATAAATAGTCAAAATCTTTTTTAATATTTAAAATAAACGAGATCAAAGCTGCACCTTTTGAGCCCCCATATCTTCAAATCTAAAAGATATAGATTTTTTTTATTATTTCTCTCATAATTCTCTAACATAATTTGACATTGCCCCACTGAGTTGTTCCGCGAATTTTGGGGCACCCACAATAATGCTTGTTAAAAAAACAAAAAATACAGTCGGACCACTTCATTATTTTTAAATAAAACAAATTATATTTTTAAAGGAAAATTAGAAAATTTTATAAATGCAAAATAATTTAAATTCATTTGTATATTTGACAATCGTTTCAAAACTTACTCTCTTTTTTTGAGATAATTACATATTTACTTCAAGTGCATATTATAACAAAAAAAATACATATTATGGTGTTTACTCGTAATATAAAAATAGCGAAAAAAAAAACAAGAAACAGTTTTATTTGGAACGTAAATAATTTATTTCTGGGGACGAAGTTGAATATTTTGAGGCACTGTGCTACACTGGGAAAGCCACATTTGCCCCTTAGGCAATTGAAGACAAAGAGCAAAGATTATAATTAGTACTCTAAAACTCGAGGTTTCAACATGAGAATTTGTTTGTAAATAAAAAAAAATTTGAACATGCAAACACATTGAGATACAAAAAATTTCTAAATTGCCAAGTTGCTAAATTATTTGATTACAATTCCGTGGCAGAGCGGAATTTGGTGGAAAAGCAAATTCTAACTGTTTGATCTAGAATCGAGACAAATGTAATTGAAAATCTCCTTCCACCTAGGAAAAACACGAAAAACTCAAGAGTTAAAATAAGCTGCCACTGTCCTTCATAACATTATAATTTATGAGCAGCGATAATAGTATATTATGCAATGAGCATTTAATGTTGACTATTAAGACATGAGTATGAGAATTACCGCACGAGCCGTAGGCGAGTGTCGTAATGAATGCGAGTGTCTCAATAGTCATTAAATGTGAGTTGCATACACTATTTTTTCTATGACCGGGTAAACAGTAACTATCAACTGTCAAAATTGATAAATTTTAGATCTGTCAGATGCTCATGGCAATATTTGATATTGACAGCATATTGTCGTGATGTTGCATTTCTATTGGTTATAAACTCGTACCGTAATGAATCTCATTAAAATACAGAGAGTAAATGTCTAATAAATCAATTAAAGTACAAGAGTAGAAAATAAATAGTATCTTATGCAACTAGAGCGTAATGTTGGCTATTACGTGCGAGTAGAATACGATAAAATTGAGTGATTCAAAATTATTATGGATAAGTATGGCAACTATGTACTAAAATTTATGTAGCAACTCTGTAGATAGGATAGAGTTGACATTTCTTTGACAGTTCATAGTCACGCAATTTTGAAAATTGACAAGTCAATGTGTAATGATATAAAAAAATCAAATGCACGCTAATGAAATGTCATACAAATCAACCAATCTCAACTCTACCCCAACCACACAGTTACCACATAAAATTTCGTACATAGTTGCCATACTTATCTACGATAATCATTTTGAATCACCCAATACTTTGTCTACGACAATTCCAAAAAAACTTAGCCAAAAATTCACAGAATTAGAAAATCAATTAAGCCATTCAATTCAGAGGTCAAAAAAAACAATGAATTAAAGAAAAAATAAATTTCAATAATTGATTGAATGATTCACCAGCGCTTTTATTCTAATTCTCAATAAATGATTCCTGAAATTACAGAAAAGCACTGGATTTTCAAAAAAGATTAACTGTTTACATTAAAACATTACCTACTATCAATAAAAAAAATAAAAAAAACACGGAAGTTTCATTACTATTACTATTTCTATCTGCAACGCTTTCTACAACATCTCCTTCACTATCACAATTAACAGCATTGTATTTACGCTCATTTAACATTTAATGTTTAAGTTTATTTCCAATTTTGGAGGAGAATTACCGTTTGCTGTGCCACAACATCATACAATAACATTTTTGGATTTTTGTGGTTAGAAAAATTCTTATTCACTTCAGCTTTCAATATGTCAGATTCAGAATTTGTTAAAATTTGAGTTAGGAATTTCAAATTGTTTAGCTAGTTTACTTTATCTGCCGCTCGTCAGCGGAGATAATAACTTTATATGCCGCTCGTCAGCTCATTAGATGCCATGGCAATGAAGTGACACTTTAGTATTATCAATCAAGCAGTATAATGTCATATTTTACGGACGTTTGAAGAAAATAGCTATTTTCAATACAAGTGAGCAAAGTAGTGCGTTTAATCACGAGTACGGAAGTTGGGTGTCTGAGCCGAAGGCGAGGACCCCAACCGCTAGAGTGATTAAATGCACGTTTGCTCATCTGATTTTTTCCATGATCATAAAATAGAGTTACGAAATTGAAATTTCGCATTTTTTTGACACTTTTTGAATTTTGAGTTAATTGCAGGACCTGTGTATTTAAATCATCGCTTTCACCTGCTGCCTACCCCTTTTATGCTGCAAATCACTATTTTTTAATGTAAATAAATCAAAATGACAAAAACATGACGAGAGTAAAAAATTAGGTTATATTAACGTAAACTATTTTTAATAACTGTTAAAATCACTAAACAATAACTTCTACAAAATTAGCCCAACAGGGAACTCACGAAAACAGTTTTTTCGCAACAAAACGTGGATCAACAAAATTCCAAACAAAAGAGGTTGAGGTTATGTTGTTAGGCTTTGCGTGTTTGTTATTGGTTTACTGATTTTAGTTTAATCAGTAATACCAACACATAATGCATTTAGCATGAATTTTTCCAAAAGTTAACCCCAGTTTCACGTTTTTCGTCAATTGAAATCTAAATAACAGGTTACAAATTTAAATAAGTCAAAAATACGACAAGCTTTAGTTACTAATATAATATTCAGAAAATATTTTAAAAACAGATTTAACAAACTTTCAGTAGAACATATTTGGCGCCTTCTATCCACAAACTCTCAAAACATTCACTTTGCTCACTAGTGAGAAAATATTATTTCCTCACTAGTGATTCAATTGCCATCTTTGCTAACTATTTTCGGTGAACAGAAACCACTAAAACCCAATGATCATGGAAAAATAATTCATTTGCAACGTTTCTACGAAATTTTTCCTACAATAGTTTATGATTATCCTGGACATTGTATCAACCTGGTCCTTTAATGAAATTTTCACATCCAAAGGCCTCAACTGCCGTTACAATTCTTGGACATACCATATTATTTCAGCTAGCTACATTTTTACAGTTTTCTAATCGCGTTCATTATCTTTCTCCCGAGGAGTTTCTTTACACTTTCTCTCAAAGATCACGATACACTCAAAGATTAGAAAAATTTAGCAACGCTGAAGAACCTTTAAGACGATCAATTTTAAACCAATAAATATTAACAAGGTGAAAGAAGTCTACTCATTGCAGTGATTTCTGTCAGCAAGTGATTAAAAGTTATGTAACGTAATCTTGACAACTAGGTACACCTGCGGCTTAGTTTGCATTAAAAATTATGACAAATTAACACCGCTATCGTTATGTATGCATTGCTTACATTATTACTTAACACAGGTTTATCCGTTTTTTCACAAAAATAATTGGATAAAATTGCGGAAAACGACTTTGAAATGGAAAAAAATTAATTGATTGAAACTGAAAGTGAAATTTAATCGGCTGATTGTGACGTAACTAATAATTAAGTATAAAATATCTGCGTACTTCAGTAAGCAATTATCTCTGGAGTATTTAACGGTTTCGTTTTTGATTTTCTCTTGGTAAAATAATCGAAAGAGTCGTACGCGAGAATTATTTAACAAAATGCTCCACCGATACACAACAATAACAATTTCCTCTGGCGTGACTCAGCCAGTGACTTTATAAAATCATAATTACTCGTTGAAAAACCTTCATGGTAAATCGCTCCGTTCTCACAATTACCTTGTTGTCCCGGTATCATTGTCTAATCGTTTGCTCCTGTACAATCCTACGATTTTATCCAGCATACTTCCGTTGTACTTCAAATGCAGATTGTAAACACCAGGAGGGATTCCTCCTTGTGGCGTGATTAACAACACTTCTTCATTAGCATTCTCTTGCACATTCTCGATATGAAACACTTTCGAATCATTGAAATGCGTCAGCTGTACCGTATCGATAGTTAAATTTTTGCTGTGCAAAATAATGTCCTTCCGGTTGCTTGTCACGTTCACGGTGATATTAATCGCACCCTGAAAACTTCCAGATTCCAGATCCGGCTTCAAGATAACGTCGTAATGTAACGGTTTCGTGTCGTTCGGTAATCTCGCGTACAGATATTTCGGCGATTCTTTGAACTGAGTCTTGACGACGTTCCTGAGGGCCGAGTTGTACACTAGATGTTTTCCTATCAAGACTAGAGCGCCCAGCAGGCAGGCGCAAGCTATGGCCAGGAAGAGGCAACAACTCAGGAGCACTGCGAAGGTCTTTCTCGATTTGCGTCGCGGTTTTTCACTGTCACTGTATCGCGAATTTGTTGACATTTTATCTACGTTATTCATTCACAGTCTTGTATCACAGATTTGTTGGACATTTCACTCGAAAATAACAACACGTTTCTAAATTGCTCACGTGTTCGCGATGGTAGGGAGACCTCTATAGAGTACGTTACACTGCCTTCGATGCTGACCAAGTAAATGGACAAAAGATTCTTGTGCATTGGTAGTTGTTGAACATTGTTGTGCACGTGTTTGTTTAATATTCACAAAAAATTCCACCATGAAAGTTACATGTTCCAGCAGTTAACTTCATTTTCTCTTCACTCCAGGATAACTTCACACTCTTGTTTCCGACTGAATCTTATTGTTAGAATTGCAAATTGTAAAATAGAATTTGGAAAGAAGTTTTCTCTCAGCGATTAAATCAAATTGATTGATTTCGTTTTCAAAATTTATCCCAATGGTTTAAATGTCGACCGATACGATTAAAATAAAATTCACATTTTACAAAAATGCGACGTTTGTCAGTCTCACACCGAATGTTTGAGTTATGTCACACAACACAATTATCGTCGTTGGGACACGATTTATGTATCTGTTTCACAGGCAGCAATAATGGCTATAATTGACTCTGTGATATACTGAGGTCGGAAAGAGTGTTAAATTGAATGAGATAAATGAAGCTCTAAATTTAATACTAAATGATAACAAAATATATCATTTGCAAATAGGCAGTAAACAACTGTTACGTTTTTAGAATCACAATAACAGAATAAACAAACACAATAAATATTGTAGATGAAAAAAAATATGCTGAGTGAAAAATAGGAAATTTCACCAAAAGTAATACAATTTCTTATACCGGGTGTCCCATCACTTGTGTCCCGTAGGAAAATGACTTTAAAACTAAATTATATTTATATGAAAGTATTGTAGATGCATAAATACTGTTCACCGCCACAAAAATTGGGTATTACTTTTTTGTTAAAATTAATTACCTAGGTACAGCAGGCAAAAAACTATCACTTTAAAAATTAAATTTTGTTCAATGCAGTTCAAATTTAGTATACGTTTTGAAAAAATGGTAGAGCAATAAAATCCGTGATTAGAATTTAATTAAAATGTTTTGATGTAAAGATATTTGGTTAAATTAATTTGGGCCGTTCTACTTTATGAAAATTTATTGCAGACGAAGATTTATGAGGGGTGGCAGTGTGTTTGACGTCGTAACACAGGCAGGTACCGCTGGAACCCTCTTGAATGGTCTTCGTACCATAAATTGCGGACAAGAATAATATCCACAAACTTAACTTTGTCTTCCATAAATTTTTATAAAGTAGAAGGACCCAAATTAAATTTACCAAATATCTTTACATCAAAACATTTTAATTAAATTCTAATTACGGATTTTATTTCTCTATAACTATTTCATAACGTATACTAAATCTGAACTGCATCGAACAAAATTTAATTTTTAAAGTGATAGTTTTTTGCTTGCTGTACCTAGGTAATTAATTTTAACAAAAAAGTAGTTTTAAAGTCATTTTCCTACGGGACACAAGTGATGGGACACCCGGTACAAATAGAAATTGATCTGATTGGTAGAAAGACCAGAGAAAATATCAAAATATGATGAAATTAATTTTAAAATCTATGTATCGAGAAAGTGCATTTGTTATGTTTTGTACTATTTAATTAGAATTTAATAAGCATAATAATTCGTGGTTAAAGATATTAGAAAGTAAATCTACAGATTACTGTTACTTACAAATTCCCAATAACTTATAAAGTAGAGTTAAGGGATTACACTACCTTGGCGCTTGGAAAAATAGGTATAATTTTTTTTGACGCGACTGTTAAATATACAGGGTGATTTTGAAAGTTGTGCAAATATTTTAACCAGTGATAGAACAACTCCACAATAGGTATTGACGGAGCCAATAATGGCTTATACAAATGTTGATATTTTTCGATAAAAAGAGGGTAAAAGTTTTTCAAAAAAAGTTTGGGACCCACTGAATTTTATGAAAAAATGGGTAAAAAAAAACATAGTAGACCTTTTTGTTGTCATTTAATTAAAAATTAAGTCACTTTGACAAGAACCTCAATTTAAATCACAAATGGCTTCACCAATCTGGAGAAAACAGATACGGTTTTGATCTATGGCGAAGCCCGTGGACATTCAGAGCTAGCACGGCAAATCTACGGCCAAAGATTTTTTCAAAGGATACTTCCCAATGCACGAACCTTTGTAAACGTTGTGCAGCATCTTCATGATTTCGGGCGTTTCGAAATGCATCAGCGCGATCTTGGCCGCCAACGAGAAGATCACATTTTAGTTGCAGACGAAGAAATTTTTCACGAAATTGAAAACCAGCCACGAACAAAGTACTCGGTGCCGTTCAGGAAAATCGTCAAAACAGAGGCATCCTGAATCGAATTGACATGACAAACGATGCCAGGCATTTTGAGCAACTTCTTTGATGTTTCATTTTATGTTTTTACGCACAATTACAGTCTTCTTACTTTGTTGTTTTCTGAATTGCAGGCACTATTTTATCATGACTACAAATTTTATCAAAAATTCATGATTAAACAAAAACTTTAAAGATAAAAAACAAACATAACCTCGAATGACAAAAAAACTTGACATTTTAGGTTGGTCAGGTCAGGTCAGGTCAGGTCGTAAAAACGGCCCGCCAAATTTGAAAATTTTCAGAAGCTCCCAAACAAAGTGATTCCTTTGATTCTCTTATAAACCATTAACATTTCTATAAAGCAAGTTGGATTATTTTGACTTGTTTTAACACGTAATACCTCAGATTAAAATATTTGCACAACTTTCAAAATCAGACTACATATACAGGGTGTCTCAGCTAAGACTTTCGAGCCTAATAACTCAGTATTTTCCAGCGGATTTTTGTGAAAATTAAAATGTAGATATTTTAGACGGTGAAGAATAAAATCCCATTAATGCAATCACCCAAGTCATTTTACGTAATTTTTACAAGCCTTTTTAAAATGTTGAATCAATTAGAATTTATATCAAAAAATTGATCGTCAATTAAAAATGCTGTAAGGAGAAACTCGTCCTTGAAAGATGTCTGGTTTGCAAGAAAAAAGAAAAAAACTGTGTTAAATGTGGCTGCAGATGTAAAACCATAGACGCGTATGAAACAAACGCGCACTATCGACGAATTTTGGTCACCCCTTTTCGCACAAATGCAGGTGACAAATTTGACGTTTATCTTGCTAACCTTACAAACACTTACAAAGTTAAAGATAACATTTGGACGTAATTTATTATACTGGATGCTTTAATTAAAACTAAAACACGATCGGGATATTTTAGCAAGGTAATTTACGAGTACATAGTTCACGTAGTTCACGTACGCTTCCTGTGTCTTCAAATAAATTGACGACCCTCTTAACCTTACATTTTGTAAAGCCTACATTTGGATAGTGTTCCACGAGAAAACGAACTGTCATTGAAGTTCTTACGACACTCTCCATAGACAAATTTTTTTTCCTTTTTCAACAATATTGAAACTTCTACCGCTGTAGTCTATTTTTAGAGCATTTTCAATAAATTTTCACAATTTGACGTTTCTAATAAAGCGCGCCCAATTTTGACAGACTTTAAAGGGTGTACAAAATGTTGCTTGGCAATTAATCTTCAATTGTTTCAAAAGGTAATTGCTCAAATACCTGCAAATTTTACATTAAATTTTTAACGACAAAATCTAATGTTTTCGTTGAATCAGACAAATGATTTACTTAATTGTTTGTGCAGACCTCTATTTTTAAATGTTTAATAATCTAATAATAATCGCGGATAATTTTCGATAAAGAAAACATGTGTTAAAATTACATTTTTTAACTTGAGGTAATTTTATTATTACTAATTGAACCTTCACGGTCTAAAATATCTGCATTTTAAATTTCATAAAAATCCGTTGGCAAATAACCGAGATATTAGGCTCGAAAGTCTTAACTGAGACACCTGTATAAATGTTTTTTTCACAAATTATTATATTTTTATGAACACATTAAAAAAAAACGAATATAAAAAATTTTTAAATGGGGGAGATATAAGTAGTCTCGTAGGACTTTTTTCCCCTTTTTCTTGTAAAAAAATGTAATGGCGAAAGTGTAGCGTAGGGAAACAAGTTTAAATTCTTTTTTGTAGAAATGACAGCTGTTTGAAAAAAACTCTAATTTTCACCAATATTTGGAGATTTAAAAATTTATAAAAAATGAACGCGGCATTCAATCAAAAAAATCTTAGATAATATTATAAAGAATACCTATGTGATAAAAATTTCATCAAAATCGGTTGAGTAGATCTCGAGAAAAACGCAAAAGAAAAAAAAGGACCGCGTTACTGTACATATTATAATGTAAATGTTTAAAATGTTTTGAAAAATTTTAATGTTTTTTTACATGTTTAAACGCTTAAAATATTCTCAAAAATATTAATATGTAATAAATCTAGCCAAAAGAAAAATAGTTATTTGTGTATCAAGGCCAAAAAGTGCATCTTTTTCGTCTGAGTTTTCTGGCCGCACGAATTACAAAGCAAGAGACAGTGAAAAGATTACAAAATTTATTTTGTATCTACCTTTTTCAAATAGGTAAATTTATTAATAATAGTTACATACCGGGACATTTTTTTAACTCTGAACATAGTCCATAGTGATTCCCTATGTTCAATTTTAAAAAACACAGATCAATGTGAGTTGCTATGCAACCAACTATACCGAACACCAGAGATTTTGAAATAATGTTAAAAATTGTTCGAATTGATGGAATTGGTCTATCATGTCTTGCAAACACTGGAAATGTCACGCACATTTCTAATGCTCTGATTGGCATAGAATAACTGCATTATGTGTATTTCTTCTTCAAACAACTTGACCATTTTGTTAAACTGTCAAGTACTTATTTTCGTTACCTTGGTAACGTGATTACATACATGCATTGACCTGTGTTTTTTAAAACTGAACATAGGGAATAAGTATGGGCTATGTTCAATGTTAAAAAAATGTCCCGGTATAATAATAATAATTTTATTGATGCATTAACAAAATGTTTTACATCAATCAGTTACAGATCATCAAAGTTACATTTAAAATAATCATCAATATCATTAATACATATTAACATTTTTTTAATAGTATGTATTTGTTATCAACTTGCCAACAAGACTCGAAATTTACTATTTGCAATACAATTATTTTCATTATTTATGATGACAGGACAATTATCGTTTTTGTCGGTTTCGTTGTTAACTTAGTAAACAGAGTTACTTTTCGTTCCCTTGTGAGTACGTAAAATTACCGTTTCCACCTAAAATACACTCCTGGACAAAAAAACCCGGACACTTAACAAAAATTTGATTTTTTTAAATTTACCTTAAAATACAAGGGAGATACACATTTCTTCCAATTCTCTAATCAGTTTTACACATGTCGATTGTTATAAATAAAAGTTTTTGTTATCATTTATTATTATTGTTCACTTTCTTAAATCTTAAATTTATTAATAAATGAAAAAATTCTAGTGTCCGGGTTTTTCTGTCCAGGAGTGTAGTTATTTTCATATGAGTAGCGCTGTCAGATCATTTTTCAGGTATGAGGGCAAAGTTTGAAGCACGAGGTGTCAGTCGAGTGATCCAAAACAGGCCGAACACCTGAAAACTGACAGCGCACGAATATTGAATACGGTTTTTCGTGTTCGTTTGGGGAAAGTCTTAAAAAAATTGGATTTTTTGAATATCTCAAGGTGATGTAATCCCTCACGTCGTGAAAATGATTGTTATCACAGTGACCTTATAAAAAGATAAAAGTTTTGAGTAGTTATAGTGGAGCGACACAATTTAGTAATTACTTCTCGATTAGTATTTGTGTAATAATTTTTGACATCCGCTTATTATCAAAAAGTGGTAAAAAACTAAAAAATCGAAGCAGTACAATATTGTAATTTTATTTTTGTTTGGCAATATAATATGGTGATTCTGAAGG
This sequence comes from Tenebrio molitor, assembly GCF_963966145.1. Classification (NCBI taxonomy): domain Eukaryota; kingdom Metazoa; phylum Arthropoda; class Insecta; order Coleoptera; family Tenebrionidae; genus Tenebrio; species Tenebrio molitor. Next base: position 18,891,798 of record NC_091053.1, on the reverse strand, counting down.
TTATACACAATACATACATCAAACATTAATTTAATGGGGCCATCTGGTCAATTTTTTAATCCTTTTGGGTTGACGTCAGGATTTTCTTTCCCACTTTCTCTTTATTAAAACGACAAAGAGAGAAAAACAAAAAAAGCGATGCGATCTATTATTTATTATTTTATGCTTCTGTCAACGTGACACCTTAAGTTGCTTTCGCCTCTAACGAATACAAAGTGTGAGTTTGATATGTTGTTAGAATTAAGCGGGAAAATATTAAGATAACACGATAAAGCGCAAGGATCAGAAAGACATAGCATTTCAAGCATCTTTTAGCTTTGGTATTGTCGGAAAATACAACAATGAAGCTCAAGAAACACAGCGAAAAAATATACAAAGTGATCAAAAAGAAAACAAATCAGAGCAGGCCTTGCAAAAAATCATACCTACCTCATGAATTTTAGACGTTGGAATTGTAATTGTGCATTTTATTATTGTTATCTAATAATGGAGAAAAATGTATAAAAGAAACAAGAGCAACATTTTACATTTGTAAGAATGGGTAATTTACCAGCTTCATTACCACGCGCGACGCCACTGGTAAGCAGATTTTTCCCTGGAATGTCAAAAAAACGTCAACGCTGTGCTGTTCCTAACCTTGAAAACAACATTTCGATTTCAGAAATAATAATAGGAGTCGTATACTACAACTTTTCTAAATATTTTTTCGAAAACAAATTCTGAAGGGTTTTAAAAATTAATCTAAATTTACAAAAATTTGCTTACCCGCCTATGGAACGCATTTAATAAAGAAACAAAACAAACAGCAGTAATAAAAAAAAACAAACGAAAGTGAAACCATTTTATTCGTCAAATGCAATACCAAGGGAACAAAAACATTCAGTTTTTACGATTCCTGTTTAAAAAAGTTTTCAGATTTACAAAATTGCATTCCACGTGAACAGCACGTCAAAATAAAGGGAGGTAATTCAATTTTGCAAATTCCAAGAAACTTTATTTAGAAAAGTTGTAATTGATTACTACTATTACCAGTGAAAATAAATGCACTTTTTTTTGTTACACCCTGTATACAAAAATAATTTAAAAGCAAACAATGAAGAGACTTATCAAGACATTATTTAAACAGACGAATTTCAACAGTGACGGTTAATGAAAAATATTTTTCGTTCTCGAAAGACAACGTATTTCACCGCACCAGTGTGAGAAATAAACTAAGTACATTATGTTGGATTGGCACATTTTAATTTTAAGCAGACTTAAAAAAAGTTGTTTGCGTTGTAATTTCAGCGAAAGGCATTTTTTTCCTTCTTAATAAATAAAGTAGCATCGATGTGCGTAAATAGTGGTTAATCGTGTCACAAATTACAGTAATTAGAACTTGAAAGATATTTTTAGATATTAAAATAGATGGATTGCAAAAAAAAATAATTTATATGTTGACTTCACATATGTATACGTTTTTAGTTATTTACATTAGAGTACGGTAGGTGTATTCTCCAGCGCGAAAACTAGGTTTTAGGTTCGAGGCGAAGCCGAGGCCTCATTAAATAGTTATAATCAACAGTAATATCCCAAGCGCACGAAAATAACCGATTAAATTTTGACGTTTTGTCAACATGTTTTGCTTAGAAATATGTCGAGTAAATTTTCCGATTTTGGGTGAAAAATTTTAGATATTTACCCGATTAAATTTTGATGTTTCAAATTTAACCGATATAAAACCCAGAAAAACCACAACAACTACGACTTTTTATATAAAATGAAAGAAATAATCACATTTATCGGAACAATAATAATAATAACAATAATATTTTTTTTTTTTTTTTTTTTTTTTTTCCTGTAAATGTGTTTTTTTACACTAAATTAAAGTAACGTATGAACAGTTTAATTTGAAAGTAACTGTAAAAAGAGTAAATTAACCGTAAATTTACCGCATTCCCCCACAAATTTACAACATCCGTCGGGAAATCGCAGCTACCTTAACCTAAATTGAAAGGTAAAGGTGTGTTTACGAGTTAGGGAAGCCGCAAATATAATTAAAATTCATTTGTCATTGGAATATTTTATTAATTAAATAAGTTTATGGTAGGTCGGTAAATTCGATAGATATTGCATGTTAGTTTAACTAATTATGATTAATTATCATATCTTATCTTTCAATTAGCTAATCACCACGCAGCATGCGATTCTTCTCTAATAATTAAGTTGATTTATTTCCGCCGCTGAATACATATTCAATTTCATCATTCCAAAACTAGAAAGTGATCAAACAACTGATACAGAAAAATATTAATTTCATTTAGAATCATCGTAATATCCATTTAATACCAGTTATCCCACTTTATAACAAGTCAGGTACTTTGGATCAATTATCAAGGTCCAACAATTTCGGTCATTTTGCTTTCCTCAGTGTACTTTATCAAACTCTAAACGGTGTTGACACTTTCTGTAGTCGTTTCATAAAACGGAAAAAATGAAGAAGTGTTAGATGACTTCGCAAGAGAAAGGACCAATGATCGCTAGATCTGATAAAAATAAAAAACGAAACGACAACGTAAACGCAAATTGTCGAGTCAGTTTACGTTAGTAACAAATTGTAATAAATGTCAAACAAAATTCGAGTAATGAAGCGTCCAATCCAATTCCTGTACTTACGTAACAAAAGATTAAAATGTTGTTTAAATCTAACAAGTTAGTACTTGGTTATTATGCATTTATATTGTCTGATAAATCTCCTGAACGAGGTTTTAAGCTCCTTCAATACTAGTATTAGACATCTTCAATTATTCTTTATTGGTATATAAAACAATAGTATTACTTATAAGTAAGTTTATAAACTATAATAGCAATTGAAAGTATTTTTATTGGCCAATATAAAAGACCTATTTGTCGTTAATGTTTTGTAAATACTTTTCAATCATTTTCCTCTAGATAAAAATCTTCTATCTGGATTTAGAGATTTTCGTATATGTAATACATTATTCTTTTTGTCATGTCATGGTTTTCTTTATAACACCTTTTAATATCATATACAAGTTTTTGTTTTGTTGCTGACATTACACACGCAATTTTTTTCAGTAATAAAAAAAAAGTCATTATAGCATATTATTCTACAAGCGTGTAATGATGGCCCCCGAGTGTAATAACCATTACACGCGAGTATAATACAATACTATTTCTACGAACTCATAATTTTTACGTCCGGATTCATTTCTTTTTCCGATTTAATAAAACAAAATACAAACAAATTATTCCTTACCTTACATCTCCAACTGCGTTGGTGTACGAACTTGTGTACAGTCCCACAATCCTGTTCTTCATGTCGCCATCAAAATCAACGGTGATGTTAACAACAGAACCTTGTGAAAATTCAGATCCGTCTGTTTTCCTAACAGTGAGAAGCTCATATTGCTGATCGACCTCAAAACTTCCCAGATTATCGTTGACGAAAACTTCGTTGATGTTCAATTGATTACTGTGCATAACTATCTCGTTCGTCGTTTCCTGTATGTTAGTCATTGCAGTCACTTTCCCTCTAAAGAGACCGGTGAGTAAATCAGGGAACAGATACAAATCATATTTGGTTGGAACGGCAGATGTTGGCAGTCTGTATTTAGACATGTTTTCGGGATTTTCTGTTACAGTTGGTTCTTCTGTTGTTGACGAAGGACTCGCAGCAGTAGTAGTAGTAGTTGTTGTTGTTGTTGTTGTTGGTATTTCGTCAAGCTGAGACCTTAGATCAGCATTGTTCACTCCTAAGACGATTGTTGATATTCCGAATGCTGCGGTGGCTGCAATGAAAAGCACAAGAAACTTGTGAGCCCAAATCGTCGACAAGAAACTCATTGTTGAAGGGTTTCTATCGAACTACTCGACTTGTTACACTAATTATTATTTTATCTTCTCATACTTTATATACCACCTTGTTATCAAACAATGTAGGTAATCACTTAAGCTCTAGTTATAACATTTAACACAAACTACTACATATGCACATCGATTCAAGCCAGTTAAAAAATTCTTCATTTATTTTTTAAAATTATTTCTTCAAATTCATTGCAACAAAAACGTGAAAACTGCTTCCAAAATTCTCTTTTAAAAAATTGAAACTTATTTTTGTCAATATCATTAGTGGAAATTACCAAAAAGAATTTGAGTCATTTCAAACAAACAGGTAGGTAAGTCAAAGTTTTTTTTATTTCATACACCTATTGTGTGTAAATTATCTTGCTTTATTAACCATATAAAATCAAGTCTGGAGGAAAGTTTCTTTCATTTAAATTTTTTCAAAATGTGAAACAAGTAAATAAACGCATTTTTGGCATATACGGAAAACATTTGATGTTTCTTTTTTTACAAGTTTTGTTTAGACGACAAATGGTTATTTCCTGTTTCCATAAAATAACCTGTTACGACATTTTGCAACAAAGAATAACTGTCCTTGAACTGTGTTTAAGATACTGTAAACGTCTAAAGTCTAGACCGTTTCTTCCGTAATCGCTGCCATGCTATTTTATAATTCTTATTCATTTCGTACAATGTAACACACACTGGAGGATCATCCCCTTAGCTACAGCACCATTGATTTGCTTTTTGTTGTGGTGAAATGGGGGAATTCCGTCAGCGTAATTTTGAGAAAAACAGAAAACTGATAAGATCAAATCTACAGGGTGTCTTAAAATTATCGTATTCCGAGTTCGGGGCTTAGTAGGGGACATCCTGTTGACCAAGTAAAAATGTTTAAAAAAAAATAGCTGATTAATATTCTAGCTATGTTGTACTTCCCTGTTGAACAAAAATTGGAAAAATAAAACTTATTTTTTCGAGATAAAGCTGTTTTTTCAAGAAATGTCTTTTCATTTAGAATTTATTCTTTCTCAAAATGAAACAAAATGTTCAAATTACATAAACATTTTTTTCTTCAAACATCCGTAAATTATGACATTATCCTGCTACATTGATAATGCTAAAGTGTCACTTCATTGTCATGGCATCTAACGAGTTGACGAGCGGCAGATAAAGTTATTATCTCCGCTGAGAGCGGCAGATAAAGTTATTATCTCCGCTGAGGGCGTCCGTGAAGTTATTATCTCCGCTGATGAGCGGCAGTAAAGTAAACTAGCTAAATCATTTGAAATTCCTACCTGGTGTCTTAACATGTCTTAAATAATTTGTTATGAAGGTTTGAAGAAAAAATAGTATATGTTATTCGGAGCAAAAATGGTTTTATGTGCTTTGGCTGGTTTGTCTGCCTCACTGCGTTCGGCAGCCAATCTACCAGCCGCAACACATAAAACTTCATTTTTGCTCCACATAACATAATATACTATTGTTTTATAATACAAAAATTTCCGATAATATTGCGGAATCTGGAAAAGTGCCCCGAATGCTTGCAGCGTTTCCACGTTGAATGGCAAGGGAAATCCTCTCGAAAAGGAATTTCTTTGATTTTGTATCGCCTGATTCCGCGATAAGTCGGTTTCCGATGTCATTAATGAAATCGATGGCTTCTGTGCACCAAGGGCCTAAGGTTTCAAATGCTAAACCTTTAAACACGTAGTTTGACGAAATGATTGAACTATATTTGCTATGTTTGCGTTTGCAAGCCATTTCAGCGGCAAAACCTGAGACTTCAGATGATTTCAATACGTAACTGTCTGCAAGTGTATCTACAACAGTAACGTCCCAAACCAAAGGTTGACCTTTAATCCATGGTACTAAAGTCATCCCATCTGGACGTTTTCCGTCATCCCGAGACAGTCCGTTTGGTTCTAAAGTTGAATTCACATGAATTGAAGTTAAAGACCGGTTGATAATGGAATTAATTTCAGTGTGTCTTGAAAATCTACCACTGCTTTTGAAACAACTTAGACCGTGGGTGCCAATTTCGTCAACTTTCGCATTGCATTTGCAAATATGAGGTGTACAAAGATTACAACCCAATCTTAAACCAATACAAACTTGGAAGGAAGTGTTATCTAAAAGAGTACCAATATTAGGAGAAGGTATTGCATGTAACCAAGATCCTGATTCTCTGCATTGCAAAGCTTTAAAACGAGCCAAGTCTCTAGGTGAATTAAAGATTAAGTCATTGGCAATTATTCCTTTGATATTAATATTATCCCAATTCTTCTGAAATTGTGGAATTGTTGGTATTTCGTTCTCATTTGCTACACCCCAGACTACTAAAGCTTCATCATAATGGTGAATATTAAGCTCATTATCCTTTGAATTTAGTAATAAAGAAACAAGCTTTTTAACCCCATTAATTGAAGATAGGAAAGCAGGGAGGCAAATATCGGAAATGCGACGAATTCCCAGACCACCAAATCTAATCGGTAAAGTGGACTGACGCCATTGTAAATCAGTTAAACGTAAATTAAGTATTCTCTCTAAACAAGACTTTAAAGAAGAATCAATTGAATTAACATAATTAGAAAATTTCCAAAATGGAGTTGTTCTTAATAAAAAATTAAATTTTGGTATGAAAAGACAGTTTTTGATTAAAGTATAAGCCACGTGTCTGTTAAGGAGTTCAGCTTTGTTTAAAAGATTTTCAACTGTAACTATAGTTTTTTCGACGGTGTTTTTGAAACATTGGTCAAAGATTGGAGAGCCTAAAAGAGATAAACTTTCTTGGTCACAGATTTTAATGCCTGGTGCTAAATTTTGAAATTCCTTTATGACTTTTAAATCTGTGTCTCCAGAACAGCAAAAGATCTCGCATTTGTTAAAGTTTAATTAAAGGCCAATTTCCTGAGATAAATTTATAACTTTCTTAAAGTTGGATAAAACTACTTCTGGGTAATCAGCTAAGGTTCCATCATCTAAATACCATATATTCATTTGAGAATTCAAAGATAAAATAATTGGTTGAATGGCAAGACTAAAAATCATGGGACCGCAGGGATCTCCTTGCTGAGCTCCAACAGAAGAAGAAATTAAATGATTACCGAAAAATAAAGTTGAAGGATTTCTATAGCATTGATAAAGATAAGGGTACAGAAGTGGGGTATGACATTGGACTTCTTTCAGAATACAGTCCCGTTCGACTGAGTTAAAGGCATTTTTGAAATCTAATTTAAGAAGAACTTTGCCACGGTTTTGATCGTTATTAACAAAGGTTCGTGTGGTATGAATTGCTGCTTCGCATCCTAGTTTAGTTGCAACTCCAAGTTAATTAATATTTTACATAATATCCTCACCATATTTCAAAATGAATGTCTACCATTTATATTTTTTATTTGAAGAAAACATGATGAAAAGTTTGAACCTTCAGGCCCATATATCTTTGTAAAGACCCCCCCCTATGTTTTTTATTTAATTTTTTCGAGATTCCTGAGATTTTCCCTACAAGACCCCCGACTTGGAATACGTTAATTTTACGAGACTCTGTATATACCTATATACAGAGTCTCGGCGTGTCCGCATTCTAAGTTACGTCCCCCTAAGCGCTAACTGAGATCCTAAATGTATAATGTTAAAAACGCATCCGAAAATTTTGCGTGGTAGATATTAATTTTTTACCAATCAACAAGTACGAAAAAGAAACAACTTTCAGGTTTTTCAAAACTACTTAAGATCGTCGTCATACAAATCTAGTTAATGTAATGGATGGATGTGAGACCTGTGCTACATCAAGTATGTACATGTGAACAATACAAATACAGTGTGATTCGTGAAGTATAGTAGAAACTTTAACCCTTTGATGCCCCTGTAACGGGTGACTATTAAAATTTTCACTTGGAGTTGGCTTTGAACGAGTTTTTATTTTTTCTGTTACTCTAGACACACGCAAGAACGTACGACAAATGTTAGTCAACAGGTACAATTGAAACATAACCTATGAATTTTGCGCGGCATCACCATAACATGAAACGCCAAATTAAGAGAAATAACATTTATTGAAATGTCAAACTTGTCAGTGTCTAGGGTGCAACGGAAAACAAAGAATGATCCATAGCCAACCCTAAGTGAAAATTTTAATAGTCATCCGTTATAAATACAGGATGACTTTGAAAGTTGTGCAGACATTTTAACCAATGGTAGAACTCCGCAATTGGTAACGATTGAGCCAATAATGTCTTACACAAATGTTAATATTTTTCGAGAAAAACGACCTAAACCTTTTTCAAAAAAAGTTTGGGAGCCACTGAATTTTATGAAAAAATAGGTCAAAAAAAATCATAGTAGACTTTTTGTTGTCATTTTATTGAAAATTAAATTAAGTCACTTTGACAAGAACCTCAATTTAAATCACAAATTGCTTTTACCAAACCGGAGAAAACCGATAAGGTTTTGATCTATGGCGAAGTCCGTGGACATCAGAGCCAGCACGGCAAATCTACGGTGAAAGGTTTCCTCAAAGGATATTTCCCAATGCACGAACCTTTGTAAACGTTGTGCAGCATCTTCGCGATTTTGGCCGTTTCGAAATGGGTAAGCGCGATCTTGGCCACCAACGAAAAGATCGTATTTTAGTTGCAGACGAAGATATTTTTCACGAAATTGAAAACCAGCAAGTACTTGACGTCTTGCAAATCACCTGGGAGTTTCTCAGTTTGCAAGTTCAAAACATCGCGTGCAAGCATTAAAACTCGAAGATCTTCCCCGGCGAGTAAATTTTTCTGAATGGTTCCTTCGGCAGCACAATGAAGATAATGGATTTGTCAAGACCTTGACGGCAACTGACGAAGCGGGATTTACGCGTAAAGGTGTACATAACAGCCCCAACACGCATATTTGGAGTGATGGGATTTGCCATTTTTAATAAAGTCCGTGAATCGTAATTGTCTTATGTTGTAAATAACAAATCTTTCAAAATGTAAAGTGTTTTTATTATTTCTGCGATATCTACTAACATTGATCTGATACAGAGCATCTACATAAAATGCAAATTCACGATGAAGCCCAAATGATGTAACAAAACTACGTTGACAACTGCTGTTATTGATTAATTTATGTATGATTTTGCTTGATGAAAGTGAACGTGGTTTTTGTATCCCGGCGCCTCTGAACAGCTTTTTGTCCCTTATTATTCTACGAAAGTAAACGTAGTTTTTACATAATGTTTTGACTTGATGAGTACGTTACGTATTTATTCACTAAAATTCGTGTGACCACCAAATAGTTTTCAGTGGCTTTAATGTGGTCATCATTTTTCACTTTTAAGATTTAACATTTTAAACTATTATTAAATTTTCATTTGGGAGTTCTAATGGGATTTGAATATCTACTAAACCTCGTGACTCACCCTATATAGACACATAAGATTAAAAAAAAAAAAGTTATCTGAAATATCTTTTCAGTACAAAATTCTATATAGGCAACACAAATAACACCGGGGTTCTTACATTGCATATTTCTACGTTGAAATTTTGTTGAAAAACATATCTATTTTACACATAGTCCACCACAATAACAGCTGGAGCACAAATTAATTAAAATCCTTCTATTCCAATTACTACATAATTATGTATTTACAAATCTGTGACATCACATTTAGACAATACAGAAAAATCATAATTTCAACTGTACTAAATTGTTACACACAAAAACATTTTGAGGGACACTAATTAACAAAAATAGTTTTAAGTTTAATGCAAAGTCATGATCTGACACAGCAAAAACTGTATAAAATATTAATATCTTTATGAAATATCTAAATGAAAATATACCTACAGCTTACCTTGATTAATACAGTTAGAGATGTCAAATGTTTTTAACAGAATTTTTGAACGAATTTGCCCATATGCTGGAAAAATAACTAATTAACTAATCTATTCCACTCATGATCAAGTCAGATAACCAAATCAACTCAAAAATTATCTACTATCGCTTTATCATTATTTTGTTTATTGTAAATTGTAATCTTGCCACTAATTTAAGACCAACCTAAATATGAACATCTTAACTGTTGCAAAATTTTTAAAGACATTTACAAAAATTTAGAAGAACACAATCTTAATGACTCTGAAGAGAGTAAACTACAACTAAAAAAATTATTATTAAAGAGATCACCAAATAGAGACAATTTTATTTACCTTAAACCAAAAAATTCTTTCTAATACTGTTTTTGACAACACGACTCATAACCTAATTCTTTCAACCTTGACACACATACAGATTGTGAGAATTCAACGATCCCCCACTTTTAACAAACCTGCGCATCACAGCGAATTAGATTGGAAGTAGTGGGATTTTGAAACTAGGTTGGATGCACTGGGATGCACTTTATTCTTCACAGTTGGTGACACTGACTACCCAATCACTGCAACCTCTTTATTTTCATATTTTGTACGTAAAACCCAAATTAGTTTTAACGATTTTAGACGTACCTAACTATCTTCATAGTTAAATAAATACCAAGTGACTGTAAATGTTTGATTTTTTATTGACAGGTGGACAACAGATTTTAAGTTTTATGTTGGCATAGCCGATTTTGCAATCCAAATATGTCAAACCAAAAGTCAAATAAAACAAAGTTGTTATGATCACTATTAATTTTTTTTTAAATGGTTTTAGTGGTTTTACTACTGAGCACAATACCAATAATACCATAGACAAAATGCATGCCATATAAAATCTTATTTACAATGTAGATTATTCACAATAACACTAAATTTCCTACAATAAAAAATAAATCATGACATGTTAATAATGACAAGGCTTTTCTACCAATTGTTCAGGGATGCCAACATTGCCAATCCAATAAATTTGCTCCAATCTGTCAATCATTTATAATTAGTAGTTGATATATGAATATGAAATTGTTTACCATTCATATTTAGCGATGAAGGGAGGAAGGAGGAAGCTTGAATAAATAAAGATGTCTGTCCATCAAAGACTTAATAAGAAAGTGTCTAAAGCAACTCATATTTTAATATTTAAAGCATTTTATTTTTGTACAAATTGTTAAGGTGTTAAATAGATAACTACTAAGAGTAAATGATATTTTTTTAATAAAATAAACTTGATTATCACGAGTCTTATTATTCACAGGTACACATACAGTCTGCCAATCGCAGGAAACACTTTTCTTCTCGTTTCAACCAATTGAAGAATCCTCAACCAGACTTCTTCATTCTAATTCTCAACAACAATCTTTTCTAATCACAAAAGTACTCTTGCACATATTGAACACAATCTTCGCAGTCAACTTGACAACACCAGGTAAATTTACAATGACAGTTATTTTTGATTTTCTTTTTTTGTTTCCTCACTTTGTAACCACACGCTCTGCACAAATTCCTGCAACTTCTCTTTTCTTCAACAGTTGAATTGGTGGAATTCCTGGAACAACTTCTTCCTTTGGTTCCCGCAAGACCTGCAGCAACACAAAATTAATAATTCAGTTACTCAAGACCGGTTGATTCTTACCAGTGGTGTTGTCGCTTATACAGAAATTTGGTGACTTTTCTAAAAAGACTAAATTGTTTGGTAAAACATCTTCAGCTAAAGACAACTGCCTGGCCGAGTTCCCCACCGTCCACGCGTCCTCGACGTTGTCAAAACTGATTAAAATAGCGTTATCGTAACGTTCTTTCAGTTCTTTGGCGATGCTGCTGAAGCTTGGCATTTGCATCCAACACGTCTGGAACGTGCAACTGCCAGACACTCCGTGACACTTGCATATCTTCAACATTTTTTCACGAATTATCTGTAAAATTGCTCTTAAAAAACTGTTACAATTTAAATACAAAAGTTATTACCTCTCCTCCAATTTTGTTATTATGACGACTTATGAAAGCTTGAGGGTCGCTGCCTTTTTCGCTGTCATCTAATAATTTCAAGACGAGATTTTCTCCAAAGCTTGCATCATCTGAGCAGCCTCCCCAAGACCAATCTTTCTCCAGGTCAAAGGATTTCTCCGGTGATCGTTTAAAAATATTTGATGTTGGATTTATCATTTCCTTTGTCTTAGAATTACAACCACAGTTTTTGACAATTCCTTGCGAGCAATCTCGTGTTATTGAATAAATGATACCTGCTGCTGTTATGGCGTCTGTGTAGGCTTTTTCTCTAGTTGGTAAATGATTGTATCGTCTAAGAAAACACACCACAATTTAGTAACTAGCAAACAAAAAAAATATGTTAAATATACTTAGAAAAAGCCGAGTGAGGACAGTTCCACTGACTCCACTTAAAAATATTCTTGCACTCGTTCATAGCCATTTGGACACCATTTGTCACGCTGTTAATGACAACGGGACTGAGGCCTTCCTGTGAATATGAAAGTTCTCTTAAATTCACGATCAAATTGTAAATTTATTCTAAAACACTGCTTCACAAAAATTCTCTTTTAAAAAATACATTTATTACAATTAAATATAAGTAATGTAACTACCGTGTGATCAACAGTTATTTAAATCACAGGCTTTGACATTTTGGACGTATGTCCATAGATGCTCTCCAATGCATGGAAGTATTTTTGGTTGCATATACCTGTTTCAATTTAAATTTGAAAGTTTTTGCAGAAACAGGCAACAGCGCCATTCTCCGTTATTGAAAACACGATTACGAAAGTAAGATGAATCTTCTGATGAGATGATGTTCTGAAGTAAAAGCCATTTTTGCGTTAAAATTTGATTAATAATGACAGTTCTTTGACGTTTATTAGCTGAGTTAGCAAAGATACGAAAAATCTGACACTGCAAAGTCATAGCCGCCCCTTATTTAAGCACCATATAATTATTATGCGTTCAATTGAAAACCTGGGCTAAGTAGGCGTTGAAAAAAGAAAACCATTTGGAACAGTGTAAAGTTTGAATTTCCCGCCGTTTGACACGCATGACATTTGTTTATGTTTATAAAAAAAAATTATAATAAAATTTCTTAGCATAATGTAGAACACGATTACCAAGAAAGACATTTTTGACAGATCTCAACTTATTACCGCACCGCACCGTAGTGAATAAGCTTGGGTAAGTTCTCTAGTCTTAAGATCTGTCAAGATTAAATTGTACTTCATGAAACTGAAATAGATTGACTTCAAAAAGGAAAGATTAATAAAATAAATAAATAGGTATAAAAGATAACATTTAAATTGCGTAGGTACTTTGTCATTTATAATTCGAAAATTTTAGTGTAAATAAAACGGTGCATGTTTTTGATAGTCCATTTTTTAATGATTGTGCAATGAATAACGAAGTCGACATGACCTGCGTCCGCTTTTGACATTTGACAGGGTGCTACCAATATTTGAAAATTTATGTTATTTTTGAGATTTTCAGTGTTCTTTCGTGCTTTCTTGGTTTTTCTACAAATTAATTCCTCCGTTTTCATTTTGTTTTTTAAAAAACAGTGAAAATAGGAAGTTCCGAGTGTGCCAAGCACACTGGTTCTGAAAGGAAGCGGTATTTTATTTTGCATGCGGGATCAAGGAATGGTTTCGTAACAGGAGCTGATCTGATACATCAGATAATAAATAATAAATGAGGCCAAAATTGTCGCCGTTAATTTTTGTACATATTCATTCAATTAATAAAAACTTTCAGTTTTGTATTAATTAGAAATTCTGCAAATGAATCTGTCCACTTGCTGCGTAGCTTTTCGTCGGCATCATACGGTGGAAATTTCAAGCAAAATTAAACAAAATTATTACAAATGTGGTTAAAACCTAACCTAAAAATTTGACGTCGCTAATGTAATTAATAAACGTACAACTCGCGTGTTGCTCTAATCGCACATGCCAATCCAATAATACAATACGTACAAAAGTTCAATAGCTTGTTTTACATTATGTTGAAAAGAGATAGTAATATAACTGTGTTGTTCTGCTTATTAATTTATCCATCGAACTAGGTATGATTATTAAAAAATTGACTTTATGTTTTGTTTTTTCAAACCAGTAATCTACTAAATTTCTTCTTCCCTCTCTTTATATTTTTATTGCAATTTTATTTTTATTTTAATAATAAAAATATAATCACATCAATTAGTATTTATTTGGTACCTGGAACCTGAAACTGAAGCAGTCCAGTAAGCTTTTAGGGCGGTTATTACGGTAGCAATAGTAACGTACAAGTCTGAACTTGCCTGTTTCCACAGAACGAAAAAAAAATGTACATAAACAATTATGATGACATATTAATCCCATTAAATGAAACATCATAACGTAAGTATATAATGTTAGTATTGGGTGTTCATTTAGGAATTTCCTGTCAAAGTTGGCGTTGAAAAGTCAATTGTGAACGCACCACTTGTGTAAAAACACAAACAACGTAAAAACTGAGGTAAGATTTAAACAGCTGATACGTTCATAATTGACTCTCAACGCCAACTTTGACCGGAAATTTAAATGAAGACCCGATAGATACCACCAAAAAGAGTATGTAAAAATTTTTGTCTTTAAAAAATCTTGTAAACAATCAGAGAAATTTGAATTAAGAAAATTAACAAAACAACAAGAAGAATCAATATTGCAATAATTAGTCTTAACAAAATTGTTCAAGATAGGACTTACGTTCAATTGAGAAATCGTCTTGGATTTAAATATGCTGTCAACACTAGACAAGTGTGCAAAAGAAAAATACAACACCAACACCAACACAGAAAAACTTGTGGAATACATCGTGTAACAGATTTGAATGAAATCTGCAATTGGGGATGACCACTTCGTTTTAAATAATTTCTTAGCTGTCATAAGAGGGGGGTGACTTGTCATGGTGTTGTAAAAGGCGGGGTTGATTACTGACAAAGCGGTAGCTCCTTTGGGGGTATCTAGGTAGGCGGCAGGTGCTTTTAAAGATTTGTATTCAAATAGAAAAATAATAATTGTGACACATCCACAATTCGCTTAAAACATGACAAGTAATAAAACAAATACTGTCTTAGCTATAATTACTATTCGAAATGTCGTTACTAGTGTTTTATTAAGCACAACACAATTAATTTATGTTTGAATCATATGTTGTGACAGTTCTCTAATAACAAGTATTTATATAAAAATTGCATGAATCAAGCTAAGACGCTGAGTTTGTTGTGCACAGGTAGCTTTAATTAAAAAAAATATGTTTTTTTTTTTAATTTTATTTTAACTTGTAAGAAACATAATATGATATATTGTTATAGATATATAAATATAATACAAAAAAATCTGTACAGTTTAAACCAAGTGGATCAACATCTGATCAAGCGCAGAAGAACTCGTTCTCTTTCTGAACGCACAAATCACATTTCACGTCACAACACCACGAGAACTTGCAGTTGCATTGATACGTGGTTTGCTTTTCATACTTCCTCACTTTATACCCGCACGATCTGCACAAATTCCGGCAACTTTTCCTCTCCTCAATGGTCGCATTACGAGCTGTCGTCCTGGAGCAGACTCTTCCTTTGGTGCCGGCAATACCTGCACAAAACGCAAATAGAGTGAACAGTTTGGAAGCAACGAAGATGACTTTTTTACCAGTGGTGTTATTGCTGAAACAGAAACTGTCAGATCTTTCTAGATAAACCAAATTATTCGGCAAATGATCTTCAACTAGGGGCAAGTGTCTCGCCGAGTTGCCCAACGTCAGTCCCTCTCTAACTTTTTCGAAACTTATCAATATAGAGTTGTGGTAGCGGTCTCGCAGCTCCTTGGCGATTTCGGTGAAACTTGGCATTTGCATCCAGCACGTCTGGAACGAGCAACTTCCGGAGACTCCGTGACACTTGCATTTTTTCAACATTTTTTCCCGGATTATCTGCAAGATTAGCAACTGTAAAAAAACATTCCTCTGGATGCAATTCATTCATACTTCTCTTCCAACTCTGTTGTTGTGGCGACTCACGAAGGCTTGAGCGTCGCTGTCTTTTTCGTTGCTTTCTAACATCTTCAATACTAGATCTTCTCCGTAACTTGCGTCGTGTGAGCAACCTCCCCAAGTCCAGTCTTTTTCGATTTGGTTTAAAACCTTAGGGTCATCTTGAGGTTCTTGCCTGTTGGGGTCGCAACCGCAGCCTTTGATTACTCCTTGGGAACAGTCTTGTGTGATGGAATAGATGATCCCTGCTGCTATTATAGCGTCAGTGTAAGCCTTTTCTTTTGTTGATAAATGCTTGTACTGTCTAAAAAGTAAAACCCGCGAATACGACACATTTTCAAAAATTATCTTACGCATGTCATACTTTGAGAAAGCTGACTGGGGACAGTTCCATCTTGACCATTTAAATACGTTCTTGCATTCGTTCATTGCCGTTTGGGCACCGTTCATTACAGTGTCCATAAGCACTGGGTTCAGACCTTGCTGCGAAAAAATGATGCAACAGTTTAAAAATAAATTGTTTTTGAGACAAACAATAACAGACAAGATTTGATTCAAATTAATGAAAACAACAAACAACACCTATTTAATTTTGAAAGATAATCCGCAAAGAACAGTCTTTCTTGGTTTATTCTTAAGATAATTTGTTAATTTAAATAACAAAAATAGAGTAATGAATAAAACAACCAAGTTTCAAACTTGAAGAATTTTGCAAAATTAAAAATATTTTAATTTTCATAAAATAGTCGATTGTGAACGCACCACGGATTACAGATCGCGGATCAGCCACTTAAATCTAACCTCGCTTTTTGCGTTGTTTGTGTTTTTCTAACGAGTGGTGCGTTCACAATCGACTCTTCAAGCCAACTTTGAGGAGAAATTTAAATGAATACCCGATATAATAAAAGACATTTCTGAAATATGAAATTAACAATTTTCTGTTCTTGATTCCATTTATATCAATGGAACGACCAGATTTTCAATATTAAAAATAGAAAAATCTCTGAGTTTCCAAAATTCAACAGATCCCAATGTTCAATAAATTTGAAAAATTGTTTTTACTTACGTTTAATTGCAAAAGCATGTTGGATTTAAATATACTGTTAATTGTTGAAGACCCCGATGAAGACCAATTTACTAAAACCAACACCAAAATTGTGAAAAAAATGTTAGAGGCCATTTTGTAACGATTTTGTCAACACTAGAAACACAATGAATGAAAATTATGAATGGTCAAATGGTTTTAAATAATTTTTGTAGTTTTAGGGGGTGGGGTTAGTTTGCATTACCTTCAGTGGGAGTGGTAACCGACAAAGTGGCGGGTCCTTTGTGTTTGCCTTAAGGATAATGCCGCTAAGGGTAATATTGTCATTTCGAAGAAGAAGGATTTAAATATTTTTCGGATTTCTTCTTCATTCACGAAAACATTTATTTTGACTGTCTGGTGGAGTTATTGCCTAAAGCGGAAAGTGTCTGGGATTAACTGAAAGAATTTTGTAATGACAACATTAAGTAAAATAAAATTTGAAATACTTAATCCAAAATGTTACCAATTAGAATTCTTCAAGATTTAAAAATTTAATAAAGCCGACTAATTTTATTTTTAGTTTAAAAATCGCAACGAGAATGAAATTTGGAGATTTTCAGTTTTGCAACATGGCAATTATTACAATGCACGTGAAAATAAAGCATAAAGTTTATTAAAATATTTATAACAAAAATTCTTTCATAGTATGTACGTTCAAATCGAGAAATACATTGGAGGTCATATGATTTACGTAACAACCAGTTAGGCTGGAGACCACGTGGTATGTACTTCTCTTTTTACAAGCACTTTACTGTAATTAAAACTACTTAGGACATATCTTGCCAGTTAGCTTTAATGTGCAAAAATGTATCAAAATTTTTATTAATACCTAGGTACAGTTTACATTGCTTTTTTTTTCAACGGTTTTTATTTAAATTATTTTCATTTGTTTTTAGTTTATTGATATGAATGAATAATTTGGAAAAGTAAGTAAAAAATCAAAGAAATGAGACAATATAACAGTAAATAAAGTTAGTAACAATTAGTAAGAGAATTTCTTTAATCAAGCAGAAATTTCTTGAATCTATTTTTGATGAGTTATTTTAAAGATATTTTAAAAAAGGTTAGAATACTCATTAAAGTGTTTATCTAATACCTCATAATAGGACAATAAATATGGTGATTTTAAACAAATAAAGTAGTATATAAGTCACTAGTGATTTAAAAGTCATATAAGTCACTAGTGATCTAACAACCACTTAAAAACAATGAAATATTTTTGCTTTTGTTTAAACACAATTTTTTGCTATCGTAACCAGAATCACAGCTTGAAATGATTCTCGCATCGTCGAACAAATTAATTTGTCAAATAAAAATGTCACAATTGTCATAATTTTTCAACGATATTCAGGAGGTGTTGGATAAAGTTAAGTATTATGCCACACGTGTGTCACTTGAAAAAACTAAACCACTCGTTTTCAACTTGTTTGTTTTCCGCGTGACTTATATGCCATCTAACACACTAGTGCCATAAATAACTATTATTGAACATCGGTTTTTAGTTTTTTATTTTTTTGTTTGCTCTACTTGTGACATACGCTTTTACAAATGCATCTCAAGCTTTATTATTGAAGTATTTTTCCTCCAGCATATGCATCTGCAAAACATTCAAACTGGACAAAATCCAAAAAGAGACAGGCGCCAGTAATGTAAATTATAGGACGTATTTTCCCATCATTTTGCTTCTAATTTATGAGATCGAAATCCTTTGGCACTACCTGTTTCGTTTAGAAAGACCCGACACCATAAAACTTGTGAAAGGACACCGTCGTCGCTTCTTTGGCGTTGAGAACCTAATAGTGTTTAACAATTGGTTTGTTGTGGGTCTTGCAGTCTACCGACAGAAAGCTTAAAGAAATATTGTTGTGAAGGTAACCCCCGCAGTGACAGGAAGCCGATTATAAAAACAGCACTTCTAACTCATTTAGCTCACTTTTAAAGCGTCAATTCATTTTTCCCTTGAGCTATAATAACTCGGTAAACGTCGTCATAAGAATGGTCGGGCAAATATTCCTGATGTCTTTATAACTGGCCACAAAATTAAATCTGACGTTGGCTTTGAGTATTTTTTATCTCATGTTACCACAAAATTCTCGCTTGATTTAAGAATACATTTCCGGTTTAAATATATTTTTTGAAATTCATGAGAAAGCGACTGACTGGGAGGTCCGCGTTTTATAGGTGGAATAACTTTATGATCCAGAGAACGACAAGAACACAGGTAAATTGTTCACAGGTACCGACTTGCAACAGGAAATGATCAGTCATGTCCATAAAGTTTTGTTAAAATTTATGGTTCTTGCACCAACTGGTGTTATTTTACTAACGTTTATTGACAAGAGAAATAAAATAAATAACAATTTATTAGTAGATGTATCACAGTCGAAGACAATACGTATTTCCCCAGCTCACAGCCCCCTTTTCTTCCTTGTTCTTTTGTGGCCGTAGGGTTCGCGAATTTCAAAGTGTTGCTTGTCGTGATAGTTTTGATTGAGCGAATTGTGATGCGACGCTGATTGGAGGTTCACGTTGTGGCTGTACAATCCTCCGCCATTCTTCAGTAGATTCTTCAACAAAGTGACGAAACCGAAAATTATGGCCAGCTTTCCCAGGAACATACTTTTTAGCAGCATGAATTTCATCGACATTAACATAATTGGGAGAAGAGTGGTTTGCACCATGAAGGGCATCACCATCATGGGCAGGATTTTCGACATCAGATCTTCTTTTTCTTTACGACCTACAAAGTCACAATTAATTATTTTATTCTCACTTATTTGTATAAAGACGCTCATGAGAAACTCGGGCTTTATGAATGCTGCAAAAGTGGGTTAGTACTAAAAGAAAGAGAACTGTAATAAAGTTACTGCAGAGTTCACTCTACGGTATCGTAAACGGGTTTCACCACATGAAATTATTCAAATTGTGAATATTTTGCATAATCTTGCGTTTTACACTTTGATGTGTGCTTCAAAAATTAACCGAAATGTTTCAATCAGAACTCACCTTCGACGTTAGTATCCACTGTATTTTTTTGTCCACAATTTTGTACATTTTTCAATACAACTCCACAGTCTATTTGCAAAACACATAAAATTACCATTACTAACAGAACAGCAGTTATCGCTACAAAAGACATGTTTTATGACCACTCGTGTCGTATTAACAGTTTTGTTAGCACATTTTAATCAAACTGAAGAAGCAGTTCTTCTTGATACAAGAGCCTCTTATAAAATGAGATCCGCGATGCAATTCCTCGACTTGTTCCGCCTCAATTCTTGTTCTGGTTTTCGATTACCGCTTAATGTCTTTCTCGAGTGTTGTTCGCTGAATATGTAATGTTGTCAAAAGTGTAACACTGTGATGGGTGGCACACTTAATTAAGTTGTTGTTGTTGTTTAAGTTGTGCAATGCATTATTATACACACAGTGGACGATTTTAATTATAATCTGAATAGATTGCATGTCGATAATGACGAAAGCAGTAATTTTGTGTTCTTGATGTGATCTTCTTATTCTTATTTGACTGATCTACAATGATAGTAGTAGGAATAGTTTTTTTTTTTGTGTTTTTATTATAAAACTATTATACTAACGTAATCGAGGTCGCGGTAATAATTTTTTAGAAAGGTTTTTCCTAAGATATTTAAGTAGGTTTTGGAATTAAATGAGATGTAAAATGGGTCCAAATAACGCATGTACTTGCCAAATTCAGAGCAATTTTTATGGAAATACTCATTTTATTAAATTTTCGAAGTTAGTGTAAATTAACACAACACAGTGATATTTGTCTAGTATTGAAATTTTTCGAATTACATTTTTTTTTGTAATGAAATTTATAAATCATAAATTTAATAACCTAATGACATAATTATCAAAATAGTTTTCGCACAGACTTGTACAAAGCATTATTCCAGTCCGTTAAAAGAGGAAGTAATAAATAATAAAGTAATGAATATGACTGTTATACGCTATTCATCCCTCGCGTAATTATTGCCCTCACTGCGCTCCTGCAATAAATTTTCACTCATTTATTATTTTGTTAGTACATAGTCCTACAGAAGTTAGAAAACGCAAAAAATGGACTATGGAAATGAATATTTTCATTATACGGGAATATTTTCGGATCACGAAACTACAGGATGTTGTGAGTACTTACAGGCTTGATTTATTTAAAGCGTTCCAAAGTAAGTACCCCCAGTTTCCTGTTACTATTCAAAATTTAGCTGACCAGAGGAGAGCCATTATGAAGAAAAACTATATCCCTTCGGCAATTTTAGAAAAGATCAAAAATGATGTAAAGTTAGAATTGTCAATTAATTATTCTGACAATAATGAAGTTTCTAATAATTTACTCCAAAATTCTGTTGAACCGCAAAATTTACAAAGTTTATCTAATCATAATGACTCTTTCTGTCCAATTATCGATTCACCAAACACCATACAAACAGACATACATAATTTAGACTTGAGTTATAATGATATACATGTTATTAATAAAAATTTTTACTACCATCAAAATTTTAAAGAACAAATTGAAGATGAATTTAATAGAACTCTGAACGAATTTGAACATATAGAACCATTTAATAGACCACTATTACCTAAACAACAAAGCTCCAAAAAATTCTTTGCAATGATTGAAATTTTAAATCAATTCATTTTACCAAAATTTGTAAATAACACCACAAGTTTTAAAAAATTACACAGTATTATATATAGTGGAGCTTTAACAATTATCAGATTAAATGGATCAAAAGAAATTGGCCAGACAAATAATATAAAAACGAAAGAATTACCAAAATGGGAACAAAGACTAAATAAACGTATTAATAATATCAGACGAGATTTAGGTAGAATAACTCAATATTTAAAGGGTATAAATTCTAATCATCTAAATAATTGTATTCAATCCATTTTAAATAACAACCGAATACATTGTTTAAAATATAATGAATATAATAAAACATTAATAGAAATCAAAGACACTTTATTACAGAAGTTACATATTTATTCTAAACGACTCAAAAGATATAAAAATAATAAACAACGGAAATTTGAAAACAAACTATTTAGAAATAATGAGAAGTTGTTTTACAAAAATTTAACAGATAATAAAACTCAAACTAATAATGGTACACCAAATATAAACGAAATTAAAGAATTCTGGTCAAACATATGGTCAAATGAAGTTCAATTTAATAATCAGGCAGAATGGATTCCTCATTTAGAAAATGATATACCAGATAGTAATAATCCACATCATATTCAAATTAGCCTTGAAATTTTAGTTAAAAATATTAATAGTTCACATAATTGGAAATCCCCTGGAGGTGACCAAATTCATAACTTTTGGTTAAAAAAATTTACTTGTATTCATAAATGCTTACTTGATCACTTTAACGGATTTATTAGGGAACCTAACACATTTCCAGAGTTTTTGGCCCATGGTATAACATATCTGAAACCAAAAGATTCCGATACTAAAAATCCATCAAAATATAGGCCAATCACATGTCTACCTACAATTTATAAAATTATGACATCTTGCATTAAAGTAATAATTTACAACCATTGTCAAAAATTAAATATACTTAATGAAGAACAAAAAGGTTGTGTTAAAGAGTGTTTTGGTTGTAAAGAACAACTCATAATAGATACGGTAATAATGGAACAAGCTAGAAAAAATAATAGAAATATTTATACCGCATTCATAGACTACAAAAAAGCCTATGATTCAGTACCACATTCATGGTTAATTAAAATTCTTAAAATTTATAAAATTAATTTGGATTTGATTAACTTTTTATCACATGTAATGACATTTTGGAGAACTACTTTAAATTTATCAATAAACAATACTAAATTAAAATCCGAGCCTATTCAAATTAAACGGGGGATTTATCAAGGAGATTCTTTAAGTCCTTTATGGTTTTGTCTAGCCATTAATCCTTTGACAAATCTATTAAATAGCACTGGATATGGTTTCAATATTAGACTTTATAATACCACACTATCCAAATTAAATCACCTTCTCTATATGGATGACATAAAACTTTATGCATCAAAAAAGAATCACATTTTATCTTTACTAACAATAACTGAAAATTTCTCAAATGATATTGGGATGAGTTTTGGTATTGATAAGTGTAAAATGCAATCAATATGTCGCGGTCATTACGAACATTTAGAATATATAACTCAAGAAGGAGAAATCATTAAAAATTTAAATAAAGGAGAATTTTATAAATATTTAGGTATTAATCAATCAAATCATATTCAACACTCAATTATAAAAGAAAATTTAGAAAAGCAATTTTATTTAAGAATTAAATCTATTTTAAAATCAAAATTAAACGGTAATAATTTAATTAAAGCAGTTAATACATATGCTGTTCCATTACTGACCTATTCTTTCGGTGTTATAAAATGGTCCAAAACTAATTTACAGAACATAAACATTAAAACTAGAGTTCTTTTTACCAAATTTAGTAAACACCATCCTAAATCTGCTATTGAAAGATTTAATTTACCACGCGAAAACGGTGGTAGGGGTTTTTCAAATCTAGAAATACTGCTAAAAAATCAAATTTCTTCACTAAAAAATTATTTCCTCAATAGAGCTCGTGATAACACCTTTTTCAATGCTTTGGTTTCAGCCGATAAAGGCTACACACCTTTAAATTTAAGTGATAATATAATTTCAGACATTGTTAAGCCAAATATACCTGACACAATAGCAAATATAAAACAGAAGTCTTTACATGGGAGATACTTTAAAGAACTGGAACAACCAGAAGTTAATATTCAGGCATCTCATGCATGGCTTAAGAAATCAAATATTCACCCTGAGACGGAGGGTTTTATATTTGCAATACAAGATCGTGTTATAAATACAAGAAATTATAAAAAACACATATGCGGTTTACAATCGATAATTGATAAATGTAGGATTTGCGGAACTGAAGGGGAAACAATTGAACACATTATTTCTTCTTGCACCGTTTTGGCTCAAAGCGAATATAAAAAACGACACGATATATTCGCTAAAATTATACACATGAATTTAGCTTTTAAATTCAATTTATTAAAGAATACACAACCACATTATAGTTATACACCAGAAAGTTGTTTGGAAAATGACAGTTACAAGTTATATTTTGATAGAACAATTTTAACTGACATTCATATTAAGCATAACAGACCAGACATTATAATTTTAAATAAACAACAAAAGCAAGCATATCTTTTAGATATAGCTGTTCCAAATTCACATAATATAACACAGACATATAACACAAAAATTAATAAATATTTAGAGCTGTCCGTTGCTATGAGAAATCTTTGGTGTTTAGAAAAAAAATCGATTTTACCACTTGTAATTTCAGCAACGGGAATAGTACCGCAATCTCTTTTTAAAAATTTAAAAATTCTGGATTTAGATAACACATTGGTAGTTGAAATTCAAAAAGGTATACTTATTATTATACTCATGTCACATCGTGAGGAAGTTCCTTAACATTGACACAGAACATAATACACAACAAAGTCAAAATGCGGAGGCAAGACGCCGGTAATTATGTTGATAAGCACTGCACTATTACTTGATAGTAATATCCGTAATAGTGTATGTACTCCGGCAAAATTGCCGTGCCGCCGGGTGGAGGTGGGATAGTAAACAAAGTCCTATTATGTAATAAACATCTTTCACTTTTCTTTCTTTCATCCTTTTGCCTAGCGAGTTAGACTTACATTGAAAAATACTGATATATTATTCTTGGTACCGCCAATTTGTTCGTCATTCCGGTGATAACAACCAAATTAGCAACTCATAAGAAAGTGCTGAGACATTACCACAATTTATATTTGTTCAAAACAATGTTATGGTTTTAACAAGATTTATACTGAAAAAAATAGGGAAATATTTAAATGTAATTTACTAGAGTTGTGTTTTTATTTCGGAAAACAATTCTTCCTCATTATATAATTTTTTTAACGCTGATTAAAATTAAAATGGCCTTATTCATGTGAATTATCAAATACAGTTGGTTGCAAAAAAAACGGGAAACGAAAAATTTCCAAATGTACATTTGATTTAATTGTTTATTTGACAATTCCTACCAAATAATTTTAAAAAATGTCATTGAATTTTGACGTTGATTCTAACCTATCTCTCGCAAAAATGTGTCAATTTTATTCTGACAGTTCCCGGTTTTTTTTTTCGCAACCAACTGTACATATAAAATGAAGCCCAACAATTTGTTAGTAAATCTAAAATTTCACATTGTGTGAAAATTTGTACCTGAGAGCCTTAGAAATTTCATTATGTAAATTATGCTGATAAGATAAAATGAGCAAAATGAGCAATTTGTGTCCATTACACGTGACAGTATTAAATTGAAATCAAAGTCGTGTTTATTAAAAAGTGCGTGATAGTTTAATCCCTTTGTGTGAACGCAACACCGACGTAGACTGACCCAGTAAGTAGGTACAGGTCACTGTGAATGGTACAGTTTTACTTTCCCATAACATATTCATGTCTTATAAGTAACAAATTACTTAGTAACTAATTATAAAGGAAAAACTGTAAGTTCAAGAAAAATTAAAACTTGAAAGTGATGCTCCGGGCTGGGCTTATACGATGTAACCAGCTAATGGTTAGCTTAATTGACCTGTGCAATATGGTTAACACGTTGAAGAGTAAAAGGGTAGTTAGTTAGCTGATAGTTTAAGCCGTTATGTTATAACAGTTAACTTAGTTAATTAGTTGTTAAGCTGTGAAATTGTTGACTTTACCTACTTGTGGAATTTTCGCGTTTTTTCTGGCTAGACAGCCTCAGGGCGTCGTCCTACATCATTTCCTACCACTCAAAGTGAGTGGTAGGAAACGATCTAGGAGGACGCCCTAAGGGTGTCTGGCCAGAAAAAACGCAAAAATTCCACAAGTAGGTAAAGTCAATAATTACCAAATTTTTTGACTACTACTACTTTAGCTGATTTGGACTTTTATCCGTTAGTTAATTAACTAATTAACTCCTTTAACTGGTTACACCAATGCAACCGTACAACCCTACTACAGAGTAGAGACACTCGTAGTCTATTGTGTACTCGTATCTATGATCTACATGTGTCTATTATTGTATGGTTCACAATGAATGTGGATAAAAGGGATGGTTATGAGTTATGACACCTGGTAACATTGTTGGTACTATACAGGGTGTTAGGTAAATGTCCTGCCAAAATTTAACCGCGAGCTACTGGCTTCATGTAGAACTCAGAAGAAATATTTTAAAAATTCTATGTCAAAAAATAAATTGACATTTAATTTTTGCAGTATAATTTTTTTAACTGCTTGTAGTCTTCTACGTTGTTCCACAACCCAGTAGGAAAAATTTCGGCACATTTTTAAAATACACCTTGTATATCATATTTTATAAAACGTACACAAATGCGGTTTTCTTGTTTTAAAGCATATTTCCTAGAGGTTACTTCGCATTGGCGTACGTTTTATAAAATATGATATACAGGGTGTATTTTAAAAATATGCCGAAATTTTACCTACGAGGTTGTGGGACAACGTAGAAGACTAAAAGCCGTTAAAAAAAATGTTACCTCAAAAATTAAATGTCAATTTATTTTTTGACATAGAATTTTTTAAGTATTTTTTCCGAGTTCTACATGAAGCCAGTAGCTCGCAGTTAAAGTTTGGCAGGACATTTACCTAACACCCTGTATAGTAATTAAGGTTAAATTATGTGACGGAAACCATAACATCGTTCCCAACTTGAATGTATTTCGAGTTGAATCATAATGAAATAATACCGGGTGATCAAGAAGGACTGTTTAAGTTGGCAATACAATTAAGAACATTTTTTTATTCGGCTATTTACAACACTGCAACCGGATATGTTTTGTGGGTTTATTTGACAGATATCTGACGTAGCATTAATAACGACAAAATGGTAGGTTATGAGAGTAAAAATTAACGGCAAAAAGAAATCAAAGTTGGAATTCGGAATAATAATCTAAAAATTAACTAAAGGAAATTCTCCAAGTGCTCCCCATTTTGCTCTAAACATAAATTAACTCTTCTCTGGAACGATTCACCAGCATGTTTAATTTAATTTGAAATGTCAGATTTGACTTGTCACTGATGCGGCTGTCAGTGTGACGCCATCAACAACCGGAAGTTACTCCAGTTGTACCATTTAAAAATAAAATTCAGTATCACCAACTTAAACAGTCCTTGATTACCCCGTACTTGATTGAAAACGGGATTTTTGAATGAAATTAAATTAGACAACATTATGTCGGAGCAGTCATGTCATATTTCTGAAAGGAAAAAATATAAAATTGGGTCACTTTATCCAACATGATAAGATAAAAATAAATCACAGCCACCCCTTATTCACATTCATCGTGAATAAACAATAAGCATCTGTACAACAGACAGTAAAAATAAAGTTTGCTTTCTAGATATTATTTTTTTATTGTACGGAGTAAAGAAATATTTAAAAACTTGAATAAGCTTCTACCCACTTTACAGGTACCGACCATTGAGGCGTCATTAACTGGGGTCTGGATGGATTTCCCGGAAGATTTGTTACGGTATATAAAACTTAAATACTTTGACTGACAGAGCTAAAACCAAATTATAGCAAAGAGATGATTTGATGCAGTCACTTCAACGGGAAAAGCCATGGTCATATTTTTTTATGATTCAAGTGAAGTGTTTGTGACTGATTATTATTATTACAAAAGAACAATATTCATATGAAAAAGTGTTGACGGAGATAAACGAATGGCTCGAGATGCAAAGATCATCAAAATAATTAAGCATCAAAGCACACTAGACCTATTAGTGTCTTAAGCGAAAATGGGCCGTATGATTTTCCATTCGTTAAGCCTTTCATTATCTAAATAATTGATTAGACAAAGTGAAAGTATATGCCAAGCACTATGTTAGACAGAGACAAAACAATTTAACGACGTTCTTTAACTTTAATGAAAGGGAAATCATACGGCCCAATGAGAGATTATTTAGACAATATGTTATTTTGCATATTACTAATTAATGAACCACAATTTGGTAGTGTTACATTAAAAGAAAAAAGTGTAGTAAGAAATAAAACAACGCGTGTTATACAGCGTGATCAACAATGACTGAGTCTGTTGGTAATTAAATAATTGAAAAATACTGGTGTTTTGGGCGCACTCGAATTCCCGTCTGGTTTATTTCTTGTCATAAAGTAATGCAAGAATTCCCGTCAGGTAATTATCAA
Organism: Tenebrio molitor; assembly: GCF_963966145.1. NCBI lineage: Eukaryota > Metazoa > Arthropoda > Insecta > Coleoptera > Tenebrionidae > Tenebrio > Tenebrio molitor. The sequence goes on along the minus strand of NC_091053.1, from coordinate 18,863,680 downwards.
CTGATATAATCCATAACTCGAGTTCCCGTCAAGGGTAAAAGAGCGCTTCAATCCCTTACTTATCTACCCCTCTAGCTGTTGTCAGGTACCATTGTTGTTTACCATTACGTGGACCAAAAAAAAAATGTTTAAAATTTTAAAAAGTTACAAATACCGTGTGATCAACAATTATATACTTAGATAAGGGGCGGCTGTGACTTTGACAGTGTCAGATTTTTCGTATCTTTGCTAAGTCAGTTAATAAACGTCAAACAACTGTCACTATTAATCGAATTTTAACGCAAAAATGGTTTTTATTTCAGAACATAGAAGATTCATCATTGAATCTTACTTTCGTAACAGTGCTTTCAATAACCAAGGTTTTTTTCTGACGGGAATTCGAGTCTAGAATTTCGGGTGCATTTTTACCTTGACGGGAATTCGTGTGCAGGATTAAAGGGCCTATGTCGAAGCCCAGGTATAAAATATTATGCTGACGGGAACTCGTGTGCACCGGGTGTTTTCTATTCTCATAATAGGCACTGACCGGATGTTTTAACATGACACGACATTAAAAAAAATAGGTTATGTCAGTTATGCGACAAGGAAGACAGCTGGCACTCAGTGGCAGCCAAGATTCAATAACTGTTGAAAATGTAATGTGTAGAAACCATTTTAATAATAAACGATTACAAAAATGAACCTTTGATGGTAAATTTCAAATTTGCTTTTCAACACTGTCAAAGCTGACAACCGGAAATGCGTTTAGATTACAGTGGTGCCAAAATTACTCAAATTTTCATTGTTACCAACAGATTCAGTCATTCTTTATCACGCCGTAATAATAATAAATATTGGACCGGTAATAATCAACAAACTGATTAAACTTTTAGGCCACAACTGGCGGTTAGTTTGTAAATTTGGTTTAAAATATGGAACAACATATGTCAGTCAAACTTGTCCGTGGTAAAAGCAACCTCGAACAGTCAATCACTGTCCAAAAACTTAAAAAGGGTATTTCTTCTTTCCAGTAAAATTTAATTCAATAATAATTATTAAATTAGAGATAATTATTTATAAGTGTACTGTTTATCATCAAGAATTAAAAGAAAGATCTTAGTTCCAAACATAACGCACTCAACAATACTAAATACGCCATGTTAATTGTTTCAAGCTGTTCATTATACCACTGGTAGCCCTGCAGAACACGTTGTTTGACTCTTGGGTTGACAGCTGTCTATCAGAACGGATTTTCGCTATACTAACGTTTTTAGTTGCCATAAAATGTTTTAGAAATTATTGATTCAGCTAAGATGAATTATATTGGGTGATTCAAAATGACTGTGGATAAGTATGGCAACAATGTACGAAAATTTATGTGGCAACTGTGTGGGTAGGATAGAGTTGACATTTCTTTGACAGTTCATAGTCGCGCAATTTTGAAAATTGTCAAGTTTATGTTAAAAAAAAATCAAATGCACGCATATGAAATGTCATACAAATGTCAACTCTACCCCACCCACACAGTTGCCACATAAATTTTCGTACATAGATGCCATTATAGAGTACACCTAATTTTCTACAATGTGAAATGTAGCTGTACATACTTCGTACATCAATGTCAATTTTGACAAACAAAATGCCTAATCTAACCAAAAACGCGAAAGTGCTCATTCTTTCCAAATTAGAAGAAGGGTTGTCGATCGGAGGGTAACCCAGCATTATTATAACATGGCGAAGAGCACCGTGTAGAGGATAAAACAAACAATATTATGGTGTTCTAAAATATCAGGGACGTTTTATGTTGTCAAATTTACCTAACCTGTATAAAAAATATGACGTTCAAATTTCAAAAAGGCATCTTTACATGTGGAAAAAACTGTAATAAATCGATTCCTTGATTTTTCAGGTGTACTCTATAATTTTGAAATTAACTGTATATCAAGAGTCCTGTGGAATTCGCATATATTTGATTTTGCCGCTCTGTAGCATATTCTGGTACCAAATAGAAAAACAGAGGTTATTGACAGGTTGTGAATAAAGACTGTTGTAAGATGAAAAGTAATTAGGATATAGAAGACAGAAGAAAACCCCAAGCAAAACAACAACTAGGATGTCGAACTCACAACTGAGACTTAATAATTTGACATTTGACTGTTGACATCTGATTCGACGGCTTCAACGGTTCGGCATAGTTCGACACAATAAAATTATAGAACCGCACAATTCAATAGGATTGATAGGTATAGGTACGTTCTTTAAGAGACGCTTTGTATATGTACAGAAGTACAGACTACAGACACTTTGTATATGTACTTACGTGCCGCTTTATTTTTTATAGCGTAGCATCTGCGTGGTTGAATGTTGTCACGTGTCTGTCAAGAAACGTAAAATCTATGGGTGAATGGAGTCTAATTCCTTTTTTTTATCCAATTCACTCATTTATTCTTATGTTTTACCTAATTGTTGTCAACAACATTGTACAATTATAAAGGGTGTTTGTTTTTAATTTGGCGTCGAAGTTGGCTTTGAAGAGTCGATTGTGAATGAACCACTCGTCTTAAAAACACTGATTTTTCAAGCTGCAGATTAAAAACAAACAACGCAAAAAGTGAGGTTAGATTTAAACAGCCGATCAGAGTTGTAATCCGGTGGTGCGTTCACAATCGATTTTTCAACGTCAACTTCGACGCCAAATTTTAAAAAACATACTTTATTTTGTTCAATAATAATAATGATAAATTGAGAAAAATTCGTTTTTCGCTTTTAAATGTGCTTCTTAAAATATACCTACATATCATGAAATCTTTTATAGTGACAGTTTTGAAAAGTTCAAGTTTGATATCGGGTGTTTTTTTAAATTTCACCTCAAAGTAGGCGTTGAAGACTCGTCAGTCTGCAGAGTAAAAACACAAACAACGCAAAAAGTGAGGTTAGATTTAAACAGCTGATCCGTGGTGCGTTCACAATCGACTCTTCAACGCCCACTTTGAGGTGAAATTTAAAAAAACACACGATACATTAGTTTGACACTTTTACACATATACGAAACAAAAAAAAAATCTATAAAAATGTTTTCGAGCGGAGGATATAAACAATAAATCTTTTATTACAAAACATATTTATTTACAAAAGTATTGTATTTTTGTTGGATTTGTGAAAAATCCCTTCAAAACAGTAATTTTGCAAACACAAATTTAACCACAGGAAATAATACAATTATGGGGCAGTTTCACCAACGTGAGTTAAATTTAACTACAGATTAAAATATACGAAAATATTGTTATAACAATAGATAACTAAAGTAACGAAGCATTTTAACCTACAGTTAACTTTAACTGGCGTTGGTGAAACCGGCCCTATATGTGAACTAACAAACTGGAAAATAGGTCCATGGGAAAATCCAATTAATGAAATAATAAATAAATAAATAAATACATTTACAATCAAACATTTAGTATGTGTTATCTTAAGTTTCTTTTCCTTTTGTTTATGTATGCTCCATATTCTTCTTCGCCATTATACCCGTAATGCGCCATGGACATTCTCTCATTTAAATTGTGCGTGAAAACACCACCTTGTCCTGATGACCTATTTCTAAACAAGTTCAGAATTAACAACAAAACAGCCAGTTTCCCAATAAGTGCACTTTTCAGCAGCATAAATTTCAGCGACACCAGCATCATCGGAATCATCGCAGTCGACACCATAAACGGGATCACCATCATAGGTAATATCCTCGTCATCATATCTTTCTCTTCTTTTTTTCTACCTTCTACAAATTCCCACCATAAAATTGTGATCTAATAAACTGTACCTTTACCTAAATTGCGGCTCGTTTCTTCTTTGGTATAATTTTCATTCGTCCCTCTCGTTACATTTTTACCGATAACGCTCTCTGTCACTGTACTTAAAACTGCACCATCTAATTGGGTCAAAATAACCACGACCAGGAGTAGTAATTTGACAGATACATGATGCACTGGATGATGCATTGTGAACCACAACTTCTTCGAAAACGCTGCTAACCATTATCGTTACATGTTCACGAGGAGCGCCGTCTGACAACTGAAGTGACCATCATGGGAGCTCTTGCGGCTGTTAACCGTTCCAGTTTTGACTTCTTCGCGGTAAGAGCTGGGCTGAGATTAAAATTCATATGGGTACTGCTATGTGTGTAGAATTCTAACAGAGAATGGCGTGAAACTTACACTGAATCGAGATAAAATGAAAAATTGGAAAACGAGTCTACGGGCGTAGATGGCAATTTGTGAAACAGGGACAGACGTCTTATGTGGGTTGAGGTAAAAAAGATAAAGCCAATTATGGAACTAATTGGTAGAAGACAGGAAATGCCAAAGCGGAAGCTTCGAGCTTGCTGTGCTCTATGATTGAGTCCACTAAATTAATAAATAAAATAAATAAATAATTTTTTTTATTACATAACTTGTTATCTTTACATACGTTTACACATCGTATTTTTTAATAATTTACAGTTTTTTTGTTACTTCTGTTATTTTGACACAGTTATAAATAATTTTGTCCGATTCACGTGCAAACCATTGTTGAACGAATACTTTCATGTTCACATTTACAAAAACGTTATAAGTGGAAACATATCCAATTACTTGACATAACTGTAGTTTAAACTAAAAAACTTGACCACACCGGGAAACGAATACTTAATAGAATACAACTATTTTGAAATTAATTTGTGAAGCATAAATATACACAAATTAAAACAATAATTAACAATTTTATCTAAATATGTAAATAACGGGTGTTCAAATAAAATCCTGGGCTGGGAAGGCGTTGGAAACCGTCAGTTGTTTTGCTTTTTTAAAGTGTAAATTGACACTTGTAATTAGAGCATGTTGACAGCTAACCTAAAATGTATAAACAATTTTTCTGTTTTGTTTTTCTTTCTTAGCAATGCTTTACATAAAAAAAAATAACGAACGATTCCTATTCTCGAACCAAATATCTAAGGGGACCCTTTAATGAAAACAAACATGTTCAATCATGTACCGATTTACATAAACAAATGTCATTCGTCTCAAACGGCGGGAAATTCAAACTTTACACTGTTTACACTTTTTTGAACGCCTGCTCAACTCAGATTTTCGTTTGAACGCATGATATAATTTTATGGGAGGCGATAATTTCTTTTGTGCCTTTTTTGAAATAGATAGAACAAATATTTTAAAACACAAAATGTATTTTAATTTAATTTGTCCTTTGTATAATTTTTTTTTTGAATGCAGAGAAGTATGAATAGGGTCATTTTATGTTTTTAACGCATTTAAATGTTACAGCTTTCTTTGTCTATGTAGCACTCACTAAGTGTGAAGGTACTGGCCTCGTACTTATATTAGCTCATTGACCTCAAAGACTTTTTTGCAGAAAAATTTAAAAAGTGGTTCTTGTCGAAGCCTTTGGTGATAACCTCTAGGCTTCCCAGTTATCATAACATTCTATATGATAACAGAAAGAACTACTTTTTATCTTGGCGCTGCCTCAAGAATTTGATTTACCATTTCACTAGAAACAAACAAAATAGCTATACACTTACGTAGCTTTAAGAAAATGGGGCACATATTGGTAACAACTTCTTTTCGTGTGTTTTTATTGTTCAATTTTATTTACATTTATTCTACTTGGCTGATCAATTAGGTTTCGCCACAAATAGCTATTTTTTACATTTATTAAAATATTTTTAACGACCTTGTTACAACAATCGTTATGTGTGTACAGAACAATTCACTAACAGTGAAATGGCCGAGAAAAAGTAAAAACGACATCGACTCCTCTACTGACCCAGTATGTCTGGAGGAAAGAAAGTCACATAACTTCCTAAATCATTACCTTTGAGAACATCCAGTAGTGTGCTTAACTGCTTACTTTCGCCCAGAATGCATAAGAATTACTCCTCAGAGTGTTCCAAATCTAATAATTCTTACGTCATGTCGATAGAAACATTATTACAGTTGTGCTGCATGGAGTGAGATGTTATTATAGCGTTAAAGGCAAAATTAAAGAAGGTATCAAGTTCCATCGAATTGATAAACCTAATTATTTAGTGTGTCAGATATTGAGAGCAAAAATGAGTATACAAGATGGTTTATTTGTAACTGTTATAGTGAAAGAAAACATTAAACTATGTGAAATTAAAAAAAATATATTCCATTTAGTGGAATATGTATTCAACGATAAACTTTTTACTGATGGACTGTTACCAGAGTGTTGTTAAAAAAAAGTATTTGAAGAGAAAACAAATAAAAATTGTATTTTTTTGTGTACTCAACGGAAAACAGTCATTTTACTAGGTAGAAATCAATAAAGAAAAGTGCCACTTTACTCGTTAGCAACATTTTACTCGTTAGCAACACTTTACTCATTAGCAAGGCAGTAACACATTTTTTTAAACGATTTATTTTCGTAGGTAGTAAATTTGAAGTCGCTTCTAGTGCTGCTGCTAATATTTCAGGATAATCTTCGAGCAAAGCTTCATCTGATTATTTTTCATTCAAACCTTTCCATTGAATACACAAAAAATAGCATGTTCAACTCGTAAGAAAACTAGCTCGTGAAAATGTAATCCACTCGCTATCGCTCGTGAATCACACGTTTTTCACTCGCTAGTAAACCTTTACTTTTCAGCTTTTCTTTACTTGTAAAACAATCTACTATTAATGCATCTATTTCGCTATTTTAATTCTCATATAAAAATTATTATTATCAATTTAATTGAACGATGACTATTATGAAAAAGCGTTGTGAATGGTAAAAGTGCTATCTCAAGTGAGTTACTAATTTCTTTATTGACTTAACCTTAATTAAAAATGCTTTCGGTTGTCTGCACCAGCGAGTTAAACCAAAAAAAGAATTCTTCTGTTCCGTTAGAATTGCAATTTTTTTTTTATTTGGAATATCCCGCCGTTTGACAGGAATGACATTTGTTTATCTTTATGATTGAACATGTTTGTTTTCAGCAAAGAGTGCCCTTAGATATTTGCTCCGAAAAGAGAAATTGTTAGTTATTCTATTTTTAACGTAAAACACTACAAAGAAATAAGAACAGAAAGATTTTTTGTTTATAAATTTTAGGTTAGCTGTCAACAAGCTCTATACTCAATTTCATGTGCATCTAAGCAAGGCATGAAAATCTGATTTTCTGTTGGTATGAAAATTACTTCGACTTTCAAAGTTGCTTGCCCTGCGCGAACCTTGATTATAATTTTTTAGTTTTGTTATCCGTTTCGGCATTGTTGATTTCAAAAGCACTGTTACATTTTTTTACTGACTAAATTAAAGTAATTCACTAATTCTTATTTGCTTTTGTCTTTGTATTTTCACCAAATAACGATTTATTGAAGAACCTATAATGAATCTGTCATAAATGTGACTTTTGTAATGTAACTAAATTAAAGGTGCTTTTACACATGCAGAGCTCACTTGATGAACATTTATATGAAATCAACTATAATTACACTACAACTGTCAATTTACACTCAAAATAACAAACCAATTAAAGTTTTCCAAAGCCTTCCCAGCCTAGGATTTCATTTGAACGCCGGATATATCTAGTGGTCATTTAAATTTATTCTCAAAGTGGGCGTTGAAGAGTCGGTTGTGAACGCACTGCTCGTCAGTCTGCAGATTAAAAACGCAAACAACGCAAACAGCTGATCCGTGATGCGTTCACAATCGCCGTCTACTTGAGGATACATTTAAATGAACACCCGATGTATGATAAATAATAATTGAACGAAAAAAAATCCATGTTTCCGAAATTTATTCTGAAAGGTTTGTGTGCTTCAAGGCTCAAACCTAGATCCAATTCTTTTTACAATGTTTCTGGAGTAAAGATAATTACGTATAATAACACGATCTGATAGAAGATTGTAGCAACAGGTCCGGCTCTAGACAGAAGCAAAGAAATAAGTGCATGTCTGGGGCAATACATTCTCACGGACGGCTTTCCATCAATAAGCAAAAAAAGTGTGTAATATCACTTGAAACACCAATGTTTTTATTAGAAAGTGCGTAAATATAGAAATAGGTACAGGATGTTTTTTGAATGCTAGTACAAAAAAAACTGGGTCATATGAAGATTCTAAAGAGTCCAGAAGGGGTAAACTAACCCTGTCCATGCACATTCTACGCCACAGACACAACAATAGTAAACAATAAGTTAAACCATAGCAACCCGACAATGATATGAACAAAAATACAACAAAATTATTATTGTTGCTTGACAACTCCAATTACGCTTTTAATTAAGACCTTTAATTCAGCAGCGTAGGCACTGACAATTTTAACCAATATTTAATTTATTTTTATCTCGAAAACGAAAAAACTTTTATTAGATAACTTTTGTGTCTTGAGTTCTACTCATGCTCACCTATTACCATCTTTTTTTGTACTAGCATTAAAAAACACCCTGTATGTATGATTTACCGCGTGGAAACTTTAATAAGAATAAAATTCGTAACTTGGACATGGTCGATTTTTGTAAAAAAATCCCGAACAGGTCAATTATTGTTTTTCCTCGCCCACATTTTGACGCATATGGTTTTTACCTATCTGTTCCCGGAAGTGAGCAACCACCCATAACTTTTTTTTTTCAAATGTAAGGGTATGTTAAGTGACACCTCGTTTGAAAGGCCACTTCGCAAGGAATACAACGCACAGTTTGTTTCCTGAATATTTTCAAAACCTACATGCAAAAAAATAAGAACCAATTTTATGAGTTGAACACGTTGTATCTTATCGTAGGTAACTTTTGCCTTCTTGCTAAAGTGTGTGTTTTTACGTGTTATTTGTTGCTTTAGAACCAATTTTCTTAGTTGCCAAGTCAATCAGATCAAATATTTAGTTCCAAAAGAGTCATATTTAACAGAAAATCTGCGTATCGAGATTCTGATGAATATCGGTTATGGTGAGAGAAAACGAAGCCATGTTGAGATTGTCCAATTAATTCGAGAATATCATCCGGATTTATCACTTATTAGCTAAGGTACCATATAAGGAAGATAGAGGCAAAATACTGCAAAGCCACATCTCGATTGCTTCAATTTTTTTCTTCCTTGCTTCCGTTATTTGTAATCTTTTCAATTCTGCATTTATCTCCTTGCGAGTGGTCCCACTGATCAGTCATGACAGTTCCGAGGTATGCACCGGGTGTCTTTTAACGACTAAAATTATTTTTGCTCGGTTGGCAACACATTTACGATTTTATGTTGGTACACTTGACAGTCAAATTCAAATATGACAGTTCTAAAGTCAAAATAAATCATTGTGATCTAGAAAATTAATCTAAAAAGCGAATTAACAGACAACTCTTTGACAAATGACTAGGCGTACCAATTATTCGGGAGTGCCAACCCACTAAATTTGACTCAATCATTAAAAGTCACCCCTGGTATATTATTATTTCTACGACCAAAATGCCTCTTATCAATTTTATAGATTAGGTAATTTTCTAAAAAAAAATCTCATCATTTTTTTCGTAAGTACAAGAAACAGGTTTCACGCATTAAGGTGTAAAAGGTTATGGTCCAGTCACTGTTTTCAAATAAGTAGAGAAGTTAGTGATTTTAAGAGCTATGAAAGCGTCGTACTGCTTCCAACCACCTGGAAGAAAATCCCTAGCTTCAGCACTTTTTTCCAGAACTATTTTCAGTTAAGATTTCTTTCAGCGCTATTTGGCTCACATATTACCAGTTTCTAGGATGTTTTGATTACTTTTTAAAAATTCAGCTCAATGGTAAGTATAATCTACGAGTAAATGCACTGCACAACATAATCTTGTATGTAGCAAATACGTAAAATAACTAAAGTCCATTCAAAAATCAAAAAACCACCAACGTCGCATTTTCCTCGATAATTACTATCGGCAACGCTGTCTAGTGTAAAATTTGGTGAGACTTGTCATTTTGAGGTTAAATGTTTATTAAGTGTCTTGTTTTTCTGGGCATGTTTAAGTAAAAATAATAAGAATCAATAAATAAATGAAACGTGCTGCTAATAAAACAATATGAACGAAATTCAAAGCAATTGAATTTTATTTTGAATCAAATAAATGTCATAATTTATAGTTACCAACATAGTATGAAAAAATATCTACCTAGGGTCTTTTAAATTTTACCAACCTAAAGCAACAGGTGGTGGTTTTTTGATTTCTGAATGGACTTTATGTATGTTTTGACACGTTTTATTATTTTTGAAGAAATTAATGTCGTTTTAAAAGTGAATTAATAATCATATGAAACAATCAAGAAAGCAAATTATAGGTAAATTTAACTAAAATTAATATTTCAAACAAATAATTTCAATTTTTAAATTTATTTTACCAGTGTCGAATGTTTCCAAAATTTTAGAAAAATACAGGGTTATTCACGAGTAATATGGGCCTTAGAAACGTTGAAACGCAACCAGTTATACATTTTTATCGCCTTCGTGGATCATTTATATTTATTTAAAGAAAAATAAAACATAGTTGGTTTTAGTTTTTTTTTAATTTGACATGAAGGTGACATCTAAATTAATGTAAATTTTTTTAGGTTATTTTTATTTAAACACAAATGTCACGTAATGACAACTGAAAATTTTCTTAAAAAAAGCAGTCTGGGATTCATTAAAAAATAAAAAGCTCAATTGGTATCTACTCGTTTGAGAAATATATTTATTTGGTTGCATCGGGACGTTGTAAGGGCCATTATTACTCGTATACAAAGATTTATTCAATGTACATTATTGTGCATATTTTTACTGTGGAACTCGTTTTGAGAATTTAATCAGATTTTTATTTTCACGTATAATATCCCGATGGATAGATTCTATCCGAAAAATTTTCAGAATATGAATCTATGCGGAGAGACATTAGGCAAGAAAATCGCACGAATACATTTTAACAATCTTAAACGACAAAAAATGTATCTAAAGTTTTTTAAAAATACATAGGTACCAAGACTGTAGAACTTTAACTTCTCAACAAATTGAACTTTTTTTTATAAAAATGCAGTATGTAATTTGAATAAAAATTTTTCAATTTTTGTTGCTATACTGGAAATATTTTTTCTTTCCACCTAGAGTTGTCAAAAAGATTTCCGGAAATATTTTATGTATCCATGGTAATAACAATAAACGTAGCTTTCTCATTGGATAGTAGATTCATGAATGCGATTTTCATAAATTATACAACTAAAGGGTTGAAAATTCTCGATTATACGAGACGTGTTACCGGAAACACCACTCGATCTACGATCTCGTGGTGTTTCCGGTATATACAAAGGTTCCTATATTCGCCCTGGTTACTAAAATAACCGCTGTAATACATGGTAACTAAAGAAAATCAAAGATTCTTATTGGTTTATAAAGTAATGAATGATATAGTCAGTACAAATTGACCTGTCAAAAATCAAGGACATATTTTTTTCTTACTTTACACTCGCACTGCATAACTTTTAATTCAATCAAAACTGTAGACAACTGAATTTTAAAATCAATAAATTAAAGTCATAATCTGTGTGAGAGTTTCAATGAATCAGCAATACAGGATCAGCGAACACGAAATTCTTTATTATTATGACAACTCAAAAGTACAATTGTTTGTTATTATATGCCTACTATGTAATACAACACATGGCAACACCAAAGGGTAAAATTGCCAAACTCTAACACCCCCCCTCAAGTTACAGCTGAGGTGTTGTCGGATTGAAGTCCCAATCCAAGAATACATCTGTCATGATTTTCTTTGGGTAAGGCTTTCGTTAGTACATCTGCTATCATTTTCTCGGTCGGTAGGTACAGGATCTTGATGGGATGTTTCTTCACTGCGTCCCGAATAAAATGGTATCTAACATCAATATGTTTCGATCTTGCATGATAGACGGAATTTTCGGTTAATTTTCCAGCATCTTGATTATCGTTAAAAACCACAAAATTGGCTAGTGATTGAAATCCCAATTCCTTGAGGTAACCAATTAGAAAAACTGCTTCCTTGGATGCATCACTGAGTGCCATATATTCGGCTTCGGTAGACGATAATGCGACGGTTCTTTGCTTTCTGGATTCCCAGGAGAAAGCAGCGCCGGAGAGTGTGAAAGTTGATCCCGTGTAAGATCTTCTGTCAATCTCGCAGTTCGCCCAGTCTGCGTCTACGTAGCAGGTTAAATTATCCTGATTCTTCCTGTAGATGAGTTTCTTGTCGATGGTTCCTTTCAGATATCTAAGAACTCTCTTAGCCGCTGTGCAATGTTTCTTGCGGTAACAATTGCTGAATTGACTTAGGACGCTCACAGCATGTGATACATCTGGACGAGTCCCCACTGCAACATACATAAGCGCTCCTATTAGCTCTCTAAAAGGAAAATTTGTGTCTTCGTTGTCATCTTCAGAATGAAGTTCAGAAAGTTTAGATCCAACTGCAAGCGGTGTCAAAACGGGCTTACAATCTTCCATACGATATCTCTTCAAGATTTCCCGGATATATCCTGCTTGAGACAGGCATATTTCATTTTCATTTTGCTCTATTTGAATGCCTAAACAGTACTTTGCTAAACCAAAATCTTTGATACGAAAAGCTTTGGAAAGAACGTCTTTGATTTGCCTTTCTCTTTCCTGATTTCCGGAGATAATTAATATATCGTCCACATAGATCAAAACAAATGTTCTCGTATTTTTGTCAACGTACACGCACGGATCTTCATTTGTTGGAACAAGTCCTGCTCTTTTCATCGTTTTATCTATTTCGTAGTTCCATTGTCGACCTGCCTGTCGCAACCCGTACAGAGCCTTACGAAGTCTGCAGATTTTATTTTCACCTTGAAGATCTCTCAACATAACTCTAGCTTTTTTCACAAGTGTATGATCATCTTCTTCTTCATTGATGATTCGTTGGAGCATTTCTTGGAGCAATGCGGGTTTTTCCATAAAAACTTCCGTGTCTATTTTGCCGTTTAAATATGCGCTTGTTACATCTAGCTGCGATATTTTCAAATTGTATCTAGCTGCTAGGGCCACCAACAATCTCAATGAGCTTAAACGAGCAACTGGCGCAAACGTGTCATGGAAGTTAATCCCGGGTCTCTGAGTAAATCCCTTAGCCACTACTCTCGCCTTACGTCGGTCTAAGGTTCCATCAGCTGCATACTTGTTGCGGAGAACTGTCCTGCAACCCACTACTTTGGCGTGAACTGGCTTGTCGACGACATCCCATGTGTCGTTGATGACTAGACTCTTAATCTCAGATAGGATGGCATCTTTCCATTCGTCCTTATCTGCACCGTGGATAGCTTCTGAAAAAGGAATTTCAGATGCTGCCATGACAAAATCTATCTCTTCGTATCGCGGATCTTCATTCGAAGTTGGTTCAATGTTCGATCTGTCGACTACAACAGGAAGATTTCGATTGTAGATCGTGTGATACTGTTTCTTCGGTCTTCCAACTTTTCCAGTTAAAATCTTGCGAGGTCTTCCCGGACCCCTCTTGGTTTTGATTGCGTCATCCATTTTCTCGATCTCTTCGTCTGGAGTGAATATCTCACCTGTGATTTCGTCTTCTTCGAAATCTTGCATCAATGGAATTTCTTGCATATTGACAGTTGGAGCATTCGTCTCTTCTAGACTGTTTTCCCCCCCACAAATGTCAATATCAACTCTTCCGCTAGGATCCGTATTGCCCAATACATCGGAGAGCTTAAACCTTCCATTTAAAGTTTCACTTGAGATTATATCTTCGTACTCATTGCTTTCGAATTCTTCGAAGAATTTGACATCTCTCGAAATTCGAATTTTTTGCTCTGACGGTATCCACACTCGATACCCTTTTGGATAATCTGAATAACCAACAAATATTCCTTCAACAGTTTTCGAGTCAAACTTCCCTCGATTAGTTGATTTATCCAAAACATAAGCTTTGCAACCAAATATTTGTAGATGACTAACATCTGGAGACTTCCCAGTCCAACGTTTATAGGGAATATCTCCGTCAATACTTTTGGAGATGCATCTGTTTCGAACGTGATTTGCTGTCATTATGGCTTCTCCCCAAAATGATGCAGGAAGACCAGATTCTAATAACATACATCTGGCAGCCTCTACCAGCGTTCTATTCTTGCGTTCTGCCAAACCGTTCTGTTGAGGACTGTAGACCGTAGTCAAACGACGTTGAATACCAGAGTCTCGGAAAAACTTGTCCATTTCCTTGTTGCAATATTCTTTTCCATTATCTGATTGAACTGCTTTGATTTTTCTTTCCAATTGTGTTTCCACAAAGTTCTTGTACTCTCTAAATTTTGATGCTACTTCGGGTTTCTTCCGAATCAGATACGTTTGAGTCCAGCGACTGTAATCGTCTGTAAAAGTAACAAAATAACGAGCACCACCCTTAGACTCAATTCTCATAGGCCCGCATACATCTGTATGTACGATGTCCAGCAGATTTGAGGATCGATTAGGGCGTCTTGGAAACGGGGCGGTAGCAAACTTGCCAGAGATGCAAATTTTGCATGGGTTATTGGTACTCACAGCGCCTTTTAATTTCGCACCAGTAACGAGATTTTCCTTCATCATTACTTCCAAATCTTTGAAGTTTAAATGACCAAAACGTCGATGCCAATTGTTAAAAATGTCACATGTCATAGTGACAGATGTAGCACATGCTTTCTGGTGATTTTCTCGAAGATAGAATAGGTCTCCATCTCGATCTGCTATCATCTTGACACGTCCACGATGATCTTGGATGAATGCCCGATTCTTCGTAAAAAGAACTTCACGATTCTTGTCCACGATCTTCGCAATTGACAACAAATTTGTTCTGAAATCAGGAGCATACAGAGTATTTTTCAATTCAATCTTCTTTGCTTGATTTCCGACGGAGGTTAGTATGTTCACGCTTCCTTTCGCAATTGCCTGAGTTGTTGCGTTACTTGCCAATTTCAGCTGGCATTGAGCTTTTTCTGAATTGATGAACAACTCCTTGTCGTTGCAAATGTGTGATGTACATCCGCTGTCCAAACACCATTTATCGTTAGTTTTCCCCGAAAAATAAGCTTCATGAACAAGTCCAGCCTTTTGGTTTTCTTCTCTCTTCTTTTTGAAGCAATCAGCAGCCTTGTGACCACGTTTACCGCAATAATTACACTTGTAGGTAATTTTGGGCTTCGAAGATTTTTCGTCTTGTTTCTTGTAGTTGTCTTTTGATGAGTTCGAATCCTTTGAGAAATGTTTAGAGAACATGACACCGCCGGTTGAACTTCCGTCAAGTTTCTGATTCCGTGCGTCATTCTCCTCGACAATCTTCACCTTTAGATTTTCCACATGAGGTAAGCTATCTCTGGACTCGATAGCGCATCGAAAATTCTCAAAACTACTAGGTAAACTGTATAGCAACATGATGGACAACAGATCACCATTTATCTCGATGTTCATTCCTTGTAATTTATCGACTGTGTCCATAAATTTTGCTACGTGTTCACGAACGTCGTCATCTTCGCGCATCTTGTGTTGTATCAATTGCTTTAATAACGTTGCTTTGCGTGCCGGTCCTTTGGATTCATATATGGATTCTAGTTTCATCCATATCTCCCGCGAAGTCTCACAACTGCGAATCTGCCTAAGTTCCGATGCGTTCATGGCGAGGATTAAGTCTGATTTCGCTTTGCGATCGGCGGCGATCCATTTCTTTTGCTCCTCTTCCGTGACAGCACGAGCTTCACCTTCACCGGTAATTTGGGGTTTAGGCTTTTCGCCGGATACATATGACCAAGTATCATTCTTGATTAGGAGGGCTTCTACCTGGATCTTCCACGTATCATAATTGCTTTTATTTAACATTTCAAATCTTGTTGAATTTGTGAAACTCATTTCCACTAAATTGCGTTAGATTTTGCACGATAGCAGTCTTCAAATTTCAATTAATCGTGAACCTGTTTGTACTGGGCCCATAACCTGTGAGAGTTTCAATGAATCAGCAATACAGGATCAGCGAACACGAAATTCTTTATTATTATGACAACTCAAAAGTACAATTGTTTGTTATTATATGCCTACTATGTAATACAACACATGGCAACACCAAAGGGTAAAATTGCCAAACTCTAACAATCTGGTCTGTTCTGAATCCACTAATGATGATTTGGAAAATAGGTGTTTCATTTATATTTCCACGCCGAATTCAGTGACTGTAAGATGTTGCTTCATTAATTTATTTTTCCACGTTTTGGTCCAAGTAACAATGTCAAAACGAATTAGTTGAAAAAGTTATGTGCTCTGATTATTAGACAAGTCTGTCTAATAGTAGGGATTCTTGTTCATTTCTTCACTTCGACGCAAATGTTGTCTTAAATACAATTTATTTAACAAAAATACATAAATAACACAATAAATACTTATAAATACTGAAACATAAATCTCATTTTCACAGTTTGCTTGTTGTATATTTCGAGTAATAATTCGTTAAAGCTGGATTGTACTGTTGGTTTTGACCAACATAACCAGCGTAATATGCTGCTTTGGTGTTGTCACTTCTGTCGACGACAGACGAGTCGCTCCTGTCCCACACGTGCTGGTGATATGGAGGAAGAGGACTTACGTATGGTATAGCGGCTCCTCTCGTGTCTTGTAGTCGCGCAAGAACACTACTTAGTCCTACTACAAGAAGGAGGAAGCCGATGAAACCGTTGTTGACCGCGGCTAAAGCCACCACGATGAGTAACGTGAATGCTATACCGAGCTTGAAAAATATTGCCGGTAGGATGATCAAAAAGCGTTTGACAGCATGGTGGACCATTGTACGCCCTGCAAAAAAAATCTTACTTAGAATGGGAAGAAGTGCGGCAATCGCATCAAAACACAAATTATAATATTTGACGTTTCTACAGCCGCAGTGAAATAATGACATGCCATGGTATCTTTTTAGGATAGGTACAGTTTTTGATGGTGGGTGGCAAAAAAGAATACATATTTACCAAAAATTTTATGAGGATAATATATACAAACAATTTATATAAAAAGGTGGGTACTCATTTTTCTCAAAAATGTAAGTATATCCCGTTGCCCATTTCCTTTTACGATGCATAACTGAGTTCATCTCTAACATAAAATGAAAGTGGACTAATGTAATAAAGTGTAACCTTTGACTTTCGTGTGGGTTTTATTAACAAACTTTCTTCAATTTTACATCTATAGAATCTTTGCATAAATTACATTTACAATATGCAGTCATGAGAAAATATTGTTTGGAGCATAATAACTGTTGTTCTAAAAAAATGTGATATATGCTACAGAGAGTTAGATAAGTTATGATAATGATTGTGTAATAAATAGTAGTATAACGCTTTTAATTGTAGTACATATAAAATTCTATGTTTTGCAACATCGCAACGAACTTGAGTAAGGTCAGAAAGTAACAAGAATAATAATTTAAAAAATATTCGTCTAAGATATGATATACAGGGTGTATTTTTAAAATGTGCCGAAATTTTACCTACGAGGTAGAAGACTAAAAGCAAATAAAAAAACATTTTTTCCGAGTTCTACATGAAGCCAGTAACTCGTGATTAAAATATCTGCACAACTTTCAAAATCACCCTGTATACATAATATTTGATAAGTGAAAAACAAAAATAAAGGAAATCGTGTTAATTTTATGGTATCTTTGATTTAATACAAAGGGTAAGGGTATGTTTAAGATGGTTATTTTTTAATTTACTAAAAATAAACTTGTTTTAAAGAAATTTCTAGATACCTTGCTCAACAAGTCGTCTCCCAAACCCTTGAATCTCTGATTTGGAATCTAATTCGTTTGATTCTGTTGCACCACAAGTACTATCGAACACACAAACGATGAAGACAATTGCAAGAACAAATTTTGTCTTCATTTTGATCGATGGAGTGCACTGAGCTGGCTGCCGTCGGCCGATACTTAAAAAATAATGATTCCCTTTGAACGTAGGAATACTCTATATGTACGCCTAATAAATTCAAAAATTCGCATTGCAGTCACGTCGGTCTAGCAGTACCTGCATGTTAGACCGTGAAGACTAAAAGTCGAAGACAATTGACAAATTCCGTGAACAGTCTGCTACACTTTTCCTTGCCTCGATTTACGTGAATACTGAATAGTGTTGTTTTTTTAAATTTTGGGGTCGAAAATCAGGTTAAAAATTCTGACATGTGCTTTGTAAATAGTGCGATGAGACGGTCAAATTTGGGGCACCGTTTGCGTTATGGACACCTAGATAATCAAATTTTTAGAAATTGAGGCTGACCATGAAAAGTCAGTACTCTAATTTGACACGTAGACAATTACTGTTAACAGTTGCTGATGAAATTGGAAGATATACTTTGACACACATACTGAAGAGTTTTTATTTAATAAGGTTAATTAAGTACAAAAGGAGTAATAAGTACATCTTAAAAAAATGTAAAAAATATTCCTAATAACAAAACAAGGATATTAATTTTTTTCTTAAATAAGAATTTTAAAATTCCCAAAATTGTTCTTTGATTAACTCTTGGAAAAATGGATTATAAAGCTTTTGCTGAATATTTTGGAATCAACAGCTCAGAATTTTTTTTATAAGACTAGGTAAGTACAAATATACAAAGAGACAATAAAAAATAAAACAATCAGACAACACAAATTATCGTACTATACTAATTTTTAACGTTTATACAGGGTATTTATAAATGACTGTCGGGTCAAGCCAGTATGATTTAGCCAACAACCTAACCTAAAAATGTGACATTCACAATTTATTCTACATATAAAGCGGCACATTCAAAATTTGGCAAGTTTTCATAGCAAGCTGGACCAGACAATCTTTTATAGATACCCTGTATAGCATAAACTTATCTTCGTAACCTTTTCGCGTATGGGATAAATATTTGAAAAAATGTTAATGTCTTTTACACATGACAATTTGTTGCAAACATCAATAGAAGTTCGTTAAAATAAAGTTTTCTATTTTGCGTTTATAACAAAGCTATTACAGCACTTAAAATAGTGCGTTAATAGCTGATTTGAATGCTGTAATAGGCCAATTTACATTTTCTAGGTTGGTAACTTTCAATGTCAAACATCAAATGCCAAACGCCCAATCATGCTAAACAAACGATACAATAATAAGTTCAAATTGAACTTTCATTTGTGTCATTTGCGTTGCCAACCAACATAAAATTCCCCAAATTTTCAAACTGAGATTTTTTATTTAAAAAGAGCGCAAAATAGAAATATAGTGTATGATAAGTGTATCGTGGTGTATGATATCTCGTTTATAAGACATTTTGTAGCACTTAGGTACTTCGTCATGGCACTCCTCGCAAGTTCGTCGTGCCCTAAACCCATGCCTACTATAAAATGCTTCTTATAAAATTCGTGTCATAATACACTAAGGTAATGCCAACAAGAAATTACTCCCTAGGATTCGCACTTTTAGGGAAACTACATTTTTCATGTTGTACATACCTATGTAACTAGAATTTTCAAAACTAATTTTGAATGCCTAAGGTTGGTTACCCATTAATGTTGACGGTTGACGTATTGTGACAACACTCTATTAATTGAGAGATTCTTACAACTAAATATGCCGCCAGAAACCAAAACTGATTGTGAAACGAAAAAACATTTATCAGTTAGCGACAAATTAGCCATTTGTAACTGTTACAGTCCAATTTTTACCCTTTTGCGATGACATCATTATCTAATAACTAGAAACAATTGAATTGATCGATCATAAATAACTATTATGTTTCAAATTTGTTGACAATTGCTTCGAAAGGTTATGTTTGTAATCAATGTAATAAGTGAAAGAAAAATAAAATTGTCAAATTGACAGGAGCATAAAATAACCACAAAGTAACCAATAATAATCAATAAAGGAAACCGTGACGTCACCTCAAAAGGGTAAAAATTGGACTATACAAGGAATTTGCTGCCTTACCTTTTGTTTGTTACCAGAAACCACATAGCCTCCAACTAACCAAATTTATGGCCAGCTAGTAACGAATATCCCTAAAGCCTAGAGAGTAATTCCGTACCTTAGAGCAAAACTTAGTCCAAAAGTTCCACTTTTCAATCTACCACTGTAGCTTAAAAGATCTTAAGATTAAATATGCCTGAAATAGCATTCAATGAACAGTATTAAGTCTACACCGCTCTTGGAGCAAAACCGTTAACAAAAAACTAAAAGAAAACAAACATTTTTTTCGGCTCTTCTATAAAATGTATACTGCTCAAGGGTACGGAATTTCTTACTGACAAATCTCTACCAATTTAGTGGGTTGGCACTCCCGAATAATTTGTATAGTCATTTGTCAAAGA
This sequence comes from Tenebrio molitor, assembly GCF_963966145.1. NCBI lineage: Eukaryota > Metazoa > Arthropoda > Insecta > Coleoptera > Tenebrionidae > Tenebrio > Tenebrio molitor. The sequence goes on along the minus strand of NC_091053.1, from coordinate 18,843,372 downwards.
GTTGTCTATTGTGTATTGTCTTGTTTTCTAGGTTAAGATTATGGAAATTCAAGGTTATTACGAATAATGAATAATAAGAATTTGATTTATTTTGACTTTTGAACTGTCATATTTGAAATGGACAGTCAAGTGTACCAAAGTACTATGGTGGACAATGAATTTGGGCCGGCCTGTCATTGGCTTGACATCAAAATGTGAAGCTGGCATTACGTTCAACTAACCCCATTTTCGATTTTTGTCATTCTTGTCATCGTGACAGCGATAATCAAAATTAAAATCGGGAAAAGAAGCGTGCACCAGAGAGAAGTGCTACTACAAATCAGTTATGCAAGTGCGTCATGATCTGTAAGTTACGAAAAGGGCGAAGGAAACGCCAAACAGCTTGAAAACCTTCAGTTTGACAATTGACAAACTGACACATCAGTCATAATGACAATAAATGGTCGCTTGCAATGACTTTTTTGAAATGTCAGAAATTTGCCGGCCTAAATTTATTGTCCGCCATAGTACCAACATAAAATCGTAAATGTGTTCCTAACCGAACAAAAATAATTTCAATCATTAAAAGTCATCCGGTACTTATCTTAAGATTTTCATTGCTTCTTTACTTGCTTCTTCACAGTTGTCACTTTTTTTTAAATTAGGAATATTAAACAGTTACTTATTATGACAATTGATTTATTTGAAATAATTTGTCAGATCAAAGAAAAATATGTAGGTATTCACAAAATGGGACATTAACTGTTTCGTTTTACTATAGTCCATTCAAAAATCAATTGGTAAAATTTAAAAAACCCTAGGTAGTTATTTTCATATTTTTTCATACTATGTTAGTAACTATAAATTATGACATTTATTTGATTCAAATAAAATTCAATTGCTTTGAATTTCGTTCAGATTGTTTTATTATTGCTCAGCACGTTTCATTTATTTATTGATTCTTATTATTTTTACTTAAACATGCCCAGAATAGAATTCACACGAACCCCTGTTAAATTTGAGTAATTTGACACTTAACCTCAAAATTACAATTCTCACCAAATTTTACACTAGACAGCATTGCCGATAATAATTATCAAGGAAAAGGCGACGTTGGTGGTTTTTGATTTTTGAATGGACTTTATGTATGGTGAAAATAATGTAAGAAGTCCCGCAGCAAAAATTTGAACTAATGAATGTATCTATGGTAATGAGCAAAATGTCATTCATTTGAACAATTCTAACTAAATTTTCATTTTTGCAGGATATCGGAAAGGTAAGAAACTTTAAAAATGTATATGTTCCTCATAGACATTATTTAATGTGCAAAAAGCAGCCACACAATTTACTATAAGATGAAAATTTTTGTTTTGAGTGTGGTTACAGAAATATTAGCGCCGCTGTCAAACTTGACATGCGACTTCTTACATTATTTTTACTATAATGTAAGATGAAACTCTTCAGCCATCTTTAACACACAGATTTTAATAAGTAGGCAGAATAAATCTGAATGTATTTATTGAATTTTCATCATTAAGGTGACAAGTCGTTATGACTTACAATAACGATCGTTCTGTTTGTTAACTGCTTTAATAGCTCTCGTTATATTCTCTTACTTTACCTACATCTAGATACATAATCAGTGGACCCTGCAAAATCAATTCTGATAGATATTTTGACCGCACTTAAAATCCACATACATATGCAACAAACAAAATAAAAACAAATAGCGCATATAAACAGAATAACCAACGTAATAAAATAATTAACAAACCGTGAGAGGTGGGAGAACATTAACAGTAAGGTATTTTTATTAGAATTGTGTTTGCCATAGGTTTTGGAAACTGTTATTCATTAAATCCTAAGTGTGTAAACAAACTCAGTGATCACAGCGGTTACGAAAATAGTATAAAATGGTTAACCTACTTACTTTAAATCTATAATTATGACAAATAATTACAAATTTTTTTATTAGTTTATCTTGGCTCTGTCTGTTTACATAGATTTCATCTCAGACTCGCATAATTTAAATCTAAGTCACCTACTTCTTAATTAATGCTTGCGAGACATGTTCGCAACCGCTTTTTTCGAACATTTTTTTTTAAACATAACGTCACTGTACTACTTTACACGGTAATAGTTTTAATATAAAATTATCACACATGATTAGATTCATTTGACTGTTGGAGTGGTAATAAAAATTAAAGAAATATGTTTTTCATGTAAAACAGTAAAGAAAACAGCTCAAATTCAAGCAGTTACTGTTTTAATTGGGTGAAGAATTGAAACGGTGCTAATCATTTAAGGAAATGAATGTATTTTTTTTAATTTCTTCTCGAGTGAAGTAATTTTGTAACATTTCCTCCGTTATTTTTGTTTCCCAAATACATACATCGCCTTCGATATTTTATGAATCACTGACCATCGAGTTTGATGCCTTCTTCATCGCGAAGCGAAACAGGTCCGCGAAGCGCTTCCGTCTTTTTCTTTCAAAACTAGGGCATTAATTCTTGGCGAAGAAGTCCGGCGCATTTCCTTATGTGAAGTCGAACAGAATGCACGCCGAGCATGTCTCACTCATAGTTGTCACGTGTTTAATAATTTTGTGTTGTTTCGATTTTTGCAATTGTGACGAGAGCATCACCAAGTGTTTGGACCAGATGAACAAAGAGAACCTCCGAAACTGTCTCCACAAAGTAAAAATGAAACGCGACAATGTTCGTTCTGTAGTTAATGTAAGTAAAATAATCGAACATGAGTTAAGTAGAGACAGTTTAAACAACAAATCGCTTAGTGGACTTGAAGAGACATTGAGTAAAAAAATGTGGAAGTTTGACATAAGCGAGGGACTAGAGATGCAAGTTAAAAAGGCGGATGATGAGAGTGTTTTAATTAAGTTTCACACCAAAGATGTAGCCGTGATGCAAAGGAAGATGCAGATGATGTCCATGAAGAACATCATGCCTTACATGATCATTCCGGGATTTTTGATGGCTGGGTTGCTACCTTGGATAATGCCCGGGATTAAAATGGTGGTTATGACGGTTTCTATGGTCAATCAAATGGTGTTCAATGCTGCGTTGTTTGGTTTGATCAGGAGTTACGTGTTTGATACGGAAAAAGAAGAACACATAGTTTACATCAATCATGGGTACAAAACGAAACAAAAGCAACATCATGTTAGGTGACCAAAAATAGTACTATAAGTGTATATAATTATGTTAATGAGTGTAATTAAGACAATAATTTATTGTAATTTAATGTAAAAATAAATACCTCCTTAATTTTTGTTATAGATTTTTTTTGTTAAAATACAATCTTTGAAATATCTACATAAATGACAAAGAATTACATTGAGCTGCATATGTAGGCAACTATAGATACATATTCCCTTGTTATTAAAATGGAATGGTCTGCAACCAAGTATACACAGAAATGAAAAAATCACTTATAGTGAAATTTTTTTAATAAACAATTGTCAATGTCAAAATTAAGAAAAAAACCACTCTGTACCACCCTAAAATGTGCTCATATGGACCAGCTGTATAACAATTTGACACCAAATCATAGTTAAGGTTATGTTCATTTCACTTACGGTACCTTTCTGCCGCGAATTCATTTTCAAAACAAATTTAATGAGAAATCAGCAGAAATCTTTTTCGAATTTGAAATAAAATCTCGCTCGTCGGGGCGCAGGCTCAGTTACATTAAAAAAATGTTGACACTCAGTGTGACTCATCGTATTATCATGAAAATCACTGTTTGGCTCATACCAACATGATAACGTTTTGACAATTGTTTATTAAAAAATTTCAATTATAGTTAAACGTGGGAAAGAAAAAGAATAATAAAAAATTAAACAATAAGCTTTTAATAACATTAACAATTAAAGATATAAAATAAAAACGGGTCAGTCGTTAATGTCACAGTGTTGGTGTACAAAGAAATAAAAAAAAATACCAGGTGACTATAAATGAATGTGACTTTTTTTCTTAAGTTGGGAACATTTTTCAAAAATTACTTTGGAAACCTGATAGGTTAATCAACACATTGGCGTACGTACGTCATTTTGACGTTTTATGTATTAATAAGTTGTGTCAAATACCCGAGTACGCCTATGTTTACGTCAAGTATTACATTAAACAGCAGAATAACCAAGAGTAGTATTATCAACCTACTAAAAAAAATCACATTCATATATAGTCACCCGGTATATAGTTTTAAATAAAATTTGAACGCATTTCGAGATCTTTTTTAAAGTTAAATCTTCTCACGAAACGATAACGAATAAAAATTACAAGGGATAATATTTACATTTTTTTCGCATTCTACAAAAGAATATAAATTGGCTTTATATACAGAGTGATTCAGGTTAAATGACCCACTTGACCCCTCGTGGCAGGCAATCCATAATACATCAAGCAATTGTTCCTTGGATTAAAATAAAATTTTCAAAATATTGAGAATCAAAGAATGTGTCGTTCAATCATTGTCAATATTGCCATTGATTGAAATGTCTTGTTGCATGTCCCATGAGGGGTCAAAGGGGTCATTTAAGCTGAATCATCCTTTGTTATAATTTTTCCGGTTCCGGTTCCGGTTCCGGGTGGTTTCCGGGTCGGCTCCATGTCCGCTTAGGGTGGACTCCGGGTCGGCTCCGGGTTGTTTCCGGGTCGGCTCCGGGTTGTTTTCGAGTTGGCTCCGGGTGGTTTCCGGGTCGGCTCCGGGTGCTTTACGGGTCGGCACCGGATGGTTTCCGGGTCGGCTCCGGCTTGTTTCCGGTAGGGCTCCGGGTCGGCTCCTGGTATGCTCCGGGTCGGGTCGGTTCAGGCCGGGTTAGATCTGGCACAAGCATATCAGGTCACGAATGCTTCATTGAATACCTCATGAGAAGCGGCCAGCGAATTAGCGGAGTGTGTATATCGTGAGTTTTTTATTTTACTGAAGATTGGATTCATGGATCTGTAAGTTTGGTTGCCTATTTCAAATGAATTGATTTGTAGCTTGAAACGGACATCGAAACAAGAATAACGCCAGAAAGTATGATCGAAGAGATGATCTCCAGCGATAAGTCGTGGGATAGTATAAAGATTTTCATCGAAAGCGTCATGAAGGAAAAATTGGGAGACGAGCGGCAGCTGCTTCGTGGGGGTGGAAACGGAACAATTAGCGATCTACAGCGCCTATATACAGGTGTTTTCGAAGTTGAGGCGTTCTTATTCTTATTTTAGCCTAAATCCTCTTAGTAAAGTGTCCGTATTAACGGAGATGATTGTATATTTTTATTGTTTTCTAAAATTTTGAGTCCGGTCCTGTCTATTTCTCCGCTGTACAATGGCCAGAAATAAAAACTAGCCATCACTTTTCTGTTACGTCAAAATCCAAATGTGTAATTCATGGTTTAATGACACTGACATTTAAATGATGTCTAACTTTTTTTGTCGGTCACCGTACTAGATTAATAAATTGACGTGTCTTTCTGGAAATCGCTCTGCGTACTCTCTAGACGCTGCAGCTGCATTCTGATAACGTGATAACATTGCCGATACATTAGCAACATATCTGTGAGGGTGAGCTAATTATTTTCGTAATGAATTGAAAAAAAAAACGGGTCTTCCATTAAAAACATGTCTAAGAAATCTTTTTTCTGGTCGTTGGTCATGTTCTCGGCATTTTCTACCGCCTTGTCCTTCTTATGTTTGTCCCAGCAAAATGAGCTGCACCTAATACCGTGCGATCAAAAAAGGCGTTGAAATCTTGAGCGCATGACGAATGGAATGGAAGTATTTCTGGTTGCATATACCTGTTACAATTTAAATTTCGACATTTTTGCCGAAACTCTTCGTTATTGAAAACACCATTACGAAAATAAGATTAATCTTTAATGTCCTGAAGTAAAAACAATTTTTGTGTTAACGCTTGATTCATAGTGACAGTTGTTTGACGTTTATTAGGCTAAGTTTAAAAATCTGACACTGTCAAAGTCATAGCCATCTATAGTTGACTCAAGTTGCAAAAAACCACTTGTCATTTTGCAACAGCATTTTTTTCATGTTTTTGAACCAAATAAAGGCACAAAGGGACCAGAAAATCATAGTTTGAGTTGAATATTTTCCATATAAGTACAGTTTTAAAGTAATTTCCAATTACTAATGCCATAAAAGTGCTGTTGCAAATGCAAAGTGGTTTTTTGCAGCTTGAGTCAACTTTAAGTAATTGTTGATCGCACCGTATGAGCAAACCTGTCGCTGCTAATAACAACTTTGTGTCTTGGTCCGCCATCACTGATTTTTTGACTTTTATTTTTGCACTTGCGTACCGAATGCGATAGGCCAATAAAATGGTCTTTCGTCGACTACGGCACGTCGTCAGCGGTACCGTCAACGCTTGCGTCATACGCACGGACGTCAATCTAAATCGAGCTTTAAATGCTGAAACAACGATGACGTCATGGACGACCCATATGAAACAAAAGTTGGGAAATTGACAATAAAAATCAGGGGGTTCCTGGAATTTTTCGAATATTTATATTCAAAAATAAAGATTTTATTCCAATCTTTATGTACACTCTACATATAATTATTACATACATTGAACCACTTTTTCTTGTAAATATTGGGAAAAAATCATTGGCAGTTTTTTCCAAAAACTACCTCTTTTCTCTGCAAATGTTAATTCAATTTTTGCTTTTTTTGCTTGCGACAAACGGAAGATATTTTTTTAATACTTTGATACAAAACAAACAAAACAACTAAAGTCGCCACTGACACCACCACAATCACATCTAGAAGGAAATACTGGTACCAAGGCAAATCTAAACCTGCCACTCTTAAATGTGGGGCTCCTCCATGTCGTATCACATACTCGACCCAATAAATTGCCGTGTCCAGTGGACTAACCAGTCTGTCGCGAAAAATTTTTGATCTGCTCTTGGCATTTTTGGTGTATCTAAAAGAAATAATTTACAACACGCGGTGACAACAATTTCGCAAATTTTACTCTGGATTTGTCAAAAGTTCGTTAATATTGTCGGTTAAAGCTTCTTCAGTAACTTCTTGGAACCTGATCGAAAGCCCTATTCCTTGATTTACTAATTCCCCAGCATTCAACATTTGATCACCAATGATTGGTATCACCAGAGCTGGAACTCCGTGGTAAATTGTTTCCGTTGTACTCAAGAAACCGCCATGGGTTATAAAAAGTTTAACATTTGGATGAGCTGTAATAAATTCATCATTCATCGAAACATTTTTTTTTTTTTTGTCATTATTACCTAAAATGTCTTGTTGTGGTAGCCACTTTGCCAAATGAACATTTGCCGGCTGCCCTGGAAGACTATCTTCTTCCCATTTCCATAAGACTGTCTCTTTCAACTTAGAAAAAGCTTTGAGAAATATTTGTCTTTTTTCTTCAGCAAGAAACGCACTCTTTAAATATGAACCCAAACTGAAATAAACCACACCCTCTTTGGCCCCATCCAGCAGTTTTTGTAAGTCTTTGGGCAGTGGCTTTGGAGGTTTCATATGAAGACCACCAACATCGATCATGTTTGGGACGCGCGGAACAGGCGGATGAATGCTTGGATGCGAGTTAAGAAGCAAAATTGAAGCATTGTACATTACATCATATAACCTAGGTCCGTTTGGAAAATATTTCTTGACTAGCTTCTCTTGTTGTGGCAACATGTACAAATAATTCATACCTTGTTCGCCGACGTACGCTACAGTGTTAAGTAATCTTTGGAAAAATGACATTTTGCCGGACAATCCGAAAAATACATCCGGTATGTAAGCGAGGGGTTGTGGATTTCCAACTAATTGATTAATCCAAGTATTAACACCAACTGCGCTAAAGAGAACAAGTGGAGCATTGAAATGAGGTGCGAGAACATTTTGTGCATCATTTATAAACATTTCCACAATAACAACGTCAAACTTATTGCCAGAATGGATAAGTTTTTGCACATCTGTATGATTGATAGTTTGTTCACACATTTCTATATAACTCGAAAAAATCGGGAGAAGGGCAAGAATGCCTTTCTTTTCCATTTCGAAGACATTTATTTCTTTCACCATACCTGGATGATTTTTGTTTTTTTAACTGAATTACAATAGAAATGAACTTACGTTCGTGCTCTTCAGCAAACCCTGTAAGTACAATATTCGTGTACGAACCATTTTTTGGCGGAATCTTATCAACAAACGGACTAACCATTGTTACGTCGTGTCCCTTTTCTGCCAATCCTTTCATTAAGGTATTGCTCAGAATGTAATGACTAGGTACTGGCGCTGGAAAAACTCCCAAGATCCTTGCGCTGTGTGCAGCATCAAGTATACACAACAGCCCAACAAGTAAAACAAACATGTTGACTTATATTTTTTGTTGTTGACACACGAACTGACGGCATTGGAAAGCTGTCATTGTTGTCTCGTCTGTCATGTCCATATGCTGTCAGAGCCTTTTTACAGATAGCCATTTAACCGACAACTTTTTCACCGACAGGCCATTTGACCTACAAATTTATTGACATTAACGACAATACGTTTGAACGACAGCGTTTTGAGTCTTGACCAGAGAATTCTTTCGATACTTTATATGTACATATTTCTATTTATGTACAGTACACGCTATGAGAACCAATTTTACATTGACTTTGGTACAGTTGCGGCCCCTACAAACTCAGACAGTGTGAAAAATAAAAAATGTTGGCTGTGTAACATGGTCCTAAAATTGAAGTTTATAAAATGTCACCCAACTGAAAGAAAGTCAGTGGCGTATAAAATAAAGAATTTGAAAAATTGAACAAATCAAATACAATAAAGTTAATATTTTATTGTATCACCGTTACCATCTATGACCATTTGGAGTCTCCTCGGCATTGACAGAACTGTGCGTTGTACACAATCCACAGATATTTGCTCCCATGTATCCGAGATACTTTGAATTAATTCTTGAAGATTTTGGGGCAAGATCTTAGTATTAATTTCTTTGGCCATGATACCCCAAATATTTTCGATGGGGTTGAGGTCTGGGCTTCTCGCTGGCCAGTCTAATGTGGTTACTTCATTAGTTTGCAAAAAATCTCTTATTAGATGCGCTGTATGAATAGGGCAATTATCCTGTAGGAATACAAAATTATTTCCAAAAATGGGTAGAACTGAAGGTAACAGTGCTTGCTCCAGAATATCTCTATAAACTAAAGCTGTCAATCGTTCTTCCACTATAACACATATTCCCGTTCCACGGGAACTCACCCACCCCCAAACATTCACAGAAAAACGTCCACTACGCTTAATTTTATGAACATATTGTTCAGAAAATCGTTCACCAACTGGTCTATAAACACGAACCCGTCCATTACTGCATGATTGAAAAGTTTTTTCATCTGAAAAGACTACATTTTCCCAAAAGTTGACATTGTTTATATGTTGAAAGGCGAAACGCAGTCTTTCTTCTTTATTTGCTACTGACAAAAATATCTTATTGGCCGCGCTTCGATTTCGTAGTTCACTCTCTTTTATTCTTTTTCGACTGGTTCTTATGGAACCAGGAAAATTGGTTTCCACTTTTGCTCTTATTGCGGTACTAAAAGGGTGCTCCCTTAGAATATATATTGATATTCTCTGCCACTCTGAAAGAGTTTACGACATTTTAAGATCATCTCGTAAGATTTGCAAAATACCTACGTTGTCGTTTTCTTCTAATAATTCCAGTTTCCTCAATTTTTCGTTTTGCCAAAAGTACCGTGTTTTTATCAACGTTTATTTCATTTGCGATGTGCCTAATGCTCATACCGTCCTCTAGTCTAGTTCTAATTATCGACTTTTGCAGTTCGTTTAATTGAGGCGTTGTAAAAATTGTGCACGCTTCTGACTTACAAAAAACTGACACTGACATTGCCATACCGGATAAAAGTCAAATGTACACATTACAAATTTTTTGAATTTGGCAGAATGTGTCAAAAGCCGGTGTCTGAGTTTGTAGGGGCCGCAATTGTACCTACTTACCTACTTGAAATATTGTTTTGTTTAGTTTCACAGGGATGCTTACGCCGATTTAAATTGTTTTTAGGCTCGTTTTTGTAGATTGTAAATTCTGTCATTATTTTCTTAAAAACTGATAATGATCAATGGATATTCTTGTAACAAAAGGCAAAAAATTAATAAAAGGTACAGTCGATGGACAAATAAAACTGGGACAAAAATGACAATCACATAAGTCAAAATTTACAAATTTGCATCGTTTAATTACGGCTTTATCACAAATAGGTTAACTTTGGTATGACATATTATACAGACACTGACAAATATATTGACAATTCAATGGTCTGATTTACATAGATTAAATTTTAAGTGTCCTAGTTTTATTTGTCTACCGACCGTACCTAATATAATATAAATTCGGTACAGGTTGCAAAGACACACTTGTCATTTGCAACAGCACTTTTATAGTCCAATTTTTACCCTTTTGAGGTGACGTCACGATTTCCTTCCTCGCTTTCTCTTTATTGAAACGACAGAAACAGAAAAAAAACAAAAAAAAGGCACGTTTATTTATTGATGGTCACTTTGAGGTTATTTTATGCTCCTGTCAATTTGACAATTTTTAATTTCTTTCACTTATTACATTGATTACAAACATAACCTTTCGAAGCAATTGTCAACAAATTTGACACATTTATAGTTATTTATGTTATGATCAATTCAAATTTGTTTCTGATCCTAGCTCAAACATACGTAAAGTTACTAGATAATGACGTCATCGCAAAAGGGTAAAAATTGGACTATATGGCATTAGTCATTTTAAATTACTTTAAAACTGTACTTATATGGAAAATATTCAACCCAAACTATGATTTTCTGGTCCCTTTGTGCCTTTATTTGGTTCAGAAATATGAAAAAAATGCTGTTGCAAATGACAAGTGTGTCTGCAACCTGTACCGAGTTTAGGTGTTTAATGCCCTTTAATAGTGTTTTGAATATTTACTGTTAATACTTGTTCAATTATACTTTCTTGGTATTTAGTCTGAAAAAAAATGTACAGGACGCTGTGGATAATAGTAGATTATTAAATTTGGCGCAAATAAAAGTTCGTTGAGGGAGTACTACCATATGAGCAACAATTACTGATGTTTGAGTGGGCAATAAATTCTGGTGATTTTTGGTGACTTTTATGTCATGTTCCAACGAGAAAACCATTTTATTAATAAACGATTACAAAAACCAAGAGTTTTAAATTTGAAATGTATACCAGCTGTCAATAATGTCAATAAAACAAACCGAAATAGGTACAATTCACAGTCTTGAAAATTTTATGTAAAATTTTTTTTTGCCAAATGAATCAGTTATTGTTGCTCACCCTGTATTAAATTTCAAAGCAATTTAAAGTGTTCGTTGAATTTACCTGAAATTCAAATTAATAGCGACCTTCTGATTGGTCAACTTTAATTGTTAATTACAAAAAATATATATCTACTATACCCTGACCATTTTTTAACGCTATGGCTTTCATTTATCACCTACGAAAGCGCACTCTAAATCTGATTCGGGAGTTCTGGGACGCTATACCATAAAGGCAGTGTGTTTTGATGTTTCTCGAGTTATAATAACAACAATGAAAAATGCTTCACAAAATGACAATATAGGACAAATAATTCATAACTCGAATGATAAGTTGTAAGTTGTAAGCTTTTTATAAAAGTGAAAATATGTATGTCATCGATTAGCATTTTCTAGATTCGTGTAACGTCGACACCAACAGCACTTTTAAATTAGTTTTGGGAAAGTTTGATATAAAAATCAATTAAATATAATTGAAAAAAATTAATACATTAATCTTACACCTTAGCAAAAATAAAAACAAATATATTCTTAAAACATATATTGTTGGAAAACACAATCTTACATGCTACATACACGTACATGTACAAAGTGATCGAAAAGAAAATAAATCAGAGTAGGTGTTGCAAATCATTATCGATCATGTCGCAGCGGAATTCAATGCAAATAAGCGTTCAATGCATGGACGTAGACAATTTGCGATCTCGAACGCTACTTCATTATAAATTACACCTCATGAATTTTAGACGCAGAATTGTCCATTTTATTATTATTATCTGATTATCGAGAAAATTTATAAAATAAACAAGATCAACATTTTACATTCGTAAGAATGGGTAATTTACCAGCTTTATTGCTTAACGCGACGCTACTGGTAAGCAAAAAATGTCAAAGAAACGTCAGTTTTAAAGCAAGGTGTTGATGTTAACCTTGAAAAAAAGTTTTCGATTTCGGCAAAGTTTACGGAAGTGACCTGTAATTGTAAGCAACAATTCCAGAATAAGTGATAAAATGGGTTCTATAATTGAAGATAAAGCATTAATAAATAATTAATCCATAACAAATTTTTTGAGAGGTAGGCAACCAATAAAACAACTGTGCATAGCAAGTATACACTAGACATATGTGTGCGATTACCTAAGCTAAGACAGACGTTTCAATAAAACAAAAGATGAGGTAGCACTCTTGATTTGTTTTCTTGTTGAACACTGTATTTAGTATTAACTACAAATAAATTACATCCAGTGAAGGTGAAAACAAAAATTTTTGTTTAATTTTTACTAACATAAATATACAGTGTGGAATAAAATGATTTACATCTAGTTACCTTTGCATTACCTTTGTAAAAATACGAAATGCCGCTCTACAAAAAAAAAAGAAAGCCTAACCTCAAAATATATATCCAAATTCCAAATGTGATTTATTGCGAAGGGATGATATGAATGCAAAGTTGAGATTAAAATTAAAAAGGAGCTAACAAAAGCAATTCACAGCTGGTGTTGAAAGTGGCCACCAACGTTTGTTAATGCAATTTAGTAAATTGTAACAATTGTCAATTCGATTGATGATATTATTTATTGACAGAACTAATAGTTTACATGTACAAAAATTCCAAAGGTAACTAGATGTAAATCATTTTATTCCACGCTGTAGAATCATAATAAATTATTTTATCATACCACACGCCGGTAACAAGTTAAAAAGTTACAAATCACAAAAATCAACAAAACTCATTGATTCAACATCAACTTTACTGTACAAACTTGGGTAACTTTTGATGATGAATCTCCACCAGCTCCATATCATCTGTCTTCATATCTTTGTCCCCCCAACCCCATATATTGTCGTCGTGATGATGATGGTGACCATTATCATCACCTTCGGCAGGAGCATCCACAACTCTGCTGCCGTCGCCAGTTCTTTTAACCCTTTTATTGATCAGTTCCGCTGACACAGTTTTTAAATCGTAAGCCCATCCAATTTTTGCCATCAGATCAAGGAATGCCGTAGTGACGTTCATTTTGTAATCTCCCAGCTCGGCTGTTTTGTAGTCCCATGGAAAGACATGATGGTAGTTATGCCACCCTTCTCCTAGAGCTGCTACGGCTACAATTTTGTTCTCAGCAGCTCTGATGTTTCTAAAAATGAATGTTACTCCGGAGTTGTGCAGATTATTTAAGTGTCGTACTTGTCGTAAGGCTTGACACCCCAGACGTGAGCTACGCTGTTCACGAGCCAGGTACAATGGAGTATCACGACATATCTGAAAATGGCTGCGGTGTACCAACACACTGAAAGGTGCTCGTTCCAGAAGTACCAAGGAACAATTGCCGGAAAAACGAAGGTCAAAAGTAGAGCCAAAATTATGTAATATCTGGAAAAGGTAAATTAAAAGTGAATTATATTGCCTTGGGAAATACTCGTAATAAACAGTGGTGGATTATATTTGTATGTTTTTCTACAACCCCTCTAGTAAAAGCTTCCTTACGTACGTGTACAGTAAATTAACTCCGCCCAGTACTTGTCAGGGAATTTTACGATTTAGCCAAATTATGATGGCAGCACCTATGACAGTTGCTAAGCAACGGCCGGTCAATTGACAGCAAAGAAATTTTGCGACAGATACGAGTGTTTATCAAACATTTCTGAATTGGAAAGAAAAGAATAACATTAAATTCTTTTCAGAGAATGTACTGTTGGCATATTTCGAAGACAATTCCAATACAATAAAACCATCTGCTAAAATAATGCATTTCTGTTGTATCCGCAAGTGTAATGGTTGTAGAAAAACATTTTTTTTAGAAATTTTGTGGGGATTAGTACGGGTCGTAGAAAAAATATAGTACATTACTCAAGTAGTAACGAGATTACGTACACGTGGATTTACATTACTCGCTCCTTCGTCGCTCGTATGCAATTCATCCACTTGTACGTAATATGCTCTTTACTACTCTCGTAATCTAATATACTATTACTCACTTTCTTTGAAATCTAACAACGGGATCGGATGCTACGTCGCTCATGTCCACGGTTTTTCCTTTAATGAAGACATCCTTGTGCTTTTTGATCATCAACCATCCTATGTGCGAAAAGAAGAAACCTCTGGTTGAATTATGAGGATCGGCATCTGTATCAGTAAACTTGTGATGAACTCTGTGGTCTCTGACCCATTCGTATATGTCATTCTGTAAAGTTATAGTTTGAAAGACCGCCAACAGAATTCGCAACGGCAACTTGGCTTTGTAGCTTCTGTGAGCCCATAATCTGTGTGCTCCTGCGGTAATTCCTAATGATGAAAAAAGCGAAAAAAAGTATCCTGCAAGAAAAAATACGTATAAAAATAACGCTAGAAGTCACACAAGATTCAACGTGAGGACCGTTGTTATTAAGGTTTACATGAAGAGCAAGAAATTTGAAAAAAAAACATTGTGGGTTATGAGGAATGAAGTTTTTTATTATTTTTGAACCTGCTAATAAATGTTAATAAATTATTTGAACAATTTTTCCTGGTTTGGCAGCGATAGCGAGCAGACGTGGAAAAAGTGCAGAGATAACAAACGTAAACAACGACGAGTGAGTGAGAGGTGATAAGCAGAAGACAGCGGGCAAGAAAGAGAGGGCATGCCGAAATCGCCGAAAGCAAGGAAAGAAAGCAGCAAGAGAGAAAGAGAAGAGGGTAGGATGTCGGAAGAAGGCCTGAACCCATTCAGAAAGAGTTCCAGAACTGAAAGATCCCCAAGTAGAGGCGAAGAAAGAAATCAAAGCAAAGAAATAGAGAAGAAAATAAAAACAGTGCTCAGAGAGATAGAAGAGGATATGGCGGGAATAGTAGAGGAGAGCAGAGCACGAAGAAAGGAATTAGCGGCAGCGAGAGAGAAAGAGGGAGAGCAAGAAAGAGAGGACATGCTGAAATCGTCAGATATAAGGAAAGAAAGTAGCAAGAGAGAAAGAGAAGAGGGTAGAACGTCGAAAGAAGGCAAGAACCCACTCAGAAATAGTTCCAGAACGAGAAGATCACCAAATAGAAGCGAAGAAGAAAATCAAAGCAAGGAAATGGATAAGGAAATGAAAACTACCATGATAAGAGAGATGAGAGAGGAGATCAAAACACTAAGAAAGGAATTAGCGGCAGTGAGAGAGGAGAATGGGGAGCTAAGGAAAGAATTAGCGACAGTGAGAGAGGAGAGGAGAGGAAGAGACGAAAAAGAGCAGTTGGAGAAGGCAGATTGGATGAAAAGGATGGAAATGATAGAGGAAAAGATGGAACAAAGAGAAAAGAAGGAGAGGAAGAATAATGTTATAATAACTGGAATAGGAGCAATAAGTGGAAATATAGAGAAGGGGGTGGAAGAATGGTTAGAAAGGGAGATAGGAGTGAAAGTGAATGTAAAGGAAGCATTTAAAATAAATAAAGATAAGATGATGCTGGCAAAAATAGAAAGTTGGGAGCAGAAGAAGAACATAATGCTAAGTAAGAGTAAGTTAAAGGAAAAAAAGGGTGAGAGGATGTATATAGATGACGATTTGACAAGAGAAGAAAGGGAAACACAAAAGAAGTTAAGAGAGTTGGCCAGAGAGGAGAGAGATAGAGGAAAAAGGGTGAAAATAGGAAACAGGAAAATACAGATAAACGGGGACTGGTTTAGATGGGATAAGAGACAGGAGAAACTGAAGAAAATTTGCTAAAAGAAGGAGAGAATAAGAAGACGACTCGACGAGAAAATGTACAAGGAGAAGGTGAATAAAAAGGTAGGGGGACAAAGACACAGAAAAGTAAGAGAGAAGAGAGAGAATAAGAGAATCGAAGTACAATAGGGAGGAGAAAGAGTATGTGTGAGAGAGGAAAATGATAGCGGGTTGCAGAGGTGGGGACGAGGAGAGAGAGAACAGGAATGGGAAGGAAGGAGAAGAGAGAGAGAAGGTGCAAGAAGTGACGCGAGGATAGTGAGAAGATCAAACACATGCGGCGAAATGAGAGAGAGAAAGAGAAGGGAATGGGGATTAATAGGGAGCGAAGACGGCAGGGAGATGGATGAAAGAATAAGCAAGAGGAGAGAAAGAATAGAGAACGAGAGGAGTGAGGGAGAACAATAAATTGTTATTTTTTATGGTTTGTAATCAGGAATCTGAAAGCCCGTAGGGCAAAATAAAGCATTTTTCGTAGTCATTAAACAATTTTTGAAAAATATTTTTTTAAACGATTATGTTAAAATAAAAACTCAACTAACCCCATACAAATGTCTTCAACTGCATCACTGCAAACAGTAAGTAAAGTCCATAAATCGCCGCTACGTGTAAATAAATAAATATTACAACATTTCTCCACACTATTTGCCATCGGTGTTGAGGTTTGGTCGACTTAACGTAAGGTTTGATCTGTGGTACTTCTTGCTGCACCCCTGGCTTGCTAATAATCTGCACAGGGTCAGCCGAATTGGTTTCAGAAAGAAACAAGGAATTGCCGAGCTGGTTTGGAGCCATGACTCTAGGATAAACTAATCAAATTAAATTGTTTCAACTGGAATTTGAAAGAATTTTGTTATCAATCCTCCTGGGAAGACACACGTTTTTTAAGCCTACAAAGTAAGAGTCGCATAATTTTTTTTAAACACAATTATTGTGACATAGTTTTGGATTAAAAAAAAATGTATGCCAATCTTACTTCCTATTGATGAATGGTACGCGTTTAACACAAATTTTAAGCGCTGAAGGAACAACGAAACGAGGCCATAAGATACATCGGCTCAGTGAAAGTCATCAACGAGACTAGGTTTACGACTTTCGTTAACGTTGGCTATTTTCCACTCCAGACGAAAAGAAATTATATGTATTCACAGTTGTCCTGTAACTACTTGGTAAATATTTTCTGTGACAATTTTATCGTTAGTTTTAATTTCACATTTTACTTTTCTTTACAACTACATAATATCGTGCGTTCAAATGAAATCCTGGGCTGGGGAGGCGTTGGAAACCGTCAATTGTTGTGCTTTTTTACAGCGTAGATTAATTGGAGGATGTTGACAGCTAACCTAAAATCTTTCTTTTTTTTCTTTGCAATGTTTTACATTAAAAATAGAATAACTTACGCAGCCCAGGATTTCATTTGAACGCACGATATAAAATGCATTCATATTGTTTTGACACAATGGGAAGCCATAGAAATTTTGCATTTAATTTGGTAGTAAAGCTGTCTGTTGAATTAGGTTATGTTTTTCTAAGTTTGAGGTTATCAATAGCGTCAATGTCTAGTGCGTTGTTGTCAGTTTTACGAGTTTGCAACAGAAGAATACTCAGACATCGTTGGAAATTTAGCAACATGTTATGTTCATTTTGATAGGTCCGCATGTCTGGCACTTTAGTGACGGAAATCAAAATCAAACAGTGTGTTAAACCTTAAAAAAATAAAACATGGCCTCCCATTATGCTAAAACAACGTGAACGGTGATTATGGTATTTGAGCAATACTGTAAATTTGACAATTTATCCTACTCTATAAATGAAATGATTGAAATGGGTATTGCACTTTTTTTTTCTATCCCACTTCTGAAATTGTTGCAATATTTTTTTTTCTGAAATCCCATTTTTGAAAATTGTTGTTACAAATCTTCTTCTATTGTTGTCAGGATGGTTCAGGAATAACACTGATTTAAATATTTAATGAATATTTTGAGAAATTGCGTGAAAATGGAAACGAATGTGGAAAGTTCGTTAGGACCGTTGAAGACTGTTTGTCGTAAAGTTGTGGCAAACGTGAGATTTGCGAGAATCGGACCAACGCACAGTGGGAAAAATTACCGAAAAGCTGGCTAAAATGTCGAAAGAATGAAAATAATTAATTGAAAATTGAGAAATAAGGGGTTTTCGAGATCACTGATTACGCATGTGTTCTTAGTTTTTCCAAAAACAAAATGGCGGATACAAAATGGCGATTCGAAATATTGCCAAGTTTATCAATTTTAATGAAATTTAGTAATGGGGCTGCTTTTAGGTCACTGATTACAAATTTTGTATGTCTTTCAAAAAAAAAAAATGGCGGATTCAAAATGGTGATTATAACGTTAGAGTTTTCGTTAAACTTGGTTTAATGATGCTTTGTTGCCGTTGACAACCGTAACAAAGAAATTTTAATTATGAAAAAAATTTATGATTAAACGCATCTGTAAACATTTTCGCTTTTTGCACTTCACCATTTCCGAAGAAAAATAAAAAAAAAGAAAAAGCGCAGGTGGGCGCAGCTAATTTTTGCAGAATATTGTACAGGAAGGTTTAATAAACAATATAGGAGTGATAATGATAAGAGAGTGGGCATATGTGGGATTTTTTTTGTATGTCACGTTTAATTCAAGATTTTTGTATGAGATTTGCGAAAAATACAGCTATATAGATAATTCAGAATAAGTGGCATCGCGGTTATGTCGAAAAATTTAGTAAACATGTGAAACCGTCATTACTTTATTCTGAGGTTATGCGTTACATAATTTTGACATGGTTTTCACCCACAGCAGAGATAACCCCCAGACAAATAATACACTTTTCATAACTGAAACAAGGAAATTCCAAATACTTATAACAAGAAAATAAACACAAAACGATTCCAATGATAATATCAAGATCAAATTAAAAGCGAAGGTTACCAACGGCATCGAAACTAGGGTATTATTAGCAAGGGTCTTGCTGCCAACGTAAATTTGAATTTCCAACGCCTACCGCGATGTCACTTATTCTGAATCATTACACTAATAATTACAGGTTTGCAATTAATAAATATTTTGTGGTAGGTACATTTCATTCTACATTCCTTGAACAAGATGAACCATTTTGTTGCACTTTATTAACGTAATTTCTGACAAAATAAGAAGCGAAACAATTAACATCACGTTTGACGCTCAGAAACACGGAACATTTAATATTCGTTTCACTGCTCACTTTTTAAGCGATGACACGAAGGTATAAAGACAACTGTGACTTATTAATCGGTTTATTTTATGCCAGAGGTCCTCTAGGAATAATTTATGTGCGAGAAAGTCCCTAATTCAGACTTCGATTTTTCGACTTTTGACCAGCTTTTTGGTATTATTTCCCACTGTGCATTAGGATTAGGCACGGTCTAATAAATTGTATGAGTAAGACAACGGTTAAATTGGAAGTCGGATTTTTGCAACAATTTTCAGAAGTGGGATTTGAGAAAAAAAATTGCAACAATTTCAGAAGTGGGATAGAGAGAAAAATTTGCAACATGGGAAAAAGCTATTTCTGTTGATAGGGATGAAAAGATTAAAATGAAGAAAATATTTTTCTTTGAAAAAATAAAGTTGACCTATTTGAGTGCTTTTCGAAAACTTCAACGGAAAAGAAGATATTTTCATTATTCCAAACTCTTGGACTGCATGAAATTATTTTACAGTATCTTAAATGAACAAAATCTGATCCTTCAGGCCATTTATACTTCTTAGATATTTTCAAAAGTTAAGTGATTTTTTTTAAATATCTGCATTTTTCAAGATTGGTGCTATTGATAAATTGTCAAAAATTCTAAATTTACAAATCGAAACAATCAAAATTGCACTTACCTATATTTTTGCTAACACTACAATCTAAAACTACTTCACCAAATTAACTACTTCCAGATTGCTTTAAAAGACACGACAATCACAGAACGAATGCAGATTTAGAACTTTCTTCCGAAAGCTTTATAACATTGATCTTCAAACCTTTATGGCCTAATGCCTACTTTTTTATCTTCGTTCAGAAACCGTCTTTTCCTATCTGTATCAAGTGAATGTGCGTGTCTACTATCGCTTTCCTTCTTCATCATTAACGTGGATAACTGGCTATCCTTGTCATGTGTGCGTGAAAAACTGGTACCTGATTTCCGATCGTGAATTTCTCCCGCCTTTGAACTCTTTGAATGTGTGTCAAGACCATGTCACCACTTTCGCCAAAGTTTACTTCGCTTCCACTATCGTTACGGAACGAAGTAAATCCTGTTTTATTCACGTTTGTCCTGTGTTTTGTCCTCTTATAATGGCACTAAATGTGCAATGCAGTTTTACACTTAAGTTATGACATTAACTTTCTTCTCCTTTTTCATACAAAGCAACACGAAAGTTAGTAGAAAAATTATGATGTATTATACAGGGTGTCTCAAAATTCGCGAATTTCGAATACAGAGCGTGGTAGGGAAGGACCCAGTGGAGCGCGAAAAATACTTAGAAAAAAAATTCGCTCTTCCTGAAGAAGATGTAAGCACTTTAATTTTGTTCAATACATAGCAGCCTTCATATCCACAGTGACAAAATACTATTCTAGTTACGTTGCTGTTCCATTTTTAAGAAAAATTACAAAAATTTAAGATTTTTTTACTCCAAAGTAAAGCTATTCTTCAAAAAATTGTTTTACATGGTAGTAATCCTTCTGTATGTAAAGTGTAAAAAACACTGAATGTGAAGTAGAGTAAATCTTCTCTTATTCAAATTTGGTTATTCTTGGCTTGGAAATATTCAGGCTCAATTTCTAAAATTCGAACATTTCTTGAACGCCCCAGATTGTGAGTTGGAGAATGAAGTCTAGCTGCATTAAACTAAATACAAGATCGGTGAATGATTTTTTTTTGAAAAAATATAATAAAAATTACTTATTGCTAGTGCAATTCCACTGATCACAGCGTAAATAACCGATTATTTCTTGTCTAGACGGGAACCATTCACATAATATTAACCGTCACCTTACCTAATTTAACCAGTTTACCTTGACATAGAACATCGCCACACAATCAATATTTATAGATTCTGCCCAAAATTTCTCCTGTTAAACACATTTCCCAAGGTTACGGAAACAATCAAAATATGTATTTATTTTGAAATTAGTTTTGTTTAATTTTCGTCAACATAAATATACAATTATAATAAATTATTTTGTGATACTGCACAATGGTAACAAGTCAAAAACTTACAAATCACAAAAATCAACAAAAACTTATTGACTCAACAACTTACTGTACAAACTTGGGTAACTTTTGATGATGTATCTCCACCAGTTCCATATCATCTGCTTTCATATCTTTGTCCCCCCAACCCCATATACTGTTCTCGTGATGATGGTGGTGACCTTCGGCAGGAGCATCCACAACTCTGCTGCCATCTCCGGTTCTTTCAACCCTTTTATTGATCATTTCAACCGACGCAGTTTTTAAATCGTAAGCCCATCCAATTTTTGCCATCAGATCAAGCAATGCCGTGGTGACGTTCATTCTGTAATTTCCCAACTCGGCTGCTTTGTAATCCCATGGAAAGACGTGATGGTAGTTATGCCACCCTTCTCCCAGAGCGATGATTGCTACAGTCTTGTTCTCAGTAGCGTTGATGTTTCTAAAAGTGAATGTTAGTCAAGTGTTGTGCAGATTATTGAAGTGTTGTACTTGTCGTAAGGCTTGACACCCCAGATGTGGGCTGCGCTGTTCACCAGCCAGGTACCATGGAGTGTCACGAGATATCTCAAAATGGCTACGGTGTACCAACACACTGAAGGGTGCTCGTTCCAGAAGTACCAAGGAACAATTGCCGGAAATGCGAAGGTCAAGAGTGGAGTCAAAATTAAGTAATATCTGGAAAAGGAAAATTGAAAGTGGACTAAATTGGAGTGGGAAGTAATAACCAGTAGTTGGTAGTAATGACTCTACAGGATATGAGACAGTAATGTTCTTGATGAAAATGAAACGTAATGAAAGTACACAAGTAAAAAAATTAAGAAATCGCGGCTTGTTGTAATAGGTACTTTCAAAGCAATTTTTGTGAATATGGAATGAAGGCACATTATTAAAATGGAACAAAAAAGAGACCAACGGATTTCACTTTCCAAGAGTAAAGCATCTTGGTATGTGACGTACGCAGAATAAAAATAGTATGCAGTTGATTTATATTTGTTTAAATACCACAAATAAATGACCATTAAACAAAATAGCAATTTAATGCGAATGCGAAAGCTGCAGTAAAATAATGACCGGATCTACAGTATGACTTATGAGAATCGAAACCGGAATGAGAATGGAGTTTCTGGTTAAAAATAAATAAACAAATAGTTTTGCTAAATCTCTTTCTGCAAATATCAATACCAATATTAATGCGATCGAATTATTTGTGTGGTGGATTATATTTGTAGATTTACTCACTTTCTTTGAAATCTAACAACGGGATCGGATTCTACGTCGCTCATGTCCACGGTTTTTCCTTTAGTGAAGACATCCTTGTGCTTCTTGACCAGCAACCATCCCATGTGCGAAAAGAAGAAACCTCTGTTTGAATTATGAGGATCGGCATCTGTATCGGTAAACTTGTGATGAACTCTGTGGTCCCTGACCCATTCGTATATGTCATTTTGTAGAGCTAGAGTTTGCCCAATTGCTAACAGAATTCGCAAAGGCAACTTGGCTTTGTAGGTTCTGTGAGCCCATAATCTGTGTGCTCCTGCGGTAACTCCTAATGCACCAAAAGCACTAAGAAGGTATCCTGTAAGAAGTCATGCCTGTAGAAAAAACGCTACAAGTCACACAACGGACAACGGTCAACGTGAGGACCATTGTTATTTGATTTTTCGCATTTTTCTATATGTTTTGTTGATGGCAAATAAAAAGTCTAAATATGAAAATCCAGTTTTCATTTGAATCAAATTTGATATGATTTAAGGTTTACCGTTTAAATTTAAGACAGCACGACGGAAGTGAAAACTTGTATGACGCCCGTTAGGTATTGACTTTAAGTAGGTAATATTTTTTCTATAAATTATATTATTATGGATGATAGTACTTGGAGGAATCAGGAGCAAGGCATAAATAATTAATATTATTTGCTGTTTTTAAATAAACACGAAAAATCTGTATTTTTCAATAGAAAATGCAAATACGTCCACTTTTAGAGGTAAAGAGACTGGCAAAATTTGTGAGGTTAGGTTTTGATGTGTAAGTTTTATTTTAGCTTTATTTTCTTGACGATGATTTGTTGTATTGAACAGAACACACGTTTCCCTAGCATAGATACTCTGTATTATGATAATTTGTCCATTTTTCGCTTCACATTTTGATAAAAAAGGAGTGTGTGCTTAAGACCGCACGACAAAAGTGAAAACTTCTATGAGGCTCGTTACTGATTTTATGTAATATCATTATGGATGACTTGGAGGAATAAGGAGCAAGGCATAAATAATTAATATTATTTAAATTCAATGCTGTTTTTAAATAAACATCAAAAATCTGTATTTTTCAATAGAAACTGCAAATACGTCCGCTTTTAGAGATACTCTGGCAAAATTTGTGAGGTTAGGTTTGGATGTTTAAGTTTTATTTTGTTGACGATGATATTGAACACAACACAACACAAGTTTTCATAGCAATACCAATACCCTGTATTATAATAGTTTGTCTATTTTCCTCTTCACATTTTGCTACACAAATTCTTCCAATAGATGAATTGTTAAAGCCATATAATTTAGAATTACGTATTAAATCCTACATTCATCTGTAAATTTACAAAATTTGGCGTGTCTTTATCGTTTATATTATATAAAACAATCCAGGGTATTTCACGAGTGATACCTAATGAGCCTGACGGAATAATAAATTCAACCCACAATACATTTTCAAAAAAAGCCGGACATTTTAATGACAGTAGCAAGATTTTTTCGGAAATATAATGTGGGTTGCATTTTAAATTACGTCAAAATTCCAATAGATGAATTGTTGAAGCCATAATTGAGAATTACCTACTAAATCCTACGTGTGAACTTACAATATTTATCGTGTCTTTATCGTTTTTATACAGGGAATTTCACGAGTGATAATGAGTCCAGCGGAATAGAAAATGCAACCCACAATACATGAGGAGGAAAAGCCGGATATTTATCGGCTCCATGTCCAGGTTTACGTTCCAATGTATTGTGGGTTGCATTTTCTATTCCGCCAGACTCATTATCACTCATGAATTAGCCTGTATATTGCTGCTCCTACAGCTCTGCACTATCACTTAAATTTAGCAACACAATGAAAACACACCGACCAATGAACATTTGAAAGTTATAAGTGACGCACAGTTGACTGTTTCTCGCTATTACTCTCTTTCATCTATGGTTTCTCACTCGCTTCGCTAAAGTCGACTCCCGACATTTTAGCGTGTTGCGAACGATCTTCTTAGCGTGTTGCGAACGATTTTAGCGTGTCGCATGAAACTAATTCACTGCCCGGGAATAAAATGTATGTGGTGCGCCTAAAGAAGTTTTCACTGCAAAAACATGCTGGATTAGAAAGAACGAAATTCCTTCCTATTTGAAATAATTGCATTTTTTAAATGATGCGTTAAATTAAAAATAAATCCTTATAACATATAAATAAATGAAACAATTTACAGAGTTTTTATTAACGGCACTAAAATGTTTTTAAACATACTCACCCCATACAAAGGTCCTCCACTGCATCAGGGCAAACATGTAGTAAATCCCATAAAATGCGGCGACGTGTAAATAGGCAAATATTAGAATATTTCTCCACACTATTTGCAATCTATATTGGGGTTTGGTCGACCTAATGTAAGGTTTGATCTGTGGTAATTCTTGCTGCACCCCTGGTTTACTAATAATCTGCACGGGATCCGCTGAATTGGTTTCAGAAAGAAACAAGGAATTTCCGAGCTGGTTTGGAGCCATGACTAGGATAAACGTATCAAATTAAGAATCAAATCAAATAGTTTGAATTGGAATTTTTTTTATTAAGCCTACAAAATGAGAGTACGTTAATCTTTCCGAATGTACCTACGTGTTTAAAAAACCTTGACAATTATTTTTGTTTTGGATAAAAAATGTATGTCCATCTTACTTCCTATTGAAGAATGGCACGCGTTTAACACCACAGAAGGAACAACGAAACAAGTTTCGTTTTTTTTATTGCCGTTGGCTATTTTCAGTTTCACATTCATTAGGCCTACGTAGTAAGTGTAGGATTAGTATATTAAGGCATGTATAAGTGGATATTACGGTCTTTAAAACACGCGCGATTTTTCAGGCACGACGGCGCAGCCGGAGTGTTCGAAATAGAGCAAGTGTTTTAAAGACCAGTTATCCACGAATACTTTACGCTATTTTTTTTTTATTGGTACATCTTGAAATCATAAATACTGGTATTAATTTAACAAAAAAACGAAATAACAACGTGAACATATTAGTGATGTGACATGAATATATACCATTCGTTGTCATGGAAAATGAAAAAAACCAAAATTAATTTGCAATCTGCCACTTAATCCCAACTGTATTATTCACATTCATTTAAAAGATTAAGGTTGTTGAACATTTGATTAAAGCTTTTGAAACATTTCTTAGTAGTACTTTATTTGACGTTACAAGGTACTTCTGTCAGATCAGTCATTAAAAAGTTAACAGTTAGACTTCACGTTTCTCAGGTCCTCTCGGGTTGTTGATGTTGCCATGGAAGCTTTAAAAAACGCGCGTTTTTGAAAGTTGGATTTATACACGCTGAGGCGTGCTTTAAATAAGCAAAATAGGTTACCAATTAAAAAAAAAACTTTTTCTAAACAGAACGCACGTGTCTGAAGAACCTTCACAATTATGATATATTTTGGACTGAAAAAAATTTATGTCGAGTCCACTTCCTACTAATGAATGGCATGCATTTAACATCAATTTGAAGCGCTGAAGGAACGACGAAACCAGGCCATAAGATGAATTGTCACAGTGAAAGTTATAAACGACACTAGTTTTACGATGTTGGATGTTTGCAACTCCAGACAAAAAAATGAGAAAATTAATTAAAAAATCCTTTAATAAGAAAGTGATTAGAACATAAATTATATCATGTGCAACTCATTTTATGGAATTTTGTATTTCTTTTTTTTTTTAGAAACTGATAAAAAATAGCTCCATTGTGAAACCAAAAAGAGTATCGTAACAGCTGAAAGCAGCTCTAGCGACAGTACAATTTACGGTTATCATGTTGGTACTGCCAGACCCTCTGTCAGAATCCCCTAAAGTCTAGAGGATTCTGGCAGCGTCATCCAATGCCCGTGAATATCCAAAATTTCGATCGTTTTTTGCCAGCCATCATAAAATTCCCCAGAATTTTAAAATAAACCGCCAAAAAGTTGGGAAATGTTAAAAATACCATATTTTATGCGTTTAATAAGAGGTATTGCCGCACTTGCTTCTTTGGGCCACTCCTCGCTTCGCTTGTCGGCGCCAGTAAAGTGTATATCGAACTAGTTTGCTTTCTTGACTCGGCTCCGCCTCGTCTGGCAATTTACAAACTCGTTCGATTTTAAATTTTTTTTTTTAAATATTTAATCACATTTTTAAGTAATTTAATGAGTTATTCTGATATACAAATCTGATCTTGTCAATAACTGCAGTCCTTTCTTTTCTTTTCTCACAAACAACCAAGTAATCAGACAAAGACCATTTTCACAATCTTTAGTTTTATTATCACCTGAATTACTTTTAATTTTTATTTATATGTTGAAACAGCACCCCTCAAATTTTCTTGCACTTAAAAAAAATATGCGTTTCTGTCAAAGACATATTTTGTTTATTCATTATCCAGTGAACGCCAAAAGCTTGGAATCATGGATATATTTTCTATCCAGTTTGCGCTTTTCAAAATGAAATCGAGCAGATTAATCTGAGTTTTTTAAGGAAATCTAGAAATAGCAGTCCTACCAATCTTAGAAAATTAATTATCAAATTATTATTAATTGGGACTGATAATAATTCTTGAGATAT
This sequence comes from Tenebrio molitor, assembly GCF_963966145.1. NCBI lineage: Eukaryota > Metazoa > Arthropoda > Insecta > Coleoptera > Tenebrionidae > Tenebrio > Tenebrio molitor. The sequence goes on along the minus strand of NC_091053.1, from coordinate 18,816,280 downwards.
TTATTTTCAAGGTGCCCAAAGGAAATGATAATCAACTTGAACATTTACTTTAGATTTTTTATATCAAAAATATGGATGGATTATGGATGTCTGCAGTTTATTGTTTTAATTTGTGGATATCATACTTACTCTGTTGATATTGAAACATTCAAAATTTTGGTAAAATTGGAATACCTATCACTTTCAACTTGTTCTTCCTTTAAAAATGAATATTTCAGGACTATCGTTGCTGTATGGTCATATATGGTATTTGAGTAATAGTCTTTCTTTTAAAAAATATAGTTGAGCTATTTGAGTTCTTTTCGAAAACTTCAACAGAAAAGAAGATATTTGCATTATTCCAAACTCTTAGATTGTATGAAATTATTTTACAGTTTCTTAGAACAACAAAAACTGATCTTTCAGGCCTTTTCTACTTCATAGATATTTTCTAAAGTGAAATAAATATATATTATTTGCATCTTTCAAAGATTCTAATTTTTCTAAGATTCAAAAATTCAAAATTCACAAATCAAAACTTCACAAAAAATCAAATTTGCACTTACCAATAATTTTAAACACAACAGTCGAAAACTATTCACCAAATAAACTGCTTCCAGATTGCTTTACAAGACACAACAATCACAGAACGTTCTTCCACAAGTTATAATGACAATGATCTTCATACCATCATGGGTACTTGTTATTTATAAGGTAAACCCGTCGAAGTGTGACCTAGTTTTTTATTAGTTGATGTTCATAATGCTTGTAAAAAGCGTGTGGTGATTATTACAAGTTGATTTTTTTTTTGTAGGTCCCTTAGGGTCCTGGCTTCAAACTGAAGAAGTTTCATAATTTTATAGCTCAGGACAAAAAAGTTAATAATTTTTTTTTTAAATAATGTCCATGGGTCACACTTTCCCTTGAAATTGGGGTAAGTGTGACAATGGATTGTAGCGATGGCTCAGTTAGTAATTTGTAGGGTAAGTGAGAATAATTCAAAAGTGCGTAAAAAATAGTCTTCTAAGCGAAATTTTATTTTAACATCTAGAAATATAATAAATTTATGAACTTTTTAAGTTTTAAAGAAACAACCCGTCAAATTGAGTATTAAAAATTATATGACCCCTTCTGTCCTTAATCGGTTCTGGTAAAACTCTGATAATGTTTTCGTCCATTATAACGTCGGTGTCTTCTATCTGTGGCCAAGTGAAGCTATTACTTTTCGTATGTTTCATAAATCACATGGTAAAATAAGGTAGTTTTAGGAATTTGATACAATTTATGTGCTCGATATATATTTAGGGCCCCTCTCTGGATTTCCGCCACTGCGTGTTGTAATTGAGCTTTGGTATAGTTGGTTGCTCTATCGCTCTTTCTCTTGTAATTTCTCACCATTTTTGCAACTAAAAAAATGTTTTTGTTGTATATTTATGTACCGTAAAATAGCAGGTTTACACTTGCCCCATGAACATTGTCACACTTAGCCATAAAGACAATATTTGCAAGGCAAGTGTGACCTACGTGGTAATTCAGCTTAATAGTAAAAATAGGACGATTTTCATAACCACTCAATAGAATCTAGCTCTTAAATGGTACAATACGCCGTAGAATATTTTTACTTACCATGTATTATAAGATTTTGCTAATATGCAGAAAGAAACCATGTGCACTCATCATTTGAGTTGATCGCACCAGTACCGACAGGTCGTCAAATGTCACTTTGTACAATAATGCTACAGAGTTCCTACTTATAGAGTTGTGTTCTTACAGAGCTTGGGCATTCACCCATGAGATGTCAGTACGATTGGTACACCGGAGGGAATTTTTAAATCTGATAGTCACACTTTCCCCAAAATCACACTTTGACGGGTTTACCTTAGTTGTCTGTCTTCGTTCATAAACCGTCTTTTCTTATCTGCATCGAGTGAACGTGTATCTTTATCGCTTTCCTTCTTCGTCATTACTTGTGCGTGAAATAGTGGTACCTGATTTCCGATCGGCAATTTCTCTTACGTTTGACCTCGAATGTGTGTCAAGAACATCTCACCACTTTCGCGAGGGTTCACTTGCCAAGATATTGATATTAGCTTCTACTATTGTTATGGAATGAGAGAATGAAGTAAATTTTACTTTATTAGCTTTTCTCCTGTATTTTGTCGTCTTACAATGACCCTAAAAATGCAATTCAGTTTAACACTTATGTTATGACATTCTTAACTCTCATTTCTGCTATAAAACTATACGAAAATTAGCAGAAAAAATGTACTCAAGAGTTATGATGTATTATATTGTCTGCTGCTTAAACAAAGCTTCTACAAAGATCCTAATAATATTTAACAATTTTAACTGATCCGTAAATCAAGTAAGCTGCAAGCTGCTGTGCAAACTATAATTGAAGATAGCAATTGTGGGTTAAACGTTTCTTTAATGGTGAAATTTTTACGATGTTATAAAATAAACTGCTGGTTTTGTGTTTGTTTAATGTGAGATTGAAAAAAATGTAGAAATCATTAACATCGCTGTAGACTGTATGTCCATTTCAGGATTACTTCAGTTTTTATTAATGGCTACTAAAAGAATTGGAGTGAAAGGGTGGGGTGTCTACAGGTGTAAAAGTCGAGTTCCGTAATCCAATCCAAAGTTGGACGGTTACGAACGAAATATTTTGCAAGAAGACATTGAAACCTGCAAATAGAGACGGCGGAGAACATCAGGTACTGTCTGTGAGTAGAGCGACGCTAGACAGAAGAAAATAAGCCCGATTAGAAGTGCCAGAAAATATCAGCTGGTAGGCGCCATCTTCTCCGAACTATTGAAGTGGAAGTTAGCGCCTGGCGCCTGGCTGGGATAGGCAACACAATTTACTCAGGAGTAACGGAACATCTAAGGAATCCGGCGAAACGGAAATAGAAATGGGGAGCGACGAAGATACCACGGATGGAGGCACAGGAAAGGGAAGCGCCGAACAAGTGGCAGCGATTTTCCGCAAAAGCAAAAAGGTCATGAGAACGCCGAGCAAGGACAAGGAAAAGAGCCAGGAGGATAAAATGGATAAAATACTACGGATGCTGGGAAACCTAAGCAACGAAATGAAGGAAATGAGAGAAGAACAAAAAGAGTACAGGCAGGAAGTGAGGGAACTCAGAAAGGAAAATGAGAAAATCAAACGAGAAAATATGGAGTTGAAACAAAAAATAGAGGAGGTAGAGAAAAAAATGGACAAGATGGAAAAGGAGAAGAGAAGGAACAACATAATTGTTCAAGGAGTAGAAATGAAGACACAAGACCAGAACGAAATTAAGGAGAAGTTGACAAGCTTTCTGGAAAGAGCCCTTCAAATAAAGATCGATATAATAAATGCAAAAAAAATCAAAGAGGGAATGTGCTTAGTAGAGCTAAGAAATGAAACGGATAAAGGAACGGTAATGAAAAATAAAGCCAAACTAAGAGAGATAAAGGAACCGCGTGTCTACATAAATGACGACATGAGCAAAATAGAAAGGGAAATACAGAAAAAAATAAGAATCAGACATAGAAAGACAACGTTTTGAAAAAGATCCCGGACCTGGAAAATTACAAAAAAACTAGATGATCGAAACATGAAAGGAACGACCCGCGCAAGGAATGAGGATACGAGAACGGAAAGCAAAAAGAAAAAAGCAGGAAGACAAAAATTAGGCACCCGGAAAGAAAAAATAGAAGTGGCAACATGGAATGTTAGAAGTACATTCATGGAAGGCAAGCTAATTAGATTAAGCCAAATTATGGAAAATTATAAAATAGAGTTGCTAGCAATCCAGGAAACAAAACAAACAGGAATTTTTATAAAAGAAATGGGAGAATACTTATTTTTTAATAGCGGAAACGAAAATAGAAAGCTAGGAGTTGGATTTTTAGTAAGTAAAAAATTACAAAGCGAAATAACAGAATTTAAGGCGGTAACAAACAGATTATGCAAAATAAGAATAAGAGGCAGGTACAGGAAGATAAGTATTATAAATGTGCATTGCCCCACAGAAGAGAAAGAATATGAGGAGAAAGAAAAATTTTACGAAGAGATCGAGAAAGTCTATAACGGAATCCCAAAATACGATGTTAAAATGATAATTGGAGATTTTAACGCAAAGATAGGGAAAGAAGAAATATATAAGCCAGTGATTGGAACGCACAGTAAACATGATCGAACGAATGAAAATGGAAAAATGCTCATAGAATTTGCAACAGAGAGAAATATGCGAATAGGAAGCACTTATTTCCACCACAAAACTATACATCAGGGAACGTGGATTTCGCCGGATGGGAAAACAGTTAACCAGATCGATCATCTAGTAATTGAGGCAAAACACAGCAGATGTGTAACGGATGTGAGGAGTTACAGAGGAGCAGATTTAGATACAGATCATATACTAGTGAAAGCAAAAATAAAATACAGAAGACCTCCAAGAGATCAAAAACAAAAGAATACCAGAATACGGTATCCAACGGAAAAATTAAAAGAAGAAAAGATAAGAAAAGAATTCCAGGAGAAAATAAATAAGAAGCTGAATGAGGATATGGGAAAGAATATGGAAGAAATTTGGGAAAACTTTGAAACAATAATGAGAGAAGGGGCGCAATTGTTAACCGAAGGAAAAAGAAAAATAGGGAAATCATGGTTTGACGAAGAGTGTAAGGATGTGATAAGAGAAAGAGAAAAAGCCAGAATGAAAATGTTAAATAACAACAATATCGAAAACAAACGGCACTACGAAATATGGAGAAAGAGAGCAAAGAATGTTTGCAGGAAAAAGAAAAGACAAAACATAGAACAACAAATAAAAGAAATAGAAGATAATTATATGAAAAAACAAATAAGAGAATTTTATCAAGGAATAAAAATCGAACGAAGGAAGAATGTATCCCTGAAACAGATATTTTGTAAAAATAAAGAAGGACAGCTAGTGGGAGGAACGGAGGAAAGCCTAAAAAGATGGGTTGAATATTTTGGGGAGGTATATGGAATTGGAGAAGAAGAAACATTACAAACAGAAGAAGAAGAAAGTTTAACTACAGGGGAATGTGAAGAACCACCGAGAAAAGAGGAAATAAAAGAAATTATTAAAAGGTTCAAAAATAATAAAGCCCCTGGAGAGAACGGAATAACGGCAGAAATGCTAAAAGTGGGGGGGCAAAACCTGGAAGAAAATATATTCAAGTTAATAAACAAAGCTTGGGATGAGGAAACAATACCCCAAAGATGGAAAGAAACACTAATATGTCCTCTACATAAGAAAGGAGATAGGTCCAAGTGTGAGAACTACAGAGGTATAGCTTTGATGGATACTATATATAAAATAATGGCGGTATCAATAAAAAGTAGAGTAAACGAGGTCGTGGAAAGGAAAATAGGACAGTATCAATGCGGATTCCGCAAGAATAGATCGGTAATGGACCAAGTGTTTGTGCTAAAACAAATTATGGACAACAGCATAGACCAGAACTTGCCTCTTTACATGCTTTTCATAGATTTCAAGCAAGCATACGACACAATAAAAAGAGAAAAAGTGTATGAAGCAATGAGACAGATGGGTATAGGGGAAAAACTTATAAGACTAGTGAGAATGACTCTAAAAGAGACAGAATACAAAGTACTGGCCAATGGAAAACTATCTGGAAAATTTAAAGTCAAGAGAGGCCTAAGACAGGGGGATCCACTATCAACAGTGCTGTTTAATGTAACATTGGATTCAGCAGTAAAAGCAAGTGAAATACGGGGGAATGGTCTGATATATAATCAGTTAGTACAGGTGATGGCATATGCTGATGACATTGTAATACTCACGAGAACAAAAAACAACCTAGTACAAGCACTAAGTAAGCTAGAAAAGGCAGCAAGAGACAAGGGATTAAGAATAAATGAAGGAAAAACAAAGTTTATGGAGATAGAATGTGGCTCAGAAAATAAACACAATGAAAGGCTCGAAGTAATAACGGAAGGATCAAAGTATAGTTTCGAGAAAGTGCATAAATTTAATTATTTAGGAGTAACAATAACTGACAACGGCGAAGAAAAGGAGGAAATACAAGAAAGAATAGCAAAGGGGACGAAGAGTATGGGAGGATTGCTACATATACTAAAATCAAAGAGTATCTCAAGGAAAGTAAAAGAAAGGATATATAGAACGATAATAAGGCCGGTAGTTATCTATGGTAGTGAAGCGTGGGAAAAGCGTGGGAAGCGTGAAGGAAAAACAATCACTAGAAATATTCGAAAGGAAAGTACTAAGGAAAATATACGGAGGGAAAAAGATAGGACAAATATGGGAAAGAAGAACAAACAAAGAAATATTGGAACTTTATGGCGAACCGTCAATAAGTAGTGTAGCAAGGGTGCAAAGGATGAGGTGGTTAGGACATGTTGCAAGACTAAACGACGACGTACCGACCAAACAAGCTCTGATGAGGGGAGTTACTGGAAGCAGAAAAAGAGGCAGACCGAGATCACAGTGGATACAAATGGTGGAAGGAGACCTGAAGGAAGTGGGAATGGTGGACTGGAGAGGACAAACAGGAAATAGAGCAGAGTGGAGAAGAAAATGCAACCAAGCCATGAGCCTACTTGGCTCGCAGAGCTAAATATATATATATAAAAGAATTGGAGTTATAGAATTTTTTTACAGCAGTACCATCGTAGATTGACAGGACCATATCATAAGTAACAACTCAAGTCCTCTTAACACACGGGGGGGCTCAACGAAAACGAAACAGGTGTGTTATGTGACTAATTCATATAGTAAAACATTTCATCTCGTTTTTAAAATAAAGTAAATACAAATTAAATTTCACATTTTTTAACTTAATGTTATTAGTCCAGTCGTCAGAAAAGTTTGGAGCAGTTTGTCGTGCAAAGTACATAATAGTAGATTATATCATTAAGAGTAGAAGTGAGACTTTTTGTGCTAAGACTAGAAATTGAAAACCGAGACGAAGTCGAGGTCGACAACTGGACGATGCATAAAAGGACCTTCTACTCTGAATGATGTATAGGTACTATTTTATCTAGCGGATTACGAAAAAAAACACCGGACATGAACTCATTTATTTTCTTTTGCTGCAGTTACAGTAAAATGACAATTTTTAAACTTACAATTTTCAAATTTTAGAGACCAGTAATTCGTAGTTCTCTTGTTGCAATATTATTAGTTTTGAAGGTTCAATAATATTAGTAAAATCTACTAAAGTTTAAGGTTTACTTTTTAACGTTGAACGGCCATCTTGCTTTTTTGATAGGAATAATTATTTATTAAATATGTGTAATTATTGATATTAAAATTACCTCACATTTGACTAGGCCGAGCCGCCTGTAGACATTTCAACTCCTAGGATTTAAAGTGTTTCAAATCCGGTTACAAAAAAAGCCACTTCAACCGTTCCTATACAGGGTGATTCAAAACGAACGCACCAACTATTAGCAGTTGTACAGAATACAGGGAGGAGAATATAAAAAAATTGGAATTTTTTTTTTCCCAGCTTCAATTAAAAGTTACAGCGTGTTAAATTTAGAAAATTTTAATCAAAAATGTTGGAAAAAAATTTTTTTTGTTCCAATTAGGTACATTAGACGGAGTATTCGTTCAATTGCAATAACATTCACTAATTAAATTAGTGTTCTTTTAGTCCGTTTGCCTTTTTAAAAACCGAAATTTAAAATTTTTGTTACACAATTTTTGAATAAATCTTAGTCAATTAATCATGATTGTGCTTGTATGTATGTCAACAAAAAAAATCAAAATTGCGAAAAATAAGAAAAAACAAAAAAGCATCAGGAGAACATTTGTATTTTTTTTTTTGACGTTCCTCACTACTTTATACGATTACAAGTAGTTGGTGCGGTCGTTTTGATACACACTGTAGAGATATACGAAGATAAAAACAGTTTCAGTCGGAATTTTGAGAAAACAAGATATTGGTAGCATCGGAAACTTCATCCTTAATTTTGTTTGGTTAATTGTTTTATAAAATATGGAATTGGAAAATTTGAATCTTTGTTAGAGCATTTCCAAGTAAATTTGAAATATTTTTGATAAAAATTACATTGTGCTTTACTTTGAGCCTCTTTTTCAAATCCAAAAATATATAATATTTTATGTGGCATTTGCATCATCTTAATTTTGGTCGAAATATACCCATACGTGTTCCATTCTGTGATATCCATCATCAAATATTACGTCATTAAAAAGCGAAACTTGTTATTGACGTCAAAACCATCGTTTTTTGCGAACATCTCAATTGCAAAGCTACAGTGAAAACCTGGTGATGATTCAATGCATAAATTAATTCAAGATGGAACAAGATGATTATCAGCTGTAATGTTCACGTGAAATCAAAATACTAGTTTATTTCTTGCAGACGAAATCTACTAGAACTAGAGAGTTTTTCAACTAATAGTTGCAAATTATCGTTGGAATTATAATAATTGTACATTTTATTATTATTATCATTATCTGATAAACATTTTACATAATTTACCAACTTTATCGCCAAACGCGACGCCACTGGTAAGCAGATTTTTCGCGGAAATGTCAAAGAAACGTTAACGATGTGCTGTGTTAACCTAGAAAACAACTTTTCAATTTCGGCGAAGTTTACAGACGTTTACTGTCATTGTAAACTACAATTATCCCAGAATAAGTGGTAAAATGGGTTTTACCATTGAAGATATAGTAGGTACATTCATTTTTGTTTTATACCAGAGTAGGCTATTTTTTTTTTAATGTTGGTATCGGAGCTTTGTCAAAATAACAAAATCAAAATTGTTCGAGCTGCCAGTGTCAAATTTGACATATATTTTTTTCTTCCGTGTTTTGTGTTCCAAAATGCCGAACGTGATAACACGAAAAATGAGGTAACATTCTTGATTTGTTTTCTTTTTGATCACTCATCGGTAATTTTGAAATGAGATTTTGAAACCAGTCCACAAAAAATTGGAACAATTACAATAATTGTAACTACGCCGTTAGAAATATTTTCTCTGGTGGTTACTTTTGCTTTCGTCAACGTACGGCCCAACCTCATTAATTGTAAAACCATAAATGATAAATGTAATTTATTGTTTTCAACTGTCATAAATTTTCATTTTTCTCCTTTGTAAACTGCCTCTTAACTGCCCTGAAGCAAAATGAGCAGATAACGAACCGTTGCCCTAGACAACACATTCAACGTTACATTTCTGACAGGTTTTGAAAAAGTTGTCAAAACTGTCAAAAGCAAATGCGAAACCATTTTTAAAAGATTTGGAAGCTTCAGGGACGTCGTTTCAAACAATAAAATTTTGTTTCTGGGTAAATTGGGCTTTTCTAATTGCCCTCGAGGCCTTAAAACCCTCGCTACGCTCGTGTTTTAATCTTGTCCCTCGTGCAATTAGAAAAACCCAATTTACACAGAAATTCTTTGCATAAATAACTATTAATGTTGCATTGTTTGTGCTGTAACAAGATCAAAAGTCACAACATAACATCAGAATAAAACTTGAACTGATGACCGAAATTTCAATATTTGATTGATGCAAGGAAAAATTATAAAATGTAGTCGAATTGATTAAACAACAGGTCAAGTTGAGGGACAAATTAAAGAAAAATAGTTGTCGTATTTAGCTCTGACAAAAAGAATACTTCGTAGGCTACGCATTTAGGGAGATTTTGTTAAATGAAATTATACTTATATCCAAATAAAAATGTAGTGTTCTTCAATATGCTTATAACTTATAACCAGTTCATCTTTCTAAAATTCCAGAACCGTAAAGAAATGCAGGGTGTAGCATAAACCGCGGATGTAGTACCAAAGCGCCCCGTACTAACCCTTTCGAGGCGCTACCGTCGCCAGCAAGAATCTAATCGCTGGGCCCCTACCATCATCATCAGCTGCGCGCCGTCGGAGCGTGCCGGACCATCCCCAGCCAGGCTATAAAAGGGATGCACGCATGGACAATTAATCATTATTCATTTGATCATTCGAGCTCCCTCAAGAGTCTCACCACAAACCTTTGTTAACTTTGTTTACCTTTATGTAAATTAAATAAACAATTTACAACACAAACACTGTTAAAAGTGACTCCACAACGTGGGGCTTAATGTTAAAAGGGCACTTTTTATACTTTATATTTTCTTACAATTTCTTCATGTCCATTCGATAATCTTGATCAGTATAAATATCTAGTTCTTGTCTAAACGAGAACCATTTACTTAACATTAACCATTACCTTACCTAATCTAACTAGTTGTACTTTGACACAGAAATCAATATTTATAGTTTCTGGCTATTGTTTTTCCTGTTAAGCATATTACGATTGTGACACACAAGATAATTTTTGCAGAAGAAGAAAAAGCAGGTAGCACAAAGTATTATGTGTTTCAAATATGATACAAGTTTCTTCAAGAAAGAGAAGAACACGACAATTCAACATTTAGGTCAGCGTTGAGCTTTGTTGAATTTATATAGAAGCAATGCCGAGAAGAAAAAATAAAAACAACATTTTTTTAAAACATATACTCGTATTTTTGGAAAACCCAACTGTACATCCTACATACATGTATTTAGTAATTATTACAAATAAATTACACTCAGTAAAGATAAAAACAAAGTTAATAGGTACCTCCTGCACTTTGGTAACAAGTGAAAAATTTAGAAATCACAGAAATCAACAAAATTCTTTGCTTCAACATCAATTTACTGTACAAACTTTGGTAACTTTTGATGATGTATCTCTACCAGCTCCATATCATCTGTCTTCATATCTTTGTCCCCCCATCCCCATATACAGTTCTCGTGATGATGGTGGTGACCATCATCATCACCTTCGGCAGGAGCATCCACAACTCTGCTGCCATCTCCAGTTCTTTCAACCCTTTTATTGATCATTTCCACTGACGCAGTTTTTAAATCGTAAGCCCATCCAATTTTTGCCATCAGATCAAGGAATGCCGTAGTTGTGTTCATTCTGTAATTTCCTAGCTCGGCCGTTTTGTAGTCCCATGGAAAAACGTGATGGTAGTTATGCCACCCTTCTCCGTAAGCGATTATTGCTACAGTTTTGTTCTCAGCAGCTCTGATGTTTCTAAAAGTGAATGTCAGTCTGGTGTTGTGCAGATTATTGAAGTGTCACACTTGTCGTAAGGCTTGACGCCCCAGATGTGAGCTGCGCTGTTCACGAGCCAGGTACCATGGAGTGTCAAGAGACATCTGAACATGGCTATGGTGCACCAACACACTGCGGGGTGCTCGTTCCAGAAGTACCAAGGAACAAGTGCCGGAAACGCGAAGGTCACAAGTGGAATCAAAATTAAGTAATATCTGGAAAAGGTAAATTAAAATTGAATTGAATTGCGTTGGGGAATAATAAACAGTCGCTGACAGTAATGACCCTACAGTGAATTCAGATTTTAATATAATTAATAAAAATACGAAACAGTAATGTTATATGGCATTAGATACTCTTTGAACAAAGAGCAATACAAATGTTAATTTTTTTTTACCAAAAACTCTAATAGACCAACAACTGTAATTTCAGAAAAATTATTATTTGTGTAGTGTATTATACAGGGCGTTAGTAAATGGTTGGGAATAAATTTCAGGGTGAACTCATTACGAAAAATGTGGCTTAGAAACCTAAATAAAGTTTTTCGTTAAAATGAGTAATTTTCTCAAAAAATAAAATGTACTCCACTGTTGGAGAATTTCTCTAATTAGTTCATTTATCTGCCTAAAATCTCATTAGTTTCGAATTTTGACATACGTTAAAAAATTCAACTTTCCACGTTTACATTTTTTCTTTAAACCATTATTAAATCGTAGTATTTCAAAAAAATACGGATATGCCAGAATAAGTTTGTTTTAATTTTTTTGTTTTTTTGAGAAAACTACTCATTTGAACGAAAAACTTTATTTAGGTTTTAAGCCACATTTTTTGTAAGGAGTTCGCCCTGAAATTTATTTCCAACCATTTACTAACACCTTGTATATTTGTATATTTACTCACTTTTGTTGAAATCTAACAACGGGATCGGATTCTACGTCGCTCATGTCCACGGTTTTTCCTTTAATGAAGACATCCTTGTGCTTTTTGACCATCAACCATCCCATGTGCGAAAAAAAGAAACCTCTGGTTGAATTATGAGGATCGGCATCTGTATCGGTAAATTTGTGGTGAACTCTATGGTCCCTGACCCATTCGTGTATGTCATTCTGAAGAGCTATAGTTTGCCCGATTGCTAACAGAATTCGCAAGGGCAACTTGGCTTTGTAGGTTCTGTGAGCCCATAATCTGTGTGCTCCTGCAGTAACTCCTATTCCAGCAACATCACAAAGAATGTATCCTATGAGAAATAATACGTATAAAAATAAATAAGTCACACAAGGTTCAACGTGAGGACCATTGTTATTTGTTTTTTACATTTTTTTGTTCTTGTGTCCTTGATGAGGGGAATTACTGGAAGGAGAACAAGAGGCAGACCGAGACCAAAGTGAATACCAATGGTGGAAAGAGAGTTGAATGAGAAGAGTGGAAAAGAAAATGCAACTAAGCCATGAGCTTGCTTGGCTCATAGACCTCACTTTATATTTATATTTAAATGCATGAAAAGCAAAGAACATGCTGTATTCATCTAAATATATAAATAAATGAAAAAAAAATTACAAGCTTTTCATTACATTACAAAGGTTGAAATATTTTGAAACTTACTCACCCCATACCAAGGTCCTCCACTGCATTAGTGTAAACATATAGTAAATCCCAAAACTTGCCGCGACGTGTAAATAGATAAATATCAGAACATTTCTCCATACTATTTGCCATCTGTATTGAGGTTTGGTCGTCCTAACGTAAGGTTTGATCTGTGGTAATTCTTGCTGCATTACTGGCTTATTAATAATCTGCACAGGTTCCGCTGAATTGGTTTCAGAAAGAAACAAGGAATTTCCGAGCGGCTTTGGAGCCATAGCTCTGGGATAAACGAACCAAATTAAATAGTTATAGGTACTTCGTCGAGCAAGAGATTGGGAGATTTAGACTTGTAACCCAACACTACAAAATGCACTAGAATACATTAATTAGAGCATAATTTCAGGACAAAAAATGTTACTGCTTGAAGCGCTGAAGGAACAACGAAACGAGTTTTGATTTTTTTTTTTTTGACGACATAAATTAAAACCATATTGTTTATGTTAAAATGGAAATTATTTTTGTAATAATTTTTCACTTATTATATCCCAAATGCAAATTTTTTTATCGGAAATTTTTTTGCTAATGAACGAAAACATCCATAAATGAGGTTAGAAGACCAATTATTAGCAAATAAGAGCACGAGACGAGGTCGAGGGCTTTTATTTGATAATAATTTGTCTTCTGACCGAATAATTTATGGATGTTTGAGTTCATTAGCAAAAAAATTGCCGATATTAAAATTTTGCACGAGGGGTATACGGCTGATTATTTCCTGAATAGAATGAAAACAAGCGTATTATTTCCAATCCTTTTTATTCAAAATATACAGGGTGTCCCCCCAAAAAAAAGACAAGTCCATAGCTCCCTTATTTATCGGACGATTTTAATTATCTATACACCAAATTAAATGGTTGTTAATAGACTACAAAACTGATTAATAAATTCACGTATAGCTCCAAGGGCTTTAAGACTAAACTGTCAAAATATTCTTTTTCAAATGGGATTATATACTTTTTTTTAGTAATTCTGATAGAGATTTTAATTCTGAAAACAACAATGTATCACAAATATAACTTCAGAAAAAAAAAACACTAACTTTTGAAACAAATGACGAGCACCAAGCGAAAAGCTATCAAAATGCATTGCGTTACAATGTAAAAACCAAATTAAGGTAGCTGGAAAAACAAATGACAAATAATAACATGTGGGATTGCGCAGATATGCCGCCAATGTTTAGCGCAAAATGGAACATAGACCATGGTAGCGTTCTTTTACATTATTTTTTGTGAATTTTTGGTATTTAAGTGTATACTTGTGATACATTGTTGTTTTCAGATTAAAAATCTCTATCAGAATTATTTAAAAAAAATATGTAATCTCATTTGAAAAAAACATTTTGACAGTTTACCCTTGAAGCCCATTGCGCTATACTTGAATTTATTAGGCCATTTTGTAGCCTATTAACAACCATTTAATTTGGTGTACAGATAATTAAAATCTTCCGATAAATAACGGAGTTATGGACTCGTCTTCTTTTTTGGGGACACTCTGTATATATTTTTTAAAATCAGGTACCGACATTTTGTATCAGATTATTGCACAGTGCGCATTTTAGAGAAATTTTATCGAGTTATTTTTTGTTTTCTCGTTTTGATTGGTCAATATTTGTCACGCAATTGGTTGCTAAACACATGAAGGAAATAATCACAATAAAATATCAAAATAAGGTTTAATTTATTAAAATTTGAAAGTTGTTTGTCCTCCAAAGACACAAAAAATTAAAATGTAGTAAAGCGGCAATAGCAAACTAGTGAAAATTTTGCAGTCTAAAAATTGTATAAAATTTTTAAATTGTTTTGTTAACAAACATCGGAAATTATCAATTATCATATCATATGAATCTCATTTTTGATATTTTATAGCTCTTTTTTAAACTTTTAAAATTGACTTATTCCAGTTCTTTTCAAAAATTTCAAGAGAATACAAGATATTTTCATTACTCCAAACTCTTGGACTGTATCAAATTATTTTACAGTATCTTCAAAGAAGAAAAACTGATCCTTCAGGCCTTTTCTACTTCATAGACGTTTTCTAAAGTTAAGTAAATTTGTATTAATTTTTTTTTTTTAAATATCTGAATCTTCCTACTGATTGATTGTCAAAATTTTAAATTTACAAATCGAAACCAGCACGGCACACAAAATCAAAATTGCACTTACCTATAGTTTTATGCACAACACAACTATTTACAGATTGTTTTAATTGACACGACAATCACAGAACGAATCTGATGTAGAACATTCTTCCGAAAGTTATATAACATTGATCTTCAAACCACTATGGCCGTAATGCCTACATTTCTGTCTTCGTTCAGAAACTGTCCTTTCCTATCTGTATCAAGTGAATGTGCGTATCTATTATCCTGTCCTTCTTCGTCATTAACGTGGATAACTGACTATCTTTGTCATGTGTGCATGAAAAAGTGGTACCTGATTTCCGATCGTGTGTGTTTTGACGTCTTACAATGGCACTAAATCTGCAATTCAATTCAAAAAATTTACTTATTATGTTTTATATTGTGTGCTTAAAAAAGTCTCTTCAATGTATTTAACTGGAGCACATTTTTTTGAATACTATTATTATGAAAAAAAAAATATAGATATAACATAATAACACAGCTAAAATAACAAAATATATCGGGTGTGTCAAAAAAGACGGACAGTCAGAAAAAAATTCTCAGAAAGTGAAAAATAGGTAACTAAAAACTACCGTATGGTCGTTGGTGAAGATGTCTAAATAACACTAACACTGAGATGCCTTTCGTTAGGAAAAGACATAGTGTATAGATGTGTCAACAAGAAATTACTCCCTAGAATTTAGGGACATTCGTTACTAGGTGGCCATAAATTTGTTTAAGGTGGAGGTTATGTGGTTTCTGGTGACAAACAAAAGATAAAGTAATCATGTTAAAAATTTGTCATTGACAGTTGCAAATGGCTAATTTCTCACTAACTGATAGATGCTTTTTCTTTTCACAATCAGTTTCAAATGTTTATTTTTGTTACCTTAAAATTACAATACAGAGTGTCCCAGAATGAACTAGCATAATTTCAACCACGAGCTACTGGCTTCATGTAGAACTCGGAAAAAATATTTAAAAAATTCTGTCAAAAAATAAAATGGCATTTAATTTTTGCAGTACAATATTTTTAATTGCTTTTAGTCTTTTACGTTGTCCCACAACTTCGTAGGTAAAATTTCGTCGCTTTTTAAAAATACACCCTGTATATCATATTTTATAAAACCAATGCGGTTTCCTTGTTTTAAAGCATATTTCCTAGAGGTTACTTTGCATTGGCGTACATTTTATAAAAAACATGCATGTTATACAGTGTGATTAAAAAGGACTGTTTAAGTTGGCAGCATTGATTTTTACTTTTAAATGATATAACTGGAGTAACTTCCGGTTGTTGACGACTTCACATTGACATTGACAGTTCAAGTTGTTTCTTTGTACCGTTGATTTTTATACATACATAACCTACAATTTTGTCGCTGTTGATTTTACGTAAAATATCTGTCAAAAGACGTATCCGGTTGCAGTATTGCAAACAGCCGAACAACAAAATGCTCTTAACTGTATTGCCAACTTAAACAGTCCTTTTTGATCACCCGGTACAAGGGTGTATTTTTAAAATGTGCCGAAATTTTACCTACAAGGTTGTGGGACAACGTAGAAGACTAAAAGCAATAAAGGAAAATTGTACCTCAAAAATTAAATGTCATTTTATTTTTTGACATTGAATTTTTTAAATATTTTTTCCGAGTTCTACATGAAGCCAGTAGCTCCTGATTAAAATTATGCTGGTTCATTCTGGGACACCCTGTATAAGTATTTATGAAATATTGCAAATAAGAATTTTGGTTTCTGGCGGCATATTTAGTTGGACTTGCAAAAAAATATACTTCATTTTCCATGATTTGTACCTTCTTTGGAAAATTATAAAATTGGTGGATACTTGCAAAATTTATTCAGAGCATCCAATAAAGAAAACATTGAATCAAATGAATTTAATGGTGTATTGTTTATGTTATAACAAGGTCAAAAGTCACAAGATCTGAATAAAACTTGAATTGATGATGTAAATTTCAATATTTAATTGACGCAAGGACAAAAGACGTTCTGAGAACACCAAAAATAAACCAAAATATGTCTGACCCAAGAGAATAAATTATAAAATGTAGTTGAATTGATTAGACAATAGGTCAAGTTCAGGGGCGAAGCAGAGCACATAAGAGCCACCTCACAATTTAAAGGGAAATAGTCGTTGTATTCAGTATCAGAGTTTTTTTTTGCGATCAAAATTTGAAAATATTTTTATTCACAGTTAGTTAGAGTAACATACAGCTTTCCGCATCCCTTAAAGGTTGGAAAGTGAGTGATTCCACGCATACACTTCTACCGATCACAAATAGTAAAAAAATTAGTCAGTAATGAGACGTAATCGGTCAGAAATGAAACCATTTCCAAGCTGTGGAGGCGTTACTATGGATTAATTCCCACGTATATCAAACTTGCGTGTTCAGCCAATCAGAGAGCTTGCTTTCATCCAATCAAAAATGTTTATCGCGGTAAAAACGTCCTACTACTCTGTCATCTGTCAAAAGTGATTAAAATTGCATGCTACTCCTGTCAGATTCTCAAATTGTTTTTGATAATTGTGTTTTTAATAACTGTATCTTGTCAAAATAACACGACCTAATTTTTAATTTCTGATAAATTTCCCAATTTTCACTTAAAAACATTTATTTTTCACTTTAGTATAATTGCATGATAACTCCTAGGATACGAAATACGTAAACATGTCCATAACCCCCGGGGCATAATACAGGGCGTGATAAGAATAAGCGGGCGTAATGAATTCATAATGCCCTCATCAATTCATAATTGCAAAGATGCCAATTTTTTTATTTTTTTTAAAGAACACGTATAGTGAAAAATAAAATCTTGTATGCACCACGGCGTCACCGAATGATTACGCCCATCGAACGATATCCATCTCTCGAGCTAAAGCCCTCGAGTTGGATTCATCGTTCTCCGGGCGTAATCATCGTTGTAACGCCCTTGGTGCATAAATAGCTATTTTGCTTTAGACAGTTTTACTCATTGATATTTGGGCATTTTATTATACTCGAGCTAAAGCTCTCGGGCCTAACCAGAGTAAAAATGCTCAAATTCAACTCGTAAAATTGTCAAAGCAAAAAGTTCTCCTAAAATTGAAAAATTTATCCGATAAAAAAATTAGGTCTTGTTTCAAAAAATTGCAAATTATGGGAAAATCTGATAATCACTTGAAAATAAGAAAAGCGCGAGCTTTCTATAAAAGTGTATTTAGTAGTTTAAAAAAAAAGAATTACAAAAGTCCATAAAATGGATTGCACATGATATAATATTGTCTAAGAATTGTTTTATCACTTTCTCATTAATGATTTTTTTAATTTATTTTCTCGACCATTTTTTCTTCTGGAGTTGAAATTATCCAACGGTAATAAATAAACGAAACTCGTGAACCTAGTGTCGTTTATAACTTTCACTGTGACGATGCATCTTATGGCCTCGTTTCGCTGCTCCTTGGTGTTAAACGTGTGCCATTCATCAATAGGAAGTAAGATTGACATAATTTTTGAAGTGAAAACTTCTTTATCCGCACCACATACATTTTATTCCCGGGCAGTGAATTAGTTTCATGCGACACGCTAAAATCGTTCGCAACACGCTAAGAAGATCGTTCGCAACACGCTAAAATCTCGGGAGTCGAGAAACCATAGATGAAAGAGAATAATAGCGAGAAACAGTCAACTGTGCGTCACTTGCCATTTCCAAATTTTCATTGTTCAGTGTGTTTTCATTGTGTTGCTAAATTTAAGTGATAGTGCAGAGCTGTAGGAGCAGCAATATACAGACTAATTCATGAGTGATAATGAGTCTGGCGGAATAGAAAGTGCAACCCACAATACATTGAAACGTAAACCTGGACATGGAGGCGATAAATATTCGGCTTTTCCTCCTGATGTATTGTGGGTTGCATTTTCTATTCCGCCGGGATCATTGTCCCTCGTGAAATACCCTGTATAAAAACGGTGTGCGAAAAAAGCGAAGTATTGCAACGAGTTGTATACAAGGCTTTTTACAATTTTGCCATAATTTAAGTAAAATATTAATTAATTTTTACCGCGAATAAATTGAATTTAAAAGATAGGTGGCTGAAAATATTTGGTTGGTTACTGTCATTTTTATAATAAACAACGAAAACGATCTGAAGATTGTCGCATTTTTAAAAGTTTGCGATTATTTAACTGTTTTTGGAAAAAAAAATGAGTGATTCAGAAGACAACGTTCTAGACAGAGCGTATTGAAGCTGCTGCACAAGAGGCCGTCTTAAATTAATCCCCCAGAAATCCCGCGTCGCTTACGAGACAACATACAGCCGTTTCGAAGAATGGAGGTCTAAACAAAAAGTAAATTGCATTAATGAGAAAGTGATGTTGGCGTACTTCCTTGAAAAATCAAAAATTGTGAAGCCCTCAACGTTGTGGAGTGTATATTCCATGTTAAAAACCATGATTTCAATCAACAAAAACCTTGATTTGAGTAAATACACAAATTTGATCGCATTTTTGAAACGACAAAGTGAAGGATATCGCGCCAAGAAATCCAAAAGCTTCAGTAAGGAAAATATTGAAAAGTTTCTTACAACAGCAAATGACGAAGATTACTTAATGCAAAAAGTAAGATTTTTTTTTTGTCGTATAAGTTTGGTTACTATTTATTTTTTGTTTTCAGGTGGTTTTAATAATAGGAATTACGGGAGCTTGTCGGAGGCAAGAATTACTCAATTTAAAGTAAATGATGTAGACGATTTAGGAGAATTTATGAAAATTATCTTGCCGATCACTAAAACAAAAGTGCCTCGTGAGTTCACAGTAACAAAAGGACATTTCAAAGACCTAAACTTGGTGGATATGGTTCGCAAATATGCAACACTGCGCCCATCTCATACTCCTCATGCCAGATTTTTTATTAATTATAAAAAGAGAAGATGTACCGTGCAACCAGTGGGCATCAATACCTTCGGTGGTATCCCAAGTAAAATTGCAAATTTTTTGGAACTCCCAAGTGCAAAAGAATATACTGGACATTGCTTTAGAAGAACTTTAGCGTCTTTATTAGCTAATGCAGGAGCTGATATGTCGGTTATAAAAAGACATGGAGCCTGGAAATCCTCAAATGTAGGCTGCAGGATACGTAGATGATTCTTTAGAGAATAAAAAGAAGATCTGCAAGTTGCTAGTAGGTGGAGAAGATCAGGAAAACACCCAGATTGAAGAAAAAATGAAATTTAATGAAACTGTTACTGCTTCATCGTCTTCGGGAGCTTCGAATGTTCACATATCTGACGAATTGCGTGTAACTTCTGGTATTTGTTTTTCGAATTTAACCAATTGTAATTTTTATTTTAATTCTAAATAAAATTGTTGTACGGAGTGATCAAGAAGGACTGTTTAAGTTGGTAACACTGAATTGTATTTTAAATCGTATAACAGGAGTAACTTTCGGTTGTTGATGGCTTGTCGTTGTTAATGCTATACCTACATCAGATATTTGTCAAATAAACCAACAAAACATATCCGGTTGCAGTGTTATAAATAACCGAATTAAAAAATGTTCTTAATTGTACTGCCAACTTAAACTGTCCTTCTTGATCACCCGGTACATACCGGGTGTAGAATTGGTTTACGAGACATAGGATTTTACATGTAAAAATAAGGAGATTCAATTATTGGCTCCCCTAATAATTTTATGGCAAAATGGTTAAAATGAAAGTTAGAGAGAATTAAAAGTACTGTCTATTTCCACTCTTTGTTTTTTTCTAACATCTTGTGGTACTGAAAGAAAAGCAAGAAAAGAGTTAAGACAAAAACACTAAAAAGCAGTACTAGCAATGAAATTTGACTTCTAAAATTATTTGTCGGGTGGTCACTATTATTTAATTTTCTTTTGATCTGCCCTTCAAATGAACTCGTACAGGACTACAGGACGAATGAAAAGGTATCTTCCATTAAATGTTCAAACTTCTCTCCAATTCTTCGAATTGTTTCTATGGCTGAAATTGGTTGGTCTGGGAAACCTGAAGCAAATGTTGCTTGGAAGTTTCTTAAAGAAAATCCTCCATAACACCATTTAAAGAAAGAAAGAAAATTTCATGCCTAGTAGTACTTTTTAGTATTTTTGTGTTAACTTTTTTCTTGCCTTTCTGTCAGTACCACAAGATGTTAGAAAAAAACTAAGATTGAAATTAGACAGTAATTTTAATTCTCTCTAACTTTCATTTTAACTATTTTGCCATAAAATTGTTAGGGGAGCCAATAATTGAAACTCTTTATTTTTACATGTAAAATCCCTATGTCTCATAAACCAATTCTACACCCGGTATAAAAATCGTTGCAAAATGAAAGTCCATATTAGCACTAGTGCGCAAAAGTAGCTCATTTTAGCACTCAAAATGATGACAAAATGTCGTGATATTGATTCAAAATTGTAAAAAGGAATTTTTCTAATTCCGTTGTAAAATGTCGAATTTTATGTTGTCGTTTTGAATGTCAAAATGACGTTCTTTTTTGCACTAATGCGTTTTGATTGTCACTTTTTTGCATTAATGCGAAAAAAAAGTGTCAAATTCAATTAAGAATAATTAAGTGGATGATTTATTATATACAGTGCATTTTTTTTAACTGTTGCCATAGGGAATTGCATGGTAAAACTTATACCCCCTGTTAACTTTTGATCTGATGAAAATATTCAAACCATTTTTGGAACAAAGTTGGAAGATTTTTTAAACTATCGGATAGTTTACAATTCAATATCCTAAACTGTCAAAAAAGTTGTGAAAAAATATTTTAAAGCACGCCGGAATAATAGTACGTCGAGCGGCCGCCAGAATAGCGTCTCTATCGGCTCAATCAGCACCTGACCAAATTCCATTACAGTGCGACATTTACAAAATAGTCGAAGAAAAACATTTCGAACAATTCCTTAGATAATTTCTGTTAATTTGTTGGATTATTTGTGCGTTAACGTTAACGTTTTTACGTTTTGTTTTTTTTTTATATAAAGAAATTTAATTATAGCCACGAGAAGATCTCGCTATTTATTTTTTAATGAAACTGACAAAAATCAAAAGTGGGGATAGGCAGTTGCTGGTTGAGCCGACAAGGACGCTATTCTGGCGGCCGCTTGACGTACTATTATTCCGGCGTGCAGCAAATATTTTTTTCACAACTTTTTCGACAGTTTAGGATATTGAATTGTAATCTGTCCGATAGTTTAAAAAATCTTCCAACTTTGTTCCAAAAATGGTTTGAATATTTTCATCAGAACAAAAGTTAACAGGGGGTATAAGTTTTACCATGCAATTCCCTATGGCAACAGTTAAAAAAAAATGCACTGTATATTTACAGTATTTATTAAAATTTAACATAAAATAACATTTTTAATTTACAATGCGAAAATTTCCGATAATAATGCGGAATCTGGAAAAGTGCCCCGAATGCTTGCAGCGTTTCCACGTTGAATGGCAAGGAAAATCCTCTCAAAAAGGAATTTCTTAGATTTTGAATCCCCTGATTCCGCGATAAGTCGGTCTCCGATGACATTAATGAAATCTATTGTTTCTTTGCACCAAGGGCCTAAGGTTTCAAAGGCTAAACCTTTAAATATGTAATTTGACGAAATAATTGAACGATATTTGTTATGTTTGCGTTTGCAAGCCATTTCAGCAGCAAAACCTGAGACTTCAGATGTTTTCAATACGTAACTGTCTGCAAGTGTATCTACAACAGTAACGTCCCAAACCAAAGGTTGACCTTTATTCCACGGTACTAAAGTCATCCCATCAGGGCGTTTTCCGTCATCACGAGATAGTCCGTTTGGTTCTAAAGTTGAATTAACATGAATAGAAGTCAAAGACCGGTTGATAATAGAATTAATTTCAGTGTGTCTTGAAAATCTACCACTGCTTTTGGAACAACTTAGACCGTGAATACCAATTTCATCAACTTTCGCATTGCATTTGCAAATATGAGGTGTACAAAGATTACAACCCAATCTTAGACCAATACAAACTTGGAAGGAAGTATTATCTAAAAGAGTACCAATATTAGGAGAAGGTATTGCATGGAACCAAGATCCTGATTCTCTGCATTGCAAAGCCTTAAAACGAGCCAAGTCCCTACATGAATGAAAGATTAAGTCATTGTCAATTATTCTTTTGATATTGATATTATCCCAATTCTTCTGAAATTGTGGTATTGTTGGTATTTCGTTCTCATTTTCTACATCCCAGACTGCTAAAGCTTCATCATAATGGTGAATAATAAGCTCATTATCCTTTGAATTTAGTAATTGAGAAACAAGCTTTTTAACACCATGAACTGAAGATAGGAAAGCAGGAAGGTAAATATCGGAAATGCGGCGAATTCCCAGTCCACCAAATCTAATCGGTAAAGTGGACTGACACCATTGTAAATCAGTTAAACGTAAATTAAGTATTTTTTCTAAAGAAGACTTTAAAGAAGAATCAATGGAATTAACGTAATTAGAAAATTTCCAAAAAGGAGTTGTTCTTAATAAAAAATTATTTACAGTACAATTATGTAAATGTGAAATATGGAAAGCTTCTGTTAATGATGATGATAAGTTAAGTTCGTCTGAAATTTGATTGTTTGACGATACAGCAGACATCTCATGATAACTATCAACCGATAAGTAATTATTTTTCTCTGGGATTTGACCACTTGAAGACGTAGCATCATGTGTTTTCAATTTTTTGAAAGATAAGGCTTTACTGGTAGTGTTGTCTTTGCCTAAAATCATTTGAGCGATCTTCTTCTTATTTTGTAT
The DNA here is from genome assembly GCF_963966145.1 of Tenebrio molitor. Lineage (NCBI taxonomy): Eukaryota > Metazoa > Arthropoda > Insecta > Coleoptera > Tenebrionidae > Tenebrio > Tenebrio molitor. The sequence goes on along the minus strand of NC_091053.1, from coordinate 18,792,641 downwards.
TGATGCGTCAACGTAACCCTCGGCAACATTGGTCGATTTCCACCCCCCAAGACGTTTCAAAATCGACGTATCTGCTCCGGATTCAGCTAATAATGTAGCCGAACTACGGCGGAAAGCGTGACCGGTGTATTCTTCGGGATTCTTCAAACCAAGGAAAGTGGCTATTTGTTTTGGAGCGCCGCCAATAGTATTTATTCCAACAGGGTGGGCAATGCATTTTCCAAGTCTATAACCAACAAAAAATCTCTGGTGCCGTGTATTTTTAGATCGCAATGAAGAATATCTTCGAAAGACTTCTAATAAATTTAATCCACTAACATTTCCCGGAGTTATGGTAAATTCTCATGGTACTTTTGTTTTAGTTTCAAGGATCTGAATCTTCAGGAATTCTCCCATATCTTCTATGTCTTTTATAGACAACTGAAGTAGTTCTTGCCTACGGCAGGCTCCTGATATACCGACAATTAGTAAAACCTGAAAAAGATGATTATTTTGTAATGTAATTCTTCTCTAATAATTTTTTTCTTGTACCTTTAACATTAAATATGTTTTATCGTTGGCTTCTTTTAAAAATGCATGGACTTCATCCTTGGTAAAAACCTTCGATTTCTTCCCGCGATAGCCTTCACTCTGTCTCTTCAAGAATGCAATCAAATTGTTGAATTTGCTAATATCTACCTTTTTATTCAAATAAATGGTTGTTCTTAGTTTTGAATACTCGCTCCACATTGTTGATGGTTTCAGCAATTTAGACCTTTGCATGAAATAAGCTAACATTACTTTTTCGGATATGCATTCCAACTTCCTCAAACCCAACCACTGGTCGAAGCGTTGATAACTTAACTCATAAACAGCTCGCGACTTCGCTGGTAACAAGGTCGAAATAGCAGCTTCCGCTGCAGCTTCAATATCTGCACCCACACTTTCTTCGGAATCACTCATTTGAGGGACCAAATTGATACCAAATTGTGATTTTGTGGATTTTTTTTCTGTTTACATATTGTCATAGTAAAACGAAACATAAATTCCTTGACAAATTCAATGGTAGAATGATTTAATTAGGTACTTACTAAAATTTAAATATTTCTTGTTTTTTTTAACAATTTTATGAGGAATTAGAAAAAATCTTGTATGTGATTCGTTGCAAAACCGAGTGTTTTTCGCATTCGACGTGTTGCCCAACTCACTTCGTTCGTTGGGACAATTTTCACGTCTCATGCGAAAAACACTCTCATTTTGCAACTAACTACATAAATAGCTATTTTGGTATTATTTGATACTGTCGAACACAGTCTAGGAAATGTTCCAAAACTACGATTCCCAAAAGAAGCTGATGGTTGACGGGAAGCTGAAACAATAGGTTGAACAGCACTGGTACATCGGGTTTAACTGTATCGTGCCTTTTAGTGTTGATGAGGAATGCCAAATATTTGGTCGTTAAATGGCACCATGATAAATTTATTTAATATTTATATAATCATTACAAATAAGTTACATCCAGCGAAGGTGAAAATAAAGTTAATTTTTGTCTAAGATAAATATAAAATTATAATACATTATTTTGTGATACTGCACGTTGGTAACAAGTTAAAAACAAAACTCATCAACTTACTGTACAAATTTTGGTAACTTTTGATGATGTATCTCTACCAGCTCCATATCATCTGTCTTCATATCTTTATCCCCCCAACCCCATATACTGTTCTCGTGATGCTGGTGGTGACCATTATCATCCCCTTCAGCAGGAGCATCCACAACTCTGCTGCCATCTCCAGTTCTTTCAACCCTTTTATTGATCATTTCCACTGACGCAGTTTTTAAATCGTAAGCCCATCCAATTTTTGCCATCAGATCAAGGAATGCCGTAGTTGTGTTCAATCTGTAATTTCCCAGCTCGGCTGCTTTGTAGTCCCATGGAAAGACGTGATGGTAATTATGCCACCCTTCTCCGTAAGTGATCACTGATACCATTTTGTTCTCAGAAGCTCTGATGTTTCTAAAAGTGAATGTCAGTCTGGTGTTGTGCAGATTATTAAATTGTCATACTTGTCGTAAGGCTTGGCGCCCCACATGTGAGCTGCGCTGTTGACGAGCCAGGTACCATGAAGCTCCATGAGATATCTTAACACAGTTGCGGTACACCAACACACTGCAAGGTGCTCGTTCCAGAAGTACCAAGGAACAATTGTCGGAAGAAAGAAGGTTAAAAGTGGAGTCAAAATTATGTAATATCTGAAAAATGTAAATTAAAACTGTATTAACTAAATTGTGTTGGGAAATAATAAACAGTCGCTGAGAGTAAAGACCCTAACGCGTATTATATTTGTATGTTTACTCACTTTCTTTGAAATCTAACAACGGGATCGGATGCTACGTCGCTCATGTCCACGGTTTTTCCTTTAGTGAAGACATCCTTGTGCTTTTTGACCAGCAACCATCCCATGTGCGAAAAAAAGAAACCTCTGGTTGAATTATGAGGATCAGCATCTGTATCGGTAAATTTGTGGTGAACTCTGTGGTCCCTGACCCATTCGTGTATGTCATTCTGTAGAGTAAAAGTTTGGGCGACCATCAACAGAATTCGCAAAGGCAACTTGGCTTTGTAGGTTCTATGAGCCCACAGTCTGTGTGCTCCTGCAGTAGTTCCTAATCCACCAAAATGAGTAATAAGGAACGCTGTAAGAAATAATACGTATAAAAATAAATAAGTCACACAAGGTTCAACGTGAGGACCATTGTTATTTGTTTTTTATATTTTTTGTTCTTGTGTTTTCCTGATGGCAAATAAAGAACTGAAAGTAGCTTAACAAGTCAATATGACAAAACAAGTCTTGATGAGGGGAATTACTGGAAGGAGGACAAGAGGCAGACCGAGACCAAAGTGAGTACGAATACTGGAAAGAGAGATGAATGAGAAGATTGGAAAAGAAAATGCAACTAAGCCATAAGCCTGCTTGGCTCGCAGACCTGAGTTTATAGTTATTTATATTTAAATTCATGAAAAGCAAAGAACATGTTGGGTTCATTCAAATGTACATCTACAGGCTTTTCATTACATTACAAAGATTGAAATATTTTAAACTGACTCACCCCATAAAAAAGTCCTCCACTGCATCAGTGTAAACGTATAGTAAATCCCAAAAATTGCCGTGACGTGTAAATAGGTAAATATTAGAACATTTCTCCACACTATTTGCCATCTGTATTGAGGTTTGGGCGACCTAACGTAAGATTTGATCTGTGGTAATTCTTGCTTACTAATAATCTGCACAGGTTCCGCTGAATTGGTTTCAGAAAGAAACAAGGAATTTCCCAGCTGGTTTGGAGCCATGGCTCTAGAATAAACGAACCAAATTAAACTTTGCATTGGAATTTGGAAGAATTATTGTTATCAATTCTGCTGGGAAGATACACGTTTATTAGGCCTACAAGGTAAGAGTAGGATAATATCTTTTTAAACAGAACGCACGTGTCTAAAATACGAGTACCTTCACAATTCCTACTTTTGGATAAAAAAATTAAACAGAACGCACGTGTCTAAAATACCTTCACAATTCCTACTTTTGGATAAAAAAATTATGCCAATCTTACTCCCTATTGATGTTTTGCACCAATTTTAAGCGCTGAAGGAATAGCAAAACGAGTTTCGAAATTAAAAAAAAAAAAGAAATTGAAATCTTATTTTATGCTAAAATAGAAATTATTTTCGCAATTTTACCGATAGTTCTATTTTCACATGATTATCATATTTTTCCATTTTTTGTTTCACAACAATTAAATAGTAAAATAAAATTTCAAAAAATATGTCGTGTCCTCCAAAAACACAAAAAATGTTTTACTTTTTTACAACCAATCAAAAATTAAAATGTAAAGTAGCTCGCGATTTTCTTATTTTCAAATGATTATTAGTCCAATCAATAGCGAGTTTTACCTTGCAAAAGGTACAGAAAAGTTTATACTTGGCAGGTATCTTCTATCAGGCATATTATTAATGTTGTTGAGTTTGCGACCTTGGGGGGTTGCCGCTCGCCCCGCCATACTGGAGAATAGGGGTGCAAAATCACATTTTTGCGATTATTTCATTATCCGTGCGAGATACCTCTATCTAAGTTGTTATAGAAAATGTAGAGCATGCAATTCTCTACATTTTTTGTTTTGTTATGTTTTTTTGTCAGATCAATAGTTTCGTAGTTACAGCGTGTAGAAATCGAAAATTTCTATTTTTTGTATCCCACCTCCACCCGGCGGCACGGCAATTTTGCCGGAGTACATACACTATTACGGATAATACTATCAAGTAATAGTGCAGTGCTTATCAACATAATTACCGGCGTCTCGCCTCCGCATTTTGACTTTTTTGTGTTTTATGTTCTGTGTCAATGTTAAGGAATTTCCTCACGATGTGACATGAGTATAATAATATACCTTTTTGAATTTCAACCACCAATGTGTTCTCTAAGTCCAAAATTTTTAAATTTTTAAAAAGAGATTGGGGTACTATTCCTGTTGCTGAAATTATATTTTGGCGTTTGCCAAAATAGAAATTAATTGATTTCAGGTATTTGTTCGTCTTGATCTTCAGATTCTGGAAAGTCTGTGATTATTTCATTATCTGTGCGAGATACGTATATCTAGCTAATTACAAAAAATATAGAACATACAATTCTCTACAATTTTTGTTCTTTACGTTTTTTTTGTCAGATCAATAGTTTCGTAGTTACAGCCTGTAGAAATCGAGCATTTATTGTTTGTCCGTCTACGGGAATATCGGACTCCAACGTGTATACTAATGAAACAGGTAAACGCCAAATGATCCTGATGATGATGATGATGACCCTGAGGAACAAGAAGAAAATTCTCAAGAGGAATTCTCGAATTCATAAACTCTGATGAATTCAGCTCATCTAAACCGATCGATCCAGATCATTTGGATCCGTCTACGTTACAAAGAGATCAAAAAGAGTAAAACAGTAAATTTCTACTGCATCGTAGACTATGCCCACCGAGGACACTACGTAAAAAAAAATGCACCCAATTGCTCTACTTCTGTGGTGGTGTGGAAAAGAATAAAAAGTACAAAAATAATAGAAATTTTCGATTTCTACACGCTGTAACTACAAAACTATTGATCTGACAAAAAACATAAAGAACAAAAAATGTAGAGAATTGTGCGCTCTACATTTTTTATAATAACTTAAATAGACGTATCTCACACGGATAATGAAATAATCGCAGAAATGTGATTTTCCACCCCTATTCTCCAGTATGGCGGGGCGAGCGACAACCCCCCAAGGTCGCAAACTCGGCAATAGTAATAATATACCTAACAGAAGATACCTGCCAAGTATAAACTTTTCTGTACCTTTTGCAAGGTGGAGCCATTTTTATGTCTCTATTGACTGGACTACATTATCATATTTTTGAAGTGAAACTTTTTATGGGAGGGTTCTGAAATTCTGATCGGCAACCTTTTTGTGTGACGAAAAGTGGTGGGGGTAAACACTGTCGGGTCGAGTGGAAGCAGTGTCTCGCACAACGGTTGCGCCAATATTTCCATCTCACTTAAATGTAATTTAATCTGTTTGACACGATACAAACATCCCTTAAAATTGTGTATACTTCTGTCTTTGTCACACTCACGGCATTTATCGATAATGTCCTCTTTTTTAATTTGGAGGCTTAAAAATGAACAATGAGTTACGCATTTCCATATTGTTTAGTGTTATCGTTGTTTATAATTTATTTTCTTCATTAAAATATACAATTTGGTTGTAAATATGCTATTTAAAAGTGATTGATGAAGAATTTCAAAGTTTCCCAGTAATACAAAAGTTTCACTTCTATCGTGCGTCTTTACGACCCACTCTGTTTTTTTTATACCTTGCAATTGTTTGAGACAAGCAATGAAATCCCAATTTACTCTTTATTTTAGCATAAAAATTGTTTTACTGAAGCGAATCAAGAAGCAAAAGGTAGTTAAATGCAAGTCTGCAAATGAAATGAGAAAGAGCCATTTCTGAGGGATTTTTTTTTTAATTAATGTGACCTATTTCGAGTTCTGTTGGAAAATACGCCAATGAAACAGAAAATATTTTCATTATTTCAACCTCTTGGACAGGCCTTTTTTACTTTATATACGAGTCAATTTTTATTCAATTTTTTTTTTAAATATCTGCATCTACTTACTGATTAGTGGTCAAAATTTTAAATATACAAATCACAACCAACACGGCACACAATATCAAAATTGCACTTACCTACAGTTTTACTAACAAACTATTTCACCAAATTAACTACTTCCAGATTGCTTTAAAAGACACGACAATCACAGAACGAATGCAGATGTAGAACTTTCTTCTGAAACTTATATAACATGGATCCAACCACAGAAACCATTATGGGCACTTGTTTAATGTTGTATTATTTATGCTGCTACAAAGTCAAAAGTCACTTGTTGTATATTTTAATATTTGATTGACGTAAAGAAAAAAGACGTTCTGTTGAAATGATTAGACAATAGGTCAAGTTGAGGGGCAAAAGCAGAGCATATAAGAGCCACCTCACAATTTAAAGGAAAATAGTCGTATTCAGTATTAGAGTCTTTTCACAGTTACTTCATAGCTACGAGTATTTATTATACCAGGTGGATTATGAAAAATCTTTGGTGCTGTAATTTCCTTATTTTTCATACGATTTTAATAAATTATGTGTCAAAGAAAATCGTTTTAAATACGCTACATTTTGAATTGATCCAATATCGGGCGTTCAAATGAAATCCTGGGCTGAGTAGGCGTTGGAAAAATTAAACCGTTTAGAACAGTGTAAAGTTTGAATTTCCCACCGTTTGACACGAATGACATTTGTTTATGTTTAATCGGGACATAATTGAACATGTTTTTTTTTCAGCAAAGAGTGCCCTTAGATATTTGCTTCGAGAATAGGAATCGTTACGTTATTCTATTTTTGATGTAAAACATTGCAAAGTAAGAAAAAAAATAAACGTTTAGGCTTTAAATTTTAGGTTAGCTGTCAACATGCTCCAATTAATCTACGCTTTAAAAAAGCACAACAATTGCACGGTTTCCAACGCCTTCCCAGTCCAGGATTTCATTTGAACGCGCGATATTTGTTCTTGAGTTCTGTTTTTGACAGATGATAGTCAACTTTTTTTTTCAAATTGCACTATTAACTTTTTTTGCTCAGTGTTATAGAGATTTTTATTTTGAATACGAAAATGTAAACAACCATGCTCATGCATAGAAACAAAAAGAAGAAATTAAAAAATAATGTATATTTTTTTTTAAATCAAGCAGTCACATTAAATAGTAATAAAAGTGCATTCTAATTTTGCAAAGTGACTAAGAGAGCTATGGACATTCAAGACAATGTTTATTAACAAATACCACCAGAATTTTAAACGCCGCAATGGGCGTCAGTGGAAGGTGTCGAATGTGCTTTAGAAAGAATGGAGGTAATTTCGAACATTTGCTATAGTAAAGTTATGGTTACTCGATTTTTGGAAATTATATTTTCTTTATTAAAAACAATTTTTTTATTTTTTATTTTAATGTGTGTGTATTCAGAAGATAAACATCTATCAGAATAAAGACTCATCATACCGGGTGTAGAATGGATTTTGGTACACAGGCACTTTACGTGTAAAAGTAAAAATTCTGGGATATTGGCTCCCCTAATTATTTTAGAACAAAGCCTTAAATACAAAAGTTGTAGAGTTTTAAAAACGGTTCCCAATTCTTATTTGTTTTTTTTTACATCTTCCGGAAGTACACAATAATAGAATTAAAGAATGTGTCAAAATAGCAATAGCTGGGAAGTGTAATCGAGGTGACAACCAAAGATGACATTGTATGATATTTGACATGTCAAACTTGGAACTGGTCGCTCCGGATACAATGCAGGAAATGTTGCTTGCATGTCTTTAAAAGACAATCCGGAGTAATACCATTTTACAAAGTTAACTTTGTTAAAAGAGTTCATTTTTTGAGGAATCAGCAAACTCGTTACGTTTGTCAAAAATGAACTTTATTGTTGTCGGGAGTCATGGCTATTACTATTTTATCGGTAAATTTTGAATATTTAATTTTTCTTGTCTAACAGAACCAGAAGGAGTTAGAAAATAATTAGAAAAGGATTTAGGTAAATTTTTTTTTACTCTACAAGGTTTTGTTGGAAAATAATTAGGGGCGCTAATATCAGAGGATTTTCACTATACCTAAGTAGCAAAATCCATTCTACATCCTGTATATCAATATCATATCGACCCTTTCGTCAACGAGTCACGAGCTTCTGTTTTGACGAATTTCCTGAGAAACTCCCAGGTAATTTACAAAACTCCGAGTACTTCTTCCTGCCTGGTTATCAATTTCGTAGAGAAATTCTTCTTCTGCAACCAAAATGCGATCTCCTCGGCCAAGAACTCCCGAAATCGCAAAGATGCTGCACAACGTTTACAAAGGTTCGTGATTGGTTAAGAGTGACCTTCTTGTCAAAGTGACTTCATTTTGAATTAAATGACAACAAAAACGTCTACTATGATTTTTTGAGCCTTTTTTTTTTCATAAAATTCAGTAGCTTCCAAAATTTTTTTGAAATTTTAGACCCTTTTTCTCGAAAAATTTTAACATTTGTAACTCAATAGTTAACTTTTGTGGAGTTCTACCACTGGTTAAAATATCTACATAACTTTCAAAAAGTCACCCTGTATACTGTTTCAAAAATTCTGTATTTTTAGAAATTTAAGATCATTTTTTAAACTTTGCGATAAGAGCCATTTATTGCTACCGAAATGAATTAGATATTATAAAAAAATGAAACTTTACACAATAGCGATATTTTGCAATTCTTGAAACGACATCCAAACAGGGATTTGTCGACTTTCGTAGATAATTATAAAATTGATGAATTTTAATGACACTTGCGAAATTTAATCAGTGCATCCACAATGTTTCCGTTCCATCCAATTTTTTTTGCAGAAAGAAAAATTTGAATTAATGAATTTAATGTTCTATTGTTTGTGTTGTGACAAGGTTAAAGGTCACAACACCTGAATAAAACTCGAACTGATCATGATGTAAAAGACGTTCTGAGAACATCAAAAATAAACCAAAATACGTCTGACCCAAAAGAATAAATTATAAAATGTAGTTGAATTGATTAGACAATAGGTCAGGTTCAGGGGCAGAGGCAGGGCATATAAGAACCACCTCACATTTCACAAATTAAAGGAAAATTAATTTTAAAAAAGGGGAATAATTCACCTACCATTAGCCATCCATTACCTTACCTAATTTAATCGACATGAAATCAATATTTATAGATTCTGGCAATTATTTCTCTTATTAAACACACTTCCCACGGTTACGGAAACAATCATAATTGGTGCGATTCTGTTTTAAAATTTACCAATATTGCTGTATAACAATGTTGTAGTTGCTATGATATGTAGCTGTTGATTGGTTGGATCTATGCAAAATCAATATTGTTCAATAACAATCTCGCTAAATTTTGAATCAGAATCGCACTAAATATGTATTTCTTTTGCAAATTTCCATAATATGACACATAAAAACATTTTTGCAGAAGAAGAAAAACCAAGTAGCACAAAGACGGCGTTGAACTTTATTGGATTTAAATAAAAGCAATGCCAAGAAGGGTGAAAATAATTAAAGAAGAGGACGAGAATTTATTGTGATCAGAAGGTTCCAAATATGGAAAGATAAAGGCAACTATACTAAAAAAACATGCTTTTTAGATCTTTCATGATTTAGTAGAATTCCGCTACAGATAAATTACACCCAGTGAAGGTGAAAACAAAGTTAATTTTTGTCTAAGATAAACATAAAATTATAATACATTATTTTGTGATACTGCACTTTGGTAACAAGTTAAAAAGTTACAAATTGCAAAAATTAACAAAACTCATCAACTTACTGTACAAATTTTGGTAACTTTTGATGATGTATCTCTACCAGTTCCATATCATCTGTCTTCATATCTTTGTCCCCCCAACCCCATATACTGTTGTCGTGATGATGGTGGTGACCATTATCATCACCTTCAGAAGGAGCATCCACAAGTCTGCTGCCGTCTCCAGTTCTTTTAACCCTATTATTGATCATATCCACTGACACAGTTTTTAAATCATAAGCCCATCCAATTTTTGCCATCAGATCCAGCAATGCCGTAGTGGTGTTCAATCTGTAATTTCCTAGTTCGGCTGTTTTGTAGTCCCACGGAAAGACGTGATGGTAGTTATGCCACCCTTCTCCGTAAGTCACCATTGCTACAGCTTTGTTCTCAGAAGCTCTGATGTTTCTAAAAGAGAATGTCAGTCTGGTGTTGTACAGTTTATTGAAGTGTCATACTTGTCGTAAGGCTTGACGCCCCAGATGTGAGCTGCGCTGTTCACGAGCCAGGTAGCATGGAGTGACATAAGATATCTTAACACAGTTGCGGTGCACCAACACACTGCAAAGTGCTCGGTCCAGAAGTACCAAGGGACAATTGTCGGAATAGCGAAGGTCAAAAGTGGAGCCAAAATTAAGTAATATCTGAAAAAGGTAAATTAAAACTGATTCAAATTGCGTTGGGAAATAATAAACAGTCGCTGACAGTAATGACCCTAACGTGTAATCAAATTATGTAATGGATTTCACTTTCCAAGAGTAAGGCATTTTAGTACATAAAGTCTGCACCAGCACTGCATTCTACGTTGGAAATACAACCGGCAACACTGTTTGGTGAAAAATGCGTCAGATTGTATTTGTTAGGTTATCTGTCAAGTTTTAGAATAAAGGAAAAGAACGAAAACCTTTTTTAAAATGCAGCAATTAATTTTTTAAAATAAAATTTGCCATTTTCTCAAAAAAAATTGTTATGTAAGGTACCAATTTTTTTCATTCATCAGAAAGAGACGAAAAAAGTGGGGGTTGCCATTTAAAAAAATTGGTGATGACGTCATTGCGCGAAAACTAATGACGTCATTTAAACAAGTTGTACGTCACAGGATGGCATTTTCCAAAATAAAATCGACCTCTCCGAGCGATTTTCCAAAAAACATCACATAACGCTACTACGAATTTTGTTCCAAACTTTATGTTCACACTGTATAGACGTTTACTCACTTTCTTTGAAATCTAACAACGGGATCGGATGCTACGTCGCTCATGTCCACGGTTTTTCCTTTAATGAAGACATCTTTGTGCTTCTTGACCATCAACCATCCCATGTGCGAAAAGAAGAAACCTCTGGTTGAATTATGGGGATCGGCATCTGTATCGGTAAACTTGTGATGAACTCTGTGGTCTCTGACCCATTCGTGTATGTCATTCTGTAAAGCAAAAGTTTGTGCCAACATCAGCAGAATTCGCAAAGGCAACTTGGCTTTATAGGTTCTATGAGCCCACAGTCTGTGTGCTCCAGCAGTAATTCCTAATCCACCAAAATGAGTAAGAAAGAACGCTGTAAGAAATAATACGTATAAAAATAAATAAATCACACAAGGTTCAACGTGAGGACCATTGTTATTTGACTTTTTACATTTTCTTGTTCTTGTGTTTTCGTGATGGCAAATAAAGAACTGAATGTAGCATAACAAATAAATATGACAAAACATGCCGAGATAAGGGGAATTACTGAAAGGAGAACAAGAGGCAGACCGAGACCAAAGTGAGTACGAATGGTGGAAACAGAGTTGAATGAAGTCGAAATGACGGACTGGAGAAGACATACGCGAAATAGAAAAGAGTGGAAAAAAATGCAACTAAGCCATGAGCCTGCTTGGCTCGCAGACCTGACTTTATATGTATTTATACAATGTGGAATAAAATGATTTACATCTAGTTACCTTTGGAATTTTTGCACATGTAAATTTTCCTGTACCGCTCTACTTTTTTTTTTTAAGTGCCGAACTATTAGTTCTGTCAATAAATGTCAGCAATCGAATTGACAATTGTTACAATTTACTAAATTGAATTAACAAACGTTGGTGGCCATTTTCAACACTAGCTGTGACTTGCTTTTGTTAGCTCCTTTTTAATTTCAATCTCTACTTTGCATTCATATCATCCCTTCGCAATAAATCATATTTGGAATTTTGGAATATTTTGAGGTTAGGTTCTCTTTTTTTCTGTAGAGCGGCATTTCGTATTTTTACAAGGGTAATGCAAAGGTAACTAGATGTAAATCATTTTATTCCACACTGTATTTAAATTCATGAAAAGCAAAGAACATGCTGGATTTATCTAAATGTATAAATAAATGACAAAATTTACAGGCTTTTCATTACATTGCAAAGATTGAAATATTTTAAACTGACTCACCCCATACAAAAGTCCTCCACTGCATTAGGGTAAACATGTAGTAAATCCCAAAAATTGCCGTGACGTGTAAATAGATAAATATTAGAACATTTCTCCACACTATTTGCCATCTGTATTGAGGTTTGGTCGACCTAACGTAAGATTTGCTCTGTGGTAATTCTTGCTTACTAATAATCTGCACAGGTTCCGCTGAATTGGTTTCAGAAAGAAACAAGGAATTTCCGAGCTGGTTTGGAGGCATGGCTCTAGGATAAATGAACCAATAGTTATTTGTACAACTAGTTATGATTATGAAAATCATACTTGTTTTCATGAATTTGCAGTTTGAATCAAGCAAATAAGTGAAAAAAGAGACTTTCATAACGTGGTGTACACACTATTTTTTGGATATCGATCTAAGTTGAGAAATTTGGTCTAAAAGTATTTATGAAAAATAACAACAACAAAAATAGGTATGCTCTGACAATCATCTCCAAGGAGATGGAATAAAATGATACAAAATTAAATATTTGAATTGGAATTCGAAAGAATTTTGTTATCAATTCTGAAAAATAATATATACACCACGGCCGAGAAGACAATTTTAAGCATCGCTTCTTTATTCCCTAAACTACCTCGGCTTAAAAAAATGTCTTCTCTACCTTGGTGTATAATTAATTACTATTTTCACTACTAGTAATAAAGTCTAGCGTTATCGGTTGGCATAGAACACTGAGAAGTTTCGTTTTTCTACGTTGGCCCAGTGACAGGTAAATAATTTTTCATTATTAACCAGTGGTGAATAATGGAACAACCATCACCTAGCAACGAAAGATTGTCGTCTATTTCATTGGTTAACGTAGACGATTTTCATACCAACTGTCAAGAAATGACAACTCGGACCCGTCGCATCCGACAAAATAATTTGATTAATAATTATTATCAGAAAGGGTTTTAACGTATCTAGTAGTGAAAAAAATAGTGTATAAACCACGGTGGAGAAGTCCCTTATAGCCTTCGCGCCTTACAACCCTCGGCGCGCCTCGGGCTCTAATCTTGGCGCTCTGGCTATAATCATGAATTTCTCTAAAGCTTTACAAGAATAGGCTAAGAAATGTATAGTGTACTATTTAAAAAAAAAGTTGACTGTCTTAACTTTGACATATGTCATCGTAGAGAATATTTGACAACAGCATCTATTGTAGTTTCATAAGCGATTTACAAATATACTTACAGTATGTCCCCGGATTGAGTTTACAAGAGGAAAAAAATTTTATTTTTGATTTTACGTAAAAACTTCAGAGGAATAACATTTTTTGCTTCATCTGAAACCCCCATTTCCGTTATTAAAATCTCAGTATTGATATATTGTATTCTTAAATTAACATTTTTTGTTTAAATTTTGGACTTAGAATTAATTTTTATGTTATAAATTTTATTACAATTGGCCTGGTTTTTTGACAAACAACTTATTACTGTTGCAAAATGTTGTCTTTAGAACAAAGAATTTATTTAATCCAATGTTGGACCGGTTTTTGTCACATAATTACAAAATTTAATGAAAAATTTCCCAACAGTTATGTATCAGGCATGGGTGTTCAGAAGCTTAAACTTCGATACAGGCTTGAATGATGTACAGAAAACGGCGCATAGTTAATAGAATAGTTTTATATTCAATTATCATTTGATTTTTTCAAAAAAAAGGAAATTATTTTTTCTGCATTTTCTTTGATTTTAATGTTAAGTCTTCCTCTGTGTTGAAAAAGACTTTTTAATAACAGAAATGGGGGTTTCAGATGAAGCAAGAAATGTTATTCCTCTAAAGTTTTTGCGTAAAATCAAAAATAATTTTTTTTCCTTCTTGTAAACTCAATCCGGGGACATACTGTATAATGGTTTGCTATACTTTTTTCTTAAAACAAAAAAGATGTAGGGGCGCGAATACCAATCTGAATCACCCGGTATATGTAGAACATAATATGTATCTTAAAATAACAAAAACTGATCCTTCAGCCTTTATCTATTTCATAGACGTTTTCTAAAAATAAGTAAATTTGTATTTTTTCAAATATTCAAGATTGGTGCTACTGATTAATTGTCAAAATTTTAAATTTACAAATCAAAACCAAAACGGCACACAATATGAAAATTGCACTTACCTGCAGTTTTATGCACAACACAACTATTTCATCAAATGAACTACTTCCAGATTGCTTTAAATGACACGATAATCACAGAGCAAATGCTAATGTAGAACATTCTTCCGAAAGTTATATAACATGAATCTAACTCCGGAAACCATTGTGGGCACTTGTTATTTGTAGTTTTCTGTCTTCGTTCAAAAAGTGTCTTTTCTTATCTATCTCAAGTGCTTGTGTGTCTATTATCGCTGTCGTGGATAACTGGTTGATTTTTGGGAATTTTTCCCGAGTTTCAACTTATCACGTGTTTTGTCGTCTTACAATGGCACTAAATTTGCAATTCAAAATGTACTTATAATACATTATATTGTCTGATTAAACAAAGCTTCTAACACAGCTCCCAAAAATATTTAACCATTTTACCTCAACAGTAAATTGAAGAAAGATGGTGAAACTTTTACGACGCTATAACAAATTTCTCGTTTTATGTTTATATTAAGTGAAATCAAAAAAATGTAGAAATCATTAACATCCCTGTAGATTATATGCTTTAGCTCAAATTTTTTGGCAACCAAGGATACAAAGTATTATAATGAGCCTAACATTAATTTGTGATGCAACCAACAATACATATACCCCATAGTTTTTTGGTTTTGTGTTTTTATTGATAATTCCACATAATAATTTTGATTAAATTTGACAAATATAATGTCTGGAATGTTGACTATGTGTTATAAAATTAATAGTATATTATGATACCTACAAGTTTATAAGGAAGCCTTTAAAGCTCTAGTGCTTTAAAGGGCCGATTTTGCACACATTTTAGTGTCAAAATCAGATATTATGATTCAGGTGTAATAGATACAATAGTAGTTTATTTGACGAGTTCGTGTGTAAATTGGGGTTTTTTGGCACACGAACGAGTTGAATACAACGTTTTTTTGTTCGACGAGATCGCTAAAGGCTCCAAATCGCTTAAAACATTTAAAATTAGTTTGACGTTTCGTTTTGACAAGTGGTCACATTTATCAAAATCCGATCACACAGGAGAAAATTCGCAAATTCTGACAGTGTCGAGCAAAAAAAAATATATTTACCAATTACTGAATATACGGGGTCATTATAAATGATTGTACCCTCGTAGGTGGCTGTGCGCTATGCTTTAGGTGCGCCGCTGCGCCCACTAGTTCTTACCTCGGTTGTTACAAACATTTATAATAACCCCGTACATAGGTACACGGTGTGGCAGTATTATGGGAGGATTACTGTTCCCCTGTTGATGGTATTGATATTAAATCTATTGACGTTACCCGGAGCAAAACACAGTTGAAACTTGTCTCATGTTAAAAACCAACAATCTAACCTAAAAATTTGACAAGTTTTCATAGCAAGCTGGACCAGGCAATCATCTATAGACATTCTGTATAAATCTGTAAAAATTGAAGTAAAATTTGAATAGTTATTGCGACTTTCATAGGAAATTATAAAATTGGTGAATTTTAATGGCACTTGCAAAATTTGAATCAATGAATTTAATGTTGTATTGTTCGTATTGTAACAAGGTCAAAAGTCACAACACCTGAATAAAACTCGAACTGATCATGATGTAAAAGACGTTCTGAGAACATCAAAAATAAACCAAAATACGTCTGACCCAAAAGAATAAATTATAAAATGTAGTTGAATTGATTAGACAATAGGTCAAGTTCAGGAGCAGAAACAGAGCAAATAAGAGCCACTTCACAAATTAAAGGAAAGTAGTCGTTGAATTCAGCTGACACGAGAAGAAAATCAGGAAGATTTTGTTAAATGAAATTCAAAAATATAAAAGAACTGTCGTTTGCTGACAAATTATAAATGAACACTCGTTTCTTGTTGCGACTTCTACCGGTGTTAAAAATATTACAAGAAATCCTTCCTTCCCACCTAACATATTGTGTAGTGAGTGTAGAAAATTACCGATTTCTCACGAGCGTAAGCGTCAAGTGGAGCAATCAAACAAATGAGAAATAGACCTTTTTGCACATGTTACACACTATAGATTTTCTACGATCAGAGATAAAGATAATTTTTTTAATTAAACACAACGAACAAAAATGTTTTTTGTTGTTGTCAGAATTTGAGAAATTTCTCCTGTGTGAAAGGATTTTGATAAACGTCACAACTTGTCAAAACGAAACGTCAAGCTAATTTTGATTGTAAGCGATTTTGGAGCCTTTAAGATGCTCGTCAAACAAAAAAAAACCGTTGTATTCAACTCGTTCGTGTGTAAATTGGGCCTTTTTTGGCATGAGTGGGCCAGTTTAAAGCGCGAGTGAAACGAGCGTTTTAAAGGCCCACGAGTGCCAAAAAAAAAAACAATTTACACACGAACTCGTTAAATGAACTACTATTAGGTTACTTATCACTTGACACGTATGAGATGCTCATGCGCACAGTGGATAATTCTTTTTTCTGAGAATCCTACATTCAGAATCAGAAACCATAACCAGAACCATGTATTTAGTATAGGTGCTGCGTGAGGGATTGTGGAGCGTTAAGAAATATAAGCACTTAGTTCCTGCGATTTCGTTTCGATAATTTTGATAAGTATCAACTTGGCGTTGAAGAGTCGATTGTGAACGCCCGAAATAAATATCTAGTTCTTGTTAAGTTTCTGTCCAAACGGGAATAATTCACCTAAAATTAGCGCATTAGCCATTGCCTTACCTAGTTTAATCGATTTTACCTTGGCATAGAATATCTACATGAAATCAATATTTATAGATCTTGACCATTATTTATCCATTTTGACACATTTTCCAAGGTTACGGAAACAATTAAAATATGTATTTAGGTATTTTGCAAATTTCCATGAATATGACAAATAAAAACATTTTTGCAGAAGAAGAAAAAGCAAGTGAAAGAAGAAGACGAGAATTTATTATGATCAGAAAGTTCCAAATATGGAAAGTCAAAGGCCACTACACCAAAAAAAACATGCTTTTTATACCTTTCATAATTTAGCTGAATTCCGCTACGACCAATTATTTGCAACTCCTGCTCTGATTTGTTTTTTTTTTGTACATGTACAGGACGTCCCAGAGTTGCGAAAAAACTCCACAACTTGTCCGTTATTAAAGATATCAACTTTTTCTTTTTTTAGACGATAGCTGCGTTTCTACTGCACATTCGGCAAATATTGCGGTATATATACCAATATTATAAAAACACTAAAGTTATGTTTTTTTTTTTAATGGAACCTACCCAGTTTGATTTCATTTTTGTGTCGAATGTGAAAATCTAGGGTGCTATCCTAAACTCACTAAATTGGGAGCAACTTTTCCGCTAAAGACAAGCCTGTCAAAAAAGCTGATGACGGTGATTAATTACTGAACTATTGAAGCGTGATAACTCTCTATTATTTCCATTGATAGTACTCAAAAATTCAACTGGAAAATCCACTAAAATTCGTTAATTTCTAAATTTATAGTTCCAGACAATTAAGCACCGAACATTTTGATTTCAAATATTTGTAATAATTTTTTATTGTTATTCCTACTTCTTTCAAAATCAATCAATTGTGCAGCGGTAGCGGTAAAAGTGTAATTATTACACTAGTAAAAATTGAAACCAAGAACTGACCTCAAAGTGAAAGAAAAAAAGTGTATGAACAATTGATATGTAGGTATACAGACTGTCCCAAAATTAGCGTACTATAATTGGGCCAACCAACAGATATAGTAATAAAACCGCCCCCTAGTGCCCGCGTATTTTAAATAGCAGTTTCCAATTGGCTTATTCAAAACGTGCGCAGATTTTCGAAAGCCTGATGTACATCCACAAAAATTACTTGACGGCAACCGGCATCTTATTCGTTTTAACCTCGCTTCGGGAGTTTGACCACGTGTTTATGTTTGTTTGTTTTCCTTGGCATTTTTCGATTTGTATTACAAAATAGTTTTTTTTTCAAAACTTATAAGAATGACAAATGGCAAAAAACCTGCTTCATTGTGAAACAGGCTTCGGCGTATATCGGCCACATCCCCTTTTTTTTTATTACTATATCTGTTGGTTGGCCCAAGTATAACTACTTACTACCTTATCAAGGATGTTTAAATGTACAAGAAAAAAATATGGAAAAAAATTTTCAGACAAAAAAAAACAATTATTGTTATTATAATAAAAATTATTTTTATGTTTTATATGACTATTTGTAGTTTACATTGTGACTAATTTTAATAATATTTTCTCGTATCCCACCTCCACCCGGCGGCACGGCAATTTTGCCGGAGTACATACACTATTACGGATATTACTATCAAGTAATAGTGCAGTGCTTATCAACATAATTACCGGCGTCTCGCCTCCGCATTTTGACTTTGTTGTGTATTATGTTCTGTGTCAATATTAAGGAACTTCCTCACGATGTGACATGAGTATAATAATATACCTTTTTGAATTTCAACTACCAATGTGTTATCTAAATCCAGAATTTTTAAATTTTTAAAAAGAGATTGCGGTACTATTCCCGTTGCTGAAATTACAAGTGGTAAAATCGAAATTTTTTCTAAACACCAAAGATTTCTCATAGCAACGGACAGCTCTAAATATTTATTAACTTTTGTGTTATATGTCTGTGTTATATTTATGTGAATTTGGAACAGCTATATCTAAAAGATATGCTTGCTTTTGTTGTTTATTTAAAATTATAATGTCTGGTCTGTTATGCTTAATATGAATGTCAGTTAAAATTATTCTATCAAAATATAACTTGTAACTGTCATTTTCCAAACAACTTTCTGGTGTATAACTATAATGTGGTTGTGTATTCTTTAATAAATTGAATTTAACAGCTAAATTCATGTGTACAATGTTAGCGAATATATCGTGACGTTTTTTATATTCGCTTTGAGCCAAAACGGTGCAAGAAAAAATGATCTGTTCAATTGTTTCCCCTTCAGTTCCGCAAATCCTACATTTATCAATTATCGATTGTATACCGCATATGTGTTTTTTATAATTTCTTGTATTTATAACACGATCTTGTATTGCAAATATAAAACCCTCCGTCTCAGGGTGAATATTTGATTTCTTAAGCCATGCATGAGAGGCCTGAATATTAACTTCTGGTTGTTCCAGTTCTTTAAAGTATCTCCCATGTAAAGACTTCTGTTTTATATTTGCTATAGTGTCAGGTATATTTGGCTTAACAATATCTGAAATTATATTATCACTTAAATTTAAAGGTGTGTAGCCTTTATCGGCTGAAACCAAAGCATTAAAAAAGGTGTTATCACGAGCTCTATTGAGGAAATAATTTTTTAGTGAAACAATTTGATTTTTTAGCAGTACTTCTAGATTTGAAAAACCCCTACCACCGTTTTCGCGTGGTAAATTAAATCTTTCAATAGCAGATTTAGGATGGTGTTTACTAAATTTGGTAAAAAGAACTCTAGTTTTAATGTTTATGTTCTGTAAATTAGTTTTGGACCATTTTATAACACCGAAAGAATAGGTCAGTAATGGAACAGCATATGTATTAACTGCTTTAATTAAATTATTACCGTTTAATTTTGATTTTAAAATAGATTTAATTCTTAAATAAAATTGCTTTTCTAAATTTTCTTTTATAATTGAATGTTGAATATGATTTGATTGATTAATACCTAAATATTTATAAAATTCTCCTTTATTTAAATTTTTAATGATTTCTCCTTCTTGAGTTATATATTCTAAATGTTCGTAGTGACCGCGACATATTGATTGCATTTTACACTTATCAATACCAAAACTCATCCCAATATCATTTTCAGTTATTGTTAGTAAAGATAAAATGTGATTCTTTTTTGATGCATAAAGTTTTATGTCATCCATATAAAGAAGGTGATTTAATTTGGATAGTGTGGTATTATTAAGTCTAATATTGAAACCATATCCAGTGCTATTTAATAGATTTGTCAAAGGATTAATGGCTAGACAAAACCATAAAGGACTTAAAGAATCTCCTTGATAAATTCCCCGTTTAATTTGAATAGGCTCGGATTTTAATTTAGTATTGTTTATTGATAAATTTAAAGTAGTTCTCCAAAATGTCATAACATGAGATAAAAAGTTAATCAAATCCAAATTAATTTTATAAATTTTAAGAATTTTAATTAACCATGAATGTGGTACTGAATCATAGGCTTTTTTGTAGTCTATGAATGCGGTATAAATATTTCTTTTATTTTTTCTAGCTTGTTCCATTATTACCGTATCTATTATGAGTTGTTCTTTACAACCAAAACACTCTTTAATACAATAATAATATACTCATACATCATTACCTTGCAATGTTACCGTAGTGGATTTAAAATAATTTTTTCGATTTCCCAAGCTTCTAAATTCTCTATTATGCAGGATTAGATATTGGTAGTGCGTGATCTTGTACTTTGTGATAATATGTACAATTAGAGGTAGCTGTCATGACAATTTAATACATATATTTCGAAATAATTGACCTGTTAAGTGCCACTTTCAAAGACCGCTAAATCAGCAAATAAGTCCAATAGAATTTTTTAAATATTTTTCTGACGTTTACGGCAATCCCTTCTACACCGTGGTGCACCGTTAGTACGCCATTTTTGGGACAGCCTGTATAAAGAGAAAGTTGCCAGTAGCTGACGGGTGGTTTCAACTTTTTAACATTTTTGTCACGGGAATGCATTAAAAAATATTTATTTACTTAATAATTTATTGTTAAGCAAATTATTCAAATCTAGTTCATATAATATAAAGTACATCGTTTAACAACACCGATCTTGGGAAGAGTAACGTGCAATGGTGATGTACTGATGTCTTTGACGCACCTCAAAATATAGCTGATGCATTTGCTTCCTTTTTCCAATCTATCTTTATAGCATTTGATCCAGATCCCCTGATCTTGGGCGTTAATGTAGTGTCAGTCTCATCTTCAAATATATGTAATTCCAATTTCTGAAGCTGATATTTCTGCAGCTATATAGCCTTGACATGACCAAATACAAGCCTTCTTGGTAAAAGACTGTAAAACCATTTTTATTCAGCCGCTTTTGACAATCTTTAATGCTTCTCTTCGGCAATCTAAATTCCTTTCTATGTGGAAAATATCCAAAATTATTCCGGTTTTCAAAAGCGGTGATAGCTCTATTATAGACTTTGCGAAGATCATTTGAAAATTGATCGTCGGATCAGTAATTTGCTAGTTTCGATTTATGAACAAGTTGCGTGCCGACCGTTGAATAAAGACGCGGGAGTTTTAAATCTCATTGTTTCATTGCACTAGGTGAGAAAATTCTTTTACAACCGACAGGTCAGACATAATTCACACCTTTATGAAAATCAAGATTTTTAAGAATAACAACTGATAATTGAAATCTTAACGAATTCCCAACTGAAATTTTTGGTCATAGCCAACTCTAATTTTTTTTTTCGATTTCACGGTATGTCTCCTAGAGCCAACCTTTCATAGGATTTTTTTGGTAATAACTGTAGCTGCCTGTTGCTGAATTCTGTTCATGTTTTTTTTTGTTTTTTTTTTCCTGTTTTAGTCAACTTTTATTTGGACCGTAATCTGTTAATTGACTTATTCAATAATAATAATAACTGTATCCTGCGTTTTAGAATTATTAAATTAAATTTATACAAAGAGCGGCAAAAGTATGGAATAAATTCCTTAAAAATTAAACAAAATTTTTTTCAAACAAATCTTTGAACAGGTCAATTTTAGTTTATAAAAATACATGTTTTAGTATCAAAAAAAAAATTCCAAGCAGTCATTTGTTTTCGAGTTATGACTGTTTGGAATTTTATTTTTTATTAAAATATGTATTTTTATAAACTAAAATTCACCTGTCCAAAGATTTTTTTGAAAAAAATTCGTTTATTTATTTTTTTTATTTATTTACTCGTATATTATATAATAATTACACATAAATTACATCCAGTGAAGGTGAAAACAAAGTTAATTTTTGTCTTACATAAATACAAAATTATAATAAATTACATTGTGATAATGCACGTTGGTAACAAGTTAAAAATTTACAAATCACAAAAATCGACAAAATTCATTGATTCAGCATCAACTTACTGTACAAACTTCGGTAACTTTTGATGATGTATCTCTACTAGCTCCATATCATCTGTCTTCATATCTTTATCCCCCCAACCCCATATACTGTTCTCGTGATGATGGTGGTGACCACTATCATCACCTTCGGCAGGAGCATCCACAAGTCTGCTGCCATCCCCAGTTCTTTTAACCCTTTTATTGATCATTTCCACCGACACAGTTTTTAAATCGTAAGCCCATCCAATTTTTGCCATCAGATCAAGGAATGCCGTGGTGGTGTTCATTCTGTAATTTCCCAGCTCGGCTGCTTTGTAGTCCCATGGAAAGACGTGATGGTAGTTGTGCCATCCTTCTCCGAAAGTGATCATTGCTACAGTTTTGTTCTCAGCAGCTTTGATGTTTCTAAAAGTGAATGTCAGTCTGGTGTTGTGCAGATTATTGAAGTGTCGTACTTGTCGTAAGGCTTGACGCCCCAGATGTGAGCTGCGCTGTTCACGAGCCAGGTACCATGGAGTGTCAAGAGATATCTTAACACGGCTACGGTGTACCAACACACTGAAGGATACTCGTTCCAAAAGTACCAAGGAACAATTGCCGGAAGGGCGAAGGTCAAAAGTGGAGTCAAAATTATGTAATATCTGAAAAGTCGTTAACAGTAATGATCCTTCAGTAAATTCTAATATCAATATAATATACAGGGTGTTTTTGAAATGCGTGCACAAATTTGAACCACGAGCTACTGGCTTCATGTAGAACTCGGAAAAAATATCTAAAAAAATCAAAAAATAAAATGACATTTATTTTTTGGGCTACAATTTTTTTTATTGCTTTTAGTCTTCTACGTTATCAGACAACCTGGTAGGTAAAATTTCGGCACATTTTAAAAATACACCCTGTATATAATATTTTATAAAACGTACACCAATGCGGTTTCCTTGTTTTAAAGCATATTTCCTAAGGTTAGTTCGCATTGGCTTACATTTTATAAAACATGATATACAGGGTGTATTTTTAAAATGTGCCGAAATTTTACCTACAAGGTTGTAGGAGAACGTAGAAAACTAAAAGCAATTTAAAAAAATTGTAGCTCAAAAAATAAAAATGTCATTTTATTTTTTGATATAGAATTTTTTAAATATTTTTTCCGAGTTTTTGCATGAAGCCAGTAGCTCGTGATTAAAATTTGTACATACATTTCAAAAACACCCTGTATAATTAATAAAAACAGGAACTGTATTTGTATATTGACTCACTTTCTTTGAAATCTAACAACGGGATCGGATGCTACGTCGCTCATGTCCACGGTTTTTCCTTTAGTGAAGACATCCTTGTGCTTCTTGACCAGCAACCATCCCATATGCGAAAAGAAGAAACCTCTGGTTGAATTATGAGGATCGGCATCTGTATCGGTAAACTTGTGATGAACTCTGTGGTCCCTGACCCATTCGTATATGTCATTCTGTAGAGCTAAAGTTTGTCCGAAGGCCAACAGAATTCGCAAAGGCAACTTGGCTTTGTAGGTTCTATGAGCCCACAGTCTGTGTGCTCCTGCAGTAATTCCTAATCCACCAACATTATTAAGAAGGTAGGCTAAAAGAAATAATAAGTATGAAAAGAAATAAAAAAATTAACAGGAGCATAACAAATAAAAATCAAAATCCAGTTTTGATTTGAATCAAATTTGACGTGTTTTAAGCTTTACCATCAGTAAGTAATGTTGCAAGATTAAATGATGATAAATATTTTTAAGCATACGCACCCCATAATAAGGTTCTCCACTGCATCAGAGTAAACATATAGTAAATCCCATAAATTCCCGCGATGTGTAAATAGCTAAATATTAGGACATTTCTCCACACTATTTGCAATCTGTATTGAGGTTTCGTCGTCCTAACGTGAGGCTTGATCTGTGGTAATTCCTGTTGTACCCCTGGTTTACTAATAATCTGGACAGGATCCGCTGAATTGGTTTCAGAAAGAAACAAGGAATTCCCGAGCTGGTTTGGAGCCATGGTTCTATAATAAACGAACAAAATTAAACAGTTTGAATTGGAATTTGAAAGAATTTTGTTATCAATTCTGCTGGGAAGATAGACGTTTATTAAGCCTACAAAATAAGAGTAGGATAATGTTTTTTTAAACAGAATGTAGGTGTTTAAAAAACCTTTACAATGGTTGTGAAATGGTTTTGGAAAAATGTAATTGGAAAGGAAGATATTTTCATTATTCCAAACTCTTGGACTTAAGCATCTTAAAACAAAAAAGATTGATCCTTTAGGCTAGGCCCTTTCTACTTCATAGATGTTTTCTAAAGTAAAGTAGGTAAATTTTTAATTTAATTTAATTTTTTTTTGAATAAATTAAAATTGTAAATTTACAAATCAAAACCAACACAACACACAAAATCTAAAGTGCACTTACCTATAGTTTTGAACACAACAGTCGAAAACTATTTCCCCAAATTGACTACTTCCAGATTGCTTTAAAAGACACGACAATCACGGAACGAATGCTCATGTAGAACTCTCTTCTGCAAGCTATATAACAATCATCTTCAAACCATTATTGGCACTTGTTATTTGTAGTTGTCTGTCTTCGTTCAGAAACTGTCTTTTCTTATCTGCATCAAGTGAATGTGCGTCTATTATTATCGCTTTCCTTCTTCATCATTAACGTGGGTAACTGGCTATCCCTGTTACTTGTGATGTGCGTGAAATAATGGTACCTGATTTCCGATCATGAATTTCTCCTGCCTTTGAACTCTTTGAATGTGTGTCAAGAACATGGCACCACTTTCGCGAAGGTTCACTTGCCAAGATTTAGCTTCCGCTTTTGTTACCGAATGACAGAAGGAAGTAAATTTTATTTTATTGCAATGGCACTAAGAATGCAATTCAGTTTAACACTTACGAGTACGTTATGACATCCTTACCTCTCCTTTTTCGTAAAAAATTACACGAAAGCAAAAAAATGTACTTATGATGTATTATATTATCTGCTTACAAAGCTCTTAAAAATATTTAACAATTATACCTCATCAGTAAATCAAGCAAGCTGCAAACTTCTATGAAAACTATACCTGAAGAAACTAATTGTGTATTAAAGGTTTCTTTGAAGGTGAAATTTTTACGAAGAAATTGCTAGTTTTATGTTTACATACAGGTGTCCCAGAACTCGCTCCCCAGAGAAAAGAGTAGAAATCTTCATAAAAGGACAAATAAATAATCCCAAAAAAATCTTTCTATCTTGAACGGTATTCAAGAAAAGAACATTTTAATTCGACCAATTAAAAGGTTTTATGCCATCCAGGTGTATTTCTCGTAATTGTTGCTATAGCTTGCATATTTTATCACGTTTTCAATTAACTGGCCCACTATGAAACTTTTGAGAAACGTCAGTGTCAAAATTTCATTCAAATCCTTTCAAATCGACAGATCCCATGACTGTACGCACTGTTGAGAACGAAGAGGCTATTTTAGATGCCTTTGAAGATGGTACCGAAAGCTCAAGTTGCTCAAGAATTGAATATTAACACCTGGGGTTCCATTTCTGGAATTGGAGGATCTTTGACGTCTCACAACTTTGCATTTTTGGGATCTAGATTGTCGTCACCATTGGTCAGTTTTCTCTGGGGAACGAGTACTGGGACACCTGTATATTGAAAGAGATTTCAAAAAAAGTCTTCTCTGGTTTGTCTTATCCAGGAGCTGGATAGCCTCGATGTCCTCATGTTGTCTTTCTTCATGACTTCTTACGAACTTTCGTATTTCTTCACTTACGTAGTTCATTCCAAGGTCCCTGTGAAGTTCTCCGTTACGGACATACAGGGTATTTCAGGAGTGGTCATGAGCCCGGCGGAATTGAAAATGCAACCCACAATACATTTCCACAGTTAACGTGGATATTTTAAATATCGTATTGTTTCAAAACGAAATTATGAATCCATGATGGCTTTGCTTCCAATAATTTTATTTGTCACAACTGACACTGACGAAAAAGTTAAAATACGATTAATTAATGTAATTAAAATGTTTCTGCTATTGCGCGTTTATGCAGACAATAAACATTTTCCCAAAAGTTTACGAAACTGCAAAGCTAACTATGTTTTATGTTTTTTTTTAACCAAAAAACAAGGATCTACGTTAACTCTGCAAATGTATTGTGGGTTGCATTTTCAATTCCGTCGCCTCATTCAGTGGTTTCGCGAATTTTGGGGCACCCAGTGTGTATTACACAGAATTTGTAAAGAAAATGGGGTTAATTTAATTGACAGATGACTATTGAACCATCGAAGTTAAACAATAGATGCAGATTTCTAAAATGTATTTTACTAAACTAGTTTGCGTTAATGTAGCTAAGTCATCTAGCAAGTCATTGTTCCATGTAGCACAATTTCGGTAATGTCCCATCTTGATTCAGTTGGAAATAAATTAAGTCAAGAGCTTTTGAAGATGGTCTACCCTAGCTCAATTCTACTTGGTGTTATTATTTTTATTGTTGGTACTGAACAATTCAACTGGTAAATCCATTTTAATTCGTTAATTTTTAAATTTATGGTTCCAGACAATTAAGCACTAAACGTTCTGATTTCAAATATTTGTTAATTCTACTTCTTTCAAAATCAATCAATTGTGTTATTGTGTAGCGGTAGCGATAAAACTGCGTTGCAGTGTAATTATTGCACTACTAAAAATTGGAACCAAGAACTGACCTCAAAGTGAAAGAATAAAAAGCTTTTGAACAATTGGTATGTAGCCATATCAAGAGAAAGTTGTCAGTCAGTGAAGAGTGGTTTCAACTTTTTAATATTTTGGTCTGGGGAATGCATAGATGTAAAAATATTTATTTTCTAATTCATTTATTGTTGAATAAATTATTAAAATTTAATATGTAAGGTACATCCTTTAACAACGCCGATTTACTACTGTCATCTCAAGATGTCGGTAATTTTCACTGTTCCCTTTTAACCTCATTTACAATGTAAATATTAGAAAAAAATTACTGTTCTTATCCTCTCAAGTTTTACAATGCCTTAGGACACAGGTTAGTAATTTAGGTAAGTGTTATTTATCATGCCACAAAACATATGACCTCAAAAATCATATTTTTGTCATGCAGGAACTAATCATTACACTATACAACAATTATACGGTGACGCGCTCCGAAAGTGTGGCAAAATTCGATACAAATTATCTAAACGAAAACACCCCGATAGGTGATTTTACTTTTTGTAAATTATTTTTTCTTCAAATGTCCGTAAATTATGACATTATACTGCTGCATTGATAATGCCACAGGATAATGCTAAAGTGTCACTTCATTGTCATGGCATCTAACGAGCTGACCAGCGTCCGTGAAGTTATTATCTCCGCTGATGAGCGGCTGTGAAGTAAACTAGCTAAATCATTTGAAATTCCTACCTCAAATTGTAACAAATTCGTGTCTGAATGTGAGATATTGAAAACTGAAGTGTGTAAATAAGGTTTAATCAAGAAACTTGTACATTATTGCAAAACGTACTATTCCGGACACGGAATCTTGGCCACAACTGACATTTCACTGACAAATATGTGTGAACTGGCCTTTATTGAATATAACCCAACTTTTGACTCGATAATGCCATTTCCCTGCTTTTTTGATGTCACACGAAAAACTTCAAAGTGACTTTTAATAATTATCACTTAAATGACACTAAGGATTGGTTTAGAAATGTCTAAAAAATGTTGGCCAAGATTCCATGTCCGGAATAGTACTTACAAAATCTATCCAAATTAAAACGAGTTGACAGACGGATAATTATTTGGGATTTTGTTCACAGCGTTGTTTATACTAGTCGTTGTCATAGTAACGCTTTGCAAAACGAGCTATAATCTGTTTCAGAATGAAAAATCCACCAACACTGCATTTTATCTCAAAAATATAACCGACAACGTCGCCAACTTTTGCTTTTAGTGTGTTTGCAAGTGTCAGAAAAAAGTGGGGTTATGAAAGAAAACTGTTGACAGTCGTTTAGGTCGTAATGCATCGTGTTTTTTAATTCTTATTTTATTATATCACTCAAAAGTTATGATATGGTGGCTACCACCTTTTTGTACATAATAATTATTTTGTGTTACGTAAAAATCTCAACAGTTCAATGTCAAATTTTGGCGGGAGGTTGGGCCAACCCAAAAAAATGAAACTTATTCTAGGGATTTCTTTTTTTCTGACAACATAATTCAACAGTCCGGACAGTATGAAATAAACTATCCTACGTGACAAAGAAAGGTAAACACCCAGTACTTACAGTTTTATTTCAACAAGTTTTTGCGGGCAAATGTATTTTGAGTCAGATAACAAAATAATGATTAAATTTACATCCCTGTCTATGCAGTATTCTGCCTTTTGTGCTGCTGGTTCGGTTATTGCTGAAAAAATAGACTTTTGAATTTTAGAAAACTTGTTGAATAGTATTTTTGTAAGGCGAGAAATGCCGCGAGTGTGTAGACTTGGTGACTTGGTATTTCAGTGCTGGTTTAAACTTGAGATCACCGAAACTGGTTTTACTTTTAATCCCGAATTAAAACCAGTTTAAACGGACGAGTGTTTTTCAGTTTTCTAAACGGGTTTCACAGAAATGGGTTTTAGCAAACCCAATATTTAGTACGGTTGGCAACTGTGGTCGATTCTGCGCAAGTGCAGTTTGTTGAATGTAAAAATTCAAACTTGACAGCTGTGCCCTGTGCTGGACAGCATTAAAAACAATGGTCAATGAGGTTAAAGTTTTGCTCGTGTGTGTTTGAGTAATGGCTATGGCTTGTTACAATGATAGTGATAGTGAATCTTCGGTTGAGATGTTTTCCGACCATTCAGATGATGAGGAAATGATAAATATGGTGGAACATTTGGCGGCAATTTTGTCAGGAATAAAATGATCACATATTTTGATAATTTATAAAATTTAATTATGTAATCTATTTTTTTTTACAAATGTGTTATTAGTACTATCTAACATAATTTTTAATTTTATCAAATGTTCTTTCAAATTTTTCATTTTTAATTCGTGCTGTTGCTTTACTTGCCCTTTAGTGAATAAATTTCTTGCTGCCTGATTGTTTCAGAATTTAAATTCTCCAATTTCTCCTAGGCAACTACTTTCTTTTCGTCTACAAATTTCGCACCATTTTTTGTTAATGACAGTACGTGGCGTTTTACTGTTTCCTAAGAAATGCAATAAATTAATAAATTTTACTGATCTGTATTTATTTTTTAACCTTTCATCCTTAAGAGCTTTGATGGAGTGCTCTTCAGCATTTGCGGAGTGTAATCGCTCCAGTCTTTAGAATCTGCAAAAAAATCGTTACTTTTACATTTATAGGTATAAATTATTATTATAAGTACGTACGATGAGTTAAAGTTTCGTTGATATGAGATTGCATAATACTCCCCTGTTTGTTGGTAACAGTTCTCAGAGTCTTGCCTGAAAAAGTAAAAATATTAACCTTTCTTTTATAACAATTAAATTTTTGTTAATTACCATCTGACCCATCAGTGATATTAACAAATGGATCCTCCTTAAAAAAAAAAAATTGGTGGAGCTTCTTTCGTCATCTGAAATATTGGAAGTACTTATACAGGGTGTTAGGTAAATGTCCTGCCAAACTTTAACCGCGAGCTACTGTCTTCATGTACCTAGAACTCGGAAAAAATATTTAAAAAATACTATGTCAAAAAATAAATTGACATTTAATTTTTGAGGTAAAATTTTTTTTTACTGCTTTTAGTCTTCTACGTTGTACCACAACCTCATAGGTAAAATTCCGGCATATTTTTAAAATACACCCTGTATATCATATTTTATAAAACGTACGCCAATGCGAAGTAACCTCTAGGAAATATGCTTTAAAACAAAGAAACCGCAGTTTGACAGGACGTTTACCTAACACCCTGTACATATAAAATAAATAAATTATTACCTACCATAAACCAAATACGAGGTAACAATAATTGATTATTTTATTTACCATTATGACCAATTAATTGGATTCCATCTGTTTGTGCGGGCTGTACCTCTAAACCTAAGAACCAAAATTGCCATAAATAATTTTTATGTTGTAATACCTGCATATTGCTGTTGATCAGAATCACTTTCGGGGACCATCCCTCTCAATCGCCGACCGGCATTTCGTCGGTCGACTAGAAATACGGTTTAAACCACCCGACCGCCCGGGATCAAAATTCGAGGGTGCCGTTTCCGCTAAAACCCGGACTGAAAAACACTTTAGACCAAGCAGCAGGCAGATGATCGAAAAAATTTGGGTTAAACCAGCACTGAAATACCGGGCCTTAGTGACTTTGAAAGAGGGCGGATTGTAGGCTTACGAGAAGCAGGTTTGTCAGTTAGAGAAATTGCCAGAAGAACTGACAGATCTGTACGCACCATTTTAAGATGTCATCAGGCATGGAGTCAAGAAGGCCGTGAACACAGGACTAGGGGCACCGGACGTCGTAGGATGACAACAGAAAATCAAGATCAATAAAGCGGTGTTTACCTTTATTTGCAACATAGTACATTACAGGGCTCTACCCGTAACTAGGTACTCATTTACTTAGGGTGCGTTTTTTTGCTCAACGGAAGAATCTCCCACTGTCAGAAGTATCGTTTTATTGGTCGCGGAAGATTCTCTCCGAGCATCTCTCTTTTCTGCCATCAAATTAGATGGCAGAGAAAGCAGGAAAGTTGCAAGGTTGCAAAGAGTCAATAATGCAACCAAAACGACAAAAATGTTCATTTAGCCACATCCTCTGCGCAGAATCACACCTGCCTTTTGTTTAACATGTTGTATAATATCATATTGTTATTGTTATTATTCATGGCAAAAAAGTAAACACTTATTACTAATGAGATTATGTGTGTCTGTGAACTGTCAAAGAGAATGCAGCAAAAAAACGTCCGATTTAGCGACTGTGGGAAGTTTCTCTTTTGGAAGAATCTCCAACTTCTAGAAGATTGCAAAAAAACGCACCCTTAGTTACCATAAATGCCTGTAAGCTGTCATTTACTTAGGAGGTGGAAAATGGAAATAAAACTTATGATTGGTTAGTGCCAAAACCCTTATCCACATCTATAACGTTCCGGCTATATGCAGCTATTTTGTTACGCCGTCGTAAGCGAAACGCACTACGCAGTTCATATTTAGTAGGGAGTAGG
Organism: Tenebrio molitor; assembly: GCF_963966145.1. NCBI lineage: Eukaryota > Metazoa > Arthropoda > Insecta > Coleoptera > Tenebrionidae > Tenebrio > Tenebrio molitor. The sequence continues at coordinate 18,760,919 of NC_091053.1, read as the reverse complement.
CCGTGTAAAATGTTACGACTAGCGCCACCTCGAGCAGAAGAAACGTATCGTAGTTGACACGACGACGGACGAATACAGTTCCCGTTAACAATGTTAACAATAATTGATTGGGTTGGTTTCGTCGTCTGTGGTTTTTGGTTTAGACGTTCCTATTTTATTTTGTACCAGCTTTTACCCGCGGCTTTGCCCGCAAATTTCAGAATGTTTTAAAATTATGTTTCTACTTTCATGAATTGCTATAAACGCAGTAATTTCAATATGAAGTTTGTCTTTTTACGAAGAATAATTAAAACTTTATTGTAGACTACTTTTTTCTTCGACTATATAAACAAAAAGATCAATACAATAAAAAACTAACACTATGATCACTTACCAATTCATGAAAATACGCCAACATAACACTTTTATTTTCAGTTGTAACCTTATTTAGATCCTCCTATTGTTTGATGCCTCGTTTAATTTCAGATACCCGCCTTTTGATTTTTCCGGTATTAAGCTATTTGAAGCTTGTTCTGCTTCATTTAAGACATCTTCCGGTAAAACACAATCATTCAAACACATTTTGCGAAATTGCTACTTTTATAAACAACCAAATGTAACTATGACACCTGAACATATCATGCAAACGCGATTTCCAACTCGAAAAAACTTTTTTTTTCTTAACAGGGTTAAAAATGGTAGTAGGGGTTGGTTTTTGTAAAATTAAAGTAGACATTAATTTTCTTCTTGCTTTGAAGATCAAGTGTACAAAATTTCATCAAGATCGGAGTAAAACTGTGGATTTGCATACAAAATATACAAACAGACATTCGGTTTTATATACAGTGTGGAAATTACTTATGGAATAAATTCAGTAATTTCAAAACTAATGTGACATTTGCCGAAAACGCTGAAACAGGTCGATTTTTGTTGTTAATAATGCTTATTTCAAGTTACCTCACTTGTTCATGACGTCATCCATTTTTGACCTATGACGTCATCAACATTTTTTTTAAATGACAACCCCCACTTTTTTCTTCTCTTTCTGACAGACCTTCCTACTACCTAAACGATGAATGAAAAAAATTGGTACCTTACATAACAATTTTTTTGAGAAAATAACAAATTTTATTTCAAAAATTTAATTTAATTTTTATTGTACTTCTTTTCTTTTCTATGTGGTTATTTAAAATCAAGGGTTTACTTTAATAGACCAAACAATTTAGAAGATTTATGACAGACAATTCGCGCTGAAATGGAACAAATCAGCCCTGACATTATTGAGCGCGGTGTACAGTACCAAAAGTTGGCGGGGGATAATTTCAACATTTGCGTTACATTTAATTGTTAACCTTAGATGTTTGTTTGTTTCTGTTTAAGGTCAATTAAAATTTTTACATTAAAAATTAAATTAAATTTTTGAAGTAAAATTTGTCATTTTCTCAAAAAAATTGTTATCTAAGGTACCGATTTTTTTTCATTAATCGTTTAGGCAGTAGTAAGGTCTATCAGAAAAAGAAGAAAAAAGTCAGTGTTGTCATTTAAAAAAAATGGCGATGACGTCATAGCTCAAAAATGGGTGACGTCATGAACAAGTGAAGCAACTTAGAATAAGCACCATGGAAAATAAAAATCGACCAGTTTCAGCGTTTTTGACAAATGTCATTAGTTTTGAACTTACTGAATTTATTCCATAAGTGGTTTCCACACTGTATATAGATTTCGTTATTTACCCGATTTCTGACATCACGTACCACGTATGTCACGTGTGAGCATCTTATTTAGGTAATTGGTAGGTACTGTTAAGTTATTGTTCTTATTGTTCTCGTTGAGAGATCCTCCCCTAAATAACGATATCTTTTTCTTTGACTTCGGTCGAGATCTTCTGGTGATAGCTCGAGGGTGCGATCCCTTTTTCGTCTATCACCTCGTCCCTCCTGGTCTTGGTCGTTCGGAGCTGTCGTCGCCTCAGGTGCCTTGGGTCGTTCCTCGGGAACTTCTGCGGGATCGTAGTGGACGACGAAGTCCGGGCGTGGAATTTGACTTCACTCCCTGAAATCTTTCGTCCGGGACCCGCAAATCCGCTCTCCGGCGTTTGGGTTCGGACTCCTTGGACTCTCCTGTCCTCCTTTCCCTCTTGGGATTTTCGAGGTCCCAACACTCTTTACACAGACCTCGGCCAATTTTAATCATATTTTCAGTAATTTCCAAAACAAAAATTTCATGTGCTGAATTGCACCCCAAAAAAAATTTTGAGGCGTTTTTTTGGTGAATTTTTAATCATTGTTTCACGTGTCCAATCGCCCTGGTTCAGAAAGGAAACTAGTGTCTAAAAACTTAACCTTGTTCACTTCTTTTTCAATTATTTTAATAACATTTGAGACTTATTTTCAATGGTTTTTACTAGGTTTCTAAAATGCCCAGTTACCCTGATCTAAAAATGAAAAGCCATTTTGAAGTTTTTGAAAAACAAATAGTTATTTTTATATTAAGTGCGCGAAGAGAGTGTTTTTTGTGCATGAAAAGGTCTTTTACGCCGAGACGAAGGTCGAGCCAGTATAAGCCTTTGAATGCACAAAAACATCTTCGCGCACGAAATATAAACAATATTTTTTCTATAATTGATTCAAAAAATTGAAATTAAAAATTCAAATTTTTGAAGGAACTCTGAAGTTTCAATGCAGTGACCATGTTGCTAGATAACTAATAAAAAACATGCGTGAAATTGCATTTCACACACTGTTTTGTATGGTTTCTATGGCTTCGATCTTACTAACAATGCAAAAAAAAATACACGTCAGAAAATGACCCACTTCAGGCACAGATAACTATGCGTGAATTTCAATTTTTTGAATCAATTATAGAAAAATAATTTTTTTAGGTTTTTGGGGATTTTGTTGGTGATTTTTAAAAATTTTGTCATGTGCCCAATTTTTAGTGGTTTATGAATCTTGAGGTGCTTTGAGCTTTCGACCAGTGCCATAATAAATGCGGGGTGCCATTTGAAAAAAATGAGTTTTTGACATTTTTAGTTTGTTACATTTAAAAAATCGCAGTAGGCATATGGGACTAAGCACGTTATTGAGTAAACACTTAGCAGATGCGGCAAACATTCAGAAATCAAACAGTGTCAATTATTTTAATTTATGTGCAACTATTTGGAAGGTGCGAATTTTCGAAGGGACCCCTGCAATTCGGAATTTTGGTAAAAAAAGCGCCACTGAAAAAAACGATGGCAGATAAGTAAAAACGACCCGTGTAGATTTGATTCATAAATTAGCATAGAATCCAAAAATGAAATCAAACTGGGTAGGCTCCATTTAAAGAAACACAACTTTAGTGTTTTTTTATTATTGTGGCACCTGTATATATACCGCAATATTTTCCGAATATGGAGTAGAGGCGTAGCTATCATCTAGAAAAAAGAAAACGTTGATGTCTTTAATAACAAACAAGTTACGGAGCTTTTTCGCAACTCTGGGACACTTGTAGATTATCGTAAAAACTATTATTTTTCAGAAATTGTCGAACCCACAGTAAAAAATGTAGTATACCTATATTAAATAAAAACTAGTTGGAAAAAAAAAACTTATTTTGTACTGATTTTATTTTTTATTATGTTAACTGTTATGGAAACTGTGTTGCTCAAGAAAGGACCCGATTTTGAAAACTATACAGGGTGTTTCAAAACGAACGCACCAAGTACCAGCAGTTGTACAGAATACAGTAAGAACATAAAAAAATTAAAAAAAAAATTCCCAGCTTCAGTTAAAAGTTACACAGTTACTTAGAAAATTTTAACCAAAAATGTTCTTCAAAAAAAAACTTTGTTGCATTATGTATATTAGACACAGTATTCATTCAATTGCAATGACATTCACTAATTAAATTATTTTTCTTTTAGTCCATTTTTTGCTTTTTAAAAACCGAAATTTAAAATTCTTGTTACATAATTTTTGAATAAATCCAGGGTGTCCCAGAACTGGCTCCCCAGAGAAAACAGGCATGTGCCGACAACAAAAGAGACTCTAAATTGAGTAAAATAAATTTTCTGCTAGCTCAAATTACCGAGTTATAAAGTTTTTAATTTCACCAATCCCGGAGGCTCGTCCTCAGGTATTACTAAAAAATCCGATCGGTTGCTAAACAACAACAAAAAATCTATGATATCGCACAAATCAATAAACGTTTGGGCAACTGGAATTTTGACGTTTTCCGATATAAAAATTCGTTGACGTTTATCTGTCATCAACATCAAGACTTGACAATTGCAAAAGATAATAACTTCAAAATAAAACAATAAAAATGGCGATTCTAAAAAGAACCATTTATTGAAGTAGGTAATAATGTTAAAGCAGATGTTCGAAATGACCACCATTCATTTGTATGCACAATTGTGCTCTATATACCATTCACGATGTTTTGGCATAAGGGGAGGCTATGATTTGATTTTTTAACGTTGGATACATGTTTGATTTCTGTCATCTCTGCTGTCACTAAAGTGCCTGACGTGTGGACCTATCAAAATGAACGTAACATGTTGCCGAATTTACCGTAATCATAATTTAGCGACTTTAAAACGTATTTAAGGTGTTTGTATTAGACTGCAGAACATATTTTCAGTAAGTTATAATGAAGTCAAATTCTTTTTGTGTATAAATTGAATCGTAGGTGAGTACAAGATAAATATGTAGCACGGATAGTGAAGGAAGAAACAACGACCCAATTGAAATGGCACAGGGGTTTTGTAAGATCTATTATAACTTCGCGATAGAGTTGTGAATATATGGCTTGAGTCTATTTTGAAATGTACTCCTGAAATTTGCCAACATTTTTGTAGACATTGTGAAGAACTTTCGGAAGATTGGGCAAAATTAATGGGAAATCTTTCATTTGAAAACGTTCTTCCTGTAATAATTTCATTAGGAGAATCTGACTCGGAATTTGATTGGGATTTTGATGCAGGTAATGGTGATTCAGAATTTTCTAATGAAATAATGGAAGTTGAATAGTTTTGTTCTTTTTTGTCATGGACGATGGGTGTGTAAATATTTTGCAGAAAGATTCGAATAAAGTAAGGCTTAATAAGTAGGTACATGATTTTATACAAGTTCCACTAGTTCTAGGAATGTACTAACTGGTTGGTTAAGACACTGTATTGGTGGATTATCTAAGTGGTGCATAAATTAACAGGAGCCACTTCGTTTTTCGGTTCCGGTCCCTACTATTCTGTAGTCTGTTCAAGTCAGTTTCCTGTTTTGTTAAATTGGATTTAAAACGTGTGAGTATTGTTGTATTGCAAACTAGTAAAACTGACAACAATGGACTAGACAATGACGCAGTTTATAACCTCAAACGTAGAAAAACATAACCTAATTCAACAGGCAGCTTTACTGCCAACTTAAATGCACTTTTTCCATGGCCTCCCCTTATGCCAAAACATCGTGAATGGCATATACGTAACAAACTTCTTGTAGTAGCGTTAGTTATTATTTCTTCAGTAACTGAAACAAAAGCCTCCTGAATTCGAACTCTCAGATCAGCCTCTGAATTATGGGCCGCCGATAAATGATTCAGATCTGGAGACCTGGCAGGCCAATGATGCGGTCCTCCTCCTCCGATCCAACGCGGTGGATATTGGTTATACAAAATTTCTCGGACGTCATTTATGCGATAAGCAAGAGGTACAATTTCAAGTAAATTAGGTAACTCCGTGCCAATGAACTGAGCATATCTTGCCCCCGTTAATCTTGCGGGGAATTCAAACAGTCCAATCTAGAGCAGGTGATTCGGAATTTTAAGAAATGGAAGGATCCACCACAATTATACTTGCCAAACGATCGCCCAATAGCCCAGTCCACAAATTAACAGAAAACCTATGTTGAAAACCTCTGGGAAATAATTCTCTTGGATTTTCGTCTGCCCAGATATGAAGGTTGTGATAATTGGAACAGCCTTACCGGCAAAATAGCGACTCATCAGAAAACAGTATCCGTGACAAGAAGTGTGGAGCACCCACAATACATTTTCGATAAAAACTGGATATTTTTTTTAATATAATAATAATAATAATAGTTTATTCACGCCAAGAAAGCAATTACAAGAAAACACACATGGAGCATTAACAGGAACAAAAAGTGGGAACAAGATGCATCACTTGCACAGAAGTGTCCTACAGTCACTCTTGAACTTATTTGTCGAGACTCCACAGAAGTCTAACTCGTTACAGTAAAGGTTGGCCAGGCGAAGGGCACTATTCAAGGGTGAATTGTAGGAGTAATTGTGTTTATGGCAGTAAACATGAAACAAATTCGGGTGTCTGAGGTTACATAAAGGAACATTAAAGCCGATACGAAGCAGAGCATCAGAAGAATCAACATTACAGTTAATTATTTTATGTAGAAAACATAGCTTGTGACAATCCCTTCTGGTTTTAAGTGAGGGCACAGACATGTAAGCGGCTACAGAGTGCAAATCATCAAAATTGATATTTTGAGTTCTCAGCTTATATTTCAAATACTTCAAGAAATTGTTCTGTACCGACTCGATACGTGAAATGTGAGTACCGTAAAAAGGTGACCAGATAACACAATTGTATTCTAATATTGAGCGGACCAAGGAATTATATAATATTATAATCGCTCTGGTGTTCTTAAAATCCACTGTCCATCTTTTTAAACATCCCAGCATTTTTCTTCCCCTAGAAATCAAGAAGTCGTAATGTTCATGAAACGATAAATTGGAATCGAAAAAAAGACCCAGGTCTTTGATGGCATTGATAATTTCCAGCTGCTCCCCTTCCAATAATAATAAGGAACGGAGGGCACAGTTTTCCTGCCGAAACACATTGCCTTGCATTTGCAAACATTGAGTTTCATATCATTGCGTGCGCACCAGTTTTCAATTCTTCTGACATCCTCCTGAAGATCAAATACATCCAGCTGCGTTTTGATGATTTTATAGATTTTTAGATCGTCCGCGTACAGCAGCGATGCCGAGGTCAGACTATCAGTGATGTAATTGATGAAGATTATGAATAATAATGGCCCGATAATAGAGCCCTGCGGTACTCCAGACGTGCTACAGTATGCAGACGACCTCACACCCTTAAGGACAACATGCTGAGTTCGATTGGAAATGTAGGTAGATGTCCAAGATAGGAACGGGTCGCGTACTCCGTACGTATATAATTTATTCAAAAGGGTGATTAACAGCGTCAAATGCTTTGCAAAAATCAGTATAAATGCAATGCACATCAAAACCGCCCTCAAATGCTTCAAAGACATTATTAACAAAGGCAAAATGATTGGTTACCGTAGATCTATTAGCGAAAAACCCATGCTGTGATGGACTGATAACAGTTTTGAAGGAAGCGGACAAGTGTTTGGCAACTAGCTTTTCAAAGATCTTGGCGGGAACTGATAGAATACTGATGGGTCGGTAATTCTCGAAGTTTTGTTTAGAGCCAGATTTAAACACTGGAGTGACAAGAGCTGATTTTCAGCAGTTCGGAAAAACACCTGAGTTGAGTGAATACTTAAAAATACGCCACAAAGGATCAGTAAGCGATGTACAGCAATTTCTGTAAAAAATTGGAGGCAGACCATCTGGCCCAGCACCTTTATTACAGTCGAGATGAGTTAGTTCATAAAAGACACTATCTGAAGTATTGGTTGCATTTTCAATTCCGTCGGGCTCATTATCACTCGTGAATTACCCTGTATAAGACAGACATGGACGAAAACACTGAAAATTTCAATAGATCACATTTTCCATATTTGAAAAAAGCAATTTTCTTCTGAATTCAGTGATAGATTTTATTTTTTATCAAAACTTAATAAAAGGACAAGTAACAAGAGTTCCTTCGAAAGCACTATTTATCATTTATTTTCTGTACACCCACTAATTATTTATTTATATCGGCTGTTCATTTAAATTTATCCTCAAAGTTGGCGTTGAAGTGTCGATTGTGAACGCACCACTCGTCATTCTGCACACTAAAAACACGAACAACACATAAAGTGAGGTTAGATTTAAACAACTGATCCGTGGTGCGTTCACAATTGACTTCCAACTTGCCAACTTTGAGGATAAATTTAAATGAACACTCGATATTTTATAATAAACATTTTTAAAGCTAGCTTCTGACTTGATTTTCTTGGAGAAGTGCTAAACTTTAATGAAACTGAGTTAATTGATTACAAATTATAAAAGCAGCAATTAGCGTTCAATTTCACTAATTGGGAAAAAAACCAGTGCAATTTACTGGTTGCGTACACTAAACACTTTTAAATTTGGGATTTAGCAATTCGTTGGTCACAAAACACACGCATACATGTAAGAAACAAACACATTAATTTATAAATCCTTCGTAGAATTGTAAGCTTGTGTAAAATAATCCAATCAAATACCATTCGAGCTGCGAGGTTCGTCATCTATCAAATTTGACACTCTTTTCGTCGCTGTGCAACAAGTTATTGTAAATTAATCAATAAATTAAAGCTCATGTGCTATTACTACAGACGAAATCTTTTTTATTTCAATTTTCACATTTCGCTTTTAAAACATTTTGCGGCTACGTTTTGCATCATTACTATAGTGTATTACACTATAAGTGATGAAAGTGCCTGATTTTTCAATGAGCAATACATGATATTTTATACTCTCGAGCGCCATCGAGTGAGGATAGTCTTCCGAGTTGAAAAATCGCACTTTGATCACGAATTATGTATACTATTTTTTCCAACATCGCTTATGAAAATGAGTCTCAATTTTAAATTTCTTTATACTTATTTTACTCCCCTATTTTTGAATTTTCCGGATCTTGAGTTTCAATTAATGCAAATAACAGTGTTTTAAATTTAAGTAGGTAGTAGATTGTTAATGTAGTAGATTGTTAAATAAATTTTCCTCACTAGTGAGTTTACTTTCTCCATTTTCCTCACTACTGATGCAAACGCCTATTTTCTTCACTAAATTTAGTGATGAAAGTATCATTTTCATAATCGATGTTGGAAAAAAACTTTTATAATCTCAGTTGAACAAATATATTTGATAAAATCAACGTTTTTTATTAAACGGGTCACAGAAAATACATCTAAGAGTTTAAAGATATGATTCAGTAAGGTCAATAACCCATTCATTTTTAATAAAATTTAAATATCCAAACAATTTCTTACTAAAGTCTCAATGTCGAGTTCAAGGCAGGTTAAATAATTACAAAATCAATTTTATTTGCTACCGATTATACATTATCTTCTCAAAAAATAATCCTCGTTGATTAAATTAGGTACGTGACAAGAAGTGCGTGCTGATTGAATTATTATCAAGGATACAATGTAGTTTATAATAAGGATTTATTTGATGATGATTTTATGAACAGAGTAAGAAAATTTGTTGCTGCGGAAAGACAGATTTTACCAAAAGAAAACATTTACACAAAAATTCACTTTGCATTTCGAGTTTGGAATTTGAAAAATGTGTGAGAATTCTTCTGCATGGTTGCTCTCACTGCAAAAAAAAACGATCCAGAAGATCTGGCTGAAAATACTGCACGAAGCGCACTATTATTATCATTAAGAAGGACTAGGAGGTTTAAAAAGAACCCCAAGACCTTTCTTTCGAGCAAAGATTTATTTTATAAAACTGTCATTTCCTTTCGCATTAGAGAACTATTTTTTATTTTCACTGAACGATGAACATTTTTCTAGATGAAAATGTAGATGTTCCCAAAGTGATGAAAAATGAAATTTACGAAAAAAAGATGTGGAAGAAAACATTCAAATGAGAATAAACCTTAACCGTTAAAGTCCAGGTAAACAATTTCCAAATGTGTTGTTCTGTTATCATCTGTCATAAAACGTCGTATCTGAGTTACTGAGCCACTCTGGATAAACAAACATTTGATGGAATATTTTTGAAGAATCAAAGTGGATGAATCATTTGAAAATTAATTTCCAGAAATTTACTTGATGTGTGGCTTCCTTTCCTAATAAGAAGCTTAATAAAAAAATAAAATTCAATTGTGATTGTATTATCTGGATTAGGCTAACACTTTCCGAGCACTAACTTAGTTATGACGTTAAGTTTTGTTAAATTTTAAAGTCTTATAACACAATATAACAACAATTGTCTTGGAAGGAAGATAAAAAATAAACAAAGCCAAAAAAAAATGTAAAACTAACAAAACTGTTACGGTCTTATTTATTAACAAAAAAAAATTAAAAAAATTCTCAAATACACCTTATCAATAATTAGTCAGGTATACAAAATTGCAACAATTTTTTTTTAATTAGAAGTCGCGGTTTCTCGCGTGCGCCTATAATGCCCGCACGATTAACCCTATTAAAAAATTTGTAAAAATTACGAAACTTTAGGGTTACATTCCCTTGATATAAGACTTCAAATGTGTGTAATCAATTTTCCCTTATCACTTAATTCCGAGTCATAAAATTAAAAAAATCGATGTTGAGTAAAAAAAAAATTTTTTTTCGACCACGCTCATAATTCACAATTAATTCAAAGAACACATTTATGAAATTCGCATCAAAAGATAATTATTCGTTTTTGAATTATTCCAATTTTAACATTAAGAGCGAAAAATGACCAAGATTTACAACTGCACTGTCATAAAATAAATATCTCATTGTTGGGAAACATCTGTTGACCACATTTTCTAGTAATTCCCTAAAGGGTACCATAAACAACCTACGTCAACTTCTTTTGTGGATGTAACCGCCCAATTTAATAATAAATCATAGCTAAATTTTGCACTTTAATATCAAATCCCATTTATTTCAAAAACCGGTGATGTTTTCATGATTTCAATGACACCAAATTTTTCCTAAATGTTTGCAAGGACTCATTGAAAAATTATGTAAATTAATGAAGCGGTTATTGAATTAAAACAAAATCTTTACCTGTTTCATTAAAAATTTTAAAATTTTTACAGACTGTTCTACAGTGATACACAATCATTCCTGAATTTTTTGAGAATTTTAAACTGATTAGAAGTGGGTGTTTTCGCTCGGGCGGTAAAACTTCACTCACCCGGTACAAGAAACTTTATTAAAATGTATGTAAGATTTTAGGTAGGTACAACTTTATGCCATCGAATATTAGGCAAAGCAGATTTGTTATGATCGTGTCATATTTAAGTGAATCATCCAAAAGTCCTAAAATCTATATTTTCGATAATAATTTTACTGTCAATACATTTACAGTTGTGTGTGACTCATGTATCGACAACTCCAAATTAAAAGAAAAGCTTATCTGTCCGTCAATAATATTTTTTTGTGGAACTAAACGATACAGAATCATCTAAAAAATCTTGATGAGTATTACTGTGCTGACACAGATAGGTACTGATGAAATGCCAGATGTATGGGTGCAGTTGTGAACATTGTATAAAAAAATTGATTAGACACCGCAAGAACCATTAAACGGGCGCATCTTGTAGGGACGGCCGATGGTGGCAACCAAATGCACAAGATTGATACAAAATACATACTTTATTGAATGAAAATGTCGGGAATTGTTCACTCTAACTAATTCTGGAATTTTCGCGTTTTTTCTGGCTAGACAGCCTCAGGGCGTTTTTCTAGATCGTTTCCCACCATTCAAACCTTGTGCAAACGCCTTTTTTCTCTCGTGTTATGTTTCAAGGTCGCGTCAATGTCTTGGTATAACTAAAGGGTAAGGAAAATTCATTTGCACAAGGTTTGAGCGGTGGAAAACGATCTAGGAGGACGCCCTGAGGCTGTCTATCCAGAAAAAACGGGACAATTCCAGAAGTAGTTAAAGTGAACAATGACCAAAATGTCTTTTATGTTCATTATGCTGTCGATTTTTATTAAAAAATTGTTTTTTTCAAAACTAACATATCTGACATCAATTGCAAATGTGGTTTATTTAACTGTACCAAGGATACATATTTATTACAAAAAGATCAAGTGATGATGGTTGCCACTTGGTTAAATGCACTCATTAAATGCAGTTATTATGCTGGACATGCGTTGGTAAAATTTTTCAAAATACTCTTGATCAAATTTATATTTAGACGTCCGATATTTAGTGCTTACACTCGTCAAGTATCTTATCAATAAACTTAGGATTTTATGCAAAATGCATATTATTTATTATCAGGAAGATCACTCTAATTTTAGCATCTGTACGAATTACATAAAATAAAGCATATGGAGTTACTAAAAAAAACAAACTATTTTTTGCAATAACGCTCCAACTAATCAGGCACTCGGCTTAGTCTCGTGCCTGAAACCTAGTTTTCGCGCTGTAAATTACACCTACCGTAACTATCATAATTAATTACGAGTATGTGTAATAAAATATCTAATAACAATATTTTCCCCCGGTTTTTTATTTTTATACTAAATTCCTATTTTTTAATAGTTTTCTGCATAATGCATTTCGGTAATTTTTACTAATATTTTACACCAATTATGATCCATAAAAATCTGAAGCATATTCCACAAAAACTTTTCCCAATTTTCCATGACCGTTGAAGACGTTGTATAATTTCAGCACCTTCTCCACTGTTGGTCCTCGCGAGTTATTAATAGCCACCTGTCCGTCAAACTATTTTCTCTCGGTATAACCTCCCTCACCATATTTACACGTGCACGTCGCCGTCGTTTTTCGCCTGCGACTTCGCCCTTTGACCCCGTCCAGCAGGTATTACCGATGTCACCGATTCCTGCCTTATCGTTTCCGCCCATCTTCGCTCAACAAGTTCTAGCTTCGTATCGCGCTGCGTAGGTAAAACATAAACAAGAACCACGGCGACTTTCAACTATTACATCATATCCACAGGTTGCCGAAGGCGTGGCAACGATTCGCTGAGCACGCATGGTACCGTGTACAGCGTCTTTCCCCGCAAGCTACCACGACAGAACATTTCGGGTGCCAGATCGCAGCTGGCGTCGAGCGAGTTTTGTGATACGTACAGAGTCGCGATACAGTTACGTTTGCGTACACAGTGCATTACTCAATACCACGTGGCGAGCCTCACAGAATCTGTCAGCAGGAGATACGGCGACCGCTTGCAGGAAATCTTCCGTTATTCGAGGCGAGGTTTTGTGAATGAAACGAGTTCCGTGCGAGCGGAATCTGAATAATGTGCGGCTTTGGCAAGTGAAGTGATTTTTTGGAGCTGTCGTGTATCAAACATCAAGTAAGTACATGATTGTTTTACTTTTTTTTTTTTTGGGAGAAATTGGCCCACAAACAATTTTTAAACAAATTGTGCTCGGTGCGAGATGAATGTTTACACCTGCACACACTTTCACCGTTTTTATTTGTGGAATGATGACTGTCTCACTTCTATTGAAGTAGGTACCGTTAGAAATTCAAAGTTTTGTGCAGAGCTAGTCTTCACATTTTTGGATACGTGTTCAAAACAAAACTATTTATCCAGGAATTTTCTCTATCTGGGTTATGCAAAATTAAATTACTTGGTCCAGTTCGTCTCGAAGCGCCTGGCTTCACATAATTCAAATGAGTAATTGTTTGCAATAATTAATTATTTGCTATTTACGCTGTTTCTTGGCCAAAACCAAGAAGAAAAATAAGGAAAACCATTTTTCAAATTACACTAAAATTTTATTTGATACACTTTTGTTACAAGCGAAATAATATGTATGTATCCATTTTTTTACAAGCTCAATCGTGTTTTTTTTCTTTGCAAGATCTATATAGGGGAGCTGGGGCACAACGCCAAAAAGCTCGATTTATTTTTACATTATGCAAGTTGTTGATACATGTCATTTTAAAATTCTTTGCTGTTGTTACAAATTGCGTGATTACGTCGGTGTAGACATGTCCAATAATAAACTTAACAATTAAGATTTTTCTGTAAATTGTTCAAATCACATTAAAGCAAGAATTTCGTGAATTGATTCATTTCATCAATAAATGTCAACATGATGACCGTAAATGTCATATTGTAGGTTATGACCGTTTCACAATAAAACATCTGTCATTCTGCCAAAGAATTGCATTGATGTCCAAAATTTATTGCTCGCAACTGTACACTGATTAAAAAACAACAAATTAGAATAGATTTTTTTTTACAAATATGTAAATAAAAGTAAATTTTATGTGAACAGTATCTGATAATAATTAGTCAAAAATCTATTTCATTTAAATAGGAAATTAGAATTCAACCGGTATGAGCTAAACAAATGCAGAACGGACACCACCACTGCGATATTATGTATTCCTGATGCTAATTTAAAAAGCGACGCAGAGAATTTTTTTTTTAAATGACCACAAGAGCAAAGCATATTTTTTAACCGATTTTCACAAAGCTTTTTTTTCTTATAATAATAATAGTGTTAACAATTCGTTGAGTCAAGATTTCGATACTCTTTGAGCGACTGTACCTTATACAGTTGTCCCCAAAAAAAACGACTCCCTTATTTATTTTATTAATTATCTATACACCAAATTAAATGGTTGTGAATAGGCTATAAAATGGCCTACTAAATTCACGTAAAATCCCAAGGGCTTCAAGGTTAAACATAATAATGTGTACTTTTTTTTCGTAATTTTGGAATTCGGCGTTTTGTGTTTTGTTCCCTAAATCTTTTTAGTGGTTTTTGTAAAATTAGTTATTTTCAGAGATACACAGTTTTACAGTGTTCTTTACTGAGGTAATGTACCAAAGTATAAAGTTTTCCAGTTAATTTGTTTGAAGTGAAGTGCGCACCCATTACACCGATGGTAAGATTCCAGTTGTCAGATTCGGTCGGTCTCTTACAAAATTTCGATTACGGATCATCAAGCTGTGTGCCGAAGCGACCGAAATCCGTTATTATGTACATCTTTCCGAACAAGCCATAAACCATTTTAAGGGGTAGTCGGGTTATAATGAGTTTCCAATATCTTGTGCTCCTACTATATCTCCAAAGGAAGAAATCCAGAGGAGATAGGTCTGGAGAACGAGCTGATCACTGTATTGATTCCAACCGAATTTTATCTGTTTATTTGAGCACTGTGTAGCGTAGCTTCATCTTGTTGGAAAAACTTACTAAGCAGGGATGCAAGAGGAAGGTCATCCAAAAATCTTGAAGATTTTCAACAAGGAATTATAATTATCCCATTGATGATGATGATGATGATGATGATGCTGTGGTTATATTTGTTCTAAAAATGAGCATTATTTTTATTAAACAAGCCATTTTTAGGAAGCTACATTGATCAGATCGGAGTATATTTTATTCACCCAGACAATATCGACGCAATTTTCAGGCAACAAATTATTATTAACATTTGTCGGGTTAATAATTCATGCCATGTCGTGAGATAGACCCTAATGTCAGCTTTGTATTGACCATATTGAGGTGCAGTTGGAACAATACATGTACATTAAATTTATTGAAATAAAAACGCAATAATTGTATTTTACCTTTATTTTTTGATTTTTTCCTCCAAAATTTCCCTATCAATAAGTACACCTTTTTTTGCGTTACTGCAGAGAGAAAAATAAGCTTTATCAGAATCAGTTATAGTGATTTACAGTAAGAGTGAGGAAAGCGAAACTTTCGTTCACGCGAATTGCGTGTTCGTCCACGAACCGAAGCTATATTTGGTTTTGTTCGATACCTCCTTGGAAAGTGAGTCGGTAACTTTGTATTCAAAATTTTAAATAAAAATGAATCACATTTTTTGACGGATCTGTTGCTATGGAAAAAAATAAAATACAAAAGAAACAGTTCTGTAACGTCAATAAAATAGTTGTGTGCACGTTGTGGAAATTGTGAAAATGGATGATGAAGAGTGATATTTTCCTGATGATGTCCTGGAAGAGGCAAGTGCCGCGAGTTAGCAAATCGAAAAGAATTGGAAAAATTTACGTGTGAATGAAAACCAGTGAGTGAAAGATAGTGAGCGAAAGACGATGAGCGAAAGCGAAGTGAACGAAGGAGAAACTTTCACCCACTGAAAGAATAAAGAACTTTCTACCATAAATATCTTTTTTTTAATAAAAATAGAGCTTACAATGAAGATATCACAAATTGCAAGTGACAGCTACAAGCTTATAAAGGAATCGGATTTTTATTCGGACACCTGATCAGTGCAAAATTGCACATATTTTCAAAACAGCTTATTCGACTTACACCAAAATTAATGGGCCTTTTCCAGAAGCAAATATTCCAATCGCACTTTTTTGCAGAAGTCATCGTAAACAAAAATAGTTGCATAAAATTACGCATATTTCAAAAACCACTGGTCCAATTAGTATCAAAATTAATAGACTTGGAGACCCTGCTCAGACAAACATTTTGTACCAAACGTATTCAGATCGGTGTAATTTAGGGGAAGTTATCGTGATCAAAAGAAAATTCCACAGACAGACACATAGACGTACACACAGCTGCCACAGAGAGTATCACTTTACTTCATAGAAGTAAAAATAAAGTGGCTATCAGTGGATCCATGGTAAATATTGTAAATTACTGCATCTGTTTAAAGTCTTTTTAGAAACATTTTGTGTTCTGTGTCGATTTTTACATTTAAATACAGATGAGGAACAATATCTGTGTTTTACATAAATAACCCCTCTGTAAAATATATAAACGGTAATTTTTTTCTTTACTCTTGATGCATTCTTATTTCGTATTTCTCCGAAGTTAAATAAACCCCCCTTCAAAATTTCCGTCAAAAATTTTCAAAAAATGATGTAAACGGTTTTCTTGGATTCCGATTTTTCTTGACTCGGAAAAAAACTGTAGATTTTCAAATAATTGAAACACACAATGACATCATCGCCAATTTTTATTAAATAGTCATCCCTTTTTGGAAATTGGATAGATTATTAAATTTTAATTTAAAATTCATGTACCTACTATGTATGACCTGATGTCAAAAAACGTCATTTTGGACGTTGTTTAAATTCCTTACCTAAAAAAGACAAGAATCCCAAACTGAATAAAGTTAATCCATCTGAGTTCCTTTCGGAAAGCTCGGCGGGAAGGAAAATATTTAAATTGTTGTCTAAGTTTTACACGATAAATTCACGTAAAAGTACACTTCCTCTCCAGAATACCTTTCTTTTTTGAGAGCACTTGGTTGTAAATCTCTATTGCCAAGATAACATCCTGAGATCACTTTTAGTGATTTAAAACAACTTCTGTTGTAAATCTTTATTGCTAAGACAATATTCTCGAGTTTCTGAGAATATTCAAATTTTGAAGTATGTATTCCAAATATGTACATACTTTTGTATTTCATTTCTGCATTATCCAGAGTTTATACAGGGTGTTTTTAAATGCTAGTACAAAAAAAGACTGGTAATGGGTGAGGATGAGTAGAACTCATACACAAAAAAATTATCTAATAAGTCTTTTGGTTTTCGAGATAAAAATAAATTAAATTTTGGTTAAAATTGTCAGTACGCTGCTGAATTAAAGATAATTAAAAAGATAATTGGGGTTGTCAAGCAACAATAATAAATTTGTTGGATTTTTGTTCATAGCATTGTCGGGTTGCTATGGTTTCGCTTATTGTTTATTATTGTTGTGTCTGTGGCGTAGAATGTGCATGGACAGGGTTAGTTTAACCCTACCTTTTAAGATTTAAAAAATGGTTTTCTGGAGTCTTAGAATCGCCATATAACCCAGTTTTTTTTTGTATTAGCATTTAAAAAACACCCTGTATAGGGAAGCAAAAATTTTAAAAAAGTTAATACACATTTTTTCTTATTTGTTTTGCTTAATATTTTCGTATTTGATGGTATTTGAAATTTAGAACACTGTGGAAAATGCTATTGAAAATCTTATTGGTTCGAGAATCGTCCAGCACTGTTTTTCATTACATTATTATCTTTCTAGTTGTCTTAAAACTCTTTTTATTATATAGTTCTACACGTGGTTATCACAATCTTTGAATCCCTCACATTTAAATCAACCTGACTCCTAAGCAAAAATGTTTACACTTGTGGACTTTATCACCACACTAAAACTTATACGATGTCTATAAACTTCCTCTGATTTTATGGGCACAAAACTATTTTGAAAAATTATCTTATAAAGATAAAACGTAACATAATGAACAATTCATTTTCTCTTCTTAATTAAAACAACTAATAATATTATCAAATAATAATTATTCGATTGGAAAACAAATAAAATCGTTTTGTATCACTTATGCGAGACATCGTCTGCGGTGTTATCATTAAAGAATGCGAACAAATTTTATGTTGTTATAAATATCAAAGTTTCCAGTAGTCATAACATAATTCCATCATAATAAGTCAATGATTATTTACTACACGTTTAATATTATACTAGGAAACTGTTTGCAGGTGTTCCGTGACTTGCCGTTTTGTGGCTCAGTAAAAATTTTTATAAATTTTTCACATGTTCTAGACGTGTTACTCATGTTGTGTCTGTTTATCGCAAGAGTATACGAATTCTACAGCTCATAAGGATTTTATTAGACAAATAAGAAATGTCTTGGCAAATACGGACTAACAATACGTTTAGCAGCTGTCAGTTAATTAGCAAAGGCATCAGTTTTGTTAGTGTCTTGGATGTCACTACCTCAAGGCGATTTATTTGACAAAGTCGTAATGCTTATGCGATGTTAATGTATAGAAAGACAAAATTGTCAGAAACATTATTTTTCATTTAAGACACATCCATTATTTAAATTTATCCTCAAAGTAGGCGTTGATGAGTCGATTGTGAACGCACCACGGATACAGATCACGGATTAGCTGTTTAAATCTAACCTTACTTTTTGCGTTGTTTGTGCTTTTGCTCTGCAGACTGACGAGTGGTGCGTTCACAATCAACACCAACTTTGAGGATAATTAAATGAACACCGATGTAATCATATCAAAGGTAGGCATCCAGATTTAAATTGAACCCGCATGTACGTTTGTTTATCTGTTTATACTTTTTACAATGTTTGGCAAGTCATGTCAATTCATCGATTCTTGAAAAAAAAATTATCGTTAGCCAATCACCTGACAAGGTTGTAAATCGTTTGAAAGTATTTTGTCAAATGTTTTGTTGGTGCTATTTGTCAGGTAGGTATTAGATCTTTTATCAGAATACTTTGGTTTTTCAAATAATTTCAAATCAACCGTATCAGTAGTACTGATTATTTCTTAATAGTTTTGTCAACAAGGTGAAATTATAGAGGATACTCATATGTAGAAAAATAAAATGCAGAAATCTATTTTTTCGACTCCTATTGTATAATACTGTAATTATTACTGTTTTTATCAGATAACCCACGGCCCGTTGAGTAATTATTTGAGAACTCACGCCAACTATCATAGCAACTAGTTAATGAAAATTTAATAAAACGTAAAAAGTATAGTGTTCACTCGCGGGTAATGGGTAATACTCACTCGCCTGAATTACGGTACTCGCCTTGGGCTCGTGACTCAGAATGAGCCTCACGAGTAATAGCTATCATTACCCGCTCGTTGAATAATATACTATTATTTTTCAGGTTGGTTTTTCTAGTCAATCAAAAGAGCTATTTGTGCATATTTTTTGAGTGAATCTAATTAGAAGAAGAAGTTGATAATATAAAATGACAGGTTAGTGAATCAGTGCTACAAATATGCAAAAAACGTAGATAACTACACTTTGGTTTCTAAAAAAACATGAGTGTAGGATTTTTTTGTTTAAAATAAAAGAGCACCCACAAATGTAACAAATTTATGAATACGTCAGTAAATGCGAAGATTGTAAATTGAGGAGTCAAGAGAGTTGTAAATTAAAGGATTCTTATATGAAATAACACGTCTCTTCTGTATATTATGTGATCAAACGAGGTCGTTTGAGGCTATTTATAATATTGAATTAAAAATGGGATAAGGTGTGAATAAATATAGCAAATTGACCGAGTCATTTCAGATATTTACCATCACGAATATAAATCTGTGATACAATAATTCAATTTGATGGACCCACTTTCAACATGATATTTTTAAAAATTGACATCATAACATAAATCGTAGATAAATGTGTCTGATTAAAAAATCATCCATTGTAAATACAAATCAAAATTAATTACATAAAAAAATATTTCAATTTCTTTTGGTGGTATTTCTAGATAAAGGACGTTATAAAAACCATTGTAGAGCCTTTATCGTCTTAATCAACTTTCTCTCAAAATGTGGATGCTTTTTAGAAGATTTAAGGCTAAAATTAATACTGATGTGCAAAAAGAAGGTCAAGAGAAAATGGAAAGCTGTTGGCCAGTTGCTCAATATTTTTATCCATCCGATCTATTTGTTTGGTTTTATTCTCCTATTCATCGCTCTAGAGAAATGTTTTGTGGAAATATTTTAGTCTTTGCGTTTGGGTGCGTTGGTTTACTTCAGACTGGATCTAGATTCTTCAGTACCCTATCGAAGGTACTCCTGAGAGTCTCTTATTCTATTATATCACCTAACTCCGAAAAGAATTATTAGAAGTAATTGTTATGAACGTTCCAAGACAGCAAGTTGTAAAGAACTCTAATTTGTGAAATGTATTTATATTCTTTTAAATTCTGATAGTGTAGAATACGCCTACTTAAAATTTTTAATAAAATTTAATAAACATTTTTTATTGTTTTCAACTGTCATAAATTCTCATTGTTCTCCTTTGTAAACTGCCTCTTAACTGCCCTAAAGCAAAATGAGCAGATAACGAACCGTTGCCCTAGACAACACATTCAACGTTACATTTCTGACAGGTCTTGAAAAATTTGTCAAAACTGTCAAAAGCAAAAGCGAAACCATTTTTAAAAGATTTGGAAGCTTCAGGGACGCCGTTTCAAACAATAAAATTTTGTATGCAACTCGTTTCTGGGTAAATTGGGCTTTTCTAATTGCCCTCGAGGCCTTGAAACCCTCGCTACGCTTGTTGTGTTTTAATCTTGTCCCTCGGGCCCAATTTACACAGAAACTTGTTGCATAAATAACTATTATTACGATTTCGTAAAAAATTAGTAAATATGTATAAAATTAAAGTGATTAAATCAACTGGACTCTTCCTCGCCAAAATAGCACTATCAGTAGTGCCCCGAGTAATTTTATGGTGGAGAAATGATATTTGGTATTTTTTGTAGAGTTAAATGTCTACACAATATCCATTATGAGGCATTGATTTTGTATAGGTGAGAAAGTGGAGAGACAAGCATTTTTGCCAATAACACACTTACGATTGTTCCCCCGGTAAAAAATGTTCACACCAATTTTATAGCCTATTAAATTCTGAACAAAGTCTCTTCTAGAAAAATTTCTCTACGACGAACAGTTTCTGAGATATACCCATAATATGGTGGTCTGTTTACGACGTAAGGCGTAGATTTACCTTTGGTCACGGCGCTTGTTGAGTTCGCGCAATTGTTACATTGATTCATCAATTTTCAGTAACATATGATTTTTCCTATCTATATCGAATGATTTTTACGATGATACCTACGAAATTATCGTGGCTTAAAAATTGCAAGAGTTATATTGGTTTGAAGTTAAACGAAAAATGAGTTCTATGAAAAATTAACTATCAATTTAAAGACTCATCTAGTTGCGATCCAAAAAATTCCGTGAATCTAGAAGGTTGGATACGAATTTCCATGGATTTTTTTTATCTCAATTAAATTATTTTCCACTGATGAATCACTGAATCAGTTACTTATAGCAAACAAGCAACAGAGTTAAAAGAATTTCCAAAGAAGGTTCATTTATTAAAATCAATTCATTACAAAATTTGTTATTAGCGTATGAACAATTTTGTGAACATAAAAAGTGCAAAATGTAATCATCGAATAAGCATAATATAAAAGAAAATCTTTCTCTTTCTCTTGACGGTAAAATCATTTTCTCTAAGTCTTCTTCATTTTACTCAAAAACTAAGAGGGCTACGACTCCGACTGTTATAGATTAAAAGAAGCATCTTGAAGAGAGGAATCGAACAGTGTAATGCTTAATGGACGGGGATATTTAGTAACGGAGGCATGGCCAATAAAATCCCCAAATTTTAATACAAAATTATCATTTTTTAAAGATTTCTTCATTTTTCACCCAAACCAAGAGGACTACGGGTTCGACTGTTATAAACTAAAAGAAGCACCTTGAAAAGAGGAATCCAACGGTGTCAATCTCAATGGAATACGATATTTAGTAAGGGAGCAATGGTCTAATTTTGAAGTACCTCAAATACGAACTGGTTATAAGAAACGTACAGATTTATCATTAGCTAAGAAAGTGGAAGCAAAAGTAGCCAATTTTGATAAGTCCTTAAAACATTCCTCCACCACTTTTTTCATGTATTCATCCGAAGAAAAAAAAATTAAGGAAGAGATAATAGTCACTCGGTGCCAAATCTGGGCTGTAGCCTGGTTGTTCAATCTCTACAAAGCCGCACTCGACGATTACTTCACGGATTTGGTGAACTCTGCAGTTGTCACGAAGCAGCATAATCTTTTGACCGTTATTAGAGTTGTCCGGTTATTGCCTTTTGTCAGTATTCAATCAGTAAGATTCCTCCCATATCCCAAAACACCGTCGCCATCAGCTTTTCTGCGTTTTTGGCTTTTTTGGCGGTGGAGAACCCTTGCACGGATTCTTGTTTTGTGGGTGGATCCCCGTGATACATCCACGTTTTCTCATCTGTTATAATTTTCGAAAAAAGATCTTCGTCGTCAGCCAAAATCCTTAAGTTTTCTTCGCAAATGTGTTGCTGACACAGTTTTCGTTCGGGATTAAGCAATTTCAGAATCCAACGTGCTGAGACCTTATTCATTCGTAAATCTTCATGCAAAATGTTTAATACTGTAGCTTCCGATATCCCTACTTCATCGGCAATCATTGAAACTCTTATTCTTCGATTTGCTAAGACCAAAACCTCAACTTTCTTAATGTTTTCGTTGGTTCTTGCTTCAACAGGCCTTCCGCATCTTGAGTCATCTTGAATTGATCCCTACCCCATCAAAATTGTTTGTTATCGTAAAATATGATGGCGCATCTTCCCCATACACATTAACCATCCTCTGTTAAATATTCTTAGATTCATTTCCTTCCCTCGTCAAAAATTTGATTACGCTTTTATGTTCTAGCAGAATTTCACTCATTTTTTGTTAGTTAAGTCTCTACAAAAACAACAAAACTCTTTGAATGTCAGTCAAATTTGGCCAGTAAGCATCAAAAAGTCACGGCAACTTGACACCAAAAATTTGCGTTTGTTAGGTACTTGTTTTTGTCATAGCTGAATAGATAATTGTATAAAAATCTCCCCTAGGTGGTTTGGGATAATGGGAGGCCATGGAAATTTTGGTAGTAAAATTTCCTGTTGAATGAAGTTATGTTTTTTTAAGTTTGAGGTTATAAATAGCGTCAATGTCTAGTGCATTGTTGTCAGTTTTACTACATAGTTTGCAATAGAAGAAGACATCGCGGGAAATTCATTTTCATAGGTTCGCATGTCAGGCACTATGGTGACAGTGTGTCCAACTTTAAAAAATAAATCATGCCCTCCATTACGCCAAAACAACGTGAACGATGTTTAGTTAACTCGTTTGCCAATTAACCGAATATATTTCTTCAAAAAACGTATTTCTGGCGCCTGTAAATTACGGCAATTATCTATTAGTTAAACCTCTTTATCGTTCTTCAATCAATTTCTGTATTTCCCAACGTCTGGAAAAAGAACATTTGTCCTGCCCTTTAAAAAGCAAAATTATTGACCAGTTTCTTCCCTGTGTAATTTCGATGACATTTACTTGCGACAGCTCATTAAATAACGTAATTTTATTTCTTCAAATTTTTTCTACCTCTGAAGTACCACAAGGATCCAATCGTGGGCCTCTTTTGTTTCCATTATTTATCCTTGACGTAAATGTGTTTTTTTGCGATGCCTTAAATTTGTTTACTAAAGTAAGATCTGTTAAGGATTGTGAAGCTGTTGTTAAGCTTCAAAATCGATTAACACCAAATTGAGTAAATGTAATATTGTGTTTAACTCTTGAAAGATGACTGTTGCTGTTTATCTCTATGCCATTAATGATATTGGTTTTGTGCGTGTTGGGAATATTAAAAACCTGTGAATATTTTTTTATTTTAAAGCAACTTTTAATGACTACACAGTTGACGTGATAAACAAATGATACAAATCGTATGGTTTTATTTATAGGAATTTCAGGGAAAAACATCCATACATTAATTTTTTTTTAATATTTTGCCCTCATTCTTTCTTTATTATTATTATAAATCAATGTTGCAAATTTTGCATATATTTGTAGGTGTAAAAGTTTAATGAATTGCTTTGTCACAAGCTAAAAGTAGGGACACATTACATAAGTAACGTTCCTAAAAGTGTACTAGTAAATCTTTCCGGTAATTGCTACGAAAAATTGCAGCATCGATGATATGTTTTGTAAAAACTGCATGGCCTAAAAGCAAATTAAATTTTTTATGATAATATACAGTCCAAACGAAGTTTTAATAATGGTAGGTAGTGTATACGGTAACAGATAACAACAACCGCGTTTATTTTCTTTCACAATGTTTGCTTTATATAAGCAAACAAAAATTTATTTTCTTAATGTTATAATCTTATTATCGGGTACATGAATTAACATCTTGTTGACATCATAATTCTAAAAGGTAAAAAAACTTTAAACTTAAAAAACTGTTGTTGTGTGTTTAACTGTGACAAAATAGAGTCTGTGGTCAACATATTTTTTCACCAGTTGCTTTGCAGTGACACGTTCTAAGTAAAATTTTAATGATAACTGCGCTTTTTTGTAAACAAATTATTATATTGTCATATTAAAGGACAGAAAAACACTACAAATTGTCTAAAAGAAGGTATATCAAGAGTATCGTGAAATTATGCGGCTCTATAGTTTCATTGTGTCGAACTATGTATAATCAATTTCATACTCGTATAACTGTTCATCTAAGCAATCCATGAGAATCTGATTTTCTGTTGATATTAAAGCTAACTAGTAACTTTGACTTTCAAAGTTGTTTGCCCTGCGCGAACCTGGATTATAATTTTTTAGTTTTGTAGTCCGTTTTAACATTGCTGATTTCAAAAGCAACGTATTTGTATTTTTACCAAGTAAAAATTTATTGGACATAACCTATAATGGATCTGTCATAAATGTGACTTTTGTAATGTAACTAAAAATGCTTTTACACATGCACAACTCACTTGATTAACATTTATATGAAATCAACTATATGTCGAGCCGTTGAAGCCGTCAAATCAGATGTCAACAGTCAAATGTCAAACTATTAAATCTTACCGGCAGTTGTGACTTCGATGTCTTAGTTGTTTTGCTTGTGATTTTCTTCAGTTTTTCCATATTCTAATTACTTTTCATCTTACAACAGTCTTTATTAAAAACCTTTCATTAATGGACCTACATAACCCCTGTTTTTTTATCTGGTACCACAATACGCTGCAGAGCGGCAAAAACAAATAGATTCGAATTCCACAGGACTTTTGATATACCTACGTACTTTTATGACAATTTGTATATTATATTGTCAATTTTTCTGGCAGCCAACCTTGGAGATGATTATCATTTCGATAACAATAATTCACTGAAAAAAACAAATACTTAAACAAAATTAAAACTTAACCTTTGAACTTATAATTAGAATTATTTTGAAGTAATTTTGGAATAAAAAATTATTATTTTATTATCAAGCCTTTGGCTCATGCGTCAATCTTTTCTACTTGTGAAAAAAATATTAACTTTACTCACTTGTTACATAAATAACTATTTTACATTTACGTGTAAAAACATATTTATTACACATAGATAATTATTGGATAGGCACATTGTTATCACCATAGTGGAGCTACTAGTAATAATTCATATCATGACTACCAATATCAGTACTTCAACTTTTTGAACAAGAACAGCAGTCATTTATGGTTAGGCATTTAACTGCTGTGTTTCGTATTCTTCCAGAATTGAGACTCTTCTCATTCTTCCGGTATCGCGGTATCATGCTCCCAAAACAACTTCAGTTGGAGATTTTTTGTGGTCTGATAAGTGACAACTCAGGTTAGTCTCAGTTTCTTCTTTGAAGAAATTTAGAGTAATTCCTGTATGTCCAAGAGATCTTTTCTCTTTAGTGGAATAATATACGTATTGTATTAAGCCCGTCCCAGTATCCATCTCGCTTTGGCATATGCGATTAGAGCAAGACGCGAGTTGTACGTTTATTACATTGGCGACACGTCAAATTTTTAGGTCAGGTTTGATTTGAACCACATTTGTGATAATTTTGCTTGAAATTTCCACCGTATTATGCCAACGAAAAGTTACGCAGCAAGTGGACAGATTCATTGCAAAAATAATACTGGAATTGCGTTTTGAAAAGAAATGTTTTTCGAAAATGAAGGAATGAATTTGCAGAAACCAAAAAAGCACGAAAGAACACAACTCAAAATCTCAAAAATTGAAATTTCTAATGACATTTGTCTCAAGTTGCCAACATAAATTTTCAAATATTGGTAGCACCATGCACTGCTGTCAAATGTCAAAAACAGACGCAGATCATGTCGACGTTCAACAATTGATAGAAAAAATCTAAATGTTGTCTAAGTATTTTGAAAAAAATTACGTAGTATGTAGTTATACCTATAAAGAAACGTCAATGACAATTAGAAGGTATTTCCCATCATGTTCGGTCTTTAACACTGAAAAACATAACATTTGTCACTAAATTTTAAAATGCTGCCTAAAATGTAAATAAAGAGTAAAAATTAAAGTTTTATGCTTTTCAGTGTTAATAATCGAAAATAACTGAAAAGTAATAATTCTAATTGGCACTAATTTTTTTAATGTTTGTCAGTGTTAAAAAGTGAAAAACCAATTCTATTTGGCACTAATAGTTATTTGTGTATCAAGGCCAAAAAGTGCATCTTTTTCGTCCGACTCTGGGTTTTCTCGTCGAGGCGCAGCCGAGACTTGAAAACAGGGCAGGACAAAAGGCACTTTTGGGCCGACTTGCACATTAAATATTTTAGGCGACCGCACGAACTACAAAGCAAAAGACATCATTGAAAAAATTACAAATTTATTTTGTATCTACGAGAAATTTACTATTTGCAATACTTACATAATTTATGGGGACAGAACAATTATTGCGATTATCATGTGCGATGTCCGGCGGCGTATTAGACATTTATTCAACACTTTCGCTGTTGTATTCTTAATCGCACTGTTGCTATCGATTACGTTCATTTTCTTATTATGCACCAAATAAGCAATTAGTTTGACGTTTCGTTTTGACAAGTTGTGACATTGTGACAAGTTGACATCAAAATCCGTTCACACAGGAGAAAATTCTCAAATTCTGACAGTGTCGAACAAAAAGAGTATGTTATATGGCCAGAAACTAAAGTGCATCTTTTCGTCACTAGTGTAAAATTATTTGCGCGAGCGAAGCGAGGACAATAATTACGCGAGGGATGAAAAGACGCTTTAGGTCAGTACATTTTAGAAATTTCTGAATAAAAGACAGCAAAACAGGGTACATTAAAGTTTTCTTCTTGGTTTTTAGTCTTTCTTTGACACATTATCTCAACCTAACACTACTAATTAAGATAAACGGTTTTTTACTCCCGAGGGACTTAAAAGTGATACTTTTTCTACTTCTACTTCTTTTGAAAGACTAAAAAATAACACAAAGCTCGTGTAATATCTCACACAAAAGCTTTTTGATTTTTTATTAATTGACATTTTAATATTTAGTTTTAGATAATAATAATAAAAATATTTTTTTTTACATTATAAAAAATAAAAAAAAATATTTTTTATAATGACGGTAATTGTTCACTTTAACTACTTCTGGAATTTTCGCGTTTTTTCTGGATAGACAGCCTCAGGGCGTCCTCCTAGATCGTGTCCCACCATTCAAACCTTGTGCAAATGCCTTTTTTTCTCTCTTGTGTTTCAAGGTCGCGCAAAGTCTTAGTATAACTAAAAGGTAAGGAAAATTTTCATTTGCACAAGGTTTGACTGATGGGAAACGATGTAGGAGGACGTCCTGAGGCTGTCTAGCCAGAAAAAACACGAAAATTCCAGAAGCAGTTAAAGTGAACAATTACCATAATGACTTTATTAAAGAAAAAAAAACAAAAGTCTAGCAACAGCTATTATACATAACCTCAAAGAGAGGAAAAAAAACAAAAAAACAAAAGTAAAAGGGGAATAAGAAAGTTAGATAACTAATATACAAAAGAAGAAAAAATCCTATGTGTCTACAAATAAAGAAAATATTCTTAGAGTAAGATTTAACAAAAAAAGTCAATTCACAAAAATAATGCTTAGTGTAAAAGAAGACAACTGAGACAATATAATCTGAAGAAATTAATACAACAAAAAATAATTATAATATATGTATTATAATATCAGATAACAATACGTTGTTTCTTTTATTGTAAAAATTCAGAATTCTGAATTAGTTACGTTACGTTACGTACGTGCAATCCAGAACGAACAATAATGTTGTCATTGTTACATTCATAAAATAGTGTTGTCATTCCTGGTAATATATATTACATAATTGTGACAAATTCAGAATGTCTTACGTCAGTTTGTGATTGCTTACTTATGTGTTCATAATCTTCTGTAAATACATAATTTCGAGAAAAGCAACTTTTTGGTATTATGTATACAAATAATTTTTGAATTTATTTTATATTTAGCAGAAAATCCATGAAAAACTAAAATTATTTTGATCAAAAAGGAACAAAATTGTGCAACTCTGCCAAAAACATGTTGTTATTCAAAGGGTGTGTTATCTATCAATAAAATTCGTATTAAAAACATTATTTTCGTGGTGCTTATCGCGGATATTGAAAACGTACCTATTACATGTGCGAAGGAATAAAATTTCATGTCTTGCACAAACAGATTCCAAACGGTTGTTGAGATTATTCTAAAAATAGTACAAAGTTGTAATTGTTTCAATATCATCATATTCAAAATGTAGGTGAATCAAATGCAAACATTCACGTTAGATAATAATGCTTACATAATTGAGTCCATGACATCAGCGAGTCGCATAATTAGGATAATGCATATCCATTTACCCAGATTAATGGTTTGTGGATGATTCCAGTCGAGTCACATTATTGTTTTGATGGAAACTTTTGCTTACGGTGCAGTTTTAATGGTAACTAGTGAAATTAGTTAGGACAATGGGACATACAAGTTTTGTGTGATTCTTAATTTTACGGCAAATTCACATATTTTAGGTTAAAAACGAGACAAATTTAGAATCGATTTCTTTACTTAGTTACCTATGTTTGCCGAATGTGTTTATAATTTACATTGACATTTTTCGAAGCAGTTCTGAGAACCATGACTAACAAAAGCATTATTGTAGATGTATTTCGTTAGTATAATGGAATCTTTCACCGAGGAGTCCACATAAATAGAAAATAAAGAATGCGGCAAAAATTTTGCTATTCGATATACCTAACAGGAAAATGCAATCATGATAGTTTAATTTAGATTCGAGAAACAAGTCAATACTGGTTATTTTGTATAATTATGTGAAGTGAAGTGAAGTATGTAATTGGTAGTTTAATGAGTCATTTTGGAGAGAATTATCACAATTTATGCAACAATAATTGTAACAATTTAAATCAATTACGAGGTGCTAAGTAATGGAATTACATAATTAGTTAATTAATCAGACATCTCCACTAACTTGTTTATACAAATGCTCCAAAACAATTGTGATATCGTAGGGTGCTTGGATCGGAAAAATAGTTTGCCACCTTTGGACGAAAAGGTCCCGCACTACATGAAACATAACCTCCAAGCCTGTTGCCTGTTGTCAATATTCAAAAGTGAAATGACGCCTCGGGTTTACCCAACGACAATTGGTTAAAACATTTTACTATTCTAAGGAGTTGTAATTGGTTTAAAACCATTACAAACTGATTTAGTTCATCTTGTTTGGTTGATAAACCTAATCTCTCTTACACCTGTCATTTTGACGGTTCTGCATATGCGTCAAAATTCAAAACAGTCAAATTGTCAAAACCTACTACGATTTCTTCCGGTATGGGGAAACCCCCAGTTCAAATTTCAAATTATACGAATTCGAAACGACCAGCAAGAGTAGTTCATCTATTAGTTGTTTTCCGATATGACTATAGGTTGGTAAACTTCCAGCTGTACATTTTACCGCGCCCTGTGTTAATTTGTTTCCGCTAATGATGTCACTTATTTACATATCCAGTGTACTAAACTCGTATACAATGTTTATTGTTTAGTGCAGTGTTTTCTTGTCAAGTCTGTTGGCTGACTTTATGATCAATTACAATTACTTATTCGAGATCTTTACTCGAAGGAGAGGCTTGAAAACAATTATTAGATAGTGCTTCAGTTCCTCCCAGCTTAAATGAATTCAGTGCTGGATGTCTAATTTTAACGAAGCAGTGGATTATGAATCATAAAAAAAGTAAAACAATAGCTATTTTCAATACAAGTGAGCAAAGTAGTGCATTTAATCACGAGTACGGAAGTTGGGCGTCTGAGCTGAAGGCGGGGATCCCAACCGTACGAGTGATTTTTCCATGATCATTTTTCGTCAATTGAAATCTAAATAACAAGTTACAAATTTAAATAAGTCAAAAATAAGACAAGCTACAGTTACTAATATTCAGAAAATATTTTAAAAACAGATTAATAAAACTACAACATATTTGGCGCCGTCTATCGACATTACACTTTGCTCACTAGTGAGAAAATATTATTTCCTCACTAGTGATTCAATTGCCATCTTTGCTAACTATGTATTTTCAGTGAGCAAAAACCACTAAAACCCAATGATCATGGAAAAAAATGTGTATTATTTTTTATAAATAAATAAGCAGTTTAAAACAAAATGTAAATACCTACTCCTATTTTATATAGAAGTATTGTTTTGATACGGTAATTTAATCAAGACTAGAAGGAAATTTGTTGACAACTGTTGATTGGATTGTTATAAATTCATTCACTGTGCAATTTAATTTAACCGTCTTTTTTAAATACGTTGTCTTTGAATTGACCTTGAATGAAAACATTGTCATTATTGATCGATGAGCAAGTATCGAATTTTTGTGCAATTAAAAGCTCATAAAAATTCATTTTTCGTAAAATAAAACAACATACAACAATGTTGTTCCTTTTCGGGGCGACTGTTGAGTGAAATTTACATAATTTGTCAAGAAAACTAGGTCTCGTGTGGTATTTAGGAAGATTATTCGGCTCCATAGATGTTATTTTCAAGGACACGAGACGAAACGTGTAATTTTACGATACAGACTGACACACGCAGTTTTAATTTGTTCGACGCCGATTTGAAAAACTTCCGTCCGTCTTAATTAATTAAATTGAATTAATTGATTGACTGCGGTATTAAGTGTTTTCGGTTGCATTTAATGTTGATTGACCTTTGTTGGAAAAATGAAGGTTGCCAAGTGTGAAGAAAAGCTGACTCTAGGTGTTAAAATAAAGGTGACCAAGCACAGTGGAAGTGCTGAAAAAGCTGTTGATATTGGTCGGCACGTTGACTTATCACCAACGGCAGTCATTATCGCAAATACGGAGGAGATAATGGGCATATCGCAAAAAATACAACACGACATTCTACGACAAAAAACATTAACGGGGGTAATATACACAGATTAATAAATATTACACCGCAACAACTATAATTATAAAAACAAAAAAAAATAACCGAAAATAAAACATGAAATACTACATAGTATGTACCTACAATGTGATAAAAAAAAATAGTCCAAGTGGGCTATGACTATGAACAAAAATAATTCATCAGTTTTTCATACTTGGCAAACGTCGTCATAAGTATGGTCGACTACTTCGTTACTTCTAGGAGCAAATGTTCCTGAAATTATTTATTACAATCAATAAAATTAAATTTAGGAAAAACATCCGAGCTTTGGTCCACAACCGATCTTTTTTTTTATTTCATGTGATAATATGAGTCCATTTTACTGCCAGTTAAATCAGTTAACTGGATTAAACTGAAAAAACTTAACCTGTTAGTCTAAGTGAATTTCCTAGTTTACGACTAATTAATCAAGTTAACCAATTTAACTGGTGAATGGTTTCAACAATGGAATCCTAATATAAATTAATTAATTATTGTAAACAAAGAGCAATCAACAGAATTAATGGCACAATCTGCAAATACGCTATTATATTTTTTTTAATAGTAATAAGTCAATCTAGTGAATAATTTGTTCTGCAAGTGCCTATTCTAGATAAAATGAAATGTTAACTCGCATTATATTCAGAACGACAATTTTTTTTAAGTAAATGCATTTTCAAAAATAACTCCACAACATTGTTAATATAGTTGTAAAAATGTATATTTTATTCTTTCACGTACATATTTATTGAACAGACATTTATTTATCTATGGAGAAAATGGAGAAAGTGTGAATGTTGATTAAAAATTTCGTATGAAAAACAGTCCAATAAGTAATGCTGCTATTCAGGACAACCCTCAGCTTACATGACCTTGATAAAAATGAGCAAGTGTTCAATTTTAGCAAATAAAACTTCTGATGCAAGTTGAGATTAATAAAGAAAAGTTATTTGAAAGAGCGATAAAAAGATACGTGGTTATGTCATGGTGCGGTTTAGTCCATCCTTTTATATTTCTAATATAAAATTAACAATAAACTCGTAATTGAAAAATGTATACAGTAAAAGCTCCCATGAGCGGACACCGTCGGTCGCCAATTTTTTGTCCGTTCAACAGAGATGTCCGCTCAAAAGAAATACATCTGGTTCAAAGGAAAAAAATTATGTAGGCCATAATATTAAGTAATATTATATTATTCAATTTAATAAGCGGATAATGATCACTATTACTCGTGAGGATGATTTTGTGCACGAGCCGCAGCCGAGTGGGGTAATTTATCCGAGCAAGAAATATCCATTATCCGCGAGTAGAATACTATACATTTTCTACGACTATGAAGAGAAATTGATAAATAAGTTTCATTATTAGATAAACTGAAACTGACATTTTAAAATTATTACTTTGTATACTTGATACCATTGCATTAAATTTTGCGAGTTGTCTTCATAAACTAGTTTATGTTCAAACCTTCTGTCTTAGAAACTTCATTTTTGGTTGACATTCGTTTTCGATTGCCATTTCGCTGTAAACTCTTCTCTCTTCTATATAATGACAGATGCTTAAATTTTTCCATGTCTGTTTTTCGAATTCATTTTAACTTTACCCACTACATATGTATTGCGCAAGTTATCACGAGAGCAAATCATCCACTAATAAGAGTCACTCAAAAAATTTTGATGCATGTAAAACGAGGCGACTAGCTCTGGCTGATGGCGATTTACTGGAGCCGCGTCCGCCTAAGGGAGCTTTATTTTCAAAGAGGGGGGAAAAATTGCTGTCCGTGTCCGTTCAACAGAGTGTCCGTTCAATAGAGATGACTTTCTTAACAAACTTATACGAATTAAACCGGTGCCCAAAGAACTGTCCGTTCGATAGAGCTGTCCGTTCATAGGAGCTGTCCGTTAAGGGAGCTTTTACTGTACATGAATATAATTTTTACTATCCAATAAGTATTATAATATACAGGTGTCTCACAAAGTATGCTACATATTTAAACCCTGCATTATGCAAACCCTGAACGTATCTTTAAGCGTATTTAAAACAAAAATTAGTGAGAAAAAAATATGACCTCATTCAAACCACTGAAATGCACAGTTGAGGACCGCTGACCGTTTCCCAAACTACAGGTTTAAATATGTGAGACACCCTGCATAGTTCAAAATAAAATTAAGCGTAGAGGTTTTTTTTACAACTTTTTGAACTGTCTTAATAAATCAAGTACATAGAATATTGCTTTTTTTCACGAAAGAGATGCAATCCAATGAATAAAATTGTATATTGTTATACGTAAATTACGTAATTTCGTATTTGTTAATTTGTTAATTTTTAATGAGAATTTTTGTTCCAGCAATGACGGAAGGCAGCAATGAATGTTCAAAAGGTGCTGAGCACTCCACTACAAATGGAGAGCCAGTTCGTCGTTCGAATGCTTTCAATAAAACAGAGACCATTAAAGATAATTCTTCAAAAGAAGATGACTTTCACCCGAAAATCCGGTGGCCAGATTTTACAGTACAATTATTTATACACTTAGGATGTTTATATGGACTGTTGTTGTGCCTTGTGTCTGCCAGATTTTACACAACGCTTTTTGGTAAGTTGTAAAATAGTATATTATGTTATGAGGAGCAAAAAAGAAGTTTTATGTGCTGCGGCTGGTCGATTGGCTGCCGAACGCAGTGAGATAATAACTTCACGGACGCCCTCAGCGGAGATAATAACTTTATCTGCCGCTCTCAGCGGAGATAATAACTTTATCTGCCGCTCGTCAGCTCGTTAGATGTTATGACAATGAAGTGACACTTTAACATTATCAATGCAGCAGGATAATGTCATAATTTACGAACGTTTGAAGAAAAAAACTATTTTTTTCATTTAGAAAAAATCATTTCAATAATTTTACAGTGATTTG
This sequence comes from Tenebrio molitor, assembly GCF_963966145.1. Lineage (NCBI taxonomy): Eukaryota > Metazoa > Arthropoda > Insecta > Coleoptera > Tenebrionidae > Tenebrio > Tenebrio molitor. Next base: position 18,726,366 of record NC_091053.1, on the reverse strand, counting down.
TTCTAAGTTAACATTTTGTATTGAAAAATCCTAAGACCTAGTACCCTTTAATTTGTTTACCTATTAGTCCGTCCAGTCAGTAGAGCTTGAAGTAAGCATGAAATACCATAAACTGCAAGATTGGTTCGTGCAAATAAAACACGGAAAAATTTGTAAAAAAAAATTGAAAGCTATTAAATAAAATATGATGCCGTTTATTATAAAAGTAAATTGTTGTCGTCTTGGTTAACTTATTAAATATGTACTTGTTTTTGTTTTACATAATAGCATTAGTGCTGTTATATTTCATTACCGCACTGATCTTTTTTTCTGTCAAAACCAGGCAGAGTTCTGTTGGTTTAATGCGCTAGTGCAGCGAGCACAATAAATCCAAGAGGGGTGAAAAAGCACTTTAATCTCGTACTCTGTTTATATTGTCTTCACAAAATCTGAATGTTAATATTTAAATAAGTATAAGTACTCGCTTTTGTTCTTTGGAACACTTTTCTCAAGAGCACTTTTAATTTTCTGCTTCATAAATTACTTTATTGTTACTTTGACACATCATGTCAACGCAACAATTCCATTATCAAGAAATGAACTTAGTCGGCTGTGCTTTTGCTCTCAAGAGATTAAAAGTGCTATTCTACTTCGTCATTTGAGCGATTAAAATACCGCTTTATCGAAGGTCGTTTTTTTCATAGTGAAAAATGTCCACGCATGGGGTTAATTAAAAACCAACTATGGTGCAAAATTGAAACTTTTCTTATCTATCTTTGGGCGATATCAAAATTGCTTCGAGATTTATGAAATCAAAACACTATAATAATTCAATTAGAAGAATAATGGTAAGACAATTTTTTCCTAAAAACAAATAATTTTATTAAAACTGTAATCAAAACAAAAACAATATGCCATTCGCATTTTATTGCTTTTCATTTTTATTAGTAATGAAATATTGAACGGCTGAGATTGGTTTTTTATTATGGTTAATCAAAATTCTTTTACTGTAAAAAAGATATTAAGTAATAAGTATTGAGTGATTTTTAAATTTCACGCTATCACAATCACGCGATATTTGTCTAACTAAATCAATTTGTATTGATTTTACTTGTAAGTAAAAAGATATTATATTATTATACGAGTTTAATAAGACGCTTTATTATCACATGAGTGTGTTTAAAGCACGACGAGCGTAGCGAGAAGTGCTTTGATGGAACGAATGTAATAATACGTCTTATTAAACGAGTGTAATATACTATTTTATCTACTTTGCTTTACTAATTCCTGAAATTTCAGCTGCTCAAGTTTTCATATTGGACTAGGGACTTTCGCGTTGGTTGGTAACAGACATTTTTCACAAAAATGTAAGGTTATTTTAATAAATTTACTTCGTAGCTTGTTACCTTAACGCCTGACGTCAAACGGCTGATTTTGCCAATATAATAAAAGCTAAAAGTTACCAAAAACAGTTTAATAAAATGGTTCATTATTAAACTGTTTTCGATATAATAATGAGCCCATTTGTAACGCAACGTAGATAAAAAATGTATTTTCTTACCCACCCTTTTTTCTGTTTCTGGTTTTTTGACAAATTTCTCCTGTTCTTCTTCACTTCCTGACTAAGGAATTAATAAATTTATCAATTTGAAAAAGCTAGATACAAAATAAATTTGTAATTTTTGCAATGATGTCTTTTGCTTTGTAGTCCCTGCGGTCGCCTAAAAAATTTAATGTGAACCTCTGCCAAAAACTGCCTTTTGTCCTCGCCTCTTTCAAAGCCTCGGCTGCGCCTCGGCCAGAAAATTCAAATTCAGACGAAAAATATGCATTTTTTGGCCTTACTACACAAATAACTATTTGCCACATTTTAGCAATTTTTTAATTGAGGAATTTTTGGATTGTGTTTATTAAGGGGTCTGCAATTCTTCGTTTTTTATACAATCAATATGAACCTAAATCAAGCTGAAAACTAACCCATTTCAAAAAAGTTGTGATAATCATGGATACTTTTATTCACGTTTATATAAATATTTACTTTTACATCCAAGGCAAGCAAAAATTTTTAATAACAAATTAAAATCCCGATCATAAACGATGCAATTATATCTAGGTGATAAAAACAGCAAATGTAAGATTTCATTGCGCGTTACGCCTAAATAAAAATAAACTCTGTCAGGAGCCTGTTCCTTGGAAGATCATTTTTAAATGCAATCAATACCAAGCACTGGACTTGCACATTAGCGCTGATAAATCTGTTGCATTCTGAAAGATACATTTAAAAAGCTATTCGTACTACTCAATTAACTATTGTTAGCGGAGCGGGTCATGTGGATGTGGTCCAAGTTATTTATGATCAATAAAAATTTCGCCTTACTTTTGTGTCGATCAACAAGAAGACGTCATTTTGTTCGGCACATCTTGAAATAAATAATTTTTCCAGTCTTACATAAATTCGACAACTGTCACGTACACACTTTGCAAATATTTACAATTGTTTTCAAAATGTGTGTCATTGTAAATAAGTTCGTAATTTTTTTCTGTTGACTCATCCAACTTGTTATGGGCAATTATTCCCAATTGACTTTTCGGTTCATTTTTTTTATCATCAAATAAGACCAACAGTAAACGCGTGGTCCCATTTAAGTAGTGCACAAAATCGTTTGAATTGATTTACACAAAACCAAATAGAAACAACTTGCAGGAAATTTTTGTAAATGATAACCGAGAACGTTTCCTGGGGTATTGTTGAAATTTAGATCGTAATAACAATGAAAACAATTTTTTAGAGAAACCTGCACCGGAAGTTTTTCCAAGACTTTTACTACTCGCAATAAAAGCGTGCTTTCATAATATAATTTTGCAAATAATAATTCTAATTCCTCTGACGATTAAACACAAGTACGTTTACAACTTCCTTGTTTATTTAAGCATGAAATTCTTAACACACATTTTATAAGTTCTGAAAATATTTTTTTTGTTCGACACTGTCAGAATTTCTCTCTCCTATGTGAACGGATTTTGAGAAATGTCACAACTTGTCAAAACGAAACGTCAAGCTAATTTTAAAGATTTTAAGCGATTTCCAGCCTTGAAGGGGGTCGTCGAACAAAAAAACGTTTAATTCAACTCGTTCGTGTGTAAATTGGGCCTTTTTTGGCACTCGTGGGCCTTTAAAACGCTCGTTTCACTCGCGTTTAAAAATGGCCCACTTGTGGAAAAAAGGCCCAATTTACACACGAACTCATTGAACAAACTACTATTTGTCAAACCTTTTTGTATCTCTATAGAAACGATTAAAGTGGCTTTTTTGTAACCGGACTTGAAACACTTCAAGTCCTAGGAGTTGAAATATCCACAGGCGGTTCCACCGAGTCAAATGTAAGGTCGTTTGAAGCATTTCTCAGCCTCTAAAAAAGCAAAATTAAACTGGTGCCACTGTGGTGTAAAACGAGTCGCCCATGAGCACGGATGACAGGTGTCAAAATCATAAATAGCAAGATGGGCGTTCAACGTTAAAAAGTAAACTTTGGACTTTAGTAGACTTAACTAATATTATTGAACCTTCAAGTACTAATAATATTGCAACAAGAGGAATTTAGGAAATTGTGAGTTTGAAAATTGTCTTTTTACTGTAACTGCAATATAAATAAGTTCATGTCCAATTTTTTTTGTGATCCGCTTGAAAATAAAATAGTATGTATCATTCGCCCAGTTGTCGACCTCGACTTCGTCTCGGTCCTCAATCTCTGGGCTTAGCACAAAAAGACTCACTTCTATTCTTAATGATATAATCTACTATTGCGTTTACAGCAGCTTTGTGTAACATTTATGTACGAGTACAGAATGGGAACATATACAGAAAATTAGCAGAAAGGATTTTTGTATTTTTTGCAAGGCATAATATATAAATACATAGCTTTAATTTCTTTAACGTTCGAATTGACAAAATCAAAAACAATGTCGTAACTATTTGAGTCATACGTCATAGTTTACATTATCAATGTAGGTAAGTAAGAAGTAATTAATGGCGACCAGTAAACCTTGTAACATTGAAATGTAATTTTCCTTGAATCTCAATGCAATCTAGTTCCTTTAAACAAAATTAACAGAAAAACAAACTCTTCTACTTTCCAAGAGAATTTCTTGAACACCTGCATACTCTCTTGTGGAAATCAAAGAACAATAAAAAAATTACAAGATCCAACTCCCCTCGCCGACTACTTTTTTAATATGAATCAAAAACGTAATTTTTTGTGTATTTAATTTTTCAAATTTAAATTAAATTTATCTACAGTACACTTTGAGAGAAATCTATTTAAAAGTACATAACTTGCAAGGTACACCTGGTTTCAATTTTATAAAAGATTTTTATATCGTGAAAGATTTCAATCCGAAACAATATCATTGGCTCATTGAATTTATGTCAGACTAATGATTAATAACTGTGGACCTACCTTTATTAAAGACGTTCTGAAAAGGAGCAACCGAAAGCTCGACACGATTAAATATTATTTCATGTAATACAATTCAAATGTAAAGTAAATAATATGTAGGTACTATCAGGGGAAATGGAAAAAGGAATACAACATTGTTTATAAGAAAATTAAGAATGTTATCAGGTCTAGAACACATTTTAATTTTAAAGTTTTTGGCACTGTACCGAGTGATCAAAAAGAAAACAAATCAGGAGTGCTGCCTGTTGCTTAAAATTACAATTACAATTACAATTACAATTACAATGAACGTCTGTAAACTTTGCCGAAATCGAAAAGTTGTTTTCTAGGTTAACAACAGCACATCCATCGTTGACGTTTCTTTGACATTCTTTGACCAGCAGCATCGCGTTTGGCAACAAAGGTAGTAAATTAACCATTCTTACGAATGTAAAATGTTGCCCGTTTATTTTATACATTTTCTCTATTATTAGATAATACTAATAAAATGCACAATTACAATTTTGGTATTGATAAGTGTAAAACGCAATCAATATGTCGTGGTCATTACGAAAATTTAGAATATATAACTAAAGAAGGAGAAATCATTAAAAATTTAAAAAAAGGAGAATTTTATAAATATTTAGGTATTAATCAATCAAATCATATTCAACATTCAATTATAAAAGAAAATTTAGAAAAACAATTTTATTTAAGAATTAAATCTATTTTAAAATCAAAATTAAACGGTAATAATTTAATTAAAGCAGTTAATACATATACTGTTCCATTGTTGACCTATTCTTTTGGTGTTATAAAATGGTCCAAAACTAATTTACAGAATATAAATATTCAAACTAGAGTTCTCTTTACAAAATTTTGTAAACATCACCCCAAATCTGCTGTTGAAAGATTTAATTTACCACGCGAAAATGGTGGTAGGGGTTTTTCAAATCTAGAAATTCTACAACACAATCAAATTGCTTCACTAAAAAATTATTTTCTCAATAGAGCTCGTGATAACACTTTTTCTCCCTACCGGTTAGAAATGTAGGCTGTGGATACCTCATTTGAGGTGAGAAAATTAAACTTTCTCGCTAAGGTAAGAAAGTTAATCATGAAATGTTTATGGTAAAACTGTACCAAAATACAAATGTCAAAAGTGTCAAAAGTGAAATAAGTTATTGATAAATGAAAGCCAATTCAATGAAGTAAGTTGGTAGGTCAATCATATAATCTGGAAAATAAACAGATAAGCTAGGTAGGTAGATTACTTTACCCTGTTTATATCAAATTTTCGAACAAACCTCAAATCTTCAAATGCGATGACAAGTTAATTAAACAAATAACACAGCCTACTATTCAATTCTCAAAATTTTCGTTTTAATCACGAATATAACCATCTTTTTTGACTTTTTTCAACAAAGTTGTGCCGGTAGGGAAAAAAATTGTATTCAAACCTTGTTAAGAAAGTGTCCTTGCAGACCTCGTCTACGACTCGGTTTATAATCTTTGCCTGCGGTCTGCAAGAAACCACTTTCTTACCTTGGTTTGAAATATACTATTTTTAATGCTTTGGTTTCAGCGGTTACACACCTTTAAATTTAAGTGATAATGTAATTTCAGATATTGTTGAGCCAAATATACCTGACACTATAGCAAATATAAAACAAAAGTCTTTACATGGGAGATATTTTAAAGAGCTAGAACAGCCAGAAATTAATATTCAGGCTCAATCGATCATCGATAAATGTAGGATTTGCGGAACTGAAGGGGAAACCATTGAAGACATCATTTCTTCTTGCACCGTTTTGGCTCAAAGCGAATATAAAAAACGTCATGATATATTCGCAAAAATTATACACATGAATTTAGCAGTTAAATTCAATTTATTAAAGGATACACAACCACATTACATTTATAAACCAGAAAGTTGTTTAGAAAATGACAATTACAAATTATATTTTGATCGCACAGTTTTAACTGACATTCACATTCAGCATAACAGACCAGACATTATTATTTTAAATAAACAACAAAAGCAAGCATATCTTTTAGATATAGCTGTTCCAAATTCACACAATATAACACAAACATATAATACAAAAATTAATAAATATTTAGAACTATCCGTTGCTATGAGAAATCTTTGGTGTTTAGAAAAAAAATCGATTTTACCATTTATAATTTCAGCAACAGGAATAGTACCGCAATCTCTTTTTAAAAATTTAAAAATTTTGGACTTAGAGAACACATTGGTGGTTGAAATTCAAAAAGGTATATTATTATACTCATGTCACATCGTGAGGAAATTCCTTAACATTGACACAGAACATAAAACACAAAAAAGTCAAAATGTGGAGGCGAGACGCCGGTAATTATGTTGATAAGCACTGCACTATTACTTGATAGTATTATCCGTAATAGTGTATGTACTCCGGCAAAATTGCCGTGCCGCCGGGTGGAGGTGGGATACGAAAATTCCAACGTCTAAAATGCATGAAGTATAATTTATTATAAAGTAGCGTTTGACATCACAAAATGTCTACGCCCAAGCATTGAACGCTTATTTGCACAGAATCCGCTACGACATGACCGGTAATTTGCAACGCCTGCTCTGATTTGTTTTCTTTGTGATCACTTTGTATTGTTTTCATTTTTAATTAAAAAGTTTTTACATTCATTCTTCTTTTCGCTTCTTTCAGATCGCAGTTTTCTCATTTAATTTTTTGCAGTTTTGTTACTAATATTTTCATGTACTCGCAACTTTTTCCATTAAATTAAACTGATTTTTTAAAACAGGAGAGAGAGTCTCTGATTGGTTCTTGTTTTGTGTTTATTAAATTGTAGATGATTAATTTGTTACGTTACGAGTCAAGGAATAGTTGATACGTATCTCCACATTTACTTAATTTCATTATGTTAATTTTTATATTTATTATTTTGACATTTATTGTAATTGTATAATAACAAAATGGTAATCTTGATTAGTCAGAATGAAGTTTTGTTATCGGCCCAACACTCATTTACTTTTTTATGACATTTTTGTACAACTAGAATTGTAAATATGGTTTATCATGGACAATAATGATTTATGGTTTACTTCAGCGTTTTCCTAACCTCTCAGACAGCAAATGTAAATTCTGCAATTTATTGAACTGACAAAGTTACAGGTTCCAATCCAATATAAAAATAAGAATGTATTTCCTTGTGAAAGAAAATGAACATGATGAAAAATGCAAAAACGGAATTAACAATTTTTCAATCTGTTTCTATATCTGCTACTTATTTAAAAAAATATATAAAGAAAGAATCCAATTTGGCACTTACAAGTTGTTAACAAAAGAATCAAAATTCGGGGTGGGCTCTCACATAAATTTGGACATTTTTCTTGACAAGTTAACCAAAAATTAGTTAGTTAGTTAGACATTTTCAAATTGTTCAAAATGGGGTGTAAAATTTCCATAACAACCCGTTGCTTCAAAATATAATTTTTTAAATTGTTCCAACTGGCCCATGAACTTTAATAGCTATTTTCAATACAAGTGAGCAAAGTAGTGCATATTTAATCACGAGCACGGAAGTTGGGCGTCCGAGCCGTAGGCGAGTGATTAAATGTACGAGGCGCATCCAGATACTAATACCCGTTTTGCTTTTCTACAAAAACTATTTATCCAATTATGTGACACCAACACACAATGCATTTAGCATGAATTTTCCTAGAAGTTTACCCCAAGCAATTTCACGTTTCTTCGTCAATTGAAATCTAAATAACAGGTTACAAATTTAAATGTCAAAAATAAGACAAGCTTTAGTTACTAATATTCAGAAAGTATTTTAAAAACAGATTAAAGAAACTTTCAGTACAAAATATTTGGCGCCCTCTCCCCTCTATCCACAAACTCTCAAAACATTCACTTTGCTCACTAGTGAGAAAATATTATTTCTTTACTAGTGATTCAATTGCCATCTTTGCTAACTATTTTCATGCATTTTTTTTTTATAGAAATGACAGCTGTTTGAAAAACTTCTAATTTTTAAATCCAAATTCATTACTGTTTTTCATATAAATAGCTGGTATCAGTTGTTTTCTAACCATAAATTACCTCGCATCAACACCTATTAATCAGTCCCAAAATTGCAATTTCCCTTGAGAGATTCCATGCAATATGGCGTGCCTTTCAATCTGTTCATTATCAATTTCAAGGTTGCACGTCTAGCTCGTTCATTTTGTAAATTTCATACTTCGACAGTGTAAATAAGAAACACAGCCGTTAGACTTTTTCAATGTAAAAGAGATAAGATAAGAATTTGTGTAATCCCACACATTTTGTTGATGTTGGCAGTCCCTCTAGGTAGAGTAAATGCTTCTTCCTGTGCCAGCATAATGGCACGGAAGTGAGACTGAAATTTGGTACGTTTCCATTGAAACCTTTTGACAGACAACATGAATTGGACATTTAATTATTATCGTCATTTTTGAAAGTACTGTCTAGGTAACAAAACGGTTATTGTCGGGGGAAATGAGTCGTTGGGAACTAGACAAACTGACGCCGGAGGATTATTAGCGACCAATACTCTCTATAGCATATCGATATTAATTTGGAACAGGTTCACGGCTGTTGTTCTCGTATTTTATATTGTTCTCTTGACGACATTGTTAATACGAAGGAATAGACCATGGCGCCGACCGACATGTAATCTAATCGTCGTATTTTCTTTAATTACTGCTTTATTTCGCACAAAAACGTCAATATCGTTCAGCAAACTTGGGTCGTGGTTGGGGCAATCAAGTGTGACTAGAATTTCAGTGGTCTGAAAATAGTGAGCAAGAGGGCAATTGAATCACTAGTGAGGAAAAAATATTTTCTCACTAGTGAGCAAAGGTAACGTTTTGCGAGTTTGTTGATAGAGGGCGCCAAATATGTTGTGGTGAGAGTTTTTTAAATCTGGTTTTATAACCTAACTCAAAATTCAAAAAGTGACAAAAAATGCTGCCCGAAATTTCGATTCCGCGACTCTATTTTATGATCATGGACAAAATCAGATCAACACGCATGAGTAAATCGTACGGTTGGGGTCCTCGCCTTCGGCTCAGACGCCCAACTTCCGTACTCGTGATTAATTACACTACTTTGGTCACTTGTATTGAAAAAAGCTATTGTCCTTCTTGGAATTTCAACTTGCCACGTAGTGTGTCAGCTGACAAACTGACAAAGTATTTTAAATGCTGAGTCGCTCTTTTACAATGTATAGTTGTAATTAGTTGTATCCAATAAGTGAATCTTCAATCAACAAAAATATTCTTTGAAAAAGAAAACACTACCTGACTTTAGGCCTGTCAGAGAAACCATTTCTACTGACATAATTTTACAATACTCTGTGACCGTTTTAAACAATGCCTTGTCCTGGAGAGCTTTTGCGTAGAAGTGACGCGAATTATATTTAGGACAATCCAACCACTGGTTTATATTAAGCAAGTAAATTGATTTAGAACAGCGGCGCCTTGTGAAATGCGAGTTATTGATCCACTAAAAAATGAAGTTTTCTATTTGATATTTATTTTCAACATTTTTTTTATCACCGATTTTAGCACAAGGAGTTTAGACTCGTTGTGTTATTTGGCAGATGTTGAAAAATTACATTTCTTTGATACGATTCGTCTTGAAGTGATTTAGAGACACTGATGAACATATACAGTCGTATATCGCGTACGTGAAGAAAAAATATTTTTTATCAAGAGTGATCTGACTTTTCTTGGAAATTGAACTCCACCCAATTCTGTTGTGAGTCATCGCCTGGAAAACCAACAATCTATCGACCAAAGACAGGAAATATGGAAATTATTACGATATCATCAAGTTTTGTTGGTGTTGATGACAACGAAAAAAATTCATTTTTAATTCAAGTGGTTCTACGAGTATACTCTTGCTAAAATTATACTAGGTTGGGAAATGTTTATAACCTGTGTTCAAACAAAAAAAATGTAGTCAAGTGATCTGTCAAATTATAAATGTCAAACGTCATTTATTCAGCGAACAAACGGTGATATGAGTGATTTCTCCTTTGCAAACACAGTTCCCTTCAGAACTAACCAACGAGTTTTTCTAGTTTTCTTAGTACGACACAAAGGCCCTTTACCTTAAATTAATAATTTAACTACACTAAAATGATTGTCAAAGTGAGGTTATGTATCTGAGATAGAGAGAAAACACTTCCCTGTAAGATTATTTGAACGCTCGTTATAAAGTTTAATATGGTATACTCGTAGCACAAATTGGATTCTTGTCAAAACACGTGATTTTATTGTGGTTTCCGAATCGCGGATCTAAGGGCAAGCGCTCACTAGTCCACACTGTACGCTCTAAAAGTTTCGGAAAAAACTTCCATACAGGAAAATCTTATTTATAAGGTGTGTTTTTTTTATCAGAGGACAAAATCTTTCGTTGCGATCCTTATGAATGTCTACAAAAAAAATTGGGATTGGAAGCTTTTTACATTATGATACTACAATAGCACTATATTGGTTCGGATTTAAAAATGTTTGCTCTAGTTATTTTTAAACTACAACGGTCAAGATTTATTCAACAAGACGAGTGTTCTAAATTGATTTTGTCTGTGCGTTATAAGTATCCACTTATGATCGTAACATGGATTAGATATTCACGCGATAATTTACTAAAACCTTTTCAGAATGTCAGTATTTCGGAAAGTGTAGTACGTATTAAGAATGACATTAGGAAATGCAGGATTATCTATAATTTGTATTTAAGTGCTCGGTGCAAATAAAACGTTTCTATTGGCAAATACAAATATGACAGAAGCACCATTCTTTACTGATTTAACAAAGTATTATTAATTGTTTCATTTTGTTCTAGCATTCCTAACGATATACTTCTCAGGGTTTGGGATCACCGCTGGTGCCCACAGATTATGGTCACACAGAGCTTACAAAGCAAAGTGGCCACTTAGATTACTTCTAGTCTTCCTTTTTACAATTACGGGTCAGGTAAGTGTTCATTTTCTCTTCAATTCAGAAAGACAGAATAATCTATATACAAGTACTTTGTAAAATAATAAGTTTTTTTCACTACTAGTCTTAGAAGGCGTCATTATTGAGTCGCGAACTGAACCCAGAAGCAGAATTTCTCTCCTCCTGGTTAATAAATTTTCATTATTAACCAGTGGTTAATAATGAACAGCCGTCACCTAGCAACGAAAGATTTTCGTTGATTACATTGGTTAATGTAGACGATTTTCATAGCAACCGTTGAAAAATGAGAACTCGGATCGTCGCATCGGACAAACAAATTTAATTAATAATTATTATTAGAAAGGGTTTTAACGTAGGTATCTAGTAGTCGAAAAAATTGTATTTAAACCACGGTGGAGAAGTCCCTTATAGCTTTCGCGCCTTACATCCCTCGGCGCGCCTCGGGGTCTAATCTTGGCGCTCTGGCTATAATCATGAACTTCTCCACCTTGGTGTATAATATACAATTTTCGCCTTCATCGTTTTTATTAGATTCTTACATTGATTCAAAATTCATTTTCAAGAAAAATGTTTCTAAAACACTTTTGCCTTTAGGTTCGAATTGTAGAGTTTTAGTGGGAATTGATATTCCGACAAAACAGCACCGCAAAATGAACGCGCGACGAAACGGCGCCGCGACAAAACAGCGCCACGGCTGACAGCACCTTTACAAAACAAGACCAAATTAGTCATTTTCTAAAGCGAATTGTAAAAAATTGACAATAATAAATTTATTATCAAAATTACCAAAACATTTTTAGGCATTGAATTTCCATGTCGGAGACGTCAAGAAAAATAACGTTTTCACTATATTCCTATTTGGATGGTACTTTTTTCTTAGAACACTGTTTTATTTCGGCGCCATTTTGTCGCCGTGTTGACGTTATCACAGTAGATTTACTCATTCTACTACTGTGACGTTATCATGCTCAACTGTAAGTTGTAAACTTAGCCAACTATGATCTCGTAAATAGGACCAATTCTATTTAGTTTGCTTCGCGTTAGAGATGTCCAAAGGAAAGGTAGTTCTGTAACCAATTTTGACCCCATACAGGGTGTTATTGAAAGTTGTACAGATATTTTAACCACGAGCTTCATGTAGAACTCGGAAAAAAAATATGTATATTAAAGCATATTTCCTATAGGTTACTTCGCATTGGCGTACATTTTATAAAACATGATATACAGGGTGTATTTTTAAAATTTGCCGAAATTTTACCTACGAGGTTGTAGGACAACGTAGAAAACTAAAAGCAATTTTAAAAAAATGTAGCTCAAAAAATAAATGTCATTTTATTTTTTGACATAGAATTTTTTATATATTTTTTCCGAGTTCTACATGAAGCCAGTAGCTTGTGGTTAAAATATCTGTACAACTTTCAGTAACACCCTGTATACTGAGTTTTAATGTAAAATTGCTTTTTCGGAGTTGTAGTTTTTTTTATTTTCACGAATAAAGTGCCATCAACGGTACTTGTCAAAAATTAATTTAAAAAATAATAACACTTTTTGTTCTTTATTTGGCAAAAATTGAAACGGATGTTGTAACAAAAACTGATTCCTAAAATTCTCAAAAAATCAAAATACAAATTTTGCGTACGGGCGCTCAAATTAAATTCTAAACAATATTTCCTGATAATTTCCTTCCTTATTCCTAACGTCAAGCAAAATACCGAGAATCGCAGTTGGCTTGATTTGCAACTGGCAGTCTTCAAAGCTGTACTTCATAAATTTCTACGACTGCAAAAATGCAAATCTCCACTTTTACAGATAACGAAAATATCTTATTTGATTGTAGAATATCAAAATACATTGCGATCAACAATTATTTAGATCAAAGAAGCCTTTGAGATTTTGGGCGTATGTCCAAATCTACTTGAAGTTCAGACGAACAGATGCTCTGTATTTTTGGTTGCATATACCTGTTTCAATTTAAATTTGGAAATTTTTGCTGAAACGGCCAAACAGCAACAGGGCTGTATGTCCATTATCCGTTATTGAAAAACCATTACGAAAGTAAGATTCAATGATGAATCTTTTGTGTTCTATCTATCTTTGCGTTAAAATTTGATTAACAGTGACAGTTGTTTGACGTTTATTAGCTGAGATACGAAAAATCTGACACTGTCAAAGTCATAGCCGCCCCTTATCTAAGTAATTGATGATGGCACGGTATTATTCTTAGTATGAGCATTGAGATCTGCCTCAATAAGTATAAATTTGCGCAACTACACTGGATGATGTCATAATCTGTCGGGAAATGATTTATTGTAGACCATCTGCCGATAAAAAGTTGTTTAAACAAAAACTGCAAATGTAGTGAGTATTGTACTGTTTTTTATTTATTTGATGTTGATGAGGCCTTTGACTCTTCTGACTTCATTCAAATCCAAGATTAAATATATATTAATTAACAATGCTAAGCAACACTTACAAAATTCAATTATGTGACAAAAATCAGTTGATTCCTCTTTGACAAAAGATTTATCAATTTGATGTCTGTATTGTTAGTGTCGAGTTTGTTGTTGATACTTACGTTGCAAATAAGTTCTCAGGTGCTCGAAAACAATTCAGATTAAGATCTTTACTCAATCACCTTTACGTTATTGTTGGATTACCGGAAATTATTGCGGGTGTGCAGCAAATCTAAAAGAACATGACTATAGTTTTGCCACAAAACAACAACAAAAAATTTGGAAAAAAATCATTTCAACAGGAACTGGTGTGTGAAGTCGTCCACCAAGGTGAAAAGTTGACCAAGAATTAAACATGTTTCATTTTTATTGCATGTGCTATAAATAACGACAATTGCATAAAGTAGAATATATGGAAAAGTAAGGGAAATGGTAGTTGCTATTTAAAAAAATGAAGTTTTCTACATTTTTTGATTATCAATTTTGCAAAATTGTAGTAGACGCATGAAACATAAAAAAATGTTACTAATGGAGCAAAAGATCGGCTAAAGTTTTAGGAATTCCGGAAAAAAAAAAAATTATTTATTTCCATTGGTTTAGGAGTTATAAATTTTTTAATGAAGCCCTGCAACCGCGCTTTTTTGCGAATGACAGGTCAAAAACGATGACAGATAAGAAAAGGACGTTCCTAAATTCAAAATTTAACGTAGAATCCAAATATTAAATCAAAATGGGGCCTTTCCATTTAAAAAAACAAAGACGGCGCCGATTTCCGGAAGTGCCGCCATTTTGATAATATTTTATTTGAACTTGGAGCAGTCGATTATAGACCAAATTTTTTTATCGGATCAAATTTTCAATTTTACGAAAACTTTTTGCTTTGACGATTTTACGAGTTGAATTTAGGCATTTTTATTCTGGTTAGGCCCGAGAGCTTTAGCTCGAGGGTTTAACCTTTGAAAAAAAAATGCCCAAATATCAACGAGTAAAATTGTCCAAAGCAAAAATATTTAAGTGAAAATTGGGAAATTTATCATATATAAAAATTAGGTTGTGTTATTTTTGGCAAGATTAATTCCAGAATACAAACTTTAACGTTAGGTAATTATTTATTTATAATACAGTTATTAAAAAAACAATTTGAGAATCTGACAGGAGTAGCATGCAATTTTAATCACTTTTGACAGATGACAGAGTTGTAGGACGTTTTTGCCGTGATAAACATTTTTGATTGGATGAAAGCAAGCGCTCTGATTGGCTGAATACGCACGTTTGATGTACTGTTGCGGCCAAATAAAACTGGGCAGCAATTTTTTCTATTGTAATAAAAAACTAGTTTTTCAAATTGACATCATCCGTCAGTGTTATGTTGTGCCCCAGATATGGGTCTCTTGTTACCCGAGAAACTTTCATTTTAAAAGCCTGAATTACCAAAATTTATAAAGATGACAAAAATGTCAATTTAGTGGTCGCTTTTATTTGGCCGCTACTGTACGTGGGAATTAATCGTGTATTGGTACATGAGACAGATTTGAGACGGTTCGGCTCATGATAAGATCGATTTCTAGTGAATATTTTTATTATTTTTGTTTTGTCCGTTAACAATTTATGATCTAATCTGTCATCATCGCTAAAAGTAAAAGCAAATCACACTAAATGTCCGCAGTCCCTATTTTCACTTTCAATGGAAAACTTTATTACAAAATGGATTTCGTAACAACTGATTTATGATATTTTATAATATTACTACAATAAAATCTACCTAATGAAAACCTGGACAGTGTGGCGTTGAAAAAAATAAACCATTTGGAGCAGTGTAAAGTTTGAATTTCCCGCCGTTTGACACGAATGACATATCTTTATGTTTAATCGGCTCATGTTTGTTTTTAGCAAAGGGTGCCCTTTGATATTTGCTTCGAGAATAGGAATCGTTAGTTATTTTATTTGTAAAACATTACAAAGAAAGAAAACAAAACAGAAAGATGTTTTGTTTACAAATTGTAGGTTAGCTGCCAACATGCTCCAATTACAACTGTCAATTTACACTTTAAAAAAGAAAAACAACGCCTTCCCAGCCCAGGATTTCATTTGAACGCCCGATATAATATATCTACCTATTGTTTCCTTCCTTGCAAATATTTCCGCTTTGTTAAAACGCTTTTCTGAATCAAATCTAGTGCGAACCAGATTTAACTGTTGACAGTAACCGCTATTTGTTGGAATTAATGATTATTGATGGACTATTTCGATTTCTACGACTGCTATATAAGTAATTGTGAGTAATACCACGTTCCAAGAAGTATATGTCTGATAATGTATTTAACATCAATGATAAAGTGTTAAATTTAAAAGCACAGTTTCAAATTTGTCGAATGGCAAAGAATAGTGTTTGTCAATCTTGTAAAATCCAGTCAGTCAATAAGCGTGAAGGAACTGGAAGATTTTCGCGACTTTATCGGACGTTACGATCAGTCCATTAAAAAATTATTAAGCTTGCAAGCTTTTGTTGTAAATTAACTAATGTGCGTGTATGTGGTGTTCGACGAATTCCGATCGATACCGGCGAAAATGTAGGCTAAAGAAACATAACAATGTACGCTTATTAGTGGTTGAAGGGTAGAAGGAATAATAGTGTCTGAAAGAAACTACTTTTAAAGGTAACCCACTTATCAGTGTTTTAATTAATGCAAAAAGGTTAGAGTCGAAGGTCAAAGTGGGTTATCAGGGTTTAACTTTATCCAATTATCTTTACCATATAAAAGTTCCGGCTATTAGTTTTTTTATGGATGAATTAATTTAGATTAAGGAGTAGATTGCTTTTAGCACAATAAAGTTAAAAATAAATAATATCTTCCTTTCTACATTGAAAGTTTGAATTTTTATCTCTTCTTTCTGTGTCAACAGTGTAGATATCTGATGAAAGCAGAACACCGAAATTTAATGGAGCACTTAGTGTTCACACTTTATTAATTCCATCAGATATGTACTTTATTGCTGAAGAGCGTTTCGGCAGCAAAGTTGTCATCATCAGAGCGACAATACAAGGATTCTAGTAAAATTGTAGTTTTTGTATTGCTGTCGAAACGCGCGTCAGTACACTTTTGTGCTAAACCGAAGCTGACGCACGTTTCAACAGCAAAGTTGTTCAATTAATCAAAATATTCTCTTCCTAGTGTTAAAAGGAACAAAATTAACCTAAAAGAGATGTATACCGTTTAACACTACTGTTATTAGTCCCAAGGGAGGTTAACCCTTTCGGTAAAAACTGATTTTGATAAAACTTTGTACATTTATACAAAGTGTTTCTAAAAGAACGTATATCAAGAGTCCTGTGGAAGTGTGCGGTTCTATAATTTTATTGTGCCAAGCTATGTCGAGCCGTTGAAGCTGTCAAATCAGATGTCAACAGTCAAATGTCAAATTATTAAATCTTATATTATTATTTGAAAATACATTACATTTATTTTGATGTATAAATAAATTATTTTATTGTTTTTATCAAATTTTTCAAATTAGACTACAAAGAAGAAAGTCTAAAATTTTGCACAAGAAAGTAGATAAGTTTCAAAATGCTTTCAAAAACACGTGTGGTATAGAAAATCATCAAGAAATATAAAAAATATTTCAGTAGTATTGAAAACATTTATTTTCTACTCCTGTTGTATAATACTGTAATTATTAAAGTGTTTTTTATTACATAACAGGGGTTATTACTCACTACCCACGACTCGTTGAATAATAATTTCAAAACTCACGACAAATATCATAGCAACTATTTTATGAAGTCCAATTACAAGTTTTAATGCAATGGTATCAAGTAGGTATGTAAAATAATAATTGCAAAACGGCAGTTTCAAATGTCAGTTTCAGTTTGTCTAATAATGAAACTTATTTATCAATTTCTCTTCATAGTCTACTCGTGGGTAATGGCTATTACTCACTCACTCTTCATAGTCGTAGAAAAAGTATAATATTCCACTCGGGTGAATTACGTCACTCGTCTTCAGCTCGTAACACAAAATCATCCTTATGAGTAATACCTGCTCCTACTATTTCATATGATTCAAAATATGGTCAAGATAAGTCAGCAAAACTGAGAAAAAGTGAAGAAAAATTGTCTAAAAAAATTCAGCTTGTATAAGTGCCCAATTATAAACGCCTTTGTTCTTGAAAACATTAGATTTTTTTTTAAACATAAATAGCCAATTTCACTCAAGCTCAGTCGTTGTTAAAGGAAATTAGGTTAAGAGTAATTGTGTCAAAATTAATGAAATAGAATTTTTTGGGTGGACTTTTATTTATTTATTTTAATTAGAAAATTTGTAATAATAGCATCACATGTTGGGTAATTACTCCCAAGATGATTTCATCGTACATCTGTTAGTCTACCAATTACACTATTCAAATATGTTAATAATCATTTCTAATGGCTGCAAAGCAAGTTAAAGACCTAAATATTTCTTTGACTGTAAGTGTAGTTTGTGTGACCTAAATAAAGTACATACATAATCGATTTTCATTTTGTGTTGTGCACAAATAATTTATTTCACGTTACATGGTACAAAAACAGTAATCCACTAAAACACACAAATTGCTGGCGACAATTACATTACACCATCGTAGTGTCGACATGGCGGCGCTGCTGAATTGATTTTACTCAATTTGTATTTGATAAAAGATGTATTAAAGTATGATTAATGCAATTTTTGTGTCGTATTGATCATGAATGTGTCAAAACATAAGAAGAGAGGCAAGGGAAAAAATCTACGTACAAATTTATAAACCTAAATTGCTTTTGATAAATGAGCGGAAAAAAACCCACTGAAATGGAATGATTTTTTTATAAGTCTGCTTTTAATCTATTTCAATGTATTGTAGGATTGTTTTTCTCCTTTGCGTTTTTAATGACTGTTAAAACACCAAAAACAGTGTTTTAGTGAAGGTTATTGCGATACTTTTTTTAGGACCTTTTTTTGTCATATTGGCAGTATCACGCAATTTCTGCTAGTGGACCTTGAATATCCAACGTTTTATAGGTTACAAAAGGGGTATCATATTGCAAACAATAACAATCAAAACAGAAGTACCAACCCAAACACCATAGACAAAAAATCCCATGTGTGATGTGAAATTTCGTTCAAACAGAAATTTTCACAAAACTAAGAGAGCAAAGTAGAAAAATACTGTATTATTTACACCCGTTTTATAGACGTTTTGTCGCACTTGCAACCTTAAAGCACTCCTCGCTACGCTCGTCGTGCTTTAAACCCGCACGTGACAATATACAGTCTTATAAATAGGTACTATCAAGTACCATTAAAAGTGATACATTTAAAAAAAAATGAGACTTGAATATTTTGTATTTTTGAAGCTTTCTTAATTTTTGGGAATCAGATTTTTGTTCTTCTTTTTCAAATAAAGCTTTCTATCAACACACCTCTTACTTCCTAACAAATAACAGTTGCAAAGAGTTTTACAGATTCCTGTAAGAATCTAATTAGATCAGGTGTCGTTGATAAAAACCACATATTTTTCCACATTTTTATTCTTTAGAAGCGCCCGTACTGTGGCGCCCTCATCGGCGAAAATTGGCTCTTTCTCGGAAACATTTTCGCAATGCTTTTTTAATGAAATGAACAGGCCGGTTATTAATTATTATACAGCAGGTCGTGATAAAAACACTAATTTTGGTTTTATGATGACGTCTTAGTTGTTTTGCTTGTCATTTTCTTTAGTTTTTCTATATTCTAATTAGGTTTTTTTATGTAACAGTCTCTATTAAAAACCTGTCACTCTTGGACTCACATACCTAATCTCTGTTTTTCTATTTGGTACCACAATATACAACAAAGCGGCAAAAATCAAATATATTCGAATTCCACAGGACTATTGATGATATACCTACATTCTTTTATAGACACTTTGTATTTATATCGAATACAAGTAAAAATGTGTTCCAGTAAAAAACCTCAATAGAAGATATTAATTGTCCTTCTCAATCCTTGCCCAATTTTAAACGAAATAAGTATTATCTTTTTCAAAATTGCCAGAAAAGTTCTAAGCATTAAAAAATTGTGATATTTTTACTAATATAATTTATGAAAACCGACAGTCCAATAACAATTACAAGGATACAAGATATAAAATATGTATATTTAGTTTCTATCCTCATGTGGTCTACCTCACAGTGAAAACTCTTTCGATAACAGCTGTAGAGTGACCCAATAACTGTGATTGTTATTCACCATTAATAAATGATTACTACAAAACGGTACCGACACACACAATAATCTGAATGTTTTTAGGGAATTTAGTAAACAACATTCACACTATTGATTGTAGGAATATTTGACACTTGAGTAAAGTTCTGAAATCGCCAATAAATCATGAAGAAATATTTCCCTTCGCACATATTTATTTGTTTAAAATTTAAGCTTGATGCGTCTATTTTCCTCAAAGTTTGTTTTGTTACAGAGGCATGTTTACGCTTGGGCCTTGGACCACAGGGTTCACCACAAGTACAGCGAAACAGATGCCGATCCGCATAACGCTAAAAGAGGCTTCCTCTTCTCTCACGTTGGTTGGTTGGTCTTAACACCTCATCCAAATGTCGTCGAGAAGAGACAAGCCGTGGACATGAGTGACTTAGAAGAGGACCAAATAGTGATGTGGCAAAAGAAGTATTCAACACTCCCAAGTACATTTTGGACACTTTACTAATCACTTTGCTTCCAGACTGTATCCGCCACTATTTTTCATATTTGTAATTTTCCTCCCCGTCTTCATTCCGGTCTATTACTGGAACGAAACCGTCTGGAATTCCTTCTGGGTGAATTTCAACGCTAGATTTTGCATCACTCTAAATATCGCGTTTTTCGTGAACAGCGTTGCGCACATGTGGGGCCAAAAACCGTACGACAGGTGTGTCATCATCATCATCTCCACATAATTTAATTTAACATAATTGGTTTGTTATTTTAGGTACATTAGTCCTGTTGAAAATTTAGCAGTATCGTTGGCAGCTCTGGGAGAGGGTTGGCATAACTACCATCACGTCTTCCCGTGGGATTACAGAACCGGCGAGTTGGGAAATGCCTACAACCCTTCAACCACTTTCATAGATTTCTTCGCGAAGATCGGGTGGGCGTACGATTTGAAATTCGCCTCCAACACCATGATTGCAAGGAGAGCGAAGAAGAGCGGCGACGGAAGTCACATTTGGGGGTATGGAGATGCGGACATAGAAAAGGAAGATCTGGAGGAGCTCGTCAAGATGGAAGACCCAAAAAATAATTAATTTTTATTGCCAGTGATCAGTATTAGCTAGTAACAGTAATAGGTATTACCTTTTTTCTTCTGTCGAGTTGCTTGTTTAGCTTGTCTTACTTTATCAAATTGTTAATACACATTCTCATGATTTGCTGAATACAAATAAATAACACTTGTGCTATTTTTTGAACAGTTAAATCTTGTATTTATTGCAATCTTCTAATTTTTCAAAATATCTCCTTGGAACAGATAAAATCAGACAGCTGCAAATCAGAAGAGGAAGAATACCCAATAAGTACTTATAAGCATAGTTTAAAGTGTATTTTGTCTTGGTAAATCTACAAAGGGCTTCCTTTTGCAGCATACCCTTAATTTGAATTTTTTTCTCACTTACGCTTTAAATCGGTAAAATTTGGGTGCAGTTGATGGTTTTACATAATTTCTTTTCAATTACGTTGTAACAGTATTGTTTGTTGTTTCATGAGTCCAAAATTGTAAAATGTTACTTTTTTTATGTTACTTAGTTTTGACACGTGGTCGATTCAAGGAAATTCTCTTACAGTTCAAAAGATTTGCTTCTTTTCCTTGAACGTGCACGTGACTTAGTCTGTTTTTATTTTATTAGCACTTAACGGTGTTTTTGTTAAGTCTGAAAAACAAAATAAAGCGTTGCAAAAATGTCTTTTGTATTTCAAGAACTAATTTGATGTTTTCAAACATCGTAGATTGTTGTTAATTATCTGGAAGCACCTATTGTTTCCTCAAGACAACAATAGCACCCATTACAATCGAAAAATAGAAAGTAAATTTGTCAACATTCGTAAATTAGGCTTTCGTAATTCTCATTATCATCAGACCAGATAGAATTGCAGTGCAAGAACTTGAAGAAATGGATTTGAACTTTTAACGAATCTAGAGAAGAAGATTAAGAAACTGGTTGTACATCTTGATGATTAGTTACCTCTTTGAAGTGGCTGGCGATGGTGGCAATAAACTGTTAATTGATGATGCTCGAAAGTCTAAAAATGTTTGTTTACAATTCTTCATAATTGTTCATAAAGTAAAAGCAGGAGGTGCAGACAAGTTGACAAAATATTATCTGTTGTGTTAAAACCACCAGCGGCTGTAATAGAGACAGTTTACCTGAACAATCTTTATTCTTAGTTTGAGAAACGTTTGCAGGGTTGCGGCAAGCAAAGAGACATCATAGGTTCCGGTAGTTCCCCCGGGTTTATCATTTCAGACGTTCGAAGCTTTTAGATTCATTTCTATTTTAAAACGCTGATTGATAAATTAATAGACCTGTCTTAAGTTATTTTGTTTGTAAAGCTTCTATCTACTATTTTTTAGTCGTCCCTAGTCTCATTTACATTTGAAATAGTATTTACATTGCTGGGCTTAATTAATTAAATAGAATACATAAAAATAAATATTATATGGCTGTTAATGTTTCTGTATAATTTTTGTTCGCACACCTATATTATAAATATTAATAAAATATAAATAACCTGATGTGGTCATAGTAAAATTTTCTTTTGCGGACAAATAAATAAAAAAAAGAAACTGGCTGGAAGAAATTGCTTAGCAATTGCTTTAAAAAATTGTTAATAGAATTTCTGCATTTAATGAGAAGGAAATTTTTTGCAAGAAAATATTTTATGAAGTATGCAGATTATGGAGACTACTTAATATTATCTACTTGATAATACTAACCACAGAAAATGGCATTTGTGGGTTTAGAAACAGAATTTTGACATTCGCGGCGGATAACATTTTCTTTCCTCGACTATCAGGATGAATGGTGGTTTAAAATGATAAAAACACCTTAGTGAAATAAACCAAAATTACACTCGTAAGTCCTGTAGTGTCTTTGGCCCAATATCGTGCAACTTCGCAGGATCTTCTTGTCCCTTTCAATCCTGAGTGCAAGAAATTGCAAATAACGTGCTGAGCTTCAAAAAAAGGTCCTAACCTAACTTCCAGTCCCAAAAAATTTCTTTTGAAGAATGTGGAGCAAAGAAGATGATAGCTCAGAAGTTAGGAAAGAAAAGCAGCGGCTAGGTCAATCAAATAAGCTTGGAATACGAAGACCAAATGTGATTTAAAAAAAGCAAAACAAGAGTGCTAAATTGTATAGTGATAGATTGCACGTTTCTAGTTTTCTAGTTCCAAAACATAACGCAGTGAAAAATACTAAACTCTACATCTCAATTGTTTTACGCAAGCTAGTTAAATTGAAAGGAAAGAAGAAGGTCAGAAAAAGTGATGCCACCCGCCAAATCTTGGCAAGGGTGGTTGATGGGGATTTTGCCAGTGGC
The DNA here is from genome assembly GCF_963966145.1 of Tenebrio molitor. NCBI lineage: Eukaryota > Metazoa > Arthropoda > Insecta > Coleoptera > Tenebrionidae > Tenebrio > Tenebrio molitor. Next base: position 18,702,917 of record NC_091053.1, on the reverse strand, counting down.
GTATCGGCCATTGTAAAAGACGGGGCGCACTGGTGCATTTATTGTAACATAAAGTAGGTACTATCGGTGGACATTAAAACCTGGGACATCCAAAATTTGCTCATTGTATATCAGACTTTTGAATTGTCACTCAAAATAAAAATTGTCAGTATTTAAAATTAACTCTTTGAACGTAAGAGATGCTAGATCAGTTGTGTTATTATATAAAATCATTGTCAATGAAAAGAACGTTAAAGAACTGAACTTTAACTTGGTGTTTCTGACAATATGTCATAATTTTTATAACCTTGTTTGTAAAAAGCCAAATTTACCCAATGTATATTTCTGATTTTTGACTTTATACAATTGTGACGTTTGTCCCAGGTTTTTATGTCCACCGATAGTACATAAAAACGGTTATAGTATTGCCGTTATAACTTTTTATCTGCTCCGCCCACTAAAATTGACCAATCAGAATCAAAGCCAGATTCAATCTGTACAACTTTTCATCACATTTGCCACGTAAAAAAGTTAAGGTTAGAATTTTGCTGTCAAGTCTACAATTATTGTTTTAGGTTCTAAAAAATAAAATGTTATTAAGACAATTCGAATGTCAGAAATTTTTACTGTGTAAATCAGATCGTCTTAACAACCTATTTGATTGGTAACTAAGAAAATGAAATGGGCGGGGCAGATAAAATGTTACGTTGTCCTTAGTATACCTAACACCTTGTTGCTGAGGGAACGCCACTGGTGCCAATGCGATGCGATACCCGGTGGGCCGTTCAAGGACGTTTACGGTCATAAAAGGTTGCTGACGAAAGAACGATTGGCATCATTTTGATTGCACCACCAGCATATGGCGCCTATCTTCCTCCCAATTTAACTTCCTTGGGTAAAACCCATTTTACCACTTATTCTTATTCTTATTACAATTACAGTAAACGTCTGTAAACCTTCCCGAAATAGAAAAGTTGTTTCCTAGGTTAACAACAGCACATCGTTGACGTTTCTTTGACATTTCCACGGAAAATCTACTTACCAGTAGCGTCGCGGTTAACAATAAAGCTGGTAAATTACCCATTCTTACGAATGTTAAATGTTGCTCTTGTTTATTTTATACATTTTCTCCATTATCTGATAATAATAATAAAATGCACAATTATAATTTTAACGTCTAAAATTCATGAGGTATGATTTATTATAAAGTAGCGTTTAAGATCACAAATTATCTACGCCTATGCATTGAACGCTTATTTGCATTTTGCATAGGATTCCGCTACGACGGCGACGTGACTGATCAATTTGCAATGCCTGCTCTGTTTTGTTTTCTTTGTACATTTTATCTGTAAGATTGTTTTACTGGTTGCCTAGTTTAGGAAATATGTATGTAAGTGCATGAATATATCATTATCAATCCTAGATAAGTAAATTAATTTCAAGTATCTGGAAAATTATTCAGTCTGCTTAAAAATCCAGACATTCGGGTTGCAATCTCTGCGCCCGATGCATTTCATATTTAAAAAACGAACGAAGTTCAAGGCGAAATTTTAATAAAATGAGAAATAAAATCCGCGTTTGGGTTAATTACTTAATTGTGATTTTGATTTATAAAAAAAGTTAGTCAAGAACCTCCACTATAATTAACATGTAAAAACACTAGCAATATTTTACAATACATAAACTTTCATTGTTAATTGCTATAATTGCTAAATTTTTGTTCTATTGTTTCAGTTGCATTATTTTGTTTTTTAGGAATATCAAATATTGGAAATACATTCTTGTTCCAATTATTATTCAATAAAATAAACATTTTGTATACTTTAAAAAATGTTTGTAGTCGATGCTTTGTCTACTTTATAGCAAAAACGATTTTTCTGTAATTTTTATATTGAAACCATCGAAATAAATGTTGAAGAATAATTGAGTTGATTTGGAGAAATCCTGTTCGGCAAATATTTAGTTTGCAATTTATTTTCAAATTTGCTTATTTTTATTGCATATTAATAGTAGGATAACGCGGATTTAGCCTTGCAGGTATTTAAATCTCTTCTACTATTTAAACGTCATCAATTATAAATTTAATTACTTGTACTGCAAAAAATTGATTATTTCCTCTTCACAATTCAAACATCCCCGAAAACCGCAATTTATGTCGAAGAGATACGTGGATTTAGGGGAAAGTAAAAAATTAGGCTAAACTCATTCATTCTTCCACACACCCTATTACAGCAATTTTTAATTTTTTCTTTCTTTTCAGGGCAGTAGACTATATGTTTCAAAAAATGTATGGTCGAGATAGGCTGTAAAAAATTAGAGATTTAAAAATTTGCTGCTTAACTTGGTTCATCGAACTGCAATAACGAACTGAGGTGTCCATTTGTTTCAACAATTTAAGCAAGATCAAAAATGATTTTGGTTTGAGAAGGGTTCCTATATGAATGAGTCACCAATACTAACATTTAATCGTGCCGCTTACCCGTACGTACGGTTCAATATCACTGTAAATCGCAAATTCAAATATAGGTTATATGAATCTTAGTCTGTGGTTATGTGTAAATAATATAATTTGTACAACTAGTTATGAAAGTCATACTTTTTTTACGAATTTGCAGATCAAGCAAATAAGTGAAAAAAAAAGACTTTCGTAACGTGTTGTACACACAATTTTTTGCATATCGATGTAAGATGAGCCATTTGGTCCAAAAGGATTTACGAAAAATTACAAAAAAAAAAAATAGGTATGCTTTGACAATCATCTCCAAGGAGATGGAATAAAATGATGCAAAAAAGTACTATGTACTTTCACTATGATTTTTCGTGTAAAAAGGTGCCACTTTCATTACGATATGCAAAAAAAGTCATTTAGAAGACCATGTAGATTATATTGTTGTACAAATTCCGAGCTTATATTAATAACATAATTACATAAACATTTTTGTTTTATAATACAAAAATTTCCGATAATATTGCGGAATCTGGAAAAGTGCCCCGAATGCTTGCAGCGTTTCCACGTTGAATGGCAAGGGAAATCCTCTCGAAAAGGAATTTCTTTGATTTTGAATCGCCTGATTCCGCGATAAGTCGGTTTCCGATGACATTAATGAAATCGATGGCTTCTTTGCACCAAGGGCCTAAGGTTTCAAATGCTAAACCTTTAAACACGTAGTTTGACGAAATGATTGAACTATATTTGCTATGTTTGCGTTTGCAAGCCATTTCAGCGGCAAAACCTGAGACTTCAGATGATTTCAATACGTAACTGTCTGCAAGTGTATCTACAACAGTAACGTCCCAAACCAAAGGTTGACCTTTAATCCACGGTACTAAAGTCATCCCATCTGGGCGTTTTCCGTCATCCCGAGACAGTCCGTTTGGTTCTAAAGTTGAATTCACATGAATAGAAGTTAAAGACCGGTTGATAATGGAATTAATTTCAGTGTGTCTTGAAAATCTACCACTGCTTTTGAAACAACTTAGACCGTGGGTGCCAATTTCGTCAACTTTCGCATTGCATTTGCAAATATGAGGTGTACAAAGATTACAACCCAATCTTAAACCAATACAAACTTGGAAGGAAGTGTTATCTAAAAGAGTACCAATATTAGGGGAAGGTATTGCATGTAACCAAGATCCTGATTCTCTGCATTGCAAAGCTTTAAAACGAGCCAAGTCTCTAGGTGAATTAAAGATTAAGTCGTTGGCAATTATTCCTTTGATATTAATATTATCCCAATTCTTCTGAAATTGTGGAATTGTTGGTATTTCGTTCTGGTTTGCTACACCCCAGACTGCTAAAGCTTCATCATAATGGTGAATATTAAGCTCATTATCCTTTGAGTTTAGTAATAAAGAAACAAGCTTTTTAACCCCATTAATTGAAGATAGGAAAGCAGGGAGGCAAATATCGGAAATGCGACGAATTCCCAGACCACCAAATCTAATCGGTAAAGTGGACTGACGCCATTGTAAATCAGTTAAACGTAAATTAAGTATTCTCTCTAAACAAGACTTTAAAGAAGAATCAATTGAATTAACATAATTAGAAAATTTCCAAAATGGAGTTGTTCTTAATAAAAAATTAAATTTTGGTATGAAAAGACAGTTTTTGATTAAAGTATAAGCCACGTGTCTGTTAAGGAGTTCAGCTTTGTTTAAAAGATTTTCAACTGTAATTATAGTTTTTTCGACGGTGTTTTTGAAACCTTGGTCAAAGATTGGAGAGCCTAAAAGAGATAAACTTTCTCGGTCACAGATTTTAATGCCTGGTGCTAAATTTTGAAATTCCTTTATGACTTTTAAATCTGTGTCTCCAGAACAGCAAAAGATCTCGCATTTGTTAAAGTTTAATTCAAGGCCAATTTCCTGAGATAAATTTATAACTTTTTTAAAGTCGGATAAAACTACTTCTGGGTAATCAGCTAAGGTTCCATCATCTAAATACCATATATTCATTTGAGAATCCAAAGATAAAATAATTGGTTGAATCGCAAGACTAAAAATCATGGGACCGCAGGGATCTCCTTGCTGGGCTCCAACAGAAGAAGAAATTAAATGATTACCGAAAAATAAAGTTGAAGGATTTCTATAGCATTGATAAAGATAAGGGTACAGAAATGGGGTATGACATTGGACTTCTTTCAGAATACAATCCTGTTCGACTGAGTTAAAGGCATTTTTGAAATCTAATTTAAGAAGAACTTTGCCACGGTTTTGATCGTTATTAACAAAGGTTCGTGTGGTATGAATTGCTGCTTCGCATCCTAGTTTAGTTGCAACTCCAAGTTGATGTGGAGATAAATACGAATGTATGTAGATTATTATTTTATAAGATTGATTTTATTAATAGTTTAACCGAAAAAAAGTTGCAACTACCTGTGGCATCTGATTGGCTCTTATCAAGCTAATGCGGTTTTATTATCCACAACGTTTTAATAAATGTTAATTGGTTGCAACGATTGTTGTGCAAGTGAATAATGTTAATATCGTTTAAAACAATAACTACACATTTATTTATGTGTATGGGGTTGTACGCCGGACATTATCACGGACAAGACCTTGAAAAGGCAACTTTTTAAAATTTACACACAATATTTAGGTGTCAAAGGTTACTCTGCTATTGAACTACTTCAGTATAAATATAGCTGAATCATGAAGCACTGTTTCAACTAATACACCAATATGTACAAATATGTATTGATAATTATAGTGATAATTTACCTTATGAAATGATACCTAACATTAAGAGTACTCGTAGCTAGCTAATCACAGTTCTAATTTAAGAGTAATTAGTATATTGACAAGGCGTAGTCAATCAAAAGTGATAATAAGTTTTTTCTGTGACAAATGCATCGTACACCTAAAAACGTCACAAAATTATCTACACGAACTTTGATTAATTACCAAATAAATAAAATAATACCTAAAATAAAATAAAAATAATAAATGGTGCAATAAAAATGCACCACCAAGAAAGGGTCAAGTTACAAAAAATTTTCGCAGTTTATTTCTCTTAAATAAAGAAGTAGGTAATTAATTTCATTTTGGATAAATTAGAATTAATATTATTGTGGTATCGTAGGGTGCTTGGATCGGATAAAATAGTTTGCCACCTTTCGACAATAAGGTCCCGCACTATACTACATTACATAACCTCCAAGCTACTGACAAGTGTCAAATATTATTTCTGTCATTCATTGCTTGTTGTCAATATTAAAAAATTCACAAGAAACTGAAATGATGTCTCGGGTTTACCCAATGAAAACTACTCAAAACATTATATTTTTCTAAGGAACTGTAATTGGTTTAAAACCATAACAAACTCATTCAGTTTTATTGTTTGCTTGATAAACCTAACCTCTCTTATACCTGTCATTTTAAAGGTTCTTGATAGTTGGTATCACTTTTCTTGCATGCGTCAAAATTCAAAACACAAATTGTCAAAAGCTAGTACCTACGATACTACAATCATTTAGAAACACTTCGTATATATTTTTTAAATCTAGTCGGTTGATGTCCTTGCTCGATCGGTATGTCTCGAACATGTCATGTATTGAAAACTTAATTCACGTTTCTTTGAATTTTGAAATTTTTATAATGAAGCAAATAAAGTTATTTGAATTTAAAGATTCAACTTTGCGTTCTTCTTGCTAATTACTACATACTTAATAATTACTATTTAGTTAATTATTTTAAATTATTTTAAAAAAATTATTTTTTTTAAATTATTGTCTTTTAGACGTCACTAACTAATGACCACTCTGAAAGCGTATTATCATATTTGTAGAAATAATTAGTGAATACTAGACACCTAATTTAAAGCGAAATGTTTTAATTTGTTTAGAATTTTCCAGCAATATATTGATTATAAATCATTTTAAAGTTAGTCACTTTTATAATTAGTTTAGGCAGACTACAACATGTTTTAGATCATTAATTTCTTACGCAAATGTATTCTACTTTCTTAACAAATGGACAGGTAAATACGTTAACATAATAACAATTCGACGTGGTGTATGGAAATATTCTACAACTTTGTTTCAACTATTTCCGTAGGCAGTAAAAGCAAAACCATTCAACAGTCAATACGCTTTTACACTTCGTCGTCTAACCGTCACTTGTCAATATAACAATTCCAGTAAGATGTCTTCCGAAGAAGATAAACAGTCCATCAAACGTGAAGTGAACTGGTTATGTGTGATTTTTAATCTTCAGATTTTGATATCTTGTATTTGTGGCATACATTTTATTATTTACGAAGCTTATTTTCTTACTACGATTTTCAGTAAGTTCGTGGAAACCCCGTTTCTTTTAAAATCCAAATCAGATATAAATTCTTTGAAACTTTTTAGGTTTTGTGTTGATCTTGTTGAGCATGTTAGGTGTTACTGCTGGATCACATCGATTGTGGGCTCATCACTCCTATCAAGCCACAACAGGCTTGAGGATATTTCTAATGCTTTGTCAGACTTTAGTTGGACATGTAAGTAACATATTACTAATATTATTATTTTAATTATATTTGCTTGGAGCGTTTTAAAAATATTTGTGATTGTTGAGTCAACTCAGTTCTGCTGTGCCACTAACAGAAAATTTTATGTAATTGTTTTCATAATATGTAGATATTTTCTTCTAATATGGGCATTGTGTGAAATAAGAATATCGAGAGTGAGAGCGTACATATTTGCACAAAATGAAACGACAAATATTTGACAATTCTCGGTTTGAATTTTTTTTTCGCAAAGTGGTAGAAATTGTCCTGTGTAAATTGTCACAAGCATTTTTATTAATGAGTGCATCGTAAATCGTTCCAAAAACTTGGAAAAAACGTACCAATCATTTATTTTTTCGCCACACAAACTCTACAGTTTTATTAGACTGATTTGCAAGAACCTTAAAAGTATTTTGAGGCGACAATCATTATTAATAGATTTCGCGTTCAAAAGTACACACTACGAAAACTGAAAAACTTCCACGAACAAAAGGAAATTTTCGGTGACCTTGAACTCAATACAAGTACCTTCCCACTTAGCTATTAATAAACTGATTAATTAAAGTCAAACGGTGCTAAACTCGACACATCAAGCTTGGCTAAGAATTTTCTTCATATTGTTTGTCCAAATTTTATTATTAGGTACACTGGAAAATTGTATCAAATAGTATATTGTTATACGAGTTCCACAAGACAGTCTATTGTCGAACGAGAGGGTTTAGAGCACGGCGAACGCAGTGAGGAGTGCTCTAAAGGAACGAGTTCGACAACATGTCTTGTGAAACGAGTATAACATGCAATTTTATCTACTGACAGTGTTAAAGGTGCAAAATAGAAAAAAGTACATAAGAAACCTATTCTATTTGTCGTTAGGTTGGAGTACATCATTTTTTATACAATTCATTACTAACTTGATAATTTTGTCGCTTATTTAAACTCCACGGCTCATCACCGGCGCAACTAATTTTCCTAAGATTAATTTTGCTTTCTATTTTTCTTTTTGTTAAAATGGATATTTCTAAATTTGATGGTTCATGAACTGTGAGCGCCAAAACGTTCTAATATATTTTGGAAATATTTTTTCTCTTGGACCTTTTCGAAAATAACTCAATTATATTTCATTAAAGGAAAAACTTAGAATGATTTTCATTGCTTCGTCTCTCTTCGTTTCTCTTATTATGTACTATTAAGTATTGTTTGTAAAATTGGAATTTCACTGTCACAATGTTTTCACCTTTTGCTGCAAGGTGACACATGTTATGTGGCCATAAATCAGAATTTAATTGTCTATTCAAATTAGAAAAAAATTGTGGTGGCGTCATTGTGTAAAAAAGGGAAAGAGTTGAACTATCCAAATTAAAGAAAAATATTTCATTTAAAAAATTAAGTAGACTTTTCCGAGTCTTTTTCAAAACTCTGAACGGGAAACAAATCATTTCTATTATGTCAAAGTTTTGCCTAATGCTATTTTCTTTATTTCCAAATAAATAAACACTTGTTCTATATTTCGTGCCTAAATTAATTTCCAGTAATATTGTTAAGAGATATACAGAGCGATTCAGAATAATTCAGAAATTTGAATTTGCCATAGAAAAAAAAATCCACTGTTCTCTCGTCATTGATAAAAGCAGCTCATTAATGAGCAGCTCAACGTATAAAAAAATAAACCATTTTTTGTTGTATTTGCTAATAAAAGCGAACTCATTAGTTGATTTTAATTTATTTGTGTCTCAAACAATTTTTACTGCAACTGCAAAATGAAATTTCTTCACTATCGCGCCAAGAACAATTTTGTTCTTATTTATATTCATATACAGGGTGTATTAAAAATGGGGTATAATATTTACATCACATGATTCTATGTTAAAATACAAGCAAAAAACTCTAGTACCAATTTACTGTGAACCTTCTCCTCATGGAGTTATTAACAGTCAAACTTCAATAACACATAATTCAACAAGTAAGAAAAAATATTCCAGCACTAATTTTACCATTTTGACTATAGGTTTATTTGTAATTTTATTTTAAAAAATGTTGTTCATAAATTTTGAAGCTATTGCAACATCGCAACTAAGCTAGAGTGATTTTTCGAACGTCAGAAAGTAACAAGAATTGTGATTAACGTCATTTTTGATAATAATAATAATTTAAAAGATTTTCGTCAAAGACCAAATTCAAATTAGAATTTTTTGTTTGGTCTCCAACGTAGATTCGCGTGACGTAAATATTATGGGCCATTTTTAATACACCCTGTATACACTACGCTTCATGAATCACCCAGTAGATTTAATAGCGAACTTTTTTCTATTTTTGGAACCACTTTTATGCATTTATTGTTACTAAATTACAACTATTATTTACTTACTTTGTTTTAAATTCCTAAGGGAATTTTTCATTCCCTAGGCATTAATAAATTTCTTTAACAAAGTGAAAGCAAACAATTTTAAACGCATGTAAACAATAAATAGTATTTTCCTGCAATGGGTATGGTAAATAGACGGTTCATCCATGGCTGCAAAACATGTATTATGGTCAATAATATTCGTTTATTAATTGCCCTTCGCTACGGAGATTAATAGTGTCATTTACATTTCCAAGATAATAAAAACGACAATATAGAAATTCAATATTTTATTTCAAACAGAATTCTAAATCTTATTTGGCAACAAACTAGAAGCAATATTTGTAGCTTCATCAATCTCCATTTTTCTCTTGTCAGGCAAAAATTAAGAAGAAAAATGTTCCCGTTTTGTTTATATTTTTACGGAATGTTTTCACTATTAACATTCCTTGTATCTTAAATAACTGTGAATTTACTATAGGATTGTAAATAAAAATATATAGATATTTTTTATTAACATTTATAATTATTTTTAATGCATTTCGATTCGTTAATCGAAAGGACTTCTTGTGGTTATGTCACATTATACATATTGTAGGAAATCTTTGCACAATCATTTGTGGAATGGGTGACTCGCAACAAACCAGGGTCGCCAAATGAGCGCGCGACAAAACGGCGCTACGACAAAACAGCGCACTATTTGTAATTTCTTTCATGCACTTTATTTGTAGCAAAAGTCAGTTGCAATTTACTATATCAATATAAAATATAATGTAACTAAGGAAAATCACGCATTTTCATTGGTTTATAACCTAATAAATGATATAGTCAGCTAAATTCACTTCCAAGTCTTAATTTTTTGTAAATAAATTATACAAATTTGGAGGACTTTAGCAATGTAAAATATTTAATATATTAAGCAAAACGCATGTTTTAAAAAGGCTCACTTAATGGGTAAATGCATTGGATGTAACAGAGAAAATTAGGTAAATAAAACCAAATCTAACGACAATAGTCCAATTGGGAGGTTTAAAGCAGTTTACCCTGTAAAGCGTAACGGAATAATAATACTTGGTATCGAAATGTATACAGAAACATATCCATTTGCGCACCTATCCCAGTTGCGCCGGTAATTTTATACAGATGAGAAAGTGCAAAGAAAAATATTTTTGACAGTAACACATTTAGTATTGACCCTACGGTATAAACTGTTTTTCTAGTTTATTATATTAAATTGTGAATAAAATCTCTTCTATGGAAATTTCTGTACAGTGTACAATGAACAGTTTCCGAGACATGGCCGTTAATATACTAGTCGCAAGACGTAAGTGAACTCACCTTTGACCGTGCCTATGGCCATGGTTGTTGAATTCGCACTACTATTGCATTTATTCATCAATTTTCATGTTTAGTTGCTCATCTAAATAAAATTATTTTTATTATAGTACCTGTGAAATTATCATGGCTTAAAAATAAAAGGGATTGTAACGATTTGAAGTACAGGATAGTAATACATATTATTATCTATAATCTACATTATGTCATTAAGAGTAAAAGTGAGCCTTTTTGTGTCAGAGATTGAAGACCGACGCGAAGTCGGGGTCGGCAATTGGGCGAAGCACAAAAAGACCTTCTACTCTGAATGATATTGTATACTATTTTATCTTCAAGCGGATCACAAAAAAAATCAGGCATGAACTCATTTATTTTCTTTTGCTGCAGTTACAGTAAAATGACAATTTTCAAATTTTAAGGCGCCAGTAATTCCTAGGTCTCTTGTTTCAATATTATAAGTACTAAAGTCTAAAGTTTACTTTTTAACGTTGAACGACCATCTTGCTATTTTTAATTTTGACATTTTGTCATCCGGGCACATGGGATAATTTAATTATCAAATATGTATTTCGTGTAAGTGATAAATTGTAGTTAATAAATAAATAGTGACAAATGCTTCATTATTTTCCGAGTGTCAACTAACCAGAGATGAATCTGTCTACTGAAAATCTCTTTTTTAACAAAATTCACAGAAATGTCTCCATTGAGCAGTGACAGATGTTTTCAGAGCCTCCCTTTTTTACATTCTTCTCAAATATACTCGTATGATCCGAGTTCACATTTTATAACCATTTGTACTGTTTTTTGCAGACGTCAATTTACAACTGGGTGCGCTTGCACAGAGTACACCACAAATACTTTAAGACAGAACTGGATCCGTTAAATTCCGAAAGAGGTCTCCTCTTCTCTCACGTCATTTCCAATAATTTCCACCTAAGTCCAGCTCAAGAAAAAGCTCTGGAGGAAATTGACATGTCCGACATAGAGAACGACAAGATCGTGATGTTTCAGAAGAAGTAAGTTTCCACGATTCCTTTTACAACAAATCATCCACATCAAATTCTGTTGTTTTAGATTTTACTGGTTCCTGTTTGTAATCTTGACGCTACTGCTTCCAATAAACGCACCAGTGGAATATTGGGATGAAACTATCTTAAATTCAGTTTTTGTCGTTGGATGGTTACGTTTCGGTATCACTTATCACTTATCCCTTTTGATTCACAGCGCCTCTAATATTTTTGATTATGGCACTACAGAAAAGTAAAACGTATTAGACTTGCTTAGACGGCGAACTAACAGATAGATACTTTTTCAGGAATTCGTACGACAGCAATTTAGTTTTCTTCATAAGTAAGTCTTACTGGTTGTCTTATCACTACTTGTTGCCGTGGGACTACCAGACAAGTGAATATGGTAAATACGGCACGGACTGCACATCTAAGTTTATTCGAGTCTGTGCAGCGCTAGATCTTGCCACAGATCTAAAAACTGTTGATTCTGCAATGGTACAAGAAGCTTTGAGTGTATCTGTCATTGAGAAGAAACCTATCGAGGTGTGTATAAAGAATCTGGCTGCAAAACTACCAAAACAGCATTATTTAACGCCGTCAAAATTCAATTAATTTTTTTAGGTATAAAAATTGTATGCCAGGTAATTTAGAAACACTTATGTATTCAGATAAAATTTAAAAAATTCATTTGTATTAATTGCTTTGACTATTTTATCTCATCTAAAATATTTGTCACAATTTTTTTCCCGGTATTATACCATAATAAATTGTGTTTACATTTCCACTCGTCTATAGTAAAAACCTTTTAGATGTGGACTGTCAAACTCAAGGTTGCTTAAAATTTATGATTAAACTGTACTTTAGTGAGAAATCTGTCATAAATTCCAAATATAATACATTAGAAGCGCGCCTAGTTACTTTTCCTAGTAGTGCCAACTTAACGACAAGTCCCAATCCACATCTATAACACTCCGACCATACCTATTTAGTAGATATGTACTTGTTTCGTGACTATACAGTAATTGTTGTTCGTTACTTGAAAGAAAAATCGTTTAAAAATAATTGAAGGTTTTATCTGTACTGTACCCCAATCTGCCCATCCCAAGGATTTTAGGCAGATATAGGTAAAAACAATAGAATTGTTGTTATCTGCAAGAGAAGAAATTTGCCATCTACGAATATGTCTTTAACATCGTTGATAAACAGGGAAAATAATATCGGGCCGAAATGTGACCCTTGCGGCACTCCACTTGATGTTTTGAAGTGATTAATGGACCTAACACCGTTAGGAATGACAAGCTGGGTACAATTATTTATGAAAAAAGAATTTAGTCAAGACAGAAGTGGATCGTCAATTGTGAGATATTGCAGCTGATACAAAATATTAATGTTAACTACGTCTACGTGTAGAGATGTTGGATTTTCTCATGGGCTATGAGTCATATCTGAACAAACGACGAATATCGGTCTCAAGTAGGCGCTACAAACCGACCGGAAAACATCGTCATTCGTTACGTTAGCGTAAAGTAGTCGAGGTTTTCAGTTTTCATTTACAGATTTTTTACTGGTTTATCGCTTGCACTTTCGCGCAGAAATCTTCAAGGTCACAGCCCGTGAGAGAATCCAACACCTTGAGATAGATTTGAATTCAAATCAACCGCCAACAAAAGCCATGATAGTACCGATGTCGGTACCACCAGAGACCACTAGGGACGGGGGTGGAAGCCATGTATATCGTGACCCAGCTGGGACCCAGTCTCGTTCTCGTAGTCAATTACCCACGTGGTCGCTTGTTTTTGCTGTGTTTTTTTGGTCATTTTGTGCTGGTAATGGCCTTATCGGGAATTTATTCCCAAAGTTAAATCGCACATTTGGGTAAGTACCTTGAAACAAAGCACTGCATCGAGTTAACAATATTCTGTATTTGTAGAAGACGTCGAAGAAAAATGGGTGATGTTGATGTATGGGAAAGTATTTATATCTCGATTAGAATCGATGACAATGGGGTCGATTCACCACAAGAGGAGATCCATGTGGATGTCTCCAAAAAAGCAGGGTTAATTCATATAGAATACGTGCACGTCGTAAGAACACTTGAAAAAAACCGTTACATACGGTTTGGAGATATCCAACGGACTACAAGTCCAACAGAGACGCCATAATGTTGGATTAAAAAGGCGGGGAAAAGGTTACGTTTTTCTTTGGAACAGAGGCAGCGAAAAATGATTTTTATGAAACTATCACCATAGTTACGTAATAGTTATTTACGAACCGAGTGCGAGAAGACATTTTTCGTACATGAGCGTATTATTTGAGGCACAAGCGACGTAGGAGCGAATGCGCGAATGTGCCGAATACCTCTTCGCGCATCGAGGTTTCTACAATATTTTTTTAAACGAACATTAGCATTTTTAAATTATTACCCAATAGTCCAATAGTTTCCAATTTAGTGAATAGATGGCGCTTGCTCAAGTGTCAATCGAATTAATAGCGATTTATTTTCATTCTTTAGAAATTTTCAACATCCAAATTGGAGAAATGACGTTTTGTAAAGCAGATTTTATTATTATCATGTCAAATTATTTTCAGAATGCTCAAAAACGCCAATGCTTTTTGGATGATTTTGCAACACTAGTGCGCGAAATCTACGTTCGCGGTTAACTGATGCGTTTGCGAAATGTCATTTTGAAGTTAGTGAGTTCAAAAATCCTTATCAACAGTTACTACTTTTTTACAAGTGGCCAGAAAGAAAAATACATATATGTAATCTGTTTCAAAATCAAAAATCCACCACCTGTTGAATTATGTTGGCAGACAAAAAGAAATCCCTAGAAAAAGTTTAATTTTTTGGGTTGGCTCAACCTTCCGCCAAAATTTGACATTGAGCTGTTGAGTTTATTTACGAAACACAAAATCATTATTATGTACAAAAAGGTTTTAGCTACCATATCATACTTTTTGAGTGAAATAATAAAATGAGAATAAAAAACACGATGAACTACGACCAAAACGACTGTCCAACAGTTTTCTCTCATAACCCCACTTTTTTCTGACACTTGCAGACACACTAAAAACAAAAGTCGGCGACGTTGTCGGTTGTATTTTCGAGGTAGAATGCACTGTTGGTAGATTTTTGATTTTGAAACAAATTATATACCTAAACTTTGTATGAAAATAAATTCATGAAATAGTTTATGTGTAATTCTTTGTTCTTTATGTGCGCACTTGTTTTTTACAGATGAAATTATTTTCTACTGTTTTTTTTTTCAGCTCTAACTCAGGAAACTCAGAGGCGTCATGAATTTATAGTGTATTTATTACAAATCAATATATAAATCATAAAAAAATTGCTTTTTGAATACACCTTTGAAAACAGGTCTGTGAATTCGCTTCTCTCATAAGGACTTTGTCCGAATTTGTTTGGACGAAACCGTATTCATTTTTGTGCTGAACTGACCCAACAAAAAACAGGGCAAAAAGGCGAATTTTAAGTGTTTCCAAAGGATTTGTAAAGCTCACTGAACGAAGTGAAATTCAGCACAGCCTCGCCGAGTGCAAGAAATTGCAAACAACGTGCTGAGCCTCAAATTTAAAGAAATGTCCTAACGGCCAGCCCGAAAAAGCTTCTTTTGAAGAACGTGGAAGAAAGAAAATAAAGAAAAGAAAAGCAGAGGCTAAGTGAATCAAACTAGTTTGGAATACAAAGACCAAATGTGGTCATCTCTTGTTTTATCGTAAACGTCTTACCTTGATCTACGTTGATTTATATTTGCTATGCACAGACAATTTATTGTTTGGCGATTTACCCCTTTGCTTGTAAACTTTGCCGAAATCGAAAAGTTGTTTTTTAGGTTAACAACAGCACATTGTTGACGTTTTTTTACATTTCCAGGAAAACTCTGCTTACCAGTGACATCGCATTTGGCATAAAACCCGTAAATTACCCATTCTTGCGAATGTAAAATGTTGCTCTTGTTAATTTTATACATTTTCTCCATTATCAGATAAAAATAAAAATATATAAAAATATAAAATACATAATAATCGCTTGTTTGCATAGAATTCCGCTACGACATGACTAATCATTTGTAACGCCTGCTCTAATTTGTTTTCTTTTTGATCACATTGTACAATACGAGTATGTTGTACACATTTTAGCTGCAGGATTGTTTTACTGGTTGCCTAGCTTAGGAAATATCTCAATCCTGGTATAAAAGTAAATTAATTTCAAGTAGGTATCTAGGAAATAATTCAGTCTTTGCTTAAAAATCAGGACATTCGGGGTTGCAATCTCTACACTTGATGTATTTTTTATACAGGATGTTTCCTAAAAAACGCCACAAGCCATATCTCCGGTATTTATGGCTCGATTGAAATAAAACAAAAACTGGAATAAATAAAAAGTACATATACCTACTATGGAAAACAATCCTAAACGCAATATTTAGGTATTACGCTTTCTGTCATCTTTTTTTTTACTCTTTTTTTCGTTACTGTTAAATGCATTCTAGCATGAGGTCCTAGTACCAGAAACTAGAAAACCAAGCATCATGGTGTCCATTCAACAGTATGAAGTGCAATCCCTGTTAGGTACAATGTGTTTTATTTTTGCGACCCGGTGATTATATTAAAACTGTTATTAAAGAATTCGTGTTAGAGATGATAGTGATAAAAAACAATTGACTAATGCTTGAACTCGTAAAACATTCTTTTAACAGACGTGTAGGATGTTGCATCAGCAGTAGTCGTCACATTGCGATAATGTGATTTTGGAAACTGTTTTTTATTGTTTTTCTATGAACTCATTTTTATGTAGATACTAAACATTAAAATTTACATTGGGGAGGTCATAAGCGTAAGGTGATTGTACTCGTCAGTCTGCAGAGGAAAAACACAAACAACGTAAAAAGAAAAAGTGAGGTTAGCTTTAAACAGCTCATCCGTGATCCGTCATCCGTGGTGCGTTCACAATCGACTCTTTATTAACACCTACTCCTACTTTGAGGTGTAATTTAAACAACACCCGATATTTTTGTTGTATAATACCTAGGAGTATAATATAGGCACCACGTGACAGAGTCATGTTATTTGTTATACAACGTTTTTCACCTAAAAGTACGAGGCCGACGAACGAAAAATGCAACACAATATTCAATTTCCATGAGTGTAATAAATCCTATTTTGCCAAAAAGTAGTTTAGACATTCCAAGTACATACAATGAGGGACATGGAATCCTGGGCAGTCTGTTATTGTCATTTCAAAAAGTGTCAATGTAAATGCACCTTTACCGTCATTATAATTGATATTTTCAAAAAAACTGTCAACTTAGTTATGAGTAGCTAAGGTATGGTTTAGAAATTTTGACAACTGAATGACACATCTGCTTTCCATGTCCCCAATAGTACAGTCAAAACAAGCATTTTATTTAAAATTTAATTTTGAAAGTCCAGGAGTTTTTTGAATTTACTATACTTGTTGAATTAAGTTGTCAAATAAAAAACCCTTAGGGCCAGTTTATAGAAAGAGAATTAAATATTTAATTCGAATTAAATTTTAATGCGCGATTAACCCTTGAATCCGAAACTTCAATTGGTTTGATCACGTGTTCAGTTAATCTGGCATTTGGTTACGATTAACGTAATTTCGCTTCTATAAACTGGCCCTTACTGTTTTTAGGAATTTTTGTTTGGTCGGTTGCGCATAAAAGCTCATAATTATTCCAAGTAACCAATGGATTGGTAACTCTATACTCTATTCTAAGCAACCAATAGGGAGGTCGCATATCGTTGCAGGTTTTTGTAAATGCGCGCGCAACCGCCTACCAGGAAAAAATATACTAAATTATCAAATTTGTCTTCAATCTCAAAAATTATTTTTTCTAATTTGGGTTTAGAATGTCGTGTTGGCGTTTCTTTTATATTTTGGCCTGATATTTTTGAGATTATTTATACAGGGTGGTCCCGATATAACCTGCCAGAAGAAATCCAGTAATAGGTGACGATGAGTAGAACTCATACACAAAAAATGTTTCTAATAAAAGTCTTTTCGTTTTCGAGATAAAAATAATTGAAAATTTGGTCAAAATTTGCTTTACGCTAATGAGTTAAGCGGTTTTAAAAAGGTAATTCTGGTTACTTGGCTGCAATTTCTTTAGTAACGGTACCTGTAACACCTATGACATTTGTCAAGTTTAATTTTAAATTTGCGAATCCTTCAAAAAGTTATGAAATTCACAAAACAAGAATACGCCGATTTGCATTTACTCTATGGCGAAATACGTGGTAATTCAAGACCGGCAAGGCGACCATACGGCGAGCGTTATCCTGAAGGGGTCCTTCCGTCCCGTTGTACTTTTGTGGAGCTACATCTGCATTTATGTGAGGTTGGTTCTGACTGATTCCAATACGATGGCGTCCCCGATCCTCCATTTAACTCCTCTGGATTTTAATTTTTGGGGCCACACGAAAGATTTGGTATACGAAGTTGAAATAAATCCAAAAGGCCAACTCCAGAAACGCGTAACAGACGCCGCCAACCACATTCGTAAAAACCCAGAAATGCTGAATTCTGTTTATGAAAATTGGTACCGGCGTACTCAAATGTGCTTAAATGCCAACGGAAGGCACACAGAACATTTATTATAAAATAATGTTTCTAGTCTAGTTTACCTTTCATTAGTTAGTAGATATTCTCAGTTAGAGTTGAAAGTAGGAATATGTAAAGTGTAAATAAATTTATTCAATACATTATTTTGGCTATTTAACCACAATTAAGACGATACTCTTATTACACAGTTCTTCCACAATTTTGCACACACTACCTCTACATTTATTTACACATTGAAGAACACCACTTTATTTATTACTCATTCATCTCAGTCTACAAAATCAGCTTTTGCACCTAAATAAGCTGGTGAATTAACGCACACAGTGTACAGCGTTTTTAATAAATGTCATTAATTTGATTTAGTTTGTCAGATTTGAGATTTGTCATAAACGATTCAGGTACCTATGTTGCTTAGATACTGTCATCCTTACAAACACCAACAATTAATTCCTGAGTAGGTACGTATTTTTGTCGTCAGCAGCGTCGAATGGGTGTGGATAGGGGTTAATTTATCCCCATCGTTTTGGACCTAATGAAAAGGGGTTTTTTGGAGTTGTTAGATCCTTCTAATGACCCAGAATTTTTTTGGCAGCTTATATCGGGACCAGCCTGTATAAATATTTAGAAACTACACTTTTCGTTAAAACTTGGTTATTTTAGTGAATTTTAAGTCGGAACGTTTTGTTGTTGTGAACAAAAATGGAGGATTTCAAAAATATAGGTACTTATTTATTTTGTAAAAATCTTTACATTACAAAAATCCTATCACTAGCTCAAATCTTCTCATTAAGTTAAAGAAAAATACAGAAACAACTTCATCACAATTATCAACTACTGGTTTTCCTTAAGCTATATCACTGGACTTAGAGAAATCTACACTAAAATTAACATTAGACAACATACGAGTATTTGTTAAACAATTCAACCATCAACAAACTAACAGCCAAACAATAAGTTACCTAAATAGTGTTCAGTCTCATAAGCTACTAATGCACGGACTTCCTGTGCGTGATGATGGCATCCTGGTAATCCTCAGAGGACTGATCCTTGTCCCCCCAACCCCAAATTTCGTGAGATCCGTCCCCGGTTCTCAACACCCTCTTCTTGATCATTTCCTCTGACACCGTCTTCAACTCGTAGGCCCAGCCAATCTTGGCGAAAAAGTCGATAAAAGCAGCCGAGAAGTTCACGCTGTATTTTCCCAGCTCCGACGTCTTGTAGTCCCACGGGAAGGTGTGATGGTAATTGTGCCATCCCTCCCCCAAAGCCAAAACAGCCACCACCAAATTCTCGGCAGGATTGATAAACCGGTCGTAGGGCTTGTCACCCCACATGTGCGCAGCCGAGTTCACCAACCAGGTGGCGTTCAGCGTCAGAGCGTATCTGAAGAGGTTCACGCAGAAAGCGTTGCCAAAAGTTTCGTTCCAGAAGTACATGGGCACAACAGTCGGCATCACGAAGCTGATCAAAGGCATCAAGATGTTGTAGTACTTCTTCTGGAACCTCAAGATAGGATCGGCCCACAAGTCGGACAAGTCGATTTGTTTGCCCTTCTCTTTGACTTGAGGGTGCTTGCGGCACAACAGCCAGCCCACGTGCGAGAAGAAGAAACCTCTCTTGGCGTTGTGCGGGTCAGCGTCGGTTTCGCTAAACTTGTGATGGACTCTGTGGTCTCGCGCCCAGTCGATGACGGAGTCCTCGAAGGCTAGCGTGTTGCAGAAGGTCAAGATCAGCCGCAAGGGCCACTTGGCTTTGTAGGAACGGTGGGCCCACAGTCTGTGAGCACCCCCGGTTATTCCAAAACCTCCAAGCTGGTACAGCAGGATAGCTGAAACAAGAAGAAGTTATCACAAACGTAAACATCTCGCCGTAGCTATTAATAACAGCTACAACAGACGGAGTGGAGCCGCGCTCATTCAATGATTCAACAAGTTCACTGTTACAAAGGTCAATGTAATGTTGTTGGCTTTGAAAATTTTATTCGCCGGGATCTGACTCTGTCAACGAAATATTTTGATTGGTTCAAGATTGTGCAAAACTTACCGTAAGCAGAAGTGGCCAGTTTGGCCGAAGTGAACATCAACCACAACCCATAAAGGGCGGCCAAGTGAAGATACGCGAAGAGAATGATGTTCCTCCAGACCAACTTGAGTTTGCGATCGTCTGGTTTGGACACTTCAGCGGGGGTGTTGAGAGCGGAAATTTCGTCATCGGTTTCGTGAAGCACACCGGTGGGGAAAGAAATGTTTGGTGCCATAATCGACAAACTGGAATGAAAAGCTCGTGTTAAAAGTGATCTGCACGTAAATCTAGGTCTACAAATAAGACTCGGAAGTGACGGTGAAGAAGTAGATGACGAAAAACGATAATAAACCGGTACTCACTGTATGTTCTTTGGGGCAGAAAAAGCGGAAAATCCTCGTTAGGGGTTGCAGTTTTGAAGAAAGCACTGTTCACTGATCAAAACAATTACAATTAGTAGTCACAAGTAGAAGCGTTGTCAATGACTGTCGTCGAATTTGCAAACGCCGGTTTATATAGGAAACATTGCGGTAAGGTGTTGATGAGCGATTAGATAGAACAAATTTTTCACAACATGCTTGAAGTCCAAAGATCAGGTAGATCTGAACTACGAGTGTGTTCGATTCAGAATTCATAGTTCGCGGGCACCGGTGATTTGACGAGTCGGTGGCGTGATCCGATTCCCTCTTCGGAACGGTGCACGAGATCTCGAGATCTGCCATGCTCTGTTCCGGTGTGATGTGTTGGGCCACGTCTGTTTCCTACCCTGGATAATTTCGTCTTTTTGCGTTCATGGCGATTCAATAATTTAGGGGAAAGCCAGATTTGTATTTTCCGATTTAATAGTATATTATGATACAAGTTTATAAGGAAGCTACGCGTCGTGCTCTTAAACTCGTCGCGCGTGCTTTAAAGGCCCTTATGAACGTGTATCATACGCTATTTTTATTATACCTGCACTACAATCTTAGAATTATAATAAAAAAATTATAATTATATAATAAATTATATAATAAATTCACATAATATAACACAGACATATAACACAAAAATTAATAAATATTTAGAGCTGTCCGTTGCTATGAGAAATCTTTGGTGTTTAGAAAAAATTTCAATTTTACCACTTGTAATTTCAGCAACGGGAATAGTACCGCAATCTCTTTTTAAAAACTTAAAAATTCTGGATTTAGATAACACATTGGTAGTTGAAATTCAAAAAGGTATATTATTATACTCATGTCACATCGTGAGGAAGTTCCTTAACATTGACACAGAACATAATACACAACAAAGTCAAAATGCGGAGGCGAGACGCCGGTAATTATGTTGATAAGCACTGCACTATTACTTGATAGTAATATCCGTAATAGTGTATGTACTCCGGCAAAATTGCCGTGCCGCCGGGTGGAGGTGGGATACGAATTAAAAAAAAGAGAGTTTGTCATAAAGACGCACGAGAGAAGTGAAACTTTTGTATTACAGGAAAATCAGAATATTGTAAATTATCACTGATAGACGCAAGAGGAGGTGGCTGAGCCGAGGTGCTAGTTGCTGGTTCATTGTCTTTATTATTTATACCGTTTTTTTCACATTCTGAACTGTCACTTCACTCGTACGTTTTCTCTCACGCCACGCTCTTGTTCTTTCTGCGCCTGACTTAGGCATATTCACAACAAAATTGTATATTTTAACGATAACCCTAAACAATATCGAAATGCGTAACTCATTGTTCATTTTTAATTAAAAGAGAGGACATTATCGATAAATGCCGTGATTGTGACAAAGACAGAAGTATACACAATTTTAAGGGATGTTTGTATCGTGTCAAACAGATTAATTTAAATAATTAGACTCCAAATTAAGTGAGATGGAAATATTGGCGCAACCGTTGTGCGAGACAGTGTTTACCCCCACCACTTTTCGTCACACAAAAAGGTTGCCGATCAGAATTTCAAACTCCTCCCATAAAAAGTTTCACTTCAAAAAGTAAATTGAAATACCTTTTTTTGTTCGACATTGTCAAAATTTGAGAATTTTCTCCTGTGTGGACGGATTTTGATAAATGTCACAACTTGTCAAAACGAAACGTCAAGCTAATTTTAAAGATTTTAAGCGATTTGAAGCTTTTAAGGGTTTCGTCGAACAAAAAAACGTTGTATTCAACTCGTTCGTGTGCAAATTAGGCTCAATTTACGCACGAACTCGTTAAATAAACTACTATTCCGAAGTAATCTGTGTCATTAATCGTTGATATAGAAATGGTCAATTGTTGTTGTTTCGTTGCTATCATAAATTGTCTATAAATATCTATTTATCATTGTTCAAAATGTAGATGAATTTGTTGTTACCTAAGCAACCCTTAAAGCCTTAGTGTTTTAAAGACCCTCTTTCGCACGCATTTTAGTGTCAAAAACAGGGATTATGATTAAGGTATAATAAAAAATTGTTTATTTTTTTCCGCTCTTATATTTTTTTTGTGCCTCTCAATCGACATTAATAAAAATCCATTTTATTCAATTCTTTTTAAATACAGGGTGTTTTTGAAATGTGTGCACAAATTTTAACCATGAGCTACTGGCTTCATGTAAAACTCGGAAAAAATATTGAAAAAATTCTATGTCAAAAAATAAAATAACATTTATTTTTTGAGCTACAATTTTTTTAAATTGCTTTTAGTTTTCTACGTTGTCCTATAACCCCGTAGGTAAAATTTCGGCACATTTTAAAAATACGCCTTCTATAGCATAGCAAACAAGGAAACCGCATTGGTGTACGTTTTATAAAATATAATATATAGGGTGTATTTTTAAAATGTGCCGAAATTTTACCTACGAGGTTGTTTGGCAACGTAGAAGACTAAAAGCAATTAAAAAAAAAAACAGAATGTGTCGTAAAGACGCACGATAGAAGTGAAACTTTTGTATTACATGGAAACATTGTAATTATTCATCAATCACTTTTAAATAGCATATTCACAACAAAATTGTATATTTTAATGAAGAAAATAAATTATAAACAACGATAACACCAAACAATATCGAAATGCCTAACTCATTGTTCATTTTTAAGCCTCCAAATCAAAGAGAGGACATTATCGATAAATGCGCTGAGTGTGACAAAGACAGAGACACTGCACCCACTCGACCCAATAGTGTTAACCCCCACCACTTTTCGTCACACAAAAAGGTTGCCGATCAGAATTTCAAGACCTTCCCATAAAAACTTTCACTTCAAAAAAATGTAGCTCAAAAAATAAATGTCATTTTATTTTTTGACAGAATTTTTTAGATATTTTTTCCGAGTTGTACATGAAGCCAGTAGCTCGTGGTTAAAATTTGTGCACGCATTTCAAAAACACCCTGTGTATTAAAAAAAAAGTATTACATTCTTTTTTTGTTCGACACTATCAGAATTTGAGAATTTTCTCCTATGTGAACGGATTTTGATAAATGTGACAACTTGTCAAAACGAAACATCAAGTTAATTTTAAGCGATTTGGAGCGTTTAAGGGGCTCGTCGAACAAAAAAACGTATTTAACGAGTTCCTGTGTAAATTGGGCTTTTTTTGGATTGAGTGGGCCAGATTAAAACGCGAGTGAAACGAGCGTTTTAAAGGCCCACGAGTGCCAAAAAGGCCCAATTTACACACGAACGAGGTTTTTTGATGTATAAACAACCTCGAACATGCCTTGTTTGCACTTACCAACACTGCAGCAGGTAGTGCAGCAGTGTTTTATATATTTTAAAGCTCCATAACTGCACAATTACGAATTCACATCTTCAAAAGCAGACCTTATTGGTTATAATTCGCATGTCATATTTTTCAAAGGTAAATAAATAGGTTTTCTTAGGAACCGTGATTTTTACGTGAAATTGAATGTGAATGGAGTTGACGTTTTCTGACATTCTTTGTGGAAAAGTGAAAAGAAAGAAGGTATTTAATAAGGTCTCATTTTTATCGAAAAAGATGAAATTGGTTTTGATTTGGCTTTGATTTGAAATTTTGTCACATATATCCCAAGTGCAAATTTTTTTATCGGAAAATGTTTTGCTGAACGAAAACATCCATAAATGAGGTCAGAAGACCAATTATTATCAAATAAGAGCACGAGACGAAGTCGAGGGCTTTTATTTGATAATAGTTGGTCTTCTGACCGAATAATTTATGGATGTTTGAGTTCATTAGCAAAAAATTTGCCGATATTAAAATTTTGCACGAGGGGTATTATACGGCTGATTATTTCCTGAATAGAATGAAACCAAAAGAAATTATTTACACTCCTTTTTATTCAAAATAATTTGTTTAAAAAAAAATCATGTACCGAAATTTTTTATCGGATTTATTGCACAGTGTGCATTTTAGAGAAATTTTATGGGGTTATTTTTTGTTTTCTCGTTTTGATTGGTCAATATTTGTCACGCAATTGGTTGCTAAACATATGAAGGAAATAATAAAAAAAAAAGTTTGCGGTCAACGAAAAATTTTTGTAATCAAGTCGTTTGTTAATGGGCGATTAATAATCTCAACTATTAAAGGCACTCACTCGCTACACTCGTTTGTGCTTTAAACGGTTTCGATTATTAATCGCCTTCATTAACAAACTAGTTTATTAAATAACTATAAATTGGGTGCAAAACAACTCAATATTTTTAGAATTGGTTGCAAAAACAACTCAATATTCTCATCACCGCACTTTTCACCTAAAAAATGACAGTGGCAGCGACAAAAATTGACAGTTCACAATTCACATGAAAGTGGCAAAAATTTCATAACATGGGCATGGCCTGCTTCGACTACAATCATTTATAATAACCCTGTATTATAAAATTATACCTTCAACAAAAAATGCTTCTGATTTGTAGAAACAGCATCTCGCATTTTGAAAACCTAATTAAAGCTTTTTCCGACACTCGCAAACACACTAAAAACAAAAGTTGGTGACGTTGTCGGTTGTATTTTCGAGGTAGAATGCAGTGTTGGTGGATTTTCTATTTTGAAACAGATTATAAATATGTATAACATATTTTGTAACTAAATTTTGACTCTAGTGAAAAATTTTTATTCCCAAGTGCAGTCAAAACAAGCATTTTATTTAAAATTTAATTTTGACAGTGAAGGAGTTTTTTGAGTTTGCTATACTTGCTGAATTAAGTTGTTAAATAAAAAACCCCTACTGTTTTTAGTAATTTTTGTTTGGTCGGTTGCGCATAAAAATTCATAATTATTCCAAGTAACCAATAGGATTGGTTACTCTATTCCAAGCAGCCAATAGGGGGGTCGCATTTCGTTGCAGGATTTTGTAAATGCGCGCGCAACCGCCTACGGTTGGCTTAAAAAAAAAAACGGGAATTGTCAGAAAAAGTTCTGTCAGATTTTATTAAATTTTTATAGTTTGAAACGGCCTTTTACAATTTAGGTTAAAAAACGGCACTTATGTGTCAGAAATACTACTGTCAAACAGACAAAAATTGACAAATTAAATTTCCAATGCACATTAGGTCAAATTTCATTTCCCGTTTTTTTTTGAAGATTTGTCAAATTTGTCTTTAGTCTCAAAAATTATTTGTTCTAATTTGGGTTTGGAATGTCGTGTTGACGTTTTTTTTTAATATTTTGGCCTGTTATTTTTGAGATTATTTAAATATTTAGAAACTACACTTTTCGTTAAAACTTGGTTATTTTGGTGAATTTTAAGTCGGAAGGTTTTGTTGTTGCGAACAAAAACGGAGGATTTCAAAAATATATGTATTTATTTTGTAAAAATCATTTACATTATAAAAATCCTATCACTAGCTGTAATCTTCTCATTAAGTTAAAGAAAAATACAGAAACATCTTCATCACAAATATCAACTACTGGTTTACCTTAAACTATATCACTGGACTTAGAGAAATCTACACTAAAATTAACATTAGACAACTGGGAGAGATAAATAAATAAAAATTATAGTTGCATTCCCTATCCTGGAGTATCGAAAAGAGAGTGCAATAAGTGTGCATAATTGTGAAAAATATGCAAAAGTTAGTTTACCGTTGAATTTATATATACCTACATATTTGTTAAACATCAACAAATTAACAGCCAAACAATAAGTTACCTAAATAGTGTTCAGTCTCATAAACTACTAATGCACGGACTTCCTGTGCGTGATGATGGCATCCTGGTAATCCTCAGAGGACTGATCCTTGTCCCCCCAACCCCAAATTTCGTGAGATCCGTCCCCGGTTCTCAACACCCTCTTCTTGATCATTTCCTCTGACACCGTCTTCAACTCGTAGGCCCAGCCAATCTTGGCGAAAAAGTCGATAAAAGCAGCCGAGAAGTTCACACTGTATTTTCCCAGCTCCGACGTCTTGTAGTCCCACGGGAAGGTGTGATGGTAGTTGTGCCATCCCTCCCCCAAAGCCAAAACAGCCACCACCAAATTCTCGGCAGGATTGATAAACCTGTCGTAGGGCTTGTCACCCCACATGTGCGCAGCCGAGTTCACCAACCAGGTGGCGTTCAGCGTCAGAGCGTATCTGAAGAGGTTCACGCAGAAAGCATTGCTAAAAGTTTCGTTCCAGAAGTACATGGGCACAACAGTCGGCATCACAAAGCTGACCAAAGGCATCAAGATGTTGTAGTACTTCTTCTGGAATCTCAAAATAGGGTCGGCCCACAAGTCGGACAAGTCGATTTGTTTGCCCTTCTCTTTGACTTGGGGGTGCTTGCGGCACAGCAGCCAGCCTACGTGCGAGAAGAAGAAACCTCTCTTGGCGTTGTGCGGGTCAGCGTCGGTTTCGCTAAATTTGTGATGGACTCTGTGGTCTCGCGCCCAGTCGACGACGGAGTCCTCGAAGGCTAGCGTGTTGCAGAAGGTCAAGATCAGCCGCAAGGGCCACTTGGCTTTGTAGGAACGGTGGGCCCACAATCTATGAGCACCCGCGGTTATTCCGATACCTCCAAGCTGGTACAGCAGGATAGCTGAAACAAGAAGAAGTTATCACAAGCGTAAACATCTCGCCGTAGCTATTAATAACAGCTACGACAGACAGAGTGAAGCCGCGCTCATTCTGTGATTCAACAAGTTCACTGTTACAAAGGTCAATGTAATGTGTGTTGTTGGCTTTGAAAATTTTATTCGCCGGGAGCTGACTCAATCAACGAAATATTGTGATTGGTTCAAGATTGTGCAAGACTTACCGTAAGCAGAAGTGGCCAGTTTGGCCGAAGTGAACATCAACCACAACCCATAAAGGGCCGCCAAGTGAAGATACGCGAAGAGAATGATGTTCCTCCAGACCAACTTGAGTTTGCGATCGTCTGGGGTGGTCACTTCGGCGGGGGTGTTGAGAGCGGAAATTTCGTCATCGGTTTCGTGAAGCACACCGGTGGGGAAAGAAATGTTTGGTGCCATAATCGACAAACTGGAATAAAAAGCTCGTGTTAAAAATGATCTGCACGTAAATCTAGGTCTACAAATAAGACTCGGAAGTGACGGTGAAGAAGTAGATGACGAAAGACGATAATAAACCGGTACTCACTGTATGTTCTTTGGGGCAGAAGAAGCGGAAAATCCTCGTAAGCGGTTGCAGCTTTGAAGAAAGCACTGTTCACTGATCGAAGCAATTACAATAATTAGTAGTCACAAGTAGAAGCGTTGTCAATAACTGTCGTCGAATTTGCAAACGCCGGTTTATATAGGAAACATTGCGGTAAGATGTTGATGAGCGATTAGATAGAACAAATTTTTCACAACATGCTTGAAGTCCAAAGATCAGGTAGATCTGAACTACGAGTGTGTTCGATTCAGAATTCATAGTTCGCGGGCACCGGTGATTTGGCGAGTCGGTGGCGTGATCCGATTCCCTCTTCGGAACGGTGCACGAGATCGGCCATGTTCTGTGGTGTGTTGGGCCACGTCTGTTTCTTAGCCTGGATAATTTCGACTTTTTGCGTTCATGGCGATTCAATCATTTACCAGATTCGTAATACTATAGTAATAGTATATGATTATGATTATGATACAAGTTTATAAGGAAGCCTTTAAAGCACGCGCCACGAATTTAAGAGCACGACGCGTCGCGGAGTGCTTTTAACGTCGCAAGTGCTTTAAAGGCCCTTATGAACGTGTATCATACGCTATTTTTTATTATACCTGGACTTCAATCTTAAAATTATAATAAAAAAAGTAAATTGAAATACCTTTTTCGAAGTAATCTATGTCATTAATCGTTGATATAGAAATGGTCAATTGTTGTTGTTTCGTTGATATCATAAATTGTTTATAAATGTCTATTTATCATTGTTCAAAATGTAGGTGAATTTGTTGTTACCGAAGCAACCCTTAAAGCTTTAGTGTTTTTAAGCATTTTAGTGTCAAAATCAGGGATTATGATTAAGGTATAATAAAAAAATGTTTATTTTTGTCCGCTCTTATATTTTTTTTGTCCCTCTCGATCGGCATTAATAAAAATCCATTTTATTCAATTCTTTTTAAATATATGTAGTAAAAAAAAGTATGAAATTCTTTTTTTTAAACTTTAACTATGCCAAATCACACTCCTCCGTGAGCGCAATTTGCTTAAAAAGGGGTACAAAGGTTTTCCTTCACGTATTAATATACAGGCTGTTTGATAAAAAACCCCTCAACCCGTAACTTTTTTATTTATTATCCGATTTCAATGAAAAAAAAAAACAAAGATATGCTTTCTCATGCGCTACAAAACAGCCATAACTTTTTTTTGCCTAATCTTCAATAGCATAGACTTTTTTTTTAATGGACACATGTATTTTTTTTGCACAGTCTGGTAGGTTTTTTTTTTTCTAAATCTAATGACGTATTAAAAGTTATCATTTGATCAATAGCTAACTGAAATAAAAAAAAAATAATTGTGGTTCAGCTTATTGTGAAATTTTCAAGTGTGTTCTGAAAAACAATCGGAATACAAATGGCAACAAATGTCAAGTGTCAGTTTGAAAATTTTCTATATATTCTCCTATATCTTAAATGATCAATATCTAAAGATTTTTTAAAACCATCTAAAATAATTCCGGCTTCCATGGATGTTGATATTCCATTCCAAGTTTTATACAGTGTGGAATAAAATGATTTACATCTAGTTACCTTTGGAATTTTTGCACATGTAAATTTTCCTGTACCGCTCTACTTTTTTTTTCGAAGTGCCGAACTATTAGTTCTGTCAATAAATATCATCAATCGAATTGACAATTGTTACAATTTACTAAATTGCATTAACAAACGTTGATGACCACTTTCAAGACTAGCTATGACTTGCTTTTGTTAGCTCCTTTTTAAATTCAATCTCAACTTTGCATTCATATCATCCCTTCGCAATAAATCACATTTGGAATTTGGATATATATTTTGAGGTTAGGCTTTCTTTTTTTTGTAGAGCGGCATTTCGTATTTTTACAGGGTAATGCAAAGGTAACTAGATGTAAATCATTTTATTCCACACTGTATTATAACACGTATGAGAAGGAGTTATTTCTTTTGACTTTTCATAGATTTTACAAATTTTACAAAATTAATTTTTTACGCTGACATAAAACTTCTTTTATCCTAGCTCCTATTATACATCCCACACCAGATAGAGGGTTGTAATTCTATTTATAGGAATGTTTGGACCACGCAATGTCAACTACGACCGTTATGTAGGGAATTGCATCACTATATAGAGTCAAATTTTTTACCCATTTGCGATGACGTCATTATTCATTATCTAGTAACTTCAGGTATGTTTGAGTTTGATCATAAATAAATAAACGTATAGTCCAATGTTTACCCTTTTGAGGTGACGTCACCATTTCCTTATTCGCTTCCTCTCTATTGAAACGACAGAAACAGAAAAACACAAAAAAAGCGGTACGTTTATTTATCGTTGGTTACTTTGTGGTTATTTTATGCTCCTGTCAATTTGGCTATTTTTAATTTCTTTCACTTATTACATTAATTAAATAACATTAATTATAATAGTTATTTATGATCGATTAAAATTTGTTTCTAATCCTAGCTCAAACATACGTGAAGTTACTAAATAATGACGTCATCGCAAATGGGTAAAAGTTGGAGCTACCGCTTCTTTTGTTTTTTTCTGTTTCTATCGTTTCAATAGAGAGAGAGCGAAGAAGGAAATCGTGACGTCACCTCAAAAGGATAAAAATTGGACTAGGTATACGAGTACTTCCCCAGCTTCTTCTCACTCAGTGATAAAAACCTCGTTATCAAACGATCGATTTCTAATCTATTCATTTTCACATAATCTGCTTCAAATTTGTTTAAATCTGTAGTGATCCAGTTTAAAATTTAAATTTAATTCCCGGTACCGCCACAAGAGCGCACCAAATGTGAAGGTACTAGCGGTTAGACTAGGAACTAAAGGATGGGGTTGGTAATCCTGGGGGGTTGGCAACTCTGCGAGCGGAAATATAGCGGGGGTGAAGCGGGCTCTCGCGCGCGTTGTTGAAGGGGGTAGGTCAGTTTTGTTTGGTTTTTCGAAACGAACACACCGTGCGAAGAGCGATCCATATTCCCAAAATTTGTAAGTTAAATCTGAATCAATTACACTATCCCCGTGAGGAATTCGACGTTTTAATTCACCTCGGGTAATGTATCCCCGTTCGTTGTCCCTTTTTTTGTTTTTGGGACCAGGACCACGTGGTCCTGGTAAGGGTATGTTGTAGATTTCATTTTGCTGCATGCTATTTCTTTCGAGAAGCGCCCATTTGTTCATTTTAAGCGTTATCCCTAAGTTCCTCCCGGGAGGTTAATTTTTCAGACAATCTGTTACTTTCCAAAATTAGTAGCCGTCGTCCGAACCGCGTGCGTTCATTTTGTTTTTTTTTTTCTTTCACTAACATTTTCTAACGGCACTCGACCCGCCATTTTTTTGTTTAACATTGCCAGCGATTATTGTATTCGTTATTTATGTTGCTTAGTGATATTTGTGCCCTTTAAAGTGTTTTTATTTTATCGTTATTTAGCTTTGCGCTTTGTTGTCTTTTATTTGATCATTGTTTAATGTTGCGTTTGGTTTTACTTATTTTATCATTGTTTAGTGTTACGCTTTGTTTTGTTGAATTTTCTAATCGTTTAATGTTACGCTTTGTTCGATTAAATTAAACTCGGGTTTTCTTTGTGTTGTTGCTAAGCACCGCTAGATTTCGGAAGAGTTAAAGTAAAATGTTGTAAGTGCGCCACTATGGGAGTTAGGTGACAATCAGGAAGTCGTGGGGTTGTCTAGTAAATTTCTGTGGAGGCCACGGTTAAGTTATGGCCGTTAGCGGAGGCGGACCTAAGTCCTGCTCGATGCGGCTCTGGGATGCTGACGTGAAACCTCCGTCGCGGTTCTAGGGACCGCGGGTTTGTCGGTCAACGGTTGGTTGGAGAAGGCGGACCTAAGCCCTGCTCGATGCGGCTCTGGGATGCCCATCGTACAGGCCCGAGCGCTTCTATTACTCTTTCTTGGTCGGTAAAATAGTCCGACGTTCATTTCCCCGAGTAACTAGAAACGTCGCTGGTCTCAAGCCGATTCAGATTATTCTTCTGAGTCCCTTCGCGGCCGAGAGTTTATTACCTCCAGCTCTAAGCTCCTGTCGGCGTACCTTGACCGGGTAGTTACTAATTAAACTTGGAATTGTCATAACTTATTGTAAAATATGAGTAATACCTGGGATACAGGAGAGGGTTTTTATCCGTCCCTGTCTGTGATAACTGCAATTGGTTACTTGTGTTTTTTTTGCAACATTTAACTTGTCATTTACCCGTTGTGTTTGTTTTAAATTTTGCTGTATTAATATTGTTGTTTGTTTTTTTTTGCAATGGCCTCAGTTAGTTAATTTTTCTTTACTTTGTTATCCTTGGCCCCCGTTAATTTTGGATTTATTTCATTTGTTCGCCGAAAATCAACGTTATCACAGGCATTTTTCAATATTATTTGTTTTATTCGCGGCACTCTTCCAACTGGAACCCTCATCGTTTGCATGCCGAACCTTTTCCGCCAAAACACAACGTAAGGCTCCTCCACTTCGATGACGATCACGACCACATTTGTTACCGTTTTGCACAGATTCGAATATTTGGCGGAAAAAGTAATGTATTCAGGTCATTACAAATGTACAATTATGCAAAAATAATCATTGTCCTATAAGTTCCCATAATTTTACCTGTACCTCTACCACTAGACCGCTACCGCTAGAAACTATGAGATATCTCCAAAACTAAAGAAATAATATTTCTCACCAAGAAAATTTGCATTTTACAATAAATCTACCTGGAAGACCGCTCTCAGCATAGCATTTTGTGTAAGTCACTCACGCTGAGAAGGTTCCGCTGTCATCATAGATTCAGCATTTACAGAGTATGCAACCCAAATTCTTCGAAACTTGAGTTTTCACGCGACTTAACCACGATTGGTTAATTTTAGTGTGGTGCAAAGCAACACAATTTTAATCATGATTTAAATAATCGTGATTAAGTAACCCAAATTAAATTCAAATTCGGTGCAAACGGGCATAAAATTTAACTTGATAAATAATAAATAGAAAGACTTTGCGGCGTCTCTGTAAGTACATTATTACATATATATTTGAATATTTTGTAACAACTACCAACGCACCATGGGAACTTTCAAAAATCCCTAAATTCAACTTGACGGCTGAAAATTTTTCTAAGACTGCTCACCAAGGTAAAGCAACCTAGCAACAGTTACGGGAAATACATCTGGATGGCTTAAAACGCATTGATTGGTCGAATTAAAATGTTCTTTTCTCGAATACCGTTCAAGTTAGAAAAAAATTTCTTTGGGATTATTTATTTGTCTTTTTATGAAGATTTCTGCTCTTTTCTCTGGGGAGCGAGTACTGGGACACCTGTATTTTGTAAAAAGGTTAAAACGGCAAGTTCAAAACGAACTAGGTGGTTCTATTGGTGCGAGAGAAGAAGGCCATTACAAATTACATATTATGGGTTATTCTAAATTATTGTAGTCCAAATAGGTGTAAAAACTGAAGAACATTAAATCACATGAATAAGTGAGTAAACACCGTTCACACACAGCAGTTAAATTGGATGCAAAACAACTCAATATCCTCATCACCGCACTTTTCACCTAAAAAATGACAGTGACAGCGACAAAAATTGACAGTTCACATGAAAGCGGCAAAAATTTCATAACATGGGCATGGCCTGCTTCGACTACAATCATTTAGAATAACCCTGTATTATAAAATCATACCTTCAACAAAAATGTTTCTGATTTGGAGAAAGAGCATCTCGCATTGTGAAAACCTAATTAAAGCTGATTGGTTAACTTGTTAACTATGATGGGTATCAGTGACAATCGATCCATAATCTTATCTTTGACGGAATCTGACTCAGATGTGGAGAGCGATTTTCAATTTTGGTAGTTGTTTTTATAAACTTTATTAAATTGCTCCAGTTCGTTTAGTTGCTGCATTTCGCTTCAAGTGCTCAAAACATTTTTAGTTCAATGATCAAAAAGGAAAACATACACTTGGCTTCGAAAAAAACGGGAAATGAAATTTGACCTAACGTGAATTGAAAATTTAATTTGTCAATTTATGTCAATTTGTGTCTGTTTGACAATAGTATTTCTGACAGATAAGTGCAATTTTTTAACCTAATTTCTAAAAGGCCGTTTCAAACTATAAAAATTTAATAAAATCTGACAAAACTTTTTCTGACAGTTCCCGTTTTTTTTGAAGCCAACCGTACCCTATAATCTGTTTCAAAATCAAAAATCCACCACTTGTTGAATTATGTTGGCAGAAACAAAGAAATCCCTAGAATAAACTTCATTTTTTTGGGTTGCTCAACGTCCCGCCAAAATTTGACATCGAACTTTTGAAGTGTTGAGTTTGTTACGCAACACAAAATAATTATTATGTACAAAAAGGTGGTAGCTAACATATCATACCTTTTGAATGAAATAATAAAATTAGAATAAAAAAACACGATGAACTACGACCAAAACGACTGTCAACAATTTTCTTTCATAACCCCACTTTTTCCTACACTTGCAAACACACTAAAAACAAACATTTTCGAGGTAGAATGCAGTGTTGGTGGATTTTTGATTTTGAAACAGATTATAAATTTATTTTGTAACTAAATTTTGACTCAGTCAAAACAAGCATTTTATTAAAAATTTAATTTTGACAGTCCAGGAGTTTTTTGGATTTACTACACTTGTTGAATTAAGTTGTCGAATAAAAAACCTCTACTGTTTTTAGTAATTTTTGTTTGGTCGGTTGCGCATAAAAACTCATAATTATTCCAAGTAACCAATAGGATTGGTTACTCTATTCCAAGGAACCAATAGGCAGGTCACATTTCGTTGCGGGATTTTGTAAATGCGCGCGCAACCGCCCACAAGGAAAAAATATACTAAATTGTCAAATTTGTCTTCAGTCTCAAAAATTATTTGTTCTAATTTGGGTTTAGAATGTCGTGTTGGCATTTTTTTTTAAATATTTTGGCCTGTTATTTTTGAGATTATTTAAATATTTAGAAACTACACTTTTCGTTAAAACTTGGTTATTTTGGTGAATTTTAAGTCGAAAGGTTTTGTTGTTGCGAACAAAAATGGAGGATTTCAAAAATATATGTATTTATTTTGTAAAAATCATTTACATTACAAAAATCCTATCACTACCTCCAATCTTCTCATTAAGTTAAAGAAAAATACAGAAACAACTTCATCACAATTATCAACTACTGGTTTTCCTTAACCTATATCACTGGACTTAGAGAAATCTACACTAAAATTAACATTAGACAACTGGGAGAGATAAATAAATAAAAATATAGTTGCATTCCCTATCCTGGAGTGTCGAAAAGAGAGTGCAATAACTGTGCATAATTGTGAAAAATATGCAAAAGTTAGTTTAGCGTTGAATTTATATATACATATTTGTTAAACATCAACAAACTAACAGCCAAACAATAAGTTACCTAAATAGTGTTCAGTCTCATAAGCTACTAATGCACAGACTTCCTGTGCGTGATGATGGCATCCTGGTAATCCTCAGGGGACTGATCCTTGTCCCCCCAACCCCAAATTTCGTGAGATCCGTCCCCGGTTCTCAACACCCTCTTCTTGATCATTTCTTCTGACACCGTCTTCAACTCGTAGGCCCAGCCAATCTTGGCGAAAAAGTCGATAAGAGCAGCC
Source organism: Tenebrio molitor (assembly GCF_963966145.1). Classification (NCBI taxonomy): domain Eukaryota; kingdom Metazoa; phylum Arthropoda; class Insecta; order Coleoptera; family Tenebrionidae; genus Tenebrio; species Tenebrio molitor. The sequence goes on along the minus strand of NC_091053.1, from coordinate 18,667,431 downwards.
GAGAAGTTCACACTGTATTTTCCCAGCTCCGACGTCTTGTAGTCCCACGGGAAGGTGTGATGGTAGTTGTGCCATCCCTCCCCCAAAGCCAAAACAGCCACCACCAAATTCTCCGCAGGATTGATAAACCTGTCGTAGGGTTTGTCTCCCCACATGTGCGCAGCCGAGTTCACCAACCAGGTGGCGTTCAGCGTCAGAGCGTATCTGAAGAGGTTCACGCAGAAAGCGTTGCCAAAAGTTTCGTTCCAGAAGTACATGGGCACAACAGTCGGCATCACGAAGCTGATCAAAGGCATCAAGATGTTGTAGTACTTCTTCTGGAACCTCAAGATAGGATCGGCCCACAAATCGGACAAGTCGATTTGTTTGCCCTTCTCTTTGACTTGAGGGTGCTTGCGGCACAGCAGCCAGCCCACGTGCGAGAAGAAGAAACCTCTCTTGGCGTTGTGCGGGTCAGCGTCGGTTTCGCTAAACTTGTGATGGACTCTGTGGTCTCGCGCCCAGTCGATGACGGAGTCCTCGAAGGCTAGCGTGTTGCAGAAGGTCAAGATCAGCCGCAAGGGCCACTTGGCTTTGTAGGAACGGTGGGCCCACAATCTATGAGCACCCCCGGTGATTCCAAAACCTCCAAGCTGGTACAGCAGGATAGCTGAAACAAGAAGAAGTTATCACAAGTGTAAATATCTCGCCGTAGCTATTAATAACAGCTACGACAGACGGAGTGGAGCCGCGCTCATTCAATGATTCAACAAGTTCACTGTTACAAAGGTCAATGTAATGTTGTTGGCTTTGAAAATTTTATTCGCCGGGAGCTGACTCAATCAACGAAATATTTTGATTGGTTCAAGATTGTGCGAGACTTACCGTAAACAGAAGTGGCCAGTTTGGCCGAAGTGAACATCAACCACAACCCATAAAGGGCGGCCAAGTGAAGATACGCGAAGAGAATGATGTTCCTCCAGACCAACTTGAGTTTGCGATCGTCTGGTTTGGACACTTCGGCGGGGGTGTTGAGAGCGGAAATTTCGTCATCGGTTTCGTGAAGCACACCGGTGGGGAAAGAAATGTTTGGTGCCATAATCGACAAACTGGAATAAAAAGCTCGTGTTAATAATAAATAAGCAAATTAGTGCGATCGAAGGGGTGAATATTGACTCAAGGCGTCAACTGACGCACGTTCACGAAGGTCACCAGGACGAAGCCGACACGTTGGCGGATGCTGCATCAAATTAACTTGATACGAAAGTGACAGCAACTGCAAACTTTTCTTCTCGGCAATTACCTGGTTTTTTAGTAAAAGAAAATGATACGTTGTGGGGATAATAATGGTTGAAACTTTTTATTGTGTCATATCGAGTCACTTTTACAAGCGGGACAGCATGCATAAAATATGAAGGCGACACAAATTGATTTACCTACGCTTAATGATGTAGGAATCATAATAGAACAGGCTCGAGGAATATGTTAACCTTGAATGCACTTCAACATTTGAAAGGAGCGTATTATGTGATTGTGCAGCGAATAATTAAAAATGTATTTTTTTGCGCAATCGATTCCATGAATATTAAAATTTATAAGCTAGACCAATGCTTACGGAATATGTTGCAAAAATTATCTTCTGTATTTGTTCAAAGCAAAACTCTAAATTGGTGTTGAAGACAAAATTTTAGCCATGAAACTTGTGTTACATATTGCATTATGTAGGGTCAATGTCATTACTGGTGTGTTGAAACAATTATTTCTTGAATTTGTTTTAATCTTACACAATTTCAAAAGATTTGCAAATTCACAATATTTTTTGTCGTTATCACACATTGTCAAAATATGTCAATTGGTTAGTATTTTTGAATTTTTAAACGTGGTACGACTGCGTAGTGAATGTCAAATATGTAATTCTAAATTTACAGATTTTGTTACGTTTCGTTGCCAGAAAAAAAAAACAGTAAAACTGTGTCAGAAAGTAAAAAGGGTCAAAATTTCTTGGTAGGTAATTGGTGACGCGAGTGACAAATTTCTTGACTTAATTTGACACGCCATGTGGTTATATCGAGTAAACAAAGTAGCTGGAATTGCAAAAAAATGATCTGCACGTAAATCTAGGTCTATAAATAAGACTCGGAAGTGACGGTGAAGAAGTAGATGAGGAAAGACGATAATAAACCGGTACTCACTGTATGTTCTGTTGGGCAGAAGAAGCGGAAAATCCTCGTAAGTGGTTGCAGCTTTGAAGAAAGCACTGTTCACTGATCGAAGCAATTACAATTAGTAGTCACAAGTCGAAGCGTTGTCAATGACTGTCGTCGAATTAGCAAACGCCGGTTTATATAGGAAACGTTGCCGTAAGGTGTTGATGAGCGATTAGATAGAACAAATTTTTCACAACATGCTTGAAGTCCAAAGATCAGGTCTGAACTACGAGTGTGTTCGATTCAGAATTGGTGGTTGGCATCGTCCGAACGCATGGTCTTACCGGAGCGCATATCACGCCATATCTTCATAGTTCGCGGGCACCGGTGATTTGGCGAGTCAGTGGCGTGATCCGATCCCCCCTTCGGAACGGTGCACGAGATCTGCCATGCTCTGTTCCGGTGTGGTGTGTTGGGCCACGTCGGCTTCCTAGCCTAGATAATTTCGTCTTTTTCCATTCATGGCGATGTTATGATCAGTATTGATTGATACCGGTGTCCAATCGCACTTCACTACTTTTATGAATTCGTTTAGAGCACACAACACGTTGCGAAGGAAAACCACAGACGCCTTTTGTAGTAAATAGGTGCATGCACAAACTTTGGGGTTCACTTGACAGTTGTGCCAAAGAATTTTTTTTGTAATGTACGTATACTAATTTTATATTTACTTTTCTTTGGTTCTGACAAATCGATTTGTTTTATTGGTACGAGTGTGGCTGTACTAACGAGAAATCGTTATCGTCCCTCAAAATACATATTTGATTCTTTTCATTCAATAATTTAGGGGAAAACCAGATTCGCATTTTAAAATTGTTTATTTTTGTCCGCTCATATTTTTTGCGTCCCTCTCGATCGACCTTAATAAAAATGCACATCATAACCATTTTACTCAATTCTTTTTAAATATATTAAGTATTAAATTCTTGTATTTCATTTTGTTGTTTTATTTAATTGCTCTACAAGTTGGCGCGGCGAACCAGTGAAGTAGTCACGGGGTGTTCGCGTGATAGTTCGTAGCGACGTCATGAAAAGCCTGATTTACACTGTCTCGGGAAATTTGAGTTTTGTGCGGGAAATTTAAATGTTACTATTTTAAGAATGAATTTATTCATGAATCGCCGCGCCCACTATCTCATATATTATCATGTTACACTCTATTAAATGTGCTTTGCTTTTTACCATTTTCTTTAAGGATTCTCTGCATGATCCCTCGACACTCCCCTCTGTTCGTTGCTACCATTTTCCAATTTCTACTTTCATTTTTTCAAATCCTCTTCCACACTGCTGTTTATCCATTTCTTCCCTGGTCTTCCCTTTCTGCTTACTAAATCTGCCAATCTCTCACTAGTCAGTCTTTTACTTTATCCTCTTTTATTGTCAATTTTGTTATCCTGTCCCTAACTAGCCTCTTGTCCTTCTCATCTCCATTGCGTCGTGATCCATTTACCGTTAATTTTTTTTTCTGTTCCTTGTCCAACCTTCATCGTTAATTATTATTATTATTTTTACCATTTCCATCTTGTTTTCTCTGATTTGTTTTATTGGTTCGAATGTGGCGCTACTAACAAGAAATCGTTATCGTCGCTAAAAATATTTGATTTTTTTCATTCAACAATTTAGGGGAAAACCAAATTCGAACGTTTTGTTTTAGAAATTGTTTGTTTTTGTCCACTCCTATGTTATTTTGTATTTTTTGCCTTCTCGATCGACATTAATAAAAATTTATAAATTTGAAATGCATATCTTGACCATTTTATAAAATTATTTTTATATACTGGGTGGCCCAAAATTCGCGAAACAATTCAATGGGGCAATGTCAATTCATGTTAAAAAATTACGAGAAAAATACTAAATGAATTCTATATCTTTTAGATTAGAAGATATGGGGGCTCAAAAGGTGCAGAGCTTTGATCTCATTTATTTTAAATATTAAAAAAGATTATTGGGATAAATCGAGTGTTTTTTCAAATGTTGCCACATTTAGTGTAACAAATAGGTCCATATCTTCTACAAAAAAACAGATAACAGTCATCATTCACTAAAACCTATTTGTTTTTTCAATTTATAAATTTAGGGGAAAACCAAATTCGATTGTTTCGTTTTAGAAATTGTTTATTTTTGTCCCTCCCCCATATTGTTCTTTATTTTTGTCCCGCTCGGTCCACATTAATACAAATTTATAAATTTGAAGTACACATCTCGACCATGTTATTCAATTATTTTTAAATAGACTATTAGGGCGTTTAAATTCTACTTTAAGTAATAATTTCGTACAGTAACCATTTGAACGAGCCAATTCCAGACACAAAAAAACGGATGTGTCCAAACACATGGTCTTTTCAGTTTATGACCACCTGACCACGTGCACGCAAATTGCAAGTTCTTCTGACTAATTGAAAGCTGCGGCTGCAAGACACGATTTAGCAATATTAAAAAAAAATAAAGTCTGAGGGTCTAGTGTTTTGTGCATCTGATGAAGCCAATGGAATCCATGTTTACAATTTGTTAAAAATAATATGGAATGTTCATTTAAATTTGTCCTCAAAGTTCGTGCTGGAGAGTAAAAACACAAACAACGCAAAAACTGAGGTGAGCTGATCCGTGATCTGTAATCCGCGGCGCGTTCACAAGCGACTCTTCAAGGTCAATAATTTCTTTGATAATAATCGGATATAATTTTAATCGCTGCATAATAGGTACCCCCGAATGAACTTTCTAAAATTAAAACCAAAAATCATTTTGATAACCGTTGGCCACTTGCAAATCAAACGAGAGATACTACTTTTCGCAATAAAACCAAATTTATTGCACATATTGTGCAATTCTTTAACAGATTGCCTTTTAATTTAGTCCACAAGTGTGTAATATTTATTTATGCAACATATGGATGGAAAATCACTTTTGTGATCTTAGGTGTTAAAAAGTCATTGTCTCCGTAAAACGCAATTATTACGAAAGAAATTGTTAACAAAAAGTTTGTTATTGGATAAAAGTAATAAATTGTTACCCTGTAAGAATGTGCATTTAAAGTTGTGTATTAAACGTTATTTTAATCCGTCAAAAAATCTTTAGTTGCACTTTAAGTTCCTTGGGAGTAAAAACAAAAACATGTTTTTGTCTGAGATGTTCCATATTTTGACCTCTTTAAAAATTGATCAATAAGATTTGGAAGATTTCTTTTTCTAAACTGTTTGGAAAATTTCTTTTTCTGAACTGTTTGGAAGATTTCTTTTTCTAAACTGAGTAAGAACAGCAACTTTTACATGTCCTAAAACTAGCTGTATCGAAAATCTAACGAAAGAAATAAAGAGAGGGAACGTGTTTATTTAATTATTTCTTTATCTAAAATTTGGGTTTTTTATCACTATCAACTCTTGAACACTACAAATTCCAATGTCCAGAATGAGATTGTTTTTAACATTCCCCAAATCGGTAAATACTAAATTATAAAAACATTAATACGGCGGCTCCGCTACTATGAAAGCACCATCTCCATTAGATCGCCGACGCTAAGCAGTTTCGCGAGCGCTCAGTGTTTGGATGGGCGGCCGAAGTGGGAAACCGCCTTCCGTTGTAACTTTGATGCTTCACACTTTTATTACTTGCCTTCATTACTATCTGTAATCCGTAATGTCGCATGAACACACTCCGATGTGGCTGTCGTGATAACAGTGGGCGTAATGCAGAACAAATGATTAAAATGCGTGCAGTGCTTTCAAAGAAATTATCATTACTTGATAGAAATATCTGTGATGAGAAATAAAATCCGGCCTAGGTGCCGTGCCCTCTTTGTATTTTAATAGACACGTACCTAACTAATTATTGATAAGGTATATTAGAGAAATTTTTTTTGTTAATAATTAAGGCCGTAACAGTTTTGTTAGTTTTCTGATATTAACTGTTAATTTACCTGGTGGCACAATTACAAATTTTGTCTTGGTTAGCTAAATAATTCGCTTTTTTATTTAAACGCAAACCAGACGCGTGATTTATGGCCCAAGTGGTATAATTTGCCAACAAAAGGATCATTCACTACTAGCCGACCGTTTTGAGCCTCTTATTTACAGCTTTGCCATAAAATTGACAATTCCCATTGTCACCTAAATTTAAGACAGCACAAGTAGCAGGTCATAAATAAAAATGATTTTCAAAGTTAAAATGTAAAATTGCCTTTAATTCAAAATCTAATTGGTGTTTTTTTCCGCTGATTTCGTAAATAATAATTATAGGAAGTGAATCTGGGTAGATTAGTATAAAAATCAGAATTTGACTTTTTGGTAAAATTTACTTTTTTTTGGCTTTGTTTGTAAGTGAAAAATTATCAAAAAATTATGAAATGTACCTTACTAACACCCAGGTAAGTGTGAAAAATTTCGACAATTTTATTCGCATATAGGACGCCCGACCCTGTACAAAGTAGCTACTCTACAGTTCCCGTAAAATTGGGTAAAACAAGTGACGTTACTATAACTACGAGAACCACATTATTCCACGAGGTTTTGGAGTTTTCGACATCTCACTAAGCAGGTTTGAAAATGAAAATTGAAGCTTATGTCGACAATCTCGTTCTAAGAATGTTGCAAAGTTGTCATTGTTTTACTTAATTATTGATTTATTCGTCCGTACTTGTTGACGTAGTTTAGTCAGACAAGTGACGTTTAATTTTCAGATTTTTATTTTTGTTTTTCGCATTCAATTCATTCGTTCATACGTGGGACTTGTTATTGAACTAACAATTTTATTCAAAGTCCAGGATTCGAGTAAAAAAGTGCAAACCACCCAAGGATATCTTCATAGACTACCTCATGGGTATGTCCTAACTATTTTCATCTTCAAGCGGTCGAAAATCGGGCCTTTGTGTATTTCTATATATGTAGTAGCTTTTTTTTGTAACCGGACTTGAAATACTTCACATCCTAGGTGTTGAAATCGCTAATAAAAAAGGTTCTAAAAAGCGAAATAACGAAATTATTACCCAAATTTAAGTAACCGGTGCCACTGTGGTGTAACACAAGTCGCCCAGGTGCACGGAGGACAGATGTCAAAATTAAAAATAGCAAGATGGCCGTTCAACGTTAAAAAGTAAACTTTAGACTGCAGCAAAATAAAATACATAAATGAGTTCATGTCCGATTTTTTTTGTGATACGTTTGAATATAAAGTAGTATATATATCATTCAGAATGGAAGGTTTCGACCTCGTCTGGGCTTAGCACAAAAATACTCACTTTTACTCTTAATGATATATTTAATCTACTACACTCTTGCAACCTCGGAGAAAATGTTGCGACGTTAAAAGCACTCCGCTACGCGTCGTGCTCTTAAACTCGTCGCGCGTGCTTTAAAGGCTCCCTTGTATCATAATATACTATTACTACATTTCTGTTTGTTTTGAGGATGGATCTTCTTTTTGTGAAAAGTTGAATTGTCTACTTCTTAGCAGTTAATCTACCCACAAAATTAAAAGCTAAAGACAAAATCATTATCTTGTGGGAAATTCATTGTAAAATGTCGTAGACAAGGCCACAGATATGTCCCATACGTTGTAGCACGCACTGGAATGGTGTAAATAAATAATTACTAAAAACAAATCCTGTGTACCGAGAAATAATAATATACCAAAGAAGTAAAGTTAGTGACGGTTTTTGTAGCGATAACATAACTTGTACTAAAGAGTATAGTAAATGTTTTTTTTTCATAATTTATAAAATAATCTTGTCTTGAAAGAACATAAAACACAATCGTACTATTCACCAAGTTGACATAAACATGCACTAAATGTGATTAATTCCACCTTACTAAGCAAAAGAGATTTGGGTAATTGTTCACTTTAACTACTTCTGGAATTTTCGCGTTTTTTCTGGCTAGACAGCCTCCTACATCGTTTCCCACCAGTCAAACCTTGTGCAAATGAAAAATTTCCTTACCCTTCAGTTATACTAAGACTTGGCGCGACCTTGACGCGACCTTGAAACACAACAAGAGAGAAAAAAAAGGCATTTCCACAAGGTTTGAATGGTGGGACACGATCTAGGAGGACGCACTGAGGCTGTCTAGCCAGAAAAAACGCCAAAATTCCAGAAGTAGTTAAAGTGAACAATTACCGAGATTTGTCCCAAATTTACTTAGTATTTTTTTAATCAAATACGAGATTATTTTACTGATTTGTTACACCCAACATATTTAAATGGTTTACGAGGTCAATAGGAGAACAATCTTTTACTATCGCCACTGGCGCAAAAATGACCACGATAGTCTCACTAAGTAGTAACAAGTAGAGCTGTTTCAGTTAGTATCGGCATAAGCAGAAAGCGTGTGATTATTGCATCATGTCGCGAGCTTATGTATGGTGATAAGGCGAAATTTCCTTTAATAAATAAAATTTAAATATTTACGTTAATGAATCACAACCGCTATCTTTGAAATATGTAATGTTAAGTAATGTAGATAAGTAATTGGGTTTTATTTTGCCGAGGCGCATTTGTAAACATCAGGCGAGGGTTCCAAAATTCAAACGTTTGCAATCATGATTAATCAAGTATTAATATATTTTTTATTAATAATAAAATGTGACTTTTGAACTGGCGAATTTATTTGTTGCTAAATACCGTGTTGTTGAAAAGTTAAGCAATTAGCTTGTTATTGCAGTATGAAGCATTGTCTGTGGTACAAATTATTTTAAATATTTTCTTGATGTAAAGTTTTTAATCCAACTGTTGGTATTTAAGCTATGGTAAAATTCTTAACTTCGTCCGTTCATTCGAAGAATTTCTTCTACTTTATCAAATATGTATGTTTATCATTAAATTGTTATATTGTGATAACAACCAAAGTGTCATAATTAATTTGTAATGTGCACATTCTTCTACTGCTAACAGATCATGATTTAGCACGGTGAAACAACATTTTTTAAGTTTTTCTGAAATTTGATTTTGTTAAAAAATAGATTGCATAATTTTTTAAAAATAAATTAATTTGTATGTATCTAGCATTCGAGGCTAATTGATTTTGTAATGCTTATTGTTAGACGTTAATGAAAGAACGTTCAATACATTTAATGTAAAAAGAGTAAAAAAACCTCTTCAGTAATGAAACCACAAAAGAGGTCATATTAAAATTCAGATTAAAACTTGCAGTTGCAGTAACTAACTAATATTTAACATACACACACAAGGACACTACTCATATTTACAAAACAGGAAGACCTTTGCACCCTGCACATTGTAAAAATTATTCGTATCTGACTGCAATAATTACCTGATTTCAGTATTGTCTCTAATCAGCACAAAACAATAAATAGTAATGTAAAACATAGTGCTTTCAAATAAATTATCATTACTTGATACAAATACAAATACATATACGTAATGACTAATGATAAATAAATCCGGCCTCGATGCGGTGCCCTTTTCCTATTTAGTGATTTTTTAGTATACTGTGCTAGTAATAGGTGTCTACTGCCTTGACGACGAGTCCGGTAGACACATGTTTATGGTCTAGACCGTTTTACTTTACACGACGGCCGGTAGGAAATGTCAAATAATTTGTCAAATTTATTGGTTTGTATTTACATAAAAAATAAAATGTACAATTACTTATATCATTGAAATGGTGTTCTAAAGGCAACCATTACTTTTTAATCAATCCAAACAACTTTATTTCGTATTCTCCAATTGAAGAACAACTTGTACTCTGTCAAATATCTTCCCGATGATTTTTGGGGCAACAAGTTTGATCGCGCACTATCTACCTTCTCCAAAAGGCGGTCTGGGAAGAAAACTTGACTTCTGCTTCGGTCCGGTTATAAGAATTCATTATACAGAGTGTCCCCAAAAAAAAAAGACGAGTCCATAACTCCCTTATTTATCGGAGGATTTTAATTATATATACACCAAATTAAATGGTTTTTAATAGGCTACAAAACGGCTTAATAAATTGACGTATAGTTCCAAGGGCATCAAGACTAAACTGTCAAAATATTTTTTTTCAAATGGGATTACATACTTTTTTTTAGTAATTCTGATAGAGATTTTAATTCTAAAAACAACAATGTATCACAAGTATAACTTGACATTTTTTTTTTATTTAAATTATTATACTGAAAAATCTTGTACGTCACATGACCGGTAATAATGGCCTCGCTAGTTTATGAGTTCGCCCATAATTCACTAGCTCGTCCACAAAAACGTTACTACCGGTCTTGTAACGTAAATAGCTATTACATACTCGTATTTGGAAATCAAAATAAAACAGAGGAGCAAAATCTAGTTGAACTGTTACGTTATTTTTATCCCATAAAAAAAAAACAAAATAAAATAGAAATAAAAGAAACGAATAGGAACAAAATTAACAAAAAGCAAAACAAAAACCGTAACAACATAATTTTAATTTTAAAATCTATACTCCATTTTGATATCATATTTCAAACAGTTGTTTTAATAAAGAAGATGCATTTTCTTTAATTTAAATAAAGGCCTGCAAAACAACTGGTATTATCACCTCTGATGATGTAATTATAAATATCTTTCTTATGTATGTATTTTTGTTAATGATATGTTGTTCCGGATCACACTGAAAATTGTAGACATAACACATTTATTTATGTTTCACATTTTGTTTGTCAACAAAACATGGAAAGCAATGAATTAAAGCGTAATACCTACAGCCAATGCCTCTTTCATTGAAAGAGTTAAAATGAGTTAAAATATCGAGCAGTGTTCGTTTAAATTTCTCCATAAAGTTGGCGTTGACGAGTCGATTGTGAATGCACCACGGATTACAGATCACGGATTAGCTGTTTAAATCTAACCTCACTATTTGCTTTCTTTGTGTTTTTACTCTGCAGACGGACGAGTCTTCAACGCCAACTTTGAGGAGAAATTTAAATGAACACCGATATACAGTGAGCGGCAAAAGTATGGAATAAATTCCTTAAAAATTAAACAAAATTTTTTGAAAAAATTTTTTGGACAGGTCAATTTTAGTTTATAAAAATACATGTTTTAGTACCAAAGAAAATTCCAAGCAGTCATTTGTTTTCGAGTTATGACGTCAGCGATAGTTTTCTTAAATGGAAACCCCCTATTTTTTTTCTTGATTCTGATAGCCTTTTTAATTGTCTAAATGACAGTATAAAAATTTTGTTATCTTACATAAGGAAATTTTTGAGAAAAAAATAATAAAGTTGGAAAAGTAAATTTTATAACGAACAAAAACAAGTCAAAAAATCAAGTAGGTAAATCAAACAGTCAAATGTTACTGTCAATTTCATTCGTATGTGTTACTTGTTTTACAAAACGTTTTCGAAAATGACTCATTTAACAGAAACACAACGTATAGAATTGTTAATTTTGATTGGGTGCAGGGATAAAACTAGATAAAACTAAAACACGGGGAATTTCTTCATAAAGTTGCTTATTGTCAACAAGCTGGGGGATGGCAATTTAATTCCATAATTTTAAGTACTTAGTTACACAGTTTTTGACTTGTTTTTGTTTGTTATAAAATTTATTTTTTCCAACTTTTTTATTTTTTTTCTCAAAAATTTCCTTATGTAACGTAACAAAATTTTTATACTGGCGTTTAGACAATTAAAAGGGCTATATAAAAAAAATAGGGGGGTTCTATTTAAAAAAACTATCGATGATGTCATAACTCAAAAACAAATGACTGCTTGGAATTTTATTTTGTATTAAAATATGTATTTTTATAAACAAAAATTAATCTGTCCCAAGATTTTTTTGAAAAAAATTTTGTTTAATTTTTAATGAATTTATTCCATACTTTTGCCGCTCACTGTATAGCACGACCATTGTTGCTTCAAATAAATAAAAAACAAAACAACTAATATTACCTACTTAGATTACTTTTAAAGTCTGATAAAAATCTTATATTCGTGTGTTATTTACTGATAAGTTATTATTTTAAATCAGCTGTTTATAACCTAAAGGTCATTTATTTAAGAAAAGATTAATACTTGAGAAGTTATCAATAAACAATTTAACTAAACTTACTTTAAGTACCCTTAGAATTGTTCAATTACATATTAATATACAGGGTGATTTGTAAAAAGCGCCGCACGCTCTAACTCGGTTATTCATTGTCCGGTTTTAGAAAAAAAAAAATAAGTGATTGTTCTACGAAGCAATACAAGAACGTATTAACTTGGATTTTTATCCACATTAACTTTAATGGCAATGTATAAGTACATGTTTTTATTTAGTTATGGTAGAGGAGTTTTCTCTAAATTAAATGACATCTAATAACTTGACCTTGAAGTAATATTTAGGAGAAAAAAATTAATAATTTTATCAAAATAGTAAATTTAAAAAAATATGCGTTGCTATTTAAGAAAAAAAAGTCGAGTATCGCTGGACAATGACGTTAATATTAAAAAAATCAGGAGTGGAATCTTCTCATGATGCGTGTACTCGTAGAATCATTAATTTTAATTATGGGACAATAAATAACAAAGTTACAACTTGCGGCGTTTTTTAGAAATGACCATGTATATGAGTGTAGCAATAAATTTTGGTCATCAAAATCATTTAAAATGTCGTGGGATTGCCAGAATTTAAAATGATTCCCTGCTTGATTATCTCTGTTCGCTGTCAATAAAATGTCAATAATACAGGGTGTCTCAGCTAAGACTTTCGAGCAAAATATCTCGGTTATTTTCCAACGGATTTTTATAAAATTTAAAATGCATATATTTTAGACGGCGAAGAGTAAAATTCCATTAATGCAATAACCCAAGTCTTAAAAACGTAATTTTTACATGCCTTTTTAAAATGTTGAATTACTTAAGATTTATCTCAAAAAATTGATCGTCAATAAAAAATACTGTAAGGAGAAACTCGTCCTTGAAAGACGTCTGGTCTGCAAGAAAAAAGAAAGAAACTGTGTTAAACGTGGCTGCAGATGCAAAAACATAGACGCGTATGGAACAAACCGCACTATCGCCGAATTTTGGTCACCCCTCTTCGCACAAACGCAGCGCAGGTGACATATTTAACGTTTATCTTTCTAACCCTACAAACACTTACAAAGTTAAAAAGAACATTTGGACGTTCTTTATCATACTAGATGCATTAATTTTTCTAAAATAGTATATTAAAGAACGAGTTTTATAAGGGTTGATTTGGCGCACGAGTTCCAAGTGTAGAAAACGAGCCGTAGGGGAGTTTTCTGTGGGACGAGTGCGCCAATGCCCTTATAAAACGAGTTTTTTATATTATTTTTTGGAATTTGCACCCTTGTTATAATTTGTAAATAAAAAAATTAAACGTTCAAATTCTAGGGAATTTTGTATTATGTAATTCAAGGTAACGGATGCAACAGATGTTAAAAATTAGAGTTTGAATCTATTAAACCACGAGTGCTTTAATACATAGCCCATAAACGACTCCAAATGAATACAATAATAGACCTATTAGAGACGCAAATTCTAAAAAGGACTAAAACACGATCGGGATATATTGGCAAGGTAATTTAGTTCACGTACGCTTCCTGTGTCTTCAAATAAATTGACGACTCTCTGAACCTTAAATTTTGTAAAGCCTACATTTGGATAGTGTTCCACGAGAAAACGAACTGTGTCATTGAAGTTCTTACGATACCCTCCATAGGCAAAAATTGTTTCAACAATATTGAAATTTCTGCCATTGTAGTCTATTTTTAGAGTATTTTCAATGAATTTACACGATTTGGCTTTTCTAATACAGCGCTACCACTTTTGACAGATTTTAAGGGGTGTACAAAATGTTGCTTGGCAACTTTTCATCAATTGTTTCAAAAGGTAACTGCTCAAATACCTTCAAAATTTAGATTAAATTTTTAACAACAAAATCTAATCTTTTCGTTGAATTAGACGAGTGATTTAGTGAATTGTTTGTGTAGACACCTATTTTTTAATGTTTAACAATCTAATAATTGCGCTTAATTCCTGAAAGTTATCTTTCAGATTTCATTACATTTATCGTGGTCATTGAAAATCGACAGGTGTCCTGGAAATAGAACCAGAAATCTTAGGCGTTTAGTAGAATGTTACAAAATGGGACTTTGAGCATTTATTATAAAGTAATTACTTACATATATTTATGAATTTCGTTAACTTCACACTAGAACTTTAATTAATTAGTCGTCACTGTCATTACTGTTATTTTCGACAAAGATTTTTTTGTGTATTAATTATTTCAATAAAGTTAATGAAGAATTTTTTAAGCTCGTTAAAAATTAATTCAATCATTAATTTTGTTGTAATAAAATGAGACGGATAATTTTACGCAATTTTATGATGGCGGAATTATTCGCAAGTAACAAAAAATTGTTTACGCAAATATTAATAAAAGTAATAAAAGTTTTTCAAGAATCTAAAATAATATTAAATTACATGCCAAGGGACTAAAGAGGCACTTTAGTTCTACAATATGGGTCGAACTTCATCGATAAGCACCTTAACTGACCGTCACCGCCTCAGAGTCAACTAATATACTAAACTTTAAATAATACATAAAAAAATGTAGTATGAGATGAATTAAATTAGATAAAAAAAGATGTAAAACGTTTTTTTTTTTTTGGTTCTGTAAAGTTTAGGTTTTGTGGTTTATTAATAGTTTAATAACGAATTGTTTTTGTTTATACCAACACCTAATAGTGTTTTTACTTGATAACGCCAACCCGGAGCCAGAGCAACGTAAGCACGGAGCCACCACGTTGACACCGAGGCGTCAATCTAATGTCCTCGTGCTGAGGTGGTGATGGTCAGTCGAGGTGCTTATAGAGGAAACTTGACCCGAACTGTCAACGTGACTTCATTCATTATAAATGGATGCAATAATTGTAACATATCTGAATATTAAAATGAAATGAATATAGGTATTCACTTTTGTTCTTTTCTACATTTTTTATTGTGTTTTTCAAGGGTACTTTTAATTTCCTTATTACTTTATTGTTACTTTGACACATTATGTCAGGTCTTTAGAGAGATTGAAACAAAGCTTCGTGCAAGGGTCCAAGGTCCAAGGACCCAGAAATAACAAATTATTCTCTAGATAAATAATTTAAAGGAAAAATAATAATAGGAAATTTTAAGAAATATGACATGTTTATTAAAGTTATAATTTTAAAATAATTTCAAAGTAAGTCTTCGACTTACATCTTTTAACATAAACAAATTTGTCTACATTAATTTTCACGGTTGTCAAGGAACGTCTGCAATTTAGTTTTTAAATTATTGTCACATGGGTTTCAAAAAGTGTATCTTTTTCGTACGAGTCTGGGTTTTCTAGTCGAGGCGGAGCCGAGACTTGAAAACATGTGAGAACAAAAGGCACTTTTTGGCCGAGGTGCACATTAATTGTTTTAGGCAACCGCACGAATTACAAAGCAAAAGCCATCATTGTAAAAATTACAATTTCTTATTCAAATACATAGGTACATTTATTAATACATAGGAGTATGTATATATTAACAGTTTTTTTATAGTATTTTTTATCAGCTTGCCAACTGCCAACAAAACGAGAAATTTACTACATATTTGCAATACAATTACTTATTTATATAATTTATGGTGACAGGACAATTATTGCGATTATCATCTGCGATATCCGGGGCGTATTAGACATTAGACATCACTTTGGCTGTTGTATTAGACATTTCTTCATCACGCTGTTGCCATCGATTATATGAACGTTCATTTTCTTATTATGCACCAAATAAGCATCAGAAATGAATGATATTTTTTCGGGCAAATATAATACTTTAGTTAAATTTAACTGTCAAATAGTCAGTTTACTCGGTTTTGTCGGTTTCGTATCAAACAGAATTGGTCTTAATACCGCACCTTGGGGTATCCAATAATTTCCTTACTATTGTACTATTGTACTATTTCAAAAATTTCTTATACTGTCTATTACAGCGAATTAATTTTGACATTTTGAGCATCATAGACATTTTATACCCAAGACCGCACTAATAACCACGAAAAAGAAGGTTTTTTTGAAAATAAACAACACGTATAAAAATGTGTTTTATTTACACGTGTTGCATAAATAGCTATTGTGCAGAGGAGTGTGTATTTTTCTTCATTGGAGTATAAAGCACTCCACTTACTATTCAAAAGAAATTCACACAATTCAAGGAGAAATGAGTTTTCATATTTATATAAACCAACAATTGTTTGAATTTATTTTTAGAAAAATGTCGTTTATTATTATTCAGTAGAAGATTGAAATAGAATTCCTTCCTTCTTTTTAACCAATGTTTAATTTTCTAATTTATCGGGTTGGCGTTGAAGAGTCGATTGTGAACGTACCACGGATTACAGATCACGAATCAGCTGTTTAAATCTAACTTCACTTTTACGTTGTTCGTGTTTACCCTGCATA
This sequence comes from Tenebrio molitor, assembly GCF_963966145.1. Classification (NCBI taxonomy): domain Eukaryota; kingdom Metazoa; phylum Arthropoda; class Insecta; order Coleoptera; family Tenebrionidae; genus Tenebrio; species Tenebrio molitor. Next base: position 18,650,856 of record NC_091053.1, on the reverse strand, counting down.
CGGACGTGGTGCGTTCACAATCGACCCTTCAACGCCTACTTTGAGGATAAACTTAAATGAACACCCGATATTACTTATAAGCTATTAAATGATATGTATTAAAAGTGAAAACACATCTATACTAAAAAAATTTAAAATTACAAGACACTTGTTGCAGGCTTATACATTTCAAAGGTAAAATGACTAGATTTTCATTAAGGAAATATTTATTTAAAAATTGTTTTACATGGATCTAATTACTAAATATAATATCAACTTAGTGTAATGATTTCTCATTACTCATTAAATGTATCTATTTTGTGTGTTATACATTAACCTCACTTAACATGTGTACGATTGTCTTTATGTTAAATCTTACAATAAACACGCAAGTACCTTACCTGGATTAAGTTTATTTATATTTTCCTAGTATAAAACGCTTCTATCTCGAACGTAAAATATTATCAGACAATAGGGGACCTCTTGAACTTTGAATGTTTACGTAAATATTTTTGCTAATCTATCTTCAACATCAAAATACGGCTACGGGTTTTTTCTAATAAAAAAAAATATTTTTTGGTTCGACACTGTCAGAATTTGAGAATTTTCTCCTATGTGAACGGATTTTGATAAATGTCACAACTTGTCAAAACAAAACGTCAAGCTAATTTTAAAGATTTTAAACGATATGGACCTTTTAAGGGGCTCGTCGAACCAAAAAACGTTGTATTCAACTCGTTCGTGTGTAAATTGGACCTTTTTTGGTACTCGTGGGCCTTTAAAACGCTCGTTAACGAGCGTTTTAAAATGGCCCACACGTGCCAAAAAAGGCCCAATTTACACACAAACTCGTCAAATAAACTACTATAAAACTCCTCTTGAAGTGTGATAAATTTATTAAAGGAGCAATTATAAAATCGGCATCGCCTGTTTGTTGTTGCACTTTGACTCAGTCAGAAGATACGTGCCAAGATTCAATTTTTTGATTTGATTATAACATGGTTAACCAGATAATAATCCTTGAACTTGTCAGGTGATAACTTCTGTTAAAATTAAAATCACCCTGTTTTTCAATTCGTGTACTAAATAATAGAGGTAGTTATAAAGCGAGTTGTAATTAATTTGTAATTGTTTTATTTAGACAATTACAAATAAAAATTCGTTTGCTAATTCGAATACATAATTCGATTGGAATAATTTTGCGGTCAATTTATATACACGACAGTATTTCATTTCGTGCAGTTGGACCTCCATTTGCGTACAATGATGCTTATATTTATTATGCATTGATTTACATGAAGCATTAGGAACCTGTCTGTCAACAAATTAGTCCAAAGAAACTTAACGAAACTAGTAGATTATAATAAGAGTGGAAGTGAGTCCGAGACGAAGTCGAGGAGGCAACTTGGCGAAACACAAAAAGACTTTCCAGCCTGAATGATACGTACTATTTTATCTTCAAACGGATCACAAAAAAAATCGAACATAAACGCATTTATTTTCTTTTGTTGCAATTACAGTAAAATGACAATTTTCAAACTTACAATTTTCAAATTTTAAGGCACTAGTAATTCCTAGTGTTTTTTTTTTTGGACTATTAGTAAATACTTGAAGGTTCAATAATATTAGTAATGTCTACTAAAGTCTGAAGTTTACTTTTTAACGCTGAACGGCCATCTTGCTATTTTTGATTTTGACATTTTTGTCATCCGTGCACATGGGCGACTCGTGTTACATCATAGTGGCGCCGGTTAAATATTAGGTATATTTTCGTTATCTCGCTTTTTTCGAGGCTTTTTTTAATAAGGATAAATTCCCACGTACATCAAACGTGTGTGTTCAACCCACGACCTTCTAAATAGTCGAGACTCTTGGCTCTCTCCGGCCTGTTCATTTGCCAGTTTTCGGCGTTCGCCGTTTGGCGCTACTTTGCAGGAGCCGAAATTGGCGCGAAACGTTAAATGTCAAAAAGGTGCTATTTGGAGACGTATAAGGATTATAAAAAGGCAAAAACATTCAATGAATTGGCTTCAGAAAGTTTAAATATTTGCCCAGGTAGGGATTTCAAAAATCTTTTAATCCATAGTAGACTTGCAATAATTTAAAATGTATTTTAAAAATATTCGTCACTAACATAATGTTGTAGGCAAGCCTTTCCAATAGTGCTGCTAATGTACCGATCCCGACTGAAACATTCTCTGTCACCGCAAACACTCCTTTGTCTGCTTAAATCTTCATTTTCTTTTCCTTCGTCTACTTCCACTGTTGTGGGTATTATAGCAAGTACTGAATTCCGTGAAATAATTAAATTAATACTCACATCTCCATAAATTTCGTTGTATTTAAGAATATGTATATGTTAGGAACGATTATTATCTATGCAATTAATATGCTTAACTAACCGAAAATTTCGATTAAAATACTTTATCCGACAAAGTGACAACACAATGACAGAAAGCCAAGTTTCAAACCGCGTGGTTCCGAATTCAAATCCCCCGTTTACTAGCGCCAAACGGCTTACAAGTGCATAATGGTATTTTGCTCAAATGAACAGGCCGGAGAGAGCCAAGCGTCTCGACTATTTAGAAGGTCGTGGTTCAACCAATCAGAGCGCTTGCTTTCATCCAATCAAAAATGTTTATCGCGATAAAACCGTCCTACTACTCTGTCATCTGTCAAAAGTGATTAAAATTGCATGCTACTCCTATCAGATTTTCAAATTGTTTTTAATAATTGTGTTTTTAATAACTGTATTATACAGAGCGCCCAGAAATGTGGTAGCAAGTTTTTCGATTGGTCCCGCAAGATGACACTTTTTTACAGAGACCTTTTTTATGTATGGCAACGCCGCTATCTCAATTGAGATAAATAAATGTCAAGAATTGTCAAACGTAAAACATTCAAATTTAAATTTTATTGTAAATGTAAAAATTGACCACTATTATGTTCAATGCATAACTGAACCCTTCGAGCAACATCTCGACAAATTTTAGTGCACAAATCGGGGGTAAAAATTGTTCGGAAAACCTCCTTAACAAATTCTTTTGAAAAAATTCAAAAATTGAATGTTGCAAGATTAAACAAATTTGGCTTTTCGAAAGTGCCATCTTGTGACACTTTGTGTAAAAGTTGCTACCACATTTCTGGGCGCTCTGTATAGTTTATTAAAGTATAAGTGGATATTGGTCTTTAAAACACGCGCGATTTTTCGAGCAGGACGGCGCAGCCGGAGTGTTCGAAATAGAGCACGTGTTTTAAAGACCAGTTATCCACGAATACTTTACGATATTTTTTTTTTAATGTTAAATGAGTTAACATTTAGACTTCACGTTTCTCCGGTCCTCTCGGGTTTGGTGATGTTTCCATGGAAAACGCGCGATGTTGCCATGGACAAGAGCGTTTTTTAAAGTTCGATTTAAGCACGCTCAAGCTTGTTTTAAATGAGTAATAAAAAAATTAATAATTACCTGAAGTTAATGTTTGTATTCTGAAATTTTATTCAAAGGTTAAACCCTCAAGCCTAACCAGAATAAAAATGTCCAAATTCAACTCGGAAAATTGTCAAAGCAAAAAGTTTTCGTAAAATTGAAAAATGTATTCGACTATTTCATTCATTTACATTTCGACCAATAGCATCTCGTCATTCAACAATTAGTACAAAATTTCATTCGGTAAAATTAATTAAACCAAAATTTTATCAAGTGATAAAATTTTACATCTATGGCAACGGTTTAAAAAACTTCTGTCATTTTAAATATTTTGACAGTTATTTCATTTAATTTGAAAATAGCTTTATTCATGAAATAGTTCTCCGAATACCATTCGTGGTAAAATTTTGTCTGGCAAAATTTTACGATTGATTTACGTACCTACTCGAGTTTGTTGTCGGTTTATCTCGTGACATTGATCAAAAACCACTCGTCAGCGACTCGTGATTTTAATAACAATGCCACTCGATAAATTGCTATCCAACAAACTCTCGTACAATTTGAAAATTTTTTTGACAAAATTTCACCACTTATGATATTACGAGTACATACAGGTGTCTCAAAAATGGCGCCCAATCTCCTAAGGGTCTTAAAGAATAGAGGTCTGGTAAGGTAAATCTCAATACAAAAGTTTAATCGAAACAATAGATTTTGTACAACGTGCTCTTAAATATGCTGATTTTAAAGAGATGTACCTCCTTTATTAATAAATTTTACAGGTGAATTATAAATTTCTTTACTGTTTTAATTTTTCCAAGACCTCTTTGAGTAGTCGAACAACACTGAAGTCCTCCTTTTTAGAGTAATGACCTACCAAAATACGCTAAAATAACAGCTGCAACACTGACCTCAAAGGAGAATTGGTTTAGTTGATTGTGCATACTAAGCGATGTTGCCACATTTGCTTACTTTAAACTCTGTATAACTTGGAAACTAGGAAAAAAGAATTGACAACGAAATTGAACTCTACTCTTCAAATATCTTAACCACTTAAGAGATTGGGCGCCATTTTTGAGACACCCTGTATATGTATGTATATAATAAAAAAAATTGGTCTTTTTATTTTACCTTCGATAATTTAGTTATTAAATATTTCGTGTAATTATTGAGAAATAAATCGTGAGAAATGCTTCAAATGACCTTACATTTCACGTGGACATTTCAACTCCTAGGATTTGAAGTGTTTTTCAAGTCCGGTTACAAAAAAAGTCACTACAACCGTTGTTACAGAGATACACAAAGGCGCGATTTTACCACTTGAAAATAAATGGCATTTTTTTTCAAAATATAAAATAATAAATAGTTCCTTAAACATCATTTAAATTATATGAAAATATGTACTGCATAATTATTATTCGTTTGCAAACTGCATGTTCTATGTTCTTTGTTAATAATGTCGTTTTTGTTATTACGGAAATAATTAGAAACAATATTTAGGTATTTATTATTCAAAGTGGAAGATAAGTGATATTTACAAATAAAGTTATCAATTATTATCATTTTAAATAAAATACTCTTGATTTTAATGATCTAATCTCTGATCCTCTTTAAAACCCGTCGCCTCTACAAAACGTTCAGCATTCTAGTGTAAACATTGGTCTTAATCTTATTTCTTATATTAATTTACATTATTTTTGTATTGTTAAAATTATACGTAATGAAAATTCTCAGTAAAAAAGTAAGACAAACAAAAGATTTCTTTCTAAATCGTTATTATTAAATCATTCTTCATTTAAAAGATAGTCTTATATCTACTACTTGTACATTTTTATTACATTTATAGTGTGGCCACATATTGTGTAAAGAAATGACAAGCATGTTCGATACTATATAAATGCTAATGTTTCTAATATGCACGACCTGCTGTATAATAACCGGCCTGTTCATTTCATTAAAAAAGCATTGCGAAAATGTTTCCGAGAAAGAGCCAATTTTCGCCGATGAGGACGCCACAGTACGGGCGCTTCTGAATTATTAAAATGCGGAAAAATAGGTTTAGACATGATTTTAGAGTTAAGATTGGGCACAGTAAGTTCATATTTTCTTTCTAAAGTGACAAAAACTTAAGATGAATAATATCCCCAAAAAGCGCCCGTACACTAGCGCTCTGCGGGGATCACTCAAATTACACTTTTGAACAGGCCGGTTATAATACAGCAGGTCGTGCTAATATGTATCTAAATTTACTGATAAATGTTCTAGACTGGTTTCCAGATATGAATGTACAAAAGCAGACACGGAATCTTGGCCACAACTGACATTTAACTGACAAATATGTGTGAACTAGCCTTTATTGAATATAACCCAACTTTTGACTCGATAATGCCATTTCCCTGCTTTTTTGATGTCACACGAAAAACTTCAAAGTGACTTTTAATAATTATTGTCACTTAAATGACACTAAGGATTGGTTTACATCATTTTTTTTTAGAAATGTCTAAAAAATGTTGGCCAAGATTCCGTGGCCGGAATAGTACGGAATATTACTGTTATCGTGTGATCAAAAAAATTTTCACTCGAGTCAACCTTGACAATGTTCGTCATTGAATTGCACCGATAATAAGATGAAAGAACCAAAAGAAAATTTGGAGCAAGTGATTTTAAATTAGGTTTTATCATTAAAAATAAACTTTTTATATTTTGCGTTCACAATAGCTCCATTGTGAAACCAAAAACAGTATCACAACAGCTGAAAGTACTTCTATAATAGTGATAGTACAATTTACGGTTATCATGTTGGTACTGCCAGACTCGTCTGCAGAACAATCATAAAATTCCCCAGAATTTTAAAATTCTTACTTTTGATTTAAAAACAGCTCAAAAAGTACAAAATATAAAAATTAGCATTTTACATGCGTTTAATAAGAGATATTGTCGCAGTTGTTTGTTTGGAGTACTCCTCGCTTCGCTCGTCGTGAGCCAATACCCTTCTTATTAAACTTATATAATCATATAATTATGTATTATTATGTGACAGAATCTGACTTTGTAAAGTTTTCAATCAAGTCTTGTTACTTAAGCAAGTGATTTTATTTGATGAGATCTATTAGTGGTTTCGTTTTACGAAAAGGGAAACTTCAAAATTATGTCTTGTTACAACCATGAAACGATAACTTATTTTTATTGTGCGTTCTTAATAATAATAACTTAATAATACTCAGGTAGAGGTAATGGGTCACGTTTGAATGATTAACTGGATAACTTCCTAACAGGTAATAATCGTGTTCACTTGATTATTATTAATAAATAAACACAAGCCGGTAACAAACAAATTGCATTGTTTAAAAATATCGCCCTTATTATTAAGTCAAATATTTTTTGTGCCCCTATAAGGGGGTTGTGGCAAATTCCATTAAAACTTCTACTGGTAAAAATGATTTTGCAACATGGAAGTCATGTATGGTTCTCCATGCTGATTTTTTATTTAATCGAAATTCTAACAAGAAGTAAAATACCGTTTGCGGTTGGCTGTAATTTAAACAAAAGCAGAGACCATAACATTAATAATAATCTATTTGAGCGTTACAACCTATAACTACTGGATTCTTTCAAAATGCCAAGAGTTTACTGTTATTACTTATTATGCAGTTTAAAGAACATCGCGCTCATTGGGGAGAATAACTGAATCGAAATGCTTAATGATAAATAAATCCTGCCGCGATGCCGTACCTCCTTTTTATAATTATAATTATGGAAAAGTACGTTTTTGCTCAAAAGCCTTCTCGTCAGTACAGGTCCAGACTCGGGTAGCAGCTTTTGCCCAAAAGGTCACTCACCAAGGGATCTTCCCCTTTAACAAGAAAGTTGACGCGAATTCAAACCGCGGGCAACGTCTTCAGAGAGCTACATTTCGGTGTTGCGTTACATGTTCTAGAGGCCTCAGATGACAGTTCAGGATGCACAGCTCTCCCTTAGTCTCTGCAGAACCTTTTGACCCGCAAATGTATGATCTGCACATTTGGTTGACACCACCGGTCATCCTAAAGGATGCGTCCGATCAACGGCAAAGGTATTCGGTGCTCAGGTACATACCATGGTATCTGCAATACGTTGATGACGCTAATTTCATGGCCCAAGTTGTCCAAATCTGCAACCACCCAGTTACATATACCAGGAACTGTGTCTCTTTCACCGGTTATCAAAATCTAATTTATTGCACCACTTCCGAAGCCACAAATTATTATTCCGGTACACACTTAATGGGATCTGCTTTCGATTTCTGCTGCTAGGTCTCAATCTCTTGCTTGTGTTACAAAGCACCACCAAGTCAAACATCCTTAAGAACGTAATTAATGAGACGACACTTGTTGGGTGGAGGAGTTAGTCTTACTATTGGGTTTTATGAAGTTTCTTGATATCTCAACGGATTATGTTTTATATTGGTTCAGAAGATAACACAGAATACAGGGTTTAGGGAATTCTCCAAAGTCATCTTGCAGGAAATAAAAACCATAATGCTATCATGATAGCAATGTAATCAATTGTAACGACTACAGTTACTACTGATTAGATTGAAGGATGAACAAAACTTAAAACAGTAGGAGAGGGAATACAATCCTTAGACGAAAGGCCCAGATTTAGAAGAATATTGTACCTACTTTTAGCAAAAATCTATTTGTTCTTATTGTTAAATGCACTGCAGAAATTTAGACTGTCTTGGTTATCTTATCTGAGAAAGGAGAACGAGGAATGATAGGAAAAGTCGAAGGGAAGCTAAAGAGTCTTAAATACCGGTAGCCATGAAGGACTAGTGGAGGATTTGGAGGACCAAGATAATAACGAAGAAGAAGGAGTGCAGGAACCAACAGAGCAAGAGATAGAAGAACTTAAGAAAAAAAATTAATACGGGTACAGGAAAGAATGGTATCCCAGAAGGAATATTAAGATACGTAGGAGGAAAGGGCTATTGCTCCCCTATTAAGCAACATATTGTGATGAATCTTGTACCATTGAATTCTTCTCGTCAAGGCGCTTCTTTCAGCTGAAAAAATTATACATTGATTGCCTCTTTCATGTTCGAGAAAATCGAAAAAACTAATGAAGCTTCTTTTTTTGCACATAAGAAGAATTGTTAAAAACAGATTAAGCCTTTTTTTAGGAGGATTTAGGAAGGGCTGATCAATTACAGTTCAGATTTTTACACTGAAGATGTTACAGAAATAAAGCTACGAACTAAACCCAACTCTCCATATTTTGTTCATAGATTTTGAAAAAACTACGACTCAACAGAAAGTAATAAACTATAAGTCATAAATATGTTTTAATTGCCTGATTCCTTTCTTTTCCATCAATAAATGAAATTATCTTTATTTTAAATGAGAAATTGATTTCACAGATATTGCCATAAAGTAATATTTCTGCAGTTGCAGATGGTTCTATCTAAATTACTAAACAATTGCTTGCCAAATACGGTATAGTCCAATTTTTACCCTTTTGAGGTGACGTCACGATTTCCTTCCTCGCTTTCTCTTTATTGAAACGACAGAAACAGAAAAAAACAAAAAAAAAGGCACGTTTATTTATTGATGGTCACTTTGAGGTTATTTTATGCTCCTGTCAATTTGACAATTTTTAATTTCTTTCACTTATTACACTGATTACAAACATAACCTTTCGAAGCAATTGTCAACAAATTTGACACATTTATAGTTATTTATGATCAATTCAAATTTGTTTCTGATCCTAGCTCAAACATACGTAAAATTACTAGATAATGACGTCATCGCAAAAGGGTAAAAAATGGACTATATATTATCGTTAACACGTTTCAGAATTATGTTGGCATGACTTATAGTTACATTATTTTATTTATTTTTAATTTCTGAAAAATGTCCCGCCGAAGCAGCACACTATTCTTATGACGACGTTGTTATTAGAGAAACTGTTCTGTTACTTGGAACAGACTTCTTTGGAGTTTATCAAATAGCCTTTGAATTTTTCACAACATTGTAAAGATCAATGACAAAAGTGAGGTTAGGACCACGTTAAGAAGTAATACTTTTGACTAAATTTATTTTATTTATGTAGTGTGAGTGCCAGGTCATCAAAAAGGTTTATAACTGGAGCAGGGCATGTCTCTGGCTACATGTTTCGTAACATTGAATACAAAACCTCTTAATTTGACCAAGTTGCAGCAACACAACTGACACCTGTTAAAGAAGGCATCATCCAGTTTTCGCTCGGCTTCTTTCATCATTGCCAACTTGATGAACTTTTCATTTGAACAGCCGTTATGAATATTTCACGAGTGATAATGAGCCAAGCAGAATTGATAGAATAATTTCAACCATAAATAAATTCTTTGCATTTCCTTCTAGAACAATTATAATTTTCATAATCATATATCAATTATGACGAGACATTACACGTGAAGGAACATTTCAAGGCCAACAATACCTTTCCAAAGTTAACGTGGATATTTAAATATCGTATTGATTTAAAAAGAAATTATGAGTCCATCATTGGGCCTTTTTTGGCACTCGTGGACTTTAAAACGCTCGTTTCACTCGCGTTTAGAAATGGCCCACTTGAGAGAAAAAAGGCCCAATTTACACACGAACTCATTAAATAAACTACTATTGTCACAACTGACATTTACGAAATTTCCCAAAAACTCTTCGTTTTTTCACAATTTCATTTAACCAAGTGAGTGACGTTTATGTCAAAATTTACGAAACTATGTTTTATATTTTTTAAATTAAAAAAAATCTACATTAACTTTTTTCAATTCCGTCAAGATCATTATCGTTCGTGAAATACAAAAAATAAAAATTGTTAATTAGGTACATAACATTTTTGATTTGCAAATGCAAATGCAAAAATTTCCGATAACAATGCGGAATCTGGAAAAGTGCCCCCCATGCTTGCTGCGTTTCCACGTTGAATGGCAAGGGAAATCCTCTCAAAAAGAAATTTCTTTGATTTTGAATGGGCTGATTCCGCGATAAGTCGGTTTCCGATGACATTAATGAAATACCCTGTATAATACAATATTTTATCAAAAATAAAATATCGATGATAATAGGCCAAATAAATATTAGTTAAACAAGTATTAATTTAATATTTAATAGTTATTTAGTAAACTAGTTTGTTAATGAAGGCGATTAATAATCGAAACTGTTTAAAGCACGAACGAGTGTAGCGAGTGAGTGGCTTTAATGGTTGAGATTATTAATCGCCCATTAACAAAAGAGTTGATTACAAAATTTTTTCGTCGACCGCAAACTTTTTTTTTTGGTGACAAATTTTGAAATTAAAGCCAAATCAAAACCAATTTCATCTTTTTCCGTAAAGATGAGAGCTTATAAATACCTTCATTCTTTTTTTGTCCTCAGGGTAGGCCATTTTTAAATTTTTCAACACTTTCTATTCACTTTTCCACAAAGAGTGTCAGAAGACGTCAACTCCATTCATATTCAATTTCACGTAAAAATCACGGTTGCTACGGAAACCTAGTTCCCTTTGAAAAATATGACATGCGAATTATAACCAAAAATTTCGGTTTTTGAAAAAGTGAATTTGTAATTGTGCAGTTATGGAGCTATAAAATATAGAAAACCCTCCTGCAGTGTTGGTAAGTGCAAACAATGCATGTTCGAGGTTGTTTATACATCAAAATTTAATCAAAACGTCAAAATCGCAAAAATCGTTGATTAATGAAAAATAGTGTATTAATGAGGTCCATTAATACTCTATAATTTAGACAAAAGAATTCATTAATATTGAAATTAACAAGCGGTCAACGGAAAATAATCTTAATCACTAAGGTCATGCCATGGTGCACAGTGTCTTGCTTGCTAAAAATAAATTTAAAAGTGACAATATTTCCTGATAATAATTATAGATGTGCAGTCTAACAGTTAATAAAATAGAAATCTAAACTTTTAAAGCACAATTTTTTGTCGCCTCAATGGAAGAAAAAATGATAACAAACAATTTACTACAAAATAGTTATCACTATCTGCAATGCGTTCCATCACCATTATTTTCGATAGTTTGCTGGATGAGTTTCTTAGAAGGACTTTTTAAATCATATGCCCATCCTATCTTCGCAAACATATCCAGCAAAAATGTTGTAGCATTTGGTGTGTAGTTGCCCAATTCAGCAGCTTTGTAATCCCATGGGAACGTATGATGGTAATTATGCCAACCTTCACCCATTGCGAAAATTGACACCAAAGCATTTTCTGAAGGTTGGATTTTTCTAAAATTGAAAATCATATTTACTGTACTTTTAGTAATCATTTAATTAAAGCAGGGAGATGAGTAGTGTAGATATTTACTTGTTGTGGGGTTTGTTTCCAAACATATGTGCCGCACTGTTCACCAACCAATAACTACCAATAACTTCATTGCCCAGAAATACCTGAAATATAACAGAAAAAAATGAAAGTAAACCTTTGCAGGAAAAGTAAAACAAACCAATTGTATTATTTTTATCTTTTAAAAAACCTCCAGTATTGGTTACTGCAATAGTAATTATTTGCCTTAGAGTGCGGTAGGGGTATTTTACAGCGCGAAAACTAAGTTTCAGGCACGAGGCGAAGCCGAGTGCTTGATTATTTGGAGCGTTCTAAAATACCTACCATACGGCATTTGTATTAGACATTTTGGCTGACCAAATGTTTTATTTTGCACTTTTATGATTATGATTATTTATTAGTAGATAAAAGTAAGAAATGTAAAAGTTACTTTCTGCAGGGCGGCGGCGGCTGTGCGTACATCTCTCTGTAAAATTGTTTTGTTCAGAATAGCTTCCACAAAAATACTGATTCGAGCTGATTTTGTACAAAATATTCACTTCAGCAAAAGTTTCAGATCTGTTGATTTTAGTGGCAATTGGAGTAGTGGTTTTGGAAATATACGCAATTTTGTGCAACTTGTGCCAAAAACTCAAAATTGGAATGTTCCGTTACTTACTTTTCGAAAACCACTACCAATGGATCTTCAAATAGATCACAAAAGTCAACTTGTTTACCCCTTCTCAATACTTCCGGATGCTTCTTCATCATCAACTAACTCACATGTGCAAAAAATAAACCTCGATTATTATTATTATTATTATTATGAGGATCTGCGTCTGTTTCGCTAAACTTATGATGTAGTCTATGGTTCCTCACCCATTCGGACAGTTACTCCAAAACCTGCTGCCCAACCAGTTAAGAATAATAAAATTATAGATGATATAATGAGATAGTCGACAAAGCACAACAGGGATAACCCCAAATGATTGTTAGCTCATGGTTGAAGTAAGGAAATGTGATCAAAACATGCCAATAATGTTAGTCCATATCAGAGGAGTCTTAAAGCTCCCCCAAAGTGTTCTGTAACTGGTGTCGAATTTGTGAGCTTTTAGAGTTGTGGAAATCTCTTGAACTTGAGATGTGTGTGCGACGATAGTGTTGTTGGGTGGCAATTTTTCACCCCTGAAAAAAAATTGAAATTAAAGTAATAAGAACAAATTAAGACTTTTCTTTAAATGTCTAACCAGCACCAAAAATGTAAAATAAAATTTAATGTTTTTGGCTACTAGGCTACGACTGTATTGCTACTACTCGTTTCGTCACTCAAGAGAGTGTCACAAAATATTGATAACTGAGACATTGCCAAACTCTTATTATTTTATATTACGATTTTACTTGACACACTGTGTTATACTAACAAAGGAAAATGCAAAAAAATTCTATTGTTTATAATTTGATAATTTTTCACTTACAAACAAAGCCAAAAAAAAAATACAATGTAAATTTCAACCAAAAAGTGAAATTCTGATTTTTATACTGACCTACCTAGATTCACTTTCTATAATAATTATTTACGAAATCAGCGGAAAAAAAAACAACAATTAGATTTTGAATTAAACGCAATTATTCATTTTAACTTTGAAAATAATTTTTGTTTATGACCTGTTACTTGTGCTGTTGTAAATTTAGCTGACAATGGGAATTGTCAATTTTATGGAAAAGCTCTAAATAAGAGACTCAACACGGTCGGCTAGTAGTGAATGGTCCTTTTGTTGGCAAATTATACCATTTGGGCTATAAATCACTTTTCATGTTGTTTATGTTTTTACTGTGCATACTGACAACTGGTGCGTTCACAATCGACTCTTTAACGCCATCTATGAGGATAAATTTAAATGAAAATCCCATATTATACAACCAACATTTATTTTTGAACTTTTTGTTTCTATATTTTATACACCCATCAAAAATAAATTAATTTATTTATGCAACGAGTTTCTGCGTAAATTGGGCTTTTCTAATTGCCCGAAGGACAAGATTAAAACACGAGCGTAGCGAGGGTTTTAAGGCCTCGAGGGCAATTAGAAAAGCCCAATTTACCCAGAAACGAGTTGCATACAAATTTTTATTGTTTAAAACGACGGACCTCCCTGAAGCTTCCAAATCTTTTAAAAATGGTTTCGCATTTGCTTTTGACAGTTTCGACAAATGTTTCAAGACCTGTCAGAAATGTAACGTTGAATGTGTTGTCTAGGGCAACGGTTCGTTATCTGCTCATTTTGCTTTAGGGCAGTTAAGAGGCAGTTTACAAAGGAGAAAAATGAGAATTTATGACAGTTGAAAACAATAAACTATGTTTATTTTTAGTGAGACATCGATTACATTGGTATTGACGCAAAGCATTTTTCCATTGTTACAACTTTTCCTACGTAAATTGATTGAATACAACAATGAATCAACATCAACAACAATTGAATCAACATGATTGAATAACTATTAGGTATATGTTGCAGGATTAAGTTGGCATGTCTTATAATTATAATAGAAGTACATAATTCGAAATCTGTCAAATGTAGTAAAGGGTTATCATAATTTAAAGTCGAACATTTTAATCCATTGAATTAATTGTTAAATAATACTGGAGATTTGTGCTCGGTTGTTCAATCAAATTTTATATTAAAAAAAACACTTTCAGGCAGAAAAACTTCTAGGATTTATAAAATTGGCAATCGTTTCGAAGATGGCTTTCTTGTAGACGAAAAACTAAAATCTGGTAGACCATCCATTCTTAACAATCGAGAACAGAAACATTTGATTATGAAGGCTGAAAGCTAAATTGGTATAACAAAACATAATGTCTTCGTAAGCACCATTTGAAAAGGCGCAAAGTGAGAAAATGTTGCTGACAATGTCAAATATCGGGTTTTCATTTAAATTTCTCCTCAATGTAGGTGTTGAAGAGTCGATTGTGAACGCACCACGGATTACAAATGACGGATCAGTTGTTTAAATCTAACCTCACTTTTTGATTGTTTATGTTTTTACTCGCAGACGGACGAGTGGTGTGTTCAACTTTGAGGATAAATTTAAATGAACACCCGATATATACAGAAATAGAAATTCAAGAAAAAGTTCTAGTCTGTTCAGAAATAACCATTATTTCTGAACAGGGGTTGTCAAAGTCTTTGATCAGGCGTTCTCGAGGAGCAGCTGTTACTGCAAATGCTTACCGAAAGGAATGTCTTCCTGGTGTACACCATTTCTTCAGAAATTTTCGATGTGATGATCATTATGTATTTTGGGCCGATTTAGGTTCTTCCATTTATGCCCAAAGAAATTTGGAATATTTCAAAAACAGCAATTTTGTGCCAAATGAACTTAAAGCTCGACCGATTAAAGATTTTATTGTTTTATCATCATCATCGTCATCCATCATCAGTCCATGCGTATGTGGTCTTCCTCAGCTGCGTTTATCTTGACGTGGTCTCCATTCGATGATCTTCTTGGTCCATCTTGAGTCACCGAATCTCGCGATTCTACTTCAAGTTAATGATTCTGTGGATTATATCGCATTAGACGATTTTTTGGATTTTATTCGGTTTTTTAGTTTAATCCCCAACATGGCTCTTTTCACTTTTCTCTGGGAAATTCTTTTTTGACGACTCTCTAGAGGAAGCATTGATTGCAACATGTTCCATTACCATTACTTGTGATATCTTGTTGCGTGAGTTTGTTTGAAGGATTCCTTGCACCACCTACCCATCCTATCTTGCAAAGAAAATAGTTATTTATTATACAAGACGATAAAATTGAATTTTATCTTCGAGAAGATAATTAAATTTTATCGTCGTGTATAATATTCTAATTTTTTCTATAGCATTTGTATTTTATTATTAAAACATATACTAATCGTGTCAGGTTTTAAAATCTCGTTAGTATGAGCGTTGTTAGGGTAACAAAAAAAAATATATTCTTGCCGTTAAAGTAGCACTTTATCTACGCTTGCGATTAAAATGGTACTTGATTTGAATAGATAAAAGCACATTTTAACATCTGCTATAGAAAAAAAGAATTTTGTAAAAATGCCACTTTATGATATGTCCCATTCATATTCTCAACCTTTACCTATGGCTACGAAAAACGCTACAAAATTTTTTTCAGGTTGACTTTTCTAGATTATTTAATGTAATAATAAGAGCAAATAATTTTCTTTTATTCTATTTTAGTCAATAATCGTCTTTATACGCCTCCAAATGAGGGCATAAATTGGCCTTTTTAGAATTTGCGTCTCTAATAGGTCTATTATTGTATTCAATTTGGAGTCGTTTATTGCTATGTATTAAAGCACCCGTGGTTTAATAGATTTCTAAGAAAATTTTTATCAATATTTCAGTGTATTATTGTCATTTACACAAAAAAACTTCCAATATTAATATTCAAACTCTGCTTTTAACATTTGTTGCAGATGTAGTTGCATCCGTTACCTTGAATTACCAATTAATACAAAATTCCCTAGAATTTGAAAATTTAATTTTTTTATTTAAAAATTAAAACAAAGGTGCAAATTCTAAAAAATAACATAAAAAACTCGTTTTATAAGGGCATTGGCGCACTCGTCCCTTAGAAAACTCCCCTGCAGCTCGTTTTCTACAGTTGGGACTTATAAAAACTCGTTCTTTAATATACTATTATGGCACAGATCTGTCAAAAATCTGCCAAGCAACGGTTGGTTTAATTATTCAAACAATAATATCAAATATTATTTTATTAAAGAAAATCATACATTATATACACAGTAACCCTAACAACATCAAAAAATAGCTAACTAAATTTGCATGGACACAACTTTTAGTTGATTTCCTTTAAGGAATACTTAATATTTGTTTGAATATTTTAGAAATTATAAAATAGAATAAAACGTTGTATGTACCACGGGCACAATTGTCGATTAGGGCCCTCGGGAATTTAAAAGCCCTCGTTCCTCGAGCTTTTTAAACATTCCCTTGTGCCATAATCTCCTGATTATGCCCTTCTCGTACATAAATAACTATTATTTAAAATTAAATTTAGTGTGAGTTCGATTTAATTAAGTAAAAGATAACTTCATCGAAACTTGTAACTGTGTTGTGTTCAAAGATTGATCACGTTAATTTATTATAATTTTTACAATAAATTATTATGAAATGTAGACAAAAATGTAAAATTCTTTTCTTTCCTTTATTTGATGACACGATGATTTTAAGTCGAAATAATCACAATAACTTACTCAGTTTTATGACAACATCCTCATAACTGTGTAAAATAAACTTGATGACACTTGTGCAAGACTCTGTTCCTGCTATTTGTTTCGATACTACAACTAGAAGGTGGCAAGACATATTGATGACTTAGGTGTTTCGAAAATTCTTATCCTTTTGTGTCATGACGTGATTTGGCATACTTACTTTGTTCTTTAATGTAGGAAATAGAATGTTTAAAATGCACTGCATTGTTACAGCCAATAGCGCAGTTCTAAAAGTGCAAAGGTCACGATGTCAAAAGGAACCATCAAATTAATATTTATTATATGACGTAATTTTTTATCATGCTTAAATATCGCATCTTCGTAGAAATTAACAAAATCGCTGGCACGACTAGCTGGCAAAGTAGCAAAACAGTGAAGAAAAGTAGCTAGTAGAAAATAAAGAGGTGGAACAGATTCATTTTCTAAATGCATGAGGGTTGGTCATGACTTTGTTCGAGTGTTCACTCTGTATAAACTATGATAGCATAAAATGTTATTTGGGAGTAAAAATGTCAGTGTGAAAGAATAAGCAATATAATAGATTCGAACGACTATTAAAGAATGAATGCATTCTTGTAGGATATTCAATGCAAGAATGATATCAATTCCACGCCCCGTGTTAGAATATACTGAAATCCACGGCCAATCACATCTCTCGTATTTTCATTCTACAACGGCAGATCGCCAATCGGATGCGTTTGTAAACATCGCGTAGCAACCACTAAACGAGGGACAATCTTAACTGGCAAATATTAAAAATCAAATTAAATTCAATTTTCAAAGATTGTTTTTTCTTGGTAGTATCGTCGAGAAGGTATAGTCTTCAACTCTCGTATAATGGCTATTATTCACTCGGATGATTCCACCACTCGCTTACGGCTCGTGTTGGAATTTTGATTGAATTTGATTGAATAATAGCCATCATTATACACTCATTGAAGAATATATTATTCTTGATACCTGCCTAAAAAATCATGGCCAACCCTCATGCGTTTAGAAACAAAATAAGAAAAGTGAACATTTCAGATTCGTTGGAAAAGTTTTGGGAAATTTATACAGGTGTTTTTGAAATGCGTGCTCAAATTTTAAAAATATTTAAAAAATTCTGTCAAAAAATAAAATGACATTTATTTTTTGAGTTACAATTTTTTTTTAAATTGCTTTTAGTTTTCTACGTTGTCCTACAACCTCGTAGGTAAAATTTTGGCACATTTTAAAAATACACCCTGTATATCATGTTTTATAAAATGTACGCCATGTGAAAAACAACGTGTTCAAAAACAGGCCTGGCACAATTCCCGAATTAATGCAAATAGTTACTGATAACTGCAATTTAATTGATGTCCCAACTTTGCGAAGGTCATTTGAAAACATGAAGCGAAGAGTAACATTATAGGGCTCACCGTTGAATAAAAAAGACGCGGGGGTTTTAAATATCATTGTTTCATTGCACTAGGTGAGACAAACGACAGGTCTCACATAATTTACTCCTTTATGAAAATCAAGATTTCAACGTTCTCAAAATCATTAACCTAACTTTTAAGACTGACATCTGATAATTGAAATCTTAAAGAATTGCCAACTGAAATTGATCACAGCCAACTTTAATTTTTTTTTCAATCTCACGGTACCATACCGCATCCCCACTGCCAGAAATAAAAGTTGCTTCTGTTGGTTCTCCCACTTGTTACGTGCAAAATGATTAGGTACGTCATCTAAAACGTCATACCTACTGTTTGTAGGAGAAAAGTATTGATAAACTCGGATAACGACAGGAAATTAATTTTGAACTTCGTAACATAAAACTATTTTATTTCTTATCACATATTGAAAATTGATTTTCTATTATTATACTTAATTTACAATTTGGGGGCACGAGCTCCTCTACACGCCCATCAGAATTAATATACATAATTAATGTTACGCAATCCATTGATATTTTTTTTTCTCATATTTGATCCCATCAAGAATTAATGGTTTTTTGATGCCAATCGGACCAGTTATTTAGGAAATATTTGCACTGTTGTCCAATATTCTTTGTTGTACGATTACTTTGTAATATAATAATAATAATAATAGTGCCGTGACAACTGTCTAAATGTCAATAAATTCGCTCTCTAATAAAAACGCGCCAAATGTTGTTGCAAGTGCTTCACTGCAATCCAATGGTGCTACACTAGTTAGAAAACGCAAAAAATGGACTATGGAAATGAATATTTTCATTATACGGGAATATTTTCGGATCACGAAACTACAGGATGTTGTGAGTACTTACAGGCTTGATTTATTTAAAGCATTCCAAAGTAAGTACCCCCAGTTTCCTGTTACTATTCAAAATTTAGCTGACCAGAGGAGAGCCATTATGAAGAAAAACTATATCCCTTCGGCAATTTTAGAAAAGATCAAAAATGATATAAAGTTAGAATTGTCAGTTTCTGACAATAATGAAGTTTCTAATAATTTAGTTGAAAATTCTGTTGAACCGCAAAGTTTACAAAGTTTACCAAATCATAATGACTCTTTCTGTTATCAAAGTAATTCAACACCAAACAACACGATACAAAACGACATAAATAATTTAGACTTGAGTTATAATGATATACATGTTATTAATCAAAATTTTTACTACCATCAAAATTTTAAAGAACAAATTGAAGATGAATTTAATAGAACTCTGAACGAATTTGAACATATAGAACCATTTAATAGACCACTATTACCTAAACAACAAAGCTCCAAAAAATTCTTTGCAATGATTGAAATTTTAAATCAATTCATTTTACCTAAATTTGTAAATAACACGACAAGTTTTAGAAAATTACACAGTATCATATATAGTGGAGCTTTAACAATTATCAGATTAAATGGTTCAAAAGAAATTGACCAGACAAATAATATAAAAGCTAAAGAATTACCAAAATGGGAACGAAGACTAAATAAACGCATTAACAATATCAGACGAGATTTAGGTAGAATAACTCAATATTTAAAAGGAATAAATTCTAATAATCTAAATAACTGTATTAAATCGATTTTAAATAAAAACAGAATACATTGTTTAAAATATAACGAATATAATGAAACATTAATAGAAATTAAAGATACTTTATTACAAAAATTGAATATTTATTCTAAACGATTAAAAAGATATAAAAATAATAAACAACGGAAATTTGAAAATAAACTATTTAGAAATAATGAGAAGTTGTTTTACAAAAATTTAGCAGATAATAAAACTCAAAATAATAATGGTCTACCAAATATAAATGAAATTAAAGAATTCTGGTCAAACATATGGTCAAATGAAGTTCAATTTAATAATCAGGCAGAATGGATTCCTAATTTAGAAAATGAGATACCAGATTGTAATAATCCACATCATATTCAAATTAGCCTTGAAATTTTAGTTAAAAATATTAATAGTTCACATAATTGGAAATCCCCTGGAGGTGACCAAATTCATAACTTTTGGTTAAAAAAATTTACTTGTATTCATAAATACTTACTTGATCACTTTAACGGATTTATTAGGGAACCTAACACATTTCCAGAGTTTTTGGCCCATGGTATAACATATCTGAAACCAAAAGATTCCGATACTAAAAATCCATCAAAATATAGGCCAATCACATGTCTGCCTACAATTTATAAAATTATGACATCTTGCATTAAAGTAATAATTTACGACCATTGTCAAAAATTAAATATACTTAATGAAGAACAAAAAGGTTGTGTTAAGGAGTGTTTTGGTTGTAAAGAACAACTCATAATAGATACGGTAATAATGGAACAAGCTAGAAAAAATAATAGAAATATTTGTACCGCATTCATAGACTACAAAAAAGCCTATGATTCAGTACCACATTCATGGTTAATTAAAATTCTTAAAATTTATAAAATTAATTTGGATTTGATTAACTTTTTATCCCATGTTATGACATTTTGGAAAACTACTTTAAATTTATCAATAAACAATACTAAATTAAAATCCGAGCCTATTCAAATTAAACGGGGAATTTATCAAGGAGATTCTTTAAGTCCTTTATGGTTTTGTCTAGCCATCAATCCTTTGACAAATCTATTAAATAGCACTGGATATGGTTTCAATATTAGAGTTAATAATACCACACTATCCAAATTAAATCACCTTCTTTATATGGATGACATAAAAATTTATGCATCTAAAAAGAATCACATTTTATCTTTACTAACAATAACTGAAAATTTCTCAAATGATATTGGCATGAGTTTTGGTATTGATAAGTGTAAAACGCAATCAATATGTCGTGGTCATTACGAAAATTTAGAATATATAACTAAAGAAGGAGAAATCATTAAAAATTTAAATAAAGGAGAATTTTATAAATATTTAGGTATTAATCAATCAAATCATATTCAACATTCAATTATAAAAGAAAATTTAGAAAAACAATTTTATTTAAGAATTAAATCTATTTTAAAATCAAAATTAAACGGTAATAACTTAATTAAAGCAGTTAATACATATGCTGTTCCATTGTTGACCTATTCTTTTGGTGTTATAAAATGGTCCAAAACTAATTTACAGAATATAAATATTCAAACTAGAGTTCTCTTTACAAAATTTTGTAAACATCACCCCAAATCTGCTATTGAAAGATTTAATTTACCACGCGAAAATGGTGGTAGGGGTTTTTCAAATCTAGAAATTCTACAACACAATCAAATTGCTTCACTAAAAAATTATTTTCTCAATAGAGCTCGTGATAACACTTTTTTTAATGCTTTGGTTTCAGCGGATAAAGGTTACACACCTTTAAATTTAAGTGATAATGTAATTTCAGATATTGTTGAGCCAAATATACCTGACACTATAGCAAATATAAAACAAAAGTCTTTACATGGGAGATATTTTAAAGAGCTAGAACAGCCAGAAATTAATATTCAAGCTTCTCATGCATGGCTTAAAAAATCAAATATTCATCCTGAGACTGAGGGTTTTATATTTGCAATACAAGATCGTGTTATAAATACAAGAAATTATAAAAAACACATATGCGGTTTACAATCGATCATCGATAAATGTAGGATTTGCGGAACTGAAGGGGAAACCATTGAACACATCATTTCTTCTTGCACCGTTTTGGCTCAAAGCGAATATAAAAAACGTCATGATATATTCGCAAAAATTATACACATGAATTTAGCAGTTAAATTCAATTTATTAAAGGATACACAACCACATTACATTTATAAACCAGAAAGTTGTTTAGAAAATGACAATTACAAATTATATTTTGATCGCACAGTTTTAACTGACATTCACATTCAGCATAACAGACCAGACATTATTATTTTAAATAAACAACAAAAGCAAGCATATCTTTTAGATATAGCTGTTCCAAATTCACACAATATAACACAGACATATAATACAAAAATTAATAAATATTTAGAACTCTCCGTTGCTATGAGAAATCTTTGGTGTTTAGAAAAAATTTCGATTTTACCATTTATAATTTCAGCAACAGGAATAGTACCACAATCTCTTTTTAAAAATTTAAAAATTTTGGACTTAGAGAAAACATTAGTGGTTGAAATTCAAAAAGGTATATTATTATACTCATGTCATATCGTGAGGAAATTCCTTAACATTGAACATAATACACAACAAAGTCAAAATGCGGAGGCGAGACGCCGGTAATTATGTTGATAAGCACTGCACTATTACTTGATAGTATTATCCGTAATAGTGTATGTACTCCGGCAAAATTGCCGTGCCGCCGGGTGGAGGTGGGATAGTCGAATAAGGTAGACGGACTTTTTGTGCTTCGCCCAGTTGCCGACCTCGACTTCATCGATAAACCTTATCATCTATAATAAAAGACGCATTACTCTTCTTCAGTACTTCAAGATATTTCTTCATCGTGATCCCACCCACATATCTAAAGAAGAAACTTGGATTTGCATTATGAGAATCAGCATCAGTTTCTGTCTAATCTATTCTAAAAATTTAACAAAACAATAAAAACTCACTAACGTGTCAATGATGTAATTGTACTTGTCAAGCTATTGACAGATTAACAATAATTATGTTTAACAGAAGTGTCGTCTTGTAAGATTTGTCACTCCACAATCAATGTGATCCGGTTTTTTCCTCCAAACACGCTTCTAACTACGTAAGAAATCTAAAATACTAAAGATAATGAGGTAGTAGCAAACATTTTGTTTTAATGAAGTGTATCGGGTGTTGATTTAAATGTATCCTCTAAGTTGGCGTTGAAGAATCGATTGTGAACGCACCACTCACTCAATCTGCAGAGTAAAAATACAAACAACGCAAAAAGTGAGCTGATCCGTGGTGCGTTCACAATCGACGATCGACGCCTACTTTGACGATAAATTTAAATGAACACTGGATACATGGAAATATAAAAATACATTTCTTTTTGCATATGATCATATGAAATAACTAGCTTTTACCCGCAAATTTCAGAATGTTTTAAAATTATGTTTCTACTTTCATTTATTTTGATAAACGCAGTAATTTCAATATGAAGTTTGTCTTTTTACGAAGAATAATTAAAACTTTACTGTAGACTACTTTTTTCTTCGACTATATAAACAAAAAGATCAATACGATAAGAAACTAACACTATGATCACTTACCAATTCATGAAAATACGCCAACATAACACTTTTATTTTCAGTTGTAACCTTATTTAGATCCTCCTATTGTTTGATTGTCTCGTTTGATTTCAGATACCTGCCTTTTGATTTTTCCTGTATTAAGCTATTTGAAGCTTGTTCTGCTTCATTTAAGACATCTTCCGGTAAAACACAATCATTCAAACACATTTTGCAAAATTGCTACTTTTATAAACAACCAAATGTAACTATGACACCTGAACATATCATGCAAACGCGATTTCCAACTCGAAAAATTTTTTTTTTGCTTAACAAGCTTAAAAATGATAATAGGGGTTGCTTTTTGTGAGTGTCAAGCGGCGAAGGTGACGATATACTCAGAGGATGAAATAGGGGTGAAGCGGCGAAGGTGAGGGTATTTCCAACTCAAAAAAACTCTTTTTTTCTTAACAGGGTTGAAAATGATAGTAGGGGTTGGTTTTTGTAAAATTAAAGTAGACAGTAATTTTCTTCTTGTTTTGAAGATCAAGTGTACAGAATTTCATCAAGATCGGAGTAAAACTGTAGATTTGTATACAAAATATACAAACAGACATTCAGTTTTATATATGTATATAGAAGATTACAGTAATTTACCCAGTTTTATCGCAATATTGTAAAATAAAATAAACGTAAATAAAACTGATTAATGTTGTGTTACAACTGGTTCTTATCCTATCAAATGTATTACAATGTGTTACTGTTTTGCATTACGACGTGATTTTAGCTGTATTGATTAAGGAGATGCAAAAATACACTATTGTTTTTTACAACACCCAACGACGTAGTTTCACTGGTGCAGAGGTCATAAAAATAAAATAACATAAACAAACATGCAACATACACTGAATAAAAAATATAATCTTGATGTTACGAATCAGGTTCGTTTTTGAGATATTTCTGATAGTAAAAAAAATTAAATTTAATTAATGTGGTTTTTGAGATATTTCTGATAGTAAAAAAAAATAAATTTAATTAATGTGGTTTCCCTCAAGGATCAAATCCGTTGCTTTTTCTATTACGGCTAATTGATATTGCAGAAGTCATAAATATATCATATTCAATTTTTTCTGTTTCTAGATCTGATGTACAACCCAAAAATAAATTATATTTCTTTACAGAAAGATATTGATTACACAGGTATTGACGTAAAGTATTATTACAAAGTTTATATTTAAATTACTAGACAACATAGTTGTCTGTCATGTATCGTAAATTGGCATTACAGGTTTCGACATTATGCTTGCATGACTTGTTATGTTAATGTGTTATTACTTTCTGAAAAAAATCTGACAAGCCAAGGTAATAGGATAACACCTATGCAATTTGCAATTTTTATTTCACTTTGTTCTTATCTGTATTACTTTTTTTTTTTTTTTTAGTTTGTTTCTTTGTTTTGCAACTAGGAAAATATACAAAATAATTCAACAAATCAATAATTGTAGATTGTATCATTAAGAGTAGAAGTGAGTATTTTTGTGCTTCGCCCAGAGACTGAAGACCGAGACAAAGTCGAGGTCGCAACGAGGCGAAGCACAAGAAGGCCCTTCCACTCTGAATGCTATATACTATTTTATCTTCAAAGGATCACAAAAAAAATCGGACATGAACTCATTTGTTTTCTTTTGCTGCAGTTCCAGTAAAATGACAATTTTCAAACTTACAATTTTCAAATTTTAAGGCGCCTGTAATTCCTAGTTTTATTGTTGCAAAATTACTACTATTTGAAAATTCAATAATATCAGTAAAGTCTAAAGTTTACTTTTTAACGTTGAACGGCCATTTTGCTATTTTTGATTCTGACATCTGTCATCCATGCACCTGGGTGACTCGTGTTACGCCACAATGGCACCGGTTAAATATTGGGTAAGCATTTCGTTATTTCCCTTTTTTAGTGGCTTTTTTTCTAGGGATAATTTAATTATTAAATATTTCTTATAATTATTGATAAATAAATCGTGAGTAATGCTTCAAATTACCTTACATTTGACTCGGTCGAGCCGCCTATGGACATTTCAACTCTTAGGATTTGAAGTGTTTCAAGTCCGGTTAGAAAAAGAAAGCTACTATAAAGATACACAAAAGAGCGATTTTCGGCCGCTTGAAGATTAAAAAAACATTTTTAAAACAGAAAGTATGACAAGATTGTATTTAAAATAATAATAATAATAATGGTAATGTAAAACTTACAAAGGACTTAATTAATAAACTAACTTAATATTAATTAAACAAATCTTAATTTAGTGTTTAAATAATTTTATGAACAAATATTTTAATCACTAAGGTCAGCCGATGGTTCATATGATACGATGCTCACTGAAAACAGATTTTAAAAATGAAATAATTTCCTAATAATTATATACAGTATCGTATTTTATACTTGAAATTTAAAGCACAAATTTCTTGTTAATTTACAATATACAAAATAATTGTCACTGTTTGCAATGCGTTCCATCCCCATTATTTTCGACGGTTTGTTGGATGAGTTTGTCCGAAGGACTCTTTAAATCGTACGCCCATCCTATCTTCGCAAACATATCCAACAAAAATGTTGTAGCATTCACTTTGTAGTTGCCCAATTCCGCCGCTTTGTAATCCCATGGGAACGTATGATGGTAGTTATGCCAACCTTCGCCCATGGCCACGATTGACACCATAAAGTTTTCTACAGGCTGTATTTTTCTAAAATTCATTATTATTTGGTCCAGTTCAAACAATCGCTAAATTAGAAAATTGGAAGTGAGTGGTGTAGATATTTACTTGTTGTAAGGTTTGTTTCCAAACATATGTGCCGCACTGTTCACCAACCAAGTGAAGTTAAGGCCACATACATAGCGTGCAAGGCAACTGACAACACACCAGTACATGGTCTCATTCCATAGAAGATAAGGTACCATTATGGGCAAAATGAAACAGAAGAATAATTTTATTGGCCAGAAGTATCTAAAACAAATCCAAAATATAAAAGCAAATATACTATTGTTCGATTACGAATAATAGTATATTGTGATACGAGTCTTGTAAGAAGCGTTTTGCAGCACGCACGGGTGAAGGAATAAGTGCTACAAAATGCCTTACAAACGAGATATACACTATTTTTGCACCATTTTAAATGAAAAATGGCAGTTTTAAAATTTGGGGAATTTTATGATGGTTGGTAGCACAAATGTTATAGTGGACCATTTGACAGTTCAGTTTGAAGATATTGTCATATCGTTTGTTTAGCGTGATTTGCCATTTGATGTTTGGCAATGAAGTTACCAACCTTGAAAACGTAAACTGTACTGGTCTATTACAGCACTCAAATCAGCTATTAACGCATTCTTCAGAGTGCTGTAATAGCTTTGTTACAAACGCAAAATAGAAAAAACTCTTTACAAAACTGTAATTAAACTACTAAATCACAATTTATGGTTTTAAAACTAAAAATTAAAACTCTTGTCCGTTATAAATTACCTACATGTCCATATGTCCTACATGTCCCATTACTTACTTTTCAAAAGCCACCACCAATGGATCTTCAAATAAATCACTACAATCGACTTGTTTCCCCTTCCTCAGCACTTCAGGATGCTTCCTCATCATCAGCCACCCCACGTGTGCAAAAAAGAAACCTCGATTTGCGTTATGAGGATCGGCATCTGTTTCGCTAAACTTATGATGTACTCTATGATCCCTCACCCATTCGTACAGTCTATTCTAAAAATTTAACACAAAAACTCACTGACTTCTTAATGGTATAGTCTTACTTGTCCAGCCATTGCGTAACACATTAACAATATTAACCTCAAAGGAACAGTCGCTTTGTATGACTTGTGACTCCATAATCTATGTGCTCCGGCGGTTACTCCAAAACCCCCTGCCCAACCAGTTAGGAAACCTAAAATAATATTAAGGATGATGAAGTAGTCTAAAAACCAAAACTAGCATTACACCAAAAAACCGTTAGCTTGTGGGTGAAGTAGGGAAATGTGATGAATCCCATCATAGCAATCAAGTGGACTGAAAGGATGCCGATAATGTTGATCCATATTAGAGGAGTTTTAAAGCTCCCCCAAAGTGTTCTGTAACTGGTGTCGAATTTGGGAGCTTTTACGGTAACTGGAATTTCTTCGACTGGGAGTGAGGTGGCGATGACAGTGTTGTTAGGTGGCATTTTTGTCGCTTCTGAAAAAATAATCAAAGACAATTAAAACAGGTATATTATTCAAAGAGCGGGTAATGATGGCTATTGCTCGGATGAAATACGTCACTCGCCTTCGGCTCGTGACACAAAATCATCCTCATGAGTAATAGCCAGTACCCGCGAGTAGAATACTATACTTTTTCTACGACTATGAAGAGAAATTGATAAACAAGTTTCATTATTAGACAAACTGAAACTGGCTTAGTGTATGTATCACATTGCACACTTGGTACCATTGCAATAAATTTGCGATTGGACTCCATAATCTAGTTGTCATAATATTTGCCGTGAGTTTTATAGCTATTTATTATACAAGTGTCTTATAAGTCACGAAAGAAATGTTTATCCACGAGAGCTTGCTCGAGTGGGCTAATGTTTCTTGAGTGACTTATTTGCTGTTAACGCACGAGCGCAATACATAGTTTTATCCAACACCTCCTTCTGTAAGAGTTCTTATTCTTTTTGATGTTCAATAAACTGTTCAATTCTCTCTAAACTCATTAATTATAAAAATAGTTTAATTATGGGTTCATAAGTCCACTAGTGCTTTATAAACAGGTGTTGGATAAAAATTATTAATCAACGGGCCGTGCGTAATGAACCCTGTTATCTAATTAAAAACACATTAAAAATTACAGCATTACACAATATGAGAAGAAATAGACTGAAGCAACACTATATTAATAATATTTGTAAAATTATTATATCAGTAATTAGACACAATAATGAAAAGTGCAACATAAAAATACCTTTCTTCAGCTTTGCTAAACACTGGAAGAATATTTGAACAGTCTTTTCCGATTGACGTTTCACTCACACAACCAAACTATAAACCAATAATTTAAACATTGTCTTCTATTTACTAATGGTACCTAATATACCGTGCCTTAAGAAAGACATTGTGAAGAAATCAACACATGCGCTTGTAGTGTGTTCGTAACCTCTTTAAAGAAATTTTGACTGACAAGACTTTACCTATGATTATTTGTATTAGAGAAAATAATAATTGTTCATAATTAAACCAGGTTTGAAGTTTCTATTTAATAATTATTTGTCTTTTGCTGTTTCAATCCAGTATTAAATAATTTTAATAGTGAAATTCTCGTAACAAAAACGTACCTACCTTACATTACTTTTAAATGATTATAATGAAATAGTTTTATAAGTTAATAATTATTTAAATCTTTACTTGCACCTGATAGAATTTTTTGTTCAAATTGTGATATTACTAATTTAGAAATAATTTATTTATTTTGTACAATACAATGTGTTTACTAAAATGTAATGTTTATTTTAGTACTTCTGCATAATCAGATGTTAAGAGGCTGCTTGAATAGAAATTGTGCAAGACATCTTCAGTGTAACTTGCTTCGCAAACTGACATCCATCATCGCATAACACCTGTTGTTTTCTGTATATTACACAATATATTACGAAAGAAGGCTTTTGTTAAAAAATAAGCCATACTGTACATTTTTGGTAGTAAAAGTCCCAAAGGTTGGCACAAACAGTTTACAAATAAAAATAATAGTTTTATTTGTGCAACAAAAACTTGAATGTGCTTAGTATTGATTTAAATGAGTCCCAGATTGATCACGTTAATTTACTTCACATTTGAAAAAATAAAAGATACGCCACATTTGAATTTTATTCGCACAAAAATCTAAAAAGATTTTTTTTTGTGCGTTCGATGATTTTAAGTCGAGATAACTACAATAACTTACTCAGTTTTACGACAACATCCTTATAACATCGTAAAATAAAATAAGTGTCACTAATTAATGAAAGTTGTGCTGCGACTCTGTTCCTACTATTCATTTCGACACAATGTGCAACTCAAGAAGGTGTCAAGAAATATTGATGACTTGGACGTTTACAAAATTGTTATTGTTTACGTTACGACTTATTGTGATTTGGCATACTTTATTTTATTAATGTTGGATAGGGAAAAATCGATCGGTAACGTCGCCAGCAGTGTTGCAGCGAGTGCAGTTATCATAACGTGCAGCAAAAGTTGGAGAAAGACGTTTTGGAATGAGCCATTTGGTATATTTGAAAATTTTGGTTCTTGTAAATAAAATTATTTCACATTAATAAAAAAATTAGAATGAATTGTTCTTTCCATTTATTTGACGAAGTATCGGGTGTTCATTTAAATTTCTGGTCAAAGTTGGCGTTGAAGAATCGATTGTGAACGCACCACGGATTACGGATCACAGATCAGCTGTTTAAATCTTAAGTTTTTACACGGGTGCGTTCACAACCGACTCTTTAACGCCAACTTTGACCGAAAATTTAAATGAACACCCGATATTACTGTCCTCATTTTCTTTGAAACCTCGATTATAACATCCACTTATTTTTTTATTATTCATGGAATATCTCTATTAAAAATAATTTCCAAAATTTTCAGTACTGAAATATTTTTTTTGTATTGTGTGACCAGCTTTGGAAATGTCGGAGATTAAAGTGCATCCATAATTGTCAATTAGAATTGGAAAAAACAAGCAAAAACGGCAAAAACAATAATTTTTATAAAAGGTTTTTACTAAGATTTAAAAAAAATATATTTTTTTAAAATTTACTTTATCGAATTGCAGTAACACTATTGCACAAATGACAGTCGGAAAATGGGAATGTCTACCTTAGTTATCTGAATTAGAATGAATGTTTTAGTTTATATCAAAATGATAATCAAAGTGAGGTTATGTATTTAAAAGATTTGTCAAAACATACCAATTAACTATAAGAACACTACTGAAGAGAGAAAATCACCTACTTTTGCACCATTTTTTTGAACGCTCGTTGTCTATGATGCATTTTAAAACCAGTTCAAGACAAATTTTTAAAAATAGGTCTGTTGTAGATCCGGAAAAAAATTTGACTAATTTTACTGACTTCTTAACAACCAAGTTACAAACAGTTTTTAAAAAAGGTTAATTTTTAGTGTCCAGATTAAATATGCGCAATAATTTGCGACTTTATTGTGGACATTGTAAAACCAATCTGTTATGCAAATCACCATTGTTTATAATGTGTAATTTCAACAAAATTGCCAATAATTGTGACATTCACTGTGATTCCTTCCAACAAACAAGAGTTCACATTGAATTGCTTGCATTGAATACATTTCCTGTTTAAACACCTTATTTGTTTTGAGTTAAAAAATGTCTGTACAGGTATTTCAACTGTGATAATGAGCCTGGGGAATAGAAAATGCAACCCACAATACATTTCCAAAGTTAACGTGGATATTTTAACTATCGTAGGTATTATTTTAAAATGAAATTTTAAGCCATCCGTGAAAGCTTTGCTTCCAATAATTTTATTTGTTATTTGAATGTAATAAAAATGCTTCTCGCCGTTGCGCGTATCACTCGTGAAATACCCTGTATACCGGGTGTCACTACCACTTTCGAATAAATTAAATCTTTTTTTTTTCTCGATTTTTTCCTATTGCAAGTGTCAACTTTTTTTACACATTCAAATGTAGAAAAAAAAGCTTTACAAGAATAGACTAAGAAATGTATTATAATGTACTATTTAAAAAAAAAAAGTTGACTGTCTTAACTTTGACATATGTCATCGTAGAGAAGATTTGACAACGTCACCTATTGTAGTTTCATAAACGATTTACAAATATATATGGTTTGCTATATTTTTCTTCTTAAAATAAAAAAGATATAGGGGCGCGAATACCAATCTGAATCACCCGGTATAGCAATTAATAACAAAAGCCCTAAAGTATTTGTTTCAAAGTTTTTCAAAAACGAATGGATTTGTAGCTCTAACAGCAATGCCTAAAAAAATGCAAGAGCATAGATACAGTTAATTTTGCTGTGAATACTAAGAAAATACCTTTATGTAATATTTATTAGGGGTGTTGGTCAGTGGCGCACGACATTCAGTGCTTTTGAAATCAATAAACCTAGCCAAAATCATGAAATAGAAAATTTTTCTGATAGAATTTTTACTCGCTTTTATTTAACTTAACTTTTATTTAACTTATACACTGCCTTGTTGTTTGATATTTGTTATTTCATAAAAATCTGCAAAAGTGCAAAATAAAACATTTGGTCAGACGAAAAGTCTAATATAAATGTCGTAGGATAGGTATTTTACAGCGCTCCAACTAATCAGACACTCGGCTTCGCCTCGAGCCTAAAATCTAGTTTTCGCGCTGTAAATTACCCCTACCGTACTCTAATCTAAATTACTATTTTTGTCATAACCGACCGATTTTTAAATTAATTTCACTGTCGGATAGATGAAAAGATCTTTGAAAAAATATCATCTTTGACCTCTCGGGGCACAAGCGACCCATGTCCTTCACTCACATTCAAACACATGGATGACATTCAAAATTAATACATAATATGTAATAACGACAAAGAATGAACTACATATTTGCATATCACATCATTTGAATTTTAACTTTTGTTGAAGTATAATTTATTAATTTCAGTTATTTACCTAGTTGATAAAAACACCAATAATAAATGTTTGATAACGAGTTTATAACATGCAAATCTTATCGAGTCTAACTGCGCCACTGGTTACTGATTACAGACACTGATTGATGAATTCGATCATAATGAATGTATCATTTCGTGTTATCGCCAAAGACACGATTGTCTTATTGTGTTTTTTTGATATTTTTCCACCAAGATCGTCAATTATGTATGAAGACTTTACTTCTGACGTAGACACCACAGCAATGGGGTGCACTTTAGTACTCCTTCAAATAATTATTCTGGCACAAATACACCTCATCCAAGGTTTTAATTGTAGTAATTATCTAACCACGAAAAATTTACAACTCATTTATGATTACACATCTTGGAAGAACATCAAATCGTTGATAATTTTTGACGAATCTTTAAGAAGTGCTAATACATCTTTCAATGCTTACTAGTCACTCATCTGAATATTTTTTAGATTGCGATCCTCACATTTTAAAGTCTTACATGATCTGCTTGTCCGAAAATGATTTGTACGTGTCATTCCGCTCCACCCGAAATTTCATGAAAATTGCAAAAACTTTAATTCAACTCAAAACTGCAATTGTGTTGTTCGTTGACGACATAAATGCCAACAACTACACTTATTTTTTTAATGAGGAGGTGAGTGAAGTTTTCCGAAGAGATTAAAATGACCCACTGATGTAGCCTTAACCCTGGCGATTTCTTTTAGGTTTCAAAATTGGCCGGCGACAGTCTTAGATGGTTGATAATGACTAACGAAATCGCAGTTGTCGATAAGTTTCGGTTCACAACCTTGAGCTTGGACGCTGACCTGGTGATTGCAGTTCACGTCAGCTTTTCACGAAATAAGGTAATGATCGTGATGAGTTAGTAGACGTAATTTTATTCTTAGGTTCTCGGGTGTAACTTTATCTGTGCGCTTTAAAAGGTTCTTAGATTGGTATATTTTATTAATTATCACGAGTAAATGACAAAAAGATATTTCCAAACAAAGTGTGGCATTTGACTTTTGATATTTTTTTGATTTGGGATTCAGACATGTAAATCGTCGGCATCCTGTTGTATTGATGCAAATATAGCTTACGATTGACAAATGAATTCTCGTATGTAGATTGTTATCATAAATAAAAACGGAATTATTTTTTCATCCTCTTAAACAATAGGTATTGTAACAACAACGACGCAAAATTAAACATCTTATTCATATTTTATTATGTAATTTAAAAACACCTGGTTCACAAAATTAAATAATAATCGATGTTATTGTAGTTGATAACAACAAAAAAAACTTATATACCTACCGTATAGCGTTAGTCGTCAACAAAATGCATTAATTCAATGTAATTAATGTAGAAATGTAACAACACAGGACCCAGAACCGAGCCCTGTGGCACTCCGGAAGTTACTTCATAATAAGAAAATCTATAATTATTGTAGACTGATTGTTGATGATTAATTAGACGGGGTATTAAAGAAGAACTCAGAAAATGACAGTTTTCCCAATACAGTGTAGTGCTCTTTAGAGTCGTCTTTAGATTCGATTAACTTGTCGAGCAAAAAAAAATTTCCACAAACATTTGAGAAGTTTTGCAAAGTTGTTTAAAGTCGATATTTATCTGTAATCTTTGAATTCCACTCTTGAATGTGAAGAGAACCTTGATCCGCAAGTCGAGAAAAGTCAAATCTTACCTAACTCAAGAACAATGAAGATCCTCAAAAATGTGCAAAACGCGACTTGTAATTAAACAAAATTGTTGAAATTTTTCGCACTTACCTGGGTATTGGTAAGGTATATTTCATAATTTTTTGATAATTTTTCACTTACAAACAGCCAAAAAAAAAAATAAAAAGTAAATTTCTACCAAAAAGTCAGATTCAGATTTTTATACTGACCCAGCCAGATTCACTTCCTATAATTATTTACGAAATCAGCGGAAAAAACACCAATTAGATTGTGAATTAAACGCAATTTTACATTTTAACTTTGGCAAAGCTGTAAATAAGAGGCTTCAAAACGGTCGGCTACAAGCGAATGATCCTTTTCTTGGCAAATTATACCTTTTTGCCATAAATCACGCGTCTGATTTGCATTTAAATAAAAAAGCGAATTATTTAGCCAACTAAGTCAAAATTTGTAGTTATGACAGCAGAGTTTGAGGCGTTAGCAGGTGCAGATTTATTTAGTGTAAAAAGTTCATAGGTAAATTAACAGTTAATATCAGAAAACTAACAAAATTGTTACGGCCTTATTTATTAACAAAAAAATAAAATAAAAAAATGCCCCACTCGGGTGACGGGCGAAAAACCTTTGACCCTGTATCTTGCTTATTTTTTATCCCGTTTGAATGAATGGCACATCAAATTAAATAATTTTCAAAACACTTCAATACCAACTAAATTAAATTTTTTTCTTGTGTTTTGTTTTTGACAGATCAACTTGCTTTTTTCAAATGGCAGTGTACTTACGGATTTATTCGATGGCCCCCTAGATCCCCAGATTTGAATCTATTGGATTACATTCGAGACAATGTTTATTTGACCCCACTTAACTCTACTCACTCGACAAGAGTTAAGAAGAAGGATAGTATTGCAAGTCTGTGAGGAAATAGCCTCAAATTTTTTACTAAATGCAACGATGGGCATTTCTAGAAGGTGTCGACAGTATGTGGAGGCAATTTTGAGCAACTAGAATAGATTTTTTATTGTATATAAATTTAAACTTGTTTTTTGATTTTTCATTTTTTTTTAAATTAGAATAAATTTGTTCTTTCTTTTAATGTATAGATATTTACATATTATATCCCAAGTGCAAAATTTTTTATGGGAAAATTTTTTGCTAATGAACGAAAACATCCATAAATGAGGTCAGAAGACCAATTATTATCAAATAAGAGCACGAGACCAAGTCGAGGGCTTTTATTTGATAATAATAATTGGTCTTCTGACCGAATAATTTATGGATGTTTGAGTTCATTAGCAAAAAAATTGCCGATATTAAAATTTTGTACGAGGGGTATACGGCTGATTATTTCCTGAATAGAATGAAACCAAACGCATTATTTCCAATCCTTTTTATTCAAAATAATTTATTTAAAAAAAAATCAGGTACCGACATTTTTTATCAGATTATTGCACAGTGTGCATTTTAGAGAAATTTTATCGGGTTATTTTTTGTTTTCTCGTTTTGATTTGTCAATATTTGTCACGCAATTGGTTGCTAAACACATGAAGGAAATAATCAGAAGAAAATTCTCTGGAAGAAGAAAAATAAATTGAAATTGACTATTTTGTCTATCAAAAAATAGACATCGGGAAAAATGTCAAATCAAATAATGTTGAAGTATTTTTCGAACTATTTCATTTGATGTGTCTTTTCTTCAAATCGGATAAATTATAAACAAGATACAGCATCAAAAGTTTTTCGTTTTTCTATATTTTTAGCGTTTACATAAAACTAGAATTTTTAGGATTTTTTTTGTGACTTATCAACTTACCACATGCAGTATTAGTGTATCTCTATCAGAACAAATCTTATTTCTGGTTGGTATCAACACGGATAACTTCGCCGTTTTACTAAAGGTAACATAGACCAAACAGACTACCTATATAAATTTTGACAGAAATTACGGACGCCACGCCCACATCAGAAGCTGTATATAAAATAAACCAATGACAATGACAAGCATTGTGCACTTGCACATAGTCTTCCTATACGAGTACTTATAATTTTAATTCAATCTGATGTTTGGAAGGTATCAGAATATATAAAATTTAGGTACCACCTCAAAAGAAGTTTATATTATATTAAAGCATCTAATATTAGAACATCTAATACTATACCATACATTCTCATTAAAAAACATAACATCTGTGTAGTCCAAAGAAAGGACATCAGCAGGTATCAGTGATGACACGAACTGTTACAAACAAATGTTAATTCTTCGAGTATTTTGATAAGATCTGATAAACTGGAAATTAATTACATATTGCTACTGCGGTAATCAATTCTTTTATGTAAATTGTTTTTGAATTTTGTGTTTCTACTTTAAATACTCAAACATCGATTGTAATTTTATGAACAATGGAATATTGAAATATCGCGCGTTCAAATGAAATCCTGGGCTGGGAAGGCGTTGGAAACCGTCAATTGCTGTTTTTTTTACAGCGTAGATTAATTGAAGCATGGTGACAGCTAACCTAAAATTTGAGCCAAAAAAATCTTTCCTTTTTGTCTTTTTTTGCAATGTTTTACATTAAAAATAGAATAACTTAACGATTCCTATTCTCCAAGCAAGAATCTAAGGACACCTTTTACTGAAAACAAACATGTTCAATTATGTTCCGATTAAACATAAACAAATGTCATTCGTCCCAAACGGCGGGAAATTCAAACTTTACAATGTTCTAAACGGTTTAATTTTTCCAACGCCTACTCAACCCAGGATTTTATTTGAACGCGCGATATATGTCCCCTTCAATGTATTTACAACAATTTTCTATCAATGTATTTAAATAACATGGAAAATGTCTCATCACTTTTTACCTGTGTTGCCAAATATTTTAGCAATCATCAGGTAATAGTAACAAATATACTAATATACAAGCTATCCCAGAACTGCCTCCCCATAGAAAACAGGCATGTGCGGACAGCAAAGGAGACTCCAAGATGACTAAAATAAATTTTCCTGAAACTCACATAACCGAATTATGAAGTTTTCAATTTCACCAATCCCAGCAGCTCGTCGTCAGGTGTTACTAAAAAATCGGACAGGTTGCTAGACAGCAAAAATAATTATTGATGTCGCAACAATCAGCGAAAAGTTTACTTGGAATTTTGACTTCGAAACCCAGGCAACGCAAAATTGAGGTCATCCTACTTTGGTGGTGCTCAACTCTAATTGGTCAAGTTTAGGATGTCTTTTCTCGATTATCGCGTGCGATAGGACTTTTTTTCTTTAAAATTCAGATTACCAGATTTACCCAAATACTCCTTTTTTTCTCTGGGGAAGCAGTTCTGGGACAATCTGTATATGGAGGGAAAACTTGAAAATTATTTAATCATCTGATATTGCTTCTGTTGAGATATCTCTTGTATCCAAAACTTGCAATATATCACCTTATTGTTTGTACTACTGAATCAATTTACTATTATACTCTTTTCTATTCTGTTGTAGGATATGGAGTCCCCAGTGATCTTTGGGAATCAAAGCGAAATACAAAATATTTGCTCCTCCCTTTCGTACAACAAAACAAACATCTCTTTTCTCAACAATTCTTATGTTTCTCCACAAGTGATTCTACCTTATCTTCAAGATGCAGACCTCATTTATCAACTTTGTCTTTCTAACAGTTCTAACTCTTCTTATTGTCTACTACAACTGTACAAAATTAGAAAAGAGTCAAACATGTCCCTGGCAGTACACGTGTTAGGTACGTATTACATCTTTAATTCCATTTATCAATACAACTCTTTAAGGCTCGTGGAATTCTTTGTCCCGCATGGAAAACTTATCACCATTCGTTGTTGTCGAAAAACGAGTCAACTTGCACCACTTTCCTTTAAAATTTGGAAAACAAAACGCCACCGAAATAGATATGGTAGCAAACACGATTGAAGATGATTGCTGTGAGGAAAAATTTCTACAAATTGCAAACTACTTCCAGCACTTCTTCAACGCAAAGTATTCCACTAACCCTTTAAAACCGCGACACATGTTTTAATTTTTAGCATCGAGATTGTTCATTTTCAAAAACTGGGTCATAGAGAAAATGATGGTAAATGGACTGATTTGTTGGGCGCAATTGTTAACCAAGAAGTTGATTTGGGTCTAGCTAGCGTGATAAAGACACAAGAAAGATATTCTGACATGGCGTTCACGCATAAAATTTTGACATCTATGTAACTAGTACACATTATACTAGTACACATGGTACTAGTACAAAGAGGGAACTAGTACAGGCTGTACCAGTACACATGGTACTAGTACACATGATACTAGTACACATAGTACTAGTACACATGGTACTAGTTCACATGATACTAGTACACTTATACTAGTACACATAGTACTAGTGCACATGGTACTAGTACAAAGTGGAAGATAGTATCACGAAAAATTACAATTTCAGGCGGAACATCTACATAAAACATCAACAATCTACTGAATTGAGAGATATATTTTTGATTCCTTTCGGTAGCAAATTAATTTTGTGCGTCATCGTGACTGGAATGATCTTCTGCATCATGACGGCCATCACAAATAAAGTTGCTAATAGAATTACCAAAAGACAAAATAATGATACACTTGGGGAAGC
The DNA here is from genome assembly GCF_963966145.1 of Tenebrio molitor. Lineage (NCBI taxonomy): Eukaryota > Metazoa > Arthropoda > Insecta > Coleoptera > Tenebrionidae > Tenebrio > Tenebrio molitor. The sequence goes on along the minus strand of NC_091053.1, from coordinate 18,612,211 downwards.
AACTGTTTGGTGCATTGCTATTTTCACGATGCAAGGAAGTACTTGGACACCAACAACGTATTCCGGAAACATCATTCTGATAATTTCTCTGGCATTTGCTCTGGTCATTTTCAATTCTTATTCGGCGTTTATCACTTCAATACTATCTGTTGAAATCGCGAGTATTCGCTCAGTTGAAGACTTGCTGGAAAGCAACTATAACATCGGCTACGTCAAAAACAGTCAAGATGAAATATATTTAAGGGTAAATATTATATGTTAGTGCCACCACTGTTGACCCAGTTAATGACATTTCTGAGTAAAAAGTGTACAGGTTTCGTTTTTAGTCGATCAATGACACGCAACTACAACAAATTTATCTAAGGGGCTACCTCCACAACACCGTTGTTAATGTCACTCACGGATTGCTTAAAAGTCACGAAGGCTATTATGGATTTTTTGCGTCTACTATCAAGGCAAGGAAGGAGTTACAGATTGTTAATAATTACAAATGCAATTCTGACATCGTGGAAATACCTGTGGAAAAAACCAAAAATGCAATCGCTTTTCCGTTGGCAAAGATGTCACCTTACCGAAAAATTTTCGATTTAAGGTAAGTAAAGTATCAGAGAGTTGTTTGCGAAAACTGTGTATTACTGCATGCGTATACTGCGTTTATACAATAAAGGAAAAGTTTAAAATCATTGACAACATAAATATGTTAAAGGATCGGTCCAAAAAGGGATCCTTGAGGTACACCAAAAAGAGCTTTAGTTCCTGCTGAACGACAATTGAACAGTTCTTCTATTGCATTTCAGTACACATAACTATTTGTTATTATAAAAAATATTAGCTTAAATTTTGATAATAATTTTTTTTATATTTTAGTTTTGTATTATTAACAAACTAATGTTTTAATCTCTATTTTTTTAATACACAAGCTATTTTTTAGCATCATCAAAATGTACGAAACTGGAATGTACAAGTACTTCCATTCGTTGATCATATCGGACTTACCTAAATGTGAAGACAGAAGAATTTTCCGGAGTGCTCACTTGCCAGACTTGTCGTCAGCATTCGGAATTTTAATTATCGGCATTCAGCTTTCTCTCATTATTGCAATTGCAGAATGTCTGTGGAAAAGAAAACGAAAAATACGTCACGTAATTAAGAAGAAATTTTCTTGCAAAAATAACCTTGCTGGCCATGATCAAAGTAATGAAAAATTATCGAAGCAAATCCACCATCCATATCAGAATTAATAATAAATTGTTAATTAAAAAAAAAAAAAAAAAAGCACCAAATATACAGGGTGTATCCGAATTGGACCGACAAAATTTCAGGGCAGATTCTATAAAAAAAAATAAGCATAAAACTCTTAATACATATGGGGCCAAAAATGCTTAGTTTGCGAGATAATTGACTAAAAAGTTCTAGCAGCAACAAAAGGAATCGGGTGAAATTTTTTGATGAAAATAAAAAGGAGTTACGTAAAATTTACAAAAATTGTCAAAATTTCGCCCCCGTGTTCAATGCACAAATAACCCCATGGAATTCAAGAAATTCAGATCGTAATTGTTTTTACGTTTTTGTTGATTATCTCGCAAACTAAGCGTTTTTAAGAGTTTTATGCTTATTTTTGATCGTAGAATCTGTCCTGATAGTTTGTCAGTCGAATTCGGATACACCCTCTATAAAAATATTTATCTGATTAACACTATGCACGAATTTACAGTGTGGATTTAGACTAAAAGCATTTCATGATATTTGTCCTTATTTATTTTTTATTAGTTTTAGAAAAAATATTTCATTTTTACCTTAGTAGGTATACAGGCTGTTTGATGAAAAACGGCTCAACCCATAACTGTTTTATTTATGAGCCGATTTCAATTAACAAAAAAATCAAAGATATGGTTTTTCAAGCGCTACAAAACAGCCATAAAATATATTTTTTTTGCGTTATCTTCAATAGCTAACGATAGTCAACTTTTTTTTATAGATGGACACATGTATTTTTTTAGGCTTGGTCTGGTAAGGTTTTCTTTTCTGAATCTAATGATGTATTGAAAGTTATCATTTGGTTCATGGCTAACTGAAAAAAAAATAAAACAATTTTTTTGTGGTGCAGCTTATTATAAAATTCTTATGAGTGCCGTGAAAAACAATCGGAATACAAAGTACGATGAATGTAATCTAAACGTCAGCTTAGAAATTTTCATCTGCTTTTTTAAACTTTTTTTATTTAAGTATAAAATAACAACATTGTCAGTTATGCAGGATAGCAGTTATTTGACTATTATTTTATGTTATTATAATAAAAATATAAATATAAATATAGCCTAAGGGAGTCCGTTTCGGCTCAGGGACGCGAGGGTCGTGGGTTCGATTCCGACCCAGGGCGAAATTAAAAAAAAGGGCTATATTCTGTCTCGTGATTCGGAAGTCACGTTAAGCCATTGGTCCCGGTCTATTGAGTTGGTCATCATGCCCCTCATAGATTTGTAAACCAGTCCTAGACTGTGTAACAAATTTTAATTTTTTATTATTTTTTCTATTAAATTTTTGTTTTTGACTAATTACGATTTTTATTCCAAGAAAATAATATTAAAACTCTTCAAGATTGCACCTGAAAATTTTCAAACTCACGCTTGACATTTGTTGCTATTTGTATTCCAATTGTTTTTCACGGCACACTCGAAAATTTCATAATAAGTTGAACCACAATTAAAAATTGTTTAATTTTTTTTTCAGTCAGCTATGGACCAAACGATAACTTTTAATACACCGTTAGATTCAGAAAAAAATACTTTACCAGACTAAGCCTAAAAAAACTACATGTGTCCATTTAAAAAAAAAAGTTGACTATCGGTAGCTACTGAAAATAACACCAAAAAAATTTTTTTATAGCTGCTTCATAGCGCATGAAAAACCATATCTTTGGCTTTTTTTTGTTCATTGAAATCGAATAATAAATAAAAAAGTTATGGGTTGAGGCGTTTTTTATCAAACAGCCTGTATACATTTGCTCTTAATGTCTAATGTAGGTATACTAAATGTAAGTGTGTGAATACAAAGCTAAATATGCATTGTTCTTATTTATTTACTAAAATAATAATAAATAATATCGAGTGTTCAAAAAAAAAGTTAAATAGCACTAAGAAATGAAAATCATGAAAACTGTCGTTGGTTAGTTTTAAAAAGAACTGTTCTGTGCAAAAGGAATAACTCACTTGACTACAATTTTTTGAACGCTTTTATAAAACCAAAATAATATCTTGATTATCAGGTATAGTCCTACAGAAACTCTAGTGGAATTCGACTTTGGTTGTAAATTTACCAACAACAACCGAAGAATAAGATTTTATTATCAAGTAATAACCTTTGTCACAAATACGAGTACAACTACCACTACCTGTAACATCCCTGCTTGAAGCGAACATTGCGAACCCCACACTGACAACCCTCATTAGCATTTATTAGTAGGATTATTGCTGGAGCCTAAAATTCTATTTTTCAAGTGACAAACATAAATTTACGACCAAAGTCGGGTTCCACTAGAGTTTCTCTAGGACTTTTTTTTATAAATGGACGTGTCCCAATAGGAAAAATTACAATGAACTACACATTTTCATCGTAAACGAAACCAATAAAATCAGTGTTGTTTAATGTTAATAAATTTTAAAATAAAAATAAAAATATTTTTTGTTCGACACTGTCAGAATTTGAGAATTTTCTCCTGTGTGAACGGATTTTGATAAATGTCACAACTTGTCAAAACAAAACGTCAAGCTAATTGTAAAGATTTTAAGCGATTTGGAGTCTTTAAGGGTCTCGTCGAACAAAAAAACGTTGTATTCAACTCGTTCTTGTGTAAATTGGGTTTTTTGGCATGAGTGGGCCAGTTTAAAACGCGAGTGAACCGCTGCAGCATATTTGGCACATACGGAGTGCTCTTAAACTGGCCCACTCATGCCAAAAAAGACCAATTTACACGCGAAGTCGTTAAATAAACTACTATTTCAGAATAAGCAAAAAATTTAAGAGGAAACAGCACACGGTTTTAAAAAAATCAATGAAATAATAATTAAAAAATACACAAGCTTTTCCTTACAATATTACCATAGAATATTTAGGGATTCTTTTTTTTTACGTAAGACAAAAATGTTTATTTTAAGAGCATACCTAAGTCAAAAAATACACATTTACGATAAATTTTGAAATACTACACAATTTGTATTATATGAAGCACTTACACGGTACTTTAGGTATGTGGGTCACTGCAAAACACAATTTGAATTGAAAAAATAACAGAGTAACTGTTATAAGCCATTTTGTTATCAGATGAAGAGTGAAAACTAATGAACAACTAATGAGCTTTTAACGTATTGAAACATCTTGAAAGTTGAAAATTTGCAAATAGTCGTAGTATCTAGCCTGTGGCGTTGTTGCGATGGTGCACTAGGACTCCGTGCTTCCAAAACTTAAGTTTAATCACAGGTAACAGTGTCAAAAAATCGGGAAAAAGTTATTTAAATCCTGCCAGAGATTAGTAAAGGTGTACTTGTATTTTGTTGATTTATCTGCCTGTCTGAAAACAAATTAAATATTTAATTCCTTTAAAAACATTATACTGGGTGCCCCAAAATTCATGGAACAACTCAATGGGGCAATGTCAACTCATCTTAGAAGATAACGAGAAAAATAATTTAAAAATTCTGTACCTTTTAAATTTCAAGATATGGGGGCTCAAAAGGTGCAGTTTTGATCTCATTTATTTTAAATATTAAAAAAGATTTTTTTCCCTACCGGTTAGAAATATAGGCTGTGCATACCTCATTTGAGGTGAGAAAATTCAACTTTCTCGCTAAGGTAAGAAAGTTAATCATGAAATGTTTATGGTAAAACTGTACCAAAATACAAATGTCAAAAGTGTCAAAAGTGAAATAAGTTATTGATAAATGAAAGCCAATTCAATAAAGCAAGTTGGTAGATCAATCATATGATCTGGAAAATAAACAGATAAGCTAGGTACCCTGTACCCTGTTTATATCAAATTTTCGAGCAAACGTCAAATCTTCAAATGCGATGACAAGTTAATTAAACAAATAACCCAGCCTACTATTCAATTCTCAAAATTTTCGTTTTAATCAAGAATATAACCATCTTTTTTTGACTTTTTTCAACGAAGTTGTGCCGGTAGGGAAAAAAATAGGATTCAAACCTTGTTAAGAAAGTGCCCTTGCAGACCTTAGGCACTTACAAACCTCGCCTATGGCTCGGTTTATAATCTTTGCCTGCGGTCTGCAAGAAAGCACAATCTTACCTTGGTTTGAAATATACTATTAACTATTTATCTTTTACTAGCCAGTGGCATAATAATTCTGAACGATTTGTACCTGATATTTTAGTGACTACGTAACAACGTACTGCTAAGTTGTTCCGCGAATTTTGGGGCACCCAGTATTATTAAAAGAATGTGTTAGTCATGAAAAACAAATCAGTGTCTTAGCTTAGTTCATGCAATTTTTATATAAAGACATATTATTTGCTAACTGTCGCGTGCCCATCACAAAATAGAATGTCGTAAAAAATTATTTCGAATCCCTGGGGCAACTCATCAAGATTTAAGTTCATTTGATATGATATGATCATTCAGGCTTAACTCTAAAGTAAAACCATGTTGGGACATTTTAAAACGCATAACGTTACTGTTGAATGTTAATAAACAAATGATAATAAAAAACTAAATGACGGTAAAGAAATTAGGTACATTTCAAATAAGAATTAAATTAAAACAACTGACTTTTGTCTTTCATTGGTAAATTTTTGGCATTTTTTTTGTTATATGGGATAAGTTATTCAATGGTCAAATTCTCTAATTAATTACTATTGTGGGATTTCTAATACTGTTAACTCGAAAGTCGATTATTATACCATTAACGTAAGAATTTCTGATTTGGTTAGATTTTTTTTTTGTAATATCTGCAAACACAATCATTACAAAATGTTGAGGAATTTTAAAACGAAATTAATTTTCAGGTTAACATTTAGTATAAAGAAAAATTTATATATTGGCTGAGTCAAAATGATTGTAGATAAGTATGGCAACTATGTACGAGAATTTATGTGGCAACTGTGTGTCAAAAAAATCAGGCAAATAAAACTCTTGAAAATGTAGACACTCGTCCGTGCGGCCTTGTGCCTAACTTTTTCGCGAGTTTTATTTGTCTCGTAAAATCCACTTATCTTATATTAATATAATTCTAAGACATTAATAACATTAACAAAATCTTCTGTTTGAGCCACTCATTTACGAGTATAATCTCCATCAGTCCTTTTTTTTGTCCGGAAAGTTAGTTTTTATTTGCCCACATAGCAAATATTTTATAAAAAAAAAACTCCATCCGAAATCCAAAGACCGTTGCCTCGACTTCTGGTGAGATGCTTGCATAAAACTTTGCAAGAAGTGGTGAACAATATGGCCACTCTAAACTTTTTCGTTTTACTTGGGATGAAAGTGCTTAATCTATCATAACAAATCTTTCAAGGTATCCATTCGGATTTTGGGTGATGGTCACTAAAATTTGTTCAACGTTCTTTTGATTTGGGGTTAACATTTGCGATACCTCTGGAGAATATTTTTTCTATTTAACATGTTTCTATACCATGTAGAGAAGCGTAGATCCTTTTTCTAAAAAAAAAATGATACAATAATTATTACCTACAAATGTCAGTATGATTCATGTATCGTGTAAGGCATTTGGTTCTGACGATTCTAAAATCTCTTCTTAACCTAACTTGTTATGAAATTACTGATTCGTCTAAGATTTCCTCATACCAATATGGATGTCGTGTCTCGTGTGTCGACAAACCCTTTTTAGAAAGATATTTTATCATAAGACTTAGATTGTAGATAAATCTTACTGAACAAGTGAAAATAAGTTTTTCTTATTTTTATTATTTTTTCATTTTATAACTGCTTCTTGTTATTATTACCACTCGATAAAAAAATTTATGGTACAACGAAACCTAGGTTCATCGTTCTCGCAAATATTGTCCGTTCCGTTTAGTACCTAAGCACAGATTACTCATATAAGCAGATAGTGCACTTGACCAGCAATGCATTGATTGTAGCGGTCCAAGATTCTTGCCGCGGTAGCTTTCGTTTGGTTCGCGAGAATTTAAAATGTGAACCGATCGACGCGGAATACTAAAATTGTAAATAAAGCAATTAAAACCAATATATGAGTTCTAATCATTTCTATTGATGTTATGTCCATAAAAATGATACAGAAAATAAAACCAGAATAAAATATTAACGTAATATATTTTTCAAAAAGAAAAAGAAAAGAAAAAAAAGGAAAACAATTCAAACAAATCAATTATTCTAAATAAAACACTCAAAATGAAAACGGGCTAACCATGCAGACTTAATTGTGGCATGAAATAAATTTAAATTTTGTTGTAGTGAATTTAAACCACAGTTTTCTTTATACCAATTAATTGTAAGTTATTATTAGGCTTTGGTTCTAAAGATATTATGTTATAGTCAATTATAACTATTATATTAAGAAATAAGTAGAATTTTATTCATAACAGGCCATATATAAAACATACATAATATATTTTTATTTTAAAATATAAAAGATTTCTTCCAAATCGGGTGATTGGGGAATTGTCCCGAGAATTGATGCAGCATTACCCCGTTGAATTGCCAAACTTATTCTTTGGGTAAGATATAATGTCGATTTATTGTCATTTGACATGCTGCTTATTTTCTTCCCTAACAATGTAATAAATGTTTTTGCATCTGCTCCCCAAGGGCCTAAAGTTTCCACAGAAAATGGCAGAAAACAAAAGCGAGAGAAAAGTTCTTTATATTTATTTCTCTTGGCATCTTCACCCAAACGAGCAGCATCACCAGCCTTCTTGCTTGTCAAAGGAACATAAGTAGCTGCTAGAGTATCTCTGCACGTAACATCCCATAAGAGAGCCTTGCCACCTTTACAAGGTACGAGGGACATACCATCAGCCCGTTTACCGTCACTTCTGCAACATCCTGTAGGTTTAAGGATCGATGGAATTTCAGCTGATACTAAAGCTCTTTTTATAAGGTCATTGATGTTTCCATGGCGAGAACGTCTTCCTGTACTTTTACGACAAGATAGTCCATGATGACCAAATTTATCTGCAGGTTCGCCGCAAATACAGGTATGAGGTTCGCACACAGGTTGACCCGTTCGTAATGCAACGGCTATACGAAAAGATGAGTCGTCCAGAAGAGTTCCAAGAGATGATGAAGGTAAGCAATTCAACCAGGCACCAGATTCTTTTTGTTGAGTAGCAAGTAAACGTGCTTTATCTCGAAGATTTTCTGTATTAGACGATAGTGTCCAAATTGCGAAGACAAATTTGCATATCCCAGTCACGTTGTGAAACGCTATTAATTGGTTCCTTCCTACTTAATTTTGACCAATGACATAAAGCTTCAACAAGGACTGTATCTGATGATTGAGAGATATAGGCAGGTAAAATTGTAAGCAGTAATTTTGCAACTCCATGTATGGAGCCTAGAAAAGAGGAGTAACATAAAGATGTCAACTTGCGGAATCCTAAACCTCCCAAAGATACTGGAAGAGTAGATTGAGACCAAGAATTTTCATTGAAACTACAATTACAGATATCTTTCAAAGTTTCTTTTAAAAAAGTGTCATATTCAATAAGATCGTTATTAGATCTCCAGCAAGGGGAACAACGTAATAAGTAAGTCATTCGAGGTATTGATAAAGAATTTTTTAAGAGAAAATAAGCTGAATGAGAAGGTAAAAATTTTAAACCATTAGAAAAACGTTTGAAGGTGTTAATTTTTTCTTTAATTGATTTACTGATACCACCATTCGTTAAAGGACAACCCAGAAGAGAAATGTTGTCAAACTCTTGAAGTGAAATTCCAGGGGCTATATTACTGAAATCATTTAATAAATTCGACTTTATTGTCGTATTATCAGAAATTATTAGAAGTTCACATTTCTTATAATTAAGTAATAAACCTATTTTTGAAGATAACTCAATAATTTTTTGAAAATCATTAAAAACAATACTAGGATCATCTGCTAAAACTCCATCATCCAAATACCAAACATTAAATTCTGATTTTAAAGATTTAATCACAGGATGAAGCGCAAGACAAAAGAGAACGGGACCCAAAGGATCTCCCTGTTGAACACCTGTTTCAGAAAGTATTATTTTGTTTCCATATGACAAAATTGTTGGACCAAAATAACATTGAGTAAGATAAGGCAGAAAAGCAGGAATTAGCTCACTTGCTCTGTATAGAACAGCTGTACGAGAAATCGTATTAAAAGCATTGAAAAAATCAATTTTTAAAAACGCTTTAACTGAAGAATGGCTGTATGATAAATAGTTTCTTGCTGAATGAGCTCCTGCTTCTGCTCCATATTTTGTACCAAAACCTAATTGTAAGGAATTTAGAAAACTTCCCATCTGTTCAGAAATCCGTGTGCAAACAATTTTAGCAGCTAATCTTCGTAATGTACAACCCACAGCTATTGGACGGATTCCTCCATCTTTTTTACTAAGAGCACAAAGTGAGGCCCCATAAAGAATCTGACTAATTTCTAAAGGTATTAAACCAAGAAACATTAAATCAATAATTTTAGCCAACGAAGAAAGAAGATTCGAAGATGATAAACCAAGTTTATCCGAAATTAAATCCTTTAAATGTTGAGGTTTCAAGGAGTCTAAACCACCAGCTCAACCAGGGTAAAAAGACATAATAGCATTGTAAACTTCATTTGAAGTAACAGAAGAACAAGATGAAAGTCCATCAATTATATTAGGTTTAATTGTTTTTTCTTGAGGCTTCGGATGTTTTTCTTGTAGTTTTAAAAAAGTTGTTTCATCATTTGGAGCTAGAGAGTCCTGGGAACATAAAAGACGAATTGCTCCTCTTAAATCACCATCAGACAATTTGGATTCAATTTTTTTATAATATTTTTATATTAAGTATATATTTCTATATTTTCTGGGTTAGGCCGTTTTATCTTTTACACTACCTCAAATAAATGCTTCACAAAGTCACAAATGCGATACATTCAATAACTTTCTGTTTTTAAGTGTTGGGCAATTTATGTTGCGGTTGTAATATTTTAATGCATAGTAAATTCTCATGTGGACATACAGTTTTAGAGAATAATCTAAGGGAAAATTCTTCTTTATCGTATTTATTTACAAAACCAACTAAACAGGTTTTTAAATTCGTGCAAACCAAAACAAAGACTTGCGCACTGAAATTGGAAACAATTCGAGGTCCGAGTGCACTATCTGTTTATATGAGTAATCTGTGACCGCTGTGACCTAAGTAGCTCTAAATCTTCAATCTTCCCCGCATCTATTGTTTTCCTGTATTTTTAGTTTTCGGCGAAAACGACACAAAGGTTTTATTGCAGTCATAAGGTAGGTAATTCCATGCAAATCAACAATGTTTAAATCCAGATTTAATAACTGTTCTTACGTAAAGATTAAATTCCAAGTAATGTGGACAAATCTGATATAATAAATAAATTCTACTAATATCATAATAGTTATTTAATGAAGAATATAATATTTTGTTCTGCCATCTGAGTAGGTAAACAAATTAAGGTGAATGTGATAGAATAAATCTCTAATACACTTGCAAATAACCGACTGTCCGAATATCAAATATATAATATATATATATAATATCAATAAATTTTAAGATAATTGAATGTTAAATAACAACTTCAAAAAATGGGAAAAATAAATTTTTCGAATAAAAAATAATACTGCGTGAGCAACAATTACTGTTTGAGTTGACAATAAAACTATGGTGACTTTTTTGCGTCCCTGTTGGCTAAATTTGTCACACAACCGGAAGTCACGTGAATTTGATAGGTCGCCGAAAATGAGCTAATGTGTGATGTGAAACAACGCGTTATTGAAAAATGAGTTAGAGCGAAGAAAAGGCATTTAATTTAAAAGTGCTGCTCCAAATAAAATAATAACTCCCGTTATCAATAAAAGATTACAAAAACCAAGCGTTTAAATTTAAAATGTAATGACAATCACACAAACGGGAACAGGTACAATTCACAATCTTGCCAATTTCAGGGAAATTGGCACGGAAATTTTTACCCCAAGCATTGATGCTTTTTAAGCGCGTAAAAAAATTGTTTGGACTCTTTCGGCGCCTGTAAATCCGCCCTCTATAAATCAATTTATGTAATTTTTATTATTTGACTCATTGTAAAATCTACAATTTGTACCGTGAAACTTAAAGACACCGGAGACAAACCCCACCGAATTTTCGCACGGATACTCTGTATTTAGTATTTACGCAAGACGACATAACCTCATCTAACTTTGACAGCTTCGACCTTTTGAATGTTGGGTTAGTTTATTTTCATTTCTCGAACATCACGAAATTAACATGCAGACATAGGAAGTGCCGAAAAGAATGTTAAAAACATCTCCATCAATCTCTAACGGATGATGTGAGTTTTAACTGAAGTCACCACCGAGTGACGAAATCAACTCGCATTTTGTAGGGGAAGCAGGTTGAAGATGGAATCGTTTGTCACTACGTTTCTCAAAACGGAAATCACAGCAATACCGAGATTATTAGACAAATATATCGGAAAATATTACAATAACACATTATGCAATGGTGCTACTTGGATGCTTTTTTTGTGGTACATATTACATGTGATTTTTGATAGCTTATTGAATGTACATTGTAAAGGACTGAGCATTGATTTTAATATTATCAGTGGGAAATTGTAGGCCTTGTTAAGAAGAATGAAGTACAAGGAATACATTCGTATTCGTCTGCAGAGATCTGTATGGTATCTGGGTTTCTACACTACGGCTTGTATTTATTGCAGTGCAACTTTGTTACGTAATGACATACCAGTTATTTACACAAACAGTCCGTTTGATGGTACAAACACACCCTCTGGTCATTTAATATTGGGGTATATTGTTGTAGCAACATTTTTCTTGCATAGTGCTTTATGGGAGAGGTTAAAATATCGCCACGTGATTGTTGCCACAAATTACTCATGCTTGTTTCTCTTCCTCTTCTTTTCTTATTTTCTTAGGTAATTATTCATAACACGGTTGTTTTTATAATAGAGATCCCAACCTTTTAGATTTGTTGAGGGTGCTTTTAGACTAACAGTTTTGGTATCTTTGACACAAATAGCTTTAGAACTAGCACGATGTATTACCTCACTAGTGAAAAGAAACAAACTTAGTATAAAGGTGACTGGAACATTTTTTGCTGTTAACGTTTTGGTATTGTAAGTGATTGTAACATTTAATCATGATTTGATCAGTTGAGAAAAATTTATAGCTTTATTAATGATCTATTAGTGGTGCCCATTTTGTTTGGCTATCCATTAATAGCGGGATTTTCTCCAGCTGTGAGCATTTTACTCACACTTTTACTGACATGGTTAATACTCGAAACCTACGACTCTGTAAGTGTATTTCATAAGTGTTTTTTCTACTTTTTTCATATTTGGTTTTGTAAGATTATCGCTAAAGCGGTTTTTCACTGGTTCAGTCACACCGAGAGTAACGAGATCATTAAATGCGATCGAGACATATTCGAATGTTCTCTTTTTCCTCCCAGAAATGACGCAACTTACAATTTACAAATTTTGCGCAAGGAAATGATAGAAAGGGAAGAAAGGTAAAGTTGTCACTTCTCTTAGATTTGAATAATCAATTGTTCAGCTTGTAGGTCTGTGTCACTAAGAAAGCCAAAAAACAGAAATATGGTTTTTCAAACACTAAAATGTTGGATGGGGTATGTAAATTACATTCACAGTTTTGAACTGGTATCGTTTTAGGCATGGTGGCCATAAAACGTAAATTGAAGGAGAAACGGCAAGGTTCGCCTCCTTTGGACCAAGAAAAACTTTTGGAAAATAATTCAGGGCAAGAAAATAATGCAACTAATGCCAAAAACAGCGATCCCACTACTGACCACTTGACTACAAATGCAGAGGAAGTTGTTGGTGGTAGACTCGAATTTAAAATAAATAGTAGTGATGGGATTGATCCTAACCTTCACAATTCGAGCAAATGCAAAAAAGATTAATACACAATTTTTTCTATCAAATTTTCGTAGATTAAAAAACGTATTTTGCTTTACAGTTGTGTTGAACTACGTGTTCATGATTTCAGACGTGGATTTTGATGTGGAGGAGTCAAGTGGCTTTTTAAGATTTTTCAATTCATTGTAATTGTTCTCAAATTTTGCAAATGCCTATTTTTGGAAGCTAAATAAATATTTATATCGCCGTCTCATGTATTTTTTTGGGTTTTTGTTGCTTTCGTGTTTATATGGCGTGTCCCAGATTTAAATGGATTAATTTTGATTGGTGGCAGAACGCCTCAACAGCATGTTTAAATATATTTTTCTTTGTAAATACGTGGGGCTTCTTGTGGCGAATCTGGTTTTTGAAAACCAACCCGTACTGATCTAGCTTCGAGTACCTACCTATAATTTTTATCAATTATTTTATATAATATCTATAAACATCCAGCAATGATGGGTTTAAAATTGTTAATCATTAAATCATTTGAGGTTAGGACTGTTAGGAGAAGGAGGATGGTATCAAAAGCAGAACGTGCATTACTGCATTATGGGCATGGGCAACTAATAAATTAGCAACGAAGGAAAGGAAAAATTTAGACACTTCTGTAATATGTAGTTATTTGTACAACTAGTTATGAAAATCTTAGTTTTTTCACGAATTTGCAGATTGATTAAAGAGGGCGTAGCTCGAGTTTATCAAGCAAATAAGTGAAAAAAGAGACTTTCATAACGTGTTGTACACACTATTTTTTTGCATATCGATCGAAGTTGATAAATTTGGTCTACAAGGATTTTTGAAAAATTACAAAAAAAAAAAATAGGTATGCTTTGACATCATATCCAAGGAGATGGAATAAAATGATGCGAAAAAGTGCTACTTTCACTACCATTTTGCGTGTAAAAAAGTACCACTTTCATTACGATATGCAAAAAATTGTGCGCAATAAACAATGCACCGTCCACGAGCCGCCTCGAGGAGATCACGCTCCAGATATGGATCCCGGAACTTGGAACTGCGGGGTACCAGGTCCAGACCCAGATCTCATGACAGTCGACGCAAGCATCGCAGGTTGGGGAAGGAGAGACGGCGTCATCGTCGTAGGACCCCGAGGTCGACAACGGAGGGTCGTTCAGGGAGAGCTCGGAGGCGACACCCGAGCCAGAGTCGTACCAGCTCCTAGCGCACGGAGGAGACGGTCCCGCGTCTGAGTGAGATTAGATTTAAGAGAATGTCGGACGTGGTAAGATGGGTAAGACAATGAAACGAGGTAAGCGACGGGACCTTTTGCAGCGGCGTCATCAGCGAATTTAATCCTTTAACGGCCAATATTCATGACTAGCGCGATGCAGTCGATGAGTACGCCCATATCTACGGTTAGACGGTAAAGTAACGAGCCATTTAGCCCTATCAAAATTGCGGGAACCAGTAGAGGTCTGGTACGGAGGTCTTCCGACTCATCTTTTCACCTGGGCCGAGAGGAAAAAGAAGTTAACGCAAAATTTCGTTCCGAAACGCGATCTCCTCAGCTTGTTATTTAATATGTTCGCTTGCGTCCCCAAATCGCACAAATCGTCGTCTTAACTCGCGCGAATCCATCAATTGAAAATTCCACTGAGTCCGGAAGACCAGGTAAAGTTGATAATGGGAAGGTATCAAGGACGAGAAAATGAAATTCATGATTTACGCCGCGGAAAATAAAGACCTCAACACCCTTATCGGCCTCTTAAAAACGCCGAAATCATCGGTTACGTCATCGGCGTCAGACGCGACGCTGTCAAGTACCTCTCGGGTTCCAACAGGAACACAACAAAACCAAAGTCGAACAGTACCTAGAGTAAGATGCTTTACGTGAAATTAACGGGCCACGTACGCCGCGCCGCTCGAATTTCATTTCTAGGCCGGGACCCCAACGTAAAATTCTTCAAAACCCATTGTGAGAAAAGTAGGTGACGACGCATAATTGACCCTGGTCCGGAGAAAATGAACTATTTATCACATTAGTATCGATATGTCTTGTACGCTTTGCAGAAATTGTGAGGCCAACTCAGGTGTAGGGTAGAAGAGTTGTCGTTTCCGAACGATTTGTACGTTGCTGGGATTAATGCAAATCTTACAAATTTAGGTAGCACACCATGGCGCCGACAGTAATAAACAAAGACCTTTCGCCGACTTCCGGGAAAAATACTGATAAATAACGACCGAAACGGGACACGAAACTCATCATTCAACCACTTGACGACTCGTTACCAAACGATACTATGGGAAGATGTTTATATTTTAAGCAAAATCGAACCTGACACCGGCAATCAACTGTTTATTCGTGAGCTATGCGTCACGGGATGAATCAAAAATTATCAAATGTTTATGCGGAGATTCGAGGCTTAATGACCCATCTGCGTGCCCTTCACACGTCTATGCGCGATATTTACGATAAATTATACGATTCCAACAATTAAGCGGAATATCCACGTGAAATTTCGACACGAATACGACGTCGAATATTCGGAAACGTGCAACTGAATGCTCCATAACGGCTGCGAATCGGTAAATACGTTGACCAAGTTAACGTGGAGATAGAGGAATCGGAGGCAATCGCGGACCTTTTGGATGTCCTCGATGAGTTCCCAGAGTGCGGGACTGATACTATTTCTGAGACGGGGCGCGTTGGGTACTTCCTTGGCGGAATGCACGTCACCGATCAACCACCGGTACCGGCCGCGATCATTTTGGTTTTGAACGGGACGAAACCCCATCCCATACGCCGCGTTTATCACCTAGACGACCATTGCGAGTACTTACGGTGTCCACTTGGCATTATCAATGCTCCGGTCGGATTTTAGCGGAGAATTAATATGGTAGCGATTTAACAATCTCGACGACATTTCAATCCCCGAAAATAGTCCCGAGATAATGTAAACCCAACATAACCCCGTCGCCTGACCTTGTATGAAGTACCTCGCCTTTTGTCTCGTTTGTTTGTTACACCGCGGGTGTGAAGGAATTTAGCATCTGGCTGTGGTTTGGAATCGCATGTTGATAAGAGAGCACCTCTCGTTCTGCTGGAATTGTTTCCGTTTTATCGACATTTTAATATTTAATATTTTAAGGGATCCTACACAAAATACTCGGCAAAATATTAACGTCTATAGAAATACGGATTGATACTGCGCCTATCAAAATAATTCTTTCGCAACAACAAGTGAACTTCGCGGACACGTAATTGACGGTTCTACTATCTATCCAGCCAAGTCCCAGAAAGACGGCAACGGTAAAAGACTTTCTCGTTACGACAAAAATTCATCAAGTACGGAAGTACCTGGGACTTACGAGGTATTTCGCAAATTCATTCCTCGCGATGTCGGAAAATCGGAACCATTGAGTGGTCTGTTACTGAAAGATGCAGTATAGGCTTGGGGAAAATCCCAAGATGAGGTCGAGGTGTTAATGCCTGGAAAAAGTCACTAACTTCGGCACCCATGTTGAGTTTGTGTGATCAAGGAATTTCTCGAATCCGGGTAGTACGACAAAACGAAAGAATTATTCGAGAATTATGCGGTAAAAGGGCGGAATAATTTATAAGATCGCATAGTATAATAATTAGCGGCTAGTGTACGATCTTTACCAATAGAACGTTTACTCATTTTATCGGAAGAAGGGTATAAAATATTTCTTGAGCTATAATCGAGTCTCGCTACAATAGGCGCCCATATCGACAACAATCGGCGGGATGAAAACATTGCGACTATTCGGCTCGGGCTAAATGGCAACGTTGATAAATCCATCGGGATAACTCCGAGCCACGCACTAATGAGGTATCGATTTGTGACACAGGGTCAACTGGAACTAGAGAACCGGGAGACCACCGGTAGAACGGCTGTACGAGCACGGATGGAGCAGGAGACTGCCGAGTACCAGGCTGAGCAGAACGACGTCCGGACGTCGTGGAGGATCTGGTGATGGATCCACAGCGGCAGTCAGTCAGGCCACGGGTACCAGTCGAGCTTTGCTCCTGAGGTGGCGAACCCCTTCCGAGGTAGTGGAGGTGCTGAGCCACGCCCGGGACGAGATAGCGGACCTCCCGGGGACTCCCCGATTGCAGTTGCGGGATAGTGGAGCGGCGGCGGCAGAGAGCAGGAGGCCGTGGATCCACTACGGGGAGAGGACAGTACTGGTCGAGTACTGGACAGGGTCAGGGAGGGTGGTGAGACCCTCTCTGGGGGCTAAGCTCCTGGTCGGTCAGCACTCCGCCTGCACGAGGTAGTGAGGGTCTGACGCGTGGGTGCGGTCAGAGGACGGGAGAACCATTTGCCCTGGTGGTTGTCCACTCTGCCGGCGTGCGAGGCGTCGAGGGCTGATTTGCAGGTGTCTGATGCCCAGGTCACACGGGCCACGCCGGTGCTTCGGAGGTGACCAAACGTAGATTTCGGGCCGAATTAAGCGCCTCTAGTATTAAGTTCGCTCAAAGCGGGGTTATATCGTTCCTTTAGTATTAGTACGTTCCTTAGTTATAGTGCGTTCTTTCGTAGCGTTTATTTCATCCATGTACTATTATTAATCTGTAATACTTGGGCCCAAGTTTGCAAAATTCGCAGGTTAGGCACGCTCCTGGAGATCCACGCAAAACGGCTTTCAGGATCAACAACCAATAACAAATGCATTTCCGCAGTTACTTAGACGGTATCTGAGTTTCAGAGTACTTTTGTCTTGGCAGCCAATTGGACCAGACGAGTGAGGACACTCTGCGGGTCAGGAAAGGCCGTGTTAACCGTGGGACTCCACGAACGCCACGTCAGCACCGCGTGGGCGATCTCGGTGGTACTCGGCGGGAACCGACGGCCCATGACGGGAGCAGGACGAAGTACCGTGCGGGAAGCACAAGGAGAGATACGAATCTACCAGCAAAGGGTCCACACTTGTATCGAGTCGAGGCGGAATTAAAACTCCTTGTTTTGAGACTATTTGTTTCATTAATTTACCGCCCAATCACAAATCCTGCTAACAAAATAAATGATTCTATACTCTGTAGTACATTTTCCCCATGGACAAACAAATCTTCATTTATATTTTTGGTGTAAAATGTAAATGAATAATCAAGGATTTTCTTATTTCGCAACTAGGTAGGTATTTAACACGTCGGCGTACTATGGCGGACAAAAAATTTTGAACGACTTATTCCTTTGACATATAAATGTAATACTGGCTTTATGGTCA
Organism: Tenebrio molitor; assembly: GCF_963966145.1. Lineage (NCBI taxonomy): Eukaryota > Metazoa > Arthropoda > Insecta > Coleoptera > Tenebrionidae > Tenebrio > Tenebrio molitor. The sequence goes on along the minus strand of NC_091053.1, from coordinate 18,593,873 downwards.
ACTAACCTCATTTTTTATTTTTGCCTTTCTTGTCATGTCACCAGTGACAGATTAGTCAATTACAGGTTAAAACAAAAATTTTGGTGTGCCTATGTCGGCTCACGAATGGTGCACGTGGATGAATCTTAATCGTTTCGTCTTTGCCGTCGAAATTGCGAAAGTCGCTGCAGCCCCTACGCTATCGAGTGGTGTAGAATGTAGATACGTACTATCTAGTTCTTAGAGGTTTAGCATCAACACAAAATCAGGAATGTCTTCATCATTGATGAAACCAAATTTAGTTCTATTTACGTCAAGACAGAACGACCCAACAGGTTGTATTTTGGTACGCAAATATCAAAAAATTCAAAGTACAGATCAATCCACAATACTAACAAATTATAACATTTATTTATTAAATTAAAAGTTTAAAATTAAAAAACTTTATATACAACTAAAACTGAAGAAGTCAATACATATTTGATCATTGCTCCATTTTGTTGTACAACCAAGAGCAATCTATTCCTCATGGACAGGCACAGATTTTGGTGATAGTTCGGGGGTGCCTCGTTCTGTTCCACGGAAGACACCCGCCTTCTTCCAGAACCTGGACACCGAACCACCCTCCCAGTGTATTCCCACTACCGCATAATGACATGGATAGTGCCCTTCGATAACACTAAATTCGTCGAAATTTGCCCATACGACATACCCCTCTGGTGAAGGATTACTATTTTGGCGGCTTTAGTAAATTCAGATACGGCTGCCATTGTATCACTAAATTATTATTATAAACTTGATAGACGTTTACTTCAAACCGTCAATTTTTTGATTTAATTTATAAACGTCATAATAACAGTAAAGGGCAGCTTACATTGACATTTTTTGATATGTCAAAATTTGATCGTTCAAAATTTTTTGTCCGCCATAGTACCTATCTACCAAAACCGGAGGTTTCCAAATAAAAATATAATGTTTTGCAGGAATCCATAGTTATCGAAATGATTTCTTTTAAGTTATCATTCATTTCATTTCAACATTTTCGAAATCTTATAATTTTACCTTGACGCCACAGTTTGGTTTTAAACCATAACCCATCTTTTTGAATTTAATTTAAAGTAGGTACGTTTTAAACAGACAAAACAACCTTAAGCAAATATTATTTTCACACTTTATTTGAATAAACAACTTGACGGGATACATATTTAAAAAAAGAGAATTTTCCTAACCTAAAAGTGTTTTATTTTTAACCTAAAGAAAAACATATCAAGTTTTCCAATAATGTTAACATGTAAAATGTAAAGAATCCTCATCCAAAGCAATCGAATATAAAATCAGGTTTGTTACTCCTACATAATAGGATTTTAAAGACTCGTTAATAAAGTCCTACATGAAGTACCTAGGTAATTAATTATGACATAAATACCTAGCTATTATCATTGTCTAAGTAGAACTAGTCGGTCAACCTGTGAATTTTGTTAATAGTAATGGACGTAGCTACCAGAGGGCGATGGACTGGAAAAGTCGCTTCTCCAGTGTTGATAAGTGGTTTGAAACATTGCTAACATTTGAACCGAGGCGCTCGGTTTAAACTTATTGCGCTAAATAAACCAGATGACGGGACTTTCAAAATTCAAATAAAACAATTGCTTATAAACATAACAAAAAAATATCTATTTCTCGTGGAATATAATTAAGTACATGACATTTTTGATTTACAATTCAAAAATTTCCGATAATAATGCGGAATCTGAAAAAGTGCCCCGAATGCTTGCAGCGTTTCCACATTGAATGGCAAGGGAAATCCTCTCAAAAAGGAATTTCTTTGATTTTGAATCGCCTGATTCCGCGATAAGTCGGTCTCCGCTGACATTAATGAACGGGCTACGTGAATCAGCCTGTATTGTTTGATGCATTTTTGTGCAATTAACTAAAACTGTGAAAATCGCACGACACTTAAAAATAGCCGATAGAAAAATAGAATTCGGTGTCGTTTCTATAACAATATAGAGACTTCCTGGAAATTTTTTGCACCTTGCTAACCCAATATGAATTTAATAAGTGGAAATTTTTTCAGCCAATCAAAATCATTTATTTATTAAAAATCTCAATTTTTTTTCCGTTGTCTAGGATAATTCTGTTATACAACTTGATTTTTTTTTGTCAGAAATTTATAATTTAAGAGGCATAATGTCCGTGTCGTGCCGATTTTCTTACCGAATATGCCCTTGTGCATTGATTAATATCCGGAAATTTTATTCTCATGCATTTCCATAACGTAATTCGCCCTCGTGTTCCACTCGAGCTAATTAATACGTTTTGGAAATGCATTCGAAAAAAATTCCGAAAATAATCAATGCACTTGGGATATTATAAGCGATTATTTCCTTCATGTGTCTAGCAACCAATTGCGTGACAAATATTGACCAATCAAAACGAGAAAACAAAAAATAACCCGATAAAAGTTCTCTAAAGTGCACATTGTGCAATAATCGGATAAAAAATGTCGGTACCTGATTTTTTTTTAAATAAATTATTTTGAATAAAAAGGATTGGAAATAATGCGTTTGTTTTCTTTCTATTCAGGAAATAATCAGCCGTATACCCCTCGTGCAAAATTTTAATATCGGCAAATTTTTTGCTAATGAACTCAAACATCCATAAATTATTCGGTCAGAAGACCAATTATTATCAAATAAAAGCTCTCGACTTCGTCTCGTGCTCTTATTTGATAATAATTGGTCTTCTGACCTCATTTATGGATGTTTTCGTTCATTAGCAAAAAATTTCCCAAAAAAAAATTTTGCACTTGGGATATAATATGTATGTGAAAATAAATCACTTTCTTTTTCTTTGTTTTGGTTTATTTTTATTTAATTCAGTGGTGCATTTTGTTAAAAGAATTACACTAAATACTTACCCTGCTACTCTAAGAAATGGTTGAAAGAATAACAATAAATACATTCATTTTTAGTGTAGAAATGTGACACTTTATTTGGGTAAAAAATAGTGGAAAAAAGTATGGTCAAAGAATACTGGTACAGCTATTAATTAATTTTTTTATACAACTGACATTAAAAGTGACGTTTTTAGTGGAAGCTATGTTGATTAAAAATTGCTCTTTATAACTTACTGTGTTAAAAGTATTTTTAACACTAGTAAAAAAAAAACTTTTAACACTAGTTATTTTTTATTTATTTATAAATGTTAAAGTGGCTCTATTTGTCAATATCTGCGGGAAATCTGTCGTCGATATCGGCATCGTTAACGTCGTTTTCTTTGCATTCCATATTTACGAATGCAATAATGTGGAATTGAAAGTGTTTTCCAAAACGTAATGAAAACTTTTTTGACGTTTCTAATAAACAAATGTCACTACAAGACTAGCTACCTGATTTTTGCCGCAGAAATTAAAATAAACAACAAAAATACGACTGCGTTTTTTAATGCAATGCAAACCAGTTGTATAAAAAATAGATGTATGATGGACGTGTTAAAAGTGATTTTATTTTGTAAGTGGGGTAGATTGGGAAACGAGTGCAGCGAGTTGACCAACCCCATGAACTCACTTTTAACCATTACATCATAAATAACTATTATAAAACTAAGGGCCAATTTACATAAGCCAAATTAAGTTAATCGTAATCAAATGCGAGATTAACTGAACATGTGATCAGATTGAACCAATCGAAGTTTCGGATTCATGGGTTAATCGAGCATTAAAATTTAATTAATTTAATTCTCTTTGTATAAACTGGCCTTAAATGTCACAGTTTATTTTATTAGTTACTATGTCAACTGTTAACTGACAAATTTATTTTTTATAATCTGCTATTTTTACATGCAGTTAATTTCAAAATTATAGAGTACACCTAATTTTCTACAGTGTGAAATGCACTTACATTTTTTGTCAATGATCAATGTCATTTTGACAAACAAAATGCCTAATCTAACCGAAAACGCGAAAGTGCTCATTCTTTCTAAATTAGAAGAAGGGTGGTCGATTCGGAGGGTAGCCCAGCAATATTATTACATCGCGCAGAGGATAAAACAAACAATATTATGGTGTTCTAAAATATCAGGGACGTGACGTTTTATGTTGTCAAACTTATATACCTAACCTATATAAAAAATATGACGTTTACATTTCAAAAAGGCATCGTTACATGTGGAAAAAACTGTAGTAAATAGTCCTCTTGATTTTTCAGGTGAACTCTATAATTTCGAAATTAACTGTACATATTTTATTTAAAAAAATACAGATGAATCCTGCATAATTCTTTCATTGTGGCGATAAATGTTTACAAATAAACTAAGTAAAGTCGAATTTTCAACCATACTGAAAATCAAGAAATAATCCACAACAACCCAGTCCGAGTCCAGCATCCATAAATCCGATATTATACGAATTTTCACGACACAGAACGAACAGTTATGACTGTTTCAGATCCGAACCGTTTCAAATCCGAACATGATTTTTCTGAAGCTTCTCTTTGCTACACTAGACGGCAGCATATTCTTACCCTCACGGTTGACCGACTAGTTCTACTTAGACAATGCTATTATTCATTTGTATTACAGTACAGTTATGTAACAACTGTAAAAACAAGACGCTACTTGTTTCTGTGTAGATACCGAGTGTTCTAAAAAAAATGCGATGAAGATTTTACAAACGCATTTCGTCTTTTTACTGTTAAATAATTTATGGTCAACTGCTTTTTTTAGAAATTCTTTCCAAATTCTTCCAAACGTCACTATCAGTTGTTGCCCCATTTCGAAAATATAATTCTACCATATCAGATGATCATTAAAGTAAAAACTATTGTATCGCACAAAGAAAACTATGAAAACCTAGGTGACTAGGCCTAAAAAGAACTGTTTTTCTTTTTCAAAAGAAGTCACAACACTGCTTGTTGCCAATAAATGACGTCTATAATTTATTTTACGAGGGTCCAACGCCAAAAGAGCAAGCACCGTGTAGTGACCCAGTTTAAAATTTAAAATTTTTAATTCCCGGTACCGCCACGAGAGCGCGCCAAATGGGAAGGTACTAGCGGCTAGACTAGGAACTAAGGGATGGGGTTGGTACTCTTGGCGAGTTGTGGACGCTGTTGAAAAGCGGAAAGATAGGGGGGAGGAAACGGGCTCGCGCGGGCGGTTGAAGGGGGTAGGTCACTTTTGTTTAGTTTTTCGAAACAAACACACCTTGCGAAGAGCGATCCAAGTTTCTAAAATTTGTAAGTTAAATCCGAACAATTACACTACCGTCCCGGGTTGATATTTGGTGTCCCCGTGAAGAATCCGGCAGTTTCTTTTTTTTATCCACACGGGTAATTATTTATCTCACGTTCGTTGTCCGTGGTTTTTGTTTTTGGGACCAGGACCACGTGGTAAGGGTATGTTGTAGATTTGATTTTGTTGCATGCTGTTTCTTTAAGAAGCGCCCATTTGTTAATTTTAAGCGTTATCCCTAAGTTTCTTCCGGGAGGTTCATTTCTTTTTTTCAATCTTGTAATTTCGGAAATTAGTAGCCGTCGTCCGGACCGCGTGCGTCCATTTTGTTTTTCTTGCGCTAACATTGTTTAACGGCACTCGACCCGCCATATTTTTGTTTAGTATTGCCAGCGAGTATTGTATTCCTGTTTAAAGTGTTTTTATTTTATCGTTATTTAACTTCGCGCTTTGTTCTCTTTTATTTCCTCATTGTTTAATGTTGCGTTTTTGTTTTGCTTATGTTATCCTTGTTTAATGTTGCGTTCTGTTTTGCTTATTTTAGCATTGTTTAATGTTGCGTTTGTTTTGCTGGATTTTCTCATCGTTTAATGTTACGCTTTGTTCGATAGGATTGAACTCGGTTTTTTTTTCTTTCTTGTTGTTGCTAGATTTCGGAAAAGTTAAAGTAAAATGTTGTAAGTGCGCCTCTGTGGGAGCTAGGTGGCAATCAGGAAGTCGTGGGGGTGGTTTAGTCAAATTTCTGTGGAAGCTACGGTTATTTAAAAACCGTTAGCGGGGGCGGACCTAGGTCTTCGCTTATGCGGCGGCGGGATGCTTTCGTGAAGCTTCCGTCGAGGTTATAGAGATTTCGGGGGCTTGTCGGGAAACGGTTGGTTGGGGACGGTGGAGCTAAATATTCGCTTATGCTGTTTAGTGATGCTACTCGTACGACCCCGAAACGCTCTGTCACTCTTGCTTGGTCGGCGAAATAGTCTGACGTTCATTAATACCCCGAATATCTATAAACGTCGCTTGATTTCAAGATGACTCTGATTATTCTTCTGAGTCCCCTCGCGGCCGAAAGTTTGTTACCTCCAGCTCTAGGCTCCCGTTGGCGTACCTTGACCGCGTAGTTTCAAATAACCATTTTTGTTGTCATTAATCTAATTGTGAAATATGAGTAATACCTGGGATACGGTTTTTGAAGAGGGTTTTTCATCCGTCCCTGTCTGTAATAACTGCCTTATAATTTGTTTACTTGTTTAGCAAGCTTTAACTGTCATTTTGTCTGTCATGTGCCCGTTTTTCTGTTATTTTAAATATTGTTGCATTCATCTTGTCATTTATTTTTGTGATGTACTCAACTAGTTAATTTCTTGTACTTCGTTAAACTTAATTTCTGTCCTTTGTATTCGTTTCAATTTCTTCTTCATCAAAGTTATTACAGGCATTTTTAATAAAAGGTATTTTGCGTCCCTCACATGTGTGTTTTATTTGCGGCACTCTTCCAACTGGAACCCTCACCGTTTGCATTCCGAACCTTTTTCCGCCAAAAGAAAGACACAACGTAGGGCTCCTCCGCTTCGATGACGATCACGACCACATTTGTTACCGTTTTGCGCAGGTTCAAATATTTGGCGGAAAAAGTAATGTATTCAAATCATTACAACCGGAACCCTTATCTACAATTTTTTTTTACGCTCGATATTCATGAGTCCTGTTCGAAATTCAAATTTAAAACGCTTACGACAGTACCTACTAATTTCAGTTTTGAGAACTTTCTTTATTCTTAACCTCAAGTTTCATATTTCAGATCTATAGGTACCTACCTACTTCAAAATGCTGTTTGGTCTTACTTTTTATGCAGTCTCCTAACATCATCATTGAAATCAAGAGAACACAGAAAAAACAATATTTTTTAATGGACCATCAAAACCGCCTTTTAATAATTAATGCAGCTGTGCTTGACATAACAGGTTTTATCGATGATAACGTAAAGTGTAAAAAATTTACAATACGTTTATAGGTTGATCATCATTCATCAACTATGAAATTGAATCGTTTTCAATTAGTATTAATTTGTTCGCAATCAATTAGCCGTCACACATTTTTTTTGCTAATTGTATCATTGTAACAATTTTTTTACACAAATCTTTCCAAAGCCTTTGAACAGGTTGACTGTAATATTATTGTGTTCCAAACTTTCGCTTTTCATTCCTATAAGGCATTCACGATCTTTTTGGGACCGAGTTGGCTATGACCATCTATAGTCTATTTTTTCCTGGTAGGCGCGTGCGTGCGCATTTACAAAATCCTGCAACGAAATGCGACTTTCCTATTGGTTACTTTATTTTTCTACTTAGGTACACTAGAGAAATGTGCAATATTGCAGTGTTCTGTACTGTCATGTCAATTACGTCCAAGCTGCCATTTTTGTTTCATCGTGTCTTAGTTTTCCTTTCGTGTTTTGTGTGTATTTTGTGTTGTGTCCGTTTATTTATTAAAAAAACAGTTCTTAGTTCTTAGAGGTTAAGAAGTTTTTATATGTCAACAAGATGTCTTAATTTCGATCACCAAATAAACGGCGTAAGTTGGATTTATGCTAACCTCAAGTAACAGTTTTTTATTAATGCATATTTATAGCAAATTTCTCACAAGCCGGGAAAGAAATGATCGTTAAAGTATTTCGTGGGATCTCCAAGGATTTTGCCGAGTTAACCAAGACGGCTCAAATGGAAAAAACTGCAGATTATACTGGTATTGATTTCTGAGTTTTTTTGTTGTTGTATCACAGCTTAATTACTTTGTGTTGAAGGTTGTGGATTCAGAACCATTCAATGATACTTGGCGGAAGAAAAGAAGTGTGGGCAATTACAGGCACCGAAGAAACCTGATAGGAAATGAATGAACATCAAAAATATCTCATTCGAAAAACAGTGCACTCATTTTTCTCTGCAAACGGAATTCCTACAAGTGATGCTGTGTACAGGGAAGTGCAAAACAATGAAGAAATTCCAAACATCAGTCATTCTAAGCTTTATAATGTTTTACACGAATTAAAATTCAAGTAAGTACATACATTGTTTTCAATTAACTGTAAACATTGAAATCTATGTTTATTTCAAACAGCACAAATAACGAAACAGAAAAAGCCTGTTAATAGAAAGAGAAGACATATCTTGGCGAAGAAGATATTTACGGGAAATAAAAAAAATACGCCAAGAAGGGAGACCTTTTCTCTTGCAAGATATATGGTTATTAGAAATGATTGTAGTCGAAGCAGGCCAGGTCCATGTTATGAAATTTTTGCCGCTTTCATGTGAACTGACAATTATTGTCGATGTCACTGTAAATTTTTTTTAGGTGAAAAGTGCGGTGTTGATTTTTTTTTTTTTTTTTTTAATTAACGATTGAATCCAAAAGTATCGAGTTGTTTTGTACCCAATTTAACTCCTGTGTGTATAAAATAAAAATAAAAAATGTACATATAATATTTGTTATCAATTTTTCCACGAATTGATTCATAAACTTTTTTGTTTACATTTTACAAATTATACAAAAATTAAATCATAAACATGAGTTTTAATCTGCAACCACAAATACGGATCCCCCTAGATAATATGCAACCAAAAATACTGACAATTCCTGCATCCTGCTAAAAATCTTAGCTATGTGATTCTATTTACCTTTCGGAGATGCGCACGCACGCGCCTACCAGGAAAAAATAGACTTTAGTGATTTTGTTGGCAGTACATCGGTGATAACTAAATTCCCTAAAGGAAATTGACACTTTTTGTGCTAGGTTAGGTTGCTTTCAGTTTAGGGTTATATTTTCTGAATGGGTACATTGTTGCCGGATCTGGCAATGCGGTGGCAAGAAAATGTCGAACAGACACTGACAGAAAAAAAATTGCATCCATTGCATCACTGAGTCAGTTAGTCCAACATGAAAAGAAAAAATCATAGCCAACTCGGTCCCAAAAAGATCGTGAATGCCTAATATACAACTCTCTGTCATTTTATTGAAGTTGGTGTCAGGATTGTTTCCATTCTGTATTTGTTACGGGTTACACAATTTCAAATTCTTGGTCCTGATAATAAGGTACCTGATCCAAATAAAGCCCACCTAATTTTTGTTTTCAAATATCGGTTAGTAAAAACAAGAAAGAACTTTGGATGCGGGTTGTAAATTAAAGTTTATTGTTTTCTTAACATAACAGCATAAAACATATAAATAAAAAAAATTATCACAAAGAAGTTATTCCTTTTCAAAAAAAACATTGTTTGTGGGCCTTATTGCGTACGATGTACTTAATAAGGCCCACCCATTAAATTCTCGATAAAAGTTAATAAAACACCATTTTCTTCTAGAATACTTAAATAAAAACAACTTTCACTTGCATGAACTACACAAATAATTCAAATCATTATCATTTATTAGGCCTATACAAGTTTCGTGGTACCAAACGGAACAATTCTTGCACATACGCATACTTATCATTTCACAGGTGTCACATCAGAGACAATACCAACTTCCCTTATTTGGTTTTCTGCCAAAATAATAATTCAAGAATAAAGCTCACTACTGTTTTAATAAGGCCTACTCCTTTGCCGGGCCTTATTAAAACCAGCTCACATTAAAGGGTATGAGATATGATACGAAAAGAAGCTAAAAGCAGAATGAAATAAATGCATGCAATGAAAAAGAACTTTCCAAGGAATACTGCAATGCTATTTTCAAACAGAAATTGGTGGTAAATACCTTAAAATCTTACACTTACTTTCCCTCTTTTTAACAACACTGGTGGGTGAACTTTGTAATGTTATTTTACCGCGAAATTTGAACATATCTGGTACGGTCATTTGTACGAATTTTATGCAATCATGCTAAACGAACCCCTTATGTCGTATATTTGGAGATTTCTATAACTAAGTCAATATCATTAGTGGGCCTTATTTGGAACAGGTACCTTATCTACAAAAGGAAAATGAAGTATAAAAAGCAGGTCCACATCATGAGCTGATTGCTCGCCAGGTGTTCGAGAAGATATTTTTTTCTGCTTCAAAAATTCCCATTTGCTGTTACAGTTCTCATCAGTTTCTTGTCCACTTCTCTTTTTCTTTGCTTTCTCAGTGCCTTATTTAAGTGCGTTCTGAAATTCAAAGTTTTTTTTATTTATTCCTGTGTCAAATTGTCCTGCCAAATTTTCAAGCGCGACCGTTTTCGCTTTCTGTTTTTACGTCTTGTGTTCTCCAAAGCTGGGTTTATTAACGACAAAGGCTATGATTTTAACTACCTGTTTTGCTGCACGGTGACTGTTTAAACATTTAGAGACAAGTTTAGCACCCAGATGACTACTGATGATTGTTGTTGCCTCTGGTTTATAAAGGTAGCAACAAGGGGTGCGTATCCAAATATCTCTTTCCGAATGCGTTCTTATATTGTTTACGCGTAAATCACAAAGTTTGTGGTTTAATTATGACCTACTGAACTAATTAACAAGTAGGTAACTCTAAATATATCCGTAAATTTATTTATTACTAGCTTTTTGTTACGGTTTTCAACATTGTAAACCCTGAAATTTCTTTCTTTCTACGTTAACTGTGAAAAGTCAGTTTTCAAATCTTCGTAGGCAACTTGTGAGGATATCGTGGACCCCATGGGGTCCGCGGATCACTGATTTGCGACCACTGTTTTAGAATATAAAGCAATTAAATTGAAAACTCACTTCTGACGTTTAGGATCACATTGAAAAAACATATAAAAGACATGAGGTGACATGCCCAGCTAGCTAACCTTTGGTATGTACAGTTGATTTTTTTTTATAAACAATTGTCAAAACGTTGTCAATTTGGTATGAGCCAAACGGTGATTTTCATGATAATACGATTGGTCACACTGAGTGTCAACATTTTTTTTAATGTAATTGAACCTGCGCCCTGACGAGCGAGAGTTTATTTCAAATCTGAAAAAGACACGGGACGTGAAGTGAACATAACCTGAACTATGATTTGGGATAAAATTGTTATACAGCTGGTCCATATGCACACATTTTAGAATGGTACAGTGTGATTTTTTTTACATAATTTTGACACTGACAATAAGTAATTGTTCATAAAAAATTCACTTTATATTCATTTAGCAGTTATAAATCATACCATAACACGTGTGGAAAGTGAAATGGACAATATTATTATCAACAGCATTGTTTAATAAAACATGTGATAGGTACTATTGGGAGCATGAAATTTCGGGCAGCAATTTATATGTCATTTAAAAAACCCAATGTAGTGTAAGCTTTATTGTCATAAATGTCACATCCAAGGACTTGCAACTTTTCAGGATTGATGAATGCAATTTGTCAGAATGATATGTGAGAATAGTTGTATATTATGAGGTTATTAATACGTCTAGCACCTAAAGCCTATTTCACATCTTATATCCGTCTAATTTCAAGCCTGCCCGAAATTCCGTGCCCCCAATAGTACTGAAGAATATTGTTTTTTATTATTGTTCATCCACATACAGTTGTGGACAAAATAAAGTGGGACAAGTCTTGATGCAGATTTTCGCTAAATTTTAGTTGATTGCAACCGGCTCTAAATCTGAAGTTTTAAATATGTCAAAAAAGTCATAAGACTATCATGGTACGGTCGGTGGACAAATAAAACTGGGACACTTAAAATTTAATCTATGTAAATCAGACCATTGAATTGTCAATATATTTGTCAGTGTCTATACAATATGTCATACCAAAGTTAACCTATTTGTGATAAAGCCGTAATTAAACGATGCAAATTTGTAAATTTTGACTTATGTGATTGTTATTTTTGTCCCAGTTTTATTTATCCATCGACTGTACGTATTAGTGATGTAAGTAGTTAAAGAGGGGATGTCTGAAAAAAATCAACATAAAGTTGCACTAGGTGAGGATTAAAAGGGCCAATACTGGTAAGAAAAAACTGAATTAATATGATAAAATTATGCAACACAAAATACACTATAAACTATAAATATTTTAATAGTAACCGTAGAAAGAGGAAAATTTCAGGCAGACTTACTATCGGATAGCAAAAAAAAATTGGTACAGTATGTTACTGTAGACACTTCCAAACTGAATGAGTTTTGGAAGTGTCTTTAGTAACATACTGTACTATGGCGGACAATAAATTTAGGCCGGCAAATTTCTGACATTTCAAAACTCAATGCAAGTGACCATTTATTGTCATTATGACTGATGTGTCAGTTTGTCAAACTGAAGGTTTTCAAGCTGTTTGGCGTTTCCTTCGCCCTTTTCGTAACTTACAGATCATGACGCACTAGCATAACTGATTTGTAGTAGCACTTCTCTCTGGTGCACGCGTCTTTTCCCAATTTTAATTTTGATTATCGCTGTCACGATGACAAGAATGACAAAAATCGAAAATGGGGTTAGTTGAACATAATGCCAGCTTCACATTTTGATGTCAAGCCAATGAGAGGCCGGCCTAAATTTATTGTCCACCATAGTACCAGTTTTTTTGCTATCCGATAGTATTTTAAAATTTTAATTCCGCAACTGTACATTGTACATTGTCTCATTTTATTTTGTCCACAACTGTATTTATTTGGCACATATTTGTATTTAGTATTTTTATCACGTCATATTTAACGTAAACTGTTAAGTAGGTACCTAAAACATATATTTTTTCAGGTTCATCGCCTACACACAGTAAAAGAAAGCGCCAATCCCCAATTCCTCTTACCAGAAATGCAACCATCGAAGTACAATTTCCAAATTTAATTTTTAATTCCAGTTATTACCAAAAACACAAAGCTACCTTCACGAATACGGGATATAACAGTACATAGTTACGTAATTTGAAAATTTACAATTCACTCATTCAGCAAGTTTCAGTTGAAATTAATTTTTTATACAGCTCTCCCAAGCCGACTATTTCCGGAGGTGGATTACGAACTGAATACGTTTTGAATAACCTTCACTTCCATTGGAATTCGGAACACACTGTAAATGGACACAGGTAAATCGATTCTACAGCGTGATCAAAAAGGACTGTTTGAGTTGGCAGTACTGATTTTTACTTTTAAATGGTATAACTGGAGTAACTTCCGGTTGTTGACGACTTCACACTGACAGTTGACAGTTCAAGTTGTTTCTTTAAATACAACATAACCTCCAATTTTGTTGCTGTTGATTTTACGTCAAATATCTGTCAAAAGACGTAGCTATCCGGTTCAGTATTGCAAACAGTCGAATAACAAATTGCTCTTAATTGTGTTGCCAAATCAAACAGTCCTGTTTGATCACCTGGTATTTTAGAACGTTCATTGATTCTGAAAAAACAGATTCCCATTGGAGGGCCACTTTGTTCATTACGCAAAAAAATATGGGAGTCTCAAAAATGCTGTAAAATTTCAAGACGGACTTGCTGTATTTTCTATACTTTATAATGTAAGTTCTACCTAGATTCTATTGGCACTAGATTTAGTCATCAGAAAAAGGTTTTCACAAAGTATCAAAGTAAAGTTTTTGAACAGGTGGCAACGACAAATATGTCTTTGAAACCAACTGCAGATTTCACCTCGACTTTCCACCTTCATTTAGTCAAAATTACTTTTCTTCACTGTACCATCGGAACCACCGAAATGTGAACGCCAAATTTTCCTAGTGTGTGTTGAAACATCAATCATAGGTGTGCGTTAATGTGTCAGATTTGTGACATATTTTCACAAACATAATTTGTCAACAGATTTAATTTATTTTTAAACGATATACATGCCACGACACTTGACCGATACGGAAAAAGCGAGGGCTGTTGCCAAACTCGGGGAAACTTGTAATTATTGTAATAGAACGTTATAGGTAATAGAAATCTTTTCTTATCTCTCATACATATAGTACGCCACTGAACAAAGTTTTATTTAATCTAGATAAAAACAGAAGGCGTTTCTATGACACCAGAAATTCGTTCACATTTCGATGGCGCCGATAGTACCTACTGCAAAATTAACAACAAAATTAAATTTCTTATCACATATTCCATAAATTAGTCCTTTCATTTTTATTTCTAAAAATATCAGAGTGGTGTCTAAGTTTACAAACTAGGAAAAAAAACAACTGACACTAACAAGGATAAAATATGTTTGAATATGTTGATGGCTTAATTTTTAAAATGATTGTTATGTCTACATTTTAGTTAACATCGAAGCCTAATCCAGTTTTTCATGACTTGGTGAAAAGTATCCCAGCAATTGCTGTCAACAGAAATCGACCCGTCACTTTAGAAAAACGTGTCGCTGTTTATGATTTCTTACCAACGAACACCCAAAAATTTTATCGTTATAGGGGATCATTGACGATTCCAAACTATGATGAAGTTGTTATTTGGACAATATTTTCGGTGCAGTCTTATCTGTCAAAGTCACAAGTGAGTACTTATTGGTGGGTGTCTGTGCAGTTCTAAAATCTGGTTGAAATATTTTGATTTGTAGTTCCTAAAGTTAACTCAAATTTATTCTGCAAGCAATACACTTATCACGGCGAATAACAGAGAACTACAAAAGTTGAATCAAAGATCTGTATTTTATAAAACAGAATAAAACAATTATATGAAACACATTGCTTCAGTTTGTAATTCATGTTTTTCAATAATAATTATCTCACTGTTTAAGAGTACAGTCAGGGCCACGGAATTTCGTCATTCGTTGTCATTCAACTGACATTACCTGTACAATAGGTTTTATATATTTCTAACCCCACATTGGAATTTTTGACATGGATGTCATGTGGCATTTTGATTTTTATTGTGCGTGACAGAACTTCTGTCACAAAAATTTTGAATGTCAGTCATAGTGACAATAAAGCTTAGGCTACACAAGTTTACTAAATTACATGAGCATAAAAATTTGTTTTGTTGGTGTGGTATAGTCGAACTATTATTTTATACTACCATTACTTTATCGAAATCGTAAATGGTCAAAAGTGTCAATTAATTTTTACGAGTCGGAGAAGAATATAATTTTGAAGACGATAATCTCATTTTCTATAGGTAAAAACTGTGAAAGAGTATAATTTATGATACGACTTTTATAAGAAGCATCTTGTACCACGCACAGGTTTAGGGAACGACGAGCTTGCGAGGAACGTTTTTACTGAAATTTTTCATATTTTCCGGTGTAAAAACCAATTTAGAGGAAAGTTGCCGTCTTAAAATTTCTATTTAAGTAATTGTTGCCTCATTTTAATCGGAAATGAACAAGTTCGACGACGAAATTCCGATTTGGAACGTTTTTACTGTGATTTTTCATATTTGCCCCTGTAAGAACCAATTTAGAGGAAGTTGGCGACTTAAAACGACGATTTCTGAAATTGTTGAGTAAACGAGATATGTCCTTGTACCGGGTGTCCCATCACTTGTGTCCCGTAGGAAAATGACTTTAAAACTAAATTATATTTATATGAAGGTATTATAGATGCATAAATACTGTTCACCGCCACAAAAATTGGGTATTACTTTTTTGTTAAAATTAATTACCTAGGTACAGCAGGCAAAAAACTATCACTTTAAAAATTAAATTTTGTTCAATGCAGTTCAAATTTAGTATACGTTTTGAAAAAATGGTAGAGCAATAAAATCCGTGATTAGAATTTAATTAAAATGTTTTGATGTAAAGATATTTGGTTAAATTAATTTGGGCCGTTCTACTTTATGAAAATTTATTGCAGACGAAGATTTATGAGTGGTTCCAGTGTGTTTGACGTCGTAACACAGGCAGGTACCGCTGGAACCCTCTTGAATGGTCTTCGTACCATAAATTGCGGACAAGAATAATACCCACAAACTTAACTTTGTCTTCCATAAATTTTTATAAAGTAGAAGGACCCAAATTAAGTTAACCAAATATCTTTACATCAAAACATTTTAATTAAATTCTAATTACGGATTTTATTTCTCTATAACTATTTCATAATGTATACTAAATTTGAACTGCATCGAACAAAATTTAATTTTTAAAGTGATAGTTTTTTGCTTGCTGTACCTAGGTAATTAATTTTAACAAAAAAGTAATACCCAATTTTTGTGGCGGTGAACAGTATTTATGCATCTATAATACCTTCATATAAATATAATTTAGTTTTAAAGTCATTTTCCTACGGAACACAAGTGATGGGACACCCGGTATTTTCGTAAGGAATTCTGACTTAAGCCCTAAATAAACCGAACAAAGACCCTACTTAAAGATATTTATTGTCATATTGTGCCTGTCAATCACTATACGGTCTCCGACAAATATTTTTAGTACTATACCACTACTACCCCAGGTAATTTTTTTCTCCGAGACCCACTAGTGATTGACAGGTACAATATCACAATAAATTTCTTTGTTCGGTTTATTTATGACTTAAGTCAGAATTCCTTACGAAGATGCAAGTAAAGTTTGTCTAAACATAAGTGAATTTTATGGTTTTATCATCTAAAGTACTTTATGAGGGATTTTAGGGTTGTTAACGACAAATCCATCACAACAGAATATTTAGCTACCTTGTCGTAAATTTTGCAACGCGTGCCTGTCTTTGTTAAACGAAAAGCTGCAGATTTGGTTATTGCCACTTTTACAACATCCCTCATAAAGTATAGTCCTACAGAAACTCTAGTGGAATTCGGCTTTGGTTGTAAATTTAACAACAACAACCGAAGAATAAGATTTTATTATCAAGTAATAACCGTTGTCATAAATACAACTACCACTACCTGTAACATCCCTGCCTCAAGCTAACATTGCGAACCCCAAACTGACAACCCTCATTAGCATTTATCAGTAGGATTATTGCTGCAGCATAAAATTCTATTTTTCAAGTGACAAACATAAATTTACAACCAAAGCCGAATTCCACTAGAGTTTCTGTAGGACTATACTTTAGTTGTTAAAACCGTAAAATTCACTTATGTTTAGACAAACTTTAAGTATAGTCCGACAGAAACTCTAGTGGAATTCGGCTTTGGTTGTAAATTTAACAACAACCGAAGAATAAGATTTTATTATCAAGTAATAACCGTTGTCATAAATACAACTACCATTGCGAA
Source organism: Tenebrio molitor (assembly GCF_963966145.1). Classification (NCBI taxonomy): domain Eukaryota; kingdom Metazoa; phylum Arthropoda; class Insecta; order Coleoptera; family Tenebrionidae; genus Tenebrio; species Tenebrio molitor. The sequence goes on along the minus strand of NC_091053.1, from coordinate 18,576,593 downwards.
CCCCAAACTGACAACCCTCATTAGCATTTATCAGTAGGATTATTGCTGCAGCATAAAATTCTATTTTTCAAGTGACAAACGTAAATTTACAACCAAAGTCGAATTCCACTAGAGTTTCTGTAGGACTATACTATAAAGTGCGTCTATCGATATTTTGAAACGACTTTTTAAACACGTTAACATTTTGGGTCATTTATGATGGTCTCATTACTAGGGGATTATTTACCTACCCTGTAACAAAAACTCTCGATGGTAGTACCTGCGGATTATTGAGGATCGGTTACTCACCACATTTACGACAATCTTTGTTAGCGGGCAATAAACCACTGAAGGAATCAAAAGGTCGTTTTAAAATATCGATAGACTCACTTTATACACTATGTCTTCTATTTTGCTCCTTTTTATACCCGTTTTAAATGAACAATCGCAGTTTTAAAATTTGGGGAATTTTATAGTGGTTGGTAACATAAATGTTACAGTGGAACATTTGAAAGTTCAATTTGAAGTTATTGTTATAAAAAAACTCAATTTCATATAAATGTGCATCTAAGCAAGCCATGAAAATGTGATTTTCTGTTGGTATTAAAGCTAAAGCTAGTGACTTTGACTTTCAAAGTTGCTTGCTCTGCGCGAACCCGATTTGACTAATTTTTCATTTTTTGTCCATTTTAACATTGCTGATTTCAAAAGCAATGTTACGTCTTTTTACTGATTAAATTAAAGTAATGCTTATTTGTTTTTGTCTTCGTATTTTTACCAAGTAAAGATTTATTGGACATGACCTTCATAAATGTGACTAATGTAACTAAATTAAAGATGCTTTTACACATGCACAGCTCACTTGATGAACATTTATATGAAATCAACTATACAGGGTGGTCCAACACTTACCATTTTTGCGATTACGCGGTTTCTAATTATCGAAAAAATTTTACGCTTGGCTAGGAAGAGACACACATTATGGAGCTATAAGCCTGTCCCATTATTTTATTTGTTATCAATTGAGTTTCGCGTCAAGAGGCGATAAAGTGAAATTAATCAAAATTCAAAAACATTTTTTTAATCTAAATAGGTTCAAACTAATACAGAAAACAGAAATCTGAAAATAAAAAAAATTAAAACGCATCACATTGCCGATTTATTTGCAATTAAAGAAGGTGCCGCAAAACTGACAGGAATTTATGACGCAGTTACACTAAGTGCCTAATCACAAACCAAACCAGAAGTAAGATTTACAATACCCCATCGCCAAACTGCAGGTACTTACCCTGTCAGGGCCGAACTCGACTATTTTACGCCTAGCAATTTCGGCAAACATTCTGAAGAAATTTTCACTTGTAATATCCCTAGTGCATTGATTATTTCCGGAAATTTTTTCGAATGCATTTCTAAAACGTATTAATTAGCCCGAGTGGAACACGAGGGCTAATTACGTTTTGGAAATGCATGAGAATAAAATTTGCGGATATTAATCAATGCACGAGGGCTTATTCGGTAAGAAAATCGTAACGATACGGACATTATGCTTCTTAAATTATAAATTTTTAAATCGTACGACACTCATTAAAGACCAATAGAAAAATTAGTTCACGAGCCATAACCAAGACAACAACAAAATAAATGATTTTGATTGGCTGAAAAAATTTCCACTTACTAATTTCATGTTGGGTTAGCTAGGTGCAAAAAATTTCCAGGAAATCTCAATATTGTTATAGAAACGACACCGAATTCTGTTTTTCTATTGGCTATTTTTAAGTGTCGCGCGATTTTCAATAGTAATACAACGAGTGGGTACGAAATTGCCGGAAATTTTCGATCTCAGATACGAGTATTTGTTTCGGCGACAATTTTCACGAGTGAGCGAAGCGAACAAGTGAAAATTGTCTTAAGAAACAAATACGAGTGGTCTGAGGAGAAAATTTCCGGCAATTTCGTACCCACGAGTTTGTATTCAGCATGACAATTCACCGAGCGAAGATTGAAAAATTCAATAAAGTAGAAAATAAAATATCCTAGTGGAAACATTTTGTTGGAAATTTTTGGTGGCAATTTTCACTAGTGAAAATTTCCGGCGGCAATTCTCACTAGTGAAAATTTCCGCGGCAATTTTTTTAAAACAAACGTGATTGGTCCGTACTGATCAATTTCGTAAATCTGATTGGTCGAGAGAATGCGAGTTGAATTGTCAAATAAATTACGAAATGAAGTTGAAATTATTCAATATTCAGTTTTCTAAAAGATCTATTTTTCATTTAAAGAAAAATCCTTTACTTGCTGCGAATCGTTTCTATCATAAACTGGAATTTCACCAGTACTGACCTGAAAAATGGTTTCGGGGGAGCCGACAACTCTGCGTCAACAAGATTTATTGGGGGGCCATCACATTACGAGCTGTCCTATTCAGCTCTACCATAAACGGTACTTGATATTTGATCGCAATTTTCACTATTACCTAATTATAATTCAAAGTCGGAAGTGGATCAATCAAAAAGGTGAGGAGTTCTGTAACTAGTAGAGAAAAAAAAAGCTTTCAATATTTGGACCAATTTGATATTAAATCGCTAAAAAGTTAGCTCCATCACAAAAGTTTAATTGAAAAAAATTGATCATGCTCAATCATAGAATATTAATTGTAGATTGTGCCTACCGAGTTTCAGAATTTTTGGACAATTATTAAACATGTAATCGCAAAAATGGTAAGTGTTGGACCACCCCATATACAGGGTGGACCATCGTATAGCATTTTCCCAATAAACCATATTTATAATCATCCTAGAAATTTGAATTTTGCGGTCAGTGATCTACACTAAAAGTACTACAACATGGATTTTTTATTTTTTCAAACAGACGCTGCAAATGGCGTCAGGACGCTAAAACATGAAAAAATTAGAATTATTAATTTTTTTTTATCGACTCCCTGGATTGAAAATACCACAGAGAACTCATTTCTGATATTAAAAATTATGAAGGAAGCCTTCATTTCAAATTAATTGACGTAATAATTTTTGGTACCAAAATGTGAGTAATTTATGACGACGACCCTCGATGGGTCGTCGTCACAATGACAATGGTCACTTACCGCAAACAACCAGCTGTAAATCATAACTAGCGGTGCGGTCCTGGATTTGTAAGCTATTGGAGACCCTTGTAAATCAAACTTTACCACCGTTTGATCATTTCCATCATTTTAAAATACTACCATAAATATGCTACTACTTTGCTCGTAGATGTTAAATGTCAATTTATTCAGTTATTATCCTGATTTAAATGCCAAATTTTGTATAATCATAATCGACATTGCCCTGTGGATGAGATTGTAAGAAAAAAGTCCGGATTGCTTTATTACGTACTTTGATAATAAAATGCTATCAAAATCAACTTTCACATCAATTTTGTTTTCTAAAAAATAATTATGCCATGTTGTAGTATCAAAATTGAAGATCATTTCCTCCAATTTTCATTTTTTTTGACCATTTTAAATAGGTTAAATTTAAAAAATGCCATACGATGGTCCACTCTGTATTGTTTGTTTACCATGATTGGATGTTTGGCATTTGATGTTTGACATCGAAAGTTACCAACCTTTAAAATGTAAATTGTACTATACAGCACTCAAATCAGCTGTTAACGCACTCTTCTAAGTGCTGTGTATAGTGGCGGCCGGGGAAAATGAGAATGACTTAAATCACTCTGGGCTGTATTCAAATAAAACTGTAATGGTTATCATTATAAAGATTTACGATAGGGCCAAATTTTTGCCTGTCACCACCTGCAAACAAAACCCTTCTTAAATCGTTCCTTCTAAGAACACAGGTATTCAAAGAAATCGGTCCCTGTCGTAAATCTTTATAATGATTACCATTACAGATTTATTTAAATACAGCCCAAAGTAATTTAAGTCATTCCCATTTTCCCCGGCCGCCACTATAATAGCTTTGTTATTATTAATAACGCCAAATAGGAAAATAATTTGCATTCTTTCCACCCCATTAGCCGACGTAATGTATTTCGATTTCGAATTTCGAATTCGAAAGCGCGCCATAATAGTGCTTTCGAGGGCACTGCTGCGGATGAGGAACTCGACGACACTCCCCACTTGAAGTCACGAACACACCCGAAGCGGCGACAAACTATCCCTTCCCCTTGCGCTTTCGCTCGATCACTCGTCTCGTTTTCGTTTCGTTTTTTGTTTAGTCAGTAGTTTGTCCACCACGATGGTTCGCGTTTGTGTGGTTGTTAAGACCTGAAAAAGAAGCATTATCTGCTCTTAGAATACAAGGTAAGTACTTTTTTGTTTATTTGTAAATCATTTTCTTACTTCCATCTACATTTATAACAGTTTTATTGTATTAACAAGAAACATTAGAAACTGTTTCATCGGACAATTGAATCAGACACCACGTGTTCATACAAAATTTTATTACTGTGTTGCTGGGTAACGGGGTCTCGCTTGCATTTTATGTATGGTTTTACACACCCTTCAGTGTCTTGCGATTGTAAGGATGTGCTCTTGACCTTACTTGAAATTTATAATGAATAATGGGTCGGAAACAGAAAGTTTACCTGAAGCGTTTGGTTATTCATTACAGTCTTTAATGAAAGTACCACAGTGGCGTACCCGTGTGCAGTGTCGCCAATTAATCTATTTCTAGATTTTGTTTTAATGTTATTTACTTTGCTGAAGAGACTTTGACAACTGGCACAAGAGTGAGGTAATGCTACAATATTCAAAACAAATGCGGCCAGATTTTCAAATACTGCAAAATTTGCTTAATTTTTCATTATATAGTTTTATCAAAATACATCAGGTTTATCCTACACATTAATTTCATTGGGAGGAGTAAAGACAATCTGGCAATAACCTCCACTTATCATCTATTAATTGCTGATCGCCTGCCTTATATGTATGTAACTATTTTTCATAACTGTTAAAATCAATGAAAGAATAACTTCCATAAAATTGGCGCAACACGGAACTCACGAAAACAGTTTTTCACAACAAAATGTGGATCAACAATATTCCAAACAAAAGAGGTTATGTTGTTAGGCGTTGCGTGTTTGTGATTGGTTTAGTTGATTTTAATTTAATTTGTGATACCAACACAATCCATTTAGCATGAATTTTCCCAGAAGTTTACCCCAAGCAATTTTACGTTTTTTCGTCAATTGAAATCTAAATAACAGGTTTAAAAAAAGTCAAAAAGAAGACAAGTTTTAGTTATTAATATTCAGAAAGTATTTTAAAAATAGATTAAAAAAAACTTTCAATGCAAACATTACATTTTGCTCACTAGTGAGAAAATGTTGATTCCTCGCTTGTGATTCAATTGCTATCTATTTTTGCTCACTATTTTCAGTGAAATTTAGTGATCATGGAAAAAAATATTTAATAAATTAGAATGTTGAATTTCAACTTCACTGATTTCGTTCTGAATAGTTACACCAAAATAAGGACAGTTCTTAGTAGACTTTTAATGCCCGACTGCTGCATAAATGTAACGAATGACAGTGTTACGTTTCTTCTTTTGGGTTCTTTTTCTTTTCCGATTCAATGGAGTAGATATTGTCTTTTACTATTATTCACTTTATTTGACACTAATACATTTGTCTTGACTATTGCTAACTACTTCGCTACTTCTGTACTTCTTCTTGTCTGGTTGTCTGTTTTTAATGGATGAGGTGCGTATTTATACAAAAAAAAAGTGATTGTTGGAATGTGGTGAACGGTGAAACATAATGGTGTTTTAAAATGCAGTTAATGATCCTGACCTTACGCTAACTTACTTAAGTTACAATTTTTCCATAACAAAAGACAAGTTTCATAATTATTATCCCAGGACATGATTCTTTAAATTGTGTCTACCCATCATTAAATTGCATCCATCAGAAGCAAATCCAATAATGTTTCCAATGGGAATATGCATTTCTGGACGTAAAACTGCTAATAATTAAATTATATAAATGTTCTGCTGTTCCTTGGGAATCATGTTTTTAATATAGGGAAACCAGTTGTCATAAAGATGACTGAATTTTTTATTTGTTTTGTCAAAATAGCGACCAACGATACATACAGGCTGTTCCAAAAATGGCGTACTAACTACTTACTACCGTATCCAGGATGTTTAAATGTACACGAAAAAAATATGGAAAAAATTTTTCTGACAAAAAAATAAATTATTATTATTTTTATTATTAACAGTAATACAATGTAAACAAAGATGTACTCCTACATCATTACCTTGCAATGTTACCGTAGTGGATTTAAAATATTTTATCTTACAGGTGGAGTTTTTGAGCTACCTTAGACGATTGTTTTCGGTGACAGAAGTCAAATTTTAATCACAATTGAGATAAAGTACTCACTAGTGAGTTAATTTGACAGTTGCCATTTAACTTGACATAAATTACTCACAAGTGACTAAATTTGACAGCTGTCATTTTACTTGAATGAAACTGCATTTCTTGGATTTTTTGCAATAGTTGCACCTGTAAGATAAAACGTCGTATATCACACGTGATCGAAATGCCATTATGAAACTCGTGAGAAGTGTCCCACTCGTGCGCAAGCGCACTCGACGGTCAAAATTCTCACTCTTGTATAATGATGCATTTCTATCACTTATAATATAATATACTATTTTTCGATTTCCAAAGCTTCTAAATTCACTATTGTGCAGGATTAGATATTGGTAGTGAGTAATCTTATACTTTGTGATAATATGTACGATTAGAGGTAGCTGTTATGACAATTTAATACATATATTTCAAAATAATTTTCCTGTAAAGTGCCACTTTCAAGGACCGCCAAATCAGCAATTAAGTCCAATAGAATTTTTTAAACATTTTTCTGACGTTTACGGTAGTCTCTTCTACACCGCAGTGCACCGTTAGTACGCCATTTTTGGGACACCCTGTATATAATTAAATTCGGACTAAACCGAATAGGGTAAAAAAACATTTATTCAAAACGACGAGCTCTCTAATACAACGTACTAATAAGAACTGACACTTATGTACCCTAAAAACGTACACATTTGGTAAATAAACTGGCATGATGCAGATGGCATTTGATGGATAGACTAAACATGTAAATACTTCGGAAAATAACACATGTGTGGTGATCGCGTAGGCATCTGTCCGTCTGTGAGGGTGGTCACGTAGACGACATAATTCCTCCCCTCTGTAAGTCAAAGGGTCCTCACTTTCTTGTAAGGATGTGAAGTTGTCTTCTTCATTGGATGACTTCGTAAGAACCTGGTTAAACTGAGTTAAATAATTCCGAATAGGTAGGTTACGATTAAAATGGTGATTATCATTATCCATAGGATGGACGTTGCGGATGCATGGATCAGATGTATCGCAGGATTGATCTTGTGGGATTTCAGGTCTTCGGCTTCTTCGTGAAGTTTCGAGAAATTTTCTAAATGTTCCTTGTTCAAGTCTTACTGACCTATTCGTTTCGAAGTGGCTTATGAAGCTTCTACTGGTGCTTTGTAGGTGTAGTTGTTGTCCAGTTTCATCTGGTCAATTATTATTCTGCACTAATTTTCATCTGCACGCTTCCGTGTACGGTTTTTTGCTTGATTTCTTCTTTGCAAAGTTTTATAATTTTCGAAGGTCTGTGTATTGAAACTAATATTTTGTTGTTCCTGAATTTCTGAAATAAATTATGTATACATAATGACTGGTATTATGTCATGGGTATTTTCAACATACTTAACTGGATATTAATATCTCATTATAACTAGCGGAACAAGTCGCCAGTGCTTATTGTTAATGATTTATTAATGTGAAAAACGAAATGGACTCTAATTTGTGCTGGTCTAGAGTGATTACCTTGAGTGCAAAGTATGTACAACAATGTGAGTGAAAGTTCCAGATTCTTTCTTTACAAAAATAGGTAATTCTTACTGAGTAACATTAAATGACCTACAAAGAATTTCGGTTCATTAGCCGATAATGAATCTACAATATTATCAAAAGAAAACGAAGATCCTCTTTTTCTTTCATTCAGGAAACTCCGACCATTTTTTTTCCTCCTAAATTTAGTAACGTTCGGGCAACATAATAATCAATAATAATTTGAATTAATCTTCGTTCAATTGGAAAATCAAAGCAATTATTGTTACCAATATATCTTTTATGTTTCGACCGAAAACACTTTTAAAAAAATAATAACTTTATTTAAACACAAGTTACAAAATTAGATATGATTACGACAGTGACTGTTCACACCGCGAAGCTTTGTTTGTTTGCGGATGCGACTTTATACGAACGCTAACACTCGAAGTTAAATCAAAGAAGGTGAACCCTTAAATTACTAAGTTTATTTTAATAATACGGTACAGTTTGTTGGTTGGTTTCGACGTGGCTCGTACCTTGATTTGATTTGGATTTTGATAATCCGGCTCGAAGGACCAATGTTCACACCGCTAACACTCGAAGTTAAATCAAAGAAGGTGAACCCTTAAATAACTAAGTTTATTTGAATAATATGGTACAGTTTGTTGGTTGGTGGGTGAATGAATAATAATGCCGTTTTTACCATTTCTGGTATTACAAGCTGTGCAGGCACCCTAACTCACCCTTTGGAGGGGTGTCTTTTGTGACGGCCTGCTGGCCTTAACAGTGACAGTGTAGTGCACAAAGATGTTAAGAAAATGCCCCCGTGTGGAAGTTACGTTTGTCTTATATAGGAAATGATAAGAAAAGATTAACGACTAAGTGATATCCACACGTTTACAGAAAGTAATAAAATTGACATGTGAAGTAAATCTAAGTAGATAAAGTAGTAAAATGATACCAACGAAATATTAGAATTTTAGATAAGTGGTGACAAAACTAAAGATAAAGTAAATAATTGAGCTTTACAGTCAAAGGTTAAAACTAAGTTAAAAGCAAAGAAATAAATCAACTTGAATTATTGGGTTCACTGGGTCAGTCAGTTATCACTAGGCCATGATGGTGCACTGTGAGAAATTAACTTATCACTGCACTGGGATATAACATATCTTTTTGAATTAAGCAAGTTTGGTTTTAAATTAAATTAAATTAATTGCAGAAAGTATTCTCTCAACATTAGCGGAAGAATGGAGGAAAAGTTAAAATGGCAACAACAAAATTAAATTAAAATATTAAACATGGGTTTTCCACCACTCATTTCCAATTTTTTTAACGTCTTTCCAAAAAACTGGAATATCATTGGTAAATGATTGAACCTCTTGGGTGTTTCGTAATAAACGCCACTCATTATCAAGTAGCTGTAAATCATTGGCATTTATTAAATTAGGAAATAAAATAGCCACGTCGCGGCGATCAGTCCAGATTTAACTATTTCTGGATCTATAAAACAGAGTTTCTGTAAAATGTTATTTTAAAAAAAAACCTTTGTATTATTTGCGAACATCTGAAATAGTTTTTAAGACATTGCCACCAAAATAAATGTCTTCAATTGGCAAATTGTTGATAGGGTTTTTATAGTGTATTTTTTCCAAGAAAATTTCTTCATACCAATGAAATTGATTGGGTCATGTCCGAGATCCTGCAATTCTTCTCTCTATTCATTTATTATGGCATGAATAGTTTGTGGAATCTTCATTATTACAACTCAAACAAGTCACAATGTCATAACTACAAGTATTCATACCACGATATCATAAATATTATAAAGCGTAAAATATAACATAACCTGAAGAAAATCTCAGATTATGTTAAAAATTTATTATTTAGCCCAATTTTAAATTCTCCATGTTTTTTTCTAATTTCATCAACTTTCATTTAGACAACAATTTTAAGGATTGTAAATACACTGACCGGCAAAAAAAACCGGCCACCCGAACTGTTTTCTTTTTATCGTTAATAAATGCTTACATACTCATTACTTTAATTAGTATTAATTTAAAAAACCGTTCATTATTGATTCACGATGCTCAACTTACCCAATAAAAATTAAGTTAAACACAAGAAAATAAATTTAATTTGAAAAAGTAACAAAAATAATAAAAACCATTTAAAACACCATTGTTGTTCGTAGAACTCTTAGAACACGTCAAACTTACTTTCAAAACATTTGAGATAAGCCTATTTGATTTTTAGTTTCAACAATTGTTAATAAACGAAGTGTGTACTCGTAGTAAACAGCTGAAAAATTTGCACTGGGAACATTCTAATGTTGAAGAAGAATCTTGACCATTGAAATAAACACCAAAGGGTACATGGTTAACCCCCTATTAGCCCATCAGATTCTATGATTTTACCACACTTTAAAAAAAAGTTCAGGGTGGGCGGTTTTTTTTGCCGGTCAGTGTATAAAGAAAATTTGTATGTATACACCACATTTAAATTTTCTTTTCTCATTCGCGATATTCTCGATTTGTGGTTCTTCCCACTGGTTTTGAGAAGAAAAAGAAGAGTTTTTAAAATTGTCACACTCTACGACCACTTTTTTTCAATCAAATTTTTTATTGATTGTAACAGAAATTATTTCACATTTTTATTCCACTGTCAAAGTTTTGACACTCATGAGCAACTAAAGATGTTGATTCGTTCAAGTTTGAAAAGGATAATGCTATTATGACGGTGTTATGTGCCCCTTTGACCTTTGGGTTATAAAATAAGCAACGTTCACTATCATTCATTATTCATCATTAGTCTCTTAAGTCACAAGAAGTAGCCACCGTTTTTGAATAAACCTTTGAAACCTCGAAAAGTTACTTATTTTCTCGCCGCACATAACAAAATTGGTGTCAGAAGTTGTAGTTTGTGAATTAGAGATTAAATTTTGAGCGTTTTGAGTATTTTGATTATCGTTTTGTTGAGGTGAAATAGTTAATGGTTGTTGTTGTTGTAGTAATTGGTTTCTGAGTTGTGCTAATGAAATGTTCTCGTCGGTAGTTAAGTCAAGAGAAGTTGAAGTGCTTTGTAATGTCATATTTTATAAAAATGATTGAATATTTTGACTTTAACGAGTAATAAATTTTAATAAATGGTTTACAACTTACAGAAGAATTAGAACCGCTTCCTCCATTCCTTCTTTCCAAGATCTTGATCTCAAGAAGATTTCTTTTACTCGAAGTTGTCGTTGAATTTCCTCTTCACACACAAGCCGACTCGATGGATGGTTTAGATTTTCAAGGCAATCTTCCACTTTTCGAATCAAATTTGATTTTTCAATAAAACTTTTATTGAAAGGAATCCCACTCTCTCGCGAGTTAGGGGTTTATATACCAATTTCAAAGAGTTATCTACAACCAAAAAGGACCGTTGACTGGTTCTCATGAGATCAAAGTTCAAATAGTTCAGAGTTCGAACCCATAGCTTAAATATTACGATTATTCTACAAAAGCGATAGTGTGAAGACATCCAAGACGTTAACAGATAAGGTTGACGGTAATTCAAAAAGATAAACTAGACAATAATTCAAAGAGTTAAACTAGACAATAATTCAAAAGATAAAGTACAAAATATTTCTAAAATGTAATTAATTATTATGTGCCTAAACTAACAATAAAAATTTGATTGGAGGTAGGTTCCTAACACCTGGGTCTTTTTCTATCGTTAAGACCTCTTGTTCCATTGGTGTCCAGGCAAAAAAGTAGCAGCGTTCCCGTTCTGTTATATATAATTGCCCCTGTATCTGGCGATAGTATGGATGGTCTATCTTTACCACAGGCTCATTATTTTCGTAATAAAAAAAATACTTCTTGTCCTGCACTCCTTTTCTCATTGATGATTGCCGGAATTTATATGTATGGGTACTTTATTTCCATCGGTACTTGCCCCTAAAAATCCACACGAATCTAACCATAACCCTGACTTCATCACTTCAAAATGTGTTACGGCTTGAAATGCAATAAGAGCAGTATCTTCATTATTTTTCCCACTGCACGATTTTGACTCTATCCATGCTGTAACCTTCGAACAGAATTCTGAATTGTGCGGGGGAAATTTGTTTCGTCGACAAGCTGCCAACATAACCCTACATAGCAGTAAGTCGCATTTTTCTTGTTATATGCCAGTTCTCGTTGAGTCAAATATCTCGATCTCTGTTATATTCTGTTGGATGACACTTCCACATGTGCTTAGTCATTCTACCCAACAAGCACATTTGGAATTTATTGTAGGGACACTGCACTATTTGTTCTTCTTCGTAATCACACATTTTTTGTAAGTACGAAATATGAGTTTGTTTTCGAAGTGACGATTAATGTTGTTGATTCAAATATCTCGATCTGTGTTATATTCCGTCGGATGACACTTCCACATGTGCTTAGTCAGTAAAGCGGTTAAATTTATTATTCTACAAGGACCATTTTTACTAAGTTGGTCCGTTTTCTATTTTCTTGTGACTGTCCCAACCGTCACTTTCCAATAGGTGAAGACCCACATTTGTAATTAATTGGTCGTAATTCGGGAATTCTTTCTGAGTCCCCTTTGCGCCACCATGCCGATGAAAAACTCTTTCATTTTTATCATCTACGTTATTATGCCATATTTGAGAAAAAGAAAATTCCTTTCGGTCAAATGTAACAGCAGGGTTATATTTCTTTATTCTGTTAAAAAAATGTAAGTACTAGTGAGACCGTCCATTGTGATCGTGATGATGTCGTAAATTTTCGCATTTTTAACTGTTAATCTATCTTTTAAACTCTCAATTTGATATACTAATCTATTTGGCTCGTCTAGTAAACCTTTATACTTATTATTTTCACTTACCTACGTTGTGTATATTTTTCGTCGATAGTCACCTTTATAGTGATGATGATGTTTTATCTTAAGGCCTATTAGGCAATACTCAGTAGTCGTAACACAAATTCGGAGACAAAGTAGTGTCAAAACGCATGGAGGAAGGGATTTAAACACAAGTTTCCCCACAATTATTTTATTACAAAATATTTCGAAGCCTTGTTTACAAAATGGATGAGTTCTGCGGGTTTGATCAAATTTTGCACTGTGTTAAAATTATTGTTGAGGTTATGGTTGTAATCAAATTCGTAAGAGACTTTCTTTGGAATTGTGATCATGAATTTAAACAGATGATTGAGGCGTCAGTCTTCACCTGATTATCTAATTTAGATTTGACAAAGTTTGATTTTGCTGTAACCCCCATTTTTATGCAACTCTATTTACGTACGGCAAGTCTACCCTAACCTTCAGTTATCTTGTTCGAACTTATATTACCCAAGCAACATTTAATATCGGGTTTACTAAGTTAGACTTGTACCAGAGTCGGAAGGTAACATGCTCGCGGCATTTGATAAGCTCGCACCTAATTATTACGCCCTAATGCCGAAATACCGCTTCCTGTAAAAGTCCGGTGCCTAAACACCAATCACAACTTCCGAACAAAACCCGGATACACAAGTCCTCGCAAATTAATCTGAATGACTGTAGGCGTCATTTCAAATTTTCGTCCACGAGCTTCGACAAAGACTTGTACAGAACTTTGTCGTACGCGACACCAGTTTATTACAGGTAACCGGGATGGTTATTTTGTCTCGTTTGTCCTCGTGGTAGCCCACACATACATAGTACATGTCGTTCGAGTGGGAATTACGACGCTCACGGCCGGAAACTACAACCTGGCACCGTGTCTTAGACCTAGTAAAGTTGGAGAAGAGGGTCCCCGGGAACCACGACTCTCCTCATCGTTGGTGGCCGACAAACGCGCCTATAATTTCAGGTGCAATTGGTGCAAAACAATAATTTTTGCTTTGATCGCCTAAACACGACGCGAGAGAGAAATAGCCCTACTCTACCCTATATTGAATATGCAACCAATTATTCTATCTCCCTAAAGTTTATAACTAGAAATTTCGATCTGATTTGAGGGCACCAGTTGAGAAAATTCAGGAACGATTTAGTTATAAATTAGTAATTGACTGTTAAGTTTCAAAATCCCTGACTGGTGGTTACACTCAAATTTGGAGTAAAGAATTTAATATAAAAATGTCGAATAAATGGATCAGATAAGTTAAATTTTTAATTTAGGTAATTCGACAACCAAAGCGTTGCGGCCCCTTTTCATCGGAAATAGAATCATTTGTTACTGGCTACCTCTAGCTTTAAGCATTTACTTCAAATACCTCGAAACTTGGAAAATTATTTTAAATTTTGATTTTGGTTATTCCAAATTGATGAATAAATTGAAATTGAAAATTCCATTGTGCATGACTGATAAAATAAGTTCAACGAAAAACAAGTAAATTTTGACATAAAGTTAATTAATCAAAACAATATAACTCTTTCTCGGGCTTACTTAGAAAGTTTAACACCCTGGTTGATCGTCGGCACCTGTTGTTGGAACTGGCACTAACTTATTTATTAGCACTCGGCACTCTTAACGAAGCTAAAGTGGTTTAATAAAAAAAATAGTTTAAATTTGGAAAATTTAAACAAAATCGCACACGGATATCGACTAGCTAGAAAGACAATCAAAACCGAATTTTTTTAAACAAATGTCCCAAAACTTTAAATAGGAGACGCTAACTCGCTTACTCCTCTTCCCTTGTTACTCATTTTCCATATGTGTGGAATTATGCAAATTTGACTCTTACGATGCATTGGCATTCGATCAAACCTCGTTTAACTCGCGTAAAAATATTATTATTTCCTAGTTAGGGTGGTTTTTCGATTCGCAATATCAACATTATTAAACATACAATTTGTTAGTCCATTGGACAATATAATACAACACAGTAACGATAGCGAATCACCACAATTACGCTGAAAGAGAAATTAAACTCCAAAAATGGTTGTTGTTCTGTCTGCAACTAATTCTTGAACTGAAGATGGTTAATAAATGGAACAACAAATTTTGTTTGTTTAAATTGGATATCAAAATGTTCAGAAAAATACAGCGCGCCTTTCTAAAATAGTGGGTTTGTAACTTGACTTTGTTTAAACAAGAATTTATTAATTTAGCTCAATTTTCCCACGACTGACCACACGTGCAAGTGTAATCTGATATCTTACTTAAAAGTCTCGATCTGTAACGCGTCTCTCGCCCCCTTAACTAATCGGACCACCCTTGGCTGGCGACGCTGGGTTTAAAATCTAAATTGCAGACACCAAATTCTAGTGGACCAATTCAATTGTGAATATTTTTAAACGATTCGACCGAATACAGGGATTTAAACTAATTAACAAATTTTCCTATATGGATTTAGCCATCCCGAACAAAGCTTCCTATTTAATGTAAATATCTTATGAGAAATTTAAACGAAACATCATTTACGACAACCCCAGATCAATTGGATTATTTTCAACGTTGTTAATTTTAGTTCAATTTTGTCTTTATCACTCAAGATACACGGTTGCTCCTTTCTAAACGGATGTATTAATTTATTTATCGTTATATCTCTATTTTCGCCGATTTTAAACAACAATTAACTTATTTATTTTTTCGTATGGAAATGAATGCCTTGCTTGGTCGACTGTCGATGAATCCCGGTGGGCGTCTCGCTATCCTGATAACTTAGAGAAATACCAGATGGCCTTTTGAAAGAAACTGAAGAAGTTAATTTTGCGATTTGAAACGGTCTTAAATTCCAGGAAACCCTTCGTGGGAACGGCTCCGTTTTTCTAACATTCTGATATTTACAAAACATGTGTGTATTTAAAATGGAAATAAATGGAATTCATAAATTGCCCAGAAACAATTGGAGGTCGTTAAGACAAATCTGAATTTGTTGAATTGAAGATGAATATTTTCCGCGATGGTAATAAAATAAAATTTATAAATACCGCGTTCATCACAGTACCAAAACCTATTACTGTAAGTTTTAGATGGAATATATGTATGTGGGCTAGTCATCCTTGTCCCACGACTCCTCTTGGGGTTGTTGTTGTTGTTGTCCTTATTCTCCTTCACCACTCCTTTGTCTTGTTTTTCTTGGGAACGTATGTGGGATACGCATCGTTGTTCCAAGACCCCTCCGCGGGATCAACTTGTTGCTGTTGCAACACTTCCGCACATTTCTTGTTGAATCGAATATCTCGATCTCTGTTATATTCCGTCGGATGACACTTGTCTTATTCACTTTCAGATTGAGGTAAATTACATTTTTGTTTTACAAATTTTTTTAAATGTTATAGGTAAAGCGGTTAAATTTATTATTCTACAAAGATCATTTTTACTAAGTTGGTCAGGATATCGACAAACAGACATTATCATTTTATAATCGGTATAATACAATTAGTTTCTTTTAAGATAGCTTCTGCTTTTACGTTCTAAAGCTTTTTTCTCACAAATTTCTGATTTCATGTTTAGTCACTATCAGGAATATCTTCATTACACCATAAAATACACTCAATGTCTTTAGTTTTCACAAAATTGTTCTTAGTATGCAAAATTATTGATTTCTCACAAGAACAAAAAAATTTTTTACATTGACTACACCACGAGGTACCATCTTCTTTCTCTTCGGTCCCTGATGAATCGAAATTGATAGTTCTTTCTTGTTTGTTACCCCTCTCATGTCATGAGTTTAAAATTAGTCTGTAGTGACTATGTGGTAAAGTATCAGTACAGTTATTTATTAAAACTCTTTTGTCATCAAAATTAGTTAGACCAATTTTATGTTGTTCAATGCTATAAATTTTATGTGCAAAAGATCGTATTGTTTTTTGGATTATTTCTTTCACTACATGCTTCTGCAAACAGTCTACATAATCTTGAAAAGTTATTTGATTTTTAACCACGTTTGACTTAATTCCCTTCGATTTTTTCACACATTTTCCTCCTTTAACTTTATATGTATACATTTTAGATCTCAAACCAACAAAATGAGTCATTATCCTACTATTTAATTCATCTTTCATCAATCCCGATACTTTTTTATGAACTAGAGGTATTTTCCATTCATTATTTGAGGCAAAATCGGTTGTATCAAATTTATGTATATCTGCTTCAATAATATCACGGTAAAGATCATTACATTGAACTTCATAAATAAGACTATCGGTATCTGTGTACAAAAGTTTGCAATCATTTTGATTAAATTTTTAAAAAAATATTTGTTAAAACTACGAGCTCTCTAATACATGGTACTAATAAGAACTGAACTGAGTGTCACTACAATTTCTTTATATACCCTAAAATACAGATGGCTTATTGATAAACAATGCAGACATGTATACATTTGGTGAATAAACTAACATGGTGCAAACAAATGGCATTTGATAGATAAACTAAACATATAAATACTTTGTAAAATAAGACATATTGTGGGGTGGTCACGTAGACATCTGTTGAGCTATGAGGGTGGTCGCGTAGGCGACATAATTATATATGAATAATGAAAATCATAAACACAAATTTTTGCAATATTTAATATCGCCATACCGATATACATTGGCTTATTAAAAATAAGTTTTTTTTTCGATAATTCTATTGCCATAAGGTTTTTATTAAAAATTGTACGATTTTGAAAAGTGGGGCTTGCTATGAAATTTTTAGCATCACAACGACCTTCCCATTGGCGAACTAATTTTACTATTATCGAACGGTCAGTTGTTGTGTTGGTTGCATAATCATCGTTAACGTTCATAGATATCCGTTGTATTGCAACTACGCCCATACTGGTGATAATTGAATAATTGAAAAATGAAAATAACAAACATTTTTTATATTATTTGTTTTTCCATATCGTTAGTGCAATTTTATTGTTTCAGTTTATTATACAACATTGTAACAATTTGCATGCTGCAGTAACAATCCTCGCTTATATGAAATAAACACATTGGTTTTGATGATTCTAATCGAGGAGTTTCTGGTAATTCTATTACCGGCATCTTAATACATTTTTCGATAAATTTTGCTTTTTCTTTACCCTTGACATGGACTGAATCACCATCGCTTATTATTTTCTTTAAGATTTGTTGAAATTTCCAATGCGGTACAAATCTAGTATCCCATGTTATACAATGATGATCTTTTGATACCCACTTTATTTGATATTGAACATCATCTGGTAGTAATGTAGATGGGAATGGAGGAGCAAAAACGTAAAGTGCCATTTTATTATTTTTTAAAATTGCCAATTCTTTCGGTATAAATTTATTATTGGTAATTTTAAATCCTTGAATATCTATTAGAGATATTTTCATATTTGATGGCGGAAACAAAAGACTGAGAAATGTCACAAATTTGTATTGTCAGTGTCAAATTTCTCAAAGACGTTCGTGATTTCAACAGAAATGCAGCAAATTGGCAATAAGAAAGTTATTACTCGTCGAACTAGAGACATAATTTGTAATACGTTTGATTATATGAGAATAACTTTTCCTTTTGAAGCACTGACAAAAATTGGTTTCCTTAGAATTTATTTTTTCAATCTATTTAGCGAAAATTTAAATTTACCTAGACATTCTTTTTTACGGCGTTTATGAGAAATTTGACACTGACAATACAATTTTCTGACATTTCTCAGTCTTTTGTTTCCACCACCAAATATGAAAATACCTCTAGTACCATATTTCTTTGATCCATAATACAACTTAGGTTTTTAGCTGCAGCAGCAGTTCCTATCAAATTTATTTCATTAACATTCATTCTGGAGAAGAAAATGTTTTGATTGAGATATTAAATAATAAATTAAACTTACTTGGTTTTGTTGTGTATACACAAAATCGCTTCTTTTGAATAAGGTTTTTGACTAACCAAATTTTTACATTTTATTTTTTACGTTTTATACCTTTAAAAACCTCAAACAAAATAGTTATTTTTTTGTTTCCTGTACATCCGTTTACTATAAAACAAGAAGATAACAACGTTATTTATCATTTCTGCGGTCGATGTTTCCTGTACATCAATTTCCTTGTCCCACGACTCCTCTTGGGGGTGTTGTTGTTGTTGGGGTTGTTGTCCTTCTACTTCTTCACCACTACTCTGTCTTCCATCGGTTTTTTTCTTGGGAACGTATGTGGGATACGTATCGTTGTTCCAAGACGTAAGCCATGTAGAAGTTGCGGCGATGTCCAGATGTATTTGCTTGGAAGTGGAAGGAATGGCACGGATTTCTTTGGCAAATATTGAAGACATTACTGTGGAGGGTTTCTTAGCAGAAGGCTGTACAGTTACTTCAGTCTGACTGAAAGTCGACAAAGTATCCGCAAGTTGTTTTGTTTTGGCGTCGCATCAAAACGTAGTCGATTTTGTTGCGAATTTGTAAACCTCTCATTATCAAAATGTGCAGCACAAAGTCTATAGTTCTCAGGATTAACATTTTTGTTATTTGCTAAATCTTTTCGACCACAAGCGAGGGTCTATGTTTTAATGAAATCAAAATTAAGTAAAAAAACAGTAGGTACCTGCTCTGAAATAGCAATATCTGGATTTATTATCGAATATTTAAAACTTAAATTTATAACTTTTTCCCATGTTGTAAAAGCTTTTTCTGCAATTCTTTTTTGAAATCACTGTACCTCTGAGAAGAACCAAGCGATTTACCGCTTTTTCCATCTACTAACAGTTCTGAATTCATTAGAATCAGAACTACCACAACGAGGTCTCGTAATAAATTCTGTAATGGTTTTTGTAATATTTCCATTACCTGGTAAGTTATAGAAATTTTCAAAAGTTGTTACAGCATCATCTAAGTCTGTTAATGACCTGTTAGAACTTGAAGAGTTTAAATAACCAAATATTTGTAAATATCTTCTAACATGAGTAGCATCAAAATTGTTACTATTTACTGAAAGAAAAATTTTTAAGAGCACAATCAGTGAAGTTGTTACTCTCATAGTGATTAATTTTACACTAATAAAATAAAAACAACTAACATGGTTTATAACGATTTATTATTACGTAGACTATCCCACCTCCACCCGGCGGCACGGCAATTTTGCCGGAGTACATACACTATTACGGATATTACTATCAAGTAATAGTGCAGTGCTTATCAACATAATCTTCGTATCCCACCTCCACCCGGCGGCACGGCAATTTTGCCGGAGTACATACACTATTACGGATAATACTATCAAGTAATAGTGCAGTGCTTATCAACATATTATTTTTTTCAACCCAATGTTGCAAAATTATGCAATTTGTTATACCATCACACCATTTTCGGCCATCATTATTGCACCCAAAAAACTTAGCTGGCCGCTCTATAAATTTCGGAGCATCCTCTTCGTTTTCTATATTCTTGATTTTGAGATGAGGCAGGATCTGTTTCAAATATTCATATTTTTGATGCCCTTTTACGTACACCGCATCAAAATTCTTCAAGGCTTCTGATCAAATTTGCTGAATATCATTGGAATTAATATCGCCATCAGAATACCGTAGGCCGTGAATATTTCCTTCGTCGTACCGTACTTGCTTTTTATTAATCGACGACAATTCTGAATATGATGTAGACGGCTTTAGAAGATAATTTTCTAAGCAGCACCCATCATACGTACTAATTTCTTTGGGATAAAAACCCCACTTATAACTGTTAATTTTCAAGTTAAACCCTTGGATATCAAAACTAACCGTCTTCATCTTGTTAAAAGTTGTGAATCAACTAAATTTTATATTTTAGTTATTCTGTTTTATACGAGTACCTTTAAAGAAACCACAAAAAAGATAAAATGTATTTTCAATATAAATTTGGAATTTGTTGTACGGACACTGCACTATTTCTTTTTCTTCTTCGTAATCACATATTTTTTGTAAGTACGAAATATGAGTTTCTCTCTTTTCGCGAACGACGTACCGCGTTTTGCTAATTTACGAAGTGACGATTTATGTTTAGAACTTGTTGTCAAGTATCTCGATCTCTGTTATATTCCTTCGGATGACACTTTCACATGTGCTTAGTCATTCTACCCAATAAGCACATTTGGAATTTGTTGTACGGACACTGCACTATTTCTTCTTCTTCGTAATCACACATTTTTTGTAAGTTTGACGACTTATGTTTAGATAATTTATTTTACTAATTCTAAAGGGATTTCAATTTTCCGAAACTGTCAAAATATTGTACGTGTTTATTGATTTTTTTTATAACAAACCCAATAAGTTCCGCGTCCTGTGGCGGAATCTAAATAATTCATAATAGCGCTTTCGTTTTTGTTAGGTCTCATGTGATAACTGTAGTGGTTTTGATTTTAGAATGTTCGTGATAAATTTCGGAAGGCAAATATTTTTCTGCGATTCCGGGTCGGATTATAGATTTGTAGTATCAATTAATAATTTCACATCCCGATACGGGAGTTACGAGAAAGGAGTTGTGACAGGTTAGATGTTTGCTTCGCAGGTCATGTCATTGGGATTTTGATAATAATCGGTGATCACTTGGACGAGGTTATCATCAGCGTCTCGAGTATCTTCATAATTTGTTTCCTCTTGATAATCGTAATTATCGGTGCTGATAATGGGTGGGTGGTGTTGACCCGCTCGGCCCAATAATGTTATGGGGTTTATTTTCTTGATGGATCATTCTTCCGAAACCAAATTTTGTTGGCCTCGCGGTCGAGTTTTGACTAAAAAATGGACGTTAAATATTCGGGTTTCTAGATGTTGTTGACACTGCCTCGGGTTCGTTATTATTAGGTATTTGTCCGGTCGGCTTAAATATGTTTCCACTGCAGTGAACGACAAGCATAATTCTCGATACTGGTGACTTGTTTGTTTGGTAGGTAAATTACTACAATATATCTTCGAATGAAGACGATGTAAATATTCTAGCATCTTTATTATTTGTAGTTAATTCTCTACCGGCATATTATGTTGCCAAGTTTTCTCGTTCTAGATTTTGCAGTGATGGTATTTTGATCACGCTTGGTTTTTCGTAGCAGTTGCTTTTGCAGATTTTACCGGTAAGGGTAAGGCTGCACGAATTGCGGACGTTATGTTATGTACCATCGTTCATTATGGAACTTAAATGATCAGATAACCTATTTTTTTAAAGAAGTTCAGTTTGACTGAACTCCTCAACGCATGCACGGCACCGTTGCACCTGTAGGGCAGGACCGGATGGTAAAGATCTTGAGGGGGTAGCACAGTACATTTTACTAACCCCTCAATCGTCTCGATGTCCAAGCGTGAGCAAACCTCGGGGCCTACGTGAATTTTCGGGTGCCCTACAGGGTACTTGCCGTACTTATTCACGAATGGATACAGCGAGCACACGTCGTAATATTTAATCTTCTCGCCGGGTTCGCACTTGTAATAAAGTTTCGCCGCGTTAGTGCGACCACCGAAGAAGCTATCTCCAGCCTTGAGGTGCAACTGGGATGTGACACATTCATTTTTAACAAATGTTGCTAGTTCCTCGTCTCTTTCGATAGCTTTTCGGAAGTCGCACTCTCACATTGTAACTACATTGTACCCGGCGAGTTTTAGTCAGGCTTCTTTTCTGATCGTGTTTTCGCGCCGTAGAAACAGCGCGTCCCGCTTGTCGGCAAAACGTGATGTCTGGTCGACGAAGCACCGTTCGCACCCATGCCAAAAACAACCGTGAAATTCGTAAACGGTGTTCGTCTCTTCGCAGAACCCGTCCACTAGCAAATTTTCCTTCAGGCGAACTTCTCGTCCGACTCCGCTGTGTACGATATTAACACCGCGCACGTGGGCCTCCCAGAGCAGCTACTGGATCGCAATCGCCGATTGCTTGTCGGCCAAACGGTAACCATTCTATAGTTTCGGGTTTTAAAAAATTTCTTCGGAACACTAAATTACAGGCCGACGCTATTGTGATGCATTTTAAAAGAGGGTCCACATTGTTGGTGTTTAAAAAACATTCCCGAAACTTTAGGCAACTTTGCCGCAGAATGTTTACGTCAGCCCTGCAATACTTAATAATTTCAGTTCGCATTTCGAAAACGTATCCAGTGGCTCTCTGTTCACGATGCCAATTTAAGAATACTTCCCTCTCACGAGGTTTCATTAAATCGGCACCGTAGAAGATCACGTCCGGTATATCACCCACGTAATTTTCGTTAGCAATTGTATTGAAACAATGAGGGAAATACCCTTTACAGCCCGAGATATTGAACGCTTTCGGGAACTGCGAAAGAGGCAGCTGAATAAAGTTGAGACTGTCAATAAATCTCAACGATGACCCGCACTGAATACCTAAGCATCAGTTTGGTGCCAGTCCTCACAATCTCCGGGGTCCACCTACTAAAATCTTTACACATTTCTCTGAGAATAAAACAACCATCAATCCTACCCTGATTGTGAACTATTACCGTAACATTGAAATTTATCGATAGTTTCGCCAAATGATTCAGAAACCTCTCAACCGAATCGGTGCCGTGAAATATATTTTCACGTACACCGCACCGATTACAAATTTCATCCTGGTTATCGTTGCTGATGCAGGCCTGACAAACCTGTTGGCTTATGCACAAATTTGGTTCGTGTTGAAACATATTTTCCGAAATTTGGGTCTCCTGACGTCTTTCTAAATCGTAAAAGCAAAGTAAAAATTTTGACCGCTCGAGATTTTTCGCTGAATCTGGATTGTTAGACGTCATGTAGCACAAGTGTCTAGCTGGTTTGTCACCTCTACATGTGGTACAATACGTCACCCCGCAGACGTGCCGTTTCTTTTTCTGCACCCAGAAGTACGTCATACACCTGTCGCAGCATTTTAATTTGTCACAAAGTTTTGACGTTTTATGCCTGTTAAAACAAAGTTGCCCTCTAAAAGTTCTCTGGCACATATCACACGTGAGCGGGTCATTGTCTAGGCGACATGGCGGGTTGTCGTGACAGCACGGACATTTCCTGTGGCGCTTCTTGTCTGAGTAGCGCTTGCTGCACCATTCGCAAAAATAGCGAGCTGCAAAAGCATCTATCAAGCTGAGTATGACGTTATAGTGGAAATTTTTCATTATTAAATATCACCGGTGAAATATGGCGCTGTACCAGAACGGCTCGAATACACCACGATAGTGTACTCTGTAAGGTAATTTTGAAACTGCTCTATGTAGGCGTCGTTTGCTAATACGAGGCCTACAAAGTCGTCAGCATCATTTCATATGTTGAGTTTTCCAACGCGTGGAAACTCCTTGAATCAGTTTTTTTTTAATTTCCTGACTCGTTGCAGTTTTCTTAGCTTGTCGCTTGCTAAGACGCTCTGTTTGAACCAAGTAACAATTATTGCTTTTATTTCCTCTATTATTGTGCATAATTCTTAATATACAATGAACAAGATCTTTATCGGCCGAATTAAATAAAGCCTTTCTATATTGATGTTTCGTTTTGCAGGAACGTGCGAGACTTTGTCGCAACAAAACAGTTTATAGGAGGTTATATACAGTTTCTTTGTTTATTTATTTATTTATTTACATCACAGTGCAAATTACATATTATTTGTTGTTTATTTATTTATATGGCAATACAAATTATTCGGGTAATTAAAATTGTTATATTCAGCGAAATAGACGTATCGCCTTTTTACGTGAACTTTTAGAGTGGACGGAGTTTTCAACCACATCTCCCAAAATTTCGGTAAATTTTTGTAAACTTCACGAATCACACTAAACACCGCGTTTTCTATTTTCTTGTGACTGTCCCAACCGGCGCCGGCGTCACTTTCCAATAGGTGTAGAGCCACATTTGTAATAGTGTCATTTAAGAAAAAGAAAATTCCTTTCTGTCAAATGTAACAGCAGGGTTATATTTCTTTATTCCATTAAAAACAATGTAAGTACCAAAACCTATTGCTGTAAGTTTTAGGTGGAATATATGTGGGCTAGTCATCCTTGTCCCATGACTCCTCTCGGGATTGTTGTTGTTGCCTTTCTACTCCTTCACCTGTACTCTGTCTTCCATAGGTTTTTTTCTTGGGAACGTATGTGGGATACGTATCGTTGTTCCAAGACCCCTCCGCGGGATCAACTTGTTGCTCTTGCAACACTTCCGCACATTTCTTGTTGAATCGAATATCTCGATCTCTGTTGTATTCCGTCGGATGACACTTGTCATATTCATTTTCAGATTGAGGTAAATTACATTTTTTTTACAATTTTCTTAAATGTTGTAGGTTATTATTCTACAAAGATCATTTTTACTAAGTTGTTCAGGATATAGACAAACAGACATTATCATTTTATAATCGGTATAATACAAATAAGTAGTTTCTTTTAAGATAGCTTCTGCTTTTACGTTCTAAAGCTTTTTTCTCACAAATTTCAGCTTTCATGTTTAGTGACTATCAGGAATATTGTTACGGGTATTTTTCAAAGTCTTGGTTGGATATTAATATTTTATTAACTAGCCGGATGATTTTTACAAGAGTACAAGACAACAGTCGATTTTTTCGTTTTCAATCTTGCAGTGATGGGGTATCTTGATAACGCTTAGTTTGTTGACGATGAAGTATCCGTTACTCTTGCAGGTTTTTTCGCGTTTTGATGGCCTTGTTCCTGGGATTACCAAAACGTAGTTATGGCTAAATTTCTTGGTTATCGTGTTAGGTGTGTGAATCGGTGTCATGGTGCATCTCCTCTTCTTGGTGTTTTGGATTTGTCTTGGATGGGTTCTGATAGAATTTGGAGGAGAAGCTCTTTGATTGTTATTTAATAGGGTTGCAAAATTTTGGGTATATCTGTGTTCTAACGAATCGCGGTTTCTTAATCTTACTATGCTTTGCAATTGGGGTGGCAATCCGCGAATGAATGTTTTTAGGGCTATTTTATTGTATTGATTGCTGTAGACAGTTTTTGTGGCTGTGATCATTTCGTTTTCTGGAATGCTATTTAATTACTCCTGACAATTTGAATTCTCTTTCCAAATTCTAATGGTTGTTCACCTTTGAACGGGAGTAAAGTAATTAAATCCTGTTCTAGACAATCCATGTTTCTTTGATCTCCAAAACTTAATCGTAGTGCATTTTTAACTGAATTCCACGTTTTTAGATCGGTTTTTGTGTCTATCAAAATTAAGGCTCGTCCACGTAATTTATTGTCTACGACTCTTAACAAGTAATCTTTTATTTCTGCTCTACACCCGAAAGTTGTAAATAGGTATTCGCATGAATTAATAAAGATTTCGAGAGTGTCAGTATCTCCGTCATAATTTGGTATTGTATCTACGTATAGTTTTAGCAGGGAATAACTGTTTGAATTATCGTTATTGGAAATACTAGTTGTTGAAGGTGGCGTCATTTTAAAATTGTTTTGATTACTTATTTTAATTGTACTGAACTTATCGACTAATTGATTACTAGTGTTACTGCACATAAAGCAGAGTGAAGTAAAAGAAAATGTTTGTTGTTTTTGACTCTGATGCAGAGAGTTAGAGAGAAAGGAAATGGCAGGAACTCAGACTCCCCTAAACCGGGTTGTGTCTTTCCTGGAGTTATCGCTGTTTCAGTTTTGATACGGTACAGGACTTGCGACTTGGTTTCGTTGTAGGTTCACTGGATAACACTGAAGGAATTGGAATTGGAAATTAAAGTTCTCTGGCACATATCACACGTGGTGCGTCATTGTTTAGGCGACATGGTGGGTTATCATGACAGCATGGACAGATGTATGGGCAATTCCTATGACGCCTCTTGTCTGCGTAGTGCTTGCTGTACCATTTGCAAAAATAATGAGCTGCAAAAGCCCCCGTTAAAAACTGAGTATGACGTTATAGTGGAAATTTTCCATAATTAAATTCAGCCTTGGGCAGCCAGAGGCCATATCACTGGTGAAATATCGCTCTGTGCCAGAACGGCTCGAATACACCACGATTGTGTACTCTGTAAGGTAATTTTGAAACTGCTCTGTGTGCTCATATCTCCCTCCAGCGTCACGGTATAATTGACGGGCCATTCCGTTTAACAATTCGAGCCCCACGACTTTCCCGAATTTCCGTTTCACGATTCTCCCCACTAACCCACATTTCCGGTACTCTACAGCTACAATAAGCGCGGCCGCTAAGCAAGTACTGTCCGCATTCTGAATTAGAAAAATACTATTTTTGGCGATGCTATACTCGTTGAACGTTACGCATCGTCCAACGTCCAATTGCTGAAAATCCGTGACCCGTAGGAGGGCGGATGGAGTCCACTCTGTCAGCCCGTCGTTGGTGAAAAACGCCGCGTTGCTCTGCAGGACTCTTGCGACGATGGCTAAGACAACGTCGACAATTTCCGGAACGAAACAGCAACCGGCCTGCCCGGAAAGGCATCGTTTTCTAACACGATGCCTATAAAGTCGTCAGCATCAAACCCCCGACATATGTACGTCAAAAGCTCGCTAAAGGCTCTCTAAATGAGAAAATTGGTGTAATTGTTTGTAAATAAACATTTGTGTGCTAATTACCTTTAACCACTGTAACGGCTGCTCTGTCCCGGCTATCGGTTTGAATGTAAACGCCATCCGCCTAGCGGCTAGAGCGAATCTCTTGTTATACACCTCAGTTTCGCCACCCTTTGCGAAACATTGAAATTGCGATGTTTCGGAAACTGCAACTGAAATAAAATTAAATATGAGAATAATACGTTTATTGATATTTTACATTAGTCTTACGTGAATGTTGTTGGTTTAACAGCGCAGCTTCAACGGTTTTGCTGGTATTGTAGTATAAATATAATAATGATTTAATTAATTTTATTAATTACCTTTCTATATTATATTCATGAGCATGTCTAGGTCGTCATCGTTGATCTCTGGTGAAAAGGATGACGGTTGTATAATCGGTTCGGTGCCGGTTCATCGACAAGGTGGCGCCCTGAATAATATGGAGGGCGCCCCGGGACTAAGCGGTGGAAATAACTAAATGTAGGAGATCCCTAGCTAAGGAAAAACCCACGGAGACACCTGAAATATAAACACATTTGGTTGCTACCGGGATGGAAAGTGGAAACTTTGAAATTTTGATTAAAGTGTTGAGCAATAACTAGGTACTTATTACACCAAAAGCGTCACTCGGAATAATTAAAAGGGGATCAAAAATGAGGGAGTGCGCTTATAAACAGTGAAAGCCACAGACCCAACGCTAAAACTTTGTGACCTTTTTCTTTTAAGAACGTTAGTGAATTGTTAACCTGAGTTTACAAAAAAACTTGATCCGTACGATTTTATAAAATTCGCAAAGCTAGAACCAAGCTGCCTTATGCTCCTTCGCAAGCTTACAAATGTTAAAAACGTAATACATGGGGATGGTCGAGATAATTGTGGATTTTGTAAAACATGGTGGAAACCTACGTGCGACCCATTTCTGTCTTATTATTGTTAAACTACATTTCGCGCAAAACAGAAATAATTTTAGTACCCCAAACACATACCTAGTTCAAAAACAGAAGCTGGACAGCAACATTTAGCACAGTTCAATAATAAAAAAAAAAACAACTAAAATCGCACAACTTGAACACAGAAAAATACACCGTACTTCTGCACTACTCTGCAGTCAAGACCAAAGTGTCTCCAAAAAAAAAAACATGGCCGTTCTTCCCATGTCGACTTTCACCCCCGCCCCTAGTGGTCGCTGATGGTACCGACATCGGTACTACCATAGCTTTTATTGGCGGTTAGTTTGAATTCAAAAGCGGGTATCTCATACCTTCTTCTATTATATTCATGAGCATGTCTAGGTCGTCATTGTTGATCTCTGGTGAAAAGGATGACGGTTGTATAACCGGTTTGGTGACTGCCGAAGATGGTCCGTCATGGAGAGCCGTTGATTTCCGCACAGGCATCGTTTTAAGTGCTACTGAGGCATCGTCCCCACCTATAGTGCCGAAATTTAATTTGTTAATTAATTAATTACGCAGTTATTTATTTATTTATAATGAAGATAACAATAAATAATCAAATAACCCTTACCTTGGAGTATGACCTGGATCTGGAGCCTGTCATAAGACGCTCGATCGTCGGCGTCAATTTGTTCACCTTGCACAATGCGCGTCGTGATGTGGTCCCGCACTTCGCGTAAAATGCGTTGAGAGATAAAACTCCTACCAGAATACAGTTTCAGCACTTCCTTCACGCTGAAGTCATACAAATAATCGGTGAAAGACGCCATTTTTTAAAACTTTGGAACTTTAACACGAGAAGCACAAGAATCACGAGAATCACTGTGTAATGCAGTGGTCAAGCACACACACACACCAGGCGACCAGGCTGATAAATATACAGGGTCTATCAGAACTGGCGGACCAAAATACATAATACGGTGAAATCATCTTCTGGGAATAATAGGATAAATTGATTGCTAATAACTTACCATAACTGGAGCTGTGGGGTGTTTTGTTTATAATAGAATTGACAGGATCTAGCAATTTTAAAAATCGTATGATCATTTCATATGTTGAGTTCCAACGCGTGGAAACTTCTTGAATCAGGTTTTTTTTTTCCATTTCCTGACTCTTGTTGTAGTTTTCTTAGCTTGTCGCTTGCTAAGACGCTAAGACGCTAAGACGTTTGAACCAAGTAACAATTATTGCTTTTATTTCCTCTATTCTTGTGCATAATTCTTGATATAGAATGAACAAGATCTTTATCGGCTGATTTAAATAAAGCCTTTCTATATTGATGTTTCGTTTTGCAGGAGCGTGCGAGACGTTGTCGCAACAAAACAGTTTATAGGAGGTTATATACAATTTCGTTGTTTATATGGCAATACAAATTATTCGGGTAATTAAAATTGTTATATTCATATATAATATACCAAGGGACAGATATATTGCCGGAAATTTTTTCGAGCAGTCCTGACAGACGAGTGTTTGTCGCAAGAAAATTACACGAGGGCTTCAGCCCGAGGGTAATTTTGAGCGACAAACACGAGTGTTGGACTGCAAGAAAAAATTTCTGGCGATATATATCTGTCCCGAGGTATATTCGGAAGAGAATCGCCCGAAAAAATTTTTCCCTAGGGCAATTATATCGGAAATTTTCCCTAGGGAAAATTTCCGCTTAATTAAATTGTGATTGGTTGCTATTCAAACAATTCGGAGTTGCGATTTGCCAATATAAATCATGTGACATTTGAGGACGATTCTCAGCGAAATAGACGTATCGCCTTTTTACGTGAACTTTTAGAGTGGACGGAGTTTTCAACCACATCTCCCAAAATATCGATTCATTTTTGTAAATTTCACGAATCACATTAAACACTTCGTTTTCTATTTTCTTGTTAGTGTTTCAACGGTCGTCACTTTTCAATAAGTGTAGAGCCACATTTGTAATTAATTGGTTGTAATCCGGTAATTCTTTCTGTTTAAGGCGCCTCTGCGCCAACATGCCGATGAAAAACTCCTTCATCTTTATCATCGACGTTATTGTGACACATCGTTGAATAAAGGTTTAAACTGAACCATATCGTGCTTTTTCAGAATAACTTCATACCGTTGTGTTTGGAAAAGTGTCGCTTCGTGGTCGTGTGTTTTCGCTTCAGAGCGCCCCATTTTCTCAATAAACTCATCAAATTTTTTCCGATCAAATGTAACTGCAGCCGCAAGTGCTGGATTATACATTTTAATTACGGGTTCGTAATCTCGTTAGTGGTAGAATAGCCCCGTCTGTTAATCTGAATTTCTCGTTGACAATGTGACGAAGTTCTTGAGCTTTCTTCTCGAGGGCTTTAGCCGGTGCAGCCAATGCCTGTTCCACTCTGCTTCATCGCCACCACGATGAGTACGCTGACGAATTTTCACCACCACTTGGTGTACATTTTCAGGTATTGTGATGGTATAAAGTCAAAATTCAATTCTTTGCTAAATTTTGACACGGATTGATAATTGAAGGATGCAACTGACCAACTTTTGCTGCAAAAACTGATTGAATTAGATCTTCAATTTCAGATTGATAAATTGTTAGCACTGTCGAAAAGATAGCAGATGAACTGCCAACTCAGTCTAACGGTTTGTGGTACTTTGGTATGGTTGGAGTATTTACAGTTTACACCATGGTCCCTGCCATAAAAGCGAAAAAGGAATTCCTGCACTATACCTAATTGATCCAATATGTCAGTCATGTTGGAGAAAGGATAAGTATCGCTTAAAGTTTCTTTTCTCCAGATGCATCTGATTTTTTTTTTGTGTAATTAACAAAGGAATTATTGGGTTAGTGCTAGGTTCAATAACACCTTGTTCCAACATTGTCTGGATTTGCTGGGTGGTGGTGTTGTTCTTGTTGTCCTTCTACTCCTTCACCACTCCTCTGTCTTCCATAGGTTTTTTCTTGGGAACGTATGTGGGATACGTATCGTTGTTCCAAGACCCCTCCGCGGCATGAACTTGTTGCTGTTGCAACACTTCTGCACATTTCTTGTTGAATCGAATATCTTGATCTCTGTTATATTTCGTCGGATGACACTTGTCATATTCACTTTCAGATTGAGGTAAATTACGCTTTTGTTTTACAATTTATTTAAATGTTGTAGGTAAAGCGGTTAAATTTATTATTCTACAAAGATCATTTTTACTAAGTTGTTCAGGATATCGACAAACAGACATTATCATTTTATGATTGGTATAATACAAATAGTTTCTTTTAAAATAGCTTCTGCTTTTACGTTCTAAAGCTTTTTTCTCACAAATTTCTGTTTTCATGTTTAGTCACTATCAGGAATATCTTCATTACACCATAAAATACACTCAATGTCTTTAGTTTTCACAAAATTGTTCTTAGTAAGTATGAAAAATTATTGATTTCTCACAA
The DNA here is from genome assembly GCF_963966145.1 of Tenebrio molitor. NCBI lineage: Eukaryota > Metazoa > Arthropoda > Insecta > Coleoptera > Tenebrionidae > Tenebrio > Tenebrio molitor. Next base: position 18,545,000 of record NC_091053.1, on the reverse strand, counting down.
GAACAAAAAAAAATTATTACATTGACTAACCACGAGGTACCATCTTCTATCTCTTCGGTCTCTGATGATGGTGATTCTACTGATGAACCGAAATTGATAGTTCTTTCTTCTTTGTTACTCCTCTCATGTCATGAGTTTAAAATTAGTCTATAGTGACCATGTGCAACAATAGAATCTGCATTCATAGCTTCTAATTCACATAAATCAAGGAAAGAATTTATTATTTGTTTTGGTTTCAAACTGTAATAAATAAATGTGCATCCCAAATATTTTTCTGTTGTGATATCAGTAGATTCGTCTAACAAAAGACTAAAAGGCTGTTTACATATATCTTCGTGTAGTTCCTGTACAAAATGTGGGGCAAAACATTTTTTATAATGGCACTGCATTTTGACCGATGCATTTGTATGTATGAAAAAAAATCACATTTAAAAAAAATACTTTTACATAGATCAACAAGATGGTCAGTAATATTAACCTCAGTATGAAATTTGGGTCTCTTGACGTGTCATAAAAACAAAGTAAAAATCTTGACCGGGGTTAGTTGACTATATTTTTAGATAATAATTTGTAATAAATTCACTATTCTTTCTTTATTCAATCTATATGTCAAAAGATTCAAAATATATTTAGATATTCTATTTTAAGTGTCAAATCTCTTTAATATACTTAGCTGAGACAAAAGTTTTTATTTAACTTAGACTAGCGTGCAAGGTAAGTCATCTAACCCCGGTAACGGGGTCAGTTGACATATCTAGTGAGGTTAGCTTACTAAATAGTTATTTTTAGATAGGTACTTTAAGGATAAAAATAATTAAATGGTTAAAAAAAATAGAACTTTTAATTTTCCTTTCAAAACTAAATACAATAATACATTCGAATCGCAGTTGATACATACATAAAATGTTAAATTCGAACTTTTGGTGCATTTCTCATGTACCTTCTGCAGCATTGCACCCAGTCACCACCACAAACGCTATTTTGATAAGATTCTTCGCATATCAAACAATTTGTTTCATCTTCCGATTCTGACAATGAGGAGTCAATTATTTTCGAAAATTGACACATCCGTAATTTTCCAGGTTCAAAACTAACGTCTTGTTGATAAATTGCTACAAAATGCTGTCTTTTGAAAGTCCTTTAACAATTATTATTTCGGCGTGCGTGACCTACTGCGCCAAAATCTCTGTTAAACGGTCATAGGGCGTATCGCCATCGGTCCACTCTAACCCGTGATAATTTTTGGTTACCCACATAACGGTCACTCTATCTCGAGATTGTAGATTTGAAAACTCGTGCGGTACTTTAAATATGACATGTTTTAGCTCCCTAATGGGTCTGTCACAATAGTGTTAATGTTAGTGGTAATGTTATAATGTTAGTGGAGATGGCAATGGTGATGTTAGTAGTCCAGTGTTCACAATAATGTTAACGGAATGTTACTCTTACAGCTGTCAACGTGGTGTGAACTGTCACTGCGCGTGCGCGTGCGTGAAATTCTCGATGGTGATTGGTAGATGTTAACGAAGATGTTCAAGAACCAGACATTTTCTGGATCTCTTAACATCGTTTCTAACATTAACATCACCATTATCATTATTGTGAACGGTTGAACGTTTCACCACTGTTCTGAAGATTAACATTCTGGCTAACACTAACATTAACATTACCATTAACACTATTGTGACAGATACATAATGTTATCGTTGGAAATAACGGTTTCTTTGTTGAGTGATGGTTTCCCCTGCTTTTGAGAAAAGTTGCTGTGATGGTACCGATGTGGCCACCGTAGCTAGGTATTTGAAAGCAATTGTTTTCAGTTTTGGATACAAGTGACAATTGCGTTTCCACCACTTTAAATTACATCGCAAGACAGATTATTCGGGTAATTCAAATTGTTATATTCAGCGAAATAGGCGCATCGCCTTTTTATGTGAACTTTTAAAATGGACGGAGTTTTCAACCACATCTTCCAAAATATCGGTTATTGTGACATATTTAAAAAATTGCGACAGGTACACATCATTGAATAAAGGTTTAAACTGGACCACATCGTGCTTCTTCAGAATAACTTCATACCGTTGTGTTTGGAAAAGTGTCGCTTCGTGGTCGTGTGTTTTCGCTTCAGAGCGCCCATTTTCTCAATAAACTCATCAAATTCTTTCCGATCAAATGTAACAGCAGCCGCAAGTGCCGGATTATACATTTTAATTACGGGTTCGCAATCTCGAAAGGGTCCTTGTCCCACGACTCCTCTTGGGGGTGTTGTTGTTGTTGTCGTCCTTCTACTCCTTCAACACTACTCTGTCTCCCATAGGTTTTTTTCTTGGGAACGTATCGTTGTTCCAACACTCCTCCGCGGAATCAACTTGTTGCTGTTGCAACACTTCCGCACATTTCTTATTGAGTCGAATTTTTCTATCTCTGTTATATTCCGTCGGATGACACTTCCACATGTGCTTAGTCATTCTACCCAACCCAACAAGCACATTAGGAATTTATTGTAAGGACACTGCATTATTTGTTCTTCTTCGTGAAGTAAGAAGTTATAAAGTTGATGCTAATATGAAAGCAACAGAATTAAATACAATTAATGATATTGAATTTTGGAATAAATATTATGGAGATCTTCCTTCTGCAAATAATACGAATATGCCTATGAATTTAGGAGTACCACGTCATGTCAAGGATATACAGTTATCAAGTATAATGAGGAAAAAGACCATCTAAATTTTGCTCCTCATAAATTCGATGAACATATGGATCATTGGAACTTTTTACCCCGAGTTGGCGAAACCTCCTTTTTGAATCGTCTTTTTATTTGGCTCGGTGACCATTATTACGTCAGACGTGGGTCGTGGGAGGTCTCGCTGCGATTTACGTTGAGTTGTATCACTTTGATCTTGTTGTCGTGTTCTCGGCGTGTCTTTTTTACGTCGCGAAAAACCTTGGTTTTCCTACCTATGTCTTTCACGGCTGCATCGTGTTGTTCGTCCAGGTACCAACCACTCTTCCCGAGAAGCTTCTTATTGGGTTGGCTGACCAGAAGTATACTGCTAGACATCTCGTGCTTCTAGCCAAGTGGCCCGGCTCCCCGCACGAGTAGCATTTCGGTGCCTCCTCTGAGCAATTTCTTGCGAAGTGGTTTGCTCCGCCGCATCTATAACACACCTCTTTCCTCTCGACATCGCTCTTACAGTGTCCGCCGCTAGGTGCCCAAATTCTTGGCAGCGGAAGCACTTCGCTGGCCTCTCCAAGGCCCTTGTCCTAAACTGCGACCAGCCCACCCGAAGCCGCTCCTTTTTTTCGAGGATCTGTGCCGTTCTGGTACTTACCTCCGGTTTCTTCTAACTGAATGTTTTCTAAAATGTCATAGTCTGTAGGGAAATCTGATGTGAAGACTTCAGCATCCACATGAATAAAATCATTAAAATTTGATTCTTCCAATTCCTTTCGATTGAGGAGCATCCATGCTTCATATTGCTGTCTAAGATCTCTATCATCATTATTAACAGTATTATTCTCATTTTCTTTTATGATCGCGAGAGGAAGATCGCCTACTTCTTCCCATACTAAATGCTCTCCAAAACCAGTCTTTTTGAAACAATTAGAAATGGTTTATATTTTTGATGTCGTTTTATGTACACTACACCATAACTTTTCAACGCTTCTGATAAAATTTTACCAATATCATCGAAATTAATATGACCACCAGAATACCGTAGGCCATGAATATTTTCTTCTTCATATCTTACTTGTTTTTTTTTATTAATAGTTGATAATTCGGAAAATGGTATAGACGGCTTCAGAAGATATTGTTCCGTTCTTATGTTTTAATAACGGAAATGACATCCACAAGTAATGAAAACTTTTTTTCTCGAAGTTCAGTACACAGGGACTCGAAACTGTTGGCCCGTAAATTACGAAGGGATCGGTATTCTTTTCCCTCGCGTATTCAACGCTCTGGGGCTTTTTAATTGATAGACGGTATCTCTTTTGGAATAACCAAAACCCTAGTTTGTTATTTTTGAAGGGAGTTTTAATATTGTTGCTTTCAACAAAAGTTTTTACCATCTCAAAAATCTCTCGTCTCGACAATCCGAAGCCCCATTTTTCAAATTTTGTTGTTGTTGTCCTTATACTCCTTCACCAGTACTCTGTCTTCCATAGGTTTTTTTCTTGGGAACGTATGTGGGATACGTATCGTTGTTCCAAGACCCTTCCGCGGGATCAACTTGTTGCTGTTGCAACACTTCTGCACATTTCTTGTTGAATCGAATATCTCGATCTCTGTTATATTCCGTCGGATGACACTTCCACATGTGCTTAGTCATTCTACCCAACAAGCACATTTGAAATTTGTTATAGGGACACTGCACTATTTGTTCTTCGTAATCACACATTTTCTGTAAGTACGAAATATGAGTTTCTTTCTTTTCGCGAACGACGTACCGCGTTTTGCTAATTCACGAAGTGAAGATTTATGTTTAGATAATTTCTGTTTTTGGACCTTTGTTAAAAAAATCGTTATCCTTACTGAAACATACAAAAGGTTTTGATAACTTTCTCTGGTTGTTGTTACAAACTTGTTTGATCTGAATTCGAGGAAGAACTTGTTCCAAAGTCAATGTTTTTTACATATTTCCTATGTAGTTTTTTGGAACAACGTTTGTGAATAAACATCGTTTAATGCACCAGCGCTTGTTTCTTATCTTGTATAATCTGATAAGGATGAAACAATGATTGCTTGACGAAATGTAATTCTTTCCATTCATAATAATCAAACAAGTCACTTTTTAAAATGTTACGAACAATTAAATTGGGAAACATTTTGAATAAATCTGTTACAATTGTTCCATTCTTATTTTTTAATAACGGAAATGACTTCAAACCTATAAATAAAAAAGCGAGGTTGTGGTATAATTGTGGTTTTGTGATAATATAAAAAAAAAATTTTTTATTTTTTTGAATATAGGAGACCAAGGTGACTTTTTCATCAAAAACAAACAGTGAGGAATTAACTTCCTTTCCTTTTGTTTCCACTAGCTGCTTTGGTATAACTGCTTTGTTTTTCCTCATTGTACCACCCATAGTTAGTTTCTTATCTAATAATTGCTCTGCGACTTCGTAAGAACTAAGCCAATTATCCATCGTACAATTTCGGTTAGTGCCTTGTATTTCTTCCGTTAAATGTAAAACATATTGCGTAGGAATAGAATAATTTTTTTCTCTTTTCTCATTTCCAATATAAGGATAAGGCTTCGCCGAACACATATAAAATGTTTTCGCATCGCGCATTGTAACTAATTTTAAACCATATTTGTCCAGTTTGTTGGGTATGTACATTTTAAAGAAACATCTCTAATGTGGTGTAATCTTTTTGAAAATAAATACATCTGCTAAAGATTTTCTCGGTTCGATTTAAACACGCTCAGGTGTATTTTGAATGGGCAAAATTGGTTACCAATAAAAAAATTATTTTTTGTGGTTTTAAATTTTTTTAAACTAGGGGTTGTTATATGGTTATGTTAATAACAAAGATATAAGTATAAACATTTATTCATATATGTTTATAATTACAATCATCCCAATTTTAATCCTCGGCAGTGTAAAATACTTGGGGGATGAAAATTTTTGATTTTTTCTTCATTTCTTCATACGATTTCTTTCGTTCTGCAGCACCCTCTTCCCATTTCCGATCCATATCTTTCTTGTATTCTTCACGATGTGCTTTATACGTATGGATTGAAAGACGATGCTTCAGGCTTTTATGGAGGGGGTTGTAGGGACATTGAACAATTTCTTTAAAATAATAAATAGATGAAATACAGTTTTATATTAAAAAAAACTTACCATTTTGATTATTGGAACTACAAAACTCATGATTTTAGTAAGTTGACAATTATTATCAAAGTGTATAAAACGAAGTCAATTACTACTATATTTATTTCAATGTCCCCACTCGTTACACCCCTCTTTTTTGTCTCCCACCAACTTTTAAAGAAAGAAACAACATTTTGCTTATCTTCGGTAAAATATATCCCAATTTATTTTTACTTTAGGTAATTTACATGTTATCATTATTTTATTCTTTCAAAACGAACCTTCCGAACATATCCAGGAAGAAGTAGCAGGAAGAAGTATGATAATTAAACGCCGTCTTTTTAAAAGTATTTTATTTTATAATTATTAAAATCATACATAACTCCTTCACTTAAATAAAATAAACATTCTGGCATACTATAATTTTCCACACTATTTTTAGAATTACAAACAATTCTAGCAATTTCTATTACAGATAAATTATTACAATTATTTTCCATCATTATTCGATTAACAGATTTTAAAAGGTTGTAATAATAAGTAAAAAAATTTAATCTACGTAACATTTCAAGTTTTGCAGACAAAAGTGTATCAATTCGTAAAATTTCTATGATGTCTTCTTCCATAAACATAAGATATGTTGAATTTTTGGTTAACGTAATTTTTCTTGTTTTCAAATAATCATTAGATTTATAATTACATAATTGGAATCACATTAATTGTAAAATTTTCCCAAAACTGAGTGGTCATTTCTTTTTCTTCTTCTTCAATAATATGTATGAGGGTTTTTGTAAATTCGAGCCATTCAAACACATTAAAGGAAATCCGATGATCACAACCATCGTTGATTTGGATTGCTGGCTCAAAATTTCTTGCTGGACTTAGACCACATTCAATGAAGTAAATGCAAAAACGCAAATGTTCAAAGTCATATCGGGTATTACACAACTTTTTTTTTTCTTTTTTGATTGCTTCTTCATACCGATATTACTTTTTTTATTTACATTTTTTTCAACTCAATGTTGCAAAATTATGCAGTTTGTTATACACCATCACGCCATTTTTGACCATCATTACTGCGTCCAAAACACTTAGCTGGCCGCTTTATAAATTTCGGAGCATCCTCTTCGTTTTCTATATTCTTGATTTCGAGATGATTTCAATGTTTTTTCTTTAAAATAATCTTCCATTGTGATTAAAAAAAAACCTGCACAAAATGTACGAATAGTATTTTTATTTTTAAAATATAAAGCACTAAAATAATGATAGCAATTATCAAGTACACCAATCTACTAGAAACTAGAGGTTGTTTTTGTAAGAGGTACATAGGCGGAGCCAACAACCTGCGCGAAGCTGACGTCATAGTTTTGAGCAGTGGCGTAACCAAATTATTTCAATTTACATATTTTATATTTTTTATTAATTAAAACCTCGTTCTATTCCATTTGTCTTACAGAGAACAATGTTCTAGAGTACAGGTTTCTATTAAGAACAGTAGTTTATTTAACGAGTTTGTGTTTCACTCGCGTTTTAAATTGGCTCACTCATGCCAAAAAAGGCCCAATTTACACACGAACGAGTTGAATACAACGTTTTTTTTTGTTCGACGAACCCCTTAACACACAGGAGAAAATTCTCAAATTCTGACAGTGTCGAACAAAAAAATACAGTTTTTATCATTTATTACAACACAAATTAAACTTGGCTGCCACAGCTGAAAAACAGGACGCCACTGAATGTACGAACAGCTGATTGATTTAGCAGAGTGGGGCACGAGCAAACCAACGTTGGTTTACTGCGCAACTATATGGTGTGTACCTCTTACAAAAACAACCTCTACATTTTTACCCTTGGGGATATGTAGTGTAGAGTGGCAATCAATGTAGATTCAACAGATGTTAATGACAGATTTGTATGTTTTGTTTGTCTTATTGAACTTCTTAATTAGTGTTTTATGAATTCTAACTGGGAAACTCCTTTCTCCACCAGCTACAGAGACAGGAAGTGCTAATAAAATTCTCATAGCTGCAGCAGTATTCGGATACAAAGTAATTAAGTTATTTTGGCACAAATAATTTAAAACACCCAAAGGTTTCATAGAATATAGTATAGCATTCGAGATACATCCGGTATTCTTCAATATCATTTACATTAATATCTGATTCATTTTCGAACGAAGGTATTTATTGAAGGCTGATAATTTTCTAGCGTCATCTACGAGTATATCCTTGAGTCTAATAAAACCTAAACGTTTTTGCTATGGGTTTTTAGAAGGGTGAATTGTTTATTCAGAGAATTAAGGGTAGTGTTCAGGGTATTTAAATTTATTCTGCTCTGTTAAGGGTTCATCTTCATAGTCAAATTGACGCTTTTTCCTTCTGCCTCTAACTTTAATTTTGGCAGAAAATTCTATACTGCATTTAAGATTTTCAGCAATCTCATTAGCAGCAATTTTCATCTTATCGTAATATCCAGATTGTCTACAACTTTTCGCTTTTTGTATGGTTTCTGATAACATCCTTACACAATCTGACAAATTTATAGTTACAAATTGCTATAGCTTCGAGACTTTGAATCATATAATACGTTGAATTCCAACGAGTTGAAACTTCTTGGATTAATTTTTTTGGGTCACCTTTATTTTATGCTTTTCTCAGTTGGTCGCTAGCATTATTGCTTTGCTTAAACCAAATTACTATATTTTTCACCTTCTTTATTAAAGATTGTATTTCGACGCTTGATTGAATAGCACGCTCTGTTAATAAATTAAGCTGATGGGCGAAACAGTGAAGGTGTTTTTTTCCCAAACATCGTTTCCAGCCCTTTTGTTATATTTGCAGCGCCATCACTAACTGCTGAAGTAATGTGATCACTTTTGATTCCCCAGGCTTCAAAAATGTCTTCCATATTTTCTATTAAATACTCCGCTGTGTGCCTTTCATTTAGTTCAAAAATGACAAGAGTGGCTGATTTTATCTCACTATTCTCAATAAAATGTATAGTTAATAGTAATGTTTTAATGGTCCAACCTTTCAATTTTTGACTTAAAAATAGATAAGATTGCTTCATAGTAGATAAACAAAGCGGGTTCTGCAGCGGAAGTGGTTGTCGGATGGCGTGCTGAAGAAGTGTATTGGTGGTAGATGGTGTTTGTTTCTAGATCGGAAGGAAGTGTTTTGGGGTCCTCGGGGTGTGTCTGCACCCCCACTAGATGGTGATGAGGGGGTGTGGTGCTGAAGAGGTCGATGGTGTGCTGAAGAAAAAGTGTATTGGTGGTAGATGTGTTTTAGAGCCCTCGATGCGGGTGTGTGTGTTTGTCTGCACCCCCACGAGATGGTGATGAGGGTGCAAGAATGGGGGTTATTTGAAAGGGGGTGTCCAAGAAGTATGTGTGTTGGGGGTGTGCAAGAAGTATGGGTGTTGGGGGGTGTGTAAGAAGTATGGGTGTTGGGGGGTGTGCAAGACGTTTGGTTGTTGGGGGTGTGCAAGAAGTTTGGGTGTTGGGGGTGTACAGGAATGGGGGTTGGGGGGTGTGTGTGTGCAAGAATGGGGGTTAGCTGAAAGAGGGGGTGGTGTGTACTAATGGCGGTTAGCTGAAAGGGCTGTCTTTGTCTTATAGGAAATTGGTGTACACGAAACATCGACCACGGGTTAAAGAAATGATAACTAACGTTGCTATCTTCTTGTTTTATAGGAAACCGATGTACGAGAAACTATCTACCACAAATATTTTTTTATAGACAATTTAATTCATACACTAAAAATCCCATAAGCAGCGCTGTTTTCTCATTGAAATGTCAAGTTAACTTCGATAAAAAAGCTCTCATGTAATTATAAGTGAAAATAGTATATTAAAGTATAAGTGGATATTAAGGTCTTTAAAACACGCGTGATTTTTCGAGCACGACGGTGCAGTCGGAGTGTTTTAAAGACCAGTTATCCACGAATACTTTACGATATATATTTTTTTAATGTTAAATGAGTTAACATTTAGACTTCACGTTTCTCCGGTCCTCTCAGGTTTTGGTGATGTTTCCATGGAAAACGTGTGATGTTGTCATGGAAAAGAGCGTTTTTTAAAGTTCGATTTAAACACGCTCAGGTGTGTTTTAAATGGGCAAAACTGGTCATCAATAAAAAAATATTTTTTGTGGTTATACATTTTTTTTAAATTAGAGTTTGTTATATGGTCATGTTAATAATAACAAAGATATAAGTATAAACATTTATTCATTTATGTTCATAATTACAATCATCCCAATTTTCATCCTCGGCAGTGTAAAATACTTGGGGGATGAAAATTTTTGATTTCTTCTTCATTTCTTCATACGATTTCTTTCGTTCCGCAGCACCCTCTTCCCATTTCCGATCCATATCTTTCTTGTATTCTTCACGATGTGCCTTATACATATGGATTGAAAGACGATGCTTCAACCATTTATGGAAGGGGTTGTAGGGACATTGAACAATTTCTTTAAAATAATAAATAGATGAAATACAGTTTTAAAAAAAAAACTTACCATTTTGATTATTGGAACTATCAAAACTCATGATTTTAGCGTAGCCAACGTTAAATAACTAGCCGTGCTGAGAAAAAGGCAACGTCGCAATCGTTCAGACTGGCGGACCGGGTGAACCGCCGAACATCGAACGCCTAACAAACATAAAGGCGCGTTTTTACACGTTCTCAATAAATTGAAATTGTTTATTAGATGATTATTAGTATTACAACAATTCCCATCTTACCCCCATGGAGGATGATATCTAATTTTACACTGTCCAGCAGTAGCGGCTCGTAACAAAATCAGAACGGGGAGCAAACTTTTTTTTACAGACAGAATAGATATTTATAACAAAGGTGCTGTGCTACATACTTTTCCTCATCACCGAAGAGGTAGAGTGCAAGATGCGTTTTTTTACTGTGGTTTACCCAGTAGGCCTAATCCACAATAAGAAAAATTCTTCGTAACAAGTAACTAAATAACTTGTGGAGATAATTCTTCGCCTTTTATAAAAACTTTTACTTGAAGACGTTCATTAATATAAATTTTTGTCTCAATATTTAAAGAATTATTAAAATTCAATGTAAAAAAATATATACCTACTTACCAAATTCAACAATTTTATGTTCCCAACCAATCAAATTAAGTTCGATTGAAAATGTTGTTATTAAATCATTAAAATTGTTTATTACTCGTATATCTGCTTTCATAAAATTCTCTACTTCATCGTTTTGCCTTTTAGAAATTGTTTCACGCCTAAACTCTGGATCAGTTCTCTCTTTAATTGCTGGCTTTGATAGATAAGACGCTAAATTTGGAAACACGCTAGGAACAGCAGTATCTTTTAGTCTGGGGCTTTTTAAAAGCAATTTTTTACAGTTTCCATCAGGTTGCAAATGTTCATCATATAAAATCATATCATCAGAACTAAAATGTAATTGACAGACCACCCTTTAAGCTGAAGTTTTTTCAAGGGATTGCTTTTAACCATGCTTGTTTGCGCTCTACATTTTTAGGAAATTTGAAAACACTTTCACCGCGATTGTTTTGTGCATTTCTTAAAGACGAGTCGTAATTACTTTTACAGCCTGTTACACAACACCTACTAGGCATGTTTGAATAATATTTAAATTTTAAATACCTGTTAGAAGTTAGAACCAACGATATTTCGTTTAACACACAAAAGTTAGGTTAGGTTTGTCTCGGTTTAACTTCCACCAAGTTGACGGCTTTAATTCCTGAAGAAAATGCCACAATTTATTTCACAAACTCTATACTAAATTCCCTTCAACTTTTAAACAACTTGGTAGCTTAAAATTTTGGAAATAAACACAGTTTTCTGAAGTTAAAACGTTAAGATCACTGTGTACACAAATGCAAATCTGCACAAACTGACTCGGTCCTAGGTCTGCGGGCATTGTTGCCAAATTTACTTGAGCACGGCTAGTTCATTTAACGTTGGCTACGATTTTAGTAAGTAAGTTGACAATTATTATCAAAGTGAATAAAACTAAGTCAATTACTACTATATTTATTTCAATGTCCCCACTCGTTACACCCCTCTTTTTTGTCTCCCACCAACTTTTAAAGAAAGAAACATTTTGCTTATCTTGGGTAAAATATATTTCAATTTATTTTTACTTTAGGTAATTTACATGTTATCATCATTATTTTATTCTTTCAAAACGAACCTTCCTAACATATCCAGGAAGAAGTATGATAATTAAACGCCGTCTTTTTAATAGTTATTTATATAATTAGTGGGATAAAAGCAATATTACAGGACTCAAGTGTGAAGATTGCAGATGACGAGGGCGTTAGCCCGAGTTCATCTGTAATACACGAGTTTCCTGTAATATGCTTTAGCCCACGTGTTATATACAACATTTTATCTACGGCTGCAAATAATTAATAAAAAAATCAATTTTTGCAAGAAACGTCAAATTTGACGTTTACAAAAATATATTTTGACAATCGTGAAATGTCAGTTTCAATCGTTTTCACTTAAAATCAAAGCAACAAGATTGAAACAATTTGCTCAATACCAGGACAACCAGCTAAATCTGTTTATAAACAACGCGTTGTTTTTAATTTTTCATAAATGAGAACCGTTTCGTTTACGTCTTATCGCGGCTCTCGGAAGTGAAGTGACTTCGAAATATGTACATTGGGGTTATCCCGACGTCTAGTGAGAAAAGTACCAGGACCTGGAACGGAAACGTGTGTGATCCTGTTTCGAAAACAACCTGGAGTGCAAGAGACGAGCGTATCTGGAGGTGTCACTGCAGTTTGCGTCGTTTTTCCAGTATAACGTGTATTACAAAGTGGTCTCTTGTGAAAGCAACAAAGAAAAGAATAGTAGATGATATCATTAAAAGTAGAAGTGAGTCTTTTTGTGCCAATCCGAGAGATTGAAAACCGGAACGAAGTCGATGTCGGCAACTGGGCGAACAAAATGCAAGAATTGTGTCATTAATATGTATTTATAATAAGTAGCTTTTCATTTGTATTGTTGTCTTTCAATAAATTTTGTCTGTTTGCTTCTAAATAAAAATGCGTTACGTAATGAAATCAGTGCGGTAATGAACTACATTACGCAACTCAAATGACTGTAAATGAGTGTGGTAATAACGACTTATCCAAGCAGCCGTAGATAAAAGTATTTTATCCAATTTTGCCTTATAAAGTCATGTTTAAATACTTAGATACAGGGGATAAAAGCACTTGTTTAATGAATAATCGAATAAAATTTTAATTGCTCTAGCGGTTTAAAATTTTTATTTCGCTAGCGGTTTAAAAATGTCAAGTAAATGTCAAAGAAAATAAATAAAAATGTATTAAACAATAATTATACATACATTACAGGTATTGGGAAGCAATTGTTCATAATTGTATCATCCATTTTCTAGATTTTCATCTTCTACACGTGTACACGCCGTAAATACCTAATTTTATTAGAAGTAATATTGGATAAAATAATTCACTGTCACACCGATTTTTTTTTCTGGTGTCAATAAAACCATGGCAACAAAAAATCACACTCAGCGGCTCGACAATCATAGGTGATTAGTGACACAAGCTTCGGACTTGATTTTAAAAAAATTACACTCAAATTGGAGAGGTTTATTAGTGTAAAATTGGATAAACAGTTGTATTATACTCGCGGGCTAAATGAATGTTTAACTTGCGATGTTAACGCGCTTGCGGCTTCGCCGCTCGCGCTGTTAAACGCATCGCTCGTTAAACATTCATTTAGCCTGCTCGTATAATAAATAACTATTATTTTATAATTATTAAAATCATACATAACTCGTTCACTTAAATAAAATAAACATTCTTGCATACAATAATTTTCCACACTATTATTAGAATTACAAACAATTCTAGCAATTTCTATTACAGATAAATTATTACAATTATTTTCCATCATTATTCGATTAACAGATTTTAAAAGGTTGTAATAATAAGTAAAAAAATTTAATTTATGTAACATTTCAAGTTTTGCAGACAAAAGTGTATCAATTCGTAAAATTTCTATGATGTCTTCTTCCATTAACATGAGATATGTTAAATTTTTGGTTAACGTAATTTTCCTTGTTTTGAAAGAATCATCAGATTTATAATTATGTAATTGGAATCACATTAATTGTAAAATTTCCCCAAAACTGAGTGGTAATTTCTTTTTCTTTTTCTTCTTCTTCAATAATATGTATGAGGGTTTTTGTAAATTCGAACCATTCAAACACATTAAAGGAAATCCGATGATCACAACAATCGTTGATTTGGATTGCCGGGTCAAAATTTCTAACTGATTTTTTATTTTTTTCGTCAACTGTGGGATTCGAACCTACCATTTCTTTCGACAAACTTACCAATTACCAATTAACAAAGGCTTTATTTAGTTTTATGTTTACTAGTACAGGTGAATTGGGGTTTATGCCCCTGTGGGGGCTCTGCCAACATTACATTTGCTTTTATATCATGATTGGTTTGAGATAATTTACAATGGTTGTTTGTTGTGACATTCTATTTTTGATTATTGTTTTATTTATTAGTGCTCAATGGGGGGTGCCCACGGACCCGCAACCGCCAGTAGTCGTCCCGCATGCTCCCTCCGACGACTCCGGGTTCCAAGATGCTTTCCCCGGTTGGCGTCTTGGTGTGTTCGAGTACCTAAGTCCTTGTCATTGTTAACATGGGTTTTTGAGGTAGAACCCCCATAGTAACATTTAAAAAAATTGTAAAACAAAATTGTAATTTACTTTAAGCTGATGAAACAATTGTAGAAGATGGTTAAATACTAATAATCTTTGTACCTCGTATGTATATGTTATAATAAATTAATTCTACATCATTACAAAATATGTTTTTTATTTTTCAAAATACCTGCCTAAAATAAAACAAATAGCATGTTTATTAAAAATATTTATTATTTTTCAAAATACCTATAAAAAGTTCAAATGTCTAAAACAATACAAATTAGATTAAACTGTAAACAAAGAGTAAAAATTTACCATATAGGGTGTAAAACACGAGCCCCTCAAATGACCCACCTACAACAGATATAACTTTGTGGGAGCACCCTTGCTCCACCGATCCATTATAAATAATAAAAAATTCCCTCGATAAACTGAGGAAAGTTCATGAAATATATCCTACAAATAGGAATAATAATAAAATTAAATATATAAAAAGAAAAAAAAAATACTTCCAAAGGAGAACAACTTGTGATAATGTTTTCAATTGCCGTTACTTATGGATAGGTCGGTCATATTGAACTGATATAAACTTATCTAAAAATTTCTTGTATACAAAGGAAAACCTCAAAAGATAACGACATATCCAGGAAGAAGTGATAAAAAATTAAACGCTGTCTTTTTAAAAGTATTTTATTTTATAATTATTAAAATCATACATAACGTAACGTAAACGTACCAATGCCTGACACCTTAAGGACTAGTTTTATATGTATAAGCCCATAGAAATAATTTAGATGGGTCGATCATTTTTTTATGAGTAGAAAATGAAGCTCAAGCATAGTATTAATATCTTAGAGTAATATTGATATATTATATATTTTTTAAATATTTTAATATGTCAAATTTTTTGCCCAATACCTGACACCTGCCCTTCCGATTATCCGAAACGCACGGGAAGGGACCTGTTTCGGATAAACGAAATTTCGGTTAAAACGGAGATGATAAACAAATATTATCGAAACAATATTTTTTAGTTCAGTTCAGTTATTTTTGTTGCTAGTTTGTACAGTTGTATATCATCATCAACATTATCAAGATTTTTCGCAGTTGTTGTTTCATCGTCGATAATTTTGTTCCATAGTAGTGCATTTTTGACATTGCTCCATGCGTCCGCAATCCAGTAGTATACTGTAGACTGTAGTAACATCTTTTAAATTAATATTTCACTTAGATTCTTCCCTTCACGTCCATTGGCTGGTGGCAGACAAATGAGAAGGTGCGTTGTCGATTACAAGCAATGCTTTCACGGTCTGTCCGCCCTTTTGCAAGAATTGTTTAACGGAAAGCACAAATTGTTCAAAAAGCCAATTCTTAAATAATTCCAGTTCTTGAAAAACGCATCAAGTTGCGCAACAAATACCTCGTTTCGGATAATCGAAAGATAATATCAGTTTCGTTTCGGATAAAGCGGAGAAATCGAGTTCAATTTTTATTTCGGATAATCCGGTTTCGGATAATCGGGAGTCTACTGTATTTCTAAAATGTAGTTAATGCTTATTTTAATGAAACACAAATTAGCTGGGTAATAGATCATTTATTGAAATTTGACATTTACAAAACACAAAAAAAAAAACAAAAAATACATTTACTCCAGATAAATGGTCATTTCAGGCACATGGTAACTATGTAACATTTCAAGTTTTGCAGGCAAAAGTGTATCAATTCGTAAAATTTCTATGATGTCTTCTTCCATAAACATGATATGTTGAATTTTTGGTTAACGTAATTTTCCTTGGAAAATTTTCTCTAAACTGAGCGTTTTTTTTTTTCTTCTTCGATAATATGTTTGAGGGTTTTTGTAAATTCGAACACATTAAAGCAAATCTGATGATCACAAACAGTTGATTTGGATTGCTGGCTCAAAATTTCTTGCTGGACTTAGACCACATTCGATAAAATAGATGTAAAAACGCAAATGTTCAGTCATATCGGGTATTACACACCTTTTTTTTTCTTTTTTGATTGCTTCTTCATACCGATCACTTTCACTAACTAATGCAGAATCATATTGAATATTATAAAAATTTTCTTAGTCGTCATCACTTTCACTTTTTGGTATGTTTATAATAACATCTGAACTCGAGAACATCTTGAAGTAAACTGTTGTTAGGATGAAAATTTAAATAACTGAAAGTTATTTAACCTTCAGAAGGCACCGTGTTTTTTTATGCACGCGTAGGGCACCCTGGGGTCTTATTTATAACAGACATCAACGTATAAAATGGATAAATTCTTAATCCCAATAAAACTGATGCATATACAGGGTGAATTCGAAATACGTCACAATCTTAAAACCCCAGCATCTTCAGGAAGTGAATAAACCGAAAATGTGGTTAAACATATTAAATTCACAAAGTCCAATTTAACTTAATTCCATCCCGAACGAGACGCTTCTGAAAGTTCTAATAAATCGAAACATGAATATTCGTAAAAACAATTTAAAAACCGAGAGTGACAAAACCTTGTTTTGAATGAAATAGCCGAAAAACACTTTAAACACACAGCCGCAAAAACGTGTAACATTAAGAGTGAAAACCAAGTGAAAGGAAAAGTCAAAGCAAAAACCACAACTACCGTACTTACAATTATTACTATTATTAGACGCAATGTTCAAAATGTTGGTCGTGATTTCTAATACACGCCTGTGCCCTTCGATCTAGATTGTCCCGAATCCTTGCAAAACTTGCTGCATCGTCCAGGATTTGCGCTGATGAATATGGATTAAAAACCCGTTAACAACACTATTCGCATAAAATCAGGTTTATCGAGGCACATTTGAATCACTCACAAAACTCTTGCTGACGAATACAATTGAAAAGTATCATTTTCCCGTAGACAACAGCCAGAAATGTTTGCAAATGTGGAACACGACGCGCCGGAAACTTTTCGCGATACAAAGCTTGTGCCCTTAAGCCAACACCATCTGCACTTCCGTAACAAAGTACCATATCGGTCATTTCACTATTGGTATAATTTTCCATGATAGTGGCACACTGAGACGCAAAATTCAAAACAAACAATAGCCGAAGGTCGCACTGAACGCTACTAATGTGCATGCGGTACTAGCACCCGCGTAACAAAACTTTTTGCACCTTTTTTGCGTTGCTCTCGATAACTTTTTAAATCTTACTGTTCGTCCTAACGTGATATCAGTGGCGTACTCAACTTTTGTGCTTGAACTGTACATGGCTTTTCTGTCCTTATGGGGATCTATAGCGCAAAACTGAGTGCACGTGATTTTCACAATTAGTCTGAAGATCCTGGGGTTTTAAGATTGTGATGTATTTCAAATTCACGCTGTATTCAGTGATAATATGTAATTAAATACATTCAGTGCATAAAATAATAGTATATTAAAGAACGAGTTTTATAAGGGTTAATGGACGATGCGCCAATACCCTTATGAAACTAGTTTTTTTATGTTATTTTTTAGAATTTGCACCCTTGTTTTAATTTTTAAATAAAAAAAAATAAATTTTCAAATTCTAGGGAATTTCGTATTAATTGCTAATTCAAGGTAACGGATGCAACTACATCTGCAACAGATGTTAAAAAGTAGAGTTTGAACATTACTATTGGAAGTTTTTTGGTGTAATACACTGAAATATTGATAAAAATTTCATTGAAGGACAGTGTACTTTTATAAAGCCGTAAACGACTCCTACTGACTGACGTTTATAGACGTATTATAAACGCAAATTCTAAAAATCATGTTATGATTTTTTGACCAAAAGGTACCAAAATTTTATAAGTTTTAGCACATTTTACTGTTTGGGCGCTTTAGAACATACAAAATAAGAAAACAATATTTTTTTAGGGTATGATACGATACACAAATAAATGAAAACTATTGTTTACTTTTACTTACATATACCGTATAAAAGCCAATTTGTGCTCTGTTGACTCAAAGTGAATTAGAAAATTACTTGTGGCATGAGTAGTATGGAAACCTCGGTGGGACCTCTGTCTCTAAAATTCTCTCTCCTTACGGATTTCATGGACCAAGCAAATTATTATCCTCAACAATTGGAAAAATAAATCGATTTCTAAAGTTTTCACTTTTCCACAGAAAGTTTACACCATATTCATTGAAGTAATTTCCTCTATAATCTTTCCTACATCTATTCCCCCGTTTTTCACTTGTTTTAAATTGCACAAGAACAAAATAATCAAACTGTGGTGATTCATCAGGATTCCATTTATTATTTTCCAGGAAGACGTCGATGCCTTCATTAATATCATAGTCCGATGATTGGTCAGGAATACTAATGCTTTCTTCTTCTTCAGGTCACCGGCAATGAAGGTTGCCCGTGGGAGTACAAGTGGGGGAAGAAATTAGTGGACCCCGGAATCTTACGTGATGCCCCACCTTTCTTTTTTTTATAATTGGGAAAACTTCAGTTCTTCCAGGAGGCTCGTTTTTACCCCGTATCGTTTTTGCATTGTTTTTACATTGCAGTTTTTTTGTGAAAATTTGACGCCAGTCGTGTTAAAAAAGAAGCAGGTGTTGTAGAAGAAGCTTGGAATGTGACGCGTTCGGCTCTGATTCCTGAGAAATCCAGAAAACGCCACGAATCACTCGTTTCGTCGAAGTTCAGCTAATGAAGGTGAAGACCTTCTTGGACTGAGAAGAGGCTGGAAGTCTTCAAGAACAGCTGAAGGCTACATTGAAGATTGTGTCGAAATAAGATTCCAATTTGCAAGAAAAATTCTTCAGGACGACACAAATAAAGAATTTTGGAAACCAAACACCTCAATGTGTAATCAAGAAGACAAGGAAAATTCGGGGTATGAAAATTTAAAAAAAAAATTTTCGCTAATATTATTTCAGTGCAGCGGCAAGGAAAGCCTACTACAAGAGCCGTATAAGTGTCCAGAAAGTGCTAACATCTTGTCATCTTGTCTTCAACTTCTCTTTTCCAAAATAAGCTTCCTTTGACAATTGGTAGTTGTCTGTCATAGCTGTACTTTTAATATTTGTTAATAAATAAGTTATTAATTGTTACATAAAAATTGTTATAATAATTGGTTAATTTTGAATAAATCTACTTACCGTTCTAGAACGCCAAAATATTTTTCTATTTTAAAAAACGGAAAATGTGTGAAAGAGATGTGGTAGCATAAGTAAGTTTAATAAAATTTTCTCATCTGATTTGGTTTCTCTTTTATTAGTTTTTGAAAAATTTTCAATTACTTTTACCCCACCCTTAGCTAGGTGCATGAGTGACAACGTTTGGATTTAACCTTCTTAATCTATTTCCGCTTATACTTATTGATTTCAACATTTTGGATTTATACCAAAATCTTGAAACGATCGCTTGGAATGTCATTTCCAAATACTTAGGTAGTTGCAGGAACCTGAGTACCAATGGGAAGTGTTGAAGTTAATTTCTTTTGTTTCTGAAATACAGAAATATCAAATGGATAAGTAGCTTCACAATTGCAAACCAACTCACGTTTTCGGCAGCTTCGATGTAATTATGCAAGAACTCTTCACCATTTTCCTTAACGAAAGCGTAAAACAAACCATTCGAATTTTGCAAAAGCTGATACGGACTGTCAAACTCGGCAACACAACCGTCATCCATCACTAAGATTTTATCCGAATCTATGACAGTGTTGAGACGATGTGCCACAGTCAGTACAGTACAGTTGGTGAACATTTTTTTAATAGTTAACTGTATCAACTCGTCTGTTTCCAAATCAACATTCGCTGTGGCTTCGTCCAGAATGATAATCTTGTTTCCTCTGAGCACGGTCCGCACCAAGCACAACAATTGTCTTTGGCCGACACTGAAATTTGATCCTCCTTCGGAAATCATAGTGTCAATGCCGTTAGGTAAATTTGCAAAAATTTGGTTAAGCTCGAGCTGACGAAAAACATTCCATATTTCATCGTCATTAAATTCATCAAAAGGGTCTAAATTCTTTCGAAGTGTTCCTAAAAACAAAACCGGATCCTGAGGAATAACCGAAATCTTCGAACGCAAGTCGTTTAAAGGGATAGACTTAACATCAACGTCATCGATGATGACTGTACCATCGAAGCTGTAGAAACGAAATAAGGTGGAAATTAGAGAAGTTTTCCCAGCACCTGTTCTACCAACAATTCCAATTTTTTCTCCAGCGTGAACTTCAAAGGACACTTGATTGAGTGTTAATGGTCCAGTAAGAGAATACTTCAACGAAACTGATTTGAAAGTTATTTTTCCCTGCTGTGGCCATAATCGTGGAGGAGTGACATTGCCTTCGTCGAGCTCTGGTGGTAAATCTAGATATTCCAAAACGCGTTCGACTGAAATGACCTGTGTTTCAACTTCTCCCCACATTTTGACAAAAAATGGAATGTACCCAACAAGGGCAACAGATTGTGTTATGGCGAGGCCCACGTTGCCATCCCAAACCTCTAAAACATGAACTGGACAAATGAGACAAAATTGGAAATTATCAACACACCAGATTTAAATGCAAAGAAGCTAAATGCGACGGAAGCAATGTAGAGAACGCATGCCACGTCTGTCCAAAATCCCAAAGCGCAATACACAGCTGTTAACAGATAGAAAGCCGAAGTGTGAAGATTCTGGTGGTCGTCAAATTCTTTAGTTAGAAGTTTCTGAGCATCCAGAGCTCTAACTGTACTCAGTCCTTGCATGGTTGCTGTTGAATGGGCAAAAATGGAACTCTTCGCTACAAGTCTGTTGTAAAAAAAAAAATTGCGACAGATTTGTGACTTACTTATTGCTTCTGTCCTCTTGATACTGGTGCTTGTAGGTTTCAGTACAACACAAAGAAAGAATATGATCAGGAGAAGAATTGCTGACGGTAAAATCGTGTAGTAATTGATAATTGACACCAAAATAACTGTTCCAACAATTGTGAAAAATCCAGTAAATACATTTATCAAAGAGAGAGGCAATATTTCGTCGATTGCACCAATATCTCTGGAGAACCTGTTCAGAATGCGACCAGAAGAGTGATGGTTGAAGAATGTCATTGGTGCAAATATAACTTTTGTCAGAAGTGAATTGTGTAATTTCTTCGAAGCTCTGTCACAGTATTTGACAAACGATGCGATGCTTGCTAGTATCACAAAAAACAAAGCTGTCACTAAAGAAGTGTAAATGTAGAGACAGTTTCTTCTAGTGAAAAACACCTTCGAATTTAAATCTGTGATTCGTTGTTCAATTTTTAACCAAAATGTAAGAAAAAATTCGACGCAGCTCATCAAAATTTGCAACAAGATGAACACGAAGATTACTGTGCAAGTGATAGACCAATGTCCTACTGATTGACAGTAGCGTTTGTAAACTTTTGTGCTCTTTCCAGTACTTCTGTGTTCTGGTACTTGAGACGGTGAGTCGCATTCTGTCAAAGCAATGCTCCTCGGTTCTTCTGTGAAGAGTCCATCCCTTAGAGCAAAAAGTTTGTCACGTTCATTGAATTCAACAAGTTGTTGTTGCTCGAGGAGATAAATTTTACTGATATTGTGAAGAAACTGGATTTGGTGGGTCACCAATACGATACATTTATTTTTCAAATAGTCCAAGAAACATGTTTCGAAGATGTGTCGAGCCACATGCGAGTCAACAGCCGATAAAGGATCATCCAGAAGGTAAATGTCTGCATCTCGGTAAACAGCTCTGGCCAAATTGACCCTTGCTTTTTGTCCTCCACTCAACATGATCCCTCTTTCTCCGACCAAAGTCTGATCGCCATGAGGAAAAAGCGACAGGTCTCTTTCTAGCGCACAACATCTAAGCACTTTGTGATATTTCTCCTTGTCCATGTCTTGTCCAAATAAAATGTTTTGTCGAATGCTGGCTGAAAATATCCACGAATCTTGTGGAGCATAAGAGATGGTACCTGTGACACTAACGTTTCCTTGCTCCAGGTCCATTTCCTTCAGTATCATCTGGAGCAGAGTTGATTTCCCACTACCAGTAGTTCCGACCACACCAACTAACTCCCCAGATGCAGCAGTGAAAGTAATATCGCTTAAGACATTAATTGAAAGAGACTGGTCCCACTTTATGCTCGCTCGATCAATGCAAACGACCGCCTCTGGTTTCTGTATCTTAAAGACAGAGTTGTCTATAAGTCTGTAGAAGCTTTTCGGTTCAGATCTCAACTTCTTTGGTTTTTGATAATCGTTTAGTAAAAATTTTTCGATTCTGTTAACCGAAACTTTGACGTCAGCTAAACGAATTAAACTCACTGGCATCATAACTGACACCGTTATTGTCAGACGTGAGCAGATGCTTCTTACCGAATAAATATATTCAGAGGTCAAGGGTAAGTCCATTAAAGTAATGACTAAGACTGTAGTGAAAATTGTTAGGGGTGCCATAAACAACTTGTACACGTTTTGACTCAGTCGTGAATAATTTACCCTTTTGATGTGGTTCATTTCAGATCTAAAAAAAAATTAAAACAAAAAATAATTGAGAGTAATAGTCGAGTTAAAAAAGTGCAGAGATTACTAACGTAAACAGCGACGAGCGAGTGAGAGGTGATAAGCAGAAGGCAGCGGGCGAGAAAGAGAGGGCATGCCGAAAGTAAGGAACGGAAGCAGCAAGAGAGAAAGAGAAGAGCATAGGACGTCTGAAGAAGATACGAACCCATTCAGAAAGAGTTCCAGAACGGGAAGATCCCCAAGTAGCAGCGAAGAAGGAAATAAAAGCAAGGAAATGGATAATGAGATGAAAACCATGATTAGAGAGACAAGAGAGGATACGGTGGGAATAAGAGAGGAGAACAAAGTAATAAGAAAGGAATTAGCGGCAGTGAGAGAGGAGATAAGAGGAAGAGAAGAAAAATGGCAGGCAGAGGAGGCAGATTGGATGGAAAGGATGAAAATGATAGAGGAAAAGATGGAACAAGGAGAAAAGAAGGAGAGAAAGAATAATGTTATAAAAACCGGAATATGGGG
This sequence comes from Tenebrio molitor, assembly GCF_963966145.1. NCBI lineage: Eukaryota > Metazoa > Arthropoda > Insecta > Coleoptera > Tenebrionidae > Tenebrio > Tenebrio molitor. Next base: position 18,521,487 of record NC_091053.1, on the reverse strand, counting down.
AATAAGAGGAAATATAGAGAGGGGGTGGAAGAATGGTTAGAAAGGGAGATAGGGCTTAAAGTGGACGTAAAGCAAGCATTAAAAATAAATAAAGATAAGATGATGCTGGCAAAAAGAGAAAGTTGGCAGCAGAAGAAGAAAATTATGCTAAATAAGAGTAAGTTGAAGGAAAGAAAAGGTGAGAGGATGTATATAGATGACGATTTGACAAACGAAGAAGGAAAACACAGAAAAAGTTAAGAGAGGTGGCTAGAGAAGAGAGAGATAGAGGAAAAAGGGTGAAAATAGGATACAGGAAGATACAGATAAACGGGGAATGGTTTATATGGGATGAGAGAGAGGAGAAACTGAAGAAACATTTTTAGAAGAAGAGAAGAGAATATGAACCTGCGAAAAAAGGTACAAAGAAAAGGTGAATAAGAAGGTAGTTGGACAAAGAAAATGGAAACCGGAAAAGAAGCGCAAAGGGGAAAGTCCCTACCGAAACAGTACAAATGGGAAGGTCAAGGGGTAAAAAGAGAAAATAAAAAGGGACAGGGGTGAAATTGGGGATTAAGGAAAAGGGAGAACAACAAGGATGCAAGGAAATAAAAGTTCATATAGGTAATAAATGGTGGAAAATAAGGACAATATACAGTAAAGAGGTGAAGAAAACAAGAAGACGTGTCGAAGACGCAATGAAAGAAAACAGGGAAGAATGTATGCTCATGGGAGGGTACTTCAACGGGAGAAAGAGGAGCAGGAAATTGGGAAGAGGAGAGGGGGGATGGAAAAAGAAAATCCAAAGACAAGGTGGAAAACGCAGAGGGGAAGAGACTGATGGAATGGATCGAAGAAAATGGATGGGAGACATTGAATAGGAACAAACAAGGGGACGAAGAAAGAGGATGGACCTATGTAGGTAGCAGGAGAGAAACAGTGATAGATTACGGAATAGTGACCGAAGAAGCATACGAAAGAGTAGTAGAATTCAGAATAGGAGAGAGAGCAGAGTTGGACCATCTCGAAAGAGCTTTGAGAAAAAAACAGAGAAGGAAAGGGGTGGGGGATAGGAATATAACAGTTGTAAATGTTTTATTTTTTACGCTTTAAACTTGGACTACTCTAGCAACTTACCCTCGAGCAGCGTTTATTAACCCTAAGAAAGGTTTCTCCCATGCCTGCATTTTAATCGTTTGGATACCACGAACGATATCATTTATCAAACGAAATCTGTGGTCTGTTTTGAGAGCTACAAATCTTCTGATACCTGAGATTCTTTTCATCACGTATACTAGAAGAAAAAAGATATTTCATTTAGCTTGGAAAGAGGGTGTGTAGGCTACTTTGAAATATCAGACAAAGTATCAGTATTCCAATTCCTGTAAGTGCAATGTGCCCAAGCGTCAGGTCCAAGTAGCAAATTGCAATGGCGATTTGAACAGGACCGATCCATACAAAATGCAAATATGCAAATAATTCGTTAAATCGGGTCACGTCGTTGGACAAGAGATTAATGATTTGCCCTTCTGTAATTTTCTGTAAAATATGTTTTTTCATTTTGAGAGTTTTTCTGTAAATTAACGAGGAACAAGCGATTCGTATTTTCATTCCCAAAGCTGTCATCTCGATCAAGAGCCAGTTATGGAATAAAGTGCGGATCAAATACAAGAATACGATGAGTGCTGCGTATGTATAAGCCTGACTTGGAGTAACTTCAGTTTGACCTGGGGTGTAATATTTGATCAATTTTTTCAAAAAGTGGGGTTCAAAACAACTGAAATAATACGTTTTTACCATTACTGCAGTTGAGACAAAGAATCACTAACAAAACGATCAGTTCTACTGGGGCATATATAACCCCACAAATCCAAAATTCAAATCCGAATAATCTTCTCAGAGCTCTGAATAGAGAAGGATTTTTGCGACCACTTTCTTCGTCTGCCCAAACTTGCTCCAGTTGGTTTCCCAATTCAGTAGAATCATATTCTTGAAGAGGAGCATAAAGATCGTCTTCGGTGAGATTTTTTTTCCAACCTTTGATCAAAATGGATACTTCCCAGCTGTGTCATTCTGCTTGATAAATGCCTCTTTAAAGTTAAAATGAAATCTTACCAAAAAAATATATGTGCCAAGAGATTCCGTTTTTGTTTGGGATGGCATTCTCTGGTTTTTGTATGAGCACTTGTGGCACTGTCTTCCATGTTGCCAAACGTGAAAATGCTATTCAAAACTTACTCTAATGACATGGAAAAAATGCATTACGGAAACGCTTTGCTGATATTTTTTTAATGTAGTACTTATCGTCTAGACTCTAGAGCATTGAAAATTAAAAATAAATATTTACTTTAGTTATATGACTAAGAGTGCCCCCGACTCAGTGGTTCAGAAATCAAAAAAGTTGGTCGAAATACTCAAATACGAAATTTTTGTGAGAACTTTATATTAAATTTTGGTAGACTATAAAGAAACTATCAGACAAACAACTGAATGCACTCCCCTGTACTTAACATCCCTCCAAAGCCCACCTTTCAAATATAGCGCCTTTTTCTAAGCACAAGTATTGAGCCCATATCTCCCAAAACCAAGAAGTAACCATTTTTTCAAAACATACTCGTATAATGCATCGTGGTCATAATTTGTAATCCCAGATATGCTAAATTTGCCATAGCTGCTACTATAACTACTGCTCGCTTTTTTATGATTTTCCAACTATAGTACGAGTGAAAGAAGAAAGGAGTAAAATTTTCAAAACTGAAGAATGTCTTAATAGTATGAAGCCCTACGTCAAAAAAGATCAATGTTCTAGAGATCTAGTTCACAGACCAAGAAAAATATTTTTTTCCTACGGGGTGTCACCCGGGCGCCTTTGCGTCACGGTTTTGTTCAGAACACTGCTCTCTAATTGGCCGGCCAATGAGTGAGCTTCGTTCGTGCCGCGTTTGGTCCCAACTTTCCGATAAATAGGTGACGCCGGTCTAAATTCGTTCACGCTCTAAACGTGTTCGTTTCGTTCACTCCTCTCCTCTCCCTCTACAAACAGTAACATAACTTTGGTCCAAAACATGATGCGTATGGTTGCAGGAAGGAGAATCGAAATTCGTCATTTGGCGAAGGTACAGTCGATGGACAAATAAAACTGGGACAAAAATGACAATCACATGAATTCAAAATTTACAAATTTCCATCGTTTGACAACGGATTTATCACAAATAGGTTAACGTTGATATAGACACTGACAAATATATTAACAATTCAATAGTCTGATTTACATAGATTAAATTTTAGTGTCTTAGTTTTATTTGTCCTTCGACCGGACATAGTTTTACAACAATTATTATTATACGTCAAATGTATTTCAAGCCAACTAGCGGCCAATGAAATATTTAAACGAAGATACAAAAGTAGATAAGCTACTAAGCTTAAAGGGTATGAATAGCACTTGTATGGCCTCGCAATTGGTTAACTGATGCACACGCTGAATATACTGAAAAATGTCATTAAAATTACCACAAGTAGCACTAGATAGATAGGTAATTAAAAATATAACGACGCAAATGACCTTGGACGCTATTTTGAACCTTCAGACGAAAATACTTGGGATTTTTGGCATAGCTTGTGTCCTGTACCAGGGATATAATTTGATAAAATATTTCTTAGCTACTCAACCATTCAACCATCAAAATTAGCTTAGCGGTTTTATCTCAGCGAACAAAATTGTCAAACATTTGTCAATTTTGTGAAAAAAAAGGAAGTATGTAATAGTCAAAGGAGTAAAAGGAATAAGAAAGACAAATGAGTGGTGGGACAAAGAATGTGAACAATTGAAGAAGGGAACAGTAAAGGCGTTAAGAGAATGGAAGAGGACCAAAATTAACAAAAATAGCCTTCTAGAAGCGAAAAGAAGATAGAGAGAGAGAGAGAGAGAGAGTGAGAGAAAATACATAAATCGAAAGTGATAGAAAAAGGAATCAGTGGACGACGAAAAGAATGCAAGAATGGGAAGAGTATTTCATGAAACTTCTGGAAGGGAGAAAGGAAAGACAGAAACAGAAATGAAGAAGAGCAGACGGCGCCAGAGGAAACAGAAATCACAGTAGAAAAGGTAGAGAGACAAATAAGGAAACTGAAAAAGAGAAAGGCACCGTGAAGGGACGTAGTGCAGAATGAAGCATTAATGTAAGGGACCGAAGGAATAGTAGCGAGACTGGTTGAAGTAATGAACCGATAATGGAGAGGAGGGTCTAATTTGCCCTATTTACAAAAAGGGCGAGAAAAATAAAGTAGAAAACTACCGCGGAATAACTCTGCTTCACAAAGGGTGTAAGTTATTTGAGTGAAAGGATGAAGGGAGAGGTCGAGGAAAAGGGAGTGGTACCGAACAGTCAAGCAAGATTCAGAAAGGGAAAGGAGGAGGATGTGTGCCCTGTTTGTAGACTTCAGGGTGGCGTTTGACAAGGTAGACAAAGAGAAAATATTTGAATGTATGAGAGAGAGAGAGAGAGGAATAATCGAATGGCTGGTACGGAAGATTAAAGAGATGTACGCAAGAACAAAAAAATAATGAAGGTGGGAGAGAAAGAAGGTGAATAATTTGAGACGACAAAGGAAGTGAGACAAGGCTATCCCAGTGCTATTTACGATATATGGATAAAATATTAAAGAAGGCATAAGCGGGGGAGAGTGTGGTGGGTAGAGAGAAAGTTTGGAACCTGGCGTTTGCGATAATTGTGGCAAAGAGTGAAAAAGAAATGAAAGAAACGATGAAGAACTTGGGAAAGTTTGTGAGAAAGAAAAAGCTGGAAGTGAATGTTGAGAAGACGAGAATGATGGTGTTCAATAAGAGAATCAGTGGAACTAGGAGGGAAGGAAAATAGTAAACAAGTTTAAATGCTTGGGTTACACATTCAAAGAGCCGCGGATAAGGTAGATATAAAAAACATAGTGAGGAAAGCAAATAAGGTAGTGGGACGTGTTTGGGGAATAGGAGAGAAAAAGTGGGGGCGTGATTTCAGGAGGAGAATGATGATGTTTGAGACCATGATAAAGAGTATTTTGATGTAAGGGGCAGAACAAGAAGACGTAGAGAAAATGCAAGAAAAATATTTGAAAGGGATGCTAGGAGTGGACAGAGAAACGCCAAGTTATACAGGGTGAGTCGGGAGGAACGGCCGAAACTTCATGTGAAAATAATGTAAAATAAACTCATATGTTCTTACCCGATTTTCATTTGTTTTCAAGTTATAGCGTAATAAGAAATAAACAAAATTGCAAACATTAGCATTGTCTTAATAAGCACGTTCTTTTATTAAATGTTAAAAAATACCGCCGTTGACCTCTAAACACTTTCTGCTTCACCTACGAAGGGCGCTTGTTGCTCTACTAATTGCTTGATGCTTTTCTTAGCTGCAGTATTTCTAATACGTCGAATTAGACTTCATTTTTCAAGCAGCCAAATGCTTTTTAGCCTCAAACATGGTATACTCTGATTACAAAATGTTTTCAATGTGAAAACCAAGGCCATCTGAATCAAAAAGCTACGCTTATAAGGCCGTTTCAATGTACATTATAATTGTTTCTGCAGAGTGGCCATAAAACAAAAGAAGGCAGAACCTTATTGCGCGCCCTCGGTGGCCGATTAACGAATCAAAACTACAATATTGGCGGCAATTTAAAATATTACCCTTATATTTTACATAAAATGGTAAAAACGTGTTTCATTTGTGGGGCAAAAGATGTTCCCTTATTTGAAATTCGCAGCAATATGAAACAAAGACAAAAATGGTTCGAAGCTTTTGAAACGTTTTGCGGTAAGCAGATTTATGGAGACAATGATGTAATATAAAAGACTACAAAAATTACGGATTACTCAGAAATTTGTGAGCAGCATTTTCAACAAGATTTTATAATTACAACCCCAAAATGACGACGCTTATGTAAAGATGCTGTTCCTTGTCCTTCTATTTTTGTATCTATAATTAAAAAAGAGTTGTGGTGTTTATTGCTACATGAAATATACATTGTAGCGAAGTCAACCACGAAATATGAGAAAACAAAATGAGCTTCCTCTTCTCATTTTTCGATTAATTACTTATTAGTTTTCACAGTCATAATCAGGGACCTCCAGTTATTAATTACTGTCATCTTATTAATGTTTTTGTTTTTTAGACTTTTCCCACTGAAACTCCGGTTGAAATTCTGTACCCCAAAATCCTGTAGTCTTTCATCATTCCAACTGTTCCAATGACACCCAAATCAATTCAAGTAAATAGTATTTCTGCGGAGTATATGCCACCAAATGGTTAAGATAATGAGCTGATAATAACTGCAACGCTGAAACCAGTTAGATAATACAAATTTGTCAAGAAAAAACAGATTTATTAAAGAAGAAATGTGCATTCCAGAACAAACTCCTTTGCAGAAAAATATTAAAGTTATAAATTGTTCTAACCTACCTTGTGTTATGATTTCATGTTTTTTTGCAATTCTAATTTATTAGTATTTTGCTAATCCAGAATGTATCCAAAATAAGCTCGGATCTTGGATATTTTATTGCATTCATGTTTTAATTGACGTTTTAAGCACTTAACCTCAAAGTAAAATGTGGAAAAATCGGTAGATGGGGCGCAAAAAGGTTCTGCCGCCCGAAATGTCACAGAAACAAAGTTTATATGGAAAAATAGAAAACTGAAACGGCCTTATAAGCGTAGCTTTTTGATTCAGATGGCCTTGGTGAAAACAAGCGAAAATTTGGATACAAGTACAACGCTAGATAAACTTTTTAATTACGCTATAACTTGAAAACAAATGAAAATCGGATAAGAACATATGAGTTTACATTATTTTCACATGAAGTTTCGGCCTTTCCTCCCGACTCACCCTGTATAATGAGGAAAGAGTGTAAAAGGAATAGGCTTAGAGTGAAAGCGAGAAAGAGAGCGGCAAAGTTTGAAGACAAAATGGAGGGAAGGAAAAAGTGCAGGAGAGCAAAGAAAAATAACACGGAGGAGAAGGAGAAAAAGAAATATTTCCAGAGAAACGGGTATGAAGAAGTGGAAAGATTAAGAGCAAAAGGAAGAGGAATGAATGTAGAGCTGAGTGAAAGGGACAAAGACATAGACAAGCAAGAAAGAAGGGAAAGAATAAAAGAATCCAGATACAATAGGAAGTATTAGAGGTGTATGACAGAGGAAATTCTGGAGTACTTGGGGAGAGAGAATGCAAAAAAAGGAAAAATGATTGCGAGATTTAGATGTAGGAACGCGGAAAGAGTAAACAGGTATTTGGTGAAAGAAGAAGAAAGAAGGTGCAGAATGTAGTACAATTTATTATCCAAATTACAACAAATACTTTACAAAGACAGAAGTGCCAACAATTTTAATTCAACAATGAGTATAACATTTTAATCAAACCACAACAGAAATATGTTTCAGATTATTAAATCCTGTCAAATTTACGTTGTTATTTCTTAGGTTTAGATGTTTTAGTGATGGAAGTTGCAGAAATGGTTTCTCAGTTAAATTACCCAAGTTATTATTCGACAAATCTATACTTACTGTCTGCAATAGATTTTTAAAAGTATTGTCTCCAATTTCTTTGAGTTGATTGTTATCTAACTGCAAAAACATCAATTTGCTCGAGTTTAAGTAACCGTAAATATTCTCGATTTTGTTAAAATTTAAATATAAAGTTTCTAAATTCGTTAAAATATTAAAATCTTTGGCATTTAATATTTTAATATTGTTAAATCTCAGATCCAACAATTCTAACTTTGACAATCCCACGAAAGCGTCGTTTTCAATCATTTTAATACTGTTACGTTCAATGGATAGAATTTGGAGACGAGTTAAGTCAACAAAAGAACGAGAACGGATTATTTCTATATTATTCCTTGCAAGATCCAAAGTGATCAACCTCTTTAATCCAGAGAAAGATTTTTCTTCCAGTGTGGTAATATTGTTTTCAGATAATGTCAAAATCTCTAAACTGTCGAGTCCCTTAAACGAATTATTTTTTACACGAAACAAAAAATTCCCCGCGATTCTCAAAAAACGTAAACTGGTCATACCATGAAAAGCAAATCCATCAATATCTAGCTGATCGTTATCGAGAATATTGTAACTGATAATGTGTTGATAATTTGTTACATTGTGACTGTATGCAGAGAACGAGGCTTTCTTGCTGTTCCTTACTACGAGCATGCGTGTCTGGGGCGTAAGAAAATTCTTCACGTTTTTGGTCACATCTTCTAAACCGGAACAGTCAAAAACTGATTTGGACAAAGCGTAAGAGCACTTGTTATTGGTGTCCAAATCTTGTGCTGATGATCGGAAAATGAACAAACAAATAGTCCACAGTAGAATTTTCTAAAACGAAAGAAAGGGAGTAAATTGAGAAAAAGTCGAGGTACTTACCATTGCGGCTGAATTGTCTGTGTCAAATTTCCACAGTCTGTTTACTAAATGATGCTGTTTATTATACGAGAGGTTACAAGGGTTATCGCTAAATGAATTTGTGTTAACAAATTTCGTGTCGTGATTAGTGAGACAAACATTGTTGCGTTCTAGTTATTAAAACGTTCATTCGTATTGCATTTTATTTTAAATAAGAACATTTATGATTACTGAAATGTACTTTATTCCAAGATTTTTCAATTATTTTGTTACAAGATAAATAATTGTATTATGTAGGTAGGACCAGGTGACTATAAATGAATGTGACTTTTTTCATAGGTTGGTACTACTATTGTTGGTTATTCTGCTATTTAATGGGAAAGTTGACATAAACATGACACAATTATTAGTACATAAATTGTCAAAATGACGTACGTACGCCAATGTGATCAATGATCATTAATGTGTCAGGTTTGCCAAAGTGATTTATGAAAAATGTTTCCAACATAAGAAAAAAAATCACATTCATTTATAGTCACCTGGTATATCTGAAGGAGATTAGGCAACCAACCGAGCATGTACATTTGGTGTGGTATAATATCGGGTGTTCTCAAAGTCGGCGTTGAAGAGTTGATTGTGAACGCATCACTCGTCAGTCTGCAGAGTAAAAACACAAACAAAGTAAAAAGTGAGGTTAGATTTAAACAGGTGATCCGTAGTGCGTTCACAATAGACTCTTCAACGCCAAGTTTGAGGAGAAATGATCCCCGATTTGTATATTGTAACATGAGTGGGAAGTTGGTGTGATTAATTGGTTGCCTAAAAACGAGGGACTAAAGAGCATTTTATTTGTTTTTATAGATGGTGTACTCGTAGGTATCAAGAGATGTTTTTTGTAAGAATTTTATTCCAAAAGACAAGAAATAAAAACGATAATGTTTTGAAATGACATTGACGACCAACATTTATTTATTGCTTTGCGACTGTACACTTGTATTCAAAAAAATCGCGTACACCCTTTACATCAAGTAAGCAATTTTTTATGTTTGTATATCGTTTTTTAAAAACGGACTTTTTCTGTCATTTTGACAAAAGTTGTAAGACAGGTTACGTTTTAATTTTGAGATAATTTTATTTGAATATTACATTAATATTTGGTCGTGGCGCCGTTTACATTTATAACCGGGTGGCACTTTTCTTGTTCAGAAACTTTTGGTATTGGCATTTTTGAATAACTTAAGAGTCACAGTATGACGTTAATAAAATCCAGAACAATAAAATTACACATGCAAATAATATCGTGGGTTCATTTAAATTTAAATTCATCCTCAAAGTTGGTGTTGGAGAGTCGATTGAGAACGCCCCACTCCACTCGTGTAAAAGCGTAGCTCCAGTGGAGTAAAATAAAATTCCAGTTTCGAGGAATGTGGGTTGTATACTCTGTAAATTTTGACAGGTGTCAATCAATTTGCCGGGGGTCCTTCGAGCAGAAGTTATGCATTTTCTGACAGGTAGAAATGCCGACACAAATGACGGCCAACAAACCCGTTCCCGTTATCCTATAAGCATAAACCATTATTTGGGAATACTGACACTACAAATACGGTAAAAGAAATTTTGTATTCAGAAAAATCATCCATTCGAAATTCTGTGACAAAACAAAGCGACAGAAAAATTGGAGCACATTTTCGGGTTAAATGTTAAAAGTTGTGCCATGTTTATTGATGTAAGAGAATTTTAAAAACGCAACAAAAAACTACCTCTTCCACCCCAAACATGTGGCTCATAAATTATGTTCTGAAAGGTCCTTGACTCGGGGGTGATTTTTAAGAGTTCCACAGGCGAAGACAGGGCAGTGTGGGCTTGGCAGCTGAAACCGACGGGCTGTCCAAGGTACGAGTACGAGAGTGACGGCAGGTGAATAATTGTGGCCCGGAAGTGGTGTAGTGAATAGAGATACAGTTACCAGGTGTGTTGGTAACTGGGTGATAGCAGGTTTGGGCAACCTGGGCTATAAATCAGTACCTTAATGCGTAAAACCTCCCTATACCATGGTATGATTCCTGAGCACCGGATGTCCGGGTGGGGCACCTTTGGCTCATGACACGGCTAGGCCGTTGACCGGGCGCGTCTCGTAGAGATGGCTGGTGGTGGCAACCAAATGCACCGATCATACGTTGCTGGTCAAAAGGTTATGTGGTCATCCCGGTCCCCAGGTACTGAGGGGACATAGTGACGTATGGAAGTGGGTTGTAGGCTCATACTCTGGCCGTGGCGGTCTTCCTCTGTGGAGACTGCGGGCGGGCTGTGCACCCCAAATTGCACACGGGGCTATTACAGGTGCTACTAGAACATCCAACGCAATCCCGGTACGTAGCGCTCTGAAGACGACGCCCGTGGTTCGAGCCCCTCATCATGATAGAAGCTAGGGGGAGGAATCCCACGGGTGAGTCACTGTATGACCTTGATTCGCGACAGATGTGTCAGGTGTTTATCATTTACATTCCACACGTGAATTAACAACTGAAGAAGGTATCAAAAATAACATTACTGATTTATTTAACGATGGATCATAAAAACTTATTATAATTAGGTACGAGGACCACAAATATCACCAATCGTGATATTTGTTACTTCGTTGTTTATATACTCCTACGAAAGAGAAAATCAATTCTGATTTAAAATATTACATAATTAAAAGGGACGATAGATTCTGGCATGAAATTGATAAATTGGAAATGGAAAATCACTTAGAAACATTTTATTTTGGGACTTTCTTCCAAAATTAGTGGATCCTAGACATCAAAGAGGTCAGCCAAATACTAAAAAAATACTTATAATTTTGCATTGTTAATATTTTAAAATTAACTCAATTCGAATTTTTATTCATTTAGATAAGGCGTTAAAAATCTATTGTTTTATTTTTATTAAAATAATAAAAAGAAATTAATTAATGAAAGTTGATAAGTTGGTTATCTGAAAAAAATGTAGTAAGTAATAACACTATGTCGATGTCGATATTCTCTACCTTCTTGTTTACCCTCAATATTTTTGGGAAACATTTGGAAGGGTCGTTTCACTTATTATACCTGCATCTTTCATATTGTAGGTAAAAAAAAACATTTACCAATTGTTGGTGAAGTTTTGCATTTTGTCCTGTGCGCTAAGAAGTTACTTGAATATTTAGAAGAAAAATATTGATAATCTTCCAGGGTTTTAATAGTTCCCATAATGGTCGTATGAATCCAGATATTGCCAGTAATAGGCTGGATTAAAAACCACTGGAGATTATATTCTGAATCAATTCCAATTTTTGATAATGCGGCAACGCAATAATGACGAGTGAGAGAGGCTAAGAAATAATAGGTTAACCGCTAGTAACTTTGGAAGAATAATAAATATGAAAATTACCACGGACATTGCAAATACGATAAAAGATATTTTATGTCGCCTCGAAAAATCAAAATTTAAAAAATTACCTGAATCACTGCAATGGGGTATTGACAACGAAGAAAAAGCAAAACAAAAATTGGAAGAAATAACGGGTCTATGTTCGTGCGGTTTATTTGTAGACATTGAGAAAACATTTTTGGGGGCATCACCAGATGGATTGGTTGATTTGGACTCAATTGTTGAAATCAAATGTCGGGTGCAACTGAACTGCGCACAAAATCCATTAGATCCTTAATCAGACACTCGAACTGCGCTCAAGAAGTTTTTTCTACCTGGACTGACCTTTACAAACACCTGAACTGCGCTCAGTATCCAAAAGGATTAGAGAGATGGTCAAGTAACCATTGATTACAATTCCTTTTCCCTCACAAATCAAATTATTTGTTTCAATATTTTTACAAAATGTTGTAAATGTTTATATTATAATACATAACATAAAAAGTACCTAATACATTTACCTATTACAAATTCACAATACTACTAAATTTATACGAAATACATTTAACAAAATTATAACTGTCGATGTAATTGTCAACCAAATAATCAGCAAACTGGTCAAGTTTCGAATTTTCTGGTTTTTCGCACATGAAATCTTCCGCGAAACAATTTCCCACTTCCGCCGGTGGAAGAAATGTCAGGCCGAATAAATGTTTTAGCCAGGTTCCAATTGGAGACTGCTCGTTTTTATATTCTGAAGCTAGTCCCAGTTGCTGTATTTTACGCCACCTGTAATAAAAAATCATTTATTATGTATTATTTGCTTAACAAATAAAAAAGAAATATGAAACGTTATACGTACCATGATTGCGCAAGATGGAATCGGCATCCAATAATTTGAACTCCTTGCCAAACTTCTTCGACGCTTAAATGAATTGCCATTTCGAAATCAATTACAATAGTCTTCGGGTTTAGAATACAATCCATCAAATCACATTTTTCTTTTAATATATTAAATAGTCTTAAATACAGTGCCTTTTTTTTAACGCTGGCCATAGGGATTTACATGACAAAAACTTTGGATCGTGTTAATAAGCTTTTTAGTAGGAATTTTTAAGTGAAATTTGGCAGAATATTAGATTAGTATTTTATAAATCAATTTAAGTTTATTTTGTATTACAGAATAAAATAATTACGGAATTAATTTAAAAAAGGTACTTTTAATTTATTTCATTATTTCTTGCCCAGAAGGTTTTATAATCGTTAGACAGTTACAAAATGCTCGACAAAATGTTTATGATCGTCTTGGTTAGTGTTTGTATCATTTCTTTATTTGAAAAGGTGTCCACTGAGAATTGTTACTGTTTGACGTTTGTTGAGTTTACATTATGTCAGCCTACTTGGCAAGCCAGGTGGTAAATTTAATAAACTTCTTTTTGCTCTAATTCCGTGATTATTTTGTTTTGCACGATGGCCCAAACTGAAATTGATTTATAAAATACTAATCTAATATCCTACCAAATTTCACTTGAAAATTCCTACTGAAAAGCTCATTAACAGACTCTAAATTTTTTAACATGTAAATCTCTACGGCCAGCGTTAAAAAAAAGGCATTGTATGTACTTTTTGATTTATTTTTCAATAAACAAAATACTACCGGCACATAAACCTCATTGCACAATGCATGTATGGTAAAAAGTTGCCCAAAGAATTTTGTGCAAAATTCGAATGTGCCGTCCATGTAAAGAGTGTCTTGTTGGCACATAAATTCGATATTGCTTTTACAAGAAAACACAACGATATTTTCTGATAGATTGTTACACAACAAGAACGGTTCTTCCTTACTTGTTTTTAAGTTCGCAGTATTTAAAAATATTTGTACCTCTTCAGCCGATCTTGGCAATTTTGGCACTAATTGTAATCGTGCACGATTAATATTGTTTCTTATGTATCGAAAATCGGTGACAGATATAGTTTCTAATGCGTCTCTTTGATTATTTAATTCTTTCCAAATTAATTTCGCTGGTTTGGCAGAAATGTCTTCTTGGGCTTGTCTCTTTAGGGAGTTACTGACTTTTTGTCTTACCAATAATTCTTCTTCCAAATTGTGATTGTGAGTACCTTCTTTTCTCGAAAAAACTCAATTTAGAGTGTAAACTGTTGCTTTGCAATTTTTGTTTGTGCACCGCCACACTGTTTCTTCACTTATTTTTAAAACTCTGTATTTTCTAAACTTGTATTTTTCAAAAATTAACAACTGTCCACGTTGACTTAACATAGTATCAAATTTTTCCATATTTACGCTTTTAGTAAAACTAAAATTCACAAATAACTTATATGTAGTTACTTATAACTTACTTACTTATTTATAATTTTTTCTCAACTTCTTACCACTCCTTCCAGCCCCCAGTAAACAGTTTTTTGAAATTTGTTATTGGCCATCACCCTTCTCGGTTCTCCTATCTGAATGCTCAATGGACAATGGACGTCGAACGAAACAAATGTACTATCTTGTATTTAATAAGTACCTGCATAAGTACTGACCGTAGTTCAGTTGAGGATTAAGGAACCCTTCTGATAACCTGTTCCTAATTTGTGCGCAGTTCGAGTGCCTCCCAAATGTCCATTTGCTCGAAACACGGACATCAAAACGGCAATAGAAAAAAAAAAAAATATTTAGAAATGGATCCCAGGGATGATGATATATTATTAAAAGAAAATGATAATTATGTGTACCAGGTTCAAGGTCAACTGCTTATTAGCAATCTCCAAAAATGTTATTTTATTGTACCTACACAATGTGACTTAAAATATTGTGTTATTGAAAAAGATGATTCTAAATACTGGTACTATGGCGGACAAAAAATTTTGAACGACTTGTTATTCCTTTGACATATAAATGTAAAACTGGCTTTATGGTCAACTAACCTCATTTTTTATTTTTGCCTTTCTTATCATGTCACCAGTGGCAGTGACAGATTAGTCAATCATAGATTAACAAAACAATTTTGATGTGCCTATGTCGGCTCACGAATGGTGAACGTGGATGAATCTTAATCGCCGTCGAAATTGCGAAAGTTGTTGCAGCCCCTATAGGCTTTGCCATTTCTATTGAAACACCACCTGTTGATTTTCAGTTTGGCAACGCTGCAAATATGTTTAGTAATTTTTTGACTATTATTGCCAATCTTGATTTTTGTTGAATGTCATGTCGAATTTGACTCAACGCGTCTTTAATTCATTATAAACCAATAATTATGAAGAATTAATTGTTTTTTCGCGAAAATAGAGCAAAATAGAAAAAGAACGAGTCCTTATGGGTGCTGACATGAAGAGAGCTCTTATTAAATTATATGATAAACAGCATTTAAGTTACCCAATGTGGTCAGTGAGAAAAATTTGTGTTGAAATTTCAGAAATCTTTTCCGTAAGTTAAAAAAGATATCTTTGTATCATTCTAAAAAGCGTGCGCGTCTTAAGCTTAGAACGTATTTACAATTGCTAACATTTAGGTATAACATCAAAATTAAATCCCGCAGCCCGCACTTTTTATCACACGCCACTTGGCACATGCGCCTTGAGGGGAGATCTTACATTATTGTTCTAAATTGGAATTAATTGTAACTTTGATTTTTATCTCTTCAGCTAAACTTTCAGTGAGTGCAGTTTTATTTGTTATTAATTATTATTATAACTCATTTAACTTTAACACCTCTACGCTTTAACAGCAGAAAACTGAGGTTACGTGTAAGTTTCGTAAATCCTCTGTGGTTTCACCATAAGAAAAAATCAATAAAATACGAACATCTTCTAAGAGACGAACACATTTATCACTAGCTAAGAAAGTGGAAGCAAAAGTAGCCGATTTTGATATCAAAGGAGCTGTTAAATTATTGTCCTCGGATGACTCATTAGCTTCATTCAATGAAGATGTTGCTGAAGAATTAAAAAAAAAGCATCCTTCATCATCTCGCGAACTTTTTTTTCCAGACGCTTTCAAAACGGGAGACTTTTCTTTAATAGTTAATGAGCAAAACGTTCGAGAAGCTATCAATTCCTTTCCTGCCGGTTCTTCACCAGGCTTAGATGGCATGAGACCACAATTTTTAAAAGATATTATATCTTTATCAGCGGGCGAAGCAGGTCAGCGGGCACTAAGAGCTTTAACAAAACTGTGCAATTTTTTATTGTCTGGCCAACTTCCTTCAGAAATTTGTCATTTATTATATGGTGCGTCTTTATGCGCCCTTCATAAGAAAGATGGAGGAATTAGACCGATCGCTATAGGAAACTGTTTACGAAGATTGACTTCAAAGCTTGCTTGTTTTCAAAATCGTAATATTGTAAATTCGTATTTATCTCCACACCAACTTGGAGTGGCAACTAAGCTAGGATGCGAAGCAGCAATTCATACTACACCTACCTTTGTGAATAACGACCTAAACCGTAGCAAAGTTGTTCTTAAATTAGATTTCAAAAACGCATTAACTCAGTCGAACGAGATTGTATTCTAAAAGAAGTCCAATGTCATACCCCACTTCCTTACCCTTATCTTTATCAATGCTATAGGAATCCTTCAACTTTATTTTTTGGTGATCATTTAATTTCTTCTTCTGTTGGAGCTCAACAAGGAGATCTTTGTGGTCCTATGATTTTTAGTCTTGCCATTCAACCAATTATTTTATCTTTGAATTCTGAACTGAACATTTGGTATTTAGATGATGGAACCCTAGCTGATTACCCAGAAGTAGTTTTGTCCGACTTTAAGAAAGTTATCAATTTATCCAGAAAAATTGGTCTTGAATTAAACTTTAACAAATGCGAGATCTTTTGCTGTTCTGGAGACACAGATTTAAAAGTCATAAAGGAATTTCAAAATTTAGCACCAGGTATTAAAATTTGTGACCCCAATATTTGACCAAGGCTTCAAAAACACTGTCGAAAAAACTATTATTACAGTTGAAAATCTTTTAAATAAAGCTGAATTTCTTAGCAGACACGTGGCTTATACCTTAATCAAGAACTGTCTTTTCATACCAAAATTTAATTTTTTATTAAGAACAACTCCGTTTTGGAAATTTTCTAATTACGTTAATTCCATTGATTCTTCTTTAAAGTCTTCTTTAGAAAAAATACTTAATTTACGTTTAACTGATTTACAATGGTGTCAGTGCACTTTACCGATTATATTTGGTGGACTGGGAATTCGCCGCATTTCCGATATTTGCCTCCCTGCTTTCCTATCTTCAGTTTATGGTGTTAAAAAGCTTGTTTCTCAATTACTAAATTCAAAGGATAATGAGCTTATTATTCACCATTATGATGAAGCTTTAGCAGTCTGGGATGTAGAAAATGAGAACGAAAGACCAACAATTCCACAATTTCAGAAGAATTGGGATAATATCACTATCAAAAGAATAATTGACAATGACTTAATCTTTAATTCATCTAGGGACTTGGCTCGTTTTAAGGCTTTGCAATGCAGAGAATCAGGATCTTGGTTACATGCAATACCTTCTCCTAATATTGGTACTCTTTTAGATAACACTTCCTTCCAAGTTTGCATTGGTTTAAGATTGGGTTGTAATCTTTGTACACCTCATATTTACAAATGCAATGCGAATGTTGATGAAATTGGTATTCACGGTCTAAGTTGTTCCAAAAGCAGTGGTAGATTTTCAAGACACACTGAAATTAATTCTATTATCAACCGGTCTTTGACTTCTATTCATGTTAATTCAACTTTAGAACCAAACGGACTATCTCGTGATGACGGAAAACGCCCTGATGGGATGACTTTAGTACCGTGGATAAAAGGTCAACCTTTGGTTTGGGACGTTACTGTCGTAGATACACTTGCAGACAGTTACGTATTGAAAACATCTGAAGTCTCAGGTTTTGCAGCTGAAATGGCTTGCAAACGCAAACATAACAAATATAGTTCAATTATTTCGTCAAACTACATATTTAAAGGTTTAGCCTTTGAAACCTTAGGCCCTTGGTGCAAAGAAACAATAGATTTCATTAATGTCATCGGAGACCGACTTATCGCGGAATCAGGGGATTCAAAATCTAAGAACCTCCTTTTTGAGAGGATTTCCCTTGCCATTCAACGTGGAAACGCTGCAAGCATTCGGGGCACTTTTCCAGATTCCGCATTATTATCGGAAATTTTCGCATTGTAAATTAAAAATGTTATTTTATGTTAAATTTTAATAAAAAGAGCATTTCAGCAAGTGTAGTTTATTAAAATACTTAATACATACATATGAGTACAGTATGGAATAAAATGATTTACATCTAGTTACCTTTGGAATTTTTGCACATGTAAATTTTCCTGTACCGCTCTACTTTTTTTTTGAAGTGCCGAACTATTAGTTCTGTCAATAAATGTCATCAATCGAATTGACAATTGTTACAATTGACTAAATTGAATTAACAAACGTTGGTGGCCACTTTCAACACTAGCTGTGACTTGCTTTTGTTAGCTCTTTTTTAATTTCAATCTCTACTTTGCATTCATATCATCCCTTCGCAATAAATCACATTTGGAATTTTGGAATATTTTGAGGTTAGGCTTTCTTTTTTTTTTTGTAGAGCGGCATTTCGTATTTTTACAAGGGTAATGCAAAGGTAACTAGATGTAAATCATTTTATTCCACACTGTACATACATTGAAATAAATCAAAATAATTATTTTTTTACTTAAACTTTAACCCAATTCATTCAATTATGAGTTTTGAGTTCCTCAAACTCCTGATTTTTTTTTTAATCCTTAGAATCTTATCCCACATTGCCCACATACCCCCATAATACCAATTTCTTTTTCCAGATATCTGCTATTACTGTACAGAATTATCCAATCACACCTGAGAGGCGAAATCCTTCAAGATTCCAAAACTGGCGCCAATCCTATGATTTTGTAATTTCCTTGTTTATTGATTAAAATTCTTTGAGTTTCCCTTGGGTTTTACCTTCCACCTTCCAGCAGGAATACTAACCACGACAGATAACCACACTAAAAACCATTTTTGATGAAAGAATGAGTGAAAATGTTTTTGTGCGAGAAATATACAGTGAATTTTTTAATCAATGAACCATAGGGAACAATTTTATTTAATGAAACATTTACAATCTAAATTATAAATTTTGAACTAAAGAGGTGGACAAATATTTTAGTATTTTAAATGCTCAAACGCCTCAAACTCTTTACCAAAAGCCGCTAAATAGTAACCTAATCGGTCTCCAAAACCGTCGAATAATAATATTTATAAAATTATTACACTGTTTTTCTTTTGGTTTTCCTCTTTTGTCAACTGTAGTTGGTTGCAAAAAAAAAAACGGAAACTGTCAGAATAAAATTGGCACATTTTTATAGTGTGAAACCTTGCGAGAGAGAGTTTAGAATTATGGTCAACATTCAATGACAATTTTAGAAATTATTTGATAGGTATTGTCAAGTAGACAATTAATTGACAAATGGACAAAACCAAATTTACATTATGAAAATTTTCATTTCCCGTTTTTTTTGCAACCAACCGTATTTCACTATTTCTCAAAACTATCTCTATTTAATGTCAAAGTGAGGTAAATATGAAATAGTTTTGAGAAATAATGAAATACAATTGACAAAAAAGGAAAAGCAAAAGAAAAACATATTTATTATTCTGCCAAAGTTACTAGCGGTTAACCTATTATTTCTTAGCCTCTCTCACTCGTCATTATTGCGTTGCCCCATTGTTAAAATTGGAATTGATTCAGAATATAATCTCCAGTGGTTTCTAAGCCAGCCGATTACTGGCAATATCTGGATTCATACGACCATTCGTATGAATCCAGATATTGCCAGTAATCGGCTGGCTTAGAAACCACTGGAGATTATATATTCTGAATCAATTCCAATTTTAACAATGGGGCAATGCAATTATCGAATGGGCCCTATTAAAATCCTGGAACATTATCAATATTTTTCTTCTAAATATCAAGTAACTTCTTAGTGCACAGGACAAAATGCAAAACTTCACTAACAAGTGGTAAATGTTTTTTTTTTACCTACAATATGAAAGATGCAGGTATCTATAATAAGTGAAACGACCCTTCCAAATGTTTCCCAAAAATATTGCAGGTAAACAAGAAGGTAGAGAATATCGACATCGACATCATAGTGTTATTACTTACTACATTTTTTTCTATAACCAACTTATCAACTTTCATTAATTAATTTCTTTTTATTATTTTCATAAAAATAAAACAATAGATTTTTAACGCCTTATCTAAATGAATAAAAATTCGAATTGAGTTAATTTTAAAATATTAACAATGCAAAATTATAAGTATTTTTTTAGTATTTGGCTGACCTCTTTGATGTCTAGGATCCACTAATTCTGGAAGAAAGTCCCAAAATAAAATGTTTCTAAGTGATTTTCCATTTCCAATTTATCAATTTCATGCCAGAATCTATCGTCTCTTTTAATTATGCAATATTTTAAATCAGAATTGATTTTCTCTTTCGTAGGAGTAACTATGTATAAACAACGAAGTAACAAATATCACGATTGGTGATATTTGTGGTCCTCCTACCTAATTATAATAAGGATGCGATGTTTTTTATTTTATATGGTTTTCATGATCCATCGTTAAATAAATCAGTAATACCTTCTTCAGTTGTTAATTCACGTCTGGAATATGGTCACTTTATTGCAAGAATTGCATCCGAATTTATTAATCCATCTCTTTGCTAAAAATGATATATATTTGTCAATAAACATGGCACAACTTTTAACATTGATTGACACCTGTCAAAATTTACAGAGTATACAACACACATTCCTCGAAACTGGAATTTTATTTTACTCCACTGGAGCCTTAAGCCACCGTTGTATAGGTAATTGAAAGACCTCACATGACCTCTTTTGCTATTTCAAATTTCAAGGTCGACAATACATAGAATTACCATCTTTACGGATTCCTGGTTCAGTATTAATCTATTGCTATTGGATTTATTTGCTGATGTGGCGGTCTTTGAAAGTGGCACTTAACAGGTCAATTATTTTGAAATACAGGGTGTTTTTGAAATGTGTGCAGGAATTTTAACCACGAGCTACTGGCTTCATCTAAAACTCGGAAAAAATATTTTAAAAATTCTAAGTCAAAAAATAAAATGACATTTATTTTTTGAGCTACAATTTTTTTAATTGCTTTTAGTCTTCTACGTTGTCAAACAACCTCGTTGATTAAATTTCGGCACATTTTAAAA
This sequence comes from Tenebrio molitor, assembly GCF_963966145.1. Classification (NCBI taxonomy): domain Eukaryota; kingdom Metazoa; phylum Arthropoda; class Insecta; order Coleoptera; family Tenebrionidae; genus Tenebrio; species Tenebrio molitor. The sequence goes on along the minus strand of NC_091053.1, from coordinate 18,500,469 downwards.
ATACACCCTTTATATCATATTTTATAAAACGTACACCAAGAACCTAGATCTTATAGTTTCCATCCCACATATACAAAAGCATAAATTCTCACAAAAAATACCAATTGAGATACATATTTTATCCAAGAAATTCTTTTTTGCTTTTTGATTACATCGGTCCGCGAATTTAATGACCAGATTGCCTTCGACCTCCAGTTCCAAGAAAACTGGTTTATCACTGACGGCGCCTGCAACCATGATGGTGTCCTGATTTTGGAAGAATTGTGCATGGCTAAACCTAATACATAAATATCAGTGTGTTGCAATTTGATTGTTGTTAGTGTTTCTGTTCTGTTACTTGTTTTTAATTAATTTGCTGAGGTATGTCGTGTTTTTTTATTACAGTGACATTCACCCACTCATTTTACAACTTCCGATACTTTCTAATTAAAAATAAAAATTAAGTTGTACTTACTAATAAAAAAAAAGGTGCATGATTCTTGAACTAATTAATGTAAGTAATAACATACTGGGTGTACGCTCTAACTAACCTAGTTTTCGCGCTGTATAATACCTCTGCAGTACTGTAATGTAAATCACTATTACCTAGTAAAATACAATAGTTTTTTTACATCAAAATAACAATTGAGTAAGTTCCTCCTGATTTGCAGTCAATTTAGAATTACTCAATGGTGCAATCGCAAATCCTAGACTTCTACGAAAATAAAAATGTCTTTATCACTGGTGGTACCGGTTTCTTGGGGAAGGTTCTAATTGAGAAGCTGTTGCGAAGCACCAACGCAGCCACTCTGTATATTTTGATAAGACACAATAAAAACCATGACGCATCGACCAGACTGGAAAGGATGCTTAATTGCGAGGCAAGTACTCCCTCATCAAAAATATTTTCAAAATATTATCTCTCTCAGCTATTCGACGAACTACGGAAGAAACGTCCAGACTACAGAAGACGTATCATCGCAATCGCTGGCGACTCTGCCAAGGACAATCTCGGTTTGACACCAGAAGACCAAGAAGAGTTGATTTCGAAAGTCAACATCGTTTTTCACGTGGCTGCTACAGTACATTTTAATGAAAACCTTAAAGTGGCTTATGAGGTCAACGTTCAGGGGACCAAGAGATTGTTAGATTTGAGCAAAAGATTTCAACATTTAAGGCTATTGTTGATTTTGGTAAAAGGGGTCACCACAAATCTTTCTAGTCGATTGTTCATGTTTCTACAGCGTATGCCAACTGGCAGGACGAGGTCGTCGATGAAAGCTTTTGCGAACGTTCCTTCCACTACAAACAAGTGGAATCTATGTTGCAAAAGCTTTCAATAGAAGAGGCCCTTCGATTAACTCCGATGTAAGAGATTCTGACAAGTGAATGAATCCATGTTCTTGATGGACCAAATCTTTTTTTTTGCAGCATTTTAAAGAAATGGGACTCCACTTACGCTTTCACCAAAGCTATGGCTGAAGTTTTAGTCAAAGAAAACTCAAATGGATTACCGATTGGAATTTTTCGACCATCTGGGAGTGAGTGTTCTCTTCATTTGTCCCCTTACACTGTAACTCACCAAGACAATTTTTAGTTGTTCCTTCTTACAAAGAACCCGTCAACAACTGGATCGATTCTTTTGGTGCTCTGGGTCTTCTGGCATTTGTGTCTTTGGGAATAGCTCGGGTTGTCCCAAGCAGATTGGGTCCCATCGTCGACTTGGTTCCTGTTGATTTAGTGGCATCGGCGTTGATAGCAACTGCTTGGGACATACCAACCAAAGACGGAATTCCTATTTACAATTACGTCTCATCCATCGACAATCCCATCACCTTCCAAGATTTTATCGCATCCTTTAAGACACAGCTGCCACGTTAAGTCACCTAAAGTCATAACCCAATTTACCACTTTTTCCAAAATTCAGCACCACTACCTCCCAGCACTTCTGGTTGATTTGTTATATGTGATGACGTTGAGAAAGCCGAAGATGTTGCCCACAATTAGAAAGTTTGACAGTTTGGTGGAAATAGCAGCTCTGACTTTGGACAAAAATTGACAGTTTGCGAATAACAATGTGAAGAGTTTGTGGAATAAAATGAACGAAGACGATAGAAAATTGTTTCCGTGTGATGTCAGCATAGTTGATTGGAATCATCACTTTGACAATTTCGTGAAGGGAGTGAGAGTTTACTTATTTAAGGATCCGCTAAGTACCTTACCAGAAGCGAAGATTAGAATGCAAAGGTAAGTAAAATAAAAACAATTATGTACTCTAAAGACCAGCGCAGGTAACTGGCTGATAGTGAGACACAATCTACAATTTCTCTCTATTCTAAAGACAAACCAAGGACTTATTCACAAATATTTGATCTTTTTTTCAGACTTGAAAAGGCACACGATGCACTACAGTTGCTACTTTACTTCATTTTGGAAAACGTAGGATGGACTTTGTTACCAAAATTGTAGTTTTAATAAAATTGTTATCGGAAATTGATTCTGAAGGTAACAGATAAGAGTAGAATACTAAAGAATTTACTGTAAACTGGATAAGAAATATAAATTATTCTGTTTGATTTAACCCTCCACCACCCGGGCACGGCAATTTTGCCGGAGTACATACACTATTACGGATATTACTATCAAGTAATAGTGCAGTGCTTATCAACATAATTACCGGCGTCTCGCCTCCACATTTTGACTTTGTTGTGTTTTATTATGTTCTGTGTCAATGTTAAGGAACTTCCTCACGATGTGACATGAGTATAATAATACACCTTTTTGAATTTCAACTACCAATGTGTTATCTAAATCCAGAATTTTTAAATTTTTAAGAAGAGATTGCGGTACTATTCCCGTTGCTGAAATTACAAGTGGTAAAATCGAAATTTTTTCTAAACACCAAAGATTTCTCATAGCAACGGAGAGCTCTAAATATTTATTAATTTTTGTGCTATATGTCTGTGTTATATTATGTGAATTTGGAACAGCTATATCTAAAAGATATGCTTGCTTTTGTTGTTTATTTAAAATTATAATGTCTGGTCTGTTATGCTTAATTGAATGTTAGTTAAAACTGTTCTATCAAAATATAACTTGTAACTGTCATTTTCCAAACAACTTTCTGGTGTATAACTATAATGTGGTTGTGTATTCTTTAATAAATTGAATTTAACAGCTAAATTCATGTGTATAATTTTAGCGAGTATATCGTGACGTTTTTTATATTCGCTTTGAGCCAAAACGGTGCAAGAAGAAATGATGTGTTCAATTGTTTCCCCTTCAGTTCCGCAAATCCTACATTTATCAATTATCGATTGTAAACCGCATATGTGTTTTTTATAATTTCTTGTATTTATAACACGATCTTGTATTGCAAATATAAAATCCTCAGTCTCAGGATGAATATTTGATTTTTTAAGCCATGCATGAGAAGCTTGAATATTAATTTCTGGTTGTTCTAGTTCTTTAAAATATCTCCCATGTAAAGACTTTTGTTTTATATTTGCTATAGTGTAAGGTATATTTGGCTCAACAATATCTGAAATTATATGATCACTTAAATTTAAAGGTGTGTAACCTTTATTCGCTGAAACCAAAGCATTAAAAAAAGTGTTATCACGAGCTCTATTGAGAAAATAATTTTTTAGTGAAGCAATTTGATTGTGTTGTAGAATTTCTAGATTTGAAAAACCCCTACCACCATTTTCGCGTGGTAAATTAAATCTTTCAATAGCAGATTTGGGGTGATGTTTACAAAATTTTGTAAAGAGAACTCTAGTTTGAATATTTATATTCTGTAAATTAGTTTTGGACCATTTTATAACACCAAAAGAATAGGTCAACAATGGAACAGCATATGTATTAACTGCTTTAATTAAATTATTACCGTTTAATTTTGATTTTAAAATAGATTTAATTCTTAAATAAAATTGTTTTTCTAAATTTTCTTTTATAATTGAATGTTGAATATGATTTGATTGATTAATACCTAAATATTTATAAAATTCTCCTTTATTTAAATTTTTAATGATTTCTCCTTCTTTAGTTATACAGAGTATCCCAGAACACGCGGATCAAATTTACAGTGCGTTTTCCTTGGTGATAACTGAAAGCAATAGCGTTTAAAAAAAAGGACAGGGTATAATCGATTTTTTGTAATGAATAATTAAAGTTGACCAATCAGGAGGACGCGGTTAATTTGAATTTCACGTAAATTTAACCAAAGGTTTGAATTGCCTAGCAACATAGTTCTAGTAAGAATGGTATGGAATTTCAAGTAAATGTTTGGGCAACTGTGAAGATTTTGACAACGTCAAGTTATAATTTGATTCGAAATTGTCAAACTTCGTATTGAAATCATGTATACAGCTGCAGAGTATGCCGAAATGCTCATAATTTATGGAGAGTGCCGGCGCAATGCACGTGAGGATGCAAGGGAATATGCAATACCTACCTACGTTTTTCACGACGTTTGCCATATCCAAATTATAACGTATTTCTACGGTTGGTGTACCGTGCTCGAGACACTGGGTCCTTGGTGCCTACCTGACAAGAAAATGGAGGTCCCCCGCGAGAAGTTAGAACGCCAGAGACTGAAGATGCTGTTCTTCAGCCCTTTGATGACGACGGTAGAAGAAGTAGGTATATTTGAAGAACTATATTTACCACGAACCTGTAAATATTTTAGAAGAACTAGGTAAATGACCAAATTCACGAAACACTGGCTACTGTTATTCCTAATATGCTTAGACTGGCAAGGGAAAATTTAATAAAACGAGCTCGCCTATTCCTTCAGATGAAAGGTGGTCATTTTGAACACTTGTTATAAATTATTCTTTTTATTTTGCATGTTTCTTATTTCATTTGTTGCATTCTACATCGTTTAGTTATAAAATTTGATCTTAAATTTTTACTAATAATGATGCTAAAATAAATAGGTTAGTTTAATCCAGTTTTGTCTTCTTTCTTTCAGAACTGTCACTATGCTTGATCTGTTGTTCAAAACCTACGTGTAACTCCAGCTTTTTTGCAATGTCAAAAATGTTCCTAAAAGTCTTTTCTTTTATTTCGACGATGACGAGTCCCGCTCGTGTAGCTGCGCTAATACGTTGCAGATGCAGAGTGTATGCACAGGAGTCAGGATAAATTTCTTGTGATTCCGATTCACTTCACAGGCCCTACATATTTCGCTTTTTACTAAGATTTTTAAGGTAGTAATATGTATTACTCACTTGACGCTACGTCGCCATTTTACCTTCCTTCAACAAAGGTTCAATTCATCATATCCCTCCCGTCAATTTCCCATACCCCTCAAGGTTTCAATTGCTCTGGAAATTTTCACTCATAACAAACCATATTTCATTCATTGCCGGAAGAAGAAACTTCTTGCGTTCCCTGATTTAGATTCTATACATTTGTTCACCTGCCTTTGGCGCAATTATCCCATTTTTGGTTATTTCAAAAGTAGCTGTCACTTTTGACGTCTGTTTCGACAAGTTGACCAGATAAATATTGAAAATATTTTTATTATTCATCGAATTATACGTTGCTTGGCAATTGAGGGAAGGTACTCAATTTTCTCATAAAGGGAAAATTAGATCGAGCTCTATTGGTCAATTTGATTAATTCATAACTAAAAAGCTGTTGCACCCTGAATATTTTTCTAAACGTTTTTTACCTTCATTACCATCAAGGAATATACAGTTTCAATTTGATCCGCGAGTTCTGGGACACCTCTATATTCTAAATTTTCGTAATGACCGCGACATGTTGATTGCGTTTTACACTTATCAATACCAAAACTTTTGCCAATATCATTTGAGAAATTTTCAGTAATTGTTTGTAAAGATAAAATGTGATTCTTTTTAGATGCATAAAGTTTTATGTCATCCATATGAAGAAGGTGATTTAATTTGGATAGTGTGGTATTATTAAGTCTAATATTGAAACGATATCCAGTGCTATTTAATAGATTTGTCAACCATAAAGAACTTAAAGAATCTCCTTGATAAATTCCCCGTTTAATTTAAATAGGCTCGGATTTTAATTTAGTATTGTTTATTGATAAATTTAAAGTAGTTCTCCAAAATGTCATTACATGGGATAAAAAGTTAATCAAATCCAAATTAATTTTATAAGTTTTAAGAATTTTAATTAACCATGAATGTGGTACTGAATCATAGGTTTTTTTGTAGTCTATGAATGCAGTATAAATATTTCTATTATTGTTTCTAGCTTGTTCCATTATTACCGTATCTATTATGAGTTGTTCTTTACAACCAAAACACTCCTTAACACAACCTTTTTGTTCTTCATTAAGTATATTTAATTTTTGACAAAGATAGTAAATTATTACTTTAATGCAAGATGTCATAATTTTATAAATTGTAGGCAGACATGTGATTGGCCTATATTTTGATGGATTTTTAGTATCGGAATCTTTTGGTTTCAGATATGTTATACCATGGGCCAAAAACTCTGGAAATTTGTTAGGTTCCCTAATAAATCCGTTAAAGTGATCAAGTAAGCATTTATGAATACAAGTAAATTTTTTTAACCAAAAGTTATGAATTTGGTCACCTCCAGGGGATTTCCAATTATGTGAACTATTAATATTTTTAACTAAAATTTCAAGGCTAATTTGAATATGATGTGGATTATTACAATCTGGTATCTCATTTTCTAAATGAGGAATCCATTCTGCCTGATTATTAAAGTGAACTTCATTTGACCATATGTTTGACCAGAATTTTTTAATTTCATTTATATTGGGTATACCATTGTTATTTTGAGTTTTATTATCTGCTAAATTTTTGTAAAACAACTTCTCATTATTTCTAAATAGTTGGTTTTCAAATTTCCGTTGTTTATTGTTTTTATATCTTTTTAGTCGTTTAGAATAAATATTTAATTTCTGTAATAAAGTGTCTTTAATTTCTATTGATGTTTTATTATATTCCTTATATTTATAAACAATGTATTCTGTTTTTGTTTAAAATCGATTGAATACAATTATTTAGATGATTAGAATTTATACCCTTAAGATATTGAATTATTCTACCTAAATCTCGTGTGATATTATTAATGCGTTTATTTAGTCTTCGTTCCCATTTTAATTATTTCATAATTAAATATTAAACCTTCAGTTTTTGAAAACACGTAAATAAACAATAAAAGTGAAATGAATGTTTTTATGAAAGAACAAGAAAGTGGTTAAGACTGCAAAACCACCAAATGAAGTATAATAATGAGACACAGACATCTTTATGATGATGAAAAATAATTTTCTCATCAATTTTTGAAAATCAATTTTTTGCGCTCTTCGACAACATGCTTGCGTGTAGCTAGTTTTTCAATTCTTTTCGTCTACGGGCGCAACAGACGTTCTCGAAGACATACGACGTGTTACGACGTACTCAATGTTTTACGGCGTTGGTGTGTGGAAATTTGGTGGTTATAGATGCTAGACGAAGCCACTAGAGTATAGCAGCAAAAGTGTCTTATCTCTTCTAACATTACGTTTAGAGTAAAGTATATTTCTGCTAGTTCATCATTTGACCAGTAGAAACTCTACATTGACAAAAGATATGAAACCTTGGATAGCTTAGGAAAAAAAAAGATTTTGTGTATTAAAATAATATAATAAGTTATCCTCTTTTATAAAATACAATTCTTCCATTGAGGTTTTGTAGTTTCCTGTAGTTACTTCTGAGAAATGCATTGTCTTCATTGTAAATATGTGTTAACTGTTGTAACTACGAAATCAATAAATTAAAACCGACTTGATAACTAGAAATGACTTAATACTTACTTGGGACACTGATAAATACGACGGGACAGAAAATAATGTCCAAATCACAACTTCATTACAGTTTGGTGTTGTCAATGACCCTCTATAACGATAAAATGTTTGGGTATTTATTGGTAAAAAATCGTAAATAGCTATCGGTTTTTCCAATTTGATAGGTTGCTTTCTGTTAAAAGCAACTAGTGGTATACTTTTAAGCAAGTTGTTAAAAGCTACATTAGGCTTTTCTGATATCTAAAACGTAAATAATTAAAATATGTAATAATTTAAACAAATATTGATATTCAGTATATTTATCATTATGGTTATTGTTTAAGAATTATTTATGCTTAGTAAATTAATCTTTAGGGGCGAGCTGGAAGCTTTGTGGGACGAGCGAGTCTCCATAATCCAGTGAGTCGAGTAAAGATTAATTTACTAAGCGAGTTGCATACAAACTTTTATTTCCATTTTCAACCGTTTTTTAATTGCTCTTGTTAGAAAAAGATGGTATTATGTAATCCGTTCCCACAGGAAAAAATTCTCAAATTTGACAGTGTCGAGCAAAAAAATATATTGAACAGCAGATCAGCGTCAAACACGACACATGTTAGAAATGTGCGCTTTCTCTTTTCTTTCTTTTGAACGCGTGGCCGAGTACAGCTAGTAATAAATAAAACTTACATCATAAAATGAAGAGAACACAGCGATCCCATCCATAAAGTTCAAAGCATTTTCAAAGCTCTGATACTTTTTGGCGTAATGAACAAAGTGGCCCTCCAAAGGATATCTTTTTTACAATAATAAAAACTCTTAATTCACATTTACCTGTAACCGTTCACAATGTGTTCAGCACCCCAATGGAAATGAAAAGCTTTCAAAACATATTCTGTTGATAGTCCACCTCCAGAAACTGTTGGACTCGCGGTACCACTTAAAAAATTAATTTCAACTGGAATGTGATAGATTATAAATTGCACACATCTCAAAATTACTTACTGGTGTGTCCTGTATTGGTGATAGTTGCATTGTGCTTTTGATAATAACTCGGACTGAAATACAAATTTCCAAAATATGTATCGATTGCTTTATTCGTGCTAAGAGCAATGGGAGATTGACGAATCCCGTTGCAACTACTGGGCCAAGAACCTGAAACAATCTGCTTAATAAGGGCAAACAAGAGTGGTACCATCGCCATAGAAGAGTCTATTTTAAAACAGAAACCTGTACTAAAGGGTGTTTTTTAAAATTTGGCGTCGAAGTAGGCGTTGGAGAGTCGATTGAGATCGCATCACTCGTGTAAAAGCGTAAGATTTAAACAGCTGATCCGTGATCCGTAACCTGTATAGTGCGTTCACAATCGACACTTTTAAACAAATTTAAAAAAACACCCGTTATACTCGGCACGGCGACTCACTGGAGTAATAAACTAGCGTGATCTTCACGTGATTTTTGGGGGATGGTTTCCCATTGGGTAAAGGGCGCGCGTTAAGAAGCATAGTACAGCTCAATGCACTCAGCCGAAATTTCCATCCATTCTAAAAGTAGTAACATTTAAATTTTCCGTACAAAACTGAAATTTGGCGAGGCAATGTAAATCAGGCTTTTCATGACGTCGCTACCAACTATCACGTGAACACGTCGTGACTACTCCACTGGTTCGCTGCGCCAACTATAGTACATTTACAAAGAGAAGACGGGGAATATATTTTTTTTCTGATAATAAACACTTGTGAAAAGATAAATAAAGACTGATAAGTGATAACACAGAAAAAAAAAATTACATTTCTTTTAACCTAAGAACTTACCTTGATCTGTGTAGGACCATTCAATGGAGTTATCTAAATAATTTAAACAAATAAAAATTTAATTGGAACTGTTTAATTAAACTAAAATTAAATAATAGTCGATTATATCATTAATAGTAGAAGTGAGTCTTTTTGTGGTAAGCCCAGAGATTGGAGACCGAGACGAAGTCGAGGGCGCAAACAGGGTGAAGCACAAAAAGACATTCTGCATACTCTGATTTATTCTTACCTTTGGGAGTCACTATCATGAGTCCAGACCCTAGAAAATTATTCAAAAGAAAATGTAATTAGTATCTTAACAGTATGAAGTTGATAATTAACATTAAATATAAATACAAACACAATTTCAAAGATGAATAAATAAGTATGTTAAAATAAAAAAGAAATTCAAACTTACCAAAAGAGTAGAAAATAGAGATAAAATAATCCATCGATTTAAATCAATGAATACAGTTATAAGCAAATCCCAAAATTAAACACAAACGTCATAAAAAAAATTGTTTAAAGAATAAATAACACTTCTGTTCTGTAAAACGCAAATTTAAGTGGTAGTGGTAGTAGTCTGCAAGTGTTAAATTTAGGTTACTATGGAAAACGATAACAATGTGTCCATCGTTTCGTTACATATACCTATTATGTAGGTATATGTGTGTGTTGTTTTACACGTAAAATTGTTTAGTGAATGCATCAGTCTTATCAAGCCTTGTCACGTTCTGTGACATAAAAATGTTTCTAACATCGTAGTGTGCTATGGAAATTTATTACCTACAATATCTATTTCGGTATCTATCTTATTTAAAAAACAAGGATGTGTCGTAAAGACGCACGATAGAAGTGAAACTTTTGTATTACAGGGAAACATTGTAATTATTCATCAATCACTTTTAAATAGCATATTCACAACAAAATTGTATATTTTAATGTAGAAAGTAAATTATAAACAACGATAACACTAAAGAATATCCATATGCGTAACTCATTGTTCATTTTTAAGCCTCCAAATTAAAAGAGAAGACATTATCGATAAATGCCGTGAGTGTGACAAAGACAGAAGTATACACAATTTTAAGGGATGTTTGTATCGTGTCAAACAGATGAACTTACATTTAAGTGAGATGGAAATATTGGCGCAACCGTTGTGCGAGACACTGCTCCCACTCGACCCGACAGTGTTTACCCCCACCACTTTTCACACAAAAAGGTTGTCCTGTACGAAGTAGATTTTGATTGCTGCCGATTAATTAACTCCATAATGGGCCATTTGAATGGATATATGAAAAATTCGTATACCCACTACAAGGGATTAATTAAGAATTGTAAAATGAAAAAGATAGATGTATTTTTAATGTTTTGGGAAAAAATATATAGACACATTTCGTTGGATCCACCCTGTCAAATTGCAGTACACAACCGCAAAGTGACAAGTGCGAGCTGTCAAATAGCAACTTTAAAATCCAGAAGAGGGAACAAATCTACTACAACTCAACAACGATGTTAGAAACATATACATTATAAATGATCATAACATCGTAGTTAGCGTAGAAAACCAAAGAAATTTTTGATGTGCCGCTAGCGTCGTAGCCTGAGAGAGACTAGTATCGCAGATAGGTGGCGGTACGGTAGTTTTGACCGTCGGAAATCTATCAACTGTCATGGTCATGTAGGAATGTATGAATGTAAAGCGGCACACCTAAAACCAGTCAACTACGATGTTATAATCCTTTATAATAACCCTGTACAATATGATTAGCAAATGAGATAAGAGGTGACAGAACATACAATCTCTGAAGACGTGCGGCATAACTTGTCAATTTTGACAGTTACGTGAATTTTATTAATGACAATCCAACTCGAAAATTTTTAACCAATCAAATTGCAGCATTTTTCAAATTTGGACCAATCAAATTGATTTATAGTGAAAAAACACCGAGCAGAGTGAAAAAACAACTAGCTGAGTGAAAAATCAACTAGTGGTTTTTCAGCGAAAAAATTTATGTCAAAATGAAAAGTCAAATTTATTAGGTCAACTCGATAAAAATTTTCTCGGTGGATTGTCATGTCGAATACAATTCGTGGTCTAATTTTTTCTTCAAAATTTGTCATTTAGGACATTCTTAGCTTTTGCTTTTGGAAAATTACACTCGTCTCCTTCGTCGACTCGTGTAATTTTCGTTGCATAAGCTACTCATGTCTTAAATGACAAATTTTGTTGGGAAAAATTAGACCACTTATTGTGTTATACAGGGTGTTTCTGAAATAAGTACATTAATTTTAACTGGTAATAGAACTCATCAAAAGGAACAACTTTTCTCTCTGCCATTTTGGCGAAAAACGTTGCGTAGTGGCTTAAAAAAATAGGAAAGATTTTCCTTAAACCGTTCATATTTCCAAAACTAAGCTACCTAAAAACGTGAAACAACCAGATTCTTACGAAGTGGATTTTTTGCTATACGGGTAGATTTATTTGAATTTCGATTTCGGCGTTAAAACACGTTTTCTGGATGAAAATTGATGTTTTTTTCATATTAGCGCTGATCTCAATTAGCCATTGCAGTATTTAGTGGCGTAGCGTTATTTTAGTGAAAAACATGGTTTTTCGGCAAAATGGTAGATAGAAAAGTTGTTCCTTTTGACGAGTTCTATTACCAGTTAAAATTAATGTACTTATTTCTGTTACACGTTGTATATGAAAAAAATTATTTTCTGTCGAGAACGCAAAACATTCATGACAGAATTCCATTTTCGAAATTGGAACAAAGAAAATTATGACTAGATTTACCTACCACACACGTTACTTACGCCACATGTTTTCGAAAGTTGTGTTTTCCATGGCTGCCCTTACCTCTTTTTTTGTTGATCATATTGTAATAACTTTGTTGAATTATATCACCAACAGAATGGGCAGGCCGAATCCTTAGACACAGCACTTAGGTAGATACATACTTAATTTTCAGCATACCTACTTATTTTTCTTATGTTAAGAGTCTGATTGCACTGCAATCTAATACCTAATACAAGTATTAGCTACACTTGCTGAAATTAATTAACCATATACGAAACAACAGACTACCCACTAACCTTTAAGACTGATTAAACAAAAATTTACTGCGTAACCTACGAAACAAAACTGGACGTTGATAACGTTCTCCCTGAACAACTTCGTTAAAATGCAAATTGTTTGCTATTCTGATTGTGTTGTGGTAAAAAACATTGAATGTTTAAACTTGAAATGTATTGGAAAATTAAGAAGTATCAATAGAGAAAATTCAAAGAAATATAAATTCAATAATTATAATGTGTCTGTTTCTTGTGCTACCTAAATCTAATTTAATATAGTAATTAAACTGTACAGTCGCGAGCAATAAATTTTGGCGTCAATGTCATCCTTTGACGCAATTGAAAATGCTCCATTGTAAAACGGTCGTAAATGTCATAACCTATCATCATGTTGTATGACATTAATTATAATTTTTTTCAAATTTTTTTGGCACTTTGTTGACATGGACATGATCGAACAGGATTTTTTTTTAAATTTTGTGACAATCTATCCAAATTGTATCTAACTATTGTACGTTTTGTTTAACTATCGTGCGATCCAAAATAAAAAGAATTAGACAGGCTATAATTAAGATTATAAAGTTGGCAACAATGTTAAAATAGGGTTCAAATGTTTCTTATAAAGGTACCGGGTTATTCTAAATGATTGTAGTCGAAGTAGGCCATCCCCATGTTATTATATTTTTGCCGCTTTCATGTGAACTGTCAGTTTTGTCGCTGTCACTGTCATTTATTAGGTGAAAAGTGCGGTGATGAGAATTTTATTTATTTTTGTTAAATTGATGACTGAATCCAGAAATATTGAGTTGTTTTGCACTCAATTTAACTCCCGTGTGTGAACAGTGTGTACTCACTTATTCACATTATTTTGATGTTTTTTATATGGAGCGGCAACCATAAATTTAACATTCAGTTTTTACGCCTACTTGGACTACAATCATTTAGAATACCCCTGTATAATATAATACAGTGTGGAATAAAATGATTTACATCTAGTTATCTTTGCATTACCCTTGTATTCCAAATGTGATTTATTGCGAAGGGATGATATGAATGCAAAGTAAAGATTGAAATTAAAAAGGAGCTAACAAAAGCAAGTCACAGCTAGTGTTGAAGGTGGCCACCAACGTTTGTTAATTCAATTTAGTAAATTGTAACAATTGTCAATTCGATTGATGACATTTATTGACAGAACTAATAGTTCGGCACTTCAAAAAAAAAGTAGAGCGGTATAGGAAAATTTACATGTGCAAAAATTCCAAAGGTAACTAGATGTAAATCATTTTATTCCACACCGTATAATGTTTCTTATTGTACCGTGAGATTATTTAAATTTATAATTAAAGTAGGCGATTTTTTTCTACGATTGCGTATCAAAGCAATTGATGCGCTGTATAAATTAGACTCAATTAGAGGTTATGTAAATATTTTGTTTATGTTTCTCATGTTCAATCATTTTACTTTAAAAGAAATTTAACTGATCTCAGATAGATCAATGGATAAAACCGTTAGTTTGTCAAATTTCGCAATGACATATGACATTAAATTAGAGATGAAAAATCAGAATTGCTAACTATAGGATGTTAATTTTGTTCTAATTCCATTTATTTTTTATTGTAGTGTAGTTTTTCGCAACATAAATAAAATATAAATAAAAAATTATATTGACATAAATAAAATTGTTTCACTTTGGTTTGTTTTGTTTCTTTATTAAATGTAGTTAGATTTAAATCGTTCCATAGGCGGTTAAGCAAATCTTTAGTAAATTTAGATTAATTTTTAAAACCCTTATATATTTAGAAAAGTTAAAATAATGCACTTTCTTCTGTTACATCCTGTATATTGTGTTTTATATCAAATCATAATTTTAAAACTCTTTTTATTTCATTGTGGAATTATTTTAAGAAAGAAAAGCAAAGAAAAATACATACCTATTGCTGCACATAGAAAAATTAAAATTAGGAACATTTTATGATCACAAAAAAAAAATTTCAAAATCGAAATTAATATTTTTTAACAATTACAATTTATGTATTAGAGATTGAGTCAAATAGTTTTAATTGTAGTTACATTAAGAATACGAGCATTCTTTGCAACACATGATTTATAGATACACTTTATACAACTGTCAAGGATTCTAAACAACTTCAATAAAAATATATATGCAATGGTTGCGACAGTATAATAAGCAATTATTTTTCCAAATTGGTTAGCATTTCCATATGCGTGTGTTGATGCGTGATGATTATCATTTTCGGGTTATTATTGGTATTTATATAAAATTGAACTCCTTTGTAAGTAGCTTATATAACAGTTATTATTTGATCGTATCGATACACTACAAAATTACAGTTTGTCACACTTACATTTACTTCAAGCTCAAATTTCGGCGACAATATTTTGAATAAATTACTAAATATAAATGAAATACAGGGTTATTATAAATCTTTACTTAGGTCAACTAGATGTTATAGTAGTATATTAAAGAACGAGTTTTGTAAGGGTTGATTTGGCGCACGAGTCCCAAGTGTAGAAAACGAGCCGAGGGGAGTTTTCTATGGGACGAGTGCGCCAATGCCCTTATAAAACGAGTTTTTTTATGTTATTTTTTAGAATTGGCACCCTTGTTTTAATTTTTAAATAAAAAAATTAAATTTTTAAATTCTAATGAATTTTGTATTAATTGGTAATTCAAGGTAACGGATGCAACTACATCTGCAACAGATGTTAAAAAGTTAACATTAATATTGGAAGTTTTTTGGTGTAAAGGACAATATTACACTGCAATATTGATAAAAATTTTCTTAGAGATCTATTAAACCACGAGTGTTTTAATAGATAGCCATAAACGACTCCAAATTGAATACAATAATAGACATATTAGAGACACAAATTCTAAAAATATTTATAATAACCCTGTATTTAAGAAACAATATGAAATAACTAGGCAGTTTATTTGGGAAAAAGAGATTCTTTCAAAACTAATTTTCCAAAAATGTTTAAGATTCGCGTATCAACAAAAATGGCTTTTCTTTCTGTTCTTAACCAGTAAGTACCGTTGAGGTGGACCTAAAAATACATTTTATTATTGCCCTATTAAATTGTCCATAAAATAATATCTTTGAGTGAATTTTTAGTAATAGCAATTCCTTGTAATTTTGTATTTATTTATAACAACTCTCTAAGATAAAAACCCAAATTGCTAAAGAAACAATATTAGGTACTTAATATATTTTTACCCTCACAAAAATACCTCATTTTGTTTGAACAATTGTTTGTTTGGATGGCCCTGAAAAAACAACTTATTATGCAAATTTATTTCATATCAATAAACAAAACATGGTCGACCATGACGGTATCAGAAGTTGGACAGGGTCCCATAGGCACATACCGGAACCTAGTCATTTTGAGTATCATTAATTTGAAAGATAAGTTTTGCTTCAGAAACCAAGTGTCTCAAATGACCTTGAGGCGCGGTACAGGTTTTACCCATTTTAGAGACTTTGACTCTTCTTGATCTAGATCTCCCAGACTCATTTCTAATGTTTCTACCTCCTCTTGTAAGTTTTGATGAGTAACGTGACCTACATACCTGAATTTAGAAGGAAATGTAGTTTTCAAAAATATTAGATAAAAGAATGTTCAACTATCCCTCATCAAAAAATTTAAAATAATTCACCTTCCATAGTCGGCGCGGCGACTATCTGGAGTAATAAACTGGGGTGATCTTCACGTGATTTTCGGGGGATGGTTTCCTATTGGGTAAAGGGCGCGCGTTAAGAAGTACGGTGCAGCTCAATGCACGCAGCCGAAATTTTCAAGCTTCCATGGTTTCGTTGCAAAGCGCGTTGCTGTCTCGCTTATTGCTTATTCTCGACTGATGTATAAATTCATTCTTAAAGTAGTAAGATTTAAATTTCCCGCACAAAACTAAAATTTGACGAGGCAGAGTAAATCACACTTTTCGTCACGTCGCACTATCACGTGAACATCTCGTGATTACTCCCGTGGTTCGCCGCGCCAACTATAGTTTTGAAGATAAGGATTGGAGATAATTCAAGAATGCATCGTCTGAAATGCATGGATCCCAAAAACAATGTTGCAACAGCGCACCATTTTTTAGGATCCTAGATTTTAGACGTGGGCTTTTGTAGAAAGGCTCTTCAAAAATAAACTAAAAAGACTAAATCAATATTTTTAATACACTGTTTTTCTTTTGGTTTTCCCCTTTTGTCAATTGTATTTCAATGTTTCTCAAAACTATTTCCTATCAATATTAAATGTCAAAGTGACGTAAATTTGAAATAGTTTTGAGAAATAGTGAAACACAATTGACAAAAGAGGAAAACCACTGTAATAAAAATTCTTAATCAAAACTTTGATAAAACCAGAAAAAGAAATTTTAGCTTTAATTAATTTCTTTTTCATACGTTAGAAGTAGAACACATAAGTCTTTCAAAATCAATGTCTTTTAGCAATGTATTTTTTGGTTTAATGGAGTCTTACACTAATTGCCACACAAATTCTTCCAAAATATCTACATAATATAATGCGGAGACATTATTATCATTTTTCATGGTAAAAATTTAAAACTTGTAGATTACTGACACTGATTTAAGTAATATTTTGCGTCAAACACAAGTTTTATCTACGTTTTAAGCTAATTTTCTGTTACGACTGCATTTAATTGTGGCAGTCGTTTATAACACATAACTAAAGCGACTAAGTTATTGTTTTGATTGAAAACTATGGCTTATTTGATTTCTTTCTTCTACTTTTTTAGTAAGTTTGCTTATTTCAATTTCTTTTTTATTTTAACATACGATTTTTTTTTTACTGTAAGATCCTGTTTGCATTCATTGTTTACTTTTAATTCTCTATCATTAAAGTACTAGTTAATTCAATTTTGGTTTTATCATTTTTCGTAGGCACTCTACTGACCTTCATTATTCCAAATGGTAAGAAGAAATCTTGCAAAATTGCAATTAAAACTTTAAAGCATCTGAAAATTATTTCAAATGTTTCAAGTTTTCATTAATTAATAAAACTTGTAATAACAACAACAGTCAAAATTAATTTCATCACTGAAAGTTTAATAATTGAAGACTTCTACTTTGTAACTTCTGAAAAGAATTTTGCTTTCTAGAAAATCTCCAACAAGAGGTTATACCACAACGTATATAAATAAACTTGACAATATCAATATTTTTAAAATTTATCTCATCATTGTATTTTTTATATTAATCAGGCAACTCCCAGGAATGGTCTTACACAGACCAAGGTAAGTTTTTATATTAAAAAAAAATCAATATTCTCTTTATAAATATATTAGGATAGGTTGCTCACATTAAGTTTTTTTATGCGATGATGCTTTTTAAGATTCTTGGCCCAGCAGTTGTAAAGGAAATTGTCAATCCCCCATTCCTCTTGACACAAATACAGCAGTCAAAACATTTTTCGAAAACTTCCATTTCAATCGGAATTACTATCGACAACATGATGCAACTATCACCAACACTGGACACACAAGTAGCAACGTAATTTTAAGATTTTTACAATTTTCAATCTATCATTTTGCAGTTGAAATTAATTTTTTGAATGATGGGGGTAGTCAAGTAGTTTCTGGAGGTGGACTACCCACAGAATACATCTTGCAATCCTTTCATTTCCACTGGGGTGCTGAACACACCGTGAACGATTACAGGTATATCGATTAGAATTTATAACTATCCTATTGAAAAAGATATCCTTTGGAGGGCCACTTTGTTCATTACGCCAAGAAATATGAGAGTTTTGAGAATGCTTTGAACTTTAGCGACGGGATTGCAGTGTTCTCTTCGTTTTATGAGGTAAGTTTTATTTATTTTTTTTGTCAACGGAACCAATACTTAAAACACGACGAAGTTGAAAGTTTGTTAAAGAGTGGAAACTGAGGAAAACATTTTGATAGTCAACTCAAACATCAACGTAATCTTCACTTTCCACTGCTAACAAGGTGTTAGATCATTTTAGAGTTATTTATATTTTTGCTTTTTATAATTATCTACGTTTTAGATATCAGAGAAGTCTAATGTAGCTTTTGACAACTTGGTCAAGAGTGTACCAGAAGTTGCTTCGAACAGAGACCAGGCTGTTAACCTACAAGAAACGATAAATGTCTTCGATTTCTTACCATCAAATACCCAAATATTTTATCGTTATAGAGGATCATTGACAACACCAAATTGCAATGAAGTTGTGATTTGGACACTATTTTCTGTCCCGTCTTATTTGTCAGAGTCGCAAGTAATGATTACGTTATCGATGGGTTAAATCTGTTTTGAAACAATCTATTTGTAGTTAAAAGAATTAACGCAAATCTACGATGCAGACGATGAACTTCTCGAATGTAATTACAGAAAACTGCAAAATTTGAATGGAAGAAAAGTACTCGTCGTATATACGTTTTAATAGTGTTTTTTTTATTATAATATTTCTATACATTCAATTTATTTCTTCACAAATATGGGGATGTAAAGGATAAGGGCTGTGCAATTTACGCTAATCTTTGTTTTAATTAGTTTTTAAGGGAGAACGACTTACATGTAAAATTTTTCCTTACGTATTAAATTAATTATTACACTTTTATAGCGACTATTCTACAAATTTGTTAAATAATACTCGTACCTACTTATATGAAAATCAAGAAAGCTATGCTGTATTTAAATTGGGGGCAAAACAACTCAATATTGTTAGAATTGGTTGCAAAACAACGCAACATTTTTGGATTCAATCCTTAATTTAAAAAAAAATAAATAAAATTCTCATCACCGCACTTTTCACCTAAAAAATGACAGTGACAGCGACAAAAATGGACAGTTCACATGAAAGCGGCAAAAATGTAATAACATGGGTATGGCCTGCTTCGACTACAATCATTTATAATATCCCTGTATATCATTTTGTCTGAAATCGAATCATTAAGGTGTTCTTCACTCCCCCCTTTCGTTAGAAAAAGATTCAATTTTTTACGGCTCATTAATGACGCTTCACGCAGACGATTTTTTTTTTACGATTAGAATAGTATATTAAAATATAAGTTGCAGAAGGCATCAATTCAAGCAGGAATTTGAAATGAGTGCTTGAAGGACCTTCTGCAACGAATCTTTTATACTATTTTTTCAATTTTGCCGCTTTATACCAACCATTTTATAAATATAAAAAAATAAAAATTTAAAATGTTGGGGATTTTGCGGTGGTTGGTGACATTTTTTATGTGGCATAATTTTAGCCGGCTGTCAAAAAAATTAATTTAAAACGTCAGATTTTTTTTATTTTCGCATTTGATGTTTGAAAATGAATGCTGAAGAAAGTTTATCACTAACGCCGCCGCAAATTAGGCAAATTGCACAAAAGACGGTTAGAAAATTTACTGCCGGAGAAGTCCAAATCCCAGAATGAAAATTAAACGTTTTGTTCATTGTTATTTATTAATTTGCTTTGTTCTCTGGGAGATTTATTTTTTGACGTCTGTCAGTTGACACTTCACGCTACCAACGTCAGTACAGTAAATTTTACTAGTCTATAATAACACGCCAACGCCAACGACCAAATGACGTCATTTGGGTGCTAGAATAGACTTATTCTAAACGCAAAATAGAAAAAATAAGATAATCGTCTTCAAAACTACATCCCTAGACGTTGTGCAGGCATTCGCATTTTTCACCACAGCATAGAAACGCTCTACGTTATAAAATTTAATTTTTGATCTGGATAGCTTGAACTAAAAGAATCATTTTTAATTTCAGTTGTATAAAAATAACTATTATATGATTTTGACGGGAAATATTGATATAATTCGTCTTATTGAGGTTTCAGTATATACTCCTAGTATCTGTGTACATATTTACAGTGGTGGTTAGTTGCTCTTACTATTTTTTCGGCATAGCTGCTTTAACAACGTTGTCAAGTTGTTTTAGTCTTTTCTATCAAGGCGCCGCACAGAGGAGTATTAGACGCAGAAAGTTGATCAAAAGTCGAAAATTTAAAATTTAATTTCATTAAGTTGAACCATATACTGGGGTAGTAGATAAAATATGTTGTCATTTGCCAGTTTCAAAAAAAAAAATGCACGATGGCGGACGCCCAGACGAACCTTATTGTTTCTCAGGGCTGCGTTCTGACCTGCTACGTTATTGGTTATACAAAGTTTCAGTGTCAATTTTTCTGTATTTATAAAGTTTTCTGTGATGGACTCGAGTCAGTAAGCATTTTGATAATTTTTTTAATACCATTAACACAAAGGAACTGCAACTGGAAGTTATAAATAACGTATGTTATAAAAGTGGTGTGTTTTAAACTAATTTCCAAGGTCTTCCAAGGCCCACTTCTAATTTTTACGTGTACTAACCTCTATACAGAAGTGACTTAAAAAGAAAAAAATCACCAAAACACACCAATTATTTTTAAATATACAGGGTCGCTAGAGGTATGGATACAGCTAAATATTTTCAGAACGGTTTAGCAGAGCTCCTTGAAATTTGGCACACAGTTAGAAGTATTTAAAATCTATCATCTAAGATTTTTTTCAATTTTTCAACATCATTTATTTTGAAGATACCAGGCTAACTTGATTTTTTTTAAATGGCATGGGGGGTCAAATTTAATCTTTTTAAAAAGAGTATTTTTTTGTGGTTACATTGCCCAACTATATGAAATTAATTTTAAATTTTCGACTTTTGATCAACTTTCACCGTCCAATACCCCTCTGTGCGCCGTCGCCGTTAAAGGTAAGCAGAAGAGACAGAACTTTAAACAATTTACGAATTATAGCTACGAATAATATAGGTACGGTTTTGTACCAGAAAATGGGCGAGAAAAAACAGACCAAGAATCGGTAACAGCATATGTTAAATTGGAGTTGTATAAAACAATGGGAAAATTGATTGCAAAAAATATTGAAAACATTAAATTAGAAGAAGAATTAAAAGAATTAAAAGAAGATCTTGTAAGTTAATGTGATATTGATGATTAATTTAATTAATATGAGTTACATACTAGTCATGGTTATTTTTTAGGCCCAGGCAAACTTTGAACTGCTAAAAGAAAAGAACAACCTGACAGTCAAGGGAATATTGGAGTTGTTTGAACAAAAATGTTTTCAATTGGACGGTTCAAGCACTAACAGTAGGGAGCAAAAATCTAAGAAATATGTCAGCCAAGCCCATATATCCACAACATTAAAAGCCTGGAAATCTAGCGCAAAGGCTTTTGCGCCTGCAGCCGCAGTCTTCTACAGGCAATTGAAACTATAATATAAGAATGCTAACTTTAGTTGAGAAATTCTTTTATTAAAGTGATATTTTCGAAATGTTTTATTCTTTAATGTATAATGATAATTATACATTTCACTTATTACATATCTAGTGAGTAAAAGAATAAAAAACTGACTGTTTTTTCGGTTTCTTGTTTTAGTTTGTAACTTAAATTTGTTGACGATTTTCAGCTGAAAACCCACGTGGGTTGCCTTATGAATTCTCAGTAGCGGTGTCAGCTTCTTCGTTTCCAGTTTCCACTTTTATTTCTGTTTTCCGTAATGGTCGTGTTTTCCAGATTACCAGTTCAACCGTATTTTTTATCGCACCTAAAATTATAATTCCTGCGAACGTGAAACTTACACCGCAAACGACCTTTGCAGCTAGCCCCAACGCCGGCACAGGCCCTAGGACGGTCCCTACCGCACCGGAAACAATTGTCACACCAACAGCACTGACGACACGAGAATCGTTCGCAGAATTCAGAGTCCACTTCCACAAAAGTGAATATCTGTATTTGTACAATATGTCTTCCATTCCCTGAAAGCGTTGCATGAGAACGCATCTAGACGAGCAGGTGTTTTACCTGAATTAGTAAATCTTCATATTTTTTCTTTAGAGCTGGCGTCCCCATCTTCTTCTTCTTGCGGAATTCGTCGAGCACCGTAGATTTGATTTCATTTGCTTCCTGTTGCGATTCACTTTTTATCAACAAAGCTTCGTACATTTGTTCTGCTTTTTTAATGGCGGATGTGTGATGTATCTCAGCTGTAGCCTAACAGAATGATTACATTTTGTCACGACTACTATTTCAACAATGCGAGGGTAAAGTTTTGTCAAAATTAAAATTACCAAAAAAAGAGACTTAAGCAACGGTACTTCGTCGTCCCTGAAGCATGTTTCGTAATTGCGCATCAAATGAATGAATTCTTCTAGTGTCACCAGCTTTCCGTCACTCATTTTCGGCTCCAGATTTTCAGGTTTCAAGAGAGTTTCTACTAAAATCTTCACCTGCTTTCTAAATTCGCTGTCAATTTCTAAAGATCATCAAATTTGGGTACTCAAATCGTCACATCATCACTGTGTTACCTTCAATATCCCCTTTGAATGTTTTGCTCGTTGCTACTGTCATTCCTGGATGAGGCAACAAACAACACTCAATTTTTTTGAAACTTTTTTTTATATTTTTCTTCAGTGAAATTACATCTTGAGACTGACTGTTTTCTGTGTTTAACACTTCTTGTAATAATTTTTCTCCACCTTCGTACCCGTATTCCTTTTCATACGGAATTTGCCAGTCTCGTATAAGAAATAGTAATTTTTGAAATGAATGTGACATATTGCCACGACTCATTTCTCCATATCCTAAAAAACACTGAAGACGAATTGTTATGTAGTAGCACTTTGAAATGGAATTACCTCCAAGTGTGATAAATCGCACTGTTTAATGTTTTCTTTGAGATTGTAGATTTGAACGGAACTCAGTAAAGCACTCAAACCAAAAATTGTTGCACAATTGGTGATCGTTGTTTCATTGTCAAAAGATCCTTGAGTGTCCATTAAAATTATGGCAACCTGAAAAGTATAGATTAAAATTTGTTCAGCTAATCATTGTGTAGCAAGTGCCTTACTTCTTCACCTGAGGGTAATTCAGCCAAAAAAAGTTCTGACCATATTAATATACCAACAGTATCGAGTGTTGAACCTGCTTTCCAGGAAAATCCAGATAGCGGATCAGCATCATTTTGATTCATCCAATCCGACACATTTTTCTTTTTCAATTTATACTAAAATTACAATTTATAAACGTCCTACATTTATTAAAAACACTGAAGCAATACTTTTTTGTGGAGGTAACGCAAGAAAAAGTTTAACACGAATGATTTGCCTTGCCTGAACGCTCCAGCTATTGAAATAACACAAACTTTTTTGTTCTTGAATTTGTGTTGCTGGAAAATTTTCACAAAGTCAGGATTTAATTTAATTTTACCTTTTTCATCCAGGTTAAACACTTCAATAGTGTGTGGTTGTTCTTGCTGCAAAAAACCAATAAAATATATTATCTAACAAGAGTGATGTCAACTTGAGGCAAATCTTCGATAAAACATCGATTTATTCTAGATCATAAAACAGTTATTTTGTTGGTCATAGTAGATACAGTGTGATTTTGAAAGTTGTACTGATATTTTAACCTGAGCTAGTACGTGTTAAAAGAAGGCAAAATAACCCAACTTGCCTTATACAAATATTAATGATTTACAAGAGAATCAAAGCAATCAGTTTGTTTGGAATGCGCTGAAAAATTTCAAATGTGGCGGGCAGTTTTGATGTACAATCAACCTAAAAAATTTCAAGTTTTTATGTCATTCGAGATTATGTTTGATTTTTATCGTTCAAGTTTTTTGAGTTTTATCATGAATTTTTGATAAAATGTGTAAAGTGATGATAAAATGGTGAAAGGACCCAAATTAAATTAACCAAATATCTTTACATCGAAACATTTTAATTAAATTCTAATCACGGATTAAAGTCATTTTTCTACTTGACACAAGTGATGGGACACCCTGTACACTTAATCTCAAAATAATTATAATTTTCACCAAATTTTACACTAGACAGCGTTGCCGATAGTAATTATTGGGGAAAATGCGAGGTTGGTGGTTTTTTGATTTTCGAATGGACTATAATTTTAAATGAAATGACAACAAAAAAGTTCAGTATGATTTTTTTGACCCATTTTTTCATAAAATTCATTAGCTCCCAAACTATTTTTTTTGAATAACTTTTAAGACCTTTTTCTCGAAAAACGTGAAAATTTGTACAGAGTCATTATAAATGATTGTACCTTCGTAGTTGGCATTGAAACCCACACAAATTTTGGATGTGCCGCCTGCTTCGCAACGTTAGACAAACTAGTAGACAGATTTCCACTACCACCGGTAGCGGCACCTATCGGCGATACTAGTCTCACTCATGTTATTCAAGCTTGTGGCACATTCAATTTAGCCACCAGCGCTCGCCAACGCCTACTGCGATGGTACAAAGGGCTGATAATTGTTCACTTTAACTACTTGTGGAATTTTCGCGTTTTTTCTGGCTAGACAGCCTCAGGGCGTCCTCCTAGATCATTTCCCACCATTCAAACCTTGTGCAAATGCTTTTTTTTTCTCTCTTGTTGTGTTTCAAGGTCGCGTCAAGGTGGCGCCAATGTCTAAAGCTTGTTTGACACGATACTAAATTTTTGAGAAAATTTAGTAGTAAATGAGAGAGGACCAATAAACGATCAGGATCTGACAACGACAGACTATGATCCTGATCGTTCATTGGTCCTGATCGAGGGTCTCTCTCATTTTCTAACAAATTTTCTACAAAATTTAGCATCGTGTCAAACAAGCTTTAGTATAACTAAATGGTAAGGAAAATTCATTTGCACAAGGTTTGAATGGTGGAAAACGATGTAGGAGGACGTCCTGAGGCTGTCTAGCCAGAAAAAAACGGGAAAATTCCAGAAGTAGCTAAAGTGAACAATGACCCAATCATTTATAATGACCCTGTATAAGGAATTATTGGCTCAATCGTTACTTTTTGTGGGGTTCTATCACAGGTTAAAATATCTTCACAACTTTTAAAATTACCCTGCATAATAAAAATATTAAAAGCACATTAAGAAAATTTTATTATTTTGGGATTTAGAGTTGCATCGCAAAAATTGTGATAAATAACCGTTACAAAAACGATTAATTTGGTTGTCGCTTTTACATTTGCACTGTGGAAGCAGTGAACAAAAACATTCAAAACTCACCTCACTTTCGTTTCTTCCAATTATATTTCCATTTTCCATATTTCCAAAATAACAGAAAACATTCGGTGGTCACAACCACTAGTTGTAGTGTTATTCATTTAGTGCAAATTGTTTATTGATACGATAAGGACATGCTGATAACAAATACCTGAATAAATAAAAATCTCTGACTGCAAATGTACCTAATACTTATTTAAACATTAAGGGAGGTAAGTAATATTTGCTAGTCGAGGAGGTCTTTGCCCCAGCGATAGCGAGGGCTAGCAATAATAAAGTTATAAATTGGAAAATATTTGCGAATTGTTTATTAGCAATTTACGTTAGTCCAGTAGGTTACTTGCACTTTTTGACCTTGATGAACAAATAACTATTATTTTTCCCAAACTCACATTTAATTAAGTTAAATTTCACATTGTGTTCTTTAATAGTTTCGTAATGTTGCGTCATGTGTTGCTTGCGTTTTTCCCCAGATTAAAACGTAATCGATATATATATATATACATCGCTACGTTATCAAAATCAAATATTTTCCTGAATCTTTTGTTAAAGACTTCCGGTGCGCACTTTATACCTTATGGAAGTCTAAGGGCCGGTTTTTCAATCGATGATTAATTTTTGATTAAGGTTTAATTTGTAATTAACACAATGTTACCGTTTTTCAACCTATGATTAACAAAAAAGTTTATGTTTATTCTTGATTAACTTAATTATACGATGTTCTATGAATTAATCGGAATTTGATGATTAACGTCAGAAGTGACATTGCCGATTTATGAAAGCAAAGAATAATGATTGATTATCTTTATGGCATTAATACTTACAGTAGCGATGAGAGCCACGGAGGCCAAAAACTATACATTTCAGGCCCAATCACTTCGAAGAATGGGACCAAAAAGATTTTTTTAGTCGCTTTAGTTTGTCTTGGCGAACAGTTGAAAGATTGTTAGAAAAAATAGAAGAAGCTATTTCCTATCCAACTGACCGATGAGTGTTATGGAGTAGTCTGTATCAAATTCAGGTGTTACCAGCAAAATTTTTGTTTCAGAAATTATCTATCGCCTCAAAATTAGTTGCTTTTGAGTCTCCGATTTTATGCAACAGGATCATTCGTCGCTGGAGAGTTTTGTGGTGCACACAAATCTACAGCCAGTGAAACTGTTTTGTGCTTTTTATTTTTTTCAATTTTCAACAATATGTTTATTTTGTACCACTAGGCTCACAAGCAATTGCTCTTCTTCTTCAGAGAAATTGCCAGATCGCTTAGTTGAATTAGAGGTAGAATTATTTCAGAAGAACATGTACGTCATCAAGAGGCGTGGCCTTTTCCTGCGCGTGAATCCATTGGCGTATCGTGTAGGATGGAAATAAGGGAATTTAATTGAAATAACAACTAATATTTGTATCTAATGATTTTATTGCAAGAACAGCTAGTTAAACATTAGTGAGTTATCGCACAGCATACCATATGTTTTCCGATAAGAAAACGATAAAAAGTTTGTATAGAAAACAAGGATTTATTCTTCGTCCAAAATAAATGTACAGGATGTAATTTTTTCAAGGAGACAAACCTAAAGAGCTATCAAAGGCTCAAATTTGCGAACATGTTGACAAGATTGTTGCGGAATACTTGCAAAAAGAACATATGTATGATCAAGCATCGGACGAATTAATTTTCACCGTAAATACTGGTGACTCTGACGAATTCAGTGAAAGTGAACATGATAATACAGACAGTGAATACTGGATATCCCTTTTTATGATGATTAAACTCTTTTTACAATATTTTTTACTCTTATAACGGGCGGACTCTAATCATTTATGATACAACTTCTACTTTCCCAGACATCACTGTAATCATCGTCTGATTCACTACAAATAGATGATTCTTTATCTGAATCTCCTGTATTTACCATAAACTCCATTTCATCCTGAAGATGGTCCATAATATGTTCTTTTACCAAATACTCATCAACAAATTTATCTACATGTTCACAAACTGACGACCACGTTTCACTAGTAACGGAATCAAATTTTTGTCGTGCCAAGTCCTCCACATCTGCAATTTTAAAAGTTGTGTTTCTTGCAGCAACCCAGTTCTTCACAATAGCCCATATTTTTTCAATGGGATTGAATTACGGATGGTAGGGTGGCAATCGCAATACGTTATGTCCGTGTTCATGCAGCAGTGTATCTAATTTGTACCTCGGACTTCTAGTTTTATGTTGTTTTATTATGCCGCATAATTCTGGTTTAGTGTGAGTTGTGTCATGGGTTAGATTTCGTTCCACCAGCCAATCAATCATCACCTGTTTTCTTGTATTAGAATTAGGATTTTTTTCAATTTTCACGTTGTGGTAGGAAGCAATTGGTGCGATTCTGTTTTAAAATTTATCAACATTGCTATATAACAAGGTTGTAGTGCATTGGGTACAACTCCCAATACACTATCATCTGTCCAACGTTTTGATTGTGAATGGGAGCTATGGATGTAGGATTCATCAGTATAGACAATTGGTCTTTCCTCATGAACATAACGTTGCAACTGCTTTAAATATTGAATCCGTTTGGCACGTATGTCATAGGACCCTAGTAAAATTTTCCTTTTGTCTGCCATTGTTTTCCAACTGCAAATAAATATTTTTATTTGTTACTGCATACAAGCCAACATTGTGAAAGATTACCGAAATCCCATCTTCTTAAGTACTCGTGAAAGTGTTGTTAGACCTCCACCAAATGACAACCCAGAGTCTTGGATCTTTTTGAGAATCCCTACACAAAAAAACATAACTTTGTAGTCATCGTTTTTTAAAGTAGAACTACAAACCTTTCAACGTTGGCTGCTTTTTTTCACTTATATAAAAGTTATGTAGATATAATTGAACGAATAGTCTCCATTTCCCCATCACACAGTTTGCTTTTGGGACAGTCACGTTTTCTGTTTTTACCTGGTGTCGAAAAACAAGGAACTGCACCTGATGCAACGTCTGCGGCCTCCTTGGCGATCCGTCGATACGAACTTTAGGATATTTTCATAGCTGCAATAAGCCTTGCTTTGAAATTTGCCAACGAAATTATAGTAGTTCCATTCGCAGCTTCCTCCTTCATAAAATTTTTGTTGGAAATTATTTCTCGCCCTTGACTGTGTATCACTTTGCCCTTGATACCAAGTTTTTTGGATGAACATGTTGCCATTGTAAGCAGTCTGAGACGTTTTTTAAGCTAACAACAAACGATATAAAAATTGACCATAACCTTACAAAACATAATATTTAACTCACAATTTTTAGAAAAATTCACAAGAATGTGTCTTGAAAAAGACAGTTTTACACTATTGTCAGAAATCGATGAAATACTTGAAGAAAGACTAAACGTTGCGAAAATGTTGAGAAAAACATGCGAGACACTGTTTCTGACAACAAATTAAAATCGTACCAAAACACGTTCTTGGCGCAGACCACGTGATAGTGTCACGGGGTGTTCTTCTGAAATAATTCCACCTCTACTCATACTTGTACTCGCCATGCTAACTACAAAATGATCTTTCATTTTGATAAATCCTGCATGTTTAATACATTTACTTATCCAAGAAATGGTTTTTAACTAAAATTACCATGAACCAAAATTACAAATTTGAAATTGTCACAAATCACAAACCGCCAAGTTGTCAGATTTATCAGAAAAGCATCAGAAAAGTACCAACGTAACAAACTTTCGATTAATTTTTAGTTAGTTAATCATAATTGAATTTTCGTTTGAAAAACACTATCCATGATTAATTTGAAATTAATCAAGAAGTAACGATTAGCTAATCAAAATGTTAATCATCGATTGAAAAACCGGCCCTAAGAAATTTGTATTTAATTACCAAAAGGAGTTCCTACTCTACATAAGTCACTGCTAGTTTAATTTCATAAAAAGCTTGGTGTGCGTCTAATTTTATGAATACATACAAGCTGTTTCCTAAAAAACAAAAAAAAGCAACAATAGCTATTTATGTAATAAGTAATATAGGTCTTTGTGGACGAGCCCTATAGTTTATGGCAGAGCAAGCTTGCGAGCGAGGCTAATAAATAGGGCAAGTTCACAAAGCCTAATTATGTACGAATTACATACAAAGCTTTATGTTCGATTGTGAAGTTAAGTTTCATAATTAATTAATTGATTCTTACCCCTCGTTTCCAATCACTTATAATTATAAATTATAATTACGAATTATAATTAACAAAGTTTGGTCCATAGTTGTGAATGACGGTGTGCACAATAAAATTATAATTAAAAAATTATACTTAACAAATTGTGCTTCATTTGTGTTTCACTTATAATTATCAAATTCTTGCAAACTCCAAGGTTTTTACGTATAATTAGATAATTTGACCAATCAGATTAGCTGTCTTTAAAAATTCAAATTTGTCAAGTAGGTTTTTTGTCAAATGAAGGCATTCGATGAAAAATTGGCGGCAAGTGGTTTCAATATCCATTACGCTTACCTTCGTGACACCTACTATAACTATTTACTGGGTATATCTGATTGCACCAGACTAAAACTAAAAACGTCAAAACTAGTGACACTTGTGCTGCAAATTTTTTCTGATTTTTCATTGGTCAGCAATTGTTATTAATTTATTATTGTGAACAGCAAAAAATTAAAGTATTTTTGTAAAGTATAATTTTCTAAGTATAATTTATAATTATAATTTCTTAAGTGATTGGAAACAAGGGGTAAGAATCACAATAATTTCGAAGTGTTCTGTTTTTGTTGCTGCGGTTACGAAGTTGTTTATTACTATTTATTTGAAAACGAACAGTGTTTGTGTTTGAAATACGAGCTGAAATCGCCTTTATTTCTAGTTGTAATAATGAGCAAAGTAAGTGAAATTGCGGCAAAAGCCAAAGAATCTTTACTGCAAAGTTTTCTGTTAATTCTATTCTTTCCTGATTTAAATAAAATTATGAAATTTAGTTGTTTTGACGTTTATTTTGAAGTAATACCCAAAACTGCAAGCGTCCGCTTTACTTTATCAATACGGACAAGAACCTAAAGAGATAGATTATGGACGACAAACGATATCATAAATCATGAATTATAATAATACAATCGAACATAAAATAGTTTAAAAAACACTACAAAACCTTTTTTTTTTAAATAGAAACATATTTTTTTATTTTTATTCTGGTAGAGGATTTTTTTCTGATTTCAATGATATTTAACACGTTGACTTTTGTGCAATAAATATTCAAGAAAATAAATAATACTTATTTACATTACGAGAGAGGAAGGTAAAGCTTTTGTTCGATACCTCCCTAGAAAGTGGGTCTGTATCCATGGTTACCAGTGAGTGAAGGTTTCACTGTCGCTCATTCTCTTTCGCTCACGCATAATTGAAATTCGATTTTATGAAAAAGAATTTGTATATTGAAAATAATTACATACCAATAATAACTAAACGTTATTCACGTGGAGTTTAACATTTCAAGGTCAAATAATTTTATTTTTTGGCTCTGTAATTATGTTTTGTAAATAGTGACTTGCACCATGCAGCTAACCAACATAATGCGAATTTAGCAATGCTCAATCCAACGTGAACGGTATTTACCTGCATGTCACTATTTGCAAAATTATTTGGCCTTGAAATGTACAATTCAACGTATACAGTGCGTTCGTTTTGTATTTTTTGTTTGAATTTCATCTATCGGGTGTTCATTTAAATTTCCGGTCAAATTTGGCGTAGAAGAGTCGTTTGTGAACGCACTACGGATTACGGATCACAAATCAGTTGTTTAAATCTTACCGTTATTTATGTTTTTACACGAATGGTGCGTTCACAATCGACTCTTCACGCCAACTTTGACCGGAAACTTAAATGAACACCCGATAATTTTTAAACAAAACCTGAATGACACATTTTATAATTAATTGTTTATGCGGTTGACACAACACATTCCAAAGACGACTATAGAAAATTTGGGATTTTGATTTATGGAAAATTATATGGTTTGTGTTTAAATTTTTCTTTGTGTCGTGCGATTTTCTTATAGAATCAACCCTTGTGAGTAGATTAATACTGGAATTTTTTTTCGATAATAAATCTACTCACTTGGGAAATTATAAGTGAAAATCTTTTTGGCGTATTAATTTTTTTTATTTGTAATTTGTAATCATAAGATTTTTTAACCAATAAACGTCATTGTATAACAATTTAAAAAAAATCCAACCGAATTATACAGGGCAAGTCACGTAAGGCTTATTTCTGAATTTATTTTGTAGTCAACCAAAAATACTAATGACGCTGACCACTTGATACCGTTTATAATGTGATTTATGGTGCTATTCTCTAAGCAAAAGTCGCCCACTGTAACTCTATAACTCTATAAGCTACAGTCTGTAACACAAAATGGTATTCTCTAAGGGAAATTGTCTCTGTAACATACATTCTATAGTTTACAGTCGCTGTAAATTAATGGTGCTATTCTCTAACTCCTAACATTATGTAAAACTGTTATCTCCTAGACAACCATGTAAAATTACATTCTACAAAAAATATGGAATTCACTATGTCATTTGAACCTCTATAATTAACATAATGTTACTAACATTCTCTGTAAAATTATGGTCCCAAATTGTGTCCTGTAAACAATTAACAGAGGGCAAATGTCAAAGTTGTCAGTGTATTCTACAAAGTTTATTCTGGAAAAATGAATGGTAATGATGGTATTCTGGTGTTTATATACAATCTTCTTGAAGAGGACGAAAGAAGGTATAAGTATAGGTATAAGGTAGTGTTTTTTAATGTTTAGGAGTCGTTGCAGAAATTACATGTGAATTGAAAGGCGACAAATGAGGGATTTTAAAAACCCATTTGAAATGCCGGAGGGCGAATTCAAGAATCAATTTCGGTTATCTAAAGCCCTCGTAATTACCTTAGTTAAATATTTTAGAACCACATATAAACCAACCCAGAAGGCAAACTGCAATACCTAATTATTTGAAAATTTTATGCACTTTAAATTTTCTTGGTCATGGTTCATTTCAAAGATGTGTTGAGACAAGTTTATGGACTAGCATGAGCCAAAGTTCTATTAGTAGAGCTGTATCTGAAATTACCCAACTAATTACGCGACTGCTTATGCCTGAGTGGATAAAGTTTCCTACAACTTTAGGCGAAAAGAATATTGTCAAAGAAGGATTTTATGAAAAATATGGTTTAAGAGGTGTAATTGGAGCTATTGATGGGACCCATGTTAATATCATGGCACCACCGTCTACTGATGAAGATCATCCGCCCCACGTGTATATTGATCGACTAAGACAATACAGTATTAACGTAATGCTAGTTTGTGATAGTAACTGTAGAATCTTAGCATGTGATGCACGGTTTCCGGGATCGGTTCATGATTCTGCCATATTTAGAACTTCAGATGTCCGCGCTTTTTTGTCTCGCCAGTTTGAAAATGGGGATAATGTTAGTCATTTAATTGGAGATTCAGGCTACAGATTAGAACCCTGGTTGTTCACTCCCTATACAGTAGCTGTAGAAGGAACACCACAGGCTCAGTTCAATATTTTACTCAGGAGTGGTAGAAATGTGATAGAACGAACAAACGGTGTATTAAAAGGAAGGTTTCGTTGTCTATCCAAACACCGTCAGTTATTATATCATCCAGCTAAAGCAGCAATTATAATATATACTGCAGCCATCCTTCATAATATCGCATTATGGGCCAATGAGGAACTTGATGAAAGAGACATACTTGTGGAACTACTTGATGACAATGATCCTATAGACCACGCAGCACTTGATCCTAACTACCTTAATTTAGGAAGAGCCGCAAGAGACAATTATGTTAGAGCAAATATTGGATAACATCTATTAAACTGGCTACTGTTTAATTAAAAATTTGCATTAGTAAAATTTTATTTTATTTCTTGAACACATTGTATAACAAAGAATCTACATATTTAAAATTGGATCATCGAAAACAAATTCCGGATTTTCAAATTTATACTTGGCCACATCAAATTTAAATTTTGCGATATCCAAATCCAACCTTTTCCCTTCATTATTATTGCTTGTATATGCTTCTAGTAATTCTTCCCCAACAGTTTTTAGTGATTTTCTCTCACTTTGTCTTTTCCGTTTTACAGAATTTTTAAAAAATATACTTTTAGTGTTTTTGTCCATTTTTTTTTGAAGAGGATTTGGTGATAGTGCGCGCTTTTCCGCTGTTTCATCTAATTCCTCATTATGGTTATGAATAACTGTGACCTCCTGACTTTCTGTGGCATTCTCAAAATGATCCTCCTGATGATCAGACGGAGATAATTGACACTGAAGGCCCCCACTTACATTCACCTTCACACTCCCCGTAACGGCAACTTTACCCCAGGCTAATAATCCTCTTTCTTCAAAGGGTGTTAAATTTGCGATGGAACATGTACCACCACCTGTACGTTTTTTGCTCTCAACAATTTTTCTATATTTCGCTCTGGTGGTGTTCTTCCAATCATTAAATCTCTAGACTCGAACAACAAGTTATTCGATAATGATAAACGTTAACACTATAAAAATAGAACTTACCTTTTTCCACTCTTCACATGCTAGAACTGGTCCATTTCCTTCACTATTTAACGCAGCCGTTAATCTTTTCCACTTTTCTTGGACATAGTCAGGATTAAGAGTCGGATTTATTGTGCCGCTCCTGAAAACACCATCTCCTTCCATAAATTGTAAGTATTGCTCATACTGGTTGTGGCTGGTTTTCTGAGTTCTTTTTCGCTTCGTTATTTGTTCTGCCTCCATACTATATTTTGAGTGGTGTATTAGGAACGAAAGTCAGATTAGGTATTGAAAATTACTTACTTTGAATGAATATAAATAACATTTTCGATCAAATGAGAAAATGTTGCTAAGGTAATAACAGTTCTATTTACAGAATTCCAAAATTGCATAAAATGTTAGCATCCTGTTATAAGGTAATTTTGCAGAGCCATGTTAGTAACATACTGTAAAATTGCAGACTGTAAAATAATTTTTACAGAATAGCACCATTATGGTGAGACAAATCGTCACCATAAGCACTGTAAAGCCTCTCGCCTCTGTAAGTCATCAATTCATCATAAATGTCAGTACATGTAATCTTGACGTTTTATTTCATGTTAATTCTGCCTGGTTCTACCGATTATACCGACTCACTATCACATCACTAAAATTAGTAGGTAAAGTAAAGACTTCTTTGCGGGATGCTTGTCGTTTATTTTTCGATTACAAGTGCCGTAGAGTATAGTCTATAACCCCCACCAGTGGTAGCGGCTAACGGCCTGAACAACTTCCAAATGTAATTTGAGGAAATATTTGGATTTAATTCGCCAGAACGGAAAATATCATCCGTTTCCATTAAGTTCGAATATTCTTCGTACTGCTCGGAAATTGTATTTTGACACCTTTTTCGTTTTGTAATTGTTCATTTTGACACTTTCCATTTTTGAAAGGTACGAAATTTGCATTGTTGACTTGGGAAAAGCTTGCTCCACTAATTTTCAAATGTATTAAATAGCTCTGTGAGGCAAATGCTTACAGAGGTATTTAGAGAATACGAATTTTATGTATCTCTGTAAGGACGTTTCTTACATTGCTCTGTTAGCTACATACTGTAACTTTTTACATTATGTAGTGAAATTTTAGAGAATAGCACTATTAATTTAGTAATCAACGTAAGTAAGTAATTTGGCTAAAAATGTCAAAATGACAGTCGATGAATTTAATTTTTGATTTGATTAATCAGAACAGGATAACGTCATTTTGACATTTTTAGCCAAATTACATATTACATTAGATTTTCAAGACACACTGAAATTAATTCTATTATCAACCGGTCTTTGACTTCTATTCATGTTAATTCAACTTTAGAACCAAACGGACTATCTCGTGATGACGGAAAACGCCCTGATGGGATGACTTTAGTACCGTGGATTAAAGGTCAACCTTTGGTTTGGGACGTTACTGTCGTAGATACACTTGCAGACAGTTACGTATTGAAAACATCTGAAGTCTCAGGTTTTGCCGCTGAAATGGCTTGCAAACGCAAACATAACAAATATAGTTCAATTATTTCGTCAAACTACATATTTAAAGGTTTAGCCTTTGAAACCTTAGGCCCTTGGTGCAAAGAAACAATAGATTTCATTAATGTCATCGGAGACCGACTTATCGCGGAATCAGGAGATTCAAAATCTAAGAAATTCCTTTTTGAGAGGATTTCCCTTGCCATTCAACGTGGAAACGCTGCAAGCATTCGGGGCACTTTTCCAGATTCCGCATTATTATCGGAAATTTTCGCATTGTAAATTAAAAATGTTATTTTATGTTAAATTACTAAATTAAACCTTATTATAAACGGTATCAAGTGGTCAACGTCATTAGAATTTTTGGTTGCGTACAAAATAAATTCAGAAATAAGTCTTATGTGTCTTGCTCTGTATTCGTTATTAAACGTTGAAATACACAATAAAAACTCTACAGTTTTTAATTTGTCAGTCAACACCGTTTAAATAAAGGGCAAAAACTAATGGTACTGTCCTCGTATATCAAACTGCTTGAAAATGTTGAAAATTAGATTTATGAGTTTATGACAGTGGTCAGGTCCCTTTGTCGAAATATGGATTGGTGATTATTTCCTTACAGAGGGTCGGCTCGATTCTTTTGCGGGCGGCTAGTACCTAGTAATGTACGGGGTTATTATAAATGATTGTACCATCGTAGGTGGCTGTGCGCATGCTTTAGGTGCGCCGCTACGCCCACTAGTTGTTACAAACATTTATAATGATCCCGTATTACATACTATTGGGAGCATAAAAAGTGGGACATTAAATTTCTGTCAGTTTTGAAAAAAAAAATTGTCATTTTGCCTTTGATTATTGTCATATAAAATAGCAGTTATAATAAAGGTTTACAAAAAAAATATCATGGGTCTGTTCATAATCATTTAATTTTTAGGTACAAAATCAATTACTATAGTTACTATAATCTTTAAAATTATTCATAACATGTTATGATAATAGTAGTTATATTAAAGAACGAGTTTTATAAGGGTTGATTTGGCGCACGAGTCCCAAGTGTAGAAAACGAGCCGAGGGGAGTTTTCTATGGGACGAGTGCGCCAATGCCCTTACAAAACGAGTTTTTATGTTATTTTTTAGAATTTGCACCCTTGTTTTTATTTTTAAATAAAAAAATTAAATTTTCAAATTCTAATGAATTTTGTATTAATTGGTAATTCAAGGTAACGGATGCAACTACATCTGCAACAGATGTTAAAAAGTAGTTTGAACAGTTTGAACATTAATATTGGAAGTTTTTTGGTGTAAATGACAATATTACACTGAAATATTGATAAAAATTTTCTTAGAGATCTATTAAACGACGAGTGCTTTAACAGATAGCCATAAACGACTCCATATTGAATACAATAATAGGCCTATTAGAGACACAAATTCTAAAAATATTTGTAATAACCCTGTATTTAAGAAACAATATGAAATAACTAGGTAGTTTATTTGGGAAAAAGAGATTCTTTCAAAACTAATTTTCCAAAAATGTTTGAAATTCGCGTATCAACAAAAATGGCTTTTCTTTCTGTTCTTAACCAGTAAGTACCGTTGAGTATGGACCTAAAAATACATTTTATTATTGCCCTATTAAGTAGATAAGTTGTCCATAAAATAATATCGTTGAGTGAATTTTTAGTAATAGCAACGCCTTGTATTCCTTGTCATTTTTTTTATTCATTTATAACAACTCTCTAAGATAAAACAAAAACCCAAATTGCTAAAGAAACAATATTAAGTACTTAATATATTTTTACCCTCACACAAAAATACCACATTTTGTTTGAACAATAGTTTGTTTGGATGGCCCTGAAAAAACAAATTATTATGCAAATTTATTTCATATCAATAAACAAAACATGGTCGACCATGACGGTATCTGAAGTTGGACAGGGTCCCATAGGCACATACCGGAACCTAGTCATTTTTTGTATCATTAATTTGAAAGATAAGTTTTGCTTCAGAAACC
This sequence comes from Tenebrio molitor, assembly GCF_963966145.1. Lineage (NCBI taxonomy): Eukaryota > Metazoa > Arthropoda > Insecta > Coleoptera > Tenebrionidae > Tenebrio > Tenebrio molitor. Next base: position 18,462,670 of record NC_091053.1, on the reverse strand, counting down.
AAGTGTCTGAAATGACCTTGAGGCGCGGTACAGGTTTTACCCATTTTAGAGACTTTGACTCTTCTTGATCTAGGTCTGCCAGACTCAGTTCTAATGTTTCTACCTCCTCTTGTAAGTTTTGATGAATAACGTGACCTACATACCTGAATTTAGAAGGAAATGTAGTTTTCAAAAATGTAAGATAGAAGAATGTTCAACTATCCCTCATCAAAAATTTTAAAATAATTCACCTTCCATAGTCGGCGCGGCGACTCACTGGAGTAATAAACTGGCGTGATCTTCACGTGAGTTTCGGGGGATGGTTTCCTATTGGGTAAAGGGCGCGCGTATGGTGCAGCTCAATGCACGCAGCCGAAATTTTCAAGCTTCCATGGTTTCGTTGCAAAGCGCGTTGCTGTCTCGCTTATTGCTTATTCACGACTGATGTATAAATTCATTCTTAAAGTAGTAAGATTTAAATTTCCCGCACAAAACTAAAATTTGACGAGGCAGAGTAAATCAGACTTTTGGTCACGTCGCACTATCACGTGAACATCTCGTGATTACTCCCGTGGTTGGCCGCGCCAACTATAGTTTCGAAGATAAGGATTGGAAATAATTCAAGAATGCATCGTCTGAAATGCATGGATCCCAAAAACAATGTTGCAACAGCGCACCATTTTTTAGGATTCTAGATTTTAGAGGTGGGCTTTTGTAGAAAGGCTCTTCAAAAATAAACTAAAAAGACTAAATCAATATTTTTAATACACTGTTTTTCTTTTGGTTTTCCCCTTTTGTCAATTGTATTTCAATGTTTCTCAAAACTATTTCCTATCAATATTAAATGTCAAAGTGACGTAAATTTGAAATAGTTTTGAGAAATAGTGAAACACAATTGACAAAAGAGGAAAACCACTGTAATAAAAATTCTTAATCAGAACTTTGATAAAACCAGAAAAAGAAATTTTAGCTTTAATTAATTTCTTTTTCATACGTTAGAAGTAGAACGCATAAGTCTTTCAAAATCAATGTCTTTTAGCAATGTATTTTTTGGTTTAATGGAGTCTTACACTAATTGCCACACAAATTCTTCCAAAATATCTACATAATATAATGCGGAGACATTATTATCATTTTTCATGGTAAAAATTTAAAACTTGTAGATTACTGACACTTATTTAAGTAATATTTTGCGTCAAACACAAGTTTTATCTACGTTTTAAGCTAATTTTCTGTTACGACTGCATTTAATTGTGGCAGTCGTTTATAACACATAACTAAAGCGACTAAGTTATTGTTTTGATTGAAAACTATGGCTTATTTGATTTCTTTCTTCTACTTTTTTAGTAAGTTTGCTTATTTCAATTTCTTTTTTATTTTAACATACGATTTTTTTTTTACTGTAAGATCCTGTTTGCATTCATTGTTTACTTTTAATTCTCTATTATTAAAGTACTAGTTAATTCAATTTTGGTTTTATCATTTTTCGTAGGCACTCTACTGACCTTCATTATTCCAAATGGTAAGAACAAATCTTGCAAAATTGCAATTAAAACTTTAAAGCATCTGAAAATGATTTCAAATGCTTCAAGTTCTATTAGAATTAAGACATTAATAAAATTTGTAATAACAACAGTCAAAATCAATTTTATCACTGAAAGTTTAATAATTGAAGACTTCTATTTTGTAACTTCTGAAAAGAATTTTGCTTTCCAGAAAATCTCCAATATGAGGTTATACCGGATATGGCTACATCGTATAGTAATAAATACACTTGACAATATCAATATTTTTAAAATTTTTCTCCAATACATATTTATTCTTTTTCATTTCATCTTGGTGTGTATTCAGTATCTAATTTTGATGTTTTCTAATCATTGTATTTTTTAAATTAATCAGGCAACTCCCAGGAATGGTCCTACACAGACCAAGGTAAGTTCTTATATTAAAAAAAATAATCAATATTTTGTTAAGTTTTTTTAAACGATGATGCTTTTTAAGATTCTTGGCCGAGCAGTTGTAAAGGAAATTGTCAATCTCCCATTCCTCTTGACACAAATACAGAAGTCAGAACATTTTTCGAAAACTTCCATTTCAATCGGAATTATTATCGACAACATGATGCAACTATCACCAACACTGGACACACAAGTAGAAACGTAATTTTGAGATTTTTGCAATTTAATCTATCATGTTGCAGTTGAAATTAATTTTTTGAATGATGGGGGTTGTCAAGTAGTTTCTGGAGGTGGACTACCCACAGAATACATCTTGCAATCGTTTCATTTCCACTGGGGTGCTGAACACACCGTGAACGATTACAGGTATATCGATTAGAATTTATAACTATCCTATTGAAAAAGATATCCTTTGGAGGGCCACTTTGTTCATTACGCCAAGAAATATGAGAGTTTTGAGAATGCTTTGAACTTTAGCGACGGGATTGCAGTGTTCTCTTCGTTTTATGAGGTAAGTTTTATTTATTTTTTTTGTCAACGGAACCAATACTTAAAACACGACGAAGTTGAAAGTTTGTTAAAGAGTGGAAACTGAGGAAAACATTTTTATAGTCAACTCAAACATCAACGTAATCTTCACTTTCCACTGCTAACAAGGTGTTAGATCATTTTAGAGTTATTTATATTTTTGCTTTTTATAATTATCTACGTTTTAGATATCAGAGAAGTCTAATGTAGCTTTTGACAACTTGGTCAAGAGTGTACCAGAAGTTGCTTCGAACAGAGACCAGGCTGTTAACCTACAAGAAACGATAAATGTCTTCGATTTCTTACCATCAAATACCCAAATATTTTATCGTTATAGAGGATCATTGACAACACCAAATTGCAATGAAGTTGTGATTTGGACACTATTTTCTGTCCCGTCTTATTTGTCAGAGTCGCAAGTAATGATTACGTTATCGATGGGTTAAATCTGTTTTGAAACAATCTATTTGTAGTTAAAAGAATTAACGCAGATCTACGATGCAGACGATGAACTTCTCGAATGTAATTACAGAAAACTGCAAAATTTGAATGGAAGAAAAGTACTACTCGTATATACGTTTTAATAGTGTTTTTTTTCTTATAATATTTCTATACATTCAATTTTTTTCTTCACAAATATGGGGATGTTAAGGATAAGGGATGTGCAATTTACGCTAATCTTTGTTTTAATTGGTTTTTAAGGTAGAACGACCTGCATGTAAAATTTTTCCTTACGTATTAAATTAATTATTACACTTTTCTATTGATTTTTTGAAAATTTATTATGATACAATTTTATAAGGAAGCCTTTAAAGCACGCGCGACAAGTTTAAGAACACGACGCGTAGCGGAGTGCTTTTAACGTCGCAAATGAGTGCTTGAAGGACCTTCTGCAACGAATCTTTTATACTATTTTTTCTATTCTGCTTTATACCATTTTATAAATAAAAAAATAAAATTTTTAAATATAGGGAATTTTGCGGTGGTTGGTGACATTTTTTATGTGGCATAATTTTAGCCGGCTGTCAAAAAAATTAATTTAAAACGGCAGATTTTTTTATTTTCGCATTTGATGTTTGAAAATGAATGCTGAAGAAAGTTTATCACTAACGTCGCCGCAAATGAGGCAAATTGCACAAAAGACGTTGGAAAATTTACTGCCGGAGAAGTCCAAATCCCAGAATGAAAATTAAACGTTTTGTTTATTGTTATTTATTAATTTGCTTTGTTCTCTGGGAGATTTATTTTTTGACGTCTGTCAGTTGACACTTCACGCTACCAACGTCAATACAGTAAATTTTACTAGTCTATTCTAACACGCCAACGCAACGCAAATGACGTCATTTGGGTGCTAGAATAGACTTATTCTAAACGCAAAATAAAATAAGATAATCGTCTTCAAAACTACATCCCTAGACGTTGTGCAGGCATGGCAAGTAAAAATTAATTCGCATTTTTCACCACAGCATAGAAACGCTCTACGTTATAAAATTCAATTTTTGATCTGGATAGCTTGAACTAAAAGAATTATTTTTAATTTCAGTTGTATAAAAATAACTATTATATGATTTTGACCGGAAATATTGATACCATTCGTGTTATCGAGGTTTCAGTATATACTCCTATTATCTATGTACATATTTACAGTGGTGGTTAGTTGCTCTTACTATTCTTTCGGCATAGCTGTTTTAACAACGTTGTCAAGTTGTTTTAGTCTTTTCTATCAAGGCGCCGTTAAAGGTAAGCAGAAGAGACAGAACTTTAAACAATTTACGAATTATAGCTACGAATAATATAGGTACGGTTTTGTTCCAGAAAATGGGCGAGAAAAAACAGGTTTTTAAATGGATTGCAAATGTGCCAACAGAAAGCCAAGAATCGGTAACAGCATATGTTGAAGAGGAGTTGCATAAAATAAGGGGAAAATTGATTGCAAAAAATATTGAAAACATTAAATTAAAAGAAGATCTTGTAAGTTAATGTGATATTGATGATTAATTTAATTAATGTGAGTTACATACTATACAGGTCTCCCAGAACTGGCGGACCAAAATAACACGGTGACATCATTATCTTCTGGGAATAATAGGAAAAATATTTAAAAAAATCCATCCTCATGGGATTTTAAAATAAGAACGTTTTTAATTGACCAATCGCGTGTAGATATAAAATTACCTTAAAAAATTATATTGGTAACTATCGAAACAAATTTGATTGTTGCAAAGACATTACAATTGAATATTATGTCATAATAAATTATTTCTGACAATTCCGACAAGTCATTAAAAACGCGTAATGTTTACCGCTTCAGAATATTTTGATATGCTTGTCTTATATGGACAGTGTGATGAGAGTGCCACAGTTGCTCCTCAGGAGTACGCAGTTCGTTTTCCCAATAGGGAACATCCTAGCAGAAATACTATAACCTGAAAAATACTATAACCTTAAAACGTCCGTCATTGCACAAACAATGCGGATACCCAACAATGTATCCATAGTTACAAATAAAGCAGGAAAACTAATTAATAGGTAACTTAACACCAACAACAGTGTTGGTCAGTTTAAATTGCTTCTTTCCTAATCACTATTTAAGATAGATTTTTTTGAACATTTTTCCTATTATTCCCAGAAGATGATGCATTCAACGTATTATTTTGGTCCGCCAGTTCTGAGAGACCCTGTATAGTGATGGTTATTTTTTAGGCCCAGGCAAACTTTAAACTGCTAAAAGAAAGGAACAACCTGACAGTCAAGGGTATATTGGAGTTGTTTGAACAAAAATGTTCTCAATTGGACGGTTCAAGCACTAACAGTAGAGAGCAAAAATATAAGAAATATGTCAGCCAAGCCCATATATCCACAACATTAAAAGCCTGGAAATCTAGCGCAAAGGCTTTTGCGTCTGCAGCCGCAGTCTTCTACGAGAAGGTACAAGAACAACAGGCTGACGCCCAACCACAGGACACTACTGCGTCTGCAGCCGCAGTCTTCTACGATAAGGTACAACAGGCTGACGCCCAAGCACAGGGCACTACATGCATTGATGTCGGGAATCTATCGAAATCGGACCAGAAGATCCTGGGGATAATTTGTAAATTGCTCCCACTTCCCTCAGAGATCGTAAGATACAATAATGCCGAACTCAATACAGTAATTAATGATTTAAAAGCCATAAAACTTGAATGAACTGGTTCTTCTTGTAACATGGTTTTATTAAATTTAAAAAAAAAACATGTTTCCGTTACATTATGTGTTTTGTTTAAAGTTTAATTAGTTTCAAAGTTACCAGTTTATTTAAATTGATTAAAATTGCGTAACGCTAGCTCATGCTATGTACTTATTTTTATTATTATTTCGTTGTTATCTACTATTTATTGCAATGCGATAAAAAAAACAATATTTTATTTTAAAAGTAAAAATTACGTCAAAACGGCTGGAAATAGGTATACATAATGTTAATAGAAGTGGCCTTAAAATTAAATTTTACATTTATATCTAGTGTCAGAAATGGTAGTTGCCATTTAAAAAAATTAAGTTTTTGACATTTTATGATTATCATTTTGAAAAATTACAGCATGCGTATGAAACATTAAAAAAATATGGCGCAAAAGATCGGCCGAATCTGTAGAAATTCAATTTAAAAAAAAACAATTATATATTTCCAATGGTTTAGGAGTTATATACCGGGTGATTTAGATTGGTATTCGCGCCCCTACATCTTTTTTGTTTTAAGAAAAAAGTATAGCAAGCCATATATATTTGTAAATCGCTTGTGAAACTACAATAGATGATGTTGTCAAATCTTCTCTACGATGACATATGTCAAAGTTTAGGACAGTCAACTTTTTTTTTTTTAAATAGTACACTATACATTTCTTAGTCTATTCTTGTAAAGCTTTTGTTTCTACATTTGAATGTGTAAAAAAAGTTGACACTTACATCAGAAAAAAATCGAGAAAAAAAATAAAATATGATTTAATTTATTCGAAAGGGTTATATTCTAAAAGAGCTAGTTAGCCAAACATTTGTAAATTCGCATTATGTTGGTTCCTTGAATGTCACTATTTACAAGACTACCACGTAGCCAAAAAATAAAATTATTTGACCTTGTTGGTTTTCAGCCTCGGGTGCGCCTCGGCCAGAAAACTGAGACTCGGACGAAATACCAAATCCATACTGAATTTACTATGCTAAATTCGCGTTATGTTGGTTCTCTGCATCTCACTATTTTAAGAATTACATAGCTAAAAAATAAAATTATTTGACCGTGAAATACCCAATCCATCCTGAATTTATTTTATTCTAATATTAGAATTTACACTTATTTGAATTTTAATAGTCAGCTATTCAAATATTCGAATAATTCGAATACGTAGATAAAAAAATTTATAGGAGCCCAAAGCACAAACTCAAACAAAGCTAATTGAACTATTGACTTTATCTTCTCGGCGATTTCTTTTAGTAAATTGATAAAACTAGCACACATTCAAGTAACGTAAATATGCTACACTATGAAACATGTTTCTTAACTTTCGGATAGTTAGGCGATGCTGCAGTGTTGCCTTTAAACAGTTGAAAACTGGCACAAAAAACTAATTACCCACTGAGCGTCTACCGTACTCTCCCCAAAATTTTGTTGTTTTTGGCTTTGGTTATCTTAAATTGAATGAATTCTTCAGAGAACACTTCAACGAATTTCGGAAATATATTTGACAGAAAAAAAAATAACCACGCTGATTGCCTTTGATTTAAATAACCCTATTCGGAAGGACAGTTCCATTTGGACCTTATTGGAAACATGCGTCGTCATTCTGGCGAATGAGAAACAATTCAATTTTTCTCTTTAAGTACGAAAAGTGAAGAGAGACCTGAGCAAAGTTGTTAGAGGAGTGTCAAGATTTTTGGAACTACCTCTCAGTGATGAGCAAGTCGCTGTATTGAGTCACCATCTCAGTTTCGAATCAATGAGGAAAAATCCAGGTGTCACTTAAGAAGATGGATCCGAAATTTGCTTCTGGCTTCTGTAAATTTATGAGGAAAGAGATTGTTGATGACCATAAAACCATCATGGTGACGGAGAAGAGAAATAATGTAATAAACATGTGTTATCCATTTTTGTTAAATACAGTTCTCCCATTCAAATCTTGTAGTTTTCTGTAATTGATTTCGAGTAATTACTTGTGACAATGACAAATAAGAAAGTGTCCCCATAGGGAATAAGCTATAGGATTTAAATCAGGTGGTCTTGAAGGCCATTCATTTGTGTCGCTTTTGCCATTCTATTAACCAGGAAATGGAGTGACGAAAAATTGTCCAGTAACAGCAGCATGATGTGGAGGAGCTCCATATTATTGAAAATGTCTTTAGTCTTTATAACTGTACGGAGGCTAATGATTTACATTTTGAATATTTAATAACCTCATGTTATGTAAACACTAACACAATTATGGAATTGTTGTAAACATAATTTAAAGTGCTTTAAGATAAAATCTCACTAGATTACACCTGTTTGTATCTTACTGTCAAAGTGTAAAATCAGTTAATCCGCGAAATCTCACAGTTATTAATAATTTGGTAATCTTTTCATCATCTTTAATCACTTCAGTCATCTTTGTGATATTTATATCAAAAGATATGATTTAAAAAAAATATATATCTACATCAATGTGATTTAATAATTAATCAGGTACTTGTGACAGTGACAAATGAGACTGTTTGTAAATAGAATATTTGTGTACTTAATGCTAAAAAATTGTAGATCTTTAATGCTATTTCTCAATTAGCAAGTTCGTTTCTGATCAAGTTGTCAAAAACCAGATCAGGCAATCTTGATATCTAAACGTAAACAAAATTAAAATGACAAAATCAAGTTTATTTATTATTATTGTAAGTTACAGTTCCACCTATTCAAATGTTCAATAAGCAAGTTTAATTTTTTATAAGAAATTTTCTGTAGTTTCAATCTTCTGCGGCAGACATTCTATTTAGAATGCAGTATTTACTGCACAATAACTTCTACATCCAAAACTACACTCCTAAAAACCAACGGGGATTACCTATAAATAAATAACCTCTTTTCCCTGTTCATTGCGTTTGTTGCAACCCTAGTATCTTGCTCTCATCGGACACCATTTTCTTAATTTTGTTGTCACCCTCTAGGTGCGCTATCTGCGTCCCCGTTTTGTTCTGTCAGAAGGCACCACAAGGAAATCTTGTATCAAAAAATTGTCTAGCACCAGCAAGATAATGTAGAGGAGCTCCATATTGCTGAAAGTGAGGATAGCCTTCGTTACGGTTTTCATCATTTTATATTCTTTGAGTTGTCATTGTCATGCAGAGCGAAGTATTTATCATTGTACCGATGCTAATGATTTACATTTAGAACATTTTATAACCTGATGTTATCTAGACAGTATAAAAATTATGGTATTGTTGAAAACAGAATGTAAATTGCGTTAAAATAAAATCTCACTAGATGACAGTTCCTAAATACATTAAGCCTTTCATTAGCTAAATAATTAATTAGACAAAGTGAGTATATGCCAAGCACTATGTTAGACAGAGACAAAACAATTTAACGACGTTCTTTAACTTTAATCATACGGCCCATTGTTTCTATCTTACTGTCAACGTGTAAAATCAGTTAATCCGCGAAATGACTAGGCAATCTGCAGAATGTCCACATTAGGCATTTCGCAGATTGGTTGACATGTTTTTAGACAGTTTGCTAAATGTTGCCGAGCTCAGACAGTCTGGAAACTGACAAGATGCCATCTTCACTGTGATTCCTGTCTTTCTAGCTACCACCTACTTTGTTTTTAACCCATTGGAAATAATCGTAATAAAAATATATATCAGCTGCATCGATCATATCAAAAGATATCATATCATATTTATTATGGATTATTCACATTTATTTTGAACTCAAACGACTCATTATCGTTATCAGGAATATTTCTACCGAAATATGCATTGATCGAATCTCATAAAGTGATATGTAAGATTTTGTACGTCACACGGGAGAAAAGTAGTATTACAGTGTCGATGTGGTTACCAATATCTACGCCTCGAGTTCTTTTACTCTCTTTATAGGTAAATAACTACATAACTCTTACCGATTAATAATTTTATATACAGGTGTTTTCGAAGTTGAGGCGTTTCTTGTAACACGAGATACTATACATTATTCTTAAGAATTTTTGCCTAAATTTTCTTAGTAAAATGTTTGCATTAACGGAGATAATTGATCGTATATTTTTATTGTTTTCTAAAATTTTGAGTCCGGTCCGGTCTATTTCTCCGCTGTACTAGATTAATAACTGACGTGGCCCAGGATGGTGTCTTTCTGCCCATACATTAGCAACATATCTGTGAGGTGAGCTCATTAATAATAAAGCCATTCCGACTAATTAGATGACAACTCTGACAGTATTGTTGATTAACGTTCATGCTCATTTGATTTTTTTTGTCAATTCTAATTTCTAACAAATCAGCGCAAATTTGAGCAGGACCGGTTTCAAAAATTTCAAAAAAATTAACTTATTGTACCTATCTTCATTGCCGTACACTCTTTACTGAGGTGATTTTGGCTAAAACTCTTTAGAACAACGCATACTACCACATGTTAAAAGGAACGCCTCAACTTTGAAAACACCCTGTATGATACATAATGAACAAATTGTAATTCTTTAGTTGAATAATTAATAAATTATTTGTATTTTGGATAGATATTCATCGGGATTGCAGATAAAAACACATAAAATAAGCATTTGCAGAAAGTTATTAAAAATACGGAACAGCAAACATGGACAATAGAGATGACCGTAACAAAATTTCTAACGAAATGGAGCAATGCTGTGACAGCAAAGAGAAGTTGAAAGTGGACGAACAAATTAAGTTTCAGCAAAAATGTACTAAACGAGTTAAGCGACAACATTTCTCCTGGAGTATTACAAATTATGAGCATAATGAGGAAGCTCGAAACTTCCGGAGAAAGAGTGCTACTCATGAAAATCAGAAAGGAGTTTCGATGGTATTTTTTTTACATTTACCTTATCTTAAAATGTTAGTGAAAGCGAAGTTGAAGATGCACAAATAAATTAAGTTGCAGAAAAAATGTACTAAACGAGTGAAGCGACAACACACCCCTTGGAGTGTTACAAGTTATGAGCATATTGAAGAAGCTCGAAACTTACAGAGCAGGAGTGCTACTCATGAAAAGTATAAAGAAGTTTCTATGGTAAGATTGTTTTTTTCATTTATATTATCTTAAAAGTTGGGTGAAAACAAGTTGAAGGTTCAATATATGTAGTTATTTACAAATCGAGAACACATTCTTCGCACATGAGTGCATTATTTGAGGCACGAGCGACGAAGCAGCGAGTGCTTCATTGCCGCGAACGTGCCGAACACGTCTTCTCGCATCGAAGTTTGTACAATATTTTTTAAAACGAACATTATGTCTGATTTGTCGTGTACCCTTTGTGCATAGATGGCGCTTGTCCACGCGCTTGCCAAAGTGTCAATCGAATTAATAGCGATTTTTTTTTCACTCTTTTAAAATTTTCAACATCCAAATTGGAGAACTGGCATTTTGTAAACCAGACCAAGTCAAATTATTTTCAGAATGCTCAAAAAGGCGAGTGCTTTTTGGACGATTTTGAAGCACTAGTGCGCGAAATCGATGTTCGCAGTTGACTGTTGCGGTCGCGAAATGTCATTTTGAAGGTAGTAAGTTCAAAAACAAATTAACTTGCAGGAAACATATATTAAACGAGTGAAACTACAACATTCCTCCTGGAGTATTACAAATTATGAGCATGATGAAGAAGCTCGAAACTCACAGAGGAAGAGGAGTGCTACACGTGGAAAGCAGAAAGAAGTTTCTAAGGTAAAATATATGTTTGTATAATTTAACTACTAGATCTTTGAAAGACATGGAAGAAATAGTAAATGAAACAAGGAAACATGTTTTATGTAGCGATATATTTTGACAAATATTAATTACGTGTAGTAACTACCATTCAAAGAATTTGTGACCAAACATGCTTTAACATTTTATTCCGATCATAATCTTACTTTTATTTTACACAATTTGGAATTCAGTTCAGTTAAATTTTGTAAATGTACCTAATTATGTAACGTAGTTAAAAATTATGTGATTTTTATTTAAACTTCAGTTTGCGACTGAGAAGTCCTTTGATTCTTCAAGTCAGCTCCGCTTTGATACTTACAAAAAAAGAGCTGGAAGCACAGATCTCGGCAAAGACTATGAAAAACTGATGTGTGCTCTGTTCGCTTTAAAATTCAGCACAAGTGATATTGTGGCTGATTTCGAGATGAAAACCAACAGTGACGATTGTGGAGACTTCGATGACGTGGTGCTAAAAGTGACTTTTGTGGATGGAGAATCGCAAATGTTTCTCTTGCAACTGAAACATTCTAAAAATATCAAAGATGTTACCACCGAAAAGCTTGCGGCGAAAAATGGCGACTTCAGCTTACTGAAGTATATAAAATCTATTCGAACATTTGGAAACGGTGAAAATGTCAGTTTTATTTTATACACGAATGCGCCGACAAGTGTCAAAAATAATTCAAAAATTTGTCTTCAAAATAAAGACAATATAATTGAAGAGGTCGTTGTGAAGGAACTGCGAGGCTTGGATCCTAAGAAACTACTAATGAACAGAAACAAAATCAGGTCCAAGAAGGAGGGAACTAAAGTTTTTAAGTTTGAATTAAATCAGAGTAATGGGTTACTTAAACGTCGTGATGATCCTTTGAAAAGTTTTTATTTCTTTGCCCATCAAACCAACACGACAGGAACACAGTTGTTAATCGACGCTATGTTGAGAGAAGAGTGTGGAATTAACGATGCTGCTTGCTCTTCTAGTTTTATCCACTTCATGGAAACGTGGTGGTCAGGTAACTTTATCCTGACTAAATACGACGTGGTAACAAAATTGGCTGAGTTGATGCTCACGCCTTTTATACAAACGATATCAGACAGAAAGTGCAACGAAAAATCAAAACTTCTTCGAGAAGCAATTATGAAATTTGACATGACGATTGTTAGAGATACGAATGAAGAGGTTATCGCTAACATCTGGAATGAGACTGCAAGTGATGATGAAATCAGTTTGGCATCGCTCAAATATAGATTGCGTCCTAAGGGGATTAAGGATTTATCTCCAAAGGAAAGAAGTAAAGTTTTGTGGCATTTAAACAAAGTTCCCTTGATCGTGAAAGCGGAAGATTGTCATAAAGAACAAGTTAAACACGCTGTCAGACTCCTCGAGAAAGTTGAAAAGAAAAAAGTGATATTATTGATAAACGCAGCGAGAGGAGAGTTTTCAGGATGGAATATTTTCCAAGATCTTTCGGATATACAAAATGAAGGTGTCAACACAGATATCGTTAAACATTTTGCCGTGTCTCTTCAAGGTCGACAATCAATTTTTTTGGACCAGTTACTCAACTTTGCTCATGAAAATTGTAAAACTTTTGAAACTACAGAACTTATTAAAATGACACAAGAAGTTATTCAAATCGGTAGAAGGCAGGAGGAGGCGTTTGAAACTTACATTCCCAGAAGCGTTTCTACGATTAGTTTAGACATAATGAAAATGCCAGAGTTTTGTAAGAAAACAGGTTCTCTCCTAATCATTTGTGACGTTTCTCAAGCTTGGAATGAAGAAATTCGACAGTTGGATTTGCACGTGATGGAGCTTGACCAGTACTTGGAACTGGAAGAGAAAAGGAAATTAAGCAAACTTGATGTTTTGCTAACGAGTAATGAATGGCCTCAAGTTCAGTTCAATGACATTTGTGAAAAAACCAAAAGGAACGTGCATTTGTTCCAAGTTTTCAATGACAAAAGTTGTACTTCAGTTCTAAGCAAGGAAAAGAGATTTTTGTTGGAAACGATGAAATCTGAAAGAGTACGTGTCGATGAAATGGAAATTTTCACATATCTCGACCATCCTCTGAATGTCATTTGCTCACCACCCGGAATAGGTAAGAGCACGCTGGTGTCTCTCTTGACCAGCATCTGTCCATCCAGTTACTGGAGTGTCTGTGTAAATTTGATCAATCCCCAAAGAGTCTTTAAGAAGAAATGTGTGCCCGAAGAAATACTGCACCAGTTTCTTCAAGACGTGGAAGATCCATTAGTGGTTAAGATTCGTTCGATGCTTTTACAAAATAAAAGAATATATTTTTTTCTTGACGGATTGGACGAAATAGATAGTGACTGTATTCCGCTCGCTTTGGATTTTATTAAATACATCTCTTCGTTAGGCCATCGCGTGTGGATTACTTCGCGTGAAAATCTGGAGCAAACACTGTTGGAAGAGCTAAACATATTTCCCATAAAAATTGAAGAGCTGACAGAAGAGCAGCAGAAGACATACATCCAAAAACGTCTACAGAATATCTACCAAGAAGATGAAGTTGACCAAATTACCAACAAAATATACGAAAGCGTGGATATCGTTAACAGTCGACACTTGTTAGAAGTTCCTTTACAGTTGTTCATGGTTACAGAAAATTTTCGCAACAATAAAAATTTATGGAGAGAACCCGACCAAGAAATTTTTGTGTTGACGAAAATGTATAAAATATTTTTCCAAGGAAAGAAGATGCATCAACTTCGAAAAGTGAGAGTGCACGAACACGAGGACCAGATCGGATTTGACTTTGATCTGCATCTGGAACAATACGAATTGCCAGCACTGAAGTCTTGTCTAGACACCACGACCTTCGACAAGTTAAAGATAAATTTGGAAACGAGTCAAAACTTCTTGGAAAAATTAAAAACTGGAGATCCGTTGGGAATAGTCAGTGGAGTGACCGACGATAATCAAGTCATCTTCACTCACCAGACTTACGCAGAGTATTTTGCTTGTGCATGGCTGAAGAACAATCTGGACAAGGTTTCGCTGCTGCAAGATGACTTATTTACCAAAAGAAATCAAAACCTGAAGTTCCTATTTGATATCATGTTGGCGGAAAATAGTGCACTTCACTTGGCTGTAATCCATAGAAATACTGATTTAATTTTAAACCATTTGGATAAAAGTGAAGTGAAAGATGATGGTGGTCGAGTCCACTTCACTTGTTGTGCGCTTATGGCGTCGAACATCCTCCTCTGTGCAGACATGTTGACTGTTTCTCTTTCTGGCACCCAACTAATTACCATTGTGCTGAAGAAATCATCCAAGAGGTACCGAGTACACAGTACAGAGAAATATTCAAAATGTTGTCACATTGTGATGTATTTCAAAACGACAACGTCTTTCAATGGAACTGTCTTGACTACGCCATTCGACACCACAACTTGTTTGCTGTAGATAAACTTTTAGAAAGATTTGGAGACTCGATCAGCCTTGAACAATTATTCAAACACTATGGCATTATCACACTTGCGTATTATTCGGCACAGATGGGTTATGCAAATCTATTACGTACTGCCATTACAAAAGACTCAAGAGCTCTATCTGTGAAAATTGGAACATGCAATTTGACATTGTTGCACGCGGCCATTATTAAAATTAAAATGGATAAATTCAGACAAACTTTAATGGAGGAAAGCATAAAAGTGATGACAACGTTAATAGAATACGGTTTAGATGTAAATGAACAATGTATATGCAAGAGAACCGCGTTGCATTTTGCTTCTGCACTTGATGACGATGTGATCGTTAAACTCTTACTGGAACGAGGAGCAAATGTCAATTTGATTGATTACGTTGGACGGAACGCACTACATTATGCTCTCAGAAATTCTAAAGTAAATACGAGCATAGTAAAACTCTTGATAGATAAAGGGATAGATGCGGAACCCAAAGATTACGATGGAGATACTCCATTACGTCTTTGTTGCAGAAAAGGACATTACCATGCCTTGGTAATTTTACTAGAAAATGGTGTTAGTGCAAACGCTAAAAATTGTGCACTTCACGATGCCATTTTCAAGGGAAATTACGATTGTATAAAGGTACTACTTGATCACGGTGCTGACATTAATGCTGTTGATGATTTCGGTACCACCGCTTTACATGCAGCTTTCGCAAGAGGACTCTCCCCTGATGTTGAGTTGATTCAGTTGTTGTTAAACCACGGTGTTGACACCAATAAACGAGATGAGAACCAAAAAACTGCTCTGGATTATGCTGCAAGATCTATTAGATCGCATCGCGTGCTGAATTTGCTACTCGATGCTAGAGCACACGATCAGTTGATGTCTACTAACGTAACTAATGTAACGTTTCTTCATTACTCTATATACGAGGGCAATTGTTTTGCTGTATAAAAATTTCTAAACATTGGATTAGATCTGGATAAGATGGATGTCAACAACGAAGAATATCCTTTGTACTTTGCAGTCGAAGATCAACACCTTCGCAGCTATCTGTTATTGAAAATGACTGAGTTTATACGGGATTGAAAAAAAGAAATTTCGGAAGAAAGCGAATTGTTGAACTTTTAGAGGAATATTTCTCAAAAGGCTATTTCTTTGATCGTGTAAGTTTTATTTACTAATATGCGTTTTTTTGTGTTTTTTCTTTAAAAGTTACAGTAGGTACTTGCTAAATAGAAAGCGATGTCAGTGTGACTGTGCAATATTCTTGGATGACTATACATATAGTGCCTTTTTTTTAACACTGGCCATAGGGATTTACATGCTAAAAAGTTTAGGGTCTGTTAAATTAGTATTTTATAAATCAATTTTAGTTCGGCGCATCGTATAAAACAAAATAATCACGGAACAAACGTCAAACAGTAATAATTTTCAACAAATAAAGAAATGATTGAATGGGATAAACTTTGAAAAATGTGCAGTTTTATTTCATAAACATAAAACATAGGAATCATAATTACATACATACATCAAAATAATTAAAATTCTACTTCAACGATATTAAACTACTTTAATTATTTTTGAATTTTCATTTCATAAATTGTTCAAACTGTCTTCCATAGGCTGCAAGACACTAACCAAGACGATCATAAAAATTTTGTCGAACATTTTGTAACTGTCTAACGATTATAAAACCTTCTGGGCAAGAAATAATGTAATAAATTAATAATAGTTTATTTAATGAGTTCGTGTGTAAATTGAATTTTGGAAGAGTGAAAAAAAAGGCCCAATTTACACAAGAACGAGTTGAATACAACGTCTTTTTGTTCGACGAGCCCCTTAAAGGCTCCAAATCGCTTAAAATCTTTAAAATTAGCTTGACGTTTCGTTTTGACAAGTTGTGACATTTATCAAAATCTGTTCACACAGGAGAAAATTCTCAAATTCTGACAGTGTCGAACAAAAAACGTATTTTTTTTATCAATTCCGTTATTATTTCACTTAAAAATTCCTGCTAAAAAGCTTATTAACAGGATCCAAATTTTCGTTATGTAAATCCCTATGGCCAGCGTTAAAAAAAAAGACACTGTATAGGTAATTGGTACCATGTTTAATTTGTTTTAATCATGAAACGGATCAGATCTGCATAAAAAAATTCTATTGTTGAAAATAATTCAAACTGAGTAGGCGTTGGAAAAAGTAAACAGTGTGAAGTATGAATTTCCCGCCGTTTGACGCGTGACATTTGTTTATGTATAATCGGGACATAATTGAACATGTCTGTTTTCAACAAAGGGTGCTCTTAGATATTTGCTTCAAGAATAGTAATCGTTAAGTTATTCTATTTTTAATGTAAAACATTGCAAAGAAAGAAAAAAAGAAAGATTTTTTTGGCCCTAAATTAATTTACGCTTTGAAAAGCAGAACAATTGACGGTTTCCAATGCCTTCCCAGCGAAGAATTTCATTTGAATGCGCGATGCATTGTACTGACAGAAGACAGAATAAATTTTGATAAGCCTTAAAACATGTAAATTTTGAACATAATTGTGATCTAGGCTGTTTATTTTCTATCAGTAAAAAAGTTTACTTTTTTTAGGTACCGTTTCTAGCTTATTTCGATTCATTCACCTAAGGTAACATTATGTAAATTTGAAGTTATGGTGAAATGAAATTGAGGCTATGTGGAAAATGGAAATGAGAAATGTCATCTCATCACCTAGCCAACCAAACACAAATGCGAATAACACTATGAATTCGTGACGTTTTTAAAAGATATTGTTAAATTCAATTTTCAAATGTTATGCATAAAATCAAGGCGGTCTAAAATCCATTTTGGCATAATGGGAGGACACGGAAATTTTACATTTAATTTGGTATAGTAACGTTGTCTGTTGAATTCAAGGAGTATAGAATAATAGGGAGGGGACATACGGCCGGCCGAGTGAAGCCGCCTTAATGCGCATGTCTGCTATTAGTACGCCCCAAGAAAGTAAATAAAATCAGTTGCGTTGTAATATTTAATGTGGTTTTCTAGTTTCTCATACTCTGAATACATTTGTGATGCAAAAAAAAATTATAGTGTTTTATTTTCCTGCAGTTTTTTTGTTAATTCCCAACATCTCAAGTAGTGTTAACTGGGGCGTACCTCACGGGTTGCATAAAATTGCGCCCGTTTCCTTGTCCCTCACCGCTTCAATTTACCGCGCCCATAAGCTAACTTATGTCCCCTCCCTATTATTCTATACTCCTTGGTTGAATTAGGTTATGTTTGAGGTTACAAAAAGCGTCAATCTTTAGTGCATTGTTGTCAGTTTTACTAGTTTACAATAGAAGAATACTCAGGCATGGCGGGAAATTCAGCATATTTGGTGCGATTCTGTTTTAAAATATACCAATATTGCTATATAACAATGTTGCAGTTGCTATGATATGAAGCTGTTGATTGGTTTGATCTATGCAAAATCAATGTTGTTCAATAACAATGTTGCTAAATTTTGAAACAGAATCGCACTAATTACCTATAATATGTTTCTTAATCAAAGAAACACCAACTGTAAATTTGAAGTTAGGGTGAAGCGAGATCGAGGTTAGGTGGAAATGAGAAATGTCATCATCACCTAACTGACCAAGAAACACAAAAGCGAATAACAGGATGATTTTGTGATATTTTTAAGAGAGAAATTGTTAAATTAAAACGCTAAATTTTGCAGTTTTATTTTTTGCCAAAATGATGAAACAGGTGATGTTTCTTTGACTCGAAATAGTTTATTATCGCTTTGTAGCTTTAATTTTTATAAATTGTATAAAACAAATACATTACAAGTTGTTAATAAATTAGTTCGTATAGTCGTAGTTATTACTACATATTACATTACTGTTATAGTATTTTACAGTAGAAGTCCGTTAGGATAGCCTTTACTGCCGAGCCAGATATTTTGTGAGAAGAGCTCGCAGAGCGAGTCGAATAATACTGGCGAGGCTGTAAAGGCCCTGACGGACGTGTATTGTACAATAGTTTTTTCCGACGACCACTATGAAAAATGCGTAAATTCGCACAAATAACTATTACTGAAAGTTGGCTATTGCATGCAAATAGCGAACCCGTGTGCAATGAAACTGGTTAGCCAATCAGATACCTTCTAGCCTGTGCGCAATGAAATGATTGCACACAGTTGTAGTAACCATGGCCACCAATGTATGTTTTGTCCGCAGCTCTGTCGAATAATATTTGAAGTTTGAAGGGATGCCAAATATTAGCGTTTTTTTTTTGTGGTCGTCGGAAAAATATCGTGTATACCACGTGTTGAAAATTCGATTTCACACTCGTTTGCTTAAGCCACGCGCCTACGGCTTGTGGCTCAATTCTGCAAACTCGTGTGAAATCTTTCATTTTCAACACTTGATAACAATATACTATTGTAATATCTCTACGATTCGTTCACAATTATCTTTTTGAAATACATTTTTTTCAACGCCATCGAAAAAACCGAATGATTAATAAGTGTACGGAGAACGTTGTTTGTGAAAAAAAATGGTTTGTCAGGTTTGTTCAACGCTTAACTTTCCGTTGAAAATAAATGAATCAAATCAATAAAAAATCGCAATCAAGATATGCCCGATGTCCGGATGTGAGGTATCGTTATTTCCTGCAAAATCGCGCTTGTGTTAGTCTTAAAATTGTGAAGCATCATCTTCGATCTTGTCTACATTTGCTGCTGTTTGTCAGATTTGTTCAACACTTAACTTTCCGTTGAAAATAAACGACTGAAATCAATAAAAAATCGCGATCAAGATATTCCCGATGTCCGGATGGCCGCAGAGCAAGTGAGGTCATCGTTATTCCCTGCACTTGTGTTGGTGTTAAAATTCTGAAGCATCATCTTCGGTCTCGTCTACATCTACTAGTGGCATACGGATTTCGATTAATTCAAGGTGTGTCCCATAACATTAAACATTAATTATTGTACCAATTGTAAAAAAGTTGAAAAATAAAGTTTAGATCTACGTTCCTATAGTTATTTAGTCATTCATAACGGCCGCTTCCGCTCATAACGGACACCCTTAACGGACTCCGGCCGTTATGAGGTTGTTTACATGGTGACAACGCCGCACACCAGTTGCGTCCCGCGGTCAAACCGATCTCTAAAATCCTATACTAGTTGCGTCCCGGTTGACCATTTTCCTACCTGCGGATTAAAATAAATGAATCCCACTCGTCCTATCCCCTACAATATTGGTAGGGTGTTTAGTGATAAAGGTGATTGGTTGAAATTTTATGAGTTACATTATTTTTGCCATCTCAAGATAATTTTGATTAGATTTACATTTAGAAGGTTCAAATCATTTGACTATCTCGTTGAATGGTACATAGCTGAAGATTCCCCCTCTCCAGCTGATGTGTGGGCTGAAAACAGTTCAAGTTCCAAACACATGTGAAAGTTTTCACTCAAAATTCAATGCATCTTTTTCTTGTGGGCATCCAAATATATTTCAATTTATAGAAAGAAGTATTGAAGAATTTTCAGCTAGATAGGTAGTTACATACAAATTAAGAAGTGCATCATTTCCAAAAAAGGTTTACGATAAGCGTTTATTGATAAAAAGAAATTTATAGAAAATCAAATAAGTAAATTAAAGACAAAGGAAATTAGCCCATTCCAATTTGTGAAAAGGGTTGAATATACTCGTAACTGTTGGCCACATGTAAATTTGAAATTTGTAATTACTATCGCGGTCAAAAATAACTGGGACAGTATGTTAATGTAGACACTTCCAAACTGAATGAGTTTGAATGAGCTTTGGAAGTGTCCACAGTAACACACTATCCCAGTTATTTTTGACCGCGATGGTATGTGTATCAATAAACTTTTATCAACACAACAGACGTTTTATTAGGTGTATTTTATTAATTGCATGTTGTTGGTTGTAATTAGTAACCAGCCTTCCAGGAAGGTCTCCGGGACGCAACTAGTATACAAGCCGTTAAGCGACCCGGATTAAAATCTGACCGCGGGACGCAACTAGTATGCGACCGGTGACAAACAGTCCGGAAAGCCACCTTTAACAACTAGATATTATAAAAAAAAATTGTTGATTATAGGTAGGTATGTACTTTTATATAGGGTGTAATCGTAATTAAAATACGGGGAAATATTTTTTTAAGCCGTACACAACCAAGACATTTGAAGACCATTTGCACTGACTGAAATTACGAATTTAAAAATTCAAAATTCACATCATCCGGCCCGTGGTCGACGCTAATGTTACAGCAAACGAAATTAAAATGAAAGCTATAATACAACGAAAACGATTACCAGGCAAGAAATGTGACACTGACACTGAATTGTGTTTAAAAAACGTACAAAGCACTTTTAGCGTACCTTATTCACAGTAGGTACTATTGAGGACACGGAAAACTGGGCAGATGTGTCATTCAGTTGTCAAACTTTCTAAATCATACCTTAGCTACTCATAACCAAGCTTAAGTAAATTTGACAGTTTTTTTGAAAATATCAATCATAATGACAGTAAAGGTGCATTTACATTGACACTTTTTGAAATGACAATAGCAGAATGCCCAGGATTCCATGTCCCTCATTGTATTAAAGAGTTTTCGCGTTACGTTTTTCAGATAACCGTGTACGCTAACGCCGGTGTTGCTAGGCAATAGCGTAACCGATTCATTATTACCAAGGCGGTCTCAAGTTACAGGCCAGGACACTGGCTGTGTTGCCACATTCCCTGGTAGGCCATTCCATGACCTACGATGTTCCTAAAATTTTGAAACTAATGCGACATTTAAAATAAATTTTGACAAGTCCTTGGTCAAATTCATCAAATTTAATTAAAAATGTCATTTAAGTGTTGCGTACCAAATTGCAACTCAAATTATGCGTCTTCTTCTTCAAATTACGTAGGTACCTGTATTTAAGTTTCGATCAAATGAGGAAATGAAGCCAATTTGGAAAGAGATTTTAAAAATCGAAGAGTGAAGAATTCGCAAATGTAGTCATGCTTGTGCTAAACATTTTAGGGGAACAGATATCAACGGGGACAAAATGAAGCGACTTGTGCCAAACCAGGTGCCCAATAACTTCTAATTACGAAGAAATTACATTTTGGGAAGAAATAATCAAAATTAGTAATGACGACACAATCACTGGGGAAAATCTTTTGGCTTTAAAAACGAATATTGAAATGAAACTGGGAAGCAAGTTACAAGAAATGGGGTGGGATTTAGACAATGGGGAGAACAAAATTGTTATATTTAAATTGGAAATGCCCACCTTGCCACCTCGCGTTAGTTTATAACCAAGCAGCTTCAATAGCCCGGAACACCGCAGAGCATCTGAAATATTATCTTATCAGTAACAGTAATGAGCACCGTTATTTTTCTGTCCCCAAGGTGGTTTTAAACTACGAGTATTTGTATATTAGAATGCAATAACGCATTTTTGAACTGTCGTAAAATTAGATCACTCATATTTGACAAATGCAAATACAATGACAGCTTTAGTGGATTTCGAATTTTTTCACTAATTGTTGGTGAAGCAATGTTGCCAGACTGTGGTAGGCCATTCCATAGCACACTGTCTTTGGTCAGTGTCATGGCCTGGTAAATGAAGATCGCCTTGTTATTACAGTACAATAAGCGATTACGGTAATTGCTCGCGAATAGCGTACCGGTTATTTTAACGGAACGTAACGCAAAAACTCTCTACTATTACGACCCAAAAGGCCACAAAACAGATTTCAGGTATTTGGAGTGCGGAAGGGAGAAAGAGACACCAGAGTTGAAAGACAGCACAACGTTTATTCGGGTCCTGAATTTACAGGGCGGCTTGCCCGTTTTCTGCACCTCGCAGGGTGCGATTTTGCAAGCACTGGTCACTCCTCGTTCGGGCTTGGTTTGACTTCGCGTGGTTCAGTGGGGCCGAAAGTGGCTCGAGGGTGGACAGTACTGATTCGCCGGAATGTGTGGTAGCCGCCCACGGAGCTCCTCCGGAGTCGGGGCTCGCTTCCTCCCTGGCTGGGGCTTCACCGGGTGGTGTCTCCACGAGGTGGTGTGGCTGGAGAACTGAGTGTGAGGGAGTTGAGAGACTCGAGGGAGTCGTGAGCGTTGAGGAAGTCCTGAGACGGAGAAAGAGTCTCGAGAGAATCGAGAGAGTCTCGACAGAGTCCTGACAGAGTCTCGATAGAGTCTTGATAGAGTCTGGATAGAGTCCTGCTGGTCGCTTGCGACGCTAATACCGTAATTTATCCGTCTTTGACGTTTCCGGCAAGGGCGTAGCAATGATTTTTCGGTGGGGTGGGCCAGATTTTAATAGTACATATAGGGTTATTCTAAATGATTGTAGTCGAAGTAGGCCATGCCCATGTTATTACATTTTTGTCGCTTTCGTGTGACCTGTCAGTTTTGTCGCTGTCACTGTCATTTTTTAGGTGAATAGTGCGGTGATGAGGTTTTTATTACTATCCCTCCGCCACCCGGCGGCACGGCAATTTTGCCGGAGTACATACACTATTACGGATATTACTATCAAGTAATAGTGCAGTGCTTATCAACATAATTACCGGCGTCTCACCTCCACATTTTGACTTTGTTGTGTTTTATTATGTTCTGTGTCAATGTTAAGGAACTCCCTCACGATGTGACATGAGTATAATAATATACCTTTTTGAATTTCAACTACCAATGTGTTCCCTAAATCCAGAATTTTTAAATTTTTAAAAAGAGATTGCGGTACTATTCCCGTTGCTGAAATTATAAGTGGTAAAATAGAAATTTTTTCTAAACTCCAAAGATTTCTCATAGCAACGGAGAGCTCTAAATATTTATTAATTTTTGTGTTATAAGTCTGTCTTATATTATGGGAATTTGGAACAGCTATATCTAAAAGATATGCTTGCTTTTATTATTTATTTAAAATAATAATGTCTGGTCTGTTATGTTGAATGTGAATGTCAGTTAAAACTGTGCGATCAAAATATAATTTGTAATTGTCATTTTCTAAACAACTTTCTGGTTTATAAATGTAATGTGGTTGTGTATCCTTTAATAAATTGAATTTAACAACTAAATTCATGTGTATAATTTTAGCGAATATATCATGACGTTTCTTATATTCGCTTTGAGCCAAAACGGTGCAAGAAGAAATGATGTGTTGAATGGTTTCCCCTTCAGTTCCGCAAATCCTACATTTATCGATGATCATTTAAACCGCATATGTGTTTTTTATAATTTCTTGTATTGATAACACGATCTTGTATTGCAAATATAAAACCCTGTCTCAGGGTGAATATTTGATTTCTTAAGCCATGCATGAGAAGCCTGAATATTAATTTCTGGTTGTTCCAGTTCTTTAAAATATCTCCCATGTAAAGACTTCTGTTTTATATTTGCTATAGTGTCAGGTATATTTGGCTCAACAATATCTGAAATTATATTATCACTTAAATTTAAAGGTGTGTAACCTTTATCCGCTGAAACCAAAGCATTAAAAAAAGTGTTATCACGTGCTCTATTGAGAAAATAATTTTTTAGTGAAGCAATTTGATTGTGTTGTAGTATTTTTGTTAAATTAATGCATCCAATTTAACTCCCGTGTGTGAACGGGATGTACAACAAAGTGTCAAAAAAATTAGAAAAAAATGACAATTAGTGTCATACAACGTGATGATAGGTTATGATATTTACGACTGTTTTACAATTGAACATTTTCGATTGCGTCAAAGAATAACCTTGACGATCAAAATTTATTGCTCGCGACTGTACTCACTAATTCACATTATTTTGATGTTTTTTTATGGAGCGGCAACCATACATTTTGCATTCAGTTGTTACGCCTACTTCGACTACAATCATTTAGATATTTAGAATAACCCTGTATAATCTGTTTCAAAATTAAAAATACACCGCCTGTTGAATTATAGTGGCAGAAAAAAGAAATCCCCAGAAAAAGTTTATTTTTTTTTGGGTTGGCTCAACCTCCCGCCAAAATTTGACATTGAACTTATTTATTTACGAAACACAAAATAATTATTATGCACAAAAAGGTTTTAGCTACCCTATCATACTTTTTGAGTGAAATAATAAAATGAGAATAAAAAACACGATGAATTACGACCAAAACGACTGGCCAACAGTTTTCTTTCATAACCCCACTTTTTTCTGACACTTGCAGATACTAAAAACCATGGCCTCCTTGATCGAAAGAGACAAAGTCTCTTATAAGGCCAGCCGCATTAGCTAGTTTCAGGCCTTTTTCGTGTTTTTAAGAGGGCAGCACTATAAGGGGTCTGGAGGGTTGCCTATCTTCAATAATATAACCTCAAACAATTGGCAGCGTAAGGTTAGATTGGTAAGAATCTATAAATTTTGGGATTCTGATATGAGAACGATAAAATCATCATAATTTTTTTTTTAATTACAATAGATACCTAAGCCAGTTATCAAAAATTATTTATTGAACAATAATAATGTAACAATAATCTTAGAGAAAACATTAGTGGTTGAAATTCAAAAAGGTATATTATTATACTCATGTCATATCGTGAGGAAATTCCTTAACATTGACACAGAACATAATACACAACAAAGTCAAAATGCGGAGGCGAGACGCCGGTAATTATGTTGATAAGCACTGCACTATTACTTGATAGTATTATCCGTAATAGTGTATGTACTCCGGCAAAATTGCCGTGCCGCCGGGTGGAGGTGGGATAGACGAGAATCATGATTATGTAATTCTAAATTATTTTCTTAATTAATTTAATTTCATAAGTTTTCTTTTTTTTTGTAAGACTTGATTTTTGCCCAAGGGCGTTATCCCTCAATATTTGATAATTAATCGATCAGACTCATCAATATACATTAAATTAGACAATCTCAGCTACAGTCATACGATAATCTACAATCGGACTCACCTCCACCTCATTCAGTCATTCAAATGGTAAAGCACAGGTCCGGACTCGGGTTTGCTCAATGGGACGGTACAAACATGTAAATGATAAACACCTCACACATCTGTCGCGAATCAAGGTCATACAGTGACTCACCCGGGGGATTCCTCCCCCTAGCTTCCATCATGATGAGGGGCTCGAACCACGGGCGTCGTCTTCAGAGCGCTACGTTCCGGGATTGCGTTGGATGTTCTAGTAGCACCTGTAATAGCCCCGTGTGCAGTTTGGGGTGCACAGCCCGCCCGCAGCCTCCACAGAAGAAGGCCGCCAATGCCAGCGTGAGAGCGCGATAGCTCCCTTCCATACGTTACACTGTCCCCTCAGTACCTGGGGACCGGGCTGACCTCATAACCTTACAATCCGCAACGTATGCTCTGTTACATTTGGTTGTCACCACCGGCCGTCTCTACAGACGCGCCCAGTCAACGGCCGTGCCGTGTCATGAGCCAAAGATGCCTCACCCGGACATCCGGTGCTCAGGAATTATACCATGGTATCTGCCCGAGGTTTTACGCATTGAGGTACTGATCCATAGCCCAGGTTGCCCAACCTGCTATCACCCAGTTACCGACACACCTGGTAACTGTATCTCTATTACCGGCTATCACTAGCCTAATTCACTACACCACTTCCGGGCCACAATTATTCACCTGCCGTCACTCTCGTACTCGTACCTTGGACAGCCCGTCGGTTTCAGCTGCCAAGCCCACACTGGCCCTGTCTCGCCTGTGGAACTCTTCAAAATCACCCCCGAGTCAAGGACCTTCCAGAACATAATTTATGAGCCACATGTTTGGGGTGGAAGAGGTAGTTTTTCTGTTGCGTTTTAAAAATTCTCTTACATTTTGTAAGAATGTTTGTCTTTTTAAAAAATTGTGTCTTCGAATTACAATAATTACTTAGTACCGCAGATACTAATTTAACTATTATAATACTGCAAACAGTATAATTATGAATTTTACATCGAAAAATGGGGTTGATATAAAGGTATGAAATTAAAATTTTGTTCAAAATATAATTGACTTTTTTATGTGGAAGATATGGCAAGATTTCCTGTATAATTTGGACCAAAAATTCTACTAATTTTATAAATCGTTCGTTTGGATAATTTAAATTTCCTCTATCTTGATTGTAAATTAATTCTAACAAGGGACTTTTCTTGTTAGGTGACGCATCACATAAAGTCGACAAACATATATCACAATTTACACCTTCTTTCAATTTCAAAATTAAATAGCCACATAGGAAAGCTGTTAGACTTTGTCCAGCGAGAGATTGGGAGATTTTAAATTGTATTAAATTAACCCACCGCTATAAAATGCACTAGAATACATTAATTAGAGCATAATTTATGCAAAAATGTTACTGCTTGAAGGATACATTTCAAATTTTACGTGCGCTAGCTACTGCTTTGTCTACGTAAAATTTAGTGGCTTTTATGTCAACCAATCTCTCGCTGGACAAACTATACCATTCACGATTGTTTCAAATTCGGACTACCTATGAAAATCTGACATTCTAGTTGGCAGTATTGTGATTTGTCATAACAAATGTATTTTAGGTTATAATTCAACCGAACACTGCTCCGAAGTTGTTACATTTTTTAAACAATTGATGCATTAGGAACAATAATCGTAAAATTTTAATTGAAATGAAACATACTCGTACATATTTGTAGGGCAGTTCTGGGTAAATTATTATTAACTAAATTAATAACGAAATTGACAACAATGCCAATATTTAAAAACGAAACGTCATATGACAGGACCTGACGCCAATCTAACAAAAAAATATCTTGGCCTGCTGCGTGTTTAAAACAATCGTGAACGGTTTATCTGTTATGTGATTGGTGACTTTCTAGCGTTTCTATTAGTACGAGATCCCACTGCAAGATTTCTACGTTCATCTGTTTTTTAATCAAAATAAAATTTTTATAGATAATTATGAATAGAGAAATATGTTTCTGCGGATTGCCTATCAAAATATGGCCGCAAGTATTTTTTAATTAAAATTAAATTAATTATTTTTTTCCAAACAGTTTCGTTCACTTGTTTTTTACATATATTATAATTCATTTCAAAGAGAGATGTGTAAAGAACTTTACACCCAATTTTTGTGAAATGACAGGAAAAGGGTGGACCAAATTTTTTGGCCACAATAGTACATCATTTTGACAATTTATGTACATACTAATAAATTGTGTCAAATACGCGCCTACGCCTGTGTTTATGCCAACTATAACATTATAGGTACAGCAGAATAACCAACAATAGTAGTACCAACCGATGAAAAAAAAATCACATTCGTTTATAGTCACCTCAGACGAAGAAGTGGTGGTAAAGCGGCGGAAGTGAGGGGATTTCCAACTCCAAAAAAAAAACTGTTTTTTTTAACAGTGTTGAAAATGGTAGTGGGGTTGGTTTATGTGGGGGTGAAGCAGCGAAGGTGAGGATATACTCGGATGAAGGAGTGGGCCTGTAGCGGGCAATATTTTGGAACATTTCGAACCTTTGTACAATTTCCTGAAATAGAAGAATCAGAAATTGAAACTTGTAGCGACCCCAAAGTTGTAGTGCGCCGAGCGGCCACCAGAGTAGCGCCCTCGTCGCCTCCCCAACCATGACCAACTTCATTCATATTCGCTTCGCTTCTATATGGCCGTTTCAATTTTGAATTTTACATGCAATCAAATGTTCCCATTTGATGGACATCTACTAGCGACATCTCCTCAACAAACAACCAAACTACAAATGAATTTGACATTAACGTCAAGGTCAATTTTTATGTTATTACTGTTAACAGCCCATTAAAAAAAACACGAAGACGAAAATGTTGGGTTTAATTTAACTAGATGACAACACTAACAAAATACATTTTTAAAGGTAAGAGCACTATTTATAATTTCAAAACTTTTCAGCTCAGTGGTTTACTGTTCAAGCTTAGTCTTCAAAGAATCCGTTTATTCTACACAAATATTACTAAGGACTGGTTTCGCAGCCGTTTTAATAATAACATTGCATACTGCAGCTTTGTGGTCTGCACAGGAAAACGCTGAATTTTGAAGGAGGTGATCATACAGCAAGTCATGCAAATGAATACATGGTTTCTCATATTGTAGAAATGGTACCTAACAGTTTTTGTACTATATTCGCAATACTCAATAATGCCTACAAATGAATCACTGGGATACAGTAATTGACTCCGATTTTGAAAGGCTATTAATCTTAACAAAGACCCTGGTATGATGGTGGATAAAAGATCACTTTGACAAATATGTATTGTATATGTATTGTTTTGCAGGGAAGAAGCAGGTTCATTTTCACCTGGGGACTGGGTCAGGATATGAATTCGTACAAACAACAACAGGGTTCTAAAATAACTAAAGAAAACATTTTGCATGTTGTATATTTTGGATCTGAATTCCTACAAATACCAATGGGACAGCATCTTTCATGAGTGTCACTTTTTTTGAAGATGATCTGTAATTTTGTTGAGATCTATAATACCATTTAATAAACTACCTTCTATAAGAAATTTTATTATTCAAAAAATACCAAGATCTTTTAAGAGACTTGAACCATTTGTTTCTCTGATCGGGATAGCTTGGAAATTGGAAAAAAGGCTTCAAATTTCCACAAATTAAACACTTTCTGCCCATTTTGTTAAAAAAACAACTTAGCAGTCCCGAATTTATTTAAACTTTAGAATGAATAAGTTGTGAACTTGACGAAAGATGGCGACACATGATGCACGTTTCATGGACTACTTTGCAGGAACAAGTTTTTGTTAAATTGAGACGGCCATATAGAAGCGAAGCGGATATGAATGAAGTTGGTCATGCCCCAACATCTGACCGTTTCCGCAACTTCCCTTCTACCCACCTCTCCCATCGTCCGGCCCTATAAATTGCAGCGCATCACGCAGAAGACCCAAGACTATTCTTCTGCTCCGATCGGAAAGCGCCCTAGGGGACATCCACCCGGACATTGGAATAGCTCTGCTCGAGAAGCTCCCCGGCGGACAAGCTGGACGGACGATCACTCTTGGCTCCACCTAGACAGCGCCCTCGGGGACCTTGAGCAGCTCCGCTCCCGAAATGCTCCCCAGGTGGACGAGTCGAACGAAAGTCCTTACCTCTACTCATCCTTGTTGTTATTTACTTATTTAACTGAATAAAGCCTGTGTTTTCTCCACCGTGTTGCATCGGAATCGAACCTTTCCCGAACCTCCTCAGCGCATCTTCTCCAAGTACCCTCCAACTTGGGCCGGATACCAGAAAAGGATTGTTACACGAGGCGCTCCAGCGTGGGGCCCCAGGACAAAGGTTGTTCCAAGTAACTCCTACGTAAGGCCCGAACCCGGAAGGTGCTACAGGTATCGACCCACGACGGTACCGACGCGCACAGGAGTGTTACAAACTATAATATAAGAATGCTAACTTTAGTTGAGAAATTCTTTTATTAAAGTTATATTTGCGAAATGTTTTATTCTTTAATGTATAATGATAATTATACATTTCACTTATTACATATCTAGTAGGTAAAAGAATAAAAAACTGACTGTTTCTTCGGTTTCTTGTTTTAGTTTGTGACTTAAATTTTTTGACGATTTTCAGCTGAAAACCCAGGTGGGTTGCCTTATAAATTCTCAGTAGCGGTGCCAGCTTCTTCGTTTTCAGTTTCCACTGTTATTTTTGTTTTCCGTAATGGTCGTGTTTTCCAGATTAACAGATCAACCGTAGTTTTTATCGCACCTCCTAAAATTATAATTGTTGCGAACGTGACACTTACACCGCAAACGACCTTTGTAGCTAGCCCCAACGCAGGCACAGGCCCTAGGGCGATCCCTGCCGCACCAGAAACAACTGTCACACCAAGAGCACTGACGACACGAAAATCCGTCGCAGAATTCAGAGTCCACTTCCACAAGAGTGATTTTCTGTGTTTGTACAATATGTCTTCCATTCCCTGAAAGCGTTGCATGAGAAGGCATCTAGACGAGCAGGTGTTTTACCTGAATTAGTAAATCTTCATATTTTTTCTTTAGAGCTGGCGTCCCCATCTTCTTCTTCTTGCGGAATTCGTCGAGCACTTTAGATTTGATTTGATCTGCTTCCTTTTGCGATTGACTTTTTATTATCAAAGCTTCGTACCTTTGTTCTGCTTCCTTAATGGCGGATGCATGATGTATCTCAGCTGTAGCCTAACAGAAGAATGCAGATACAATCTTCAATGATTAAATTTTGTCACGACTACTATTTCAACCGTAGAGGGATATGGAGGGAGCACTCTTCAAAAAAGTGGATACGACCGCGCTTTTCTGTAGACCTAATAAAAGGTCTCCAGATGAGCCGAGCGAAACCGAAGTTAACGCAGATATTTCATCTTTCCAGTGGCATCCCTTTAACTTTTTTCTGGGGACAACTTTTGTAGGAATTGTAGGAAGACGACCGTAAATATTTAGTTCAAAATACAAACAGATCAGAGTTATACAACTGAAAAAATACAAAGACAATTCACCAACTGGTTCACGTGTAAAAAAGCAAATCCCAGTAAAATGACGGAACACCGACGCCTATGAAGCATCTGATGCCCAACGACCCTCGTCACGAAATTTCACGAAGTACTGGCGGTCATTTTAAAAGGCGTCATAAAAGGTCTCCGCACAGGTCTCGCGACGTGCCGCCGACATTGCCAGCATAGGCAGTGCTCCCTCCATATCCCTCTACGATTTCAACAGTGCGAGAGTAAAGTTTTGTCAAAATTAAAATTACCAAAAAAAGAGACTTAAGCGACGGTAGTTCGTCGTCCCTGAAGCATTCTTCGTAATTGCGTATCAAATGAATGAATTCTTCTAGTGTTACCAGCTTTCCGCCACTCATTTTCGGCTCCAGATTTTCAGGTTTCAAGAGAGTTTCTACTAAAATCTTCACCTGCTTTCTAAATTCGCTGTCAATTTCTAAACATCACCAAATTTGGGTACTCAAATCGTCGCATCATCACTGTATTACCTTCAATATCCCCTTTGAATGTTTCACTCGTTGCTACTGTCATTCCTGGATGAGGCAACAAACAACACTCAATTTTTTTGAAACTTTTTTTTATATTTTTCTTCAGTGAAATTACATCTTGAGACTGACTGTTTTCTGTGTTTAACACTTCTTGTAATAATTTTTCTCCACCTTCGTACCCGTATTCCTTTTGATACGGAATTTGCCAGTCTCGTATAAGAAATAATAATTTTTGAAAGGAATGTGACATATTGCCCTGACTCATTTCTCCATATCCTAAAAAACACTGAAGACGAATTGTTATGTAGTAGCACTTTGAAATGGAATTACCTCCAAGTGTGATAAATCGCACTGTTTAATGTTTTCCTTGAGATTGTAGATTTGAACGGAACTCAGTAAAGCACTCAAAGCAAAAATTGTTGCACAATTGGTGATCGTTGTTTCATTGTCAAAAGATCCTTGAGTGTCCATTAAAATTATGGCAACCTGAAAAGTATAGATTAAAATATGTTCAGCTAATCATTGTGTAGCAAGTGCCTTACTTCTTCACCTGAAGGTAATTCAGCCAAAAAAAGTTCTGACCATATTAAGATACCAACAGTATCGAGTGTTGAACCGGCCTTCCAGGAAAATCCAGATAGCGGATCAGCATCATTTTGATTCATCGAATTCTTTTTCAATTTATACTAAAATTACAATTTATAAACGTCCTACATTTATTAAAAACACCGAAGCAATACTTTCTTGTGGAGGTAACGCAAGAAAAAGTTTAACAGGAAGGATTTGCCTTGCCTGAACGCTCCAGCAATTGAAATAACACAAACTTTTTTGTTCTTGAATTTGTGTTGCTGGAAAATTTTCACAAAGTCAGGATTTAATTTAATTTTACCGTTTTCATCCAGGTTAAACACTTCGATAGTGTGTGGTTGTTCTTGCTGCAAAAAATCAGTTAAATATATTATCTAATAAGAATGATGTCAACTTGAGGGAAATCTTCGATAAAACAAATCGCGAAGATGCTGCACAACGTTTACAAAGATTTGTGCATTGGGAAGCATCCTTTGAGGAAACCTTTCACCGTAGATTGGCTAGCTCTCCATGTCCACGAGCTTCGCCGTAGATCAAAAACCATATTGGTTTTCTCCAGGTTGGTGAAAGATATTTGTGATTTAAATTGAGGTTAAGATTTAGGTTCTCGGCAAAGTGACGGCATTATACGGCATGGTTACGGAAATGGCCTTGAAGCCGTAACAAATAGCCAATCAGAATGCAGAATGTGAAAGTGGAGGGGCAGTGCGAGGGTGGTTAAAGAAACAAATTGTGAGCTGTTCCATTTCCGATATTCTCAATTCTCATTAAAAATTTGTAATTTTTGTTGCCAGGATGTTTGGTTTCTGGTATAAAAAATAACCGAAAAAACAGGTTAATTTAATTAATGAGTAGTGGTAAAATTGGGGCAATACTATGACAATGTCATTATGTTTTGAGAAGACGACGTGGCATTTTCTTTTTGAATTCTAAAATTTTGTACCAAAACTCAATTTTATAGATGTGCGCACAGTGTACGTCGAAAAACGTTTGCGCAAGACGTTCTCCGTTCTGTCTTCTGTGAGCGTGACGTTTCTGTCAAAATGGCGCCTCCGAGAGTTTCCAACTGCGACTGGATTTAGTGTTATCTAAAATTCCCTATCAATAACCTAGCAACTGAAAAGTTACTAGGGAGTGGTCATAATCCAAATGAATAGATAATAATTATTTAAACATGACTTTATAAGGCAAAATTAGATACATTCATTAAAATGTAAACAATTTTTTTTTTAAATCTTTGGACTGGTCAATTTTAGTTTATAAAAATACATATTTTAATACCAAACAAAATTCCAAGCAGTCATTTGTTTTCGAGTGACAGTATCTGTTGTTGGTTGTTGTTATCTTACATAAGGAAATTTTTAAGAAAAAAAAAATAAATTTGAAAAAAATAAATTTTATAACGAACAAAAACAAGTCAAAAAAACAAGTAGAAATATCAAACGGTCAAATAGTACTGCCAATTTCAATCGTTTGTGTTATTTGTTTTACAAAACTTTTTCGAAAATGGCTCATTTAACAGAAACACAACGTATAGGTA
Source organism: Tenebrio molitor (assembly GCF_963966145.1). Taxonomy (NCBI): domain Eukaryota; kingdom Metazoa; phylum Arthropoda; class Insecta; order Coleoptera; family Tenebrionidae; genus Tenebrio; species Tenebrio molitor. Next base: position 18,428,739 of record NC_091053.1, on the reverse strand, counting down.
GAGATTTTAATTCTGATTGGGTGCGAGAATTAAACAAGATAAAACTAAAACAGAAGGAATTTCTTCATAGACTTGTTTATTGTCAACAAGTTGGGGGATGGCAATTCCTTAATTTTAAGTACTTAGTAACACAGTTTTTGACTTGTTTTTGTTCGTTATAAAATTTATTTTCTTTTCTCAAAAATTCCCTTATGTAAGATAACAAAATTTGTATACTGTAGTTTAGACAATAGAAAAAAAAATAGGGTGTTTCCATTAAAAAAAAAAAAAAAAAAATCGAGGACATCTTCACTCGAAAATAAATGACTGCTTGGAATTTTATTTGGTTTTAAAGTTCTTTTTTACATTTTATTTTTTGTTGCATCTGAAACTATAATAGGTATTTTCTATCGTACTGACATCAGTACTGAGTGCAAATGTTAAAGTAAATCTCTTCTCTGAACTTGATTTCCCACAAATTTGAATGACAAGGTTGGTTCATTAAAGGGCCAGTTTAGAGAAAGAAAATTAAATATTTAATTCGAATTAAATGTTAATGCGCGATTAACTCATGAATCCGAAACTTCGATTGGTTCAATCTGATCATGTGTTCAGTTAATCTCACATTTGATTACGATTAACTTAATTTCGCTTCTGTAAACTGGCCCTAAGTATTAGGAACGGTAAAACGGTAAGGACCAGAAACCGACTCGCTGATCGAGAAAAAGCATTAAATGTCTATAATTTCTTACCATTTTTGTTCAAAATATTCCAGCATCAAACTTCGATGAATTTTTTATTTGGACACTTTGAAAAATCTTATTTGTCACTGCCACAAGTAATTATAAAGTGATATCGAAGTATTATTGCTGCATACTATACTTTTTCTACGAAACGCAAAATTACCAACTTGATATGTGTCCAAAAAAGTCAAGCTGTGTTTAAAGAAACTTCGAAAATGTTTAGTATGCCGAAAATGCTCGAATGGACAGCAAGTCGTGACTAATGAACAATAGTGTTTAAAGTGACGTTTTATAGAGTATTTGTCAGTACAAAAAGTGCCACTTTAGGGAAGGGAGTAGAAAAAAACTATTTTTTTAAATAATATTTTGAATGATATCATAAAGTGATAATATTAACAAACACTTAATAACTTTGACATCGTTCGTATGGAAAGATTTTGTACAAAATAAAATATTCAAAAAAGTTCATTATCACCTTTGTGATAAGATTGTTACAAAATGGTAAGGTTTTAGGATGAGAGGATAGATTTTTACTTACACCTAAACGGTAAAAAAGACAAATAAAAGGCACAGTGAGGAGAGCATCTTGTCAGTTTGGAGACTGTCTGAGCTGACGACATCTTGCAGATTGTCTAAAATACGCCAGTCAAACTACAATAAGATAAAAACAGTGTGTTTATGAACTGTGATCGGGTGATATTTTATTTTAAAGGAATTTAAAACTCTCTTTGCAACAATATCTTAATTTGCAAAAAAAAAATCAGTTTTGGGTTAAAGGCCCAATTTTTCAAACTAAAGGCAAGTTCGGATACTGGAGTGTCTCGATTAAATGTGTACTTTATTTCGGCGCAAAATGACATAAATTGTCTCCAGACACTGATCTTGCTCTTTTCCGTGTCTAAGAAACTTTGGTTTTCTTGACCTTGACGTTTCTGCTGTTACAATGTCATGGCAATGTGGAATTTCCAGTGCAATTTTTTGAATTTCCATTTAATAATTCGGTACCTGTTGCACTGTGACAACAATATATGAGTGAAATATTTTTTCTATACTCTTAATAATGTAAGAAGTCTCATGTCAAACGTGACAGTGGCGCTAATGCATGTGTAATTTCATTAAAAATAAAAATTTTGAGCTAAGAAAAGTTTCGATTTGAAACAGAAATGAAAAGTGGATGTCAAATAAAGTAGTTTTGAATGTTCCTAGTTTAAATTTTTGAAGTCGTTACCATAAATGTCCATTAGTTCATATTTTTGTCGTGGGACTTCTTACATTATTTTCACTATGATTTAATTATTTTCCTTAACTTTTACAATAGAAAAAAAAATAACATTTTACACTGGACGATAAAATTTAATTATCGATTCGAGGAAATTAATTCACTCGCGATTACATCATTCGTGAATTAAAACTTTCCTCTCACCGATAAAATATCTACTTTATCGTCTTGTATAAAAAATTACTATTTCACGATATATGTAAGTATAAGCATGAGCCAGAAACGTGTTTAGTTTAAGTGTTAAAATGTTGCGTTTTTAGTTATCTTTTTTAATCGAAAGTACTGATCAAATAAATTGTTTTGAAATTTTTAGAACAGAAATCTTTCAAGCATATCGACGAGTAGTATGGAGTACGTGCAATTTAAATGGTTAAAACGGGCAAAATTCGGGTGTGTCGCAACTCGCGAAACACGTGGGTACGTGTGAGGTGCAAAAAGGCTTTGGACTTGCCCGGAAATCGGGAGAAAAACTCGAAAAACTTGTACATTCGTTTATTTTCCCCTAATTGAAGAACAGGATAAAAGCAATAAGAATTCGACACCACCTAACCGGCCGTTGAAGGCCCGAACAATATACAAATTAACATCGTTCTCTAGAGTTACTTAACACACAAGAAAAAGCCTGAACAGTAAAATAAAATATTAAAACAGTCTTGGTTGCTGAAGGCGTGAACAATGATAATGAAAATAATTTACTTTCCGTTGCCAAAATTTTCTCAAAAAAGGTAAACTGAAGAATCCTTGTGGAATTGGGAGGAACGTCTCCCGGACGTAGACGAGTTCCTCCCAGCGGTCAGTTTACACCACAGGTGGTCGGTATAGTGTTCCCATCTAATTTGGTTTTACTACCAGCCCTGTTGTCAGGGAGTTAAATACCCCGACAATAGGCAACTACCGCCATAAATCCTAGGACTGTAAAAGAAGGTCTGTTATCTGTTGTCTGACCAGGTTACAATATCTTCACGTCTATTGCCAAAACCACAACCCCAGCCCCTAAACTATACTTGGCTGTTATCTGTAGACGAGTTACTCCCGCTTATTGTCGAAGGATTAAGGAAGGCGACAGGTATATTTTTACGTTTTTGAGTGCAAGATAAACGAATATTTTGGACTCCAGCGGGCCATTCAGCAACTCATCTCAACTAATGGCTGATCTAATTATTAACAGCCACCTATGTCAACTTGTATCGGAACCCACAAGGTTCAGACTCAATCAGACACCATCCACTCTGGATTTAATCATTTCCTCAGATGATAATTCGCTCACAAATTTAAAATACCTGAGTCCAATTGGGATCTCAGATCACGTGACCCTGGGAATCGAGCTTCAGATCTATTCTTGTCCCAGATTGAAGACTGTTTCATTTGAGAGAACAGTGGTAGAATGGGCTGCGGTAAATCAGCATCTATCAGTTGTTGACTGGAGTTTATTACTTTCTAATACTTCTATGACCCATAACTGGAAAGTTTTCAAAACCACTTTGCAAGACACGATTGCGCAGCACACTACGAGAGTAACTTTTAAAAGATCATCAAAGAAGCCTTGGATCGACTCCAAGATTCTAAAGTTGATTAGGAAAAAACGATCGTTGTGGCGTACCTTCAGGCGGACTGGGGCTGAAGCTGATTATAAGACCCATAGAGCTTTCTCTAATAAACTTTCCACCACTATTAAGGAGGCTAGAACTAGATATGAGGCGAGTATTGCTAATTCCAAAGATACCAAACACTTTCACAAGCACATTCGCACTCAACTGTCGGGTCCAGTGGGAACTCCACAGGTCAGAGATATTACTGGCTCCGTGACAGACAACAGCGATGTTGTCGCCGACATTTTTGCCGATGTTTTTTCTAAAGTTTTTACGAAAGAATCACGGGACCGGATCCCCGCTGTCCCTGGCCCGCCCAATTCCACTTTTCTCTCGGATATCGATTTTCTTGAGACAGTAGTGTGCGAGAAAATCAGGAAATTGAAGGTGTCTAAGTCTCCAGGGCCGGACCTTATCACAGCCAAGGTTCTCTCAAACTGTGCCGCCGAACTCAGTGTCCCCTTGTCTGTTTTGATGAAGCAGTCGTTTAGGTCGGGGGTTCTACCTCCGGACTGGACATCGGCAATAGTTGCGTCCCATATTTAAAAAAGGTGACAAATTCGACGCTGCAAATTATAGACCTATTACGGCCGTATTCACCAACGCCAGTTAACGTTAACTGTAGGTTAAAATAATTCGTTACTTTAGTTACCTATTGTTATAACAATGTTTTCGTATATTTTAACCTACAGTTAACTTTAACTGGCGTTGGTGAATATGGGCCTAAGTCTAACTTCCCGAGTGGTCAAGGCGATGGAGTCGATAATCTACGACCAGGTGGTTAGATTTCTTCTTGACAGTGATTTAATTCCATTGCAGCAACATGGCTTTCTACCAGGTAAATCTATCCAGTCTAACCTTCTCGCCTGTCTGGCAGATTGGACTAGGGAGGTTGATAATGGCAACTCGGTGGATGTACTGTATTTGAATTTCTCCAAGGCTTTTGATCGGGTTCCTAAGCGACGGCTAATCTCCAAACTACAGCATCTGGGAATATCAGGAAATCTCTTGGCGTGGATCAACGCTTTCTTAAGCGAACGTACTTTTTGTGTAAGGGTGGGCGAGTCATATAGTCGCCCTGTCAGGGTACACAGTGGAGTGCCGCAGGGTTCAGTGCTGGGACCCCTGCTTTTTATAGCCTATACTGCTGACCTTGGATGCATATTGAGATCGCCTTTTGCAATGTATGCTGATGATATCAAAGTATACAACATAAGCAACCAAAGTATGGCATTGGAGCAGGATCTCTTGGCCATTCATGACTGGTCCTGTGACTGGTTACTCCCCTTGAACTCGGATAAATGTGGCGTACTGCACATAGGTAACACTAACCCCAAACATACATATCGCATCAACGGCAAGGAACTGGCCAGTTTTGACAACTATCGTGATCTGGGTGTTACAGTCTCCTTTGATTTGTCTTGGTCCAATCATATTCTAAAAATAACTAAGAAGGCCAACTCCATGCTGTTCCTTCTAAACAATGTCTTCCGCAAAAGTAGTCCCCCAATATTTGTGAAACTGTACAAGACATATGTCAGGCCTGTCTTGGAATATGCGAACTGTGTTTGGACTCCTGTTTTACAGCGGGATATTCAATTGCTTGAGTCGGTTCAACGGAGAGCAACTAGAGTGCCGTTTGGCAGAAGCAGACCCCAGTATACAGCCAGGCTTTCTTTGATGGGCATTCCGAGTTTGTCAGCTAGGCGTGTGAGAGGTGACCTCCTGGTAGTTTTTCGGGCCTTGTCCTCTGAACAATCCCCTATTAGGCATTTGTTTACTCTGCACGAAGGGGGTCGCACACGTGGACACTCTTTGAAACTATTGAAGGACAGGTTTGTGACAACTGCAAGACAGTACTTTCTTACAAATAGAATTTTTGACCAATGGAATTCTCTTCCACCAGAGATTGTCAACTGTAAAACCGCTGATTCCTTTAAAGCAAAATATGACAGTCTCTTAAAGTCTAGACCACCAGATGGACCATAACGCTAAGCGCTGCCTATACCAATAGCGCGGGTATAACAGGCTTCTGCCTCTGCCCGATCGCTGATCATAATAATAATAATAATATTTACTAAATATTAAAATAAAATATTTACTCTCCGGAATATTATTACAACGTAGGTTTATTATGATAAGAAATTATTTGTACAAAATGTATTCTAGGGAGTATTCCATTTTCATAATCTATATACAGCGTGATCAACAAGGACTGAAGCTGTTGGCAGCAAATGACAGCAAAATATTCCCAAAGTATGAATTTTTTTTGTGCGTCAGTGTTGGCACCCGCTGCAAGTTGTGAATGTCAAAAAATTTAGGTTATGTTACGAGTTGGTAGTTTTAAAACACGATACGTACAAAACGACCAAAAACAGTATAAAATATAATTAGCGGTACTTAATAATGGCCCACTGTTTCGATATTCATAAAAGCGACAGGCCGTGCCCGCATGCCCCTCCTGAGAAACAGAAACATGTTTTATGCGTTATTATTTTCGAGCTGAAAGTCTGCGGGATGCAGGGATTAGATCCGGGAAAATTGGTAAGGGTGGAACTTTAATTTCTTCTTTAAAATGGTTAGGCAACTTCCATATGACAAGCCTGTAAAGTAAGGAAAAGGAATGACGGGATTTTTAATGGTAAGGATTATTAGGCCCTGCATTAAACGTGCCCAACAAAGAACTTTGGATGCGTGTGTTTTACATAAGAATCACGCCTGTTTGGAGTGAAAGCTTTCGCACTGACTTTCAAGGGTTTTGTTCCATTCTACCTCGAACATTCTCAACTACATCTTCTGTAAGTGTAGATGTTCTACCAGTAGGTTTTGCAATGCTGCCTAAACGCGACTAAGGTACCGCGCCGCCCAAAGTACCAACTGGCTCGGGGAACATTTGTTGAAATTGGTGCAATGTATCGTCCGTGCTCCGTGGAATACTGCCAACCGTTAGCAGCATCAAAATTTCCAGTCCGAAAGTACGCCATACCAATAAAAATGTCTTGCTCTAGTGTAAAAACCATTTTCATTAATAAATTGATATAAAAATAACACTTGATTTTGAAGTTTAAATTTGCCCGTCAAAATTGACAACTGAAAATGTAATGCTACCAACTTCACTGAAATTTTCATCATGTTGTCATTGTTGCCAACAGCTTCAGTCCTTGTTGATCACTCTGTATTAATACGTGAAGGAAAATCTTTGTACCCCTTTTTAAGCAAATTGCGCGCACGGAGGAGTGTGAGATTTGGCATAGTTAAAGTTTATGTGGAGAAGGAGTGCAGAAAGATAAAATTAAATTAAAATATACAGAATGTCCCCCAAAAAAGAGACAAATCTATAGCTCCCTTATTTATCGGAGGATTTTAATTATCTATACAACAAATTAAATGGTTGTGAATAAGCTATAAAATGGCGTACTAAATTCACGTAAAACCCAAATTGCTTCAAGGTTAAACTGTCAAAATATTTTTTTCAAATACGGACACATACTTTTTTTTAGTAATTCTGATAGAGATTTTTAGTCTGAAAACAATAATGTTTGACATGTGTAACCTCATATAAGAAAAAAATTTAAAAAAATAACACTACATTTTGAAACAAATGACGAGCACCAAGCGAGAAGCTACCAAAATTCATTGCGTTACAATGTAATAAATTAACTAAATTAAGTAAGTTGAAAAAACAAATGACAGATATGTAATAACATTTGGGATTGCACGTACAGAGCACAGTTTAAGCATCGACGATAGTAGCATTTTTTAACTTTTTTTTGTATTTTGGGTAGGTAAGTGTACACTTGTAATACACTATTCTCTTTAGAATAAAGATCTCAATCAGAGATGTTAAAAAAATTATGTGTTTGCATTTGAAAAAATTTTTTTTGACAGTTTAGCCCTGAAGCCCTTGGACCTATATGTGAATTTATTAGGACGTTTTGTAGCCTATTTAGAGCCATTTAATTTGGTGTATAAATAATTAAAATCCTCCGATAAATAAAGGAGTTATGGACTCATCTTCTTGTTCGGGGACACTCCAAGAGGAAGTTTATTTACGAGTAGATTATTCATAAAAAAAAAACTCCTCGGAGTGAAATACAAAATTCTTTGACTATTAGTGGTTTGCCACCACATAAGTTAGTATTGAAAGTTAATTGCACGTTTTACCGATCAGAAACTAAAATGCAAAGGAAGCATTAGTCTACGGAACAAGAATGCGCATCAAGTTTATGCATCGCAATGTTATTGATTGCGAAGTTTTAACTAGAACCGAACGCAATAAGAGAATTTTGATTCCACGTATAAATTTAACATATTCAGGTACTATTTTACCATTTAATTTTCAAAGAAGTCAATTTCCAATTATAGCTGCATTTGCGATGACAATAAATAAGTTTCAAAAACAAACATTCGAAAAAATTGGAATTTTATTCAGGCAACCAGTTTTCAATTGTATGTACGTCGCAGCAAGTAGAGTTCGATCATTCAATGATTTGAGATTTTATATTTCCGAAATAACGGCCACGGGCATTTAGCAAACGATGAAATTTTATTTTAAGTTCAATGGACAACATTATTTTTTTAACCGCCCGGTTTTTTTGTTTCAATAAAAAATATAGGTATAAAAAATACGAAACACGTGTTCTTTATTTCTTTTTTTTTTTTATTAATTTTTTATTTCAATTTTATATACTTTGAAAAAGATAGGCAAATTAACTGTGTAGCCTTGGCGAAACCTGGCCAGTATAGCAATAAAAAACCTAAGAAAATTAAAAAAAAAGCGTTATTGTTTTTTAAATATGGCATAGCCAAACTATACCTCATTTTTCCTATCGTTCGTATTTTTCAAATAACTCGAAAATTAGTGCATAATCACGTATTTGTAAACGCTCGCAGCTGACGTAATAGAACAAAATTCAAAAAAATTATATGCGATAATTTATTATAGAGGCATACTCTTTGATAAAAAAAAAACCTCAGTAAGGTTCAAACTTAAAAATTTAATAAAAACGGTCGACTTTCGACCGCTGGGCGACCTCTAGTCTATATATTAATACGTGAAGGAAAACCTTTGTACTCCTTTTTAAGCAAATTGCGCGGACGGAGGGTTGTGAAATTTGGTATAGTTAAAGTTTATGTGGAGAAGGAGTGCAGAAAGATAAAATTTATGTATAATATACAGGACGTCCCCAAAAAAAGAGACAAATCCATAGCTCCCTTATTTATCGGAGGATTTTAATTATCTATGCACCAAATTAAATGGTTGTGAATAAGGTACAAAATGGCGTACTAAATTCACGTAAAACCGAAAGTGCTTCAAGGTTAAACTGTCAAAATATTTTTTCCAAATACTTACTTTTTTTTTAGTAATTCTGATAGAGATTTTTATTCTGAAAACAACAATGTATGACATGTGTAACCTCATGTAAGAAAAATTTTTTTAAAAATAACACTACATTTTGAAACAAATGACGAGCACCAAGCGAGAAGCTATCAAAATTCATTGCGTTACAATGTAATAAATTAACCAAGTTAAGTTAGTTGGAAAAACAAATGACAAATATAGTCCATTTTTTAATTATAGTCCGATGTATCAATTAAAAAGCAGAACAACTGTCATATTGCTATCTCTTTTCAACATAATGTAAACAAACTATTGAATTCTTGTACGTATTGTATTAAGCGTGTCCCACTATGCATCTCGCTTTAGCATGTGTGATTCGAGCAAGACACGAGTTGTACGTTTATTACATTAGCGACGTCAAATTTTTAGGTTACGTTTTAACCACATTATTTGTGATAGTTTTGTTTAATTTTGCTTGAAATGTCCTCCGTATGATGCCAACGAAAAGCATGTGGACAGATTCATTTACAGAATTTGTAAATTGCAAAAATAATATTGGAATAGCGCGGAAACTTGCAAAACTGGAAGTTAACAGGTAAGGGGGTAAACTAATTCATGGCGTTGCCGAAACAAAATCTAGGAAGAAAGAAAGACAGTCTAATCGTGGTTTTTTAGTGCTGTTTTCAACAATTTTTAATATATCTGACCTATTAGTTGATAAGTATGTAAATTGTTATCAAAAGAGTTCTGAAGGGAGCGGTTTTTTGAAAGACAAAATTAAAACGGAGGAATGAATTTGCAGAAAAACCAACAAAGCACGAAAGAACACAACTCAAAATCTTAAAAATTGAAATTTGTTATGATATCTGTCTCATGTTGCCTAAATAAATTTTCAAATTTTGGTAGAACCATGCACTGCTGTCAAATGTCGAAAGCAGACGCAGGTCATGTCGACTTCTTGATTCGGACTAAGCTCATCGGACTATAATAAAAAAATGGACTATATCTGTGGCGGTCGTGAAAAAGTAGGTAAGTCGAAAATGTTAATTTTTCAGGGCAACGATTCAAAATTCCACATCATTCCTAAAATCCTGTAATTAAATAGAAACTTATTTCTACCTGCATTTGCTTTCAATATAAGTACAGAACCATTGCCATCTCGAACTCCAGGCCTTAAGCCAGACAGCGTGTGACGTCACGAGGAAGGCCAAACGTCAAAATTTGACATTTGTTTACATTTTCAGAAAGTATCAAATACGGTGTTTTAATCATTCTTATGAAAATTGTGAGATAAGCAAAAGCTTGGTGGCAAGTGTATATAAATAATAGTTTCAGTTGATACCAGGGTATTTACTGTTCATAGGACGTCGCAAGAGACGTTGAAACCTGGGAAGTATTTTTATACCCTATCAACATTTTCGTGATTACAAGTCGTTGTAAGGGCAATTTAGTTGAAACTATATTTGCTACACATATAATTAAGACGTAAGCATTAGAATGCAAAGTCCATGCGACATTTTATAGCCGAGGCCATCTATCGGCTTGTGGTAGGTGCAAAATTTCAGAGCCTGCTGTGATTTTTACCTCCTTCCCTAAATTCCATTCTATTTTATTATTCGTTTTAATTACAACACAAATAAAATACTCCCATTATTTTAGGTGTTTCTTTTATTTGTTTTATTTTCAACTTTTTTTACACATTGCTAAAGCTTGATTATAAACTTCATTTTTATATGAAACCACCCTTCTTGTACAATTCACCAATGACAAACAGGTGATTCCCCGTGCTTCTCTATCGTCGCCCCGGGGTCAACTCGTCAACTCTGTGTGTGTCCACACGTGCGCATAGGAGGTGTGTACGTGAACCGCCTCCTAGGACTCAGTGCTGGCAACTGCGCTTCGTAACAAGGCGCCAATTTCGAATTTGCCAAAGAACGTCTAACAATAATAACCTTAGATGTCTTAAAATGGTCTTTATCTTTCGGAAACATAAATATGGAGATATTAATTATTTTATTGATGATACTTACGTGTTCGGCAATTTTTAATTCTGGACTATCCATTTCGAAACCATGAAATTCGTTGATGTCGTAACCAACGTGCAGCATTATCGAGATTTCATCAAAAATTAAAGTAGGTACACAATTTGTCCCAATTCCTTAGTTTTGAAACAGAATTTTTAAAATTTTGAAAATTTTGTATACCATGAGGAATTTGTGAACTGGGTATGGCTTCCTTCGTAAACTTATTATTTGCTAAAAACTTCTTATGTACTTTTTAAGTACAAACAACTAAAGTTCAAACAACAAACCGTGCGAGGATCCAACATGAGTATTGCCCGTCTGCTTCAACATTTCATTGAAACGTTGAACGTACTTAGAAGGATTTGGAAATCTATGCCGCGTTGGATCTAAACGATAACAGATCTTAACACTGCAGACTCTCATCTTTATTTGTGAATTCAAAACTTTTTAACATAAAATGTCAAAAGTGACAAAATTGAAAACATTTGTTTTATTTAAATTCCGACTATACGCCCTCTGGTGGCTTGTAGTAGGTGCGCAAAAACATTTGCACAAAATTTGTAATGTGCTTTGCATTCTATAGTATTTTTATTTTATCTATGGACGTAAGAGGCATTTGTTGTGATTTGGTGTTATTTAAATGATACACAAAGTAAAAATTACGCAAAAACAATAAATACACAAACTTAACCTTACTTGTAAATGACAATTTTCACGTTATTAATGGCCGCGAGTCAAATCTCATTGGGTCAAATTTCCACCAACTTCTGTTATTAAATTCATTTATTTATTTTTATCATTTGTTGGTACCAAACACCACCATACACCATTATTTGTTAAATAAGATTTAAGTGAAGTGTGCTCAATCGTTTTAATTCCATTTTCGAAAAACCTTCCGAAGGTACGGCCTTTCGTTAGAACCTAATTAAACAAAATAAAAAAATAAAACACAACGTAGGACCCATAAATATTTCTTTTCTCATTATTTTTGTTTCGTATTTTTCTGCAAAAATTTCATCCGAGGGAATGCGGCAACCAACAATACACCAAATGAGGGAGGAAAGTTTCATCGAGGAAAAATCAAGGAAGTAGAAACGTTTCAGTACTTATTAGTTTTCAAACAAATACGTATAGCAAAATTTAATCTGCAAACAGAGGAATGAAAAAGTTGAGAAACGACGTAAGAAACAAAAAGGAGACATTACAAAAATTAATAGAAAACTAGAGGTCGCCCAGTGGTCGAAATTCGACCGTTTTCATTAAATTTTTAAGTTTGAACGTTACTGAGATTTTTTTTAAATCAAAGAGTGTACCTCTATAATTATCGCATATAATTTTTTTGAATTTTGTTATATTACGTCATTATGCACTAATTTTCGAGTTATTTGAAAAATACGAACGATAGGAAAAATGAGGTATAGTTTAGCTATGCCATATTTAAAAACAATAACGCGTTTTTTGACAATTCCTTATGTTTTTTATTGCTACTAGAGGTCGCCCAGCGGTCGAAATTCCATGACCAACTTCATTAAACTATGTTATGGCCATTCCAAATGTCGAAAAAAAGTAAACCAATTGACAAGTCGATGATGGACATAGACAACACAGTTTTTGACAATGAAATGGCATATAACATAACCTGATATTTAATTTTTTAAATGTGTGGTTATTCTAAATTTCACTAGATATCGCCACTTCATCTCCATCACATGACCAACTTCATTAAACTATGTTAACGAATTTCTTTTCTAGTACCACAAATTTCCCGAAGAACCTCAAACCATTTAGCTCTAACTCCACTGTCGCTGGGAAATTCAAATAAAGGTTTTTCAGAATTGCCACAAATAATGCATTTAATGAGCATTTTCAGAGTTTTTTGATTGACAAAATTTCAAATTTGACGGCAATTTTACCTTGATGTCTAACAAACAGACGGCACCACTTCATCACTATCCCCATAGACAACACAGTAAACCTATAGAACGCAAACTCCTATGCATTTTCCCCATTTTTTTTTGGAAACGCACCCACCACAAGCCGTCAGGGGACGCTGCTGTTTTATAAAAATAAAAATCGCGGAAACTTATGCCAAAATTTAAAAAATTATATTTTGACATATCAAGTCATAAGTAATAAATTTACTATTGTGCGACTTTGCACCCTGCAAAGGAATTATAAACTATGTGGAACTCGCCATAGATTTCCAAATCCAATTAAATATCCTGGGCGTTTTATGGAATGGATTAAAAAGACGGGTAACAAGCAGTTATCAACTTTGGAGCCTATGAAAGTGTAGATATAACAGCTACACTGTGTGTGGACTTCATTTTACCAGCAAAGACTTCGACACGAACGAATATGGCCGTACCCTCGATACAACTTCCCTCCTTTTCCAGTCCAGACTTACTTCCAGTAATAGTAAAAAAATATGGATAATTATATTTTAACTGAAAACTATTTTTTATAGAATTTTCATCCGATCTACTGATCTACGATATTTCTACTGAAGACGCTATAAGTAAATTGTGTAAATCCTGTTTTATGTAGTAATGAAGATATAAATTCTTATGGAAGTTTCAAAAAGAAAAGCTGAGCATATTTAAAATTATAAAAAGGCAGAATGTTAATCCAAAATTCGGGCTGCAACTAGGGGCTGCAGTGTACCGAAAACGTTACATGCAAAATTCGATGTCAAAATAAAGAGCAAAATTTTGAAGGTGAGGAACCCATAAATCTCTGTTTGTCGCAATTGAGGAAAAGAAATACCAAACCAAAATTTATAAAAATGCAATGGAAATGTATCGAAAAAAAATGAAAATAAAAACTTCAAAATAAATGTAGTCTTTTAATTTCATAAATAAATTATTTGAAAATTAAAATAAATAAAAAAAGCCAGGATATCCAGCTGGCTGTGTCTTATTTTGCACCTACCACAAGCCAGTAGATGGCGTCGGGACACAAAAAACTATGGGAGTTTGCGTTCTATAGGTTTACTGTGTTGTCTATGACTATCCCAAGGTTGGTAGAACTGACTAATTTGTATAATAGGTTGCCTCGTTGAAAATGCGGGGCGGGGGGAAAAGTAACTCGTGACGTAAAATCAACCCAGAAATTTTGGGTGTTCGAATAGAACCCAAGGTTTATAAGCTCCGTGGAGTTTATTGGGTGGCTTTTTGGGCTTTATTCTAGCGAGGGAACACCTAATGCATGATCGACAGACTCTGTCGTAAAAGTTTAGTACACTGTGACGTCACGAGTAACTTTTGCGGGGGGAAAAAATTCAGACTATTGCTTTAAATGGCAACGAGGCAACCTATTATACAAATTAGTCAGTTCTACCAACCTTGCACTATCCCATGGCCAACTTCATCTAGCTTCCGCTGCGCTCCATACGGCCGTCCCATTATGCCAATTTTCATTGTTGAAATTGATTCTACTAACCTCAAAAAATCGTTTGGTAACTAGCCCCAACTAGCGGAGAAAAATGTTAATAACAATGATTGACGTTTCCTTCAAAAGTGTCATGAAGTTTCAAAAAGATATGAAAATCAAACGAAAATATGTAATAGTCTTGTAAAACTGGAAAATATATAACTCGTATCCCACCTCCACCCGGCGGCACGGCAATTTTGCCGGAGTACATACAAAATTACGGATAATACTATCAAGTAATAGTGCAGTGCTTATCAACATAATTACCGGCGTCTCGCCTCCACATTTTGACTTTTTTGTGTTTTATGTTCTGTATCAATGTTAAGGAATTTCCTCACGATGTGACATGAGTATAATAATATACCTTTTTGAATTTCAACCACCAATGTGTTCTCTAAGTCCAAAATTTTTAAATTTTTAAAAAGAGATTGCGGTACTATTCCTGTTGCTGAAATTATAAATGGTAAAATCGAAATTTTTTCTAAACACCAAAGATTTCTCATAGCAACGGATAGTTCTAAATATTTATTAATTTTTGTATTATATGTCTGTGTTATATTGTGTGAATTTGGAACAGCTATATCTAAAAGATATGCTTGCTTTTGTTGTTTATTTAAAATAATAATGTCTGGTCTGTTATGCTGAATGTGAATGTCAGTTAAAACTGTGCGATCAAAATATAATTTGTAATTGTCATTTTCTAAACAACTTTCTGGTTTATAAATGTAATGTGGTTGTGCATCCTTTAATAAATTGAATTTAACTGCTAAATTCATGTGTATAATTTTTGCGAATATATCATGACGTTTTTTATATTCGCTTTGAGCCAAAACGGTGCAAGAAGAAATGATGTGTTCAATGGTTTCCCCTTCAGTTCCGCAAATCCTACATTTATCGATGATCGATTGTAAACCGCATATGTGTTTTTTATAATTTCTTGTATTTATAACACGATCTTGTATTGCAAATATAAAACCCTCAGTCTCAGGATGAATATTTGATTTTTTAAGCCATGCATGAGAAGCTTGAATATTAATTTCTGGCTGTTCTAGCTCTTTAAAATATCTCCCATGTAAAGACTTTTGTTTTATATTTGCTATAGTGTCAGGTATATTTGGCTCAACAATATCTGAAATTACATTATCACTTAAATTTAAAGGTGTGTAACCTTTATCCGCTGAAACCAAAGCATTAAAAAAAGTGTTATCACGAGCTCTATTGAGAAAATAATTTTTTAGTGAAGCAATTTGATTGTGTTGTAGAATTTCTAGATTTGAAAAACCCCTACCACCATTTTCGCGTGGTAAATTAAATCTTTCAATAGCAGATTTGGGGTGATGTTTACAAAATTTTGTAAAGAGAACTCTAGTTTGAATATTTATATTCTGTAAATTAGTTTTGGACCATTTTATAACACCAAAAGAATAGGTCAACAATGGAACAGCATATGTATTAACTGCTTTAATTAAGTTATTACCGTTTAATTTTGATTTTAAAATAGATTTAATTCTTAAATAAAATTGTTTTTCTAAATTTTCTTTTATAATTGAATGTTGAATATGATTTGATTGATTAATACCTAAATATTTATAAAATTCTCCTTTATTTAAATTTTTAATGATTTCTCCTTCTTTAGTTATATATTCTAAATTTTCGTAATGACCACGACATATTGATTGCGTTTTACACTTATCAATACCAAAACTCATGCCAATATCATTTGAGAAATTTTCAGTTATTGTTAGTAAAGATAAAATGTGATTCTTTTTAGATGCATAAAGTTTTATGTCATCCATATAAAGAAGGTGATTTAATTTGGATAGTGTGGTATTATTAACTCTAATATTGAAACCATATCCAGTGCTATTTAATAGATTTGTCAAAGGATTGATGGCTAGACAAAACCATAAAGGACTTAAAGAATCTCCTTGATAAATTCCCCGTTTAATTTGAATAGGCTCGGATTTTAATTTAGTATTGTTTATTGATAAATTTAAAGTAGTTTTCCAAAATGTCATAACATGGGATAAAAAGTTAATCAAATCCAAATTAATTTTATAAATTTTAAGAATTTTAATTAACCATGAATGTGGTACTGAATCATAGGCTTTTTTGTAGTCTATGAATGCGGTACAAATATTTCTATTATTTTTTCTAGCTTGTTCCATTATTACCGTATCTATTATGAGTTGTTCTTTACAACCAAAACACTCCTTAACACAACCTTTTTGTTCTTCATTAAGTATATTTAATTTTTGACAATGGTCGTAAATTACTACTTTAATGCAAGATGTCATAATTTTATAAATTGTAGGCAGACATGTGATTGGCCTATATTTTGATGGATTTTTAGTATCGGAATCTTTTGGTTTCAGATATGTTATACCATGGGCCAAAAACTCTGGAAATGTGTTAGGTTCCCTAATAAATCCGTTAAAGTGATCAAGTAAGCATTTATGAATACAAGTAAATTTTTTTAACCAAAAGTTATGAATTTGGTCACCTCCAGGGGATTTCCAATTATGTGAACTATTAATATTTTTAACTAAAATTTCAAGGCTAATTTGAATATGATGTGGATTATTACAATCTGGTATCTCATTTTCTAAATTAGGAATCCATTCTGCCTGATTATTAAATTGAACTTCATTTGACCATATGTTTGACCAGAATTCTTTAATTTCATTTATATTTGGTAGACCATTATTATTTTGAGTTTTATTATCTGCTAAATTTTTGTAAAACAACTTCTCATTATTTCTAAATAGTTTATTTTCAAATTTCCGTTGTTTATTATTTTTATATCTTTTTAATCGTTTAGAATAAATATTCAATTTTTGTAATAATAGTTATTTATTATACAAGACGATAAAATTTTATTTTATTTTCGAGAGCGGTTTAAGCCTCGAGGCGTAAGCCGAGAGGCTAATACGCTCGAGAAGATAATGGTGAATTTTATCGTCGTGTACAATACAAAATTTTATTCCATCCTCCATTACTTCGATTGAATTACTGAATTATTTTGATTATGACAATTATAAACGTCAAAAAAATTCAACAATCAAAAAAACGTCAAAAACAGAAAAACAACAATGGATGTTAAACATTAGAAACTCAAAGCGGGGGCTGTTGGCATGGGAGTCGGTTACCGAGATAATTTGTTTATCAACAAAGTTAAAAGCAGTTTCGTGAAAGCGTCGTGAAAGTGTTTCATTTTTGAGGAAATAATGGCCCAATCTTTCCTTAATGAAGATGAATTGTATGTTCCTGAAGATATTATTAAAGAAGCCAGATCTGTTATTGAAAATTTATTGCCGCGAAAATCTGTATCGTTGTATGAAAAAGAATACAATATTTTCTGTGCCTGGAGGAAAAGCAGAAACATAAAAGGTGTATCAGAAGAAGTCCTGCTATCGTACTTCGCAGAAAAGGTAAAAAAGTATAAGGCTTCAACATTGTGGAGTTGTTATTCAAAGTTGAAGAGTACCTTACTGATCAAGGAACAAGTAGACATATCAAAGTAAGAAGAATGATTATTTTGAATATTATAATTAAAACGTTTATTTTTTTAGAGACGGTGGCTGGAAATCGAATTCGGTTGTAGAAGGCTACATTGATGAATCAGTTGAAAATAAGAAGGAAATTTGTAACAGAATTTTGATGGGAACAAGCAGCACAAAGAATTGTCAAGGATTTTCAAACGAATTACCTGGTTGCAGTGGCGCTAACCTCATCAAAAGTGAGGATGTCGTTAACTTCATCAAAAGCAAAGATGTCGTTAACGAGAATACTGTCAAATGTGGTGGAAAAGTGTTTAAAAAGTGCACATTTAATTTTTATTAACAATGTTATTTCCGGTTATTTCAATTCAGACGTTTGTAATTTTGATTAAAAAAGAATAAAGAAACTTGTGAAAATGTAATTATTTTATTTTTCTAGACGATAAAACTTCATTTTACCATGAAGAAAACAGTAGATAAAATACCATTTTATCGTTTAGGATGGAATAAAGTGTCTTTAATTTCTATTAGTGTTTCATTATATTCATTATATTTTAAACAATGTATTCTGTTTTTATTTAAAATCGATTTAATACAGTTATTTAGATGATTAGAATTTATACCTTTTAAATATTGAGTTATTCTACCTAAATCTCGTCTGATATTGTTAATGCGTTTATTTAGTCTTCGTTCCCATTTTGGTAATTCTTTAGCTTTTATATTATTTGTCTGGTTAATAATAAAAAATTATTAACTAGTAGGAGAGAAATTCTACTTCTGGGTTCAGTGCGTGACCCAATAATGACGCCTTCTAAGACTAGTAGTAAAAAAACAATATTTTATTTAAAAAGTAGAAATTACGTCAAAACGGGTGGAAATAGGCATACACAATGTTAATAGAAGTGGCTTTAAAATTAAATTTTACATTTATATCTAGTGTCAGAAATGGTAGTTGCCATTTAAAAAAATGAAGTTTTTGACATTTTTTGATTATCATTTTGAAAAATTGCAGCATGCGTATGAAACATTAAAAAAATGTCACTAATGGCGCAAAAGATCGACCAAATCTTTAGAAATTCAATTTAAAAAAATCAATTATTTATTTGCGAAAAAGATGACATTAGGTCAAAAATGATAACAGATAAGTGGGACAAAAGGACGTTCTAAACTCAAAATTCAACGTAGAATCCAAATATGAAATCAAAAAGGGGCCCCCTTTCCATAAAATCAAAAAACAAAGATGGCGTCGATTTCCGGTATTTCCGGAAGTGCTGTCACTTTGAAAAAAATATCAAAGTTGCCAATATTTGTTCAAAAGTACCTGATTAATATTCTATTGTACTTCCCTTTTGAACAAAAATTGGAAAAATAAAACTTTTATTTTTTCGAGATAAAGCTGTTTTTTTAAGAAATGTCTTTTCATTTACATTTTAATATTTTACATAATCATCCTCACCATATTTCAAAATGAATGTCAACCATTTATATTTTTTATTTGAAGAAAACATGATGAAAAGTTTGAACCTTCAGACCCATATACCTATCTTTGTAAAGACCTCCCCTATATTTTTTTTTATTTTTTTGAGATTTCTTAGATTTTTCCCTACAAGACCCCCGACTTGGAATACGTTAATTTTGCGACACCCTGTATATCGGGTGTTCATTTAAATTTCCGGTCAAAGTTGGCGTTCAAGAGTTCGATTGTGGACGCACTGCGGATTACGGATCATGGATCAGCTATTTAAATCTTACGTTTTTACACGAGTGGTGCGTTCACAATCGACTGTTCAACGCTAACTTTGAGGATGGATTTAAATAAACGCACGAGCAGCATTACAGTCGTTAGTTGAGGGTCATTTCTCCCTTTTGCACAGTTTTCAAAATTATTTTTTTAAACCTAAACTTGCAATTTAAGAAATAGCTTTATGCGGCCACTTCTTTTATAGTAAATTAATAAATAAATTTGTTTCACAGTCTAGGACTGGTTTACAAATCTATGAGGGGCATGATGACCAACTCAATAGACCGGGACCAATGGCTTAACGAGATAGAATAAAGCTTTTTTTTAAATTTCTCCCTGGGTCGGAATCGAACCCGCGACCCTCGCGTGCCTGAGCCGAGTTTAATAAGACGCTTTATTATCACATGAGTGTGTGTGAGTGTGATAATACGTCTTATTAAACGAGTCAGTGTAATATACGACAGTGATTTACATCTAGTTACCTTTGCATTACCCTTCTAAAAATACGAAATGCCGCTCTACAAAAAAAAGAAAGCCTAACCTCAAAATATATATCCAAATTCCAAATGTGATTTATTGCGAAGGGATGATATGAATGCAAAGTTGAGATTGAAATTAAAAAGGTGCTAACAAAAGCAAATCACAGCTAGTGTTGAAAGTGGCCACCAACGTTTGTTAATTCAATTTTGTAAATTGTAACAATTGTCAATTCGATTGATGACATTTATTGACAGAACTAATAGTTCGGCACTTCAAAAAAAAAGTAGAGCGGTACAGGAAAATTTACATGAGCAAAAATTCCAAAGGTAACTAGATGTAAATCATTTTATTCCACACTGTATTTTATACTAATCCCTGAAATTTCGGCTGCTCAAGCTTTCATAGTAGACTAGGGACTTTCGCGTAGGTTGGCAACAGACATTTTTCACAAAAATGTATGGTTATATTTACTAAATTTACCTCGTAGCTTCATTCGTTGCCTTGACGCCTGACGTCAAACAGCTGATGTTGCCAATATAACAAAAGCTAAAAGTTACCAAAGATAGTTTAATAATATGATTCATTATTAAACTGTTTTCGATATAATAGTGAGCCCATTTGTAACGCAAAGTAAGTAGATAATAGTATATTATGTTATGAGGAGCAAAAATGAAGTTTTATGTGCTGCGGCTGGTAAATTGGCTGCCGAACGCAGTGAGTTTATTAGAACGATAGTTAGGCGATGCCGCAATTTTGCCTCTAAACATTTTAAAACTGGCGCCAAATGACGGTGAATGTAAGTATCTAATTACCCACTGAGCGTCTACCTTACTCTCCCCAAAATTTTGTTGTTTTTGGCTTTGGTTATCTTAAATTGAATGAATTCTTCAGAGAACACTTCAACGAATTTCGGAACTATATTTGACAGGAAAAGATAACCACGCTGATTGCGTTTAATTTAAATAATTCTGTTCAGAAGGACAGTTCTATTTGGACCTTATTGGAAACACGCGTCGTCATTCTGGTGAATGAGGATCAATTTTTCTCTTTAAGTACGAAGATGTGAAGAGAGACCTGAGCAAAGTTATTAGAGGAGTGTCAAGATTTTTGGATCTACTTTTCAGTGGTGAGCAAGTCGCTGTGTTGAGTCACCATCTCAGTTTCGAATCAATGAGGAAAAATCCAGCGGTCACTTAAGAAGATTGATCCGAAATTTGCTTCTGGCGAAGGTAAATTTATGAGGACAGAGATTGTTGATGATCATAAAACCATCATGCTGACGGAGAAGAGAAATAATGTAATAAACATGTGTTATCCATTTTTGTTAAATACAGTTCTCCCATTCAAATCTTGTAGTTTTCTGTAATTGGTTTCGAGTAATTACTTGTGACAATGACAAATAAGAAAGTGTCCCCATAGGAAATAAGCTATAGGATTTAAATCAGGTGGTGTTGAAGGCCATTCAATTGTGTCGCTTCTGCCATTCTATTAACCAGGAAATGGAGTGACGAAAAATTGTCCAGTAACAGCAGCATGATGTGGAGGAGCTCCATATTATTGAAAATGTCTTTAGTCTTTATAACTATTTACATTTTGAATATTTAATAACCTCATGTTATGTAAACAGTAACACAATTATGGAATTGTTGTAAACATAATTTAAAGTGCTTTGAGATAAAATCTCACCAGATTACACCTGTTTGTATCTTACTGTCAAAGTGTAAAATCAGTTAATCCGCGAAATCTCACAGATATTAATAATTTGGTAATGTTTTCATCATCTTTAATCACTTCAATCATCTTTGTGATATTTATATCAAAAGATATCATTAAAAAAAAAGATATCTACATCGATGCGATTTAATAATTAATTAGGTACTCGTGACAGTGACAAATGAGACTGTTTGTAAATAGAATATTTGGGTTCTTAATGCTAAGAAATTATAGATATTTAACGCTATTTCTCAATTAGCAAGTTCGTTTCTGATCAAGTTGTTAAAAACCAGATCAGGCAATCCTGATATCTAAACGTAAACAAAATTAAAATGACAAAACCAAGTTTATTTATTATTATTGTTGTAAGTTACAGTTCCACCTATTCAAATGTTCAATAAGCAAGTTTAATTTTTTATAAGAAAAATTTTTTCTTTAGTTTCAATCTTCTGCAGCAGGTGCAATTGTTTCAGCAGACATTCTATTTAGAATGCAGTATTTACTGCACAATAACTTCTACATCCAACACTACACTCCTAAAAACCAACGGGGATTACCTATAAATAAAAAAAAAGTGTGTCGTAAAAACGCACGATAGAAGTGAAACTTTTATATTACAGGGAAACATTGTAATTATTCATCAATCACTTTTAAATAGCATATTCACAACAAAATTGTATATTTTTATGAAGAAAATAAATTATAAACAACGATAACACTAAACAATATCGAAATGCGTAACTCATTGTTCATTTTTAAGCCTCCAAATTAAAAGAGAGGATATTATTGATAAATGCCGTGAGTGTGACAAAGACAGAAGTATACACAATTTTAAGGGATGTTTGTATCGTGTCAAACAGATTAACTTACATTTAAGTGAGATGGAAATATTGGCGCAACCGTTGTGCGAGACACTGCTCCCACTCGACCCGACAGTGTTTACCCCCACCACTTTTCGTCACACAAAAAGGTTGCCGATCAGAAATTCAAAACCCTCCCATAAAAAGTTTCACTTCAATAACCTCTTTTCCCTGTTCATTGCGTTTGTTGCAACCCTAGTATCTTGCCCGAAGGCTCACTCATGTCTCTCATCGGACACCATTTCCTTGATTTTGTTGTCACCCTCTAGGTGCGCTATCTGCGTCCCCGTTTTGTTCTGCCAGAAGGCACCACAAGGAAATCTTGTATCAAAAAATTGTCTAGCACCAGCAAGATAATATAGAGAAGCTCCATATTGCTGAAAGTGAGGATAACCTTCGTTACGGTTTTGATCATTTTATATTCTTTGAGTTGTCATGCAGAGCGAAGTATTTATCATTGTACCGATGCTAATGATTTACATTTAGAACATTTTATAACCTCATGTTATCTAGACAGTATAAAAATTATGGTATTGTTGAAAACAGAATGTAAATTGCGTTAAAATAAAATTTCACTAGGTGACAGTTCCTAAATACATTGGGCCGTATGATTTCCCATTCGTTAAGCCTTTCATTAGCTAAATAATTAATTAGACAAAGTGAGAGTATATGCCAAGCACTATGTTAGACAGAGGCAAAACAATTTAACGACGTTCTTTAACTTTCATCATACGGTCCATTGTTTCTATCTTACTGTCAACATGTAAAATCAGTTAATCCGCGAAATGACTAGGTAATCTGCAGAATGTCCACATTAGGCATTTCGCAGATTGGTTGACATGTTTTAGTTAGACAGTTTGCTAAATGTTGCCGAGCTCAGACAGTCTGGAAACTGACAAGATGCCATCTTCACTGTGATTCCTGTCTTTCTAGCTACCACCTACTTTGTTTTTAACCCATTGGAAATAATCGTAATAAAAATATATATCAACTGCATCGATCATATCAAAAGATATCATATCATATTTATTATGGATTATTCACATTTATTTTGAACTCAAACGGCTCATTATCGCTATCAGGTTTATTTCTACCGAAATATGCATTGATCGAATCTCATAAAGTGATATGTAAGATTTTGTACGTCACTCGGGAGAAAAGTAGTATTACAGTGTCGATGTGGTTACCAATATCTACGCCTCGAGTGTAATTCTTTTACTCTCTTTATAGGTAAATAACTACATAACTCTTACCGATTAATAATTTTATATACAGGGTGTTTTCGAAGTTGAGGCGTTCCTTGTAACACGAGGTACTATACATTATTCTTAAGAATTGTTGCCTAAATCTTCCTAGCAAAATGTTTGTATTAACGGAGATAATTGATCGTAAATTTTTATTGTTTTCTAAAATTTTGAGTCCGGTCCTGTCTATTTCTCCGCTGTACTAGATTAATAACTGACGTAGCCCAGGATGGTGTCTTTCTGGAAATCGCTCTGCGTACTCTCTGGATGCCGCAGCTGCATTCTGATAACGTGATAACATTGCCCATACATTAGCAACATATCTGTGAGCTCATTATTTTCGTAATGATAAAGCCATTCCGACTAATTAGATGACAACTCTGACTTATTGTACCTATCTTCATTGCCGTACATTCTTTACTGAGGTGATTTGGCTAAAACTCTTTAGAACAACGCATACTACCACATGTTAAAAGGAACGCCTCAACTTTGAAAACACCCTGTATGATACATAATGAACAAATTGTAATTCTTTAGTTGAACAATTAATAAATTATTTGTATTTTAGATAGATACTCATCGGGATTGCAGATAAAAAACACATAAAATGAGCATTTGCAGAAAGTTATTAAAAATACGGAACCGCAAACATGGACAATAGAGATGACCGTAACAAAATTTCTAACGAAATGGAGCAATACTGTGACAACAAAGAGAAGTTGAAAGTGGATGAACAAATTAAGTTTCAGCAAAAATGTACTAAACGAGTTAAGCGGCAACATTTCTCCTGGAGTATTACAAATTATGAGCATAATGAGGAAGCTCGAAACTTCCGGAGAAAGAGTGCTACTCATGAAAATCAGAAAGGAGTTTCGATGGTATTTTTTTTACATTTACCTTATCTTAAAATGTTAGTGAAAGCGAAGTTGAAGATGCACAAATAAATTAAGTTGCAGAAAAAATGTACTAAACGAGTGAAGCGACAACACACCCCTTGGAGTGTTACAAGTTATGAGCATAATGAGGAAGCTCGAAACTTCCGGAGAAAGAGTGCTACTCATGAAAATCAGAAAGGAGTTTCTATGGTATTTTTTTTACATTTACCTTATCTTAAAATGTTAGTGAAAGCGAAGTTGAAGATGCACAAATAAATTAAGTTGCAGAAAAAATGTACTAAACGAGTGAAGCGACAACACACCCCTTGGAGTGTTACAAGTTATGAGCATATTGAAGAAGCTCGAAACTTACAGAGCAGGAGTGCTACTCATGAAAAGCATAAAGAAGTTTCTATGGTAAGATTTTTTTTTCATTTATATTATCTTAAAAGTTGGGTGAAAACAAGTTGAAGGTTCAATATATGTAGTTATTTACAAATCGAGAACACATTCTTCGCGCATGAGTGCATTATTTGAGGCACCAGCGACGAAGCAGCGAGTGCTTCATTGCCGCGAACGTGCCGAACACGTCTTCTCGCATCGAAGTTTGTACAATATTTTTTAAAACGAACATTATGTCTGATTTGTCGTGTACCCTTTGTGCATAGATGGCGCTTGTCCACGCGCTTGCCAAAGTGTCAATCGAATTAATAGCGATTTTTTTTTCACTCTTTCAAAATTTTCAACATCCAAATTGGAGAACTGGCGTTTTGTAAACCAGACCAAGTCAAATTATTTTCAGAATGCTCAAAAAGGCGAGTGCTTTTTGGACGATTTTGAAGCACTAGTGCGCGAAATCGATGTTCGCAGTTGACTGTTGCGGTCGCGAAATGTCATTTTGAAGGTAGTGAGTTCAGAAACAAATTAACTTGCAGGAAAAATATATTAAACGAGTGAAACTACAACATTCCTCCTGGAGTATTACAAATTATGAGCATGATGAGGGAGCTCGAAACTTACAGAGGAAGAGGAGTGCTACACGTGGAAAGCAGAAAGAAGTTTCTAAGGTAAAATATATGTTTGTATAATTTAACTACTAGATCTTTGAAAGACATGGAAGAAATAGTAAATGAAACAAGGAAACATGTTTTATGTAGCGATATATTTTGACAAATATTAATTACGTGTAGTAACTACCATTCAAAGAATTTGTGACCAAACATGCTTTAACATTTTATTCCGATCATAATCTTACTTTTATTTTACACAATTTGGAATTCAGTTCAGTTAAATTTTGTAAATGTACCTAATTATGTAACGTAGTTAAAAATTATGTGATTTTTATTTAAACTTCAGTTTGCGACTGAGAAGTCCTTTGATTCTTCAAGTCAGCTCCGCTTTGATACTTACAAAAAAAGAGCTGAAAGCACAGATCTCGGCAAAGACTATGAAAAACTGATGTGTGCTCTATTCGCTTTGAAATTCAGCACAAGTGATATTGTGGCTGATTTCGAGATGAAAACCAACAGTGACGATTGTGGAGACTTCGACGACGTAGCCCTAAAAGTGACTTTTGTGGATGGAGAATCGCAAATGTTTCTCTTGCAACTGAAACATTCTAAAAATACCAAAGATGTTACCACCGAAAAGCTTGCGGCGAAAAATGGCGACTTCAGCTTACTGAAGTATATAAAATCTATTCGAACATTTGGAAACGCTGAAAATGTTAGTTTTATTTTATACACAAATGCGCCGACAAGTGTCAAAAATAATTCAAAAATTTGTCTTCAAAATAAAGACAATATAATTGAAGAGGTCGTTGTGAAGGAACTGCGGGGCTTGGATCCTAAGAAACTTCTAATGAACAGAAATAAAATCAGGTCTAAGAAGGAGGGAACAAAAGTTTTTAAGTTTGAATTAAATCAGAGTAATGGATTACTTAAACGTCGTGATGATCCTTTGAAAAGTTTTTATTTCTTTACCCATCAAACCAACACGACAGGAGCACAGTTGTTAATCAACGCTATGTTGAGAGAAGAGTGTGGAATTAACGATGCTGCTTGCTCTTCTAGTTTTATCCAGTTCATGGAAACGTGGTGGTCTGGTAACTTTATCCTGACTAAATACGACGTGGTAACAAAATTGGCTGAGTTGATGCTCACGCCTTTTATACAAACGATATCAGACAGAAAGTGTAACGAAAAATCAAAACTTCTTCGAGAAGCAATTATGAAATTTGACATGACGATTGTTAGAGATACGAATGAAGAGGTTATCGCTAACATCTGGAATGAGACTGCAAGTGATGATGAAATCAGTTTGGCATCGCTCAAATATAGATTGCGTCCTAAGGGGATTAAGGATTTATCTCCAAAGGAAAGAAGTAAAGTTTTGTGGCATTTAAACAAAGTTCCCTTGATCGTGAAAGCGGAAGATTGTCATAAAGAACAAGTTAAACACGCTGTCAGACTCCTCGAGAAAGTTGAAAAGAAAAAAGTGATATTATTGATAAACGCAGCGAGAGGAGAGTTTCCAGGATGGAATATTTTCCAAGATCTTTCGGATATACAAAATGAAGGTGTCTACACAGATATCGTTAAACATTTTGCCATGTCTCTTCAAGGTCGACAATCAATTTTTTTGGACCAGTTACTCAACTTTGCTCATGAAAATTGTAAAACTTTTGAAACTACAGAACTTATTAAAATGACACAAGAAGTTATTCAAATCGGTAGAAAGCAGGAGGAAGCGTTTGAAAATTACATTCCTAGAAGCGTTTCTACGATTACTTTAGACATAATGAAAATGCCAGAGTTTTGTAAGAAAACAGGTTCTCTCCTAATCATTTGTGACGTTTCTCAAGCTTGGAATGAAGAAATTCGACAGTTGGATTTGCACGTGATGGAGCTTGACCAGTACTTGGAACTGGAAGAGAAAAGGAAATTAAGCAAATTTGATGTTTTGCTAACGAGTAATGAATGGCCTCAAGTTGAGTTCAATAACATTTGTGAAAAAACCAAAAGGAACGTGCATTTGCTCCAAGTTTTCAATGACAAAAGTTGTACTTCAGTTCTAAGCAAGGAAAAGAGATTTTTGTTGGAAACGATGAAATCTGAAAGAGTACGTGTCGATGAAATGGAAATTTTCACATATCTCGACCATCCTCTGAATGTCATTTGCTCACCACCCGGAATGGGTAAGAGCACGCTGATGTCTCGCTTGACCAGCATCTGTCCATCCAGTTACTGGAGTGTCTGTGTAAATTTGATCAATCACCAAAGAGTCTTTAAGAAGAAATGTGTGCCCGAAGAAATACTGCACCAGTTTCTTCAAGACGTGGAAGATCCATTAGTGGTTAAGATTCGTTCGATGCTTTTACAAAATAAAAGGATATATTTTTTTCTCGACGGATTGGACGAAATAGATAGTGACTGTATTCCGCTCGCTTTGGAGTTTATTAAATACATCTTTTCGTTAGGCCATCGCGTGTGGATTACTTCACGTGAAAATCTGGAGCAAACACTGTTGGAAGAGCTAAACATATTTCCCATAAAAATTGAAGAGCTGACAGAAGAGCAGCAGAAGACATACATTCAAAAACGTCTACAGAATATCTACCAAGAAGATGAAGTTGACCAAATTACCAATAAAATATACGAAAGCGTGGATATCGTTAACAGTCGACACTTGTTAGGAGTCCCTTTACAGTTGTTCATGGTTACAGAAAATTTTCGCAACAATAAAGATTTATGGAGAGAACCCGATCAAGAAATTTTTGTGTTGACGAAAATGTATAAAATATTTTTCCAAGGAAAGAAGAAGCATCAACTTCGAAAAGTGAGAGTGCACGAACACGAGGACCAGATCGGATTTGATTTTGATCTGTATCTGGAACAATACGAACTGCCAGCACTGAAGTCTTGTCTTGACACCACGACCTTCGACAAGTTAGAGATAAATTTGGGAAAGAGTCAAATCTTCTTGGAAAAATTAAAAACCGGAGATCCGTTGGGAATAGTCAGTGGAGTGACCGACGATAATCAAGTCATCTTCACCCACCAGACTTACGCAGAGTATTTTGCGTGTGCGTGGCTGAAGAACAATCTGGACAAGGTTTCGCTGCTGCAAGATGACTTGTTTACCAAAAAAAATCAAAACCTGAAGGTCCTATTCGATATCATGTTAGAGGAAAATAGTGCACTTCACTTGGCTGTAATCTATAGAAATACTGATTTAATTTTAAACCATTTGGACAAAACTGAAGTGAAAGATGATGGTGGTCGAAGTCCACTTCACTTGTTGTGCGCTTATGGCGTCGAACATCCTCTTCTGTGCAGACATGTTGACTGTTTCTCTTTCTGGCACACAACTAATTACCATTGTACTGAAGAAATCATCCAAGAGGTACCGAGTACACAGTACAGAGAAATATTCAAAATGTTGTCACATTGTGATGTATTTCAAAACGACAACGTTTTTCAGTGGAACTGTCTTGACTACGCCATTCGACATCACAACTTGTTTGCTGTAGATAAACTTTTAGAAAGATTTGGAGACTCGATCAGCCTTGAACAATTATTCAAACACTATGGCATTATCACACTTGCGTATTATTCGGCACAGATGGGTTATGCAAATCTATTACGTACTGCCATTACAAAAGACTCAAAAGCTCTATCTGTGAAAATTGGAACATGCAATTTGACATTGTTGCACGCGGCCATTATTAAAATTAAAATGGATAAATTCGGACAAACTTTAATGGAGGAAAGCATAAAAGTGATGACAACGTTAATAGAATGCGGTTTAGATGTAAATGAACAATGTATATGCAAGAGAACCGCGTTGCATTTTGCTTCTGCACTTGATGACGATGTGATCGTTAAACTCTTACTGGAACGAGGAGCAAATGTCAATTTGATTGATTACGTTGGACGGAACGCACTACATTATGCTCTCAGAAATGCTAAAGTAAAGACGAGCATAGTAAAACTCTTGATAGATAAAGGGATAGATGCGGAACCCAAAGATTACGATGGAGATACTCCATTACGTCTTTGTTGCAGAAAGGGACATTACGATGCCTTGATAATTTTACTAGAAAATGGTACTAGTACAAACGCTAAAAATTGTGCACTTCACGATGCCATTTTCAAGGGAAATTACGATTGTATAAAAGTACTTCTTGATCACGGTGCTGAAATTAATGCTGTTGATGATTTCGGTACCACTGCTTTACATGCAGCTTTCGCAAGAGGACTCTCCCCTGATGTTGAGTTGATTCAGTTGTTGTTAAATCACGATTGTGACGCCAATAAACGAGATGAAAACCAAAAAACTGCTCTAGATTATGCTGCAAGATCTATTAGATCTCATCGAGTTCTGAATTTGCCACTAGATGTTAGAGCACACGATCAGTTGATGTCTACTAACGTAACTAATGTAACGTTTCTTCATTACTCTATATACGAGGGCAATTGTTTTGCTGTAGAAGAATTTCTAAACATTGGACTAGATCTGGATAAAATGGATGTCAACAACGAAGAATATCCTTTGTACTTTGCAGTCGAAAATCAACACCTTTGCAGAGATCTGTTATTGAAAATGACTGAGTTTATACGGGATTGTAAGAAAAAAAGAAATTTCGGAAGAAAGCGAATTGTTGAACTTTTAGAGGAATATTTCTCAAAAGGCTATTCCTTCGATCGTGTAAGTGTTATTTACCAATTTGCATTTTTTGTTTTTGTTTTTTTCTTTAAAAGTTACAGTACTTACAAAATACAGGATTATTAATATTATTATAAATGATTGTAGTCCAAGTAGGCGTAAAAAATTTATGGTTGCCGCTCCATATAAAAAACATCAAAA
Source organism: Tenebrio molitor (assembly GCF_963966145.1). Taxonomy (NCBI): domain Eukaryota; kingdom Metazoa; phylum Arthropoda; class Insecta; order Coleoptera; family Tenebrionidae; genus Tenebrio; species Tenebrio molitor. Next base: position 18,398,071 of record NC_091053.1, on the reverse strand, counting down.
TGATGTGAATAAGTGAGTACATACCGTTCCCACAGAGGAGTTAAATTGGGTGCAAAACAACTCAACATTTTTAGAATTGGTTGCAAAACAACTCAATATTTTTGGATTCAATCAATTAAAAAAAAAAAAATCTCATCACCGCACTTTTCACCTAACAAATGACAGTGGCAGCGACAAAAATTGACAGTTCAAATGAAAGAGGCAAAAATTTAATAACATGGGCATAGTCTGCTTCGACTACAATCATTTAGAATAACCCTGTAGAAAGCGATGTCTGTGTAATGGTATATGTATTTAAAGTCGTTCAAGAATCCCAAAGTTAGATTGCCTATTGCCCTATTGTTAAGGTACTAAATACCTTAAAAAAGGAAGCCGATAACCAAATAGGTCCATCTTTGGCCTGGGGTATTCAGGAGGACAATCCAATTTTAAGGTTTATTTTCATTGTTGTTGATTAGTCCTAATTATTAGTGATCAGGTATAGATTTATTAGAAAAACACATTTTTAGGTAGGTTTGAACTGTGACTTTCTCACTAAGAAGTGTCAAATAATAATCTTCTCATTATTGAATATAAGTGCCATATAACCTTAGGATTTTTGGACGACTATACATACGTATAATTGGTATAATGTCCAGTTTGTTTTAATCATGAAATCGATCAGATCTGCACAAAAATTATTCCACTGTTAAAAATAAGTCAAGCTGTTAATTTTCTGTTTGAATAATATTTTTAACAAATACTTTTTGAATAAAGTTTGCAGATTGATTTAATTAAAATTTCATTGATAATACCTTCAGCTATTTTTTATTCTTTTCCTCAAGAGTATGACGATATTGTGATGAGATATCTATGTCAAGAATGTTGTAACTTTCATGTCTTGCGCTTCTACATTGTGCTGATACAATAATTTTTTACAAGTAAATAAGTTTACATTTTCTAGGTACCGTTTCAAGCCTATTTCGATTCATTCACCTAAGCTCTGACCTAAGATGCGACTGGCAACATTGTGTAAATTTGAAATTAAACTGAGATGAAATTGAGGTTATGTGGAAATGAGGAATGTCATCCACCTAGCCAACCAACAAACACAAATGCGAATAACACAATGATTTCGTGACGTTCTTAAGAGAAATTGTTAAATTTAATTTACAAATATGTATTATGCGTAGGTAAACTCGAACTTGCGTGGCTCCGATGACATTTGAGAATGACAGATGGTAGGTGCAATCTAGTCAACCAGAAAAAATTAAATTCACTAATTCCAAATTTAGTACAATTTTATTTTTGCTAACATAATGCAACAGATGATGTTTCTTTCCTTATTATTATTGAATAAGTCATCTAACAGACTACTGTCCAAATAAAAGTTGACTAAAACAGGAAAAACAAAAAAAACAGAAACAAAACAAAACATGAACAGAATTCAGCAACAGTCAGCTACAGTTATTACTGCTGTCCCATGTCGGGAGATAACACTGAATAAAAACCATGTCTAATGTATATCAAGCAAGCCGATGCAATCGATCCAAATTACACAATATAACAACCAGTATACTCGGAAGTGGCATAGCATGAAGATCACAAATATCATTAAAACAGTTAAACATGGAACACATCCTGAACGAAGGAGAATTATTCCAAAACAGTTTATTACTGCTTTAATTTAATGTTTATATTGTTCAATACAATTACATAATTTGTTAATAAATTAGTTTGTGTATGTGTAGTTATTAATATTAAATTTCTGTTAATAGTAGTTTATTTGACGAGATTGTGTGTAAATTGGGCATTTTTTGGCACGCGTGGACCATTTTAAAACGCGAGTGAAACGAGCGTTTTAAAGGCCCACGAGTGCCAAAAAAGGCCCAATTTACACACGAACGAGTTGAATACAACGTTTTTTTGTTCGACGAACCCCTTAAAGGCTCCAAATCGCTTAAAACCTTTAAAATTAGCTTGACGTTTCGTTTTGACAAGCTGTGACATTTATCAAAATCCATTCACGTAGGAGAAAATTCTCAAATTCTGACAGTGTCGAACAAAAAAATTTGTTAATTATATCGCGCGTTCAAATGAATTCCTGGGCTGGGAGGGCGTTGGAAACCGTCAATTGTTGTGTGTTTTTAAAGTGTAGATTAATCGGAGCATATTGACAGCTAACCTAAAATTTAGGACCAAAAAGATCTTTCTTTTTTCTTTCTTTGCAATGTTTTACATTAAAAATAGAATAAACGTAACGATTCCTATTCACGAAGCAAATATCTAACGGCACCCTTTGGTGAAAACAAACATGTTCAATTATGTCCCAATTAAATATAAACAAATGTCATTCGTTTCAAACGGCGGGAAATTCAAACTTTACACTGTTCTGAACGGTTTAATTTTTCCGACGCTTACTCAGCCCAGGATTTCATTTGAACGCCCGATATTTGTCGGGGCGTAGAGCCACCCCCCTCCTTTCAGAACGAGAACCACCCCTGCGTGGGTGAATGAGAGACATTTGAGACGACAGTACCGAGATGGACTCAGGGTAGAACAGTCACAGTCACAAGTCAATAAGTCATTTATCCAACATCTCGCGTACGGTCGTACGGTCCAAACAATTGTACATAAATGTAAATAAACGTTTTACACAAAACGATACGGTGTGTCAGTTCACGCGCGCCTACAATCAAAACAGTGAAGCCTCCATTAGGCTGAGCAAACCCAGGAGCCCCATCTGGTTCCGAACAACCCCTGGAGCCCCCATTAGGCCCCAAACAATATTTTTACACTAGTTTTTACCCGCGGCTTCGCCCGCAAATTTTTTACGTGATTATTTCCTTCATGTGTCTAGCAACCAATTGCGTGACAAATATTGACCAATCAAAACGAGAAAACAAAAAATAACCCGGTAAAATTTCTCTAAAATGCACACTGTGCAATAATCGGATAAAAAATGTCGGTACCTGATTTTTTTTTTTTTTAATTATTTTGAATAAAAAGGATTGGAAATAATGCGTTTGTTTTCATTCTATTCAGGAAATAATCAGCCGTATACCCCTCGTGCAAAATTTTAATATCGGCAAATTCTTTGCTAATGAACTCAAACATCCATAAATTATTCGGTCAGAAGACTAATTATTATCAAATAAAAGCCCTCGACTTCGTCCCGTGCTCTTATTTGATAATAATTGGTCTTCTGACCTCATTTATGGATATTTTCGTTCATTAGCAAAACATTTTCCGATAAAAAAATTTGCACTTGAGATATAATAGGTAGGTATGTGAAAATATAATACATTGAATACTGAGCCAATCATTGCTTCTCAAATTTAAAATATTGACCAATAGGACCTTGTACGTAGTGACAATAAGCGACTAACTATCGCTTTGAAAACCCGAAGCGACAAGGACTGAATGCACATTAGAAAGAGACAGATAAATAACCAGCCCTAATAACCAGCTTTAAAAGCTAGTTGAATGGTTTTGTTAAATGTGACGTCATAGTTATCTGTCAGAAACGCCAAAATGCTTTAACCATTAACCATATGATAATCGTTATACGTGATTAAACCGCCGAAATTTGCCTAAAGTAAACCATTTGGGACAGTGTAATGACTGTAATGTTTGAATTTCCCGCCGTTTGACACGAATGACATTTGTTTATGTTTAATCGGCACCTAATTGAACATGCTTGTTTTTCAGCAAAGGATTCTCTTAGATATTTGCTTCGAGAATAGGAATCGTTAGTTATTCTATTTTTAATGTAAAACATTGCAAAGAACAAAAAACAGAACGATTTTTTTGTTTATAAATTTCAGATTAGCTGTCAACATGCAACAACAAAAAAGCAAAACAATTGACGGGGTCCAACGCCTTCCCAGCCCAGGATTTCATTTGAACGCCCGCTACATTCGACGATTGACATGGGGAAAATAAAATGTTAGGTTAGGTCTTGTCTTGTGCTGTTCTTTCCGATTGTGCCATTGAAAGATAAACGAATTGTACGAAAGTTTATAAGATAATTAATCAACTTAAGTACTATTGGGGACAAATTACTTTGGTCGTCAATATCATTTGAGTGGTATAAAGTTGTAAATCAAGCATTAGGATGGTTAATCTTATTTTTTACTACTGTCAACCATTGTCACTGTCAGACTCATCATTGCAAAATGTTAAATACCGAAAAATGGACCACTGAATGAGAAATTCCGAGGAAAAATTTAAAAGGTTTCCACAAGGCGGTTTGGCTGATGGACAATCCCTCAGAAACGCGGGAGACAATTCTAAATTTTTGACAAGAAAAAACTCACATTCATTTATAGTCACCCGGTATTATGTTATAATAAAAATTATTTGACACATCTAAATTTTCTAGACGTATTTATCATTCAGAAAGAGAAAAGATACATTTTTAGAATATAAAAACCGATAGATACAAAATAATTTTTAGGTGTAAAATCTATGGATTCCATAATAATTAAAGAAAGTTATTGGTTTGATTAATATGGTTCTGTGTACAATCTGTCACATCTATCACCAATTACAATCAGCTGTTCGTGATTCGTGTCAATTAAAAGTGAGCAAGGAAGATAAAGGTAAATTCTACAAATCATATAATGTATTTATTCTCAGGCAGATCCTCTAGATACTTTGACCGAGGACCAAAAAGAAATTATTAAAGAAGACAAGAAATGGAAATATGGAAATTGAACTATGAATAATTGAATATGAACACAAACTTCTCAAGCAAGAATATGAAAGCAAAATGCAAAGTTTAAAAAACGACATTGGAAAATAAAAATACACAGAAAGGAGAACGCGATTCGCTGCATTTGCAAAGAGCGATTTATGCGAACTTAAGAATTTTTTTGTCGCAAATGTAATAAGTGAATAACATTTTATCATAGGATGTGTGATTCAGCCACGAACTTTTTAAATAAAGATGGACTGCTAATCTCATGCAGTGAAAACCACGAGTGAAAATGACCCTCACAAGGGTCCGCCATGATAGGCACAATCTTGCCGCAACCATGGCGCGCTTTTTGAGTTTTTTTTAATTATATTTATATATATTATATTTTTTATTATATTGGAAAATGCCCATTAAATATTAGCATCCTTTATTTAACTTTTATCAAGTAGGTTTTGATTTTGGTAACTTTGTAATATAAAAAAACGACCCAACTATAAAGTTGTCCATTGATATTTATGTGAAAACAGATAAATCTTTAATACCGAGCGATCCAAAAGTCTTTCTATCAAGTGAGCCATGACATTATTATAACTACATCATAAAATTTAAAAAAATGTGAAATTAAAAATATCAAAGGATACGGACAGACTAATAATAGAGTGCCGTGACAACTGTCTAAATGTCAATAAATTCGCTCTCTAATAAAAACGCGCCAAATGTTGTTGCAAGTGCTTCCCTGCAATCCAATGGTGCTACAGAAGTTAGAAAACGCAAAAAATGGACTATGGAAATGAATTTTCATTATACGGGAATATTTTCGGATCACGAAACTACAGGATGTTGTGAGTACTTACAGGCTTGATTTATTTAAAGCGTTCCAAAGTAAGTACCCCCAGTTTCCTATTACTATTCAAAATTTAGCTGACCAGAGGAGAGCCATTATGAAGAAAAACTATATTCCTTCGGCAATTTTAGAAAAGATCAAAAATGATGTAAAGTTAGAATTGTCAATTAATTATTCTGACAATAATGAAGTTTCTAATAATTTACTCCAAAATTCTGTTGAACCGCAAAGTTTACAAAGTTTATCTAATCATAATGACTCTTTCTGTCCAATTCTCGATTCACCAAACACCATACAAACAGACATACATAATTTAGACTTGAGTTATAATGATATACATGTTATTAATCAAAATTTTTACTACCATCAAAATTTTAAAGAACAAATTGAAGATGAATTTAATAGAACTCTGAACGAATTTGAACATAGAGAACCATTTAATAGACCACTATTACCTAAACAACAAAGCTCCAAAAAATTCTTTGCAATGATTGAAATTTTAAATCAATTCATTTTACCTAAATTTGTAAATAACACCACAAGTTTTAAAAAATTACACAGTATTATATATAGTGGAGCTTTAACAATTATCAGATTAAATAGATCAAAAGAAATTGGCCAGACAAATAATATAAAAGCGAAAGAATTACCAAAATGGGAACAGAGACTAAATAAACGTATTAATAATATCAGACGAGATTTAGGTAGAATAACTCAATATTTAAAAGGTATAAATTCTAATCATCTAAATAATTGTATTCAATCCATTTTAAATAACAACCGAATACATTGTTTAAAATATAATGAATATAATAAAACATTAATAGAAATCAAAGACACTTTATTACAGAAGTTAAATATTTATTCTAAACGACTTAAAAGATATAAAAATAATAAACAACGGAAATTTGAAAACAAACTATTTAGAAATAATGAGAAGTTGTTTTACAAAAATTTAACAGATAATAAAACTCAAACTAATAATGGTACACCAAATATAAACGAAATTAAAGAATTCTGGTCAAACGTATGGTCAAATGAAGTTCAATTTAATAATGAGGCAGAATGGATTCCTCATTTAGAAAATGATCTACCAGATAGTAATAATCGACATCATATTCAAATTAGCCTTGAAATTTTAGTTAAAAATATTAATAGTTCACATAATTGGAAATCCCCTGGAGGTGACCAAATTCATAACTTTTGGTTAAAAAAATTTACTTGTATTCATAAATGCTTACTTGATCACTTTAACGGATTTATTAGGGAACCTAACACATTTCCAGAGTTTTTGGCCCATGGTATAACATATCTGAAACCAAAAGATTCCGATACTAAAAATCCATCAAAATATAGGCCAATCACATGTCTACCTACAATTTATAAAATTATGACATCTTGCATTAAAGTAATAATTTACGACCATCGTCAAAAATTAAATATACTTAATGAAGAACAAAAAGGTTGTGTTAAAGAGTGTTTTGGTTGTAAAGAACAACTCATAATAGATACGGTAATAATGGAACAAGCTAGAAAAAATAATAGAAATATTTATACCGCATTCATAGACTACAAAAAAGCCTATGATTCAGTACCACATTCATGGTTAATTAAAATTCTTAAAATTTATAAAATTAATTTGGATTTGATTAACTTTTTATCACATGTCATGACATTTTGGAGAACTACTTTAAATTTATCAATAAACAATACTAAATTAAAATCCGAGCCTATTCAAATTAAACGGGGAATTTATCAAGGAGATTCTTTAAGTCCTTTATGGTTTTGTCTAGCCATTAATCCTTTGTCTAATCTATTAAATAGCACTGGATATGGTTTCAATATTAGACTTAATAATACCACACTATCCAAATTAAATCACCTTCTTTATATGGATGACATAAAACTTTATGCATCAAAAAAGAATCACATTTTATCTTTAGTAACAATAACAGAAAATTTCTCAAATGATATTGGGATGAGTTTTGGTATTGATAAGTGTAAAATGCAATCAGTATGTCGCGGTCATTACGAACATTTAGAATATATAACTCAAGAAAGAGAAATCATTAAAAATTTAAATAAAGGAGAATTTTATAAATATTTAGGTATTAATCAATCAAATCATATTCAACATTCAATTATAAAAGAAAATTTAGAAAAGCAATTTTATTCAAGAATTAAATCTATTTTAAAATCAAAATTAAACGGTAATAATTTAATTAAAGCAGTTAATACATATGCTGTTCCATTACTGACCTATTCTTTCGGTGTTATAGAATGGTCCAAAACTAATTTACAGAACATAAACATTAAAGCTAGAGTTCTTTTTACCAAATTTAGTAAACACCATCCTAAATCTGCTATTGAAAGATTTAATTTACCACGCGAAAATGGTGGTAGGGGTTTTTCAAATCTAGAAATACTGCTAAAAAATCAAATTGCTTCACTAAAAAATTATTTCCTCAATAGAGCTCGTGATAACACCTTTTTTAATGCTTTGGTTTCAGCCGATAAAGGCTACACACCTTTAAATTTATGTGATAATATAATTTCAGATATTGTTAAGCCAAATATACCTGACACTATAGCAAATATAAAACAGAAGTCTTTACATGGGAGATACTTTAAAGAACTGGAACAACCAGAAGTTAATATTCAGACCTCTCATGCATGGCTTAAAAAATCAAATATTCACCCTGAGACGGAGGGTTTTATATTTGCAATACAAGATCGTGTTATAAATACAAGAAATTATAAAAAACACATATGCGGTTTACAATCGATAATTGATAAATGTAGGATTTGCGGAACTGAAGGGGAAACAATTGAACACATCATTTCTTCTTGCACCGTTTTGGCTCAAAGCGAATATAAAAAACGTCACGATATATTCGCTAAAATTATACACATGAATTTAGCTGTTAAATTCAATTTATTAAAGAATACACAACCACATTATAGTTATACACCAGAAAGTTGTTTGGAAAATGACAGTTACAAGTTATATTTTGATAGAACAATTTTAACTGACATTCATATTAAACATAACAGACCAGGCATTATAATTTTAAATAAACAACAAAAGCAAGCATATCTTTTAGATATAGCTGTTCCAAATTCACATAATATAACACAGACATATAACACAAAAATTAATAAATATTTAGAGCTCTCCGTTGCTATGAGAAATCTTTGGTGTTTAGAAAAAATTTCGATTTTACCACTTGTAATTTCAGCAACGTAATCTCTTTTTAAAAATTTAAAAATTCTGGATTTAGATAACACATTGGTAGTTGAAATTCAAAAAGGTATATTATTATACTCATGTCACATCGTGAGGAAGTTCCTCAACATTGACACAGAACATAATACACAACAAAGTCAAAATGCGGAGGCGAGACGCCGGTAGTTATGTTGATAAGCACTGCACTATTACTTGATAGTAATATCCGTAATAGTGTATGTACTCCGGCAAAATTGCCGTGCCGCCGGGTGGAGGTGGGATAGTTAAGTATAGTAGTTTATTTGACGAGTTCTTGTGTAAATTGGGATTTTTTGGCACGAGTGGGCCAGTTTAAAACGCGAGTGAAACGAGCGTTTTAAAGGCCCACGAGTGCCAAAAAAGCCCAATTGACACACGAACGAGTTGAATACAACGTTTTTTTGTTCGACGAGCTCCTTAAAGGCTCCAAATCGCTTAAAATCTTTAAAATTAGCTTGACGTTTCTTTTTGACAAGTGGTGACTTTTATCAAAATCCGTTCACATAGGAGGAAATTCTCAAATTCTGACAGTGTCGAACAAAAAAACATATTTTTAATTTTCATTTAAATATGCGCCAAATATGCTGCAGCCCAACGGCATTCGTTTCCACTGTCCATGACCCACTTGATAGAAAGAGTTTTGGATCGCACGGTACTACAGGGTTATTATAAATGATTGTAGTCGAAGCAGGCCATGCCCATGTTATGACATTTTTACCGCTTTCATGTGAACTGTCAATTTTTGTCGCTGTCACTGTCATTTTTTAGGTGAAAAGTGCGGTGATTAGAATTTTATTTTTTTTTTTTTAAATTAACGATTGAATCCGAAAATATTGAGTTGTTTTGCAACCAATTCTAAAAATATTGTATACTCACTTATTCACATCATTTTGATTTTTTTTTATGGAGCGGCAACAATACATTTTACATTGTTTTTACGTCTACTTGGACTACAATCATTTATAATAACCCTGTATAGTGCAAATAGATGTACGTTTCGCGTCATAACATGGCGGCACCCACGAAATAGTGTTACCATAGTAGACGTCCCTTTTAACAGTAAATCCTGTCATTAATTTTATAAGAAAAATATTACAATATTGGATAATTTTGACAAACTTGAGCGACAAAGAGTAGCAAATAGAGAACGACAAAGACGTAGGCAGAAACAAGGAAACCAAGAAGAAAGAGATCCAAAATGAGCGTAGAAGAATTATCAGCAAAGTGATAGTGAAATAGAGACACATAGAGAAAGAAGCCGTTTGTCACAGGAAAGAAGAAGAGCAGAGATGTCAGATACTCAGATAATAATGAATTACTCGTGTAAGCACGGGTCGTTCCAGTTCCACTGGTCTGAATAAAACCACAGACACTATACCACCCGTATTACGTCTGTTTGGTTACAAAGTTGCCTAGTCTACGTCACTTTCGACTAAATTCGTGTGGGGAACACACGTGTGAACATGTCGCAGATAGTAGTTTCTTGCCAACTTATCAAACGGCGAGGCAAAAATTCACTATCATGGCGGACCCATACAGGCCTAGGGGGGTAATTAGCAATCCATCTTTATTTAAGAAGTATATAGATACGTGGATAGATACATATAAGAAGTCAGTTTATTTAATAAAGTTTTCAGTTGTTCCAATATACTTAAATTTGGGCAATGAATATTGAAAGTACTAAAACTAAAATCAAATGGAGCAGATGTTGTACACGAATGTAACGATACGGATGTTTTCGGTTATTTTTCAAAACTCGGTATACCGAACACTAGAAATACCCAATGGGCGAGCAATTTCGTCAAGGCTTCTGGTACCATCTTCTTCAACAGTATTTAGAATTGCTTCTTCATACGCGCAGTCATGGGAGGACCACCAGACTCTTTTCGATTTGATAGAACTTCACTTGTCTCGTGCGTCCTTGCAATCGCTCGCAGTATTACCTTGTGATCAGGGTGATTTCTGTCCGGAAAATACCCTCGCGGCCTCCGTGGCGTTACGTCCACATTCTCCAAAAATTATAATCATTTCGAGATAATCAGCGGCTGAATACATGATTATGGGCACATTAAAACTTTTTGACTTCACTCTATTAAATTTAATTTGACAGTTATTTTTCAAAAAACTCAAAACGTTTAAAGAAGATTTGCTTTCTTATTAAAGCCTAGTAACGTAAAAGTACGACACACACCTTGAGGGCGCTTGTTTCTGATTGGTTATAAAGTCACTAGATATATATATACCGGGTGATCAAGAAGGACTGTTTAAGTTGGCAGTACAATTGAGAAAATTTTGTAATTCGGTTATTTATAACATACAACTGGATATGTTTTGTTGGTTTATTTGACAAATATCTGATATAGGTATAGCATTAACAACGACAAGCCACCAACAACCGGAATTTACTCCTGTTATACGATTTAAAATACGATCCAGTGTTACTAAATTAAACAGTCCTTCTTGATCACCCCGTATATACAGGGTTTCCCAAAAATGGCGTACTAACTACTTACTACCGTATCCAGGATGTTTAAATGTACACGAAAAAAATATGGAAAAAATTTTTCAGACAAAAAAATAAATTTTTATTATTATTATTATTAATGGTAATACAATGTAAACAAAGATGTACTCGTACAATATTACCATGCAATGTTACCGTAGTGGATTTAAAATAATTTTTTCGATTTCCAAAGCTTCTAAATTCTCTATTATGCAGGATTAGATATTGGTAGTGAGTAATCTTGTACTTTGTGATAATATGTACGATTAGAAGTAGCTGTCATGACAATTAAATAAAAAAAATTTGAAATAATTTACCTGTTAAATGCCACTTTCAAAGACTGCCAAATCAGCAAATAAGTCCAATAGAATTTTTTTAACATTTTTCTGACGTTTACGGTAGTCTCTTCTACACCGTAGTGCACCGTTAGTACGCCATTTTTGGGACACCCTGTATATATCTAGTGACTTTAATTGGTTAACTTGTCTTTGTCTTTTTTTGAATACATTTCATGCTAGATTTTATTTTCTTTGCAATTACAAATCTTAATGCCGTCTCGCGTTTCCTCATTTTCCCTAAGGCGCGAGTTGTGAAAGACCCTGTACCGGGTGTCCCATCACTTGTGTCCCGTAGGAAAATGACTTTAAAACTAAATTATATTTATATGAAGGTATTATAGATGCATAAATACTGTTTACCGCCACAAATATTAGGTATTACTTTTTTGTTAAAATTAATTACCTAGGTGCAGCAGGCAAAAAACTATCACTTTAAAAATTAAATTTTGTTCGTTGCAGTTCAAATTTAGTATACTTTATGAAAAAATGATAGAGAAATAAAATCCGTGATTAGAATTTAATTAAAAGGTTTTGATGTAAAGATATTTGGTTTATTTAATTTGGAGTGTTTTACTTTATGAAAATTTATGGCAGACAAAGTTAAGTTTGTGGTTGTCTTGTCCCCAATTTATAGTACCAATATTTTTGAGGGCGGCTTAAGCCGAAGTGCAGGTACCTAGGCCCCCAGTCTGGCCAGATGGTGTCCAGAATTTGCTTAAGGTATTTTCAACCTTATTGCTACATGACATAAGGGTTAGTAAACAACTAGAGGTAATTAGCTTGTCACTTATTAGTCATTACCTGCAAGTTTTCCTGTAATTATTTTTTCACTTCAAATGCACAGTATTTTTTTGGATATCGAAGAGTTAACTTCGTGAAGAAAAAAGTGTAGTTTTGGTTCAGTTATAAAATAAGTGTCTTTTCCGAAATGCCTTTTAATTATTCATTGGAGGAAAAAGTGGATATGATCCTCATCTACGGGGAAGCTCACCAAAATGCAGTCGTTGCCGAAAGACTTTACGCGGAAAGATTTCCATTGCGAAATCATCCTCAAAAAAAGATTTTTAAACGTCTTGTGGAAGGACTCAAAGAAACAGGAAGTTTGAAACCGAAAACCAAGGATGTCGTCAACAAACCCATCACCAACGAATTAAACAAGGCATTTGTGTTAAATTACGCTGATAAGAATAATCATATTGGCATACGAGGAATCAGCAGCGAAACTGGCATCAGCAAATCATCTGTGGGAAGGATCTTGCAACAACATAAGTATCATCCGTACCATCTTGAATTGCATCAAGAACTCCACGGGGATGATTTTGAAAACAGAGTTGCGTTTTGCGAATGGGCCCAAGGAAGATTACGCGAGGATAGAATGTTTTTCAAAAATGTTTTATTCACGGACGAATCGTCATTTAAAAGTAACGGTCATGTGAATAGGCACAATATGCATTATTGGTCGCCTGTGAACCCGCATTGGATGCTTGAACAAAAAATACAAAATCGCTGGTCATTAAATGTTTGGGGTGGCATTATAAATAATAGATTGATAGGACCGTTCTTTTTCCATCAAAATTTGACAGGGGAAATCTACGCAAATTTCCTGGAAAATGAGTTGGATGACTTATTAGAAAATGTACCACTGAATCAAATAGCAAACATGTGGTTTCAGCAAGATGGAGCTCCGCCACATTTTGCACTGGTTGCACGTGCAGTTGTGGATGAGAAATATCCTAATCGGTGGATTGGGCGAGGAGGTCCTGTAACGTGGCCGCCTCGTTCTCCCGATTTAACACCTATGGATTTTTTCACGTGGGGCAGAGTGAAAGATATTGTGTACAGGACAACTCCAACAACACCTGAAGACATGAGACAACGAATTATACAAGCGTTTCGCTCGATAAACGAATCGAATCAAGCTGCTACAGTTCAAGATTCATTCGAAGAAAGGCTTGAAGCGTGCTTAGAGCAAGCTGGGCATCATTTTGAACATTTGTTAAATGTTGTTACACAGTCTAGGACTGGTTTACAAATCTATGAGGGGCGTGATGACCAACTCAATAGACCGGGACCAATGGCTTAACGTGACTTCCGAATCACGAGATAGAATATAGCCTTTTTTTTTTCTCGCCCTGGGTCGGAATCGAACCCGCGACCCTCGCGTCCCTGAGCCGAAATGGACTCCCTTAGGCTATATTCTGCCTGTTATAGTTGTTACTTTTTTATGTACTATTATTATTATCAATTACATATTCAAAACAACTACTCATTAAAGAATTCGTGGTACGTATTTGTTTTATTTTTTAAATGACATCAATTTGTTGAAATGTCATCCATATCAGGTAGACATCATTCAGAGGGTTCCAGCGGTATAGCTGCCTGTGTTACGGCCGGCAACCCCTCATAAATCTTCGTAAATTGTGGACAGGAGTAATAACCACAAACTTAACTTTGTCTGCCATAAATTTTCATAAAGTAAAACACTCCAAATTAAATAAACCAAATATCTTTACATCAAAACATTTTAATTAAATTCTAATCACGGATTTTATTTCTCTATCATTTTTTCATAAAGTATACTAAATTTGAACTGCAGCGAACAAAATTTAATTTTTAAAGTGATAGTTTTTTGCCTGCTGCACCTAGGTAATTAATTTTAACAAAAAAGTAATACCCAATTTTTGTGGCGGTGAACAGTATTTATGCATCTATAATACCTTCATATAAATATAATTTAGTTTTAAAGTCATTTTCCTACGGGACACTAGTGATGGGACACCCGGTATATACATGAATAAGACACCAAAAGTAGTAGAGAAAAAAAAATCACTGGCAAACCTTTTACTTGTAAAATAATGTATACTATAGTCTATTTTTTCCTGGTAGGCGCGTGCGTGCGCATCTCCGAAAGGTAGAATCACATAGCTAAGATTTTTAGCAGGATGCAGGAATTGTTAGTATTTTTGGTTGCATATTATCTAGGGGGATCAGTATTTGTGGTTGCATATTAAAACTCATGTTCATGATTTAATTTTTGTATAATTTGTAAAATGTAAACAAAAAAGTTTATGAATAAACTCGTGGAAAAATTGATAACAAATATTAAATGTACATTTTTTATTTTTATTTAATACATACAGGAGTTAAATTGGGTACAAAACAACTCCATACTTTTGGATTCAATCGTTAATTTCAAATAAAATAAAATAAAATAAAATAATCATCACCTAAAAATAATTACAGTGACATCGACAAAAATTGACAGTTCACATGAAAGCGGCAAAAATTTCATAACATGGACATGGCCTGCTTCGACTACAATCATTTATAATGACCATGTATCTTGCAAGAGAAAAGGAAAAGGCTTAATTTACACAGTATCAATTGAAGGAATTCTGTTTGCAGAGAAAAATGAGTGCACTGTTTTTCGAATGAGATATTTTTGATGTTCATCCAATTGAATCATACATTTCCTATCTGGTTTTTTCGGTGCCTGTAATTGCCCACACTTCTTTTCTTCCGCCAAGTATCGTTGAATGGTTCTAAATCCACAACCTTGAACACAAAGTAATTAAGCTGTGATACAACAAAAAAAAATAATCAGAAAACAATACCAGTATAATCTGCAGTTTTTTCCATTTGAGCCGTCTTGGTTAACTCGGCAAAATCCTTGGACATCCCACGAAATACTTTAACGATCATTTCTTTCTCGGCTTGTGAGAAATTTGCTATAAATACGCATTAATAAAAAACTGTTACTTGCTGTTAGCATAAATCCAACTTACGCCGTTTATTTGGTGATCGAAATTGACACATCTTGTTGACATATAAGAACTTCTTAACCTCTAAGAACTGTTTTTTTTTAATAAATAAATGGACCCAACACAAAATAAACAAAAAAACACACACAAAACACGAAAGGAAAATTAAGACACGATGAAACAAAAATGGCAGCTTGGACCTGATTGACAGTACAGAACACTGCAATATTGCACATTTCTCTAGTGTAAGTAGAAAAATAAAGTAGCCAATAGGAAAGTCGCATTCCGTTGCAGGATTTTCTAAATGCGCACGCACGCGCCTACCAGGAAAAAATAGACTATAATATCGCTTCTCTCATGGCTAAGTTTAATGATTTTTCAATGGAAATAGCTAACTCTAAACCTAATATAATTGCTTTGACTGAAACATGGCTTAATTCTGATACAGGTGTCCCCAAAAAAGAAGACGAGTCCATAACTCCGTTATTTATCTGTACACCAAATTAAATGGTTGTTGATAGGCTACAAAATGGCCTAATAAATTCAAGTATAGCCCCATGGGCTTCAAGGGTAAACTGTCAAAATATTTTTTTTCAAATGGAACTACATTTTTTTTTTTTAGTAGTTCTGTTAGAGATTTTTATTCTAAAAACAACAATGCATCACAAGTATACACTTAAATACCAAAAATTCAGAAAAAAAAATGTAAAAAAACGCTACTATCGTCTATGTTCCATTTTGCGCTAAACATTGGCGGCATATCTGCGCAATCCCACATATTATTATTTGTCATTTGCTTTTCCAGCTACCTTAATTTGATTATTACATTGTAACGCAATGCATTTTGATAGCTTTTCGCTTGGTGCTCGTCATTTGTTTCAAAAGTTATTGTTATTTTTTTTATGTGAAGTTATACTTCTGATACATTGTTGTTTTCAGAATTAAAATTTCTATCAGAATTACTAAAAAAAAGTATGTAATCCCATTTGAAAAAAAAAATTTGACAGTTTAGTCTTAAAGTCCTTGGAGCTATACTTGAATTTATTAAGCTGTTTTGTAGCCTATTAACAACCATTTAATTTGGTGTATAGATAATTAAAATCCTCCGATAAATAAGGGAGCTATGGACTCGTCTTTTTTTTTGGGGGACACCCTGTATAAGTAATAATATGATTGTATTAAACAACTACAAACTTTTTCGAAAAGATAGAATAAATGGCAGAGGAGGAGGCGTATGTGTACAGGCTGATTCACGTAGCCCGTTCATTAGAAACTTTCTGATTTCCCCAAATCATATTAATATGAAAATTGGTAGTTGACTATAATCATTGACTATAAAAACATTAAGACTTGCAACCTTATGGGAACAAAATACGCCCGAAAATCCGCCTGGCACTGGGATGGCGACACCAACGCAAATCCGCCTGGTTTTTGTCGGCTCCGCTCGTGAATTCGTTTTCATTTG
The DNA here is from genome assembly GCF_963966145.1 of Tenebrio molitor. Taxonomy (NCBI): domain Eukaryota; kingdom Metazoa; phylum Arthropoda; class Insecta; order Coleoptera; family Tenebrionidae; genus Tenebrio; species Tenebrio molitor. The sequence continues at coordinate 18,381,214 of NC_091053.1, read as the reverse complement.
TCTTTCTACCGTCGTACGATGCATTTCTAGTAATGTGCTCGGCGCTCAAATATTCTATAATATAAAAATGAATCGCCGTTCGTTAGTCTCGCTAAAACTCAAAAACGGCTTGACCAATTTGAATATTTATTTTTTTCTTTTGTTCGCTTTAATACAGGGGTGGTTTAAAAAGAAAAAAAAAATAGAAAAGTTGCCCGGAAAATTCGAAAATTATGATTAACAGATTCCATAAAAATATAATTCAAAAATTACATTATAATAATTCGAAAAATAAACTTCGAATTTTGTCGTCTCAATAATTCTACAGTGAAATGGAAGCTTCATTTTACGATGTTCTACAGATACTCGAAATATTATTAAATAAAAATACATTACAATTCGATTTGTTTCTTATTTTATTCTAGAAATTTTTACGTGAAGTAATTAGATATTATCATAGACTGAAATCCCAAAATCATCAGTTTTTTTTTCAACAAGCACTAAATACAAATTCCTGGCTGCCACTTTTCACAGAAATTGTAAGGAAATTATTACAAGACGCATATTGGAGTAAAATCGGACTGAAATTATGACTTTTAGTGACTCCAAGGTATAACTAAATGAGACCTATACTATCTTGTAGAGGACATTTTGGGGTATAAGGAATGGTCATCTACAACTTTTTTTAATAGGACCGAACTTTGAAAACGGCCTTTATACGTAGTTGAGGTGTAATCCGAGAAACTACGTTTCTCGTAACATTTAACGCTGTGTTAATTCAACTATTGAAGCTATAATTATAATTTTCTGTATATTTGTAGTAAAAAGTACAGCGCTTCCAATAGTGAATCGAAAATTTCGCAAATATCGATAGTTTTGAAAAAAAAAATTAATAAATTTAGATTAATCAAAAATGCGCATCGTAAACTTCACTCTGCTGGGACCTATGTGAAATGTTGAAAATTTCGATACACATGCAGCGAGTCAAATATAACTAAGGTATTGTAAAAGTTTTTAAAACAAGAATAAAGTCAGTAGCCCGTATACCGTATACCGTGATGTTTTGTTATTATTCTGTATGTTTGCACTTAGGAAAGATGAAAGAAAACTTCAGTATAGCAGGGGTACTATTGGGGACAAATTATTTTGGTCGTCAAAGTCAGTTGACTGACATAAAGTTGTAAAGCAAGCATTAGGACCGTTAACCTTATTTTTTACTATTGTCAACCACTGTCACTGTCGAACTCATCATTGCAAAATGTTAAATACCGAAAAATGGACAACTGAAGGAGATATTCCTAGGAGGAAAAATTGAAAATGTTTCCACAAGGCAATTTGGCCCATGGACAATCCCCCAGAAACAAGGGAGATGATTCTAAATTTGTGAATGGGTGGAAGGTGCCATATTTTTGACAAGAGAAAAGTCAATAATTTGAAATTGTCATCACTATTGACTTAACGTTAATGCTTGGTTTACATTAATTTGTTTTGAAGTGACAGAAGAATGACGACCAAAGTATTTTGTCCCCAATAGTAATATATTAGGTTTTATTAATACAGGGTATTTCAAGAGTGATAATGTGCCCGATGGATTTAAAAATGCAACGCACAATACATTTTCGAATTTCCGAAAAAAGCTGGCTACAGAAATGAAAATATCCAACTTTTTTCGGAAATGGCTAAAACAAACAAGAGATTATTTAATATTTAATGCATGAACAAAAATTACCTCTGTATCATTTTCGATGTTTGTAATGTCACTTAAAGTGTTCATTATGCTAGATTCTTGAGGCACGCACTCACTTCACAAATTCAAAGAAATCAACAAAAATCGCAACGGAGGAGATCAAAACAGCAACACGATCAAAACTAATAACTTTTAAAACCAGAGGAACGCAAAACAAAGCTCTAAAGATGAAAAATCGCAAATCTAAATGCTTAAATCACTTGACAGCACTGACAATTTCAAATTTGAAACGTCATATAATTTATTTTTTTGTTCGACACTGTCAGAATTTGAGAATTTTCTCCTGTGTGAACGAATTTTGATGAATTTGACAACTTGTCAAAACGAACCGTCAAGCTAATTTTAAAGATTTTCAACCATTTGGAGCCTTTGCGGGGGCTCGTCGAACAAAAAAACGTTGTATTCAACTCGTTCTTGTGTAATTTGCGCTTTTTTGGCACTCGTGGACTGGCCCACTCATACCAAAAAAAGCCCAAATTACACACGAACTCGTTAAATAAATAACTATTTCGCGTGTGTTTTATAACAACCAATGAGAATCAGTGGCGCGAATGCTTCAAGATATTACCAACACAATCTATGATACTCTCTTAATATTTTAATGTTATGGTTTGGGGATTTTGTTATCTAAGGATATTTAAAAAAATGCATTCTATCAGTGGACGTAGCTACCAGCGATGCATTTTTTAACGTTTTAAAATCGGCAAAAAAAACAGCATACAATGTCCTTCTGAAAAATCTAGAAACATTTCAAGAGTTAGGGAAGTTAAACTCGATGTCTATGACCGAGGCTGTTAAAATTTCTACTAAAATCGCACTGGCTTTTTAAAAAAATAAAACTGAGACCATTAACATATTAAACCAACTGAGGTATAAGCTGACTACAACCTCCAATATGTCTGCTAAAAAATTGCCACCAACAGATGATGCTTTCGGTCAACATGTGCTAAGGTATTAACATTAAAAAATTATTATTATTATGTACTATGCCGGCCAAAAAATTTTGGCCGTCATTGTCTGTCAATTCAAAAAAAAAAAATTGTAATCCGTACTTTATTGTCATCATGATTACTGTCTTGATTATGAACGTTATTTTTTGGGTGGTAAATTTCAAAACTCAAAATTATTTTGTCATTTCTACTACACAGAACGTTTACCTCAGGTTATCTATGTACGATTGCTCCAATTTTGTTTATTCATGTCGGATTTTTGGAATATCTGAGCTTCAAACAGTTTAAATTGATTGTCAAAATGACAAGAATTGAAAGTGGGGTTACGATGCCTAAAGGTTTATTTACACTTTACTTGAATGTCAAGAAAGTGACGGCCAAAATTTTTTGGCCGCCATAGTACAGTCGGTGGACAAATAAAACTGGGACAAAAATGACCATCACATAAGTCAAAATTTACAAATTTGCATCGTTTAAATACGGCTTTGTCACAAATAGGTTAACTTTCGTATGACATATTCTGTAGATACTGACAAATATATTGACAATTCAATGGTCTGATTTACATAGATTAAATTTTAAGTGTCCCAGTTTTATTTGTCCACCGACCGTACATACTTCACTCAAATTTTAGATGCATTTATCAATTACGTATATCGTTGTGTAGTCATGTATAGTTTGTCCAACGAGATTGGTTGACATAAAATTCATTAAATTCTACGTAGAGCAAGAAGTAGCCAACGGATGTAAAATTTGAAATTTATCCTTCTAGCAGTTTATAACATTTTTGTCATGAACTTATGCTCTAATTAATGTAATCTAGTGCGTTTTCTAGTGTTGGGTTAATTTAATACAATTTAAAATTTCCCAATCTAAATAAGGGCATTTTACAACCTGTTTTACCTACAATGGATCCCATACCTAATGGCATTAGAAAACTGATGAACATTTTTTGCACAGACCAATGATGCCAAAATAATAAATGCAGGTGCATGAAGGAAGGCTTAAAATGTTGCCGATTGTTCTTGCAAAAAATGTCACAACAATGCTTCTTGACTTTCTTGTTTAGGTAGGTATATGAGAATGAAGATGACGAAGAAAGCATTTAAAATATTTAAATTTTAGCAAAAATACAAAAAATTTACCTACTCAAAATTTTACAATTATTGTTTTTTTTTTCACTACTAGTCTCAGAAGGCGTCATTATTGACTCTCGAACCGACCCCAGAAGTAGAATTTCTCTCCCTTGGTTAATAATAATTTTCATTATTAACCAAGGTCAATAATGAACAGCCGTCACTTAGCAACGAAAGATTTTCTTTGATTTTATTGGTTAACGTAGACAGACGATTTTCAATTTTCATAGCAACCGTTGAAAAATGAGAACTCGGATCGTCGCATCAGACAAAATAATTTGATTAATAATTATTATCAGAAAGGGTTTTAACGTATCTAGTAGTGAAAAAAATAGTATATACACCACGCTAGAGAAGACAATTTTAAGCCTCGCTTCTTTATTCTTTATTAAACTACCTCGGCTTAAAAAAATGTCTTCTCTACCTTGGCGTATAATATACTATTAGACTGCTACAATCCCTACATCGATAGACGACTAAATACGCGTGCCGGGTTATATCTGCCTGCCAGGAGACGTCCGGCGCGTTCGTTCGTCGAATAAAAAAAATATTTTCTCAAAAAGTATACGGGCTACTGACTTTATTCTTTTTTTTTTAACTTTTACAATATCTTAATTACATTTGACTCGCTGCATGTGTATCGAAATTTTCAACATTTCACATAGGTCCCAGCAGAGTGAAGTTTACGATGCGCATTTTTGATTAATCTAAATTTATTAATTATTTTTTTCAAAACTATCGATATTTGCGAAATTTCCGATTTACTATTGGAAGCGCTGTACTTTTTACTACAAATATACAGAAAATCATAATTATAGCTTCAATGGTTGAATTAACACAACGTTAAATGTTACGAGAAACGTAGTTTTTCGGACTACACCTCAACTACGTATAAAGGCCGTTTTCAAAGTTCGGTCCTATTAAAAAAAGTTGTAGATGACCATTCCTTATACCCCAAAATGTCCTCTACAAGATAGTATAGGTCTCATTTAGTTATACCTTGGAATCACCTACCCTCAGAAATAAGCGAGCTAGATATGTGATTTTACTCCACTAGCACTGATGATATTCCACGGCTGGCCAATAATCCGAACATGCCCGAACGGAAATTGAGAGGGGACGGGCGCGCGTTCCCTTCCAAATTCTCTTTACGGATTCAGAACCTATGTGGACATTTTATGCCACTGGGTTGCAGGTCTTAATGTTTTTATAGTCAATGCTATAATCGATTACTCCAAGTGGCCTTAAAATTAAATTTTACATTTATATCTAGTATCAGAAACGGTAGTTGCCATAAAGTTTTCGACATTTTTTGATTATCAATTTTAAAAAATTGCAGTAGGCGTATGAAACATTAAAAAAATGTCGTTGATAGCGCAAAAAAGCGGCCAAATCTTTGGCAAGTCAGTAAAGTAAAAATAAATTCTTTATTTCTGATGGTTCAGGAATTATAAATTTTAATGAAGCCCTGCAAACTCACTTTTTTGCAAAAAAGATGACATAGGTCAAAAACGATGACAGATAAGTATTGACAAAAAGACGTACTAAACTCAAATTTTTAAAATTTAACGTAGAATCGAAATGTGAAGTCAAAATGGGGCCTTTCTATTTAAAAAAACAAAGATGGCATCGATTTCCGGTATTTCCGGAAGTGCCGCCATTTTGAAAATATTTCATTTGAACTTGGAGTAGTCGATTATAGTCAACTACCAAATTTTCGGCTATAATATAACTAGTGGTATGATTATTATCGATGATATTATGAGTGAAATTGAGCTGGAGATTTCACGAGTCCGAAGGACGAGTGAAATGTTCTGCTCCAATTTCACGAATTTAATATCATCGATGATTAATCATTAGCCATGCAACTAAGGACTTTACGCGTTTTCATTGGATCATTCATGATCACGTGATACATGAATTATATTGTCATATTAATGTGATTTTGGGAAATCAAAAAGTTTCTAATGAACGGGCTACGTGAATCAGCCTGTATACGTAAATGAAAATTTCATAAAAAATATGTTTCAGATAACTGTTTTAGATATATCAGTTGAACCGTATGACGCACTCTGGATTAAATTTTCTAGTAATTTATTTTCTTTTGTAATTGCATGCGTTTACAGAGCTCCACTAAACGCCTCTTCAAACTCAACTGAAAATGATCGTAAATTAATCAACGTTGTAGAAGATCAATTTAATAACTTCTCAAATTTAATAATAATTGTTGGAGATTTTAATTATCCCGGTATCCAATGGAAAGCAGACTGTTACTCCTCTAGCTCTTTTTCTGATTCTCTTTTTACTGATATGTTCAATAATAACAATATTTATCAAGCTGTTTCAGACTTTACACGATTTAGGCATAACCAAAAATCCTCTCTTTTAGACCTTGTCTTAATATCAGATTGTAATCTTATCTCTAATCTCAACATCTCTAATCCCATCGGTTTATCTGATCATTGCACAATTGAAATAGATTTGCAGGTTATTCTTTACTCTAAATGTAATATTGCGTCTTTTGTTTATACTACTTTATACTATTTTACTGACTACACATCGCTTTCTAAATGTCTTGATTTAACGGACTGGAGGATTTTATACAATTCAGCTGACGTCGAGGAACAATGGAATCTTTTCCTAAATACGGTTAACAGTTTAACTACCAAAAACACAAAATCAGTAGTAAGAAAACGTTTATTTATGAATCCTTGGATTACAAACGACCTGCTTAACAAAGTAAATTAAAAAAAAAACTCTGGAATAAAGTTAAAAAAAGTAAGAATAAAAATTATTATAATGTGCACCGAAAATTTTCAAACAATTTGAGCTTTGAAATAAGAAATGAAAGAAGTAAATACGAAGCTAAACTTCTCAAAAAACCTCAATAATTTTATTTGTACGTTCGAAAACATACCTCCTCAAAAGTAGCTATACCTATCATTCGAAACAAAGACAATAACGTCTTGTGCTCTAATTTTTCAGAATCGTCAAATGTATCTGCCTACTCATCAGGCTCAACTGTATTGCTGCCTAATATCAGTAGTTTCAAATAAAAGAATTTATTAACTGACACAACTTGTCTGAAAATGTAGCTCCTGTCCCAGATAAATTACTTTCTAAAGTTTTAAAAACAAACTGCGACCAAATTTCGGAACCATTAACAAAAATACTGCAGACGTCATTTCTCAGTCGTAGACTTCCCAAGCTGTGGCGACAAGCTATAGTTACTCCAATTTTCAAAAAAGGTGACAAACTCGATGTCAGTAACTATCGCCCCATTAGCATGACTTGCCTAGTTTGTAAGTTACCGGAAAGAATAGTAATTGCTTCAGCATTTTCATGATAACAGTCATATTCCAACTTACCAGCACGGATTCCTGCCTAATCGATCCGTTATCACTAATTTTGTATCTTCACTTAATAGTTGGACTAAGATCTTGGATCAAAAAGGCTCTCTTTATATGGTATACTTACATTTTAGCAAGGCGTTTGAAACATCCTGTTGCTCCACAAATTGCAAGCTCTTAGTGTGAGGGGTAGATGCGTCGAATAGATAAAAGCGTTTCTGTCGGCGAGAACATTTGTGGTTCGTGTTGGTAGTAATCTATCTTTAGAAAAGAATGTTGCCAGCGGCGTTCCCCAAGGTTCAGTTTTAGGTCCAATATTATTCCTTGCTTATACGTCTGATTTGTTACGGTCACAACAAACTGGTTATTCAGCATATGCTGATGATCTTAAATTACGCCCCCTTAAGTACGTGAAATTACTAAAAATATGGTCAAATTTTCCAGTGGACATTTCCTGTTCTTGATGCATTTTCTAATTTAAACTGACGTGCATGACAAGATAATTCCCCATCAAGCTTTGCCAACCTAAACATTTTCGTAAAATGTTCCGTGAATTAATGGCCATAATGACATCGCAGATGATGACGTCGCGTTCGTTAATATGTCTATTAGAGAATCAAAATGGAGGCAAATTACAAAAAATCTATTTTCACATCCCAAAATATATTTAATATACATATTTGTTCTTTAACCCTTTTAAGTAATGATATTAAAAAGTTACAAAAGTATAAAAGCTGATTTATCCATGTCAGAAGATATCATATCTTATTTATTATGGATTATACGTATCTAAAGTGGAATCCAAACGGCGCAGTATTGTTATCGGGATAATTTCTAAAAGTAGCATATAAAATTTTGTACGTCACACGGGAGTAAAGTAGTATTACAGTCTCGATGTAGTTATCAATATCTACGCCTCGACTTTACGACCTCGTTAGGTAATAATATAATAATAATAAAAATTAATATAATTTTGTTATATTATGCGAATAAGTGGTACTCAATTTTTTTGGTTCAAAGAGAACAGAGACAAATAACAAAATTGTCATTGATTAGTTGAAAAATTAATGAATTTTTAGATTAGGTTTAGAGTTTTTTTTTTCAGATCAAAACACACTAAACGAGCATTGGAGAAAGTTATTAAAAATACGGAACCACAAACATGAACAATAAAGATAACTCTAATAAAAAATTTAACGAAGTGGAGCAAAACTGTGAGAACAAAGACAAGTTGCAGAGTAAATGTACTAAACAAGTGAAGGGACAAGATTCTCCCTGCAGTAGTACAATTTGTGAGCGTACTGAGGAAGCTCCAAACTTTTCGAGGAAGGGTGCTACTCATGAAAAGCAGAAAGGAATTTCTACGGTAAGATTTACTTAAATTTCTGTTATCATATATAATAGGTATACCAAGGGACAGATATTGCGCCGGAAATTTTTTCGAGCAGTCCTAACACACGAGTGTTTGTTGCAAGAAAATTACACGAGGGCGCCAGCCTAAGGGTAATTTTGAGCGACAAACACGAGTGTTGGAAGAAAAAATTTCTGGCGATATATACAAGGTGTTCCAAAAATGTCGTACTAACGACTTACTACCGTATCCAGGATGTTTAAATGTACACGAAAAAAATATGAAAAAAAATTTTTAGACAAAAAAATTAATTATTATTATTTTTATTGTTAACGATAATACAATGTAAACAAAGATGTACTCGTACATCATTACCTTGCAATGTTACCGTAGTGGATTTAAAATATTTTTTTCGATTTCCAAAGCTTCTAAATTCACTATTGTGCTGGATTAGCTATTGATAGTGAGTAATCCTGTACTTTGTGATAATATGTACGATTAGAGGTAGCTGTCATGACAATTTAATACATATATTTCAAAATAATTTTCCTGTTAAGTGCCACTTTCAAGGACCGCCAAATCAGTAAATAAGTCCAATAGAATTTTTTAAACATTTTTCTGACGTTTGCGGTAGTCTCTTCTACACCGTAGTGCACCGTTAGTACGCCATTTTTGGGACACCCTGTATCTGTCCCGAGGTATATTCGGAAGAGAATCGCCCGAAAAAACTTTTCCCTAGGTAAATTATATCGGAAATTTTCCCTAGGGAAAATTTCCGCTTAATTAAATTGTGATTGTTTGCTATTCAAATAATTCGGAGTTGTGATTTGTCAATATAAATCATGTGACATTTGAGGGCGATTCTCATATATAATATACCAAGGGACAGATATATTGCCGGAAATTTTTTCGAGCAGTCCTGACAGACGAGTGTTTGCCGCAAGAAAATTACACGAGGGCTTCAGCCCGAGGGTAATTTTGAGCGACAAACACGAGTGTTGGACTGCAAGAAAAAATTTCCGGCGATATATATCTGTCCCGAGGTATATTCGGAAGAGAATCGCCCGAAAAAATTTTTCCCTAGGGAAAATTTCCGATATAATTGCCCTTAATTAAATTGTGATTGGTTGCTATTCAAACAATTCGGAGTTGTGATTTGTCAATATAAATCATGTGACATTTGAGGGCGATTCTCTTCTAAATTTGGGTGACAGCGAAAACAAAGTTGGAGGTGCACAAATAAATTAAGTTGCAGAGTAAGTGTACTAAACAAGTCAAGGGACAAGATTCTCCCTGCACAAGTACAAATTATGAGCATACTGAGGAAACTCCAAACTTTCGGGGGAAGAGTCCTACCCGTAAGAAGCAGAAAGGAGTTTCTACGGTAATATAATTATGTTTAAGTTTATGTTATCTTAAAATTTGGGTGAAAGCGGAAACAAAGTTGAAGGTGCACAAATAAATTACGTTGCAGAGAAGATACACCAAACAAGTGAAGGAACAAGATTCTCCTTGCAGCAGTACAAATTATGAACATACTGAGGAAGCTCCAAACTTTTGGAGGATGAGAGCTACTAATGAAAAACAAAAAGCAGCTTCCACGGTAAGATGTGTTTAAATTTATGTTATCTTAAAATTTGGGTGAGAGCGAAAAAGAAGTTGAAGTTGTATCAATCAATTACGTTGTAGAGAGGATGCGCCAGACAAGTGAAGGAACAATATTCTCCTTGCAGTAGTAGAACTTATAAGCATACTGAGGAAGCGCCAAACCTTTCGAGGAACAGTGCTACTCATAAAAAACAAAAAGAAACGTCTACGGTAAGATGTGTTTCAAATTATGTTATTTTAAAATTTGGATGAGAGCGAAAAAGAAGTGGAAGTTGCACAAATCAAATAAGTTGCAGAAAAGAGGTACTAAACAAATGAAGGAACAAGGGTCTCCCTGCAGCAGTACAAATTACGAGCGTACTGAGAAGGCTCCAAACTTTTGGAGGAAGAGTGCTAACCATGAAAAGCAGAAAGGAGTAAGATATATTTAATTTTATGTTATAGCGAAAACAAGTTGAAGTTGGATAAATAAGTTAAGTTAAATGAATTGTGCCTGTAACGTTAACATTTAAAGAATTCCTTTTGTCTTATAAAATGACTTGTATTATTTTCTGAAGTGGTTCTTAAAAGTCCTTGGTAGCAAAATGATCATGAAGAGATGACAGCAATGTCATGTCGTTTCCTTACTAGCAGAATTAATTTTAAAGAAAAATTACTATTCTTTTAATAGTTATTTAAGATATAAGTGTAAAAAGTTATCTTTTATTGCACGAATGAGTTTAAAATACGAGCGAGGTACGAGCGAGTATTTTAAAGGATGTGAGTGCAATTTTTAATTAATTCCTTAAGGAATAGACCCTTTTTCAAAAATCAAAGAACTTAACACCATGGGATTAACTAATATAAAGTAATTGTTCCTTCGAATAAAAAAGTTATTTTACTATACAGGGTGTTTTCGAAGTTGAGGTGTTCCTTATAACACGAGGTACTACACATTACTCTTAAGAATTTTAGCCTAAATCTTCTTAGTAAAATGTTTGTATTAACGGAGATAATTGATTGTATATTTTTATTGTTTTCTAAATATTTTGAGTCCAGTCCTGTCCATGTCTCCGCTGTACTAGATTAATAACTAACCTGGCCCAGGATGGTGTCTTTTCGGAAACCGCTCTGCAGTACTCTCTGGACGCCGCGCCGCAGCTGCATTCTGATAACGTGATAACATTGCCCATACGTTTGCAACATATCTGTGAGCTCATTATTTTCCTAATAATAAAGCCATTTCGACTAATTAAATAAAACTCTGACAGTATTTTTAATTAACGTCCATGCTTATTTGATTTTTTTTTTGTCAATTCCAATTTCTAACAAATCAGCGCAAATTTGAGCAGGACCGGCTTCAAAAATTTCAAAAAAATTAACTTATTGTATCTTCATTGTCGTACACATTTTACTAAGGTGATTTTGGCTAAAACTCTTTAGAACAACGCATATTATCACATGTTAAAAGGAACGCCTCAACTTCGAAAACACCCTGTATAGCTGAGAAGAGGTAACAAGAAGTCTTAAGTGCTCTACTTAGGTATTAACAACAGGCAATTACAGAAATTATAGAGTCATGCAACTGCACAATATAAATAGATCAAAAAAAGGAATTCAGTTCACCTCAATTTTGTAAATATCGTGCGATCCATTGAATTTGTTATTAGAGTTGGCGCTGGAACTGTCAACGCATGTCTAATTTTGAACTATCGCGGCAAACGTCACATTTAATGACAACTGTAAAACAGAAAATGGCGAATTAAGGATTCGAGGGATTAAGAGAAAAATTACAATGGTAATGTATATTTTATCAAACAATGTTACAACAGATGCTGAAAGTGTTCACCATTTTGTTCTAAGCACAAACGGGCCTTTCGTTTGACTCCACTGATAGCATTTTGTAACATTAATCTATACACAAATAAGTGTATCGATTCTAAAAGACCTGCGGCTTCAGTTCGAGCGCCAATTTTAATAACAAATTCAATGGATTGCTCGATATAATTATGCAACTTATTTAAAAATTGTGACATTTTCATTTAATCTTCAGTTTGCAACTAAGAAGAAGTCCTTTGATTCTTCAAGTCAGCTCCGATTTGATACTTACAAAAAAAGAGCTGGAAGCACAGATCTCGGCAAAGACTATGAAAAACTGATGTGCGCTCTGTTCGCTTTGAAATTCATCACAAGTGATATTGTGGCAGATTTCGAGATGAAAACCAACAGTGACGATTGTGGAGACTTTGACGATGTGGCCCTAAAAGTGACTTTTGTGGATGGACAATCGCACACGTTTCTCTTGCAACTGAAACATTCTAAGAAAACGAAATATGTTACCAGCGAAAAGCTTGCGGCGAAAAATGGCGACTTCAGCTTACTGAAGTATGTAAAATCTATTCAAAAATTTGAAAACACTGAAAATGTCAGTCTTATTTTATACACGAATTTACCGACAAGCATCGAGAGTAATTCAAATTTTTTTCTGCAAATTGAAAACAAAAAAAATAAAGACAAAAAAGAGGAAGAGGTTGTTGTGAGGGAACTGCAAGACTTAGATACTAAAAAACTTCTGCTAATGAGTAGAAAAATAATCAGCTCTAAGAAGGAGGGAGCAAGAGTTTTTCAGTTTGAATTAAATCAGAGTAGTAGGCTAGATGAAGGTCTTGATGATTATTTGAAACGTTTTTATTTTTTTGCCCATCAAACTAACACGACAGGAGCAGAGTCGTTAATCAACCCTATGTTGGGAGAAGAGTATGGAATTAACGATGCTACTTACTCTTCAAGTTTTATCCAGTTCATGGAAACGTGGTGGTCTGGTAACTTTATCCTGACTAAATATGACGTGGTAGCAAAATTGGCTGAGTTAGCACTTACGCCTTTTATACAGACGATATCGGACAGAAAGTGCAACGAAAAATCAAACTTTCTTCGAGAAGCAATAATGAAATTTGACATGACGATTGTTAGCGATACAAATGAAGAGGTTGTCGCTAACATCTGGAACGAGACAGCAAGTGACCATGAAATCAGTTTGACATCGCTGAAATATGAATTGCGTCCTAAGGGGATTGAGGATTTACCTTCAAAGGATAGAAGTAAAGTATTGTGGCATCTAAACAAAGTTCCCTTGATTGTGAAAGTGGAAGAATGTCATCAAGAACAAGTTAACAACGCGATCAGACTCCTCGAGAAAGTTGAAAAGAAAAAAGTGGTATTATTGGGAAACGCAACAAAAGGAGAATTTCCGGGGTGGAATATTTTCCAAGATCTTTCCGATTTACCAAATGAAGGTGTCTACACAGATATCATTAAACATTTTGAGGTGTCTCTTCAAGGTCGACCACCAATTTTTTTGGACCAATTACTCAACTTTGATCAAGAAAATGGTAGAACTATTGAAACTACAGAACTAATTAAAATGACACAAGAAGTGATTCAAATCGGTAGAAAGCAGGAGGAGGTGTTTGATAAAACTTACATTCCCAGAAGTGTTTCTACGATTAGTTTAGACATAAAGAAAATGTCAAGGTTTTGTAAGAAAACACATTCGCTCCTAATCATTTGTAACGTTTCTCAACTTTGGAATAAAGCAATTCGACAGTTGGATTTGCACGTGATGGAGCTTGACGAGTACTTGGAAGAGAGAAAGAAATGTGATGTTTTGTTGACGAGTAATAAATGGCCGCAGGTTCAATTCGTTGACATTTGTGAAAAGACCGAGAGGAACGTGCATTTATTCCAAGTTTTCGACGACAAAAGTTGTACTTCGGTTTTAAGTAAGAAAAACATATTTTCATTGGAAACGATGAAATCTGAAGGGGGACGTATCGATGAAATGGAAATTTTCACATATCTCGACCATCCTCTGAATGTCATTTGTTCACCACCCGGAATGGGTAAGAGCATCCTAGTGTCTCGCTTGAGAAGCATCTGTCCCTCTAGTTACTGGATTGATCAATCACCAAAGAGTCTTTAAGAAGAAATGTGTCCACGATGAAATATTGCACCATTTTCTTCAAGATGAGAACGATCCATTGGTGGTTAAGATTCGTTCGATGCTTTTACAAAATAAAAGAATATATTTTTTTCTCGACGGATTGGACGAAATAGATAGTGACTGTCTTCAGATCGCTTTGGATTTCATTAAGCACATCTCTTCGTTGGGTCATCACGTGTGGATTACTTCACGTGAAAATTTGGAGCAAACAGTGTCGCGAAGCCTAAACATATTTCCCATAAAAATTGAAGAGCTGACAGAAGAGCAGCAGAAGGAATACATACAAAAGCGTCTTCAGGATTTGTACCAAAAGGAAGAAGTTGTTGAAATTTCCAATAAAATATACGCAAGTGTGCATATCGTTAACAGTCGATATTTGTTAGGAATTCCTTTACAACTGTTCATGGTTACAGAAAATTTTCGCGACAATAAAAATTTATTGAGAAAACCCGATCAAGAAATTTTTATGTTGACCAAAATGTATAAAATATTTTTTCAAGGAAAGAAGGTGCATCAACTTCGAAAAGTGGGAGTGCACGAACACGAGGACCAGATCGGATTTGACTTTGATCTGTATTTGGAACAATACGAATTGCCAGCACTGAAGTCTTGTCTGGACACCACAACTTTCGACAAGTTAAAGATCAATTTGGGAAAGGGTCAAAACTTTTTGGAAAAATTAAAAACCGGCGATCCGTTTGGAATAGTTAGTGGAGTGACCGACGACAATCAAGTCATCTTCAACCATCAATCTTACGCAGAGTATTTTGCGTGTGCGTGGCTGAGGAACAATCTGGACAAAGTTTCGCTGCTGCAAGATGACTTGTTTACCAAAAAAAATCAAAATCTGAAGTTTATATTCGATATTATGTTGGCAGAAAATAGTGTACTTCATTTGGCTGTAATCTATAGAAATGCTGATTTAATTTTAAAGCATTTGGATAAGTGTGAAATGAAAGATGAAGGTGGTCGGAGTCCACTTCACTTGTTGTGCGCTTATGGCTTTGAATATCCTTGTGTGAGGAAGACAGGAGACAGGTTGTCTTGCTCTTACAAAAAGAAATATACTGAAAATAAGATCAAAGGAGTCTCTAGACAGTACAGAGAAATATTCAAAATGTTGTCACAATATGATGTATTTCAAAAGGACAAAGTCTTGCGATGGGACTGTCTTGACTACGCTATTCGACTCCGCAACTTGTTCGCTGTAGAAAAAATTTTAGAAAGATTTGGAGACTCGATAAGCCTTGAAAAATTATTCGAACGCTATGACACTGCCAAACTTGCATATTATTCGTCAGAGATGGGTTATCCAAATGTATTGCGTGCTACCATCAGAAATGACTCAAAAGCTCTATCGACGAAAATTGGAATGTGGGATTTGACACTGTTGCACGTGGCCATTGAAAGCAATAAAAATAGTAACAAATTTGGAGAAAATTTAATAGAGGAAAGCATAAAAGTGATGACAACGTTAATAGAATGCGGTTTAGATGTAAATGAACAATGTATATGCAAGAGAACCGCTTTGCATTTCGCTTCTGAACTTGATGACGACGTGATCGTTAAATTCTTACTGGAAAAAGGAGCAAATATTAATGCGACTGATAAGGATGCACAGAACGCACTACATTTTGCTCTTCAAAATTCTAATGTGAATATGAGAATAGTAAAAGTCTTGATAGATAAAGGGATAAATGTGAACGCCAGACTTAAGAATGGACAAACTCCGTTACATCTTAGTTGCAGCAAATGCCATTACGATGCTTTGGTAATTTTACTAAAAAATAATGCGGAGGTAAACGCTAAAGATAAACAAAACATAAGTGTATTTCACGAGGTCGTTTTCATGGGAAATTACGATTGTATAAAGGTGCTACTTGATCACGGTGCTGATATTAATGCTGTTTGTTATCTCGGAAAGACTGTGTTACATGCAGTCTTCGAAAAAGGACACTCCCCTGATGTTGAGGTGATTAAGTTGTTGTTAAGTCACGGTGTTGACACCAACAAGCGAGATAAGATACAAAAAACTGCTCTAGATTATGCTGTAACACGTTCTGAATCAGATGACTTGGTGAAGATACTGTTCGATGCTACAGCGGAGGATCAGTTGATGTCTGCTAAGTATGTAACGTTTCTTCACTACGCTGTTTACAATGGCAATTGTTTTGCTGTAAAATTATTCCTAGAAAGTGGATTAGATCTGAATAAGATCGATGTCAACAATCGCGCATACCCTTTGAATTTTGCAATCGAAAATCAACACCTTCGCAGCGATTTATTATTGAAAATGACCAAGTTTATTCGAGAATGTAGGAAGAAAGCAATATACGGAAGAAAACGAATTGTTGTACTTTTAGAGAAACATTTCTCAAATGGTCGTGGGTCCGATTCTGTAAGTTTTTTTATCAATTTATAATTTATGTTTGTGTTAATTTTTAAGAAGTCACAGTACAGTTGGTTGCAAAAAAAAACGGGAAAAGAAAAATTTCCTAATGTAAGTTTGGTGTTGTCCATTTGTCAATTAATTGTCTACTTGACAATACCTATCAAATAATTTTAAAAAATGTCATTGAATTTTAACGTTAATTCTAACCTATCTCTCGTAAGAAAAAACTATGTGAAAATGTGTAAATTTTATTCTGACAGTTTCCGGTTTTTTTTGCAACCAACTGCACTTGCTAAATAGAGAGCGATGTCTGTGTGGCGATGACTTTATACAAAGTGGCTACGAAAATTGAAGTCACTTTTCTCCATATTGCCAAGAGATGTCGCTGTTTTTACAAAAAAATTGAGGATCAAGAAAATGTATTTAATTAAATGGCAACATCGAATTCAATATTTCGTGCAATTGTCACTATGTTTAACAATTATTGTCAATGTCACTGCCAATTTAAAATTATGAATTTCAATACTGAGCAGCGAATAAGTATCATAAAATGGTATTATTCTGCTAAAGAAGGTCGCTCTGGTAGAACAGCTGATTTATTCAAAATTTCGTTGATAGTACGGTTGGCTTCAAAAAAAACGGGAACTGTCAGAAAAAGTTCTGTCAGATTTTATTAAATTTTTATAGTTTGAAACGGCCTTTTAGAATTTAGGTTAAAAAACTGCACTTATGTGTCAGAAATACTACTGTCAAACGGACACAAATTGACATAAATTGACAAATTAAATTTTCAGTTCACATTAGGTCAAATTTCATTTCCCGTTTTTTTTTGAAGCCAACTGTACATACCTTCAGCTATTTTTTATTCTTTTCCTCAAGATTATGACGACATCGTGATGAGATATCTATGTCAAGAATATTGTAACTTTCAACGTGTCTAGTGCTTTTTTAACGAACACCAGTTCCATAGTCCTGACATAATAAGTTGATAAGTCTTAAAATATATTAATTTTTGAACACGAGATCTACTTTTTATTTTTTTCACATATTGGGTAGTATGAATAAGAATAAGCATTTGCTTATACTATATATTGGTCTTTTTCTATCTAATAGAGTCCATGTATTTCTAGCTCTTACTAATACAAGTAAAAGCATTTCCTAATGGTTTATGCATATGAGCCATTATATTCCAAGTGCAAAATTTTTTATCGGAAATTTTTTTGCTAATGAACGGAAACATCCATAAATGAGGTCAGAAGACCAACTATTAGCAAATAAGAGCACGAACTGAAGTCGAGGGCTTTTATTTGATAATAATTGGTCTTCTGACCGAATAATTTATGGATGTTTGAGTACATTAGCAAAAAAATTGCCAATATTAAAATTTTGCACGAGGGGGATACGGCTGAATATTTCCTGAATAGAATGAAACCAAACGCATTATTTCCAATCCTTTTTATTCAAAATAATTTATTAAAAAAAAAAATCAGGTACCGACATTTTTTATCAGATTATTGCACATGTGCATTTTAGAGAAATTTTATCGGGTTATTTTTTGTTTCTCGTTTTGATTGGTCAATATTTGTCACGCAATTGGTTGCTAAACACATGAAGGAAATAATTAGTAAAAAAGTTTACATTTTCTCTTTCTTTAAGAAGAAAAGAGACTAGAGTTAATATTCACCAGAAGATAGAACTATGGTCATATAAATGAAGATTTTATAAGTAAACCTTAGAAAATACGTCTCCTAGCATTTAGAAAAACTTCTAAACTACTACTTCGTAATAATCTTGTACCTATAGTAAGGCAGAAATTTTTTATTAGAAAATTAGTTTATTTTTTTCTTGAAATTCATACAAGATTTAGACATTATTTAAGCTAACATGGGAAATGTTGACGTTAATAGATGTGATAAAAATACAGAATAAAAAAATAGCTCTTTGTGCAATAAGCTAGAAAATGTATTTTTTTTTCGTATTAGGTATGGGATTTTTTATCGAGGCGATAGCCCTGTGTACGGAAAAAATTGATTTCCTGCGTATTGCACACATGATTTTTTCTACTGGAGTTTGGACAATAAGTTAAATTTGGATATTTTTAATATGAGTATTCTATTAATTATTTCTAAATTAAAAAGCACAATCAAAATTGTTCTGTTTTCGTTACTAGGAATAGAGAAACAATTTTGTTTATAAAAAAACAAAGTTTCATATTGAAAAATATGCAAAACAGGCCCAATACCAGAAAAGTAACTGTGCACGAATATTGACCAACGTTTTTCGTGTTAATTTAAGCAGTCTTTTAAAAAAACATTAATTAGTTGTAAATTTTGAGATTATTTTTGACAGATTTCAAGTTACGTATCTCAGGAAACGATCAAAATTGAACTTTTAGTGTTGAAATATTATTTCCGCCCTTATTAGGAAATATTTCACTTTTCCTAACTCAAATTAGTATTCAAGTATATTACGTTTTATGTTATGTTTTTCAAACTCTAGTAGAAAAATATATTTTACCTGTAATATGTTTTTTAATCAAAGAACCACCACCACTTTACACCCAAGATTCGACCGGCAACATTCCCTAAATTTGATGTTAGGGTGAAATGAAATTGAGGTTATGTAGAAATGAGAAATATCATCACCTACCTAACCAATAAATACAAAAGCGAATAACTGTATGATTTCGTGACGCTTTTAAGAAATATTATTAAATTAAAATTTCAAATTTATGGGTTAACTCGAGTTTGCGTACTCGAATGACATTTGAAAATGACAGATGGCAAACGCAGCCTAGTCAGTCAGGACAAAATTAAATTCACTAATGCCAAATTTTATACAATTTTATTTTTTGCCAACATAATACAACAGGTGGTGTTTCTTTAATTCGAAAACAGATTATTATGGCTTTAGTGTTAATTTGATTTTTATACAGGGTCGGGTATCGCGAGAAATCACGACTACTAATTAAATAAAATTGTCGAAATTTGTCACACTTACCTGGGTATTGGTTAGGTACATTTCATAATTTTTTTGAGAATCGCCCTCAAATGTCACATGATTTATATTGACAAATCACAACTCCGAATTGTTTGAATAGCAACCAATCACAATTTAATTAAGCGGAAATTTTCCCTAGGGAAAATTTCCGATATAATTGCCCTAGGGAAAAATTTTTTCGGGCGATTCTCTTCCGAATATACCTCGGGACAGATATATATCGCCAGAAATTTTTTCTTGCAGTCCAACACTCGTGTTTGTCGCTCAAAATTACCCTCGGGCTGAAGCCCTCGTGTAATTTTCTTGCGGCAAACACTCGTCTGTCAGGACTGCTCGAAAAAATTTCCGGCAATATATCTGTCCCTTGGTATATTATATATGATAATTTTTCAGTTACAAAGCTCAAAAAAAAATTGTAAATTTTACCAAAAAGTCAAATTCGGATTTTTATACTGACCTACCCAGATTCACTTCCTATAATTATTTACGAAATCAGCGGAAAAAAACACCAATTAGATTTTGAATTAAACGCAATTTTACATTTCAACTTTGAAAATCATTTTTATTTATGACCTGCTACTTGTGCTGTCGTAAATTTAGGTGACAATGGAAACTGTCATTTTTATGCCAAAGCTGTAAGCAAAAGGCTCAAAACGGCCGGCTACTGGCGAATGGTCCTTTTGTTGGCAAATTATAGCATTTGGGCCGTAAATCACGCGTCTGGTCTGCGTTTAAATAAAAAAAACGAATTATTTAGCTAACCAAGTCAAAATTTGTACATACATACAGGGTGGTCCCGATATAAACTGCCAAAAAAATTCTGGGTCATTAGAAGGATCTAACAAGTCCAAAAAACCCCATTTTGTTAGGTCCAAAATAATGGGGATAAATTAACCCCTATCCACACCCATTCGACGCTGCTGACCACAAAAATACGTACCTACTCAGGAATTAATTGTTGGTGTTTGTAAGTATGACAGTATCTAAGCAACATAGGTACCTGAATCGTTTATGACAAATCTCAAATCTGACAAACTAAATCAAATTAATGACATTTATTTAAAACGCTGTACCTACACTGTGTGCGTTAATTCACCAGCTTATTTAGGTACAAAAGCTGATTTTGTAGACTGAGATGAATGAGTAATAAATAAAGTGGTGTTCCTCAATGTGTAAATAAATGTAGAGGTAGTGTGTGCAAAATTGTGGAAGAACTGTGTAACAAGAGTATCGTCTTAATTGTGGTTAAATAGCCAAAATAATGTATTGAATAAATTTATTTATCTAATCCCGTGGGATAAATGACACTTATCCCACTCATTTGAGTGGAATAAGGAACTTCATTACCGGACGCATTTCATTACTCCACTCAGTGGGATAAGTGAGCTTCATTACCCCACTCAGTGGGATAAGTAAGTCATTATTCCACTGAGTGGTGTAATGTGACTGGCGGAAATAAATAAGATTTACCTTTTTTTTTTTAATTCGGGGCGGTCTTAGATAAAATTTTGTACATAACACGTGGGCTAAAGCATATTACAGGAAACTCGTGTGATTACAGATGAACTCGGGCTAACGCCCTCGTCATCTGCAATCTTCACACTCGAATCCTGTAATATTGCTTTTATCCCACTAATTGTGTAAATAACTATTACACTTTACATATTCGTACTTTCAACTCTAACTGAGAATATCTACTAACTAATGAAAGGTAAACTAGACTAGAACAATTATTTTATAATAAATGTTCTGTGTGCCTTCCGTTGGCATTTAAGCACATTTGAGTACGCTGGTACCAATTTTCATAAACAGAATTCAGCATTTCTGGGTTTTTACAAATCTGGTTCGCGGCGTCTGTTACGCGTTTCTGGAGTTGGCCTCCTGTATTTATTTCAACTTCGTATACTAAATCTTTCGTGTGGTCCCAAAAATTAAAATCCAGAGGGGTTAAATGGAGGATCGGGGACGCCATCGTATTGGAATCAGTCAGAACCAACCTCACATAAATGCGGATGTAGCTCCACAAAAGTACAACGGGACGGAAGGACTCCTTCAAGAAAACGCTCGCCGTATGGTCGCCTTGCCGGTCTTGAATTATCACGTGTTTCGCCATAGAGTAAATGCAAATCGGCGTATTCTTGTTTTGTGAATTTCATAACCTTTTGAAGGATTCGAAAATTTAAAATTAAACTTGACAAATGTCATAGGTGTTGCAGGTACCGTTGCTAAAGAAATTGCAGCCAAGTAACCAGAATTACCTTTTTAAAACCGATTAACTCATTAGCGTACAGCAAATTTTGACCAAATTTTCAATTATTTTTATCTCGAAAACGAAAAGACTTTTATTAGAAACTTTTTTTGTGTATGAGTTCTACTCATCGTCACCTATTACTGGATTTCTTTTGGCAGGTTATATCGGGACCACCCTGTATATAAAATTTCGACAATTTTATTTAATTAGAAGTCGTGATTTCTGGCGTGCGCGTATACGATGCCCGAGCTGTATGCATATTGTTTAATACATAACAAAACACATTACAATTTGTTAATAAACTAGTTTCTAAACTTGTAGTTATTACTATTTAATAATAGGCAGAATATAGCCTAAGGGAGTCCGTTTCGGCTCAGGGACGCGAGGGTCGCGGGTTCGATTCCGACCCAGAGCGAAATTAAAAAAAAAAAAAAATAATTAAAAAAAGGCTATATTCTGTCTCGTGATTCGGAAGTCACGTTAAGCCATTGGTCCCGGTCTATTGAGTTGGTCATCATGCCCCTCATAGATTTGTAAACCAGTCCTAGACTGTGTAACAAATTTTTTTTTTTTAAATTTTTTAATAATAACCTTTATTAGCGGGAACCCCCTTTACATCAAATAGTTCAAGGCCCGGTTGTATAAAGCTTAGTTAACATCGTGTCAGCTAACAACGCGTCAAGTCGGAAATCCGCCCATTTGGTTGGCTGATTCAAATAAAATGTTAAATATCCCCCAATCAGATCGCTTGACATTATGTTAACTTTAACAACGACTTCACATCGCTTTATGCAACCGGGCCAAAAAAAAATTAACTACTAAATGTAACGATGTAGTACCAAAACTCCCCGCACTCTTTGCGTTGGAGCTAGTGTCACGATGCAATGCTCACTCTCACGGAGTACCACCTCGTGCCTGATTGATGGTACCACCCCCATCCACCCAGGATAGCTCAAGCGCAGTTCCAGCCCTTATAAAAGATGCTTCCCCAGGAGGAAAACATCAGAACTAAGACGACAGCGAGCAAACTTCCCCTGATACTGTGAAAGCACTGAGAACGGTCTTTCCCGGTTCAAGTGAAGTGCTGCAAAAGTTCTATCGGCCCATACACATCTATCTACATTATTGTTGTTTTTTTAAAGTTAATAAATATACTCCATTCTTTATCTTGGTGAGTGGTCTTTGGGAAATTTTCAGCCGTTAAGTTGAATTTAGGGATTTTTGAAAGTTCCAATGGAAAAGTGCGTTGGTAGTTGTTGAAAAATATTCAAATATCACAAATATTTATTACAATATTGTACTTACAGAGACGCCGCAAAGTCTTTCTATTTATTATTTTCCAAGTTAAATTGCTCATGATTCACATGCACCGAGACATAACCTCAAACGTGTCATCTTCATATCGCATCGTTTTCTAAAATTTTAATAACTTGCTTGGAAATTTCAAAATGTTCTAGACCGGCCACACACTTTCCCGTCAAATTTGGTCCGGTTTATGGTTTAAGAATCCGGTTAATTTCTCACACCCAAACTTCTTTGCAATATTGCCCGGCACGGGACGGGACGGGAATAATGTTCGGTCGGATTGACCGACGACGGACGCCGAAAATTTTCATATCGGGAAAGGTTAAATATATGAATCGATGTGTACGGCTTAATATATTTACATTTCGCGACATAAAATTGTGAGATTTGGACATGAATGCTTGACGAAGATTCTGAATCTGAATGACAGCGATGACAGTTAATATTTGATTTACACGACACACAAATTTGGTGGAAAAAGTAAATTTACAAAGCTAGCCATGCCTTGCTTGATCGCATCGACCACTCACCAAGATAAAGAATGGAGTATAGTGGTAAAATTACGAAGCTTCACTGCTATAACCTCGTAAACTTCCCCCTTACACTAATAAGAATTAAGAATATTAATTAATTAATTAATTAATTAATTAATTAATTAATTACTGTTAAAATGTATTTATTATACCAAGCGATCATTTAAATTTATAATTCGGGATTGGTATTTTACCACAAGATGATTTTTTCGATATCGGCAATTATGGTATTGTTGTAAACAAAATTTAAAGTAGGTACTTTAAGATAAAATATCACTAGATTTCAGGACACACCTGTTTGTATCTTACTGCCAAAGTGTAAAATCAGTTAATCCGCGAAATCTAAAAGTTATTAATTATTGTTTGTTGTTTGTTAATCTTTTCATCACCTTCAATCATTTTTGTGATATTTATATCAAAAAATATCATAATCAACAAAATGTTCAAAAAATTGTTTAATACATCGATGCGACTTAATAATTACTTGTGACAGCGATAAATGAGATTGTTTATAAATAGAATATTTGGATACTTAATACTAAGAAATTTTAGACGTTTAAAGCTTTTTCTCAATTAGCGAGTTGGTTTCTGATCAAGTTGTCAAAAACCAAATCAGGCAATTCTCATATCTAAACGTAAACAAAAGTAAAATGACAAAATCAAGTTTATTTATTATTTTTATTATTATTGTTGTAAGTTACAGTTCTAGCTGTTCAAATATTCAATAAGAAAGTTAAATTTTTTATAATAAACAAATTTTCTGTTGTTTCAATCTTTTGGGACAGGTGCAATTGTTTCTGCAGATACTGCACAATAACTTTTTTGTTCGACACTGTCAGAATTTTCTCCTATAATATGTGAATAATATGTGTGATTTTGATAAATGTCACCACTTGTCAAAACGAAACGTTGTATTCAAGTCGTTCGTGTGTCAATTGGGCTTTTTTGGCACTCAAAAAAACACATTTTACTCAAGAACTCGTCAAATAAACTACTTTTCCACTACTCAGAAGGCTTCATTATTGACTCTCGAACCGACCCCAGAAGTAGAATTTCTCTCCCAAGGTTAATAATAATTTTCATTATTAACCTAGGTGAACAATGAACAGCCGTCACCTAGCAACGAAAGCAACTCGTTTGTTAATGGACGATTAATAATCTCAACTATTAAAGGCACTCACTCGCTACACTCGTTCGTGCTTTAAACAGTTTCGATTATTAACCGCCTTCATTAACAAACTAGTTTATTAAATAACTATTAACGTAATTTAGTATGTGTGGTTAACAACTTAAAGGGAGTCTGCGAAGTTGGTGGAAAAATACTGCCGTCAGCACCAGACTTGTTTTGGTTGTATGGAAAATCATCGAACACTCCAAGTATGCTCCTTTGGAACGGGTTCATAGAGCAGGTGACAAGTACTCTTAATTTTTATCGCTCAAGAATTATTTTTCTCGCATTCGTCCGCGAGCTTTAATTTGAGCTCCAGCGGGTACATGTACTGGCATATACGAGTATGTTTACTATGAACACCATTCCTACGGCCCACCGTGCTAGTACACTGCTGAAGATTCCACGCACATGTGTCAATCCACCGTAGCTTTTCATAGACCACATCAGCAATCAAATCTGACCACAGGTCGGACCAAAACTTATCGAATCGGCAGAATTGTAAAATTTCTTAAACTCAGTTGGATCAATCCGCTGTTATGGAGCCACCATATCTTGCAAATATAAGTGGGCACTCTTTGTGTAGAAATAGTGACCAGCTGAATGAAAAAAGTTAGCGTTTTATTGATAGTATACAGGTATATACCCTGACGCTTTGCCTGGATGAATAGTTTTACAGGAGTACACGTGTGAAAATATTGGACCTACAGATTTGATGTGGGACCATTACCTTCCAAATTATGCAATGTAGTTTTGAATGTGGCTCTTAGGCTTTGGTAAGAGTTATTTTCCTTTACAAACAAGATGAGAGACCTTTCACTCTCACGTAGCTTATTCTCAGTTTCGGCTCTTTCCTTCCCAGTCAAGTCCACCTCATCCAAAATTATGCCAGCCAATATCAGATTAGTCAAGATGTGTGCTCGTACAGCCCGTGAATAAGCATGACCATTCAGCATTTTGTCCATGCCTATGATCTGTATAAATAGTCATAGGTACGTAGCGCCTTCAAGGCACTTCCTGCCATTATTGCACCGATACAACCCATGAATGACATGAGGAGATGGAACCCTCCAAGCCTCACAACCACGCAGCTTAACTTGGAATGTTGGCCACCCTCAACAATATCTCTGGCTTTAAGGAACAGTGGTTGATCAAAAGTAAAGAGCAAATTTTTTGAAATTGACCTTTCCTTCTCTCACTGGCTTCAAAATGTGATATGAACATTGTATCGTAATCGTAGGTGGGGCGCGGATGCATGAGAGGAAAATAATTCTTGAGCGAAAAAAATCAAGACCACTTGTCACCTGCTCCATGGACCCGTTCCAAAGGAGCATACTTAGGGTGTTCGAGGAGCAAGAACAAGTCTGGCGTTGAGAGCAGTATTTCACCACCAATTTCATAGACTCCCTGTAAGCTGTTAACCACACATACTAAATTAAGTTAAAATAGCTTATTTGATCGGTATAGGCCCCATACGTGATGTTTGATGCCCTGAAATATTGTTCTTCTTCAATCATCCGTAAAGTAAAATATGACATTGCACTGCTGCATTGATAACGCTAAAGTGTCACTTCATTGTCATGGCATGATGAATTTGCTTGTGCCGTTTAGAAGATTCCCTATCTTCAAATACAAGAGGTTGGCTCTTAGTCGTAATATAGATATTTATTCTTTAACCATTTTGTAATAATAATAATAATAATTTATTATCCAACAGTAGGTACACACTACTAATTACAGGATAACATTATTTAACTAAAATATAATTAACTCAGTCGAATACAATAATAACAAATTAACAAAAAAAAAATAAGAGAGAAAAAACAAAAATCTAATACTAAAGAAAGGAATTACTCATTCACGCCCAAAACTGACCAAATTTTCTAATACCTTATCTTTTATTTGTTTTAATGTGGAACAAAAAATGTCAACATTACTGCAATAAGTATTCACTTTGCGGCACATTTCAACTAGGGGTCCATTAGCACAGTGACGAGTATTGACATATGCCAAGTAAAATGTTAGCGTACTCCTGCTGTTTAGTCTAGGAACATTAAAGTTCAAAGATGAAAGTAAGTTTTCATCAGATATAGTATTGTTTATAATTTTACAAACAAAAATAATTTGACCTAGTGTACGGCGATTATTTATCGATATACAGGTGCGTCTGCTTAAACTTTATATTTGAATATCTTCGTTATTTTAAATGACTGCTCAATGATATTTAGTCTTAATAAAGGCTGCATTGCCCTCTTTTCATAGGCACTACAAAAATTAACAAGGATCTGGAGAGAAGAGGAATATTCAAGAAAAAAATTAATGAAAAAAATTTATTTTCAGCATTTTCTAACATTATAACTTTTAACATGCATATCAAATGTTTCTGTGTAGATTTTCTGCCTAATAATCATCCTAGTGCTTATTATTGACCAATAAATTAATGTTAAATAAAGACAATTTTCAGACTTCATTCACCAGTGTGTATTTACGTAAAAAAGTACTTCACGGCTTACTGATTTACAAAAAAAAAAACAATTAATTTATTATTTGACAACGTCAAAGTAAAAAAGTTTGTGAAATCTTTGAAATAATCTTTTATACAAGATGTTGTTCTCACAGCAAGAGAAAATTAATATTATTTTTACGTATGGAGAGTGTCACAGGTGCTATCGAGCCGCAGCAAGAATTCTTCAGGCCCGTCAAGAAAATGATAAATTTTCCGAAATGAATATCAGATGAATTGTAAAGCTGTTTGAAGATACTGGCAGTGTTAAAGAATTGCCACGAGTAAGGGATGCATTCCCCAAAAATATTAACTTTCAAAATGCCGTTGTTGATTAGGTAACTGAAAATTCACACACAAGCACAAGAGCAGTAGCGGCTACACTGAATGTCTCACAAAGCACGATTATTAGAACTTTAAAGTCTTTGAAATTTCATCCATATGAAACGATCCTGCAACTGCAACTTCACGGAGTTTTTATTCCAGAACTGAAAGGTGTGTGGAAGTTAATGGTCGAAATAAATTTTGAGCATCTCATTTAGTTATAATTATTTTGAGTATATTTTTTAAATTTTCTTTGTTGCTAATTGTGTTACATTGTTGAATTTATTGCAGATCTTTTAATTGTTATTATTTAGGATGTGCTTAAATTATTTATTCACCTTCACCCCCTCTTTAAGCTTGACGCACCCACTTCCATAATAGCCACTTTTATAAATAAAAACAAAAAAATTAGGAGGGTACCGGGTACTCCATGATTCATTGTTTAAAAAATAAAATTAATAACATTTAAATTCGTTTTATTGAAAACTTACTTTAAAATAGCTTAAGTAAATTTTTCCAGAGAAGACTGATCCCTAGGATGCAGACGTACCTACACCGGAGTTTGTACATACATACCTATTTGAATTTTTATTGTATTTTACCGAATAGTTCAGAAATAAAAGAATTTTAAATAAGATAACAATGCCCCGTCAAATTGACGTATCTAAATTATTTGCTGAAAAATTAGTAATCTGTGAAACAAATTCGTAACAACTTTTTACGCATAAACTCTGTTTTGAACACAGCTGGAAAATTAGTTCTTTTTAACACTAATTTATTGCGTAGTCATCAGTAAAAGTGTAATAAAAACAATACAGGGAAATACAGAGGCCACAGCTGAATATGTTATACTCCGTAATCTGAGAAAAAGCCAAAAAAAGAAAAATTTACTGCGGTTATTTTTCAAATAGCTCTGTATCCTTGCAGGTTTCGTTAACTTTTGTTAAGCACATGTCAAGAGGTCATTGGCATATATAATATTGCTAAATATTGTTTAGCTTAATTTATAATTAAAAAAGATATTCGGATATAAAGTTTTAGTAGACGCACCCTGTATAATCAAACTCATTTAATAAATTATTATAACAATATCCATGGGCCAAATACTCATGATGACGACGATAATACAATGTTTTAAGAAATTTTCTCTGAACAGCTTTAAGCATATGAATGTATTGTTGGTAGGTTGGACTTCATAAAATGAAACAATACTCTAACTTGCTACGAATAAAAGCATTGTAAAAAGTTTTTAAAACATTGGAATCAAAAGAAACAGTGTTCCGTGTAAGAAATCCTAAAAGGTTGTAACAATGATTTGTGATTTGATATTCAATGTGGGCATTAAATGTCAACTTACAGTCAAAATACACACCAAGATCTTTAATTTTTTCACAACGTTCTAACAACTGACCATCTATGCTATAATTGTACAAGACAGGGTTAGCTTTACGAGAGAATGTCATGACTTTACATTTGTTAATATTCAAAGCTAACTTGTTATTCTTGCACCGATTTTCAATACTTTCAATATTAAGTTGTAAAGTGTCACAATCTGTGTAAGCATTAATAATATTACATTTTTTTAAGTCATCCGCGTACAAAAGAGAGTTTAAAGTAGGACAGCTCACAAGATCATTTATAAACATTAGAAATACAGCGGCCCAAGAACTGAACCCTGCGGTACCCCACTCGTATCGTAATAATCGTAATAATCGTATCACAAAAGTATAACAACTGTGTCGTTCATATGAAAAGATATCATATCTTATATGTTATAGATTACACAAACCTAGAGTACAATCACTTAGAATTCAAACGGCTTAGAATAATTTCTACCGAAAAGTGCATTGATTCAACGTCTTGAAGTAGCATGTAAGTGTTATTGAACATAATTTGGACATTTTATAGGGTCATGTTAATTATACAGTGCTTAAATAGAACAGGATATTAGTTTGGTTAAACTATTGCTAACGTTGAGTATTTGTTATCTTGTGATAATACAAATAGTTTGCGACTTCACTCATAACCTTGTAAGAAATTAAACATTTTTTGTTCGACACTGTCAGAATTTGAGAATTTTCTCCTGTGTGAACGGATTTTGATAAATGTCACAAATATTTAGAAGGAAACGTCAAGCTAATTTTAAAGATTTTAAGCGATTTGGATCCTTTAAGGAGCTCGTCGAACAAAAAAACGTTGTATTCAACTCGTTTGTGTGTAAATTGGGCCTTTTTTGGCACTCGTGGGCCTTTAAAACGCTCGTTTCACTTGCGTTTAAAACTGGCCCACTCATGCCAAAAAAGGCCCAATTTACACACAAACAAAATGATTTAAATTTGTCGGCATGACAATTTTTGTGGATTCCACGTCCAGAAAATGTTTTGCGAGTGCTCGTGTTGCTTCGCCTCGGCTAAACCGCCTCGGCTAAACCGCCTCGGCTACACAATATCACTCACACTCGCAAAATATCATTTTCTGTACTTGTGATCCAAATAACTATTGGCAGCATGCTGTCGATAATAAAGTGACGTAGTGGTTTACCTAAAAAGAAACAAATTTTTTAAATTCTTTTACATTATAAAAATCAAAAGTACCATATACATATACAATGGGATTTTTTTTAAACAAGCAGGTTAGGTACCACATTTATGTATGTATTGTCTTTCATTTGCAAAAAACTGTATTGAATTTGCTTGTGCCGTTTAGAAGATTCCCTATCTACGAATACAAGAGGTCGGCCCTTAGTCGTAATATCTACAGGGTCTCTATAAATGATTGTCTGGTCAAGCCAGCTTTGGAAAAAAATTTTACTGTTCCGCTTTTTTGAAACCGATGCCAAATTCTAGTTCGTTTTCACGGTCACTTCTGACATTAATGACGTTTTGTTTGCGCTTGTCAGTCCAGTTTTCGTTCCTTATATTCGTTTTATTGCAGTTAATCACAGTTAATAAACACCAAAAATCTGTATTTTTCAATAAAAATTGCAAGTACCTACATCCGCTTTTAGAGGTAAACAGACTGGCAAAATTTGTGAGGTTATGTTTTATATTTTATTTTAGCTTTACTTTCTTTACAATGGTTTATTCTGTTGAACAGAACACGTTCGTTGTTGTTTTTTACTTTTGAAATGGAAACTTTATTAATGGGGAATTATCTGTTTGTAAAAATGAATTCCAACAAAATATCCGGACAACATTCAAGATTATTGTTTGGTAACTCATATTGGGCGAATTGTGAACAAATTTTTAACAACCGGAACAAATAGCAAGGGTAAATCATCAGAACGACCACCAGTATCTGATGAAATAGTCGAGGATTTGAAACAAATGGTGGAAAAGACTACAGATTTATCTCAACAATCTGGTGTACCACGAAGCACTTGTCACAAAATCATTAAAAATAGGGTACAACTGCATCCTTATAAAATAAGTGTTGTACAAGAACTCCAACCTGCAGATTATCAAAGTTGTGTTTAATATTGTGTTCACATTCAAAATCACCTCAATTTCAGAATTTGGAGTGCTGAGAATCCACACCAATTTGTAGAGACTCCTTTACATGTTTTGAAAATTGGTGTGTGCAACTGTGGATAGCAGTGTTGCTGTACCCTTAACCAAGAAATGCTGCAAAATATTTTTGAAAATAAATGAAGAATTGTCAAGTGTTTAGAAGTTAATGGGGGACAGTTTCCATCTATTTTATAAAAAAATACCTATTTGTTATGGTTATTTAGTGTTGTAAATTACTTTGTTGAATACATTTGATTTTATTGAAAAACTAGTAAGACTTATTTGTCATGAAAAACACTGTTATTTATATTGGAAGAAAAAATGGGAGTCAATACCGTATTCGGCAATTCAGTCTAGGTCAGGTCGTATTCATCACTAGCATAAAACAAGAAATGTGAAAGCACTAAAGCAGACAAAAAGGCAGTATTGTATTCTGGCATACGGGGACAAGGTGTTCTCAATATTTATCTGTTTGGATTTGTTCTCATACCAATTGCAATTCCTGTACACTGTGTGGCGGTACGATGGGGGCAATAATTGTTCCCCTGTTGGTGTTGATATTAAATAATAATTACATTAATGTTAGCAGGAGTAAAGCACAGTTGAAACTTGTCTCTGGTTAAAAGCCAACAACCTAACCTGAAAATGTGACATTTATTATTTGCCGAACAAAGCGGCACATTCAAAATTTGACAAGTTTCCATGGCTGGCTGCACCCGACAATCATTTATAGAGACCCTGTATAATACGTGAAGGAAAATCTTTGTACCCCTTTTTAAGCAAATTGCGTGGACGGAGGAGTGTGAGATTTGGCATAGTTAAAGTTTATGTGGAGAAGGAGTGCAGAAAGATAAAATGTATGTATAACATACAGGGCATCCCCAAAAAAGAGACAAATCAGCTCCCTTATTTATCGGAGGATTTTAATTATCTATACACCAAATTAAATGGTTGTGAATAAGCTACAAAATGGCGTACTAAATTCACGTAAAACCCAAAGTGCTTCAAGGTTAAACTGTCAAAATATTTTTTTCAAATGCGGACACATACTTTTTTTTTAGCAATTCTGATAGAGATTTTTATTCTGAAAACAACAATGTAGACATGACATGTGTAACCTCATGTAACAATTTTTTTTTTAAATAACACTACATTTTGAAACAAATGACGAGCACCAAGCGAGAAGCTATCAAAATTCATTGCGTTACAATGTAATAAATTACCGAAATTAAGTTAATTGGAAAAACAAATGACAAATATGTAATAACATTTGAGATTGCACGTACAGAGCGTAGTTTAAGCATCGACGATAGTAGCATTTTTTAACTTTTTTTTTGTATTTTGGGTAGGTAAGTGTACACTTGTGATACACTGTTCTTTTTAGAATAAAAATCTCTATCGGAAGTGTTAAAAAAATTACGTGTTTGCATTTGAAAAAAAATATTTTGACAGTTTAGCCCTAAAGCCCTTGGACCTATATGTGAATTTATTAGGGCTTTTTGTAGCCTATTTAGAGCGATTTAATGTAGTGTATAAATAATTAAAATCCTCCGATAAATAAAGGAGTTATGGACTCATCTTCTTTTTCGGGGACACCTGTGTGTTACAAAATATATTAAAACATTCATTGTTTACGTTCATTCACTGTAAAAAATTAGCGGAGTAAATGCGGAGTGAATTTGGAGCGAATGCGGAGTGGATGATTTGTAATTGATTTAATACCCCCGCAGTGAAATCCACTCCAAGAGGGAGTTTATTTAGATTATTCATAAAAAAACACTTAGGAGTGAAATACAAAATTCTTTGACTATCAGTGGTTTGCCACCACATAAGTTAGTATTGAAAGTTAATTGCACGTTTTACTGATCAGAAACTTAAATGCAAAGGAAGCATTAGTCTATGGAACAAGAATACACATCAAGTTTATGCATCGCAATGCTATTGATTTCAAAGATTTAACTGGAACCGAACGCAATAAGAGAATTTTGATTCCACGTAAAAATTTAACGTATTCAGGTACTATTTTACCATTTAATTTTCAAGGAAGTCAATTTCCAATTACATATAGCTGCATTTGCGATGATAATTAAATACGTCTCAAAAACAAACATTCGAAAAAATTGCATGGTTTGAAATTTTATACTTCCGAGTATAAAGTCCATTCATTTTGTATTGAACTTTTAATGGTCAAATAATTTTATTTTTTGGCTCTGTAATTATGTTTTGTAAACAATGACATGCAGGTAAACACCGTAAACGTTGAATTGAGTATTGCTAAATCACATTACGTTGGTTAGATGCATGTCACTATTTACAAAACATAATTACAGAGCCAAAATTTAAATTATTTGACCTTGAAAAGTTCAATACAAAATGAATGGATTTTAACTGCCAAGGGCATTTAGCAAACGATGAAATTTTATTTTAAGTTCAATGGACATTTTATTTTTTTAACCGCCCGGTTTTTTTGTTTCAATAAAAAATATAGGTTTATAAAAAATACGAAACATGTTTTACATTTTCCATTTTTTGAATTAAATTTTTATTTCAATTTTATATAATTTGAAAAAGATAGGCCAATCAACTGTGTAGCCTAGGCGAAACCTGGCCAGTATAGCAATAAAAGAACCTAAGGAAATGTCAAAAAACGCGTTTTTGTTTTTTAAATATGGTATAGCCAAACTATATCTCATTTTTCCTATCGTTCGTATTTTTCAAATAACTCGAAACGTTCAAACTTAAAAATTTAATGAAAACGGTCGAATTTCGACCGCTGGGCGACCTCTAATAGATATTTATTCTTTAACCATTTTGTAATAATCGTATCACAAAAGTATAACAACTGTGTCGTTCATATCACAAGATATCATATCTTATAAATGTTATAGATTACACAAACGTAGAGTACAATCACTTAGAATTCAAACGGCTTAGAATAATTTCTTCCGAAAACTGCATTGATTCAACGTCTTGAAGTAGCATGTAAGTGTTATTGAAAATAATTTGGACATTTTATAGGGTCATGTTAATTATACAGTGCTTAAATAGAACAGGGGGGCTTTATTTGAAGTCATTAGCAAAGTTGCGTGTGCGCAAATCAGCAACTTGCGAATGGTATAGCGACCGTTCACAATACCATTCGCATGTTGCTGATTTGCGCACACGCAACTTTGCGAATGACTTCAAATAAAGCCCCCCAGGATATTAGTTTGGTTAAACTACTGCTTAACGTTGAGTATTTGTTATCTTCTGATAATACAAATAGTTTGCGACTTCACTCATAACCTTGTAAGAAATTAAACATTTTTTGTTCGACACTGTCAGAATTTGAGAATTTTCTCCTATGTGAACGGATTTTGATAAATGTCACAACTTTTTAGAACGAAACGTCAAGCTAATTTTAAAGACTTTAAGCGATTTGGATCCTTTAAGGAGCTCGTCGAACAAAAAAACGTTGTATTCAACTCGTGGGCCTTTAAAACGCTAGTTTCACTAGCGTTTAAAACTGGTCCACTCATGCCAAAAAAGGCCCAATTTACACACAAACTCGTTAAATAAACTACTATTTATTTGGCTCCTTTACCTTCAATTTGAATTCCAAAAACGACACAAAAATATCCTTCACATATTTTACATTTTTAACAAGTTATGTAATATCTATTCATTTTGATTGTGACCACAACGAAAAACATAGTAGGCGCTGTTTAGCTGTGTGCTGTGCTGCATACGTTTTACACTAAATATTTGTGTGGTGTGAACATGATGTGAAAATGTCAGAATTGCCAAAACTTGAACGTGGTAGTAAAGCAATGATTTTAATGTATTTATCAATATTAATAACGGAAATCAATATTTGCAGTAGGAGAAACTAAAAACGTCTGTCTGATTCTGTGATCACGTCTGTTGAAA
Source organism: Tenebrio molitor (assembly GCF_963966145.1). Lineage (NCBI taxonomy): Eukaryota > Metazoa > Arthropoda > Insecta > Coleoptera > Tenebrionidae > Tenebrio > Tenebrio molitor. The sequence goes on along the minus strand of NC_091053.1, from coordinate 18,346,217 downwards.
AGTGGAGTTATATCCAGGTACAGATTATTTAACGTAAAAACTTCGAAATCACCTCATGCAATTCTCGATATTAATGAAGAACGAAGGAAATTATCATTTGGCAGTAAGACAAACGCGAAAAATGCCTGGGGATTACTAAACGTAATAATCAGAACTTTCAATTAGCATTGATTAATACAAATATTTTCAGATAAAAACTAATCAGACAGAAAGTTCAAAAAAATGATCTACAGGGGATGAAAAGGCAGAAGGTATCAAACTGCAACACTTACTAGCCAAAATGTACAACAAAAAAGCACAAATAGAGTTAACTTTATTGGTGATGTTCGTCTTTGTGATATTAACCGTTTGGTCCCAACTTTGAGAAGACGACGTGGCATTTTCTTTTTGAATTCTAACATTTTGTACCAAAACTCAATTTTATAAATATGCGCACAGTGTACGTCGAAAAACGTTTGCGCAAGTCGTTCTCCGTTCTGTGTCTGTCTTCTGTGAGCGTGACGTTTCTGTCAAAATGGCGCCTCCGAGAGTTGCCAACTGCGACTGGATTTAGTGTTATCTAAAATTCCCTATCAATAACCTAGCAACTGAAAAGTTACTAGGGAGTGGTCACAATCAAAGTGAATAGATTATACTCTAGTTATTCAATTTCATGAAAATAATTAACCAAGCCAAAAATCTAAGCTTGTACGAAATTAGTTCATAGAAGAATAGATTGACTTTATTCTTTGCACTCAGTAGATTTCAGTTCGATAGAAAATACAACTGACAGAAGCAACGAAATAGCTATTTATGCAAGGAGTTGCAAAATGAGCGTCTTTTTTGCACTAGACATGACCATTGCACCACGAGTGTTAACGAGTGGTTCAACATGTCGTGTGCAAAAAAATAGCCATTTTGCTACGTGTTTCATACAAGATTTTTTCTAATTTAGTTACGAAAACCACACATTCTAATTAAAATCCTGTTTAAATCTGCTATTTCAATAATTTTCCGGGATAATAATACTAATGCGTAGAGGGATATGGAGGGAGCACTCTTCAAAAAAGTGGATACGACCGCGCTTTTCTGTAGACCTAATAAAAGGTCTCCAGGATGAGCCGAGCGAATCCGAAGTAAACGTAGATAACTCATCTTTCCAGTGGCGTCCCTTCGACTTTTTTTCTGGGGACAATTTTTGTAGGAATTTTCATTATATCGCAATGCAACTGAAGTAATTAAAATGTTGATTCCATAACATTATCATATCATAAATATTTCGTTATTTACCATCTTTTACCATATTATTTACGATCATGTTTATACACTCTCGAGACAACTCGAGACACCGACGCCTATGAAGTATCTGATGCCCAACGACCCTCGCCACGAAATTTCACGAAATACTGGCGGTCATTTTAAAAGGCGTCATAAAAGGTCTCCGCACAGGTCTCGCGACGTGCCGCTTTCTTTACATTGCCAGCATAGGCAGTGCTCCCTCCATATCCCTCTACGTACTAATGTCACTTTTTAACACTAGTGATAATATAATGTCACTATTTAACACTAGTGATAATATAATGTCACTTTTTTGACTAGTTATTAAATGAAGCACGTTTGACAACTAAAATGACATATCACAATGGTTGCTTTTCGTAACTGAATTAGAAAATAGTATATTTCAAACCAAGGTAAGAAAGTGCTTTCTTGGAGATCGCAGGCAAAGATTATAAACCGAGCCGTAGGCGAGGTTTGTAAGTGCCTAAGGTCTGCAAGGGCACTTTCTTAACAAGGTTTGAATACTATTTTTTTCCCTACCGGCACAACTTCGTTGAAAAAAGTCAAAAAAGATGGTTATATTCCTGATTAAAACGAAAATTTTGAGAATTGAATAGTAGGCTGGGTTATTTTTGTTTAATTAACTTGTCATCGCATTTGAAGATTTGACGTTTGTTCGAAAATTTGATATAAACAGGGTAAAGTAATCTACCTACCTAGCTTATCTGTTTATTTTCCAGATTATATGATTGATCTACCAACTTGCTTTATTGAATTGGCTTTCATTTATCAATAACTTATTTCACTTTTGACACTTTTGACATTTGTATTTTGGTACAGTTTTACCATAAACATTTCATGATTAACTTTCTTACCTTAGCGAGAAAGTAATTTTCTCACCTCAAATGAGGTATCGACAGCCTACATTTCTAACCGGTAGGGAAAAAAAGGACTTTTCTCCACGACTATTAAAAAACAGAATGTGTCGTAAAGACGCACGTTAGAAGTGAAACTTTTGTATTACAGGGAAACATTGTAATTATTCATCAATCACTTTTAAATAGCATATTCACAAAAAAATTGTATATTTTAATAAAGAAAATAAATTATAAACAACGATAACACTAAACAATATCGAAATGCGTAACTCATTGTTCATTTTTAAGTAATAAGTAGGGTTACTGGGTTAGGCGGAAAATAGTTTGCCCCTCCACCCACCAGTCCGCTACAGCGCCGCACCGCTATCTTTTCCTTGCGAACGTGAATCGTGGATCGTTTTATAATACGAGCGCGCTACACTGGATCGTGATGGTGGGAGGTATTCTTGACGCGCTCAATATTTTTCGCCTAAGTCTAGTAATAAGCCTTTGAATCCACAAAAAACATCTTCACGCACGAAATATAATAGTAGTTTATTTGACGAGTTCTTGTGTAAATTGGGTCTTTTTTGGTACCAGTTTAATCTTAATAACATAATTACATAACATTTTTGTTTTATAATACACCAATACACCAATACAAGCTTAAGAAAGAGAAATTTAAGACATCTTCTGGACAATATTTCCTAACAAACCGCGCATTTGAAACCTGGAACAAATTAGAAAACACAGTCGTTAACAGCGCTAATGTCTGTGCTTTTAAGAAGCAATATGACAAAACGTAGGAATAAATCAGTACATAATTGTCCAATATAAAGAATTACACACCCATTAAGTTGCTAAATAGGTTTGCCTCAGCAACAATTTAAAATAATAATAATAATAATAATACAAAAATTTCCGATAATATTGCGGAATCTGGAAAAGTGCCCCGAATGCTAGCAGCGTTTCCATATTGAATGGCAAGGAAAATCCTCTCGAAAAGGAATTTCTTTGATTTTGAATCTCACAAAACTAAATTTTAAAATTCAAATTTTTGAGGGGAGTTTGAAGTTTCAATGCAGTGACCATGTTGCTAGGTAACTAATAAAAAACAGTGCGTGAAGTGAAAAACAGAAAAGGTTAGATTATAGTGACCGGAACGCTTCCGTATCCCGAACCGTGCCCTTCCCCGCAATCGCAACGTTGCCGCAAAAATGCGTTGCTAATTACAGTGACCCGTAACGTTGCCGTACCCCTAACGTATTGACAGATCTCATGTTAAATATTGTAGGTTATGTTATTCCAATTTGTATTTTGTTGAGAAGCCAGAGAGATTAATACCCATAAATGAGTATTAATATAATGTTCACCAAATTAAATTATACACCCCTAGCGCTGTCGTCCAAAAAATTAAATTAACATTAAAAATTCTTAGTGGACACCAAATAATGATACTTTGGAAAATGAGAACAGAGTCACCAAAATCGCAATGTTTCGTATTGTTTTACTGTTGCTTGCATTCTAAATGCTATATGTTTACCGATTTTACTAAATGTTCACCAAATGTGGAACGCTCACGTTACGCGCCTTTACTGCAAATATAAATATTCACGCTATCCATTTATATTAAGCACTTGCTCAAAAAAACTACTTTTTTGAAAACTGATAAAAAATGTTGACATTTTATGACCTAAATCGGTTGTCAAAGTGACTGTTTTTTGTTCACTGGATTTATAGTCCGGACAAAATAAATGTGAATCCTGACTTTATTAAGTAAAATTATTTAATAACATGATAACGATAATACAGATTTATGATAGGTCGTTCTCGAAAAGGGGCAGATACAAGGTGTCCCCAAAATAGAAGACGAGTCCATAACTCCGTTATTTATCAGAAGATTTTAATTATCTGTATACAAGATTAAATGGTTGTTAATAAGCTACAAAATGGCCTAATAAATTCAAGTATAGCCCCATGGGCTTCAAGGGTAAACTGTCAAAATATTTTTTTTCAAATGGGATTACATATTTTTTTTAGTAATTCTGATAGAGATTTTTATTTTTAAAACAACAGCGTATCACAAGTATACACTTAAATATCTACCAAAAATTCACACAAAAAAACGTCTATGTTGAATTTTGCGCTAAACATTGGCGGCATATCTGCGCAATTCCACATGTTATTATTTGTCATTTGTTTTTCCAGCTACCTTAATTTGGTTATTAGTATTACATTGTAACGCAATGCATTTTGATAGCTTTTCGCTTGGTGCTCGTCATTTGTTTCAAAAGTTAGTGTTATTTTTTTATGTGAAGTTATACTTGTGATACATTGTTGTTTTCAGAATTAAAATATCTATCAGAATTACTTAAAAAAAATATGTAATCCCATTTGAAAAAAAATATATGTTGACAGTTTAGTCTTGAAGCCCTTAGAGCTATACATGAATTTATGAAGCCGTTTTGTAGCCTATTAACAACCATTTAATTTGGTGTATAGATAATTAAAATCCTCCGATAAATAAGGGAGCTATGGACTGGTCTTTGTTTTGGGGCACCTGTATATAAATACAGCGAGTTTTCGAAATTCTACCTGCAAGTTTGGTGGTGGATAACCATCTGTTTCCCATCATAAATCTTTGATATTGTTTTCTTTACATTTTGATTTAAACATGTTAAATAATTTGACTTAATAAAGTCAGGACTCACATTTATTTTGTCCGGACTATACAATCTAGAACAAAAAAGACTTTTATGTTCAGCAATTTTTGGTTAAAGAAGAGGTCACAATTTCGCAATTTCTTAGCATTATATTCCAAATAGGCCAGTATCACACTTTCAGACACGTTCTTTAATTTCTTAGAGCCACACCAATTCATGAAATTCTTCTAAGCAGATTCATATTGTCTAGAAGGCTTTTCCGGGATAAGACTAGAAACTGCACTTCGTGCCGTTTCTAATACATCCAAAGGCAGATCATCTTCAACAATTTTGTAGAGTTTGCATCAAATTTTCTTCAAATAGAAATTAGGAATGTTTGCCGTTTATTTTTATTTATCGTGAGAAAATAATGATGCAAAAAATTGTCTTAGAAAAGTAGCGTTATCGCGGAGTAAAAATTTTTTTAATTTTTGCAATTTTTGTTTAAAAAGAGACGGCAATTGGGCTAGATTAATGTTTTGTAACCTTGAATACGGATAATTCAAACTGGTATCAACCTAGGCATATTTTTGTACATATCTTAGCAACGCTGTGATCTGAAAATAATAAGGTAAGGAATGCGGTTGCTGTAATGAACAAAGTTAGAAGGGTTATATCATCTTAAGAATTTTTCAAAACTTTTTTCAACAAGTTCTTGCTTGCTTCACGGCATACTCTCTGCAACGCTTTGGAGTCGGAATGCTTTAATTATGAGACACTCTGTATGAGAGGCTAAAAAGAAGTCTACATCTGGCTATCCATTTGAAATTGAATATTGTATAAAATATAGTAAACATTTAGTATTTTTGTGAGACAAATAGTTTTTTTTTACTGCATAAATATAAGACACTAACAAAAATTAAAATTATCTGGTTATCATTTCAGAATTAAATATGGAATACAATTTGGTGAACATATAGCATTTTTAGGCAACAAAAGTTATTTTTAGTAGCAAATAATATAAGAAACTAGCAGGATGTCAATATCTGGTTATCGCTCTAGGATTATGTATGGTCTTAATTTTGGTGAGCATTTAGTATTTTTGGGAAACGAAAGTATTTTTTTGTATGAATAAATTTGGTAAACAGTTAAATACTACCCGTAATAAATCGGGTAATGAAATTTTGTATATAATTTATGTAATACCTATTTAATACCAGTAAATAATTGACAGATTTAGCAAAGCAAATAAAAATGTTGGGAAGTTTTATGGATGATGAACAAGACATGGTTCTGGCAATGTTGTGGTTGCTGACTGCAACATCTGCAGCGTTTCTTTTTCAAAAAAGAAGAAGAGCCCATCAATGTAAAACGCGCCTAATAAATAGGAAACGGAACCGATTGGGCTTCTACAATACCACATTCTTACCCATGAAAAATAATGATGCGAAAGAATTTTCCCTTAGATTATTCTCTAAAACTGTATCTCCACATGAGAATTTATTATGCATTAAAATATTACCTATAACCGCAACATAAATTGCCCAACACTTAAAAACAGAAAGTTATTGAATGTATCGCATTTGTGACTTTGTGAAGCATTTATTTGAGGTAGTGTAAAAGATAAAACAGCCTAACCCAGAAAATATAGAAATATATACTTAATATAATAATTATAATTGACTATAACATAATATCTTTAGAACCAAAGCCTAATAATAACTTACAATTAATTGGTATAAATAAAACTGTAGTTTAAATTCACTACAAAAAAATTTAAACTTATTTCTTGCCACAATTAAGTCTGTATGGGTTAGCCCGTTTCCATTTTGACTGTTTTATTTAGAATAATTGATTTGTTTGAATTGTATTCCTTTTTTTCATTATTTTTTCTTTCTGAAAAATATATTACGTTAATATTTTATTCTGGTTTTATTTTCTGTATAATTTTTATGGACATAACATCAATAGAATTGATTAGAACTCATATATTGGTTTTATTTGCTTTATTTATAATTTTAGTATTCCGCGTCGATCGGTTCACATTTTAAATTCGCGCGAACCAAACGAAAGCTACTGCGGTTAGTATCTTGAACCGCTACAATCAATGCATTGCTGGTCAAGTGCACTATCTGCTTATATGAGTAATCTGTGCTGTCGAGCTGTGCTGTCGGTACCATAGGCACTGCCACCCCACTCTCACATTCTGCATTCTGATTGGCTATTGGTTACAGCTCAAGGCCATTTTCGTATTCACAGATAAATTTTGGCGAACTTTCGTACGGTAACAATACGATGCGGCAGGATCTGCGGCCACTATAATAGCTTTCATTGCCTGGCACAGAGTTTAGCTTTACGGTACGGAAAGCGGATGCGGCTACGGTTCTGTTGCGTTCAAAATGTTGGCGAAATTTCCTACCGTAACAATACGGTGCGGCACGGTCTGTGGCCACTATAATAGCTTTCATTGCCTGGCACAGAGTTTAACTTTACGGTACGGAAAGCGGATCCGGCTCCGGTTCTGTTATGTTTCACTATAATCCAGCCTTAAGTCCGTGAAATCGCATTTCACACACTGTTATGTATGGTTTCTATGGTTTCGATCTTACTAACAATGTAAAAAAAATACACGTAAGAAAATGATCCACTTCACTCACAAATAACTATGCGTGAATATCAATTTTAATCAATTATAGAAAATAGTTATTTTTATATTAAGTGCGTGAAGAGAGTGTTTTTTGTGCATGAAAAGGTCTTTTACGCCGAGACGAAGGTCGAGGCAGTATAAGCCTTTGAATGCACAAAAACATCTTCACGCACGAAATATATGTAAACAATATTTTTTCTATAATTGATTCAAAAAATTGAAATTAAAAATTCAAATTTTTGAAGGAACTCTGAAGTTTCAATGCAGTGACCATGTTGCTAGGTAACTAATAAAAAAACAGTGCGTGAAGTGAAACACAGAAATAGTCGTGTGCGTGAAATCGCATTTCACACACTGTTTTGTATGGTTTCTATGGTTTCGATCTTACTAACAATGCAAAAAAAAAAATACACTTAAAAAAATGACCCACTTCAAGCACGGATAACTATGCGTGAATTTCAATTTTTTGAATCAATTATATAAAAAAACAATTTACACACAACTCGTTAATTAAACTAGGTACTATTCCCTTATATCTATGACCCAGCGACTATTATGATTTATGATTCTTTACAATCCTGTGATAAATAAGAACTCCGATTAAATATAAATTGTGTTGGAAACATGTGCATGTTGATACCTGACATAATTTAGTGTCCTTTGGTTCAAATAAAATTTTTCTTGGAAAAGTAAGAGGCGAAAAAATTTTGTACGTCACACGGGAATAAAGTAATATGTAGTACAGTCTCGATGTAGGCATCAATATCTACGGCTCTACGCCTCGACGCCACGACGGAGGCACAAAAAAGCGGGCGAAGGACCAGACCAAGACGAAAGAAACACCTCTAACGAATGACGTTAGTAATGAAAATGTGAACGATCCGGTATAATTACCTTTCTGCTTGAAAGAGGCGACCTAAAGATATCTTCCGATCGAGATTAGCGGTACTATGTTCCTGTCGGTAACGGTAAACGGTACGGTAGGACTAACAAAATCGGACGGGACTCAACAGTACCAAACTGGACTCAACAGTACCAAACTGGACCAAACTCGACCAAATAGCTCTCCACATGATCAAAATGGACCAAAATACCCCTCTCTCAGTGAAAGGGGCGACCTAACTACGGCAGCGCCCGGCGAAAATTTTCGGATTGCGACCAGCTGGATCCGGCAATCTCTTCGGTAACGGCACTCGGTAATCGTATGACGGAATTTCTCCACGATGGTCGCGGAATTGGAATTCTTGCCACGCCACGACGGACAGCAGGGCTGGTCGGCTCCGTGGTCACCGACCAAGAGCCTCGTTTCCGCTTCGATAGCTTTTTCGCAACCCCCTTACTTTGCAATTCTGCGTCGCACGAAGCAATTGATACTTATTCCCCTTTGCAATAAGACATTCCGATTTTCGAATGTACGGCGCAGCGAATGACGATACTTTCGCTGTACTACTCGTGCGCTCTGACTTGTCAGAAGAATGATCATGGCGCCGGTTTATTTACCTTTCGGTTTCCGCCAACGGGGAATTTTGCAGATGGTTTCTCGGTAAGGGGTCGGTAAGTCCGCGCGTTTGTTACGTAGGCGGTAATCGTCGTTCTTCGCAGGGTCGAGAAAAAGGATGAGACAGACAGAAAAGATGTAATTTGGAAATGAAGAAGATAACGTCCCAGCAAGTGACGAAAGTGAAAGTGAGGATTCACGTTGCCGTTGCGTCATCCGTAGCTCTGAAAAGATTGAGCGAGAGATAAAGAAGAAGAAGAAAATTGGGTATCGAGAAAAGATGAATCACAGCCAGACGATCCAAAGACGTGAGGCCGTCTTAGCTTGAAATTGTGGGGCGAATACGTGTTCTTCCAGACGCCCCGTGGCTGGCACAGTTGGAACTAAACATGTTTAACTTAGACGAAATGAGCGACTTTTAAAACGTCACGGAAGGTGGGCGCGTCGCGTCTACACGAGACGTCGTCGTCGATACCTTTTCTGTTGTTGTTTTTCTTTTTTTTATGCTAACTCCGGGTTCCCAGTTTGTATGTTTAATAAAAAATAGTGGTATATTCTCGTCTCATGTTTTACTTCTACACTATTCTGGAAATAATTTTGTCATATACCCCTCCTGCAACGAGTATAATCTGTAAAAGTGTGTACTGCCTCATAATTTTCAAAATTTTGCTTAGAAATAAATGTTTTCATGCTTAATAATTTTAGATTATCAAATTATTAAGCATTCAAGTCATTTACTAATCAAAATTTTTCAAACGATGGGCAGTACACACTTTAACCGATTATACTCGTTACACTCGGGATATATCTACTGATTCATAATTTAATTATATCAGAATTACCAAATTGCATAGAACTAGTTCTCATTTTTTTTGGTTCGAACACAAAAAAAACAACTGGTAATTACTTGTATTTTGAATTTTTTTCCAGATTTTCGTCGGGACTGCAGATAAAATGAGCAGTTGGTAGAAGTTATAAAAAATACGGAACCGTAAACATGGACAATAGAGATGACCGTAATAAAATTTCTAATGAAGTGGAGCAACACTGTAACAACAAAGAGAAATTGGACGAACAAATTGAGTCGCAGAAAAAATGTACTGAAAAAGTGAAGCAACAAGATTCCCCCTGCAGTAGTACAAATTATGAGCCTAAGAAGGAAGCCCAAAACTTACGGAGCGAGAGTGCTACTCATGAAAAGCAGAAAGAAGTTTCTTCGGTAAGATATATTTAAATTAATGTTAAGTATCTTAAAATATGGGTGAATATTGTGAAGCAATGTATGTTTGTAAAGTTGATTACTAGATCTTTTAAAGACATGGAAGCAGGCAATGAAGCAAGAAAAAATGTTTCGTTTTTCGTTATCTTTCGACAAAAATTAATTTTTTTGTTCGACACTGTCAGAAATTGAGAATTTTCTCCTGTGTGAACAGAGTTTGATAAATCTCACAACTTATCAAAAGGAAATGTCAAGCTAATTTTAAAGATTTTAAGCGATTTGGAGCCTTTAAGGGGCTTGTCGAACAAAAAAACGTTGTATTCAACTCCTTCGTGTGTAAATTGAGCCTTTTTTGACACTCGTGGGCCTTTAAAATGCTCGTCTCACTCGCGTTTTAAACTGGCCCACTCATGCCAAAAAAAATCCAATTTCCACACGAACTCGTTAAATAAACTACTATTGAGCAGTCACGACCATTCAAAAAAATTGTGGCCAAACATGCTGTCCTATTGTTTTAATTGGTGTACCTTAATAGTTACCTATTTCCTTCAGATACATAATATTAATTTGATTTTTAATGTAAGCTATATTATCAATTTAAAGTTAAATACCATCTTGTTGCACCAAGAAAAAAAGGAAAATTCTCACTGGTAAGTCCTAAAGAAAATTGTTTAAGCAAAAAAAAAACTATTTACCATAACTTCGTTAACACGAACAAAATCAAGCACCAGACCACTTGACCACGAGTTTTTTTGAACGCTCCTTACTGAAACAATGCTAGTGCCCAGTTTTTTCGAAATAATGAATTTCACCTGTAGCGTTAACAGTTAAAAAAATTTCATTATCATTTCTGAGGTGATTCTTAAGGCTCCTTGGTAGAAAGATATTTTTCCAATTTCGATATACAACACATAACTTGAGGTGATGATAGCAATGTCATGCCTTCTCGTTACTAGTAGATATATTTTAAAGAGAAATGGCCTTTGTCTTAATAACATGCCTTCAAATAAAATTATATTTAGAGGAACCTATGGAAGTTCAATTGTTTACAACATTTTTACAGCGTAGAAAATGACACAAGAATCGTCTGGTCTGTCATTTAACGAAATAAAATTAGGTTAGAAAATATTTTAATTTTTGTAGTGCATTCATCTCAGATTATTGAAATTCACATTAATAAATAATCCAAACATTATTCCAATCACAAATTATTTGCTAACTAATGGCTTTTCGTCAATATACGGAAGATGTTTCAGCTTTCGAAATCTTTGTGAGGCATTGCTGCAAATTTTAGTTAATCTTCGGGAGAAAAATACTCCAAATTCGAATGGATGGATAAATAAAACTTTTATTTTTTCAAGAAATGTCTTTTCATTTATATTTTAATATTTTACATAATCATCCTCACCATATTTCAAAATAAATGTCAACCATTTATATTTTTTATTTGAAGAAAACATGATAAAAAGTTTGAACCTTCAGACCCATATATCTTTGTAAAGACCCCCCCCCTATATTTTTTATTTTATTTTTTCGAGATTCCTGAGATTTTTCCCTACAAGACTTGGAATACGTTAATTTTGCGACACCCTGTATACCTAACTTGACTTCTGTCAAAGGTCAAAATTTACAATTAATTAATGTTGTAATGTAATGACTTTGCCCAAATGAACACGAAAAGCGTTATTCGTGCGCTGTCAGTTTTCAGGTATTCGGCCTGTTTTGCAGTACTTGGCTGACGCCTCGTGCTTCAAATTTCGGCCTCATACCTGAAAAGTAATCTGAGTAATCTGACAGCGCTACTCATATGAAAATAATTATTTTTTCAAATGCGAACACATACAGATTTGCTCAAAATAATCACTGACTCTCAAGAATTATTTCAGCAATGTTACTCATTTATTCAAAACAAAAGACAACAGGATCACTACTTGACTCTGTTTTGAATGCAAACGACAACATGGCTAGAATAATTCTTGAGAATAAGGGATTATTTTGAGCAATGTGTTTAATTGTCATTACTCATTAGTAATACAACGAGAGGGTACGAAATTGCCGGAAATCTCACTATACGAGTATTTGTTTCGACGACAATTTCCACGAGAAACAAAGAAACAGAGTTGTATTCGGCATGACAATTCCACGAAAGAAAATTTCATTTTCAAATTTTACACAATTTTTTTAAGTAAAATTTGAAAATGAAATTTTCCTTCGTGGAATTGTCATGCCGAATACAACTCGATCGTACGAAATTGCGGGAAATTGCGTGGAAATCCACTCGTGGAAATTGTCGTCGAAACAAATACTCGTATAATGAGATCGAAAATGTCCGGCAATTTCGTACCCTCTCGTTGTATTACTAATGATTATTTCATTCATCATCGTTTTCGACCAATCGTAAGGCTTTATTTTTTGGATTATAGTGATAATTCGATAATTCGTCAAGTAGGTTTCTCAGATGTTTTCAATCCTATTGCTAAAGTAATAAAATAAATACTGTTGTCAAATGGTACTATTTAATTCATGAAATAATCAACCGAATTACACTCTAGCTCTTGAAATGATCTGTTTTAACACTCAAGCTCTCAAAAGGTAACCACTGGTATCACTTTGACATAATTTCCCTCCACTTTGGGTGTCGGGAAATTAATACTGACAAAGTGACACTCGTTGTTACCTAGGAGAGCTTTCGTGTTAAAAATCGATCATTTCAAAGCTCTCGTGGAATTACAACCGATGATTTTTTGATAATTTTAGGACCATGCTAAATTATCGGTGTAATTCGTTCCTAATTGGTCCAATGATTCAAAATACTACAAGCTGATTGCTTGAAATTTATTGAGTGGAATTGTCATCAAAAGAAATGCACTAACATAATTTTTTTTTAAATCCTTCTTCAACTGAATATAAAAAGGTACAAATTTGTACAATTTTTTTTTCTTGTCTTGTTTTAATTAATATCTCCTAACAGGGTTATCATAGAATCCTAAAAAAATGTGCATACCACACATTAAATTTACCACACAAAATTTTCAAATTATTCTTTAGTTGCTGTTTTATACGACTGACCTGTTTTAGCTGACTCATGCTGTATAATACCACGAGTAGTCCAAATTATGTCGACTATTCAATTCACCTGTCATTTGTTAAAAATAAAACACAATTTTACACATTTGTTACCATGGTTTCAAAGAATTCGACCGAATATTCCACTCGTGGAAATTATATCGGATACTCGCTGATATTCGTCCGTTGCTAGGTTATTTCTTTAATATGCATTAATATGATTGGTTTAAATTTTCTGAGGGCAATAGTCAACAGAATCTTTTCAAAAATTTGATTTAAAAAATAAATGGTTTACAATCCAAAATTAAGTCTGTCGCTCCTCAAACTTTCTTTACAAACCGCTATCTGGTTTTGAGTAAATCTTGCAATTCTATTAAGAATAGTAGAATATTTTTCTGTAATTTGTCAGGATTTGCAGCTTTTTTTCTAATTGTTATAAAGCTATAATTGTTTTCCCATTAATTCTGCCTCCCCTATTTACGGATTCACGAGCCGCCACTGCTTGTGACATACCCTGTCTAACTGATAAATGGAAACAAGGAGTCTTAAGTGCTTACCTCGGTTTTAACAATAGGCAATTTCAGAAATGATAAAGTTATGCAACTGAACAATACAAATAGATCACAACTTAGAATTCAGTTAAATTAAATTTTGTAAATACAGAGTGTCCCAAAATTGGCGCACTAACTACTTACTACCTTATCGAGGATGTTTAAATGTACATGAAAAAAATATGGATTTTTTTTTTAGGATAATACATGTACAGTAGGGGAGATTCACGAAACTTTGCAAATTTGCAAATCGTTAACGAAACGGCAAATACAATGCTTCAACAATGTCGGTTGTGATGATTTTGAATTTGCAACGCCTTATGGAGCGTTACCGAGTTTCGTGAATGACCCCCAATGTAAACAAAGATATACCGTGCGATCATTTAAATTATAAATTAGAGTAGGCGGGATTTTTTTTATACGATTGCCCAGAATGCTAATTGACTGATTAAATAAATGTGAGGTTATGGTTAACTTTATAGCGTTTATGGTTCCCATATTCAATCGTTTTAATTTAAAGGAAGTGAAAGCAATAAAGAATAATGTAGTTTTATTGAGAATTACAGAAAGTGTTCAAAGTGTTCTTCCCCAGCTTCAATGCAACTGTTAACCCTGCGTTGCATATTTTCAAATGCATTACAGAAAGTGTTCAAAGTGTTCTCTCCAAGCTTCAATGCAACTTGCAACTGTTAACCCTCCCTTGCATATTTTCAAATGCATTTTCCAACATCTGAACGGTTATAGCGTTGCATGCATTAAATAGTGCCTAGAAATAATCTAAATTAGAAATGTAGATGATTCAAAAACCACTGACTGTATCTTATTCGCGTAGGAAAATCTCGTGGGAGCAGCCCTTAAACGACGGTAATTTTATAGGAATGAAGATTTAAATCTTGTTTTAATATTTTGTGACGAGTTCCATTTGAGAGGTCCATCTCTTGGGCTAACCTGCGGGGAGGTTTTTTTTTAGGAGACTGCTTCATTCTTGCTGAAAGTGCTGAAACATCTGCCACAATCTCAGGATTTCCTTTTTTGGCGCTCCGCTACCTGCTTTTTGACCAACAGTCCCAACATTACGAAATTTCGCCACACATTTATAAATTTGTTGAACCAATTTTTGGTAATCTACAGGAAAATTAGGGAATGTGTTTTGAAAACCATTAACGCAGTGCTCTACAGAATACTTCCATTCGCCATTCTCTTGTTGTTCAGCGTTTTTAAAATAATTCTCAGTAAGAAAAATGTTCTGTTCGAAATAAAAAATTTTGAAACGTCACTTTGACAATTCAAATTTTAAATCAAATTGACAACAGTTAATAATGCCAACCTTATTTAAAATTTACAGCCCGCTCTAATTTATAATTTAAATGATCGCACGGTACTTGTACATTATTACCTGGCAATGTTGCCGTAGTGGATTTAAGATAATTTTTACGATTTCCATAGCTTATAAATTCTCTATTACGCAGGATTAGATACTGGTAGTGAGTGATCTTGTAATTTGTAATAATACCGTGAGATCGAAAAAAAAATTAGAGTTGGCTGTGACCAAAAATTTCAACGGCCAATTCGTTAAGATTAATTATGAGATGTCAGTCTTAACAGTTGGGTTAGTAATTTTGAGAACGTTCAAATCTTGATTTTCATAAAAGTGTCAATTATGTGTGACCTGTCGGTTGTAAAAGAATTTCCTCAACTATATACATATTATAGTGCAATGAGACAGTGAGATTTAAAACTCCTGCGGTGAGCACGCAGCTTGTTTATAAATTCAGGTTATGTTGTGGGAGTTCTTAATGTATAGGGGTTTAATTTCATGCACAACAAACACACGATAGAGATAAAAGTGCAAATCTTTTTTAATCATAAGCTGAACTATACCAAATGATTAGGTACCAAAAGGTTAGTTTCTTGGGTTAATCTCCGGATGGATTTATTTGGGGTCTCTGCAATAGACCTTTACAAATAAGAATGTTCTTATTCAGTATCCAGTCGCTATCACCATCTTTGTTGTCTCACAGTGACGTCACTGTGCGACAAAGAAGATTCTTATTTGTAAAGGTCTATTCTTTGTTCAACCTCTTCAATATTTTCAGCTGTTCTTTTTGTCGTCTTGTCGGTCACCCACTACCTTTTTTGCGCAGAACACTACCTGTTTCCAAAAACATGTTTACGCATTTGTAGACTTTCTGGGCAAATTGTTGGTTAAGTGTCTTCAAAGTCCAGAAACTTTTGTTCAAATTTCTCAAAAATTCGAGGTGTCGAATAGAACCATTCGCCGTTCTCAAGTTCTGAAGTAACACTGTACAATGAAAAATTTTCGCTCTAAAGTGAACATATTGTAATAGCAAATTTTAATAGTCAATAATTAATAATGACACTTACTATTGTAATGACATCTGATGACATTTGAATTAAATTTTTACGTGTTGCCAACTGAAGCATATTAATCACGGCCTTCTCGATTTTTTTATTTTCGATCGCACGGTGATTCGAGGTAGATTTCATGACAGTTTACTCATATACAGAGTCATTATAAATGATTGTCCCATCGCAGTAGGCGTTGGTGACGTAGTTGAATGTGCCGCAAGCCTCATAACATGAGTGAGACTAGTATCTCCGATAGGTGGCGATACTGGAGGTAGTCGAAATCTCTCTACTATAGTTTGTCTAACGTTGCGAGGCTGGCGGCGTATCCAAAATTTTTGTGGGTTTTCAACGCCAACTGCGATGGTACCTACAATCATTTCTAATGGCCCTGTATTTCGAAATAATTGACGTGTTAAGTGCCACTTTCAAAGATCCCCAAATCAGCAAAAAATAAGTCCAATAGAATTTTTTTAACATTTTTCTGACGTTTACGCTAATCTCTTCTTCACCGTAGTGCACCGTTAGTGCGCCATTTTTGGGACACCTGTATAATTGTGTAACTTATTTAAAAATTGTGTCGTTTTCATTTAATCTTCAGTTTGCAACTAAGAAGAAGTCCTTTGATCCTTCAAGTCCGCTCCACTTTGATACTTACCCAAAAAGACCTGGAACCAGAAATCTCGGCAACGAGTATGAAAAACTGATGTGCGCTCTATTAGCTTTGGAATTCAGCACAAGTGATATTGTGGAAGATTTCAAGATGAAAACCAATAGTGAGAATTGTGGAAACTTCGATGACGTGGTGTTAAAAGTGACTTTTAAGGAAGGACAATCCCAAATGTTTTTTCTGCAACTGAAACATTGTGAGAGTATGAAACCTATTACGGACAAGAAGCTTGCGGCGAAAAGTGGCGACTTCAGCTTGCTGCAGTATATAGAATCTATTTCAAAATTGGAAATCACTGAAAATGTAAGTTATATTTTATACACGAATTCCCCGACAAGTATTGAGAATGATTCAGAAATTTGTCTTCAAATTGAAAACTGGAAAAACGAAGACAAGAAAAATGAAGATGAGAAAAACGAAAAGGTTGTTGTGAGGAAACTGCAAAACTTGGATCCTAAGAAACTTCTGCTATGGAGCAAAAAAGAAAATACTAGGAATCAAAAAAGAAAGAGAAAGGAAAAGAACAAACCAGAAACTAGTTCTAAACCTCAAGCTCAGGAGAAGGGAACAAACGTTTTTCAGTTTAATTTAGAACAGAATAGTGTTAAAGATAAAGATCTTAATAATTGTCTGAAATTTTTTTATTTCTTTGCCGATCAGACTGACACGAGAGGAGCACAATCATTAATCAACGCAATGTTGAGAGAAAAATGTGAAATCACCGACGCTACTTACTCTTCAAGTTTTATCCAGTTTATGGGAACGTGGTATTCTGGTAACTTTATCCTGACTAAATATGACGTGGTAGCAAAATTGGCTGAGTTAACACTTACGCCTTTTATGCAAACCATATCGGACAAAAAGTGCACCGAAAAATCAAAACTTCTTCGAGAAGCAATTATGAAATTTGACATGACGATTGTTAGAGATACGAATGAAGAGGTTATCGCTAACATTTGGAACGAGACAGCAAGTGACGATGAAATCAGTTTCACTTCGCTCAAGTATGGATTGCGTCCTAATGGAACTGAGGATTTAGCTGCTACAGAAAGAAGTAAAGTATTGTGGCATTTAGACAAAATTCCCTTAATCGTGAAAGCGGAAGAAGGGAATGAAGAACAAGTTAAACACGCTATCAAACTGCTCGAGAGAGTTCAAAAGAAAAAAGTGGTATTATTGGCAAACGCAAAAAGAGAAGATTTTTCGGGGTGGAAAATTTTCCAAAATCTTTCTGATTTACGAAAACAAGATGTTTACAACGATATTGTTAATCGTTTTGAGATTTCTCTTCAATGTCGATCATCAATTTGTTTGAAAGATTTACTCGAATTTGATCAAAATTTTTGCAGAACTATTGAAACTACAGAACTTATTAAAATGACACAAGAAGTTATGAAAATCGGGAGAAGGCAGGAGTATGCATTTGAAAATTACATTCCCAGAAGTGTTTCTACAATTAGTTTAGACATAATGAAATTGTCAGAGTTTTGTAAGGAAACAGGTTCTCTCCTAATTATTTGTAACGTTTCTCAATCTTGCAAGAAAGCAATTCGACAGCTGGGTCTGCACGCTATGGAGCTTGATGACTACTTGAAACGGGAAGGGAGAAAAAAATTTGATGTCTTGTTGACGAGTAATAATTGGCCCCAGGTTAGATTCAATGACATTTGTGAAAAGATCGACAGGAACGTGCATTTACTTCAAGTTTTCGACAACAAAAGTTGCATTTCAGTTATAAGTAAAGAAGACATATTTTCGTTGAAAACAATGAAATCTAAAGGAGCACTTATCGATGAAAAGAAAATTTTCACATATCTCGACAATCCTCTGAATGTCATTTGTTCACCACCTGGAATGGGTAAAAGCACGCTCATGTCTTACTTGAGCAGTATCTGCCCCGCCAGTTATTGGAGTGTCCACATAGATTTGATCAATTACAAAGCAGTTTTTAAAAATGAACGTGGGTACGATGAAATATTGCAGCATTTTCTTCAAGATGAGAAAGATCCATTAGTCGTTAAGATTCGTTCAAAGTTTTTACAAAATAAAAGAATGTACTTTTTTTTCGACGGATTGGACGAAATAGATAGTGACTGTCTTCAGATCGCTTTGGATTTTATTAAATACATCTCTTTATTGGGTCATCGCGTGTGGATAACTTCACGTGAAAATTTGGAACAAACAGTGTCGCGAAGCCTAAACATATTTCCTATTAAAATTGAAGAGCTGACAGTAGATCAGCAGAAGGCATATATCCATGACCGTCTAGAGAAAATTTACGAAAAAAATGAAATTGAACAAATTACCAATAAAATATACGCAAGCGTGGATATCGTTAACAGTCGACACTTGTTAGGAATCCCTTTACAGTTATTCATGATTACAAGAAACTTTCGCGACAATAAAGAATTATGGAAAGCACCTGACCAAGAAATTTTTGTGTTGCCCAAAATGTATAAAATATTTTTGCATGGAAAGAAAATGCATCAACATCGAAAATTGGGAGTGCAGGAACAAGTGGACCTGTTCGACTATTACTTTGATCTGTATTTGGAACAATACGAATTGCCAGCACTGAAGTCTTGTCTGGACACCACAACTTTCGACAAGTTAAAGATCAATTTGAAAAAGAGTCAAAAGTTCTTGGAAAGATTAAAAACTGGAGATCAGTTTCAAATAGTCTGTAGAGTGACCGACGATAATCAAGTCATCTTTAACCACCAGACTTACGCAGAGTATTTTGCTTGTGAGTGGTTAAAAAAAAATCTGGACAAAATTTCGCAATTGCAAAATGACTTGTTTACCGAAAAAAATCAAAATCTTAAATTCATATTCGATATTATGTTGGCAGAAAATAGTGCAGTTCACTTGGCCGTAATCTATAGACATACTGATTTAGTTAAAAATCATTTGGACAAGAGTGAAGTGAAAGATGAAGGTGGTCGAAGTCCACTTCAGTTGTTGTGCTCTTACGGCGTCGAACATCTTCCTTTATCGTTAATTGAAAACAATTGGTGGTCCCTTCACCCAGTGAAATTTATTTCATATAAAGAATTTGCTGAAAATAACATTGAAGGTGTCTCTACACAGTACAGAGAAATATTCAAAATGTTGTTACACCGTAATGTATTGCTAAACGACGACGTCTTTCAATCGAATTATCTTGACCACGCCATTCGACACCACAACTTATTCGCAGTAGAAAAATTTTTAGAAAAATTTGGAGACTCGTTAAACCTTGAAAGTTTATTCGAACACTATGACATCGACACACTTGTATGTTATTCGTTACAGATGGGTTATGCAAATTTATTACGTGCTTCCATTAGAAAAGACTCGGAAGCTTTGTCCGTGAAAATTGGAAGATGCGATTTGACATTGTTACACGTGGCAATTATGGGAATTAAAACGAATAACAAATATGAACAAACCTTACTGGAGGAAACCATAAATGTGATGACAACGTTAATAGAATGCGGTTTGGATGTAAATGCACAATGTGGCTGTAAAACAACCGCTTTGCATCTGGCTTCTGAACTTGATAACGATCTGATCGTTAAATTCTTACTGAAACGGGGAGCGAATATCAATTTGACTGATCATGTTGGACGGAATGCATTACATTTTGCTCTGAAAAATTCTGAAGTAAATATGACAATAGTACAAATTTTGATAAATGAAGGGATAGATACGAAAGCCACAGATTACACTGGAAAAACTCCATTACATCTTTGTTGCAGACAAGGACATACCGATGCTTTGAAAATGTTACTTGATCGTAATCTTGACGTAAAAGTTGTCACTAAAGAGGAAATTAACTTATTACATACGATATTGGCAAAAGGCAAATCAAATGAAGAAATGATCAGGTTGCTGATCAGTAAAGACGTAGATGTGAATGGTAAAGACTATGGTGGACGTACTGCGTTACATTATACTTGCTACTATGATATATTTAAAAAAACATCCGGCTGGTCCGGGGGAGACGTTAATAGCACAAACAACTATAAAAGAGTAAATTCGGAGGACAGGATTTTTTCTGACACTTCAAAAGCAAAAATAATATCGTTTTTAATAAAAAACAATGCCAGTGTAAACGCTAAAGATTCGGCAAACCGAAGTGTACTTCACTATGCCGCTTTCCAGAGAAACTACAATTGTATAAAGGTACTAATTGAACACGGTGCTGACGTTGAAGCTGTTTGTGATTCTGGAAAGACTGTATTACATGCGGCTTTTGAAAAAGTACACTCCCCTGATGTTGAGGTGATTCAGTTGTTGTTAAGTCACCGTGTTGACGCCAACAAAAGAGATAACAACCAAAAAACTGCTCTAGATTATGCTGTAACATCTACTGAATCACATCGCGTGGTGAATATGCTGTTCGATGCTAGAGCACACGATCAGTTAATCTCTGCTGACTACGTAACGTTTCTTCACTACGCTGTTTACCATGGCAATTGTTTTGCTGTAGAATTATTTCTAAAAGGTGGAATAGATCTGGATAAGATCGATGTAGACAACGCCGAATACCCTTTGAAATTTGCAGTCGAAAATCAACACGTTCGGAACGATCTATTATTGAAAATGACCGAATTTATCGAGGATTGTAAGAAAAAAGCAAATTTCGGAAGAAAGCGAATTGTTGAACTTTTAAAGGAATATTTTTCAAATGGCTATGGGTCTGATTCTGTAAGTATTTTTCAATATCAATTGTGACGATATATTTATAGTCGTTCAAGAACCGCAAAGTAATATTGTTTATTGCCTTATTGTTGAACGATCAAATACCTTTACAAAGAAGCCGATATGCAAATAGGGCTTGGCTTGGCTTGGGATACTTAACTTAACTTAACTTAACGAGCTTGTTTGACAACGTAGAAGACTAAAATCAATAAAAAAAAATTGTAGCTCAAAAAATAAATGTCATTTTATTTTTTGACATAGAATTTTTTAGATATTTTTTCCGAGTTCTACATGAAGCCAGTAGCTCGTGGTTAAAATATGTACAACTTTCAATAACACCCTGTATTTACATAAAGATTGATTTAATGTCAGTTATTTTTTTACGCTGTGACTAGCCTCCCGGCTCCGGTATTCATACGAATCCCGGTTTTGTTCTGACATCATGCAAGTGACGTCACTGATGACCGGGATTATTGAAATCCCGGCTGGGAACGTAATACATGCATCTAGATTCTAGAGTCCAATTTTTACCCATTTGCGTATGTTTGAGCTAGGATCAGAAACAAATTTAAATTGATCATAAATAATAACTACATAATAATGTTTCAAATTTCTTGACAATTGCTTCGAAAGGTTATGTATGTAATAAGTGAAAGAAATTAAAAATTGTCAAATTGGCAGGAGCATAAAATAACCACAAAGTAACCAACAATAAATAAACGTAGGTACCGCTTTTTTTGTATTTTTCTGTTTCTGTCGTTTCAATTGAGAGAAAGCGAGTAAAGAAATCGTGACATCACCTCACAAGGGTAAAAATTGGATAGACGAGATGGACAATCCCGGCCGAAGGAAGTTCAAATGTTCAAGGTAGAGGTAATAACATTAACAACAGTTGTATATATGTAGTTGGAGTATAATGTTTATTCAAAAAGGGTAAATATCTTAATTCTAAAACTAGAAAAATATATTTAATAAACTCTGAGCATAAAACAGTATGTGTAAACAATTCGAAAATAAACTTTGAACACAAAAGAAATCATTAACAAACAAACAAAAAATTATAGATCGCCAGGACAAAACTACAGTGTGGAACAAAATGATCTTCATCTAGTTATCTTTACATTACATTAAATTGTAATAATTATCAATTTGATTGATGACATTTATTGACAGAACTACGTGGCTACTTCAAAGAGTAGAGCGATGCAGGAAAATTTACATGTGAAAAAATTCCCGAGCTAACTAGATGATAATCATTTTGTTCCACACTATACTATGGTTTTGTTTACGCCTTACATTCCGAACAAATCCATTTATTTGAATATTTCGGTATTTTCTTTAAAGTCGTACATTTAACGTGCCTCCAGAGAAGGCATAAAGCACAGATAATGCAATCAGATTGATCTCTCGTAATTTCTAAATTGCACATAACACACAGCCATTCGTTTTGCTGCCTTTTCTTTATGATTACATTTTGGACAACTTGTCAGGCAGCATCAGAGAAGAAGTTACTGAAATATTAAATAATTGTTATCATTAAATTGTCTTACAATCATTTTGGTATTTATTCTTACCGAACTAAATTAATATCTACATTTTCATGTAGAACCGAATGAGGAATGATTTCCGATCTAGTTTCAATCGACTCTTCTTCAATATAGATAGATCCATCCAAACCCAAGGCCGCAACTTCCTCACCAACAAACCAGCTCAAAATTTTTTTTTGTTTGTTTTGGAATGGCATGTTTAAAAATGGTATGATATTTGCTTCCTTCCTTTTAGGAAGTCCAATGGTTGTTAAATTGCTGCCTTTAGGGCGTCCTCTTTTTTTGATTTTTTGCGGCATTTTAATACTTGTGAGCTCATCACTGGTGGTTCCAAAAGCTGTGAAAACATTAATTTTCTATGACAGCAAATATTTCAGTATGCACGAGTACTTGATCGAATTGTTTTAGCACTCTGAATCAGTCTTACCTTGAATGTTGGTGCCTTCATTGGAGGCTGTTTCAGTGCTACTTGCGTGCTCCAGGGTATTTTCACTATTTACAGAGACATTGGTGATGACTTCTATTTGCACGGTGTCTGTATCAGCAAGCACAATTGGCATATTTTCGACATCCAGAGAATTTTTGTTCACATTCGATGCTGTAAAAGATATTTTTATTGATTTGAAAATTTTCTGATTATTTTAGGTAGCTCACATGATAACTCTGCTTCATCCTCATTGATCATTATTACTCTTGTCCTTTTACCTTGCTTCCACAACATTTCTAGAGTTTTCAGGTTGTCTAATTTCTGATCGAATGAATCATTGCTGGACATAGCAACTAAATTTGCTAAGGAGTCGGTTGTAATTAATGCT
This sequence comes from Tenebrio molitor, assembly GCF_963966145.1. Classification (NCBI taxonomy): domain Eukaryota; kingdom Metazoa; phylum Arthropoda; class Insecta; order Coleoptera; family Tenebrionidae; genus Tenebrio; species Tenebrio molitor. The sequence goes on along the minus strand of NC_091053.1, from coordinate 18,322,395 downwards.
TTTCTTCTTTTCTGACCATATGTTTGAGCCTTTTTTGTATTTATAACAGTTACATTAGGTGTTGCTGATGCTTCAAGGTTCGTTCCCAACACCGGCTCTATTTCAGCCTTATTATTACAATAATCATGTGCCAAACGCCTTTGACAGGTTTTGTAATAATCTAAAGTCCAACGCTTATTCACAAGCTCTTCCGAAAACAAAGGCAATTTTAAATGCGTGCGAATGGCAAATATGTGTCTGCAAGGAAGCAACATACCAGCTTTAAAATTACAGCTGCAATCAGTTGGATCACATCGTAATTGCCCTTCAGTACTGCTGATAACAAAACAGGACTCGTTGTCTTCTTTTGAAGGGACTTTCACTTTTTTGCTGAACTCAATTTGTTTAATTACCATTTTACCAGCTTCGTTGGTTAAAAAATTCAGAAAATTTTGTTCATCGCTGCCTGGTAAGTATGAGGTAACGAGCCTTTTTTGTAACTGGTATATGGCTTTAAAATCTCGTTCACTTTCAAGGGATGATATAATGGTGAAAAATGAATGCACGAACTCTACTAATGTGCTGTTTTTTGTAATAACGGACTTTAGTTTCGCGTTTATCGATTCTATACGATTGTTTGTCGTATTTTGAAAACAACCTTTCATGAAATTTGTAGACATTGACCACTCGTCCTTAATGGGGTACCAATTCTTGTCAAAATATTCAATAACCCGTTTTGGGGCAGATATGTTTAGAACGTTGTGCAATTGTTCAAACTCTCCTTCTGTTTTGGCATAAACCATTTTCTGTAAAATTTCCAGCGACTTATTCCTATCGGCTTGGCTTATGCCCATTTTTTCACAGGTGATTTCTCGGCTGAAGGTTCGCATTGAGTGAAAGATACAAATGATTACATTAGCTTCTGAAAAAGTGTCTTTTATGACTGACCTTTCCAATAAATCTTTATCGGTCATGATGCATTTCGTGAGTTCAGTCTGTGGATTATTTGCTCTAAATGTTTCTAGAAACCAAGTAAAACTATCTTTGTCTTCAGTGGTCAAAAGACAAAAAGAAATTATCTCAGTCTGACAATTGCCATCTTCTGCTACAATTAGAAACACAGGTATGCCGATGTTTATTAATTTATAGGTACCATCAATACCTAAAAATTCTGGGTATGCTTTGAACGTGTTTTTCATATTAGATGTTTGAATAAACATGCCCTTAAAATTATTTTCTCCATCTTTAAGAATATTTACTTCAGCGTTATATCGGTTTCTCAAAACATCGACACATTCGTCTAAATTTTCTGACTTCTTTCCCGACTTTTGGCCAATATTAGATAGATCTTTTAACGTCAACACTTTTCCGGTCTCCTGTTCTAATTTTTGTTTCACTAACTTCTTATTAGCTCGCAGAGCCAGTAGTTCTTCCACACTCTCTTTATCTTTACCACTCAATCTTCTTTGGTGAGGCAGGTATTGAAACTGTAACATACTTCTGTCATGGTTGTGGGTTTTCGAGACACTTCTCACTTCCAGATCTCTTCCGTCTACCGTTACTCGTAAAGCCACATGACCAGGACATAATTGTTCTTTCTTAAAAGTCCTTATATCTCTTTGCCCACTCCCGGATGGTCTGAATTTCTGACCTCCATAAATACAGCAAAATTTTACTTCCACATATTTTAGTTCCCCTCTAATTGGCCGTGGGATGCGTGAAGAAGCAATAAGACGTGCATCACGTTTCCAGAATTTCGCAAAGGTTTGTTCCTCATAAGCCTTAAGGGAATTTTCCACATCCGAATAACTATGGAACTTTTTTCCAACTTTGAATATGTCCGACATCGTGTAACAGGCTTAGAACCTCAGGCTCAGCGTAACCTAAAAGTTTGTAGTTTACATGAAACCCTATTTTTAAGGCCTAAATTCTGCATAATATACTGGGTGCCCTAAAATTCGCGGAACAGCTTAGCCGTACCTACGTTGTTAAGTAGTCATCAAAATACCAGGTAAATATGTAAAAAAATCAATATTTTTTTTTGTAGAAAATATGGACCTATTTGTTTGTTACGCCAAGGTCCAGTTTATAGAAAGAGAATTAAATATTTAATTCCCATTAAATTTTAATGCGCGATTAACCCATGAATCCGAAACTTCGATTGGTTCAATCGGATCACGTGTTCAGTTAATTTCGCATTTGATTACGATTTAATTAATTTCGCTTCTGTAAAGTGGCCCTTACTGTTAAGTCCATTCACGTTGGATTTCCTTTTCAAGGTCAAATAATTAAATTTTTTGGCTATGTAATTATGTTATTACAGAGCCAAAAAATTAAATTATTTGACCTTGAAAAGGAAAATCTAACGTGAATGGACTTTAGCAACATTTAAAAACATCCTAATAGTCTGTATCCATGGAAATAAGAAAGAAAAATCAAAGCCATGTTGCCATACGTTATTTGACGTAAAATCGACATAAAATCACTTCGTGGAAATTTTGGAAATAATGAAGACAATATATTTCATGTATCACGTGATCATGAATGATCCAATCAAAACGCGTAAAGTCATGGCTATCACAGCGATAATAGAAAACAAAAAAATTATTATCTTGTTTATTTTCGCCGTTACGATTTTTGATTGAAATAAATTTGTCAGTTTGACAAATAAATGAATAATTTTGTATTTCATTCATTATATTGTCTCATGGAATATAACACGTGGCATGACTAATCATCGATGATATTAAATTCGTGAAATTGAAGCAGGACGTTTCACTCGTCCTTTAGACTCGTGAAATCTCCAGCTCAATTTCACTCATAATATCATAGATAATAATCATACCACTAGTTATATGTATTATAGCTGAAAATAATTGCGAACCTGATCACAATCATTCTGTATTATTATGCCACTGGCTAATAAAAGACAAATAATCAAAATCTTTTTTAATATTCAAAATAAATGAGATCAAAGCTGCAACTTTTGAGCTCAAATATCTTCAAATCTAAAAGATAGGGCCGTATCACGGCTCGCTTATTAAATGTAATCAGTAATCACGATCTTATTTAGCATGGTGACGAATTCATCTCTTTCTGGCAGGTTATAATTGCATAAATCTATATCCTTTTATGTTTACTTTAATCATGATTTTAGTTAACAGCAACTTTAATAACGGTGTCGTGATGCAGCCCACACGTTTTTTAAATTATTTTTCACATATTTTCTAATATAAGTTGACATTGCCCCATTGAGCTGTTCCCCGAATTTTGGGGCACCCAGTATAAAACTAAAATAGGTACCTAATTAAGTACTCACCATCTACTAGTACCAAAGGCACAATTTTCAGGAAACAAACAATAACAATCACGTGAAAACAAGCACTGTCTGGCGTCGTTTCGTCTACGTTGTTAGCCGGGAACCGGAATTTATACTAATACCGTTGTCTCTGCCAAAACACCCCCAATACCGGTCGCCGATGACATCACTTGCGTGACGTCATAATAAAACCGGGATTCGTATGAATACCGGAGCCGGGAGGCTAGTCACAGCGTATTTTTTATCCTTACCTCGAGATGTGACGATATCGTGATGAACGTAATTGATGAATATTGTAACTTTCAACGTGTTATGTCCTTCTACGTTATACTGACACAGTAAGTTTTGATAAGTTGAAACATGTAAATTTTGAACACGTGATCTACTGTTTATTTTCTATCACTATCAGAGTGTGATAATACGTCTTATTAAACCAGTGTAATATACTATTTTATCTACTTTGCTTTACTAATTCCTTAAATTTTGGCTGCTTCAGTTTTCGTATTCGACTAGGGACTTTTGCGTGGATTGGTAACAGACATTGACGATTTGTATTTAATTTTGAAAATAATCTAGTAGCCGTGAAACAAATTCAATAATATCTGTCATTCGTTTCGTTTGCTAAATGTTTAAAATGTTATATTTACAAAATTTGCTTCGTAACTTCACACTTTACGTTGACGCCTAACGCGATGCTGCCAATATAACAAAGCTAAAAGTTACCAAAAACAGTTTAATAATACGATCTGTTATTAAAACTGTTTTCGATATAATAATGAGCCCATTAGTAACGCAAAGCAGAAAAAAATGTTTACATTTTCTAGGTACCGATTCCTGACGAAGATCGTCATACATCATTCTTGGAAAAGAGACAACCCTCGAGTTACTTATGGAGTTTAAATCTTGACGATAATTTTTACTCTTCATGTGATTATTCAGGAAATTAGAGTTCTGGTAAATATCCACCAGAAGATACTTAGTCTAAACTATGGTTATAAAATTATAATTATTATAAAGTAATGTTTCCAAAATGTGTCTCATACCATTTACAAAAACGATTAAAGAATGATCATCATTAAATTTGTCAGATTTGTTTTTAAACTGTAAATCACAGGCATTATAGAATTAATATAGACGTAATGGATATTTCATAATTATTAATCTTGAGTACAAAACATTTTCTTAGAAGATTTGTCTATTTTTTGAAACTCATACAATGTTTAGACATTACTTAAGTTAATATAAAGAAATTTTGACAATAGACATGGTAAAAAATACAGAATAAAAAAACTTTATTTTAACTAAAGCCTATCTGTACAGTCTTTAGTCTGCATAAAAACATTCTGACGAATATTTTTTTGCAGGAAGTTTATATCCAGAATAGAATTTAACAGATTAATAACGACAGACAAAAATGTCCAAATTGATACACATTTACAATTGCGGACACGGAATTTTAGACGTCAAATTTATGTCATTTCAAAAAACGTCAATGTAACGATACACTTTATTGTCATTACGATTGACACATTTGACATTTGAAAGTTTTAGTTGAAATTTGTTTTTCGCATCATCATTACAAAAATCGAAAGTGAGATTAGTTGCACCTAAAGCCAGTTTAACATTTTTATGTCAATCGAATAAACAAATCGTCCAAGATTCCGTGTCCGCCATTGTACCTAGCTTAAAACATATATCGACCGATTAAATTAATTTGTAACCATGAGCCCGAAAACATATGGCGTTACTTGAACTTCACGCTCTAATAAACACAGCCCGAAACACGGTTAGGTCTTGACAGTGCAGACTGTTATAACTGTGGTTGAAGTTGCAACTAATTTAATTGAATACCCAGGATTAGGAAACGACAAAAAGCAAATCAATTTTAAAAGTGTGTTTCAAATGACGTAACTTTAGATCCCACAATTAAGCATACCTATCAATCGCTAAAGACATAGGGATTCAAATCCATGGATGGCTCGATTACAAAGTAATTTGATCGGTCGATACATTTTACCTACAATATGTTTTTTACTCAAAGAACCACCAACACCTTAGCTACTCCCAAAATTTGACCTGCAACATTCTGTAAATTTGAAGTTAGGGAGAAATGAAATCGAGGTTACATAGAAATGAAAAATGTCATCACTTAGCTAACCAATAAACATAAAATCGAATAACAGTATAATTTAAATCTAGTACAATTTTATTTTCTGCCGAGTTTATGCCACAGGCGGTGTTTCTTTGAATTGAAAACAGTTTATTGTCGTTTTGTAGCTTTAATTTAATTTTTATAAATTGTCTATTATAAAATACATTACAATTTGTTAATAAATTAGTTCGTATAGTTGTAGTTTTTAGTATTAATATTTGTTAATTATACTGGTTTTGTATAAAATGTTATAGGTAAGTAAGTACCAAGGATTACGTTGGTACATGAAAATTTCTAATTTTGAATCTTATTAAAAGTCAGACAACGTGCCCTATACTGCTAGCGCATTGACGTCTACCTACGATGTCTACTGAAGGATAATATACAGTGAGTTTTTTTTAAGACTGGCCATAGGGTTTTACATGCTAATTTTTCAACCCCCTGTTAACTTTTGTTCCGATAAAAATATGTATTCTCAAACCATTTTTGGAAGAAAGTTGGAAGATTTCTTAAACTATCGGATAGATTACAATTTAATATCCCAAACCGTCGAAAAAGTTGTGAAAAAAATATTTTTTAGGGCTCCGAAATAATAGTACGTGGAGCGGCCGCCAGAGTAGCGCCATTGTCGGCTCAACCAGTACCTGACGATCTCCAATTTTGGACGCTTTCGACGCGCTAAAAAATATTTTTTTCACAACTTTTTCGACAGTTTGGGCTATTGAATTGTAATCTATCCGATAGTTTAAAAAATCTTCCAACTTTGTTCCAAAAATGGTTTGAATATTTTCATTGGAACAAAAGTTAACAGGGGGTTGAAAAATTAGCATGTAAAACCCTATGGCCAGTCTTAAAAAAAACTCACTGTATAGGTTTATTAACGGCAAAAAACAATACCATTCAACAGTGGAAACCAATAAAGAAAAATTCACAGATCTCGCAATCCTTGCAACCATCGGGGGGTGTTGAAAACAAACATGATATACATTGTATGATGAACACTGTTTATTACAGTTTTAAAAATAGCAACACCAAATACAAAAAAATGGAAAAATGTTGCTTACTTGATGGCTAAACGAATTAAGGAAGCGAATATAAAGTGCGTTCGTAAAGTTCGGAATAAATTCGAGAAAACTGTAAGTATTAATTTCTAGAAAAATCCCCCAACAAGTTAACCATGTTTTTAAAAAGTGCATATTCTTCAGTACTTTACTTATGTTGACATCTTTTCATTTTCTAATTATGACGTCATCAATAATTTTTAAAATGATAACCCCCACTTTTATCTTCTTTTTCTGATAGGCCTTCGTACTAGCTAAACGATGAGTGAAAAAATGGATAACTTACATAACAATTCTTGTGAAAAAATGACAAATTTTATGTCAAAAATTTAATTAAATTTTTAATTTATTGTATGTTTAAATAGCTGATCTCAAATAGTAAACGTTTAACATCAGCATAAATTTTAATTTAAATTTTCGTATTCCACCTCCACCCGGCGGCACGGCAATTTTGCCGGAGTACATACACTATTACGGATAATACTATCAAGTAATAGTGCTAGCTTATCAACATAATTACCGGCGTGTTGCCTCCACATTTTGACTTTTTTGTGTTTTATGTTCTGTGTCAATGTTAAGGAATTTCCTCACGATATGACATACATGAGTATAATAATATACCGTTTTGAATTTCAACCACCAATGTGTTCTCTAAGTCCAAAATTTTTAAATTTTTAAAAAGAGATTGCGGTACTATTCCTGTTGCTGAAATTATAAATGGTAAAATCGAATTTTTTTCTAAACACCAAAGATTTCTCATAGCAACGGAGAGTTCTAAATATTTATTAATTTTTGTATTATATGTCTGTGTTATATTGTGTGAATTTGGAACAGCTATATCTAAAAGATATGCTTGCTTTTGTTGTTTATTTAAAATAATAATGTCTGGTCTGTTATGCTGAATATGAATGTCAGTTAAAACTGTACGATCAAAATATAATTTGTAATTGTCATTTCCAAACAACTTTCTGGTTTATAAATATAATGTGGTTGTGTATCTGTGTATCCTTTAATAAGTTGAATTTAACTGCTAAATTTTTGCGAATATATCATGATGTTTTTTATATTCGCTTTGAGCCAAAACGGTGCAAGAAGAAATGATGTGTTCAATGGTTTCCCCTTCAGTTCCGCAAATTCTACATTTATCAATGATCGATTGTAAACCGCATATGTGTTTTTTATAATTTCTTGTATTTATAACACGATCTTGTATTGCAAATATAAAACCCTCAGTCTCAGGATGAATATTTGATTTTTTAAGCCATGCATGAGAAGTTTAAATATTAATTTCTGGTTGTTCTAGTTCTTTAAAATATCTCCCATGTAAAGACTTTTGTTTTATATTTGCTATAGTGTCAGGTATATTAGCTCAACAATATCTGAAATTATATTATCACTTAAATTTAAAGGCGTGTAACCTTTATCCGCTGAAACCAAAGCATTAAAAAAAGTGTTATCACGAGCTCTATTGAGAAAATAATTTTTTAGTGAAGCAATTTGATTCGTGTGGTAAATTAAATCTTTCAATAGAAGATTTGGGGTTATGTTTACAAAATTTTGTAAAGAGAACTCTAGTTTGAATGTTTATATTCTGTAAATTAGTTTTGGACCATTTTATAACACCAAAAGAATAGGTCAACAATGGAACAGCATATGTATTAACTGCTTTAATTAAATTATTACCCTTTAATTTTGATTTTAAAATAGATTTAATTCTTAAATAAAATTGTTTTTCTAAATTTTCTTTTATAATTGAATGTTGAATATGATTTGATTGATTAATACCTAAATATTTATAAAATTCTCCTTTATTTAAATTTTTAATGATTTCTCCTTCTTGAGTTATATATTCTAAATGTTCGTAATGACCGCGACATATTGATTGCATTTTACACTTATCAATACCAAAACTCATCCCAATATCATTTGAGAAATTTTCAGTTATTGTTAGTAAAGATAAAATGTGATTCTTTTTAGATGCATAAAGTTTTATGTCATCCATATAAAGAAGGTGATTTAATTTGGATAGTGTGGTATTATTAAGTCTAATATTGAAACCATATCCAGTGCTATTTAATAGATTTGTCAAAGGATTAATGGCTAGACAAAACCATAAAGGACTTAAAGAATCTCCTTGATAAATTCCCTGTTTAATTTGAATAGGTTCGGATTTTAATTTAGTATTGTTTATTGATAAATTTAAAGTAGTTCTCCAAAATGTCATAACATGGGATAAAAAGTTAATCAAATCCAAATTAATTTTATAAATTTTAAGAATTTTAATTAACCATGAATGTGGTACTGAATCATAGGCTTTTTTGTAGTCTATGAATGCGGTATAAATATTTCTATTATTTTTTCTAGCTTGTTCCATTATTACCGTATCTATTATGAGTTGTTCTTTACAACCAAAACACTCCTTAACACAACCTTTTTGTTCTTCATTAAGTATATTTAATTTTTGACAATGGTCGTAAATTATTACTTTAATGCAAGATGTCATAATTTTATAAATTGTAGGTAGACATGTGATTGGCCTATATTTTGATGGATTTTTAGTATCGGAATCTTTTGGTTTCAGATATGTTATACCATGGGCCAAAAACTCTGGAAATGTGTTAGGTTCCCTAATAAATCCGTTAAAGTGATCAAGTAAGCATTTATGAATACAAGTAAATTTTTTTAACCAAAAGTTATGAATTTGGTCACCTCCAGGGGATTTCCAATTATGTGAACTATTAATATTTTTAACTAAAATTTCAAGGCTAATTACCATTGTGATTGATTATCATTAATCGGCAAATGTTAGTGCTTATTCACAATGGACATAAGCTTGACATAAGGCATAAGAAATTCATGATACATGCAGTGGATATACTATTAATTTTTACGTAACTTATGAGAAGTGACCTCAGTGAACATTATTGTTGTGTACAAAAAGGCATGAAGAATCATATTCGAGTTATATGGACACATAAATTATTTTCCAATTGCCCAAATTTACAAATTATTCTCAGGTAAGTATCTCTTATGTATTTCTTATGTCTTATGTCCATTGTGAATAAGCACTTATTTTTAGGTGGAAAACGCAAACAGTTTCATCTTTTCATTTAATTCCTGTTAAAAAAATATAACTTCCTCGTTATCAAAAACGTTCATTTTTGAAATCATTCGATTCAGCACAATGAGAATCGTATTTGTAAAATTTAAAGTCTGCAAATTATATTTTTAAAGCATTAGCTTTCGAAACGTTATAGTCCATGGAGTTTGGAATGTAAAACATTTATCGATTTCATTGGTGCAAAACTTATGATTGAATCCGGAGATTCTAGAGCAAAATTTTCCTTCTACCAAAGAATCTCATTGGCAATTCAACGTGGAAATGCTGCAAGTATTTTAGGCACTCTGACTTATGTAACTCCACTTGAAGAAGTGCATTGTTTATGATTTATGTGTATATGTACATTTAATTATTACTTGTTTATTAAATTTGTAGGTAACTTTTAAGGTCTCCTAAATTGTTTTTAGAATTTGTGTCTCTAATAGGTCTATTATTATTGTATTCAAGTTGGAGTCGTTTATGGCTATATAAAAAGCACTACAAATTGATTTAAAATTTGGAAAAAATTAACCATCAAAATGCCTGTGGGTAAGGGCGAAAATTTTCTGTTGTGATAGAAACAGAGCTTTGTTAAAAAATTCCATTGTTATAGAAAAAAATTAATAATCAAAATTTAGATTCTCATGGTTACAAAAAATAGAAACTAGTTAATTACATAAAACGACTCGTTTGGTAAAAATTGTGGGGCAAAAAATTTTGGAATTCTTTTACGAATTTTACAAAATGTTATAGAGAAAAGTTTCATAAATTGGCGAGTTCTTTCACTGGTTAAAATTAACATACGTATTTCAGAAACACCCTGTATATATATATACCGGGTGTCCCAACGGTTTGGCAAAGTACATTTACTAAGTTAATATAAGTTCTTTGAAAAATGTTATTATTTCATGTTATACATACAAGTTATGAGCACGGTTTAAAAATATTTTAGATTGTACAGGGTGTTTGATGTATCGGTGGCAACACAAACTTATATTTTTTTAAATGGAACACCCAGTATTTTTTTGCGTTTTTGGAAAGCTCTCGTCAAAACAAAGAGGAAGATACCATATTTAATGGATCTAACTTCTATTGTTAGTAAACTATTCGCTCTTTTGTGTCCAGACAAACCAAACTTTGAAAATTTGTAAAAAATATAACAGATGATAATTATTTAGATTAGGTTTTTTTAGAGCATTGTAAATATCGTCAATTTTATTGCCTTGTTGAAAAACATTAAGATTTTTACTTAATTATGTAGAGGGCGCTTCAAACGTAAACTCTTTATTTAGTCAATTTTTTTAAATGGAACGCCCTGTATTTCGATATACCGTTGGATAGCTCTTTCAATGAGCGTTTAAAAAATATAAGGTGTTTGGCATCTAAAATAAATAGTTTATCCACAAATTTCATTTAAAATATCAAATATTTCAGATTTTTCTTTAATTTAACTGAACCAAAAAAATACATTTCATCGAGTTTAATATTACTATAGATGTACAAAATAATTCAAAAGAGAATAAATTTAACCTTTAATTAACTTAAAAAAAAGAAATAAAAAGAACAGTGGCGGTTGTACACTTTCCAAAAAAAAACCACAATAAACAAGTTATCCAAATTTGTGGATAAACTATTTATTTTAGATGCCAAACACCTTATATCTTTTGAACGCTTATTGAAAGAGCTATCCAACGGTATATCGAAATACAGGGCGTTCCATTTAAAAAAATTGACTAAATAAAGAGTTTGCGTTTGAAGCGCCCTCTACGTAATTAAGTAAAAATCTTAATGTTTTTCAACAAGGCAATAAAATTGACGATATTTACAATGTTTTAAAAAAACCTAACCTAAATAATTATCATCTGTTATAATTTTTTACAAATTTTTAAAGTTTGGTTTGTCCGGACACAAAAGAGCGAATAGTTTACTAACAGTAGAAGTTAGACCCATCAAATGTGGTATCTTCCTCTTTGTTTTGACGAGAGCTTTCCAAAAACGCAAAAAAATACTGGGTGTTCCATTTAAAAAAATATAAGTTTGTGTTGCCACCGATACACCAAACACCCTGTATAATCTAAAATATTTTTAAACCGTGCTCATAACTTGTATGTATAACATGAAATAATAACATTTTTCAAAGAACTTATATTAACTTAGTAAATCTACTTTGCCAAACCGTTGGGACACCCGGTATATATATTAAAACACTCGTGGTTTTTAAAAATTGGTACCTATGGCACAACTATCAAAATGGTTGTCACATGTCAATTTCAACATTATTGTTAACTGGAGTTTTTAATTTTTAATGATTTTATTATGTACGTTTGTTGCTAGTAATCTATTTTCTTGCTGGCATTTTATGAAGTGCTTCAATTCAAAAAATCTTACGCATAATTGAAAAACTTAGTTGCATAGACGTTTTACTTCGTTAAATGGTAAAATGGGTATATATTAAATTTAGACGTGGTATCAAATTTCTCTTATTGCGTGCGGTTCCAGTTAAAACTTCGCAATCAATAGCATTACGATGCATAAACTTGAAGCGCATTCTTGTTCCATAGACTAATGCTTCCTTTGTATTTAAGTTTCTGATCGGTAAAACGATGCAATTAACTTTCAATACTAACTTATGTGGTGACAAACTACTAATAGTCAAATAATTTTGTATTTCATTTGGAAGATTTTTTTTTATAAATAATCTAAATCAACTCCCTCTTGGAGTGGATTTCACTGCGGGGGGATTAAGCATAGACTATAGCAGCGTTTTTTGACTTTTTTTTATGTATATGTATCCTTTCAGAATAAAAATCTTTATCAGAATTGTAAAAAAAATATGTTTTCGCATTTGAAAAAGAATATTTTGACACCTTATCCTTAAAGCCCTTAGGGCTATATGTGAATTTAAGGCCTTTTGTAGACTATTCACAACCATTTCATTTGGTGTATAAATAATTAAAATCCTCCGATAAATAAGGGATAAATGGACTCGTCTTTGGGCACACCCTGTATATTATACAGAAATGTTTATCTTTCTGCACTCCTTCTCCATATAAACTTTAACCATGCCAAATCTCACACTCGCACAATTTGCTTAAAAAGGGGTACGTATTAATATACAGGGTGTTCACTCTCAAAGTCGAACATAGTCAATTAATATTGTGCATTCAGTTTATAGATATTATGCCATTATTTCTATACATCAAAAAAAAAAATTGAAGTAATTAACAGTTTATAAGCAGTTTTTATTATAATTCTTTGAAAAATTTACAATAAGTACTCAAGAAAGATAAAATTAGAATAAATATTCATATTCGTTTTGAAATACACAATACCCCACAATCCCCAAAACTCAGTCTGTTGTAAAAAGCATTTCTTACACTGGTCAACTGCCTCTCAGTAATTAACGCGCAATTTATAGCACCACCTCTACCAATCCAATAATCTGGAAATGAATCTTTTAAAAAATTTCTAACTTCTAAGCTGAAATGCTGATTTCCTGATTTTCTCTTGCAAGTTCCTAACTTAGTTACTAATAAATCTAAATAAGTTGCTGAATTAAAATTTTCATCTAGAGAAGTCTCCGCAAACTAACACAACTGTAAAAGGGTTTTACCATAAAAATTCATTCTTCATTGGAGTAACTATTCATTTTTCCGTAAATAATTTTGACAGTAATTTACCGAAACCCGCTGACTTAATCCTACAAATTACCAAATGCTGTCCAAATTGGAAATCATGGCATGTCATATTTAAAAATCGCCAAGTTTTATAGTATACTAGCTGACCCGGCGAACTTCGTACCGCCTCAGAGTCAATAAATGTTGTGTTAACTTATTAGCTGAATTGAATGAAGTTTTTTTATTAAGATAAAATGAAATGAAATTCATTTGCAAGAAGTGAGAGTATAATGAGTAGTAGAGCAAATTGCTGTCTCCCGAGTTGTAACTATGCAGTGATTTTTTTATCAATGAACCATAGGGATTGACATGGTGTAAACTTTATTTCATGTCCGAAAAATAATTTTGAAATTAGCAATAGAATTGACGCGAAATAAAGTTTATACTTTATACCATGTAAAGCTCTATGATTCATTGATAAAAAAATTCACTGTATAAAAATAATCCGGAATTAACAATCACCATAAACGGATTGAATATTTTAATGAGTTTGGTTGGGATGCAGTCAACATCTGACGGGAAAAAAATATGGAAAATCAAATTAAAAATTGGAAAGAGAATTAGGTACTAAGCATATGCGTGTTTGTTGGAAACATTTTGTAGATGAAGATTTTGTTCCACTGGTTTCTTGGTTTGATGGTTTCGACACACTGTTCATTTGTTTTTGTTTGATAGTTTCGAGGTTAGGTATGCCGCACAGCAATAAATGTTCAACCCCCCTAAAACAGCTTCCCCCGCGACGTAGCATTACTTGGGGTAGCATTTAAATAATTACAGACAGTTGACGTACTTAAATGCATAATTAGTTAAATACAGGTGCGATACACTGAATAAGTGAATAAGCCCATTTCTAGCGTTAGTCATGACATAGCAGCGGGTATGTTCCTGCACGGATGTTGGCCTTGTAGGGTCCTTTGATGGTTGATATAAACGCGAGATTTCAAAAAAAAACACAAACAAAATTGCAAGGGGACAAATCCGGCGAGCGGGCTCTCTACTACAAATTACCCCTTATTGAGGTGAGACTCCAGTTCTTCGACTTGTCGCACTCCCGGTTTGTCTGAAATCATGGTCTGAACGTAGTGACCCATGTAACAATTGATTTCTGGTTCGGGACACGACCCAACATTGAAGCAATTTCGGAAGGGTTGCGATCAGTTTGAAAAGTAGACGGCAAACGCAGGCTTTCCACTCTTCCAACGCATGATGGCAGCTGACAGGGATAAGGAACAAATCTTAAAAACCACGGCTTCCGAATAAGACCACTCCCGTCCCATTACGACCCCTACAGTCTGAATAGCGCGCATTTCAAAAAAGGAAGTTATGTTGTCGCACCCTGTACAATGCAAAAGTAGGTGTTGTTGAACACCATTGATCACACTTGGTGTTAAAACTCAGCTGACGTTAAATCTCAGTTAAGTTCAAATTGTCGATGCGCGCACAATGACAGATTGTGACAGATGACATAACCTTTCAAAATGAATTTTCTTAATAATTTTTTTTTCGTTAGTTATTCGATGTTTTAATAGTTATTCTGCTAATCGGGGCGGAGACAAATCCAACAATATAAAGATCATAAAAATCTGTCCAGCCGTTCTTGAGTTATAAATAGCGTAACTAACCCGACTTTGTTTTATATATATAATCTGTTTCAAAATCAAAAATCCACCACCTGTGGAATTATGTTGGCAGAAAAAAAGAAATCCCTAGAATAAGTTTCATTTTTTTGGGTTAGCCCAACCTCCCGCCAAAATTTGACATTGAATTGTTGAGTCTTTTACGTAACACAAAATAATTATTATGTACAAAAAGGTGGTAGCTACCATATCATAACTTTTGAGTGATATAATAAAATGAGACTAAAAAAACACGATGAATTACGACCTAAACGGCTGTCAACAGTTTTCTTTCATAACCCCACTTTTTTCTGACACTTGCAAACACACTAAAAGCAAAAGTTGGCGACGTTGTCGGTTGTATTTTCGAGTTAAAATGCAGTGTTGGGGGATTTTTGATTCTGAAACAGATTATATAGATTATTATATGAGCGATCATGATAGCCATTATTCACGAAGATTAAGTTTACGAAACGAGCCGTAGGCGAGCGAAGTAAATCATCGGAATGAATAAGGGCCATAATTGCTGCTTTATCTACACCTAATAAATTTTTTGCTTCAATTTTTTTATTTTTTCATTTTTTCTACCCCTGAAATAGTTATTTATGTAAGTAATAAGTACATAGAAGTCTATATACAGGTGTACATTTTATAAAACATGATATACAGGATGTATTTTTAAAATGTGCCGAAATTTTACCTACGAGGTTATTTGACAACATAGAAAACTAAAAGCAATTAAAAAAAATTGTAGCTCAAAAAGTAATGTCATTTTATTTTTTGACATAGAATTTTTTAAATATTTTTTCCGAGTTCTACATGAAGCCAGTAGCTCGTGGTTAAAATATCTGTACAACTTTCAATAACACCCTGTATGTACTACATTTTTAATTAATTTTTATTACAAACTGGAGGAAAATTAACCGGTACCTCTCGACCGCTCGGCTTTTGAAAAACGTAAACAAACAATATGGCGACACACTTGGCTGCACACGCGCGTCGATTGTCAGTCGCAGAAAGAGTAATTGGACTACTATAATTCTACGAAAAAAATGCTAATAATTAAATAGGTGTAGATAAAATTAGTATTTTAACTTGTTCTTTAATATGTATACATATCTACATATTATTAAATATTACAATCAGAAAAACATTATAAAAACTTTCAGAATTGATTTTTTTTCCTTTCCCGGAGAACGTAGCTCAAATGGTACTAGATACGAGAAAAATGCACTAGACCTTTTTTGTGGTGCATGAAATTTCCTATAAAAAAATGCGGGGAAGCATTATGTTTATCTGTTATACAGGGTCTCCATAAATGATTGTCGGGTCCAGCCAGCCATGGAAACTTGTCAAATTTTGAATGTGCCGCTTTGTTCGGCAAATAATGAATGTCACATTTTCAGGTTAGGTTGTTGGCTTTTAACCAGAGACAAGTTTCAACTGTGCTTTACTCTTGCTAACATTAATGTATTTAATATTTAATATCAACACCAACAGGGGAACAATTATTGCCCCCATCGTACCGCCACACACTGTACAGGAATTGGTATGAGAACAAATCCAAACAGATAAATATTGAGAACACCTTGTCCCCGTATACCACAATACAATACTTGATACTGCCTTTTTGTCTGCTTTAGTGCTTTCACATTTCTTGTTTTATGCTAGTGGTAAATACGACCTAGACTGAATTGTCGAATATGGTATTGACTCCCATTTTTTCTTCCAATATAAATAACAGTGTTTTTCATAACAAATAAGTCTTACTGGTTTTTCAATAAAATTAAATGTATTCAACAACATAATTTACAACACTAAATAGCGATAACAAATAAGTATTTTTTTTTAAACAGATTGAAAATGTCCCCCATTAACTTCTAAACACTTGACAATTCTTCATTTATTTTCAAAAATATTTTGCAGCATTTCTTAGTTAAGGGTACAGCAACACTGCTATCCACAGTTCCACACACCAATTTTCAAAACATGTAAAGGAGTCTCTACAAATTGGTGTGGATTCTCAGCACTCCAAATTATGAAATTGAGGTGATTTTCAAACTGATTACATTATTAAATACAACTTTGATAATCTGCAGGTTGGAGTTCTTGTACAACACTAATTTTATAAAGATGCAGTTGTAGCCTTATTTTTAATGATTTTGTGACAAGTGCTTCGTGGTACACCAGATTGACGAGATAAACAGGCTATGGATATCTGTAGAGTCTTTTCCATCATTTCTTTCAAATCCTCGAGTATTTCAGCAGATACTGGTGGTCGTCCTAATGATTTACCCTTGCTAATTGTTCTGATTGTTAAAAATCTGTTCACAATTCGCTTAATATGAGTTAACAATCATTTGGAATGTTCAGATATTTTGCTGGAATTCATTTTTACAAACAGATAATTCCCCATTACTAAACCTTCCATTTCGAAAGTAAAAAACAACAATGAACGTGTTCTGTTCAACAGAATAAACCATTGTAAAGAAAATAAAGCTAAAATAAAACATAAAACATTAAAGCATAACCTCACAAATTTTGCCAGTGTATTTACCTCTAAAAGCGGACGTACTTGCAATTTTTATTGAAAAATACAGATTTTTGGTGTATATTAACTGTGATTAACTGTGATAAAACGAATATAATCGACTGACAAGCGCAAACGAAACGTCATTCACTAATCTCAGAAGTGACCGTGAAAACGAACTAGAATTTGGCATCGGTTTCAAAAAAGCGGAACAGTAAAATTTTTTTCCAAGGCTGGCTTGACCAGACAATCATTTATAGAGACCCTGTAGTTAAAGAAATAGAAGTGACCTAAAAGTAAATACATATGATCATTTTTAGCGGAATTATTCGCGCGCTATTGGGTGTTGGAACTTGTATCTCTTGAACTGTAACAGATAAACATATGCCTCCAGGGACTTTTTTGTAGAAAATTTCATGCTCTACAAAAAAGGTCTAGTGTATTTTTCTCGTATCTAGTACCATTTGAGCTATGTTCTCGGGGAAAGGAAAAAATATCAATCCTGAAAGTTTTTTTTATGTTATTCTGATTGTTTAAACAAATTAGGAGATCTAAAAATTACCTACAAATACCATTTTCATTGTGCTGAATCGAATTGTCCCAAAAATAAAAGTTTTTGGCAAAAAGGAAGTTAATAAAAGTGATTTTTTTACAACAGCTCGACAATCCAACATCCTGCATCGAAATTTCTCTCGTTTGGCGTAACTACAAGATCGGACGATCGGTGCTACTACTGCTACTGCTCGTCAAATGTTAGATGGCCGCTGAGATTCGGATGCGCAATGGTAACGGCAATCGGCAAAGAATATCCACGTACCGGTACGTGGATATTCTTTGGTAACGGTAGGAGTGGGGACGTCACTTGTTCGAGCGTCGTAGCAGTGGACACACTGGTACACTCCAAACCATGGCTTTTAAAAGGAGAGTGAAACATGTTTTAAATTTAAACTATTAATATGACATTATGAATTAGGTATATGGAATAATGTCTTTGATTTCGTAATACATAACAGTTTATTAAAATAATGAATAATTCTTTGTGCCTCATCTTACCGTATTCGAATTCTGGGAAATTGTTTACGGCATTATGTAAAAGCGGCTGAAGCGCTGCGAATAACGAACATCTCTTTGTAATTATTGTAATTTAAACGAACGGTCCAATCGGCTCGTCCACCGACAAAATAGCAAGAACAGGTACTTCAATACAATTTACAGTGCTTTATGATTTTGAAATTTAAGGAGACGTAATTATCAAAATGTACAACGTCTGTTAACAATAAGAGCAACTTTATGGGTGTCATTTTCTAAAAAGGAGAAATGTAAAAATTACAATGCCGTCGGAAATTTAGTGGGAAAGGTACCTATTTATTATTATTTAGGTAATAAAAATTGCAGATCACAAATACATTGAAGATTCGCAATACGTCAGTAGATTACAGCTACAGGATTAAAATCTCGTCGACAACGCGGAGTTAGAACAAGTCGATTTCTGTATCTGAGTGTACTTTTGAGAATTATACTCCACTTTACCGCTTCACCTTGTCGCATCTCGGTTCCACATCTTGCATCGCACTCCCTCTTCTGCGCATCCTTAGCGGCCATCTAAGATTTGACGAGCAGTACTATCAACGAGCTCGTCAGATTACTTTAATGTTTAATGTATCCGTGAATTTAAATAACCGTTCCTTAACCCAAAGGTTACTGTTTTAACCATAGATATTAACAGAGATACAGCTAAACCTTTGATTTTACATTACTAGATTGGCCACCTAAATGAAAAACCGTATCCAAGAAATTTTACTTTTGGATGCCACTGATAGAGGGCGTAAGAATCAACGAAACAACTTTTTACAGTCGACCGAATGAATTTGTGAGCACTAATTAGAGTTGATGAATATTCAGGCGAGCGGTTCTTTCTTTCCCACTTTTCACGCCGAGCCAAACCAAGTGGCGGCCTGTGTGCAAGTTCAAATATTGCGCTCCTCCAAATTTTATTACGTATTTTAATTTGCAGGTTCTAATAATTAATAAGTAAAATTACATGGGTATTTTGATTTACTCAAACAATGTGCATTTGAAAATGTGTAACACGCATTTGAAAGTGTATACAGTGAGGGGCAAAAGTAACGCAACAATTCGATAAATCATAAACTGTTGAGTTTTGAAAAAATAGCAAAAACAGGTCGATTTTTAAATTCAATTTCCCGTTTTTCTTGTGACATTAAAAAAGCAGGGAAATGGCATTATCGGGTCAAAAGTTGGGTTATATTCAATAAGGCCAGTTCACACCTATTTGTCAGTTAAATGTCATTTGTGGCCAAGATTCCGTGTCCGGAATAGTAGATACCTTACATAACAATTTTTCTGAGAAAAAAAAAGACCAATTTTTCTTCAAAAATTTAATCTAAACTTTAATTGTAATTTTTTTTTCTATGGCTTTATTTAAAATAGAGGGTTTATTTTAATAGAACAATCAATTTAGAAGATTTACGGCAGAGAATTCGGGCTTAAACGGAACAAATAAGCCCTGACATTATCGAGCGCAGTGTACAATGTGTCGGTGAGTGCCAAATGATTGGCGGGGGACAATTTCAACATTTGCATTAAATTTTATTGTTAACCCTAGATGTTTGTTTGTTTTTGTTTAAGGTCAATTAAAATTTTTACACTAAAAATGAAATTAAATTTTTTAAGTAAAATTCTTAATTTTCTCAAAAAATTGTTATGTAAGATACCAATTTTTTTCTTTCATCGGTTAGGTAGTAGGAAGGTCTATCAGAAAAAGATGAAAAAAGTGGGGTTGCTATTTAAAAAAATTGGTGATGACGTCATTGCGCAAAAACCAATGACGTCATTTAAACACGTTGTACTATCGCGGCCAAAATACTTTGGTCGTCACTTTTTGACACTTCAAATGTAAATCAAGTATTAATGTCAATATACATGACAATTTCAAATTATTCTTGTCAAAAATATGGCACCTTCAGTTTTTGATAAATATAGAATCGTCTTACTTGCTTCTGAAGGTTGTCTAAACCCCGACCATGTTGATCTTTTGCTTTTGAACCCTGCCTCCGCAGCTGGGATTTACCCCACCCGTATGACACTGATAGATTAAAATAATTTTGACAGTAGTAAAAAGTAAGGTTAAACATCCTAAAGTTTGCTTTACAATTGAATGTCATTTATGTCACATTGACGACCAAAGTATTTTGGCCGCGATAGTACGTCACAGGATAGCATTTTTTAAAATAAAATCGACCTGTCCTAGTGATTTTCCAAAAAAACATCACATAACGCTATTATGAATTTTGTTCCAAACTTTATGTTCACAGTGTATATTGCAAAATTGTTGAAGGATCTATTTCCGGATTTGAATTTGAAGTTTGCAAGTGAATTTTTATAAATTTTATTTCGTTGAACATGTCCATCCCATCAATAGAGAGTTTTTGCAAACCGTTTGATTATGACCGTTAAACTTTAACGACAACGTCATTTTATGTCGTAGAGATGATGTCGTACGTCTTTAAAAAGAGTTTTTGCAAAACGTTTTAATTTATCGGTAAACGTTAACTTATTTAAAAATAAATAAATAATAAATAAAATAATAGTATGTTATACGCCAAGGTAGAGAAGACATTTTTTTAAGCCGAGGTAGTTCATTCCCCGAGAAGCGAAGCTTCGAGGGGTATAAAGAAGCGAGGCTTAAAATTGTCTTCTCTAGCGTGGTGTATATATTATTTTTTTCACTACTAGTCTCAGAAGGCGTCATTATTGACTCTCGAACCGACCCCAGAAGTAGAATTTCTCTCCCTTGGTTAATAATAATTTTCATTATTAACCAAGGTCAACAATGAACAGCCGTCACTTAGCAACGAAAAATTTTCTTTGATTTTATTGGTTAACGTAGACAGACGATTTTCAATTTTCATAGCAACCGTTGAATAATGAGAACTCGGATCGTCGCATCGGACAAACAAATTTAATTAATAATTATTATTAGAAAGGGTTTTAACGGATCTAGTAATGAAAAAAATAATATATACACCACGCTAGAGAAGACAATTTTAAGCCTCGCTTCTTTATTCCCCTCGAAGCTTCGCTTCTCGGGGAATAAACTACCTCGGCTTAAAAAAATTCCACATTATTGCATTCGTAAACATGGAATCCAAAGGAAACGACGTTAACGATGCCGATATCGACGACAGATTTCCCGCAGATATTGAAAAAGCGGCAAATAGAGTCACTTTAACATTTAGAAATAAATAAAAAATAACTAGTGTTAAAAGTTTTTTTTTTACTAGTGTTAAAAATACTTTTAACACGGTAAGTTATAAAGAGCAATTTTTAATCAAATTAGCTTCCACTAAAAACGTCACTTTTAATGTCAGTTGTATAAAAAAAATGTTGTGCGTTGCGAGCGCAAGTGTAGACTCAATTGTAGACTCAAATTTCCATTATCGTCTCTCACAAAACTCTAAAGTTACGTTGTGTTGCGAATGATGGCGGCAGTAGTTGGCTAGACAAGTACGAGATGGTAGCACTAATTATTGTTTCCAAAACTGCCGGGAATTTTGAAATAAGCCCCTGCGCACAATTACCCGCTGCGCACCAATCCCCCACTCTCCCCTACAACAATTTTATTTAGAATAAAAAATAAAAATTACAATTGGTTAAATTCGAAAAACAAATACATACCAGAAGTTACACGCAATTCGTCAGATATGTGAACATTCGAAGCTCCCGAAGACGATGAAGCAGTAAGTTTCATGAAATTTCTTTTTTTTTCAATCTAAACATTCGAGGCTCCCGAAGACGATGAAGCAGTAACAGCTTTATTAAATTTCATTTTTTTTTTTCAATCTGGGTGTTTTCCTGATCTTCTCCGCCTACCAGCAACTTGCAGATATTCTTTTTATTCTCTAAAGAATCATCTACGTATCCTTCGGCTACATTTGAGGATTTCCAGGCTCCATGTCTTTTTATAACCGACATATCAGCTCCTGCATTAGCTAATGAAGACGCTGAAGTTCTTCTAAAGCAATGTCCAGTATATTCTTTTGCACTTGGGAGTTCCAAAAAATTTGCAATTTTACTTGGGAGACCACCGAAGGTATTGATGCCCACTGGTTGCACGGTACATCTTCCCTTTTTATAGTTTATAAAAAATCTGGCATGAGGAGTATGAGATGGGCGCAGTGTTGCATATTTGCGAACCATATCCACCAAGTTTAGCTCTTTGAAATTTCCTTTTGTTACTGTGAACTCACGAGGCACTTTTGTTTTAGTGATCGGCCACATAATTTTCATAAATTCTCCTAAATCTTCTACATCATTTACTTTTAAATTGAGTAATTCTTGCCTCCGACAAGCTCCCGTAATTCCTATTATTAAAACCACCTGAAAACAAAAAATAAATAGTAACCAAACTTATACGACAAAAAAACTCTTACTTTTTGCATTAAGTAATTTTCGTCATTTGCTGTTGTAAGAAACTTTTCAATATTTTCCTTACTGAAGCTTTTGGATTTCTTGGCGCGATATCCTTCACTTTGTCGTTTCAAAAATGCGATCAAATTTGTGTATTTACTCAAATCAAGGTTTTTGTTGATTGAAATCATGGTTCTTAACATGGAATATACACTCCACAACGTTGAGGGCTTCACAATTTTTGATTTTTCAAGGAAGTACGCCAACATCACTTTCTCATTAATGCAATTTACTTTTTGTTTAGACCTCCATTCTTCGAAACGGCTGTATGTTGTCTCGTAAGCGACGCGGGATTTCTGGGGGATTAAATTTGAGACGGCCTTTTGTGCAGCAGCTTCAATACGCTCTAGAACGTTGTCTTCTTCTGAATCGCTCTTTTTTTTTTCCAAAAACAGTTAATTAATCGCAAACTTTTAAAAATGCGACAATCTTCAGATCGTTTTCGTTGTTTATTATAAAAATGACAGTAACCAACCAAATATTTTCAGCCACCTATCTTTTAAATTCAATTTATTCGCGGTAAAAATTAATTAATATTTTACTTAAATTTTGGCAAAATTGTAAAATGCCTTGTATACAACTCGTTGCAATACTTCGCTTTTTTCGCACACGACGTGTTCTCACACGAGCGCAGCACGTCTAGTGCGAAAAAAGCCTTCGTATTGCAACTAGTTGTATAAATAGCTATTATTGAAAAATGCCTGTGATAACGTTGATTTTCGGCGAACAAATGAAATCAATCCAAAATTAACGGAGACAAGTATAACCAAGTAAAGAAAATTAACTAGCTGAGGCCATTGCCAAAAACAAACAACAATATTAATACAGCAACATTTAAAACAAACAGAATGGGTAAATGACAACAAAAATGACAAGTTAAAGGTTGCAAAAAAAACAAGTAACTAATTCATAATGCAGTTATGACAGACAGGGACAGATAAAAACCCTCTCCAAAACCGTATCCCAGGTATTACTCATATTTTACATGACAATTCCAAGTTTAATTAGTAACTACGCGGTCAAGGTACGCCGACAGAAGCTTAGAGCTGGAGGTAACAAACTCTCGGCCGCGAGGGGACTCAGAAGAATAATCTGAATCGGCTTGAGACCAGCGACGTTTCTAGTTACTCGGGTAAATGAACGTCGGACAATTTTACCGACCAAGAAAGAGTGATAGAAGCGCTCGGGGCTGTACGATGAGCATCCCAGAGCCGCTTGGAGCAGGGCTTAGGTCCGCCTTCCCCAACCAACCGTTTACCGACAAACCACGAGGTCCCTAGAACCGCGACGGAGGTTTCACGTCAGCATCCCAGAGCCGCATCGAGCAGGACTTAGGTCCGCCTCCGCTAACGGCCATAACTAACCGTGGCCTCCACAGAAATGGCGCACTTACAACATTTCACTTTAACTCTTCCGAAATCTAGCGGCGCTTAGCAACAACACAAAGAAAAGCCGAGTTTAATCCAATCGAACAAAGTGTAACACTAAACGATAATGGCACAAATATCGGTAAGCAACATAAATAACGAATACAACAATCGCTGGCAATACTAAACAAAAAAAATGGCGGGTCGAGTGCCATTAGAAAATGTTAGTGAAAGCGAAACAAAATGGAGGCACGCGGTTCGGACGACGGCTACTAATTTTCGAAATTAACAGATTGCCAAAAAAATGAACCTCCCGGGAGAAACTTAGGGATAACGCTTAAATTAACAAATGGGCGCTTCTCAAAGAAACAGCATGCAACAAAATGAAATCTACAACATTCCCTTACCACGTGTTCTTGATCCCAAAAAAACAAAAAAAAGGACAGCGAACGTGGGACAAATTACCCGGGGGGATTAAAAAACGTCGGATTCCTCACGGGGACACAAAATATCTACTCGGGACGGTAGTGTAATTGATTCAGATTTAACTTACAAATTTTGGAATATGGATCGCTCTTTGCACGGTGTGTTCGTTTCGAAAAACCAAACAAAAGTGACCTACCCCCTTCAACCACGCGCGCGAGAGACCGCTTCACCCCCCTATATTTCCGCTCTCAGAGTTCCCAACTCCCCAGGATTACCAACCCCATCCCTTAGTTCCTACCCTAGCCGTTAGTACCTTCAAATTGGGCGCGCTCTCGTGGCGGTACCGGGAATTAAAATTTTAAATTTTAAACTGGGTCACTACAAACATTATGAGAATGTAAAATAACATTCCTGCAGATTCTAGATAAAGGCGGCCTTAACCCATAGTTAGTTCTATGATAAGGAACAACTAACAGATGTACACTTCTGAAATTACATTGAGGCACATGAAGTAAAAATAAGCCTAAGATTGACGAACATGTAATCATATGATTAATTACTTTAAAAAAGAAGCATAAATCCAATTGAATGCGTCTGGATCTTAAAGTAATTAAACCAAAATAAGCCAATATATTATCATAGTTATTTCTATCAAAATGAATGTGACATATATAGCAGGAAAATTTTATAAATTTTCTCTGAATTTTTTCAATTCTGTGAATAGCATTTTGATACAGGGGACACCATATATTTTTTTTTTATTATAGCCTTCCCCTTTCACCATATTGGCCTATCAGGTACCTTGCGGTCGACTAGTTTTTTCCCTTTTTCCTTTGGTGGTGCGGCGGGGCTCCGGGGTACTTTCCCCGGCCACCCACGCCCACCTTCTCCTCTCCTCTCCTTTTTCTGGACGACACGAAACGCACACAACAACACAACATCCATGGGAGGTCCATCAGGCCTGGGATTCGAACCCTGCTGACCTCGCGGTGGTGTCGAAAGAGTGTCGCTCTTCCTTCCACCACCCTACCGTCAGCCCCTAATAGACATACATACACATCCATGGCCCGGCGGAGGTTCCTTCCTTCGAAAAAATCCTCCCCCTTCGGTGGGATTCGAACCCACTAGCGCCGAGACCGCGACCTCGGAGCATTGTCTCCGACAGCCATGCGGCCACCGAGCTAGCTTTTGATACAGCGGACACCATATTATAGTGTTGTATTCCAAATTAGACCGTACAAGTGCATTATATAGCAAAACAAGTGCTCTCAGGTTGTCAAACTCACTACACTGATGAACCATGAACCCTAACATTTTGTTTGAGTTCTTGACAATTTTTTCAATACGCGAGCAAAAAGTAAGTTTACTATCGAGTATTATTCCTAGGTCACTAATTTGGAAGAAACATTCTAAAGCACTATTATGAATATAATAAGATCGAAGGGTAATAATTTTCATTCTAGAGTAACGAATTACTTTGCACTTGGAGATATTAAGTTCTAGACCATTGGACTCACACCATGAAACCACTCGACACAAATCATCCTGAATTCGTACACAATGTTGTTCAGATCTAATGTTGTAAAAAAGTTTTAAATCATCAGCGTACAGCAGAAACAAGCTATCTGTAATAACATTCTTTATATCATTAATGAATATCGAAAACAACACAGGGCCCAAATGAGATCCCTGAGGAACTCCAGAAGTCACTTTAATTTCCCTAGATCTATGTGAAGTAATGCACACTTTCTGTTTACGATTTCTTAGATAAGATTTGATCCAAGACAACAGTGGATCACCAATTCCCACAATGGAAAGTTTGAAACACAATTTAGATATATCAACTCGATCAAACGCCTTTTTTAAATCAGTGTAAATACAATCTACTTCCATATTTTTTTAAAGCAATTGATTACATATTCCGTAAGAACAAATAAATTTTTGTAGTTGATTTACTCTTCAAAAATCCATGTTGTTCATCAATAATAATATTTTTAACAGTATTAGTTATGATGTCGCTAACAGTAGAGTCTAATATTTTAGGAAAAACACTCATTATACTAATACCTCTGTAGTTTTTCACCATAGTCTTGGATCCACTCTTATGAATTGGTATAATATCCGCCGTTTTCCAAATCAAAGGAAACGCACCTGTACTTAAGGATTTGTTGAAAATAATCTTTAGTGGAAAAACTAGAGAGTTAGCGCATAAATCTTATTCTTATGCTCAATTCTTAAATAGTATATTAAAAGACAAGTTTCATAAGACTAGCCTTGAAGCACGAATTCAAGATTAAAAAACGAGTGGCGTAGCCACGAGTTATTTTAAAGAATGAGTGCTTCAAGGTCTTATGAAACGAGTTTTTTATACTATTTTTTGTAATTTGCCCTTTTTAAGCCATTTTTAAACAAAAATGTTTACTTTCCTCGATTTAGGGATTTTCGTGGCGGATGGTAATGTCTTAATTTTAAAAGTGAAAATTTGATCACTTGATCACTTGAAGACTTCTTCAAAGTCGCCTTTTGTTTTATCCAAATTCTGTCACAAAACACGAATATGAAAGATAATCTTTCATGTACGCCCGCTGAAATACGTGAAATTCCCAAAAATACGGTCGCGAATTTGTTGCTTGATAAATCCTGATAAATAATTCTTTGCACTTTTTGTAATTTAAACTGACACGCATGACGAATCAAGTTTTGCCAACCTAAAAATTTTCGTAAAATGTTCCGTGAAATAATGGCTATAAAGACATCCCAGATGATCACGTCGCGTTCGTTAATATGTCTATTTGAGAATCAAAATGGAGGCAAATTACAAAAATACAATTATATCAAGACTGTTCGCTAAACAAAAACAAGTTGTTTACGCCTCTAACCAGTTCTTTTTCTACGTCTGTATATTTTTCTCAGTAATCGTTTCCGCAGAATTTTCTTGAGGGAAACCATTCTCTTTGATAAAGGAAAAAGGCCTCCACAGACAGTATAAACCATTCACGATGTTTTGGCATAAGGTGAGGCTATGATTTCATTTTTTAACGTTGGATACATGTTTGATTTCTGCCATCTCTGCTGTCACTAAAGTGCCTGACATGCGGACCTATCAAGATGAACGTAACATGTTGCCGAATTTACCGTAATCATAATTAAGCGACTTTAAATAGTAGTTTTTGCGCGATTGTACTCTATTTGGTTGTTTACCACGTCTGTTTCCAAGATGGTAAGCTCTGTTTACTCGTTGCTAACGATAAACTCGACGGTAAGTAATTTTTGGTGTTCCAGAACGGTAAGTAAAGTTTATTCAAAATTAATCGATTATTATAATAATTTTTATGTAGACAGAAGTTGAAGACAAGATGTGGGGGCACTTTCTGGAAACTCATAAAGCTCTTGTACCTAGTCGGCTTTCCTTGGCGCTGCAATGAAATAGCATTAGCAAACTTGCCGCGACATTGGCATTGTCAAAATTTTCATACCCCGCATTTTCCTTGTCTTCTTGTTTAGGTACACATTGAGGTTGTTGGTTTCGAAAATAATTCTTCATTTATGTAGACAGAAGTTGAAGACAAGATGTTAGCACTTTCTGGAAACTCACATGGCTCTTGTAGTCGGCTTTCCTTGCTGCTGCAATGAAATAGCATTAGCAAACTTGCCGCGACATTGGCATTGTCAAAATTTTCATACTCCGCATTTTCCTTGTCTTCTTGATTACAAATTGAGATCGTTGGTTTCGAAAATTCTTCATTTATGTAGACGGAAGTTGAAGACAAGATGTTAGCACTTTCTGGAAACTCGCACGGCTCTTGTAGTCGGCCTACCTTGCCGCTGCAATGAAACAATTTTAGTAACAGACTTGTCGCGACATTAGAATTGTCAAAATGTTCATACCCCGGATTTTCCTTGTCTGCTTGATTTCATATTGAGTTCCCTGGTTTCGAAAATTCTTGATTTATGTAGACAGAAGTTGAAGACAAGATGTTAGCACTTTCTGGAAACACACGGCTCTTGTGGTCGGCATTCCTTGCCGCTGCAATGAAATAATATTAGCGAACTTGCCGCGACATTAGTATTATCAAAATTTTCATACCACAAATTTTCCTTGTCTTCTTAATTACACGTTGAGGTCGTTAGTTTCAAAAATTCTTTATTTGTGACGCACCCCACATTCAAAGTTTCTTCTACAATATCCACTTTGTTTTTGGAATCACTAATATCACTCATTTTACTGCTTGTTTTTTAACACAACTGGCGATATTTGCCCACAAAAACTGCAATGGCGGTAGTTGTTTGCAGATTGCCTTAGAAACGCGATACAAAAATCGACATTGTGGCAACACGATGTGAAGGGCGTCGTATCGCATTGCATTCTAGTTAGGAATGTTTTGTAATAAATATTCAATCGCGCAAAAAATCTCATAAGCATGACGAACGTTAATGACAATGTACGGATCTCAGACAATATTGGAGTCGTCGCAAGCTCCTCCTCCAAACAATTGTCTTCGATCCGTACATTGTCATTACCGTTCTTTATACTTAATATACTATTATTTAACGAGTTCGTGTGTAATTTGGGCTTTTTTTTGCATGAGTGGGCCAGTTTAAAACTCGAGTGAAACGAGAGTTTTAAAGGCCCACGAGTGCCAAAAAAAGCCCAAATTACACAAGAACGAGTTGAATACAACGTTTTTTTGTTCGACGAGCCCCCCAAAGGCTCCAAATCGCTGAAAATCTTTAAAATTAGCTTGACGTTTCGTTTTGACAAGTTGTCAAATTTATCAAAATCCGTTCACACAGGAGAAAATTCTTAAATTCTGACAGTGTCGAACAAAAAAAGTATTGATTGTGTTTGTATTAGACTGCAGAACATATTTTCAGTAAGTTACAATGAAGTCAAGTTCTTTTTGTGTATAAATTGAATCGTAGGTGAGTACAAGATAAATATGTAGCACGGATAGTGAAGGAAGAAACAACGACCCAATTGAAATGACACAGGGGTTTTGTAAGACCTATTATTACTTCGCGATAGAGTTGTGAATTTATGGCTTGAGTCTATTTTGAAATGTACTCCTGAAATTTGCCAACATTATTGTAGATATTGTGAAGAATTTATTTCGGAAGTTTGGGCAAAATTAATCGGAAATCTTTCATTTGAAAACGTTCTTCCTTTAATAATTCCATTAAGAGAACCTGACTCGGAATTTGATTGGGATTTTGATGCAGGTAATGATGATTCAGAATTTTCTAATGAAATTATGGAAGTTGAATAGTTTTGTTCTTTCTTGTCATGGACGATGGTTATGTAAATATTTTGCAGAAATATTCGAATAAAGTAAGGCTTAATAAGTAGGTACAAGATTTTATACAATCTAGTTCTAGGAATGTTTTGGTTAAAATGAAAAATTCATTGAGAAGTTACTAACTGGTTGGTTAAGACACTGTATAGGTGGGTTATCTAAGTGGTGCATAAATTAACAGGAGCCACTTCGTTTTCCGGTCCCGGTCCCTACTATTCTGTAGTCTGTTCAAGTCAGTTTCCTGTTTTGTTAAATTGGATTAAAAATATGTGAGTATTGTTCTATTGCAAACTAGTAAAACTGACAACAATGCACTAGACAATGACGCAGTTTATAACCTCAAACTTAGAAAAACATAACCTAATTCAACAGACAGCTTTACTGCCAACTTAAATGCACTTTTTCCATGGCCTCCCCTTATGCCAAAACATCGTGAATGGCATATATCTAAAGTCCATTCAAAAATCAAAAAACCACCAACGTCGCATTTTCCTCGATAATTACTATCGGCAACGCTGTTTAGTGTAAAATTTGGTGAGAATTGTAATTTTGAGGTTAAGTGTTTATTAAATGTCTTGTTTTTCTGGGCATGTTTAAGTAAAAATAATAAGAATCAATAAATAAATGAAACGTCCTGCTAATAAAACAATATGAAAAGCATTCAAAGCAATTGAATTTTATTTTGAATCAAATAAATGTCATAATTTATAGTTACCAACATAGTATGAAAAAATATCTACCTAGGGTTTTTTAAATTTTACCAACCTAAAGCAACAGGTGGTGGTTTTTTGATTTTTGAATGGACTTTAGGTAGTTTTCATAAGGCAACGTCACGAAAAATTAGAGCATTAATGTCTTAGTTTTATATCCGACTTCAAGCAGCACTTATGTTTTTTACAAAAAGCGTTCATCAACATCACATTTGGTAATTCGATGGTTTAGATTTTTAGAAGTACATTTTTTTTAATGATGTTAGCTTATGGCGAAACTTCCGGAAACAC
Organism: Tenebrio molitor; assembly: GCF_963966145.1. Lineage (NCBI taxonomy): Eukaryota > Metazoa > Arthropoda > Insecta > Coleoptera > Tenebrionidae > Tenebrio > Tenebrio molitor. Next base: position 18,291,383 of record NC_091053.1, on the reverse strand, counting down.
CACTGAAGTCCACAGAATTTATATGCAACGTTTTCCAAATCGTTGATCTGAATACATTTGTGCATGTTGTGTAGTATTCCTGAGGTCGTAGATTCTCTAGGCTCCTTGGTATTAATTCTCGGCTATACATACCGGGTGATTCAGATTGGTGTTCGCGCCCCTATATCTTTTTTATTTTAAGAAAAAAGTATAGCAAACCATATATATTTGTAAATCGCTTATGAAACTACAATAGGTGACGTTGTCAAATCTTCTCTACGGTGACATATGTCAAAGTTAAGACAGTCAACTTTTTTTTTTAAATAGTACATTATACATTTCTTAGTCTATTCTTGTAAAGCTTTTTTTTCTACATTTGAATGTGTAAAAAAAGTTGACACTTGCAATAGGAAAAAATCGAGAAAAAAAATAAAATATGATTTAATTTATTCGAAAGTGTTATTTTCTAAAAAGAGCTAGTTAGCCATGGAGACAATTGAATTTTGACATTAATAGCGTCAATTATTATTAACGTACCTACATTTAAATAAATAGCTATGTTATGACCTACATTTAAATAAATAACTATGATACGAGTATAACATCTGACTTCGAAACCTAACTTCTTCCTGACTATACCGCTTTGAATCCATACACGATTAAAATATGTAGTTGAATTTTGATAGTGCATGAATGACATGATGAGTCTTGGGAATCGTATTCGAATTCTTCGAATATTTGAATAGGTGACTATGTAAAATTAGAATAAGTGTAAATTCTAATATTCGAATAAAGTAAATTCAGGATGGATCGGGTATTTCACTGTCAAATAATTTTATTTTTTGGTTATGTAATTCTTAAAATAGTGCGATGCAACATAACGCGAATTTAGCATAGTAAATTCAGTATGGATTTGGTATTTCGTCCGAGTCTCAGTTTTCTGGCCGAGGCGCACCCGAGGCTTGAAAACAAACAAGACCAAATCATTTTATTTTTTGGCTACGTGGTTGTCTTGTAAATAGTGACATGCAGGGAACCAACATAATGCGAATTTACAAATGTTTGGCTTACTAGCTCTTTTTAGAAAATAACGCTTTCGAATAAATTAAATCATATTTTATTATTTTTCTCGATTTTTTTCTGATGTAAGTGTCAACTTTTTTTACACATTCAAATGTAGAAAAAAGATCTTTACAAGAATAGGCCAAGAAATGTATAGTGTACTATTTAAAAAAAAAAGTTGACTGTCTTAACTTTGACATATGTCACCGTAGAGAAGATTTGACAACATCATCTATTGTAGTTTCACAAGCGATTTACAAAATATATATGGTTTGCTATACTTTTTTCTTAAAACAAAAAAGATGTAGGGCCGCGAATACCAAACTGAATCACCCGGTATAGTAAAATAACTTTTAGCAAATTAGAGCCCGATTTCAAGTCAGGGTGACAAATAGGTGATGCAGCGCAAATGTGTAGCTATCTTTGTCCTACACATTAATTACTAGAGATATTTTCATATTTGATGGCGGAAACAAAAGACTGAGAAATGTCTCAAATTTGTATTGTCAGTATCAAATTTCTCAAAGATGTTCGTGATTTTGACAGAAATGCAGCAAATTGGCAATAAGAAAGTTATTAATCGTCGAACTAGAGACATAATTTGTAATACGTCTGATTATATGAGAATAACTTTTCCTTTTGAAGTACTGACAAAAATTGGTTTCCTTAGAATTTATTTTTTCAATCTATTTAGCGAAAATTTAATTTTCCTAGACATTCCTTTTTACGGCGTTTATGAGAAATTTGACACTGAAAATACAATTTTGTGACATTTCTCAGTCTTTTGTTTCCGCCAACAAATATGCGTCATCTTTCTCAAACTTGCAATTTTGTGCCGTTACCATGACAATACAAGTTGCAACTCAACTTGAAATCGGCCTCTTAGGCTTTATTTTCGGGTGGTATTTAACTGTTTACCAAATTTACCAAATTTATTCATACAAAAAAATACTTTCGTTTCCCAAAAATACTAAATGGTCACCAAAATTAAAACCATACATAATCCTAGAGCGATAACCAGATATTGACATCCTGCTAGTTTCTTATATTATTTGCTACTAAAAATAACTTTTGTTACCTAAAAATGCTATATGTTCACCAAATTGTATTCCATATTTAATTCTGAAATGATAACCAGATATTTAATTTTTGTTAGTGTCTTATACCGGGTGTATTATGAAAAACCTTTGGTGCTATAACTTCCTTATTTTTTATCCGATTTTAACAAATGATACGTCAAACAAAATCGTTTTAGAAACACTATAGCCCGACATGCTAACTTTGTTTTTTTAAGTTGCACTGTATATTTTTTTATCTTTATTCTGATAGATGTTTATCTTCTGAATACATAAACATTAAAATAAAAAATCAAAAATTTGTTTTTAATAAAAAAAAATAGAATTTCCAAAAATCAAGTAACCATAACTTTACTATAGCAAATGTTTGAAATTACTTCCATTTTCTCTAAGGCACATTCGACACCTTCCACTGACGCCCATTGCGGCGTTTAATAAAAATTCTGGTGGTATTTGTTCACATACTGCTACGATTCTTTTTATTAAATCATCTCTGTTATTGGCCGGAGTCAAATAGACATTGTCTTGAATGTCCATAGCTCTCCTAGTCACTTTGCAAAATTAGAATGCACTTTTATTACTGTTTAATGTAACTGCTTAATTAAAAAAAAATACATCGTTTTTTAATTTCTTCTTTTTGCTTCTATGCATGAGCATGGTTGTTTACATTCTCATATTTAAAATAAAAATCTCTATAAAACTGAGCAAAAAAAGTTAATAGTGCCATTTGACAAAAAAAAGTTGACTATTATTTGTCAAAAACAGAACTCAAGAACAAATATTGGATCAATTCAAATTGTAGCCCATTTAAAACGATTTTGTTTGACATATCATTTATTAAAATCGGATAAAAAATAAGGAAGTTATAGCACCAAAGGTTTTTCATAATACACCCGGTGTTTATGCAGTAAAAAAAAACTTTTTGTTTCACAAAAATACTAAATGTTTACTATATTTTATACTATGTATATTCAATTTCAAATGGATACCCTGATTTAGACTTCTTATTAGCCTCACATACAGAGTGTCTTATAATTAAAGCATTCCGACTCCAAAGCGTTGCAGGGAGTATGCCGTGCAGCGAGTAAGAACTTATTGAAAAAAGTTGAATAATTCTTAAGATGATATATGTGATATAACTCTTCTAACTTTGTTCAATATAGCAACCGCATTCCTTACCTTATAATTTTCAAATCAAAGCGTTACTGAGATATGTACAAAAATATGCCTAGGTTGATACCAGTTCGAATTATCCGTATCCAAGGTTACAAAACAATAATCTAGCCCAATTGCCGTCTCTTTTTGAACAAAAATGCAAAAATTATATATTTTTTACTCCGCGATAACGCTACTTTTCTAAGACAATTTTTTGCATCATTATTTTCTCACGATAAATAAAAATAAACGGCAAATATTCCTAATTTCTATTTGAACAAAATTTGATGCAAACTCTACACCTTCAGTATCTTTGTAAGGAGGGGTCGGCCGAATTTTATATAAAGAGCGATCAAATTAATTTGTAATCGAGTTATCCATGAATCCGGAATCCTATGTCGTTACTTGAAATCCACGCTGCAATAAACACAGCTTGAAACACAGGTTAGATCGCGAAATATCAATCGCAAAGACAAACGGAATCAAATCCATGGATGACTCGATTACAAATTAATTTGATCGCTGGATAGTATATCAATTGTAAGAAAAATCTAAACTCGGTACAGGTTGCAAAGACACACTTGTCATTTGCAACAGGGCTTTTATGGCATTAGTCATTTGAAATTACTTTAAAACTGTACTTATATGGAAAATATTCAACCCAAACGATGATTTTCTGGTCCCTTTGTGCCTTTCTTTGGTTCAGAAATATGAAAAAAATGCTGTTGCAAATGACAAGTGTGTTTTTGCAACCTGTACCGAGTTTATCAATATTTTATTAGGTCTCCTCTCAATAAGGACATAGAATGCAAAAGAAATTCACAATCGAATATCAGCCAACGTTTTTTCGAAAACTGCACAGCTCCACATTAGCGGATTTTTTTTTGTCTACAATTATCTTGATGTTTTAAATTTGGAATGCTTTGACCAACTACTAATGATAGCAACCGTCAAACAAACGATGTATCTTCTAATTTTGTAAGGTTTGGTTGCGATTTTGGGAGAATTACTGGTGTTTAATAAAAGAATGAAGAAAAAACAAAAATGAGTTCCGAAATTGATGAAGATGATCTGCCTTTGGATGTTTTAGAAACGGCACGAAGTGCAGTTTTTAGTCTTATCCCGGAAAAGCCTTCAAGACAATATGAATCTGCTTAGAAGGATTTCATGAATTGGTGTGGCTCTAAGAAATTAAAGAACGTGTCTGAAAGTGTGATACTGGCCTATTTGGAATATAAAGCTAAGAAATTGCGAAATTGTGACCTCTTCTTCAATCAAAAATTGCTGAACGTAAAAGTCTTTTTTGTTCTAGATTGTATAGTCCGGACAAAATAAATGTGAATCCTGACTTTATTAAGTCAAATTATTTAACAACATGTTCAAATCAAAATGAAAAGAAAACAATAATAAAGATTTATGATGGGAAACAGATGGATATCCACCACCAAAGTTGCTGGTAGAATTTCGAAAACTCGCTGTATTTATATACCCACCCCTTTTCGAGAACGACCTACCAATAAATCTTTATTATCGTTATCATGTTGTTAAATAATTTGACTTAATAAAGTCAGAATTCACATTTATTTTGTCCGGACTATAAATCCAGTGAACAAAAAACAGTCACTTTGACAATCGATTTAGGTCATGTAAATGTGAACATATTTTTATCAGTTTTCGAAAAAGTAGTTTTCTTTAGCAAGTGCTTAATATGGATAGCGTGAATATTTATATTTGCAGTAAAGGCGCGTAACGTGAGCGTTCCACATTTGGTGAACATTTAGTAAAATAGGTAAACATAAAGGGTGTTTTTTTAAATTTGGCGTCTAAGTAGGCGTTGGAGAGTCGATTGAGATCGCACCACTCGTGTAAAAGCGTAATATTTAAACAGCTGATCCGTGATCTGTAACCTGTATAGTGCGTTCACAATCGACACTTCAACGCCTACTTCGACGCCAAATTTTAAAAAACACCCGTTATAGCATTTACAATACAAGCAACAGTGTCAGTGCAAAGTGTCATTATTTGGTGTCCACTAGGAATTTTTGATGTTAATTTAATTTTTTGGAGGACAGCGCTAGGGGTGTATAATTTAATTTGGTGAACATTATATTAATACCCTTTATTTTCTACTTTTTTTAATAATAGAACTCGATACTGAAATGATTTCATATTGCCCAATTGTTTGGGGTTAGGTCATTCGATTTTTAAAAGGGTTTATTTTTTAATTATTACTTAATTAAAACAGATTTAATGGAAATGTCAAACTGCTAGTTTAAAAATATGTTTTTTCTACGACCTCTTATGAAAAGATATTTTTGCTACTTCTTTAGTTTTCTATTTTTAATTTGTTATAGTGAGGTCGTAGAAAAAGTATAGTATTTCACTCGTAAAAAATATTTTTTTCTACAGGGTTATTCTAAATGATTGTAGTCGAAGTAGGCGTGAAAACTGAATGTAAAATTTATGGTTGCCGCTCCACATAAAAAAAACATCAAAATTATATGAATAAGTGAGTACACACCGTTCAAACACGGGAGTTAAATTGAGTGCAAAACAACTCAATATTTCTGGATTCAATCGTTAATTTAACAAAAATAAATAAAAATTTCATCACCGCACTTTTCACCTGAAAAATGACAGCGACAGCGACAAAACTAACAGTTCACATGAAAGCGGCAAAAATGTAATAACATGGATATGGCCCGGTATGGCCTACTTCGACTACAATCACTTAGAATAACCCTGTATTTTGCACCTCTAACACAGTCAGTATAACACTCAAACGGGTTTCGAAAAGGAGCTCTTTTCGATACGCGTTTCAGGAACATTTACTTAAATTTTTAATGTTGGCAGTGACTCACAGTGAATAGTTGCTACGTGATCACTGCACTTCACGATACTTTATTCAAAACTTATAATTGTTCGTCTAGTTACCAACGTTACCAACCCTTATATACAGGGTGATTTACGAGGAATAATGAGCACGATGGAATAGAAAATGCAACCCACAATACATTGGAACAAAAAGCTGGACATCGAAGCGGTAAATAGCCGGGTTTTTCTCCTGATGAATTGCAGGTTGCATTTTCTATTCCATCGGGCTCATTATTCCTCGTAAATCACCCTGTATATTTGCCAAGTATAATTTTCCTAGCATTGTGTTTTGAACTTTTTTTAAATGTAAGGGGCAAAATAGAAAATAGTAAAAAAATTTGTTACACAGTCTAGGACTGGTTTTTACAAATCTATGAGGGGCATGATGACCAACTCAATAGACCGGGACCAATGGCTTAACGTGACTTCCGAATCACGAGACAGAATATAGCCTTTTTTTTATTATTTTTTAATTTCGCCCTGGGTCGGAATCGAACCCGCGACCCTCGCGTCCCTGAGCCGAAACGGACTCCCTTAGGCTATATTCTGCCTGTTATTTGTTATACGAGTTTTATAAGACACCATTTTGTCGCACGCGTTTTTTACGGCAAATTTCTGTCAAAAGACTTATCCGGTTGCAATATTGCAAACAGCCGAATAACAAAATGCTCTTAATTGTATTGCCAACTCAAACAGTCCTTTTTGATCACCCGGTATATTGAAAATGAATAAACTTGAACTATATTTTTTTCTACCAGCGTCAAAAATGATGACATTTAAGTTTTAATAATCAAAAAATTAATTTGAAATTTGAAATTACGAGATTCAATCGTAATTTCATATTACGTTCGTGTCTGCTGTCGACCAGTTCGGGGCAAGTGCTTCAAGCGTTTTTCAACACGTGACTGATAAACAGAGGACGAATCTCTATTTACAAGTTCTTCATCTCAAAATCGTACCCCTATACTAATGTAAATGCAAATTACTCGTAAAAACTTCAAATTTGAAGTTGAAACGCTGCTCGACGGTTCTATCGATTCCTTTTGACATAATCAAATAAGGAGAAATAATGATTTTTCGATTAAGGCAATAAATTGGTCGTTACGATTAAACAAACAGAATTTCATAATTACTCGTAGCGGTCTCATTTTTAACTTGTTTGAGTTCTAAAGTAGCTCATTGTAATCATGAATTTATAATTTAGTGAGGAGAAATCTTAGTTTTTCTTGAAATCGGTTAAATTCTGACTTACTAGGCAAAATAAAAAACGAAACTCATTGCACGAAAGTGTGATGATGGCAACCAACAATATCAGCAGCCCATGATTTACAGCACCCATTAGTTGAGCTGAGACTAGGACCAAGGGGCCGGCCGACTTCTCTCTGCCCCGAGCTAATTTCAATTTTACTACCTGATGGTATTACTTCGAATACAAGTTATACTTTTAGCCAAATACCTCTTTATTCTTTGTTATTTATTCTTTTCCACACCACCACAGAGGTAGAATAAAAGGCGCGTTTTTTTTAACGTGGTTTCCCCGATAGGTACCATAATCCACAATGCTGTAAAAAAATGTTCAACTTTATACACGACGATAAAATTTAATTGTCAGATGATTTAGTAAGAAGAATCGTAGCAGTATGTGAACAAATACCATCAGAATTTTTATTGAACGTCGCAATGGGCGTCAGTGGAAGGTGTGGAATATGCCTTAGAGAGAATGGAGGTAATTTCGAACATTTACTATAGTAAAGTTATGGTTACTTGATTTTTGTAAATTCTAATTTTTTTTATTAAAAACAAATTTTTGATTTTTGATTTTAATGTTTGTGTATTCAGAAGATAAACATCTATCAGAATAAAAATGAAAAAATGTACCGTGCAACTTAAAAAAAAAAAGTTAGCTGGGGTCTGTCAAAGAATATAATGTCAAAAAAATCATAGCATGTCGGGCTATAGTGTTTCTAAAGCGATTTTGTTTGACGTATCATTTATTAAAATCGGATAAAAAATAAGGAAGTTGTAGCACCAAAGATTTTTCATAATACACCCGGTATAAAATATAAAATACTAAAAATTACAGAGGTTTTAGGGCAAGTAACTGAACACGTGATCAGATACAACCAATCGAAGTCTCGGTTTCATGGGTTAATTGCGAATTAAAATTTAATTCGAATTAAATATTTAATTCTTTTTCTATAAAGGAATATGGTCAATTGCGCACACTGGTCAAATTTAACAGTTTGGAACCTGAGGGCCCTTTAAAATACAGGTAAATTGGGCACCAGTGGTGAGTTGGTGAGGACGGGCCGACGGGCGTTCGGTCATAATAATTCTCGTTCAGGACTAGAGAATCATCTTATTTTAACCACTTGGGCTTTAACACTCCGAAATAAATATATCAGACTTACAGAAAAAATAGTTATTTTTATATTAAGTGCGCGAAGAGAGTGTTTTTTGTGCATGAAAAGGTCTTTTACGCCGAGACGAAGGTCGAGGCAGTATAAGCCTTTGAATGCACAAAAACATCTTCGCGCACGAAATATAAACAATATTTTTTCTATAATTGATTCAAAAAATTGAAATTAAAAATTCAAATTTTTGAAGGAACTCTGAAGTTTCAATGCAGTGACCATGTTGCTAGGTAACTAATAAAATACAGTGCGTGAAATGAAAAACAGAAATAGTCGTATGCGTGAAATTGCATTTCACACACTGTTTTGTATGGTTTCTATGGTTTCGATCTTACTAACAATGCAAAAAAAAATACACGTTAGAAAATGACCCACTTCAGGCACAGATAACTATGCGTGAATTTCAATTTTTTGAATCAATTATATAAAAAATATTTTTTGACATTAGGCGTTACATCTTAGGGTTCTGTAGGTACATTGCGGTAACTTACAGTTTTTACATAATTGAATCTATGTAATTCAGAAGTAGAATTATTCTTATTGTAGCAGCCAGCTACCAATTATGCGCCTGTTGAGTAGGCAAGCAGCTATACGGTTGTGCGCCGATCCAGCTAAAGGCCATTATGACATGCGCAATGTACTGCTAAAATTATTGCACCATGTTGTGTTCTGTTTTAGTATTCGTATTCTGTACTGTAACTACAAACTGTAATATATGTAAATATAATTGTTTAACCGAACTGTGGCCGTGATTTTGAACCGAACGGACGAAAGTCTCCCTCTACATTATATAAATTAACGCATTCCTCTAAGAACAACTCCTTCTTTATAATTTTGCTACGTAGTTTTTTCTCAATATTAGCGCTTCTAATTAGTTAGTTAGTTAGTCTGATATGTAATAAGAACATTTACAACATTAGTGCTTATTCACAATGGACATAAGACATAAGAAATACAAAGAGATACGTAAGAATAATTTGTAAATTTCGGCAACTGGAAAATAATTTATGTGTCCATATAACTCGAATATGATTCTTCATGCCTTTTTGTACACAACAATAATGTTCACTAAGGTCACTTCTCATAAGTTACGTAAAAATTAATAGTATATCCACTGCATGTATCATGAATTTCTTATGCCTTATGTCAAGCTTATGTCCATTATGAATAAGCACAAAGATATTTGGATGCGCCTAGTAAAAGTTTTTATTGAAGTGATAGAATAAAATGACTCACATACGTTGGAAATGCGAGCAAGACTTGAACGATGCTAATCCCTTGGTTGCCGTTACCTGGTCAAAACCCCTGAACAATTTTAACCATGTGCGCAATTTACCTGCGTCCTCTATAAACTGGCCTTTAATTTAATTAATGCTGAATACGCGTAATTTAGTAATAGTTGCATGTTATTAATCATTGCTATTATAGATCTTTTTTAATATGCATCTAACAGCCCTATTTTTGGTACGCCTGGGATCAATTATTATTTCAGGTAACAAAGCGCCCAGATAAAATTTTTCTAATTGTTGTACCATATATTTGTCCAAAAGTCATCATCTTTTTAGACTATCCCATTCTTCAAATCTTTTTGTGTAGACGACAAAATAACACTGCTTCCGCTTTGTAATATTAATATGTAACTGGCCTTCCACTTGATACATATAAACATGATTGTGTACATTTCAATATATGTAATTCTTTTATCACTCTCGCCTGCATATTCAGTGGGATCGATTGTACAAAAGCCTATCTTTTTCGCTTTGATAGCTTCTTCAATTGTTTGATCACTTGCTGGAAACGGATATTTTATTACGATTTTTTGAACATAAAAAACTAAAAATGTCAAGCTTTTCAACCCGTGTAGGGTTTGTATGGTCGAATGTGAAAATCTAGGGTGCTATCCTAAAATCACTAAATTGGGAGCAAATTTTCCGCTAAAGACAAGCTGGTTAAAAAAGCTTTCGATCAATGCAATAATAAATACGAGGTGCCATTTGAAAAAAATTAGTTTTTGACATTTTTAGGTTGTAATGTTTAAAACTGTTGTTGAGTAAACACTCAACAGATGTGACAAACATTCAGGAATCAAATAGCGTCAATCATTTTAATTTATGTGCAATGATTTGGAAGGTACAAATTTTCAAACGGACCCCTGCAATTCGAAATTCTGGTAAAAAAAAGCGCCACAGATCAAAAACGACGGCAGATAAGTAAAAACGACCTCTATAGATGTGATTCATAATTTAGCATAGAATCCAAAAATGAAATCAAACTCGATAGGTTCCATTAAAAAAAAACATAACTTTAGTGTCTTTATAATATTCGGACACTCTGTATATATACCGCAATATTTTTCGAATGTGAAGTAGGAGCGTAGCTATCATATAGAAAAAAGGAAAAGTTGAAATCTTTAATAACGAACAAATTATGGAGCTTTTTCCCAACTCTGGTACACGCTGTATATCCAAATTGAAGTTGCAGCACTACAAATCAGATAATCAACGTTTAGAAGCTCACGTATTCACATAGAAAGAAAACTTTCAAACTGCAAATAACAAGTAAACGCTTTCTTACATTCATAATGTCTTTATACAGTGCATTTTTTTTAACTGTTGCCATAGGGAATTGCATGGTAAAACTTATACCCCCTGTTAACTTTTGTTCTGATGAAAATATTCAAACCATTTTTGGAACAAAGTTGGAAGATTTTTTAAAGTATCGGATAGATTACAATTCAATATCCTAAACTGTCGAAAAAGTTGCGAAAAAAATATTTGTACCACGCCGGAATAATAGTACAAGCAATAGTATAAAAAAAAGCAAATGCAGGCATATGAAATGTCATACCAATGTCAACTATACCACACGCACACAGTTGCCACATAAAATTTCGTACATCATCACTCAATAGTCAATAGTATGAATCGTTTCTTTTGAGTGAAAACTGGTTGTTTTTCAGCTCACAATATTTAATTTTCATATTCAAAATTACTTCCTTCGGTATGAAATTTTTATTTTTTATTTAATTTCCACTATGAATTTATAATACTAGGCACACAAAAAATTTCAATGAAGCAATAGGTATAATGTATTTCAACTTTAAAAAAACGATGCTTGGCCATGACAATCTGTATATCTGAAGAAAAGTTTGGTTAGGAATTCTGAAAATTTTGAAGTCACGATGTTGCCATACTTATGTTACGTTTTTTTACGAATCGATTAAAAGAAATTAATAGAGAACCAAAGTGTGTCCGAATTGTCGAAGTTAAACTGTATACAGTTTAGAATTTAATCGAATACAAATTCATTGTTCTCGCATTGAAAATGTCCATCAATCGCATCGCTACTTAGAATTTACAGTTCCAGTAACCATCACCGAAGTTTCCACGAATTATTTATTCATATTTAGTCAGTGTAAGTGCTTTCCGACAAATTTATGACATTATACCTAGTTACCGTTCCCTTGCCCCTTACGAAGCGGTGTCGGTGATCGTTGAACAGAAACAGCTGGACTGTAGGACGAAGATACGATGTGATCAAGAATGACTGAATCTGTTGGTAACAATAAAAGTTGGCAAATTTGATATTTACCAAGAAAGGTTCATTTTTGTAATAGCAAAAATATAACTGACATAACCAAAAATGTTCTTAATGTCGTCTCAAGTTAAAAAATCCTGTCAGTGCCAACTACGAGACAAAAAACCCGGTACTTTTCAATTGTTTCATTGCCAACAGACTCAGTCATTGTTGATCAGTGATCACGCTGTAGTATACTCCGTACGCTGATAAATTGCACGTTTTTAAATTCTAGTTCCAAAACATCCATTCGAACAAAGTTTCAGGAAACGTATTTTGTTATAAACTGTTGTTGAAATTATGTACTGATTCTTCGAGGAAGAATGTTATAATAAATGTTTTTCTATTTGCGTCGGTGACAGATCTGTTACAATACCAAAAACAGAATCGTAACACCTGAAAGCGGTTCTATAATAGGGGTAGTACAATTTACTAAAGTCTAGAGGATTCTGGCAGCATCAGCAAATACGCGCTAATATCCCAAAGCCGACAAAGGTTTCAATTGTTTTTTGCCAACCATCATAAAATTTTCCAGAATTTTAAAATTCTTACTTTTGATTTAAAAACGGCTCGAAAGGTGCAAAATAGAAAAAATAGTATTAAAAAACCCGTTTCATGAGGCGTTTATTCCATTCGTCCTTTATAAAACTCGCGTTTTGCGACTCGTTTTATAAACTTGGACTCATGAAATAAACACTTCCTTATGAAACTCGTTTTTTAATATAGGTACTATTTTTGGGCGCTATTCTACTTTTGACTGCATTGAATTTATTTGTGTCTCATACCATCATTATCAGAATAATAACTTTGTAATTCGTCGAGGAAACGAGGCTTTCACGACCGATCTGTTGAGAGTTTAGTTTCTGGGTATTTTCTGTCAGGTAGAAATGCAAATAGACGGTCAACAATCCTGGAAACCAGCGGAATCTTATAATTCAATTCTAAATAAATTTGTTGGGGGTAAAAGAATAAATTTTTCTTTAAAAGGATCTTATGAAGGTAGATGCTATGCTGCAACAATTAGTTATCACACAAAAGGTCAATTTATTTCTACGATATCTCAGGAATTAAATAATGGTAATATAGGAAAATATACAATGGAATATAGTGAGAAAGTAAATAAATTACGTCAAAACAGAAAGGTAACGGGTCGAAAAGTTAAAAATCGTGCTTGCAGCACCGATTCAGATTATAGTCAAAATTTCCAGACATGTCTACGGATAAATATGAAAATGCCAAGATTAAATTTTTGAATGAGGTTTCTAGCGTCAACATTTCTGATATAGAACAAAAAACTCGAGGGCAAAATTCAAATCCTGAATGGTATAGAGAACAATCATTTCGACTTATGGTTAGTAAATTCGGGAAAATTTGTAAAATGCGTTTAAATACTGACACTGCAAATACGGTAAATGAAATTTTATATTCAGAAAAATCATCCACTCGAAATTCTGTACCTAAACCACTGTTACATGGAATGCAAAATGAAGAAAAAGTGAAAGAAAAATTCCGCACGTGAAATAATAATTGAAGAAGGTATAAAAAATAAGATTATTGATTATTTAACAATAGATGACGAAAAGTATATAAAATTAAAAACATCTCACCCGTATTATTATCAAGTACAAGGTCAATTGCACGTCACCAATCGCAATATTTGTTACTTCGTTGTTTACACTCCAACGAAAGAGAAATTCAATTCGGATTTAAAATACTGCATAATTAAAAAAGACGATAGATTCTGGTGTGAAAATATGGAAAATCACTTGGAAGAATTTTATTTTGGGGCTTTACTTCCGGAATTAGTAGATCCTAGACATAAAAGAACACAGCCGATTAGAAGAATACTAAAAAAAGAGTTATAATTTTCCATGGTTTAATCTTCTAAATTTAATTCAATTCTAATTTCTAGTCATTTAGATAAGGAATAAATAAATTTATTAAAATTTTTATATCAGTTTTTGAAAAACAGATTTTTGTTAAAATAATAATACATTTTTTATAATTAAAGAAAGTTGATAAGTCGCACTAATTTAATGGAGATAGGGCTATTGCTGAGGCCTTCATAAGAGCCAACCCATCAATTAGAGTACCTCTGAGGTGATGCGGAAAACCCTTGTGAAATTATTTTATCATATTGACCAATACCTCCTACTGCGTGCTGTTAGTAGCCGACCAAATTCTAGTAATAACGACATGGATATTATGTACCTCCTTGTTTACGCGCCTTACTTACCGCAAACATTTGGAAGAGTCGTTTCACTTATTACCTGCTGAGACCCTCATAAATCTTCCCTCTTATTGTAAGTTGTGTTGCCTATTTCTTATTTTATTTTAAAATTCGTTATCTATAAATTCTATCTTTGCTTACAAAATATCACCTTAAACAAAAATCTACGATTGTAGCTGAATAGATAACATTAACAGCTACATATTGAGTGTAATTTCAATATAAAAATCTTATTTTCGAGGGAGTTATGACGATTCCCGTTTTTAGCATTAATACGGTTTTTTTCAAATATACAAATATTTAAAAAAATCTGTCAACGTAGCGTCACTGATACAGATATTACCAATATGTAGACACATCGACCGCTTTTTCAAAGTTAAAAATGTGGGCTGAAACACGATCCGCGTTTGCACCATTTTCCTCGATTTTGCCTAGTAGTTCACAGCACCCTTAAGGCTCGCGTTTACCTAAAAGAAATTTCCTAGTTGATGTGCAGTGGGTCCTCTATTTACAAATTTATATTTTGGTCAAACGGGTCAAACAAACCGAGAGACGCAGGTACCTTGAATTAGTCACAGACATTCAGTAGAGGGTAGAGGATTACGATCCTGTCCTGTTCCGTACCTAAATACGGAGATAAAATTTTGTGTTGGAAAGACAAGTCCTACAATGCCAAATCTGAATTGGCTGCACTGCAAACTGTTGTTTCATTCCATTTTATTATTTATTAGCTGACCCGACAGACGTTGTCTTGTCCAATCCAAATTTCAGTAAATTAGTTTGTGATAATGATTTATTTTCTTCCATTAAATTTGAAATAACAATGAATCTCAAGGTGTTTTATTTACATTTCGATTGCAAGATCGATGTTCAAGTGAACAATCCGATAGCGAAATAAATTGGTATAGAAATAAAATAATTACATTTGTTGGACAGATCGCGAAACAACAGAAAAGTAAAAACGGCTGTAATTTTAATTTAGGCTGGAATGCGTTTTTCCAGATTTTTCTCCAAATTTTCCAAAAACATTTTTTCAATTGAGTTATTTCCATCCCGGGAACAAACCGAACAAAAAAAAATCAATTAAATATGTCGTCAGTTATGATCGAGAGTGCATACAAAAATTATAATTTTTGAAGTTTGCCCTAATTTTCCGACTTTCCTTTGTAATTTTCCCGATTTTTTTTTAACAAAAGGAACATTAAATTTTAAAAAATTTAAAATATTGAGCTAAGAATTTGTTTTAGTATTTTTTTGTAGGTACATAATATACCTACAATTTGATCGTATAGGACATTTTTCTGACTTTGAAGGTCCGACTAATAAAACTATAATATTCACCAAATACAGGGTGCAGCATTGTGTAGTTGTATTTTCCCAAAGTATTACGATTAAATCTGCATTTACTCCCTGCAGATGAGGGAATGAATATTAGGTCGGAGTTTCTACCTGATTTGTCAAGAATTATGAATGAGACAAAAATGACCCTTATGGTAAAATATTTTTAAGGTAAAATTACAATGAAACGGTTGGTTTCATCTTGTGTCCCTTCGGTGAATAATTGAATATTATCGGTTTATTAGTTAAAAAAATTTGCTATAGATAAAGCGGGGTTCGTCTTTTCCGCACTAGACTACCTGGCCGTGTTTTTGGATACCTCTTTTCCGCACCAAGTGAGAGATTAAAGGATTATTGCAAATACCAAGAAAACGACTCACTTCCAGAAATTGAATTTGTTGGAGGGGATGATAAAATTCCTTTTGCAAAAATTTACTCTTCAGTTCTTGACTGTGCATATTAAACGACATAATTATTCTTTTCTATAATAGTTCTTGTGTAGAATGGAAGCTAAAATTGTGCTTAGTTCACGACGCAAGGAATTGCTTGTTTATAATATCTAATTATACGTACCGAAAATATAAAACTTTAAATTCGGATGACGTTTATTGGCGGTAATAATCAGTTATGAAAACAAAAGAAATAGGAAATGAAAATACAAAGTTTAAATGAACCAGTCGATTTAAAAAATAAAATAGTGCATAGTAAACAAAAATTATTACAAACCCAAATACAAATAAATTACAATTCAGGCATCATTAATAGATTTCATTTTGTTAAATGTGTTTCACATTTATACAAAGATTAAAAAAATTGTAAATATGATTTGTAATTTTAATAAAATATAAATGTAACTAAAACTTGTGTTTTGTTTTTTGTACTTTCCTTCCTTTAATATTTTATTTAAGTTGTATTATAGGCACTCGCAAATGGACAAAAACATCTATTGTAAGTGTCTATAACGCACCCCAATTTGCAATTCCTCGAACTCCTAGTGCGGAAAAGCAGTACACCAAAATTGAACCTGCGATTATAAGGGGATTATAAGCAATGGTTGGTGCGGAAAAGACGCCTGCCCAGATAAAGTATAGGATTATATTATGTACTCGCAAGTAACGATTTTTATTCTTTACTTATTCTGTACTTGCTCATGTAATAGTAATAGTATACTATTATTTCATACTAGAAGTCTGTTCTGTATCATAATTTTATTGCAAAAATAAAAAATCATATGTATTTTGTGAAAATCGCATCATCTTTTTTCCTGTAGTAAAGGGCCCCACATACTGCGTTTTTGTTCGACGGTTTTGTTCGACAAACAAGTCTGTTCGAACAAAAACGACGAACACGAGTTGCATACACACTTCAGCTTTATTTAAAGGTTTTAATGAGTGAATAAATATCAAGTTATATTTGTATGCAGTGGCGGCGGCATTAGCTATAAAAGCATATACAGGGTGTCCCAGAACTCGCGGATCAAACTTACAGTGTGTTTTCCTTGGTGATAACTGAAAGCAATAGCGTTTAAAAAAAAGGACAGGGTATAACCGATTTTTTGTAATGAATAATTAAAGTTGACCAATCAGAAGGACGCTGTTAATTTGAATTTCACATAAATTTAACCAACGGTTTGAATTGCCTAGTAACATAATTCTAGTAAGAATGGTATGGAATTTCAAGTAAATGTTTGGGCAACCGTGAAGATTTTGACAACGTCAAGTTATAATTTGATTCGAAATTGTCAAACTTTGTATTGAAATCATGTATACAGCTGCAGAGGATGCCGAAATGCTCATTATTTATGGAGAGTGCCGGCGCAATGCAAGTGAGGATGCAAGGGAATATGCAATACGTTTTCCAGGACGTTTGCCACATCCAAATTATAACGTATTTCTATCGTTGGTGTACCGTGCTCGAGACACTGGGTCCTTGGTGCCTACCTAACAAGCAATTGGTGGTCCCCCGCGAGAAGTTAGAAAGCCAGAGACTGAAGATGCTGTTCTTCAGTCCTTTGATGACGACGGTAGAAGAAGTATATTTGAAGAACTATATTTACCGCGAACCTATCAATATTTTAGAAGAACTAAATGACCAAATTCACGAAACACTGGCCACTGTTATTCCTAATATGCTTAGACTGGCAAGGGAAAATTTAATAAAACGAGCTCGCCTATTCCTTCAGATGAAAGGTGGTCATTTTGAACACTTGTTATAAATTATTCTTTTTATTTTGCATGTTTCTTATTTCATTTGTTGCATTCTACATCATTTAGTTATAAAATTTGACCTTAAATTTTTATTAATAATGATGCTAAAATAAATAGGTTAGTTCAATCCAGTTTTGTCTTCTTTCTTTCAGAACTGCCACTATGCTTGATCTGTTGTTCAAAACCTACGTGTAACTCCAGCTTTTTTTGCAATGTCAAGAATGTTCCTAAAAGTCTTTTCTTTCATTTCGACGATGAAAAGTCCCGCTCGTGTATAGCTGCGCTAATACGTTGGAGATGCAGAAAGTCAGGAGTCAGGATAATTTCTTGTGATTCCGATTCACTTCACAGGCCCTGCATATTTCACTTTTTACTAAGATTTTTAAGGTAGTAATATTACTCACTTGACGCTACGTCGCCATTTTACCCTCCGTCAACAAAGGTTCAATTCATCATATCCCTCCCGTCAATTTCCCATACCACTCAAGGTTACAATTGCTCTGGAAATTTTCACTCCTAACAAACCATATTTCATTCATTGCCGGAAGAAGAAACTTCTTGCGTTCCCTGATTTAGATTCTATACATTTGTTCACCTGCCTTTGGCGAAATTTCCCATTTTTGGTTATTTCAAAAGTAGCTGTCACTTTTGACGTCTGTTTCGACAAGTTGACCAGACAAATATTGAAAATAATTTTATTATTCATCGAATTATACGTTGCTTGGCAATTGAGGGAAGGTACTCAATTTTCTCATAAAGGGAAAATTAGATCGAGCTCTATTGGTCAATTTGATTAATTCATAACTAAAAAACTGTTGCACCCTGAATATTTTTCTAAACGTTTTTTACCTTCATTACCATCAAGGAATATACAGTTTCAATTTGATCCGCGAGTTCTGGGACACCCTGTATTTTCAATAAACACGGAAGACTGCGAGGAGTTCTATAAATTCCAGTAAGAACTTTCTGTTAATCTGGCGAAAATCCGTCATTTTCAAACAATAATTTGTCGCAAAATACAAATCGCCAAAATCTGGTTTTATTATTTGGTACTACACCACTGCAAAAACCGACGTTTTTTAAAACCGTTCACCGCACACACTTTAAATTTGCTCGAATTGACAAGTCTGTCGAACAAGTTCGACGGACATAATCAGGGTAAACCTGATAATTTTCCTCATTTTTGTTCGCGAGCAAAAACGACGGTTTTCCAGACACACAATTTAGATTTGTATCGTTTTTGTTCGAACAGACATGTTCGTCGAACAAAACCGTCGAACAAAAACGCAGTCTGTGGAGCTCTTAATGGCCGTTGCTATTGTTTTTTACAATGAGTATTTCCTTCATGTGTTTAGCAACCAATTGCGTGACAAATATTGACCAATCAAAACGAGAAAACAAAAAATAACCCGATAAAATTTCTCTAAAATGCAATGTGCAATAATCTGATAAAAAATGCCGGTACCTGATTTTTTTTATTTAATTATTTTGAATAAAAAGGATTGGAAATAATGCGTTTGTTTTCATTCTATTCAGGAAATAATCAGCCGTATACCCCTCGTGCAAAATTTTAATATCGGCAATTTTTTTGCTAATGAACTCAAACATCCATAAATTATTCGGTCAGAAGACCAATTATTATCAAATAAAAGCCCTCGACTTCGTCTCGTGCTCTTATTTGCTAATAATTGGTCTTCTGACCTCATTTATGGATGTTTTCGTTCATTAGCAAAAAAATTTCCGATAAAAAATTTTGCACTTGGGATATAATATGTAATTATTTCATTCACCATCATTTTCGACCAATCGTAAGGCTTTATTTTTTGAATTACAGCGATAATTTTTCGATAATTTTTTATTGTCCTTCAAATGTTTTTTTTTTAAATTTTTAAGACAACGGCGAATACTAGTGTCACATTTTTTATTTTTATATCAAATGTCAACATGAGTCGTCAACTTCTGACGAGCAACTTGCAACCATTTTAAAAAATCACATTCGTGGTTGCTAATCAACTTTCGTATCACAACTCGATGATCATTTCGAAGCACTCAAGTGAATGTTTTTCGACTTTTGCACTTTTCAATGTCAGATTTGATTTGTATAAATAAAACAGTCTCTGATACTGTTATAACTACCCTACCGGACTCAAATGAATAATGTAATCGAACATCTACCGGACAGTATAAAATAAAATATTTTAAATCGTGAATTTTGACATGAAATAAAGGAAAAAATTGTGCTTATTTCATGGTGTATTATTACTGGAAATTATTATTGCACGTAAAAAAAAGGATAGAGATTTGCATAATATTAAAATGGGTAATATGCCGATCACAGATCACTCACTATCACTAGTGATCTGTGATGCCGATGTAATTTGTACCCTTGTATAGTCCCCTTTCCGTAAGCTATTAGCTCAGGTAGCATGTAGGGTTGGTTGTCTACAACGTGAAATTTTAACGTTGAGAAATGACTTCATTTTTTTCGTTTTTTTTAACTAATATTCAAGTAGGAAACACCACTTTTCGTCTGCGTCACATTCATAACAATATCTAGTGAATGACGTGAGATATTTTCGATATCTCTTTTCATTTTGCCTACACAGCTTCCAAGCAGAGCATTTTATTTGTGGTTTTTCAACAAATTCGTCAAAACAAAATTATATTTTTCTCTTCATAGTTCACTAATAGAAATGTTCATAATTTATGTAGAAAAGAGAGAAAACGTTCATCTCGTACTGTTTTCTCAAAAAACGTGATCGAAAATCCGCTTTTTCGACCGTTTCAAACGCAGGTAAACGCGATCCAAGGCAGACAACTCTCTTCACCTTTGTAGTCCAAACCTCGATTTCCTTTTGTGAAATCTTTACCAACAGCATTGTCAGTGTTTCACATTAGAGTGAAAAATACCTGGCTTTAGACGAATTAGTCATTCTTAATATGTTCAAGTTCTAAAACAATAATACTTGATAGAGTTAACGGTTCAAATACTCTGGAACTATGCAAACTTCAGAGAAACAGATTAGAAAAAAAATGACACGAATGACAGGAGAGTAATAAATAATTGATAGATTGACAATTTAAACCAATCAGTTTCTGTTTTTTGAACTATCTAAATCTAAAGGATAGTGCTAATACCCAGATAATGCGTTGAGAGCGACAGAAATAGATGGTACGTCTTGTTCAACTATGATGGCTGTACACCGTATCCAGTACTAATAAATCCATGGTTGCATTAGTACCTAGTGTCGCATTTTGAAATTATAATCTCAAAATGCTTTTTTTGAGGAAAAAAACATTATTGCAGCCAATCATTTGACTTACATCTTCTTTTCATTATATTTACAAACTTTACAATGGGTTTTTAATTTTAATTCATGTATTTTTACTTGATTTCGAATCGTCGGTTTTTTATGCATTCAAAATCACTCAAAAAAATGGAACACCTACAGAAAAGCTATTGTAACCTGATGTTGGATTTTCATTAAGAATTATCATTCCATTTTTAATATAAAAAATAAAAGCTGGTTAAAAACATGGTTTTTTAAATTTTTTTAAGAAACTGTTCGGAAGATTTTTTTAAAATTAATCTTATATTAAGCTTGAATTATGTATTTGTAAGCGCTGGTAATTTTTACAGATTTTTTAAATGTAAGGTAATTTTTTTCTTGGCCGTAGTATACAGGGTCTATAGTTCTCCCAGAGCTGCAGCGATTTTATGGCAGGGCAATAGTAATTATTACGCCTGTTGAGATGCCGATAAGCGACATACACAAACCCCTGTCAATCATCATTTTCGTTCTATACCTGTCAATTTACATGGTAGTACTTGGACGAATTTACGATTACGGGTTGTACTTGCGGTTTAAACCTATTGTGGGTGTTGTTAACGTTTATACTGGGTGCCCCAAAATTCGCGGAACAACGTAGTAGTACGTTGTTAAGTAGTCATTCAGAGATCAGGTAAAAATGTTTTAAAAAATCAATCTTCCTTTTTGTAGAAGATATGGACCTATTCGTTACAGTAAATGTGGCAACATTTAAAAACATTCTATGCATCCCAATGGTCTGCAAATACTTCATTTTTGTTGTATCCATGGAAATAAGAGGGAAAAATCAAAGCCATGTTGCCGTAGGCTACTTGAGGTAAAACGAACATAAAATTACTACGTGGAAATACTGGAAATAATGAAGACAATAATTGCAAACCTGATCACAATCGTTCAGAATTATTAGGCCACTGGCCAGTAAAATACAAATAGTCAAAATCTTTTTTAATATTTAAAATAAATAAGATCAAAGCTGCTCCTTTTGAGTCCCCATATCTTCAAATCTAAGAAGTATAGAATTTTTTAAATATTTTTCTTGTTATTTTCTAACATAAATTGACATTTTTTCATTGAGTTGTTCCGCGAATTTTGGGGCACCCAGTATAATGGTACCCTGCCATAAAATCGCTGCAGCTCTGGGAGAACTATATCAGAACTGGCGGACCAAAATAATACGGTGAAATCATCATCTTTGGGGAATAATAGGAAAAATATTTTTTAAAATCCATCTTCATTGGATTTTAAAATAAGAACGTTTTTAATTGTCCAATCGCGTGTAGATATAAAATTACCTTCAAAAATTATATTAGTAACTATCGAAACAAATTTCATTGTTGCAAAGACATAATAATTGAATATTATGTCATAGTAAATTATTTTTGACAATTACAAAAGTCATTAAAAACGCTTAATGTTTACTTCTTCAGAATATTTTGATAGGTATGCTGGTCTTATATGGACATGTGATGAGAGTGCCACAGTTACTGCTCAGGAGTACGCAGTTCGTTTTCCCAATAGGGAACATCCTAGCAGAAATACTACAGTGTGGAATAAAATGATTTACATCTAGTTACCTTTACATTACCCTTGTAAAAATACGAAATGCCGCTCTACAAAAAAAAGAAAGCCTAACCTCAAAATATATATCTAAATTCCAAATGTGATTTATTGCGAAGGGATGATATGAACGCAAAGTTAAGATTGAAATTAAAAAGGAGCTAACAAAAGCAAGTCACAGCTAGTGTTGAAAGTGGCCACCAACCTTTGTTAATTCAATTTAGTAAATTGTAACAGTTGTCAATTCGATTGATGACATTTATTGACAGAACTAATAGTTCGGCACTTCGAAAAAAAAAAGTAGAGCGGTACAGGAAAATTTATATGTGTACAAATTCCAAAGGTAACTAGATGTAAATCATTTTATTCCACACTGTATAAACTGAAAAATACTATAACCTAAAAAGGCCCGTCATTGCACAAACAATGCAGATAGCCAACAATGCATATTATGCATCATTTGAAATGCATCCATAGTTACAAATAAAGTTGGAAAACTAATTTAAGGGTAACTTAACATCAAAAACAGGATTGGTCAGTTTAAATTGCTTCTTTCTTAATTACTATTTAAAATAGATTTTTTTGAACATTTTTCCTATTATTCCCAAAAGATGATGAATTCACTGTATTATTTTGGTCCGCCAGTTCTGATAGACCCTGTATAGTATACCATCTTCAAACAACCATAGAATGATAGAGGTGTTGGATTCTCTCGTGGACTGTGATCTTTGAAATATCTATCCAGTGAAAAATCTCTAAATGAAAACTGAAAATGTCGACTACTATAGCGACGAGGTAACACGTGGAGGAACACTGTTTACGAAACAAAACTAACGTAACGAATGATGATGTTTTCCGGTCGGCTTGTAGCGCCTACTTGACACCGATATTCGTCGCTTGCGCAGATATGATTCACCCCATGAGAAAATCCAAGATCTCTACATATATCTAGGGATGCAGGCGGTGGAAGCTATGTAGTGATATTACACCATTCTGTCGGTACTAGATGTAAATTGGCAATGAAATATGATTAACGTGGTTATGCAAAATTACCAAAATGGGATTGGTTGGAAAATCGGTAATTGTTCACTTTAACTACTTCTGGAATTTTAGCGTTTTTTCTGGCTAGACAGCCTCAGGGCGTCCTCCTAGATCGTGTCCCACCATTCAAACCTTGTGAAAAATGCCTTTTTTTTCTCTCTTGTTGTGTTTCAAGGTCGCGTCAAGGTAGCGGCAAGTCTTAGTATAACTAAAGGGTAAGGAAAATTTTCATTTGCACAAGGTTTGACTGGTGGGAAACGATGCAGGAGGACGTCCTGAGGCTGTCTAATGTTACCACCGGCCCTCGAGGTGTGATCGGGACCGGTGTCGATTTGTTGACCGATGTCTCTGCTTCGTCGGAACGACTCCCACAAGAGCCGATTCGTCTCGTCCGGCAACGGTAAATTGCGCACAGCGGTCAAAAATCGAGAAAAGTATACCAGGTACTTGGGGCGGAGGGATTATCGACCCCCTCCAGAGTACAAGTACAGGTAACACCCCTCGAATCCACTAATTACCTTAAATTTAAGAAATAGCCAGTTAATAGATTCCAGTGCAAGTTTCAATTTATAACATGGAAACAATGTCGAGTGAACGGGGTAAAACCCTAATGGTTATAGACGGTGAAACGAGCGTTTTAAACTGGACCACTCATACCAAAAAAAGCTCAATTTGTATTGGAAATGTGAATAATCTGAATAAATGAACGTGACTAAAAAAAGTTGAATTCTTGTCTTTTTTTTGTTTTAAAACACATGGATTAAAAACATGTTTAAAACGTGTTTTAAACTAACGTGTGTTTTTTATACAACATGTTTAAAACACTGTTTTAAACTGTAGATTAAAACATAATGTTTTAAACATGCTAACCCTTCATCATTGAGAGCAATTTCAATCATAATCATGATCCATCTGATATATATCGGCAAAAGATAAGCAACAGTGTTAAAAGGAAGGCTGAAGAGGATATATCTGTTAGACCAACCAAACTCATTCATAGGGAAATAAAAGGTAAAAAGTTAGTTTAGTAAAAAGTGATTAAATGTGATGACAGGTCTAAATATTTATATATATATATATGTATGTAGAAAGGGACTTTCGGGGAGCTTTTTTATTCGTTGTCGTACGAAGGTGAGGATTTCACTAAAATTCATCTAATTTTTACCTGAAGCCATTTTTATAAAGAAAAGTAAAGAAAAGATAATTTTTGCAAAAAAAGTATGCAAAGATACTTATGGGGTGTTTTTTTTGGTTTGTAGCAAAGCTAGACGTTTGAAGGAATTTTGGGGAACCTTCAAGACTTTCGAGGACTTTCGCAGCAAAATTGGTTGCCTAAAATTTCAGAACTTTTTATACTCTATTGGTACTTTCGAAGAACTTAAGTTAAAGCGAAAATAGTTGCCTAGCTTATGCAGTCTTAACTTCAAGAAAAAAATCAGCAGTATTAATTAGCCTCTGAATTAATTAAAAATACGTCAGGCAATTCCCTGCCTATACCGCATTACATTTCGGCCAACTTTATAAAAAAATATTCCTCTTTGTGAATTCACTTTAAAAAAAAATACTTTTGGGGAATTCGTGTTCTTCAAAAGTACCCCTACGTGATATCAATTTTAAGGTTATATTCTATTGGAAATGATGTTACAGACTATGCTGGCCTATCTGAGACTTTTAAAAAGATCTAATTATTTTGGAGACAAAGCTGACATTAAATTGCTATCCACAGGAATCCCGCTGCAACCCCATTCTTAAAAATGTTAAATATGAAACGGAAACGGGTGACCCTCTAGTACAATTTGGCGAAATATTTTTTACAACCGATTTTACTTGATTGGTTATTAAAAATACCCAAAATTCCTTGAAATTGTCCCAAACACAAATAAATAAAAAAGCCGGATTCCGAATCATTTTTCAATTCCCGCAAAGGTACCTTTGGGGAATTCGTGTTCTTCAAAAGAACCCTTACGTGATATCAATTTTAAGGTTATGTTCAATTGGAAATTGTGTAACAGAATATGCTGGCCTTTCTGAACCTTTTTAAAAAGACCTAATTATTTTGAAGTCAAAGTTAACATTGAATTGTTATCAACAGGAATCCTGCTGCAACCCCACTCCTAAAAATGCAAAATATGAAACGGAATCGGGTGACCCCTCTAGTATTTAGCGAAATATTTCTACAACTGATTTTACTTGATTGATGATTAAAAAATACTCAAAATTCCTTGAAATTATACCAATCACAAACAAATAAACAAGCCGGATTCCGAATCATTCTTCAATTCCCGCAAAGGTACTTATGGGGAATTCGTGTTCCTTAAAAGTACCTTTACGTGATATCAATTTTAAGGTTATGTTCTATTGGAAATGATGTTACAGACAATGCTGGCCTTTCTGAGCCTTTTTAAAAAGACCTAAAAATTTTGAAGACAAAGTTGTCATTAAATTATTATCAATAGGAATCCCGCTGCAACCCCATTCGTAAATATGTAAAATATGAAACGGAATCGGATGACCCTTCTAGTTTTTGGCGAAATATTTTTATAACCGATTTTACTTGATTGGTGATTAAAAAATACTCACAATTCCTTGAAATTTTCCCAACCACAAACGAATAAACAAGCCGGATTCCGGATCATTCTTCAATTCCCGCAAAGGTACTTTTGGGGAATTCGTGTTCCTCAAAAGTACCTTTACGTGATATCCGTTTTAGGAACATGTTCAATTGGAAATGATGTTACAGATTATCCTAGCCTTTCTAAGCCATTTTAAAAAGACCTAATTATTTTGAAGACAAAGTTGTCATTAAATTATTATCAATAGGAATCCCACTGCAACCCCATTCGTAAATATGTAAAATATGAAACGGAATCGGATGACCCCTCTAGTATTTGGTGAAATATTTTTATAACCGATTTTACTTGATTGGTGATTAAAAAATACTCAAAATCCCTTAAAATTATCCCAGTCACAAACGAATAAACAAGCCGGATTCCGAATCATTCTTCAATTCCCGCAAAGGTACTTTTAGGCAATTCGTGTTCCTCAAAAGTACCTTTACGTGATATCAATTTTAAAGTTACGTTCTATTTAAAATGATGTTACAGACAATGCTGGCTTTTCTGAACCTTTTTAAAAAGACCTAATTATTTTGAAGACAAGTTTGTCATTAAATTATTAACAATAGGAATCCCGCTGCAACCCCATTCGTAAAAATGTAAAATATGAAACGGAATCGGATGACCCCTCTAGTATTTGGCGAAATATTTTTATAACCGATTTTACTTGATTGGTGATTAAAAAATACTCAAAATTTCTTAAAATTATCCCATTCACAAACGAATAAAAAAGTCGGATTCCGAATCATTTTTCAATTCCCGCAAAGGTACTTTTGGGGAATTCGTGTTCCTCAAAAGTACCTTTACGTGATATGCGTTTTAGGAGTATGTTCAATTGGAAATGATGTTACAGATTATCCTGGCACTTCTGAGCCTTTTTAAAAAGAACTAATTTTTTTGAAGACAAAGTTGTCATTAAATTATTATCAATCGGAATCCCGCTGCAACCCCATTCGTAAATATGTAAAATATGAAACGGAATCGGGTGACCCTTCTAGTTTTTGGCAAAATATCTTTTACAACCGATTTTACTTGATTGGTTATTAAAAAATACTCAAAATTCCTTGAAATTATCCCAAACACAAACGAATAAACAAGCCGGATTCCGGATCATTCTTCAATTCCCGCAAAGGTACTTTTGGGAAATTCGTGTTCCTCAAAAGTACCTTTACGTGATATCCGTTTTAGGAGCATGTTCAATTGGAAATGATGTTACAGATTATCCTGGCCTTTCTAAGCCTTTTTAAAAAGACCTAATTGTTTTGAAGACAAAGTTGTCATTAAATTATTATCGATAGGAATCCCGCTGCAACCCCATTCGTAAATATGTAAAATATGAAACGGAATCGGATGACCCCTCTAGTATTTGGTGAAATATTTTTATAACCGATTGTACTTGATTGGTGATTAAAAAATACACAAAATTACTTAAAATTATCCCATTCACAAACGAATAAAAAAGTCGGATTCCGAATCATTCTTCAATTCCCGCAAAGGTACTTTTGGGGAATTCGTGTTCCTCAAAAGTACCTTTACGTGATATGCGTTTTAGGAGTATGTTCAATTGAAAATGATGTTACAGATTATCCTGACCCTTCTGAGCCTTTTTAAAAAGATCTAATTATTTTGAAGACAAAGTTGTCATTAAATTATTATCAATAGGAATCCCGCTGCAACCCCATTCGTAAATATGTAAAATATGAAACGGAATCGGATGACCCCTCTAGTATTTGGTGAAATATTTTTATAACCGATTTTACTTGATTGGTGATTAAAAAATACACAAAATTCCTTGAAATTATCCCAAACACAAATAAATAAAAAAGCCGGATTCCGACTCATTCTCCAATTCCCGCAAAGGTACTTTTGGGGAATTTGTGTTCCTCAAAAGTACCTTTACGTGATATGCGTTTTAGGAGTATGTTCAATTGGAAATGATGTTATAGACTATGCTGGCCATTCAGAGCCTTTTTAAATAGACCTAATTATTTTGAAGACAAATTTGTCATTAAATTATTACCAATAGGAATCCCGCTGCAACACCACTCGTAAAAATGTAAAATATGAAACGGAATCGGGTGACCCATCTAGTATTTGTGGAAATATTTTTATAACCGCTTTTACTTGATTGGTGATTAAAAAATACTCAAAATTCCTTAAAATTATCCCATTCACAAACGAATAAAAAAGTCGGATTCCGAATCATTCTTCAATTCCCGCAAATGTACTTTTGGGGAATTCGTGTTCCTCAAAAGTACCTTTACGTGATATGCGTTTTAGGAGTATGTTCAACTGGAAATGATGTTACAGATTATCCTGGCCCTTCTGAGCCTTTTTAAAAAGAACTAATTTTTTTGAAGACAAAGTTGTCATTAAATTATTATCAATAGGAATCCCGCTGCAACCCCATTCGTAAATATGTAAAATATGAAACGGAATCGGGCGACCCTTCTAGTTTTTGGCAAAATATCTTTTACAACCGATTTTACTTGATTGGTTATTAAAAAATACTCAAAATTCCTTGAAATTTTCCCAAACACAAACGAATAAACAAGCCGGATTCCGGATCATTCTTCAATTCCCGCAAAGGTACTTTTGGGGAATTCGTGTTCCTCAAAAGTACCTTTACGGATATCCGTTTTAGGAGCATGTTCAATTGGAAATGATGTTACAGATTATCCTGGCCTTTCTAAGCCTTTTTAAAAAGACCTAATTGTTTTGAAGACAAAGTTGTCATTAAATTATTATCGATAGGAATCCCGCTGCAACCCCATTCGTAAATATGTAAAATATGAAACGGAATCGGATGACCCCTCTAGTGTTTGGTGAAATATTTTTATAACCGATTGTACTTGATTGGTGATTAAAAAATACTCAAAATCCCTTAAAATTATCCCGGTCACAAACGAATAAACAAGCCGGATTCCGAATCATTCTTCAATTCCCGCAAAGGTACTTTTGGGGAATTCGTGTTCCTGAAAAGTACCTTTACGTGATATCCGTTTTAGGAGCATGTTCAATTTCAAATGATGTTACAGATTATCCTGGCCTTTCTAAGCCTTTTTAAAAAGACCTAATTATTTTGAAGACCAAGTTGTCATTAAATTATTATCAATAGGAATCCCGCTGCAACCCCATTCGTAAATATGTAAAATATGAAACGGAATCGGATGACCCCTCTAGTTTTTGGCCAAATGTTTTTATAACCCGTTTTTCTTGATTGATGATTAAAAAATACTCAAAATTCTTTGAAATTATCCCAAACACAAATAAATAAAAAAGCCGGATTCCGAATCATTTTCCAATTCCCGCAAAGGTACTTTTGGGGAATTTGTGTTCCTCAAAAGTACCTTTACGTGATATCAATTTTAAGGTTATGTTCTATTAAAAATGATGTTACAGACAATGCTGGCTTTTCTGAGCCTATTTAAAAAGACCTAATTATTTTGAAGACAAGTTTGTCATTAAATTATTAACAATAGGAATCCCGCTGCAACCCCATTCGTAAAAATGTAAAATATGAAACGGAATTGGGTGACCCATCTAGTATTTGTGGAAATATTTTTATAACCGCTTTTACTTGATTGGTGATTAAAAAATACTTAAAATTCCTTAAAATTATCCCATTCACAAACGAATAAAAAAGTCGGATTCAGAATCATTCTTCAATTCCCGCAAAACTACTTTTGGGGAATTCGTGTTCCTCAAAAGTACCTTTACGTGATATGCGTTTTAGGAGTATGTTCAATTGGAAATGATGTTACAGATTATCCTGACCCTTCTGAGACTTTTTAAAAAGACCAAATTATTTTGAAGACAAAGTTGTCATTAAATTATTATCAATAGGAATCCCGCTGCAACCCCATTCGTAAATATGTAAAATATGAAACGGAATCGGATGACCCCTCTAGTATTTGGTGAAATATTTTTATAACCGATTTTACTTGATTGGTGATTAAAAAATACTCAAAATTCCTTGAAATTATCCCAAACACAAATAAATAAAAAAGCCGGATTCCGAATCATTCTCCAATTCCCGCAAAGGTACTTTTGGGGAATTTGTGTTCCTCAAAAGTACCTTTACGTGATATGCGTTTTAGGAGTATGTTCAATTGGAAATGATGTTATAGACTATGCTGGCCATTCAGAGCCTTTTTAAAAAGACCTAATTATTTTGAAGACAAATTTGTCATTAAATTATTACCAATAGGAATCCCGCTGCAACCCCACTCGTAAAAATGTAAAATATGAAACGGAATCGGGTGACCCATCTAATATTTGTGGAAATATTTTTATAACCGCTTTTACTTGATTGGTGATTAAAAAATACTCAAAATTCCTTAAAATTATCCCATTCACAAACGAATAAAAAAGTCGGATTCCGAATCATTCTTCAATTCCCGCAAAGGTACTTTTGGGGAATTCGTGTTCCTCAAAAGTACCTTTACGTGATATGCGTTTTAGGAGTATGTTCAACTGGAAATGATGTTACACATTATCCTGGCCCTTCTGAGCCTTTTTAAAAAGAACTAATTTTTTTGAAGACAAAGTTGTCATTAAATTATTATCAATAGGAATCCCGCTGCAACCCCATTCGTAAATATGAAAAATATGAAACGGAATCGGGCGACCCTTCTAGTTTTTGGCAAAATATCTTTTACAACCGATTTTACTTGATTGGTTATTAAAAAATACTCAAAATTCTTTGAAATTATCCCAAACACAAACGAATAAACAAGCCGGACTCCGGATCATTCTTCAATTCCCGCAAAGGTACATTTGGGGAATTCGTGTTCCTCAAAAGTACCTTTACGTGATATCCGTTTTAGGAGCATGTTCAATTGGAAATGATGTTACAGATTATCCTGGCCTTTCTAAGCCTTTTTAAAAAGACCTAATTATTTTGAAGACCAAGTTGTCATTAAATTATTATCAATAGGAATCCCGCTGCAACCCCATTCGTAAATATGTAAAATATGAAACGGAATCGGATGACCCCTCTAGTTTTTGGCCAAATGTTTTTATAACCGATTTTACTTGATTGGTGATTAGAAAATACTCAAAATTCTTTGAAATTATCCCAAACACAAATAAATAAAAAAGCCGGATTCCGAATCATTTTCCAATTCCCGCAAAGGTACTTTTGGGGAATTTGTGTTCCTCAAAAGTACCTTTACGTGATATCAATTTTAAGGTTATGTTCTATTTAAAATGATGTTACAGACTATGCTGGGCTTTCTGAACCTTTTTAAAAAGTCCTAATTATTTTGAAGGAAAGTTGTCATTAAATTATTATCAATAGGAATCTTGCTGCAACCCCATTCGTAAAAATGTAAAATATGAAACGTAATCGGGTTACTCCTCTAGTATTTGGCGAAATATTTTTATAACCGATTTTACTTGATTGGTGATTAAAAAATACTCAAAATTCCTTGAAATTATCCCAATCACAAACGAATAAACAAGCCGGATTCCGAATCATACTTCAATTCCCGCAAAGGTTCTTTTGGGGAATTCGTGATCCTCAAATGTACCTTTACGTGATATCAATTTTAAGGTTATGTTCTATTGGAAATTGTGTTACAGACTATGCTGGGCTTTCTGAACCTTTTTAAAAATTTCTAATTATTTTGAAGACAAACTTGTCATTAAATTATTATCAATAGGAATCCCGCTGCAACCCCATTCGTAAAAATTTAAAATATGATACGGAATAAGGTGACCACTCTAGTATTTGGAGAAGTATTTCTTATAACCGATCTTACTTGATTGGTGATTAAAAAATACTCAAAATTCCGTGAAATTATTATAATCACAAACGAATAAAAAAGCCGGATGCCGAATCATTCTTCAATTCCGGCAAAGGTACTTTTGGGGAATTCGTGTTCCTCAAAAGTACCTTTACGTGATATCAATTTTAAGGTTATGTTCTATTGGAAATTGTGTTACAGACTATGCCGGGCTTTCTGAACCTTTTTAAAAAGTCCTAATTATTTTGAAGACAAAGTTGTCATTAAATTATTATCAATAGGAATCCCGCTGCAACCCCATTCGTAAAAATGTAAAATATGAAACGGAATCGGGTGACTCCTCTAGTATTTGGAAAAATATTTTTATAGCCGATTTTACTTGATTGGTGATTAAAAAATGCTCAAAGTTCCTTGAAATTATCCCAATCATAAACGAATAAAAAAGTCGGATTCCGAATCATTCTTCAATTCCCGCAAAGGTGCTTTTGGGGAATTCGTGTTCCTCAAAAGTACCTTTACGTGATATGCGTTTTAGGTGTATGTTCAATTGGAAATGATGTTACAGACTATCCTGGCCTTTCTGAGCCTTTTTAGAAAGACCTAATTATTTTGAAGACAAAGTTGTCATTAAATTATTATCAATAGGAATCCCGCTGCAACCCCATTCGTAAAAATGTAAAATATGAAACGGAATCGGGTGACCCCTCTAGTATTTGGTGAAATATTTTTATAACCGATTTTACTTGATTGGTGATTAAAAAATACTCAAAATTCCTTGAAATTATCCAAATCACAAACGAATAAAAAAGCCGGATTCCGAATCATTCTTCTATTCCCGCAAAGGTACTTTTGGGGAATTCGTGTTCCCCTAAATTACCTTTACGTGATATGCGTTTTAGGTGTATGTTCAATTGGAAATTGTGTTACAGACTATGCTGGGCTTTCTGAACCTTTTTAAAAAGTCCTAATTATTTTGAAGGAAAGTTGTCATTAAATTATTATCAATAGGAATCTTGCTGCAACCCCATTCGTAAAAATGTAAAATATGAAACGTAATCGGGTTACTCCTCTAGTATTTGGCGAAATATTTTTATAACCGATTTTACTTGATTGGTGATTAAAAAATACTCAAAATTCCTTGAAATTATCCCAATCACAAACGAATAAACAAGCCGGATTCCGAATCATACTTCAATTCACGCAAAGGTTCTTTTGGGGAATTCGTGATCCTCAAATGTACCTTTACGTGATATCAATTTTAAGGTTATGTTCTATTGGAAATTGTGTTACAGACTATGCTGTCCTTTCTGAATCTTTTTAAAAAGTCCTAATTATTTTGAAGGCAAAGTTGATACATACTTATTAATTTGTTTTCAACAGGAGTCCGGCTGCAACCCCATTCTTAAAAATATTATATATGACAGAGAATCGGGTAACCCCTCTTGTATTTGGCAAAATATTTTTTACAACCGATTTTACTTGATTGGTGATTAAAAAATACTCAAAATTCCTTGAAATTATCCCAATCACAAACGAATAAACAAGCCGGATGCCGAATCATTCTTCAATTCCCGCAAAGGTACTTTTGGGGAATTTGTGTTCCTCAAAACTACCTTTACGTGATATCAATTTTAAGGTTATATTCTATTGGAAATGATGTTACAGACTATCCTGGCCTTTCTGAGCCTTTTTAAAAAGACCTAATTATTTTGAAGACAAATTTGTCATTAAATTATTATCAACATGAATCCCGCTGCAGCCCCATTCTTAAAAACGAATGAATGAAAGGGAATCTGATGGGAATAGCATAAACATAACCGGCATAACCAAAAATCTTTTTAATGTCATCTCAAGTTTAAAAAATCAGTCAGTGCCAATTACAAGACAAAAAACCACCAGTGGTTTTCAATTGTTTTATTGCCAACAGACTCAATCATTGTTCATCACGTGAAAATAGAAATTGATGTGCAGGAAGATTTTTTTCACAATTTGTTTGTTTGCAATTTATGGAATTTAATCCACGGTTAATGGGTGCACTTTACATCCAAAGGAGTCCAGGGGTTCTTTTTTCTCAACAGTACCAGTCTGAATGTGCATTTCAACACCTTACTGTACATTATATAAAATAACACACCGATACGTTTTAATTATTATTATTTAAATAAAACAAAATGCATATTTTATTTTCAGTAAACAATCAACTGCTTGTTAGAAATATGTACTGCTCAAAACCTAAAAAATTAACATTTATTTGATCAGAGTACAAGATCGTTCCTAAAAATCTTGCCCGACTTACTCCTCTTTACAACACCTAATTAGGCCCCACATTTTAAACAAAGGCTACATTACATTTCGATTCTAAATCTATAAATAGTTCATTCTCTCGAAATCAGGGTCAAGCACCGATCAGGTGTTCAACATCGCCGTCCTTGCAATGGCTCCCAATAAAAAATACTCCTATGGTTATTTAAAAATTACTACAGCTAAAATATACAACGTGTTTGTTAAATATTCCGCCACATTATGTTAATGCAAGATACAATCAATTTTTCCTCAATCATTTTTGCCTAAAACCTGAATTTCATTCTCCAATAAATATTAAAAAAATGTTTGCAAACAACTGATTTTTTTTTGCTTATGACTCACATTAAGCCGGAAGCCAAGTATCAATTTTACAATTCTTGAGATTATATAGGTATGTTCTACTGGAAATGATGTTACAGACTATGCTGGCCTTTCTGAGCCATTTTAAAAATACCTAATTATTTTGAAGACAAAGTTGACATTAAATTATTATCAACAGGAATCCCGCTGCAACCCCATTCTAAAAAATGTTAAATGTGAAACGGAATCGGGTGGCCCTTCTAGTATTTGGGGAAATATTTTTTACAACCGATTTTACTTGATTGGTGATTAAAAAATACTCAAAATTCTTTGAAACGAATTAAAAGCCGAATTCTAGATCATTCTTCAATTCCCGCAAAGGTACTTTTGGGGAATTCGTGTTCTTCAAAAGTACCTTTACGTGATATAACTTTTAATTTTAAGTTCTATTGGAAATGATGTTACAGACAATGCTGGTATTTCTGAGCCTTTTTAAAGAAGGCCTAATACATATATTGTAATTAGCATGTACAACATCTCTTCGGTGCAGGGGACGTTTTTTTTTTGTTTTTTTTTTTTCATTGTCGTGTGGATGACAGACAATACTTTTTTTTTCTTTATCCTCGAACGCTACACTTCCGGATTTGCAATTTTTCAAGTTCGTACATTGTCAAAGAAAAATCCCTTAATTCCGTAATTAAATACATAGGATGCTGCAGTTCCGGATATTTTAATCATTTTACGGAAATATTCAATAAAATTCTGGAAGTGCCGCGTTCACGAAGACAAAGTTAACATTAAATTATTATCAACAGGAATTCCGCTGAAACCCCATTCTTAAAATTATTAAATATGAAAGAAAATCGGGTGACCCCTAATTTAAAATATCCTTTCAATGGTTAATTATAAGAGAATGCATGTTTTTTGTAACAGCTATTGGCTCCCATTTGCTATTTAAATTCTTTAAAATGAGGGTTGCCAATTGCTTCCTAATGACATTTTAAGGTCAACTTTCTCATTAAAATATGTCTTCTAGAAAATAGAATTTGATCTGTCCGAAGATTGTTTTTCAATAATTGTTTGTTTGCATTTTTCGAAATTAATCCACCTTTTATGGGCGCACTATACATCCAACGATACTTTCAAGGAGTTCTTGTTTCTCAACAGTACCAATCTGTATCTAGGGGTTGCGTAACAAATTTCGAAAATATAATTTTATGTAAAATTTAATATTTTATAAATTATTAAATTATTTAAATGGGGTGTGGAACTGTGCGGTGGAAGTCCTAAAATACTTTTCATTTTGTTCGTGTCATCTCCAATTAGACAATTAGTTAATAAGCGTAGTACAAAAATAAATCAACAATGCTACATCAACGGGAGTGGTGAGAATAGCGTAAACAGCGGGAAAGGCTCCATTTCAAGCGTTCTCACAGCGAAACAAAAAAATCGCGCGGGAAAGTTTTACAACTTCGGCGAAAACTGATCGTTTGATTTAATGACGCTGGCTATACAATATGTACTTATCAGGCCTGGAATGAAGATTTCTTTTTTAAGATAAACAGAAAACACGATCTTAATATTAGTTGAAGAGCCGATTCTATGCACTAATATTTTTGTCGAATTAATTTAATTAAAAATAAATAAATTAATCCAAACACATTAAAACACCATCTTGTCCGGGTTAATTATACAACTAGTAATACTTCTTATACTCGTAATAATGAATTAATAATTAATTGAGAACGAAAGACCAACAATCCCACAATTTCAGAAGAATTGGGATAATATCATTACCAAACGAATAATTGCCAATGATTTAATCTTTAAATCACCTAGAGACTTGGCTGGTTATAAGGCTTTGCAATGCAGAAACTCTTGCTTACATGCAATACCTTCTCCTAATATTGGTACTCTTTTAGATAACACTTCTTTCCAAGTTTGTATTCGTTTAAGATTGGGTTGTAATCTTTGTACACCTCATATTTGCAAATGCAATACGAAAGTTGACGAAATTGGCATCCACGGTCTAAGTTGTTCAAAAAGCAGTGGTAGATTTTCCAGACACACTGAAATTAATTCTATTATCAACCGGGTTTTGAATTCTATTCATGTTAATTCAACTTTAGAACCAAACGGACTGTTTCGGGATGATGGAAAACGCCCAGATGGCCACGGATTAATAAAGGTCAACCTTTAGTTTGGGACATTACTATTGTAGATACACTTGCAGATAGTTACGTTTTGAAAACTTCTGAAGTTTCAGGTTTTACCACTGAAATGGCTTGCAAACGCAAACATAGCAAATATAGTTCAATTATTTCATCAAATTACGTATTTAAAGGGTTAGCCTTTGAAACCTTAGACCCTTGGTGCAAAGAAGCCATCGATTTCATTAATGTCATCGGAATCCGTAAAGGTAAAGAGTATGTTGGCCTTTCTGAACCTTTTTATAAAGACCTAATTATCTTGAAGACAAAGTTGACATTAAATTATTATCAACATGAATCCCGCTGCAGCCCCATTCTTAAAAACGAATGAATGAAAGGAAATCTGATTGGAATAGCATAAACATAACCGGCATAACCAAAAATCTATTTAATGTCATCTCAAGTTAAAAAATCCGGTCAGTGCCAATTACGAGACAAAAAACCACCAGTACTTTTCAACTGTTTCATTGCCAACAGAATCAGTCATTGTACATTACGTGAAAATAGAAATTGA
This sequence comes from Tenebrio molitor, assembly GCF_963966145.1. Lineage (NCBI taxonomy): Eukaryota > Metazoa > Arthropoda > Insecta > Coleoptera > Tenebrionidae > Tenebrio > Tenebrio molitor. The sequence continues at coordinate 18,253,852 of NC_091053.1, read as the reverse complement.
TCTGTTCGAAGATTTTTTTCACAAATTCTTTGTTTGCATTTTATCGAATTTAATCCACGGTTTATGGGTGCACTTTACATCGAAAGGAGTCCAGGGGTTCTTTTTTCTCAACAGTACCAGTCTGAAGGTGCATTTCAACACCTTACTGTACATTATATAAAATAACACACAAATACGTTTTAATAAAAAAAAATTAAAATAACACCCTGTATAAAATAACACACCGATAAGTTTTAATTATTATTATTTAAATAAAACAAAATGCAAATTTTGTTTTCAGTAAACAATCAACTGCTTGTAAGAAATACTGCTCGAAACCTAAAAAATTAACATTTATTTCATCAGAGTACAAGATCGTTCCTAAAAATCTTGCCCGACTTACTGCTTCTTACAACACCTAATTAGGCCCCACATTTTAAACAAAGGATATATTACATTTCGATTCGAAATCTATAAATAGTTCATACTCTTGAAATCAGAGTCAAGCACCGATCAGGTGTTTAACACGCCGGCGCCGTCCTTGCAATGGCTCGCAAAAAAATACTCCTATGGTTATTTAAAAATTACTACAGCTAAAATATAAAGCGTGTTTGTTAAATATTCCAGCACATTATGTTAATGCAAAATACAATCAACTTTCCTTCAGTCATCTTTGCCTTAAACCTGAATTTCATTCTCCCATAAATATTAAAAAAATGTTTGCAAACGACTGAATTTTTTTGCTTATGACTCACATTAAGCCGGAAGCGAAGTACCAATTTTACAATTCATAGGAGATTTTTTATATTAATTGTTGTAAAACGGTGCTCTTCGGGGCTAATTTTTTTTTTTGATTAGTGATAATGATAAAAATGCTAAAAATTCTTGAAATTATCTCAATCACAAACGAATTTTTAAAAATACCTAATTATCTTGAAGACAAAGTTGACATTAAATTATTATCAACAGGAATCCCGCTGCAATCTCATTCTTAAAAGTGTTAAATATGAAAGGGAATCGGGTGACCCCTCTAGTATTTGGCGAAATATTTTTTCGGCCTCCCAATCTGGGAAATATAGCGTTACCTTACACTTTAGGTCAAGGGAGGTGCGATTTCCCGTACAATGTCAAAAATTTCTAGTGGAATGTGGGAAAAAATCTAGTGGAGTACGGGAAAAATGTGCGGACACCGTTGATTTATTCTTTTCACAGTTACTTTAAAATTAAAGTGTCCATACGTTACTTTAATTTAGTGTAAAAAAACACATTTCCCTGTATAATTTTTCCGATAAATGTGTTTGTTTAATTTATATCGATCGAAAAAGAAAATAATCGTAACAGGGAAAATACAACCTATTGGGTTGGCAGCTGTATATGTCAAAAAGTTTGACAATTGTCAGGTATTTCATAAATATCTGCAAAATTGCACAATAAAACTAAACCACAGAAGTTGATATATGGTTTTGTGTACCTACTTTATCCAGTACCAGCTGTTAGTGCTAAAGTGCAACTGGAAACTAAAAATTTACAAAACATTCTAACCCCAAAATCTTGTATTCACCTGAAGAAAAATGATTCGTTTTCACCAGGAAGTAGTGGTTAAGTACAAGACATTTTAATAATTTGCAACATTAACATAATTTATTTTGTAAAATTACAGTTGTAAACAGTATTGTTACAATTCTCCACTTTAGAGAACAATGCAGAAACAATTTGGTAACTGTCAGCTTTATTACTTCTGGGTTGAATGTCAATATGTTGTACTGGTGCTTCTCATACGGTACTGATGATGGAATTCTCAATGTTGGATGATTACATTGGAAGCAACTGCTAAAAATTCAAGTACATTAAAGCACTGTATCGAAGTTTGTGACACAACTCACTATTGTTTGAGCTGTAGCTGCAACGCAGTACATTTTGTTTTTGATGTTGAAGGAAGGCCATCAATCATCACGAATCATTTTAGGAACTTCAATCTTGTGTCCATAGGGCAATCAAGGTTCAAATATTTGTCAATTTTATTTGAAATTGTTTTAATACCAATTTAACCTGACTTCTATATATTTCTTCACAGTTTCAACCCAGTTTGGATTGGTAATGGCAAACGATCTACAAATATTGGTTTTTGTGTCAGTTATCAATATAATATCTTCTCTTGACATTTTCCATTTTCAGAGTATATAACTCCTTTCGGAGACAGGCACCACAAACACCTATTAATAAAACTGTCTGTAATAAAATATGGTTTATTAAAAATTTGTTAACTAAAGAATAGTTATTACATACTTTTGTGAGAAAAAATTGTCCTATGTAACGTTGTTTCGATTTTTGTGGTAATAATTCAGAATTTAGTCCTGCCACTAGTTGTACTGCCTCTGGTGTCACATTTAACTCACTCTATATTATATACTAGACATTTTTTTCACTCGATTAATACACCAAAATCAAATTTTGAAGCACGACCGTGAAAATTTAGCCGGCAAATAATTTGTTAGGAAAAAAACAAATGAGCGGTCACGGTCGTCAAGGAATTGATTCCACACCATTCGATTCTTTATTGACGATGTCAGATTCTACAATAAAATTAGTCTTGATTTTTAAAAGATTTAATATTTTGGTCAGCCGAAAAGTCTAATACAAATGTCGTACGGGACGTATTTTCCGGCCCTCCAACTAATCAGGCACTCGGCTGCGCCATCGTGCCCGAAACCAGTTGTCGTGCCGGAAAATTCACATCCCGTACTCTAATGTAAATAACTATTACAACCGGTTTTACTTGATTGGTGATTAAAAAATACTCAAAATTCCTTGAAATTATCGCAATCACAAACGAATTAAAAACCCGGATTCCGAATCATTCTTCAATTCCCGCAAAGGTTCTTTAGGGGAATTCGTGTTCCTCAAAAGTACCTTTACGTGATATGTGTTTTAGGAGTATGTTTAATTCGAAATGATGTTAGAGACTATGCTGGCCTTTCTGAGCCTTTTTAAAAAGACCTAATTATTTTGAAGACAAAGTTGTCATTAAATTATTATCAATAGGAATCCCGCTGCACATCCATTCGTAAAAATGTAAAATATGAAACGGAATCGGGTGACCCTTCTAGTATTTGGCGAAATATTTTTATAACCGATGTTACTTGATTGGTGATTAAAAAATACTCAAAATTCCTTGAAATTATCCCAATCACAAACGAATAAACAAGCCGGATTCCGAATCATTCTTCAATTCCCGCAAAGGTACTTTTGGGGAATTCGTGTTCCTTAAAGGTACCTTTACGTGATATCAATTTTAAGGTTATGTTCTGTTGGAAATTGTGTTACAGACTATGCTGGCCTTTCTGAACCTTTTTAAAAAGTCCTCATTATTTTGAAGACAAAGTTGTCATTAAATTATTATAAATAAGAATCCCGCTGCAAACCCATTCGTAAAAATGTAAAATATGAAACGGAATCGGCTGACCCCTCTAGTATTTGGTGAAATATTTTTATAACCGATTTTACTTGATTGCTGATTAAAAAATACTCAAAATTCCTTGAAATTATGCCAATCACAAACGAATAAAAAAGCCGGATTCCGAATCATTCTTCAACTCCCGCAAAGGTACTTTTGGGGAATTCGTGTTCCTCAAAAGTACCTTTACGTGATATGCGTTTTAGGAGTATGTTCAATTGGAAATGATGTTACAGACTATGCTGGCCTTTCTGAGCCTTTTTAAAAAGACCTAATTATTTTGAAGAAAAAATTGTCATTAAATTATTATCAATAGGAATCCCGCTGCAACTCCATTCGTAAAAATGTAAAATATGAAACGGAATCGGGTGACCCCTCTAGTATTTGGCGAAATATTTTTACAACCGGTTTTACTTGATTGGTGATTAAAAAATACTCAAAATTCCTTGAAATTGTCCAAATCACAAACGAATAAAAAACCCGGATTCCGAATCATTCTTCAATTCCCGCAAAGGTACTTTAGGGGAATTCGTGTTCCTCAAAAGTACCTTTACGTGATATCAATTTTAAGGTTATGTTCTATTGGAAATTGTGTTACAGACTATGCTGGCCTTTCTGAATCTTTTTAAAAAGTTCTAATTATTTTGAAGGCAAAGTTGATATTAAATTGTTATCAACAGGAATCCGGCTGCAACCCCATTCTTAAAAAGATTATATATGACAGAGAATCGGGTAACCCCTCTTGTATTTGACAAAATATTTTTTACAACCGGTTTTACTTGATTGGTGATTAAGAAATACTCAAAATTCCTTGAAATTATCCCAATCACAAACGAATAAACAAGCCGGATTCGGCATCATTCTTCATTTCCCGCAAAGGTACTTTTGGGGAATTCGTGTTCCTCAAAAGTACCTTTACGTGATATGCGTTTCAGGAGTATATTCAATTGCAAATGATGTTACAGACTATCCTGGCCTTTTTGAGCCTTTTCAGAAAGACCTAATTTTGAAGGCAAAGTTGTCATTAAATTATTATCAATAGGAATACCGCTGCAACCCCATTCGTAAAAATGTAAAATATGAAACTGAATCGGCTGACCCCTCTAGTATTTGGCGAAATATTTTTATAACCGATTTTACTTGAAGGTGATTAAAAAATACTCAAAATTCCTTGAAATTATCCTATCACAAACGAATTAAAAAGCCGGATTCCGAATCATTCTTCAATTCTCGCAAAGGTACTTTTGGGGAATTTATGTTCTTCAAAAGTACCTTTACGTCATATCAATTTTGAGGTTATATAGGTATGTTCTACCGGAAATGATGTTACAGAGTATGTCGGCTTCTCTGAGTCTTTTTAAAAAGACCTAATTATCTTGAAGGCAATGTTGACATTAAATTATAATCAACAGGAATCCCATTTTAAAAAATATCAAATATGAAATGGAATCCAGTGACTCTTCTAGTATTTGGCGAAATATTTTTTACAACCGATTTTACTTCATTGGCGATTATTAAACAGTATTAAAAATACTTGCAATTGTCCAAATCACAAACGAATTAAAAAGCACTGATTCCGAATATACCCTCGATTCTCGTAAAGGTACTTTTGGGGAATTCGTGTTCTTCAAAAGTATCTTTACGTGATATCAATTTTTTAAGGTTATGTTCTATTGGAAATGATGTTACATAAACATGAATTTATATTGTTAAAAAAACAAATCTTGAAGACAAAATTGACCCTAAAATGATATTAGGAACTAAAAATTATAAATAGCAAATGGAGTCGACTAACCTTTCGTTTAAAAAGTCTTTTCAAAGTTTTTGATTCAAATCTTTTTTGTAAGTATAGACCACCTCTCCTTGACTTAGATTAAAGATTGCAAAAGTGGATGAAGTGTCCCTCAATAATTGAAATTTATTTTAATTCTTTACTTGCATTTTTTATTTTCTTAACAGTTTTCACAAAAATAAGTAGAGTAGTTTTTCAAACGGTTGAACGCAAAACGACAAAAAAATATCCTTTCCCGTAAGGGAACAGAAATTCCTTGAAAGCATCATTAGATACATAGTCAATGAAGATTATGTACCTAATGAAACTTTCAGGGAGTTTCTGTTTCTCAAAAGTGCCAATTTGTATGTAGGGGGTTGCGGCACAAATTAGTAAGCCAGTTATGAGGAAAACAAAATTTTTGATTAGCCATTAATGTTGTGACAGTTTTTAAGATGATCGCATCATTTTAAAAAACTTCTACGAGGTTTTGGATTTTGAAAGGAAAGGTGGAGGGTGAAAATTGAAAAAAAGTTACTGTTTGTTCGTCATTTGAAATTAGACAGTTAAGGTTTGTAGTATTTTGCTTTTTTGTACATAAAAAAAGTTTGGGGGTTGAAAGGGGGTGGGAGGGTATTTTCTTGTCACACTGTTAACATTAAAACTAAGAATTCTTAGTGTGAACAATCATTGCTAGAAAACAAAAAAATTATGGGAGCAAATTTACAAAAGGGGGTAGTTTTTCAAACGGTTGAACGTAAAAGGACAAAAAAATATCATTGCCCTTGATAATAGAGTTTATGTATCTAATGATACTTTCAAGGAGTTACGGTTTCTCAAAAGTACCAATTCGTGTGTAGGGGGTTGCGGCACAGATTTGTAAATAAGCCAGTTATAGCAAAACAAAATTTTTGATTAGCCATTAATGTTGTGACAGTCTTTAAGATGATCGCATTATTTTAAAAAACTTCTACGATATTTTGTATTTTGAAAGGAAAGGTGGAGGGTGAAAATTGAAAAAAAGTTACTGTTTGTTCGTCATCTGAAATTAGACAGTTAAGGTTTGTAAGTATTTTGCTTTTTCGTACATAAAAAAAGTTTGGGGGTTAAAAGGGGGTGGGAGGGTATTTTCTTATCAAACTGTTAACATTAAAACTAAGAATTCTTAGTGTGAACAATCAATGCTAAAAAACAAAAAATTTATGGGAGCAAATTTACAAAAGGGGGTAGTTTTTCAAAGGGTTGAACGTAAAAGGACAAAAAATATCATTGCCCTTGATAATAGAGTTTATGTATCTAATGATACTTTCAAGGAGTTACGGTTTCTCAAAAGTACCAATTCGTGTGTAGGGGGTTGCGGCACAGATTTGTAAATAAGCCAGTTATGAGCAAAAAAAATGTTTGATTAGCCATTAGTGTTGTGACAGTTTTTAAGATGATCACAACACTTTAAAAAACTTTTACGACATTTAGAATTGTGAAAGTAAACGCAGGGGGTGAAAATTAAAAAAAATACCGTTGATCATTATCCGAAATTAGACAATTAACGTTTGTGGTATTTTGCTTTCACAAACATAAAAAAAGGTTGGAGGGTAACTTCTCATTAAAATTGTTAACATTAGAACTAAAAATTCTTGGGGTGAACGATAAATATTGCAAAAAAATATTGATTATTATTGGATTTATTTCACAAAAAGAGGTAGTTTTACAAATTGTTGATTAAAACGGGATGAAGGATATGATTGATCATGTGGAAGAACTTATTTAAAGGCAGATTTTTATTATGCTAAAATAAGAGTAATAATAATAATAATAATAGACATTTTGTCAATTAAAATAAGGGTTGAAAACCAGTTTTATGGCAATGAAATTGCTGTCCATATTTGAAAATAATTTCGTAATGTATTTCACCACCTAGGGGACAATAGCCTAGTTAAACCCATTACAGTGTCGATACAGTGTTAGTTCATGTAGTGGGCAGCACATCCCAATGAGATCTTGATACCTCAAAGGTACCTTTCCGTTGCATGGAATTTCGAGGAGCTCCTCGAAATTCCCAAATTCTCCTCGAAAGTACCATTCCGTGCTAGAAATCTCCTCAAAAGTATCTTTCCCCATACATATATATACAGGGTGGTCCCGATATAACCTGCCAAAATAATTCGGGGTCATTAGAAAGATCTAACAAGTCCAAAAAACCCCCCTTCGTTAGGTCCAAAATAATGGGAATAAATTAACCCCTATCCACACCCATTCGACGCTGCTGACCACAAAAATACGTACCTACTCAGGAATTAATTGTTGGTGTTTGTAAGGATGACAGTATCTAAGCAACGTAGGTACCTGTATCGTTTATGACAAATCTCAAATCTGACAAACTAAATCAAACTAATGACATTTATTGAAAACGCTGTACACTGCGTGCGTTAATTCACCAGCTTATTTAGGTACAAAAGCTGATTTTGTAGACTGAGATGAATGAGTAATAAATAAAGTGGTGTTCCTCAATGTGTAAATAAATGTAGAGGTAGTGTGTGTGCAAAATTGTGGAAGAACTGTGTAATAAGAGTATCGTCTTAATTGTGGTTAAATAACCAAAATAATGCATTGAATAAATTTATTTAGACTTTACATATTCGTACTTTCAACTCTAACTGAGAATATCTGCTAACTAATGAAAGGTAAACTAGACTAGAAACATTATTTTATAATAAATGTTCTGTGTGCCTTCCGTTGGCATTTAAGCACATTTGAGTACGCTGGTACCAATTTTCGTAAACAGAATTCAGCATTTCTAGGTTTTTACGAATCTGGTTCACGGCGTCTGTTACGCGTTTCTGGAGTTGGCTTTTTGTATTTATTTCAACTTCGTATACCAAATCTTTCGTGAGGCCCCAAAAATTAAAATCCAGAGGGGTTAAATGGAGGATCGGGGACGCCATCGTATTGGAATCAGTCCGAACCAACCTCACATAAATGCAGATGTAGCTCCACAAAAGTACAACGAGACGGAAGAACTCCTTCAGGAAAACGCTCGCCGTATGGTAGCCTTGCCGGTCTTGAATTACCACGTTTTCGCCATAGAGTAAATGTAAATCGGCGTAATCTTGTTTCGTGAATTTCATAACTTTTTGAAGGATTCGCAAATTTAAAATTAAACTTGACAAATGTCATAGGTGTTGCAGGTACCGTTGCTAAAGAAATCGCAGCCAAGTAACCAGAATTACCTTTTTAAAACCGATTAACTCATTAGCGTACAGCAAATTTTGACCAAATTTTCAATTATTTTTATCTCGAAAACGAAAAGACTTTTATTAGAAACTTTTTTTGTGTATGAGTTCTACTCATCGTCACCTATTACTGGATTTCTTCTGGCAGGTTATATCGGGACCACCCTGTATATATATATATATATATATATATATATATATACCTACCTGAATTTAAATCCTCAACCCTGTCGAACCAACCCAAGAGGATTTGTGTGCAATTTACCGGCGTAAAAGGTCACTTTGGAATATACCTGCTTAATTCCTGACCGCTGTGCGCAATTTACCTGTGGCCGTCTCGTCTCTCGAAGCGTTCTTCCGTCGAAGAAGATCGCCGTCTCGTAGCCCAGCTCACTTTTACCAGAGCCAGGCTCTGAAAAGAGCCGCAGTCTCGTTTTTTGGGGAGAGGAGTGAAATGACACGCACTTTTTTGCGTGTAAAAACCAACTTGTGACGTTTTGCGGCCGACGCCGCCTATTTGTTTAGGGAAGTTGGGACTAAGCTGTCCTGACCAAACCGGGACGCAACCGGTGCCCGGTGACACTAACCAGAAAAAACGCGAAAATTCTAGAAGTAGTTAAAGTGAACAATTACCGGAAAATCTTTCGTAACTGCAACGAAATATCTTATATCCACGAGGGAAACCTGATCTGCCTTCCAAACATTTTTTAAACAGACATAAATTCTTCCAGTTGGTCCATCCCGTTTAAGACTTTCTGCCATCCGCATTCTTGTATAAATAAATAAAGGAGACACATATGTCCCAGGTGCACTCATTGCACAACAAACAGTTACTATTTTCCTCTTTCCTAGCTGGTAGCTACTCCAATCTGCGTTTGTCCTTTAGAAGCGATGATAGGTCAAAGCTTGTTTACCGTTGTCATTCCCGTTTCGTCGATGTTAAACATCCTGCTTGGTGTAAAATTATGTTTATTCACTATCTCGACCAGATTAGATAAAAACCGTGTACTTAGGGTTTGCGAAATTTCAGTTATTCTATTAAGACTCGTTAGGCATTCACGATCTTTTTGGGACCGAGTTGGCTATGATTTTTTCTTTTCATGTTGAACTAACTGACTCAGTGATGCAATGGATGCAATTTTTTTTTTTTCTGTCAGTGTCTGTTCAACATTTTCTTGCCACCACATTGCCAGATTTATTATTGTAATTTTCGTAAGAAACTAAATGATTTAGGTATTAAGTGTGTAAATAGCTATTTATGTAACCAGTTAGGAAATGCGTTATTTTGTGTAACGAGTGGAATATTTGCGGGACGAGGGCAGCGAGATCCCGCAAAATCACACGAGTTACACAAAATTGCATTTCCTAATGTGTTACATACAAGATTTTTTCTAATTTTGACAAAAAAAAGTTTCTTCAAACGTTAAACGAAGTAATGAATTTCATTAATAATAAATTATTATTGTGTTAAAATATCAAGTAGGTAAGTAGGCACGGTTATTTTGCTTAAAAACAAAACATATGACAGTGTCAAATTGATGATACAATAAATTTTTCCTAACCAGTTAGGAAAGATTTTACTTTTCGTAACCAGTTACGAAAAGTGTGACGTTTCCCAACGTCAGTTAATTTTGAAAAGTGTCACTTTATATGTCAAAATTAGAAAAAATAATTTAAATCTCCGTCAAAGGAACAGTCAAAATTGCCAAAATAATTTCATGACTATAAACAATTTCTATTAAACGATTTAATTTAATTCAAAAAGGACAGACCAGATTTAAGAGATCCGGCAACAATGTACCTGTTCAGAAAATATAACCCTAAACTGAAAGCAACCTAACCTAACACAAAAAGTGTCAATTTCCTTTAGGGAATTTAGTTATCACCGATGTACTGCCAACAAAATCACTAGACGATCATAGCCAACTCGGTCCCAAAAAGATCGTGAATGCCTTATAGATTATATAATCTGTTTCAAAATCAAAAATCCACCACCTGCTGAATTATGTTGGCAGAAAAAAAAGAAATCCCTAGAATAAGTTTCATTTTTTGGGTTGACCCAACCTCCCGCCAAAATTTGACATTGAACTGTTGAATTTATTTACGTAATACAAAATAATTATTATGTGCAAAAAGGTGGCAGCTACCGTATCATAACTTTTGAGTGATATAATAAAATGAGAATAAAAAACACGATGAATTACGACCTAAACAACTGTCAACAGTTTTCTTTCATAACCCCACTTTTTTCTGACACTTGCAAACACACTAAAAACAAAAGCTGGCGACGTTGTCGGTTGTATTTTCGAGGTAGAATGCAGTGTTGGTGGATTTTTGATTTTGAAACAGATTATATGTATGTATGTATGTTTGGTTAATTCTTGTTTCTTTCTTTCGATATCCTCCCGGGATGGAAATACATAACTCAATTGGATGTTTTCAATAGAAAAAAAAATCTGAAAGATTTGGAGAAAAATCTGGAAAAACCTAATCTAGTCAAAATTAAAATAAAATTACATTTGCTTTTACTTTTGTGTTGTTTCGCGATCTGTCCAACAAATGTAGTTGTTTTATTTCTATTCCTATTTGCCTACATGCACAAATGTCATTTGACAGCTGATTGTCAGTAGGATAGAGATGACATTTCTTTGACAGTTCATAGTCGCGCAATTTTGAAAATTATCGAATCAATGTGCAATGGTATAAAAAAATCAAATGCACGCTTATGGAATGTCATACTAATGTCAATGTTACTGTGCTCACATGTAATGTTCTATGTAACGGTCTTGCATCGTAAATAACTATAAACTATAGTATAAGTAAATTTTTCAACAAATCAGATCTGTAAATTTCATAAATTTTTCTCAATTCTTAAGGGTCATTTTGCCACCGACGGTAAAAGGTGAATCACCCTGTATAATTACATGAGTATTTGTAAAATTGTAAATGAGACACAGTTTTGACGGAAACGACATCGTGTTGCCTTAACGCTGTTCAAAAATCCAAAAACCATTGTGAAGCAAATGACTTAGCTGTCACACTGATAACTGATGATAACTGATGATAAGTAATATGAAATGCCATGAAAAATGTGTGAACAATGCTGTTTTGATTTTTTAACAGCGTTTAGTAACAACCCGAGCGTGAAACACAAGGGTTTCTACGTCTGGCAACACGATCGAGGATCGAGTTTCCGTCAAAGTGTCGAATTGTAGATAATTTTACAAAAATACGAATGTACTTCGAATGATTACTACCCGAATAAACTCTGAAACATTAATGATATTAAATTCCTCGTATTGATTGACATATTATTATCGTCTAAAGCCTCATCGATAACCTAAGATAACGGACTAAAACCAAAGCGCGATATTTTTGACATTTTCAAAAAAAATTATACAGCCTTAATTGTGCGAAAAACGTTATGAAGTTATTAAGTGCCATAACAGAATCTCGGAATTCTTTCTCGATTTTGTTATAATGCACTTACTAACCTTGTATCCCAACATAGACATATTTATTCTTTAACCCTTTTGTAATAATCGTATCACAAAACTATAACAAATGCGTCATATCACAAGATATCATATCTTATATATTATTGATTACGCAAACGGAGAGTGGAATCACTTCGAATTCAAACGGCTCAGTAATGTTGTATGTGAATAATTTCTACCGAAAACTGCATTGATTCAACGCCTTGAAGTAGCATGTAAGTGTTGAAAATAATTTGGACATTTTATAGGATCATTTTAATTATACAGTGCTTAAATAGGACAGGATATTAGTTTGGTTAAAATACTGCTTAACGTTGAGTATTTGTTATCTTGTGATAATACAAATAGTTTGAGACTTCACTCATAACCTTGTAAGGAATTATACAATTTTTGTTCGACACTGTCAGAATTTGAGAATTTTCTCCTGTGTGAACGGATTTTGATAAATGTCACAACTTGTCAGAACGAAACGTCAAGCTAATTTTAAAGATTTTAAGCGATTTGAAGCCTTTAAGGGGCTCTTCGAACAAAAAAACGTTGTATTCAACTCGTTCGTGTGTAAATTGTTTTTGAGGTATGAGTGAGCCAGTTTAAAACGGGAAAATGAATACAGTTTAAGACAAATTTCTCTTGAAGTAGGTTCATGTAAATCGGAATGTCCTCAGGATGTACAAATATCATCCCTACAAGGCAGTAGCATCAAGAGATTTTTACTGTTGCCGAAGAAAGTAGAAGTGCATTTTGTTATGAAATGCAGGAGCATGCTAACAATGATCGTCGCTTTCTGTCGGCAATTGGCTTCACAGACGAATGCACTTATACAAACGAACCAAATATTCGAAACAGGCGACATTGGGCTCAGGAAAATCCTAGAGTTAATATTCCTACTAGAACTCATAGTACGAGATCCCACTGCAAGATTTCTACGTTCTTCTGTTTTTTAATCAAAATAAAATTTTTATAGATAATTATGAATAGAGAAATATGTTTCTGCCGGGTTGCCTATCAAAATATGGCCGCAAGTATTTTTTAATTAAAATTAAATTGACTATTTTTTTCCAAACAGTTTCGTTCACTTGTTTTTTTACATAAATTATACAGGGTGTCTCAGCTAAAATTTTAGAGCCTAATAACTCAGTTATTTTCCAGCGGATTTTTGTGAAATTTAAAATGCAGATATTTTAGACGGTGAAGAATAAAATCCCACTAATGCAATCACCAAAGTCTTAAAAACGTAATTTTTACATGCCTTTTTAAAATATTAAATCAATAAAGATTTACATAAAAAATTGATCGTCAATAAAAAATGCTGTAGGGAAAAACTCGTCCTTGAAAGACTTCTGGTTTGCAAGAAAAAAGCAAAAAAATGTGTGAAACGTGGCTGCAGATGCAAGCAAAAACGTAGACGCGTATGAAACAAACGCGCAATTTTGCCGAATTTTGGTCACCCCTTTTCGCACAAACGCAGGTGACATATTTGACGTTTATCTTTCTAACCTTACAAACATTTACAAAGTTAAAGACAACATTTGGACGTAATTTAGTTTATTGGATGCATTAATTCTTCCAAAAAGGACTAAAACACGTTCGGGTTATTTTAGCAAGGTAATTTAGTTCACGTACGCTTCCTGTTTCTCAAATAAATTGACGACTCTCTTAACCTTACCTACATTTTGTAAAGCCTACATTTGGATAGTGTTCCACGAGAAAACGAACTGTGTCATTGAAGTTCTTACGACACTCTCCATAGGCATTTTTTTTTCCTTTTTCAACAAAATTGAAATTTCTGCCGCTGTATACATATATATCAGAGTATTTTCAATACATTTTCACAATTTGACGTTTGTAATAAAGCGCGCCCAATTTTGACAGACTTTAAAGTGGTGTACAAAATATTGCTTGGCAATTAATCATCAATTGTTTCAAAAGGTAACTTCTCAAATACCTTCAAACTTTACATTAAATTTTTAACGACAAAATCTAATCTTTTCGTTGAATCAGACAAGTGATTTGCTTAATTGTTTGTGTAGACCCCTATTTTTTAATGTTTAACAATCTAATCATAATTGCGCATAATTTTCGATAAAGGAAACATGTGTTAAAATTACATTTTTTAACTTGAGGTAATTTTATTATTACTAATTGAACCTTCTCGGTCTAAAATATCTACATTTTAAATTTCATAAAAATCCGTTGAAAAATAACCTAGATATTAGACTCGAAAGTCTTTGCTGAGACACCCTGTATACAGTGTGGAATAATAGTAGTTTATTTAAGGAGTTCGTGTGTAATTTTCTTTTTTGGCATGAGTGGGCCAGTTTAAAACTCGACTGAAACGAGAGTTTTAAAGGTCCACGAGTGCCAAAAAAAGCCCAAATTACACAAGAACGAGTTGAATACAAGGTTTTTTTGTTCGACGAGCCCCCCAAAGGCTCCAAATCGCTGAAAACCTTTAAAATTAGCTTGACGTTTCGTTTTGACAAGTTGTCAAATTTATCAAAATCCGTCCACACAGGAGAAAATTCTCAAATTCTGACAGTGTCGAACAAAAAAATGATTTACATCTAGTTCATTTTTTAATCAAAGAACCACAACACCGCAATTTACACCCAAAATAGAGCTGACAACATTGTACACTTTTGACATAGGGTGAAAAATCTCATCATATAAAAATTGAGGTTAGGTATTACAGATATTAGTGGCGCAGCATGTTAATAAAGTTAATAACAACTAATTTGAGAGTTTAATAAATGTCTTACTTTGCGAGGCATTTTTAATAACACGTTCAAATTTTAGCGACGAGTTTGCATACTTTCAAGGATATTAAAAACGACAGACGTTGGCTGGTATAGCCAATAGATATCATTAAAATTTTATATTTATATAAACCTAAATCACCAGGTTGTGGTTCTTTGATTAAAAAATAGACTATAATTCATTTCAAAGAGAGATGTGTAAAGAACTTGAAAAGTTTGAGTTGCCATTTCTACTTGCCAACTTCACGTCATTTTTGCTCAATTAGATAGCGTCATTTTTATCTTAACCACGTACAATGCATCGTTGTCTGATGCACGGTGTGGTGCGCTAACTCTCTTTCGCTCTTATCTATCTTTAACAGTTACCCCTATTTGCGGCCACTTTTCCATAAGCAACCGTATTCCATTGTGTAGAGAAAAAAATTAGTTTTAATTTGATTTATAATTTATGAGGATACGTTATGAAGGTATAAATTAAACAGGGAGGTACATGTTTACACCCGGTTGCCAAGGGGTTGCGGCCAATTGAGAAATGGCAACCCAAACTTTTCAAGTTCTTTACACATCTCTCTTTGAAATGAATTATAATTTATGTAAAAAAACAAGTGAACGAAACTGTTTGCAAAAAATTAATTAATTTTAATTAAAAAATATATACCATTCACGATGTTTTGGCATAAAGGGAGGCTATGATTTCATTTTTTAACGTTGGATACATGTTTGATTTCTGTCATCTCTGCTGTCACTAAAGTGCCTGACATGCGGACCTATCAACATGAACATATTTTCAGTAAGTTACAATGAAGTCAAGTTCTTTTTGTGTATAAATTGGATCGTAGGTGAGTACAAGATAAATATGCAGCACGGATAGTGAAGGAAGAAACAACGACCCATTGAAATGACTTCGCGATAGAGTTGTGAATTTATATTTTGAAATGTACTCCTGAAATTTGCCAACATTTTTGTAGATATTGTGAAGAACTTATTTCAGAAGACTGGGCAAAATGAATGGGAAATCTTTCATTTGAAAACGTTCTTCCTTTAATAATTTCATTAGGAGAATCTGACTCGGAATTTGATTGGGATTTTGATGCAAGTAATGATGATTCATAATTTTCTAATAAATTATGGAAGTAGAATAGTTTTGTTCTTTTTTGTCATGGACGATAGGTGTTGAAATATTTTGCAAAAAGATTCGAATAAAGTACTATTGGGGACAAAATACTTTGGTCGTCATTTTTCTGTCACTTCAAAACAAATTAATGTGGACCAAGCATTAACATCAAGTCAATGGTGATGACAATTTCAAATTATTGACTTTTCTTTTATCAAAAATATGGCACCATCCACCATTAAAAAAATTAGAATCATCTCCCTTGATTCTGGGGGATTGTCCGTGGGCCAAATTGCCTTGTGGAAACCTTTTCAATTTTTCCTACTTGGAATATCTCCTTCAGTTATCCATTTTTCGGTATTTAACATTTTGCAATGATGAGTTTGACAGTGACAGTGGTTGACAGTAGTAAAAAATAAGGTTAACCGTCCTAAAGCTTGCTTTACACCTTTATGTCAGTCAACTGACTTTGACGACCAAAGTAATTTGTCCCCAATAGTAAGGCTTAATAAGTAGGTACTATGGCGGCCAAAAAATTTTGGTCGTCACTTTCTTGACATTCAAGTAAAGTGTAAATAAACCTTTAGGAATCGTAACCCCAATTTCGATTCTTGTCAGTTTGGCAAACAATTTAAACTGTTTGAAGCTCAGATATTCCAAAAATCCGACATGAATGAACAAAATTAGAGCAAACGTACATAGATAACCTGAGGTAAACGTCCTGTGTAATAGAAATGGGCGTATCCGAGTTCCTCCCGGCGGTCACTTCTTTACCTGGATAACCTTTTTTAAGAGACGAGTTCCTCCCGAGGTATCGGGGATTACTGCGGTAGGTACTCGACGGGTGGTAGATAGATAGCCCTGGTAGATTAAAATTATTTTGCTTGGACTTGGCAATAAATACACTGATGAGGGAAGTAACAATTTTATTTACAATATTTACAAGGGTAAATTAAAATCACATGCGGCATTTACAAATTGTACTCTATTTATATGACCGTTTTTAAAATGTTCAATTAGATTACCTAGAGAATCTTGTTTTTTCCGTATGTTGGATCTAATTATTTTTCTGCTATTGTGTGCGCTCTTTATTTTTGCATAGGTAAAAGTTTGAAAACTTAATAATGTTTTTACAAATATATAAATAGAAGGATGACTGCCGTAAAAATTACTTTTAAAATGTGAATGAAAACTTTCACAGGCATTTGTTGTTCGAGTTGTACTTGCTGAAAAATCAGCCCACATATGAGGATTGAAACTGCAATCATCTTCTATTAATTCTAAAAAGCAGTCCCCAACATCTAACGGTATATATTGGCCATTTTTGTACCCATGAATTGTATATAATTGACAGAAAAATTTCGTGCAATATTGAAATGTACCATCTAGGTACATATAGGACATCGACCGAGCATAAAAATTGTAAATTAGTGAAACAAGAAAATATAATTATGTTTGTGACAGAATCATTAACCAGCAAGAAATTATCATTTTTTATGGTTTCAACTTGCATTGTATTTAAAGCATCATGTACGTCTCCTATATTTTTCGGCAGTGGTGGTAAAATAGAGCGTCTAGCCGCATAAATATTTTTTTCTAATATTTTCAAGAGCACGCATATCTACCGTTTCGTCCGAACAATCTTGAGTCGCATTAGCAATTTGGTGAATTAGTTTGGCTGGTCTTTCACAGATATCTTCTTGTGCTTTTCTTTTTACACTGTTGTTGATTTGTTGTTTTAATATTGAAGATCCATCCGTATTATGATTATGCACTAAATTCGTGCAAACAACTTTGTTTTCTGCAATCATAAGTAACGTGATTTATGAATGATATTATTGTAAAATAGTTTAAGATATTACCTTGAGTGTATATTTTTGCAGTACAAAACTTTTGAACACATCTCCAACGTATACGGTTATCACTTAACTTTCTGGCTTCACAAAATTTAGCACCATTCACTACAAAAAGTTGTTTACCTTTTTCACTCAAAATATGTTTAACTTCCATGCTGATGCTTTTAAAGAAAAAATTTAACTAAAAATTTTGCTTTGAAATGGGCCTATTTATGAGTGAAATTTACCCCTGCACCCTACCAGATAAAAGAGAGTTTTAATATTTGGTCCCAAGAAGTATGTCTTCTTACCAAGAAATCTTTAATTTAATATTTTAGGAAAGGCAATATAATTCCTTGTTACCCGATAATTCTTACCGCCAGCGCTAATCCCTTACACTTGATTACCTGCTACAAGACCCGAAAATTTCTGACCGCCGGGAGGAACTCCGCTGCCGCCATAGAAATGACAAAATAATTTTGAGTTTTGAAATTTACCACTCAAAAAATAACGTTCATAATCAAGACGGTAATCATGATGACAATAAAGTACGGATTACAATTTTTTTTTTGAATTGACAGACAATGATGGCTAAAATTTTTTGGCCGGCATAGTACAAGATTTTATACAATCTACTTCTAGGAATGTTTTGGTTAAAATAAAAAATACATTGAGAAGTTACTAACTGGTTGATTAAGACACTGTATAGGTGGGTTATCTAAGTGGTGCATAAATTAACAGGAACCACTTCGTCTTTCGGTCCCGGTCCCTACTATTCTGTAGTCTGTTCAAGTCAGTTTCCTGTTTTGTTAAATTGGATTAAAAATGTGTGAGTATTGTTCTATTACAAACTAGTAAAACAGACAACAATGCACTAGACAATGACGCAGTTTATAACCTCAAACTTAGAAAAACATAACCTAATTCAACAGACAGCTTTACTACCAACTTAAATGCACTTTTTCCATGGCCCCTCCCCTTATGCCAAAACATGGTGAATGGTATATACAGGGTGTCCCAAAAATGGCGTACAAACTACTTACTACCTTATCCAGGATGTTTAAATGTACATGAAAAAAATATGAAAAAAATGTTTTCTACAAAAAAATTAATTATTTTCATTATTATTATTAACGGTAATACAATGTAAACAAAGATATATTCGTACATCATTACCTTGAAATGTTACCGTAGTGGATTTAAAATAATTTTTTCGATTTCCAAAACTTCTAAATTCTCTATTACGCAAGATTAGATATTGGTAGTAAGTGATCTTGTACTTTGTGATAATATGTACGATTAGACGTAGCTGTCATGAAAATTTCATTCATATATTTTAAAATAATTGACCTGTTAAGTGCCACTTTCAAAGACCTCTAAATCAGCAAATAAGTCCAATAATTTTTTTTTAACATTTTTCTGACGTTTACGGTAATCTCTTCTACACCGTAGTGCACCGTTAGTACGCCATTTTTGGGACAGCCTGTATGTACTTGCGGCCATATTTTGATAGGCAACCCTGCAGAAACATATTTCTCTATTCATAATTATCTATAAAATTGTATTTTTTGTTCGACACTGTCAGAATTTGAGAATTTTCTCCTGTGTGAACGGATTTTGATAAATGTCATAACTTGTCAAAACGAAACGTCAAGCTAATTTTAAAGATTTTAAGCGATTTGGAGTCTTTAAGGGGCTCGTCGAACAAAAAAACGTTGTATTCAACTCGTTCGTATGTAAATTGGACCTTTTTTGGCACGAGTGGGCCATTTTAAAACTCGAGTGAAACGAGCATTTTAAAGGCCCACGAGTGCCAAAAAAGGCACGCACGAACTCATTAAATAAACTACTGTTAATTAAAAATAGATATTTTTGTACTAAGGGCGTGAAGTAGGCGAATTTGGCCCGCGGCGAAATTATTATTATTTAGTATGTTGGTTAACAGGTTGTACACCCAAACAAAAACCAACAGTAAACGGCGTTATACAGGGTTATTCTAAATGATTGTAGTCGAAGTAGGCCATGCCCATGTTATTACGTTTTTGCCGCTTTCATGTGAACTGTCAGTTGTGTCGCTGTCACTGTCATTTTTTAGGTGAAAAGTGCGGTGATGAGGATTTTATTAATTTTTGTTAAATTAACGATTGAATCCAGAAATATTGAGTTGTTCTACAATCAATTTTTAAAATATTGAGTTGTTTTGCACCCAATTTAACACATCATTTTGATGATTTTTTTATGTGGAGCGGCAACCATAAATTTTACATTCAGTTTTCCCGCCTACTTCGACTACAATCATTTAGAATAACCCTGTACAATACAATAGCTCAAAAGGCGACTGTGTACCCGTTACGGGAAACGCTCAATTAAACCTCTGAAATGCAGGTAATCATTCTCTTAAATTGTCCAAGGCTAATCACAAAAATATCGCACTCACTACAGTTGCTATTGAATAGTGTGCAGGCAGTATAAAGAGGGGAAAGATGCAGTACATTAGTAACTGCTCGCCGAACATTAAAAAAACGACCAGATCTAAGATTTGCCCGAGGCACATTGAAATAAATTTGAGATAACAAGAAGGGAGAATTAATAATGCCGTGTATGATCTTATATAGAAATATCATCATCAAATTTGCCATATTATAAAGAACACAATTAGGAGTACCTCTTGGAGGAAGTTCAGCAATTAACCTGAACAGAAGATACTTGGCAAACTTTCTCTGAACCGACTCCAAAGCATCAACACCTCTTCGATAGATCGGCAACCATACAATTGAACAGTACTCCAATTTACATCTGACCAAGGTAAAATAAAGTGCCCTTAAGCAACTCTCAGACCTGAATCGTTTGCACGATCGAAAGGTGAATTGAGCGTCAAATGTAACGCCAAATCGTTGAAAGTGAAACACCTAGTCAATGAAGCATTCCCAATGCTATAATCAAACATAATCGGCTTGGTCTTACGAGAGAACGAGAGAATGTAGCATTTGTCACGATTCAAGGGGAGACCGTTACTAAGGGTACGTTTATGTTGGAGCTGTGATAAATGATAAGAGCGGCGATGATAGCAGCGACACTAGCAGTGCGAAAATCACTTCCATGCTAGGTATTTTATAGTGGAGCTTCGATAATAGCAAAGACTTTTGCTCTGCATGCAGAACTTGATAGATCTTACACATTTCGACATGTGTGATTCTGGGGACGAAATGCTTTTTTCAAGTGCTGTTACTTTACACACCCTATAAATACCCACAAGCACGTCTTTGGAGAGTTTCATCATCTTTACAAAGAATTAAGGCAACGTCCTGCAAAATTCTTCTCATCTGTTATGATGATTTATATTTTTTGGTTCCACACAGGAGTCCTGACAAATATTTTACTAATTAACCTGTCGATATCCATCCCGAACAAATTTGATAAAAGCAAAGAAAATAGACAAATCATTTATCGCCGCTCTTATCGCTGCTCGGCCACCAAGCGTTGCTCAACGCGTCGCGCCAACATAAACGCCTTAATACAAACCAATGACAATCATTCTCTCTGCTTCCCTAGTATCCCTGCTCTTATCGTTTATCACAGCTCCAACATAAACACACCCTAATGTATCTGTCACAATAGTGTTAATGGTAATGTTAATGTTAGTGTTAGCCAGAATGTTAATCTTCAGAACATTGGTGAAACGTTCAACCGTTCACAATAATGGTGATGGTGATGTTAATGTTAGAAACGATGTTAAGAGATCCAGAAAATGTCTGGTTCTTTAACATCTTCGTTACATCTACCAATCACCATCGAGAATTTCACGCACGCGCAGGCGCAGTGACAGTTCACACCACGTTGACAGCTGTAAGAGTAACATTCCGTTAACATTATTGTGAACACTGGACTCTGAATTTACTTAACTAGCCGAGCAGAATAGAAACCTAAAATTTTTACGTAGAATAACAAAAACGATCCGATAAGTAGGACTGGAATAGATTTAAAAGAGAGTCACTGAATCCGAAGTATCTGAGTTTATTTAATAAGATATTATGACCGATGCGATCAAATGCTTTTGAAAAATCGGTGTAGTTGACATCAACCTGAGCATTTTTATCCAACGCAGCTGAAATGAAATGCGAGATGCAAGATAAATTGGTGGACGTAGACCTACCCCTAAAAAATACATGCTGATGTTCAGAGATAACATTTTGTACATTAGTATATATACAGGGTGTCTCAGCTAAGACTTTCGAGCCTGATCTCGGTTATTTGCCAACGGATTTTTATGAAATTTAAAATGCAGATATTTTAGACCGTGAAGGTTCAATTAGTAATATGTAATAAAATTACCTCAAGTTAAAAAATGTAATTTTAACACATGTTTCCTTTATCGAAAATTATGCGCGATTATTATTAGATTGCTAAACATTAAAAAATAGGGGTCTACACAAACAATTAAGTAAATAACTTGTCTGATTCAACGAAAAGATTAGATTTTGTCGTTAAAAATTTAATGTAAAATTTGAAGGTATTTGAGCAGTTACCTTTTGAAACAATTGATGATTAATTGCCAAGCAATATTTTGTACACCACTTTAAAGTCTGTCAAAATTGGGCGCGCTTTATTAGAAACGTCAAATTGTGAAAATTTATTGAAAATACTCTAAAAATAGACTACAGCGGCAGAAATTTCAATATTGTTGAAAAAGGAAAAAAAAATTGCCTATGGAGAGTGTCGTAAGAAATTCAACAATTTCAATATTGTTGAAAAAGGAAAAAAAATTGCCTATGGAGAATGTCGTAAGAACTTCAATGACACAGTTCGTTTTCTCCTGGAACACTATCTAAATGTATTTATTTGAAGACACAGGAAGCGTACGTGAACTAAATTACCTATCTAAAATATCCCGATCGTGTTTTAGTCCTTTATGGAAAAATTAAAGCATCCAGTATAATAAATTACGTCCAAATGTTGTCTTTAACTTTGTAAATGTTTGTAAGGTTAGCAAGATAAACGTCAAATATGTCACCTGCGCTTCTGCGAAAAGGGATGACCAAAATTCTGCAAAATTGCGCGTTTGTTTCATACGCGACTACGTTTTTGCATTTGCAGCAAGTTTAACACAGTTTTTTGCTTAATTCTTGCAAACCAGACGTCTTTCAAGGACGAGTTTTTCCCTACAGCATTTTTTATTGGCGATCAATTTTTTATGTAAATCTTAATTGATTCAACATTTTAAAAAGGCATGTAAAAATTACGTTTTTAAGACTTGGGTGATTGCATTAATGGGATTTTATTCTTCACCGTCTAAAATATCTGCAATTTAAATTTCACAAAAATCCGCTGGAAAATAACTGAGTTATTAGGCTCGAAAGTCTTAGCTGAGACATCCTGTATACAGTGTGTCCCAAAAATGGCGGACTAACTACTTACTACCGTATCCACGATGTTTAAATGTACACGAAAAAAATATGGAAAAAATTTTTCAGGCAAAAAATAAATTATTATTACTTTTATTATTAACGGTAATACAATGTAAACAAAGATGTACTCGTACATCATTACCTTGCAAAATGTTATCGTAGTGAATTTAAAAATTTTTTTTCGATTTCCAAAGCTTCTAAATTCTCTATTATGCAGGATTAGGTATTGGTAGTGAGTAATCTTGTACTTTGTGATAATATGTACAATTAGAGGTAGCTGTCATGACAATTTCATACATATATTTCAAAATAATTTAACTGTTAAGTGCCACTTTCAAGGACCGCCAAATCAGCAAATAAGTCCAATAGAATTTTTTAAACATTTTTCTGACGTTTACGGTAGTCTCTTCTACACCGTAGTGCACCGTTAGTCCGCTATTTTTGGGACACCCTGTATAAGAGTAAATAGTAGACTCAAATACCTTGGAAATATGCGGTAGAATGGTGACAGGTCTATAATTTGAGATAATATTCTTCTTACCCGACTTGAATATACGACATATCTTACCAACCTTCCATAAGCAAGGATAAACTAAGCACGAGGCCCGAAGGGCCGAGAGATTATAAACGCCAAAGGGTCAAATTCGCCGTTCACGCCCGAAATGCAAACATTATTTTTTGTAAAATCATAAATCATTTAAATCCACCTTAAAGCTTTGAAAAAATAAATGACATGATTCGTTCTCAAAAATCAAGAGTTATGTTGTTGGTTGCCAATGTGATGCAACAAATAAAATAGCTATTAAAATTAATTGTTGTTCTTTTAGGCATTAGGGCGCAAAAGGCATTATTTACGCCCGCAAATTATTGTATAAATGACTTCATTTTGTTACGATTTTACAAAAACAGATGAACGTAGAAATCTTGCAGTGGGATCTTAAGACTAACAGTAGCCTCAAAAAATTAATATTTGGCTGGGCTGGCATTTTTAATAACAGTAGGTATTAATGGTCCATTTGAAATAGAGGCAATAGCTATTTATGCACCAAGGGCGTTACAACGATGATTACGCCCGGAGAACGATGAATCCAGCTCGAGGGCTTTAACCCGAGAGATCGATTTTGTACGCTTTACCTACATAAATACAACATTTGGTAGCCTATGAAACAAAAACAAATTGTTTATTTATAATTGTCAAATTTTCTTTTGTGTTGCAATTATGAATTGTTGAGGGCGTTATGAATTCATTACGCCCACTTATTCTTATTACGCCCGCTTATTCCTATTACCCCCTCTTATTATGCCCCGGTTGTTATGGACATGTTCACGTATTTCGTATACTAGGAGTTATCATTCAATTATATTAAAGTGAAATAGTTATTTGTATCGCGCGTTCAAATGAAATCCTGGGCTGAGTAGGCGTTGGAAAAATTAAACCGTTTAGAACAGTAAAAAGTTTGAATTTCCCGCCGTTTGACACGAATGACATTTTGCGAGCACTTGCAAAACATTTTCTAGCCGTGTAATGCACAAAATTTTTTCGGCCGCCAATTTATTTAACGCTGTGACTAGCCTCCCGGCTCCGGTATTCATACGAATCCCGGTTTTATTATGACGTCACGCAAGTGATGTCATCGGCGACCGGTATTGGGGGTGTTTTGGCAGAGACAACGGTATTAGTATAAATTCCGGTTCCCGGCTAACAACGTAGACGAAACGACGCCAGACAGTGCTTGTTTTCACGTGATTGTTATTGTTTGTTTCCTGAAAATTGTGCCTTTGGTACTAGTAGATGGTGAGTACTTAATTAGGTACCTATTTTAGTTTTATACTGGGTGCCCCAAAATTCGGGGAACAGCTCAATGGGGCAATGTCAACTTATATTAGAAAATATGTGAAAAATAATTTAAAAAACGTGTGGGCTGCATCACGACACCGTTATTAAAGTTGCTGTTAACTAAAATCATGATTAAAGTAAACATAAAAGGATATAGATTTATGCAATTATAACCTGCCAGAAAGAGATGAATTCGTCACCATGCTAAATAAGATCGTGATTACTGATTACATTTAATAAGCGAGCCGTGATACGGCCCTATCTTTTAGATTTGAAGATATTTGAGCTCAAAAGTTGCAGCTTTGATCTCATTTATTTTGAATATTAAAAAAGATTTTGATTATTTGTCTTTTATTAGCCAGTGGCATAATAATACAGAATGATTGTGATCAGGTTCGCAATTATTTTCAGCTATAATACATATAACTAGTGGTATGATTATTATCTATGATATTATGAGTGAAATTGAGCTGGAGATTTCACGAGTCTAAAGGACGAGTGAAACGTCCTGCTTCAATTTCACGAATTTAATATCATCGATGATTAGTCATGCCACGTGTTATATTCCATGAGACAATATAATGAATGAAATACAAAATTATTCATTTATTTGTCAAACTGACAAATTTATTTCAATCAAAAATCGTAACGGCGAAAATAAACAAGATAATAATTTTTTTGTTTTCTATTATCGCTGTGATAGCCATGACTTTACGCGTTTTGATTGGATCATTCATGATCACGTGATACATGAAATATATTGTCTTCATTATTTCCAAAATTTCCACGAAGTGATTTTATGTCGATTTTACGTCAAATAACGTATGGCAACATGGCTTTGATTTTTCTTTCTTATTTCCATGGATACAGACTATTAGGATGTTTTTAAATGTTGCTAAAGTCCATTCACGTTAGATTTTCCTTTTCAAGGTCAAATAATTTAATTTTTTGGCTCTGTAATAACATAATTACATAGCCAAAAAATTTAATTATTTGACCTTGAAAAGGAAATCCAACGTGAATGGACTTAACAGTAAGGGCCACTTTACAGAAGCGAAATTAATTAAATCGTAATCAAATGCGAAATTAACTGAACACGTGATCCGATTGAACCAATCGAAGTTTCGGATTCATGGGTTAATCGCGCATTAAAATTTAATGGGAATTAAATATTTAATTCTCTTTCTATAAACTGGACCTTGGCGTAACAAACAAATAGGTCCATATTTTCTACAAAAAAAAATATTGATTTTTTTACATATTTACCTGGTATTTTGATGACTACTTAACAACGTAGGTACGGCTAAGCTGTTCCGCGAATTTTAGGGCACCCAGTATATTATGCAGAATTTAGGCCTTAAAAATAGGGTTTCATGTAAACTACAAACTTTTAGGTTACGCTGAGCCTGAGGTTCTAAGCCTGTTACACGATGTCGGACATATTCAAAGTTGGAAAAAAGTTCCATAGTTATTCGGATGTGGAAAATTCCCTTAAGGCTTATGAGGAACAAACCTTTGCGAAATTCTGGAAACGTGATGCACGTCTTATTGCTTCTTCACGCATCCCACGGCCAATTAGAGGGGAACTAAAATATGTGGAAGTAAAATTTTGCTGTATTTATGGAGGTCAGAAATTCAGACCATCCGGGAGTGGGCAAAGAGATATAAGGACTTTTAAGAAAGAACAATTATGTCCTGGTCATGTGGCTTTACGAGTAACGGTAGACGGAAGAGATCTGGAAGTGAGAAGTGTCTCGAAAACCCACAACCATGACAGAAGTATGTTACAGTTTCAATACCTGCCTCACCAAAGAAGATTGAGTGGTAAAGATAAAGAGAGTGTGGAAGAACTACTGGCTCTGCGAGCTAATAAGAAGTTAGTGAAACAAAAATTAGAACAGGAGACCGGAAAAGTGTTGACGTTAAAAGATCTATCTAATATTGGCCAAAAGTCGGGAAAGAAGTCAGAAAATTTAGACGAATGTGTCGATGTTTTGAGAAACCGATATAACGCTGAAGTAAATATTCTTAAAGATGGAGAAAATAATTTTAAGGGCATGTTTATTCAAACATCTAATATGAAAAACACGTTCAAAGCATACCCAGAATTTTTAGGTATTGATGGTACCTATAAATTAATAAACATCGGCATACCTGTGTTTCTAATTGTAGCAGAAGATGGCAATTGTCAGACTGAGATAATTTCTTTTTGTCTTTTGACCACTGAAGACAAAGATAGTTTTACTTGGTTTCTAGAAACATTTAGAGCAAATAATCCACAGACTGAACTCACGAAATGCATCATGACCGATAAAGATTTATTGGAAAGGTCAGTCATAAAAGACACTTTTTCAGAAGCTAATGTAATCATTTGTATCTTTCACTCAATGCGAACCTTCAGCCGAGAAATCACCTGTGAAAAAATGGGCATAAGCCAAGCCGATAGGAATAAGTCGCTGGAAATTTTACAGAAAATGGTTTATGCCAAAACAGAAGGAGAGTTTGAACAATTGCACAACGTTCTAAACATATCTGCCCCAAAACGGGTTATTGAATATTTTGACAAGAATTGGTACCCCATTAAGGACGAGTGGTCAATGTCTACAAATTTCATGAAAGGTTGTTTTCAAAATACGACAAACAATCGTATAGAATCGATAAACGCGAAACTAAAGTCCGTTATTACAAAAAACAGCACATTAGTAGAGTTCGTGCATTCATTTTTCACCATTATATCATCCCTTGAAAGTGAACGAGATTTTAAAGCCATATACCAGTTACAAAAAAGGCTCGTTACCTCATACTTACCAGGCAGCGATGAACAAAATTTTCTGAATTTTTTAACCAACGAAGCTGGTAAAATGGTAATTAAACAAATTGAGTTCAGCAAAAAAGTGAAAGTCCCTTCAAAAGAAGACAACGAGTCCTGTTTTGTTATCAGCAGTACTGAAGGGCAATTACGATGTGATCCAACTGATTGCAGCTGTAATTTTAAAGCTGGTATGTTGCTTCCTTGCAGACACATATTTGCCATTCGCACGCATTTAAAATTGCCTTTGTTTTCGGAAGAGCTTGTGAATAAGCGTTGGACTTTAGATTATTACAAAACCTGTCAAAGGCGTTTGGCACATGATTATTGTAATAATAAGGCTGAAATAGAGCCGGTGTTGGGAACGAACCTTGAAGCATCAGCAACACCTAATGTAACTGTTATAAATACAAAAAAGGCTCAAACATATGGTCAGAAAAGAAGAAAAGCATTAATTACAACCGACTCCTTAGCAAATTTAGTTGCTATGTCCAGCAATGATTCATTCGATCAGAAATTAGACAACCTGAAAACTCTAGAAATGTTGTGGAAGCAAGGTAAAAGGACAAGAGTAATAATGATCAATGAGGATGAAGCAGAGTTATCATGTGAGCTACCTAAAATAATCAGAAAATTTTCAAATCAATAAAAATATCTTTTACAGCATCGAATGTGAACAAAAATTCTCTGGATGTCGAAAATATGCCAATTGTGCTTGCTGATACAGACACCGTGCAAATAGAAGTCATCACCAATGTCTCTGTAAATAGTGAAAATACCCTGGAGCACGCAAGTAGCACTGAAACAGCCTCCAATGAAGGCACCAACATTCAAGGTAAGACTGATTCAGAGTGCTAAAACAATTCGATCAAGTACTCGTGCATACTGAAATATTTGCTGTCATAGAAAATTAATGTTTTCACAGCTTTTGGAACCACCAGTGATGAGCTCACAAGTATTAAAATGCCGCAAAAAATCAAAAAAAGAGGACGCCCTAAAGGCAGCAATTTAACAACCATTGGACTTCCTAAAAGGAAGGAAGCAAATATCATACCATTTTTAAACATGCCATTCCAAAACAAACAAAAAAAAATTTTGAGCTGGTTTGTTGGTGAGGAAGTTGCGGCCTTGGGTTTGGATGGATCTATCTATATTGAAGAAGAGTCGATTGAAACCAGATCGGAAATCATTCCTCATTCGGTTCTACATGAAAATGTAGATATTAATTTAGTTCGGTAAGAATAAATACCAAAATGATTGTAAGACAATTTAATGATAACAATTATTTAATATTTCAGTAACTTCTTCTCTGATGCTGCCTGACAAGTTGTCCAAAATGTAATCATAAAGAAAAGGCAGCAAAACGAATGGCTGTGTGTTATGTGCAATTTAGAAATTACGAGAGATCAATCTGATTGCATTATCTGTGCTTTATGCCTTCTCTGGAGGCACGTTAAATGTACGACTTTAAAGAAAATACCGAAATATTCAAATAAATGGATTTGTTCGGAATGTAAGGCGTAAACAAAACCATAGTATAGTGTGGAACAAAATGATTATCATCTAGTTAGCTCGGGAATTTTTTCACATGTAAATTTTCCTGCATCGCTCTACTCTTTGAAGTAGCCACGTAGTTCTGTCAATAAATGTCATCAATCAAATTGATAATTATTACAATTTAATGTAATGTAAAGATAACTAGATGAAGATCATTTTGTTCCACACTGTAGTTTTGTCCTGGCGATCTATAATTTTTTGTTTGTTTGTTAATGATTTCTTTTGTGTTCAAAGTTTATTTTCGAATTGTTTACACATACTGTTTTATGCTCAGAGTTTATTAAATATATTTTTCTAGTTTTAGAATTAAGATATTTACCCTTTTTGAATAAACATTATACTCCAACTACATATATACAACTGTTGTTAATGTTATTACCTCTACCTTGAACATTTGAACTTCCTTCGGCCGGGATTGTCCATCTCGTCTATCCAATTTTTACCCTTGTGAGGTGATGTCACGATTTCTTTACTCGCTTTCTCTCAATTGAAACGACAGAAACAGAAAAATACAAAAAAAGCGGTACCTACGTTTATTTATTGTTGGTTACTTTGTGGTTATTTTATGCTCCTGCCAATTTGACAATTTTTAATTTCTTTCACTTATTACATACATAACCTTTCGAAGCAATTGTCAAGAAATTTGAAACATTATTATGTAGTTATTATTTATGATCAATTTAAATTTGTTTCTGATCCTAGCTCAAACATACGCAAATGGGTAAAAATTGGACTCTAGAATCTAGATGCATGTATTACGTTCCCAGCCGGGATTTCAATAATCCCGGTCATCAGTGACGTCACTTGCATGATGTCAGAACAAAACCGGGATTCGTATGAATACCGGAGCCGGGAGGCTAGTCACAGCGTAAAAAAATAACTGACATTAAATCAATCTTTATGTAAATACAGGGTGTTATTGAAAGTTGTACATATTTTAACCACGAGCTACTGGCTTCATGTAGAACTCGGAAAAAATATCTAAAAAATTCTATGTCAAAAAATAAAATGACATTTATTTTTTGAGCTACAATTTTTTTTTATTGATTTTAGTCTTCTACGTTGTCAAACAAGCTCGTTAAGTTAAGTTAAGTTAAGTATCCCAAGCCAAGCCAAGCCCTATTTGCATATCGGCTTCTTTGTAAAGGTATTTGATCGTTCAACAATAAGGCAATAAACAATATTACTTTGCGGTTCTTGAACGACTATAAATATATCGTCACAATTGATATTGAAAAATACTTACAGAATCAGACCCATAGCCATTTGAAAAATATTCCTTTAAAAGTTCAACAATTCGCTTTCTTCCGAAATTTGCTTTTTTCTTACAATCCTCGATAAATTCGGTCATTTTCAATAATAGATCGTTCCGAACGTGTTGATTTTCGACTGCAAATTTCAAAGGGTATTCGGCGTTGTCTACATCGATCTTATCCAGATCTATTCCACCTTTTAGAAATAATTCTACAGCAAAACAATTGCCATGGTAAACAGCGTAGTGAAGAAACGTTACGTAGTCAGCAGAGATTAACTGATCGTGTGCTCTAGCATCGAACAGCATATTCACCACGCGATGTGATTCAGTAGATGTTACAGCATAATCTAGAGCAGTTTTTTGGTTGTTATCTCTTTTGTTGGCGTCAACACGGTGACTTAACAACAACTGAATCACCTCAACATCAGGGGAGTGTACTTTTTCAAAAGCCGCATGTAATACAGTCTTTCCAGAATCACAAACAGCTTCAACGTCAGCACCGTGTTCAATTAGTACCTTTATACAATTGTAGTTTCTCTGGAAAGCGGCATAGTGAAGTACACTTCGGTTTGCCGAATCTTTAGCGTTTACACTGGCATTGTTTTTTATTAAAAACGATATTATTTTTGCTTTTGAAGTGTCAGAAAAAATCCTGTCCTCCGAATTTACTCTTTTATAGTTGTTTGTGCTATTAACGTCTCCCCCGGACCAGCCGGATGTTTTTTTAAATATATCATAGTAGCAAGTATAATGTAACGCAGTACGTCCACCATAGTCTTTACCATTCACATCTACGTCTTTACTGATCAGCAACCTGATCATTTCTTCATTTGATTTGCCTTTTGCCAATATCGTATGTAATAAGTTAATTTCCTCTTTAGTGACAACTTTTACGTCAAGATTACGATCAAGTAACATTTTCAAAGCATCGGTATGTCCTTGTCTGCAACAAAGATGTAATGGAGTTTTTCCAGTGTAATCTGTGGCTTTCGTATCTATCCCTTCATTTATCAAAATTTGTACTATTGTCATATTTACTTCAGAATTTTTCAGAGCAAAATGTAATGCATTCCGTCCAACATGATCAGTCAAATTGATATTCGCTCCCCGTTTCAGTAAGAATTTAACGATCAGATCGTTATCAAGTTCAGAAGCCAGATGCAAAGCGGTTGTTTTACAGCCACATTGTGCATTTACATCCAAACCGCATTCTATTAACGTTGTCATCACATTTATGGTTTCCTCCAGTAAGGTTTGTTCATATTTGTTATTCGTTTTAATTCCCATAATTGCCACGTGTAACAATGTCAAATCGCATCTTCCAATTTTCACGGACAAAGCTTCCGAGTCTTTTCTAATGGAAGCACGTAATAAATTTGCATAACCCATCTGTAACGAATAACATACAAGTGTGTCGATGTCATAGTGTTCGAATAAACTTTCAAGGTTTAACGAGTCTCCAAATTTTTCTAAAAATTTTTCTACTGCGAATAAGTTGTGGTGTCGAATGGCGTGGTCAAGATAATTCGATTGAAAGACGTCGTCGTTTAGCAATACATTACGGTGTAACAACATTTTGAATATTTCTCTGTACTGTGTAGAGACACCTTCAATGTTATTTTCAGCAAATTCTTTATATGAAATAAATTTCACTGGGTGAAGGGACCACCAATTGTTTTCAATTAACGATAAAGGAAGATGTTCGACGCCGTAAGAGCACAACAACTGAAGTGGACTTCGACCACCTTCATCTTTCACTTCACTCTTGTCCAAATGATTTTTAACTAAATCAGTATGTCTATAGATTACGGCCAAGTGAACTGCACTATTTTCTGCCAACATAATATCGAATATGAATTTAAGATTTTGATTTTTTTCGGTAAACAAGTCATTTTGCAATTGCGAAATTTTGTCCAGATTTTTTTTTAACCACTCACAAGCAAAATACTCTGCGTAAGTCTGGTGGTTAAAGATGACTTGATTATCGTCGGTCACTCTACAGACTATTTGAAACTGATCTCCAGTTTTTAATCTTTCCAAGAACTTTTGACTCTTTTTCAAATTGATCTTTAACTTGTCGAAAGTTGTGGTGTCCAGACAAGACTTCAGTGCTGGCAATTCGTATTGTTCCAAATACAGATCAAAGTAATAGTCGAACAGGTCCACTTGTTCCTGCACTCCCAATTTTCGATGTTGATGCATTTTCTTTCCATGCAAAAATATTTTATACATTTTGGGCAACACAAAAATTTCTTGGTCAGGTGCTTTCCATAATTCTTTATTGTCGCGAAAGTTTCTTGTAATCATGAATAACTGTAAAGGGATTCCTAACAAGTGTCGACTGTTAACGATATCCACGCTTGCGTATATTTTATTGGTAATTTGTTCAATTTCATTTTTTTCGTAAATTTTCTCTAGACGGTCATGGATATATGCCTTCTGCTGATCTACTGTCAGCTCTTCAATTTTAATAGGAAATATGTTTAGGCTTCGCGACACTGTTTGTTCCAAATTTTCACGTGAAGTTATCCACACGCGATGACCCAATAAAGAGATGTATTTAATAAAATCCAAAGCGATCTGAAGACAGTCACTATCTATTTCGTCCAATCCGTCGAAAAAAAAGTACATTCTTTTATTTTGTAAAAACTTTGAACGAATCTTAACGACTAATGGATCTTTCTCATCTTGAAGAAAATGCTGCAATATTTCATCGTACCCACGTTCATTTTTAAAAACTGCTTTGTAATTGATCAAATCTATGTGGACACTCCAATAACTGGCGGGGCAGATACTGCTCAAGTAAGACATGAGCGTGCTTTTACCCATTCCAGGTGGTGAACAAATGACATTCAGAGGATTGTCGAGATATGTGAAAATTTTCTTTTCATCGATAAGTGCTCCTTTAGATTTCATTGTTTTCAACGAAAATATGTCTTCTTTACTTATAACTGAAATGCAACTTTTGTTGTCGAAAACTTGAAGTAAATGCACGTTCCTGTCGATCTTTTCACAAATGTCATTGAATCTAACCTGGGGCCAATTATTACTCGTCAACAAGACATCAAATTTTTTTCTCCCTTCCCGTTTCAAGTAGTCATCAAGCTCCATAGCGTGCAGACCCAGCTGTCGAATTGCTTTCTTGCAAGATTGAGAAACGTTACAAATAATTAGGAGAGAACCTGTTTCCTTACAAAACTCTGACAATTTCATTATGTCTAAACTAATTGTAGAAACACTTCTGGGAATGTAATTTTCAAATGCATACTCCTGCCTTCTCCCGATTTTCATAACTTCTTGTGTCATTTTAATAAGTTCTGTAGTTTCAATAGTTCTGCAAAAATTTTGATCAAATTCGAGTAAATCTTTCAAACAAATTGATGATCGACATTGAAGAGAAATCTCAAAACGATTAACAATATCGTTGTAAACATCTTGTTTTCGTAAATCAGAAAGATTTTGGAAAATTTTCCACCCCGAAAAATCTTCTCTTTTTGCGTTTGCCAATAATACCACTTTTTTCTTTTGAACTCTCTCGAGCAGTTTGATAGCGTGTTTAACTTGTTCTTCATTCCCTTCTTCCGCTTTCACGATTAAGGGAATTTTGTCTAAATGCCACAATACTTTACTTCTTTCTGTAGCAGCTAAATCCTCAGTTCCATTAGGACGCAATCCATACTTGAGCGAAGTGAAACTGATTTCATCGTCACTTGCTGTCTCGTTCCAAATGTTAGCGATAACCTCTTCATTCGTATCTCTAACAATCGTCATGTCAAATTTCATAATTGCTTCTCGAAGAAGTTTTGATTTTTCGGTGCACTTTTTGTCCGATATGGTTTGCATAAAAGGCGTAAGTGTTAACTCAGCCAATTTTGCTACCACGTCATATTTAGTCAGGATAAAGTTACCAGAATACCACGTTCCCATAAACTGGATAAAACTTGAAGAGTAAGTAGCGTCGGTGATTTCACATTTTTCTCTCAACATTGCGTTGATTAATGATTGTGCTCCTCTCGTGTCAGTCTGATCGGCAAAGAAATAAAAAAATTTCAGACAATTATTAAGATCTTTATCTTTAACACTATTCTGTTCTAAATTAAACTGAAAAACGTTTGTTCCCTTCTCCTGAGCTTGAGGTTTAGAACTAGTTTCTGGTTTGTTCTTTTCCTTTCTCTTTCTTTTTTGATTCCTAGTATTTTCTTTTTTGCTCCATAGCAGAAGTTTCTTAGGATCCAAGTTTTGCAGTTTCCTCACAACAACCTTTTCGTTTTTCTCATCTTCATTTTTCTTGTCTTCGTTTTTCCAGTTTTCAATTTGAAGACAAATTTCTGAATCATTCTCAATACTTGTCGGGGAATTCGTGTATAAAATATAACTTACATTTTCAGTGATTTCCAATTTTGAAATAGATTCTATATACTGCAGCAAGCTGAAGTCGCCACTTTTCGCCGCAAGCTTCTTGTCCGTAATAGGTTTCATACTCTCACAATGTTTCAGTTGCAGAAAAAACATTTGGGATTGTCCTTCCTTAAAAGTCACTTTTAACACCACGTCATCGAAGTTTCCACAATTCTCACTATTGGTTTTCATCTTGAAATCTTCCACAATATCACTTGTGCTGAATTCCAAAGCTAATAGAGCGCACATCAGTTTTTCATACTCGTTGCCGAGATTTCTGGTTCCACGTCTTTTTGGGTAAGTATCAAAGTGGAGCGGACTTGAAGGATCAAAGGACTTCTTCTTAGTTGCAAACTGAAGATTAAATGAAAACGACACAATTTTTAAATAAGTTACACAATTATACAGGTGTCCCAAAAATGGCGCACTAACGGTGCACTACGGTGAAGAAGAGATTAGCGTAAACGTCAGAAAAATGTTAAAAAAATTCTATTGGACTTATTTTTTGCTGATTTGGGGATCTTTGAAAGTGGCACTTAACACGTCAATTATTTCGAAATACAGGGCCATTAGAAATGATTGTAGGTACCATCGCAGTTGGCGTTGAAAACCCACAAAAATTTTGGATACGCCGCCAGCCTCGCAACGTTAGACAAACTATAGTAGAGAGATTTCGACTACCTCCAGTATCGCCACCTATCGGAGATACTAGTCTCACTCATGTTATGAGGCTTGCGGCACATTCAACTACGTCACCAACGCCTACTGCGATGGGACAATCATTTATAATGACTCTGTATATGAGTAAACTGTCATGAAATCTACCTCGAATCACCGTGCGATCGAAAATAAAAAAATCGAGAAGGCCGTGATTAATATGCTTCAGTTGGCAACACGTAAAAATTTAATTCAAATGTCATCAGATGTCATTACAATAGTAAGTGTCATTATTAATTATTGACTATTAAAATTTGCTATTACAATATGTTCACTTTAGAGCGAAAATTTTTCATTGTACAGTGTTACTTCAGAACTTGAGAACGGCGAATGGTTCTATTCGACACCTCGAATTTTTGAGAAATTTGAACAAAAGTTTCTGGACTTTGAAGACACTTAACCAACAATTTGCCCAGAAAGTCTACAAATGCGTAAACATGTTTTTGGAAACAGGTAGTGTTCTGCGCAAAAAAGGTAGTGGGTGACCGACAAGACGACAAAAAGAACAGCTGAAAATATTGAAGAGGTTGAACAAAGAATAGACCTTTACAAATAAGAATCTTCTTTGTCGCACAGTGACGTCACTGTGAGACAACAAAGATGGTGATAGCGACTGGATACTGAATAAGAACATTCTTATTTGTAAAGGTCTATTGCAGAGACCCCAAATAAATCCATCCGGAGATTAACCCAAGAAACTAACCTTTTGGTACCTAATCATTTGGTATAGTTCAGCTTATGATTAAAAAAGATTTGCACTTTTATCTCTATCGTGTGTTTGTTGTGCATGAAATTAAACCCCTATACATTAAGAACTCCCACAACATAACCTGAATTTATAAACAAGCTGCGTGCTCACCGCAGGAGTTTTAAATCTCACTGTCTCATTGCACTATAATATGTATATAGTTGAGGAAATTCTTTTACAACCGACAGGTCACACATAATTGACACTTTTATGAAAATCAAGATTTGAACGTTCTCAAAATTACTAACCCAACTGTTAAGACTGACATCTCATAATTAATCTTAACGAATTGGCCGTTGAAATTTTTGGTCACAGCCAACTCTAATTTTTTTTTCGATCTCACGGTATTATTACAAATTACAAGATCACTCACTACCAGTATCTAATCCTGCGTAATAGAGAATTTATAAGCTATGGAAATCGTAAAAATTATCTTAAATCCACTACGGCAACATTGCCAGGTAATAATGTACAAGTACCGTGCGATCATTTAAATTATAAATTAGAGCGGGCTGTAAATTTTAAATAAGGTTGGCATTATTAACTGTTGTCAATTTGATTTAAAATTTGAATTGTCAAAGTGACGTTTCAAAATTTTTTATTTCGAACAGAACATTTTTCTTACTGAGAATTATTTTAAAAACGCTGAACAACAAGAGAATGGCGAATGGAAGTATTCTGTAGAGCACTGCGTTAATGGTTTTCAAAACACATTCCCTAATTTTCCTGTAGATTACCAAAAATTGGTTCAACAAATTTATAAATGTGTGGCGAAATTTCGTAATGTTGGGACTGTTGGTCAAAAAGCAGGTAGCGGAGCGCCAAAAAAGACAGACCCATTACTTATTAGTTTTCACAGTCATAATCAGGGACCTCCAGTTATTAATTACTGTCATCTTATTAATGTTTTTGTTTTTTAGACTTTTCCCACTGAAACTCCGGTTGAAATTACTGTACCACAAAATCCTGTAGTGTCTTTCATCATTCCAACTGTTCCAATCACATCCAAATCAATTCAAGTAGTTCTCGAATACCTGACACGATGCATTTTGATGATCTAACGCTATCCTCACCTCAAGACATTGTTGATGCATTTTCCTCTTTTTTCAATCAAGTATATTTAGCATCCGACCCTGAATATACGAAGAGAGTTGTTGACACTAATTTTCATAATATTATTTCAATTACACAAATTTTCGAAGAGGAAATAATATCTTCACTAAAATCTTTTAAAACCTCCATGACTGCTGGGCTTGACGGGATTCCAAGTTTCCTTCTTCGGGATTGTGCTCAAATATTTGTAACACCACTGTTTTCGATATTCAACCTCATAATTAAATCTTCAACTTTTCCCACAGTTTGGAAGCAAGCACGGGTGTCACCGATTTTTAAAAAAGGAGATTGGTCAAACATCGAACACTTTAGACCCATTTCTATAATATGTAATTTTTCAAAGATCTTAGAATCTATATTATATAAACGCATTTATGCAGACGTAAAGAACTATATTTCACCTCATCAACACGGATTTGTAGAAAGAAGATCAACACTCACCAACCTCGCTTATTTTTCGCAATACGTTTCAGAGGCAATTGACTCTAAATATCAAGTGGACGTTCTATATACAGATTTTCAGAAAGCGTTTGACCAAATCGATCATTTCATTCTACTCAGAAAACTTGAACTGTTTGGTTTTGATAATTCTTTACTTGCCTTATTTCGGTCATATCTGCTAGATAGGCGCCACTATGTTATCTACCAAAACTTTGTATCCAAGTCCTTTACACCGACCTCAGGCGTTCCGCAAGGCTCAAACCTTGGACCTCTTCTATTCCTACTTTTCATAAACGATATGGTCAATGTTATTACCTGTGAAAAGTTGCTTTTCGCTGATGATCTTAAATTGTTTATTAGAATCGAATCTGATAGTGGTTTTAATCTACTACAAAATAACTTAGACGCGGTTGTTGAATGGTCATCTCGAAATCGGCTCTCTTTGAATACTGCTAAATGTTTTGTATCCTCATATTCCCGGATTCGTTCTGTCAAGGAACATACCTATACATATAATTGACCAACATCGTTTAGAACGAGTCTGCAAATTCAAAGATTTCGGTGTCACTTTCGATACGGAATTAAATTTTAACGATCATCTTAACAATATTGTTAGCAAAGCTCTAAAAACGTATGGATTTGTATTTAGAAATTGTAAAGACTTCAGCAATCCAAAAACTCTATTGCTACTGTACACGTCATTGATTAGATCTCAACTGGAATATTGTTCACTTATATGGTATCCGATATATATCACAAATATAAATGAACTCGAGAAAGTCCAACGAAAATTTTTGAAGTTTTTAAGTTTTCAACTTGACGGTGTTTACCCTATAAGAAATTATGATAACAACATGTTATTAGGTAGGTTTAAGCTTAAGTCTTTGTATACTCGCAGAGTCAATGCTGTTGTATCATTTCTGTATAAGCTTGTACATCACAAAATTGATTGTTCATTTCTTTTAAGCAAAATTAGTTTTCATGTTCCTCGCACGAATAGTCGAAACTACACTACGTTTTATACTCGTATTCCTAGCTACAGAACAAATGTGTTGCTTAAGTCGCCGATTATTTTAATGTGTAACAACTTTAATCAGTTCGCTACAAGGTGTGACATTCACTTTGACTCTTTGAAAACAATTCTTGACGCTGTAAAATACCGACTGTTGTCTTCAAAGAGTTTTATCATTATTATGACTTACATATCAGCTTGTAATCTAGTTGTATGTACCGTGCTCTCAGCACATTACTTCCTGTAATTGGGTGCCACCAAATGGTTGAGATAATGGGCCCTCATTTGC
This sequence comes from Tenebrio molitor, assembly GCF_963966145.1. Lineage (NCBI taxonomy): Eukaryota > Metazoa > Arthropoda > Insecta > Coleoptera > Tenebrionidae > Tenebrio > Tenebrio molitor. Next base: position 18,214,635 of record NC_091053.1, on the reverse strand, counting down.
TAGAAAATCCAATACTTTCATCTTGTCTGGAACATAAAAATGAGATTTGCGAGCTGATAATAACTGCAACGCTGAAACCAGTTCTAGATAATACATATTTGTCAAGAAAAAACAGATTTATCAAAGAAGAAATGTGCAATCCAGAACAAACTACTTTGCAGAAAAATATTAAAGTTATAAATTGTTCTAACCTACCTTGTATTATGATTTCATGTTTTTTTGCAATTCTAATTTATTAGTATTTTGCTAGTCCCGAATGTATCCAAAATAAGCTCGGATTTTGGATATTTTATAGTATTCATGTTTTAATTGATGTTTTAAGCACTTCACCTCAAAGTAAAAAGTGGAAAAAGTGTAAATTGACTGCGTTCAAAATCGGTAGATGGAGCGCAAAAAGGTTCTGCCGCCCGAAATGTCACAGAAACAAAGTTTATATGGAAAAATCGAAAGTTGAAACGTCCTTATAAGCGTAGCTTTTTGATTCAGATGCCCTTGGTATAACCATTGTTAACTTAGGAACTAGCCAAAGGAAAAAAAATGACAACGAAATTTAACTCTGCTCTTCAAACATCTTAACCACGTAAGAGATTGGGCGCCGTTTTTGAGACACTGTAGGTATATTTATTAGTAACTAAAGGCTGTATGACACGATGCTAAATTTTGTAGAAAATTTGTTAGAAAATGAGAGAGGACCAATGAACGATCAGGATCTGACAAAGACAGACTATGATCCTGATCGTTCATTGGTCCGATCGAGGGTCTCTCTCATTTTCTAACAAATTTTCTGTAATAATATCACAAGAGAGTGAGAATAAATTGAAAATAATTCGACAGATTTTCGAAAACTTGTTGCCAGGCAATAGACACGAGAGCCCGGAGGGCTCGAGTGGCTATTGCCATCTGGCAACAAGTTTGAGAAAGAATCTGGCGAATTATTTTCTACTTATTCTCACTCTCGAGGGGTATTCGTAGGATTATTTTTTCATGAGTACAAAATCAAAAATACAAAAAAAAATTATATTATCGCACTGAATTGTTCTTCGTTCATGTTCAGCAATTGATGACACTTACTGTCGAATTGAAAAATACGTTGTCACTATTTAAAACAAAATACGAACTATAATTATTCTCACTTGGATAATGTACTTAGATTATTCTCACTATAATAATGATACGATTGAACAGATTTGAACATGTGATCAAAAATGCTGATGAACTATTGGAAGTTATAAACATGAAAAAATAATTTACAAAATTTAGCATCGTGTCAAACAAGCTTTACATGGAAACGTAATTATTCATCAATCTCTTTTAAATAGCATATTCACAACAAAATTGTATATTTTAATGAAGAAAATAAACAACGATAACACTAAACAATATCGAAATGCGTAACTCAAGGTTCATTTTTAAGCTTTTAATGATTTTTATTTTTAAATTTTCATCAGGGTTGCAGATAAAAACACATAAAACGAGCATTTGGAGAAAGTTATGAAAAATACGAAACATGAGCAATAAGAATAATAAAAGTTCTAACGAAGTGGAGCAACACTGTGACAACAAAGAGAAGCTGAAGGTGGACGATCAAATTGAGTTGCAGAAAAGATGTACCGAACAAGATTCCCCCTGCAGTAGTACAAATTATGAGCATAACAAGGAAGCTCAAAACTTACAGAAGAAAACTGCTAGTCATAAAAAGCAGAAAGGAGTTTCTATGGTAAGAAGCATTTAAAAATCATGTTATCTTAAAATTTGGGTGAATATTCTAATAGTAATTTACACACAGGTTGATCTTTCGCTTGTAACATGTAAAGATTGTCGATTTTATCTGCAAGCACTATAACCGTTTTCACCCACCATCACAAAATAAAAGTCCTCGAATAAATCTTGCAAAATTAATCTGCCACATGCAAAACCGCATGTTGATGCGCGAGTAATCAGGGATTTATGCATGGATCAAACCAGATCTGTGGAATTTCGACTTGACGAAAGTTTCGTACCCCAAGTCCTCTGTTTTTTAGTTTTAATAAGTGTTAAATGTTAAAAAAAATGTAGGATAATGTTCAGCAATAAGAAAAAGCTTGCTGTTGTGTGTGGAATAATAACTATAATACATATACATAATACCTATAATTTGCAATTGCTACAAAACATTTCTTTCTACACCACTTCTGATAAACTGTTCAATTTTCTTATGTCAAAAACTTCATTTTCTTAAATGGCAACTACCATTTCTGATACTAAATATAAATGTAAAATTTAATTTAAAGCCACTTTTATTAATATTATGTATGTCTATTTCCAGCCGTTTTGACGTAATTTCTATTTTTTGAAAATAGCACTTGTTTTATTTGAATTTTTATTCAAATACCGCATTGAAATAAATAGTAGATATGTAACAACAAAATAATTAAATAAAAAACAGAATGTGTCGTAAAGACGCACGATAGAAGTGAAACTTTTGTATTACAGAGGAACATTGTAATTATCCATCAGTCACTTTTAAATAGCATATTCACAACAAAATTGTATATTTTAATGAAGAAAATAAATTATAAACAACGATAACACTAAACAATATCGAAATGCGTAACTCATTGTTCATTTTTAAGCCTCCAAATTAATGAGAGGACATTATCGATAAATGCCGTGAGTGTGACAAAGACAGAAGTATACACAATTTTAAGGGATGTTTGTATCGTGTCAAACAGATTAACTTACATTTAAGTGAGATGGAAAAATTGGCGCAACCGTTGTATAGTCAGAATTCCTTAGGAAGTTACAAGCACTATACGAGACAGTGCTCCCACTCGACCTGATAGACGATAGTGTTTACCCCCACCACTTTTCGTCACACAAAAAGGTTGCCGATCAGAATTTCAAGACCCTCCCATAAAAAGTTTCACTTCAATAAACAAATCAACAAAAATAGTAGTTTATTTAACGAGTTGAATACAGTTTTTTTGTTCGACAAGCCTCTTAAAGGCTCCAAATCGCTTAAAATCTTTAAAATTAGCTTGACGTTTTGTTTTGATAAGTTGTAACATTTATCAAAATCCGTTCACGCAGGAGAAAATTCTCAAATTCTGACAACGTCGAACAAAAAAATATTTTTTTTTACCGTAAAAACTGAAAAATAGTATACACGGTGGAAACTTTAACTGGAATAAAATTCATAACTTGGAAATAGGCGATTTTTGTAAAAAATACCGAAACAGATCAATTTTTATTTTTAGTTGCCCACATTTTGACGCATATGGTTTTTGCATATCTGCTCCCGGAAGTACTCAACCACCCCCAACTTTTTTTTTCAAACGTAAGGGTATATCAAGTGACACCTCGTTTGAAAGGCCAATTTGTAAGGAATACAACGCACTATTTGTTTCTTGAATATTTTCAAAGCCTACGTGCTAAAAAGTAAAAACCAATTCTATAAGTTCAACACTATTTAATGCAACAAATGTTAAAAATGGGCACCGTTTCTGCATCCCTTAGGTTTTGTAACATTTCCGGTGTGATTTGGCTAATTTTATGGGTCATGCCTAATATTCTCAATATTCGGAACACTGTTTCTTTTGATTCCAATGTTTTAAAAACTTTTTACAATGCTTTTATTCGTAGCAAGTTAGAGTATTGTTTCATTGTATGGAGTCCAACCTACCAAAAATACATTCATATGCTTGAAACTGTTCAGAGAAAATTTCTTAAAACATTGTATTATCGTCGTTATCATGAGTATTTGGCCCATGGATATTGTTATAATAATTTATTAAATGAGTTTGATTATATATCAATAAATGATCGCCGTACACTAGGTCAAATTATTTTTGTTTGTAAAATTATAAACAATTCTATATCGGATGAAAATTTACTTTCATCTTTGAACTTTAATGTTCCTAGACTCAACAGCAGGAGTACGTTAACTTTTTATAGTCCTACAGAAACTCTAGTGGAATTCGGCTTTGGTTGTAAATTTATGCTTGTCACTTGAAAAATAGAATTTTAAGCTGCAGCAATAATTCTACTGATAAATGCTAATGAGGGTTGTCAGTTTGGGGTTTGCAATGTTAGCATCAGGCAGGGATGTTACAGGCGGTGTTGGTAATTTCGCCACCAAGCATCATTACGAGATTAAGATACAGGTAAATTCGCCACCACCGTTTAATGGCATGCTAAGCCTACCGGTAATTTCGCCACTGTACTTCCCGGAATTAATCTACATTCTACACCTACCTGCCCATACGGACGGAGCCAGTGGACGGCCGACATAAATATTTCTGTATCTGAGGGCCGGATTTCAAGTCATGGTCGCAAATAGGTTGTGCAGCGCAAATGTGTAGCTATCTTTATCCTACACATTAATTACCAATATGCGTCATCTTTCTCTCTTGCGACGTTACCATGACAACAACAAGTGCGACCGTCGCAAGTCAACTTGAAATCAGGCCCTGAGAGTCTGAGACAGGAAAACAAGTAAATGCATGTACCTATATGGAAAAACAATTTATTATTTAAGATTAATTCTTGAAAATAAAATTGTTATTTTTAAGAATTAATCTTTCCATTGTAATCTTATTATTATGTCGTTTTATCATATTATTTATAAATTTTTGTCTGTCTCTGACATGCTTATTATGAATTTTTGCTACCAAATGTAGACTTTGTATTTTCACATAAGTGTCTATTTGAAATTCTTTCAGTTTTTCTAAAAACACAAATAAAGTTGGGTCAGGTGTCAGGTAGTTACTTAAATCCACCCGTATTGGGTATGACCCTCAATAAAAATGTATTGAAAAATATTGGTGGCGAAATTACCGATGGGATTTTACTCAACGGGGATGCGCAAAAGATTAAGGTAATTACTGGTGGCGAGATTACCTGTCCCCGTTACAGGTAGTGGTAGTTGTATTTATGACAACATTTATTACTTGATAATAAAATCTTATTCTTCGGTTGTTGTTGTTATATTTACAACTAAAGCCGAATTCCACTAGAGTTTCTGTATGACTATACTTGCCATGTGTCAATACTCGTCACTGTGCTAATGGACCCCTCGTTGAAATGTGCCGCAAAGTGAATACCTATTGCTTTAATGTTGACATTTTTTGTTCCACATTAAAACAAATTAAAGATAATTAAGGTATTAGAAAATTTGGTCAGTTTTGGGCGTGAATGAGTAATTTCTTTCTTTAGTATTAGATTTTTGTTTTTTTTTCTCTCTTATTTCTTTTTTTTGTTAATTTGTTATTATTGTATTTCGACTGAGTTAATTATATTTTAGTTAATAATGTTATCCTGTAATTAGTAGTGTGTACCTACTGTTGGATAATAAATTAAAAATAAAAATTTATTTTTAAATTTTTATTAGTAGTGTGTACCTACTGTTGGATAATAAATTATTATAAAAAATAAATTTTTATTTATTTATTATTATTATTATTATGTTGTTACACAGTCTAGGACTGGTTTACAAATCTACGAGGGGCGTGATGACCAACTCAATAGACCGAGACCAATGTGACTTCCGAATCACGAGATAGAATATAGCCTTTTTTTTCCGTCCTGGGTCGGAATCGAACCCGCGACCCTCGCGTCCCTGAGCCGAAACGGACTCCATTAGGCTATATATATATTATTATTCGGTTTTGGGCACGAAGTTAGGCAAATCACACCGGAAATGTTACAAAACGTAAGGAATGCAGGTTACTATCGATCTGCAATTTGCCAACAAACAAACGGTGGCCATTTTGAACAATTTTTGCATTAAATAATGTTAAACTTACAAAAATTGGTTTTTATTTTTTAACACGTAGGCTTTGAAAATATCTAGGAACAAATAGTTCGTTGTATTCTTTGCGAAGTGGTCTTTCAAACGAGGTGTCACTTGACATATCCTTCTGTTTGAAAAAAAAAGTTGAGGGTAGTTGCGCACTTCCGGGAGCAGATATGCAAAAACCATATGCGTCAAAATGTGGGCAAGGAAAAATAAAAATCGACCCGTTTCGGGATTTTTTTATAAAAATTGCCTATTTCCAAGTTATGAATTTTATTCCAGTTAAAGTTTCCACCCTGTATACTATTTAAAAACACTATAGCCCGACATGCTATGATTTTTTTTGACATTATATTTTTTGACAGACCGCAGTTAGCTTTGTTTTTTTAAGTTGCACTGTAAATTTTTTTATCTTTATTCTGATAGATGTTTATCTTCTGAATACACAAACATTAAAATAAAAAATCAAAAATTTGTTTTTAATTAAAAAAATAAGTAGAATTTCCAAAAATCAAGTAACCATAACTTTACTATAGCAAATGTTCGAAATCACCTCCATTCTCTCTAAGGCACATTCGAATGGTTCAGGAGTTATAAATGTTTTAATGAACTCCTGCAACCCCCAATGACAGATATGTATTGATAAAAGAACGATCTAAACTCAAAATTTAACGTAGAATCTAAATTTGAAATCAAAATGGGGCCTTTCTATTTAAAAAACGAAGATGGCGTCGATTTCCGGTATTTCCGGAAGCGTCGCCATTTTGAAAATATTTTATTTGAAGTTAGACCAATCGATTGTAGTCGGCTGCCAATTTTCATATCAATACGATTTTGGGAAATCAGAAAGTTTCTAACGAACGCGCTACGTGAATCACCCTGTATAGGTATACAGGGTGATTCATCTTTTACCGCCGGTGGCAAAATTGACCTTAAAAATTATGATTTCACTTTCATATTTTGCAGACCTAATTTATTATCCATAAGGCACATAATATCAAAAAATGGAATTTATAAGTTAATTATGTCAAATTTTGGCATTTTCTCAATTATTAGTTATTTAATTTATTCAATCTTGTGGCATATGTCCACTCAAGTATTTTCACACAATTTTACCATGTTAAATCAATTTTCGCATATGGTATTATTGAAATAAACGCATTTTGATATTCAAATTTGTATTTGCTTCATGATTTACGACATAATGTCCCAATATCTTAACAACAAGGTCTTTATTGCCACAGCAGTGGGTCCTTTACAAATCCTATCGTAAATTCACCTAAGCAGGTCAGTTTTACAGGGTAGTCATTGTTAAGGAAAATTTACAACCCTAAAAGCCAACAACTACCAATAAAAGCAATTTTTCCATTAAAATCGATATAATTCAAAAACTATCAAAGATTTTTTGAAACGGGTTGCAGGTATTGATTTTATACGTCATTAGCCACATTCTGATGCAAAAATTTAAACATGAAGTTTTTTTAAAAACAGTTTTTTATAAATATCTGCTTAGAAGAAAAAAATTTTGAAATCAATTATACCGGCTGAAAATAAATTTTTCGACAAATCAAAACTGTAAATTTCATAATTTTTTCTTAATTCTTTTGCCACCGGCGGTAAAAGATGAATCACCCTGTATATCATTTCCCGGTTATGTATGTATCTAAGGGATATTGAGTTGTTTTGCATTCAATTTAACTCCCGTGTGTACTCACTTATTCACATCATTCTTTTTTTTTATGCGGAGCGGCAACCATAAATTTTACGTTCAGTTTTCACGCCTACTACGACTACAATCATTTAGAATAACCCTGTATTATTATTAATCTGTATTAGGGAATTCACTTCCGTGAATTTCGTGGGAACGGCACTTTCTAAACATTTCAATATTCACGAAACATACAGGTGTCCCATAAATGGTTTACTAACGGTGCACTACGGTGTAAAAGAGATTACCGTAAACGTCAGAAAAATGTAAAAAAAATTCTATTGGACTTATTCACTGATTTGGCGGTCTTTGAAAGTGGCACTCAACAGGTCAATTATTTCGAAATATATAGTGCGTTCGTAAACTTCGGAATAAATTCGATAAAACTGTAAGTATTAATTTCTGAGAAAAATCCTCGAAGAGGTCAACTTTGTTTTTAAAAAGTGCGTATTCCTCAGTACTGTACTTATGTTGACAGCGTGTCATCTTCTAATTATGACGTCATTAAGAATTTTTTGAAGTGAAAACTTCTTTAGGCGCACTACATCCATTTTATTCCCGGGCAGTGAATTAGTTTCATGCGACACGGTAAAATCGTAACGCAGATCAGCGCAAATCGTCCGCAGAACGACACGGTAAGCTAAAATCATGGGAGTCGAGATTTTTGCGGAGCGAGCGAAAAACAATCAACTGTGCGTCACTTGCCAGTTTTCAATTTTCAGTGATAATTGTGTTGTGACCTGACTGACCTCAGTGCAGACCTACAGGAGTAATTGTATATACAGACTGGTCCCGATATAACCTACCAGAAGAAATCCAGTAATAGGTGATGATGAGTAGAACTCGTACACAAAAAACGTTTCTAATAAAAGTCTTTTCGTTTTCGAGATAAAAATAGTCGAAAATCTGGTCCAAATTTGCTGTACGCTAATGAGTTAATCGGTTTTAAAAAGGTAATTCTGGTTACGCGGCTGCAATTTCTTTAGCAACGGTACCTGTAACACCTATGACATTTGTCAAGTTTAATTTTAAATTTGCGAATCCTTCAAAAAGTTATGAAATTCACAAAACAAGAATACGCCGATTTGCATTTACTCTATGGCGAAACACGTGGTAATTTAAGATCGGCAAGGCGACCATACGGCGAGCGTTTTCCTGAAGGAGTCCTTCCGTCCCGTTGTACTTTTGTGGAGCTACATGTGCATTTATGTTAATTTATGTGAGGTTGGTTCTGACTTATTCCAATACGATGGCGTCCCCGATCCTCCATTTAGGTAACCGCTCTGGATTTTAATTTTTGGGGCCATACGAAAGATTTGGTATACGAAGTTGAAATAAATACAAAAGGCCAACTCCAGAAACTTATTTATTACTTATTCATCTCAGTCAAATTTTGCTAGAGTGTACCTCTAAAAGCGGACGTATTTGCAGTTTCTATTGAAAAATACATATTTTTTATGTTTATTTAAAAACAGCATTGGATTTAAATAATATTAATTATTTATGCCTTGCTCCTTATTCCTCCAAGTCATCCACAATGATATATCTTTTATAGAATAGGTACATATTACTTAAAATCAGTAACGAGCATCATAGAAGTTTTCACTTCTGACATTACCTACTTTTTTCTCATTTTTTTGATAGGCCTTCGTACTAGGTAAACGATAAATGAAAAAAATTGATACCTTACATAACAACTTTTTTGAGAAAACGACAAATTTTAATTCAAAAATTTAATTTAATTTTTTTTGTAAAAATTTTAATTGACCTCAAACAAAAACAAACAAACATCTAAGGTTAACAGAAAAATTCAACGCAAATGCTCAAATTGCCTCCCGCCAACCATTTAGCAGACACTTTGTACACTGCACTCAATAATGTCAGAGCTTATTTGTTTCGTTTCAGTGAGAATTCTCTGCCGCAAATCTTCTAAATTGTTTGGTCTATTAAAATAAATCTTCGATGTTAACTAAACCCATAGAAAAAAAAATGTTTACCTTAAAAATTAAATTAAATTTTTTAGATAAAAATTGTCATTTTCTCAAAAAAATTGTTATGTAAGGTACCAATTTTTTTCACTCGTCATTTAGGTAGTACGAAGGTCTATCAGAAAGGGAAGAACAAAGTGGAGGTTGTCATTTAAAAAAATTATTGATGACGTCATAATTAGGAGATGACAAGCTGTCAACATAAGTAAAGTACTGAAGAATATGCATTTTTAAAATATAAAGTCGTCTCTTCGAGGATTTTTCTCAGAAATTAATACTTACAGTTTTATCGAATTTATTCCGAATTTACGAACGCACTGTATATATTAAATCGTCATGATAGGTAACTCTAATTGTACATATTATTACAAAGTACAAGATCACTCACTACCAATATCTAATTCTGCATAATGGAGTATTAAGCAGCTTTGGAAATCGAAAAAATTAATTTAAACCACTACGGTAACATGACAAGGTAATGATGTAGGAGTATATCTTTGTTTACATTGAATTACCGTTAATAATAATAATAACAATAATTGATTTTTTAGGCAGAATATAGCCTAAGGGAGTCCGTTTCGGCTCAGGGACGCGAGGGTCGCGGGTTCGATTCCGACCCAGGGCGGAAAAAAAAGGCTATATTCTATCTCGTGATTCGGAAGTCACGTTAAGCCATTGGTCCCGGTCTATTGAGTTGGTCATCACGCCCCTCATAGATTTGTAAACCAGTCCTAGACTGTGTAACAACATTTATAACAATAATTGATTTTTTTTGTCTCCATATTTTTTTCACGTACCTACATTTAAACATCCTCGATAAGGTAGTAAGCCAATTTTGAGAGACCCTGTATGTGTATTTTTAATGAAAATAAATGGAATTTATAAATCGAGCAGAAACAATTTGACGTTGTTAAGAGAAATCTAAATTTTGAAATCGAGGTGACTAATTTTTCGGAGATGGTAATAAAAATAAAATTTATAAATACCTTACATAACAATGTTTTCGAGTAAATGACAAATTTTACTTCAAAAATTTAATTTAATTTTTTATGTACTGTCGCGAGTAAAAAATTCTGGTCGTCAATGTCATTTCAAAATTTCGTTAGATTGTCACAAATTTAAAATCTCTGTCTGATTATGCCGATGTCAACAAAGTGTCAAAAACATGAGAAAAAAATGACAATTAAGGTCATACAACATGATGATAGGTTATGATATTTACGACCGTTTTACAATGGAGCATTTTCCATTGCGTTAAAGCATGATTTTGAAGACCAGTTTCTTTTGCTCGCACAGTAGGTACTTTTTTTTTTGTATGGGTTTATTTAAAATAGAGGGTTTATTTTAATACACCAAACAATTTAGAGGATTTACGGCAGAAAATTTGCGCTGAAATGGAACAAATAAGCCCTGACATTATTGAGCACAGTGTACTTACAATGTCGGTAAGTAACAAATGGTTGGCGGGGACAATTTCAAGATTTGCGTTAAATTTTATTGTTAAATTTAGATGTTTGTTTGTCTTTGTTTACGGTGAATTAAAATTTTTTACATAAAAATTAAATTGAATTTTTTAAGTGAAAAATGTAATTTTCACAAGAAAAATTGTTATGTAAGGTATCAATTTTTTCATACATCGTTTGGGTAGTAGGAAAGTCTATCAGAAAGAGAAGAAAAAAATGGGGGTTGTCATTTAAAAAAAAAATTGGTGATGACGTCATTGCGCAAAAACCATTGACGTCACTTAATAGTTATTTTTATATTAAGTGCGTGAAGAGAATGTTTTTTGTGCATGAAAAGGTGTTTTAAGCCGAGATGAAGGTCGAGGCAGTAATAGCTATTTACAATCGAGTGTGGGAAGTTACATTTTGCAGCGCGAAGTTTCATTTGAAGCACGACGCGCAGCGGAGTGTTTCATAAACTAAGCGCTGCAAAATGTTTCACACACAAGGTATGTATAATGCTTTTTGACCAACGTTTTTTAATTTAAAATGTTAAAAACAATGACTACTTTTCGAATTTTAATGGAACGCACCCAAGAATTGTCAAATGTAAGGCAGAACCGACAGATGGCGCTGCTATTTTCATTTCTTTTAGATTTTATTTTAAAAACTAATTGAATTCAAAATGTATACATATTGTTCTCCTGAAACTCAGCTTCATTAAGTTAAAATTGTGTATTTCTTCTACGTTTCTTAAAGGTTAAAAACAAGGATTATTTACTTCGCCGCATAGTATGTGGGAAAAATTCACCGTCGCACAGTCGCTGTAAAAACAAAGTTTCATGTGACGCGAACAGTGCGTGTTTGCAAAGTTTCCATCACAGGAGGACAAAAAAGCCTTTGAATCAGTGGCGGCTGGTCAGGGTAGGCAAGGTAGGCACCGCCTAACGTTCGAAATTTAGAAAAATTTTATTTTAATACTGTTACGTATATTGTATTAATTTTAATTCTCATTTTCATCGGATCTTTTTGTATCTTTTGTAATGAAGTGAGAAATAAGTCGTGCGCCATAGCCATCCATCTCACTGCACTGCTCAGCCTTTAGCGGGTCGGCGACAATCTGGAAGTTTTAAAATTTGTCTGTTTTATTTTCCACTACGACAATTACAAAGCGAAAATCTAAGCGCGAAAGCAGTGGTTGACGTGTTAAAATTCACAACAAAATAGAGGATTTCAGGCGATTTCTTCGTTCGCCTCCGCCGCTTTTCGTGAGCACACGTGAAAAATGTATCGTGCTCGGCTAATTTCAACTTTATGGCAAGTTTGCTTTAGTCAAGGTTGTTTCAGTGTTTAGCGGTAGTAGTTAAAACAGGTGATTTAGGTGATTCCTCAGAGGTCCTCAGGTGTTTTTCAGGTGTTGAATTGCTTTGGCAGGTTTTTCAGATCAGGTCAGGTTGGTATAATGGGTAGTATGAATAAGAATAAGCATTTGCTTATACTATATATTTGTCTTTTTCTATCTAATAGAGTCCATGTATTTCTATCTCTTACTAATACAAGTAAAAGCATTTGCTAATGGTTTATGCATATGACCCAATAAGTAGGTACTGTCTGTAAGTTTATAATAAAAGACAATAACAGGTTGACCGTTGGCTTTTCGGCGTTGGCGCCTAAACTAAATCAGGTTGATCTTTCAATATTACATACCTTACAGTATTTTTGATTTTTTGGAGAGGTAATTAATAGTTTCTCCCATTCTTATTTAATAAAATGGATGTATATAACGACATTATTTATGCAGTTTGATAGAAACGCCGTTTTCACGGCTTCTGTATCTTCAACGACCGACCGTATCAATGGAACGGAATTTTTCATGCCTCAAACGAATAAAAAATTATTCAAGGAACACAATGTGCCAATCTCGGTTAACATTCCTTGCGCTTTTGTTTATCGAAAAAGAATTTTTATTTCGACTTTATCAAAAGAATGATTTTTCTGATGAAATAATCCGAAGATTCGCTTTGTTAAAAGACAGACGAATCAATTTGATATATAAAACCTAACAGGGACAGCTGGTCCATGAGGTCATTTGGATAATGACCCCCCAAAAAATAAAGGTTTTAAATAAAGAGCTAACAGTAACATTGGGGTGATTTAAGCATCATTTTAATAAATAATTCTATAAAAAAATTGCCTGTGGCGCATTACTCGGGGGGCTACTGCCCCCCGAACCCCCGCTGTCAGCGGCTCGACATTCTAACCTATTTTGTTTTACTTTGCTGAGTACCCAGTCGCCTACCCAACACCAGATGCCACGAGCCGCCACTACTTTGAATGCACAAAAAACATCTTCACGCACGAAATATAAACAATATTTTTTCTATAATTGCTTTCAAAGCTTAATTTTAAAATTAAAATTTTTAAAGCAAATCTGACGTATATCAACCAATGACCATGTTGCTAAGTAACTAATAAAAAAACAGTGCGTGAAGTGAAAAACAGAAATAGGCATGTGCGTGAAATCGCATTTCACACACTGTTATGGGGGCCACACACACAGAGGGAAGAGTCAAGACTTGAATGCACACGCCACGGGGTACAGTTAAAACTCCGTGTGTGTGGAGAAGAATGTGGCACGCGCATTCAAGTCAGTTGGAATCAAGACTGTCTTGATTTTTGGCGTGCACATTCAATCCCGCGCGGGGATAACTTACTGTGTGTGGCCACAAGTCTCTGCAAGCTTCAGTTAAAATTCAGTGACCGCCGTATTTTGTCTGATTTACGAAATATGTCTCGTGAATGCAATGCAGGGGCACGCCACTGCTATCAGACAAATTTACTTTTTGGTCACCATCACAATGAACGTTTGCTGCACAATTGACGGGGAAGCAGTAGTGTGTATGTACTCACAGGTTTAAATTAGGACAAGCGTGTACACTTTTAACTGCACATTCTTCCCTCTGTGTGTGTGGCCGGCTTTATGTATTGTTTCTATAGTTACTACAGTACTAACAATGTAAAAAAAAATACACGTAAGAAAATGACCCACTTCAACTTCACACATGGATAACTATGCATGAATATTAATTTTTTGAATCAATTATAGAAAAACAAATTATGCGTCACAGAATGGCATTTTATGGAATAAAATCGAGCTGTCCGAGCGATTTTCTTAAATACATCACATACAGAGTGATCACAAAAAAACGCCCCAGCTTAAGTATATCTTTCTTATTTGAAGTGCAATTTCAACGAGCGGTACATCAAATTAAAGGGTTCTAAAAGTACTATAAACTGTATATAAAATATTGCCCTTAGCAATCCTACCTTCCAAGGGTCAATTTAATTTTTTTAAATGGCAACATCTAATTTTTTTGGTACAATTAGATTCATTATATTTTTCTGAGTACAAAAATATAGCACATTCTGTATATTGAAATGTTATTATAACATAAGAAATAAATAAATGTCAATTCCAAATTATCAGGAATAAGTAGAACTTTATTCGTAACAGGCCATGAATTACTTGTAGCCGTGAAATCTCAATACAAAATTTGATCGGACCAACAAATTTTGTATAACTTGCTCTTAAATATTGTAATTTCAAAGAGATGTATCTCCTTTATTACCAAATTTTACAGCTGAATTATAAATTACTTAACAATGTTACTTTTTCCAAGACCCCTTTAGGTAGTGGAACAACACCGAAGTAATTCTTTTTAGAGTAATGACCTAGCAAAATACGCTAAAATAACAGTGGCAACATTGACCTCAAAGGAGAATTGGTTTAGTTGATTGTGCATACCAACCAATGTTGCCAAATTTGCTTATTTTAAAATGTGTATAACTTAGAAAATAGACAAAGGAAAAAAAATTCACAACGAAATTGAACTCAACTCTTCAAATAGTTTAACCCCTCAAGAGATTGGGCGCCAGTTTTGAGACACCCTGTATACCTAACGCTATTATGAATTTTGTTTCATACTCTATGTTCACACTGCATAACTGAGAAGTGGTAACAAAGTCTTAAGTGCTCTATCTCGATTTTAACAGGCAGTTTCAAAAATTATAAAGTTATTCAACTGAACAATACAAGTAAATCACTTGGATGAAATTTTATTCAATAAAATTTTGTTAAATATGATAATTATGTAACTTCTTTCAAAATAGTGTAATTTGTAATTTTCTTTTAATCTTCAGTTTGCAACAAACAAGAAGTTCTTTGATTTTTCAAGTCAGCTCCGATTTGATACTTACAAAAAAAGATTTGGAACCACAGATATCGGCAAGGACTATGAAAAACTGATGTGCGCTCTATTCGCTTTAAAATTCAGCACAAGTGATATTGTGGCAGATTTCGAGATGAAAACCAACAGTGACGATTGTGGAGACTTTGACGACGTGGCGCTAAAAGTGACTTTTATGGATGGACAATCGCAAATATTTCTCTTGCAACTGAAACATTCTGAGAATATGAAAAATGTTAATGACGAAATGTTTGCAGCGGAAAATGGCGACTTCAGCTTACAGCAATATATGAGATCTATTTCAAAATTTGAAAACACTGAAAATGTCAGTTTTATTTTATACACAAATAAATCGACAAGTATCGGAAGTAAATCAACAATTGATATTAAAAATGAAGACAAGACATATGATAAGGTTGTTGTGACGGAACTGCAAGACTTGGATTCTGAGAAACTTCTGTTATGGAGCAAAAATGAAAATACTAAGAAAAAAAATAGAAAAAAAGAACGCCTTAAAGGAACAAACGTTTTTCAGTTTGAATTAAATCAGAATAGTGGATCAGTTGAAAGTCTTGATGATTATTTGAAACGTTTTTATTTCTTTGCCCATCAGACTGACGTGACAGGAGCAGAGTCGTTAATCAACGCAATGTTGAAAGAAAAGTGTGGAATCATCGATGCTACTTACTCTTCAAGTTTTATCCAGTTCATGGAAACGTGGTGGTCTGGTAACTTTATCCTGACCAAATATGACGTGGTAGCAAAATTGGCTGAGATAACGCTTACACCTTTTATACAAACGATATCGGACAGAAAGTGCAACGAAAAATCAAAACTTCTTAAAGAAGCAATTTTGAAATTTGACATGACGTTTGTTAGAGATACGCATGATGAAGTTGTCGCTAACATTTGGAACGAAACAGTAAGTGATGAGGAAATCTGTTTCACATCGCTGAAATATTCTGGATTGTGTGTTGAGGGGATTAAGGATTTATCTCCAAAGGAAAGTAGTAAAGTGTTGTGGCATTTAAACAAAGTTCCCTTGATTGTGAAAGCGGAAGAGTGTTGTCAAGAACAAGTTAAACACGCCATCAGGCTGCTCGAGATAATTAAAAAAAAAAAAGTAGTATTATTGGCAAATGCTACAAAAGAAGAGTTCCCGGGGTGGAATATTTTCCAAGATCTTTCGGATATACAAAATGAAGGTGTCTACACAGATATCACTAAACATTTTGCGGTGTCCCTTCAAGGTCGACCACCAATTTTTTTGGACCAGTTGCCTAACTTTGATCAAGAAAATGGCAGAATTATTGAAACAACAGAACTTATTAAAATGACCCAAGAAGTTATACAAATCGGGAGAAGGCAGGAGAATTCGTTTGAAGCTTATATTCCCAGAAGTGTTTCTACGGTTACTTTAGACATAAACAAAATTTCAAAGTTTTGTAAAAAAACAAGTTCTCTCCTGATCATTTGCAACGTTTCTCAACGGTGGAATGAAGCAATTCGACAGTTCGATTTGCACGCGATGGAGCTTGACCAATACTTGGAACTGGAAGATAGAAAGAAATGTGATGTTTTGCTGACGACTAATAAATGGCCTCAAATTCAATTCAATGACATTTGTAAAAAGACCGAGAGAAACGTGCATTTACTCCAAGTTTTCGACGACAAAAGTTGCATTTCAGTTATAAGTAAAAGAGACAGATTTTCGTTGAAAACAATGAAACCTAAAAGAGCACGTATCGATGAAATGGAAATTTTCACATATCTCGACCATCCTCTGAATGTCATTTGTTCACCACCCGGAATGGGAAAAAGCACGCTGGTGTCTCGCTTAACCAGCATCTGTCCGTCCAGTTACTGGAGTGTCCGTGTAAATTTGATCAATCACAAAACACTTTTTAAGAATGTATGTGCATACGATAAAATATTGCACCATTTTCTTGAAGAAGAGGAGGATTCATTAGTGGTTAAGATTCGTTCGATGCTTTTACAAAACAAAAGAATGTATTTTTTTCTCGACGGATTGGACGAAATAGATAGTGACTGTCTTCAGGACGCTTTGCATTTTATTAAGTACATCTCTTCGTTGGGTCATCGGGTGTGGATTACTTCACGTGAAAATTTGGAGCAAAAAGTGTCGCAAATCCTAAACATAGTTCCCATAAAAATTGAAGAGCTGACAGAAAAGCAGCAGAAAGCATACATCCAAGAGCGTCTTCAGGATTTGTACCAAGAAGATGAAGTCGAACATATTACCAATAAAATATACGCAGACGTGGATATCGTTAAGTGTCGACACTTGTTGGAAGTTCCTTTACATTTGTTCATGTTTACAGAAAATTTTCTCAACAATAAAAATTTGTGGAAAAAACCCGACCAAGAAATTTTTGTGTTGACCAAAATGTATAAAATATTTTTCCAAGGAAAGAAGAAACATCAACATCGAAAATTGGGAATGCACGAATACGAGAACCAACTCGGGTTTGACTTTGATCTGTATCTGGAACAATACGAATTGCCAGCACTGGTGTCTTGTCTTGATACCACGACTTTCGACAAGTTAAAGATAAATTTGGGAAGGAGTAAAAATTTCTTAGAAAAATTAAAAATTGGAGATCCGTTTGGAATAGTCAGTGGAGTGACCGATGATAATGAAGCCATATTCAACCAGACTTACGCAGAGTATTTTGCGTGTGAATGGCTAAAGAATAATCTGGATAAGGTTTCGCTGCTGCAAGATGACTTATTTACAAAAAAAAATCAAAATCTGAAGCTCATATTCGATATTATGTTGGCGGAAAATAGTGCACTTCACTTGGCTGTAATCTATAAACATGTTGATTTGGTTTTAAAGCATTTGGACAAAAGTGAAGCGAAAGATCAAGGTGGTCGAAGTCCACTTCATTTGTTGTGCACTTATGGCGTCGAACATCCTCTCTTGAAGAAAGAAGTAGACACATCGTCATCGTCTTACAAAAGTAAATGTGTTGCAAATATCATCGAAGGAGTCTCTACACAGTATGTACTAATATTCAAAATGTTGTCGCATTGTGATGTATTTCAAAAGGACGACGTCTTTCGATGGAACTGTCTTGACTACGCCATTCGACACCGCAACTTGTTCGCAGTAGAAAAATTTTTAGAAAGATTTGGAGACTCGATAAACCTTGAAAGTTTATTCGATCACTATGACACTGACACACTTGCATATTATTCGTCACAGATGGGTTATCCTAATTTATTACGTGCTGTCATTAGAAAAGACTCGGAAGCTTTATCCGTGAAAATTGGAACATGCGATTTGACATTATTACACGTGGCAATTATGGGAATTAAAACGAATAACAAATATGAACAAACCTTACTGGAGGAAACCATAAATGTAATGACAACGTTAATAGGATGCGGTTTGGATGTAAATGCACAATGTGGCTGTAAAACAACTGCTCTGCATCTGGCTTCTGAACTTGATAACGATCTGATCGTTAAATTCTTACTGAAACGAGGAGCGAATATCAATTTGACTGATCGTGTTGGAAGGAACGCACTACATTTTGCACTTAAAAATTCTAAAGTAAATATAAAAATAATACAACTCTTGATAGATGAAGGGATAAATACGAACGCCAAAGATGAAAATGGAGAAACTCCATCATATCTTTGTTGCAGACAAGGACATTCCGATGCTTTGAAAATGTTACTTGATCGTGATCTTCCCGCAAAAGTTGTCACTAAGAAGGAAACTAATTTATTACATACAACATTCACAAAAGGCAAATTAAATAAAGAAATGATCAGGTTGCTGATCAGTAAAAACGCAGATGTGAATGGTAAAGACGATGATGGGTGTACTCCCCTACATTATGCTTGCCAATACGATTTTGATCTATTAACAGCAACTGTTCAATCGGAGGAAGACGTTAATGCCACAAACATCTGTAAAAGAAATATTTTGGACCGCACGATTCTTTCCAATAGTTCAAAATCAAAAACAGTACATTTTTTAATAAAAAATGGTGCCAACGTAAACGCTAAAGATTCACAAAATCAGAGTGTACTGCATTATGCTGCTTTCCAAAGAAACTACAATTGTATAAAGGTGCTACTTGATCACGATGCTGACATTAATGCTGTCTGTGATTACGGGAAAACTGTGTTACATGCGGCTTTCGAAAAAGTACATTCCCCTGATCTTGAAGTGATTCAGTTGTTGTTAAGTCACGGTGTCGACGCCAACAAAAGAGATAACAACCAAAAGACTGCTCTAGATTATGCTGTAACATCTACTAAATCACATCGCGTGGTGAATATGCTGTTCGATGCTAGAGCACACGATCAGTTAATCTCTGCTGACTACGTAACGTTTCTTCACTACGCTGTTTACCATGGCAATTGTTTTGCTGTAGAATTATTTCTAGAAGGTAGAATAGATTTGGATAAGATCGATGTCAACAACGTCGAATACCCTTTGAAATTTGCAGTCGAAAATCAACACCTTCGCAGCGATCTATTATTGAAAATGACCAAGTTTATTCGAGATTGTAAGAAAAAAGGAATTTTGGAAAGAAAACTAATTGTTAAACTCTTAGAGGATTCTTTCTCAAAGGGTTATGGGTTCGATTCTGTAAGTATTTTTTTAATATCAATTGTGACAACAGGACAACCCAATTTTAAGTTTTGTTTTCATAATTGTTCATTAGTCCGTAATTATGAATAATTAGGTATAAATTTATTAAAAAAATAAATAGTTCGGCAGTTTTCAACGGTGAAAAAAATTTTTATAACCCAGCTCTACATTACAGGTGTCCCCAAAAAAAAAGTCGAGTCCATAGCTCCCTTATTTATCAGAGGATTTAAATTATCTATATACCAAATTAAATGGTTGTTAATAGGCTACAAAACGGTTTAATAAATTCACGTATAGCTCCAAGGGCTTCAAGACTAAATTGTCAAAATATTTTTTTTCAAATGGGCTACATATTTTTTTTAAATAATTCTGATAGAGATTTTAATTCTGAAAACAACAGTATCTCACAAGTATAACTTCACATAAAAAAAATAACACTAACTTTTGAAACAAATGACGAGCACCAAGCGAAAAGCTATCAAAATGCATTGCGTTACAATGTAATAACCAAATTAAGGTAGCTGGAAAAACAAATGACAAATAAAAACATGTGGGACTGCGCAGATATGCCGCCAATGTTTAGGGCAAAATGGAACATAGACGATAGTAGCGTTTTTTTTACATTTTCTTGTGTGAATTTTTGGTATTTAAGTATATACTTGTGATACACTGTTGTTTTCAGAATAAAAATCTCTATCAGAATTACTAGAAAAAATATGTAATCCTATTTGAAAAAAAAATACAGTTTACTCTTGAAGCCCATGGAGCTATACTTGAATTTATTAGGCCATTTTGTAGCCTACTAGTAACCATTTAATTTGGTGTACAGATAATTTAAATCTTCTGATAAATAACGGAGTTATGGACTCGTCTTCTTTTTTGGGGACACTGTAAAAAACAGGGTGGAGGTTCCAGGTAGTTTCTGTTGGGCCGAACTGTGGCTTTCTCACTAAGAGGTGTCACATAATAATAATCATCTCATTAATGAAGTCAAAGTGCATTATTGGACGACTATATACAGGGTGTTTCTGAAATACGTGTGTTAATTTTAACCAGTGAAAGAACTCGCCAATTTATGAAACTTTTCTCTATAACATTTTGTAAAATTCGTAAAAGTATTCCAAGATTTTTTGACCCACAATTTTTACCAAACGAGTCGTTTTGTGTGATTAACTAGTTTCTATTTTTTGTAACCATGAGAATCTAAATTTTGATTATGTATTTATTTTTTTCTATAACAATGGAACTTTTTAACAAAGCTCTGTTTCTATCACAACAGAAAATTTTCGCCCTTACCCATTGGCGAGTATACACTTTGATGGTTAATTTATTCCAAATTTTAAATCAATTTGTATTGCTTTTTCGTAAAAATGTTATAGAGAAAAGTTCCATGATTTGGCGCGTTCTTTCACTGGTTAAAATTAACACACGTATTTCAGAAACACTCTGTATAATCGGGCAATGTCCAATTTTTTAGTCACGAAATCGATCAGATCTGCACAAAAATTGTTCCGTTGTTAAAAGTAAGTTCAGCTGTTAACTTTCTCTTTGAAGTAACATTTTTAACAAATTCGTGGTTTTACCATATTTACTTAAACTTTTTGAACAAAGGTTGCAGATTGATTTAATTAAAATTTCATTGATAGTACCGTCACCTATTTTTTATTCTTTTCCTCAAGATGATAACGATGTCAAGAATATTGTAACGTTCAACGTGCTTCTACATTGCACTGACACAAAAAGTTTTCTTATGTCTTGAAGCACTGCTTCTACATTATACTGACACAATGCATTTTGATAAGTTTTGAAACGTGTAAATTTTTATTATAATGTATTCCAACTTAAAAAAAACGATGCTTGGCCATGACAGTCTGACAGATTTCATCCTGTAAATCTGAAGAAAAGTTTGGTTAGGAATTTTGAAAATTTTGAGGTCGCAATGTTGCCATACTTATGTTCTGCTTTTTTACGAATCGTATTAAAAGAAATTAATAGAGAACCAGAGTGTGTCTGAATTGTCGAAATTGTACTGTATACAGTTTAGAATTTAATCGAATACAAATTCATTTTTCTCACATTGAAGATGTCCATCAATCTGTTAATAATCGTATCGTTACTTACGAGTAGATCGTTTAAAATGTGTGTAGCACTTCAACACACTACGTTTTGTCTCGAATGACACAACTTTTGGCATTATGCACTTGTAGTAGGCAAACCCTTTAAATTATTACTCTGTGTTGTCTAATTTAAAATAAATTAGAAAAACGTCAAAATGACATTTATTGATAACTTTATTTACTTTTTGTTTTAGAATCATCTTGCAACATAGCATTTCAAATTTAGTTAAAAAAGGTTTACAACCAACATGAAATGAAATATAACTACTACTTTCCTCAGTACTGCCAATTTAACAAAATTAAAGCATGGCAACCTATTGTTTTTTAAAAGATGGAATAGATTATACAGGGTGTCCCAAAAATGGCGTACTAACGGTGCACTACGGTGTAGAAGAGACTACAGTAAACGTCAGAAAAATGTTTAAAAAATTCTATTGGACTTATTTGCTGATTTGGCGGTCCTTGAAAGTGGCACTTAACAGAAAAATTATTTTGAAATATATGTATTAAATTCTCATGACTGCTACCTCTAATCGTACATATTATCACAAAGTACAGGATTACTCACTACCAATATCTAATCCTGCACAATAGTGAATTTAGAAGCTTTGGAAATCGAAAAAAATATTTTAAATCCGCTACGGTAACATTGCAAGGTAATGATGTACGAGTACATCTTTGTTTACATTGTATTACCGTTAATAATAAAAATAATAATAATTAATTTTTTTGTCTGAAAAATTTTTTCCATATTTTTTTCGTGTACATTTAAACATCCTGGATACGGTAGTAAGTAGTTAGTACCCCATTTTTGGGACACCCTGTATGTATGGTCTTTGCCAAAGCCAAATAACCATCAACACTGCATTCTACCCAAAAAATCAACCGGCAACGTTGTACACTTAGATTTGATTGGTCTAGCATCCTAATAATATCAAAATTGCCATTATACACTTAGTGTAATTTTGTTTTCACCAACATAATTCAACAGGTGGTGGTTATTTGGGTTTGGCACGGCCTATATAACACGAGATCTTTTGTCTGTTTTCTATCAGTAAAAATTTTACATTTTCTAGGTATTGGTTCATGACGATTCAGATCTTGACGATTTTGTTTACTCTTCATTTGATGACTCAGAAGACGAATGGGTATATTCAGAAGATAGTTCCAACTAGGGTCACGTAAATGATAATTTTATAAGTAAAGTTTCGAGAATGGGTCTCATACCACTTACAGAAACGATTAAAGAAAGGCCACCACAAAATTTGTCAGATTATTTTTATGTAAACTGTAAATCACATTATAGAATTGATAAAGACGAATTAGATATGTCATATATGTAGGTCTTGAGTACTAAAGCCGAACATTTTTATTGGAAAATCTGTTTATTTTTTTCTTGAAATAAAATATTTAAACATTACTTAAGTTCACGACCTTCTAAATAGTCGAGACTCTTGGCTCTCTCCGGCCTGTTCATTTGCCAGTTTTCAAAAAGATGACATATAAAATGCTGTTTGGAGACGTGCGAGACATGTAAGGATAATAAAAAAAAGTATGTGCTTAAGACCGCATCACAGAAGTGAAAACTTCTATGATGCTCGTTACTGATTTTAAGTAATACTAATATTAATGTTACGCACAGTTTTAACTGACATTCACATTCAGCATAACAGACCAGACATTATTATTTTAAATAAACAACAAAAGCAAGCATATCTTTTAGATATAGCTGTTCCAAATTCACACAATATAACACAGACATATAATACGAAAATTAATAAATATTTAGAACTCTCCGTTGCTATGAGAAATCTTTGGTATTTAGAAAAAATTTCGATTTTACCATTTATAATTTCAGCAACAGGAATAGTACCGCAATCTCTTTTTAAAAATTTAAAAATTTTGGACTTAGAGAACACATTGGTGGTTGAAATTCAAAAAGGTATATTATTATACTCATGTCACATCGTGAGGAAATTCCTTAACATTGACACAGAACATAAAACACAAAAAAGTCAAAATGTGGAGGCGAGACGCCGGTAATTATGTTTATAAGCACTGCACTATTACTTGATAGTACGGTGCGATCAATTAAAAAATAAATCGAGTCGGCGTGTTACCTATGGCAACCCATGCTATAGCATAGGCTCCAAAGCAAACTCGATTTATTTTTTAAATGATCGCTCGGTATTATCCGTAATAGTGTATGTACTCCGGCAAAATTGCCGTGCCGCCGGGTGGAGGAGGGATACGAAAACGTTAATAAATTTCTTTATTAACCTCCGGATTACATTTCTCTCGTCGAGAGCTATTTACAAAGACTTAGGACTACTAAACTTAAACCTAAAACTTACCCTAACTTACAAACTAGCCTTAACCTAAACCTTACACTACCCTTAAAACTACACTTCACCTCACGGTGGTCTTTCTCACTCTCGCGTCTCTCCACTAGTCACCACTCGTCTTCGAAGTAAGTCCCGGAAAGGGGGACCACCACCGCACCACCTGCCGAACTGGATCCTGCACCCTGGCCCGCCAGCTCTGACCTTGACCGCGGCCGCGATCCGCGGAGGATCCAACCGGACTACTCCGGGAGATCTTCTTCCGGCTCCGACCCTCGCCGCCGCCGCTCTGCTACAAAAACAACGAAAACAGCAGAGGCGAGCAAAATAAGGAGGAAACAAAAAGTTGTCCGTCCCGATAACGACTCGATTCCTGACAAGGACCCATTGTTCACGACGATTTTTTACTAGGATCTGTGCCGTAGATAATAGTACCTGATGTATTTCGGATTTGTTGTTCTTTACATGGGACACAACTGATTGAACGGGATCGACTTCCGCGATTGCATTTTCCGTATGCAATAACGAATTGTGCTTTCCGTTACATTGGCGGCAAGAGGATGCATTTTTCCGCATTATGATTCCGTTTTAGGCAATTTGCGCACAATTTTAGTGATTTGACTCGCGTGATTCTTTCTACGACCGGTAGATTGAGAAATTCAATGCATTGATACAGCGAATGATTCTTTTTGCACATGAAACACTGCAACGGCCCTTTACCTTCATCAATTACGCTGGCATTATAAACACCGTTTTTTTGTTGAGCATTATTGAAATGCTGATTACTTTTACCTTTCGAATTCGTTTGAGATCTTGGTTCGGCTGCATTTAATGACTCTAACAAAATGGTTCTTTTGTTTAAAAACGTGACTAGATCCGCCAATTTGGCTATTAGACAATCGAGGGTTGATTCCCAATCACGCTTGGTAACAAAGTCGAATTTTAGGGTAATTATCGGTACAATCAACGCGTCCCATTTATCCACATCTTGTCCCAACGTTCTGAGAGCTTCGATATTTATCGTGATGTTGTCTAAAAGTTGACGCATTGCCACATGTGAATTTTTGATTAACGGCGGTGAATTTAAAATTGTCATTACATGCTCCAACATAATTAATCGCTTATTTTCAAACCGTTTTTGTTTGATGACACGGATATTGATTCCAGTGCCTTATGAGCATCTCCCTTCAAACACGATTTGAAATAATGGAATTTCTCAATTTCACTGTACAGATCGCTATTGTGAATCAATGATTTAAAGGTGTCTGCGAACGCGGTCCACTCTAAATAACTGCCGCAAAACGAAGGTAAATCCAATCTGGGTAACCTTACCGGGTTTAGACGCGGTTATTCGACGACTGCACTTGACCATTAATTGATTTACTTTTTGCATGTTCCACGGAATGTAATAATGCCAATACCTATCTGCGATTCAATATTGTAATAATCCGTTTCAAAATCGTCGCGCTTTTATCCTGTCTTTCTCCCGCTTGTAATGATTCTAATTGTGTTTGAACCTGATCAAATTCTTTGAATGCATTGCCGAGATTTGGAAGACGCGATTTTAATTGATAAATATTGTCACCCTCTCTGAATTTGTCTAGAAAGGTTTTGATTCTTGTTGTGATCGCCTTTATTTGGCCGCGACGCGCAATGAGTGCCTTTACGTCTTCTTGAGTCATTGTCATTGTTTATCGTACCCGTGAGGAGATATATACAGAGTGAAAAATATAAAAGGCCTACCTTGACTGCTGAGTCGACCAGGCGGGATTCTTGGCTCTCGTTGTCTTCTTGTTGATTCGATTCGATTGTTGATTCGCCGTCACGATCCGGCTCGCAAGGACCAATGTATGGTGATGAGTTTGTAACAACAATGATTTCCCATGATTGTAAATAGAATTAAGTAAATTGAACCTGGCGATTCAATGGGGCCGGGATGTTGCAGATGTTACGGCCGATGGGGCCTCAGCGGGGTGGGGAAGCAACGCCCACTTATGGGGTTGACGCTACCTACCCCGAAAACTATAAATTCTAAGAACATTCAAATTATTATCACCTACAAATCCTACATCCGTTCCGTCATCGAATACCGCGCCCCCATTTACGCCACCCTATACCCGGCCCTCCTCCACCAAATCTCCGCCTGCGAGAGAAGAATGCTCCGCAGGTTTTTTCGACTCCCCGACAAGTTCCCCTCCGAAAAGCTCCACCAGGAAACCAACACAATCCCGATCCAATCCCGCCTCAAAGAACTCCAGAGCCGCTACGTGACACGCATCCTAAACTCCAACAACGCCCTCGCCATCCAAACCCTGTCCACCTCGTTTAAATACCCGTCACGAGACGGCCGCCTCCTCAGCAGAATCCCGAAAATTCCAAAGCGCAAGCTAAAACACCCCCCAACAGCTCTCCTCTCACCAGCCTACACCGACCTACCAGATGACCTCCAGGAGCTTGTGGACTCAACCCCCTTGACCATGCGGTAGCCGTCGACGACGCCAGGACTACCGGGACTCAGGACATCTACCCCGGTAAGCCCTTCTAACCCCCCTTGTTCTCTTTCTGCTCTTCTTTCTCCATTCCAGATACTGAACAACAGGACCCAGAAGAGCAAAAAAAACAATCCAGTAGCAGAACCATCCACCCACAGGAACCTCAAGGACGCCCAGGACACCATCTGTACCCCCCAGCCCCATCTGCCTCACCTAGTATATAAGTTTTTGTTTCACCTAGCAAAAGTTCACTGTTACCATCAAACGTTATTTAACTTCCATTGTATTCAGCTTTGTTTTTTTTCCGTTCTATTGTATCATTATTGTATTATAACCATATCATTGTCTAACATTAAGTATAACATTAATTAGAATAATCCCAGCGCTGAAAAGGCCTTAAGCCTCAGCAGCGCCTCCTTGTAAAAATCTGCTATAGCCCTAAGAACGAATGAAATGTAATAAATAAGCAAGGAAATAAATGAAGTTGAATTGAATTGAAATTTTTATGGAATTCTTGGTCATGATTCTTGCAAAACATTCTCGTAAATTCATTGTGTACTCTTGTTGACATTGTGTAGTATTAAGTGTTAAGTTTAAATAAACGAAGTTCAAAGCAACATACATATTTAATTTGGTCATCCATTGTGACCCTCAACTAATCGCACGAAACATTGGTACGACGAAACTGGATCATCCATTGTGATCTACATCAAGCATAACATTGGTCATCCATTGTGATCCTCAACTACAAAAACTGGTCATCCATTGTGACCGCAAACATATTCATCTATCAAGATTGGTCCTTCGAGCATTCAACAAAAATTGGATTATACATTGTGGTCCAACTCATCACCATACAGTTAGCTTATGGTGAAGTTTCCGGGAACGCTACTGAAGCCCAGAAAATTTATAGGCAACGTTTTTCAAATAGTTCGATCCCTAATGTGCATAGATTTGTGCATGCTGTTTAGCATTTCTGAGATAATAGTTTATTTAAAGTTCCTCGGTACTAATTCTCGGCTACATGGTAAAATAACTCTTAGGTAAAGTCCATTTTTTAATTATACTCCAATGGATGAATTAATAAGCCGAACAACTGTTACATATATTGCGATCTCTTTTCGACATAATGTAAAACAACCTATTTAATTCATGTAAAGTACGTATTGTAGGTAAGTATTAAGCACATCCCATATGCATCTCGCTTTGGCATATGCGATTAGAGAGTTTTGTTTAATTTTACTTGAAAGGAGAACGCACACTTTATATGTAATTCTAAAGACCACTTAAATGGGGATATTTTGATATCAATCGACGTGTCTTGAAATGACGAATATTTGATATCATTGCGCCAAATGTGTAACTCGATTAATAAAAAATCAATAAAACTTGAAATATTTTCCTACTGATTTCTGTCAGAACACTTCATAAAACTGTCACTTGTAATTTATGGGGGATTACGGATTCGGCTATTCTCTTTTAAAGGCACTTTACTGGTTCAGTGTCATCTTTGCAATTATACATCCTACTGTGAACCCTCTTAAGAAGCCAATTGCCCCCGTAAATAACTATCTTTATTTATGGAGTCCCAAAACTAACCCGAGAAGGGTATCTACCGCTCTCTTTCACACTCATATAAAGTATAATCCCAACGAAAAGCTACGTAGCAAGTGGACAGATTCATTTGCACAATTTGTAATTGCAAAAATAACATTGAAATTGCGCAGAAACTTACAAAACTGAAAGTTTTTTCTCAATTGAATATGTACAAATATTAACGCCGACAATTCCTTGATCCCGCATGCACAAATAATAATACGAGTATAAGTACCGTTTCCCTTCGGAACCAGTGTACTTGGCACATGGCACATTTACAGCTGCCGTCATCCCAGAAATGTTTAAAACTTCCCGTTTTTACTGTTGTTTGGGGCCTAATGGGGGCTCCAGGAATTTGTTCGGAACCAAATGGGGCTCCTGGGTTTGCTCAGCCTAATGGAGGCTTCACTGGTTTGACTGTAGGCGCGCGTGAACTGACACACCGTATCGTTTTGTGTAAAACGTTTATTTACATTTATACAATTCTTTGGACCGTACGACCGTACTCGAGATGTTGGGTAAATGACTTCTGACTTGTGACTCTGACTGTTCTACCCTGAGTCCATCTCGGTACTGTCGTCAAAAATCTTTGTCTTCACCCACGCAGGGGTGGTTCTCGTTCGAAAAGGAGGGGGGTGGCCCTACGCCTCGACAACTGTCTTTTGAAAAACAAAATATAAACGGACGAATGAATTTACAGAAAAACTAAGAAAACACAAAAGAACACAACTCAAAATCTCAGAAATTTAAATTTGTAATGATATTTGTCTCAAGATGCCAATATAAATTTTCAAATATTGGTAGCATCATGCACTGCTGTCAAATGTCAAAAGCAGATGCAGGTCATGCCGATTTCTTGATTCGGACTAGGCTCATTGGACTATAATTAAAAAATTGACTATACCGAGTGATCAAAAAGAAAACAAATCAAGAGTGCTACTCTGCTACCTCATCTTTTGTTTTATCGAAAAGTTCGTCT
Organism: Tenebrio molitor; assembly: GCF_963966145.1. Classification (NCBI taxonomy): domain Eukaryota; kingdom Metazoa; phylum Arthropoda; class Insecta; order Coleoptera; family Tenebrionidae; genus Tenebrio; species Tenebrio molitor. The sequence goes on along the minus strand of NC_091053.1, from coordinate 18,185,318 downwards.
TAGATTGACTCACGATATACATAAGAACTGGTACGCGCACTTCCCTATACTCTAATAACACTACCCGACATTTTTGATTTTTTTTTTATAACTGCAGTCAAAACACCTAATCTGGGATAATTAGGGTCTGCTGATTCTATAAACGTCAACAGAATTATTCTAGCACGTCTAGATTCCGAGTTATGAACAACATGTGACAACCCATATGCAATAATGTTATTTTTATTAAAACAGTAAAAAAACTTAAAAATCAATAATTCTATTGCAAAATGTTAATACAGAAAGAACGATTAAGTACCAGTACAATTCGGCACAAAACAATAGTATATTAAGTGCGTGAAGAGAGTGTTTTCTGTGCATGAAAAAGTCTTTCACGCCGAGACGAAGGTCGAGGCAGTATAAGCCTTTGAATGCACAAAAACATCTTCACGCACGAAATATAAACAATATTTTTTCTATAATTATCAACTGGTATAATAATAAGTTAAGCAAATCTGATTGTGAAACTGAACAGTTTTTGATTTTAGGTTTAGTTATAAAATAAAATTGTAAGAGCTTATATTAATAACATAAAGTAAATTCGTTTTAATAAACAATTGTCAAAATGTTGTCAAGTTGGTAGACTTGCCAAAATGTCAAACCTAGTTATTTCATAAATGAATCTTGGTATTCTGAGTGTCAGCCAAATTTCATCTATTTGACATGCACAGGACTTGTTTAAATATAAAAGCATAAATTTCAAAATTGGCGAAGAATTTAAAGTTGAAGAATGGCTTAACGAAAAAGGGGTACAGGTCAGTCGCTTCTTCAACGTGAAAAGATGGCAGTAGTTTGATACTGCAAAGAATTGGAGACGGAAAAACCATGAATGTCGATGAAAGAAATTTGCGAGAAAGCTGCTCATATTTTTGATGTAACCTATTTCCTAGTTTTTTCATTTTTCTAATATTAAACTAGTTTTTGTCTTTTATCTTTTAATCCACATTTTATTTAACCGTTCACATTTCCCTATTTATTGGATTTCAAGTAAATATTCCCTTTCTTCTTGCTAAGTTTGAAGACGCAACTCACTTTTCAGAATCATTAAACGTCATAACATTGCTTTTGATGTGCAAGGTCTTAACAGATATCATTTTTCTGTAGGTACTTTCGTACCGGTCGCTGGATATGACATTATTATGGTGTGGTGATTTGTGTAATCGAATTGCGAAAGAAAAACGTCAAAGTGCAACATATACATAACCTCAATAAATATCTAGTGTAAAAGCCATTATACATCTGGTCCATAAACACGATATTCTGGGGAATCTGGGGTGGTACAGTCCAGTCTTTTAAGAATTTTTGACATTGACAATTGTTTATTAAAACGAATGGACTTTAATTACATAAACATTTTTGTTTTATAATACAAAAATTTCCGATAATATTGCGGAATCTGGAAAAGTGCCCCGAATGCTTGCAGCGTTTCCACGTTGAATGGCAAGGGAAATCCTCTCGAAAAGGAATTTCTTTGATTTTGAATCGCCTGATTCCGCGATAAGTCGGTTTCCGATGACATTAATGAAATCGATGGCTTCTTTGCACCAAGGGCCTAAGGTTTCAAATGCTAACCCTTTAAACACGTAGTTTGACGAAATGATTGAACTATATTTGCTATGTTTGCGTTTGCAAGCCATTTCAGCGGCAAAACCTGAGACTTCAGATGATTTCAATACGTAACTGTCTGCAAGTGTATCTACTACAACAGTAACGTCCCAAACCAAAGGTTGACCTTTAATCCACGGTACTAAAGTCATCCCATCTGGGCGTTTTCCGTCATCCCGAGACAGTCCGTTTGGCTTGGTTCTAAAGTTGAATTCACATGAATAGAAGTTAAAGACCGGTTGATAATGGAATTAATTTCTGTGTGTCTTGAAAATCTACCACTGCTTTTGAAACAACTTAGACCGTGGGTGCCAATTTCGTCAACTTTCGCATTGCATTTGCAAAGATGAGGTGTACAAAGATTACAACCCAATCTTAAACCAATACAAACTTGGAAGGAAGTGTTATCTAAAAGAGTACCAATATTAGGAGAAGGTATTGCATGTAACCAAGATCCTGATTCTCTGCATTGCAAAGCTTTAAAACGAGCCAAGTCTCTAGATGAATTAAAGATTAAGTCATTGGCAATTTTCGTATCCCACCTCCACCCGACGGCACGGCAATTTTGCCGGAGTACATACACTATTACGGATATTACTATCAAGTAATAGTGCAGTGCTTATCAACATAATTACCGGCGTCTCGCCTCCGCATTTTGACTTTGTTGTGTAGTATGTTCTGTGTAAATGTTAAGGAACTTCCTCACGATGTGACATGAGTATAATAATATACCTTTTTGAATTTCAACTACCAATGTGTTAGCTAAATCCAGAATTTTTAAATTTTTAAAAAGAGATTGCGGTACTATTCCCTGAAATTGCTGAAATTACAAGTGGTAAAATCGAAATTTTTTCTAAACACTATTCCTTTGATATTAATATTATCCCAATTCTTCTGAAATTGTGGAATTGTTGGTATTTCGTTCTCATTTGCTACACCCCAGACTGCTAAACTTCATCATAATGGTGAATATTAAGCTCATTATCCTTTGAGTTTAGTAATAAAGAAACAAGCTTTTTAACCCCATTAATTGAAGATAGGAAAGCAGGGAAGCAGACCACCAAATCTAATCGGTAAAGTGAACTGACGCCATTGTATTTTTACAATTAAAAAAAATACATTTTTATATAATTGATTCAAAAAATTGAAATTCACGCATAGTTATCCGTACATGAAGTGGGTCATTTTTTTACGTGTATTTTTTTTTGCATTGTTAGTAAGATCGAAACCATAGAAACCATACAAAACAGTATGTGAAATGCGATTTCACGCACACGACTATTTCTGTGTTTCACTTCACGCACTGTTTTTTATTAGTTAGCTAGCAACATGGTCACTGCATTGAAACTTCAGAGTTCCTTCAAAAATTTGAATTTTTAATTTTAATTTTTTGAATCAATTATAGAAAAAATATTGTATATATTTCGTGCGTGAAGATGTTTTTGTGCATTCAAAGGCTTATACTGCCTCGACCTTCGTCTCGGCGTAAAAGACCTTTTCTGCACAAAAAACACTCTCTTCACGGACTTAATATAAAAATAACTATTTTTCTATTATGCGGGCTATCATCTTCCTTTTGAAGAACCTAACAAAAATCACCCATCATAGCGGGATACCACACATACACCACTATACCACACTATACAGGTTACGGATCACAGATCAGCTGTTTAAATCTTACGCTTTTACACGAGTGGTGCGATCTCAATCGACTCTCCAACGCCTACTTCGACGCCAAATTTAAAAAAACACTCTTTACCCGAGTTCATAAAAAATGTTCATAGTGTTAGATGAAATTTCAAATGTCCCGCCAGACGGCGAGGCCAGTGGTCCGGAGGCAGCGGGGGAAACACCGCTCTGCTCGGATCAAGAAACAGCAAGATCGGAGTTCGGAGAGTAGTAATCAAGCTCACATGCAGTTATGTTGGTCATCTACCCAAAATAAATTCGTTTTAATTTGTCAGAGGCTTTCATTTAACAAATCAGAAGTGGGATTGGCCTATGTGCTTTTCGGCATAGTGTTTCCCAAAAATAGATCGATACGCGATAAATTGTAATAACAATGCCTAAGAACAAGAGACATCGAAAACAATCACCATCATCATCGAGTTCAAGTTCGAGTGACAGTACTGACAGTACCAGTACTTCAGACAGTAGTTCAAGTGATAGTTTACAGGAAAAACGGCATCTAAAGAGAAAAGTGCGAAAACTAAAGAGGAAGTAAGTTAAGTACAAAGTCAAACCGATATGAAGGTAAAATAGACGGTATACCAATGTTCGGTGGTGGTTTCGAGGAAATGAACGTGCAGCAATGGATACACACCATCAACGCTACTGGAGATGTATTTGGTTGGGATGATAAGGGTCGTATATTTTGCATGGCGAATAAATTACGAGGCAATGCAAAATCATGGTACAACAATCAGGACAACCTCAATCTTTCCTGGAAACAATGGAAGACAAAACTGATCGAAGCGTTCCCTCCCCGGCAAGGTGTGTTCGACAAGCTGAAAGAATTGGTCAATGTGCAACGGGAAGAACATCAGAGTTTGGTGGATTTCTACTATCGCAAATTAGCGCTAGGTCGTGCGTGCAAGTTGGACGACCACATAATAGTTGACATCATCACTAACACGATTAACGACCCTTTCCTCAAATCTGGGGCTCGAGCAGCAGGGTGCGTAAGTACTAAACATTTATTACAGTTTCTAATTGCAAATGTGGAGCAACAAGAACCCGCTTCCGGTAGTGGATCTGTGAAAGACAGATTGGGCAAACGGTCTCCTGTTTCTACTGCAAAAGACTCGAAAGTGTTGAGATGCTATTTCTGCGGACGCGAGGGGCCCAAAAAGGTTGACTGTTTTAAGTATAAATCCGATAAAACCTGCAATCATTGCAAAATAAAGGGACATGTCGAAGATGAGTGTTTTAAGAAGAAAAGGGGTGAGCTTGAACCAAGTGCGTTAGAACGGATGAAGTAAACGAAAAAAGTTCCATAAATAGGCGCGAGTCGCAAATAAAATTATTTCCGCATATATTGATTTCATGGTAGTGGGTGTAAATTGCGGTGTTGGTGGTTCTTTGATGGAAAAACAGACTATAGATGGACATGGATAGCAGTCGCGAGGACGCTCCTACGTCAGGACAGCCGTCGCGAGGACGCTCCTACGTCAGGACAGCCGAATGTTAAATGAAATTTCAATTGTCCGCCAGACGGCGAGGCCAGTGGTCCGGAGGCAGCGGGGGAAACACCGCTCTGCTCGGATCAAGAAACAGCAAGATCGGAGAGTAGTAATCAAGCTCACATGCAGTTATGCTGGTCATCCACTCAAAATAAATTCGTTTTAATTTGTCAGAGGCTTTCATTTAACAGTAGTTATTTATTATACAAGACGATAAAATTGTATTTTATCTTCGAGAGCGTTTTTTAGCGTCCAGACGTTAGTCGAAATGCTAATTACGCTCGAGAAGATAATTAAATTTTATCGTTGTGTATAATATTCATTTTTTTTATAGCATTTGTATCGGGTGTTTTTTTAGTAGTAGGCGTTGAAGAGTCGATTGTGAACGCACCACTGGTGTAAAACAGCTGATCCGTGATCCTAACCTGCATACTTTGTTCACAAAAAAACACCCGATACAAGCTACTGTAAAAGTAGTACAAAAGTAGCAACAACAATAGAAATTACTACGAAATTATATCTATGTATAAGGCATTCACGATCTTTTTGGGACCGAGTTGGCTATGACCATCTAGTGATTTTGTTGGCACTTTTTGTGTTAGGTTAGGTTGTTTTCAGTTTAGGGTTATATTTTTTGAATAGGTACATTGTTGCCGGATCTCTTAAATCCGGTCTGTCCTTTTTAAATTAAATTAAATCGTTTAATAGAAAATTTTTATCGTAATAATAGTAGTTTATTTGACGAGTTTGTGTGTAAATTGGGTATTTTTTGGCACGCGTGGGCCATTTTAAAACGCGAGTGAAACGAGCGTTTTAAAGGCCCACGAGTGCCAAAAAAGGCCCAATTTAGACACGAACGAGTTGCATACAACGTTTTTTTGTTCGACGAGCCCCTTAAAGGCTCCAAATCACTTAAAACCTTTAAAATTATCTTGAAGTTTCGTTTTGACAAGTTGTGACATTTATCAAAATCCGTTCACATTGGAGAAAATTCTCAAATTCTGACAGTGTCGAACAAAAAAATTATTTTGGCAATTTTGACTGTTCCTTTAACGGAAATTTAAATTATTTTTACACACTTAGGGCCGGTTGCACCAACGCCAGTTAAAGTTAACTGTAGGTTAAAATGTTTCGTTACTTTAGTTACCTATTGTTATAACAATGTTTTCCTATATTTTAATCTATAGTTAAATTTAACTCACGTTGGTGCAACCGGCCCTTAATAAATCACTTAGTTTCTTACGAATATTAAAATAATAAATATGGCAATGCGGTGGCAAGAAAATGTCGAACAGACACTGACAGGAAAAAAAAATGCATCCGTTGCATCACTGAGTCAGTTAAACCAACATGAAAAGAAAAAATCATAGCCAACTCGGTCCCAAAAAGATCGTGAATGCCTAATATTTAGCAAGTATTATTATAAACATATTCCATGGAAAAAAATGAAGTATAGATTCAGCAATGGAACAATAAAATCATCTTTTAACACTAAAATATATTACATAAACATTCATACATAAAACATAACACATGATGAAGAAAATTTGAGTTTCGTTTACCACGAAAATTAAAACTTGAGCGTAAATTAATGTTTTACCGTTGTTAACTATAACTCCCTTGACTCCATTCTTACAAGATGTCGACAAACTCAACTTTTTTGTCTTGACCATTTCACTCGTACAAGTCAATCTACGAACCCGCTTTAGTTTTTCGAGGCCAACTGGACTCGCAAATTTTCACAATCACACATACAATTCAAAAATTTTATTAAAAAATACAAATTCACGTGGTGGACTGGCTGACAAAAATTTTGGCCGTTTCATCATCCGAAGTCGTGAGAACCGAAAGTCCATCCTGGGACACGCACAAACTCAAAATATCTACTTTATGTCCGGTAAAAGTCTCGACGAGACCACCGGTCCTGACATCACACACGTAAACCACCCCACTCGTGGTGCCAATGTACACTTTGCCATTTAACCCCAACTTCAACATGGTCACCCCACAGTCGAGTTTCGCCTGGTGACGAATCGCCTGTCTGGGCAAGTCCCACACGCAGAGTTGTCCGCTTAGAGATCCAGTAACTAACAGATTTAACTCGCTGCTGAACACGTGAGCTTCGATTTCTGGCTCCCCCTCGACTACCAACTTCCCAACGACTTTACCGTCATTTATTTTCAGCAGAGTAGAACTGGGGGCCAACGAACACAAACTCCCATCTGAATTTATCTCGAGAGAATTGACTTGGGAATCAGTAAATTGCCATTTGACAGTGGCAGCTTTGAGGTCCCACAGTTTGACGTATCCATCTTCGTAGCCTGCCAGCAAGTGTTTGCCATCCGGAAGGACCTGGCCGCAGGTACAAGCTGAACCGTGCGACGTCAGCACCTTGCAATTACCTTGTGGAACTTGCCAAACGTACACCTCTCCGGAGTGACTCCCACACAATAAAATATTCGTCAGCGGGTGCCACGCCAGCCACTCCATGTCGTCGCCCTCGTAGCACCAGATCAGTTTCTTCTCTTTGACACTCCAGACTTGCAGCATCCCAGCCATGTCTCCGGTGGCCAACAGTTCATCGTTGTGATTGAAACAAACCGCCGTGACTGAATCTTTGTGTCCTGTGCACTCGAACACGACGCTGCCGTCTGTGGTAGACCACACGTAGGCGTTGTCGTCTTCGCCCCCGGTCACTGCTATTTGGCCGTCGCGACTTAAGTCACAACAAAACACTGACTTACTATGCTTGGTGAATGTTACTTTGGCAACATCTACCGGCTCGGATTGGTCATTATTGTATTCGACTTCTTGAAGTTCAACTGATTCGTCGATTTCCTCGTCCAAATATATTACTTCCACGTCTTCTGCGTTTTCTGTGAATTCATCCATTTTGGTGGATAAATCTAAAACACACGACAGGTAAAAAAGCTGTGTAAAGTGTCGAAATACGACTATACCACGCTGCACGTGCTTGATGCTTGTACTTTAACCAATAACTTTGATAAAAATGGATTACGCTTTTTACGCTGTATTCATCCCCTGAGATAGGCAACACACTTTTTATCCCATTAAATTATGAAACTTCACAACTATTGTAGCATTTAATTTATTGAATTAGATGAGAAATACAACTATTCCGACGATTAATTCGTTAAATTAGATGATATTACAACTCATATTTGAGGTTATGTTAGCTAGGCTGCAGTATTAATCACTCAGATGACGCTGCTAATAAGTAGGTGAATTTCCCTTTGGGCTTTGGGCACAGAATAGATACAATTATTTCTCTTCTGTGCTTTGGGGGCCCTAGGTCTTTGAAAATGGTAAAAATTTGAGGTTTTTAAAAAATATGCGCCAGGATGATACCTGAAAAGTTAACTTGTTATGCTAGTTCTTCGATATTTTTTGTGTTTGTTGTAAGTTGCCTTTATTTGGATAAGTGGATATGAAAATGATGCCATGTTGCTTTTTGAGTTGCGTTTTGAAAATTTGCGTTTGAAAATGGCATTTATCAAAAATAATTACTTTCTGGTAAATTGGCGGTTTTTGGTCTTCACAGTTTGTTCTTAATGTGTATCTGATATGTAGACATTCCATCGTGGACCTTCCAAGATCTTTGATTTGAAGTTTTTTCTCGAGTACCTACCTATATGAAGAGAAAATCTTATAGTTAATAAATGTTAATACTGTGTCTTAACGATGCACAGAAAACCACCAAAGTAGTTAATTAAATAAACCAAGAAAGAACTTGCGTCGAAGAAATGAGAAACAAGAATTGTCAAGAACAGGTAAAGATCCCTCTTTACAATTAGCTTTTCTGTGTAGGTAAGCATTTTTGTTTTTACCGCAGACAAATATGTAGGTACCTAATTATTTATGACCAAGTGATCAAAGTTTTAATGAACCAAAATAGTTATTAAAAAAACAACTTTATTGCCGTAGTGCACATGAAATATTTTTGAAATCGTGAAGTTTTGACTAATTTAATACAAGATCCTAATCAATGTTAGGCAACACACATTGTTCGCTGGTCTAGGAAAAGAATAATTAATTATTGACATGTATCAGGACCGTGGAGGGAGAAAAGACTGGAGATGGCACTAATTCAAATAAGTGTACCGGCCCGCGAAAACTACAGAGTCATAAAAGGTTTCTGAATATAGACGCTAGGCCAATCGCTTCCTTCGCCTTCCTTCCAGGCGCATTGTGCTTCTTATTCTAGCGCATTGTGGACTGGGTCATAAAAGGTTGTTGCACGTGCTTTTAGAGGGTTCGGATTTTTAACATGGGAAGCATAGGAAATGCCATCTCCAGTCTTTTCTCCCTCCACGATCAGGACCTAGATTATCAGGACACAGTATGGCCCCTACAACTACGTATTACTCTCGTGTCAAAAATGGATTACTCCCTAGAATTCGAACTTTTAGGGAAATAACGTTTTTCATATTGTGTGTAACTAGAATTTTCAAAAGTTATTTTGAATGCCTAAGGTTGGTTACTTTGAATTGAGAGATTAAATCCAAATAAATATGCCGCCAGTAACCAAAATTGATTGTGAAACAAAAAATCATCTATCACTTAGTGAGAAATTAGGCATTTGCAACTGTTACAATTAATTTGCTGTCTTACATTTTTGGGATATCTTTTGTTTGTCACCAGAAACCACATAGCCTCCAACCTAACCAAATTTATGGCAACCTAGTAACGAATATCCCTAAATCCTAGGAAGTAATCCATTTTTGACACGAGAGTAGGCATTCACGATCTTTTTGGGACCGAGTTGGCTATGATTTTTTCTTTTCATGTTGGACTCACTGACTCAGTGATGTAATTTTTTTTTATGTCAGTGTCTGTTCGACATTTTCTTGCCACCGGATTGCCAGATTTATTATTTTAATATTCGTAAGAAACTAAATGATTTATTATGTATGTAAAAATAATTTAAATTTCCGTCAAAGGAACAGTAAAAATTGCCAAAATAATTTTATACGATAAAAAATTTCTATTAAACGATTTAATTTAATTTAAAAAGGACAGATCAGATTTAAGAGATCCGGCAACAATGTACCTATTTAGAAAATATAACCCTAAACTGAAAACAACCTAACCTAACACAAAAAGTGTCAATTTCCTTTAGGGAATTTAGTTATCACCGAAGTACTGCCAACAAAATCACTAGATGGTCATAGCCAACTCGGTCCCAAAAAGATCGTGAATGCCTTGTAGTTGTTGGGGCCATAGTGCACAGCACGTTCACAGTTAGAGAGATTAAAATTATATTGGCAACATCGCTGACACTTTGATTTGAATTGTCAAAATGACGCTTCAAAATTCAATACAAAGTATGAATCGGCGAGTTAACAGTAAGTTGTATCCAAGTCAGCTATTTGATACAACTGTTAACTCGCAGTTTCATATTCTGTATTGAATTTTAAAGCGCCATTTTGACAAACCAAATCAAGATGTCAATGATGTTGCCAATCTAATTTTAAAGTCATAGCCAACTCTAATTATAAATTTAAATGATCTAACGGTATTAAAGTTGCCGTTTTACTAAAGTCGTAATTAAAGTAAACATAAAACGATATAGATTTATGCAATTATAACATGCCAGAAAGAAATGAATTCGTCACCATCGTAATTAGAGACATGATTAAATTTAATAAGGGTGTCGTGGTACGACCCAATAATCTATGTTAGCAATGATGCAATATTTGGAATTAAAACGTTCTTTATTTGATTTTACAACAGTTCGACTCAAAACAAAAACACACCCTGACTCGATTAGTCGGTTCTTATCGAATGCCACGCAGTGCTCTGATTTCGGCCCGTTCTATTTTTAGACCGCACCACCACTTGAAGGGGTGATGTGTGGGCGCCGTGGAGGGAGAAAAGACTGGAGATGGCACTAATTCAAATAAGTGTACCGGCCCGCGAAAGCTACAAAGTCATAAAAGGTTTCTGAATATAGACGCTAGGCCAATCGCTTCCTTCGCCTTCCTTCCAGGCGCATTGTGCTTCTTTATCTAGCGCATTGTGGACTGGGTCATAAAAGGTTGTTGCACGTGCTTTTAGAGGGTTCGGATTTTTAACATGGGAAGCATAGGAAATGCCATCTCCAGTCTTTTCTCCCTCCACGGTGGGCGCCAATGACGTAGATTAGGGAAACTGTACCAAAATCTTAACATGTATAATAAACAATAAATGTTTTCAAATCAAAATTACACAAAATTGTTACAAAAATAATATTTCACTGTCGATTTCGTGGCGATTTTAGAAAAATAGTAGATAATTTAACAAGTAAAGAAAAAAAATTTTCAACCCGGTGTAAATGTTTCATTTTGGATTTGGATTAATTTTACCCAAGCATAAAAGCATCATTTCTTATATGTTGAACATGCTATTCTTTGTATCCAGTTGCGGTCATTTTGTCATTTTCACACTGTAAACTCTAAAACAACCTTTACATTAATATTAGGCTGTCCAGAAAGTTCTGAGCGTTTTTGTGGTATTCTCTTTCACAATATAAAATAAATGTAAAAGCAATTGGTAATTTTTGTTAATTTTTTAAAATAAGCAGTACACTTGTCCATAAACAATTTGACGTTTCTCAGTTAAATAATGTTCAGTTGGTTACATTCTGGTAATTGATTGTTTACATGGAAAAAGAACGAAATTGTACATAATTTAAGATAAGAATCGTTCGGGACGAAAGAGCCCATCTTCTATCGTTGTAGAATTGAGCTTTTGGGACAAAGGTGGTTGGAAGTCATTGACAATAACGGCGAATATTTAGTTTAATTGTTGTTTAATTTTTTGAGTACGGTTGGCTTCAAAAAAAACGGGAACTGTCAGAAAAAGTTTTGTCAGATTTTATTAAATTTTTATAGTTTTTTAGGTTAAAAAACTGCACTAATGTGTCAGAAATACTACTGTCAAACAGACACAAATTGACAAATTAAATTTCCAATTCACATTAGGTCAAATTTTATTTTCCGTTTTGCCAACTGTAATAGATATTTATTTATTTTTATCTGTTTTTTAAAAAACGCTCAGAATTTTCTGGACACCCTAATATATAAAGTCCATTCATTTTGGTAGCGTTTTTAAATTCATCAACTTTTTGCGGTGAATTTCAACATTGGTGGACTGTCAATCATAAGTTTTTTTTGTGTTGAACATTTATGTTGTGCAAAAATGTGATGAATAGGGAAACGGATTTGGTGGAAAACTGATGACTGTGCTGATGTCATGACACTTGAAGTGTAAACATAACCTAAACATTTTTTCATTTTCGGCGACTATTATTATTATATGAATAAATGTGCGACATTAGTCTTCTTGGGACCATAATATTGGTAAAACGGATTACAATGCCTTTGGAAGATTCATCAGATGATGATTTATTAACTTCCTCTGATGAAGAAATTATTTTAAACAGAAGAAAGACTCATGAAAAAATTAGAGGATACGTGAATAATGTTGCACTTTTCCAGTTTTTCCCTCGCTTTGCTTTGACATTGACCGTTTGACTTCGACGAACTATTTTGACATTTCCCCCACTATTCGTCCACCAAACAACCAACTCCCATTGTAGATGGGAAAGGTGAATTTTGGTTGAGCCCAACATGAAATTTTTGGTGAATAAAGAAACGTGTTTTCTTAAGCTCAACATAAATCCAACAGTAATATAACAACGTTTTGGTAGAAAACTGATTCCACCGATTGATCCATCGATGAATTTAAAAACGCTCTCTTTGTATTGAACTTTTCAAGGTCAAAAATTTAAATTTTGGCACTGTAATTATGTTTTGTAAATAGTGACATGCATATAACCAACATAATGTGATTTAGCAATGCTCAATTCAACGTTTACGGTGTTTTCCTGCATGTCACTATTTACAAAACATAATTACAAAGCCAAAAAATTAAATTATTTGACCTTGAAAAGTTCAACACAAAATGAATGGACTTTAATTGATTTCATACGGAGTGATCAAGAATGACTGAGTCTGTTGGTAACAATGAAATTTGGCAAATTTAAAATTTACCAACGAAGGTTAATTTTTGTAATAGTATAAACATAACCTGCATAACCAAGAATGTTTTTAATGTCATCTCAAGTTAAAAAATCCGGTCAGTGCGTGGTCAGTGCCAATTACTAGACAAAAATCACCAGTATTTTCAATTGTTTCATTGCCAACAGACTCAGTCATTGTTGATCACGCTGTATAAATGTTCATCAAGTGAGCTGTGCATTTGTAAAAGCACCTTTAATTTAGTTACATTACAAAAGTCACATTTATGAAGGTCATGTCCAATAAATCTTTACTTGGTAAAAATACAAAGACAAAAACAAATAAGAGTTACTTTAATTTAATCAGTAAAAAGACGTAACATTGCTTTTGAAATCAGCAATGTTAAAATGGACAAAAACTGAAAAATTAGTCAAATCGGGTTCGCGCAGAGCAAGCAACTTTGTCAAAGTCACTAGCTTTAGCTTTAATACCAACAGAAAATCAGATTTTCATGGCTTGCTTAGATGCACATTTATATGAAATTGAGTATAATGTAACCTCATTTTTTACTCTTGTCATGTTTTTGTCATTTTGATTTATGTATTTACAGTAAAAAATAGTGATTTGTGGCATAATAACGGGTAGGCAGCAGCTGAAAGCGATAATTTAATTACACTCAGTGCAATTAACTCAAAATTCAAAAACTGACTGCGTGACCGACACAGAAAAGTTTAATTTTTGAATGTCAGTCATGATTCTTGTGTCACCAGGTATTTCCTCATTCTCTGATTTAATTTAAACTATCACAAGCTAGATCAGTTTTATATTTTAGTCCAGATTTTTAATTCTTCCAAAGAACTCTTATCTACTTTACTTCTATGGGAAGCGTATGAAACTAGAGTTTTAATTTTTCAGAGTTGGCAGTACGCACAGATATTTTTCCGCGACTTTATTTGAACATTTTCTTTGAAATTAGTTAATCTCACTGAAAAAACGTTCTCTATTTGTTTCATCGATTATGAAAATTACCTACGTATTTTACCGTTACGGAATGTTGACGTTGACGTATTACTAATTGAATAAGGTTAGGTTTTACTCTACATTTCTTTTATATAAATTGAATTGTCATCCCTTTATCTCTCATTAATTCGTGATAACCAAATAAAATAAGATGTCTTTGTTGCTTCGTTTTGAAAATCGAGACCTCTGTTCATAATAATCCATATTTATTCAGTTTTTGTTCGTTTGTATCAGACAAAATTGATAATTAGAAGTAAATCTCGACTAAAGAATTTAATAGGTACTCTATTTTGTTCACCTTCTTTCGGCGTCCTCAATAAATAAGAACAAATGCAGTAAATTAATTTATAGATATTTTATTTTCTGTAATATCGCTGCTATCAAAAACAAAAGGAATTAATCAACGCCGTGATTAACATCTTACAATGAGCAACATATTTGAACTTCATTATTGCAACAGACTGACACTATTGACAGCTGTCAATGTCAAAATGGAATTAAAAGGTTTGTTCAAATGGTTCTTCTAAATGAATAAAGTCAAAGTTGCCGATGACAGATGATATTTAAATCTAATTCCTTTCCAAGCGTACCTACTAAATGTACCGATATTCTTATTACTTTTATGTCATCCTGAGTCATCAGTTTGAATCCGGGAAAACGTAAAAAACGGCCTGAAGCCGGTTAAGTGTTGCTATTGGAAGCACAAAGGTAACAATCGCAATAACAATTATTCAAGTTTAAGAAATGTTTAAATTAATCTAAACTGTTTATTATTTATTATTAATTAATGAAACTGTAATTTTCATTTCCTCTCTGATTCCTCTACGTTGTTTTTACAAAACTAATCAATGACCTAGGTTATTATCTGAGAAGCTACATAACGGGATAATAAATAATGTGAGGGTTGAATTACCTGCTCTGTCATAAAAGTATGGATCCTTCTAAGAACCTGCAACAAGTTGTAAACATTCCTGAATGTTAACAAGCTTCTTGCTAACCTTTTATAAAAAAAATCCAATGCTACCTACGTTTCAGATTCAATGTGAAGCGTAAAAATATTTAAAAAAACCGGGCAAAATTATAAATTAAATTGAAGTAATAATCAAGTCGTAGCGGCTTGCGAATCCGCTGGACGAGTTGAATGTGCTGCTCTGGTTTCACGAGTCCTATCATCGACTATTAATAATGAATAAATGAAAAATGAAGAACATACACTTGTATTTTTGAAATCGGTTTTATTTAATCGTTTTTGGTTTAGTTTATGCAAATAATACAATACAGATTTCATCAAAAAAAAAAAATATATAAATCACACAATACAATTTCTTCTAACATAATACAAAATTAATTAATTATTCACAGCTCTTTGCAAACGTTGATATTTTCCGATCGCATCTTGCACGAGTGCCGCTGCCGTAGATATTTTCTCCGGGGTCATATAGGCACGCATCGTTTCCTTATCAATTCCACCCCATCCGGCAAAATTGATTGTGCAAATCGACGTAAACGAACAAACCGCTGTCGTGAAAATGCCCCCGACAAGCAGAAGAGCTAAACCACCGATGAGGAACAAGCCGACCTTGGTGAAAATTTTTAACGCCGTCTGAAAAGCCCCCTAAAAATGAAAATTTAGATTAATATCTATGAAAGCCTTGACAGATGAAATTTTTATTTTAATTTTTGGGATATTTTTGAAAATGTTTTTTTACCTGTGCTGCTGGTATCACCGCTGACATTGCATATGGTGATGCAGGGAAGGGATACCCAGGATAGACGGGACCATAACTCTCCACATACGGGTAAGTCGCGTGTGGTACATATCCAGGCTGATAAACGGGCTGCGGCTGTGGAGAACTCGATGGGGGTGTTGTTGAAGTGCCCGCATTGATGTCTTCGGCAGACACACCAAGAAAGGCGAACACCAGTACAACTAATTTCAAGTAGAAGTAGTCCATTCTAAAAAAAATAATACATATTTGATCAAGATCGAGCCTGAAGCGAACGAAAACGTACCTTTTCGAGTGTATCGACAGCAAATGCGAAAACAGGGAATTGTGATTGCTTTTATAGATTTTTACCAGAACTTTACCTTCCCCTCGCCTGTCACAAACTGTCCAAAATAGAGGTGGTTTTAGTGCCTTATCAGTACCGTTTCCTGTACATTTTTACCTGAAATTATCCGTCCACTTGAGTAAAAATTTAGTGAAAAATATAAGACCAGAAAAGGTGTTTATGTCTTGGTACTTTATTTTGTAGAGTAACTGTCAACAGCTAGACAAAATAATCTTCAGGTAGAAAAGGCTCACTTCGAGGAAAATTGCAAATAGTGAAAGCAATGTTTTACCTGTTTGGTTAGATCCGACGGGGTGGTACTTTGGGGACACGCGTAATAAGTGCAGTGGCGTAGTTGAATTAGCTAAGTTACACCACTTTGGCTATCCCAAAAATGGGTATAAAAATAAAAAACAAATTTGACGCGACTATTAAATACACAAATTTTTATTTTTCACAAATACATTGTAGTTTTATGAACAAATTAAAAACAAAACGAGTAAAAAAAATTAAAAAACGGTGGAGATATAAGTCTTCTATAGTGGGATCTTTTTTTTGAAAATCCTTGCCGATGGTGGAATTTTTTTCGCTGTCAGACATCGTCCAAAAAATTTAAAAAACTGTTTTTCTTGTAAAGAAAGGTAATGTCTAATGTGTGGTGTAAAGAAAAAATTTAAAAAAAAAAGTCTGTTGAAATGACAGCAGTTTGAAAAAAACTGATTTTTACCAAAATGTAGAGTTATAAAAATTAATAAAAAAAGAACGCGGCATCCAATCAAAAAAATCCTATGCTGTGCTATGATATTATAAAGTAAAATCGCTCATTTTATATGTTCCGCCTCTGTATGAGTTTCCGCGAGATCTGACGACCTCCGTTCGCGACACAGGTGCGGATTTACGCCAACACTGACGCGTCCCGATTATTCTTATCTTCATTATTGCAATGAATTCAATACATCGTCAGAATTAGATTCAGAAAAAGACAAATATCTTCCAAAATACCGGAGACGAAATATACTACATACTGAGCTACACCTTTTTTAAACGGTCATATTTTTCATTTGCATCTTTTACAAAAGCTACTAAATCACCTGCAAAACACACAAACGTCATTTCTCGATATCTTGAACACGATTTTGCGCTTTAAACTAATCAGTTCGGTTTTAAAAACTTTATAAGTTTCCGGGAAGAGCATTTGTCTTGTGTGTTGTGTAATAACCTGTCACAGGGTAGCACCATTTTACCATGAAAGAATTGCAATTGTGATAATTAAGTAAAAGAGAGTAAATTTCGTTAGATCGTCTTTAGATCATGACCACCAACCACATAAAACAGAGAGTACTAAAATGTATTCTGGCAACGCTACTTTTTCTACTCTCGTGTCAAAAATGGATTACTCCCTAGAATTCGAAGGGAAATAACGTTTTTCATGTTGTGTGTAACTAGAATTTTCAAAAGTTATTTTGAATGCCTAAGGTTGGTTATTTTGAATTGAGAGATTAAATCCAAATAAATATGCAGCCGCCCGCCAGTAACCAAAATTGATTGTGAAACGAAAAATCATCTATTACTTAGCGAGAAATTAATCATTTGCAACTGTTACAATTAATTTGCTGTCTTACATTTTTGGGATATCTTTTGTTTGTCACCAGAAACCATATAGCCTCCAACCTAACCAAATTTATGGCAACCTAGTAACGAATATCCCTAAATCCTAGGGAGTAATCCATTTTTGACACGAGAGTATTTCCATGACTGTCATGGTTTAGTTGGCAGCACTAGTTTAAACATTTGACAATTGTCAAGTTTCTCTATTAGAGGTTACATCATTTGAAATGTCTCTTTGACAACAAGGGCTGCCAACTGAATCATGATAGTCAGGACTCGCTTGATTTTTCTTTCGATCGCCCCCTACAGAAAAAAACTAGCATCACTGTTAGCTAGCAACAGATCGGAAGACACTTGAAGTGTCACAAATAAAACTCTTTGCTACAAAACCTTTACATTTTGTAGCAGAAGATAGATACTCCATAACATCTTGAATCTTGAATCTCGAGTATGGAAGAGTCGAGAATAGATTATGTTGTCGTATGTGACAGCACCATTAGCAAATCCGAATTCTTGAACTACATAGTAAAATTCATCCAGTACTTGGAGTCGCGAGGCCTAAAAGTAGAAATAAAACGTGGAAACGTGAGTGTTGTTGAAACTCTATCAGTACTCGGGTCAAATTTGTTATTCGTTGTAGATCAAGGAAAACATCTACCTGGTCATAAATCTACCTCCTCGAGCCATTCGACACTTCGCGCTCGTCTACCGCATCAACATACACAACCCAGGACACACTGTCATTCCGGTCTCCACTATAAATCTATTCAGTTTCAAATGTTTTCAAACTGCGTTGTCACACAACAGAGATATTTTTACGAGACGGGGGTAAGACCATTTATTTTAACGCAACGAATCGACTTAATTGTTGACTTACAGAAAGATTACCAATTTGGAAAGGATTCAAATCGCGCACGAGATTCTAAAAACTGCGAAATTCGGAAACGGGGAGGATCAGTACGGCATTCAGAAATTAATCAGTCTTCGTGCTGTCAAAACGGCGTATCCTCTGCATGATGGTGAATGTGGGGATGAGTTTGATGGAGGCTACCAGATACCCCAGAACGACAGACAAGTAACGGTTTAATTAGTTTTGACGTAGGATCACGACAATGCTGTATTCTTATCCTATTATATTCATATACTTGGTGCGGCGAATCAGTGGAGTAGTCACGTGATAGTTCGTGAAAAGCCTGATTTACACTGCTTCGCCAAATTTGAGTTTTGTGCGGGAAGTTTGAATCTTACTATAAAATAGTAAGATTGGATGGAAATTTCGGCTGCGTGCATTGAGCTCCACCACACTTCTTAACGCGCGCCCTTTAACCAAAGGAAACCATCCCCCGAAAATCACGTGAAGATCACGCCAGTTTATTACTCCATTTAGTCGCCGCACCGACAGCGCCAATAGTGTGAGTTCAGAAATATTTTCTGATTTAGCTGCTCTTGAAATATTGGGCAAATTTCTCTCTGTGGTACAAGGAACAGCCTTTGAACTTAATCGCGAAATATTTTGGAACCGAAGTGGCGTTTTATTTTGCCTGGCTCGGGTTCTACAACAGGATGCTGATTCCTGCTGCTATCGTTGGAATCATCTGTTCTGTATTTAGTATTATACAGCTGCGCGTCATAGACCAAGAGAGAGTGTAAGTACCAAACACTAAATTGCTGCTGACTGCCTAACACTCACTTTGGATTCTTGTTTGTTTCGTTGTAGAATAAACTGGGGTAATTCCGATCACTTGTAAATCGTATTTTACTGCCATAAAACAGATTTTTTTTCATCAACTTATGTACATAAAACAATTACTACACTTGTGTTTCAGAGATGATATCTGCACCAGCCACTTAGTGATGTGTCCAATCTGTCATTCAAGTGACAACTGCATCTACACACCACTCAATATTTCTTGCGAATCTGCGAAACTGGCGGTAATTTTTGACAATCCAGCGACTGTATTTTTTGCAGTGTTTATGTCTTTTTGGGGTAAATTGACATTTACGATTTGACACATTTCTACTATGCTATCTTTGTGCAGCCACATTCTTCATAAATCTTTGGAAGAGATTTGAAAATACTTTGAAGATACGCTGGAATGTTGAATTTGAAGAGTATGACACCCAAGTTAGGTAGGTAAGTTAAGTTAGAATTTAAAGTGGCGCAGTGTGCCTTCAAATAAATTCGGAATTAAAGTAGGCTGTGATTTTATTATGAAGTTGGTAATATGCATTTTTAAAGGTACAGCAGTGACCCTGGACAACACACGTGTTTAAACGTCTATTACCAAGCGTTACTAGACAAAATATACAGAGTGTCTAAGATTTTCGAGCCTAATATCTCGGTTATTTGCCAACTGATTTTTATGAAATTTAAAATGCAGATATTTTAGACCGTGAAGGTTCAATTAGTAATAATAAAATTACCTCAAGTTAAAAAATGTAATTTTAACACATGTTTCCTTTATCGAAAATTATGCGCGATTATTATTAGATTGTTAAACATTAAAAAATAAGGGTCTACACAAACAATTAAGTAAATCACTTGTCTGATTCAACGAAAAGATTAGATTTTGTCGTTAAAAATTTAATGTAAAATTTGAAGGTATTTGAGCAGTTACCTTTTGAAACAATTGATGATTAATTGCCAAGCAACATTTTGTACACTCTTTAAAGTCTGTCAAAATTGGGCGCGCTTTATTAGAAACGTCAAATTGTGAAAATTTATTGAAAATACTCTAAAAATAGACTACAGCGGCAGAAATTTCAATATTGTTGAAAGAGGAAAAAAAATTGCCTATGGAGAGTGTCGTAAGAACTTCAATGACACAGTTTTCTCGTGGAACACTATCCAAATGTAGGCTTTACAAAATGTAAGGTTAAGAGAGTCGTCAATTTATTTGAAGACACAGGAAGCGTACGTGAACTAAATTACCTTGCTAAAATATCCCGATCGTGTTTTGGTCCTTTATGGAAGAATTAAAGCATCCAGTATAATAAATTACGTCCAAATGTTGTCTTCAACTTTGTAAGTGTTTGTAAGGTTAGCAAGATAAACCTCAAATATGCCACCTGCGCTTCTGCGAAAAGGGATGACCACAATTCTACAAAATTGCGCGTTTGTTTCATACGCGTCTACGTTTAACACAGTTTTTTTGCTTTTTTCTTGCCAACCAGTTCTTTCAAGGACGAGTTTTTCCCTACAGCATTTTTTATTGACGATCAATTTTTTTTATGTAAATCTTATTTGATGCAACATTTTAAAAAGGCATGTAAAAATTACGTTTTTAAAACTTGGGTGATTGCATTTTAAATTTCACAAAAATCCGCTGGAAAATAACTGAGTTATTAGGCTCGAAAGTCTTAGCTGAGACACCCTGTATATTTTTTCACCAAGTTACTAAAAAATTGTGACGTCTTTTCATGTTGCCAATGTAAATGTTGGTCATCTGGTGGCAAATACGTGTTTGACAATAACCATAGGCGTACGCACTTATTTTAGAAAATGTATTCCAACTTTAAAAAAACGATGCTTGGCCATGACAATCTGACAGATTTCATCCTGTATATCTGAATAAAAGTTTGGTTAGGAATTTTGAAAATTTTGAAGGCACAGTGTTGCCATACTTATGTTCCGCTTTTTTGCAAATCGACTGAAACTGTATTACAAAAAATTAATAGAGAACCCAGCATTTTTTATTAAAAATAGCAATTGAAAGAAAAAAGACAAATCAAAATGTAAACATCTGGTGGAGGCTTTAGTCGTTGAATGAGTTTCAAGAACGCTTGCTTTAGTTTAACAAGCAGAAAACGGATAAGTTCTCCAAAATGGAATCACTTTTTTTAAAAGACATCTACACTTTAACCTCCTCCATTATTTCATCTTCAAAATTATCTTCATCATTAGATTCCGAATCATCTTCTAATGTTTAGCCCACGAATAATTTCGTTCAGATCTCTTTTAAAAAATAGTTCCACTTTTCTGATTTTCCTTTTCTTGTTGTTCTAGTATCCTCCAGTCCTTTTTTTGTAATTATGCAATATATAACAGATCTTCCCACCTATAAATTAATTATACAGTTCAGGATTTCATCGAATACAAATTCATTGTTCTCACATTGAAGATATCCATCAATCTATTAATAATAGCATCATTACTTAGATCGGCCCTACCTCGTTTAAAATGTGTCTAGCCCTTCAACACTCGACAAACACAACTTTTGACATTATGCACTTGTAGTAAACCCTTTAAATTATTACTTTCTGTTGTCTAATTTAAAACAAATTGGAAAAACGTCAAAATGACATTTATTGTAACTTTATTTACTTTTTGTTTTAGAATCATCTTGCAACATAGCACTTCAAATTTAGTTCCAAAAGATTTACAACCAAAATGAAATGAAATATAACTACTACTTTCCTCACTACTGCCAATTTAACAAAATTAAAGCATGGCAACCTATCGTTTTTTTAAAGATGGAATAGATTATAAATGTTTTGATCTGAACGAAAGTGTTACCAACCTATCAAATAAAGTAACAAGCTTTTAGTTACTTGCAGAGTTCTTTTATTTCGCCTTTCTTCGACTTCAAAAAGTTATTATATATTTTTTTTATCTTACTTAACCTCACTTAATAATAAATTGTGACTTCATTCTGTTGCCAAATATATTTTTTGCAATTTTTAGGCTGGAATACAAGGAACGAAGTACCCACAGAAAATTGTCCACACTCACTGGTACACTAGAACCGTACACTCCAAGAAAAATAAAAGTTTTGTATGTTACCCTGTCTTATGGAACCTGCTTGCTGTTGGTAATATTTTTCACTAGATATTTTTCATTCAACTATTTTTTATATCTTAAATATAATAATCTTGTACAATATTTAAAACTTCTAATTTAGTTTTTCCCAAGTCTTCTGGGACACAGAAGTGTTTGTCAGTCTGTTCGTTTTCACTTAACTCAAAAACTAACGGGTCGATTTTCTTCCAACAAAATTTATAAGGAAGGAAAGATCCCTGATTTTAATCTGCACACTATTTCATCAGTTTTAAATTTTGCGTTTTTTTTTTCGCAATGTTAAAATCTTTGCCACTTATTTATTTCGCAGATGGGAATCGTCGTAATTTTTGTTTTCGGCGTGATAATGTACAGAATCACAATGGCCGCCCTGATACGAACCAGCGACTTCAAGCCCCTCCACATCCACTCCACCTTCCTGCTGACCGTCACCAGTGCTTGTCTCCAAGTGATATTCATCAAAATATTCGGAAGAGTTCGTCGTCACCCATTTCCGAAACTCCCCCTCACTCGTATTTTGCAGTTCTACAGTGAAATGTCCGAATGGCTTACAAACCTCGAGAATCCACGCACCCAATCAGAATTCGACAACTCAGTAATGTACAAGAGATATTTCTTAGGTTTTGCCAACAACTACGCCTCTCTATTTTACATTGCTTTTATGAAGGTACCCCAAAAATCAAAACAACTTTACGGTACTTAACTTTGACGAACAGAGCCGCTTTTACTCCCCAGACCAAGACCCCGCTCTGATCAGTGTCGACACGGACTTGTGCGACCCCACTGGATGTTTGATGTCTCTGTGCGTCCAGCTCAGCTTTCTGATGTTACTCAAGTCTTTAACTGGGAATATCTTAACTTTGACAGTACCGTAAGTGAAAAGACTTGTCAACTACAGCTCGACAAAAACAGCTTGGCACATGGCTAGCGGAGCGCACTTGTTTGTGTTTTGTTATTTCTTCTTCTGCGCATTTCATGTGCCAAGCTGTAACACCTTCTGACACGATAAAATCCATCGCAGGAAAATAATAACTGGGTTTCGCCAAACCAAAGAGACCGATGCCCCTGAAGCACAGTGGGAGAGCGAGTATAGACTGTATCCTGCAGGTCGGTACTTGCTGACCACAGAATTCGTCGAGATGAGTAAAGTGACGTAGAAAGTCATCAAGTTCTTTGTAACAATCGATTTGTAGTAATACAGTACGGGTTTGTGACGTTTTTCGTGGCGGCGTTTCCTCTGGCACCGTTGTGCGCTTTGCTCAACAATTGGCTGGAGCTGCGATTGGATGCTTACAAGTTGGTAACAAGATATAGAAGACCGGTGCCCAAGCAACAAAGTGGAATAGGAGCGTGGAATGATATTCTGGGTATCATAACGCACCTGAGTGTAGCGACGAATGTAAGCAAAACAGTCTTCAAGTTCTCTAGAAACGTTAGAAACACAAACCACTTAATATACTTGAGTGCTTTGTGGTTAGAAATTTGTTTGAAATTATTAGTGATAACTTGTCAGTTGTCAAAGAAGTACCAACTGCTGATTTGGCTTGGTCAAACAATAAAAATCCCTATATTGTAAGTGAAGACGATATACATTGGCAAGACTGAAACGACAACTTCATTACGATCGAGTGCAAAGAACGAAATTCGTCATTTGCGCAGATATGACCCATAGTCCATGAGAAAATCCAAGGCCTCTACTTGAATACAAATACAAAACAAGTCCGCAACATTTACTTGTTTGTTGCAGGCCTTCGTGCTGGCATTTACCAGCGACTTCGTCGTCAGACAGATCTACATCTACCAGCACGGAGGCTCCCTCGACGGTTACATTAATTCGACGTTATCAAGTAAAACAATTTTTAACGACCATTCTAGGTTTACTAATTCCAAACAACCAGTTTACGACATGAGAGATCACAATGCTGAGATCACCCCTGAGGCTAGAATCAATCCAATCAACAACTCTTCCCTCTGCTACTACAAAGGTCTACGTTTTCCCCCCGACCACCCGAAAAAGTACCAACTAACCCCCTCCTTCTGGTACGAAATGGGGATGAGACTGGTGTGCGTGATAGTTTTCGAAGTAGACAATATAAAAATCTACCGACACCAGTAAAATCACATTTCCAGCATATCATCATGCTGACGAACGGCATCGTGTCGTACTTTATACCCCAGGTGCCGCAGAGCGTGAAGGAAACGCTGCACTACGAAAGGACGAAGGATCGGGAGCTGCAGATGAAAATCAAAAACGACAACTTGGCGAAAGTGAGGCACAGGAGGACGAAACTGAAGATCAATAGGAGCGAATACACGACGGCGAATATGGTGTGATCATAAAAAATATTTTTCATTTATTATATAAATTCTTTTTTTATAATTATAATACATAAAGTGAACGTAGTATATACTATACACTCAGAAGCGTAAATGGGGTTTAAACTGCATGATATGCCTGAAAAAAAACATCGAATCGATTCAATAAATATGAATTTTTCCACATTACAGTCAGATTTATTATCAGTTTAGTAAAATTATTATTTCTTTGTGAAGTTCTGGTTTAGCTCCAATCTCTCTACGAACATTTTTATGCGGAGAAGACGAATCTATAAGAGAAACTTGAGGGGAGATTCACTTTATTGCAAAGACACGAACATAACCTTACTTACTCGATAGTCGATAACAAACGAATTTCTCACCTTATTGTAACAGAGGCGGCTCGTTAGGAGTCGCAATAAGAGCAGTGTAGATTCTGCTCATCGCATAAATGTTTTATTCGACATAATGAAACTGTCAAAGAGAAGAAAGAAGAATTTAGAATATTTGATGGAACTGACGATTTGTTTGACAATTCAAGAGTTGGGTTTTCGCAAAATCATGAAAAATGTGGTGATGTTTTCAAGTCAAGATCTCGCTTTACTGCACTTTTAGATAACATAAATATTTGTGCCGCTCGGATTTTAAATTAAAGAAATACGTCGTAGATAAATTTCCTGAACTTTACTACAGTATAATATTGTTATACGCGTTGCACAAGACAGTCTATTGTCGCACATGTCTTGTAAAACGAGTGTAACATGCTATTCCTTCTATTTCCCCTTCATTAATTTTTATTTCTTTTAATGAAAAATATTAAATAGTTATCTAGTGACTTTTATTTTAATGACATTGAGTTGGTATTCACGAAGCAGACAATTCATTGAAAATTAAATCTCAAATGTCTCCCATATTTTACCCCCTTAATAGTTTATTTTGATCCTACATGGATTCAGATTTATTTTTGACATCACATTAAATATTGACATTTACATCAATTCTACTACAAAATTGAACTCTTTATTACATTGAAATAGAAAAATAGTTACTTGTGGCGCCTTGGTTAACGCCTCTGCCCCACAAACCGTGCTTGCACTTGCAAAATGGGATTTTCTAGCCTTGTGATACAAATAACTACTTTAACGAGCCATGCACAGAATTAGCATTGACGCTTGACAGAATCCTGATAACACATGCCAACCGAAAGCGATGACAACTCAAAATCCCCACTTTTAGCCGGGCTAGATGTGTTCCTTGACGATTTCGAGATCTATAAACTATCAAATCCCGGCTGGAAACACGAAAAAACATTTGTTTATTTACATTTCGTGGCAAATTTGAGAAACTGTGACTTGAACCACGGCTGCACAAGTTTATATGAAACGTCAACAAACAACTTCCTAACCTCACTTTATCGCATTCGTATTTTCTGGTCATCTCTATCAAATACACATTGCTACAAACCTTACTAAAATTTACCACCTCCGTCATAATCAAATTTTTTTGGTTACAAAATATTTTCACAATTTATTAATAATCTTGCACCAGATAATAAAATCACAATCGACGTTTCAATTCAATCTTTGTTATTGATTTCTCTCAATATTATTTCACATAAAAGTTAGTCGGGTCCGGTCAAGAAATTATTTTTCACTTTGGTTTTGATATTTAACCCGGCCTCCTAGATATGACAAGAGACAATTCTATCGTTATATCTAGGAGGCCGTGGTAGTTAATAATAAATCAAATCGTACGAATGCTAGAGTGCGCTAGTGTCGTAATTTTTGTACGGTTGGCAATGACTAGTGTGACAGGGAGCTCTGCGGCTGTCATTTCAAAAATGTCTTCAGTGTCTTCAAAGGGTAGGGTCGTCTTTCTTTTTCGAATAATTCGTATTGTGGCAATCTCCTTTAATTATTTGCGAAGTACGCACATATTTTTTAAACAGGGTTAGGTTTACATTCACTATTCTTTGCTAAAACGTATTTTCCTAAGTTTCTCTTGATGATTCACGTTCACCGCATAAAATAACGTATTCTATCGCCAAACTTTTGGATTTTGTTTCTTTTTTGATACTTAACATTCACATCACAAACAAAAAATCAACTACCACACCATACAAGATCCGTAAAATTATCACTCACCGATCAAGTTTTTCCCAAAACACCATCAACGCAGCGCGATCTAAATGTCTTTTAGTTCGAGATAGTTCGATAACAGTCACAGCCCATCTTTCGACATTACTATCAAGTTTCATCTCGTCGTATTTTATGTGGAAAGCAGCAACTGCAAAACATCACAAATTACGATCGCCCCAATTGCACCCTTTTCGCTGTACCTTTTGAAAAAATTTCAACAGGATTCTCCCACGGATAACCCTTAAACTGCCACGCGGGCCCCATGACGAAAACCGCCACAACCCTGTCCCAATCGCTGGGACTCAACTTGGCCGGGTTATCCACGATGCGATACGGCACGCTCTGACCGTTCCTCTGCCTTTGAATCAACACTTCGTTGTCTCGCTTCGCCCCTTCCGCTTTCTTCTGCTCGACCGATACGAATCTGAAACAGAGCGAATGACGAAAAAAAAAATCGCACAATCCCGGGTGTTTTTGAAATGCGCGTACAAATTTTAACCACTTGCTACTGGCTTCATGTAGAACTCGGGAAAAATATTTAAAAAATTGTCAAAAAATAAAATACATTTTAAAAATACTCCCTGCATATCACGTTTTATAAAATGTACGCCAATGCAAAGTAACCTTTAGGAAATATGCTTTAAAACAAGGAAATCGCATTGTGGTACGTTTTACAAAATATGATATACAGGGTGTATTTTTAAAATGTGCCGAAATTTCACCTACGACGTTGTGGGACAA
This sequence comes from Tenebrio molitor, assembly GCF_963966145.1. Classification (NCBI taxonomy): domain Eukaryota; kingdom Metazoa; phylum Arthropoda; class Insecta; order Coleoptera; family Tenebrionidae; genus Tenebrio; species Tenebrio molitor. Next base: position 18,157,798 of record NC_091053.1, on the reverse strand, counting down.
CGTAGCATGAAGCCAGTAGCTCGTGGTTAAAATTTGTACGCGGATTTCAAAAACACCCTGTATAATCTGGGACGTACTTCAACTCTTGCAAGATCTCCTTCACGTTGTACATCGAGATGAGACAGTTTGTTCCGGCGGGTATGATGATGATCGGCGTTCGGGAGACTCGTTTGGTGAGGCCCCCCGGTGGCGGTCTCGCCGCGCTGACTGGCAAAGGGGCCTGGGGCTGGGTCGGTTGCGGCCGCACCTTCACCGGACCTTCGGTCACGGATTTCAGCGTCATGCCGTGGTATGTCCCCATCGTGTCGATCTTGAAGCCCTCCGTTTCTTCTTTTTGTCGGTTGAATCTTTCCTGATCGTACCTGTTGTAGACGGCGGGCTGGGTGGTGGGTCTGACGGGGGTTTGTCTAGGTGTGACGATGGGGGCTTGTTGCGGGGGCCTTTGTCTCCCCTCCTCGCGTGCCTTGATGCTGTGCAACATCGCCAAAATGTTTTTGGCAAAAGTCTACAAAAAACCGAAATTGACTTACAACATATTACAATGGAGATGATATTAACCTTGCCGCTCGACTGCAGAATTGTAGTCCTAGTCCTCCACTGCCTCTCCCGACTGATAATATCTTTGGTTAAGTCAACGTCCAAGTCCAGGATAGCACGTATGTCGTACTCTTGTCCGATATCGTCGTTTCCTTTAATCGTGGTTCTCTTTTTCGCCAATCGCTTTGCCTTGATCGCCGCAATCTTCTCAACCGACATAGCCTCAGACAAAGACCTAAAAATTGTCGATTAAATCAAACCACAACTCCACGAAAACTCACTTGATATTATCGACCGTAACGGAAGCTTCTTTGGGGGCGTCGAGCCTCGCGGCCAACTTCTCTCTGACTTTCTGTACATGTGGGTCCTCGAATCGCGGTTTTTTCGCGATGCTTTCGGGTCCATCGTAATCGGCAGAACGCTTGACCTACGACACATCTTCTCAAAAACACTACAGCAAAATGGTGTTTAACATACCTGTGTGGGTATTTCGAGCGGGGCACTCTTGTCTATAGCGGGACAACTGGCGGTTTCGCCATTTAAATACGCCAAAAGTTCCTTTCGGTCGGGTCTTCGCACCACAGGAATATTCTCCGCGGCCGCTTGTCGTACGTAGACAGGGTGAGTGAGGGAGACATTTTTTAAAATAAATAACAGACATTCCAACGTGTAATACTCTTTGGCAGTTCCGTCCTTTCCAGAACTACAAATTGAAAAAATTTGAGGTTAGCTTGTCGACAGCTGGTCAAGGTTAGTTAGGGGGGCTGCGTAATTCGGTACTCACCCCCACATCAAATAATTTGTTTTCACATTTTTTGGCCACGAGAATTCGCCGAATATTATTTGACCATCTCGTTCGATTATTTCTTTTTTGTTGACGTTATATTGGCGGAGGAGACTCAGCGGGTCCGCCATTTTTGTTTACCACTGCGACCGACTACAACGCCAACGTCTTGATGTGGTGACGCTTCGAACTAGGAAATGCAGGAAATGTCAATTTCAATTTCGAATTTATTTGATTTTGTAATCAAAAGAAATATAAAATGAATCGATAGAAACATTTCTATGCGTACTTGTTATTTAAATCAACGACCATTTACCAAGTGATATTTTGCGAAATCATTTTGATCAAAAAAGGAAAAAAAAAATTGCATTTCAGTAAATGTCATTATTTCCTACGGGAATTTTCTTCTAAAAGTCTTGATTAAAAGGTGATGAACTCGTTCATTCGGGAATTTCAAATCATTGCCGGTGGCGCCTTAGGTGAAATCAAGAGAATCGCCGAAAAATGTAAACAAATCGACTGGAAGGTTGTTTCAAAGATCCTGTCAAAGTTTTTGGTGAAGCGCTGGATCCAACAGGAATTTGAGGAAATCTGGACTCGACCAGCGTTTGTTTAAATTCATTTTCTGGAAAAATCTTATTAACGTTCAGCCTAGACAGGTCAAGTTTACTTCATATAGATAATGTTCCACACATTTGGTAGGCACCTACTATACAGTGAGCGGCAAAAGTATGGATTAAATTCATTAAAAATTAAACAAAATTTTTTTCAAAAAAATCTTTGGACAGGTCAAGTTTAGTTTATAAAAATATATGTTTTAGTACAAAACAAAATTCCAAGCAGTCATTTATTTTCGACTGATGACGTCATCGAATTTTTTTTTAAATGACAACCCTCTATTTTTTTTCTTGATTCTGCTGATAGCCCTTTTAATTGTCTAAACGACAGTATAAAAATTTTGTTATCTTACATAAGGAAATTTTTGAGAAAAAAAATAAATTTGGAAAAAATAAATTTTATAACTAACACAATGTGTTGGATAGTTTCTTTTTCTTTTTCTTTACTAAAGGGAATTTGTTTCTTCTTCTGGTTGAATGTAGTCTCGCAGGTTGCTCAGTAAAGCCCCTTATTTTAATTGATTGTGCAGCATAAATCACGGATGTAGTACCAAAGCGCCCCGTACTAACCCTTTCGAAGCGCTACCGTCGCCAGCGAGAATCAAATCGCTGGGCCCCTACCATCACATCAGCTGCGCACCGTCGGAGCGTGCCGCAGCCGCACCATTCATATGATCATTCGGGCTCCCTCAAGAGTCTCACCAAGTCTCACCACAAACAAAAATTGTTTTGCTGAAAACTTACGTAGTTTCTAAGAGTAGCAAAGTGTTTACTCCGAATCTATTTTTCTGCACACGTCAATAACTATAAAACTAAAACTATGATGCTCTTTGATATTTCGTGATTCCGGGAGTAACCGATTAGTCCGGACGCTGCAAACGAAGTTTTCCTCCGGATGATTCAAAAAACACAACGATAAATAATTTGTACGTTTCAGACACATTGCGATGTGGACGCCAGCAAGACGTGCAGATCTGAACCTCATGAGGCGTCAGGGATCGTCGGTGGGATCGTTCGGTGCACAATCTTTTTTACGTCAATAGATTTTATTATTGTGCTATAATAAAGATTATTTTTAGACGTAAAATCTAAATCCAGTATAGAAATACATATAATTAGATGACGTAGGCTTTTCAGTGTGTTGATGTTGAATATAATTTTCAATAGCAAGTATTTTAATGAATACAAATTAAAATTAAAAGTAGAGCGTATTTTAGGGCCAGTTTACAGAAAGAGAATTAAATGTTTAATTCGAATTACATTTTAATACGCGATTCATAGGTTAGAATCCGAAACTTCGATTGGTTGGTAATTGTTCACTTTAACTACCTACTTCTGGAATTTTCGTGTTTTTTCTGGCTAGACAGCCTCAGGACGTCCTCCTAGATCGTTTCAAGAATCATTTGAAGAAAATGTAAAGATTGCCAGTTTTCGATGGCCGGGCACTTGCATTGGATGAAACAGCAGAAGTTAGAAGAAGATGTTAGGTAGGAACAAGAGCACGAAGCTAATGTGGCAGTTCCAATTCAATAATTGTACTTTTCACTTTTGTGATAATTACTGTAAAATGTTACTTGAATAATATGTGTGAGCGTATTTTATGACTGTATAAGATACGTTGCTATTGACGACGTGTCTTATAGAGGAAAGCGTATTTTATGGGAAACATGAGGTGTGAGCTCAAATGCACCATAGAAACAGTATAAGATATTAGTGTTAGAAAAATTGATATAAATTGCATAAAGTCCATTCAAAAATCAAAAAACCACCACCTGTTGCTTTAGGTTGGTAAAATTTAAAAAACCCTAGGTAGATATTTTTTCATACTATGTTGGTAACTATAAATTATGACATTTATTTGATTAAAAATAAAATTCAATAGCTTTGAATTTCGTTCATATTGTTTTATTAGCAGCACGTTTCATTTATTTATTGATTCTTATTATTTTTACTTAAACATGCCCAGAAAAACAAGACACTTAATAAACATTTAACCTCAAAATTAGAAGTCTCACCAAATTTTACAGCAGACGGTGTTGCCGATAGTAATTATCGAGAAAATGCGACATTGGTGGGTTTTTTTAATTTTTGAATGCACTTTACTAACCATTATTATTTTTTAGGCTCAAGCTAACTGGGAGCACCTAAAAAAGGAAAAAAGTCTTTGTGTAAAGACCATCCTTGAACTGTTCGAAGAAAAACGTATTGATTCTGGGATTTCCATGGAAGTAAAATATAAAAAAAATTGCAGAAAAAACAGATATTTTAATTGAAGTGGAAGCGTGGAACTTTACGCCAGTTACCTTGGCAACAGCGGCTGTAAGCTTTTACAACAGAATTTGTCAACTACCAGACTACCACACCCTGCATTCTATTCTGGAGGTGATAATCTAGCAGTCGCGGCCAATCTATTGACAGAATCAGAGTGGAGGGTGCTGGGATTAATTTGGAAATTATACCCCTCGCCTGTAGGAAAACTTGTAAAATATAATGCGGACGGATCAGAAACGATAATACGTGAATTAAAAGATTAAGTCAAAAAATTGATCTGATTTTTTGTACTAATTAATGCCATATTGGTATGAGAATAAAAATTTGTTTAAAAAATATTCTATTTTTGTTATATTATTTCAATCGGGTGTTCAATTAAATTATCCTCAAAGTTGGCGTTGAAGAGTCGATTGTGAATGCACCACTCGTCAGTCTGCTGAATAAAAACACAAACAACGCAAAAAGTGAGGTTAGATTTAAACAGCTGATCTGTAATCCGTGGTGCGTTCACAATTTACAATCGACTCTTCAACGCCTACTTTAAGAATAAATTTAAATGAAATGTTCTGTTCAAAGTACCTATATTTTTTAATCAGTTTCAAAACAATACGAAACCAGTTTGTCTAATATAGTTTTGTTAGTACACTTAGATTTGGACAGTGAACATTGAAATTGAAAATACTAAATAAAATCGAATGAACCAGCCTTTATTAAAACATTTGTAAATTCATTTCATGATCTACTGAGAATGGTTCGAATACTAAAACTAGAAAGGCACGACAGAGTCGGTAATTTTGAATTGTAAAAAAATTAAAGCAATTCTCTTCTATGAAAAAAAAAAAAATAGTGCAATAAATACAAAAATGAAAGAATTTTAATGTTGTTAACTTTTTTACTAGAAACTGCCTCAATAAATTCAAAATTGCAAAAAGCTTGAATTTAATTGTTTTTCATATAAAAATGCAGTTTAAATTCAACAAATTCCGCATTTTTCGTTATCTTTGGCTACAAGAAGCACCACCAGTCACCTTAATCTATCAGGAAAAAGTAATCACTTCTTGAAAAACTTCCCGATGAAGAATGTTTTTGTGCGACGTCTTATAAAGACGCGTTTCAATCGGTTGACAACTCCACACGAAGACTGGAGCATGAATCCAACAAACCGCGTGACCAAAACCGCCCTGGAAACCTGGCTGAAGCCAGTATTCTCGAAAAAGTTCCTCAAGAAGTGCACCCTGGAAATCGTGGGGACCTCCAGCAAAGGCGACGGTTACTTGGGCGACGTGAACTTCGTAGAGGTCAACGGAAGGACGTCAACCAACGAGGAGAAATTCTACAACTTGGCGATCAAAAGCAGCAAGAACAGCCTCCCGTTGAGGAAAATGATGCCGATAGAGGTGATGAGCCAGAACGAGATCTATTTCTACAACAGAGTCCTTCCGACGTTCGTCGAGTTCCAAGAAGAGAAAGGAATCGAAGAGCCTTTCAACCAAGCTCCGAAATACTACGATTCCGTGATCCTGCAAAATATGGAAGTCTTGATTTTGGAAAACATGAAGCGCAACGGGTATTGCTTGCACGACAGGACTAAGCCCATGAACCGGGAGCACATCCGGAAGGTGATGCAGACTTACGGGAAGTACCACGCCGTTTCTTTCGCTTTGCGCGACCAAAAACCGGATGTTTTCAAAGCACTGGGCGAGGGATTGAGAGATGTGATGAAAACAACAGACGCCGAGGCGGTCCTGAAGGAGTTTCGCTTCTTCGTGGAACTCCACAAGATCGCCAAGGAGAAGATCCAGCCAGAACTCGCCGAGAAGCTCACCGAAGTGCCTCTAACCGCTGATTCTACCGATCCAGACGACCCTTTTGCAGTCATCGTCCACGGAGACTGCGAAACCAACAACTTTCTCTTCAAATACGAGGTAAAGCGAAATGAGAAGTTTGCAAACCAGTACCATGTTTCTTCTAGGACGACCAGAAGACAACAGTCGCCGACGTCTGCTTCTTGGACTTCCAGTTCAGCAGATTGACCTCTCCGATCTGCGACCTCTCCTACTTCCTCTTCTCGTGCATCTCCGAAGAGGACATCGAGCATTTCGACGAGATCAACAACCTCTACTACAAGAGCTTGTCCGACTACTTGAAGAAGTTGGGGTCAGATCCGAATAAAGTGTTCCCGTTCGACGCGTTCACCAATCAGTGGAGACAGTTTGGAAAGCTCGGCTTGAGGATGATGTTCCCGGCAATCAAGAATTCTCTCTTGGAGCAGGAGGAAATTTTTGATTTGGCAGAGATGGTCGAGTCGGGCCGAGAGATTAAGTACTCGGAGAGGACCGTGGAAAGGTGCAGCAAGAGAATTTTTCCGATTATACAATTGGCAATCGAGAAGAAAATTCTATAATGGGATTGTTAACTGTACGTTAAGAAATTGTGGAGAGTTGGCAAATAGGGGAAAAAGGAGAAATAAACAAAGGGGAAAGAAAAAATCCAAAACAATTTGTTTGTGTCTGGTTGCTTTGATGTTTCTTGTTCTATTTGTACGCTTGTCCTGATTTGATTCTTATTTATTCCTTTGTGTGGCGGCCTTGTATGTGTCTATTGTCTATGGTTTTAGTGTCTTTTACAAGAATTTAAATTGTACAATTTTTTAATAAATGTCTTTTTCAAGTAGGTACGACGTGGTTAATATACACTGAAACATAATCGTGCGTTCTCAGTAATACAGCGTGATCAACAATGACTGAGTCTGTTGGCAATGAAACAATTGAAAAGTATGGTGTTTTTTGATTCGTAATAGGCACTGACAGGATTTTTTAACTTGAGACGACATTAAAAACATTTTTGGTTATGTCGGTTATAAAAATGAACCTTTCATGGTGAATTGACAGATAGTTTGGTGAGTGTGTAAAAATCAAGATACTGTAGCTGTTCAAAATGTATAAACATGTCAATTAGAGTTGAGGAGGCCAAAAATAACTAGGTATTACGCTCTGGATGTAAAAGTTTTTTACGTTATGTAAATAAAGAACAGTCGTTTGAGGTCATAATAATTGTCATGTAATAGTATATTATACACCAAGGTGAAGAAGTTCATGATTATAGCCAGAGCGCCAAGATTAGAGCCCGAGGCGCGAAGGCTATAAGGGACTTCTTCACCGTGGTTTATATACTATTTTTTTCACTACTAGATAAATTAAAACCCTTTCTGATAATAATTATTAATCAAATTATTTTGTCTGATGCGACGATCCGAGTTCTCATTTTTCAACGGTTGCTATGAAAATCGTCTACGTTAACCAATGAAATCAACGAAAATCTTTCGTTGCTAAGTGACGGCTGTTCATTGTTGACCTTGGTTAATAATGAAAATTATTATTAACCAAGGGAGAGAAATTCTACTTTCGGGGGTCGGTTCGAGAGTCAATAATGACGCCTTCTGAGACTAGTAGTGAAAAAATATACATTTTTCTCGTCAGGTTTAAGAATAATCTAAAAATTAACCAAAGGAAATGCTCGAAATGTCCCCCATTTTGTTCTAAGCATAAATTAACTTTTCGTTTAAGGCTCTTGAACAAGTTCACTAGTTTCAATTTTGAATTTACCAAACCAACCGATGAAAGAACGAGATGGGCAGGGACACCAACATGTCCAACCAAGTGCCGCTGGTCGAGTGAAACATGTTCTTACCTCTCTAATTTTTGCTCAAATGTCATGCGAGATATGCAAACTCGAGTTTACGCATAATAATACTCTATGTTTCAAAAAATTTCTGGTCAAGTTGACTATTCTATTCTACAGGGTGTTTTCGAAGTTGAGGTGTTCCTTGTAACAAGAGGTACTATACATTATTCTTAAGAATTTCAGCCTAAATCGTTTTAGTAAAATGTTTGTATTAAGGCTCGCGTTTACCTGAAAGAAATTTCGAACTTGATGTACAGTGGGTCCTCTATTTACAAATTTATATTTTGGTCAAACCTCCTTGGGTCAAACAAACCGAGGACGCAGGTACCTTGAATTGGTCACAGACGCTCAGTAGGGGGTAGAGGATTACGACCCTGTCCTGTTCCGTACCTAAATACGGAGATAAAATAAAATTTTGTGTTGGAAAGACAAGTCCTACAATGCCAAATCTGAATTGGCTTTGGCTGCACTGCAAACTGTTGTTTCATTCCATTTTATTATTTATTAGCTGACCCGACAGACGTTGTCTTGTCCAATCCAAATTTCAGCAAATTAGTTTGTGATGATGATTTATTTTCTTTCATTAAATTTGAAATTACAATGAATCTCAAGGTGTTTTATTTACATTTCGATTGCAAGATCGATGTTCAAGTGAACAATCCGACAGTGAAATAAAACAACTACATTTGTTGGACAGTTCGCGAAACAACACAAAAGTAAAAACGGATGTAATTTTAATTTAGGGTGGAATGCGTTTTTCCAGATTTTTCTCCAAATTTTCCAAAAACATTTTTTCAATTGAGTTATTTCCATCCCGGGAACAAACCGAACAAAAAAAAAAGAGAATCAATTACAAATGTCGTCAGTAATGATCGAGAGTGCATACAAAAATTATAATTTTTGAAGTTTGTCCGAATTTTCCGACTTTCCTTTGTATTTCTCCCATTTTTTTTTTAACAAAAAGAACATTAAATTTTAAAAAAATAAAAATATTGAGCTAAGAATTAATTTTATTATTTTTTGTAGGTACATAATATACCTACAATTTGATCGTATAGGACATTTTTCTGACTTTGAAGGCCCGACTAATAAAACTACAGTGAGCGGCAAAAGTATGGAATAAATTCCTTAAAAATTAAACAATTTTTTTTTCAAAAAGATCTTTGGACAGGTCAATTTTAGTTTACAAAAATACATATTTTAGTACCAAAGAAAATTCCAAGCAGTCATTTGTTTTCGAGTTATGACGTCATCGATGGTTTTTTTAAATGGAAACGCCCTATTTTTTTTTCTTGATTCTGATATCCCTTTTAATTGTCTAAATGACAGTATAAACATTTTGTTATCTTACATAAGGAAATTTTTAAGAAAAAAAATAATAAAGTTGGAAAAATTAAATTTTATAAAGAACAAAAACAAGTCAAAAAATCAAGTAGGTAAATCAAACAGTCAAATGTTACTGTCAATTTCATTCGTATGTGTTATTTGTTTTACAAAACGTTTTCGAAAATGACTCATTTATCAGAAACACAACGTATAGAAATTTCAATTTTGATTGGGTGTGTGGATAAAACTAGAGAAAATTAAACAGGGGGAATTTCTTCATAAACTTGCTTATTGTCAACAAGCTGGAGGATGGCAATTCAAACATTCAATAATTCCATAATTTTAAATACTTACTAACACAGTTTTTGACTCGTTTTCGTTTGTTATAAAATTTATTTTTTCAACTTTTTTTTTTCTCAAAAATTTCCTTATGTAAGATAACAAAATTTTTATACTGGCGTTTAGACAATTAAAAGGCCTATCAGAATCAAGAACAAAAATAGGGGGTTTCTATTTAAAAAAAACTATCGATGACGTCATAACTCGAAAACAAATGACTGCTTGGAATTTTATTTTGTATTAAAATATGTATTTTTATAAACTAAAATTGACCTGTCCAAAGATTTTTTTGAAAAAAAATTTGTTTAATTTCTGTATAATATTCACCAAATACAGGGAGCAGCATTGTGTAGTTCTGTAGTTGTATTTTCCCAAAGTATTACGATTAAATCTGCATTTACTCCCTGCAGATGAGGGAATGAATATTAGTTCGGAGTTTCTACCTGATTTGTCAAGAATTATGAATGAGACAAAAATGACCCTTATGGCAAAATATTTTTAAGGTAAAAATACAATGAAATGGTTGGTTTCATCTTGTGTCCCTTCGGTGAATAATAATTGAACATTATCGGTTTATTAGTCGGGCTTTTAGAGTCAGATAAATTTGCTATAGACAAAGTATAGGATTATAGGTACTGGCAAGTAACGATTTTTATTCTTTACTTATTCTGTACTTGCTCATGTAATAATATATGTACTATTATTTCATACTGGAAGTCTGTTCTATTTTATGAAAATTGCATCATCTTTTTTCCTGGGGCAACGGCCGTTACTACTGCTTTTACAATGATTATTTCATTCATCATCGTTTTCGACCAATCGTAAGGCTTTATTTTTTGGATTACAGCGATAATTTTTCGATAATTTTTTATTGTCCTTTTTCAAATGTCAACATGAATCGTCAACTTCTGACGAGCAACTTGCAAACATTTTAAAGGACTTTAATTAAACAACTTTATTCATGAAATAATCTTCATTCTACATTCGTCCTTCTGAAATAATCTGTTGTAATACTCAAGTTGATTAAAACGCAACACTCGTATCGTTTTTTCACAAATTTCTCGAGAAATTAAAACGTCAAAAAATGACACTTGTGGTTGCTAATCAACTTTCGTATTACAAATCGATCATTTCGAAGCACTCAAGTGGATATTTTTCGACTTTTGCAATTTTCAATGTCAGAAAAATAAAACAGTCCGGTAAGTGTTGCTTAGCGACACTTTCCGGCTCTGATACTGTTATAACTTATAACTCACCTACCGGACTCAAATTGATAATGTAATCGAACATCTACCGGACAGTATAAAATAAAATATTTAGAGATCGTGAATTTTGACATGAAATAAAGGAAAAAATTGTGCTTATTTTTATAGTGCATTATTACTGGAAATTATTATTCCACTTAAAAAAAAAAGGACAGAGATTTGCGTATCTAATATTAAAATGGGTGATATAATAATCTGATGAAGCTTTTCCTGATGGAGCAGCAGTATTATTGACTGTTGTTAATAAAGCTCAAATCGTTTGTTACAAATTTGGAATAAAAATGCAAATACCTATTATAAGTATTTCCTAATTTCTTAGGAGGAGGCCGATGTAATTTGTACCCTTGTATAGTCCCCTTTCCGTAAGCTGTTAGCTCAGGTAGCATGTAGGGTTGGTTGTCTACAACGTAAAATTTTAACGTTGAAAAATGACTTCATTTTTTTCGTTTTTTTCAACTAGTATTCAAGTAGGAAACACCACTTTTCGTCTGCGTCACATTCACAACAATATCTAGTGAATGACGTGAGATATTTTCGATATCTCTTTTCGTTTTGCCTACACAGCTTCTAAGCAGAGCATTTTATTTGTGGTTTTTTAACAAATTCGTCAAAACAAAATTATATTTTTCTCTTCATAGTTCACTAATAGAAATGTTCATAATTTATGTAGTAAAGAGAGAAAACGTTCATCTCGTACTGTTTTCTCAAAAAACGTGATCGAAAATCCACTTTTTCGACCGTTTCAAACTCAGGTAAACGCGAGCCTTAACGGAGATAATTGATTACATATTTTTATAGTTTTCAAAAATTTTGAGTCCGGTCCTGCCTATTTCTTCGCTGTAGTAGATTAATAAACTGACGTGGCCCAGGATGGTATCTTTCCGAAAATCGCTCTGCGTACCTACTCTCTGGACGGCGCAGCTACATTTTGATAACATTGCCCATATATCTGTGAGCTCGGTATTTTCGTAATGATAAGCCATTCCGAGAAATTAGATGACAACTCTGACAGTATTTTTGATTAACGTTCATGCTTTTTTTATTTTTTTTGTCAATTTTAATTTCTAACAAATCAACGAAAATTAACCAGGACCGATTTCAAAAATTTCAAAAAAATTAACTTATTGTATCTTCTTTGCCGTACACATTTTACTTGGACCTTAGTATTCAAGATTAGTTAGTTACGAAATATGCATTACATCTTTATTAATTCTATAATGCCTGTGTTTTGCAATTTATAAATAGATTATAGATACATTTTATGATAACCTTTCTTTAGTCACTTTTGTAAATGACGTATTTTCGAAACTTTACTTATAAAATCATCATTTATATGACTAATTTCTAAACTCAATAAGATCGAAGAAGATTTTTCCATCTCTTCAAAAGAACGATTGTAATAATCATCAACATCTCATGGTCACAAACCGGTACCTGTAAAAAGTAAAATTTTTTTACTGACAGAAAAAAAAGTTGATTTCGTGTTCAAAATGTATATGTTTCAAAAGCTTATTAAGTATGTGACTTAGTACAATGTCGAAAGTTACAATATTCTTGAAATAGATATTTCATCATAATATTGAGGAAAAGAATAAAAAAAAAGCTGACAGTACCTACTAGATATTAATAAAACTTCAATTAAATCAATCTATATTTATGTAAATATGGTATAAATGATGAATGGCCGGTTGCACCGCATTTTCGTGAATCATGTATTAACTAAAACGAGATTTAAACTGAATGGTATATTAAAATTTGTTTCATTGCACCGCATATTTTAAAATCTGTTTAAGTAAACATGATTAATTAATTAATTTAAACAATAATAATCGAATTGTAAACAAACCCCTTGACAACGGAAGAAGAATTCCGCTAGAGGCGCTACTATTTGAACCAGCGGAATCAGAAGTACCTAAATAAAATTAAAGTAAAATGTGCTTTTGTTAAACAATTGCGAAATATCTTACAACAACTTACGTATCAGCAGGAAATTCTATTTCCTTTTCAATTAAAATCAAAAAATGTAAAGCACTTGCTTTTGTGAGCCTGAACCTCGAATAAAATCTAAATTCATCCAGTTCATGAAAACGGTCAGATCTTGTGTTCTGGAACCGTGAAAAATAATCTCCAAAATGTCTAAATCGTCCTCCAAGAAATTATCAAAATCTTCCATGTTGATTTGAAATTTGAACTCATATTGACATTAATGACATTACATAAACTCTATTTAAAGGTTAATTCGCCGATTTTGGCTACTTTACTAAGCAAAGAAGATGGAAATAGTTATTTAATAAACTAGTTTGTTAATGAAGGCGATTAATAATCGAAACTGTTTAAAGCACGAACGAGTGTAACGAGTGAGTGCCTTTAATAGTTGAGATTATTAATCGCCCATTAACAAACGAGTTGATTACAAAATTTTTTCGTTGAACGCAAACTTTTTTTTTTGTGACAAAATTTCAAATTAAAGCCAAATCAAAATCAATTTAATCTTTTTCGATAAAGATGAGACCTTATAAAATACATTCATCCTTTTTTTTTCCTTAGGGTAGGCCATTTTAAAATTTTTCAACACTTTCTATTCACTTTTCTACAAAGAGTGTCAGAAGACGTCAACTCCATTCACATTCAACTTCACGTAAAAATCACGGTTGCTAAGAAAACCTAGTTACCTTTGAAAAATATGACATGCGAATTATAACCAAAAAGTTCGGCTTTTGAAAACGTCAAAATCGCAAAAATCGTTGATTAATGAAAAATAGTGTATTAATGAGGTCCATTAATACACTATATTTTAGACAAAATAATTCATTAATATTGAAATTATCAAGTGGTCAACGGAAAAGGTTATTTAAAGTGCGGTGCCAACAAAGTTGTCAAATTAAATAATACGTTAATCACCGGATTAAAAGTGCGTTGCAACCGGCCATAAAATAAACTGGACATGGTATCAATTATTTTTATAGTCATTCAAGAATCCTAAAGTTATGTTACACTTTGACTTCAATAATTAGAAGACCATTATTTGACACCTCGTAGTGAGAAAGATTCAGAGCCCAAGAGAGACTGCTTGGTACACCCACTCTGTTTTTAAATGTAGAGCCGTTTTATAACATTTTTCGTTAATAATAATAAATAAATCTATACCTAATTATTATAATATACAAATAATATCCTAGGCCAAAGATGGATCTGTTTGGTTATCGGCTGTTAAGGTATTGAACCTTTTACAATAAGGCAACAGGCAATATAACTTTCTTGAATGACTATAAATATATCGTCACACAGACATCGTTTTCTATTTAGCAACTACTGTAACTTTCTGAAAAATAAACATAAACAAAAAGCACAAATTCTTATTAAGAAAAAGAAACTTACAGAATCTACTTTGAGAAATCTTTCTCTAAAAGTTCAACAATTTGCTTTCTATCAAAATTTTCTTTTTTCTTACATTCTCGAATAAACTCGGTCATTTTCAATAATAAATCGCTGCGAAGGTGTTGATTTTCGACTGCAAAGTGCAAAGGGTATTCGCGGTTGTTGACACTGATCTTATCCAGATCTAGTTCACCATCTAGAAATAATTCTACAGCAAAACAATTGCCATGGTAAACAGCGTAGTGAAGAAACGTAACATAATCGGTAGACATCAATTGATCCCGTGCTGTAGCATGGAACAGTTTTTTCACCAACTCATTTGATCCTGGACGTGTTACAGCATAATCTAGAGCAGTTTTTTGGTTGTTATCTCGCTTGTTGGCGTCAACACCGCGACTTAACAACAACTCAATCACCTCATCATCAGGGGACTGTCTTTCTTCGAAAGCTTCATGTAACACAGTCTTCCCGAAATCATCAATAGCATTAATGTCAGCATCGCGATCAAGTAGCTCTTTTATACAATTGTAATTTTTTCTGAAAACGGCTTCGTGAAGTACACTATAGTTCTTTGAATCTTTAGCGTTTACACTCGCACCCCTTTCTAGTAAAATTACTAAAGCATCGTAATGTCCTCTTCTGCAACAAAGATGTAATGGAGTTGGTCCATTCTCAACAATGGCTTTCACATCTATCCCTTTATCTATCAACAGTTTTATTATTTCCGTATTTGCTTTAGAATTTTCGAGAGCAAAATGTAGTGCGTTCCGTCCAACGTTATCAGTCAAATTGATATTTGCTCCTTGTTCCAGTAAGAGTTTAACGAACACATCGTTATCAAGTTCAGAAGCGATGTGCAAAGCGGTTGTTCTCTTACAGCGACATTGTCCATCTACATCTAAACCGCATTCTATTAACGTTGTAATTACTTCTTTGCTTTCCTTCATTAAAATGTGTCCAAGTTCGTTATTCTTTTTAATTCTATTAATGGCCACGTGCAACAATGTCAAATCCCATATTCCAATTTTCATTGAAAGAGTTTTTGGGTCTTTTTTAATGGCAGCACGTAATAAATTTGGATAACCCAACTGTGACGAATAATATGCAAGTGTGATATTATCAAAGTGTTCGAATAAACTTTCAAGGCTTATCGAGTCTCCAAATCTTTCTAGAAATTTTTCTATAGCGAACAAGTTGTGGAGTCGAATGGCGTAGTCAAGACAGTTCCATTGAAAGACGTCGTCGTTTTGAAATACATCACAATGTGACAACATTTTGAATATTTCTCTGTACTCTGTAGAGACTCCTTCGATGTTATTTTCAGCATAATATTCCTTTGTGTAGTAGGGAGATAACTTGTCAAATTTTTTCCACAAAAGAGGATGTTGGACGTCATAAGAGCACAACAACTGCAGGGGACTTCGGCCACCTTCATCTTTCAATTCACTCTTGTCCAAATGCTTTTGAACTAAATCCGTATGTCTATAGATAACAGCCAAATGAAGTGCACTATTTTCTGCCAACATAATATCGAATATAAACTTCAGATTTTGATTTTTTTTGGTGAACAAATCATCTTGCAACAGCGAAACCGTGTCCAGATTGTTCTTCAGCCATGTACACGCAAAATACTCTGCGTAAGATTGGTGGCTGAAGATGACTTGATTATCGTCGGTCACTCCATTCGCTATTCCAAACGGATCTCCGGTTTTTAATTTGTCCAAGAACTTTTGACTCCATCCAAAATTAATTTTTAACTTGTCGAAAGTTGTGGTGTCCAGACAAGACTTCAGTGCTGGCAATTTGTATTGTTCCAGATGCAGATCAAGGTAATATCCGATCTGGTCCTCGTGTTCGTGCATTCTCACTTTTCGAAGTTGATGCATCTTCTTTCCTTGAAAAAATATCTTATACATTTTCGTCAACACAAAAATTTCTTGGTCGGGTTCTCTCCATAAATCTTTGTTGTCGCGAAAATTTTCTGTAACCATGAACAACTGTAAAGGGACTCCTAACAAGTGTCGACTGTTAACGATATCCACACTTGCGTATATTTTATTGATAATTTCAACAACTTCTTCTTTTTGATACAAATCCTGAAGACGTTTTTGGATGTATGTCTTCTGCTGCTCTTCTGTCAGCTCTTCAATTTTTATAGGAAATACGTTTAGGCTTCGCGACACTTTTTGCTCCAAATTTTCACGTGAAGTAATCCACACCCGATGACCCAACGAAGAGATGTACTTAATAAAATCCAAAGCGTCCTGAAGACAGCCATTATCTATTTCGTCCAATCCGTCGAGAAAAAAATAGATTCGTTTATTTTGTAAAAGCATCGAACGAATCTTAACCACCAATGGATCTTTCTCATCTTGAAGAAAATGGTGCAATATTTCATCGTGCACACATTTCTTCTTAAAGACTCTTTGGTGATTGATCAAATTTACGCGGACAGTCCAGTAACGAGAGGGACAGATGCTGCTCAAGCGAGACATCAACGTACTTTTACCCATTCCGGGTGGTGAGCAAATAACATTCAGAGGATGATCGAGATATGTGAAAATTTTCATTTCATCGACACGTGCTCTTTCAGATTTCATTATTTCCAAGGAAAATCTGTTTTCCTTACTTAGAACCGAAGTACAACTTTTGTCTTCGAAAACTTGGAGTAAATGGACGTTCCTCTTGGCCTCTTTACAAATGTTGCTGAATGCGACCTGAGGCCATTTATAACTGGTCAACAAAACATCACATTTCTTTTTCTCTTCCAGTTCCAAGTACTGGTCAAGCTCCACCACGTGCAAATCCAACAGTCGAATTGCTTTATTCCAAGCTTGAGAAACGTTGCAAATGATTAGGAGAGAATCCTCTGTCCTACAAAACTCTGGCACTTTGTTTATGTCTAAAGTAATCGTAGAAACATTTCTGGAAATGTAAGTTTCAAACGCCTCCTCTTGCGTTCTACCGATTTGAATAACTTCTTGGGTCATTTTAATAAGTTCTGTAGTTTCAATAGTGTTGCCATTTTCTTGATCAAAGTTGGGTAACTGGTCCAAAAAAATTGGTGGTCGACCTTGAAGAGACATCTTAAAATGTTTAATAATATCAGTGTGAACACTTTCATTTAGTAAATCGGAAAGATCTTGGAAAACTCTCCACTCCGGAAACTCCTCTTTCGTTGCGTTTGCCAATAATATCACTTTTTTCTTTTCAACTTTCTCCAGCAGTCTGATAGCGTGTTTAACTCGTTCTTCATGACATTGTTCCGCTTTTACGATCAAGGGAACTTTGTTTAAATGCCACAACACTTTACTTCTTTCCTCTAAAGATAAATTGTTCATCTCCGTAAGACGCAATCCATATTTGAGCGATGTCAAATTGATTTCATCATCGCTTGCTGTCTCGTTCCAGATGTTAGCGATAACCTTTTCGTTCGTATCTTTAACAATCGTCATGTCAAATTTCATAATTGCGTCTCTAAGAAGGTTTGATTTTTCGTTGCACTTTCTGTCCGATATCGTTTGTATAAAAGGCGTAAGTGCTAATTCAGCCAATTTTGCTACCAAGTCATATTTAGTCAGGATAAAGTCACCAGACCGCCAGGTTTCCATAAACTCGATAAAACTTGAAGTGTAAGTAGCATCGTTAATTCCACACTCTTTTCCCAACATAGCGTTGATTAACGACCGTGCTCCTGTCGTGTTCGTCTGATCAGCAAAAAAATAAAAATGTTTCAAAGTATCACCAAGACCATTAACTGATCCACTACTCTGATTTAATTCAAACTGCAAAACTTTTGTTCCCTCCTTCTTATCGCTGATTTCGTTTCTGTTTATTAGCAGAAGTTGCTTGGGATTCAAGTTTTGCAGTTCTCTGGCAACAACCTCTTCAACTCTATTGTCTTTATTTTGGAGACAAATTACTGAATTATCCTCGACACTTGTTGAGCAATTTGTGTATAAAATAAAACTGACATTTTCGGTGTTTTCAAATTTTGGAATAGATTCTATATACTTCAGTAGACTGAAGTGGTCATTTTTCGCCGCAAGCTTTTTTTCGGTAACAATTTTCGTATTCTTAGAATGTTTTAGTTGGAGGAGAAACGTGTGCGATTGTTCATCCACAAAAGTCACTTTTAGCACCACGTCGTCGAAAGCTCCGCAATCGTCACTGTTGGTTTTCATCTCGAAATCAGCCACAATATCACTTGTGATGAATTTCAAAGCGAATAGAGCGCACATCAGTTTTTCATAGTCCATGCCGAGATTTGTGGTTCCAGCTCTTTTTTTGTAAGTATCAAATCGGAGCTGACTTGGAGAATCAAGAAGATTCTTCTTTGTTGCAAACTGAAGATTAAATAAAAATGACATAATTTTTTAATAAGTCACATGATTATATGATAATACATTATTATAAAGTGACTAGTATAAAACAACGTATACGAGTAGAATGTATGCTCCAGTTGGCATTGAAGAGTCGATTATGAACGCACCACGCACCCTTCATCAGTCTACATATTAAAAGCACAAACAACGCAAAAAGTGAGGTTTTATTTAAACAGGTGATTCGTAATCTGTAACCCGTGGTGCGTTCACAATCGATTCTTCAACCCCTACTTTGAGGAAACATTTTAATAAACACCCGATATATCCAAATGGGAAAAATATTTTGCTATATCAAAAAGTCTTGCGAATCAAATTTTTTAACGCAAGATACCAAGGCGGTCTCTATTTTAACAGGCCGTGACACTGACTTCAGAAAGTGGTCTGTGGAATGGCCCACTAACGTCTGACAACATTGCTTCGCCAACCTTTAAAAAAAGTTACTAGTTTTGAAGTTTTGTGATCACTCACTGTCACTCACTATTTTGTCATTGTTGGCTGTCAGTTAATCATCACTGAAAGATTTTTCTAATTCTCGTATTGCAACTTTACTTCAGTCAAAGTATATCAGGTGACCAAGTCAAGGTAATTATGTGTATCCTGTTTTATAAGATAGCTATTGTTAGTAAAATTTCATAGTCCTGTATTCTGAACAAGTATCCTATCCGAAATGAAGATAGAAGTCCTTTTAGTTCACCTTGATTGCATTAGCTCGAGTGCAAATTCCAACCATTGCCACCTGTACAATGTACAGCTCAGGACAAGATTTTTTTTCTAAAGTCTTACACAGAGACCATTAAAGACCAATAAAGGTGCAGTATGAATTGTTGAAAATAAATAAGAACTGCAAAAGCTACCCACTCGGGTGTATGGACCCTACCATCAATACAGGTTTATAATTTAAAATGGATTTTAGACCTAATGGAACGAGCAACAAAGACCTCACGCGCCAATTTTCTAGTTCCAAAATGCGCATCCATTCTTGCATTCTAATCTTCTTCGATGGGAATTTGAAAACGCTAACGTAGGAAGACTTACTTGAAACATAATTTGACTTGCAATTGGGTATCTACGAGAACACAACATTTGTGTGGCATGTTTATTTTTCAATTACTGAAATTAATTACACAATTAATTGTCTTGTCAAAATTATTTTTGAATGAACCGCCTTTCTATGGAAGTGCCAATATTTTTGAAACTCAGGATGCTATGGAATGGCCCACTAAGAAATTTGGCAACACAGCCAGAGTCCTGGCCTGTTAAAATAGAGACCGCCTTGAAGATACAAAGTGTCTATAAAAGAACGTACGGAAGGTACGACATTTATTTTCGTACGTTTACAGTAAGTAATAAGCAATCTTATTACCCTGCAGAATGGAGAGTGGGTTTATTCTAATAAACGCTTGCAAGGAAGAATTTTTCGGAAAATTTCCAAATGATAACATGCGGAAGCAAATTTAATTCCACATGTTAGAAGGATTGTGGATAGATTTGTGGCAACTAGAAGTATCGAAAAAGGTAAAACTGTAGGAAGACCGCCAGTGAATGACGAAATTGTTGAAGATTTACGCCAACGAATGGAACAAAACTCAAAAAAAATCCCTTAGGAAGTTATCACTTCAGACTGATGTACCTACCAGTCTCCACTTGTCAGAAAATTGTTAGAAAAAAAACTCGATGGCATCCTATAAAGGTTGGAGTATGCATTGCTGCCTCACGAAGGAGTTTAATTGTATTATTATTTTAAAATTTATTTATTATTACTGTAAAAATCAAAGAACCTGTCATAAATGAAGTTACATAACCTCTGTTTTTCTATTTGATACCACAATATGCGACAAAGCGGCAAAAATCAAATATATTCGAGTTCCATAGGACTCTTGATATATGTTCTTTTATAGACACTCTGTATTTTTCAATGTTTCAGTTTTCGTTTTATTTAAATCGAGCCATAAATAACGGAGATATGTCTTGCGGCGTTTTTTAGGACGCACACTGTATATTGCTTCACAATATTCACCCAAATTTTAAGATAACATAAATGTCATAAATTTAAATCTTCATCTTACCATAGAAACTCCTTTCTGTTCTTCATGAGTAGCACTCTTCCTTGGTAAGTTTCGATTTTCCTCATTATGCTCATAATTTATACTACTGCAGGAGGAATCTTGTTGCTTCACTTTTTCAGTACATTTTTTCTGCCACTTAATTTGTTCGTCCACCTTCAACTTTCGTTTATTGTTACGGCGTTGCTCCATTTCATTAGAAATTTTGTTACGGCCTTCTCTATTGTCCATTTTTGCGGTTCCGTATTGTTAATAACTTTCTCCAAATGTTCATTTTATGTGCTTTTATCTACAATCCCGATGAAAGTCTGAAAATGAATCAATACAAAATACAAATAATTCGTTTACTAATCAACTAATGAATGACAATTTTGTTAATTACCAGTTGTTTTCCCTTCAATGCTTGAACCAAAAAAAATAATTCATAATCGGTAAGAGTTATTTAATTATTTATTCGGAATCGTATTGTAATATGCACATTCCTAACCTTATATGAGGGCGGAAAGTTAACCATTCCTTTTTATCTTTACTTTCCTCTCTTGGTTAGTAATAGGCCACTTTCCGCCCTATTATAAGGTTTTTCCAGTGGCGTACTTACTGAACGTCGAAAAACAGTAGAAATGAAACTGCATCAAATTAATTGTTTATTTGCTAAAAATGTAATGATTCCGAATAAAATAGTATACAAACCTCGGTGGGTATGTGTTTCATTCCTGTCTGGAGCATTAATTCATCTCGGCTACGCCTTGGTAAACTATCTTAGCTCTTGACAGGAATGAAACACTTTCCACCTCGGTATGTAATCTACTATTACTCATCAAGGGAGTAAAGTAATTAGAGTCGAAGGATATTGATAACTACATCGAGACTGTAATAGGTACCGTGAGATCATTTAAATTTATAATTAAAGTTGGCTGTGACTTTAAAATTAGGTTGGCAACACCACTGACATCTTGATTTAATTTGTCAAAGTGGTGCTTCAAAATTCAATACAGAATACCGGGTGATTCAGTTTGGTATTCGCGGCCCTACATCTTTTTTGTTTTAAGAAAAAAGTATAGCAAACTATATATATTTGTAAATTGCTTGTGAAACTACAATAGATGATGTTGCCAAATCTTCTCTACGATGACATATGTCAAAGTTAAGACAGTCAACTTTTTTTTTTTTAATAGTACACTATACATTTCTTAGCCTATTCTTGTAAAGCTTTTTTTTCTACATTTGAATGTGTAAAAAAGGTTGACACTTACATCAGAAAAAAATCGAGAAAAATAATAAAATATAATTTAATTTATTCGAAAGCGTTATTTTCTAAAAAGAGCTAGTAAGCCAAACATTTGTAAATTCGCATTATGTTGGTTCCCTGCATGTCACTATTTACAAGACAACCACGTAGCCAAAAAATAAAATGATTTGGCCTTGTTTGTTTTCAAGCCTCGGGTGCGCCTCGGCCAGAAAACTGAGACTCGGACGAAATACCAAATCCATACTGAATTTACTATGCTAAATTCGCGTTATGTTGGTTCCCTGCATCTCACTATTTTAAGAATTACATAGCCAAAAAATAAAATTATTTGACAGTGAAATACCCGATCCATCCTGAATTTACTTTATTCGAATATTAGAATTTACACTTATTCGAATTTTACATAGTCACCTATTCAAATATTCGAATAATTCGAATACGATTCCCAAGACTCATCATGTCATTCATGCACTATCAAAATTCAACTACATATTTTCATCGTGTATGCATTCAAAGCGGTATAGTCAGGAAAAAGTTAGGTTTCGAAGCTAGATGTTATATCATAGTTATTTATTTAAATGTAGGTTATAACATAGCTATTTATTTAAATGTAGGTACTATTCCGGACACGGAATCTTGGCCAACATTTTTTAGACATTTCTAAAAAAAAATGATGTAAACCAGTCATTAGTGTCATTAATAAGTAAAATAAAATAAAGTGACATCAAAAAAACAGGGAAATGGCATTATCGAGTCAAAAGTTGGGTTATATTCAATAAAGGCCAGTTCACATATATTTGTCAGATAAATGTCAGTCATGGCCAAGATTCCGTGTCCGGAATAGTACGTTAATAATTGACGCTATTAATGTCAAAATTTAATTGTCTCCATGGTTAACTAGCTCTTTTTAGAAAATAACACTTTCGAATAAATTAAATCATATTTTATTTTTTTTCTTGATTTTTTCCTATTGCAAGTGTCAACTTTTTTACACATTCAAATGTAGAAAAAAAAAGCTTTACAAGAATAGACTAAGAAATGTAAAATGTACTATTTAAAAAAAAAAATTGACTGTCTTAACTTTGACATATGTCATCGTAGAGAAGATTTGACAACGTCATCAATTGTAGTTTCATAAGCGATTTACAAATATATATGGTTTGCTATACTTTTTTCTTAAAATAAAAAAGATATAGGGGCGCGAATACCAATCTGAATCACCAGGTATACAACTGCGCGAATACCAATCTGAATCACCAGGTATACAACTGCAAGTTAACAGTTGTATCAAACCCCTCGCTTGGATACAACTATTAACTCGCCGTTTCATATTTTGTATTGAATTTTAAAGTGTCATTTTGACAATTCAAATCCAGGTGTCAGCGGTGTTGCCAATATAATTTTAAAGTCATAGCCTCCTTTAATTATAAATTTAAATGATCTCACGGTACTACTTGTCTTACAAAATTTATTCGCCCCTTACTTTGCGAAGAAAAATTTTAATTTGCAGATCTTTGCAACACAATATATTTCAGTTTGTTTTTTCGTTCCATGCATGGTTAGATTAGATATTATTGTATCATTGTTTAACACAGTAATGAATTAATGATTCATAATATCAGCTAGATCATAAATATAAGCGAATATGTAGTTATTTACGATACAAATATCATACAACGTTTTATCTACTTTCATAATCAATACAAATATTTTGTATTGATTATGAAAGTAGATAAAACGTTGTATGATATGTTTATACACATGTTTAATTACATTTTTGTGCAACCGTACGCGAAACGAGCACTTCGCGTTCTTAAAAAAGGCCGCGAAATCCAATTTCGTGGCTGTTGCTTTTAACGACGGACCTTAAAGAAAACATCATCTTAATATTTGATACAATTCAAAGTTTCCATGTAAGACTGGAGTTTAGATTTTTCGGGTATGAAATTAAAAACCCCAAAATTTATAATATATACTTTTTAACTCTGGAGGAGTACCTCCAAGAAACTGAAACATCACTTTCACTACAATTCTCTTCCGGCATTTTTTTTAATTGTTTTATTTATGTCATTTCCATAGCGACATGTAAGCCGAATTTATATGTGCTAGAGGTCGCCCAGCGGTCGAAATTCGATCGTTATTCATTAAATTTTTAAGTTTGAACGTTACCATAATTAGATTGCGCAGAGCGCAGTTTATAGTATATTACATTACGAGAGTAGTAAAGAGCATTATTACGTACAAGTGGATGAATTACATACATTAAATCACATTATAAACGGTGTCAAGTGGTCACCGTCATTAGTATTTTTGGTGGCGTACAAAATAAATTCAGAAATAAGCTTTATGTGACTTGCCCTGTATAATTTGAGAAACATAGGCAAATTAACTGTGTAGCCTTGGAGAAATCTGGCCAGTATGGCAATTAAAAAAACCCAAGGAAATGTCAAAAAACTCGTTATCGTTTTTTCAATAAATTATAAGCAAGGTTTATAGAGGTATACTCTTTGATAAAAAAAATCTCAATAACGTTCAAACTTAAAATTTTTATGAATAACGATCGAACTTCGACCGCTGGGCAACTTCTAGTATTTATAATTTCTTACCATTTGTATTCCAAATATTCTATCGTTATAGAGGACCATTGGCAACATCAAATTTCAATGAAGTTTTTATTTGAACCATCTAATTTGTCACTGTCACAAATGATTAGTAGATATTGATCCATGTATTAAAGTATTTTTAAAAAATTTTGTTTTGTATGATATCTTTTGATATAAATATGATAGTAGTGATTACAGCGATTAAAAGTGATGGAAGGATTAACTCAGCTAATTCTGCTACCACGTCATATTTAGTCAGGATAAAGTTATCAGACTACCACGTTTCTATAAACTCGATAAAACTTGAAGAGTAAATATCATTGTTAATTTTAAACTTTTCCCTCAACATAGCGGTGGTTAACGATAGTGCTCCTGTCGTGTTAGTCTGATGGGCAAAGAAATAAAAATGTTTCAAATAATCATCAAGACCTTCATGTTACCCACTAGATACGCTGATTTAATTAAAACTGAGAAACTTTATTGCCTACTTCATTAGCAGATGTTTCTTAGGATCCAATTGTTGCAGTTTCCTCATAACAATCTTTTCATTTGTCTTGTATTAAATTTGAAGACAAATTTTTGAATTACTCTTTATATTTGTCGGGGAATTCATGTATAAAATAAAACTGACATTTTTAGTGTTTTCAAATTTTAGAATAGATTTTATACAGGTGTCCTCGAAATGCATGTCTAAAATAATCGGTAGTTGGTGACGATGAATAGAAGTTAAATACAATTTTTTTTTCTAGTAAAAGTCTTTCTGTTTTTGTGTTATGAAGCATTGAAAATTTGCTCGATATTTCCAAAATCTTTTTTCTTTCCTTACAATTACTTCAACCCAGTAGCATACTGTGCTGTACTTGGAGGAAGTCGATTGGTCACCCATTTACTCCCTGCGTGATATAAACGAGGTTTGCGCGGCTTTTTATGAGAAGCTAGCTTTACAGGGTTATTCACGAGCGACTTCCGATTAAAATTTCGTTATATGCAACCAAAAATACAAGAAACACCTAGAACTTGATTTATTTTGTATAATTCGAAATAAGTTAGCAATCGAAGTAGCTTGGCGAATAAGATTAATCATGACACTTTTTCTTTATTGAGGTTATGAGCAAAAGCAAGGCGGTCTCAAGTTAAATGAAAATCGCCTTGGTAAAAGTTAATATACCTAAATGTGAAAACTGACATGACAGACAATAAGGGGCAGCAACCGTTTTTTTAAGTATTACTTTTTATAACTTTAGGAAGCTAGAAGCTACTGGAAATTGTAGTTTCGGTTGCATCTAACGAAATTTTCATCGGAAGTCTCTCGTGATTACCCCAGATGGTATACTAAAGAGCTGAAAGGTAACATACGTTGAAAGGAACGGTGTTATAAAAAATATAAGAGGTTTAGAATTGAAAGTGTCCACAAAGAAAACGTGAGATTGAGAAGATTGGTGAAGACCCAAATCTTGCGTGACTATAACGCCTATACAGGTTGTTTGATGAAAAACGCCTCAACCCATAACTTTTTTATTTATGACCCGATTTCAATGAACAAAAAAATCAAAGATATGGTTTTTCAAGCGCTACAAAACAGCCATTAAATATATTTTTTTGGCGTTATCTTCAATAACTAACGATAGTCAACTTTTTTTTTTTTAATGGACACATGTAGTTTTTTAGGCTTGGTGTGGTAAGGTTTTTTTTTCTGAATCTAATGATGTATTGAAAGTTATCATTTGGTTCATAGCTAACTGAAAAAAAAATAAAACATTTTTTTGTGGTTCAGCTTATTATAACATTTTTAAGAGTGCCGTGAAAAACAATCGGAATACAAAGTACGATGAATGTCATCTAAACGTCAGCTTTGAAATTTTCATCTGCTTTTTTAAACTTTTCTTATTTAAGTATAAAATAACATTGTCAGTCATGCAGGATAGCAGTCATTTGACGATTATTTTATGTTCGAATGTAATGAAAATCGTAATTAGTCAAAAATAAAAATTTAATAGAAAAAATAATAATATTAATTATTATTATTCATGTTTTCCAAGAAAATAATATTAAAACTCTTCAAGATTGCACCTGAAAATTTTCAAACTCACACTTGACATTTGTTGCTATTTGTATTCCAATTGTTTTTCCCGGCACACTCGAAAATTTCATAATAAGTTGAACCACAATTAAAAATTGTTTATTTTTTTTTTTCAGTCAGCTACGGACCAAACGATAACTTTTAATACATCATTAGATTTAAAAAAATACTTTAATAGACTAAGCCTAAAAAACTACATGTGTCCATTTAAAAAAAAAGTTGACTATCGGTAGCTACTGAAAATAACGCCAAAAAAAATATATTTTATTGCTGCTTCGTAGCGCATGAAAAACCATATCTTTGGTTTTTTTGTTCATTGAAATCGGATAATAAATAAAAAAGTTATGGGTTGAGGCGTTTTTTATCAAACAGCCTGTATCCATTTCGTTGAGAACTCCTTGCAGAAGGATCCAAAAAAGTTCAAGCCAGGATTCCATCTAAAACGATCTATGATGATGTCATCTACAATCAATCCCAAGACATAGTCAACTCTTTTACAGATTACTTTATGAATTTTTATTCCACGTCTTCTGTTCTTGGTAAATTTACAGTAAGGTCGTATAGTAACAGCTTCTAGCCATGTACTCGTATCACTTTAAAGAAACTTAATAAATCGGACGTAGAAAAAGCGTTGAACCAGGTTAAACCCAAAATTTCCTTATTCATCGAACCGTTGGTACACATTTTTAATCTGTCCCTGGAGCAGGGCACGTTTCCAAATGTTTGGAAAACTTTAAAACTGTGCCAATTCATAAAGGGGGAAACTCGGCTGAGATTTCCAGAAAATCAGCCTTTCAGTATCTACGCTCGTTGTTGAGAAAAATTTGTCCATAACTCGACAAATCTGGTGTTGCAAAACGTATGAGAAAACACAACCAGTACTGTCAATTTATCAATTTTTCATATCGGAAATATGCCCCTATTGTAATAGTATATTTCAAACCAAGGTAAGAAAGTGCTTTCTTCTAAACCGAGCCGTAGGCGAGGTTTGTAAGTGCCCAAGGTCTGCAAGGGCACTTTCTTAACAAGGTTTGAATACTATCTTTTTCCCTACCGACACAACTTCGTTGAAAAAAGTCAAAAAAAGATGGTTATATTCCTGATTAAAACGAAAATTTTGAGAATTGAATAGTAGGTTGGGTTATTTGTTTAATTAAATTGTCATTGTCATATAATTTGAAGATTTGATGTTTGTTCGAAAATTTGATATAAACAGAAGTTGTAGTACCATCTAGGGTAGTACCTACCTAGCTTATCTGTTTATTTTCCAGATTATATGATTGATCTACCAACTTGCTTTATTGAATTGGCTTTCATTTATCAATAACTTATTTCACTTTTGACACTTTTGACATTTTTATTTTGGTACAGTTTTACCATAAACATTTCATGATTAACTTTCTTACCTTAGCGAGAAAGTTGAATTTTCTCACCTCAAATGAGGTATCCACAGCCTACATTTCTAACCGGTAGGGAAAAAAAGTGTTTTTTTCTACATTTTGTTTACTTAAGAGTGAACTGAAGCTGCTTTCAATTACAACTTTATATCAGAAATTAACATTTAATTAATTATTGGCTCTAAAATTACTTGATTTTTATATACAGGGTGGTTCCGATATAACCTGAAAAAAAATTCTGGGTCATTAGAAGGATCTAACAAGTTCAGAACACCCCTTTTCATTATTTATTTTTTCATGTAAAATGCAATGTCTGGTAAAACAATTCTACATGAACTAATTTATTAACAAATTGTAATGTATTTGTATTAAACAATCCATAAAAATTAAATTAAGGCTACAAAGCGATAACAAACTGTTTTCGAATCAAATAAACACCATCGGTTGCATCATGTTGGCAAAAAATAAAATTGTAGTGTATTTAATTTTATCCGATTGGCTAGACTGCACCTGCCGTCTGTCATTATCAGATGTCATTCGAGGTATCCAAACTCGAGTTTACGCATAAAATTTGAAATTTGAATTCAACAATTTTTCTTAAAAACGCCACGAAATAGAAATCATACTGTTATCCGCTCTTGTGCTTGTTGGTTAGCTAGGTGATGACATTTCTCATTTCCAGGTAACGTAACTTCAAATTAACACAATGTTGCCGATCGAATCTTGGGTGTAAAGTGCTGGTGGTTCTTTGATTAAATGACAAATTGTAGGTAGTACAGCGAGAGCAACAATTACTGTTTGAGCTAACTACAAAACCATTTTATCAATAAAAGATTACAAAAACCGAGGCGTTTAAATTTGAAATTGATGTCGGCTGTCAATAATGACAATAATACAAACTGAAATAGGTACAATTCACAGTCTTTCCAATTTCAAGTAAAAATTTTTATTGCCAACTGAAACAGTTATTATTGCTCACGCGGTATGTGTCTTAAGCTAGGTACGTAAATGTGCATTAATTTGGACGTTATTAAGGGCGTATTCTGTAACTGCTCCGCGAAATTTTAAAGGCAGTTAAATTAAGTTGTCATAGCAATGACAAATCAGTGCTTGAAATTTTAACGCCCCTTTAAAAATTACAGAATACGCCCCTTACGGCCGTATTCACCAACGCCAGTTAACGTTAACTGTAGGTTAAAATGTTTCGTTACCTTAGTTACCTATTGTTACAACAATATTTTCGTATATGTTAACCTACAGTTAACTTTAACTGGCGTTGGTGAATATGGGCCTTAATCTGTTAAATTCTATTCTGGAGATAAACTTTCTGCAGAAAAATATTCATCAGAATTTTGTATGCGGTTGAAGATTACATTTTATGCAGATTAATGACGATGTACACATAGGGTTTAGTTAAAACTTTGTATTATGTTTAAATTCTGTATTTTTTACCATATCTATTCGTTAATAGAAATTTCACTTATTAGTTTAAATAAAATCTAAATATTGTGTGAGTTTCAAGAGGAAAAAAAAACAAATTGGCGGCCTTAGTTTGTAGTAGTTACGAAATATGCATTACCTACGTCTTTACTTATTCCATGTATAATGCCTGTGATTTACAGTTCATAAATAATTTTTTTGTTCGACACTGTCAGAATTTGAGAATTTTCTCCTGTGTGAACGGATTTTGATAAATGTCACAACTTGTCAAAACGAAACGTCAAGCTAATTTTAAAGGTTTTAAGCGATTTGGAGCCTTTAAGGGGCTCTACGAACAAAAAAACGTTGTATTCAACTCGTTCGTGTGTAAATTGGGCCTTTTTTGGCACTCGTGGGCCAAAAAAGGCCCAATTTACACACAAACTCGTCAAATAAACTACTATTATAAATTTATTGATAACGTTTCTTTAGTCGTTTTTGTAAATGACACTCGTTTTCTAACTAATCATATAAACCGTAATAAAAATGTTCAACTTCTAAACTCAATAAGATCGACGAAGATTGTTTCATTTCTTCAAAAGCGCGGTTCTAATAGCATCGATCCATCAAACGTGGTAGGATCCGGTATCTAGAAAATGTAAACTTTTTTACTGAAAAAGAAAAAGATTTCGTGTTCAACATTTATATGTTTTAAGACTTATCAAAACTTTTTGTGTCAGTAAATGTAGAAACATAAGACATGTTGAAAATTACAATATTCTTGAAATACGAGTAGATATCTAATCACGATATCGTTATAATATTGAGGAAAAGAATAAAAAAAAGCTGAAGGTACTATCAATGAAATTTCAATTAAATCAATCTACAATTTTGGTTTAAATGTTTATGTCGATATGGTAATAACGTCAATTTGCTAAATGTTATTTCAAACAGAAAATTAAGAGCTTGACTCATTTTCAAGAATGCAACAATTTTTGTGTAGATATGATCGATTTTATGATTAAGACAAACATTGTACCAATTGTACAGGATTATTCACTCTAAGATGACGAGTCTGACCAGGTAAAATGCAAATAATGATGAGGATTTAATTTTTTTTAATAAACGATTGCATCTAAAAGTATTGAGTTGTTTGGCATCCAATTTAACTCTTGTGTGTGAACGGTGTGTATTCACATAATTTTGATCATTTTTATATGGAGCAGCAACCATAAATTTTACATTCAGTTTCTACGCCAACTTGGACTACAATCATTTATAATGAAATGACCCGGTACATCGGCACACATACATCGTTTTTATTTAGCAAATATTCTAACTCAAATAAGCACAAACGAAAAACACAAATTGATCTTAAAAAAACTTACACAATCGGACCCATAGCCATTTGAGAAATATTTCTTTAAAAATATAACAATTAGACTTGGTTCGAAAACAGCTTTTTTCTCGATACAATCTTGTATAAACTTGGTCATTTTCAATAACAGATCGCTCCGAAGGTGTTGATTTTCAACTGCAAAGTGCAAAGGGTATTGGCGGTTGTTGACATTGATCTTATCCAGATCTGGTCCATCTTTTAGAAATAAATTTACAGCAAAACAATTGCCTTGGTAGACAGCGTAGTGAAGAAACGTTACATACTGATCGTGTGCTGTAGCATTGAACAGTATCTTCACCAAGTCATCTGATTCAGAACGTGTTACAGCATAATCTAGAGCAGTTTGTTGGTGGCGATCTCGCTTGTTGGCGTCAACACCTTTACTTAGTAACAACTGAATCACCTCAACATCAGGGGAGGATGTTCCTTTGAGAGCTGTATGTAACACAGTCCTCTCCAAATTATCGACAGCATTAACGTCAGCTTCGTAATCAAGTAGCACTTTTACACAGTTGTAATTTTTCGATCTCGTTAAAACGGCAGTGTGAAGTGGACTTGGGTCTCCGTCATTTTTAGCGTTTACGCTGGCACCATTTTCTAATAAAATTACCAAAGCATCGTAATGTCCTTCTTGGCAACAAATATGTAATGGATTTATTCCGTACATATCCTCGGCTTCCATATCTATTTTTTCATCTATCAAGAGTTTTACTAATTTCATATTTACTTTAGGATTTGTGAGAGCGAAATGTAGTGCGTTCTGTCGACCGATAGCAGTCAAATTGATATTTGCTCCTCGGTCCAGTAAAAGTTTAACGATCACATCATCATTAAGTGCAGAAGCCCGATGCAAAGCGGTGGTCTTACGCTTACATTGTGCATTTACATCTAAACCGCCTTCTATTAACATTGTAATCACTTTTTTTCTTTCCTCCATTAACATTTGTTGTAATTTGTTATTCCCTTCAATTCGAATAAAGGTCACGTGCAACAATGTCAAACCGGCTTTTTCAGTTCTGACTGATAGAGCTTTTGAGTCATTTCTAATGGTAGCACGCAATAAATTTGTATAAGCCATCTGTGACGAATATAGTGCAAGTGTTTCAGCGTCATAGTGATCGAATAAACTTTCAAGGCTTATCGAGTCTCCACATTTTTCTAGAAATTTTTCTACAGCGAACAAGTTATGGTGTCGAATGGCGTAGTCAAGACAGTTCCATTTAAATATCACGTCCATTTGAAAGACGTCGTCCTTTTGAAATACATCACAATGTGTCAACATTTCGAATATTTCTCTGTACTGTGTAGAGACTCCTTCGATGTTATTTTCAGAATAATATTTCCTTGTGTAGTAGGGAAATAAGTTGTCAAATTTATTCCACGAAAGAGGATGTGGGACGCCAAAAGAGCACAACAAGTGAAGTGCACTTCGACCACCTTCATCTTTCACTTCCCTCTTGTCCAAATGCTTTAAAACTAAATCATTATGTTTGTAGATTACAGCTAAGTGAAGTGCACTTTTTTCAGCCAACATAATATCGAATATAAACATCAAATTTTTATTTTCTTCTTTAACTAAGTCATCTCGCAGCGACGAAACCGTGTTTAGATTTTTCTTCAGCCACACACAAGCAAAATATTCTGCGTAAGTCTGGTGGCTGAAGATGACTTGATTATCGTCGGTCACTCTACTGACTATTCCAAACGGATCTCCAGTTTTTAATTTTTCCAAGAAGTTTTGACTCTTTCCCAAATTTATCTTTAACTTGCCAAAAGTCGTGGTGTCAAGACAAGATTCCAGTGCTGGCAATTCGTATTGTTCCAGATACAGATCAAAGTCAAACCCGAGCTGGTTCTCGTATTCGTGCACTCCCAATTTTCGATGTTGATGCTTCTTCTTTCCTTGGAAAAATATTTTATACATTTTAGTCAATACAAAAATTTCTTGGTCGGGTTCTCTCCTTAAATCTTTATTGTCGCGAAAATTTTCTGTAACAATGAACAGTTGCAAAGGGACTCCTAACAAATATCGACTGTTAACGATATCCACACTTGCGTATATTTTATTGGTAATTTCAACAACTTCTTCTTTTTGGTACAAATCCTGAAGACGCTTTTGGATGTATGTCTTCTGCTGCTCTTCTGTCAGCTCTTCAATTTTTATGGGAAATATGTTTAGGATTTGCGACACTTTTTGCTCCAAATTTTCACGTGAAGTAATCCACACCCGGTGACCCAACGAAGAGATGTACTTAATAAAATCCAAAGCGTCCTGAAGAGAGTCACTATCTATTTCGTCCAATCCGTCGAGAAAAAAATACATTCTTTTATTTTGTAAAAGCATCGAACGAATCTTATCCACTAATGGATCTTCCTCTTCTTGAACAAAACGGTGCAATATTACATTGTGCTCATGTTCATTCTTAAAAAGTCCTTTGTGATCGATCAAATTTACACGAACACTCCAATAAGTGGAGGGACAATTGCTGGTCAAGCGAGTCACCAGCGTGCTCTTACCCATTCCGGGTGGAGAACAAATGACATTCAGAGGATGGTCGAGATATGTGAAAATTTTCATTTCATCGACATGTGCTCCTTCAGATATCATTGTTTCCAACGAAAATCTGTCTCGCTTACTTAGAACCCAAGTACAAGTACAACTTTTGTCGTCAAAAACTTGGAGTAAATGCACGTTCCTGTTGGTTTTTTCACAAATGTCATCGAATTGAACATGCGGCCATTTATTACTCGTCAACAAAACATCACATTTATTTCTCTCTTCCAGTTGCAAGTATTGGTCAAGCTCCATCACGTGCAAATCCAACTGTCGAATTGCTTTGTTCCAAGGTTGAGAAACGTTACAAATGATTAGGAGAGAACCTGTTTTCTTACAAAACTCTGACATTTTCTTTATGTCTAAACTAATCGTAGAAACACTTCTGGGAATGTAATTTTCAAACGCATTCTCCTGCCTTCTACCGATTTGAATAACTTCTTAGGTCATTTGAATAAGTTCTTTAGTTTCAATAATTTTGCCATTTTCTTGATCAAAGTTGAGTAACTGGTCCAAAAAAATTGATTGTCGACCTTGAAGAGACACCGCAAAATGTTTAATAATATCTGTGTAGACACCTTCATTTGGTAAATCGGAAAGATCTTGGAAAATATTCCACCCCGGGAACTCTTCTTTTGTAGCATTTGCCAATAATACCACTTTTTTCTTTTCGACTTTTTCGAGCAGTCTGATAGCCTGTTTAATTTGTGCTTCGTGACATTGTTCCGCTTTAACAATCAAGGGAACTTTGTTTAAATGCCATAACACTTTACTTCTTTCCTTTGGAGATAAGTCTTTAATTCCCTTACAAGGCAATCCATATTTGAGCGATGTCGAACTGATATCCTCGTCACTTGCTGTCTCGTTCCAGATGTTAGCGATAACTTCTTCATTCGTATCTCTAACAATCGTCATGTCAAATTTCATAATTGCTTCTCGAAGAAGTTTTGATTTTTCGTTGCACTTTTTGTCCGATATGGTTTGCATAAAAGGCGTAAATGTTAACTCAGCCAATTTTGCTACCACGTCATATTTAGTCAGGATAAAGTTACCAGACCACCACGTTCCCATGAACTGGATAAAACTTGAAGAGCAAGTAGCATCGTTAATTCCACACTTTTCTCTTAACGTATCGGTGATTAACGACTGTGCTCCTGTTGTGTTAGTTTGATTGGCAAAGAAATAAAAACTTTTCAAAGAATCATCACGACCTCTAACTGATCCACTACCCTGATTTAATTCAAACTGGAAAACTTTTGTTCCCTCTTTCTTATCGCTGATTCCTTTTCTGTTAATTAGTAGAAGTTTCTTAGGATCCAATTGTTGCAGCTCCGTCACAACAACTTCTTCATTTGTCTTGCCTTCAATTTGAAGACAAACTTTTGAATTACTCTTGATACTTGTCGAGTTATTCGTGTATAAAATAAAACTGATATTCTCAATGTTTTCAAATTTTGAAATATTTTTTATATACTTCGGTAAGCTGTAGTCGCCCTTTTTCGCCTCAAGGATTTTGTCGGTAATATTTTTCGTATTCTCCGAATGTTTTAATTGGAGCTGAAACGTTTGCGATTGTCCATCCACAAAAGTCACTTTCAGCACCACGTCGTCGAAGTCTCCACAATCGTCACTGTTGGTTTTCATCTCGAAATCAGCCACAATATCACTTGTGCTGAATTTCAAAGCCAATAGAGCGCACATCAGTTTTTCATAGTCCTTGCCGAGATCTGTGGTTCCAGCTCTTTTTTTGTAAGTATCAAATCGGAGCTGACTTGAAGAATGAAAGGACTTCTTCTTTGTTGCAAACTGAAGATTAAATGAAAATGATACATTTTTTAAATAAGTTACATAATTTTATTAAAAACTTTTTCAACTGAATTTCAAACTGTGATCAATTTTTATGGTTCGGTTACATAATTTTATAGGTAATTAATAAAATTGCCTAATGTTAAAACCGAAGTAGAGCATTTAAGACCCCTTGTTACACTTCTCAACTTTTAATTTGAAACAAGATTCACGCTACAATTAACTCACATTGGCCAATTACATTGGGCTAGGTTCCGCGATTTTTAAAAAAGGTAAATTTTTTTACTGATTAATAAAAATCTGATTGTCAGGAAATAGCGGATTTCTTGCTGAAATAGCTATTTATGTAACCAGTTAGGAAATGCGTTATTTTGTGTAACGAGTGGAATATTTGCGGGACGAGCGCAGCGAGATCCCGCAAAATCACACGAGTTACACAAAATTGCATTTCCTAACGTGTTACATACAAGATTTTTTCTAATTTTGACAAAAAAAAGTTTCTTCAAATTAATTAATAATAAATTATTATTGTGTTAAAATATCAAGTAGGTAAGTAGGCACGGTTATTTTGCTTAAAAACAAAAAATATGACAGTGTCAAATTTGTTTTGTGTATAATTGTACTGAGTTTTACTGGAAACATCCAAAATGTCTTTAGATTCAGATGATATACCAAGTGATGTAGAAGAGGCCGCACGAAGTGCGATATCGTCCGTGATCCCGAATAAGTCAAAAGCCAAATATGATTTGGCTTACGAGAAATTGGAAAAATGGTGTGAAGGAAAAAACATAAAGCACATCAACGAAAAAATTTTGCTGGCGTATTTTGAGGGAAAGAAGACTCTAAAAGCTTCCACACTGTGGACTCTTTATTCCATGCTGCGAAGCAAACTATCTCTAAAGAGGAATATCGATATTAAGAAATATACTAATTTAGTGGCATTTTTAAAGCGGCAGTCAGACGGTTACCACGCTAAAAAGTCCAACGTCTTGTCGAAACAGAATATCGCCAAGTTTTTAATTGAGGCTGATGATAAGATAATTTTAATGGCAAAGGTAAACTCGAATCGCACAATAGCAATATATTTTTTGTTTTAACTGTTTACAATTACATACTTACGAGGGTCGTTCGGAAAGTTCTCGGCCTGATAAAGAAAACTCAAGATTTTTGGGTTTTTTTTTTTTTATTTCTCTACATAATCTCCTTCCAAATCGGTACATTTCGTCCAACGATGTTCTAACTTTTTGATACCCTCACAATAATACGACTCCTCCAACTCTGCAAAATAACCGTTTGTCTCAGCTATGACTTCCTCATTGGAAGTGAATCTTCGTCCCCCCAGCCATTTTTTCAAATTCGGGAAGAGGAAAAAATCGCTGGGAGCCAAATCTGGGGAATACGGGGCATGTGGAACCACTTCAAATCGAAGTTCTTCAAGTTTTGCCGTAACAATGCGAGACGTGTGCGCGGGTGCATTATCGTGGTGAAAAAGCACTTTCTTTTTGGCCAGATGGGGACGTTTAGCTTTGATAGCCTCATTCAATTTATCCAGTAGTGAAGAGTAGTAGGCCCCAGTGATAGTCTTGCCCTTTTGCAAGTAATCTATCAACACCACACCACGAGAATCCCAGAAGACCGTTGCCATGACTTTCCCGGCAGATGGAACCGTTTTTGCCTTCTTAGGAACACTTTCGCCTGCTCCAATCCATTGTTTGGACTGCTGCTTCGTCTCAGGGGTATAATGGTGAATCCATGTTTCATCCACAGTGATAAAACGTCGAAGAAACTCAGCAGGGTTGCGTTTAAATAAATCTAAACACTCTTGAGAAATGTTCATTCGAACGCGTTTTTGAGCGACTGTCAACAAACGCGGCACCCATCGAGCAGACAGCTTTCGCATACCCAAAATTTCGTGTAAAATGTGATGGACGCGGTCTATAGAGATCTTTACAGCCTCAGCTATTTCTCGGACCTTCAATCGGCGATCGTTTAATACAGCATCGTTAACTTTTGCAACGATTTCGTCGGTCGTGGCCGTTTTTGGACGTCCCGTGCGTTCATCATCTTCGATTGAGGTACGGCCACGTTTAAATTCCGCTGCCCACTTTTTCACCGTCGAAAATGAAGGAGCAGTTTCCTTCAATGTAGAGTCCAACTCATTTTTAATGTCTGTTGGGGTAAGACCTTTTAAAACGAAGTACTTGATCACAGCACGAATCTCAATTTTATCCATTTCACAGGAATGGCAAGAATTGCCTGCTTGATTTGATTACCACAACAAAGCTATGAAACGCGCGAATCTAAAACTTTGCAGAGCGCCAACTGAAGGTTCCTTTTTAAATAAAATGGCAGAATTATGGTCATACTAGCGACATCTCTGCTTCAGGCCGAGAATTTTCCGAACGACCCTCGTATTATTACTACCTATCTTTTAAGGTTGCAATGATCGTTGGAATAGCTGGTGCATGTCGAAGATATTGTGGACAATCAGTCATATTTTCGTATTCCGAATACAAAAACAAAAGTTATACGTGAGTTTGTAATTACAAAGGGAAACATTGACGGAGTAAATTTTCTGGATATAATCAAGAAATACATTAATTTACGTCCACCGAATGTTAAACACAACCGATTTTTTGTTAAATATAATAATGGAAAATGTGTCTTATTTACTGGCCACTGCTTCAGAAGAACTTCGGCCACTTGGCTGGCGGACTCTGGAGCTGATATAATGAAAATAAAAAGACATGGGGGCTGGAAGTCAAACTCAGTAGCAGAAGGTTACGTGAAGGATTCATTAGAAAATAAGAAAAAGATTGCCACCGATATCCTTGGGGAAACATCAAATTGCGTTTCTCAGATATCGGCGAATTCTACTACCACTTCCCTTTCATCAGGAGTTAACATAAGTAATTGTAAGAATTGCGTTATAAATGTTTACAAAAATTAATTAAACACTAAAATTTTTCTTGATTTTTTTTTGTAACTGGTGATACAATAAATTTTTCCTAACCAGTTATACTCCATTCTTTATCTTGGTGAGTGGTCGATGCGATCAAGCAAGCCATGGGTAGCTTTGTAAGTTTTACTTTTTCCACCAAATTTGTGTGTCGTGTAAATCAAATATTAACTGTCATCGCTGTCATTCGAATTCAGAATCTTCGTCAAGCATTCATCTCCAAATCTGACAATCTTATGTCGCGAAATGTAAATATATAAGCCGTACACATCGATTCTTAAATTTAACCGTTCCCGATATGAAAATTATCGGCGCCCGTCGTCGGTCAATCCGACCGTCGACCGAACATTATTCCCGTCCCGTGCCGGGCAATATTGCAAAGAAGTTTGGGTGTGAGAAATTAACCGAATTCTTAAACCATAAACCGGACCAAATTTGACCGGAAAGTGTGTGGGCGGTCTAGAACATTTTGAAATTCCCAAGCAAGTTATTAAAATTTTAGAAAACGATGCGATATGAAGATGACACGTTTGAGGTTATGTGTCGGTGGTCTCGGTCCATATGAATCATGAGCAATTTAACCAGGAAAATAATAAATAGAAAGACTTTGCGGCGTCTCTGTAAGTACATTATTGTAATATTTGAATATTTTTCAACAACTACCAACGCACTTTTCCATTGGAACTTTTAAAAATCCCTAAATTCAACTTGACGGCTGAAAATTTCCCAACGACCACTCACCAAGATAAAGAATGGAGTATAGGAAAGATTTTACTTTTCGTAACCAGTTACGAAAAGTGTGACGTTTCCAAACGTCAATTAATTTTGAAAAGTGTCACTTTATATGTCAAAATTAGAAAAAATATGTTTATAATGATTATTTCATTCATCATCGTTTTCGACCAATCGTAAGGCTTTATTTTTTGGATTACAGCGACTATTCAATTCGCCTGTCATATTTCAAATATTAACCAATAAAATAGCAGATATTTACTTTCGTAGCCTAGCAACAGCAAATTTCATCGAATATTCCACTAGTGAAAATATAACTGGATATTCCACTAGTGGTTGCAGTAAAATTTTAAATATGAATATATTTATTTATTTCTTTTTTGTATTATTAATAAAGAAATACAAAGGAAATTATTTTTTCTCCAATCGTTTTTTAAAGAAGGTTACTTTTAATACCGTTTTCTGTCACTAAATTAGATGTTTTTGTAACTGTACAAAAAATTACGTATTATTAAGGCAACACTTTTACCTCCCAGGATGAAAAGTACTTTTAATCCTAGGCTTGAAAATTTTTGCTTGAAACTAATACAGTATGATCAAGAATGACTGAATCTGTTTGTAACAATGAAATTTGAAATTTACCATCAAAGTTTCATTTTTGTAATAGCATAAACATAACTGGCATAACCAAAAAAGTTTTTAATGTCGTCTCAAGTTAAAAAATCCGGTCAGAACCAATTACGAGACAAAAAACACCAGTACTTTTCAATTGTTTCATTGCCAACAGACTCAGTCACTGTTGATCACGCTGTAGTTTGATACTTCTTGATTTGAAGAAAACAACTAAACATGTAAAAAAACTAAAGCCCAAACTGTCTCTTTGGTTACACGAATATTTCAATAAAATGTTTGCTTTAAAATCTGAATGTAGGTACAGTTGTTGCAAAGAAAAACGGGAAACGAAAATTTTCCTAACGTAAATTACATGAGTTTCATACTTTTTATGATTAGGGTCCTTTATTTGGTTGGAGAAAAAATAGTGTATGTCATTTGGATTAAAAGTGCCTCATTTACCATTCTTTCTAGGTCTTTAAAAAATCTAGTAAGCAATTTACACATATTTAAACATATAGGTATTGCTTGGCAATATTCACCCAAATTTTAAGATAAGTAACATAAATTTCAATACACCGTACCCTAGACTCTCCTTTCTGCTTTTCATGACCAGCACTCTTCCTCCATAATTTTCGAGCTTCTTCATTATGCTCATAATTTGTACTACTGCAAGGGGAATCTTGTTGCTTCACTTCTTCAGTACATTTTTTCTGCAACTTAATTCGTTCGTCCACATTCAACTTCTCTTTGTTGTCACAGTGTTGCTCCACTTTGTTAGAAATTTTATTACGGTTATCCTTATTGTCCATGTTGGCGGTTCCGTATTTTAAATAACTTTCTCCAAATGTTTTATGTGTTTCTAGCAATCCCTATAAAAAACCGAATGAAAATCAATTCAAAACACATATAATTCATTAACTAATGAATGTTAATTTTGTTAATTACCAGTTGTTCTCTTTTCTGTTTGAACCAAACAAAATTTTGAACTAGTTCTACGCAGTTTAGTAATTTTTATTATTATACCTAATCGCAATAAATCGTAATAAAATTATTAATCGATAATAGTTATTTGGTTATTTACTTATCAAGGTAGTAATTACAGTCGATATTGATAACTAATTTAATTTTATTGCTTTCAACTGTCATAGATTTTGATTTTTCTCCTTTGTAAACTGCCTGCTAACTGCTCTAAAGCAAAAAATAGCAGATAACCAACCGTTGCCCTAGACAACACATTCAAAGTGATATTTCTCGAAAAAATTGTCAAAACTGTCAAAAGCAAATGCGAAATCATTTTTAATAGATTTAGAAGCTTTGGGACGTCGTTTCAAACAATAAAAGTTTGTATGCAATTCGTTTCTGTGCAAATTGGGCTTTTCTAATTGCCCTCGAGGCCTTAAAATTCTCGCTGCGCTCGTATTTCAATCTGGCCTCTCGGGCAATTAGAAAAACCCAATTTACACAGAACCTCGTTGCATAAATAACAATTATACAAAATTTTTTCGCCCCTTCTCGAAGAAAAATTTTCATTGAACCAAAGGACAACAAATTATGACAGCTGTAAAACTGCTGTTACCTTTTTTGTAATTTGCATGTTTGTAACATAATATACCATATACCTATTGTTAGAATAGATATTATTGTATCAGTACTTATCACAGGATTGTAAAAAATCATAATAGCACCTGTGTTGTAAATATTGGGTGATTCAAAATGATTGTGGATAAGTATGGCAACTATGTACGAAAATGTATGTGGCAGCTGTAGAGTTGACATTTCTTTGACAGTTCAGAGCCGCGCAATTTTGAAAATTGTCAAATCAATGTGCAAATGTATAAAAAAATCAAATGCACTCTTATGAAATGTCATACCAATGTCAACCATACCCCACCCATACAGTTGACACATAAATTTTCGTACATAGTTGCCGTACTGATCCACAATCATTTTGAATCACTCAATATAAGCGAAAGTTCTTTTATGCTGCTTCTGCAAGTTGTGTTTTCTATCGGACTGAAATCGGCTGACTGCAAAGGCTAAAATCATTCTATTCTTTTCTAAACTAATTAATTTCCTACAAGTTTACATGATTGACTTGGTTCATTATTTGATGAAATTGATAATCTAGAGTGTATAAGTAAACAAGTTGTTAAAAATGTAAAATATGCGAAATAGTATATTATTTAACGAGTTCGTGTGTAAATTGGGCTCTTTATGACATGCGTGGCTCACTTACCGTGCTTACACACAAACGAGTTGAATACGACGTTTTTTTGTTCGACGAGCCCCTTAAAGGCTCCAAATCGCTTAAAATCTTTAAAATTAGCTTGATGTTTCATTTTGATAAGTTGTGACATTTATCAAAATCCGTTCACACAGGAGAAAATTCTGAAATTTTGACAGTGTCGAAAAAAAACTAATTTTTGTGACATTATTTTAGAATTGAAGCAAAAGGTAAAAGAGCCTGATAAAATTTATAATTCCTTATATGGTTATGGGTGTAGTCGATAACTATTTGTATTTTCACAAGATAGCAAATAATCAACATTTTAAGCAGTGGTTTAACCAAAGAAATACCTGCCTTATTTAAACACTGAATAATTAAAATCACCCGTTAAAATGTTCAAATTATTTTGAAAAACACTTACATGTTACTTTAAGGCGTTCAATCAATACAGTTTTCGATGAAAATGATTCTGATAAGATAACAATATTGAGTCGTTGGAGTTCAAAATAATTCTAGATGTGTATAATCCATAACCCATAATAAATAAGATATGATATCTTTTGATATGAACGGAGCAGTTGTTATATTCGTACTTTTGTGATTCAATTACTATAAAAAGCTTAAGGAGTAAATAAATATCTACGGGGTGACTGACGAAAAACCTTTCCTGTATCTTGCTTATTTTTTATCCAGTTTTTGATAGATGAACATCAACTTCTTTTTTTCAAATAGCACTGTACATTTTTTGTATTCAGTATTGCAGAGATTTGTTTTCTGAATTCTAAAAATGCAAAAAACTATACCCATTCATTAAACAAAAGTCAAGAAAATTAAGAGTAGGTAAATGTACAAAATTTAAAAATCAAGTGACCAAAATAAACAAGAGAAAAGTTTGTTCTAAATGCTCGAAATTACTAAATAAGCTCTGAATATTTGTCATTTGTCAAAACAGTTTGATAATAATAATAATTATTATTATGTTGTTGTGAAAAAAAAAATTCTAAAGACGATAGAGTGTTAACGTATGGTGTGGCATTTTTAGAGACAGCTTAGACTAAAGACTATTTTCTCCTGGGAAGGGGATGCGCGCGTCATTTACGAAATCCTGCAACGAAATGCGACCTCCCTATTGGTTAGTGGAATAAAATAACCAATAGGGAGGTTGCATTTTGTTGCAGGATTTCGTAAATGGCGCGCACATCCCTTTTTTATTGATAGCAGTCTTAATCAAATAAAATGTCATATTCTAGGTACGAGATATTCAGGAGATAATTATTCGAGAGATATTCAGGAGACAAGTTCTAATACGCTTAACATGTTCATGTTACAACTAGTTTCTCGGAAGTAATGGAATATTATATATTATCAAACGAAATCAGCAACTTTCTGGATGAAATGCCATTAGCAGTGTTGAACAGAGTCTTGTTTCATCAGGACGGCGCCATACCACATAATGCATGCATTAATTTTGTATTTTTAAATCATTTAAATCATTTTGGTGATCGATGAATGGATACTCACGGAACTATTCGATGGCCCGCTAGATCCCCAGATTTGAATCCATTAGATTTCTTTACCTTCATTCGAAACTTTCGAGACAATGTTTATTTGACCCCACTGGGTACCCAAGAACAGTTAAGAAAAAGGATAGGTAGTGGAAGTCTGTCAGGAAATACCCCCAAATTTTTTACTGAATGCAAAGATGGGCATTTCTAGAAGGTATCGACAGTGTCTGCAGCAGGATTTGTGGCAATTTTGAGCAACTAAAACAGATTTTCTGTTGTTTACAAATTTGATTATGTACTTATTAATGGTTATTTGCATCACTAGGCCAGAAACGGCACGTTTACGAGTGCGAGTAAGTTTGCGGGCCGAGGCGGATAGCCGAGGCTTGCAAATGCGAGTACTCGCAAAACCGTTTCTGGACGCGTGATGCACAAAAATTTTTGTGCCAACTTCTGCGGATATTTATTAAATAAAAGTTAAAGCAACCGTTTTAATAATTGGTATTAGGAACATTTTTTGTGTTGGCAAAACTTAAACATTTAAATTTTAAAATCAACATCGCTATTGTTTCCTGACATTGATCAAATGTTATTAATAACGAAATTTTCATCGGAAGTCTCTCGTGAATAACCCTGTACAGTATAATTTGAAAAAACAAAGTTGGTTATCGTTTGTCAAAAAATAGATGTCGAAAAAAATATCGAATAAGATAATAATGAAGTGTTTTTCGAACTATTTTATTTGATGTGTCATTTATTCAAATCGGATAAAGAATAAGTTAAGATACAGCGTCAAAGGTTTTTCGCCAGTCACCCTGTATATTAAATATATTTTTTGGATTTTTCTTCATTGTTTCAAAACTGAGATGATGAGTTAATACAGCGACTTGGTTATCACTGAGAAGACGTTCTATAAATTTTGACAATCGTCTAATAATTTTGCCGAAGTTTCTCTTCATTTCTTTGTACCTACTAGAATGACGATGCATGTCTCCAATAAGGTTCAAATGGAATAATTCTTCCGAATAGGGTAGGTATTTAAATCAAACGCAGTCAACGTGGTTATCTTTCCTGCAAAATATGGTTGCCAAATTCGTTGAAGAATTCATACAATTTTCAATGGTGGTAGTAAGAAACACTTGCGTCTTTGGAGTGAGACGTAAACAATCTAAATCAAAGGAAGAAACCACGTCTACGTTGCACATTTGTATTTCTTTAACCCATTTTTAATCTGTCTGGAGTGTAATTCAAAAAACTAATATCCAAATGTATTGTGGGTTGCATTTTCAATTCTGTTGGGCTCATTATCACTCGTAAATACACTCGTATTTTGTGTTTTGATGTTTTTTTTCTAATTGCAGACAGTCCCAATATTATGTGAAACCCATACATTCATGGCATTGCCCCCTCAGTCAAACCTTCCATTATTGAAAAAAGTACTATAATCTGTTTCAAAATCAAAAATCCACCACCTGTTGAATTATGTTGGCAAAAACAAAGAAATCCCTAGAATAAGTTTCATTTTTTTGGGTTGGCCCAACGTT
The DNA here is from genome assembly GCF_963966145.1 of Tenebrio molitor. NCBI lineage: Eukaryota > Metazoa > Arthropoda > Insecta > Coleoptera > Tenebrionidae > Tenebrio > Tenebrio molitor. Next base: position 18,113,060 of record NC_091053.1, on the reverse strand, counting down.
CCGCCAAAATTTGACATCGAACTGTTGCGTTTATTTACGTAACACAAAATAATTATTACGTACAAAAAGGTGGTAGCTACCATATCACACGTTTCGAGTGAGAAATTAAATGAGAATAAATAAAACACGATGAATTACGACCAAAACCACTGTCAACAGTTTTCTTTCATAACCCCACTTTTTCCGACAGTTGCAAAACACACTAAACACAAAAGTTGGCGACGTTGTCGGTTGTATTTTCGATGTAGAATGCAGTGTTGGTGGATTTTTGATTTTGAAACAAATTATACCTACTTTATTATAGAGCGCTTTCGCGTTTCTTGGCCACTGATAAGTGTGGTTGAGTGGCTAGTCCCACGCACCCTCTTTCCTCCCTATCCTTCACAGATTTTGTTATTGTGTCTTTCAATTCATCTCTATTCTTCGCTATCATCTTAGCTTAATATTTACTTCGGTAGAGCGTTCGTTTTCCACATTGAAGTTTATAAAAACTTAGATTTTATGGGTCGTTTGAGAAATCTATAAATCATATTTAATCACATATTCGAAAAATAATCCTTTTTCCAAAAATCGAAGAACCTATCTAGTCCCATAGATATTTCTATAAGCTACAAATTGGTCATAGATGGAACACAATAAACATAATTTTGAACAAATAAGTCATTTATGGAAATGAGTTTTTAATTAATTTAAAAATAAACAATTTTTCGAAAATCAAAAGGATTTAGCCCCATGAGGTTAGCCAAAATGATCCAATTGCAGTATCGAGTCTTCCTTCAAATTAAAAAATGTAGTGATAGTTCTTTCTGGGTACACCACTGAGGAAATATGGTGGACATCAAAGGTACTTAACTTACCTACTTTGACAGTTACATGATCGGGATCTCGTGGAGAGGGTTTTCAAAGATACATTTAAATCTTTTGATGTAATGTATATTTAAATATTTCAATACAAAATTGTTTTTGTATAAATTGCTAGTAAAATGACAAGTACAAAAAGTATTAGGGCTAATACTGCATTGTATGCAGGCATGGAAGGCCTCCCCTAAGTCTTATAATTTTTTTTTCATCATTTTCATATAAATATTGACACTGTTTTTCAGATGACACGATCGATGGAAACAACAAAAACATTTCGTCCGTTTCAAATGAGTCTAAGACACTTTCGTAAAATAAGTAACACAGTATTTGTTTCTAAAATTTAAAGCCAACAATAATACCGAAAGACTACAATAAATAACAATCATCAAATACACTTCAGGTCAAATAAAAATGAAATAATAAATTAAAAACGGTCGAGTAACATTAACGTAATTTTGAATTTTCGACGATGCAACAATGATTTAGGTACTCGCATTGCGCTAATTGTCTCGAATTTCTTTATGTTGGCACTACAAAAATAAAAACATTTGTATCGTTCTGAATAAATAAAAATGAGACTATTTACAACAATAGTCTCGGTTTGTTCATCGGCGCGGCGCGTCTTACGTCAACGAAAACCTAGCGAAAAATCTAAAAAATACTTTTGGAAAAATTGTTCATGATTTTGTGCGCCGCCCCGCAAATATAGTAGTAGTACGTTCGTTTATTTCGTGTAAATGCCGACAGCCCGACTGTCCGACCGACCGCAGCAGAAACTACGCCATTGGAATGGAACAGATTTGTATAATAATAGATAGATTGCAAAAATATGCCCCGGCTCGTATCAGATACGAGCGAAAAAATTTGAGCACGACTTGTTCAAAACAAAACAAAAAAAGTATTCAGCAATATAGTTAGAAAAATTCGTCAACGCTTCGGCACAATAAATAGCCTCAGATAGTATATATATAATAAAAAATATCAAAATAGAAACTTAATTTAAAAATATATGTACAGTTTCGTCAAGTTCTAACTTAAAAAGTAATAATAATGATGATGATTTCCGCATGTCTGTACAGAGCTGCAATTCAAGACTATACCTATGTGTCAGTTTCAATATCAGACATGCTGGAAACGTTGAATCGAGTGTCCAGCACGTTACTAAGTACGTAAAATTCCACTTAAAGCTAAGAGTAATAAGCAATACTGTCTGTAAGTATGACCCCGCCACCAAAGCTAATAAGGCACGTCTAGTGATCCCCTCGGAGAAGCTCCATTAGTAGATTGAAGCTCGGTCCGTCGCCATCTTTTGACTTGATGGTCAACATTTCCTTTCCAACCTGGAACAAATCCAAAATGAGAAAATTAACTCAACTGGGACGGTTGTGTCAAATGCGATATCGTAAACAAAACCGAAACGAAAAAATCGATCGAACACTCCATTCTTTTTAAACAATTAATTGTTATTATCATAATTCCCTTAAAGACCAGACTGTACCATCCAAAAACTCGCTACCGTAAAATTGCCCTCGATCAGTTTTGAGGTTATGTCAGTAATTTTCAAATGTCAGAAAAGTTCAGGTGTAAGCAAATTTTATACCAAAATACAAGAAATAAAGACGATACTGACACAGAAAAATGCATTTAATGGGTAATACAAGCAATTTATTCATTTTCAGTACATATTTGATTCAATTTTTTTTCTTTCCTTTATTTTCGGGAGTTTTTACACAACCAAAATTGCCAAATTCACGGAGAATTTTAAAAACAATTGTCGAGTGAACCTAAAAAAGGGATTTTTTAGAGAAATGTTTGCGATTTGGTACAAGATCCTGCAAATACATCGAATACATGTGCAACGTTACCGCAAATTTCTTTCATTAGCTTGGTCGGTTTTTTTGTCTGCATTTCTTCACATCACATAGCTAATTTTTCTCGTGTTAGGGAACTTCCAGATCCTTACTTTCGGAGATTCATTTTACTTTTTTATTTTAAATTTAAAAGTAATTGCGGCTTCTGTAGCGCAAGCGCTTTCACATAAAAATGGCTGACATACAACTGACATTTTACATTGCCAACTTAATAACCATCAAATAACTAGTGGCTCATACCAGCATGACAACACTTTTGACAATTAATTTAAAAAAAGATAACTATTTGTCAACAAAACAATGATTAATAAAAATGATAAATAAACCAGATTGTTATCTGACTAAGGAATTGATATTTGTGAACTACCGAAAAGCACTTGCTTGCTTTTAGGATTATCCATAAATACCTGGTGACTTTTAATGACTGATACAAATTTTGTGAGTTGGCACTACCGAACAACTGGTACGCTTAGTCATTTGTCAAAGAGTTGTCTATTGATTCGCTTTCAAGGTTAAGATGATGACAATTTGATTTATTTTGACTTTTGATTGTAATATTTAAATTTGACAGTCAAGTGTACCAACATAAAATCGTAAATGTGTTCCCAACCGAACAAAAATAATTTTAATTCATCAAATTCTTCATTGATATGTCACAGTATTGCTTTGTCATTAGATACATAAAAATTATTGAAAAAACTTGCCGTTTTACAACTCGTAATTGTCTACGAAAACAAACGGATAAACAAACACAAATCTTCTGGGTAAAATCAGTTTCGAAATCTTCGGTAAAAATACGGTCTGGGATCACCTCCACAACAAACACCACATCCACCCACCTGGCAAGTTCGTTGTAATTCAGGAATGCGGAGAAGCAACTCTCCAAATTTGGCAGGACTGTCTGGATAATGGCTGAGCGTGTAATCTTGGAGCGCTTTCAGAGCTTTCTCTTGCGAAGCCCTCACCTTCTCGGCTTCCCTCAATTCGGAAGTGTCTGAAAAATACGAAAAATCGTCGCGTCAGAACACATCCTCTCGAGCGACCGCCACGCCTCTCACCTGAAGTGAGCAAAACGATAACCTTCATCGCGACGTACTCGTACTGATCGACCCGCAACCTCCTCAACTGTTCGGTGAAATTCAACATTCTCTCGATGCACGCTTGCATGCCCATGTCCCGGGCTTGATTCAACGTTATGCTCTTCCCCAGGGACACCCTGATTTCCCCCGGGGTGGACATCGACCTGAAGCAGCACGAGAACAGCAACAGCTCGCACCACGAGTTTATCAGCAGACAGATTTGGTCGTCGATCTGAAACCGGAACAACAGATTTACGTTGGACTGGTCGTCGAGCGGTGACGTTTTGCGATCTTACCGATATGTTCTTGAAGAGGGGCAGACTCTTGCACCACTTGACTATCTTGTAGAGTCGACGGTCGGCGATATTGCACAGGTTTGCGACGAAATCCGGATTGGTGTCGGTCGACCCTGCCAAGGCTGTGCCAGCCAGGAGAGGGTGGTTCGACAGGTTGTGGACGGCTCCGCTTCCTCCTTCCTTGCCTAAGTGGCCTTCGGTGTTCAGTTTGTTCAGTTCCATTTCGTTGTAGTGCCACAGGTGCTCCACATCCATTATTTCCTTAAAAATAACAACGATATTCAAAACCTGGTCCGCTTGAGGAAAATTTGCTAAAACAAATAACGAGAGGATCTCAACTACGGACACCTGTTGAATGCGATTATCACATCAAATTTTATCCACACTTGATAAATATTTAAACGTTTCTTTTATTGCGTAAGGTCGATCGAAATAAAATTCGAAATTAAATCGTTCTGGAATCTTCGATTCAGGTAGAGAATGTTTATTTCAATAAACACAAAATAACAACAGTCTTGTAAAGAATTTATTACGAAAATCTGTACCACTGAAACAACTACAATTTGAGAAAAAAAAACCTTGTATAATAATTAATAACTTAGAAGCGATTCATTTTTCATTAAGAATAGTAAATAGTGCCAGTTGCGTAACTACAATTTGTCCCCTATAGTTTAAAAAATGTACACGTTAGACCCTATGACCGATCATCACCTTCGTTCGCGACGCAGGTGCGGATTCATAATTTCAAACGTGTCCAAATAATTCCTCGCGCTTTACAATGATAATCTGGGTGCAGTAAAAAGTACAAAGAATCATGCAATGGGTGCAAACATAAAAGAGAATATTTAGATCCATCTTGTTAAATGTCTGCAAGTCATTTCCTTTGTTTTCAACCTTCTCTGCAACTAAACTGCAAAAAACATTTGGTGGAAGGAAATTAAATTTTTCGTTCGTAGGCGCGGAAATGACTTGAGATAACTGTGACGACATGACGGCTACCACGCGATAAAAAAAAGAGTTGTATCTGGATTTCTTATCACCAAAACGGGAACCTTGACGCAACCGATCAAAATGTTTTTTTGACTTTTGGCTGCCGTTATTTTGGCAAATTTAGGTTTCATGTAAGTTTTTCTAGTTCTTACTTAATGCTAGTTTTTCTGAGTTTCTGCTAAAGATTCCACAGGTTTTTTTTCCTTAATAAAAACTGTTATTTGACTGATCCTTGTATTTACGGTTTCACCTAAAATGCATTCACGTTGTTTTGGGACAATGGAAATTTAGCATTTTAGTTGGTAGTAAAGCTGTCTGGTGAACTAAGTTTGAGGTTATAAATAGCGTCAATGTCTAGTGCATTGTTGTCAGTTTTAATAGTTTGCAATAGAAGATTAGATTACCTATTCAGAAATCGCAGGAAATTTAGCAATATGTTATCTTCATTTTGACAGGTCCGCATAATGGCAAAACAACGTAAAAGGTGTTTATTTTAGATTAAGTTCTTTCAGCATGTCCTAGAAAAATATCTAAAAAAAATAATTCAAAATCATCTACGTTATCGGATAACCTTAGAGCACCACTTCTGATTATTTTGATACATTATGAATTGATTGAATACTTTCGTCTGAAATTTATTTTGGCAGTGACGCGTCAAGTTATTTAACGATAAAACCTACACAATTTTGACACAATCACTTTTTTTTATAGATTTTTTATAAGGTACACTCATCCATTATTTAGTCTTTTTTTAATACCAAGTGACTATAAATGTTTGTGATTTTTTTTTTGTTGGCATACCCTTTTGCTTGTTATCATTATCTTGTATTTTAAAAAATTTGCAATAACTGCAGCTTGCAAATGTGGGACATCAAATATTACATTCTGGATTATTCCTCGTAACACTAAAACTTAAAATTACTAAAATCCTAACCTAAAAAAAAAAGAACGAATCATGACATGACATGTTGACATTTACGAGGCTTGCTAATATTCATGACAGGGAGGATTTTTTATAAACTTCTATGGTAATGGCTGGATTAGAATTTCTTATGCTAGAATTTGAAATTTCTTTTTCAGTAATGACGACATAGACTAAGAATCACTCCTTAAATTTTGCTTTTGGTTTAAATTTAATGTTTTCCATAACATTGTCTTTATCCTTGTTTTAATTAGATCGTGATGAGAAAAAGATATCTTGATCGTTCATAATGATTGATCGATTATTTTTCGAAATTTATTTTGTTTTTTTGAATTTGGCGTCGAAGAGTCGATTGTGAATGAACCACTCGTCTTAAGAACACTAATTTTTCAAACTGCAAATGAAAAACAAACACAACCAACACAAACAAAAGTGAGGTTAGATTTAAATAGCTGATGAACCACTCCTCTTAAAAAAGACTGATTTTTCAAACTGCATATTAAAAACACGCAAAAAGTGAGGTTAGATTTAAACAGCCGATCAGAGTTGTAATTTGTAATCCGGTGGTGCGTTCACAATCGACTCTTCAAGGCCAAATTAAAAAAAATAATACTCGTTACTATTTAAAGCAAAAATAAAAATTTGACAAACGAAGAAAGAAAAACATGAAAGAAGTTAAGAGAGGTGGCTAGAGAAGAGAGAGATAAGAGGAAAAAGGGTGAAAATAGGATACAGATAAACGGGGAATGGTATGTATGGGATGAGAGAGAGGTGAAACTGAAGAAACATTTTTAGAAGAAGAGAAGACGAACCGGTGACAAAAGGTACAAAGAGAAGGTGAATAAGAAGGTAAGATGGAGAAAGAAAACGGAAACCGGAAAAGAAGCACAAAGGGAAAAGTCGCTACCGAAAGAGTACACATGGGAAGGTCAAGGGGCAAAAAGAGAAAAGAAAAAGGGAAGATCTACCGGGGGAATAACAGGGGTGAAATTGAGGATTAAAGAAAAGCGACAAGAAAAGGGAGAAAAAGGATGCATGGAAAGAAAAGTCCATAGAGGCAATAAATGGTGGAAAATCATGGTAATATACAGTAAAGAGGTGAAGACAACAAGAAGACGTGTCGAAAACGGAATGAAAGAAAACAGGGAAGAATGTATGCTTATGGGAGGGGACTTCAACCGGAGAATAGGAGAAAGAGGAGCAAGAAATTGGGAAGAGAAGAGGGGGGATGGGAAAAGAAAATCCAAAGACAACGTAGAAAATGCAGAGGGAAAGAGACTGATAGAACCGATCGAAGAAAATGGATGGGAAGTGTTGAACGGGGACAAACAAGGGGACGAAGAAGGGGAAACAGTGATAGATTACGAAATAGCGAACGAAGAAGCATGGGAAAGAATACATGAAGTCAGAATAGGTGACAGAGCAGAGTCGGACGATCTCGAAATAGCTTTGAGGAAGAGAAGGGGAGGAAAAGAAAACCGTCGCGAAGTAGCTTTGAGGAAGAGAAGGGGAGGAAAAGAAAATGTAACCAGGAATCGGAAAGCCCGTAGGGCAAAATAACGCATTCTACTAAAAATTGGTGGAAAGCATTTACAATCACATTTACACGACGCTGCAAGTGATGTAATTCTACATCGCTTTTTTGCAATTTTCTTTTTTAGTTTTTCACTAAATAAAAACTCAGTCAACAATCTTGACCTTTACCTATTCCAAAACGATTTTTTTCCATAAAAAGTTGTTATCAAACAATTTCAATTCGGCGAACTATTTTAAGTTTATGGACTTGAAAATGACCAGACACGTAACCCATGTACGGGTTATTGGACGGCAAACATCTTCACAAAGTCCAACATCTCCACTTTCAAGTTCATCGGAGTTTCCAGAATCGGCCATTAATACGAAAATTAGATTCCGATATGAATCTTGTTTAAATGCATAAACGAATAAGATTTTGTAATGTAGATGATGATGTGAACCGACAACACATTTTCAACACGCACCTGGAATAAACTCGTCGATTATTCGACACGAGTTAGATCGAACATCGAACACTCACCGATTACATAATGGCTCGACGATTAATGCATATGTAAACGCATTAAATGATGATTAAATTGAAAATACCAAAGGAGAATTGTATCTATGAATTTGCCATTCAGATTTGTTACGCTTTAACAGACAACAGGTGCGCGATGAAACGAATCGAACGGATGCGGCGTATTTCTAAATAACTAAATTACTCAATTAATTTGATCTTAATTCTTAACTGCACTTTCAAAAATCACCGGGCACTTTAAATATTGAAAGCAATGTAACGAGTGTTCAAAAAATTTGTGACAGTGGTTTTTTCTTTCACAAATGCAGGTAGTTGGTATGTTTTGACACTTCCTTCAGATACATAACCTCACTTTGATCATTACTTTATTAAAATCAAATCATGAATTTAAGTACAAATCGTCGTGTCGCACTAAGAAAACCAGGAACACTCGTTGGAACAGTTTTGTGCAGAGCAAGTAATTAACACCATTGAATAAATGACGTTTGACAGTTAATGAAGCAAAAGCTTGGCTTCTTTATCAATTTTTTTTTTGAACTCTTTATAGAAAAGTGCCATAAAGTAGGGAGTGATTTTTTTTTTATTTGTACGAGTGCTTCAAAGTGTAATCGAAACTTGTTCGTGCTAAAACAAGCGGACGAAGAACTGAACTTACTTGCAATAATGCTGGGACACCCTTCGATCCTGGCAAAGTTCCCCTTTTATGGTGCGGTACTGACGAATCAGCCGGTTCTAACTTGACCGTCAAACCGTGATGAGAATCTCCCATGTTCTGTCTCAAATCCGTCGAACTGGCCCTCAATTCCGCGTGATTCGTCAACGATGGAGGCAACGAATATGAACACTGATAAGTGGACCGGCCACCTCTGGTCCTATCTTCTCTTATTGCTAAATAAATAAAAAAAAAACATCGATAAGTGTACACAAAACATTTTACTTTATTAAAAACATAAACCCACAAATCGTAAAGCTTCACTTGACTTATTTTTATTCAAAAAAGGTTTTCCAAAAACAATCATGGACATGTATAGTCGATTTCTTTGATCCCGATGAACTACAGTACTTGTCACAGTCAAATGGAACGACTATAAAAAGTGAATAGCGAACAGTGGGAATCACCCCAAAAAATTGCTAAAACGTGAACTAAAATTAACAACAAAACAAAGTAAAAGCACAATTACTCAGTCGATGATTGTCAAAGTTATTGAAAGAAATTCTTTTTGGTCAGAATTGATTGTTTATTTATTATCTATTTGTTCAACATTATCGACCAAGTAATTTCGAGTGACAAATATTCTTTGTTTTTAATTGGCCCTTCTCATCTACGTAATGTGATGCCGTTTGGCATTGCATTGCATTTCGTGCAGCCACAATAAGAATCAATGTTTTTCCCACATTCTTGCAAATCCATTCGAAACGCTCAGTGGGCTAGGAAGAGCAAAAATTGTGTCGCAGATTGATTCGTACGATTTAGCTTGTCAAATAACATTATTACTTATTGCAACAAACTTCTGGAATTTTTCCGTTTTTCAAAATGTTATTGGCACATGTAGAAAATGTTACGAATCAATCTACGACTGCCTTTTTATATTTCCGCGGTCCTGTCGCCTCATCCCGTGTGCGCTTCGGCTGGTTACCAACATTTCGACAAAATAATCTTAATTCGCTAAGAACAAAGCAAGTACCTTCTAGTTTCATTCCGCATTGGAGACACTTGTCGAACCTGCACGCCGGACATTTCTTTCGCGTGGCGACGGTGACGGGACAGGCGGCCCCCCTCAGACAGACGTAGTTCTTCCTGTTTTGTACGGTGCGCTTGAAGAATCCCTTGCACGATTCGCAGCTGAATATTCCGTAGTGGAATCCCGATATCTTGTCGCCGCAAATCGGACATGGACTGTTGATCAGTTGTTGCCTGGATATGCCGGGCTGTGCGGGCAGCGACGTATGAACTAAGCCAGTCTTATCTTCGGCCTCGTCGAGGCCATCGTGTTCACTATACTGGACGTTGGGGTCTTCTTGTAAACTCCTGTATAGTACGTTGTGATGTAGGGGGCTATTGTGAATACTGTGCATATGGCGACCCTGTATCACGAATCTTTCGTTATTTTTGGGCTCGTTTCAAAACTACACTAAGCAAACGGAATGTCCTCTGTGTTCGATATCAATTACTTAACAACTAACTTAACCCATTTGTACTTAAGTTTACTATTTGCTGCAGAACACCCTAAATAACATTTTGAAAAATGTGACAACTGTGAGCTGTCAAATGCCAAAATTTACAAATCGAGAAGAGGCGGCAAATCTATACATAATAGTAATACACGGTTGTTTACATCGCAGTGTTGCGGAATTTGCCGCCAATCGGGATACGATTAATGTGATTACTTGGTTGCCTAAAAACAAGGGGTTCTAAATAATGTAAATTAAAGTCACAAATTTCGTTTGATTAGTCTATTAAAATTCTCATCTGGTTCAAGTCGTCAGTTTCAAAGAATCAAATTAATTATAATTCAATAACAAAAAGATCGCTCTTCAGAAGCCTGACAATTTAATTGAGTAATTATTTAAATTGGCACGGCTTCACAAGAGTTGCAAATTAAAACCATCCACACCTTACGCAAAAAAAAAATCATCAAAAACATTCATGACAACTTTCTAATTTTCAAAATAAATTCAGATCTGAATATTTTGCTTTCGCACTTCACCGAAGGTCAACACCGATCGATTCTGATTTCCGGACTTCGGGACCATTTAAGACAGTTTTTGTAATTTTTTATCAAACCAAACTCCGGTTCCTGTACGAAATCGATCGGGAAAGCCACAACAATAAGATATCTCTCGGTCTGCCTCCGGTTTATATAACGCCCCGTACAAAAAAACAACGTATTACTAATGTAAAAACTCGTTTAGATTTCGTATTCAATGTCAAGATGTTGTTTCGGTATGTATTTTTGTCTCGAGTTATTTATTTATTTTTTTTAATATTATTCTGTATTAGTCATTTGATCGGTAAGTCGATCGACATTAAAAGAAAACAACCAATTATATATTAGCATTGATGATCTGAAATTAGTGAGGCACCAATAAAAATTCAATTAGTCTCCTGTATATTTGGTTGCATACAACCACTTATTTCAATTTAAACAAAAGACAATCGTTTGTTACATCGCGCACACTATGATTTTTGACTTAATTAAATTTGTTACCTTCATCTGGACATTACTCTGTAACTTTTTTTTTGGTATTTGATTACATTGCTCGGACCTGTCAAGGTCTCCAAAGCAAAGTCAATTGAACTAGGTCATAGCAGTTTGTCGAAAAAAACTAAAAACTATGATTTTGTGGCTGTATACTCAGTGTGATACCTGCAAAACAAGAGCATGAAGAAAGATTATGTGAACAGTAGGGTTGTGGGCCGAAGTTTTTTTTTCACCTGGCGGTTATTGTTAAGTCCGCTTACTTAGTTATCAAAACGCTAATGAATGTTGGTTTCTGTGCAAAAACGCAACGTTTCGAAATGTATTGGAAAAAAACACATTTCGTGTGGTATTTCCATCAAGGAAATCGTTATTAATTGAGTGGCGAGTAATTAATCATGTTCGCTTACGCCTACATAATCGGCGATTAAACAAAGACCGTTTAATACCGAAAAATCTTAAAATTTCAGTTACAGTTATGGTTCAGCAGCACCGGTAAACAAACAATGAAAGATGCAATCCGAAAATCGCGCGCAGAACTGCTCTGAATCACCTCATTTAAATATAATTGCGGTAATGGATCGGAGACATCAATTTGTGCATTGTGACAAATCGGACGCTGACAATAATCAATCGAGTTGATGGCGTGGGACGACAATTTGTAATAATCTATTTACAACTTTGCGTAAGAGAAATTTAGATCAAGAGAAATTGTTTGGTGCGCGTTTTAGTGCCATATAGTTAATTGGAAAAAATCCTGGAGTGTTAAAATGAAATTTTGAATAAAATGTTTGTTTTGGCTGGACTTGATCATTACATTCTCTCTCTGGACTAATACTTACGGTAAATTTGATAAAATAAAGTTAGGTTATGTTTTGATTTTAAACAGTTTTGAAGCGAAATCCAGCAACTAGGAAATACAGTAATTAGAGTAACGTTCAAATAAAACACAATAATTCACCATGGTCCTCTTCCTCACGTTAATAACACCATCAGTTTATTTGGTAAATTTCCAAATTTCCACTTAGGCAAAATATGATTGAATTTGCAATTTATTTGACAGTAGCAAGTTTAAATAAATGAATAATTTGAAACATCCTCGGTACCAACCTGGTGATATTAAAATAATTAGTGAATTAACCAACCGAAGAATTTTGTTCTTGGTAGTTCCCAAGTTTCTTCAATTTACTATCTATCACAATTCTACACTAAAAAAAAAAAAACTAAAAAGACAAAATTACGCAAAGACTTTGTGTACGCTATTTATAGTTGATTCAAGTTGCAAAAAACCACTTGTCACTTGCAACAGCATTTTTTTCATATTTTTGAACCAAATAAGGGCAGAAATGGACCAGAAAATCATAGTTTGGGTTGAATATTTTCCATATAAGTACAGTTTTAAAGTAATTTCAAATGACTAATGCCATAAAAATGCTGTTGCAAATGCAAAGTGGTTTTTTGCAACTTGAGTCAACTTTACCTACTAAATTCTTTTTGGTTTGGATCCGTGCTGTACCAACAGTGATTGTGCCATGGCCTCCTAGATCGAAAGAGACAGACTCTAGGAGGCCATGGGTTTTGACTACGATGGAAGCCACGTGGTGGCGCTTTTAAAAATTTTGACAAGCAGATACATCTGTCAGTAAACACGAAATGTCAGAAATAAAATTCGAAATTGACACGGGAAAGCCGTCACTCTTGACTGTTCGACGCTTCCGATTAATCAAAATAAAAATCAAAAGTGGCAAATTTCACAACTGACGCAACAATTATCCCGGTCGGAAATCTATTAACGCATGTCATCAATTGAATATTTTAAAGAAAGTATTTAATAACGAGTGCCGATGATTAATGAAACGAGATTTTCGAACTTTTCTGCACTGACTAAGCCCAAGCAGAAGATGAGTCATTGAGCAATTCAAAGTGACTAATAATACCACCAAAATAACAAATATTTTTTGTTAAATTTTTTGTCACGGCAGCATTTAAAGAAACGGAAATTACATAACAATCCGTCCTGAAAGACGCCTCAAAGTTACTCTGCTGCAAGTGAGGGAAAAATGTCAAATGCCAGAGAAGAACCGACGTGACTTGTTTCTAATCTTTTAATTCCTTGTTGAACTCGGGCCTTCGGCATTTGGTTGGCAAGAATTGAGAGGAGCAAGATGAAGAGACGCACCAAAGAAAGTGTCTGTGAGGAAAAAAAACCCGTTAAAATAATTATCAACAAAAAATGCAGACAGCCTGCACGTGTCGTTGGAGTACTTGTTAAAAATAAAACTAATGAAAGAGGTGACCCCAAGTACAAAGAATGAAATGACATCGGATGCACTATTGTAAAAGGTGTTTTGCATTAATATGCTTTGGTACGGTACAGTCATTATTAAGAGTGTTACCTTGAATTTGCACTGATATTGGGAAAAATTAAGAAAAACCGAATCATTTTAAAAGAATATGAGTAAAAAGAGGACAAGACCACATGAATAGGATATTTTAAGAAACATATTAAAAAAGATAAGAAGAAAGCGAAGCTACGGGTTAGAAAAAAAGAACGTTCTGTAAAAGTAGATGCTGCCTTGAACAATTATTTCTTTATCTACGCTCGTGGGATAAATGACACTTATTCCATCCATTTTGCGTGAGATAAGAACTTCATTACCGCACGCATTTTCATTACCGCACGCTTTTTTATAACAACAATAAGAAAGACCTTCGGAAGTTTCGGAGTCACTCATTTTGTATTTTTCAAAGCGTAAATGGTTGTTTAATTCAGAATTGTGGTCGTTATGTATTTAAAACAAAATTTTGTTCCAGCTAGTACTACGTTTGTTTATTTTAAATTGTTGAAACGCGTTTTGTAAATTATTAAAGTGTAGCTAACCGAGTCGATAGGCTTGTTAGCTCAGTAGTTAAGAGCGACCAACCGCTGAGATCAGAACCGTGACGGTTCCCACTTCTGTAAAAAATAAGATTTACTGTTTTTTAAAATTCTGGACGTGTGATAACATATCATTACAAACTTGTGCGATTACACAACTCGGCTTCGCCTCGTTGTGCAAATTTCGCACGCGTTTGTTAATAATTCTCTTATCCCACTTGCATCGTAAATATCTATTATATGGTTTCTAGTTTGTTGCACTTTCTTTGGATTTAATGAAATAAAACAACAAATCAAACTTTTTCTACATTTTAAATTCTCATTATTTTGTATCTAGGTACCATCGGATAGCAAAAAAAAAAACTGGGACGAGGTGTTGCTTTAGATACTTCCAAAACTCAATAAAAAATGTGGAAGTGTCTATAGTAACATACTGTACTATTGGGAGCACGGAATTTCGGGCAGACTTGAAATTTGACTGATATAAAATATGAAATAAACTTTAGGTGCTAGACGTATTAATAACCTCGTTTTAATATCTACTATTGCCTCATTTGCATTTTGCAAATGGCATTCGTCATTTCTGAAAAGCTGCAAGTGCTTAGATGAGATTTTCTGAGAACTAAAGCGTCTTTTTTATTAAACTTTGGAAATCAATAACTAAAATGTAATTGTGACAGTTTATTTTGAAGTTCCTTCAAAATTAATTATAATGACATTTATGACAATAAAGCTTAGACTACATTGGGTTTTTTTAAATGACATGTAAATTGCTGCCCGAAATTCCATGCTCGCAATAGTACAGTTGGTTGCAAAAAAACGGGAACTGTCAGAATAAAATTGACACATGTTTACAATTTTTCCATAGTGTGAAACCTTCTTACGAGATAGGTTCGAATTGTGGTCAACATTCAATGACATTTTAAATAATTATTTGACAGGTATTGAGACAATTCATTGACAAATGGACAAAACCAAATTTACATCAGGAAAATATTTGTTTCCCGTTTTTTTCTGCAACCAACTGTACCAGTTTTTTTTGCTACCCGATTGTACATTTCTTTTTGTTTTTTACCTCTTCAACACTGTTTTGCTAATTTTTGAAATTGACGAGAGCATTGTAAAAATTTCATTTTCTTAAAAAAATAATCTTTTTTAGAACTTGAGATATAAATTATTTTAAAGAAAAACAAAAAATCCCCCTTGATGGCAATGTGTAAAATGCATTCACATTGTTTTGGCATAATGGGAGGCCGCGGAAATTTAGCATTTCATTTGGTAGTCAAGCTGTCTGTTGAATTAGGTTTTGTTTTTCTAAGTTTGAGGTTATAAATAGCGTCAATGTCTAGTGCATGCATTGTTGTTAGTTTTACTAGTTTGCAAAAGAAGAATACTCAGAGATTGCGGGAAAATGATAGGTCTGCAATGTCAGGCAGTTTAGTGACGGAAATCAAACAGTGTGTCCAACCTTAAAAAAATAAATCATGGCCTCCCATTATGCTAAAACAACGTCAACGCGGTTTATAGAAGACTCATGAATTTAAAAAAAAAAGTCACTCCTATTCCAAACTCTTCCAATAATGTAGAGAAAGGATTGAGGACTAAAACAGGGAGAAAAAAAAAGTCAAATGATATTGCAACAATTAGTAAAAAAAAATTGTTTATTAAATTTTAATGAGAAATTTAGACTGAATATGAACACGTTTTATTAACTTCAGTGCAGATGTTTTCCACAAGAGACCAGTTTTACTTTCATGACCTCAAGATTTTACAAAAAAAAAAAAAAAAAAACAATCCGACAAATCTTTCAACAACTGTCATTCCGTTTGTTTTGAGGCCACCTGCGCACGTTGAGCAATCTTCCATCAACACATCAACGATTCGCATTATCGAAGAAGGCAATTATATCATTCACTCCCAGATTAGCCACGCACGTAACTAATAATAAATAATTCAGAACCGTTTCATTGTGGGCACTAATTAGCCACTTTCAAGTGAATATCAAATTGATAATGGCAGCATTTCTGCAATGCAGAATCGCACCTTAATCTCGCATTACACAAACGGCGTGGGCCGAACAATAAATTAATCAAAACACAGAGCGACATTCCTGGCGTGAGAGACGCGATTGACCGACTTGTGTCCGCAATAATTAAATCATTACAAGACACAAGAAAAAAAAATACAACACAATTTTCAAAACACTGACCTGAATGGGACTGTGAGTGGGTGAGAACTGTTGTGTGGGCGATACCGAAACCGAAACACTCGAATAACTACAACAGCTCGAATGCGAGGCATCACTATTGTTCCGGCTCAAATTCGGGGTTAACGTGATATGTCTTTGAGTTAGGGGACTCTGGTTGGGCGAACTGAACACACTGTACGCCGAGTGTATGGCTGAATCGGGACTCGGCGTCGGAGGGACGTTCAACGCCTTGTGCATCATGTCCTTGTGCATCAGGTCCTTGTGACCGATTATCGGGACTCCGGTGGCGTGATGTCTCTGGCTGAGCAAGGGCGAGTTGCTGGGGGTGCTGTGTAACGAGTAGTTGCCCATCGGGGGCTGCTTCAGCCTCATTATGGGACTCTCTTTCGAGTCCAAGTTGACCATGGTGTTCAGTTTCGGTTGCGATAGCGACAAGTTCTCTGGCATCTGGAATCACAGTGAACGAAAGTTATCAGTGCGATTTTCTACCGTTCTCAAAACTGAGAAGAATCGTGATCAGTTAAGACTGGTAGGTGAGGAGTTCTGGACAAACCGACGATAAAAACAATATTTTGAAAAGTTTTCGATTTAGGATTGTGTCGTCAAAGAAAAAGAGTTCAGTAGCATTGCAGAAAAATGAGAAAGAAGAAAAGTTGTAGTGTTACGAAGAAGAAGAAGAAGAATATTAATGGACCCTAGAGAAATCGAAGCTTTAAGCTCCAACAGAAGACAACTGGAGGGTCAGAATAGAGTTGTGTGAAAAGAAAACCCACCTGAGATCCGCTGTCGTCGTCTACGCACATGTCCCTCTCGTGGTCGCTGAGTTCTCCTTCCCAGGACATGGGCCTGGGCACGTCGGCCCCGTCCCTTTTCTTCTTGTGTCTCATGTTGACGGCGCACTGGAAGTCGATCTGGGCCACCTCCGCGTCGGAACTGTCGAGTACGTCGCCGTTGGTGAGAAGACCCGGATGAGGGGCGCTCCTGGTGCGTTGGGGCTCCCCGGTCGGCATATCACAGTTGGCGATCGGCGTCGACGGATACGGGGGCTCCATGTTGATGGGAGTGACGGATACGTTGGGAGACCTCATGTCTGCGGCCATCACGGCCTAGATCAGCTCACCCCTACGCTCCCGAAAGTCTCTGGCATTGTCTCCTCAGGAGGCATCAACTGCAACAAAGAAAACAATTTTTAATTCACCACTGGATCGAGCACGAAATCGGAAACAATAGGAGCAACTGAAGATTTCGGCAAAATCTGATGCGTTAGCGTGATCGTAAGAAGACAATTGGGTTCTGGTGCCACCTCCAGATTTGTCAAACAGTTGCGATTTTCTTAGTATTAAAGCCAAAATCGTTCACCGATCACACTCTATTTGTCAGAATTACTCAATATTCTGATAATTCAACTCTTAGAGATGGAAATATTTTTCAGAAGCATCTTTTTCGTCCGAGACTGATTTTTCTGGCCGAGGCGCAGCCGAGGCTTAAACATGGCGAGGACAAAATGCATTTTTTGGCAAAGGTGCACATTAAATTTTTTAGGCGACAGCACGAACTATACAGCGAAAGATGTCATTGGAAAAATGACAAATTTATTTTGTATTCTACCTTTTTCAAATAGATACATGTATTAATTTATTAATTAATTATTTATCCTACTATCCCACCTCCACCCGGTGGCACGGCAATTTTGGCGGAGTACATACACTATTACGGATATTACTATCAAGTAATAGTGCAGTGCTTATCAACATAATTACCGGCGTCGCGCCTCCGCATTTTGACTTTGTTGTGTATTATGTTCTGTGTCAATATTGAGGAACTTCCTCACGATGTGACATGAGTATAATAATATACCTTTTTGAATTTCAACTACCAATGTGTTATCTAAATCCAGAATTTTTAAATTTTTAAAAAGAGATTGCGGTACTATTCCCGTTGCTGAAATGACAAGTGGTAAAATCGAAATTTTTTCTAATTAATTTATTAATTTTTCTTTTTACAATATGTATTTGTGTTCAGCTTACCAACAAAACTAGAAATTTACTATTTGCAATACATAATACAATTACTTATTTACATAATTTATGGTGACAGGACAATTATTGGTTTTGTCGGTTTCGTTGCTAACTTACTAAACAGCCAACAAATGGCCCCATTGTCAGCGTCCGAAAAAGAGTTATTTTTCGTCCGCTTGTGAGTACGTAAAATTACCTTTTTCATTAAGGGTGCCTAAAAACATTGTTTGGTGCACTTTTCTGCATCCATTGTAGACCAACACTTAGAAAACTTCCATTTTAATTTTTTTTAGAAAGAGTTAAAGTTTCACGACCAAATTTATTCCGACACCACTTGGTCGAAACTAAGTTAATAGTGACCAAATCTATTTCTGTTAATTTCAGCTTTGGGGAAGAACCAGAAAAAAAAAACATTGAGATACAGTTTCGCACTTCTTTTAGTTCGTCGATTTGCCGTTGGCGCTCTACGTCGGTCAGAGTACCGTTGGGACCCGATATTCAAATAAACAAAGATTTGTTCTTCTATATTAGCAGTCTTATGCAGATCAACACATTCTCGGAGGTCCTGTAGAAAACTCCTGAGGACAACTAAATGCTAAATTCAGCCACGAATGATTCCATTTATACCTAATGATTATTGTTACTATGTAATCTGCAGATTATTACGCTCTATCCTGACATTATCATTCTGATATATTTCTTTCACTTCCTCGCTTTTTTCTTTTTGATGACATCCATTCTAGAACAACCTTGAGCAGTTTTTCATCTTACGTGATCAAAGTTAGTTACGTTCAATGTTGCTTGTTTTATACTTATCATCTCTATTAATCCTTGCACTCGTTATTTTTTTTTTGTAAGTCTAAAGTTGTTTTTGTCCAATTTAATGTCTACACTAACTTCTGTCATGTTATGTCTTTTCAAATCTTTCCATTTCTTCAGGACCTTCTACATAAATATTATTGTGATATCTGTTAAAAATTAAGACACTGAAAATGGTTTTATACTTTTACTGGAAATTTGGGGAACTTTCTGGGATACCGTAGATATATTATCAGATTAGAAACGATTACAATTGCAGCTGGCTATAGAATCTTGTTGATCAATAGAACATTATTATGTTTTGGCATAATGGAAGCCCATGGAAATTTTGCATTTAATTTGGTAGGAAAGCTGTCTGTTGAATTAGGTTATATTTTTCTAAGTTTGAGGTTATAAAGAGCGTCAATGTCTAGCGTATTGTAAACTAGTAAAGTTTGCAATAGAGGAATACCCATACATTGCGGGAAATTCAGCAAAGCAACATGTTATGTTCATTTTGATAGGTCCGCATGTCAGGCACTTTAGTGACGGAACTCAAACAGTGTGTCCAACGTTAAAAAAATAAATCATGGCCTCCCATTATGCCAAAACAAAGTGAACGGTGTTTATCTAATTAGAAGTAGGAACTATAAATAATGATCTGTGTTACAAATATAGATGTCCTTTGGACGTTGATCTGCTTGCTATCGCTTAATCAATCACCATCTAGTTTACAGATTATAACAGATACAGATTGGAGATTACAATCTTCTTTGTTTCGTATGAGTTAATAGCTTTACATAGACACAATTTGACATATCACTCCAATACTCTTGAAATAACACTCCCCTCCCCAAACCAGCTCAGAGGAGGAGTTCAACACACTTGGACAAACTTACTGCACCAAAACATCGTGTGAAGAAAAACCATTTGTAAATCGGCCTTGAAAAGGTCGTTAATTGAACTAGATGGAAGTACATATATGAATTCATTTTCACAAGAATCCAGGAAGTTAGGTTAGGAAGTTGTTTCTTCCCGGTACATGTGTGCAGCTGTGGTTCCAGTCACAACGGAATACCCGCCAAGAATCTGACAAAAATTATATAAATGTCAGAAAATAAATTGTAAATAGTGCAGGTTCTTCGTAAATATATGTTTAAGGCATTAGGCACTTTAAGGCACTAAAATTAATCGTATTAGGATCTTCAAATGCCGTAACTTTAGATGTCACATTTAGGCGCATCAATCGGGGAAAACACACGACTTCGTTTCCAAGGCTGACTCGATTACAAATTTTCTCGATACATCCAATTCGAGTTATCGACAAAACTTCCTTGGAATTGAATTCTTATTTGATCCATTCGTCACATCTATTTGCTATTCAACACAAAAAATGGACACGACAGATTTAAAACGAAATGACTAATTAAGAAGACCATGGAATGTAAATTCCCCCCCAAAAAAAAAAACACCAAACAGTGACGTCACCCTATGCAAAATCAATTAAGGAGTAAATAACGAAAGCTGATTGAATTTATTGCATAAATTGTACAACTCTAATGGCCTCGTAAAGATTTAGATTATCGACTGTCTACTATATAAATATTTCACTAACGACAATGAACAATTAATTTCTATGACATTACAATCATTATCTCGAAACTATTTACGGACCTGTGACGGTCGGCATTAATTCCATTGAAGGCAAAACTGTAAAAATGCATGGCTCACGCCACGATAGCCGCTTACGAATTTAGAATTAAAAAAAATAAAAAGAAAAAAACATTCTGAGATTGTGAGTCAATAAGAAGCTATTTCCGTTCTGGTTAAATGCTAAAACGTCTCGATTTCTCACTCCAGCCGAAATATTTCTTGACACACATTAATCGGTGGATTTTATTTTCGCACGAACAAAGAATCCAGCGTGAATTTCGTGCCAGGGTCGAACGAAATTTTCGAAAACCGACGAAGACGACAACACCACCTCGGACGCAGACGCTGATTTCGCACAATCACTCCTGTTATTATTTTTGTGTTTTTTCCTTTGCTGAGGTGTACGTTTGTTGTTTCGCGGTAGTTACAAGGGCAAACGGTTACGCTACGTGTATGCAAAACTAATTGGAGGTTATAAGAATGTCGTCTGGTCTGTGTTTACTGACACACACACACACACACCGTCAGCCCACACGTTACTGCGGTCTGCAAGACTTTTGTGTCGTTTCTGGCGCCGACGACGGTTTTGCCACGTTCGACGTGGAAATTCGTCGATTTGCAAAACCGTATCGGATTTATCGGAAGACAAAGGTTTGGGGGGTTGGTGGTTGGAGGAGATGTCGTCGGGCCGGGCTGCGTGTTATCGACGAGTCACCTTTTACCACCGATCTGGCTTTTATCAAATGTCGCGGCTGTCAGGTGGTAAATTTCTGAGTTAACGTCCGGGAAGAGAAAATGACGCCAGAATTGTCCTTTCGCAGGATGAAAGCGCGAGGCTGAGGAATAATAAAATTGTGAAAAATGAGATGCTGTCGCGACGGTCACAGTGTCTCCTTTCGGCGATGTTATCGTCGAAATGGAAGAACTAAATTGATCCTTTTAAAATTTAACTAAGATAAATTTGACTTGCTGGCAAAATAAAATCTCTATTTAAAAAAGGAGAAAAAAAAAAAATTACTATCATGTTTTTTGTAATTTATCGTTAATGTATTTGGCGCGAGCACTTTTTCTGATTTTTCTAGCAGAATATGTTAATTTGTTCGGTACCTCCTTTGAAAATCAGTTTGTATTCATGTTACCACTGGGTAAAGGTTTCCTTTTCGTTCACTTCACTTTCGCTCACTGTCTTTCACTCACTGGTTCATTAGTAAATTTTTCCAATTCTTTCTGATAACGTAATTTTGATTTTTTAAGTAACATTTTGCACCTCGCGGGACTTCCAGTACATCATCAGAGTAACAAATGTCAAATTTAATTAAGTTTATTTACTTAGAAGTCGCCATTTTGGTGATGTGGGCAAAACTTACCGCACCCGGTATAATACGGAAGGTAAGACATTTAGAAATAAAAAGAAGTAATATACAACATAATTTTCTACAAAACTTACTACGGTTTATAGTTAGTTTATGTAAATTAACCATCAAAAGAAAATAAAAACGGTAAAATGGATAATTAAAACAGTCTCAAAACAAAATAATTTCGCAGTAAAAGTGTCACTGATCGAATTCGTGTTTAAAAATATTAATATCTTGTTTGTATCGGTCCTTAGTAAGGTCTAAATTATAAAACTGACCCAAATAAGTATGTGCCACTGACCGTAAACGATATTATTTTGACAATATTTATGGTAATGTCAAAATTAACATAAAAAATATTTCTTCCGGTTCTGGAAAATTTTTCCTACAAATTTAGATTAAAGATGCTGCGTCTTCAAGACGATCTGTCATAAATTATTGGTTATTTTATAATCGTGCAGTCGAAATGTGAAAATACATACGTTTTCAAAAAAAATTCAAAGCAAATCTTGTTTTTCAATTCTTTAAAAACGTGTATCATGTAAGTTTTCAACTGGTTTAATTAATTTTGCAACAAAGAATTGGATTACGTATTTTTAAATTCCGAAGAGTACGATCAAAATTGAAAACGTATTAAGGAAAAATTTTTTTCCGGGGCTTGTAAAAAAAATAGAGAAATTTTCGCAAAAACCAGAAGACGTAAGTAACATCTTTTGTTCGATACCTCCCTTGAAAGTGAGTCTGTATTCATAGTTACAAGTAGGTTCACTTCACTTTCGTTCACTGGTTTTCATTCACGTATAATTTTTCAATTCTTTCTGAACCATGATTACCAACATTTTTCGATTTTTTTAAAAACAAAGTAGTTGTTAATTACGACAAAAATTAGGAAAAGCGACAACACTGGCCAAAATTTTAACCGATGGTAACTTTAATGTTTTTATTGCTCCAATAATTGCAGCAAACAGTCATAAAAATTTATTTATAGTCCGAAGCTATAAATAGTTTTTAAAATCTTTAAGTACAGTTAATCCACAGTCAGAATAAATAATCCGTGAGAAAAATTTGAAAAAAAAAAACTGAAAAATCAACGTAACTTTTTTTCTGCAAGCTCAACACAATGTCAGTTTTCTATTACATCAAGGCGACAGAAATTTATGATTTTCAGGATGTTAACATTATTCTTTCGTGTGTTAAGAATTAAGATGACGATTCTAGTAAACTTTCTGAGCTTTTTAGAAACATTGGATTTAGAACGCTGAATTAAAAAAAATCATTTGACCATATCTGACAACTGTCACACTCAAATGCATCCATTTTAAGAAATTTTTATACAAACAAAAACGCGTCGATATAATTCTAAAAAAAACTTAGTTGCCAGCTACCAAAATCTTCCTACACTGTAAGCCAGTACTCCACAAAATAAATTTGTACAAAGAGCTTCTGCAACATTTCCAGCCTTAATTTCCTAAACAAAAATGTTTACTTGTCACGCCAATCTCCCAACAACAAAGTAAGATAAATCGTAAAACATTGTAAAAATAAAGCTCTGCTGTTATTTCTGAAACGAGATAAACTCCAACGCGATTATTTTTAAATTCACAACAAACGAAAACACGACTCGTACTCACTGCAAAAATCTCCAAATTACAACTTTTCAATTTCTGCCATGCACACCTGACACTTCCAACACACCAGAACGGTAGTGCATCAACAAATTGTGCACCAATTACGTCAACATGAATGCACGAGTCTTGGATGTGAATGGACTACACTATTTTGTAATGGATTTCATAAGATGGATGATTTATAGCAGGATACCATTCGAAATTCCTCAACCAAATTAATGGATGCTTCGAACGGTTTTTTTTTTGGAGCACTATCTACCTGTCTGGTGATGTTGGAGAAAAGCTGAGACGAGTCCCAAACATAACTCGATTGGTAAATTATCAAAAATCAACACATCTGCACAGTTTAAATTGTAAATTGTCTTGTGAGTCATCGCATAGCGATTACGCATTCTTATGCTAAAATATTTGTCTAAGGACGTCCACAATACAGGGTGTGTAATAAGTGGCACTGCCAACAACCTGATGCACACACCAGAATCGTACTGTTTTGAGACTTCTTGGTGGCAAAATATTTTTCCCATTTCGTAAATATGCAACATATCGCCAGGAGATGACAGCTACTGGTAAGTCTGTGGGAGGTCTAATCTTCAGGTCTGAATCTAAAACCGAATCTGCTTCATGGTCACACATTAGACGCATTTCGTGAATTTCTTTTAAAACCACAAACATGATTGTGCAAACTTCTTCAGAGTTTTCCAATATTAATATAACATTTGAAACATAGTACGTATCATGAAAAAATGATAATAGGATTTTGAAAACTAATCAATAAAGATACTGATCTCAATACGGTAAAAGATTAACGCTTTTCTTAATTGGATTTCTACATGTTCAGTAAATATTCGGGTGTTCATTTCAATTTCTCCTCAAAGCTGGCACCGAAGAGTCGATTGTGAACCTACCACGGATTACAGATCACGGATCAGCTGTTTAAATCTAACCTCACTTTTTGCGTTGTTGTGCTTTTACTTTCCAGACGGACGACTCCTCAATGCCAACTTCAGGGGATAAATTTAAATGAACACCCGATACGTACACCACCATAATATGTCTAAATTTGTAGTAGAATAACTTTCAAAGTTAAGAGCAATAATACATATTACAATACATAATAAGAAATAATAATAGTATATTATATTATAAGTGATAGAAATGCATCATTATACAAGAGTGAGAATTGTGACCGACGAGTGCGCTTGCGCACGAGTGGGACACTTATCACGAGTTTCATAATGGCATTTCGATCACGTGTGATATACGACGTTTTATCTCACAGGTGCAACTATTGCAAGAAATCCAAGAAATGAAGTTTTATTCAAGTAAAATGACAGCTGTCAAATTTAGTCACTTGTGAGTACATACTTTATGTCAAGTTAAATGGCAGCTGTCAAATTTACTCACTAGTGAGTACTTTATCTCACTTGTGATTAAAATTTGACTTCTGTCACCGAAAACAATGGTCTAAGGTAGCTCAAAAACTCCACCTGTAAGATAAAGTAATTAATGATAAGTTAATAAGAACCAATGCTCGTTGCGGATAATTAATTGAACAGTCCAGCGTTTGTATTTTAAAGAAAAATGATCCTCGTGTAAAATATCTTTCACACAGATTTACTTTACGCAAAGCATATGGACCGCATTGCGTTCGATCAAAAAATGTAATGTCGAAATCACGTCTTGGGTAATTTTTGCAATCAAATCACAGAAGTTGCAAAAACATTCAGAGTCGGTATTAACGCTAAAAATTTCTTGTCGAGGAATATTTTAAAAGTTGGGACAGCATTAGTGACTTGAGAAATGACATCTCAAATAGATTAGTTATTTCCGTAAACAAAACAAAACTGGTCGATGTTGTCAATAATGCAGCAGAATTGTTGAAATCCGTTATTAGATAAAATTGTAGGCTATCGCCCGAGTCTGAGTTTTTTGGTCGAGGCGCAGCCGAGGCTTGAAAACACATGAGGACAAAAGGCACTTTTTGGCAAAGGTGTACATTAAATTTTTTATGCGACCGCACGCACCACAAAGCAAAAAACATCATTGGAAAAATTACATATGTATGTATTTATTTTGTAGCTACTCTTTTCAGATATGTAGATACATTTACTAATACATTATGTATGTATTAACAATTTTTTTTTACATAATTTTTTTATCAACTTGTCAACAAAACTAGAAATTAACTACATACATATTTGCAATACAATTATGTACTTATTTACATAGTTTATGGTGACAGGATAATTATCGGTTTTGTCGGTCTCGTTGTTAACTTACTAAACAGACCAACAGATGGCGCCACGGTCAGCGTCCGAAAAAGAGTTACTTTTCGTCTGCTTGTCGCGTTGTCTAAAGAAAGATTTACGCATTTACGAATTCAGATTTTGGAAGGACAAGGGAGGCAAAAAGAACTTCGATTTCAATTTACAACATATGCTCGATCCCGAATTTGACGAAACAAAACGTAAAAAGATTTCTTTATGGTGAATTAAAACACCAGGCCCCGAATGGCACAAAGAACGAAATTGCAGATCAATCAACAGGTAATTTTGGAAAAATTTGCAAAATGAGGTTAAAGACGTCTACACCAAAATATTGTGAAAGAGATTTTATATTGTTATATTGAAATTTTTCACAATCATTAATGATTTTACCATAACATTTATGGTATGGTATCGAAAATGAAAAGAATGCTTATTTAAAAATCAAACAAAATGAGGAATGAGTAAAAAATGCGGATTGTTTATTGATAGACAAAAGGGGTTGTTAGCGCTAATAACATTTAAAATATGTACATATTTTTTGCAAGGACGTTCTACTAAACCTTTTATTTGCTTCTAAAATACCTACTAAAGGATCGTGCCAACTTATGATTTCAATTGCAGGATATTTTTTAGATCCTTATGTAATGAAATAAAAAAACTAAAATAACACCAGTTTTCAAAAATCGAAGAACCTAGCCCCATGCACTTAGTCAATGTGTACAAATTGCACTATCGAGCCTCTTTTCAATTTAAAAAAATATGAAAAAAAAAACCGACCCAATTTCTTAAGCGTTATTTAACGATATAGCTGGGAATAGGCACCAAGGAGCTCTTTCTTTCCATCTGTGGTATTCAGATGTTGCATTCTTTGTATCTATTGAATTTGCAACGTATTTATGAAAGGGAAAATATTTTTTTACAATAGTACTTATGCCCTCCCCTGTTCGTATTGATCTACAAACATTGAGCATTTCTTGACATCTAGATGCAGAGGAAAAAGTTCTTCCGGCTCTGATCAAGACAATTAGCAAATCCGGTACGTATACTACTCCTCGTCAAGTACGGTTATATGGTCCATATAAACCCTTAGGGTTTATGGCGGCCATGTAATCTTAGTTGACAAGGAATAGTATACACAATATGCGCAAGTACCAACAGAAAATAAAAAATATATTTGGAACGAAAGTGAAATACATAAATGAAAGTGGATGAAGACAAATTATGTAAAAAATACAGTACGATCATTTTTAATGCAAGGTCTCGACAAACGTGTTCGAAAATGTACATTTTTGACAAATTCAGAGTCGGAATTCCAATCTAAAAAATTCAAAACTATCCTCTGCACAATTTACAGTACTTTTCAGATGAACCTGTTCACAAATCAACTCATCTCTTCTCAATTCGCGGTGTCGATGAATCTTAGCAGTGTTCAAACGAAACAACACGAATCCCCTATCATTACGAGCTCGGTCGCGGTTTCGTCCACGTCTATTTGCATGTTACATTTCACACCGTTAAATAAAATTACACATTGCGGTTCAATAAAAATTCCTGTTCGTGATTCGATAAATTCGCACACAAGGTGATCGAGTTTCGGTTTTTTCTCCACCTCTTCGAGATTCGATTAGTAAGGACTGAACACACATATTGCTGCAGAAATGCCACACCGATCGCTGTCAACAAACTCCTCCAAGAGATGCCCCAAAATATCCAAAAAAAAAGTCAACGCCTTCGTTCCTCCACAGAAAAATAGTCCAACACGCATTTTTTTTGTCTCCTGCGGTCGCGTCCGCCACGTGGACAGCAATCAACACAGATAATCAAAATCGAAGGCTTTCACGTTGTTATCATGCGCCCGTGCAGAAATCATCTTTCGCCACCGAAGCTGACGCAACACCGTCTCGTTTCGTGATTTCGCAACAAACAACGCAACTATTAATTTAATAAATGGAAACTGCACAAGTCGGCAACGCCTTATACGGTTTTATTAATTTATGTGCAAGTGGATGTGTGCAGTCGGTCGGGAGGCATTTCTATGTGCATATCGGAATGCACACAGATCTGGGTGGAGCTCCGTAGGGTCAAGAGACCGCGTCGATATCAACGTCGAAGGAAAAACGTTGCCGCCTCGCGCCGTTGTACACGGCCACCTCGGGCCTGCCTTGCAGCCGCAGCAATTTATTCATCGAAAGAACCGAAAAAAAAAAAAAACGTTTTATAAATGCATGACAGTTCATGACAAACTTCATCGGATAGATTTATTTTTTTCACTAATTATGGGTTTAGCGACTTCATCAATCAGGACCGGAGCGCGGCGATTATCGCAAGAGGAAAAATTTAACTGCAAAAACGTTCGGGTTGGCCAAACACAAAACCTGGACCTGCAACCTCAATACTATCAAATTTCTGCACCAAAATTATTTTTATTAAATTTTTCTTTCTAGTCTATTTTCAATATCTAGTTACTATATTCAAGAAGTTTTAATCCTTCTGAATGATTAAAAAGTCAGATTTAACAGTTCATTTCATTCCTAAAAAGGAAAAACGCAATGGACCAATTTTTATGAGGAGCGCCACAGGGATCCTCTTCGCGCCCTCTTCAATAACACAAAAAATACACATACTGCGTAAGTATAATAATCACCAACAAATAGTCAAGATAAGTAGGTAGATTTACGTTCAATTAATAAAAAAATTATTTCTATAATAGAGGGTATGGTGTAAACGCCATTTTGGAAAATACATACGAATATTTAGAACCATTAAACTTATTTTTCTCTAAAAAAAACCTAGATAAAATCTTATTGTTATTTAGTACTTTCTTAAATTATTTCTAGTAAATCCCACTTCTTCACGTCAGCACCATTTTTCAAAACATATACAGGGTATCTATAAATGACTGTCTGGTCCAGTTTGCTATGAAAACTTGTCAAATTTTGAAAATACAGATTTTTGGTGTTTATTAACTGTCATAAAACGAATATAAGAAACGAAAAAACGCCACAAGTATCAGAAGTGACAGTTAATAATAAATTAAAATTGGACGTTTCAAAAAGGCGGCACAAAAATATTTTTTTCCAAAGCTAGTTTGACCCGACAATCATTTATAGACATGTACCCTGTATGAAGACTCCATCCTACCAAGTTATACTAAGATAAAAAATGAGTTGTGAATGTTGTGATAAACAAGTTTTTTAGTACTATCTCTTCCAATCATTCTTAAAATGTCATATCAGCATTTTGCAATGTAAATATGACACTACAGCCGTTACTACTACTTCGTTTTAGATTCTCAACAAAATTAAAATAGGGTTCTCAATCATTCTAAGATATTATATGTACATATTAGGGAAATTTTGTATGGAAGTATGTATCCCATGTCCGCTTATAACGAAACAATCACTGAACGCATTTTGACGGGGTCTTCATTAATCGTTAAAGTGTTTCTTTAACTTAGGTTTTGATACACCGTCTTAGGAGGGAGCTGTCAAATTGGGGCATTTCTGTGCAAGCGTTTGGAGCGGTTGCAGCGCGTATTTACAAAGCATCCTAATATCTCTATAAAAACAACAGCTAGTTTAAAAAATAAAATTAAACATTTTTGAAGAGAGTGGGAAAACAGAAAACAGCAAGTTCAAGAATATTGTAAAATATTTGTGGAAAAAATGTATGTAAGGAAAAAGAGAAACATTTAATGTTCACAACGAATGCATTTAACGTTCCATAATTTTATTCTGCAATAAATGTCAAGAATTCCAATCACGGCGGAAGTAAAAACAAAAATGCAGAAATTTCTATTATGCAAATGAACATTTTCAAATTAGCACTAAAAACAACCACTGCAACGGAGACTCAATTTGCTCATACTGTAGCAAAAAACGGAACAAACTTTTTATTTTCGACTGTGACGTAAGTTCTCTTTTAATCCTCAAAACGAGATCAAACAAGTACTAAAATAAATCGTAATTTAATAATATTACAGTGCAGTATTTACCAGCAAGTTACTTCTGCATACAAGTATAAAAAGAGGTCAAACACGCAACTGTACAGGAAAAAATTAATTTGACAACAAAAATTATGCCAGTGAAGGAGAAAAACAGATGCAAGGCAACAAGACTCTACTGCGCATTAAAATAAAAATAATCCAAACATGTGCGAAAACGGAGATAAGAATGTGTTATGGTTAAGAAAATAAAAGAAAAAAAGAAGACACGGGAATTTTAAAAATATGTTTTAAGACAGTCAAACGTACGAGTTTTTAAAAGCCTAGTTTATTGAGTGCGGATTTGAATCTTAAAAACCGTTCACTACGCTTCATCCCAAATGACGCACGTTGCTATTTTTTTGTCACGACAACAAATGGCCTCTAACCCAAATCGAAACGGTTTTAATATTAATGAACGAGAAAAACAATTTCAAATTCGATTCGTAATAAGGAAAAACGCGATCGATCGATCTTGACGAGGGGCGCCCCAGAGATTCTTTTTGCGGCCTTTTCAATCCACCAAAATAAAAAATTCGGCAATAGATGTCCTGCAAGAGCTACCGTGATCCATTTGGCACATCTTGCAGAAGCAAAGTGAATGCGGTGATTATCACCTCCGACGTACAACGATGTGTTACCAAACGACGATTCTCGTTCACCGTCTGTGTCCTCGGAAGGTCGACCACGGCCTCTTATTAAACATGCTAATTATACATATGGAGAGGGCATCACATCAGGAAAACATCCGCCGAGGCCGCCGGCGGACGGACACTCAACTTGATTCGCATCAACAATACTCGCATTCCACCGTTCCTTCGGTCCAGGAGGAGATGGTTTCGCAAGCTCTGCGCCGATCACGCGAAAAAAAAAGAGTATCTTCGTAGGAGGGATAAAAACGCGACTCTATCAATTTATCAAAACCGTTTAATAATGCGGTCGGCTGTTTGCTTAGGCCAGGTGCACATTGCCATTTTAATTGCGACGATTAAAATCGCCGAGAACAGCTGGTTTTGGTATATGGGATCGGAGAGGAGAAAATGCGAATGCTCTTATGGTAGTAGATGCGCTGCTGCTGTTGGTGTTGTTCAAAATGCGAATTGCGAAAAAATTCTTAAACGAAAGTGGATACACCTTTAATTGCTATTGCTCACCAGAAAGTTGAAGGTGATTCCTAACTAACCGTAAACAGGATGAACAAAACATCTCGCGTTTTCTAATTTAGACTGTGAGTGATACTCGCTCGTGTTCTGCTTTTTTAAACGGATCAATACAAAAGAGCTTAAATAATTTAGTAAGTGGTAAATAATAAAATCAAAGAATCTGACGTGAGCGCTTTGTCATAAATGGCCTGTTTTGCATCACTCGGCCAACGCCTCGTGCTTCAAATCTGAAAAGTGATCCGACAGCGCCAATCATATGAAAATAACTATTATTTCCAGCATGTTGTAATTTGTGGCTTATCAAGTCTCGCTACTGTCAGTGTTGTCAAGTTTAACCCCAAATTTGTGATAGTGTTTTTGGCTTGTTCATCTGAACGAAGTATTGATGACAGAAACTTTGCCACGAAGCTAAATGTAACATTATGACAGACATACGTTCCTCAAATTAGTCAAAGCACTCTTTATCAAATTATTTCATTATCATGCAAAAAAACAACGCAAACAGTGAGGTTAGATTTAAACAGCTGATTCGTGATCTGCAATCCGTAGTGCGTTCACAATCGACTCTTCAACGCCTACTTTGAAAATAAATTTAAATGAACGCACGATATTTTATGCCAATTCGTTATGTTTCCTTTTTTTTTGACACAACAAATATTCTTCTTCATCTTCCACAGAATGTTCTATTTCTTTTCTTCTTCTCGCTTAAAACTGACCGTAAAGACACGTTTATTTATTACTGAAAAGGACCTCTGCGATTCCACTTAGGTACTGGGGTTTGGATAAAGAATAAAAGGAAATATAGAGAAGGGGGTGGAAGAATGGTTAGAAAGGGAGATAGGGGTGAAACTGAACGCAAAGGAAGCATTTAGAATAAATAAAAAAAAATAGAAAAGTTGGGAGCAGAAGGAGAACATTATGCTAAATAAGAGTAAGTTGAAGGAAAGAAAAGGTGAGAAAACAAAACACAAAAGAAGTTAAGACAGGTGGCTAGAGAAGAGAGAGATAAAGGAAATGTGGTGAAAATAGGATACAGGAAGATACAGATAAACGGGGAATGGTTTAATTGGGATGAGAGAGGAGAAACTGAAGAAACATTTTTAGAAGAAGAAAAAATGAGAAGACGAATCGGCGAGAAAAGGTATAAAGAGAAGGTCAATAAAAAGGTAGATGAACGAAGAAAACGGAAAGCGGAAAAGAAGCAGAAAGGGAAAGGGAAAAGTCGCTACCGAAAGAGTACAAAGGGGTAAAAATAGAAAAGAAAAAGGAAGAGCTACTGGGGGAATAATAACAGGGGTAAAATTCGGGATTAAAGAAAAGCGACAAGAAAAGGGAGAAGAAGAATGCATGGAAAGAAAAATTCGCATAGGCAATAATAAATGGTGGAAAATAATGACAATATACAGTAAAGAAGTGAAGACAACAAGAAGAGGTGTCGAAGACGCAATAAAAGAAAACAGGGACCAATGTATGCTCATGGGAGGGGATTTCAACGGGAGAATATGAGAAAGAGGAGCAAGAAATTGGGAAGAGGAGAGGGATAGGAAAAGACAATCCAAAAACAAGGTGGAAAATGCAGAGAAGAGACTGATGAAATGGATCGAAGAAAATGCATGGGAAGTGTTGAAGGGGTACAAACAAGGGGACGAAGAAGGGGAATGGACCCATTAATTAGCAGGGAGGAAACAGTGATAGATTACGGAATAGTGAACGAAGAACCATGGGAAGGAGTAGAAAAATTCAGAATAGAAAAGAGAGCTTTGAGGAAGCGAAGGGAAGGGAAAGAACAGAGAAGGAAAGGGGTGGGGAATAGGAATAAAACGGTTTATTGTTATTTTTTTGTAATTGCTGTTTTTTGTTTAGAGAAATTTGTAAACAGGAATCGGAAAGCCCCTAGGGCTTCTACCATTACTGCAAAGTACCTCTGCAATTCCACTTGGGTACTGGTTTTGATAAATCGTACTAATTTCAAATCAATCGAATTTAGAAAGTGACGATTGGCAGTTAAAAAATTGTCAAAAACGCTTTTTTTCTTGAGAACATCTGGCTGACGTGGATGACACGATCTCTTAGTTCCCAGGATATTTGCAAGAGACGAACAAACCTCCGTCAGTTTTCAACAAACTGTACAAGATTTGTCCATGTCATCACGCAAAACTGTGACTACAACTGGTAGAAATAAAAATCTAAGACACGAATTACCTCACAGTGGTTCAACTAACTGGATCGTAATTAAGATTTATGGTCGGCAAGAAAGTGTCGGGTGCACTTGCCTTGTGAAGTTTCTCTTTCAAGAAAGAGGTGAACGAATGCACCAGGTACAAAACAAATAACCAGGACCGGAGGAATTTTAATAATATCTAGTTTAATATATTCATCGATGCAACGACCGCTGTTTGATGAGGCCGCTCCGAAACAATCTGCTTCACGAATCGACTTTCTGCTCTATTTTTACCGTTGGCACTTCTTCTTGCGCAATCGAATTTCCTTCGGTCCTGCAAGGACTTCGTTCGGTCGGAATTCGAACCGCGCCGTCACATCCTTTTCACGCAGATATCCGAGGTTAGATAGTCCCACTTTGGAATTAATCAGACATTTAGCAACAATTTGAGTTATAATTTTTCTTAATATCACGAGCCGGTTTACTTCAATTAGAATGCGGATCTGCGGCCGCCTCTCACATCACCATGAATCCGATTAGGTTACTTGAACCGCAATAATCCGGGGTTCGGGCAGCTTATTTTTACCTTCTTCGTTATTGGAAATAGCTCGGATGCCGAAAGCCGTCCGCACGAACGGTCGACGCTCGATCATCGTCTGCCGAAAGTTCACCGGGAGAGACGTCCTTGCTGCACCGAACGAGGATGTGGCGTGTGTTGTCACGCTGCACCGCCGTGTCGCACCACCACTCTCATGACGGACTCCATTTTTACATCGATAATGTATCCATGAGGTGATTTTTTTTACCTGTACGTTCTCTACCGCGCGGCGGCAATCTCCGATAACCTCGACTTTGCGAGCTGCACATAATTGTCGTTAACTTTTGCAATGGAATGCGCGCTTGCCTTTTGTTTTTTTCCACCTGGATAATGTGTTTCCAATCGATAGGTTTAGCTGTGAACTCATTTACCGCTCCGGCACAACAACACAACAAAAAAAAAACCTCTTTAACTACACGCTCATTTAAAACTGGATTGTCATAATTATTATTATGAAGATAATAATTAATTCGAACGATCTGACTCATAGTTTTTCCTAAAACACACAAGGTGTGTCGCGTGTACGGGTGGTCCGACGCTTCGAGGAAGTGTGGCGGCGGCCTTAGGAGTTCCAGTCGAAAATCCACCAGTGAAGGTACATTTTCAATCGGATGTATTGCGTCAGCGCGCCACTAAGACCGGCACCACACCACGCACAATAATAATAACATTAATAATGAATCTCTCTCATCTGTAGATTCTTTCAGTTTCTGCGCCGATGAATGGAGCAAGTGGTTCGTCGTGTTTCAACACTTTTTCGAAGAATGCTTTGGCAGTTTGCAATCGAAATGAAAGCAGTGACTTTTGATGTCGGAATAAAAGTTAAGGACATTGCTCGAGGTGTTGTCTGAATGACTTTAAAAGTAAATCGAAGGTGTACCTACGTACAATAAACACCAAAAAATTTACGGTGTGAAAATATCACTGTGACAAATAAAGTTCACTGCCCGGGACAGTGTACTTACCAATAAAATTTTATGAGATAGGAATTTTTACGTATCTAAGATATAATACCCAGAATCACAAAATTGGAACTTGTCGAGTGGGTTTGTTGAGATTTCCAAAAACAAATTATGCAAGCCTCAAGTTCTATTATTTAAGTTTCATCAATTATATTTCAAATCTACATTCGAAGACAGAATAAAAAATCTGCAGCACGTTTCTCTTGCTTAAATTATTCTTGTCATGTTGGAAAGCGTATTATCCTGTTAAAATATAAGATTATTCAACCTTCAAAAATAGAAAAATTGAATGGGGTCTACAAGATCCATAGAGCCAGAAGGCGCAACAACTTGGAATCAAGAGATGGAATCAAATTGTATTGTATTAACGCTGTAAAGGTTCTAAAGCTCCAATTTAGCAATTTTCAGTAATTTCCTTCTTTCTTTCTGAACCGAGATCTCCAGGAAATACATTTCAGTATGCTAAATTTAGTTTAGGAATGATTCAGCACGAAAAATATACACTCAAATAAAATAAATAAATGGACCAATTTACGTACGTTGTATACAGGGTGTATTTGAAACATTTGTGTTAATTTTAACCAGAAGAAAGAACTCGCCAATTTATGAATCTTTTCTCTATAACATTTTGCAAAATTCGCTAAACTTTTCCAAGATTTTTCCCCCCAATTTTTACCAAACGAATCGTTTTGTGTTATTAACTAGTCTCTATTTTTTTGTAACCATAAGAATTTTAATTTTTATCATTTCATTTTTCCTAGAGGTATTTTCATATTTGGTGGCGGAAACAAAAGACTGAGAAATGTCACGAAAATGTATTGTCAGTGTCAAATTTCTCATAAACGCCGTAAAAAGGAATGTCTAGGTAAATTTAAATTTTCGCTAAATTGATTGAAAAAATAAATTCTAAGGAAACCAATTTTTGTCAGTGGTTCAAAAGGAAAAGTTATTCTCATATAATCAAACGTATTACAAATTTTGTCTCTAGTTCGACGATGAATAACTTTCTTATTGCCAATTTGCAGCATTTCTGTCGAAATCACGAACGTCTTTGAGAAATTTGACACTGACAATACAAATTTGTGACAATTCTCAGTCTTTTGTTTCCGCCATCAAATATGAAAATATCTCTATAACATTGTAACCTTTTTCGCAGAAAATTTTCGCCTTACCCATTTTGATGGCTAATTTGTGACGCTTTTACGTAAAAAATTCAAATAGAAAAAAGCTCTGTTACGTGTTAAAATTAACACACGCATTTTAGATACACTATAAAAAATATTTCAAATTTCAGGTTCACACATCACGGTGTCATTTGAGATTGTACCTGTTTGAAACATTTTGACAGCAGCGTAATCACAGTTAAATTTTCTAACAACGAAATGGGATAGAAAAAAAAATAAATTAAGATCAAGATGAAGATCTAGGTAAAGATAAGGATAAAATTTACTGGGGCGCAGCCGGATCAACAATATTTAATTAATTTGCTTGAAATTGGTACAGGAAGTCTTAAAAGAGAGATTGGAATTATCGGATGCAGAACAAAAGAGAAAAACAGAACAGAAAGCGAAAAAATGTAACCAAACAAGCCATGGGCCTTCTAGGTTCGTACTTCGTAGAGATATTCTATATACAGAATGTCCCAAAATTCGCGGAACAGCTTAGCCGCACGTTGTTAAGTTGTCATTACAATATCAGGAAAAATGTAAAAAAAAAAACGTTCTTTTTTGTACAGGATATGGACCTATGTATTTGTTATATTAAATGTGGCAACATTTAAAAACATTCGATTTATTCCAATCATCTGCAAAATATTAGTTTTTTTTTTGTACAGTTGGTTGCAAAAAAAAGGGGAACTGTCAGAATAAAATTGACACATTTTTACGATTTTTTCAAAGTGTGAAACCTACTTACGAGGGATTCGTACAATTAACGTCAAAATGCAATGACATTTTTTTCAATTATTTGATAGGTATTGTCAAGTAGACAATTAATTGACAAATGGACAAAATCAAATTTATAATAGGAAAATTTTCGTTTCCCGTTTTTTTTTTGCAACCAACTGTATCCATGGAAAAAAAACAACAATCAAGACCATGTTGCCATATGTAATTTCAGGTAAAACCGACATAATTCACTTCTTGGAAATGTTATAAATAATGAAGTAAATAATTCCAAACCTGATCAAAATTATTCAAAGTTGTTATACCACTGGCAAGTAAAAAAAGAAACGGTCAAAATCTTTTTTAATATTGAAAATAAACGAAATCAAAGCTGCACTTTTTGAGCCCCCACATTTTCAAATCTAAAATATATAGAATTTAAAATGCATTTACGTTGTTTTGGCATAATTGGAGGTCATGTAAATTTAGCACTTAATTTGGTTGTAAAGCTGTGTGTTGAATTAGGTTATGTTTTTTTAAATTTGAGGTTATAAATAGCGTTGTTGTCAGTTTTCCTAATTTGCAATAGAAGAATCCCCAGACATCGCGGGAAATCCAGCAACATGTTATGTTCATTTTGACAGGTCCGCATGTCAGGCACTTTAGTGACGGAAATCAGTGTATCCAACCTTAAAAAAATAAATCATGGCCTCCCATTATGCCAAAAAAACGTGAACGGTATTTATTTATTATTTTTCTCATAATTTTCCAACATGACTTGACATTGCCCCATTGAGTTGTTCCGCGAATTTTGAGCCACCCTGTATACATTTCAAATTGGTAATACATATAACTAATATAATACTGTCAAAATTTAAAAAAAATACATAAGTAATCCCGTCAGACATTAAAAAAAAATCTATTTATTCCTGTGATATTAAAAAACAGTTTGGCTGTGTTTACTTTTACTCTGTGATCTACAATACATTTTTCTATGTTAAAATGTTTTAATTTGTAGTCATTATTTAAAAAAATATATACAACACTAATGTTATTAAACTGATAAGAAACGACAAACTGTACAGTTCCTATAATCATATTAAAACCATAAATTATGTAGATATGTATGTATTTCAAAATATTTTTGTTTGAACGATTACATTAATATGTACTTATGAATATATTATTTCACTTTTATAAATGATATTGTAAAACTCAGTCCGTTCATCAGGTTTTCTCTCAGGTAGAACCGTAATTTTCATTGAACAGAACAATCCGAGTACGGTCCTGCCCCGGCTCTCGTTTACACAACGATAAATTACCGAATTTCGCCCCAATTCCACTTAATCCCAGACGTTACCAGATGCAACAATAAAGATAAGAAAGCAGATTCGATTGATAGATAGGTTACGTAGGATGCGTACTCGTAAGTGCGAAACGAAATCGTTCATTGGAGAGAGACAGAACGACTATACATACTTCGGTCGTGGTCGTGGTGGGGAGTAAGGTCAAGGCCCTTGGTCACGTGTCCAACCTCAAGGTCATTCGGCGAATCAAGTACAACGGCACCGCGATGGATGATGATGATGGCGCTCGCTCCGGTAGGAGAACTATCGACGTCGTCGGCCCGAAACTGAGGCGACACGACGACCACCAAGGCACGATGGCGACGGCGACGACGCCGGTAGACGGCGCGCGGCGATGTGTGTGCGGCGACGGCGGCGGCGAGGAGGTTCTCGCGACGACTGTCGGTGTCTCGGGTACCACTACGCGACCGCTACTACCTGTTTGGCGCACATCAACCTGACGACGGGTTATCGCGGCCGCGTGCAACACTCAGCTGGCCCTCTCGGGTTCTTTGTCGGTGTAACAGAGCCGGAGAGCGATGTGAGAAAGGCGGCAGCGGCGGCGGACGGAGGGTCGCGCCGCTCCGTGGGGTTGGAGAAGGTCGCCGCGTGCTCGGGCGTTTCTCCACTAGGTGATCGCGACACCAATACATATTTTTTTTATATTGATACGATTTTTAAAATCACCTCATTTTATTATGAACCGAAAAAAAAAATAGAAAACATCAAACAAACCTCTTTACGGAGAACATTAAAACCTTTTAAAATATTTTTCGGAAAAAGTTTTAATCTACTTTACTAATTCAGCCCTCATATAATAATTATATTCGCATAGGTATATGTTTTGGATGCAATCTTTCTTGGCTCAATTTGGGTATGTATTATAAATTATCAATTTACATTTTGTAATAAAGTAATGACATAAACACCGAATGTACAGTAAAATTACCATAATTTACGTAAATTTAATTTTTTTTATTACGAATAATACCAAAGTAATTTAAAAATAAACAGATTTTATGTCTATAATAGTACCATAAAGTCGTAAAAGAAATGACCCTCGATACAGCATTTCACCACACAAAATTACACAAACAATGAAAATAGTAGATTATATCACTAAGAGTAGAAGTGAGTCTTTTTGTGCTAAGCACAGAGATTGAAGACCGAGACGAAATCGAGGTCGACAACTGGGCGAAGCACAAAAAGACCTTCTACTCTCAATGATATACACACACTATTTTATCTTCAAGTGGATCACAAAAAAAATGGGACATGAACTTACAATTTTCAAATTTTAAGACACCAGCAATTCCTAATTCTTTTGTTGCAATATTATTAGTAGGTACTTGAAGGTTCAATAATAAAGTTGGTAATTGTTCACTTTAACTACTTCTGGAATTTTCGCGTTTTTTCTGGCTAGACAGCCTCAGGGCGTCCTCCTAGATCGTTTCCCACCAGTCAAACCTTGTGCAAATGAAAATTTTCCTTACCCTTTAGTTATACTAAGACTTGGCGCGACCTTGACGCGACCTTGAAACACAACAAGAGAGGGAAAAAAAGGCATTTGCACAAGGTTTGAATGGTGGGACACGATCTAGGAGAACTCCCTGAGGCTGTCTAGCCAGAAAAAACGCGAAAATTCCAGAAGTAGTTAAAGTGAACAATTACCATAAAGTTTTCTAAAGTCTAAAGTTTGCTTTGGTTCTAACGAGATACATAAAGGCGCGAATTAGGACCGCTTGAAGATAAATATCTTCTTGAGAAATTAATTTTTGTTCATCAAAATTTGAATATTTTTTCATGTGGTATCTTGATCAAAAAATGTTTCGTTATAAATTATTAAATTTGACAGTTTCAAAATATATCATTTATCGATGAAAATAAAAATTTCACAATTTGTGAATTATAATTTTGTGATTTCAAACACCCAACAGTAATAATAATCCAATCGTAGACGATTTTGTTTTTTCAATTCGTTTGGTCGACTTGATTTATGAACTTTTTGTGGGAGTTAATAAATTTCAACTGACAATAGTAACGTCCAGCGTAGAAATTTAAATTTTATGGCAATTCCGGTAACACTTCGGGAAGACAACTTTATTAAACGACATATTTCAAATACATTAAAATCTAAAAGTCCTTAAAATCGTCAACACTT
The DNA here is from genome assembly GCF_963966145.1 of Tenebrio molitor. Classification (NCBI taxonomy): domain Eukaryota; kingdom Metazoa; phylum Arthropoda; class Insecta; order Coleoptera; family Tenebrionidae; genus Tenebrio; species Tenebrio molitor. Next base: position 18,072,723 of record NC_091053.1, on the reverse strand, counting down.
AAAACTAAAATAAATATGTGATGCTACATGAAAAAACAGGGAAATTATTTTGCAAAATGTGAAAACAAACGAATTTGACTATTTCGTCTTTCAGAATCTAAAAATGAGCAAATGAAATTAATTAATCACGTAAAAACGTTTTATTTGCTTTAGTGAAGTCAGGTCCTCTTATTAGCAACTTCATATCTTAAAACAATTGGAAATTCCCTATTGTTGGTAACATCGTAGAATTACAAATTAAAAATACATTTATAAAAACACTTATCTTTTAAGGGAATGGAGAGAAAACACGAACGTAAAAAAATATTTTTCACTAATGTATTACTTTCCAAAGTCCCCAACGAGAACATGGGGTCACATAAGACCCATACATCAAATGCGAAAGACAATTTTGTGTGGACCATAGTTCAAGTATTTGGTTTCTTATTCCCAATCACAATATTATTTGATTATTATTTTTCATTATTAATACAACCGGGGTCTAATATGACCCATGCTACGGTGCGTCCTAGAAGTTTTGTACACGACTTGGTTACCGCAAAATTTGAATTCATTTTATGCAGATCTTCTTCATCAAAAAAGAAAAATTTAATCTGTATCGAAAACCGCAAAACCGGCGTCAAAATTTCAAAGAATCTCCTCATAGACTGCAGTAAAATTCTACGACTCTCTTAAATACAACTTGGCTAAATGAAAACAATACGTCAACAACATATCTAAGTTTCTACTTTCACCCGCTTCTCGGAAAAATGTGACATCAATTTTTTTATTGCAAATTTGACAGGCAATTATTTTTTACTGGTTTAACAATTAAGTGTCCATCTCGTTTCCAATCTAAAAATATCTCCTCGTCTGTGTTCTTTCCGGATTTTCGAAGTCACACCGTGTACAGTTCAGTGGCGTACGTGGCCCCGTTGATTAGAGGGCGTTCGCGTTCCTCGATCTTGATCAATAATCACACGATGATTACGTTGGAACGATTTGTTGCGCTAGCGTGGTTATGAAAGAGGCGGCAAAAAATGCATAAATATTGATCAACTGGCGGCAAAAAACACCGCCAAGAAAAATTCGACCTACACTTTTTCTCGTGCACGTTTGACACTGTTGCCAAGATTGCGGCTATCACAAATATTACAAAAAATGGAAGAAAAGTTTCCAAAAAATATGACACCGTAACACGAAGGTGTCAGGTGTCAGACAAAGAAATGTTTTTAATTTTGTCTAAAATTTGGTTTGAAGCTGATTTGGAAATTAATATAAATGTGATAATGATTAGAAAGTTTAAAAAATCAATTATTTTCAGATTATTCGCAAAATATGGTGTTCTTTATCGCATACTCATATAGGATGTAGAAAGTTGTCTGATACAATGAAAAAATATAGAGACGAAAGAAAAGATTAGTGAAAGTAGAAAAAGGGAAACCGTACGTCAAAGTTCACCCTTATTTTTTATTAGACACGCCGACATGAAAAAATCGATTTTTTTGGTAAAAAAATAAGATAAAAGATAGTTTTGATGAAAAAGAAATAGTTTTTAACTGGCAGAACCTACATTAGATTTGAAAATTGTTGTCGACGCAGTTGGCCCTGAAAATTCAAATTTAAGTTGGCAGTACGGCCGTCTCTAGTAATTTTAGGGTTTTTTGGTTTACATTTCAGCTGACAAAAAAAAAAAACGTCAAGGTCAAGAACGAACGCTTTATGACTTCTTTTTTTTGACATTCGTTACCTTAATAAATAACGCTTAACCAAAAAACATCTCGCAACGTCACAGAATTTGGTGATTATTATTATAAACAATTGTTATTTCTCCCCATGTGATTAAATTTTTACTGATATGTTCAGTTCGTTCTCTATGAATGAACTGATTTTTCCATCGACTAAACAGAAATGTATTCACATTTATACTTTGCTTGTCATTTCTGTTAGATCATAACCTCAAACTGTCAAAATTGCTGTTTAGTTATTTTTTTTTTGTAACTAAATCTAAAGGCTGGTGTGTATGCTCATGGCCAACTGCGTCTGCACCACAATGACGCATAAAATGTTAAATCAAAAACTGTCACTCCGGAACTAATATGACAGGATGTTAACCGACGTTCAAAAAAATACCTACGCAATTCGACCGAAACGCATGTATGTATATTCTCACGGAAAAGGAAAATGGATATTAACACAGATATTAAAAAAATAACCGAACGGAAATGCTTCGGACGGAATTATTATCATACCACACGAATCTTTCCCTATGAAGCGGGACCAGGTAAAAACACCCGACCGTCATTATGCGTTAACTTTTTGTTGTTCCCGTTGGAAAAAAATAATAAAGAACTGGCGCGATCAAAAGATACTCCTCGATCGTTTTCCACATGCCACCGGAGTGTGGCGGTTTTTCGAGTTCAAAGACCGCCATCGGGCGAAGAGTTTTCATTCCAATTCGCACAATGAACGCTCATTGCAGTCGATTTGATAAAGCTCTTGTACTCTTAATTCGTTGCTACCCCTTCGAAAAGTGCTACTCCGCAATTACCACCGGCACAATGGGTTGTTAACGGTTTTTCGACCACCTGGCGGTTACGCCGAAAACGACATTTCAACTTCGATTTTCAGATGTACAGTGGCGCGTGTCGCACAAATTAAACGACTCCTGCAGGCTTTTATGACAAATTATCTGAATCTGGTTGAATCTTTTCAATTATGTATGTAATTCTTATTTGTGGAAAAACTTCCTATCCTTAATTTGTCTCTTTACCTCGTCCCACGTGTACTCAATTGGATTCAGGTCAGGTGATTCATCAGAATTAAAAAAATAATTTATTTTTATTTTAATGCAAAACAAAATATACAATGTCTATCGCTACGTGAATAATACTTACTGAACCATATGACGCTATACATTTACAAGGACCACCCTGTAGACAAAGCAATTTATGACAATTTGTATCAAATTGTCTGAAAAAAAATTTAATAGCCTGATATCGAATAGAGTGCCAGGTAGAAACACCATGTGGATAACGTACGTTATTCATTTATAATCTAGACACAGACACATCAAAAATTGTAATATGGCCAGAAAATGACGTAACTTTTTTAATTAAATACCAATACATTTGCATAGGGAAGCGTAGACTGTTTACTATTTATTGTTGTTGCTTGAATAACAACAAAGTTGATGGCCCCGATTTACATAAATAATAAATAACTAAACGAAAACAATGAATATTTTCAGCATAACCGAAACACCTGGACAACCTGTTGTGCCAGAAAAATGACATACCTGCCAGGTTGGTCCTAGTTTGCTTCGTTTTGGACAGAATCAATAAAAAACGAACAAAATTAAGTAAAGAGTAAAAGGATTCTCTTCCTCAGCTTTCCTGTATTTTGTTTTATTTCTTTTTTTTTTTCAAAAAGAAGGAATAGATAAATTTAAAGGAATTCAACAGTACTTATGAAGTGCATTAGTACCATAAAAAAATTAACCCAACAAAAAATCGTGTGATATACTGTATGTTTGAAAAAATGTATGATCAAGAGCGGTCGTGAAAAACAAAAGCATCGAAAACGTGCTGAATTTCTGAATTAGCGTGATATTTAACACAGTCAAATGTAGTAAACGGTGACTCATTCACATAGGAAGCAAAACCATTTTTGATCTTCGATCATTGCAAGCATCGTAAGGTCATTTACACGCCCTGATCATTCAAGTTGAGCCATACGTTTTTAAATCATTTGTTTTTCACACCCACTCGATGAATTTCTCGAAGGTAAAATAACAAGACCTAATTTTTTTATCGGATAAATTTTTCAATTTTACGAAAACTTTTTGCTGTGACAATTTTACGAGTTGAATTTGAGCATTTTTATTCTGGTTAGGCCCGAGAGCTTTAGCTCGAGGGTTTTAACCTTCGAATAAAAATGACCAAATATCGACGAGTAAATTGTCTAAAGCAAAAATGTGAAAAGTGGGAAAATTTATCAGATTTAAAAAATTAGGTCGTGTTATTTTTGGCAAGATTAATCCCAAAATACAAACTTTAACGTTAATGGCTTATTTATAATACAGTTATTAAAAACAATTTGAGAATCTGACAGGAGCAGTACACAATTAATCACTTTTGACAGGTGTAGTAGGACGTTTTTATCGCGATAAACTTTTTCGATTGGATGAAAGCAAGCGCTCTCATTGGCTGATCACACACGTTTGATATTGCATAATTTATTCAGATGATTTTACTACTTCAGTGTTGACCTTAAAATAAAATATGACTTGTAAATCTCAAAATTGACATTTTCGTCTGTCAGACGAGGTGAATTTCGACTATTTTTGGTTGCATTATTAAAAAAAAAAAACACCTTGTCTCTAATACATACATTTGCACATAACCGTCAACGCGTCAACCTTCTCCTGAATTAAACGAAAAAAAAAGAAACTGAACAGGAAATTATGGCAAGAGCGGAAAATAAGTTTGGTAATTTAAAATAATTACAGCAAAATTAGCAAGTGACTGTAATAAATAGCAAAATCGAAAGAAAGTACGGTGCTAGAAAAATGGCATTGGAATTAATAATAGATATGTAGTCACTGACATACCTGCTTGATATGATCTTGACGTATTTAACACGAACAAATTGTACTTCATATGATTCTATTACATATTTTACAATTTAGTCATGCAATCAAATTAACAAGACTTGTGCAGACAATACCGTAAAATGAAATCAATTAAAACTAAATATGGTAAACGTCAATCAAATAATTATCTACAAATGTAAACATGCACCAACAATTAGTATCGTGTTGTTCTGCATCATTTAAATATCAAAGTTGGGTGAAATTTCCGCTACTTTTGTAAATCGGCGAACTTCTGGATTGCAACATTCTCAGTTTCGGACTGGTCAGTTTTGATCTTCCAACAAATTGCTTTGTGCTACACAGAATGTATTTCTTAGTCATTTCAATTCAGTTTAGTTTACGATGTTACGGATTTATTAACAAGTAACAGTATTTTAATTGCTTTTTTATGAAGTTACAAACTTCCTTGAACCCCTCGTCAGAAGCTGTTCTGTGTTCCTGGTGCATCATTTCTATTAATATTAATCAACACTTACGTATTTCAAACAATGCACGATAGATAAGATAAAAAAGGGAAGGTCAAAAAATTGTTCTTAAAATAGCGTTAAGCAATGTTGGTCGAGGTCAGTGTTTGGATGGGTGACCGCGGGCGTTCCATTAACTTCATAACTTACAAAAAATTGTACTTCCAAAGGAATTATCACTACTTAATAGAAATATCCGTAATGTTAAATAAATCCGGCCTCAATGCCGTGACTTCTTTTTTATCATACTGTGACGCATTCGCTTCCAGTTTCTATCCGAGTAGTGTTACAACACTGCAGATATCTGTGATCTTAAGTATCATATGTGGTAATTTTAAGAATAATTATTCTGCTAAGGATTAAATTTAAATATGTATAGCTTCGATACAGATGCTGCAAAAAAGCAACGTAGATAATTGTTTCATTGTTCTCAACATCTAAATTCCTTGTAAAAGCTCGCGCTTAAAAGCTTTCGCTACAAAAAAAAAACTGAACAAATGGGTCTTCAATAAAACGAGATGGTAGCCAGTTTTAAGGCGTGATGATGGTTGTGCGCTATTGTGAAAAAAGTACCATCAAAGAAAGACCAAGTAAGAGGAGTCGCCCACGCAGCAACATTGTTTTTTAACCACACTTAAGAATTTTTCTAGTCATTAGTGCACAATTGTTGTAAAGGCTATTGTTTGTAGCTACGTTATGGTAGATTAATACCGTATCTGGGTGTCCGTTCAGGAGAGTTCCACTCACTGGAGACGGCGATCACTCACCAAACAAAAATGATATTGTTAATTTTTTTTAACAGAGGTGTGGACAAGACGACATACTGCATAGAGTTTGAAATTTTGCTGTGACAATTGTTATTAATTATTATAGATTTTACAGACCATCGTGCTGCAACTTATAACCAAACCAGTCAAAATTCGTTTTTATCTGCATCTTTTTTGTCCGAGTCTGGATTTTCTAGTCGAGGCGTAGCCGAGACTTGAAAACAGGCGCACTTTTTGTCCGAAGTGCACATTAAATTTTTTTGGCGACCGCACGAAATACAAAGAAAAAAAAACACCATTGGAAAAATTACAAATTTATTTTGTATCTACTTTTTTCAAATAGATAGGTACATTCATGAATGCATATTAACAATTTTTTATAAATAATGTCTTTTATCAGCTTGCCAACCAAACGAGAAAAATATTATTTGCAATAAAATTACTTATTTACAACATTCATGGTGACAGGACAATTATTGCGATTATCACCTGCGATGTCCGGCGGCGTATTAGACATCACTTTGGCTGTTGTATTAGACATTTCTTCATCACGCTGTTGCTATCGATTGTATGAACGTTCATTTTCTTATTTTGCACAAAATAAGCACCAGAAATAAACGATACAACACTTTTTCGGCCAAATAAAATACTTGGGTTAAATTTAATTGTCAAATATTCATTTGTTTTCAGTCGGTTTACTCGGTTTTGTCGGTTTCGTTGTTAACTTACTAAACAGACCAATAGATGGCGCCACGGTCCATGGTAAGAAAAGTGCGTCCGAAAAAGAGTTACTTCTCGTCCACATGGGAATACATAAAATTACATTTTTCATTGAGGGTGCCTAAAAAATTAATTATGTTCTATAATAGATTCAGCATCAAGGAATGCGAATGTGTGATAATGATAAATACAGGGAGATTATAATGGAAAATAAGAAAGATCTTTAAATATTTAGTGCTTTGACAGTTTGTATAAAAAAAAATATGTAATGATAAAGTACATATGTACATAGTCACGTATCTGTATAACAAAGGAGAAAAGTGTATCATTTCCTTCCGTGAGAGAAGAATGAGCCAAGGACAGAAATGTTACTCCAAAGGTATACATAATCACGAGCATAATCATTTTCCTTGTCTTGATTAAAAAAAAAAAAACTAGAACATAGTATATTTTCTTAAAATCAGAACATAGGAGTAAGCACATTTGCCGTTACCCAGGTCACGTTTTATCCTCGTTGGTTGTGTCTCGTTTTTACGAATTTTTAAGGATTCTCCAGAATGCCTTCGAAGAGGCTAGAGGCATTTTGATGTATTACCCAAAAAAATCTAGAGAGAGGGATGAAATCAAATCTGACTTTTTGTAAAAGATGGACTAGGAAGTAAATGTCAAAAAAAAAACAAACAAGTGATTTTGGATTATTTTCCAAGTCAGTGGAAAACTTTGAAATCATATTCCAAGTTAAGAGCATCGTTGGCGAAAATAAAATACCTGAAATCGTTTTAAATAATGCCGCAGGATTGGTATTAATATACATATTGTGATTTTTTTTTAAATAAATCTTATAATTACAAATGACTCATTTGTATTTTAAACGTTTTAGATATGACAACCCGACGTTTTTACTTTTACTCTCTAGAGAGGAAATACCATATTTTATATTGATTGATACTTTCTGTTGAGCTACCTAATAGAAAAAATGTATCGTTCGTCTTAATATAAAAAATTAAAATCTTTAAAAACAAGACGTTCTGTTACTACATAATTGTTTTCATTGAATTAAATTATTCATAACACCTGTTTTTCGTTGGATAAAAAAACATACTTTGTAATCACATCCAGAACAACGAAAACCTCACATTTTTGCACGACCTCTATATAATGAGCAACTTTACTCTCTGATTGTAGGGAGTAAAGTGGCTCTTTTGCTCCCTTGGAAAAAAAAAGCATAGCCAACTCAACCTTTTATGATACATAAAATAAAATCCATCACAACCGATATGATTTTTGTGTTCGTAAAACAAGTGTAATTTCACAAAATAACAGTGATTTACTCGGTAATTATTTAAATCTCCAATTGTTTCTTTACACTTTTTTGTGGATTTATTAAATTCTAAAAATGTTGCAAAACAAATTGCATGAGTTTGAATCTTATATTTCCACATTTCAAAAATAAAACCAACTATTTTTAGAAGATTTTCAAGTTGTTATTAGAAAATAAAAATATTAGCTTTACCCACTCTAATAACAAACACCAGAGTCGGAATAGAGAAAATGGAGGTAGGTAGCACAATACGATTTATAATAGAATTCTTTCTACCCACAACATCCTTTCGACATCACGTTATTTTTAAAACCATGTATGCATAATTAATAGTAATATCCACCTCGACCTAACCTAATTTTATTAAACTTTGATTAAACCGAATATTTCATGTACAAATACTAAATTAGTACAAGTGCACAGGGGCCGAAGGTGTTGCTCTTTCATTGACTCACCGTGTAGATAAGCCAAATGAGGCGGAACATCCTGTATTAGACGTTCAATACAACAAAAAAGTGAGGTCATTCCCGTCAAAACCGCAAACACAAAAAAGGTAATTTACCTCGGATAATCAGGATTTACAAAATTTTTCCGCCACACCCCTAACACATTCCATTGATAAAAAAAAATGAGCAAACGTGGAACATTGGAAAGAGAACGGTCCGTTAAAATTGACAGCTGTCACATCCATCGCGACCTTTCGAGACACGTCAAAGGTCGCAGCACGGGATGGATTTCCTGTTGGCGTCGATTCCTTTCTGTGCGTCTTTTTTGTCCGTGCGAATAATTAATGGTCGAGTATCATCGTAGCGTTCCGATCGTTATCTGTTTCGTGAACTGATGGGTTTATTGCACCTCGAAAACGCAACGTCCTTGAGCCGGCCCTGTTCGTCACGTGACCGGCCGAGGCGCGACCTTCAATCCGTGTACAGTACAGTCGAGTACCTGTCACTCGTTTACTTAGCCAGGCCGGAGGAGAGAGGTGTGCTTGGGTGAATGACTGTACTTATGTATGCTTACCTTGGGCCGAAATCTAAATACCTTCTATTCTGCCATTAACATTTAAACGGGAAATGTGCCGTTCGACGGCAAAAATCTGCATACTTTGCACACAACACGCTCACACATACGTACCGCTCTTATCTTCCCTTCGTGAGGAAATGCATCCTTGGCCAGCTGGACCCGCGACGAAATTAGATTTGGAAAGCACCGACGACGTTGGGTAATATCAATTTTCACTTTCACGACTCGATTTATGCACGGCACACCTTCAATGGAGTTTATTGACACCGTCCCCAGGTAAAACCATTGCTGCAACCGATTTTTACACACTCCACGTTAATTATGCGCTAACAGGACTTTGTTTCCACTGTCAGTCGACGTTTGACATCTCACATTGCACGAATAACCTTAAATACGACCGACGACTCTAACACAACTCCAACGTTCTCCAAATGTAAAAACGAATACAAAAAATGGTCAATTCACAATCGTCTGTAAAAACAATGGAAATTAAAAATCGACGCGCAGCGCCACCTACACGACCAACTGTCACTCGACACGACCGCCAACATTCAAAAAACACAAACAACGGAAGTTTCCCCAATTATTACAATTGTAAACAATACAATTAAAATTACATAATCGCCCGATTTTGAACAGGTTAAAGAGCCAAGCGACGCCCACGTTTCAATCAAAGGGACACGCACTCGACCCGTTTGATTTATCGTGGTTTGACACTTGGCACATTGACAGTTCCAGCCTGTCAAGCTTTCCATAACCCAAAAATCATCCGACCGACAGGAAAAACGCACAAAGTCCAAGAGTTGGGTAAGAAACGTTGCGATTTTATCGATTCAAAACACGGCGTTCAGTGGTGACTCACTCGAGTGAAATCTTTGTTTATCACTTGCAGGGAAGTCCACCGCAAGTTTATAATGTTGCAATAATCGCGATGGCTTCGAGAGTCAACATGCGCCCAACAAACAAGAACACGCTCCTCAAAGTCGTCATACTGGGGGACGGCGGCGTGGGCAAGAGCTGCCTCATGAACAGATTCGTCTCGAACCAATTCGACGAGCACTCGTTCCACACGATAGGAGTGGAGTTCCTGAACAAAGACATCGAGATCGACGGCGAAACCTACACCCTGCAGGTCAGTATCCATCCCCCGGGGGGCCCCTCTACATTGAGACTTGCAGATTTGGGACACGGCGGGACAGGAGCGATTCAAGACACTCCGAACGCCCTTCTACCGAGGCAGCGACATCTGCATATTGACGTACGCGGTCGACGACAAACACAGCTTTCGGAACTTGCAGATGTGGAAAAACGAGTTCCTGTACTACGCCGACGTCAAGGAGAACGTCCAGTTCCCGTTTATAGTTGTGGGGAATAAGGTAATCGAGTGGAGCGTCCTGTTGTGTCATTTAATTTGCAAATTTGCAGTCTGATGTTGAGGCGAAAGAGCGGGAGGTGTCCCAGGTGGAGATGGAGACTTGGTGCGGCGAGAACGGGATTTCCGCGAGCATAGAGACGTCGGCGAAGAACGCCAGCAACGTGCAGGAGGCGTTCGCGACGGCGGTCCAGCACTGGCTGAGGCTCGAGACTCGCGCCGATAAAAACGAATGTTTGTACACGGACACGGTGGATCTTACCAAGAAGCAATCAGAAAATCGAACTTCCTGCTGTATTAACACCTCGGATGAGTAGGACCTAGGGATTATGTTTAAGTTGGAATTGGAAATCATTCTTGATTTGAATTGTTTCATTGGAATTTCTTGCTTATTTTACAAAAGTGACGAATTTATTCACCGAGAGTAGTTGTGCTGCTATCTGCACTCTTTCATTCCAGAAGTGCACTCGAATTTACGACAAAAAGACCTCGACAATGTCCAACAAAATTTTGCAATTTTTTCGGTCGGTAATACAGAATTCTATAAATAGTGTACATAATGGTCAACGCGTTGATTTTTGATGCTTGTCGGTCAAAATTCACCACTTCAGGTTGTGCATTTCCACTTTATTCCAAAGAATATGTAAGTGCGCCACGCTAACTTACATTTACACGGTAATAAAAGTATCGAACATTCTACCAACATAAATTGTGATAAATTTTCTCACTTACTGCGAAAACTCGTTTCGATTGTATATTTATTAAATATTATCTTACTTATTTTATATATACTTTACGATTAGTTTAATGTACATATATATCTCAGGATAAGCACCAAATTACGCGGCCTTTTGCATTTAACGTTTACTTTGTATCAGTGATTTTTACGTCGTTCCTAATATTATCCTGGCTTGAGGCACTCAACTGTATATATGCATTAACCAGTGCAACTGTTAGCTTTTGTACCGCTGTGTACTGTACTCATTATCGTAATAATTTCTAGAATCAATCTTATTGAACAAAAACGTTTTCACATTGTGCATATCACGGTTGAATTGAAAATTGTTGATACTTTTCAGTATTTGATAGGTGCTATCGTGTATTATTTTGTATTTTGATGATCGGCCGGCCACATTGACGTTTTTGTTAAATGATCTTAGAAATGAACTGCACTATCCAATATATTTGTTGTAAGTACGGCGTTTGTTTTTCTCTTCTGTTGTGTCTTTCCCACGCAGTATTATACTTTTACAACCTATTCAGAAACGAAAAGAAATGGCCGAGAAACATTGGAGAAAAATTCTTTCGTCTGCGAGGACTAATTCCGGCGGCAAGGTTGTAACCTACGGAAAAAAAGAAAATCTTATTTGTATAGATATTTATAATGCAATAGTCAGTCATAATATGCACATTAATGTTATGGGATTTTAGCCAAATTTCACATAGACATGAAAGTGCAAGAGCTATTAAGGACAACGTCAACAAGCTTAAATCAACTGATATGCAGAAAAGTTTACTCAAGAAGTAACACACAAATATAGAACTATGTTGATGATGAACGTGATATGAAGTCAGAAGCGGCTGCCAATATGGCAAATAGCACCAGCTCGGGCCCGACCTGTTTGGACATGCCCCACACAAACTATACCTCGATTCTCATATATTTCTAATATATTTGTCCTTAACAACTTTGCAAGACAAACTTGTTTATGAAATTTTCATTAAAAAAATACAATGGAATATATGTATAATAGCACAAATATTTATGATTAAAGTAATTAAGAAACTGTTGGAAATAATATTGTTTTAATCACAACTATAATTATGAATAGATGAGTTATCTTACTCGGGTCTGCGACGCGACATTTATGTAGTAATAAAAAAAAAGTTATAAAATTACCACTATTTGTTTATATTACAATTTACTTTAAATTGTTCTCACAGCGAACTAATATTAGTGTATGAGCATATATACAAAATAACTAACGGGCAATATCGCTGCTTTACAATTTACAAAAGTGTAAAAACGAAACAAAGAGAAATGCCGAAAGCAGCAAAATCACCTTACAACTTAATTGTGCTAAGCGAACTCCTTAACTTAATATTGCAGAAGCAATAATCTATATGGACGTTACAATCAATCAATAATGACGACGAGTTCTTGTGTGGTGTACGACTTACTTTGATTGAACCAAAATGACTGAGCAATCTTTTTTGATTATTTATTACAAGATCCAATAAGAATACCTAAGTAGAACATAAATAAATGAATAATGTCTCAAAACATAAATAAAATATAAAAATATATTTTTTTAAATTTTCCAAACTATTCACACAAGAGCCTACAATTGAACAATTTATTTGTTGAACAAGGTCGTTTCTATGTAAGAAGTCGGAACGAAACCCTCCTCGAACTCGCCGTGCATCCTCCGCACTCGAGTCCAACCATCTCCTTGGTCCTCCTCGATCAGATGTAACTCTTCGTCTTGAGCCATGGGTATGCTACCTTCGCTGGTGGCTAAAATGAGAGAGAAAACGCCGATGAAAACAATTGTCGATTGGGAGCTAGAGGAGCGAGTACCTTCGAATGGATATAATGCTTTGCAGATACCCATCGGGGCCAGCAGGTCAGCTTCGTAATACTCGGTTTCGGGATCTGCCGGATGTCCGTCGTACTGGTCGGGATCTGAGTCCACTCCCGGCAACGATGTGTGCGACGTACCCAATCCACTTTCGGGACTGTTTGAACAACTATGTCAAAATGTAAAGTGACATATAAATAAAACAAACTAACGTGTATCCAATTGGAAAAATAAAATTGATTTTAACGTAAAAAGCTACAAAGAAGCGTGAATCCGTGACGCTACAATTTTATTCTTTTTTTTTTTGCTAGATTGTATCTATTTACATTTTGTGCAGTGGTAAAACTACAAAATCTCAACTACAGCGGCGAGCATTAATCTTGATCGTTAATATCATTCTTGCACACTTGGAAAAGTGATCTAGTGTGAAACGGACTTTAACGTATTGTATGACATTAATTGTCATTATGTTCTGTCAAATTTTAGTGTTGAAATGAGACGTGAGTTATAGGTATTAAAGCAAAATTATTTAGTTAATAAAATTATTCTTGCCTTATTATGATGAAATGAACAATTTAAAAAGATCCCTTGACAATTGACATTTTGTTGACACTTCGTCAAACTTAAGTTATCTCGGATTTTATTCAAAAAAAGGCCAATTCTTTCATTACGGCTAGAGTAATAACTCCAGTTCATTATAACAATAATGTCTTTGCTTTCTACTCAGTATCATATAAACATGTTTTGTCAAAATTAATTTAATACAATCTTAGACAAGGAAAATGGACACAAATAGCACCTGTCTGTCTGTATCATCTTCAAGCTATTGAAATTATTGCCAACATGTTGCGAGTCTCTTGAAAGTAACTAGCAATTCAACTAAAATACGCTATGTGTCAGTACAAATAAACTCCGGTTCATTACAATGTGTCCATTAGAGCTTGGCAGAGTTATTTCTAGTACTTTTGGTTTATCTGGTTGGCGACTTTGATCATTGTTAACGGAGACATTGAACCAATTTTATATACTCGAAAGTTACTGCAATTCCATTTACATGCTCTCATTAGGTATTGTTGCGCTTTACATACAAATTCTACTGTTTTCATGTTCACACGATCTCATTTGACGTTTTTCGATATTTGACATTTTGACAGATGTCACCAAAATTTTGCACTATTTACACTGGAGAATGGGAGAATAGTAATAATAACTAATGATGCCAGGAATCAATTGTTCGCGTATGAGAGCATCACAATGGCATTTTAATTAAATTCGACGGCGCTGCATGGGTGACATTTTTCGCGTGAATTTTATCATCGTATTGATTATCATGTGTATATATATAATTGATTTCATATAAATGTTCATCAAGTGAGCTGTGCATTTGTAAAAGCACCTTTAATTTAGTTACATTACAAAAGTCGCACTTATATATGAAGGTCATGTCCAATAAATCTTTACTTGGTAAAAATACAAAGACAAAAACAAATAAGAATTACTTTAATTTTATCAGTAAAAAGACGTAACATTGCTTTTGAAATCAGCAATGTTAAAATGGACAAAAACTGAAAAATTAGTCAAATCGGATTCGCGCAGAGCAAGCAACTTTGAAAGTCAAAGTCACTAGCTTTAGCTTTATTACCAACAGAAAATCAGATTTTCATGGCTTGCTTAGATGCACATTTATATGAAATTGAGTATAATATTGCAAATTCACATAACCAAACGGAACGAGGTATCCAATACAAAAGAAGAAAATACAACAAACCGATGAATTTGCGTAGTTCGTTCAGTAGGACAAAACTCATTAATTTTTTTGTTATAAAAGAATATTTAAAAAGGGACAGACAAGGACAAAAATAACTTAAAGGGATTTTATTTTTGTTGTATTAAATTACTGCAAAATTGAAATATTTTAGTTTTTAGTACTTTTTTTTATGTTGGCAACAAAACAAAATTTTGAAAACGTCAGTGAATTTAATGGCACTTTGTTTGATAAGGATAAGTGCAAAAAAATAATTACGAAACAAACAAAACAGTGTATTTTTAATTGTTTTCGTAACTTCAGCGAGTAAAATGGACAAAATCTATCAGTAAGTCTCAAAAAGCTCTTCCAACATTAATATGATCTTACTTTGCGATAGTTAACCTAAAATACAAACATTTTTGACAAACCTCCTATAAATTACGGAAAATGCGATCTTTGTCTAATAATGAAAGTTTAAATCACAACAAAAAAAAATTACTAGATATAGTTACACAAGTTAATTTCCCAAGCAAAATATTTCCAGAATCTTTTTTATGCAAGACCACTGTTTTGTAATCCAATTTTTTTTTCTTGATATTTGAGCTTGAAAATAGTATTGGCTAAACCTCAAACAAGAATTCACTGAAAAGACCCGTTTCTTTTGCATAAATGAATTATAGCAAATACTAAATGAAAACATGTGGAAAGATGAACAAGTACCAAATCATGTCAATCAATAATTCTTTTGGATTCGGCGATAATCCAAAACCAGTGCTAGACACGTTTTCAATAAAAAATTCAGTTGCAACAGTACTTATGCTGTGTTGTAATAAATTTTACGTTTACGAAAACGAAACTGGTCTAATTTCGAACGTCACACTAAGCACTACACCACGCCACCACAAGTGGCGCCGTCTAGTGTCAAAAACAATTGTTAGTCAAGCACCTACTACACGTTCTACACCAACACCCACCCATGATTAAGCTGTGGCGTGCCCGGTGCGGACTGCTTGTTATGATTGATAGTAGGATTAGTGACGCTACTGTCACTTGCAGACCTGCTGAGCGATTCCTCTTCGGCTGCGCTACCACCGGAATTTCTGTGATGCCTCGAACCGTTCACCAATCGTGGAGAGTTCGTTAACGAATTGTTTTGTCCCGACTGTATACCCTTGACGGCTTCTTCCAAATAACCCTGGAACCTCTTCAACTCCCCTTGGAGCTTGTCCAGTCTGTGGCTGCACTCGTTCAGCTGACCTGCGCAAACACCACACTCTCACCTGTCAAACGTCAACTGTCAAACCACAATATCTACCTTCGATGGTCATCGGATCTCCCAGAGCAGGATTCGCCTCGTACACCCCTTTCATCTTCATCAGTCCGTCCTTGGCTGCCGTCTCTTGAGCAACTTTACCCTTGAGCTCTTCCACTTTCTGCGTCAGCCTTTTCCGCCTTTGGTTGGGTGGCAGGTCGCTTAGGTCCTCCTTTCCGTCAGAAATGGCCGCGTTCTGCAAGACACACCCGCGCGTTTATTTGAGGAGTCCATTTAAAGCGATGACGACGCACAAACACTACAATCGATCTATTCTACAGCAATCTAAGCTGTTACGACACTCACGTTACAGCAGAAACATTTACAGAACAGTTCTTAGGTGTGTCGTGTCTGGTTTTGATGGTTTAATGGATTTTCTCTTTTCATCAACGATGTTGCGAGGAATGTGGTCGAAACAGAGCATTTAACACTGCGTAATGAGAACATTCGCAGGGGTTTCTTTTGAAAAGTAAAAGTTTTTCGATTCACACCGTCTTGCATAAAGAAAAGTTTTCAGTTCAACGACTCAGCTTTCCCTCAAAACAGGAAGGCTACGCGCAGAATTCAAAGCGAAACAAATACACACAAAATCGTTTATTTTTGGAAAACATGTAAATGCTCTGTTTTCTTTACACTCACTCTTGCAATGATGTTTATAAAAATATGTAGTGTTGTGAAAATTTTCCGAGGCACCACAACATTGTAAGAAGAAAACTAGGAACTAGTCATTACTGATTGGGCAAAGAGGAAGAGATTCAGTTTGTGTGAAGTGAGGTGTCAGTGGCATTTTCATTCTAACTTAAAATTAAGTTAAAGATGAGCTAAGCAACATACCTTGATCGCCATACAGACTTCTGTAAGCTTCTGTACGCATGAAAACATAAAAGCATTAGCACATGCCCTTGGTAAAAAATATATATTTACACAATTAAAACAAAATTTTGTTAGAATAGAAGCCGGCGAAATAAAAATATTCATAAAAAGCAAGGTTTCTGTGAAGCTAAAAAAATTACATTATTTTTAGTGTCCCGTCGTTTACTGAGTATGCCTGGTTTTGTTGATTTAAAAATGCGAAGCAGTTAACGATTTTGCGGTGATTCCTTAAAGCGGTAATTACTCGTGCAACATGTAATGCAAAAAAAAAATCGAGATGTATATTTACATGAAACGTGTTAACATCCATGCGTTTTGTAATAAAGAAAATTACTTACTATAACAATATAATGGTAACAAATAGCCCACACATCGAGGTCACCATCACCAAATAGAAGGAAATCATACAAAAGTGTTACAAAATGCATTTAAAATAGAAACTGTATAAATAGAAGAGTAAAAGAAAACAAAACGGTCTAGAGTACGTGAACTGTGATTGTTCTAATTCCAATCGATACAAAAAAAATTTAGATTCTTCCAATGCCAAATCACTAAACAGTCCAGCGTTGAAAGCACGAAATAATATTGTAAACCATCACAGAGAATTTAAATAAAAACTGAAAAGAGGAGGAAGAATTGTGTTCAGAGATCATTGTGGGTCTAAATTAAGAGAAAAATAAGTGGATAAATCACGGTGCGGGAAAGAAAACAGAAAATGTATGTTTACGGCACGAGTCGCAATATTTCATAATTAATTTTATAATTGCCATAAATTTCCAAACTTAATCTTTCTACTACATTCCAAATATTTAAATACAAAAAAATCTAATAATAAACTTCTAGGTGTAAAACAAAATAAACTAGGATCTCATTGTCCACAAAAATAAAAATCTCTGTAGACTGACTCAAATCGTGTTGTCATGTCAGAGAATTTTTAATTTGAAGGTTGTGTCTTTTCACACGGTCTCATTGTCTCTGCTTGTTAGGATGTCTGAAACGAGCATCAACTACTGTAAAAAGTTCATTTGTTTTTACATTCCGACGAGAAACGAAACGAACGTGAAAAAAATGTTTTCGACTTCGACATTACCGGGAACCCCTTTCGTAGCCCACCGAAAGCAGTCTCGAGTTGGCAACACTTCTGACAACTCTGAAAGGTAACCTTCGTCGTGTTATCTAAACACTCATTTACGTAAATTATCATTCCCTGTTAACTTGTTTTACGTTAATTGCGTACACATTTACACGGAAATGTGCACAATTTTGTTCTCTGGACTTTGTCGAGTGACACAAAGTTCGATGAATTTTAATTTATAATCACTTTTGTAGTGCGTCGGAGGAAGCGCCGCGACTTTCTTTTGCTTCCCCCACTGACACAGAGACGACGGGAAACGGAACACCAAAACAAAAGAATAAAATAATAGTCTCGCTCGTTTCCATAAATTAGAATTCTAGTGTGCAACAAGGACGGTTATATAAGCTGCATTAGTCGGGATTAAAAGTGCCACCGTGAACACGAAAACCCTTTTAAATGAAAATTGAATACACACAAAAAAAAATGTAACATAAACCTGCTAACCAATTTACTCTTGACGACTTCTATTTATTTTTTTTCTTCGTTAATTTAGACACAATAAGCTGTGAACACAACGGGTATTTTTTCTCAAAAAAAAAAATTCAAGCAACGTACCCCCCTGCTTCCAAAAATGTGAAATATCCCGGCTCGTTTTTTCATCGCTTTTCCTGTAATTGTCCCTTTCACTGTGTAACCACCTTCTTTCAACTTTCCACTAATTTGAATATTATTAATGTTATTAGCACTACCCGAATCACTACCACCTTTAGACAAATCTTCGAAGGGAATATCATCCGGCGGTAAAAATCCCGATTTATACTTTTCTATAACAAGTATCGTATCCTTAAACAAAACAAACGATCAACACAATAAGGACGACGACGAAACCACCACAACACTAACCTCTTTCTCGTTGATGATGTCGGCGGCTTTCAAAATGCCATCTAAACATTTATTAATAATAGGAAACACATTACGTTCGATATCTACAGAGCTACGTATAAAATTCTTAATATTCTTGATCCTCTTCTCGTCCAGTTCCTGCAACTGCCGAAAAACTTCCGGTAGTCCCGATCGAAAGTGCTGTCGTTGTAGTTCGTTTGTCCTTTGCAGTTGCATCGCGTATTCATTCTTCGCAGTATCACAAACTTGAGTTTTGTAAGATAAATTCGCACGTTGTTTCTCGACCTGGAAGGGAAACCGAGTCAAATATGGAAGTGGTCGCGACAGGGAGGAAACGACTCTACCTCTGCTCTCGATAAATGCAAGTCGGCGTCAGCTTTTTGGAAATTTTCTAACGCTTTTTCGTTATCTCGGTACGCCTTGTCGTAGGCTTTCTTCGACCGCTGCAGGTTCTCCAGCTGTGTCTGCAGGGACTGGGTCAATCGGTGACCTTCCTGCAGTTGCTTCTAAAATTGAAAATCAACAAAAAATCAAAAGATCTGTTCGGAACCGCTTTACAGTAATGGTAGAAATTAATAATACATATTTTCTATACGACAATCGGAGATGACGAGATTTTACTTTATGTAATGCGAGACAACATAACAAATAAGCAGGTCACGATAATACCGATGATAACAGATATCACAGAAATAACATTTGAAATTTAAAACTAAAGCCACAATCTTTATAAATAGTAGATAAAGATTGGATTAATGTAAAAAAAATTACAGTAGAAATAAAAATGCTTATTTCAAAGAAATGATAACAATTTATTTTTTAACGTGTCACAATGACAAATTACTTTTCTGTGTATTTGCTGCAGTCGTAGAAAAAGAATAGTGTGCAAAACGTGTGAAAGGCCTTTTTTTCACACTTTGTCACTTGTGCCACTCGCTTACGGCTCGTGTCGGCAAACTGTCACATGCGTGTGAAAAGTGCTACTTTCAACACTTGTTGCACAATATATTATTCTGTCTGATGTTATTATTAAACATATACAAGGTAAGTTCTCAAAATTATCAACACATTAATTTGTTAAGACACTGCCATGGTTTTCATATGAAATCCACCGCACAGAAAGATAAAGACAGTCTCATATTTTCGTTATCTCTATGAATAGAGACTTAAATTTTTACTCGATCGTGATAACAACATACATTTTTTGACACTTAACTCAGCTGCAAATTATAGAATGCGTTCAAATGGCAACCTGGGCTGAGTAGGCGTTGAAAAAAGTAAACCATTTGGAACAGTAAAGTTTGAATTTCCCGCCGTTTGACACGAATGGCATTTGTTTATGTTTAGTCGGCACATAATTGGACATGATTGTTTTTAGCAAAAGGTGCCCTTAGATATTTGCTTATAGAGTAGAAATCGTTAGTTATTCTACTTTTAATGTCAAACGTTGCTCTAATTACAACTGTCATATACTCGTATTATTGAAAAAAACATTTCCTTCAAACCGCAAAAAATTAATCTTAAAATAGAGCATATTTGAAAAAATAAACTGCCGCGGCCTTCATAAAACCATTACATACTTCTCGTATCCCACCTCCACCCGGCGGCACGGCAATTTTGCCGGAGTACATACACTATTACGGATAATACTATCAAGTAATAGTGCAGTGCTTATCAACATAATTACCGGCGTCTCGCCTCCACATTTTGACTTTTTTGTGTTTTATGTTCTGTGTCAATGTTAAGGAATTTCCTCACGATATGACATGAGTATAATAATATACCTTTTTGAATTTCAACCACCAATTTGTTGTCTAAGTCCAAAATTTTTAAATTTTTAAAAAGAGATTGCGGTACTATTCCTGTTGCTGAAATTATAAATGGTAAAATCGAAATTTTTTCTAAACACCAAAGATTTCTCATAGCAACGGAGAGTTCTAAATATTTATTAATTTTTGTATTATATGTCTGTGTTATATTGTGTGAATTTGGAACAGCTATATCTAAAAGATATGCTTGCTTTTGTTGTTTATTTAAAATAATAATGTCTGGTCTGTTATGCTGAATGTGAATGTCAGTTAAAACTGTCCGATCAAAATACAATTTGTAATTGTCATTTTCTAAACAACTTTCTGGTTTATAAATGTAATGTGGTTGTGTATCCTTTAATAAATTGAATTTAACTGCTAAATTCATGTGTATAATTTTTGCGAATATATCATGACGTTTTTTATATTCGCTTTGAGCCAAAACGGTGCAAGAAGAAATGATGTGTTCAATGGTTTCCCCTTCAGTTCCGCAAATCCTACATTTATCGATGATCGATTGTAAACCGCATATGTGTTTTTTATAATTTCTTGTATTTATAACACGATCTTGTATTGCAAATATAAAACCCTCAGTCTCAGGATGAATATTTGATTTTTTAAGCCATGCATGAGAAGCTTGAATATTAATTTCTGGCTGTTCTAGCTCTTTAAAATATCTACCATGTAAAGACTTTTGTTTTATATTTGCTATAGTGTCAGGTATATTTGGCTCAACAATATCTGAAATTACATTATCACTTAAATTTAAAGGTGTGTAACCTTTATCCGCTGAAACCAAAGCATTAAAAAAAGTGTTATCACGAGCTCTATTGAGAAAATAATTTTTTTCCACTCTCTACATGGTAAGTACGTTGTTATGACATTGATTTGGTGGATGTAGGTACAACTTTTTTGACCTACCGTTGGTTACTATTAACGACGGGATGTAAGTAACCACTTACCTCCCTCGGGGAAATAAGTGACAAAAATTAAACCAAACAAAACACTAATATGCCTTATGGTAACGTTTATTCGATTTCTGTGGCAGGGGGAACGAACATGAAGCGTTTGCAGCCTCAGCAACTTCCATTTCTCTTTTAATTTTGTTCAAATTCATTTTACAAACTTTTGACACGACGCTTTTAATATTGACGTTTTGTGTGATGCAAGTCGTAGCAACCGGCAACAGACATACTAATATTTTATTCAAATATTTAAAATAAATTCATCAAAAATAAAGTATGCAGTTCAAAATAACTTTGAGAGTAGAAAAAATATTATAAACAATTCGGGAGGTAACTAATTTAACCAGTCTCGGACTCTATTGCTACCCCTCGCTATCGCTCGGGGGCAAACTTGTCCTCGACAGGTAAATATTAGTTACCTCCCTTAATGTTTAAATAACTATTTAGTGAAGCAATTTGATTGTGTTGTAGAATTTCTAGATTTGAAAAACCTCTACCACCATTTTCGCGTGGTAAATTAAATCTTTCAATAGCAGATTTGGGGTGATGTTTACAAAATTTTGTAAAGAGAACTCTAGTTTGAATATTTATATTCTGTAAATTAGTTTTGGACCATTTTATAACACCAAAAGAATAGGTCAACAATGGAACAGCATATAATATGTATTAACTGCTTTAATTAAATTATTACCGTTTAATTTTGATTTTAAAATAGATTTAATTCTTAAATAAAATTGTTTTTCTAAATTTTCTTTTATAATTGAATGTTGAATATGATTTGATTGATTAACACCTAAATATTTATAAAATTCTCCTTTATTTAAATTTTTAATGATTTCTCCTTCTTTAGTTATATATTCTAAATTTTCGTAATGACCACGACATATTGATTGCGTTTTACACTTATCAATACCAAAACTCATGCCAATATCATTTGAGAAATTTTCAGTTATTGTTAATAAAGATAAAATGTGATTCTTTTTAGATGCATAAAGTTTTATGTCATCCATATAAAGAAGGTGATTTAATTTGGATAGGGTGGTATTATTAAGTCTAATATTGAAACCATATCCAGTGCTATTTAATAGATTTGTCAAAGGATTAATGGCTAGACAAAACCATAAAGGACTTAAAGAATCTCCTTGATAAATTCCCCGTTTAATTTGAATAGGCTCGGATTTTAATTTAGTATTGTTTATTGATAAATTTAAAGTAGTTCTCCAAAATGTCATGACATGTGATAAAAAGTTAATCAAATCCGAATTAATTTTATAAATTTTAAGAATTTTAATTAACCATGAATGTGGTACTGAATCATAGGCTTTTTTGTAGTCTATGAATGCGGTATAAATATTTCTATTATTTTTTCTAGCTTGTTCCATTATTACCGTATCTATTATGAGTTGTTCTTTACAACCAAAACACTCCTTAACACAACCTTTTTGTTCTTCATTAAGTATATTTAATTTTTGACAATGGTCGTAAATTATTACTTTAATGCAAGATGTCATAATTTTATAAATTGTAGGCAGACATGTGATTGGCCTATATTTTGATGGATTTTTAGTATCGGAATCTTTTGGTTTCAGATATGTTATACCATGGGCCAAAAACTCTGGAAATGTGTTAGGTTCCCTAATAAATCCGTTAAAGTGATCAAGTAAGCATTTATGAATACAAGTAAATTTTTTTAACCAAAAGTTATGAATTTGGTCACCTCCAGGGGATTTCCAATTATGTGAACTATTAATATTTTTAACTAAAATTTCAAGGCTAATTTGAATATGATGTGAATTATTACTATCTGGTATCTCATTTTCTACATTAGGAATCCATTCTGCCTGATTATTAAATTGAACTTCATTTGACCATATGTTTGACCAGAATTCTTTAATTTCATTTATATTTGGTATACCATTATTATTTTGAGTTTTATTTATTACAGTTATCTTAGTGTTACATATTTTTTACCTCACCTTGTATACCACATCATTGACTTCAACTTTTCCAAAAACATTTACGATTTGCAATTGCAACGATAACACATATTTTCGGATAAGAACGACCACCTGATCTTTTTCCATACTCACTTTTCGCTCTTCCCTGATGTCTTTCACTAACGCATTCAACTCCTTTATTACATTGGCTTGAAGATTTTCGGCGACAACCTCGTGTTGGCCAGCGAGGTCGTTGATTTCATTCATCAATATTTTAAAAGCTCTACACGACGTGAACCTGCAAAGGAACGAACCTCCATATTACAACATCTCCTTTGTCAAGCGAAATCTGAAAGCGCTTTTAATACATCTTTCAAAAAAAATTCCATCTCAACCTTGAAGGACTAATTACTTGCATACCTTCAGATATCATGCGATGCAGAGAGTAATATTAATTTGCTACAAAGTGACTAATTGCAATTACGGAAGATTTCCCGGTAGTCCAAATGAATCAGACGTGCAGTTAAATACCACACTTATGAAAACAAAAACACTGGAAATTGTTACAGACAAGTTCATCAACTCGACGCAAATTTGCTACCTAATTTGTTTCGCCGAATTCAAGTTGAGTAACTGTAAAAGGACAAAAACCTTTGATGATCATCACCCGTACGTAATATTTTCGAGTGAGTTGCAACAATAGCACGAGAATCGTTTTATCAACAGATAACGATTCGACATGCAATATTGCATAACGTACCAGTCTTCCGTTATGACAATTGACGAGTGTGTTTTTTTCTCCAACTAATTCGCTTTCTCTTCGGAGTGATATATGTATTAATGCATCATGATTGAATTAAATAATCTGCACAATGACAGAAACTGTGGTATTAAAAAGGGAAAGGAAAATTACGTATGTGAGCGCGTATGAAAATTTTTATTTATCTCGGTTGCAACCGCTTCTGGGGTCGCAAACGTTGACCTTAACCAGTGGAATGTCTTCGGTTGGGACTGGACAAACGTTCCGTTGAAAAATAATTGGTGGCGCTGGATGCGGCCATTTCAAAGTCTGTCTTTTACCGACATTTCATCGTTTGATAAGTGGTTAAATATTTCCTGTTGCGAACTGATTATAACTATACTGCAATTAATACTCGGCCCGATAAAAAACCTAAACGCTAATTTAAACCAGCGATTTGTGCAATGTCGCAGTCGGTCGTTTTCGCAATAAAAAGCGAAATTATTCCTAGTCCAATTACATTTTAACTGCGTAGGTTTAATTTGCGGTTGTTAACTTACTGGTAGTCTTCTTCATCCTTTTTCTTGGGTTGGTAGGTCTTCACCAATCTCCTGCAACAAAAACGGTACGGTTAGAAGCGGAGAAAATGTTTTCATTAATGCAGTTCCTGTCGGAATAAATCGCGAAAACTTTCGACTCTTCGAGCTTGGTCGAAATGGAAAGCAATTGTTCTCTTTATCGCGGACAGACTCCATTGTGAACAGCACTCACAATACTGTGAATCAAACAATATTCATATAAATTACTTTTCATCTGAGTGGATGTTGGTTTCGTTTGGCACGCGAGGCACTAATTAAAATGAAGACGAGCAAAAAGCGAGATGTTGGATCTGTGCTAACCTATTTTGACAGATTGGTAGACCATGTTGTTGGGACGCGACCAAAAAAAAACACTAGAACATGAATAAAATTAAATAACGAGTGTTCAAAAAATTTTGAGGTCAAGGAGGCCAAGGTTTTCTCTTTTACACACACAGGTCATGTGCTTTGACGTTTCCTTCAGACACGTATATCAAGGTATTTACAAGTTAAATCATAAAGCACAAAAACTCGCATAAATGACTGTTGACATCTGTGGTTTGACAGTTGCCACGTTAACAAACAAAATCAAGCACAATTCTTTTTCTTGACGTTAACAAGAAATATATCACACTAATGTAATAAAAAGAAAACAGGTATAAAAATAAAAATCTTATAAATTTTCCTGCAAAATAAATCCTGTAGGAGTGGCAATTCTGAATCGTGTTATAAAGAGTGTTGCGTTTGATTTCATGATGACAAAGCAAGACCGTGAAAGTGAAAACAAAGCTGAAAGTGAAGAGGGAGGCAAAGAAATATATGCTGTAATTCTGTGGCGACAAAACATATCGAAATAACGAGCGTTCAAAAAAACTTGTGGTCAAGTAACCTGGTACTTGCTTTTGTTTCCGTTGACGTATGGGTGTAGTTTCATGAACTGTCAAATCATAGATGTCAAACGCAGCGAACAAGTATTACGTGAATTATTTGTTTGGCGTAAAACTTTCATTCTAACCAACACAGTTTTCTTTGTGCTACATGATCGGTTTTACTTTAAATTGATGATTTAATTCAGAATAAAATAAATACCAACTGAAAATATGACCTGCGTTTGTACAATAAGAGAGAAAACTATGACCTACTTGACCACAAATTTTTTGAGCACTCGTTATATCCGTTTTCATAATCACACACATTATTTTTCATTCTCACTAAAATGTAATTAATTTTTTTTATTGTTATAAAAAAGCATAAAGAGGAGTGAGTTTAATTAAACATTCTTTGTTATAATAACTGTCGCCCTGAAGGTGACATTTAATAAAATCTGACCCGCATTCCTGAACAATCGCTGTGAAATCTAAATTAAATTAGTTTACTAAGCCACCTACAAAATCATATCGGATCAGTCTACGCTCATTGTCGAATTGCATAAATCAATATTTGCAGTCTTCGACAGCAGATTTTGCCAAACAATTTATTTTCCTAAATGAATTATATTTGCTCATCTTTACGCTCACTCGCTTAGGTGGAAAAATAAAGAATACCACTGTCAGAAAATAACTTGATAAAGAGCATTCGCGAAAAAGAACAAAAATGAGATAAAACGAGATAAAAGTTTAATACATATTTACATGATTAAGGTCAAGTGCATTTTACAGCATTATTCGTCTTAATAAAACAAGATTTTCAGGCTACAATTTTAATTACTTCTCAGATTTATTCCTTAACAACCACAGTTTATATCCTAGAAAGTAAATTAATTCAAGATTAAAAATAAACTCAATTTCGATATCTTCATGGTCTTCATCTATCATGCGTTCAAATGAAAACCTGGGCTGAGTAGGCCTTGAAAAACGTAAACCATTTGGAACGGTGTAAAGTTTGAATTTCCCGCCGTTTGACACGAATGACTTTTATTTACATTTAATCGCCACATAATTGAACACGTTCGTTTTCAGCAAAGAGTGCCCTTAAATATTTGCTTGGAGAATAGGAATCGCTAGTGCAATGCAAGTGCAATGCTAGTGCTATTGCAATGAAAGAAAAAAAAATACTGGAAGATTTTTTGTTTATAAATTTTAATCGTCTAATTACAACTGTCAATCTACACTTTAAAAAAGCCAAAACAATTGACGGTTTCCAACGCCTTCCCAGTCCAGGATTTCATTTGAACAACGGCTATAAAGATATTCGATTATCGAGATAAATAGGTACATAAAATACATTAACTACTATGAACGAAGAAATCTCCGACGTTTTGTCTCTTGGTTACAAAGAATTTAATTATTATTATTATTTATTAATTTCTTGATTCTTTGATTCTTTTTTGGGAGTGTTTTTTGTTATTAAATGTTAAATTCCGTCAAAATTTACAAATAGATGTCTCTATTCATTATAATTAATAACACAAAGCCCGATTTTATTTTTTATGCTAATATACAGGGTGATTTTTTTTGTTCAAAAAATACCACAGTAAATTCAGTTTGCGGCAAACCTTTTCCAGCAACTCTTAATTAACACAAACCCAACTTCTCCTTATTATCATTATTTATAATACTCTTTTTTCAAAAAATTCCTTCTCCATAAATTGCAGCACAAAATAGCGTCAAGCCAGCGGCCATTCTTCAGATTAACAGAAAAACCGACAATTACTCGCTCATTGTGTTTTTCTACAATGACTCGTGCGGTTTGTCCGGCCTGTTGCGTAAATTGATTTATGAAATTGAGAACACTGTTTTCATTTTACTGAAAAGAAGTGCTTCACAATCATCAGGATACGAAAGTGAATCTCACAGTTTGTTGACCCGTTTCGATATTCTTATCGATTCTTTGACGGTTTCTGTCAGTGTGTTGTACGTACAAAATCCTACGTTTTACTTTTAATCTTAACGAGCGCAATGTAGGCGATTTAAAATTAAAATATGCCGTCCTGGATGATGTCTCGATTAATTGGAATCTGATTAAAAATCTTCCTATATATGAGCAAACAGGAAAAACTGGTGATGGGACGGAATGGTTTACGGTTGGCATCAGAAACTAATCACGTTGCGACTGGTTGATCCTTTTTCATATTTTATGGCAATCTTTTGCTCGTCATCTACTAAGTAGCATCATCATCCGGTAGCATAAATCCATAATGTATGCACAAACTTTTAAAAAATTGCCTGAAATAGTGTCAACGAGACATTTTCTTTGAGCTAAAAAGTGTAGTTGAAAGAAAATTGACCGGGAGCTTCGAGTCGTTCAACTCTTTTCATTAGCTTTCTTTCGGTTTGTCCTTTTACATCCTCGATTGATCCATCTAATGAGCACCTTCTAATTGATTTTTTGTGAACAATGGTTTACTTTCATTGTTGACCGTTTTCAACACCCAACACCATGATTATGTTTCAACCTTAAAATGTTTAAATGTTTTGTTTTTGTTGATGATACCATTCCAAAAAACTTATTTAAAAAACGATGATTAGAAGCGACAAAAAAACCCAAAACTAATTTTTGCGGCGTTCATTTAAAGTCCGAGGAAGAATTTCTAGCCCCCTGGGGCTGTCATCTCTTCTGATTCAGTGTCCGTTCCATAAGTTACCAGTGGTATTCAATATGACTTACATCCGGACTTACTGTTGGCCATTTTAAAGAATTTGATCGTCCTTGGTAAAATTGGTGTGACAGAGCTAGAATTTTTCAGCAAAACGCTACAAGAATATGTTCTTTTTAGCAAAAACACCCATTTGTTGTGCCATAAACCGGAAAATCATGAGCAAATAGCTAGAGATGATGGATTTTCTCATGGGCTTTGCGCAAACTGCGAATCAGCCTCGAGCAGGCGCTACAAACCGATCTGAAATTCATTCATTACGTTAGTGTCTATTTGCCTTCGCGCAGATATTTCCAAGGTTACAGCCCATGAGAGAATCCAATACCTCTACTACGCACTGAGTACAACTAATTTTTTTCCAAAAATGACTCAAATGAATACTTTTCTTATTGGTTGCCGAATTTTCAACCTTCGCAATCAATTTTAATTGTATTTTCTCCCTGAACTGTCACGGTCAGAAACCACAAATTCGCAACAGGACTATTTCATGAATCATTTGTTCCCCAACACTTTTAAAAATAGCTCCTAAAATTTATGCTCCTATTCAGTTGGGCCGATAAAGGTGTAGAGAAAACCGTTTTAATTTTATGATTATTGGTGTAGGTTTTTAATTTTCAATTTTAGTTGTGGGACGCGGAAATTCGACCCAACAGAAAAGGTGCAATACAATTTGACATCTCAATCTGGTGACTCACTAAAATATTCCGCAATTCTACACAAAAGCCAGAAAAAACCATTCCAACTAATTGAGCGTAGGTATAATTAAAACGTTGTTTATTGAATATGTCTCCTGATCAATTCCACCTTCCAGATGGTCGTAGGATGTATTTATCGATATCAAACGGATCACTTCCTCTTGTACGAGTTCTTTACTGGGTTGTGTTGCCACGAAATTCCGTTCAAATTTCCCGTCACCGATTTCCTTCGACTAAAATCTCTCCGCAAGTCTGTTGCGCAAGCAAAAAGCAAAACCCACACGCCAAGACGAAAATTACAGTTCTCGACGGCAAATTAAGTGGAAAAAAAATTGTCATTGTTTGAAACAAATATCATTGTTCGACCACTCCGGTGCGTCTGCAAAAATTGCGTCTTCGGTGTTGTCAACTCCCAACCTTGAAAAATGATATTCTCACGTCGTGTTCGGAGTGACATTTCCATGGAGCACCGGACAAAAGTGTATTTTACAAGACAAACAACAATATGTTACGAGAACGGAGGCTTGTTGCCAGTTTTAGCAGTCGGGTTGGTGTTGGTATGTTATGCAGTCCTACGTAGGCGCCAACGGTCGCTGATCTTTTAAATCCGGCGTAGCAAGTTTTGCGAAATGTTCGGCTTTTTTCCCCGGATTA
The DNA here is from genome assembly GCF_963966145.1 of Tenebrio molitor. Lineage (NCBI taxonomy): Eukaryota > Metazoa > Arthropoda > Insecta > Coleoptera > Tenebrionidae > Tenebrio > Tenebrio molitor. The sequence goes on along the minus strand of NC_091053.1, from coordinate 18,042,960 downwards.
ATTATAATGGAGCGAACAATGCGCGATGACTTACAAGGTGATGCTGTACGACGGACACGTTTTTCTTGCGAGTCTGCCTGTGTACACGTCCGGGAGATTTATTTGCGACCGTAAAAAGTGTGGAGAAAACGCGACAAAATCCTGTTCGGGTGGAATTCTTCGGTTGAACCTCGAGTCTTGTCCTTTCAGGCTGTCCTGTTGGAGCCATGCTGGGTTCGAATGGCGGTGCTGCCAAACCACTTTCGACATTTTAATCCGAATATATTTGTCCGTAAATTTTATATGCAAAACAAGCAACTGTTCAAAAAACAGCAAAACAATATTTTTAAAAAAGTACGTATAGTAGGAGTACAAGATATTGTAAACTCATTCTAAAATAATACCGCATTCGGTCGCTTCGGCACGCTCCGAACATTTGCAGCTTGATGGTACTCAAAATTTTGTAATGTGTAGAAACCGACCGCACTGTTTAAATGTTTAAATACGGCCCATTTCTGAACCTTCTGTCCTGTCCCAAACGTTCCAACCCTCATAAAAGTATTAGTACGTTATAAAGACCTGCATAAGACTCCTACTATCCATATTTTCAAAGCTTGATGAGGATTTGAGCCAAGACACACGATTCTTGTGAATCATCTGCAATTACACGTTTCTCTTCTTTTATCTCTGATATCCCACACGATAAAAAAATGCCCTGGTAGCTAATCCCACAGACATGCGAATACAGCTGTTTTTAGTTTATGTAAAAATGTAATAACTACAGTGGTTTTGAATGAAATTTTGTATAATTATTAAGGAATAAGTTTATTGAAATTCCAAAGTTTCAATCCACAAAAAAAAAACCTAATTGCATGTCAATGATAACTACACTTAAAAAATTAACAGGATTTTTGTTTGCTTGTATTAAAAAATTGAATATCAATGAAGTATCTTTACATAATGTATGTATTTAATTTCTTAACAACTCCAACAGAGTTTAATAAATTTGACAAATATGGCAATACATAAAAATTCTCAGATTAAACTAAAACTTGATGAAAACTTTCCTTTGTTTGTCAAAGGTCAACTACTTATTGTGCAACTTTGTACGCGAATCTTTCTTTTAAGTAATTTACAAAAAAGCTGCACTACAGCGATATAATTCCAAAAAAAATTATAGGCGAAATAATGTTTCAATTGGAGGGTTTTTGAAAACAATATCAGACTTGCATTTTGTTTTAATAATTTTACATGTAAAAACTTGCTTCCATTTTAATCTACATTTTAAATAGCATATCCAACATGTGGCTAATCAGATGATCTATGTAAGAAGTTGTGTAGTTTTTGGTTACATTTGCAAATGATTCTACTAATTTGGAAACATTCCAACTTATTACCTTGATAGATCTCAGAAAACATGGAATCATTGGTGGTAACGTTGACATTATTTAAATAAAGTGAAACTGATTTTCAAGTAGTTAATCTTGAAAGCTTTTAACAATATGTTACATAATTCGTTTGAAGATACATATTTGAATTATGAACTCCACAAGGAGCATCATCTCTTTGATTATTGTCATACATTACACATAATGTTTATAAAAGAAGGTAACGGGTGTTTTTTTAAATTTGGCGTCGAAGTAGGCGTTGAACTGTCGATTGTGAACGCACTATACAGGTTACGGATCACGGATCAACTGTTTAAATCTTACACTTTACACGAGTGGTGCGATCTCAATCGACTCTCCAACGCCTACTTCGACGCCAAATTAAAAAAAAAACACCCTTTATATCAATTGTGCGGTTCTATAATTTTTTTGTGCCAAACTATATCGAGCTGTTCAGGCCGTCAAATCAGATGTCAACTGTCAAATGTACAATTACAATTTTAGCGTCAGTTGTGAGTTCGGTGTCTTAGTTATTTTGCTTGTGATTTTCTTCAGTTTTTCTATATTCTAATTACTTTTCGTCTTACAAGTCTTTATTAAAAACCTGTCATTAATGGACATAATCTCTGTTTTTCTATTTGAGACCACAATATGCTACAGAGCGGCAAAAATCAAATATATTCGAATTCCACAACACTCTTGATATGCTTACGTTCTTTTATAGACACTTTGTATATAGTTCAGTTCAAGAAGTAGTAGAAAACTAAAAATGTCTAAAAGACAAACTGTTGCCAGGTGTCAAAAATATGAGTACTTTTAGACACACCCCTATTCCTCAAAATATTGACACATTTTTGCAATTTTTGTACAGTTTGACGTTGTCAATTTATCAAAATGCAACAATTTTTTCATGTTCGTTTCCTGAGATACATATACACATACAGATACACATAACCGGGAAAGTGGTCTATAACTAGATATACCTATAAACTTTCCTGGTTATATACCTAACTTGACATCTGTCAAAGATAACCTCAAAATCAATGTTTTTTAAGAGCCCAAACGAACATGAAAAACGTTATTCAATATTCGTGCACTGTCACTTTTCAGGTATTCGGCCTGTTTTGCCTCGTGTTTCAAATTTCGGCCTCATACCTGAAAAGTTATCTGACAGCGCTACTCATGTGAAAATAAGTATTTACTACTTTAGTTCTGAATTGTCTAAATGCACAAACTATACAGAATAATAACTATTTAGTTAGTAAAAGAACTTATAAACACTTAACAGCTTCCGTTGTAGTTTGTCAGAACCCCCATACTTTTCAAGGATTGAATGTAAACGCTTAAATTAAGTTTCTGTAATATTGTAGAAGACAATTTTACCATTCGTCCCTTATTTTTTTGACAATGAAACATACATTTTCAATAGGTTTAGTGTCTGGGCTTCTGGAAGGTCATGGTAAAACGGTAATAATATTTGCTCTGTGCAAGGACCGACGTATGTGTTGAACAATTATCATGTTGAAAAATAAAATCATTCAGAGGAAAGACTTCAATGACCGACGGCAGCATAACTTCTTCAAATATTCCAATATAAGTATGTATTTGCATTGAATCTTTCTTCCACAATACACTGTTCCAAAAATCTTCCTCCCCAAGAAATGTAAGGGCAAAATCAACTGTTTGTTTCTTATGGAAATGGTATTAAAAGGCTTTTTAGCCGCATGATCGTTGCCTGATCCACCAATACAACAAGACGCCTTATTCTATGGATGCAGCGAAGTGAGCCTCATTAATTGCGTTTACAATAGTATTCTTTGGAAAGTGGATTAGTTATCCTTCTTGGTCTGCGTCCGTAACTCTTAGTCGACCAAAACTCGCCTTTCATTTAACGATTCATTCATATTCCCTTTTTTTACTTTACAGTATTGTACCCTTTCCAATTTCAAGTACTGCTGCCAAATCTTCGATTTTCCTACCGCTTCCAATGGTATTCAGACCCCATCTATTTCGTTCCAATGGGCTATTGCAAAAAATTATTTGAAAGCAAAAGCGAAGGAAAATGACAATTTGACAACTAATTGACAAAAGCACAAAATCCAAATTGTTGTTGAAACCAACTGTACATTATAAATATCTGCCTCTATTTGAACATATTCCTTTGAGAACACTTTTGTGTTGTAAGTTGTAATAAAGAATGTCTAAAAAAATGTCACATCAAAGTCGCCTCAGATTTATTACGCATATCTTACAAGGAGAGCTTCAACCCACCGAGACAGCGATTTTCCATTTAGCGTAAATGTTGTTGAAGTCCACTTTCCTTGTAAGGAGTCACAACGCGCAATTGCTTCTAAGCTAAGGAAAAAAAATTCCTTAAATTTATGTTGTTGATTTCCGAGAAAAATTCGTGAACAGGGCAGTTTGCCTTTCTTTTAAGTAGTCACATTCGCCCAGTTTCGACCTCGACTCGTCTCGGTCTCAATCTCTAGACTCAGCACAAAAAAACTCACTTCTACTCTTAATGATATAATCTAATATTTATCTCGCAGCCAATAGGCTCAACGCTGAGGTGATATTTCTCAAAAACAATTGGACGTTGCCTCGCAAATCGAAAATCCGTGTCTCTGCGGCGTCTTTGTTAATGTTAACAAAGAGTTCTTTTTAATGTTTTAAATAGCATGAAGAGACGAGTGGCTCATGTACTTGTGGCAAGAAGGACATCACTTTCAACAATTTTTTTAACCTGTTTTCAATAAGTTATTTTTTTACATTGTCTTTTTCTACTTTGAATTTCTATTTATTTTAGATTTTAATATCAAATGGATCCTTAAACTGAGAAAAATCCCTCGATCAGGTAAAAAATCCCATTGACCATGGCGACCATCCTGTATACCCCAAGATAACTTTTGCCAAGAGAATCGATCAATAATCATTTAAAAATTTTCATAAAATTGGTCCTCGTGTAGGACAACGAAATATTAAACACATTTTTTTTCCTGTTTTCGTCTTTTGCATATGTCTAAGTAACGTCCAATGGTTAGATGGATTTATAGACTTGTTTTGGACCTTCAGGAATTTCGATAAATAGTTCAAGACAAACAAAACAGTACCGAGACGTTATTTACAACCCTCTCGCACACCCCGATAGTGCGAGATGCCAGACCGTCACAAATCTGTCAGCGTCAGACCATGAGACCCATTTCGTGATTGTTGGATACTTATTATTAGGGTATTTAAAGGGCGGACTAGGCCAGTCGAAGACGAACTGTGACAGAGTGCAGGGTGAAGAATCCAATTAGAATTTGTTACTAAAGTTTATGCAAAAGTGAGTTTGTGAAAGGTGTTGTTAATTTACACAAGGTGAGTGTATCACTGAGTAACCTGTTTCTGTTGGTGATGTGGTGAGTTTACCTATTTTAATAATTGATATTGATCATGATCATGGCCATGATTATATACAATTAGTATGATGAGTCTTTGAATGAGTTATAATAATTGATTGAGAGTATTGAGAGTCGCTGACTGAGATCAGGGCTGCTCGTGATTGCTAATTAATTGAGGGTCGCTGACTGAGATCAGGACCGCTCGTGATTAATAATTAATTGAGAGTCGCTGACACGGATCAGGACTGCTCGTGAGTTATAATTAATTGAGACGATGTTGTTTTCACCATTGAGGGTGATTATGTTGTTGATTTGATCAGAGTCATCACAGTTTGATGCAATTGCTAATTTTGATATGATTGAGCCCCGACATGTCGAGCTAATTAATTAGACTGTCCAACCTTCCTTTGTTCCGGCAACTGTACGCTAGCAGAGACCGTGGAGCTGCTAGCGGGGTGAAATTGATTGTGATTACATGGACTGCAGAGACCGGGGAGCTGTCAGTAGACGAATCGAGTGAGTCGCTGAGTGTTATCAGGGCTGCTCATTTGTTTATCGGGCGGGGCGAGTACTTGTACTCATTGCACAACTCCGTCGCGATTGGTGATCACAATTGACTGAGGGTCGCTGAGTGTTATCAGGGCGCCTCGTTTGATTGCAGTTATTTATTGAGATGAGGACTGAGTCCTAGAGGGTTCTGTAGGAACCCTTCCCATTTCTCCTAATAACCCCGGACAGAGCTCAATAAGTTAATAATACTTGATAATGACCTAAAGTACTAGAGTTCGATGAATACATAATAATAATTGACAATTACCAAAGCTATTAAGAGTTGACGTTGTGATGGTACCATATTTGAGATGTGTGTGATTTATTATTGTAAATATGTATTGGTTGTACTCGCACAACACTTTCAGCGAACTGGTTACTCACCACCCCATTTTATTATTTTACAGGAGGTAAGCCTGTGATAGATGTGCAGACCCCGATCACCTCGAACCACGACAAAAGCCGTCATGACACCATTGTTAACGTAATGTTCACCCAATTCTTTTATTTACTGACAATTACCAAATTACGACATCCTGACACTACATCAAGTCTGATGTGTTATATTGATTGATAATTTGATTAGTATCAGCATTATTATTATTTTTGTGTTCTGTCTCTCTCTGCGAGAGTTATCTCTCTCGCACTCGCATCATAGCCCCTGCACTCGACACATATTTAAGCAAAAATATTACAGAAATTTCAAAAATTTGAAAATACCGGACACATCATTTTTAAGTTGCATGTTAATGCCGCTTCCGGTGAAACCACCAATGACAAACCTCTGTAATTAGCAAAATAAGAGTAATTAGGAGATTGCAATATATTCATGTGATACATTTTTCATTTGCAATTCACACCAATTGCAAAATATGTACATTCAACAAGTTTCAAACTAGATTTTGACAGTCTGTTTTTTGACTCGAGTGAAATTTCCCTAAAATAAAAAAATGGAACAAACTGGAAATGGGCTTGAGCGAACGTTGACCACGACTTTGCTCACAAACATTAAACAAAGAAAAATTTCCTTCGGTGCCTCTCGAAACAGCTTTTCTCACGTAGCATCTCCACGAAAATAGAATGGCCGATATAAATATTTCGATGAGCACTAAATTAAGTGCCGAAACGTAATAACTCTCCATTAGAGAGAACGCGGTGTGCAATACGCGTGGGTTCCGACCAGAACCTTCAGGAACCACCGTATCTCTCTCTCAACCACCTAGTGTTTCGCATTTAAAACCGGCAAGGTCCAAGAGGTCACGGTTAAATTCTTACCTCAATTTCGCTGCATATTCGTACTCTATCGTCGCTCTGTCTTTAACAAAATGGCCGTATCTTTCCAAAAAATCTATCCCTTTCAACGTGTGAATGGACAAATTGTCATACTGGTCCTGAAACAAAAAAAAATCATCCTTTAGTGGGGCGTTCTATTTCTGGATCCTGTTTAAAAAGGAAGTGTACGTCACTGACGATTTGTGCGACGCGCTACGAACCATCGAACCGTTTCGACGAAACTCTACATTTTTTGGGGTAATGGATGAAACTCCCAATTTTCACCAAAGTGATTGGCCGGAAATTTAAGAAAATTGCGTTCGTTCATCCAAGATGAAGGTTAAACTGCGCCGATGGCAATGAACAAACTAGTTGCAGCACTCCCAGCAAAATGCTTGTTCGATTGAATTATTTATGCCTCACGAATTTACGTCGGAATAATTACTCACATTTAAATCTACGCCCGTGATTGCATCTGCAACAGATCGAACCAATCTCGATTTCGCACCGAGTTTGAGAAAAAAATGTCGCAATAAAATTACGCAGAAAAAAAACACCGCTTATTATCTTATTATCTGCATCCAAGATTGGCTCATTCTAATTGGAGTGCAAAACGTGGTCATTAATCAAATCTACTTTTATAATTGCAAAACCATTTAAATTATTCTTCGCTGGTCAAAAGTATCTTAACGATGTTTTAATGAAGACTGATTTAACAGCAATTCGGTGTTCGTAATGGTGATTAAACTTTCAGAAAAAGTGCGTAAATAGTTGATGAAAACACGACAGCGCAGAGATGTTGACAGTTGAGGAATTTCAAAAATGCACCGTTCCACAACTGGTCACAAGTGTTGTAACAAAATATGTAAAAATCACAATAAGGTGATATTTTCTCTTGTGGGGCACATTCCTTACAAATTCAGTTAGCTTCGAGATTTACAATAAACAATTGGGGCGAAAAAGAACGAAATGAAGACAGAAAGAAACTGCAGCGTTATGAGGTGGTACAAATGATAAGATAAGGGAGTTACTTAAGAAGATATGAAACGTTACTACAGAACTGTAATCTTTAAAAAACATTTTTCAAAAATAATTTCACGTCCAGGAATTATTAATAAATGAAACACCAGTAACATTCTTCAATGAGCGCAATGAGGATGAAAATTCCAACACGAGCCGTAGGCGAGTGGTGCAATCATCCGAGTGAATAATACATTGATACATTCAAACTTCGCATTCGTGAAAAAAACTACTTCTTTATGCACTTGTTGCATAAATTACTATCACAAAAATTGGAATTAATGAATTTAAACAAATATTGCAAAAGAAAACATCTGACCAAGGTTGAATGAAAAGAAATTTTGTTCGTAAGCTTAACACCAAAGACAAATTTAATAATAATAAAATTGTTCCACAGATTGTAACAAATGTATCATCTATATTTATTTATTTCACATAGAGATAATATCACATCAGTGATTGCAAGTGTCAAATGTACATACAGATAACACCGAATATTAACAATATAAGATTACTTCCTGCATGCACATATGCACCGTGACAAATCAGCAAATAACGAAATGTGCCACCAATAGCACCATACTTGGCGTCACTCGAGTATGGAAAATCGTATTTTATCTCTTTACTTATTGAAATATAAATATTTACAAATATCGTGTCACACATATTGATAAAAGTAATTTGTTTATTTAAACAATAGTTGTGGAAACCTCAACATCGGAAATCTGGCATTTCTGGCAAGTGAAATCGAATTCTGACACTTTCCGCAGCTAATGATGACAAATAATTGTTACGATTAAGTAATTTGCCGACTTATTAAATTAATAAAGAAAAGTACAACGAATCTATTCACAAATCGCACTGGTTCAAAAGAACTGAGAAACTTTTCACACAATGCATTAATTACACCTAGACAGTTGAGTGAAAGTTGGCTATTGATGATGAAAATAAAAAAAAAAAGAATACGATTCGTCGATTGCGTGAATATGTTTGACACAAAAAAATTAATGCGCATTTATTTAAATGAATGTGGAATTGAAAAAAAAAACCTTGAAATTTAAGTGGATTAATTCAATTCAGCTGCATTACATAATTTCGGAATTGTGGCATCAGATTACCTCGTCCGAGTTCATCTTCGATCGTCTTGGACGATTTAAAACATGGTGATAAATAAATAACACATTACAGTGTTATCCATAAGTCTGAAATGTTTTGGAAAATTAACCTCCAACCAATCGCATCAAACAATTTGGAATCTGGTTCTGGCTAAATCATATTTTATTTTCTTCACGACTATTAAAGAATGAATGCATTGCATATTCAATAAAAGAATAATATCAATTCCACGCCCCGTGTCAGAATATGCTGAAATCACATCCCTCGTATTTTCATTCACAGATCGCCAATCGGATACAATAAGTCGAATAATGGATATACATATGTATTCCCTCGGATGATTCCACCACTCGCCTACAGCTCGTGTTGCAATTTTCATCCTCTTGAATAATAACCATCATTATACGCTCATTGAAATTGCACTCCTATTTATGTTGATTTTATGATGATTGCATTCAGAGCTACAACTGCATATTTTCAATGCCAATCAAAAAGCAGCGTGGACTATCGCACCAGAAAACGTTTCCGTCATGATCCCTGACAACTTATCATCGAGCTTTGTTTGTTCAAAGGTGACTCATTTTGTTTACCTATCAAGATCAATTTTTTTTTTGTACGATTCGTCTAGCAACAAGACAAATAGAGCATGTTTTGCAGTCATTAAAACCTGTAATTGCTCCTTGGAAATTGTACGGTAATATGACCAAACGGAAATTGTTGGACCATGATAAATATGCGTTACTGTAAAGTCGGAACATCTGAAAACACTATTTACAGTGAGGCTTTAAAAAGAAATAAACAAGCAAGCGCTATTCTCGTCTGACCTTAACGTAACAATTTTATTGGATCTTTCCAATTTTCCAGCACACTTTGACTTAATTTGATCAGTCTCGTTGGAAATTCAAATATTGACAGTGTCTGCTAATTCGACGGAGGACGAGAGACGTGGAGGGATGAAGTTTTAATTATGTTGGTTTCGGTATTTTATCGAAAACCAATAATTTACTCGACGCGACGGCGTAAAAATTTGATTAATTCATACCACGTAAAAGTTGAACTGTGTACGTATTTCGCAGAAAATCAGATCACGACGAAATGTACGAAATTGTAGTTTTACTTTTCAGTTTCATAAAAAGATCACGAACTAACACCAGAGAACATGCGCTGCACAACAATCGATTTTGGGAGTTTAGCATTCACGATCAGGGACGATTTGGCGGATTATGTAACGATTTGCATGCTACCAGTTCTACTAATAACTGGGAACGAAAACGTTTAATCACGATGCAATTATCTCTGGATTGTTGTGGTAAAAATTGAAAACGTTACACTAATATGAATCAGAGAACAACATTACGGTATTTAAATTTGTGTTGGAAAATATGTCGGATTCGCTCATAATATGTATCTGATTTTTGTTCTTTATGCTTCCGTGACCGTTTAAAAACGGGAACGAACCGTAAAATGGACTAATTACTATGCCCCAAAAAGGACGTCTCGATCTGTGGCACAGATCACTGTTGAATAACAAAAGAGAATTTTTATAAATTATCTTGGGACAAAAAATTTTATAGCTAGCTTTTTGTAAATTAAAAGATATAATTATGTCTCCGAAAAATAGAAATCCGATTTTGGGAATAGATTTCAGTCTGTTCACAATATGTACCTAGATATAGGGTTTTCATGTGACTCGAGTTTTAACACTGACGCAACGGTTGTCTTTTACATAAAGGATTTTCATGTGACTCTGAGGGCCGAGATACTAAGCTATAAAATTCAAACCACCAAAGAACAAACGTCTATTCTTCACATGGGTTTTCATGTGACTCTGAAGGGTCGAGCTGTCAAACTATACTATTCAAAATATTAGTAAAAAGACAGCAGTTGTCTTTTACATAAAGGGTTTTCATGTGAATTTGAAGGGTCGAGCTGTAAAACTATAAAATTCAAATCATCACCAAAGAACCAACGTTTGTCTTTTATATTCTAAGTAAATTCATCTGAAAAACATCTTACCACAAGAATCATTTCTTTAAAATAGATTCTTATGGCATGTGGAAATAGGAAATGTAAAGCTCCTGGTTTCCAAATACTCGGCTATTCAATCCGTTTTCCGCAATGAGTAGCCCTTGCAAAATTTAGCTGTACTACAGTAGCCGACAAAATACCGCTTTGTTGATTTGGTGTACATATATTATAGTTTTTTAATGGATCCGTCAGTCACATGAAAATACTATATCAAATTACAGCATGCTACTAGGCTCATACAACCTACCAAGACGAATTTACCAATGGACGTTCAAGTCAAATGATGGTCATTAACAGCAAAGGGCTGTTATCGTAGGTACTGTCCAGTTATGGTTATTTATGTACCAAGGGCAAGAAGTATTTATACCCGTCCGAGGAATATGAACTTCGAGTGATGCCCGTGGTGCATACAATTTTACATCTTACTACTGGTTCTTAATAACCTCAATAATAACAACAAATTGAACTCAACTCTTCAAATAGTTTAACCCCTCAAGAGATTGGGCGCCATTTTTGAGGCACCCTGTATTTAACGCAAGGATCTAAAAAATATGAAGCGAAAAAGTTGAAAGTCTTGACCATAGAACACAGAGGAGGTTTAAATTCGTTCATGAAGCTCCGAACAAAACATTTCTGATGGTCAAGGTTGCCCAGATGTTTGGTGCATATCGAGGACAGAGGTTCAACGAAGACCAATAAGAAGCGAGTTTTTGCAATTTTTGACGAGAAAGCAATGAGCTGCTTGAAGCTGTTAAGGGAATATGCGTCGTGGGAAAATTCTTCTTGTGTTACAGGATTTGGTCATTGTACTGTTGGGAAAAATAGATTTGGGAAGATTCCTTGTATTATGGCAATATACCCGGATTTGAGGGATGCGGGTAAGTGTACAAGCCACAGCTTGCGAAGAACTGCAAATTTGGGAGGGGGATATGGGGACAGCCATGACTACATTAAAGCGACAGTGCGAATGGAAGTAAACAACTTATAGTGGAGGGACATTTAGAAGACCTTCAACATCTATTAATTGTTTTCAAGAATTTATCTGTCTCTGTGGATGAAGGTAGAAAAAGCAGGATTGCGACTAATGGATTTATCAATTTTTTTTCCGGTAGTATCACTTTCACTTTACAGGTTTTTTCTGTTAGTTTTCTAATCTATCATTATAAGTCTTGTAAATACATAAGAGTATATCATTTGGTAACCATTTAAAAAAATTTGAAGCTAAGCGACACAGCAAATACAAAAAGATATAGAAGTTCAATATTTTTTAGTTGTGATCACGTTGTCGAGCTAACCGTTCACAGGTAGATTCATGCTATAGCATTTTCATTTGACTCTGAGGGCTCGCGCTGCAAAACTATAAAAATGAAACTGTCAGCAAAGGGCTAGCGGCTGTTTTTTACGAACATAATGTTAACCGTGGGACTCCACGAACGCCACGTCAGCACCGCGTGGGCGATCTCGGTGGTACTCGGCGGGAACCGACGGCCCACGACGGGAGCAGGACGAAGTACCGTGCTGGAAGCACAAGGGGATACGAATCTACCAGCAAAGGGTCCACACTTGTATCGAGTCGAGGCGGAATTAAAACTCCTTGTTTTGAGACTATTTGTTTCATTAATTTACCGCCCAATCACAAATCCTGCTAACATCAGAAGTGGGATAAAAGGCCCGAATAAGTGGTGCCGTGAAAATAGGAGTTAATTAGTTCTAATGATTAAACAATGCACCGTCCACGAGCCGCCTCGAGGAGATCACGCTCCAGATATGGATCCCGGGACTTGGAACTGCGGGGTACCAGGTCCAGACCCAGATCTCATGACAGTCGACACAAGCATCGCAGGTTGGGGAAGGAGAGACGGCGTCATCGTCGTAGGACCCCGAGGTCGACAACGGAGGGTCGTTCAGAGAGAGCTCGGAGGCGACACCCGAGCCAGAGTCGTACCAGCTCCTAGCGCACGGAGGAGACGGTCCCGCGTCTGAGTGAGATTAGATTTAAGAGAATGTCGGACGTGGTAAGATGGGTAAGACAATGAAACGAGGTAAGCGACGGGACCTTTTGCAGCGGCGTCATCAGCGAATTTAATCCTTTAACGGCCAATATTCATGACTAGCGCGATGCAGTCGATGAGTACGCCCATATCTACGGTTAGACGGTAAAGTAACGAGCCATGTAGCCCTATCAAAATTGCGGGAACCAGTAGAGGTCTGGTACGGAGGTCTTCCGACTCATCTTTTCACCTGGGCCGAGAGGAAAAAGAAGTTAACGCAAAATCTCGTTCCGAAACGCGATCTCCTCAGCTTGTTATTTAATATGTTCGCTTGCGTCCCCAAATCGCACAAATCGTCGTCTTAACTCGCGCGAATCCATCAATTGAAAATTCCACTGAGTCCGGAAGACCAGGTAAAGTTGATAATGGGAAGGTATCAAGGACGAGAAAATGAAATTCATGATTTACGCCGCGGAAAATAAAGACCTCAACACCCTTATCGGCCTCTTAAAAACGCCGAAATCATCGGTTACGTCATCGGCGTCAGACGCGACGCTGTCAAGTACCTCTCGGGTTCCAACAGGAACACAACAAAACCAAAGTCGAACAGTACCTAGAGTAAGATGCTTTACGTGAAATTAACGGGCCACGTACGCCGCGCCGCTAGAATTTCATTTCTAGGCCGGGACCCCAACGTAAAATTCTTCAAAACCCATTGTGAGAAAAGTAGGTGACGACGCATAATTGACCCTGGTCCGGAGAAAATGAACTATTTATCATATTAGTATCGATATGTCTTGTACGCTTTGCAGAAATTGTGAGGCCAACTCAGGTGTAGGGTAGAAGAGTTGTCGTTTCGGAACGATTTGTACGTTGCTGGGATTAATGCAAATCTTACAAATTTAGGTAGCACACCATGGCGCCGACAGTAATAAACAAAGACCTTTCGCCGACTTCCGGGAAAAATACTGATAAATAACGACCGAAACGGGACACGAAACTCATCATTCAACCACTTGACGACTCGTTACCAAACGATACTATGGGAAGATGTTTATATTTTAAGCAAAATCGAACCTGACACCGGCAATCAACTGTTTATTCGTGAGCTATGCGTCACGGGATGAATCAAAAATTATCAAATGTTTATGCGGAGATTCGAGGCTTAATGACCCATCTGCGTGCCCTTCACACGTCTATGCGCGATATTTACGATAAATTATACGATTCCAACAATTAAGCGGAATATCCACGTGAAATTTCGACACGAATACGACGTCGAATATTCGGAAACGTGCAACTGAATGCTCCATAACGGCTGCGAATCGGTAAATACGTTGACCAAGTTAACGTGGAGATAGAGGAATCGGAGGCAATCGCGGACCTTTTGGATGTCCTCGATGAGTTCCCAGAGTGCGGGACTGATACTATTTCTGAGACGGGGCGCGTTGGGTACTTCCTTGGCGGAATGCACGTCACCGATCAACCACCGGTACCGGCCGCGATCATTTTGATTTTGAACGGGACGAAACCCCATCCCATACGCCGCGTTTATCACCTAGACGACCATTGCGAGTACTTACGGTGTCCACTTGGCATTATCAATGCTCCGGTCGGATTTTAGCGGAGAATTAATATGGTAGCGATTTAACAATCTCGACGACATTTCAATCCCCGAAAATAGTCCCGAGATAATGTAAACCCAACATAACCCCGTCGCCTGACCTTGTATGAAGTACCTCGCCTTTTGTCTCGTTTGTTTGTTACACCGCGGGTGTGAAGGAATTTAGCATCTGGCTGTGGTTTGGAATCGCATGTTGATAAGAGAGCACCTCTCGTTCTGCTGGAATTGTTTCCGTTTTATCGATATTTTAATATTTAATATTTTAAGGGATCCTACACAAAATACTCGGCAAAATATTAACGTCTATAGAAATACGGATTGATACTGCGCCTATCAAAATAATTCTTTCGCAACAACAAGTGAACTTTGCGGACACGTAATTGACGGTTCTACTATCTATCCAGCCAAGTCCCAGAAAGACGGCAACGGTAAAAGACTTTCTCGTTACGACAAAAATTCATCAAGTACGGAAGTACCTGGGACTTACGAGGTATTTCGCAAATTCATTCCTCGCGATGTCGGAAAATCGGAACCATTGAGTGGTCTGTTACTGAAAGATGCAGTATAGGCTTGGGGAAAATCCCAAGATGAGGTCGAGGTGTTAATGCCTGTAAAAAGTCACTAACTTCGGCACCCATGTTGAGTTTGTGTGATCAAGGAATTTCTCGAATCCGGGTAGTACGACAAAACGAAAGAATTATTCGAGAATTATGCGGTAAAAGGGCGGAATAATTTATAAGATCGCATAGTATAATAATTAGCGGCTAGTGTACGATCTTTACCAATAGAACGTTTACTCATTTTATCGGAAGAAGGGTATAAAATATTTCTTGAGCTATAATCGAGTCTCGCTACAATAGGCGCCCATATCGCCAACAATCGGCGGGATGAAAACATTGCGACTATTCGGCTCGGGCTAAATGGCAACGTTGATAAATCCATCGGAATAACTCCGAGCCACGCACTAATGAGGTATCGATTTGTGACACAGGGTCAACTGGAACTAGAGAACCGGGAGACCACCGGTAGAACGGCTGTACGAGCACGGATGGAGCAGGAGACTGCCGAGTACCAGGCTGAGCAGAACGACGTCCGGACGTCGTGGAGGATCTGGTGATGGATCCACAGCGGCAGTCAGTCAGGCCACGGGTACCAGTCGAGCTTTGCTCCTGAGGTGGCGAACCCCTTCCGAGGTAGTGGAGGTGCTGAGCCACGCCCGGGACGAGATAGCGGACCTCCCGGGGACTCCCCGATTGCAGTTGCGGGATAGTGGAGCGGCGGCGGCAGAGAGCAGGAGGCCGTGGATCCACTACGGGGAGAGGACAGTACTGGTCGAGTACTGGACAGGGTCAGGGAGGGTGGTGAGACCCTCTCTGGGGGCTAAGCTCCTGGTCGGTCAGCACTCCGCCTGCACGAGGTAGTGAGGGTCTGACGCGTGGGTGCGGTCAGAGGACGGGAGAACCATTTGCCCTGGTGGTTGTCCACTCTGCCGGCGTGCGAGGCGTCGAGGGCTGATTTGCAGGTGTCTGATGCCCAGGTCACACGGGCCACGCCGGTGCTTCGGAGGTGACCAAACGTAGATTTCGGGCCGAATTAAGCGCCTCTAGTATTAAGTTCGCTCAAAGCGGGGTTATATCGTTCCTTTAGTATTAGTACGTTCCTTAGTTATAGTGCGTTCTTTCGTAGCGTTTATTTCATCCATGTACTATTATTAATCTGTAACACTTGGGCCCAAGTTTGCAAAATTCGCAGGTTAGGCACGCTCCTGGAGATCCACGCAAAACGGCTTTCAGGATCAACAACCAATAACAAATGCATTTCCGCAGTTACTTAGACGGTATCTGAGTTTCAGAGTACTTTTGTCCTGGCAGCCAATTGGACCAGACGAGTGAGGACACTCTGCGGGTCAGGAAAGGCCGTGTTAACCGTGGGACTCCACGAACGCCACGTCAGCACCGCGTGGGCGATCTCGGTGGTACTCGGCGGGAACCGACGGCCCACGACGGGAGCAGGACGAAGTACCGTGCTGGAAGCACAAGGGGATACGAATCTACCAGCAAAGGGTCCACACTTGTATCGAGTCGAGGCGGAATTAAAACTCCTTGTTTTGAGACTATTTGTTTCATTAATTTACCGCCCAATCACAAATCCTGCTAACAATAATATATTGCAATGTAAATTTATATGAAAAATAATTTAGCACAAGAGTATTTTTTTAAGTTCATACATCTTCTTGCAATGGGCACAGGAAACGTAAAATCCCGGGCTCTAGATAATAATAATAGATAATAATCGGCTAGATAATCGTTATCCATATTGAGCGGTGCCAGCAAAATTCAAGGGTAACTGTACTACTGTAGTGCAAATGCAAAATGCTGCTTTGTTGATTTGATAGATAAACTTCATTTCACGAAAGAATTCCGACATGTATTTTCAAAAGTTTCTTCTTTGTGACATCAGCGTGGCGCTAGTCGCTGCTTAGCAATAAATTTGTGACGTAACGGAATTCTCTCTGGAAATGAACTTTATTATATGTAGTGTCATAACTCGAGCCGTCAGAGTCACATGAAAACACTATAGCATGTTCTATAATCCTAGTAATCCTATCTGCATGTATGTATAAGAATTTCATTGTCAGAAGATCTTGAATTATAAATATGTAATAACGAATTTGTGTTGAAAATCTTGCAAGAGATTTTAATCAGTATTTCTTTTTTTAATTTTACGAATTTTACGTACCGCATTACGTGTCCAAGTGGTGATTCTGCATAATAGTGCTAGTCTTACACATAATGCGGACGCATTATTATTTAAGCTTTTAAGATTAAAAGCTAACACTATGGATTACAATTTATTAGTATGTATTTATTTTATTTGAAACATTTCGGGAAAAATGTTAATCAACTTTCACCATAAATGTAAAAATTAAATTGAAATTGTAAAAACCATGAACTGTCAATAAAACTTGAACATCTTGCATCTTTGTTCTTTTGGAATTGTCTCTACTTTTAAATCACATTTTCGAAGATATCCAGTACGAAACTTCTTACAAAATAGAATTCGTTTTAATTCTTCAAACTTCAAATGACAAACTTACTTCTACATCTACAGCTTCATCAAAAATAATAATTCTTTAAGAAATTATACAACAGTAAAGTTGTTTATAACTTAGTTGTTTATAAAGGACATTCAACAGTACCACAATTTTTTTTTTTAACTATTGGATCTTACTTATAGCGCCATCAACTTTTGAAAAAAGCAGGTGCCACATTATAATGGGAGTTCAAAAACTGGCACGTTTGTAATTGGTTGTAATTTGGAACTCGCTTGTTGTTACTTAACTCGTATAACATAAAATTAAATACGAAAGCGCCAACTGTGTCTTAAACAGATACACTACAGGCTAGTCCAAACGGGTTAGTTTCTGAACGTACGTTACTTATTTCATATTAGTTCGATCACAAACAGTTGCCATTTTTTTTATTTTGAATACATTCTTTAAATCGAGCAGAGACTTGTAAATAAGTCAGTTCTAGCCAGTCATTGGGGAAAAAATAGTAAAAACAGTGTAGAGAACAATCACAACAAAAGGAATATAATAAAACAATGTTTCCATGTACCAGTTGGGAAATGTCCCCCATGTCGCACCGAATAAGGAAATGTCCTAGAGTAAATTCTGTGAAACTTGCTTCACATCTCGATAACGCACAAGTGGGTGGAAGTAAAAGTTAACTTCCACAAGAACTTTCTTCGAAGTAATTCAATTACAACAACGCTTGCCTAATTGAAGTCAACCACCGTTCTTATTCCTATCAAAAAATACCTTTACACCACTGTAACAGATCGGATTGTTGTGCAAAGTGTTTTATTATGCAAATTTTCACACAGAAGTACCGACTATTCGCATGTTAACTCTCCGACTGTCAGCGATAATGCCAGCTTTTGTGTCGAAACACTTTTCCAATTTCAATTTCACTATCTTTTGTTTACTTTTCGATCCCTCTTTACGTAAAACGAGTTCATTGCCATCCTCGAAATGGAAAGTGAAAGATAGATACGATGGTGGTTTTTGCGTGGCCCAATTGACCAATACGTCGAATCGTAAAGAATAACAGAAGGAATGTTGTTGCTTGGTCCTTGCCCAAGATGAAAAATCGACGGTTATGGTAATAATACCAGGACGATAGTTTGTATTGACGGCTTGTACCAACTGTTGAATCGTGAAGAAATTCAACATCAACTGTCAACCGCTGAGGAATGTGTTTTATGGTAATAAAGTGTTCAGTATGCGAAACACGTGAGAAGAATCGAGCGATTATCAATAGAGTCCATGCAAGAACGCGCATTGTACCTATTGTTATAAATAACTATCAAACGTCTTAATGGGTTAATAGGCAATCCCAATATTTAATCGATAAACAATCATTCTTGCAAGTTGTATTTGTTGCTCTACTTCCATATCCTTCAATTAGTTAAGTGGGTAATGTAAAGGAAAAAACTACGGTAAGACTTTTATTAACGATTACTATAATCAGTTTTAATTGCGATATGTAACGCGGCGACGTCATTGCTGTCTTTTAAATCATGATTTCACAACGATAAAATGCAAATATTTTTCCATGAAACGTGTCGGAAAGCTAATTTGATTACGACCGGTTCTAATTTCTTACAAAAATATTTTCTTATCTAAAAACAAAAGAACTAGTTCTTGTCGTAGGTTACAATGATAAAAATTTCCACAAAAACAAATACATACTCGACACTGATAAATAATCAAAGGCAAATATTTGCGCTGTAAAAAATGTTGTATTTGATGGATAAAGAAATTATTACGGTGTGAGATAATGATACTGTTGTAAGTCACGCACCTCGATGGTATTTTCCCACTAGAAAATTTGAAATTGTTCTACAAAAAAAACTTTCTTTTGGGAGATGCGTGCTTCTTGCAGAACTAGGTAATGAAAATGTGTTAGTATGAACACGAAAAAAATTATTCGAAAAAAAAAGAATACGTATTTCTGTAATTTTTAATTAAACTGGTTACGTCCATTACAATAATAATCATTAGCGAAAATAATTCATTCAAAAAAAATTACTTTTGGCCAAACCTCCATCACATCTAGGGCAATTTTGTGTCACGAGCCAAAGGCGGGTGGCGTAATTCATCCAAGCGAGTATAGCATTATCCTATACTTTTTCTACAACTATGAAGAGAAATTGATAAATAAAGTTCATTATTAGACAAACTGAAACTGACGTTTTACAATTATTATTACTTTGTATACTTGATACCATTGCATTAAAATTTGCAATTAGTAATTAATAATTACAGTATCTATTATACAATAGGAGTAGAAAAAAAAATATAATCAGATACTAATTTGTTAAAATCAATGTTACAGCACAATGAAAGCTTGATAAATCAAATTAAAACACAAAAACTCAACGGAAATAATATTTCATTATGAAATAACCAAGAAATGAAGGAATTTTATCTATGTACTTCCGTTGTGACAACTAAATAGTACACTTTTTCTCAGATTTCTGCTTACAGTTAAATCTGACATTCTTAGCTTACGCCATACATCACTTCTTTGCTTAAGTAATTGTTGTGGTAGAAAAGATTGAGTTCAACTATATTTCTTATAATTTCCACAATAATATTTACAGGAAATACGTAATATAATACAATCATATACATATATCATTCAGAGTAGGTATTTTTGTGCTTCGCCCAGTTGTCGGCCTCGACTCCGTCTCGGTCTTCAATCTCTGGGTTTAGCACAAAAAGACTCACTTCTACTCTTAACGATATAATCTACTATTTTAACAGTTTATTTTTATCGCCAGGATTATTTTGGAAAAATTTGTAGTTTCCTAAATAATTTAAAAATATGTATAACAATTGAAACTGTTATTGAATTACTCGTAAATTAAAGTCAATCAACTTTTTTAATTCTTAAATACATTCCAAAAAATCAGTGTTATTGAGATGGCTTTTTACTCTTATTATTTCATCCATTCTCGTTTAATTCACAATGAAAATAATAATTCTCTAACCAGTAAAGAGAACACATAGCAAAACTAAACAAAACAATGCTATAAAGTACAAATTAAAACGATCGTACTAGTAAACAGTCCTTGTTTCCATACACTCAATTTGCATTTGTTAACAACATAACTGTTTTATTTTGATAAATGTATACGTTAAAAGAACACTCGTTAACGATTTGTGTACAAAAACTTGGCGCCCAATTTGGGAATATTCTGTTAACATTTGGAAGTTCCATCAATGAGCTGTGAATCAACCTACGAACATCAATATGTAATCAATTGCATTCCAAACCAGTTCGTTAACTATTAAGACCGTCCCATTTTTCGAAATGACTTTCAATTCTTCATCCTCGGCGAAAATCGTGACCCATACTGTACTGTTCTCGGAAAACTTTCAATAAATATCTAAACGTAAACGTTACCATCTGAATGAATCGAAGAACAACAGTAAAAGTTGAATGAAAAATTTTGCAACAACCTGGCCTTGGAAGCGCGAACAACAATCGTTGCAGAAATCGCAAAAACAAAGAGCTCCACACTACATAAGGCCATAGGTTAAATTTACAATAATCACCTAACTAGTGGGGCTTGAAACAAACAAACTGATTTAGTGAATGCCAAAGCAGATGTGCTTATCTCGAGATGATTCATCTTCAATTTCGCCACCATCGCTCTTTCGTCTGTGATTTATTCAACACGATAAAAAGAAACCGAATCTTGTCAAAAGGATAATACCTCTTCGGCCACAATCACGGATCTTTTATTTTTAGAAATCGCCTCATCTGTTCGGACGGCGACGACCAATCCAAAATTCCAGACTCGTTTTTGCTGGGAAAAGTCTGCGCAGGCTTATTTGGAACTGCAAGGCTGATGCACTCCGACACAAAAAATCAAAAATACAGAAACCAGTCGGCCTCTCATTTGAATATTTAGTCTGCACGAATAGATAATTTCTGATGGGATTTACGATAATAGTGGAGCTTGCTGACAATGAAACGTCAAATCGATGGTGCATAAATTTCGGAAATACGTCACCAGGACTCCTACATTTGCGATACGATATCCTAGTTATCGATCCCACACTTGAACAGACAGTTTTACAAATGGTACTGTTGGGTTTATTTAATGTCAGATGGAATTCCTAAAAGGTCAGTACTACTGGAGGACCGGAAATACGGCAGAATTATCATGGAATCAGTGTATGAAATCGGAACATGGACTGCAGTCTGGAGTCGTCGACGAAGGTCGTGTAATCTCTTTCAACCTTTTACCCACATCCTTTGTCTGATTTCCCAGAGAATTCTTTGTGTGACACTTGGCGAATAAATTAAAGAACAATAATCTGCAAGCACAGCACATAACCTATAGAACTGGAGGAAATTGACACGACAACAGCTTGTAGAAAACTATCAATTACCACTATTAGTTTCACGTTAATTCGCAAGAAAAACAAAGAATGTGTTCCACATTCGAAAGTGCAGAATCGTCACTTCGAATTTGTAGTCCCTTTCAATAGAACGTTCAAGTTTCCACTTCTGTTTTATCAAAAAAAAGTACACTGCTGATTACCTTCTAAATTAAAGGATCGTCTACCTTTTTATTGGATTGTAAAGGTGAAGGTAACAGCACAACTATTATCTGAAATTTAGTAGAACCTGTGAGATATCAGAAACGAGTCCAACACTTGAAACGGCAGACTAAAGTGTACGAGTATTTGTTCAAATACTTTTACTCAAACATTGCCAAACAATTTTCTCTAATTCCAGACGTAGAAAAAAAAAGATTAGGACAGGTGTGACAAATTCTTGTTAAGAGAGTGAGTACAGAGTGGATGATTAATTTGCCACAATCTCTGGCGGAAAAGTTACACTGCGAATCAAAAATATGTAATCAATCAAGTACTACGATTAACATTCTTAAATGGATATGATTATCTGGCTTTTTTTAGAAGTGATTCTGTTCAAGACGCAGTTGACGTTTTGTTCATATTCGTTAGTTTAATTTTAGGTTATGTAGATTAACCTATATTGACTCATTGTACTCAAACAAGTACAGTTGAAAAAATTCTCAGCAGCACACCGTATTGTAAATTGGTAAATATTTAACCCTAATGGTTTCTTCCTAAGCTAACAAAATTACTTCTGGTTTTTATCGACTGTTATTACATCGACATAACCTATATTTCTGGTCCCAACTTGCTCTTGGTTTGTTTTTGTGCTTGGATTTTTGTGAAGAGGTAAAAAGTGAACCATAGTAGGAGCAAACCATACTATAAAATAAGCCGATTACCTCTTACTCTTACTCTACGTTGAATAGTGAACAAAAATTTTTAATGTGAATTTGGTCTTAGACGAATAATTTTTAAATTATTATTATTACCAAAAGTGACATTTATGACAAACCTGATTGGTGCGATCTATTTTTTATAATTGCGCAAAAATTGCAGAGCACAAATGCGTTGAAGAAATGATTAAATAGGGCCCATTTCAGAACTTCAATAATTTGAGTAATTTATGACGGCCGACAGCAATGAGCTGTCCTAAGCGTTCCAACCCTCATAAAAGTATTAGTAGGTACGTTGTAAAGACCTGTATAAGTCGTTCCCAACATCGTTTGCTACTACATACTATACACTATAATATACAGGTGTTCCAAAATTCGCTCATCGGTCCACTGTGATCACGTGAAAAATGTCAAAAAAATTCCATCTCCTTTAGTTTCGAAGGGCAAAAATTCCAAAATTTCCTGTTTCTATTTGGTAATTACAAAAATGGGCTGTTAATATTGCGTAAAGTCACTCTAGTTAGGAAGTTAGGATTTCTTTTATTCTATTTGCAAGACGTCACCGTAAACATTTTGGGATACAGAATCTCCTTTAGAAAACATCACTCATCGCTGACAATTCCTTCTGAACCCGGAAATACAATTTGAATGCGGAAACACAATTAAAAATTATCATAGCTGCTATTAATAATAATCGTGGACTTTTATTTCGCTGAACTACATCACGAACCCATAATATTTAATTTGCTCAACACGTCACGTTTATGGTGAATATCAAGGAAACTTCCAAGAGGCGAGAAAATTATGAAAAGGTATCAAAACAGAGCTGACTCACATGCCAAAATTAATTGCGAGAAATTTTCCCAAGAGCTATTTAACAGTCTACTGAAGATTGTTCCCAACAAAATTCAGACAAGACAATGCAGACAAGATGCAAGAAAACTTGCCCCTGACGCATAATCACAGGATACTCTAATTCCTCGAGTTCCAATTAATTTGTAACGACAGTATAAAATTGCAAAGTTAAAATATTTGCATTGTTAGCAATATTTGCATTATGATACTAAATATCTGACACATCTCTCAGGTGTTTTCGCTGTACTCAGTACTCAGAACCCGACAAGTCACATTTTCCAATTGAAAAAATTGTAACAGACGAGAATGATGCTTCTCACACTAATTAGTGGAAGCTGTGGTGGCATTTGATCTCAACACCAACCATAAAAGATTAAAGTGCAGCTTTCACATGTCCATTTTTCAGTACCCAACTATCAAGTGAATAATCCACCGAGCAAACTAGACAATTGAACCATTAAAACAACACAAAGCCCATAAATAAATCAAACACGGTGTAATGTGCCAGTCTGTAAAGCAGTCAGTCAATTCAATCGTTGAAATTGCTTCTCCAACCAGACGTCCGTCTGACCGTGACCTGCGAGTTCTGTGACCCACAAACTCTTCCCCACGGAGTATTCAGCAGCATTCCCCGTCAATTGTGCCCGCAGAACTCTTTAGCCATGCCTCGATAATGCCGCAGGTGTTCCACACCGAACTGATTTATACCCGCGGATTTCTCTTGTCCGACAGAACCATCCGAAGCTCGACTGAGATGCACTCCTATCAGCATTTATAGTAACAGTTAACCTAATGACCTGTGACTTGGACGTGGTGAATGAGTTGAGTGACACGAGTGCCAGAAGGAAGTGTCACGAAGACGAGAAAAACTCGCAGTTTCGCGTTCCTCTCTATAAATAAGCGGACTCTTCCGCTGCGATGGTGGTTTCTGTTTAAAATAAACACCTTGTGCGCCGCGGAAATTACCACCAGACGACCGAAAAAAATTCAAACGACATGATTTTCCAACGTTTTTATGGCATAATTTCATTAACCAAATGAGTTGGGTAGTTAAGTGGAAGAGTTGTAAAGCTACTGGATGGAGTAAATATTTATGTAACGCGCAGACGAAAGTCGAAAGCGCCAGATTAAATATTTGTGTTTGGGGATAAGAGGCTGATCAAAAGGATGTTCGAGGCGTTTGATTTTTTGCTTTGACGGTGTTGGCGAAAAAGCAGCGACAGCTTTCGAAATCTGAAGAACGTGTCTTGCACGATGTATGCACAAGAACATGTGGCAATTTAAAAAAACGTATCACGAGACAAATTAAATAATCTACATAATTTAATTGCAAATAAGTTTTTAATAGATTTTTTTTATAAATAGTTTGGTTATTCAAATCCTGCATCAATCTGCTACATCATCTTTCATTCTCTGATGGCTTCTTGTTCAGTTCTCCTAAATCAAGATTAAAATTTTTGGCACTTGTGAAATATCAGATAAGTCATCTGATTCTTTTATTCACATAACCTTTTCCTATTTCATTTTCGTTTTATTATTCACAGAAGATATTTCAAAAATGTCTTACGTTTTTCATATGATAAGTCAAAAATATCTCTTGTGCCGGATGCGGCAAGTTTTACCTCCACCCACCCCCAAAATGGCGACTTCTAACTAAACAAACTTAATCATATTTGATACACTTAACTGATTAATCACCAACATGATATTTTTTTTTTGTAATTTTCCGGTATTAAATCCAGCAATTATTAAAGAAAAAAACAATAGTTTATTCAACGAGTTCGTGTGTAATTTGGGCTTTTTTGGCACGAGTGGGCCAGTTTAAAACTGGAGTGAAACGAGACTTTTAAAGGTCCATGAGTGCCAAAAAAAGCCCAAATTACACAAGAACGAGTTGAATACAACGTTCTTTTGTTCGACGAGCCCCTTAAAGGTTCCAAATCGCTAAAAATCTTTTAAATTAGCTTGACACTTCGTTTTGACAAGTTGTCAAATTTATCAAAATCCGTTCACACAGCAGAAAATTCTCAAATTCTGACAGTGTCAAACAAAAAAACATTTTATCTTCAAGCGCTGGAAAATCGCTCTTTTGTGATCTTTATAGAAACGGTTGAAGTGGCTTTTTTTTGTAACCGGACTTGAAACACTTCAAATCCAAGGAGTTGAAATGTCCACAGGCGGCTCGACCGAGTCAAATGTAAGGCCATTTGAAGCATTTCTCGCGAAAAAAATAAAAGAAAATAAAAGAGTTCATGTCCGATTTTTTTTTTGTGATCCGCTTGAAGATAAAATAGTACATATTCAGAGTAGGTCTTTTTATGTTTCGCCCAGTTGTCCACCCTCGACTTCGTCTCGGTCTTCAATCTCTGGGTTTAGCACAAAAAGACTCACTTCTACTCGTAATGATATATCCTACTATTTAGAACAAATTTTTAGTTTTTGATTTTTACACTGATGCATGGGGATTTATTCTCAACAATTATTGACGAAACTGTCAGAAACAATATTAATTCGATATTAAATAAAACCCACTTTTGCACTATAAAATCAAAACGATCTGCATAATCGAACGGTCGTAAATTATGCAACAATGGGATTTATCTGGAGCAGATAGTGGTACTGAGGAATCGGGCTGGCTCGGTTCACATTTTAAATGAAGCTGTAAATAAGAAGCTCCAAGGAGATAAACAATCCTTTTGCTGATAAATTCACTGTTTTAACATAAACCATTTGATTGGTTTGTCCTGCAATACCGAAACGCAATTATTTAACAAACTAATTCAATTCTTGTCATTTTAATTACTCAATCAAATATTCCAGATAGATTAAGATTTACTTTCTTCTAGCTCTGGTTACGTTTCCGTAATTTCCTTTGATATATCAATTAAATAAAACCAAGAGAAAACAAACCAATTACTTGAGACTTAATCAAAGAAGAAAATTATTTCATTGTGTAGTAAATGATCATAATTTACGTTAATCATTTAGATTTTGTGACTGTGAGATCATTAAAATTGGACTTTCTACGAAATTTTTGCAGTTGCTCCTGTGTGAGAATGTTTTCTATTGTTAATGGGGAAATAGTAAAATCAACAAATCGCCATGATTATTGTCATCATCACATGCGAAATCGGATAGTGTTTCCATTTTCAGCTTCAGCAATGTAATTCAAAGCATCCCTCTAAACTTGCTTAAAATTGATTCAAGAAAGAAGTGTCCCGAGTTAAACCTGATAGAAATTTTGGTCTTGGATTTTCTCATGGGCTATGAATCATATCTGCGCAAACCGACGAATATCGGGCTCAAGCAGGCGGTACAAACCGACCGGAAAACATCGTCATTCGTTACGGTAGTCTCATCTCTCTCTCTCTCTCTCGTCTGTTTGTATATACAGTGTGTCCAAAAAGTCTGGAAACATCCCAATGAAATAGAAACGAATGATTTTCGAGAAAAACGCAAAAACAGGTGAACTAGCGTTTTCAAAAAGCTTTCTGTTGATGGTATATGTTTGCTGTTTTTGATGACCTTGAAAGAGTTATGATGTCATCAGAAGTTTTTTTAAATGGCAATGTCACATTTTTACTACCGTTCTTAATTGTCTACCCGACGGTCAAAAAACTTTTCAATTTACATAAGAAATTTCCTGAAAAAACCTAATTGGTTATTAGAAAATAAAGAAGACTTTAATTTTGAAAGGCAACTATAATTCTTACAACAAATGTTCAAAATGTTGTCCTTGAACATCTTGACAATATCTTAAACGATAATAATAAAATTCGTTTTGGACGTTTTCTATTATTTCAGCAAATTTTTTTTTATGACAATAACTTTTTCAAGGTCATCGAAAAGACCGAACAGACACTATCAGCGGAAAGCTTATTTAAAACACTAATTGACCTGCCTTTATATTTTTTTCAAATATTATGCGTTACGTTTTCACTTGGGTGTTTCCAGACTTTTTGGACAGACTGTATGTATTTGAATATGAAAGTAGTCGACATTTTCAGTTTTCATTTACAGATTTTTCACTGGTTTATTCGAGGGTTTATCGCTCCGCCTTGGCGCAGGGGTTGACAAGGTCACAGGCCACGAGAGAATCCAACACCTCTACTAACTTAGATGGAGCTTCAATCCAGGGGTCAAAATTATGTATTTCACAAAGCCAGTGAAAAATGTTTTTAGATACTTGATCTATCGAGAATTTATTAAGACGATTATTATGATCAAATAATTTATTTACTAGTTTTTGTTATAATAACGTTATTTCTGTTTGGTAGTTCTTTTTTAAATTGTTTGTAAAGTTGGCAATACTTTTCCTGAGTTGTGTGTATTATGTTCAAACTTAATACATATTATGTAATTAGTAATCAAGTCAGCCTTGGACATGAAAATGTCTTCTAGGATTGATGTGCTTCATTCTTCATTGCAGCAGTTACGTCATTTTGAGACTTTAAAACAATTAATTTTAGTTGCTAAAAATGTCATACATGTATGTACTTAATGTTTTAAACATGTGCGTAGAAACTGCAACATATTTTTTTTAAGTTAATTTGAACTTTTCGTAATATTCTGGGCGGGCATTTCGTTGTAACCACGGTTGCATGTTAGCATGAAACGTCAACTAACAACTTCCTAACCTTACTTTGTCTCATTCGTGTTGTTTAATCAATGAAATAAATATCTTCTATGTACTATATTTTTTTAATTATAAAGGACGGCACGGCATCTAGGCCGAATACATCCAAATACATTTTATCAACATATTTTGTGTTAACAAACGCACACAAGCACAGTTTCCTTTCAGTCTATAAAGAAATTAATTTAACAAAATGACCTCAACTAAGGATAAACTTAACAACTTAATTTAGCAGTATGCGTTTTAATACATTCTAATTTCCTGCAAACCTCACAATATCAAAATTGCTACAAACAAGATAATTTCATGGTTGCATTTGCGTAAAACCAGACATTACCCTTGCTTCCACATTTCTGCATACAAATTGCATTCTCAAGAAAAGATAATTCGCAGGTTGGACCCGCATGTCTAACTGTCTCAGTCAAAAACTGACTTTGATATTGGTTAAGTACAAATAGTCATCAAACTCCTTTTTGAACTCACTAACTTCAAAATGACATTTTGCGACCGCAACAGTTAACCGCGAACGTAGATTTCGCGCACTAGTGCTTCAAAATCAACCGCTAACGGCGCTAACGTAGACTTCGCGCACTATTGCTTCAAAATCATCCAAAAAGCATTGGCCTTTTTGGGCATTCTGAAGATAATTTGACTTGATGATAATGAACTGGTTTACAAAACGCCTTTCTACAATTTGGATGTTGATAATTTTGAAAGAGTGAAAATAAATCACTGTTAATTCTTAATTCAGGCATTCACCAATCAATGGTCTAGGTAGAAATAACATTCAATTTTATTAATAAGAAAAATTATTACAAAATAATACATTTTTACTGAAATCAAACCAGAATATGTATAAGATTTTAATAAACTTATAAATACATTAAATCCATAAGGTAAGTCGATTAAACTATTAACATTTTAGGTTTTGTTATGGTATTGACATTAATTTATTGTTATGTTAATGTTCGTTTCAAAAAACATTGTACAAAATTACGAAGACGTCTTCGGCACATTCGCGCCAATGAAGCACTCGCTCCTTCGTCGTTCGTGCCTCAAATAAGGCGCTAATGTGCGAAAAATGTCTTCTCGCACTCATTTCGTAAATAATTATTAACAACACTTTTCTAAACTTGTACATTTCACGCTGCGTCTAGATAAGGAATTTCCACAAATTATTCACTCTGAAATAGCAACAGTCGAGATGAGTAATTGCGTTTTGGTGTCATCATGACAAATCTCTTTCCTCTTCCGAGTTGGGTAAAGCACAAACTCGCAACGAAATTCGGAGGGATTGCCAATAAATTCCAACGTTATCGAAAGCAATACGTTTCTGGGAAAATGAACCAGCGGCACTAGCATTCCGTTGACCGCACTGACACCTATTGACTTCCCCTCAACAGTTGTAAAAATCTGATGAATCACTTCCACCTTACACGAGACGACAACACCCAACAATGGTTTGAAAAGATTCAAAACATGTCGTGTCTGTCTGCGACTCACCTTACCCTATCTCAACACAACCTTGCGTTGTTCGTCCATAATATCATGATACCAACATGTAATTCCTTTCTAATAACAACTGGTTCAGCCCTACACGAGCAGTAAA
Organism: Tenebrio molitor; assembly: GCF_963966145.1. Classification (NCBI taxonomy): domain Eukaryota; kingdom Metazoa; phylum Arthropoda; class Insecta; order Coleoptera; family Tenebrionidae; genus Tenebrio; species Tenebrio molitor. The sequence goes on along the minus strand of NC_091053.1, from coordinate 18,013,173 downwards.
CCGGCACGTGCACGTTTCCAGCTCGTTGTTCTCCCTTCTGGTAACTGTTTTAATGGGACAGAGGAACATGCGTCTTTAAAACAGTCCAGATGTTAACAAGTTATGATGGAGGGTGTAACCGCACACTAATTACGGGGTCGTGTGTCGGGATGTTGTCCCGGACGTAAATTTAAATTTATGGCGGTAATACTGTTTCACAGAGCCTGTCAGGTCTTCCGAAATGCTTGCAGGATCGGAGCAGAGTTAAAATTACGTTGTTTACAAGAAAGGTTAGTTGAACAAACAATTTTCAACACCAGTTATATTTTATAAAGTATTACGTAAAATGTAATGCTGAAATTCTGCATTTTGAAAATTATTTTAAGTTGTTGAAATTATGTGCATACACATTTCTGACATAAAATCTTATCCATTTTCCCTATTGTAATGACGAAACTTTGATAACAGTGCTTGGCGATTTCTCAGTTCCGGATAAAAATAAACGAGTTGCTAAAAATAGATATCGGAAAAATAAAAATCGAAATACATACAGGTGTCCACGAGATTGCTAGCATCTTTCTTTTACCCTCCACTTTGTAAGTTATCCAAACAAAAAAAGCACATGAATGGGCAACGATATTTAGGCTCTTTACAAAACGAAATAAAAGGATTTCTGGAACAATTATCTCTATCGGTCTTGCAAAGACTATACTACCAACAAGATGGGGCTCTACCTCATAATGCTCGACAAGTGGTACACTTGATAGGAAGGTTTGGGAGCAGGTGCAACAAATGATCCTACACATTGGCCCACCACGTTCCCCGGGCCTCATTGCCCTTAGATTTTTTTTTGCGAGGCTACATAAAAAATTGTGTGCATAACACATCCCGGCTGCGTTTCAAATTTTGGAAAACAAAATAGACCAAGCTTTTGAAAATATTACGCCTGCAAGAAGTTTGACAAAATAGTCCTTTCAGAAGTAGAAGATGCGTTGAAAAAGGGAGATTGCACTTTGCACCTTCGTAGTTTGTTCTTGTATGTTTTTAAGCGTTGGAGGATATACTATGTACATATTTAAAAAAACATGAATGTCGACAGATTTCAATACTTCCAGCTACCAAATGTCTTCATTAAAAAGATTAATTAATAATTAAATGAACGCAATTCATGTTCCATGTTGTTCCATCTGAAAATCAAAAATTACTGTCATTTCCGGAGAAACCCGAAGGGCCAAAAAATTTGCCGGTATGTCAAAATATGGCATCTTGCCTCTATAATAAGTAACCGCCGAATTTTGTTTTGATAGATTGAAAAACGGATGGTAGAAGAGGGGTGATTGAGTTTGAAAATAACAAAAATTATATACAGGGTGGTGCGCGGCAAAGTCCTTTTTTGAAAGGGGCGCCCTGAAGCTCGAGGGGGTCGCAGAGGGTGGGGAATGGTCTCAATTGGAGGGGAGAGATGGGAAGTTTGTATAGTAACGGTTTTCAGTTGCAAACATGCATTTCTCGCTCGAGAAGCGCAGTTTTTCGGTGAAATATACGGTATTGGGGTAAAGAAAATCCCAGGGAACTTCATGAAAGACTCCTTCACTCGCACAGGGTCACTGTACGGTGCGCCATATCAAGAATAAGGATCGTCGGCTCTCACTTTTCCTGCCAGCTCTTGAAGAAGCTGAACTGGAGGATTTGTGGTTCCAACAAGATGGGACCACAGCGCACACAACGACGGTTTCAATGAACTTTTTGAAAGAAAACTTCTCCGGGCGGTTCATCTCCCTCAGGGAGGACCTAATGGCCAGCGCGCTCCCCGGATTCAGCCCCTTGCGACTTTTTTAGTGGGAGTACCTGAAGTCCCTTGTTTTCACAGATCCATGAACATCCTTAAGGACAATATTCGGGCTCAAATTGTCCCGTCGCCATGCACGAAAGAGTTCATGAAAATTTCAGAAAACGTCTTCTTCAGTGTGTGGACAACATGCAGAATATCGTTTTCAAAACCACTTAAATTTAAAACTCCCATCCTGTACAATACGTAAAAATAAAAAAAATAAAAGTTTTGAAACGTTAATCGTGTTTTATTTCAATTTCAAAAAAGGAGTTTCCCGCGCGCCACCTGTATTTAAGGGTAAACTACAACAAAAACTACAGGAATCAAGAAATGTATACACAATCGATCAGAGGAAAGAAAATGTACATTTTCGAATAATTTTGTTTTTATGTTGATGACAAAAAAGCTGATGCCGCTTGTTGGTTTTATGTGGACAAAGATCATAAAACCTAAGCCGGGTAAAGTAAATAAACCAGTGGATGTAAAACTTTTTATTACAGGAGTTGGCTTTGTCTTATAATGCTTTCAACAAATTTGAATTCTCAGTAAGATGAAAAGGTGAAAGGAAAAGTACAATTTTTTATTAAAACTGTTATGTACAAAAATCTAGACAATATTATATTCTACAAACACTTATATTTATAGTGAAATTGTTTATAAAACTCTTGAACACAAACAAATTAAAAACATACTGCGAACCAACAAATCTGTAAGTCATGCGAAATTGGAATATTTCGCGGTGCGCTTTCGAACGTCTCGCAAGCCTAAACTTTGTAACTACAAACCGGCCGTCCTTATTTTTTTTTTAAGATATTTTGTGCCCTACAAAAAAAGGTTCTTTGTGATTTTGCTATATCTGTCGTAGTTGCAGATTGACTGGATTAATTATTGTGGACAAAAAACAATTGACATAAAATTATCGTTCTCATTATGAAAGAAGTGTTTCGTGATGTAAATTACCCTTAATGTTAAATTAGGTTAAGTAAACATATCGTGTAAGAATGAATTTCTTAAAATAGAGACTCTTTTTTCTGCGACCTTGCGAGAAGAGAAAAAATATTACAAAACGATTATTCTCACGCTAGCGTAAAAACATAACGTTTATTAAAAAAATAAACAAATTGAACGAGTCTTAACTCTACATCACGTGTCAATCTGTTTTAAGTAATTTTTTGACATAAACAAATATGGTAAATATGTGCCGAAGCTAAATTCTCCTAAATAAAAACACTACAATCATGGTAATGTTGTTGAAAAGGAGAAAAAAAGCAGATAGATGAACGGACAGACCGTTTAATAAAGTAATAAACCAATTAATTATCTCCCGGATAATCGATTGATCAATACGACCGACGAAACAGGACTGCTGTGACCCAAAATCCACCCCATAATCCGAATATGAAAATAACCCCTTCTACACGACCCATAACGAAATATGTTATTTAAATTAAATTTCTATTTTTTTAATGTTATGTAATCATGAAATATGTCTGCCAGTCACGAACTCCAGGTAATTGGATTCCCTATTGCAAAAAAAAAAACTAAACTTAAACATTTGACTGTTAATTAAAACTTTCAACTCTATGACCTCTTCGAACCAACAACCTCGCGAGATTTTCCGCGACTCTCTGTTGAAGTTCCAACTCGATTTTCAGCCTGGCAAACTAATCTGAACAAAGCAAAACTCCCCAGACTAAACCTAGTCACTCTCCAGATCAAACCTTGGTACTTCCATTCCAGCACTAGCCCAGCAGAGGCGTGGTATCGCATGAACATTGACCCCGAGAAAATGCACTCTCCTCGAGCTCAACCTTCCGGTTGAAATTCTTCAAAAGCATCAGGAGCGTGGGTTACCGTATCACCCCGCACTGGAAGGATGAAAAAGATACGAAGATAACCAAACAGACGTTTACGAGCTCCCTGATAAACAAACCGAATTCATTAAAAAGCGAAAAAACCCCATCCCACGTTCCCCTCCGCTCTGGGAAAATCTTCCGACACGACCTCCACGAGGTGGAGGACGAATTTATTGTCACCTGCACGTAAACCACAGATGAGCTTCTCGTGGATAACAGTCGCGGTAACGAGATCCACGCTTCCGGCACAGTGAAAATAATACTCTCTTGCAGTTGATTTATCGCGATTACGGTGCAGTTTGCATGCAGGTGGAAAGTTTCGTGGAGTCGTGGTACGCAATCCAATTACCGCGAGGGGCGGAGACTTTGGGGGTGGATTACCGACCCCATCTTAACGAAAATTGATGGAGTTTTTCCCGGAGCGACGCTTCCGGTGATATTTTACGGACGGACATGTCGAAGAAATAAATAATTGCACCTGGACAATTAAAAAACCGAATCGTGTTTTATCTTGTATTGTCTTGCGCATGTTGGCGACCGTAACTTGCACGTTTCTTCATTACTTCAACTTACTCATCCTTTAATTATTTAAATTATGTACTTTACGACACGATTTAAATGATCGTGAGTCAGTTGACTTTCACCGGCACCAATTCTTTCAGAAATAACAAATTAAAGCTGAATCAAACCGCCTCGAACCAAAAGTGCGTGCTTACAACATTGACACGAATCAGAAAAACGTTGAGAATATCCAAGTTGAAGCCTGAACATTCTTACTGCAGGTTCGTTAAAATTCAGAGCGAGGTACAAGTTTTACAACTCCAACAAAAATCACGATTCGCTTTAACGCCGTCCTATTAAATTTTCCTGAACTTAATCCATAAAACTGTGAGTAAGAAGCCGACGAAATTCCAGAACAACACCCTCTTCAGCGAAAAACGTGTAAAATTAGTATCAAGCGAAAGATGCTTAAAAATAATTGTGAATAATCAATTTTGATTTATCTTTTGAATCCCCAAATGAGAGTATGGGGTCACATATGACCCCACGCATAAAACACCAAATACGATTGCTTGAACTTGTCGGAATGTTATTAAATTTGAAATAAGGTCGTTTGTCGTTACCATAATTTACAAATGGGGTCTAATATGACCCGTGTTGTAGTGCTCTCTGTCTGTTGCCTGACTAATAAACATAAAAAGATATTTGAAAATTGATTCTGAATAATTAATTTTACTTTTTGTTATTCTAGTCCTCAAACGATAACATGAAGTCATAAATGACCCCATGCATAAAATTCCAAAGACAACTGTGTATGTTATGGTTGTTTATTCTAGTCGGAATGTAATTGCATTTTCATATTTCAATTCCAAAGAAAGTTGTTTGTAGTTATTGCCACAATTTGGAAACAGGGTCTCATAAGACCCGTGTTGTAATACATCGTCCTAGGATTAATACAAAACTAAAGAGTAATTAACCAAATGACATTCCTTTGTGACTGTCTATTCACAAAACAAACAGATAAGTTTTTATGAACTTTATCAAAAAATAAATGTCTCGGATATTTCGAACGGTCTTCAATCTGCCCCCACTTTATCTACGCCGTCACTCCTCGAGTATTTAATCGACAATTTAATGGAGCCTTCCACATGTGCGTAACAATAAAGGGATTATCTTTGCATGTCATTCAATAAATCACATAATTTTTTTCGAGTAGGTAATAAAAGATAAACGACAAACTGTGCCTTCTCTTGTAATCCAAGTCGCGCCTTCACAAAAACTATGAAAATATCAGTTGAAGGTAACAGTAAAAAAAAGATTACGCTTGTTGTAGTAACGTTGGAAATTAATGACATTTTTTTAAAGGTTGCGATATGTTACTCAATGTACAAACCGCAACAACAAAAAAGAATTATTGTTGGAACAAATCAACAATGACCATGTACCGCATATTTTTCTTTTCCAGTTGGTACAACAAATAAATTGGACGTTTGACGGAATTGCAACAAGAAAATTCCACAAGGAAAGTGTTTAATTAGCGACTAAATCAGTGGATTTGTTCCGCAGCCGAAATCAATTAAGCAAAGTAAATTTGCATGCAATGCATTATTTACCGTTTTTCTACAATGTATAATAGCGACGTAGGTAAATAAACATGTTGCTCTATTTGAGATTAGAGGAGATATCGATAAGATAAAAACCACATTGCAGTAATCAATATACGGGGTTTGTTTATTTAATTTGCGATACCCTGATTCTGTCACCTATTGTTGCAGATATTTCCCAAATTTCGTTCACGTTACCAATCACTTTCTTATTGCGATTTCGACAATATTTGTTTTCTGATAATTTCTCAAAGGCTTTAGAGAGAAGAGAACATGAGCTCCAAAGCCTGTATTATCAGCAACATGGAATCTAGATAATCAATCAAAACTTGTTCTACTGAAAAAGAAAACGTACATGAAGTAGATACAATTTGCTACCTACTGCAGGATAACCAACAATGGATAAATAAATACCCCAGGACTAAACACCTTCAGGTTGTTTTCGCATATGTAATGGGAGGCCATGATTTATTTTTTTAACGTTGGACACACTGTGATATCCGTCACCAAAGTGCCTGACATGCAGACCTATCAAAATGAACATAACATGTTGCTGAATTTCCCGCGATGTCTGAGTATTCTTCTATTGCAAACTAGTACAACTGACAACAATGCACTAGACATTGACACTATTTATAACCTCAAACTTAGAAAAATGTAACCTAATTCAACAGACAGCTTTACTACCAAATTAAATGCAAAATTTCCATAGCCTCCCATTATGCCAAAACAACGTGAATACATTTTAAGTATGTACCAAATTTTTGGATTGAGTCAAACTGTCAAATAATATTTACGTGTTTGGCTTTCATTAACTTTGACAAGTGGCTACAATTAAAACCCGCACGAAATAATTCAGGACTTTGTACTGCTACTCGGCCTAAGAAGGTTAGTTCTGAACCATATGAACCATGTTTTTTCCAGACAAACATTATCAAATCAAATTGTTGACATACTCAATTAACGCTCAAAAATTCTTGGACTGGAGCCCTGCACGTCCTAGGGGCGGCCCTGGCGATACAACCTCGTCAGAGATTATGTGATTTATTTTCTACAATGGAAGAACACGGATAATCCTTAAGAAAAATGACGTAATACTTTATAGAAATTATTTATGAAGCCTTGATTGTTGGGAACTTTAAGTGAATGTCGAATCGATAATTTTGACAAGTTTTTGATAAATCTGAAAGTTGATGACCAAGACGTCGACTCGGACCAAATAAATTTGAACCATGTTTGTGTTCGCAGTAAAAATAATTCAAAATCCAAGAATGGTGAATCAGTGGGTGATAAAAATAATTGGTTAGTAATTACCAGTGATAAACAGTATCAGTCAAGATTACTCATTGGGTCATTACATAACTATTTGAAGATAAGTTATAAAGTGATTTTTCATTTTTCAAAATGTGTTTCGTGACAAGAAAATATATTCTTTATCACTTCACTTTCCTGTTTGATAATTTGCATTTTTATTTAAATCCTTGCACTCCTTTTATGTAAACCCGTACGAAATCAGTCGACAATTAATTAATTAAACAGATTTATTTAAAAAAAACTAATTAGCATCGGTTTCCGCATTTCAAATTTGGATTTTCTGTTCTGATTGTAACAAATTTCCCACAACAGTAGACGCCTGAAAATTACACTTCTCCCAATCTAGACGTAATTAGTTGTGTGGTAGACGTCATTAAACGTAAATTACTTGATATTTAATTACTAATTTGGTGACGCGAGCAGCGATTCATTAAAAAAATCTGTTTTCAGTGGAAACCAATATGTAATATACCGGGTGGGACAAGTATTTTAAACAAACTTAATTGGTTAATCATTAAGCACATCATATATCTTTTTGTAATTTTGTGCCTCTCTGCCAAAAAGTGCCTTTTGTCCTCGCCTGTTTTCAAGCCTCGGCTGCGCCTCGGCCAGAAAACTCAGACTAACACAAGAAAGATGCACTTTTTGGCCTTGATACACAAATAACGATTAGGTAATGTTAATTAGGCGACGATGGGATCTATCGAGAACAGGTAGCGGTAGCTCTCGCACAATGTACTTATAAAAAAATTTGATGTAAGTTCTGTTGTAGATACTACGCATTTAGATAAACTGATAGGTATGAACTTGAGGAACGGGAAAAACAAAAAATAATTGGGTCGCGTGATGTGAAAAACAGGTAATACTGGAATTTTCATAGTAAACTAGATCGGCCCAAGACTTTGTAAACCTTCTTTTGTCTAATTAGTCTATACCATCGTATAATTTATTCCTGTTTTCTTAGTTATAGCAGTAATAATGTTTTTAAGACGGCCGCTAAAAGAATAAAACACAAATATAAAAATAAAAGGATACAACAAGATGACAGTTACTTCTCTACTGTCGGATTGAATTTTGAATTTATTACTTCTTGAACTGATTAAACAAGCTTAATGAGAATATCCCTTCACAGTGAACTAGATTACATTTAAGAGAATCGCAAAAATCAGTAAAATATTAAATTGTTTCAACTCTCCAAGTACTAGTCTACTTAAATCTTTTTCTCGTAAATTTCAGATATGAAAGACTTCTAATTTTTTTTGACCTAATGTACACTGACAGTGGAACAAAAATACCAGATTTGTAAACAACGAATAAAACGCGAAATATTTGTAACACAACTTTTTGGAAAAAATGGATTGAGCTGTTCTTGGAAAACCTACCTAACAGTATAAAAATATTTTGAAAATGTATTATTCCTCAATCAACAGAAAATATTTTAATTTCCTTTGGTAGTAGAAGAAAAATTTAAAGATCTAGCTATTTATTTCGTAACACTAACGATCCGGCTCGAGGGACCAATGTTTTGTCGAAGGACTAAATGACTATTTGTGTATTTCGTAACAGTAACGATTTATTAGGTTTAAAGTACACAAGGGTGTGTTGTTGTTGATTCCTCTTCTGGTTGTTAGCAAAAGAGCCACCTTTTTTTAAATTATGTAATATATTTCTAGAAGATTCAAGCGCAAAATGACAACGAAATATTTTTTACCCTTCAAGATCTTCAAACGAGTCAGTTTTGGCATCAACTTAATACTCAACTGTGTTCTTTTTACAACATTACACAGAATCTTTTTAAAAAACATCCAATCTTACTAACACAGTAGCAAGCACTAAACACATCTGAGTAGCATGTTGTAAAATTTTATAACCCCATTCTGAGGGGCTTAAAAGGGCGGTATTGGAAGTTTCATAGTTGCCAACGAGCATTAAAGCCCTTGACATAAAGCTGCTATAAAATTTTATCGGATATATTTCAATCCTGGCGCCTTTAGGATTTATTCCCGAAATTTTAAAATTCAGAACCATAAATGTATTTTTATAAGAAAACGGTACTTTCATTTTTTTTAATTATCACCAAGTTTTTGTTATCACGTCCTAAATGTAAAAATCTGGATTTGTTGCCTCGTTTTACATTTCAAAAAAAAAACTGAAACTATTAAAATAACGTAAAAACCTACAGCTCCGCAAGCGTACTTAATTACTATTTTGTATAATAGACCAAGTATGTAGTACTTTATACACTCGTGTTCTTAAAAAATTGTTATGCTCGAAGTGACTTAAGTTGTGTTAAGCCGACTCCTGATTGGTCCGTTTAAAAGTTGTGTCGGTGGGACTGGTCGGTTAAATCAAGGCAACCAACTGGTACACACTGATCAAAGAATTGACATTAATGAGGCATTTTTGCCTTAGGAAATTCCTACAAAGGCGAATGACATTAAACATGCAACGATCTGCCAAAATTTACAACAGTAGAATGTTAAAATAGATGTTCCACTTTAAATTTAAAATAAACTGTTGAAATATTTCAGGGTAAGAAAACACAGTAATACTACACTGATGTCAAACTATATGATTGTGTCAAACATGTCAGCCTACTATGCTTTTTAAATGACAGTTAATTAGTAATTTAGATTGTCCCGTGTCGTTACTTTTATTACACAATCGTGCTAGTACCAGCATGTTTGTCGTTTTCCTTTCGCCTAAAAAAATTCAATTTCTATTGTTACATCTGGGCATGATAATACAATATGATTTAAGTTAAAAATACCTAGAGTAAATATGTGAAAATTGGAGGTAGCAGATGACGAATTCCATCCGTATTGAAACCTTCCTGGAAGGCAAAGATATGACTAAGGGATGAAATCTATTATTTATCCAGCATGAGTCACCAAAACAAACGAAGCCCGTCTTGAGCCCCCAACGCGCATGCCACCCCCAAACCGGAGACGGTGACCCCGAGGCAGGTCATACCGAAACACAACCGAATCTGCCTCCTCACAAAGACCCATTTACGACAAATGATAAATGAAATGATGAGCGTAAACGCAACTGCATAATTCGCTTTCTATTATGTTACACAATTATCGAACGGGCGGTGTTTTGTGTGCAACTGAGACGATGCTCAGGAAAACCGCCGTCTAGATTCGAATTGTGTTCCAGACGCGGCCACCTGAGATCTGACTCCTGACACACCTGCGAACCATCCGACTGGTTCACCTGAGTCATGCAGGTTCGAGGATTTGACCGTTTCGGTCCAACCGCAAACTGGTTGACCGTTTGTTCGTCAAAAAAATTCACACTACGACCTCACCATCTGGTCGTGCGGTCGCTGATAACAAGAGTCGGCCGTGAGATTATCAACCGGCGATAATCAAGCGGGTTGCTCATCGCAAAAGTGCAGTTGTCTTGGAGACGGCGAGGTGATTTGGGAGTTTCTCCGGTGGAAAAATGGAGTTTTAGTCGGGCGGACTTACCCAGAGCTCGGTGCCCCAGTTCATGCTTTCGGTTGCGGTCGTCATTAATCCAATAACAATAACGTAACACTCAACAACACATCAAACAATTTACTATAACCAACACTGTTATTTTCAACCGTCACTACCCAACATGGCTGTTTCACTAAAGACAGTTCTCAAACGAGTGTGGCCGAGAAATGAGACGGACGACGGCCGGATAAAGACAACCTGATTGCCGGGACACTTGATTGCAGGTGTTGCGTTCGAAGCGCCATCTGGACGAGCTTCCACACGCCACACATAGTTTCCTGTTTCAATTTAAACAGAAATAATTAAAGTGAAGTAAATTGCTTCACATCTATTATAAATATTTGTGACTTTATCGTTAGATGTAACATATTATAGTGTTCGTATAAATACACCGTCTTTTCTGCATTTGTAAAATTGACGTTTGACAGTTTACGACATTAGTAACTGTAATGCACTGATTACTAATACTGTAATGAGTAGCAAACAATCTGTGTATCTCCTAACATAAGTCGTGTTCTTTTTAGAAGCGTCTCAGATCAATCTGAAGTGAGCTGAGATGATTGAGATGAGATATTTCTTTGTATAAAAAGAACGTACTTTCTCAAATAAATGTCAGTGTCGGCATTTAACATGTAAACACACCTAAACCTCACTTTCTGCAACAGTAGTGTGCCATGTTAATATTGTTAATAAATAATTAATAAAATGTCAACGGAAGAAGAAAACAACATTATTGTATGTAATGCAAAAGACAAAAAAAAATTGTTTATTTACTGCTACTATTCTTTTAGCAAATATTTTTTGATGAAGATGATGATGATGGTGGTTTACTAACTTCTTCATCTTCATCAGATAGCGATTCAAATGATGAGTTATTGAAAAACATCCCAAATCTCATCATGAGATTCTAAAATAGGTTGTGCTCTAGGGGTAAGGGGGGAAGTAAAAATCTCAGATAATTTCACTTTGAGAATCTTAAAAAGAACGACACATCTCACATCTCAACTAAAGTGAGCTGAGATTAACTGAAATCTCAGGTAAAAAGAACACAGTTAAACACACTTTCTTATTTTAGCAAAAATACAGTTTATTCCCTGAAAAGAAAACATTTGATGTAGTTACCTTACTACCTATTCATGATTATTAGTAATTCTTTTTTCACTGTTATTATTCATACACAACAGGGTTCTATATCAGTGTTACAAAGAACATTTTGCGTAACACTATTATTTATTTTATTTTTTTGCATATCGTAATAAAAGTGGCACTTTTTTACACGCAAAATCGTAGTGAAAGTAGCACTTTTTTACACAAAAAATAGTCTAAGTAGTGAAAGTAGTACTTTTTTGGGTCATTGTTCACTTTAACTACTTCTGGAATTTTCCCGTTTTTTCTGGCTAGACAGCCTCAGGGCGTCCTCCTACATCGTTTCCCATCACTCAAAGCTTGTGCAAATGAAAATTTTCCTTACCCTTTAGTTCTACTAAGACTTGGCGCGACCTTGACGCGACCTTGAAACACAACAAGAGAGAAAAAAAAGGCATTTGCACAAGGTTTGAATGGTGGGACACGATCTAGGAGGACGCCCTGAGGCTGTCTAGCCAGAAAAAACGCGAAAATTCCAGAAGTAGTTAAAGTGAACAATTACCCTTTTTTGCATCATTTTATTCCATTTCCTTGGAGATGATTGTCAAAGCATACCTATTTTTTTATTTGTAATCAAATTTCTCAACGTACGGTCGGTGGACAAATAAAACTGGGACACTTAAAATTTAATCAATGTAAATCAGACTATTGAATTCTCAATATATCTGGTAGTCTCTATATAATATGTCATACTAAAGTTAACCTATTTGTGATAAAGCCGTAATTAAACGATGCAAATTTGTAAATTTTGACTTATGTGACTGTCATTTTTGTCCCAGTTTTATTTGTCCATCGACGGTACATCGATATGCAAAAAAATTATGTGTACATGTTATGAAAGTCTCTTTTTTTCACTTATTTGCTTGATTAACTCGGGCTACGTTAATCAATCTGCAAATTCACTACTCCTGCGCAAAGGAATTCTGCGCCCTGTGAGACAACAAATATGTTGACAATCATATGCACAGCTGATCATATGTTTGGTTATGTTGTTAATGCTAATGAATTAGTGCTTGTTGTGCGTTTGATTAATATGGTACAATGGTACATTATTGTTGTGTTCCAACCTGTGCCTCACATTCCAAAACGATGGGGGTTTCCATGTTTAGGTTCACGAAAAATAAACAACTGCAAAAAATATGGATTGATAAAATGCGATTGGACACTTTAAAGAGTAAACGAAATCCAGTACCTTTTGTTGTAAAGCCACATACAAAGGTAAGTTGGAAAAGTATAGTCGCATTTTGACACTTTATTATATCTAATACTTTGTTAAAAGAAAAAGAACAGTAAAAATATGTATTAAGGTTATGTTTTAGGTGTGTTCCAAACATTTTGTAAGATGTGACATTATATTTGGATCAGAAAAGAAAAAATTGAAGCCTAATGCAATTCCAAGCATTTTTCCGTGGTTACGATCTGATTTACATAAGAAATGTTCAGTTGAGAGTCAGTCGAAGAACAATAGTGAAGCGTTACCTACAATTTTACAGCAAATAGATGATAAATCAATTTGTGTGGGATCAGAAGATGTGAAAAAAGAAAATCCAAGAACAAAAAATGATATTTTGGCGCAAACAGATGATTCATCAATTTTTGTGGAATTGGCAGGTTTGTTTTTTTAATGACCTAGGTTTCAGTCTAAACAACATGTGTGTAGCTTTAGAAACACTTTGGCACATAGTAGTTCTAATTTCACAGGATCATTACCACTTGAAAACCTGGATTTTAAAAAGATGTATTTTGATTTTATACGGGGACATTTTTTTAATTCTGAACATAGTCCATGCTTATTCCCTATGTTCAATTTTACAAAACACAGATCAATGCATTGTGAGTTGCTATGCAACCAACTATACCGAACACCAGAGATTTTGAAATAATGTTGAAAATTGGTCAATCATGTGTTGCATTGGAAATGTCACGCACATTTCTAATCCTCTGATTGGCATAGAATAACTGCATTATGTGTATTTCTTCTTCAAACAACTTGATTATTTTGTTAAACTGTCAAGTACTTATTTTCGTTACCTTGGTTACGTGATTACATACATGCATTGACCTGTGTTTTTTAAAACTGAACATGGGGAATAAGTATGGGCTATGTTCAATGTTAAAAAAATGTCCCGGTAGAATATAATGAATAGGTATGAAAAAGTACACCAAAAAACATAAAATAGTGAAGCAGAAAGTCAAACCTTGCACAATCAGCTTCACATTCTACAGATTTAAGTACCAATACCAACTTCCTGACCTGTTGCATATGATTTCAGTGTAAATCGTTTCAAAGGTGACTCGAAAAATTTGAATATTACACAGGATTTGCAGATTATGAAACGTTTGAATTATCATTGGATTTTTTGTTGGGTATAAATAGATCTTATAAAATAATACGGAATTGTGATACAAAAGCTGAACAAGCTAAAAAATTGCATGAAAAGGATGAGTATTTTCTAGTGTTAGTTAAGTTTCGTCACAATTATGGATATGAAAATTTGGCAACACTGTTTAATATACATATTTGCATTAATGCTGCAGAAAATATATTTAGGAAGTGAATCAATTACTTATACACTGCGTTTTTTATTTCGCTGAACATACAATGTAAAATGGCTATGTTCAGTTCTAAAATGGACAAGTCAATTCATTTGAAATAGGCAACCAAACTTACAGATCCATGAATCCTATGTTCAGTAAAATAAAAAACTCACGGTATGTACATACCTATGTATATTAAATTGGGAAGTTTAGACATTTGGCCACATCGAAAAATATTATTAGAACATTACAGGGCTGAATTTTTAGAAAATTATCGGAATATTTTGAGAATTCTTGATGCCACAGAATTTTTCATTTATTCAAGTAAATTTATGATTTCCACAATTTTACATTTGTGTGTATTATTTATATGTATTTTCCTTTTCCAATATATTTACAAATGGTATTATGTAATTAATATCGGGTGTTCATTTAAATTTTCGGTCAAAGTTGGCGTTGAAGAGTCGATTGTGACCGCATCAGCTGTTTAAATCTTACATCAGTTTTTGCATTGTTTGTGTTTTTACACGAATGGTGCGTTCACAATCGACTCTTCAACGCCAACTTTGACCGGAAATTTAAATGAACACCCAGTATATACTCAATTTCATATAAATGTGCATCTAAGCAAGCCATGAAAATCTGATTTTCTGTTGGTATTAAAGCTAAAGCAAAGCTAGTGACTTTGACTTTCAAAGTTGCTTGCTCTGCGCGAACCCGATTTAACTAATTTTTCAGTTTTTGTCCATTTTAACATTGCTGATTTCAACAGCAATGTTACGTCTTTTTACTGATTGAATTAAAGTAATTCTTATTTGTTTTTGTCTTTGTATTTTTACCAAGTAAAGATTTATTGGACATGACCTTCATAAATGTGACTTTTGTAGAGATATTTTCATATTTGGTGGCGGAAACAAAAGACTGAGAAATGTCACAAATTTGTATTGTCAGTGTCAAATTTCTCAAAGACGTTCGTGATTTCGACAGAAATGGAGCAAATTGGCAATAAGAAAGTTATTCATCGTCGAACTAGAGAAATAATTTGTAATACGTTTGATTATATGAGAGTAACTTTTCCTTTTGAAGCACTGACAAAAATTGGGTTCCTTAGAATTTGTTTTTTCAATCTATTTAGCGAAAATTTAAATTTACCTAGACATTCCTTTTTACGGCGTTTATGAGAAATTTGACACTGACACTACATTTTTGTGACATTTCTCAGTCTTTCGTTTCCGCCACCAAATATGAAAATACCTCTAATGTAACTAAATTAAAGGTGCTTTTTACAAATGCACAGCTCACTTGATGAACATTTATATGAAATCAATTATATAGTCCATTCATTATAAATGTGCATCTGAGGCGGCTATGGAAAGCTGATTTTAGTTTGGCAACCCTGGGTAAAAGCCCGTATCTAGTAGTGCTTTGTTTTGTTATGGTTGCCAACAATGCTAAAAGTGACAAGATATCGTGTAAAAATGCTGTTAATTCCCACAAACTTTGCTTCTGTAGGCAAGATTTTCGTCTTCTTATTCCTTCTTGTTCTTCGATTCCTATCCTTTTATTTAGATGTCGTCACACCACCTTTTCCTTTGTCTTCGTGCTGATCTTCGTCCGGAAGGTGCTATTTTTACTACTCTGTAGTCTGCCATTGTCTCTGTGTGTTAAATTCCATTCTATAGTTCCAAAACACCACGCAGTGAAAAACACTAAACCCGCCATATTAGTTGTTTCAAGTTGTTCAATACCATTGGTAGCCCTGCTGAACTGTTGTTGAAAATATTAATTCATCTAAGATAAATAAATATGATGAATTTTTACGCGCCATTCTACTTTTTATCCCGTAGCAGAGTCCTGTCACGTGTCTCTAGGTGTCCGTCCAAAAAACATAAAATCTATTGGTAAACAGAGCCTGCATAATTTAATTTTTGACAAATCCTTCAATAAACCAAGATAAAATAAATAATTAGAAATACGCTATTTGTGATATTTTCAAGAGTTTGACATTTTCAGTACCCTCAGCTTCATCTTCGACTGACCCTCTGCCGGATCCTTCCGGAGAGCCTCTACCTGGCCCTTCTCGCGGTAATCCATTTCTCCTCATTTCGACAAATGAAAATGTCTCACGAAACAGTTTTAGATGCCTCTGCCTTCGGCGACAGAGATCGCAGCTCGTTTTCAGACTCTGCGATGGCGGTCACCGTAGACTTCTCAGGCGACTCCGGGTCAGACCCTGAGTCGGACAACGACATTTTATTCGAAAGTCTGTCCGAATCGGATGATTCAGATTTAGAAAACAACAAGACAACCCCCGTGATTCCTCCAGGTACGCTCGACCCTTTGTCCTCTCCCCAAACCCCAGACCCCTGTTTCAGGGACTCCAACCCTCTCCCCGACCCCCATTACTTGTCGTTTTTGTCCTCTCCGGAACTGCAACAAACCCCTACCACCGACGGACAAATCGACTTTTTCCGCTTGATTTTTGACGACGAAATGTGCGACTTCATCGTTAATCAAACCAACGCGTACGCTGATTCCTTAAAGAGGAGAGCCTCTTCATCCGCAAGGATAAACCGATGGAAACCGCTGACTCGAAACGAGTTTTTGGTGTTCCTGGGTTTGTTGTTCCACACGGGAACCGTGAAGTTGCCCTCTCTGATGGAATACTGGAGCAATGACAGCTACTTCGAAGGGATGATGAGTGTCTCTTGGTTCCCCAAGAACATGTCGCGTCACAGATTTTTCTTGATCTTGCGGTGCTTGCACTTTGCTCCTAACCCGACTGACGCACCGAAAGACGCTCTCTACAAAATTAGACCGCTGCTGGACTTCTTCCACCGCAAAACTGACGAGGTTTTTGCCATCGGGGGGGACGAGGCGATGGTACTGTGGAGGGGACATCTACGGTTCCGTCAATATACCCAGACAAAGCACCAGAACTACGGTCTCAAGCTGTACATGTTGACGGAACCTTCTGGTGTCGTGCGCAAGTTTCTTGTCCACGCAGCTCCACCAGACACAAATCTTGACCATGCCCAGCTCGTCGAAGACAAGACGCACTCTTTGTACGTGGATAACATGGACAGTCTCTTCAAGTGGAAGGACAAGAAGGAAGTCGTCACGATTTCCACCGAATCAAGTGCTGACCTTCTGGAACAATTAAATCGACGAGATCGAAGTACTCACGTGTACAATAATTCGTCTTGTGATATAAATCGCGTCGACGAACTTTTGTCGTATTACCCTTGCGAGGGTAAGAGCGTCAAGTGGTACAAAAAATTGGCGATACACATCTTCCATCTTGTGCTCATCAATTCGTATCATTTGTATAACATGAACAGAAGACCCAAACAGACGTTACATTTTTTCAGACTGAATTTAATTCTTTCGTTGTCGAAACATACGTACGAGTACAGACCACGACAAATGAACGTATCTTTTCCCGCGACTGGACATTATCCTAGAATCCTTCCTCGTCAAGGTAACAAACGGAAGCAACTCCGCTGTCGTTTTTGCAAAAAGCATACGTCGTATGAGTGTATGGGATGTCACGGAACGTTCGGATTGTGCATCGAGTGTTTCCCGGGTTATCACCAATCGCAGTGAAGTAAACAGGTTTCTTGTAAATAGTTTTAGAGTTAATACAAAAGAATTTGTAATTATATAGTCTTTTTTTTTAATCAGCTGTCAGAGTGTTGTCAAGTTGGTATGAGCAATTGAAAGTAGCAAACAGTGCATTTCACAATGCAGGTTGGCAGCGTCGAGTCACTCAAGGTCATCGGCGCTGTCATTGCGCATAATTGTCGTTTGCGTTGAAAAATTAACGCAAAAAATTTGAAAAGATGCCTTCGCGAGAAAAAGCAGTGGGCAGCCCACCACAGAGCGTGAAAAATTGGCTTTGATTCGCTACTGCGAAGTTTTGAAAGGTGACAAATCTGAATTGAGTAAGTCCGTTTTTTTTTAATAATCAATTGTCAAAGTGTTGTCAGGTTGGCAGAAAATTGGAAACAGTGAATTTTATAAATCATGTTTGGAACATTGACTTTTGAAATAGTCACCGATTGTCACATTTGACTGTTTAATAGTTATTTAATAAACTAGTTTGTTAATGAAGGCGATTAATAATCGAAACTGTTTAAAGCACGAACGAGTGTAGCGAGTGAGTGCCTTTAATAGTTGAGATTATTAATCGCCCATTAACAAATGAGTTGATTACAAAATTTTTTCGTTGACCGCAAACTTTTTTTTTGTGACAAACTTTCAAATTAAAGCCAAATCAAAACCAATTTCATCTTTTTCGATAAAGATGAGACCTTATAAAATACCTTCATCCTTTTTTTGTCCTCAGGGTAGGCCATTTTTAAATTTTTCAACACTTTCTATTCACTTTTTCACAAAGAACGTCAGAAGACGTCAAATCTATTTACATTCAATTTCACGTAAAAATCACGGTTGCTAAGAAAACATAGTTACCTTTGAAAAATATGACATGCGAATTATAACCAAAAAGGTCGGCTTTTGAAAAAGTGAATTCGTAATTGTGCAGTTATAGAGCTATAAAATATAGAAAACCCTGCTGCACTACCTCCTGCAGTGTTGGTAAGTGCAAACAATGCATGTTCGAGGTTGTTAATACATCAAAATATCATCAAAACGTCAAAATCGCAAGAATCGTTGATTAATGAAAAATAGTGTATTAATGAGGTCCATTAATACACTATATTTTAGACAAAATAATTCATTAATATTGAAATTAACAAGCAGTCAACGGAAATAGTTATTTAATAAACTAGTTTGTTAATGACGGCGATTAATAATCGAAACTGTTTAAAGCACGAACGAGTGTAGCGAGTGAGTGCCTTTAATAGTTGAGATTATTAATCGCCCATTAACAAACGAGTTGATTACAAAAATTTTTCGTTGACCGCAAACTTTTTTTTTTGTGACAAAATTTCAAATTAAAGCCAAATCAAAACCAATTTCATCTTTTTCGATAAAGATGAGACCTTATAAAATATTCTTTTTCTTTCTTTTTTTGTCCTCAGGGTTGGCCATTTTTAAATTTTTCAACACTTTCTATTCTATTAATGAGGTCCATTAATACACTGTATTTTAGACAAAATAATTCATTAATATTGAAATTAACAAGCGGTCAACGGAAAATATAAATTAAACACCTGTCTCAAACATCTGCAACATAACCTCAATAATGATCTAGGGTGAAACTGAGATAGAAATTGTAGTAACCCAGATATCGCCAGTCTTCCGCCAAAATTCAAACATTTGAATTATCGAAAGAAACCCGCGAAATTGAACAAATTGCCCATGGCGTGGTCGTCATCGAAGCGGTAAAACCCCTAGCTTTTTCCCATTCCGGGTGGTGAACAAATGACATTCAGAGGATGGTCGAGATATGTGAAAATTTCCATTTTATCGACACGTACTCCTTCAGATCTCCTTATTTCCAAGGAAAATCTCTTTTCCTTACTTAGAACCGAAATACAAGTTTTGTCGTCGAAAACTTGGAATAAATGTACGTTCCTCTTGGTCTTTTCACAAATGTCATTGAATAGAACCTCAGGCCATTTATTATTCGTCAGCAAAACATCACATTTCTTTCTCTCTTCCAAGTACTGGTCAAGCTCCATCACGTGCAAATCCAACTGTCGAATTGCTTCATTCCAAGGTTGTGAAACATTACAAATGATTAGGAGAGAATCTTCTGTCTTACAAAACTTTGACATTTTGATTGTATCTAAAGTAATCGTAGAAACACTTCTAGGAATGTAAGTTTCAAACGCTTCCTCCTGCTTTCTACCGATTTGAAGAACTTCTTGTGTCATTTTTACAAGTTCTGTAGTTTCAATAGTTCTGTCATTCCGTTGATCAAAATTGAGTAACTGATCCAAAAAAATTGGTGGTCGACCTTGAAGAGACACCGCAAAATGTTTAATGATATCTGTGTAGACACCTTCATTTGGTAAATCGAAAAGATCTTGGAAAATGTTCCACCCCTGAAACTCTTTTGTTGCGTTTCCCAATAATACCACTTTTTTCTTTTCAACTTTCTCGAGCAGTCTGATAGCGTGTTTAACTTGTTCTTCATGACAATTTTCCGCTTTCACAATCAAGGGAACTTTGTTTAAATGCCACAATACTTTACTTCTTGCTTTTGAAGGTAAATCCTCAATCCCCATAGGACGCAATCCATATTTGAGCGATGTGAAACTGATTTCATCATCACTTGCTCTCTCGTTCCAGATGTTAGCGATAACCGCTTCATTTGTGTATCTAACAACCGTCATGTCAAATTTCATAATTGCTTCTCGAAGAAGTTGTGATTTTTCGTTGCACTTTCTGTCCGATAGCGTTTGTATAAAAGCTGTAAGCGTTAGCTCAGCCAATTTTGCTACCACGTCGTATTTAGACAGGATAAAGTTACCAGACCACCACGTTTCCATAAACTGGATAAAACTTGAAGAGTATGTGGCGTCGGTGATTCCCGTAGAGGGATATGGAGGGAGCACTCTTCAAAAAAGTGGATACGACGGCGCTTTTCTGTAGACCTAATAAAAGGTCTCCAGATGAGCCGAGCGAAACCGAAGTTAACGCAGATATTTCATCTTTCCAGTGGCGTCGCTTTAACTTTTTTCTGGGGACAATTTTTGTAGGAATTGTAGGAAGACGACCGTAAATATTTAGTTCAAAATAAAAACAGATCAGAGTTATACAACTGAAAAAATTCAAAGACAATTCACCAACCGGTTCACGTGTAAAAAAGCAAATCCTAGTAAAATGACGGAACACCGACGCCTATGAAGCATCTGATGCCCAACGACCCTCGTCACGAAATTTCACGAAGTACTGGCGGTCATTTTAAAAGGCGTCATAAAAGGTCTCCGCACAGGTCTCGCGACGTGCCGCTTTCTTTACATTGCCAGCATAGGCAGTGCTCCCTCCATATCCATTGCCATCTAGAACACAAAGCCTTAAGGCAGCAATTGTTTTTGATCGTGACGTCACAGTAAAGGCTTCATCGAAAAACGCATTAAACCTCCAGAATTTAATAAAAACAGTAAAATTTTTGGTTAGCACTCTTTTTTTTAGTAGAACGATGTGTTTAGGCTTTACAATTACTGCGTCGTGGAGTAAAATGCCATTAATAACGTGAAAATTGTCATTTACAAGTGAGGTTAAGTTTGTGTATTTATTGTTTTTGCGTAATTTTTACTTTGTGAATCATTTAAATAACACCAAATCACAAGAAATGCTTCTTACGTCTTAATTATATGTGTAGCAAAGATAGTTTCAACTAAATTGCCCTTACAACGACTTGTAATCACGAAAATGTTGATAGGGTATAAAAATACTTCCCAGGTTTCAACGTCTCTTGCGACGTCCTATGAACAGTAAATACCCTGGTATCAACTGAAACTATTATAATATACACTTGCCACCAAGCTTTTGCTTATCTCACAATTTTCCATAAGAATGATTAAAACACCGTATTTGATACTTTCTGAAAATGTAAACAAATGTCAAATTTTGACGTTTGGCCTTCCTCGTGACGTCACACGCTGTCTGGCTTAAGGCCTGGAGTTCGAGATGGCAATGCCATATCCCTCTACGGTGATTCCACACTTTTCTCTCAACGTAGCGTTGATTAACGACTGTGCTCCTGTCGTGTTAGTTTGAAGGGCAAAGAAGTAGAAACGTTTCAAATAATCATCAAGATCTTCAACTGATTCACTACTCTGATATAATTCAAACTGAAACACTTTTGTTCCCTCCTTCTTAGACCTGATTTCTATTCTGTTCGTTAGCAGAAGTTTCTGAGGATCCAAGTCTTGCAGCTCCCTCACAACAATTATTTCTTTCTTTTTTTCATCTTCAATTTTCTTGTCTCTATTTTTCGTGTGCGCATTTTTTATGTTTTCAATTTGAAGTAAAATTTTTGAATTACTTTCGATACTTGTCGACAAATTCGTGTATAAAATAAAACTGACATTTTCAGTGTTTTCAAATTTTCTAATAGATTTTATATACTTTGGTAAGCTGAAGTCGCCACTTTCCGCCGCAAACTTTTTTTCGGTAACTTTTTTCATATTCTCAGAATGTTTCAGTTGCAAGAGAAACATTTGCGATTGTCCATCCACAAAAGTCACTTTTAGCGCCACGTCGTCGAAGTCTCCATAATCGTCACTCTTGGTTTTCATCTCGAAATCTGCCACAATATCACTTGTGCTGAATTTTAAAGCGAACAGAGCGCACATCAGTTTTTCATAGTCCTTGCCGAGATCTGTGGTTCCAGCTCTTTTCTTGTAAGAATCAAATCGGAGCTGACTTGAAGAACCAAAGCACTTCCTGGTTGTTGCAAACTGAAAATTAAAGAAAACTGAGACAATTCTGAAATAAATTACGTAATTATAAATATATGTACAAATTTTAATTGAACTGAATTTTTCTGAAAGCGGAATTTTTGTTAGTTTTTATTTTATGTTTCTTAATGTGTTTGTCGGCACAATAATCCTTCAAGGTAGTAATTCAATTCAATTTGTTGACCTTTTTTGAAATTGTACGCGTCCGTGGGATAAATCTAGGTACAGGAGTAAGTAATATTCATGGGGAAAAACGTTGCAATAAAACACTCTTTCGACATTCTGGGAATTTCAGTTAAACTCAGGGGTTAATTGAATTAAGGAATTTGATGTTGGCAAATTTAAAATTGAGAGAAACACCAAATTAATGTTCTCCAGATTAAGTAACTTTTATTAGCATACTCAAATTTTTGTGAAATGTGCTAGCATTGCAAATTAGAAGCAAAACGCTTCATCGTGGAAAATTACAAAAAAGAAAAAAATAAATTGGTGGCGTGACCAGGATTGCACCACAACGTAGAAAAAAAATCACAGTATTTGACTTGAAATTGATGATTCCATTGATGTTAAAATGATAATATCAAAATAAGATTATGTATCTGAAGGAAGCACACCAATTAAAACGACAGGGTCGCATATTTTGGCACAATTTTTTTGAATGCTCGTTACTACTCAAAATTAATTTTTGTCCAAAGGTTACGTTAAATAAAACTGTTCTTTTTGTCTCATTTGCCACTCTTTCCATGTCTTTAAAGAATCTAGTAAGCAATTTATACACAAACATAACGGGTGTTTTTTTTTAATTTGGCGTCGAAGTAGGCTTTGAACTGTCGATTGTGAACGCACTATACAGGTTACGGATCACGGATCAGCTGTTGAAATGTTACGCTTTTATACGAGTGGTGCGATCTCAATCGATTCTCCAACGCCTACTTCGATGGCAAATTTAAAAAAACACTACTTAATTAAATTCGTACCATAGAAATTCTTTTCTCTTTCTGCTTTTCAGGAGTAACTCTCTTCTTCCATAAATTTGGAGTTTCCCCATTATGCTCATAATTTCTACCACTGCAAGGGGAATCTTGTTGCTTCACTTCTTTAATACACTTTTTCTGCAACTTAGTTTCGTTCGTCCACCTTCAACTTCCCTTTGTTGTCACAGTGTTGCTTCATTTCATTAGAAATTTTATTATGATTATCATTATTGTCCATGTTTGGGGTTCCGTATTTTTAATAACTTTCAACAAATGCTCGTTTTAGGTGTTTTTATCTGCAAACCCGATGAAAATCTGAAAATAAATCAAGACAAAATAAAAATAATTCATTAGTTAATCAACGAATGAATGACAATTTTGTTAATTATTACTTGTTGTCACTTTTCTGAATGAATCCAAAAAGATTGAGGATCAGTTACATGCCATTTTGTTACTTATCAAGGGAGTAAAATAATTACAGTAGTGGCGCAGATATTGACAATTACATCAAGACTGTAATATTACTTTACTTCTGTATGACGTACAATAGTTATTTATCTACCGTTAGGTACAACATTTTTGTAACGAATTAATTAATTAAATTAACATTACTAACTTTTTTATTATTGAATTGGTAGCACTTTTCTCCGCCGAGTACTACATTATCAAGCTTCATACTTTAAAGCATCGGTGGTCTCTGCCAATTTTTTTTTAATTTCCGTTTTTCCGTCTGTCTTACGTCAATTAATCCCAACCTTACAAAGCAATTTGCACTATAGAGCATTCATTTTATATGTTGGGTTAAGTTGTAAGCGCATAGCACCATAAATTACGAAAGCGGCAGATTTTCATTGAATTGGTACAGCCGCCCGCAAAAGAATCGAGCCTACCCGGCTGCAAGAGAATAATAACCTGTCATAAACTCGTAAATCTAGCCTGCAACTATTTTGGACAGTTTGGTATACGAGGGTTGTTTCATTAATTTTTGGTCATTACTTAGAGAATTAGACGCTTCTGAATTAAAAATGTTTCTTTTCTTAGATATCCCTAGAGTTTGTCTGTCTCTATATTTAAAAATTATTGATTTAATTCGATTGCAATAAATGTGATTTGTAACGGCCGACGTTCAGTAAAACTATAAAAATATGTATGTGTATTAGCCGTGCTAAAATTTAAAAACTACCACCTGTTGAATTAAGTTGGTAAAATTAAAATTACACTAAATGTCCAAATGGTAACTTTTATATTACTAGGATGCCAGCTAGACCTTTTGATCGATCTCTTTATTATGTCAAAAAGCGAGTGCCGTAAAAACAACGAAATCTTTTAAAAAACACAAGATTACAACAAATCGAATTTTTATTTATAATATAGTTTTCATAACGTATCTTTGGCATCATCCTAATCAAACATTTCTATTTCCCCCATGTCAAAAGTCAACTATAAGCATACAACGTTGCCGGTTGTATTTTCTAGGTAGAATAGTGTTGGTGGTTTTTTTAGTTTTGTAACGAAAAATAGAAAAAATGTCTCAAAAAAAAAATTGAATTATAGAGCTAATAAAAAAAAAAAAAAATCAGTAAGTAGTAATATAATACAATTGACTTGAACTTCGCATTGATTTGCAAAGCTGATGCCATTCCCAATCTCGATTAATGCATTATTACAACAAATTGACACAATTCGCATTATTTTAAAAAATGTGAAACGTATTTATTAGTTACTATAAAGAGTTTGCTTTAAAAAATAATCACCAATTTATTTTGTTCAGCATTATAAAATTATCACGAAAGAGTTACAGTGATGGATAGATGTTAACGAAATTTTTGATTTTAATATGATGAATTGAATAACCAGTGTGCTTGATAGAAAAAATCAAAATGATTGTAATAATGAACGTAATAAAATAGATCGTTACAATAGGTAAGAAAATTCTGGGTAAATTTGCAGAGGTAAAGTATCTTTATTAAACAAAACTAAAACAACATTGGGGCGGGGAGGTTAAAATGGCCAAACAAATTTTAAATAAAATTTTCAGCCGTAAGTAAGAATCTCAATAATCGTGAAATAATCGTCAAGTATAATGTACAATCCTATGTACGATCCTATGTACAGGTGCAGGTACCTGACCGCTTATATAAGAGGGGGTTGCTATCTCCCACCCTGAGGTAGTTTCTTGCCACCACTGTAAATTTATATTTTGTAAAAACATTTTCTGTATCTAAGATTCAAAGAGTAAAGTCGTTGTTAAGTTACAACCCTTTTTTATTCATAACATTCGACCTACGGGTCATCCATTGGTCCTTCGAGCCGGGTCTAAGTGCGAAAAAGTCTAAACCAACAAAAATTCATTCGCGAGCTTCATCGGCAGCAGTGGACAGAAATACTTCGAAAAGTAACCGCCACCCCGAGAAAGTCCGCTCAAGAAGACGCAACCCCCAAGACAACGTCCAAGGCAGGTCCTCCAGCATCACCAGCGGGTCCATCACGTCGTCAGGTCAGTGTGTGTCTCTTCTCCCAACTTTTACAATTTCATTCAACAATCCAACACGGTTCAGTTCGCACTAAGATCCACAATTCAAACTCAACTCATTCAAACATAATAATCATTCAGAAAAGATCAATAATACAACAATAAATCTATTCATAAACATATTCAAAAACAAAAATGACGCGAATTGACGAGGTAAAACTTATTCTAAATACCATTCAGGACAAACTAACCAGATTAGAAGAATATGTACAAAACTTTGATCCAGCAAATACTAGCATTAGTCGTTTAAAGGCGCGCCAACAAATTCTTGAGGGCATTAGAAGGGAATTTGAGGAAACTCAATATGAATTCGAAACTCTAGATTCAAAATGTCAGGAAATGAAAATTGCACATCGCGAGTCGAGAATTGCTTTCGAGAACAAGTACTGCGATGTAATGGCGGACATGATGGACATAATAAATTCAGCCTCTAATCCTGAAACTAAAACGGTACCGGCGTCGGTAAGCGACATACCCCTCAATCTTCCAGTAATCAATTTAGGCACATTTGCGGGTAATTATAAAAATTGGACGAATTTCGAAAACAGTTTCAAGTCCGTCATCCACGAAAACAAAGGTCTGAACAACAGACAAAGGCTTCAGTATTTGAAATCGTGTCTTCGAGAAGAAGCCTTACGCGCGATCGAGTCGTTACCAATAGATGACGAAAATTACGAAAAAGCGTGGGAAATTTTGGAAAACCGGTTCAAAAACACGCGCCTAATTGTACAAGATCACGTCACATCCATTTTGAACGCTCCAACTATGAACAAACAATCACGGACCGCGCTACGCGAATTATTAGATACATTGACATCAAATATCGCGGCGCTAAAGACGTTAAAAATTCAAGTTGAATCGTGGGACGCGTTGATAATCCCAATAATAACAGAAAAATTGGATTACAACACAAAAAAGGACTGGCAAACTTCTCTCGACACAAAGGTGCCTACCTACGGTCAGTTCATAAACTTCCTGGAAAAACGTTGCACGGTTTTGGAATCGCTAAACAGCATCTCTAACAAATCGTCCAACCAAGCGCAATCATCAAATACCTCGTTTCAAAAATCGACTCAACCAAACAAAAGTACGGTCGCCTTGGCTGCAACGAATCAAAATTCAAACCTGTGTATTTACTGTAAAAAAGCAAATCACTCAATTTATCAATGCACAGAATTTTTAAACTTATCAATCCAAAGTAGAAATGAAAAGGCCAGATTAATGAAATTGTGTCTAAACTGCCTACGAAACAATCACGCGACATCAGCTTGTCGTAATACAACTAAATGCCGTTATTGCAATAAGAAACACAACTCCCTATTGCACATCGAAAACACAAATCAATCAACAGCAACTGAAAATCAAGAACAAGGCGACTCAGCACTAACTCTAAACAATCATTCACTATCCAAATCTCAAGTAAATAACACTGTAGTGCTAGCAACCGCAATTGTTCTAGTAAAAAACTCAAAGGGTCGGTATCAACCTTGCCGATTATTTTTAGACCCTGGATCCATGTCAAATTGCATAACCAAAAACATGTTTGCAAAACTAGGACTCAAATCACTCCCCGAAAATTTTGAAATCAGGGGTCTAAACGGTACTGTCAGTAGCGCCACGCAATCGGTTCTTATTAATCTAAAATCTAGTTACAATGATTACACCCTAAACAAAATCAAATGCATTGTGGTAGATAAAATAACAGAACATTTACCGTTAACTTCACTAAATCCCTCAACTCTGGAAATTCCAACAAATGTTCAACTTGCAGACCCAAAATTCTACGAAAGCGGTGAAGTAGATTTATTATTAGGCGGCGGTGTCTTTTGGTCCTTATTATGCATCGGTCAAATCACCTTACCGACGGGATTAGTGCTGCAGAAAACTCACTTTGGGTTTATTGCAGGCGGCCCGTATAACAATAGAAATAACCAAAACAGACCTGCAATAAATAGCACGGCTTGCAATTTGGCTATAACATCAGTCTGTAACAGCACTTTAGAAGATAAAGTTTGTAAATTCTGGGAAATCGAAAACACAGGTATAGATTCCCAAGAAGGACAAACATTATCTTCCGAAGAAATTCATTGTGAAAACCACTTTAAGGCTAATACCAGTCGCGACGTCAACGGTCGCTTCATAATAAAATTACCCATCAAAAACAACAAACTTAACATTGGTGAATCAAAAAATCTGGCACTAAAGCGCTTCTATAACACAGAAAGAAAATTCTCAAAAAACCCAGAATTAAAAATCGAATACTCAAAATTCATCCAAGAGTATCTTCAATTAAATCATATGCAATTAATTAAAACCACCCCTAAAAACGATGCAGTTTATCTTTCACACCACGTAGTTATGAAAGAATCAAGTTCAACAACACGGCTCAGAGTAGTCTTTGACGGTTCGGCAAAAACAACAAATGGTCTTAGTTTGAACGACAACTTAAGGGTGCTGTGAACTACTAGGCAAAATCGAGGAAAATGGTGCAAACGCGGATCGTGTTTCAGCCCACATTTTTAACTTTGAAAAAGCGGTCGATGTGTCTACATATTGGTAATATCTGTATCAGTGACGCTACGTTGACAGATTTTTTTAAATATTTGTATATTTGAAAAAAACCGTATTAATGCTAAAAACGGGAATCGTCATAACTCCCTCGAAAATAAGATTTTTATATTGAAATTACACTCAATGTGTAGCTGTTAATGTTATCTATTCAGCTACAATCGTAGATTTTTGTTTAAGGTGATATTTTGTAAGCAAAGATAGAATTTATAGATAACGACTTTTAAAATAAAATAAGAAATAGGCAACACAACTTACAATAAGAGGGTAGATTTATGAGGGTCTCAGCAGGTAATAAGTGAAACGACTCTTCCAAATGTTTGCGGTAAGTAAAGCGCGTAAACAAGGAGGTACATAATATCCATGTCGTTATTACTAGAATTTGGTCAGCTACTAACAGCACGCAGTAGGAGGTATTGGTCAATATGATAAAATAATTTCACAAGGGTTTTCCACATCACCTCAGAGGTACTCTAATTGATGGGTTGGCTCTTATGAAGGCCTCAGCAATAGCCCTATCTCCATTAAATTAGTGCGACTTATCAACTTTCTTTAATTATAAAAAATGTATTATTATTTTAACAAAAATCTGTTTTTCGAAAACTGATATAAAAATTTTAATAAATTTATTTATTCCTTATCTAAATGACTAGAAATTAGAATTGAATTAAATTTAGAAGATTAAACCATGGAAAATTATAACTCTTTTTTTAGTATTCTTCTAATCGGCTGTCCTCTTTTATGTCTAGGATCTACTACGTAAAGCCCCAAAATAAAATTCTTCCAAGTGATTGTCCATATTTTCACACCAGAATCTATCGTCTTTTTTAATTATGCAGTATTTTAAATCCGAATTGAATTTCTCTTTTGTTGGAGTGTAAACAACGAAGTAACAAATATTGCGATTGGTGACGTGCAATTGACCTTGTACTTGATAATAATACGGGTGAGATGTTTTTAATTTTATATACTTTTCGTCATCTATTGTTAAATAATCAATAATCTTATTTTTTATACCTTCTTCAATTGTTATTTCACGTGCGGAATTTTTCTTTTACTTTTTCTTCATTTTGCATTCCATGTAACAGTGGTTTAGGTACAGAATTTCGAGTGGATGATCTTTCTGAATATAAAATTTCATTTACCGTATTTGCAGTGTCAGTATTTAAACGCATTTTACAAATTTTCCCGAATTTACTAACCATAAGTCGAAATGATTGTTCTCTATACCATTCAGGATTTGAATTTTGCCCTCGAGTTTTTTGTTCTATATCAGAAATGTTGACGCTAGAAACCTCATTCAAAAATTTAATCTTTGCATTTTCATATTTATCCGTAGACATGTCTGGAAATTCTGGTAATTGGTGCGATTCTGTTTTAAAATTTACGAATATTGCTATATAACAATGTTGCAGTTGCTATGATATGAAGCTGTTGATTGGTTGGATCTGTGCAAAATCAATATTGTTCAATAACAATCTTGCTAAATTTTGAAACAGAATCGCACTAAATGCCTCACAGTTTTGACCATAATCTGAATCGGTGCTGCAAGCACGATTTTTAACTTTTCGACCCGTTACCTTTCTGTTTTGACGTAATTTATTTACTTTCTCACTATATTCCATTGTATATTTTCCTATATTACCATTATTTAATTCCTGAGATATCGTAGAAATAAATTGACCTTTTGTATGATAACTAATTGTTGCAGCATAGCATCTACCTTCATAAAATCCTTTTAAAGAAAAATTTATTCTTTTACCCCCAACAAATTTATTTAGAATTGAATTATAAGATTCCGCTGGTTTCCAGGATTGTTGACCGTCTATTTGCATTTCTACCTGACAGAAAATACCCAGAAACTAAACTCTCATTTTGGAACAGATCGGTCGTGAAAGCCTCGTTTCCTCGACGAATTACAAAGTTATTATTCTAATAATGATGGTATGAGACACAAATAAATTCAATGCAGTCAAAAGTAGAATAGCGCCCAAAAATAGTACCTATATTAAAAAACGAGTTTCATAAGGAAGTGTTTATTTCATGAGTCCAAGTTTATAAAACGAATCGCAAAGCGCGAGTTTTATAAAGGACGAATGGAATAAACGCCTCATGAAACGGGTTTTTTAATACTATTTTTTCTATTTTGCACCTTTCGAGCCGTTTTTAAATCAAAAGTAAGAATTTTAAAATTCTGGAAAATTTTATGATGGTTGGCAAAAAACAATTGAAACCTTTGTCGGCTTTGGGATATTAGCGCGTATTTGCTGATGCTGCCAGAATCCTCTAGACTTTAGTAAATTGTACTACCCCTATTATAGAACCGCTTTCAGGTGTTACGATTCTGATTTTGGTATTGTAACAGATCTGTCACCGACGCAAATAGAAAAACATTTATTATAACATTCTTCCTCGAAGAATCAGGAATTTCAACAACAGTTTATAACAAAACACGTTTCCTGAAACTTTGTTCGAATGGATGTTTTGGAACTAGAATTTAAAAACGTGCAATTTATCAGCGTACGGAGTATACTACAGCGTGATCACTGATCAACAATGACTGAGTCTGTTGGCAATGAAACAATTGAAAAGTACCGGTGTTTTTTGTCTCGTAGTTGGCACTGACAGGATTTTTTAACTTGAGACGACATTAAGAACATTTTTGGTTATGTCAGTTATATTTTTGCTATTACAAAAATGAACCTTTCTTGGTAAATATCAAATTTGCCAACTTTTATTGTTACCAACAGATTCAGTCATTCTTGATCACATCGTATCTTCGTCCTACAGTCCAGCTGTTTCTGTTCAACGATCACCGGCACCGCTTCGTCAGGGGCAAGGGAACGGTAACTAGGTATAATGTCATAAATTTGTCGGAAAGCACTTACACTGACTAAATATGAATAAATAATTCGTGGAAACTTCGGTGATGGTTACTGGAACTGTAAATTCTAAGTAGCGATGCGATTGATGGACATTTTCAATGCGAGAACAATGAATTTGTATTCGATTAAATTCTAAACTGTATACAGTTTAACTTCGACAATTCGGACACACTCTGGTTCTCTATTAATTTCTTTTAATCGATTCGTAAAAAAACGTAACATAAGTATGGCAACATCGTGACTTCAAAATTTTCAAAATTCCTAACCAAACTTTTCTTCAGATATACAGATTGTCATGGCCAAGCATCGTTTTTTTAAAGTTGGAATACATTATACCTATTGCTTCATTGAAATTTTTTTGTGTGCCTAGTATTATAAATTCATAGGTGACAATGGAATAGTGGAAATTAAATAAAAAATAAAAATTTCACACCGAAGGAAGTAATTTTGAATATGAAAATTAAATATTGTGAGCTGAAAAACAACCGGTTTTCACTCAAAAGAAACGATTCATACTATTGACTATTGAGTGATGATGTACGAAATTCTATGTGGCAACTGTGTGCGTGTGGTATACTCGTTGTTGACATTGGTATGACATTTCATATGCCTGCATTTGCTTTTTTTTATACTATTGCTTGTCTCGCTAACATCAAAATTAACAACAAAAAGGATGAATTAAACTTTAGGAAATTTGATGTACTCGATTTTTTTCCAATTGACTGTAAGTTGTACAGGAACAATTATATATCAAAATGAAGAATTTTATTTAAAAATGTTATCAAAATTGAAGGAGTTTTATATGGATCATTTACTAGTACAAATATTACTTATTAACGTGCAGATAAATAAACTAAGGAATTATAGGTACAATCATGTTCAATACAACAATTTTATTTTTCGAGGGTAATGTGGGTTCAACATTGAACAATATTTTTGCCAGAAAACTTGGGTACTGTGCAAAAATATACTTTTCTTGAATTCAACAAAAGAGGTTTATAATCCTCTTCTCCGGCAGGTAGGTATTCAGATTAGCATAAACTGCATCCTATTCTAATTTTACTGCCATTACAGTCCTACGAAGAGCAAAATTCAGGCGTTGAACAGTAAGGCTTGGAGATTACCCTTGTAAAAATACGAAGTGCCGCTGTATTTATTACGTGCATTTTGTGACAATAACTCCCGCTGAGAAGGGTCCCGGCAAACCCATTATTGACAGACGTCATGGTAGATCCAGCGTTTGCAGAGTATGCAACCCACATTGCACGAAACCAGAATTTTATTTTACTTCACAGCACCCTTAAGGCTGTTGCACAGTAATAAAACTTTTGGGCGAGGTGTAGTTCAAGTTGCAGAAGTATTCAGAATTCTTGGATCGGTCAAACACTGCAGCAGGTACCCTCTCGAGACCCGTCAGTCATAAAATTAGCATTTTACAAGAGCATTAAATCTTCGTATTGTGAACAAATTTGTTGGCAAATTTTAGATTTTCTTATTTCTTGTAGTTTGGATGTATTTATCTGTGCACTTTAGTGATTGAATCTTTTACTTGCAGAAAATTCTTTTGAAGAAAATAACGGACAATGATTAATACAAATGTAAAGGCTATGACTTTGACAGTGTCAGATTTTTCGTATCTCTGATATCTTTATAACTGATTTCATATAAATGTTCATCAAGTGAGCTGTGCATTTGTAAAAGCACCTTTAATTTAGTTACATTACAAAAGTCACATTTATGAAGGTCATGTCCAATAAATCTTTACTTGGTAAAAATACAATACCCAATTTTTGTGGCGGTGAACAGTATTTATGCATCTATAATACTTTCATATAAATATAATTTAGTTTTAAAGTCATTTTCGTGCTTGTCATAAGTGATGGGACACCCGGTACATAGTTTAAATTTTTATTTCATACTATCCGGTTGATGTTCAATTGCATCATCAATTTGAGTCCGGTAAGTGAGTTATAATAACAATATCAGAGCCGGAAAGTGTCACTAAGCAACACCTAACGGGCTGTTTTATTTTTATACATCAAATCTGATATTGAAAAGTGAAAAAGACAAAAAATATTTGAGAGTTTAACCTTGAAGTCGTTAGGGCTTTACGTGAATTTAGTAGGCCATCTTGTAGCCTACTCACAACAAATTAATTTGGTGTATAGATAATTAAAATCGTCCGATAAATAAGGGAGCTATGGACTCGTCTTTTTTTTTGGGACATCTGTATAATTGGTGCTCGATCAAAAAAAGTGTTATATGTAGGTATTAGGTATTTTAATTACTCGCTATTATTAGAATTAGTGATTGGTTTACTTTGTTAAAAAGATAAAAAGGTTATGATACCGCACCGCGGCAATCCGGCCATCTCCTTTCAGGTATATTTTTAAAATGGGATTCATAAGTTGACCATCGCGGCACGCCGGGCCTGCCCCGAGGGTGTTCCCGTGAGCTCAGTGCAAGTACTTTATCTTCCCAACAAAAGTTGCATTGCGGGCGTTAAGTAGTGATTATGTCAACCCAAGTTTACGACCTCCAGGGGCTGCAGGTAGTTGAGAAGTATAGTGGACTGCCTAATAACCGAATTTTACGCGTTTTGTTGAGGCTTTTGTTTATTTTTTTGCTTCCAATCTAATTTGTTTTTCCAAAAACTGAGACAGTAGCCCCATGAGATACGTTCTTCTGAATCCAATGCACTTTTTAAATAGTCTCTAAATGAAAAATTGAGCAAAAATAACTAGAATTACTGAAAGACGTTATTAATTTTTTTATAAAGAATGAAGCGATTTTTCAAAAAACTGAGACAGTAGCCCGGTGAGATACGTTAATGTTTAACAAAAAATATAGTCACCATAGCTTCAAACATAAAACTGTGGAAAAATAATTAGAATCCGTTTAGCGCGCTTTACCATTGCTTGGCCAACCACTAGGCAACAGCCTTAATGTGCGGAGCTTCAATCCAGCGCGATTTATTCTCTATAGTTTTAGGGTTCAGAACTTTCAAATATGCATTAAATGCCGATATTGCTAAAATGTATCGACAAATTTTGATACACCCAGAAGATACAAATCATCAATTAATTTTTTGGCGTGACGAGTCAACAGAGCCGGTACGCACATATGCCTTGACAACTTTAACGTACGGAACGAAACCCGCAAGTTTCATAGCGACGCGTTGTTTAAAGGAACTGGCCGATATCAATGCAAGTAAATTTCCTAAGGCCTGCGAAATTATTAAAAACAATTTTTATATGGACGATCTCCTGACAGGGGCGGATTCGATAACGGAATTAGTAAAACTCAGAGAAGATATCACCCACATACTTAAGCAAGGGCAATTCGAATTACGCAAATTTCAATCAAATGATATCAGAGCTTTGCCTACTAACGAAAACAATGATCCCAACTTAACCGTTCAATTAAACAAAAACGAACACACAAAAATTCTAGGCTTATTTTGGAATCCTAATACGGACATATTAAATTACAATACAAACCTAGACGACATTCCGCGAAAGGTAACCAAACGCATAATCCTCTCGGTTACGTCGCAAATATTCGACCCGCTTGGGCTCATCGGTCCCGTAATAATGAAGGCAAAAATAATTTTACAGCAACTATGGGCAGTCAAATTGGGATGGGACGAAGCGGTTCCGATGTCTATTCATTCTGCGTGGACAACGATCACAAACGAATTAATCCATATAAAACATAAAAAATTCCGCGTTTGATATACCCTTGTTCACAAAGCAAAGTCATAGAACTGCACGCATTTTGTGACGCATCACAATTAGGCTACGGGGCCGCCATATATCTGCGAACGTATAATGAATCGAAAGAGTACGACATCAGATTAATATGTGCAAAATCCCGCGTTGCCCCCTTAAAAACCATCACGCTACCGCGATTAGAGCTTTGTGGCGCCCTGCTACTTGCGCGACTAATCACCAAAGTCAAAAACAATATGACTCTCAATTTCTCACGTCAAATTTTGTGGACTGATTCAAGTATCGTTCTTGCTTGGATCAACACCTCACCCAACTCACTAAAAACTTTTGTGAGTAATCGCGTTGCAGAAATAATTTCTTTAACTTCACCTCAAGACTGGCGTCACGTTCGAACCGAAAACAATGCGGCTGATATTCTAAGTCGAGGTGCTTATCCTACAGAAATAATTAAAAACAAAATGTGGTTTACCGGACCACCATTCTTAAAAAATGACGAAAGGCAATGGCCACAATCACACATAAATGGTAGTCAAGTGGAAATTATAGAATCACGAGCACCCACCCTAATTTGCAACTTGAACGTCGAAATAGAATTTCTCAAAAAATTCTCAGAATTTAAAAAATTACAACGAGTTACGGCGTGGACGCTCAGGTTTATAAAGAACTGTCGAAATCAAGATAAAAATTTGGAATCAAATTTATCAACAATCGAACTAAAAACAGCCACTATGACAATTGTACAGCTTCTTCAAAAATCTGAATTTCAAAACGAAATTCTAGCGTTAAAAAACGGAAAACCGCTAAGCGACAATTCTAAATTAGTTTCTTTAAACCCGTTCCTTGACAGTTCAAATATCATACGCGTCGGCGGAAGGTTAAAAAACGCAAATATCAGCAATGACATCAAATATCCCATATTATTACCAAAAAACAATTTTGTCACTAAGTTAATAATAAAGTACACTCATGAACAACAGCTTCATGCCGGCCCCCAGGGCACTTTAGCGGCACTGCGCCAAAAATATTGGATCGTATCGTCACGCAGTGTTATACGACAAGTGTTACATCAATGCCATAAGTGTTTTAAGGCCAAACCGGTAGCGGCAAAATTCAAAATGGGTAACCTGCCCAATCACAGAGTACAACCTGCGCGCCCCTTTGCAACAACGGGTGTCGACTATGCTGGTCCATTTTATATCCGAGAAATTAGAGGCCGGGGTAAAAAACTAAACAAGGCATATATAGCCTTATTCATATGCTTTGTCACGAAGGCAATTCACATAGAACTTGTGACGGACTTGACCACTCAAGAATTTCTTGGCGCGTTAAGACGATTCATAAGCAGGCGTGGTCATCCACACAACTTGTATAGTGACAATGGTACCAATTTTGTGGGTGCCAATAACGAATTAAAAGAATTACGTAATTTCCTTAAAAAACAAGAAACTCAAAACAAAATTTATACCGAGTTAACGAACATAGGTATAAACTGGCATTTCATACCAGCCAAATCACCCCATATGGGTGGCCTATGGGAAGCCAACGTAAAATCGATCAAATCCCATTTAAAAAAGGTACTCGGCAATTCACTGTTAACACAAAATGAGTACACACTCTTAGTGCGAATTGAAGCCTGCCTGAACTCTAGACCGTTAACTCCTCTAACCTCAGACCCTAACGACCTGGAAGTCCTGACTCCTTTCCACTTCCTGATAGGAGAGCCACACACCACATTCCCGGAACAGGATTGGAACGAGGCCCCAACGAATCGTTTGTCCAGGTGGCAACTGATAGAGAAGATTCGAGCCCATTTTTGGAAGCGATGGAATCGCGAGTACCTCACTTCTCTACAGAATCGTCAAAAATGGTACAAGGAAGCACCCACAGCAGCCGACTTAGAGGGTGCCACGGTAATCCTCGTTGAAGACAACACCCCACCTCTGATGTGGAAAATTGGCAGAATCGTCGAAACCCACCCAGGAAACGACGGCCACGTGAGAGTCGTCACTGTCAGGACAAGTCAAGGGCTTCTCAAGCGCTCGCTGCGTAAGGTGTGTCCTTTACCCGTCGAAGAAGGGACAGTGTAGTGTACATATAGTGACTAGTGAAGTGTAAATAAGACTGCATTGTAAACCTCATTCTTCGTTTTTCAGCCATGATATGTAATTGTTTTCCTTTTGTTATTCATCTTGTCTTCATACTCATGTATTTATACTCTATATCACTGCTTTAATCCAGTAACAATTATTAGGTTTATGTGTTACATACGTAATTGTTCTCATTATCAATTATTATATTCAAGTTTATGTATTGTATAAGCTTTCGGACTCATTATGTACTTGAACCCTGATAGCTTCAAGGGCGGGAACATGTACAATCCTATGTACGATCCTATGTACAGGTGCAGGTACCTGACCGCTTATATAAGAGGGGGTTGCTATCTCCCACCCTGAGGTAGTTTCTTGCCACCACTGTAAATTTATATTTTGTAAAAACATTTTCTGTATCTAAGATTCAAAGAGTAATGTCGTTGTTAAGTTACAACCTTTTTTATTCATAACATTCGACCTACGGGTCACCCATATAATAAATTAATCAGGGCTTATGTTTCTTTTACTGTTTGAACAAGTTCTAGCTGTTAGGTGCCGTAAATGGAGAGTCTTGCTTTTTTACCATTGAGGGTTTTATGACATAGTTGTAAATTTTGGTATATCGATTACAAAATAGTGAATTCTGCTTTTACCTGAGTCTTATTTATTTTTCAATTACGAGTATTTTATCCCATGTAATGATAAATTCATGTGTAACGATCGAAAATTGATTAAGATCAATATTAAAGAAACGCAACAGAAATAGTGAACAATTGTGCCATTTAATTTTTAATGAAACTTATTTGTATCTTACACTACTTGTGTTCTTATTAGCGAAAATAAAAGACCAAAAGCGGAAACATACTTTTATTCACCAAAGCAAACCATACTGAACTAAAATTACTACAAGAAATAATTTGCAAATGTAGGTAACTAAATCCTTCTCCGAACTACCTGTGACAAGTTGTTTTATAATAGAATTCCCAGGCAGAAAAATGTTCCTTACCGAAAATCATTGATATGCCCTTTAGCGCGGGCCTGGTCTCTAGGTATTTTTTATAAATTACTAGCGGACCGGGCAATCCTTCGCTATTGCTAAATAGCTAAATTTGGTTATGTATGAATGAAATAAATATAAATGCAGTTAGATAACAAATCATTTATTCAATTGAAATCACATAGATTTAATTGTGTGTTAATCCTTTTTTGTTTGTTTTATTGCTGTTTTGTTTTTGATATTATTTGTTTTCTTGTTCTTCAGCTGAAAGGTGTGGTTGTTAAGTTATTCGAATAAAATAAATAGAAATGAATTAGTCCTCTCGGTTTCTATTCTGTATGTTACATCCCATCGTTTATGTTAAATATTAAAAAAGATTTCGACTGTAATCAGGTTTATAATTATTTTCTTTATTATTTCCAGCATTTTCAAGTAGTAATTTTATGTTCGTTTTACCTCAAATAACATATGGCAACATGGCTTTGATTTTTCTCTCTCATAGCCATGGATACAACATAAATGAAATATTTGCAAACTATTGGGATACATAGAATTTTTTTTTGTTCGACACTGTCAGAATTGGAAAATTATTTTCTCCTGTGTGAACAGATTTTGATAAATGTCACAACTTTTCAATTGTGGGCCCACTCATGCCAAAAAAAGCCCAATTTACACACGAACTCATTAAATAAACTAGGTACTACATATAAAAAAATATTGCCACATTTACTGTAACGAACAGGTCTATTTCTTCTTGGAAAAAGAAGATTGATTTTTTTAAAACATTTTTACCTGATATTTTAATGACTACTTAACAACGTACTGCTAAGCTACTCCGTGAATTTTGGGGCACCCGGTATAATGTAAAAATTAAATTTTCGAAAATCGAGATTTTTAGAATAATTTTAACAAGACAACCATTATTTGTCCCTAACGGAAATCCCCGATTCAGCCAGGCAAGATTTTACAGTCTTGGGTAAAATGGATAGTTGTATTAGCACGATTTCACCAGGAAGAATGTTTAGTTTGCTATTAATATCTATTATGTATTACTATGTATTTATTTTGGTGGTAATCTAATTTAATTTTTATTTTTCTGTACATAGTTTTATTTATAGTAAATTTCTTTATTGCTTTTAAAAAAAGTCAAGTTTATTGTCATAGTTTACATCTAGCTGGAGTTTCTTTATTTAAAGATTTCAATAGAAAATCGCACGGCACTCAAAATCAGCCAATGAATGAATTAGAACTTTTAATAACTGCCTAGCAACTCAAAAATTTTCTGATATTTTACATGTTACATACCCAAGTAAAATTAATAAGCGCTAATTTTTTGATAATTTTTCTTTTAACAGTTTGGCTGTGGAGTTCCACATTAGTTTTATAACAGCCTTCATAATTGTCCCCATTTTTGCGTTTCATGTTTCCAGTCCACCCCTTCAACAGCATAGTAGAATCAAGAAACTATCCAACTTGACGTTGCGCTCTTTTAAGAACTATTGAAACTGGCACCACACATTGGCCTTGCTTCGTTTTGTATTTTTTGTTTTAATTTTATCTATCGGGTGTTCATTTAAATTTCCGGTCAAATTTGGGGTAGAAGAGTCGATTGTAAACGCACTACGGATTACGGATCACAAATCAGTTGTTTAAATCTTACCGTTATTTGTGTTTTTACACGAATGGTGCGTTCACAATCGACTCTTCACACCAACTTTGAGCGGAAATTTAAATAAACACCCGATAATTTTTAAACGCTGTAATCTCCAAAACCTGAATGATACATTTTATAATTTATTGTTTATGCGGTTGACACAACATATTTCAAAGACGACTATAGAAAATTTGGGATTTTGATTTAAGGAAAATTATATGGTTTTTGTTTAAATTTTTCTTTTTGTCGTGCGATTTTCTTATCGAATCAACCCTTGTGAGTAGATTAATTACTGGAAATTTTTTTCATAATAAATCTACTCACTTGGGAGATTATAAGTGAAAATCTTTTTAGCGTATTAATTTTTGTTTATTTGTTATTCGTAATCATACGATTTTTTAACCAATAAACGTCATTGTATAACAATTAAAAAAAAATGAAACCGAATTATATTCGTCATTAAACGTTGAAATGCACAATAAAAACTCTACAGTTTTTCATTTGTCAGTCAACACCGGTTAAATAAAAGACAAAAACTAATGGTACTGTCCTCGTATATCGAACTGCCTGAAAATGTTGGAGATTAAATTTATGAGCTTATGACAGTGGTCAGGTCCCTTTGTCGAAATATGGATTGGTGATTATTTCCTTGCAGAGGGTCGGCTCGATTCTTTTGCGGGCGGCTGTAACTACTGTACTGTTTTCTCAATTTGGTTGTAGGTCGTAAAATTTTATTGCATATTATGAGCGATTAACGGGCACAATGGTTGGGTTTGAAAAGGTTGGGAAACGGCACGTGCCATTTGCCGCACAATGCGAAGACATATACAAAATATATTTGAAGTATCCTTGTATTTTCAACGCCTATGAATAGGTAAGGAACATTTGTCCGAAATTGTTCATTTCATTAGGAACCATGGTTTCAGCAACTCCACAATAAAGTCGTAGGTGCAAACACACTGCTTTGTAAATGTTTTTATGTCCGATCGGGCGAATTTTGCCTACTTATGGACTAGTTTTTAGGGCGTAATTCAGTATATTATGGCCCCGGGCTGTAAAGTTCTTTATGGCCCTTGTTTATGCCGTTACTACAGTAATAACAATAACTGGCTTATTCCACCTTCCTGATTTTTGTGTCGTTATTTTAAAATTGAATCTACCTAAATTATTATAAAATTCAAAACTTCGACCGGACATAAAATTTTGTATGTACCACGGGCATAATTGGCGTTTGTGGCCCTTACCGTGTTATGGCCCTCGACTGACGTCTCGGGCCCCAATGTCACGCCGCGGGCCACAAACGCCTTCATTACGCCCTTAATACATAAATAACTATTATGGAAATGATCGAGAGGAGTAAGGTTACGTTTGTGACTGACGGGCACCTTTGAGTATTATTGTTTTAAACTACCAAGATTTAGTGCGATTCTGTTTCAAAATGTAGCAATATTGTTACTGAACAACATTGATTTTACATAGATCAAACCAATCAACAGCTTCATATCATAGCAACTACAACCTTGTTATATAGCAATATTGGTAAATTTTAAAACAGAATCGCACCAATAATCAGGTAATCGCCTTTAACTCAGCAGCGTACTAGGCATTTTTACCAAATTTTCAATCATTTGTATCTCGAAAACGAAAACACTTTTATAAGAAATTTTTTTTGTCTATGACTTCTTCTCATCATTACCAATTACCGGTTTTTTCCAAACTTATTTTAGAATCATCCTGTATATTGAACACAGTTTTAGATTCACTGAGTCAAAGCAGGCAAGTTTTATTACAAACCCAACATTTAAAATGAATACTTTATAGTTTTGTGTTTCGTGCAACTGACCACGATGCTCAGAAAAAAGGCCGTCTAGATTCAAATGATGTTCCAGACGCGGCCCCCTGAGATCTGAATCCTGACACACCTGCGAACCATCACAATCACACTGATTCACCTGAGTCATACAGGTTCAAGAATTTGACCGTTTCGGTCCAAGCGCAAAAAAAAATTTATACTATGACCTCACCTTCTGGTCGTGCGGTCGCAGATAATAAGAGTTGGCCGTGGCATTATCAACTGACGATAATAATCAAACGGGCTGCTTGCTGCTTATCGCAAAGTGCAGTTATGCTGGAGACGGCGAGGTGATGTATAGGAGTTTCTCCGGTGGAAAAATAAAGTTTTGGTCGGCCAGACTTACCCAGAGCTCGGTGCCCCAGTTCATGCTTTCGGTTGCAACAACAACAATGTAACTATAATAGTTAACTACTATTACCAAGACTGTCATTTTCAACCGTCACTACTCAACATGGGTGTTTCACTAGAGACAATTCACAAACGAATGTGGTCGAGAAATGAGACGGACCACGGACGAATAAAGACAAACAAATTGCCGGGACCGGGACTTACGTAAATAATAATAGGTAATAACAGGCCTCGACATTCATTTAAGTCACGCGATCTGACCATGCTTTAGAAAGATAGAGAAGCAGACGCATTGGTACCTATTATTTTAATAAGGAAGGAGAAGCGATATGGTTTATTTCTAAATTTTTAGTATGGTTATGGGCAAAAATGGTCCGTCAGTTGAGGTTGGTGGAGAGACGGACCCTACCCCCTTAGCAGATGAAGTCAAGAATCAAAATAAACAGTTGACATTTTACTTTTACTGTAGTTTGTGATGAAATTTGTGTTTTTCTGTCCTCCATCCTTTTTAAGAAATGTATTTTATACGAATTATTGGCAGTCATCTTTTTATATGAAACACCTACATTTTTTATTCTCCCCCGAAGGGGGGCGGGCTGCTGAGGCTTTCCAGAGCCTCTTCAGCCACACTGACAATGACGGGAAGATTCGGGATCGGTACGGTGAGGATGGGTTCGGAAGGAAGGTGGTAGGTACTGAGAGGTTGATACTGACCCAGCATTCGCCTTATCTGTGATATTAGACATACCGCAATGTCTAACGGTGTGGGGAAATCTCTGAAAAAAACCCACACCTGGTCAGGCGGCACCGAGGTTAGAACCCGGGACCTCGCGAATGTAAAGTGTCGCGCTATGCGCTTGGCCACAGTACTCGGTTGAAACACCTGACATTACCTTTTTTTTAAAGTGGCGCCGCTATTAAACTCCACCCACTTCTCAGTCATTGGTCCGCACGGTGGTGCAAAGTAGTGTATGCTCACACAAGTAGGCCGGCTTGAACAGCAATGATGGCGTGCCATGCAAATCGTTCTTTGATTTTCCCAATATTTTGGTTACATAAAGTTTGTTTCCAGCAGTTTTAACATGTTAAAATAATAGTTTGGATGTGTGGAAATCACTAGTGAATTTCAGTGATAGTGATATCGCGCGTTCAAATGAAA
This sequence comes from Tenebrio molitor, assembly GCF_963966145.1. Lineage (NCBI taxonomy): Eukaryota > Metazoa > Arthropoda > Insecta > Coleoptera > Tenebrionidae > Tenebrio > Tenebrio molitor. The sequence continues at coordinate 17,969,744 of NC_091053.1, read as the reverse complement.
TCTTGGGCTGAATAGGCGAATGACTTTCAAGTGTGGTCGCTGAATAGATGGAGTAATAAAACCGCCTCCTAGTGCCCGCGTATTAAACAGCAGCCTCCAATTGGCTTACCTATTCAAAACGTGCGCATATTTTTGAAAGCCTGATGTACATCCACAAAAATTACTTGACGGCATCTCATTAATTTTAACATCCCTTCGGCAGTTTGACCACGTGTTCATGTTTGGAGAAGATGTGCACGTTAATGAATGCAACTTTTTTCTCGCTCTGTCAACTATATCATATTCTTATGAGAATGATAAATGGCAAAGAACCTGACTCATTGTGAAACTGGCTTCGGCATATATCGTTCTGCGCAACTACCACCACATCCTTTTTTTTATTACGTACTCCATCTGTTCAGCGACCACACTTTATAGTTTACGTTTGATCGGGACATAATTGAACATGTTTGTTTTCAGCAAAGGGTGCCCTTTGATATTTGCTTCGAGAATAGGAATCGTTACTGTGTTTTCAATTTGGTTGTAGGTCGTAAAATTTTATGGTACTATACCTCCTAGTTTACCACTAGCAGGTAATATTTTAAGCAGGGTTGTATTGTACACTTGCTTTCAAAACTTTCCCGTACACCTATTTTTCGCTGTTTTAAATCAGGGTTGTAATTAATCAATTCTGACATTTAAACTTTTGAAAAGTCAAAATGCCTCGACTGACAGAGCAAGATAAAGTTTTGATGCTTTCCAAATTAGAAGAGGAGTGGTCCATAAGTAGGGTTGCTACTCATAATGGGCTAAATAAAAGCACTGTTCTACAGATAATAAGTAAAGAAGAGGTGGGAACAAGAAGGAACCGTGAGTACAAGACCGATCTTAATTTTTTTAATTGCTGTCAATGTCACCTTTAACCTAATCTCAAAATTACCCGTTCACACTGCTTAAATTTTGCAAAATTGTTGTTACTTGATTTTGAATGTGTACGCGAAAGTTTTGAAAGCAAGTATACATTTTGTATATTTGCATTCTACGACAAACGACACGCGCCGCTTCCCAACCTTTCCAAACCCAACCATTGTGCCCGTTAATCGCTCATAATATGCAATAAAATTTTACGACCTACAACCAAATTGAGAATACAATAAGTTATTCTATTTTTAATTGTAAAACATTACAAAAAAAGAAAAAAAAGAAAGATTTTTTTGGCTCTAAATTTTAGGTTAGCTGTCAACATGTTCCAATTAATCTACGCGTTAAAAAAGCACAACAATTGACGGTTTCCAACGCCTTCCCAGCCCAGGATTTCATTTGAACGCGCGATAATTTGTAGGTAAACGTTAAAACATGAATGCTCTTATTGGTTGTGTCACTTGGGCACCGTTGCGCTCTGGGCACTCTGATCTCTCATTGACCGCCAATCAGCGGGCTCCGTTCGTGTCGTGTTTGGTTCCAACTTTCCAATAAATAAGTGACGCTGGCCGAAGCTCGTTTGACTGAAAAGGCTCTGGGAACCTCAGCAGCTCGCCCCCCTTCGGGGGGAATGAAAGATGTATCCTTTCCGAATCTCGTTCACTTTCGTTCACGCTCCAAATGTGTTCGTTTGGTTAACTCCTCTCCTTTCCCTCTACAAAAAGGGATGCGGCTCCGTAAACCTGAGTTATAAAAAAAGACGATGTTTTTGGTAACCAGAGCCCAAGTTTAATAAATCTCAAGAGTAAAGAAGTAAATAAACTTCTACTTTTTCATTATGGCTAATAAATGTTGCGTACTTATTTAATTGCTCCAGCAATTACGCAAGTACCAATGTCCGAACCTCCAGTGCATACATGACCATGTTTTCTTTTCCCGAAGATAATGAAATCAAACAAAAATGGATTTAAATAATTCATTCATAGGGAATCATTTACATTAACAAAACATTCGGCAGTCTGTGTGAAACATTTTTCAGAGTCGTACTATCGCGGCCAAAATACTTTGGTCGTCACTTTTTGACACTTCAAATGTAAATCAAGTATTAATGTCAATATACATGACAATTTCAAATTATTCTTGTCAAAAATATGGCACCTTCAGTTTTTGATTAATATAGAATCGTCTTACTTGCTTCTGAAGGTTGTCTAAACCGCGACCATGTTGATCTTTTGCGTTTGAACCCTGCCTCCGCAGCTGGGATTTACCCCACCTGTATGACACTGATAGATTAAAACAATTTTGACAGTAGTAAAAAATAAGGTTAAACATCCTAAAGTTTGCTTTACAATTGAATGTCATTTATGTCACATTGACGACCAAAGTATTTTGGCCGCGATAGTACATTATAATAGATATAATACATAGATTATATCATTAAGAGTAGAAGTGAGACTTTTTGTGTTAAGATTGAAGACCGAGACGAAGTCGAGGTCGCCAACTGGGCCATCACAAAAAAAAAATCAACCGTGAACTCATTTATTTTCTTTTGCTGCAGTTACAGTAAAATGACAATTTTCAAACTTACAATTTACAAATCTTGCCAACTTGCTATTTAGATTTTGATATCCGTGCAAATGGGCGACTCGTGTTACACCACACTGACACCGGTTAAATATTGGGTACTAGTTTCGTTATTTCGCTTTTTTCGAGCCTTTTTTAATAAGGATAATTTAATTATTAAATATTTCGTGCAATTATTGATAAATAAATCGTGAGAAGTGCTTCAAATGATCTTTATGTTGGTCTCGCTGGGAGGCTTGATTCAGGTGTTGCGTTTGCAGCGTCATCTGAACGAGCTTCGACGCACAATACATAGATTTCTGTTCGAATTTAAAAAGAGCACAAAGTGTAGTTTGAGTGATCGCCGCAGAGTGCTAGCAAACGGGTGCCTTTTGGGGAAGTTATTCATCTTAAATTTTTGTTACCGAGAATTTAATTTATTCAGTTTCATTTTAATATTCCTAAACCTCGTTTCGTAGTAATTAATCTATAACAAACGTGACATACACTGATAACGTTCATTAAATTAGACGAAATATTTGCAAGTTCAAGTTGAATTGTTCTTTTGTCAAACAAAAAATGTAAAAAAAACTGTCATTTCTAAATTTTACTTGTAAACTGATTAACAAAAAATCTTTTCATATGTCTTTACTGTCTTTATTTAAAAACAAAAAATGCATTACATTAGTTTAACTTGAAATGTTTTGTTTATCATTCATATAATATTACATTAATTTTAATATAATTAGGTACTATTGGGACAAATTACTTTGGTCGTCAAAGTCAGTTGACTGACATAAAGTTGTAAAGCAAGCATTAGGACGGTTAACCTTATTTTTTACTACTGTCAACCACTGTCACTGTCAAACGTATCATTGCAAAATGTCAAATACCGAAAAATGGACAACTGAAGGAGATATTCCAAGGAGGAAAAATTGAAAAGGTTTCCACAAGGCAATTTGGCCCATGGACAACCCCCAGAATCAAGGGAGATGATTCTAAATTTTTGAATGGTGGATGGTGCCATATTTTTGACAAGAGAAAAGTCAATAATTTGAAATTGTCATCACTATTGACTTGACGTTAATGCTTGGTTTACATTAATTTGTTTTGAAGTGACAGAAAAATGACGACCAAAGTATTTTGTCTCCAATAGTACATACTCTCGTGTCAAAAATGGATTACTCCCTAGGATTTAGGGATGTTCGTTACTAGGTTGCCATAAATTTGGTTAGGTTGGACGTTGGAGGCTATGTAGTTTCTGGTGACAAACAAAAGATATCCCAAAAATGTAAGACAGCAAATTAATTGTAACAGTTGAAAATGACTAATTTCTCGCTAAGTGATAGATGATTTTTCGTTTCACAATCAATTTTGGTTACTGGCGGCATATTTATTTGGATTTAATCTCTCAATTCAAAGTAACCAACCTTAGGCATTCAAAATAACTTTTGAAAATTCTAGTTACACACAACATAAAAAACGTTATTTCCCTAAAAGTTCGAATTCTAGGGAGTAGAGTGGTATATAAGGGAAAGTAGGCTCGATCCTGGTTCCTAGGGGAGTTTTTGAGAGTTACATTTTCTGTTGGCAGCATCAACTGTTTACTATCAAGCTTCAAATATCGGTCAAGCGCCAAATTCAAAAGAGAAAAATTTCTTAAAATGGTTGGTTGCACGGCACCTTATCGTTCTGCCAGATCAGAAAGAGGTATTAAAATGTTTCGGTTCCCAAACGATGCGTCAGGCAATTGTGGACCCAAAATATTGAGAAACCATTGAATTGGCAGCCCAGTTGCCACAGACTTTGTGAAGTAAATGCAAGCAAATCTAAATAGTTAACATAAAATTTACATTTTATTTTCACTCTTGAAACATTTTAACAATGAGCAATTTAATTTAAATGCAAATAATGACAAAGTTTTAAGAAATACTGCTGTTCCCAATAAAATCAATTTAAGGGAAAAAACAGTACAGGTAAGTTGCGAAAGGATCAACTACCTACCTATATGCACAAAATACGATAAATTAATTTTGCTGCAGATGATACGTGCAAATTTTGACTTAAAATTTCCATTACAAATTGATTTCCAAGAGGATAATTTGGAAGCAAAACAACAAGAAAATTTCTAATTTACAAATCACATTTGGTCTTTTAAATTCTTAAGTTGAACCACTCATGGCCAAAATTGCGTCTATGAAAAATCAACACGAAAGAGATTGCATTATCAGTGTTGATGAAATGCAGATTAAAGAAAGGGTATGTCATATTTTTTCTCCAACTGTCTTAAAAGTGGTCACTTTTAATACCGTTTTTGGTCACTAAAGTTGATGTTTTCGTAACTGTACAAAAAATTTGAATTGCTTAACAGTGTAATGTTTATTTTCAGAAATGTTATGACGCTAACAAAGCTTTGTATATCCATTTCACAATTTCTTTCTGAAATCAAATCAACAAATTATTGCAGTGACAGTGATGAATTCTTAGTTAATTTTTTAAAAAAACAACCTCCAAATTTGAATGCACCTTCAACATCATCACTTACACTCCCTACTTGTTCCTCCACCTACACTGAACATAATTCTTCTCTAGCAAATGAAAATATTCTTCACTACATTGCAGGCTCAATAGTCAACTCCCTACTTAAAAAGAGCATGTGTACTAAATGTGCTAATTGGCTTCATTCTGAGGACAACAATCACTGTGACGACAATGTTCAGATATATAGTTCAAAGCGAAATTTTGGATGTTTACATTTTCCAAGTAGCTGCTTTTTTACACTTATTCGAATATGTGAAGAAACATTTAATCGCCATACAAAACTTTTACTTTCCAATCAGCTTACAGAGACAACATACATTTCTATAGTATTGTCTATGTCTTCCCACATCATAATTCCAGCTTGCTGTAAACTTGCACACCTCATTATAAAAAAATTTCTAATCATACGCTCAACATCACTAGCAAATCACATTACGGAAAATTTACAGCACAAATTGGCAAAGTTTTTCCACAAGCTGTAAGTTTGTAGTTGAACAATGTAATTAAACTTGTTTTCTTCCATAATTGTGTTTATTTTGCACCTACTCTTGAAATGTCACCTGTCATCCACAGAACAGTCATATCTAACAATTTTGACAATAACAGTGCAGCCAATCAACAATCGATAAACGCCCCTAGGAACCAGGATAGAGTCTACTCTCTTTAATATATTAATTTTACTAGGGAGTAATCCATTTTTGACACGAGAGTATATCATTTTTGTTATTTTGTTTTTGTTCTGATGGTTTGGTAATGAGACCGTACGTTTTTTTGAAGAACAGAATACAAAAATCTAGTAGGCCTAACAAAAGATAATCACACAATATGATCACTCCATAAGGATGAATCAACCAACAAAACAGTGTTTAACAATTAAACATTTAATTATTTTAGTGATTTTTAGTGTTTTTAAGATAGCACCCTAGATTTTCACATTCGGCTATACAAACCCTATACAGTTGGAAAGCTTGTCAAAAAAGCTTTCGACCAGTGCAATAATAAATGCAGGGTGCCATTTGAAAAAAAATGAGTTTTTGACATTTTTAGTTTGTTATATTTAAAAAATCGCAGTAGGCATATGCGACTAAGCACGTTATTGAGTAAACACTTAACAGATGCGGCAAACATTCAGAAATCAAACAGTGTCAATTATTTTAATTTATGTGCAACCATTTGGATGGTATGAATTTTCGAAGGGACCCCTGCACTATCTAGGGTGCTAACCTAAAATCACTAAAATAATGAAATGTTTAATTGTTAAACACTGTTTGGTTGGTTGATTCATATTTATGGAGTGACCATATTGTGTGATTATCTTTTGTTAGGCCTACTAGATTTTTGTATTGTCTTTTTAAAGGAAAAATTGCAACAAATTTAGCGATTTTAGGATAGCACCCTGGATTTTCAGATTCGACTATACAAACCTTATATTGTTCAAAAGCTTGTCAAAAAAGCTTTCGACCAGTGCAATAATAAATACGGGGTGCCATTTGAAAAAAATGAGTTTTTGACATTTTTAATTCGTTATGTTTAAAAAATCGCAGTAGGCATATGCGACTAAGCAGGTTGTTGAGTAAACACTCAGCAGATGCGGCAAACATTCAGAAATCAAACAGCGTCAATCATTTTAATTTATGTGCAACGATTTGGAAGGTACGAATTTTCGAAGGGACTCCTGCAATTCGAAATTCTGGTAAAAAAAGCGCCACTGATTAAAAACGATGGCAGATAAGTACAAACGACCTGTATAAATTTGATTCATAATTTAGCATAGAGTTCAAAAATTAAATCAAACTGGGTAGTTTCCATTTAAAAAAACATAACTTTAGTGTTTTTATAATATTGGGACACTCTGTATATATACCGCAATATTTTCCGAATATGCAGTATAAGCGTAGCTATCATCTAGAAAAAAGAAAAAGTTGATATCTTTAATAGCAAACAAGTTATGGAGTTTTTTCGCAACTCTGGGACACCTGTATGACCATCGCGGGAACGAACGTTGTTGGGTCTCTCGAACTGTAGCTGAGCTCTAACACGAGTCTTGACTTTTGACCACGCACCGGTGATTGTTTACAAGTGTAGATTGTAGGTGCTCGTTTGTTTTTGTTTTAGATTTGGAGTGGTGTTATTGGTCCCTGGTCAAAAGTCCGTGTTTTATTTATTTTTATATTGTTTAATAAAATGAATGAAGATATGGAAATTAAAAAATTGCGAAGATATTATTGATTAATTGTTAAATCATCCATTTAATTCATTGTCTTACGACAAATTGTAAAAAGTCAAGAACAGCCACAACCAAATTTAACCGGCCTTATATGCGTAAGTGGAAAGCAGAAACGGTTATTTAACACTACGTGGTTACGTGGTATCAGAAACGCAAATGACTCGTCGGAAGTGTGAACAAAAATTTGTTGTTTTGTTGGCCTTGCATGCTATTTGCTGCTGAAACAGAAAACACGGTTTAGTCGCGTTTAAGATTTAATGATCTTAAAAATATTGCCCTTTGTATCGAACGACACCAAAAATCAAAAGAGGACATCAAGTCAGCCGTAAAATTTCATTACATACTGGGAAAACAGAACATTAAAAACAGAACAATAATATGCTGTTTGTCAAAAAGCAATGTTAACTGTAATATTTATAACATAAAATTTACTCCAAATTTTCACAGAAAATGTTAATCTAAGAATACAGTACCTATATCAATACTGAAATTTTAATAATACAAATGGGGGTTTTAAATGAACCAAAAAAATGTCATTCTTCTGAAGTTTTTGCGTAAAATCAAAAATACGTTGTGGATAAAATGTTGTACTGCGTTTGTTGATTACCAGCAAATAAAACTCTTGAAAACTTAAACACTCGGCCGTGCAGCCTCGTATCTAAACTTTCTCGCGAGTTTTATTTTTTCCTCTTTTAAACTCAATCCGGGGACAAACTGTATATACCGGTGCCCCAAAATTCGTGGAACAACTCAGTTGAGCAATATCAACTCATGTTAAGAAATTATTGGAAAAGTAATTAAAAAATCCTATATCTTTTAGATTTGAAGATATGGGGGCTCGAAAGGTGCAGCTTTGATCTCGTTTATTTTAGATATTAAAAAAGATTTTGAATACTTGTTTTTGACTAGCCAATGTTAAAATAATCCTGAATGATTGTGATCAGGTTTGCTTTACTTTATTATTTACAGCATTTCCAAGAAGTGACTTTATGTCGGTTTTACCTCAAATAACTTATGGCAACGTGGCTTTGATTTTTCTTTCTTATTTCCATGGATACAACAAAAATAAGATATTTATAGTGTAACAAATATGTAGGTTCATATCTTCTACAAAAAAGATGATTGAACATTTTTACCTGATATTTTTACTTAACAACGTAGTGGTAAGCTGTTCCGCGAATTTTGGGGCACCCGGTATAGTATATTTAAAAAAATTATTATTATGGTGTATTTATTATTATTACAATACTATCCCACCTCCACCCGGCGGCACGGCAATTTTGCCGGAGTACATACACTATTACGGATATTACTATCAAGTAATAGTGCAGTGCTTATCAACATAATTACCGGCGTCTCGCCTCCGCATTTTGACTTTGTTGTGTATTATGTTCTGTGTCAATGTTAAGGAACTTCCTCACGATGTGACGTGAGTATAATAATATACCTTTTTGAATTTCAACTACCAATGTGTTATCTAAATCCAGAATTTTTAAATTTTTAAAAAGAGATTGCGGTACTATTCCCGTTTGTGAAATTACAAGTGGTAAAATCGAAATTTTTTCTAAACAACAAAGATTTCTCATAGCAACGGAGAGCTCTAAATATTTATTAATTTTTGTGTTATATGTCTGTGTTATATTATGTGAATTTGGAACAGCTATATCTAAAAGATATGCTTGCTTTTGTTGTTTATTTAAAATTATAATGTCTGGTCTGTTATGCTTAATATGAATGTCAGTTAAAATTGTTCTATCAAAATATAACTTGTAACTGTCATTTTCCAAACAACTTTCTGGTGTATAACTATAATGTGGTTGTGTATTCTTTAATAAATTGAATTTAACAGCTAAATTCATGTGTATAATTTTAGCGAATGAATCGTGACGTTTTTTATATTCGCTTTGAGCCAAAACGGTGCAAGAAGAAATGATGTGTTCAATTGTTTCCCCTTCGGTTCCGCAAATCCTACATTTATCAATGATCGATTGTAAACCCCATATGTGTTTTTTATAATTTCTTGTATTTATAACACGATCTTGTATTGCAAATATAAAACCCTCCGTCTCAGGGTGCCATGCATGAGAGGCCTGAATATTAACTTCTGGTTGTTCCAGTTCTTTAAAGTATCTCCCATGTAAAGACTTCTGTTTTATATTTGCTATTGTGTCACGTATATATGGCTTAACAATGTCTGAAATTATATTATCACTTAAATTTAAAGGTGTGTAACCTTTATCGGCTGAAACCAAAGCATTAAAAAAATGTTATCACGAGCCCTATTGAGGAAATAATTTTTTAGTGAAGCAATTTGATTATGTAGCAGTATTTCTAGATTTGAAAAACCCCTACCACCGTTTTCGCGTGGTAAATTAAATCTTTCAATAGCAGATTTAGGATGGTGTTTACTAAATTTGGTAAAAAGAACTCTAGTTTTAATGTTTATGTTTTGTAAATTAGTTTTGGACCATTTTATAACACCGAAAGAATAGGTCAGTAATGGAACAGCATATGTATTAACTGCTTGAATTAAATTATTACCGTTTAATTTTGATTTTAAAATAGATTTAATTCTTAAATAAAATTGATTTTCTAAATTTTCTTTTATAATTGAGTGTTGAATATGATTTGATTGATTAATACCTAAATATTTATAAAATTCTCCTTTATTTAAATTTTTAATGATTTCTCCTTCTTGAGTTATATATTCTAAATGTTCGTAATGACCGCGATATATTGATTGCATTTTACACTTATCAATACCAAAACTCATCCCAATATCATTTGAGAAATTTTCTGTTATTGTTACTAAAGATAAAATGTGATTCTTTTTTGATGCATAAAGTTTTATGTCATCCATATAAAGAAGGTAATTTAATTTGGATAGTGTGGTATTATTAAGTCTAATATTGAAACCATATCCAGTGCTATTTAATAGATTTGTCAAAGGATTAATGGCTAGACAAAACCATAAAGGACTTAAAGAATCTCCTTGATAAATTCCCCGTCTAATTTGAATAGGCTCGGATTTTAATTTATTATTGTTTATTGATAAATTTAAAGTAGTTTGTTCAAGTTAGGCTCCTCAACAATAAAACCCACGAGCCGCCACTGCGTTTATATTAGGGTTTTGGAAGACGTTATGCTGCCCTCGGTGACACAAGTTTTTCCAGAAAACGATTTTATTTTTCAACAAGACAACTGTCCTATACACACCGCTCACAGGGTAGCAGATTGGTTCCAAAACCATAATATAACCGTGCTTGACTGGCCGAGTTTCAGTCCAGATCTCAACCTCGTAGAAAATATGTGGGGTAGTTTAGTAAGAAGCCTCCAACACCGTCAAGTAAGACCTCAGAATAGGCTGTGATAACTGACGCTTGGAATAAGCTTCCTCAAGACTATTTCAGAAATCTATGCTTGTCCATGCCCAACCGTTTGACCAGAGTTATTGAGGCGAACGGAGAAATGACCAAGTATTAAATTTATAGTTTTTTTGTTCGACACTGTCAGAATTTGAGAATTTTCTCCTGTGTGAACGGATTTTGATGAATTTGACAACTTGTCAAAACAAAACGTCAAGCTAATTTTAAAGATTTCCAGCTATTTGGAGCCTTTGGGGGGGCTCGTCGAACAAAAAAACGTTATATTCAACTCGTTCTTGTGTAATTTGCGCTTTTTTGGCACTCGTGGACCTTTAAAACTCTCGTTTCACTCGAGTTTTAAACTGGCCCACTCATGCCAAAAAAGCCCAAATTACACACGAACTCGTTAAATAAATAACTATTGTGATATTTTTGTTGCGTTATTTTTTTGCGTTTTTAATTTTTATACATTGTCATAGTTTAATAGTTTAAATGTATTTGGTTCCAATATACTTTACGTTGCATTTTTTCTTATACAATTCATTTTCTGTGTTTTTCTCTCAAGCAATGTTAACGTCAGTGAAACTTGACAAGATGTTCACAAGACAAGACAAATAGAATTTATTAGAGGTTATGCCCGTTTCACATTAGGGCACTTTCCATTGTGTCAAAGAATGACCTATCTATTCTATAAAAAAAATATATCATTATGGATGACTTGGAGGAATAAGGAGCAAGGCATAAATAATTAGTCTTATTTAATTCCAATGCTGTTTTTAAATAAACATAAAAAATCTGTATTTTTCAATAGAAACTGCAAATACGTCCGCTTTTAGAGGTACAGTTGCGGCCCCTACAAACTCAGACACCGTCTTTTGACACATTCTGCGAAATTCAAAAAAATTGTAATGTGTAAATTTGACTTTTATCCGGTATGGCAATGTCAGTGTCAGTTTTTTGTAAGTCAGAAGCGTGCACAATTTTTAAAATGCCTCAATTAAATTCAAATATCTGTGGGCGGTGTACAACGCACAGTTCTGTCAATGCCGAGGAGACTCCAAAAGGTCATAGATGCTAACGGTGATACAATAAAATATTAACTGTATTGTATTTGAATTTTTCCATTTTTCAAATTTCTTATTTTATACGCCACTGACTTTCTTTCAGTTGGGTGACATTTTATAAACTTCAAATTTAGGACCATCTTACACCGCCAACATTTTTTATTTGTCACACTGTCTGAGTTTGTAGAGGCCGCAACTGTACACTCTAGCAAAATTTGTGAGGTTAGGTTTGGATGTTTAAGTTTCTTGACGATGACATTGAACACAACACAAGTTTTCATAGCAATACTACGATAATACCCTGTATTATGATAATTTGTTCATTTTCCTCTTCAAATTTTGCTACACAAATTTTTCCAATGGATGAATTGTTGAAGCCATATAATTGAGAATTACGTATTAAATCCTACATCCATCCGTAAACTTACAATATTTGTCGTGTCTTTATCGTTTATATTATATAAAACTATACAGGGTATTTCAGCCGGACATTTTAATTTCAGTAGCCAGCTTTTTTGGGAAATATAATGTGGGTTGCATTTTAAATTACGTCAGGTTCATTACCACTCGTGAAATATCCTGTATATACAATGACTCCTGCAGCTCTGCACTGACATTGCCATCTAGAACACAAAGCCTTAAGGCAGCAATTGTTTTTGATCGTGACGTCACAGTAAAGGCTTCATCGAAAAACGCATTAAACCTCCAGAATTTAATAAAAACAGTAACATTTTTGGTTAGCACTCTTTTTTTTTTAGTAGAACGATGTGTTTAGGCTTTACAATTACTGCGTCGTGGAGTAAAATGCCATTAATAACGTGAAAATTGTCATTTACAAGTAAGGTTAAGTTTGTGTATTTATTGTTTTTGCGTAATTTTTACTTTGTGAATCATTTAAATAACACCAAATCACAACAAATGCTTCTTACGTCTTAATTATATGTATAGCAAATATAGTTTCAACTAAATTGCCCTTACAACGACTTGTAATCACGAAAATGTTGATAGGGTATAAAAATACTTCCCAGGTTTCAACGGCTCTTGCGACGTCCTATGAACAGTAAATACCCTGGTATCAACTGAAACTATTATTTATATACACTTGCCACCAAGCTTTTGCTTATCTCACAATTTTCATAAGAATGATTAAAACACCGTATTTGATACTTTCTGAAAATGTAAACAAATGTCAAATTTTGACGTTTGGCCTTCCTCGGGACGTCACACGCTGTCTGGCTTAAGGCCTGGAGTTCGAGATGGCAATGGCACTGAGGTCAGTCAGGTCACAACACAATTATCACTAAAAATTAAAAACTGACAACTGACGCACAGTTGATTGTTTTTCGCTCGCTCCCCAAAAAATCTCGACTCCTTACCGTGTCGTTCTGCGGACGATTTTCGCTTGTGCTGCGTTACGATTTTACCGTGTCGCATGAAACTAATTCACTGCCCGGGAATAAAATGTATGTAGTGCGCCTAAAGAAGTTTTCACTTCAAAAACTGTCATTACTAAATTTTATTTGTAAACTGATTAACAAAAAAATTGTTTCATATGTCTTTACTGTCTTTATTTCAAAACAAAAAATGCACTACATTAGATTAACTTGAAATGTTTAGTTTATCATTCATATAATTTTACATTAATTTTAATATAATTACATTGGTATGTCATTTTTGTTATTTTTTTTTTTCGTTCTGATGGTTTGGGAATGAGATCTTCCGATTTTTTTGGAGGACAGAAACAAGCCTCGTACGCGGATTAATGAATACTTTTGATGCACATCTATTTTTCCAGGGAATAGCTTCTGCTTTAACATGATAATTTAATTTCTTAGTCATCATTTTGTACAGTTCCGAACTTCTTGCTTAGCATCAACTACCGCCATTAACACGATGCTAAATTGCAACTTGTAATTAAAGTATTCACTACCAAAACTTATTGCTGACTGTAGAACGACATGCTTGTTATCGATAGGACCTACACAGTGAGGCAGATTCCAAACATCCTGGGATATATTGGCAACTTTCTTCTTCCATCCAAATATCAAGATCCTTAGGCAAATAGCAAAATATAAGTACACTACTAGTAACTAATAGAAGAACAAAATCAACAACAATGGATCTGTGTTTGAGGGACCTGTCTCATAGCACATTTATAACCACCATACAACCAAGTATCAAACTCAGAACCTGTCCCTCATTCTTCACATCAAACTCAACGCACAGAGCATCAAAGACTATCAATCAAATCTTCTTTCAAATATCCCAACACTTACTCTCAATCTCCCTGGTCACAACATTTGGATGATATGAATGATTAGATGTCATTGTAAATTCAAATTTTGTTTCTTTCTCATTGTATTAATTTTTTTCGAACAAACCACAAGGTGTACTACTTTTTTAATTACCTTAATGTTTTCTCTCGATACTTCGATAAATGCTTCACAATCTTCAGGGATTTTTCCTACTGTTTTGATATTCTAAAGAGATACTGCAAGCTTCTGTACGAATCTGCTGTTTCCGTTTTGGTGTAATCCTGGTCACGGTACCAACGTAAAGTGTTCCGATTGGTGGGTTTTGTTTCGGATTTTTTTTTCTAATATTCTCTTCAGATGGTATTGCGCAAAAAATATGAAAGAAAAAAAATTGGGAGAAAAGAAAAATGTACTGATCCTACGTTGTATTACGTTACTTATTTTATTTAATTTAATTGAGGTTCTGCGAGAGGTCGTACTGTTGCAAGAGTTTGAAATGAAATTAAAACGATTGAAAACTTAAATTTTATTTCAAAATAATCGTCTTCGGTTGTGTCCGAGCAAAATTTATAAAGAGTGAATTTAATAAATGAGTTCTTAGCGGATGTTTGATTGAAGTTTTAACTTGCGGCCAGTGAATTGAAATTTGACTAACAGAAATACATAAATGATTAAGCTGGCACAATGAATTTATTAACAGTACTAAAAAAATTTTAGATGTGAACTATAGGTATGATCCTGCAGGTATTGAATTGTCTCCCCCGTTAAATTTACACGTCGCAAATACTCATGGAACGTCTTGCACAAGCCTGGAATAACATCGAGAATCGAGAAAAGGAACGATGTCATCACACTTTTGAGAAACTCTTTTCACTTGTCAGCTGCTTGTCAGCGATTCATTTCCCCATTGATGGGTGGCGTGGCTGCAATTTGTGCTCAGCGCCGGACCGCAGCTATTTGAGTAAATGGACACTGGTGCAGCCTCACCGACTACGAAATCTCCAATGAACGAATAACGAATGAAATAGTTATTTACATTACAAATGTAGTAGGTTCCATTTTACAGCGCGAGGTTTTTAGATAAACGAGAACTGTTTGAAGTCGGATATAAAAGTAACGAATTGATGGTCCAATTTTTCGTGAAGTTATAGTCTGTTTTTTAATCAAAGAACCACAACACCGCAATTTAGGTATATCCAAAATAGAGTTGACAACATTGTACACTTTTGACCTAGGGTGAAAAATGTCATCATATAAAAATTGAGGTTATTAGAGATATTAGTAGCACAGCATATTAATAAAGTTAATAACAACTAATAACAATTAATTTGAGAGTTTGATAAATGTCTTACTTTGCGAGGCATTTTTAATAACACGTTAAAATTTTAGATGCGAGTTTGTGTATAGTACTTGCATCTTCGTAAGGAATTCTAACTTAAGTCATAAATAAACCGAACAAAGACCCCACTTAAAGAAATTTATTGTGACATTGTACCCGTCAATCACTAGGGGGTCTCGGAGAAAAAAAGTATTTCGGGTAGTACTCAAAATATTTGTCGGAGACCGTCTAGTGATTGACAGGCACAATATGACAATAAATTTCTTTAAGTAGGGTCTTTGTTCGGTTTATTTAGGGGTTAAGTCAGAATTCCTTACGAAGATACAAAGACTATACTTTCAAGGAGATTAAAAATGACAGGCGTTGGCTGGTATAGGAGGCTCTGTACAGGAGCATAATCCAAACATTTCCCTCAAGTAACTAAAGAAAATCGTTTCCGTCGCGGAAACGAATACTGAAAAAAATATCAAGGACGTGAAAAAAGAAGCGATTAGGCACTAAAACAAGTTGTTTTGATTAGCGAACAGTGTTGATACAATTTTATTTAAAGGATTTAGCATCAGAAGATTCTTCAGGAGACACCAGTATATGGCACGTTGTCTGGTTAACGATTAATGTAAGTAAAATGATGCAAAAAGGTTCCTCAATAAATATAGGTATAAAAGTAGGGGAAGTGGGCCTAAAATGGGGTATGTAGGTAAAACGGGATATCAGTGTTTAACCCGCAACGAGAGCTGGCAATTACTCGTATTAGCACCTAATGCGTTTGTGTGGACGCTAGTGTTAGTGGTCTGCTGTCAAAAGTGCGATCCGCTTGTGTTTTAAACAGAGAGAGTGATTTTATTGGTTTCGGAAGTTGTAAATGTAATATTTAGTGTTTACGGAATAAGCTCCTGGAAGAGAACAACTCGTGGTCTTGGGTTGTTACTGCGCATCAAATTGTCTTTAAAGGTTAGTTAACAAGCGATGTAGGCGAAATTGCTCTGAAAGACATTTGTTTTTCACGCGGTAATTTTAAAATTTTTAAGACAAATGTAGGTAAAATGGGAAATTTTTACGCCTTAAAACGGGATAGTATCCCTTTTTACCTACACCAGCCAAGTATTTATTTTTATTTGTTTTCAGATGCCTTCCATTTATAAACGAAAAACCGACCGCCAATCTTGGTCCGAAGAAGCTATGTCTAGGGCACTAGAGGCGTTGCGAAATGGAACATGTGGTTACTTAAAAGCTGCTAAACAATTTAATGTTCCAAAGTCGAATTTAGAAAGGCGTTTTAAAAACAAAAATAAACAGGCACTTGACCATTCAAAACAACTGGGGAGCAGAAAATTAACGTTTCCAATGGAACTAGAGAAACAGTTAGTAGATTATGTTAAAAACATGGAAGCTATGTTGTATGGACTAACAACAAGAAGTATTCCAAGTCTTGCGTATCAAATTGCTGTTAGAAAGAATATTGTTCATCACTTTAATAATGAAACTAAGTTGGCAGGATGGCACTGGTTACATTCCTTTCTGAAGAGAAACAATTTGTCTCTTCGCAGTCCTGAAGCAACTTCTGCGGCAAGAGCGCAAGGCTTCAACCGAGAAGCAGTTGGCTCATTTTTTGATATTTTGAAATCGCTCCAAGAGAAACATAATTTCCCGCCATCAAGAATATTTAACGTGGACGAAACAGGTATCACTACTGTCCAATCTCGACCATCAAAAATTATTGCTGCCAGAGGAAGAAAACAAGTAGGCTCCCTAACATCAGCCGAACCTGGGGAGTTAACGACTGTAGTAATTTGTATGAGTGCAAGTGGCATTTTTGTCCCACCTATGCTAATTTTTCCTCGAGTGCGAATGAAACCTCAATTTGCTGATGGAACTCCGCCAGGTTCACTATCAATTTGCCATAAATCTGGGTGGATGCAATTAGAGTTGTTTGAGAAATGGTTTGATCATTTCGTTCATCACACTCAAACTTCGAAAAGTAATCCAGTATTACTCATACTGGATGGGCATAAAACACACACCCAAAATAACGGAGTAACAATTTTATGTTTACCACCACATACCAGTCACCGTATGCAACCACTCGAAGTTTCGTTTAGGGCCACTCACCACTTTTTATACTCAAGAAGTGGAAATATGGTTGAGAAACCATCCAGGACGCCGCATTACTATAAACGAAGTTGGATCTTTGTTCGCCAAAGCATATCTAAGAGGCTCAACACCTTTAAACGCCATTAATGGTTTTAAGAAAACTGGATTATATCCATTGGACCACACAGTATTTACAGAAGATATGTATGCTGCAGCTTTGCCAACTAGTTATGACCCACCTCAAAACAATGACACTACTGAAAATGATGCAGTTGCAGCTGTGCCACCTGAAATGGAAGATGCAATGGAACAAATTCAACGTGACTTTGTAAGAGAGTCTACACCAGATGAGCAAATAATCACTCAAGTTGAAAAACCATCAACTAGCAGCATGTGCAATTTAATCAGTCCTGAAACAATTGCTCCATATCCGAAAGCTAAGAATGTAAAGCTATCAAAAAAGAAAGTCAGCAGAAAGGGCAAAGCTGCAATTCTTACCAGTACCCCTTATAAAGAAGAGTTAGAAAAATCCCTGGTTCAGAAAAACAGAAAAAATAATGCAGACAAAATGAAAACGAATAGAATAACTTTCAAAAACAAAAACGCTGCAAACAACAGCTCATCGAAAAGTAAGAAACAGGAGTCTAATGTGACCAAAGTACGAGTATCAAGGACCCAATCCAGTAGCAGCGAATCTGACGTTGATGTGGAATGCCTGTTTTGCGGTAATAACTATTCTAAAGACCACTGCGGAGAAGGATGGATAATGTGCTGTCGTTGCGGCAAATGGGCCCATGATGAATGTGCAGGTGTAGAAAGTGATGATGATGACGAATTCACATGTGATATTTGCCTACAAAAATAAAGTTTTTGAAAAATATATGTATTTTCTAAATAAATCTTATTATAGGAATAATTTCCCGTGTTAAATCCATATCCCGTTTTACCTCCAGCACTTTCCCATTTTACCGACACTGTGTAGGTAAAATGGGAAATTGCAGACATTTACTAATTAACCACATGTAACTACTTGTTTTTTATTTTAGATTGTTTTTGATGAATATATGTTTAAATCAATAACTATACTATAGCAAGATTTACTTTACACAATTTTAGGACACTTATTTTTTTATACATAACGTTAAACGTTAAGTATCCCATTTTAAGCCCACTTCCCCTATAATTAATAAATTTTAACAGTAATTTAATGATAATACATAAGTACAAATATACGAACTAAGGGGGTCATTCACGAAACCCGGAAAGGCTCGATAAGGCATTGCAAATTCAAAACCATGACAAATTATATTGTTGATGCATTGTATTTCCCGTTTCGTTAACAATTTGCAAATAATCTGAGTTTCGTGAATTTACCCCTAATTTATTAACAGATTGTAACGAATTTCTATTTAACAATTTATAAAAATTAAATTAAAGCAACTTAACGATAAACTGGTTTTGAATCAAAGAAACACCATCTGTTGCATTATGTTGTGAAAAAATGAAATTGTAGTAGTGAATTTAATTTTGTCCGATTGACTAGGCTGCACCTGCCATCTATCATTGTCAAATGTCATCCGAGATACGCAAGCTCGAGTTTACGCATAAAATTTGAAATGTGAATTTAACAATTTTTCTTAAAATTTCTCTTAAAAACATCACAAAATCATACTGTTATTGTTATTGTTATTGACTTTTGTGTTTGTTGGTTGGTTAGGTGATGATTGATGACATTTGTCATTTCCATGTAATCTCGATTTCATTCCACCCCAACTTCAAATTTACACAATGTTGCCGATCGAATCATGGGTGTAAAGTATTGGCGGTTCTTTGATTAAAAAAGATACATATGATTGTGTTTTAATCTAGGTACGTAAATGTGTGTCAATAGGGTTATTGTTTTTCGGGTTGTGCCGCGGTCGTCTGGATTGCTGGATAGCTGACGTTTCTATAGCCATGCTGCTATCTTCTTCGGAGCTTCAAAGTAAACATTCAAAGTTCACGGCACAACTCGGAAAACAATAACCCTATTGACAACGGCCGTGAAAACCTGCATTCGATTAAATGTGTGTCAATTTGGACATTTCTGTCTTCAAGAGTTGGAGTTTCAAGAAAAAGAATAGACACATTTTTTAATAAAAATTTTCGGCCTTCGGAGTCAAGATTGATCAAGGTATGAGACATATTTGCGACATATTATTTTACAAGAATAGGTATACCGGGTGCCTCAAAATTCGCGGAACACCTTAGCAGTACGTTATTAAATAGTCATTAAAATATCACGTAAAAATGTTCAAACAATCAATTTTCTTTATTGTAGAAGTTATGGACCTATTTGTTTCACTCTTCGAGATTGAAATTCTGGTCAAAGACCATCACGTCCAAGTTCAACTGTCGAATAGCTTCATTCCAATGTTGAGAAACGTTACAGATAATTAGGAGAGAATCTGTTTTCTTACAAAAGTTTGTCGTTTTGTTTATGTCTAGAGCAATCGTAGGAACACTTCAGGGAATGTGAGTTTCAAGCTCCTCCTCCTACCTTTTACCGATTTGAACAACTTCTTGTGTCATTTTTATAAGTTCTGTAGTTTCAATAGTTCTGTCATTCCCTTTATCAAAATTGAGTAACTGGTCCAAAAACATTGGTGGTTGACCTTGAAGAGACACCGCAAAATGTTTAACGATATCTGCGTAGACACCTTCATTTGGTAAATCGGAAAGATCTTGGAAAATTCTCCACCCCGGGAACTCTTCTTTTGTTGCGTTTGCCAATAATACCACTTTCTTCTTTTCAACTTTCTCGAGTAGTCTGATAGCGTGTTTAACTTCTTCTTTATCATAGTCTTTCGCTTTCACGATCAAGGGAACTTTGTTTAAATGCCACAAAACTTTACTTCTTTCTTCTGGAGATAACTTCTTACTCCACTTATTACGTAATCCATATTTGAGCGATGTCAAGCTAATTTCATCATCACTTGCTGTCTCGTCCCAGATGTTAACGATAACCTCTTCATTCGTATCTCTAACAATCGTCATGTCAAATTTCATAATTGCTTCTCTAAGAAGTTTTGATTTTTCGTTGCACTTACTGTCCGATATCGTTTGTATAAAAGGCGTAAGTATTAACTCAGCCAATTTTGCTACCACGTCATATTTAGTCAGTATAATGTTACCAGACCACCACGTTACCATGAACTGGAAAAAACTTGAGCAGTAAATAAAAGCGTTAATTCCACATTCTTTTCCCAACATGGCGTCGATTAACAACTGTGCTTCTGTCGTGTTAGTCTGATCACCAAAGAAATACAATCGCTTCCAAGAATCATCAAGATCTTCAACTGATCGACTACTATGATGTTGTTCAAACTGAAAAACTTTTGTTACCTCTTTCTCATCGCTGATTTCTTTTCTGTTCATTAGCAGAAATTTCTTAGGATCCAAGTCTCGCAGTTCCTTCACAATAATCTCTTCAATCGTATTGTCTTTATTTTGAAGACGAATTTTTGAACTACTCTCGATACTCGCCGACAAATTCGTGTATAAAATAAAACTGACATTTTCAGTGTTTTCAAATTTTACTTCTGTAAGTTGAAGTCTGCCGCAAGATTTTTTTCAGTAACTCTTTTCATATTCTCACAATGTTTCAGTTGCAACAGAAATATTTCTGAATGTCCACCATCAAAAGTCACTTTTAGCGCCACGTCGTTGAAGTCTCCACAATCGTCACAGTTTGTTTTCATCTCGAACTCTGCCACAATATTACTTGTGCTGAATTTCAAAGCGAACAAAACGCACATCATTTTTTAATAGTCCTTGTCCTCTTCTCCGGTTACATTTCTTTTCTTGTAAGAATCAAATCGGAGCTGACTTGAAGAACACAAGCACTTCCTGGTTGTTGCAAACTGGAAATAAAAAAAAATGTACCTGCAGTACATTTATCTTTAACTTTCCGTAGAGCCTTATACACAGCTTTTTTATCGATTTCGTTGATGAGAAGAGTAGGATTCTGCATTAACATCTCCAATTCAGTCGGTTGAGTAATTACATACGAATTTTGGAAAAAGTCGGCAAAGTCATTTACAATCGATAAAAATTCTGATAATTCTTCACTATTATAGGTAATCGATGCGGGAAAGAAACGTTCATTTTTTAAAAGAATTTTTTTTTAATTAAACCAATCTGCAACCTTCGTTCAAAAAGTTTGTGTAAATATAGTAATAACGTAAATTTGTTAAAGATGTTACTTCAAACAGAAAATTAACAGTTTGACTTATTTTCAACAATGGAATAATTTCTGTGCTGATCTGATCGATTTCATGGTTAAAACAAAATGGGCATGGTACGAATTATTTGAATAGTCGTCCAAGAATCCTAACGATATATTACACTTTCACTTCAATAATGAGAAGATTGTAATTTGACAGTTTTTGTTAAGGAAGCCACAGTTCGGCCCAAGAGGGATAACCTGGTATCTCTACCGTGTTTTTAAAGGCAGAGCCTGTTTATAAAATATTTTGTCACCGTTCAAAACTGCTAAACAAGAACAATATTTTTTTTTAGTAAATCTACATCTAATGCTTATTAATTACGGACTAATCAACGATTATAAATACAAAATTTTAAATTGGATTGTCCGGTTGCATACCCCAGATCAAAGATGGTTTGTTTGTTTATCAGCTGATTTTTTAAGGTTTCTAGACCTTTTAACAATAGGACAAGAGGCAATAAAAAGTTGGGATTCTTGAAAGACCATGAATAAATCGTCATAAAGATATCGCTCTCTATTCAACAAATAGTGTAACTTTTTGAAAAATAAACAAATTTAAAAAAAACTTACAGACTCATAGCCATTTGAGACATATTCCTCTAAAATTCCAAGAATGTTGTCATTTTTGGGAAAACATTTTTTGCAATGTGTTTTGTAATCTCGCATAAGCTTGGTTATTTTCAGTAGTAGATCACTCCGAAGGTGTCCATTTTCGACAGCAAAGTGCAAAGGGTATTTTTGGTTGTTGACGTCGATATTGTCCAGATCTAATCCATTTTCTAGAAATAATTCTACGGCAACACAATTTCCATCGTAAACAGCGTAGTGAAGAAACGTTACATAGTCAGTAGACATCAACTGCCTGTATGCTGTAGCATCGAACATTATCTTCACGATCTGGCGGTATCTAGTCCTTAATAGGGGTTCTGATCCACGACGTGTTACAGCATAATCTAGAGCAGTTTTTTGTTCCTTATCTCGCTTGTTGGCGTCAACACCGCGACTTAAAAACAACAGAATTACCTTTACTTCAGGCAAATAGTTTGGGTCTTTGAAAGCTGCATGTAACGCAGTCTTCCCGGAATTATCGACAGCATTAATATCAGCACCGTGATCAAGTAGCATCTTTATATAAAAGTAATCTTCCCCGTCGAACGATTCGAAAGCTGCATGTAACACAGTCTTCCCGGAATTATCGGCAGCATTAATATCAGCACCGTGATCAAGTAGCATCTTTATATAATCGTAACTTGACCCTCCGAACCTTGTGGAAGCTGCATGTAACACAGTCTTCCCGGAATTATCGGCAGCATTAATATCAGCACCGTGATCAAGTAGCATCTTTATACAATCGTAACTTGACTCTCCGAACCTTTCGAAAGCTGCATGTAACACAGTCTTCCCGGAATTATTGGCAGCATTAATATCAGCACCGTGATCAAGTAGCATCTTTATATAATCGTAACTTGACCCTCCGAACCTTGTGGAAGCTGCATGTAACACAGTCTTCCCGGAATTATCGGCAGCATTAATGTCAGCACCGTGATCAAGTAGCATCTCTATACAATAGTAATTATTCTGGTTGAACGACTCGGAAGCTGCATGTAACACAGTCTTCCCGGAATTATCGGCAGCATTAATATCAGCACCGTGATCAAGTAGCATCTTTATATAATCGTAACTTGACTCTCCGAACCTTTCGAAAGCTGCATGTAACACAGTCTTCCCGGAATTATCGACAGCATTAATGTCAGCACCGTGATCAAGTAGCATCTCTATACAATAGTAATTATTCTGGTTGAACGACTCGGAAGCTGCATGTAACACAGTCTTCCCGGAATTATCGGCAGCATTAATATCAGCACCGTGATCAAGTAGCATCTTTACACAATTGTAGTTATACCTCGAAATGGCATCGTAAAGTGGACTGCGATTCATTGAATCTTTAGCGTTTATGTTAGTACCACATTCTAATAAAATTACCAAGGCATCGTAATGGCCTTTTATGCAACAATATTGTAATGGAGTTATTCCGTACTTATCTCTGACATCCACATCTATCCCTTTATCTATCAAGAGGTTTACTATTGTCGTATTTACTTTAGAATTTTGGAGAGCAATGTGTAGTGCGTTCTGTGCATCCTTATCAATCGCATTAATATTTGCTCCTAAATCCAGTAAGAGTTTAGCGATTACATCGTCATTAGCAGCAAAATGCAAAGGAGTTGTCTTCCTGTTACATTGTTGATTTACATCTAAACCGCATTCTATTAATGTTGTTATCACTTTTTTTCTTTCCTCCATTATTGTGTGGTTATTCCCTTTAATTCCATTTACGGCCAGGTGCAACAATGTAATTTCATTTATTTCAATTTTCACTGATAGAACATTTGATTCTTTTTTAATGACAGAACCTAATAAATTTGGATAACCCATCTGAGACGAATAAATTGCAAGTGTGCCAATGTCATAGCATTCGAATAATCTTTCAAGGTTTATCGAGTCTCCAAATCTCTCTAAAAATTTTTCTACAGCGAACAAATTTTTAAGTCGAATTGCGAATTCAAGACAGGTCCATTGAAAAACGTGGTCGATTTCAAATACATCACACTGTGACAGCATTTTGAATATTTCTCTGTACTGTGTAGAGACTTCTTCGATGTCATTTATAATATAAAATTCCTTTGAAATGTGTCCTTTATTTATCTGCAAAAGAGAATGTTCGACTCCATGAGTACACAACAACTGAAGTGGACTTCGACCACATTCATCTTTGACTTCTCTCTCGTCCAAATGCTTTGAAACTAAATCAGTATCTCTATAGATTACAGCCAAGTGAAGTGCACTATTTTCAGCCATCATAATGTCGAATATGAGCCTCAAATTTTGATTTTTTTTGGAAAATAATTCATCCTGCAGCAGCGAAACCTTGTCCAGATTATTCTTCATCCACGCACAAGCAAAATACTCTGCGTAAGTTTGATGGTTGAAGATGGCTTGATTATCGTCGGTCACTCTACTGACTATTCCAAACGGATCTCCAATTTTTAATTTTTCTAAGAACTTTTGACTCCTTCCGAAATTGATCTTTAACTTGTTGAAAGTCTTGGTGTCCAAACAGGACTTCAGTGCTAGCAACTCGTATTGTTCCAGACGCAGATCAAAGTCACATCCGATCTGGTCCTCGTGTTCGTGCACTCCCAATTTTCGATGTTGGTGCTTCTTCTTTCCTTGGAAAAATATTTTATACATTTTGGTTAATACAAAAATTTCTTGGTCGGGCTCTTTCCATAAATTTTTATTGTTGAGAAAATTTTCTGTAATCATGAACAACTGTAAAGGGACTCCTAACAAGTGTTGACTGTTAACGATATCCACGTTTTTGTATATTTTATTGATAATGTGTTCTACTTCATCTTTTTGGTAACAATTCTGAAGACGCTCTTGGATGTATTCTTTCTGCTGCTCTTCTGTGAGCTCTTCAATTTTTATGGGAAATATGTTTAGCTCATGCGACACTGTTTGCTCCAAATTTTCACGTGAAGTAATCAACACCCGATGACCCAACGAAGAAATGTGCTGAATAAATTGCAAAGCGATCGGAATACAGTCACTATCTATTTCATCCAATCCGTCGAGAAATAAATACATTCTTTTATTTTGTAAAAGCATCGAACGAATGTTAACCGCTAATGGATCTTCCTCTTCTTCAAAAAAATGGTGTAATATTTCAGCGTGCGCAAATTTATTCTTAAAAACTGCTTTGTGATTGATCAAATTTACACGGACACTCCAGTAACTAGACGGACAGATGCTGGTTAAGCGAGACACCAGCGTGCTTTTTCCCATTCCGGGTGCTGAACAAATGACATTCAGAGGATGGTCGAGATATGTGAAAATTTCCTTTTCATCGACACGTGCTCCTTGAGATTTCATCATTTCTAATGAAAAATTCTTTTCCTTACTTAGAACTGAAGTACAACTTTTGTCGTTGAAAACTTGGAGTAAATGCACGTTCTTCTTGGTCTTTTCACAAATTTCATCGAATCGAACGTGAGGCCATTTATTACTCGTCGGCAAGACATCAACTTTGCTTAATTCCTCTTCCTTTTCCGGTTCCACGTATTGGTCAAGCTCCATCACGTGCAAGTTCAACTGTCGAATTGCTTTTTTCCAAGGTTGAGAAACATTACAGATAATTAGGAGAGAACCTGTTTTCTTACAAAACTCTGACATTTTCTTTATGCCTAAACTAATCGTAGAAACTCTTCTGGGAAT
Source organism: Tenebrio molitor (assembly GCF_963966145.1). Taxonomy (NCBI): domain Eukaryota; kingdom Metazoa; phylum Arthropoda; class Insecta; order Coleoptera; family Tenebrionidae; genus Tenebrio; species Tenebrio molitor. Next base: position 17,943,854 of record NC_091053.1, on the reverse strand, counting down.
GTAATTTTCAAACGCATTCTCCTGACTTCGACCGATTTGAACAACTTCTTGTGTCATTTTAATAAGTTCAGTAGTTTCAATAATTCTGGCATTTTCTTGATCAAAATTGAGTAACTGGTGCAAAAAAATTTGTTGTCGACCTTGAAGAGACACCGCAAAATGTTTAACGATAGCTGTGTAGACACCTTCATTTTGTATATCCGAAAGATCTTGGAAAATTCTCCACTCCGGGAACTCTTCTTTGGTTGCGTTTGCCAATAATACTACTTTTTTTTTTTTAATTTTCTCGAGCAGCCTGATGGCGTGTTTAACTTGTTCTTGACGACACTCTTCCGCTTTCACAATCAAGGGAACTTTGTTTAAATGCCACAACACTTTACTACTTTCCTTTGGAGATAAATCCTCAACACGCAATCCATAATATTTCAGCGATGTGAAACTGATTTCCTCATCACTTACTGTTTCGTTCCAAATGTTACCGACAATTTCGTCATTCGTATCTCTAACAAACGTCATGTCAAATTTCATAATTGCTTCTTTAAGAAGTTTTGATTTTTCGTTGCACTTACTGTCCGATATCGTTTGTATAAAAGGTGTAAGCGTTAACTCAGCCAATTTTGCTATCACGTCATATTTAGTCAAGATAAAGTTACCAGACCACCACGTTTCCATGAACTGGATAAAACTTGAAGAGTAAGTAGCATCGTTAATTCCATACTCTTTTTTCAACATTGCCTTGATTAACGACTGTGCTCCTGTCACGTCAGTCTGATGGGCAAAGAAATAAAAACGTTTCAAATAATCATCAAGACTTTCAACTGATCCACTATTCTGATTTAATTCAAACTGAAAAACGTTTGTTCCTTTAAGGCGTTTTTTGTTTCTACATTTTTTCTTAGTATTTTCATTTTTGCTCCATAACAGAAATTTCTCAGCATCCAAGTCTTGCAGTTCCGTCACAACAACCTTATCATCTGTCTTGTCTTCATTTTTAATATCAATTGTTGATTTACTCTCGATACTTGTCGATTTATTTGTGTATAAAATAAAACTGACACTTTCAGTGTTATCAAATTTTGAAATAGATCTCATATATTTCTGTAAGCTGAAGTCGCCATTTTCCGCTGCAAACATTTTGTCAGTAACATTTTTCATATTCTCAGAATGTTTCAGTTGCAAGAGAAATATTTGCGATTGTCTATCCACAAAAGTCACTTTTAGCGCCACGTCGTCGAAGTCTCCACAATCGTCACTGTTGGTTTTCATCTCGAAATCTGCCACAATATCACTTGTGCTGAATTTTAAAGCGAATAGAGCGCACATCAGTTTTTCATAGTCCTTGCCGAGATCTGTGGTTCCAGATCTTTTTTCGTAAGTGTCAAATCGGAGCTGACCTGAAGGATCGAACGACTTCTTCTTGGTTGGAAACTGAAGATTAAATGAAAATTAGACAATTTTGAAATACGAGTCATTTACAAAATTATACTGGTATTTACAAAATCTAATTATCTGAATTCTTATTTGTGATCTATTTGTATTTCTTCAGTTACATAACTTTATACTTTCTGAAATTGTCTTTTGTTAAAATCGAAGTAAACTATTTATGACTTCTCGTTACAACTTTTCAGCTATATAGTAAAATAACTCTTCAGGACATTATCCAATGTGAAAACATCTTCACACTATAGTGAATTCCAAAAACATCTGAACTATCAAAGTTCCGTCAAGTTGTTACACTGATTATTATTATTGACAAAGCTGTTCTAGTACTTTTCATTGTACTTGGTTGACCACCCTGCAGCAATACAAACCCCGCCAAATTTTTATGAAACAGTGTCAGTTACAAATTGTCAACAATTCGAGGAAAATGGAAAAACACAAGAGAACAGTAGTTAAAGCCAGAAAAAAGGAAGCTATTCTAATGAGATTTTCTGGTTTTTCTATTTAATGGTGCATGTCTTTTTTAGATTTAAACAACCCAACAACAGCCAAAATAAATTTTGATCTGACCGAAATTTGACAGAAACATCAAAATCATACATAACCTCACAAAAAATATAACATAGTACTTACACTTTCAATCAAAACTTGTATTTCGACTTTCAGCCGGATATATTGCGAATAATAAATTTTCACAAATTGTTACATTTGACAGCACGGATGTTTTTGGAATTCACTATGTATATACATACAATTAGTTCAAATGGGCCAACTACATTTGCCATTTTTGAAACGGGTTAATTTCATAACTAATTAATTAAAAACTTATGTTTAGGAAATGAAATTAATAGTTAAATCTATACCTAACCAATTTGGAGCTTATAAAAAAATAAAAAATGTCTATTGGGGTACCAGGCCCTTCGGTTTTTTATTTTTTTTTTTATTTTTTTTTTTGTATCATTAAAAAAGGAAATATGTATAAACGAGACGACCCATCATACATTTAAAAACTCGTAGTAGGTAACGAAGAAATAATTTATTCACCCATTTATGGTTTTAACGTTAACGAACGATCAACATCGCGGAACAGTCTTGATGAGAAGTTAGCCACTCGATAAAGCATCATAAGCAATTTCGTTATTTTATTCGTTTTATTTAAAGAAATAACACAATTCAAACGAATTCAAAATACATACAGAGTGTATCAGAAAAAAGTGCATTTATTTTAACCGGTAATACTATCTACTCATCAATTACAACAACTTTTCTAAATAAAGTTTCTTGGAATTTGCAAAATTGAATTGCCATTTGTTCCCCCTTTATTTTGACGTGCCGTTCACGTTCAATCCAATTTTAAAAATCTAAAATTTTTTTAAACGGGAATCATAAAAACTGAATGTTTTTATTCCCTCGTATGGCATTTGATGAATAAAATGATTTCACTTTCGTTTTTTTTTTTTATAATTAAACTGCTGTTCCATAGGCGAGTAAACCCCTTCTAGAAATGAGTGAGAACAGAGAGTCAATTGCTTTATGGATGTAATTATCCTTGGTAAACCCACAGACGGCTAGACCGACACTTGTAACCCCCAATAAAAATATCTCCGAATTTGGCCTGTCCTCTGCTTGCAAAAAATCGAAAAATCCCAATATCTTGACCTGTTGCAACGGGATTGATACCCACCTGTTAGGGCGCAATAAAGCAACTGACTCTATTCTCACTTATTTGTAGAAACTCTTTTAATCAAATCTTTAGAATAATTTTGAAAACCATTCAGAATTTGTTTTCGAAAAAGAAATTTAGAACAGTTGTAATAGATGAGTTCTATTACCAATTAAAATAAATGTACTTTTTTTCTGTTACACCCTGTATATACTACAAACATTTTCAGTTTTGCGAAATTAAATAGCACTAACTAGAGCTGTCCTAACTTTTATTAAATAAAAAATACGTAACATAACACAACTACTGCAAGTAAGGCCCCTTCAGAACACTTTGACATTGTTTTCAAAGGTATGTTTAAAAAAGCAATACTATATGGGCTTGTTCGGCACACACTATTTTTTTATCAAATCTACCCCGTGTTTCAAAGTTCCGTTGTTAAAAGTAAAAATTCGCTTGTTTTTCTATTGGGCCACTTCAGCACACATGTGAATACTATTTCGTTCAAACAAATTCACCTTTTAAAAACACTTAAAATTCGCCTTTTTGTCTTGTTTTTTGTTGGGCCACTTCAGCACAAAAATGAATACGGTTTCGTCCAAACAAATTCGGAAAGGTCCTCACAAACCTGTTTTTTAACGTAGCAGGCATCTTATACAAACTCATGTAGATAACGATTTTAAAAGAAAATTGATGTTATAGCAACAATAAAGGATTAGCATGTAGAACTATGTCAAAAATAGACGAAAAAGATAAAATTTATTTAAATGAATTATGTGAACTGGAAAATTTGGTGTATACCCAAACGGTATACATTCCAGAAAATGGCCAATTTTTAAGGTCATTTAAAAAATATAATATTTCAAGTAAAAGAGCAAAAATAACAAATTTTAAGAATTTATACAATAAAACATTAATTCTTTATGATCTCATTACAAGAATAAAAACATCTCCATGTTTATAAATTCTTTCAATTGATCAATGTTCCTAATCATGTCCATAAATACTGTATGAAAATGTATAGCATAGCTTAGGTGAATCACAGACGATTAATTAGTTTTATTATTTGATCGATAAGACCACATTTAAATCCGAAAACTGTCAAGTCAAATTTATCAGATTTAACTAATGTATTCCAAATATCATCAAATTCATAATACATTTTATCTTTAAAGGAATATAAATTTCAATATCTGAATACTCTGCTTATATTTGGAGGTATTCCAGCAAATAATTCTGAAATAAGGCCATGTTTCTTTGATCTAAACAAACACTCATTAAACTCAATGTACAAGACTCTATCATAAAATATATATGTTTTTTCATAGGTAAATAATTTTTCATTATTAACCAGTGGTGAATAATGGAACAACCGTCACCTAGCAACGAAAGATTGTCGTCTATTTCATTGGTTAACGTAGACGATTTTCATACCAACTGTCAAGAAATGACAACTCGGACACGTCGCATCCGACAAAATAATTTGATTAATAATTATTATCAGAAAGGGTTTTAACGTACCTACTCGTAGTAGTGAAAAAAATAGTATATAAACCACGGTGGAGAAGTCCCTTATAGCCTTCGCGCCTTACAACCCTCGGCGCGCCTCGGGCTCTAATCATGAACTTCTCCACCTTGGTATATAATATACTATTTTCCAAGATAAGTTCTAAATATTGCATCAATTCTTTTTCCTTTTGGTATTCAAAATTTTCAATAGATTATATCCACGTTTAACATTAAAACTTGGAAAATCAATTAAATAATATACATTTTTAACAACTATTAAAACATCACCTGAAGGTCTTTGATAAATATGTGAAATTTCTTGAAAATCATCTGGTAAAAAATACAAATAATCTGTAATTAATTTCGGTTCTTTATCATAAGTCATCTTTTAAATTGACTAACCAAACATATTTGTTATAAAAATGTATCAATTTCTTTATTAAAATCTCATAAATTAAAGTAACGCTTAAGGTATAAGATTATATTATGGCAGCACTAAAATTATCCCAATAATGGAAACCCATATTGGCGTTAAGATGGTTGTCTTCGTTCAGGGCAGGGATTAAAAATTTGTGAAAGAACATGTTTTTGATGTTTAGTGTAAATTTTGTTATTGTAACGAAATTCCCTTTCGTACTTTGTGTCTTGAAAACAGTAAAGATGATTTGTAACAGTATATTTGTAATTTCAGCAACGGGAATAATACCGCAATCTCTTTTTAAAAATTTAAAAATTGGTAGTTGAAATTCAAAAAAGGTATATTATTATACTCATGTCACATCGTGAGGAAGTTCCTTAACATTGACACAGAACATAATACACAACAAAGTCAAAATGCGGAGGCGAGACGCCGGTAATTATGTTGATAAGCACTGCACTATTACTTGATAGTAATATCCGTAATAGTGTATGTATTCCGGCAAAATTGCCGTGCCGCCGGGTGGAGGTGGGATACGAATAAATAAATATAATTTTGTCGGTACGCATTTGTTTTGAGGCCGGCTCTGGAATTCACAACAGAGAATTTCTTGAAGCATGATTTATGGGTGGGCTGACCACCTACTGCAATTGCGACAAAAGGAACGTTTATCTCCGGTCAAATACTTTTAAAGGGCAAGTATATAATCTTATACCTTAAGCGTTACTTTACATACTTTGGAACTGTTCCAATACCGTAACAGTTCCAGCGAATAACTGTTACCAAAATATGACTGTTATAGTCCGAGAGCTAGGGGTGTATTTCAACCATGGTGTATGAGTTTGGCTGATTTTTATGCTCATAGACATAACAGAACTCACATAATGCATGGCTGAATGTAGCGTCAGCTGCTCCAGTAGCGGAGGGGGTGGCAGAGGGATGGTGCCAAACCTATCAAAAATATCTATTTTCAAACTATTTCATACCGCATGAAATTTTTTTACATGATTCCAACTATGAATTTATATTCGTACTTATGTACGAAAATAATGGTCAGCTGTAAGTATAAGGGTGGTAAGACCGTCAGTCAACACGATAAACGAATTACTGCGCTTAAATATCCAAGCGGCATACGATATTCAACTGACTGTCTTTACGCCAAAATTCATCTGACTGATTATTATCGTTTTTACATTTTTTATTATTTATACTATCGCATACCTACTTCAATATCACATGTTCTTTTTACAATTTAACAAAGGTTCAGTGTCAGTACTCTGAACATACAGTTTCTTTATTTTATTTGTATAGGTATTGTGTATTTTTATCGGTAGGAATGGCAGGAGGAATTTAATTTTTAGTGATGTATAAAGCTTTGGATTGTTAAAAAAATTTTAATTATATTTTGTAAATGTACCTACATATTGAATACAGTGTTTCCCCGGATAGATGAAACGGCTCTTGTAAAAGATAAAAAATTTTCGACTTAAATTTTCATTTTCTGGGGTTCAGCCCTGGTTGGTTAGAGACTTCCTACCTAATTTCTAACAATTTTAGTTTTGAAAAATCAAGTAGGTATACGAAATTTTGAAAAAACTATTTTTCTGTAGAGTAGTGTGGTGTTAATGTGGTAAATACAACAAAAAGTTATTGAGAAAAGTTGTTTAGAATCAACATCTAGGCCTCTATACACAATTTCAAAATCATCGGCCAACTATAAGTTTTTATTTTTTTTCCAAGATAGTTGTTTTTTAGTAGTACAGACACGTCAAATAGTATATTATAATATAAGTAGTAAAATGAATGTTTTTTCACTAGTCATGTGAAAAAAACGCTCATTATTTTACGTATATTATACGCTACTTTTTGCAATTTTGAATTAAAATAGCACAAATCTTGACAAATTTTATTATACAGGTGTCCTAGAGTTGCGAAAAAGCTCCATAACTTGTTTGTTATTAAAGATATCAACTTTTTCTTTTTTCTAGATGATAGCTACGCTTCTATGGCATATTCGGAAAATATTGCGGTATATATACAGGCTGTTCCAATATTATAAAAACACTAAAGTTATGTTTTTTTAAATGGAACCTACTCAGTTTGATTTCATTTTTGGATTATATGCTAAATTGTGAATCAAATCTACACAAGTCGTTTTTACTTATCTGCCATTGTTTACTTATCTGCCATCGTTTTTTTTACCAATACAGCGCTTATAAATCACTAAAAATTAAATTCCTCCTGCCATTACTACCTATATTAATATACAACATACAAATAAAATAAAGAAATGATGACATTACTGTGCGTTTGAAGTACTGAACCTTTGTTAAATTGTTAAAAGAATAAAAAACCATGTGATATTAAAAGATGCGATAGTATAAATAATAGAAAATATAAAAAAGATAATCAGCGAGATGAATTTTGGGGTAGAGACCGTCAGTTGAACCATAAAGAATATCGTACGCCGCTTGGATATTTGAGCGCAGTAGTCCGTTTATCCATCCTTATACTTACAGCTGACCATTTTTTTCGTTCTTACGTAAAAAAATTTCATGCGGTCTAAAATAATTTTAATAATAAATTTTTATGTCAGACTTAGATGCGTAGCTGACGCAGAATCCCCTCACTACAATGTAGCTGACTATTATTTTTCTATGTTATTTTGCATTAATAATACAAGAAAAAAATTTCAGCTTGTCTGAAATGACTTAAAAAAAGTTTTTTTTAAGTTTTGGCACCCTCCCTCCGTCACCCCCACCGCGGATGCGTCAACTGACGGCCACTTTTGTAGATAGGCCAGTCTTATCTATCAAAACCGATAATAATTAAACGGTATGAAATTCCTAGTCAAAATGGACCCCTGGCTCTCGGAGTATTATCGGTTATTTGATTCGATTCCAAACTTTTAACTTTCAATAACAGTACAACTAGGTGCTCTAGTTCCGGAATATTAATAGTTACTGACTGTTATTCTGTTGTTACTGTTACAGCTACTGATAATACCAAGCGATCATTTAAAAAATAAATCGAGTTTGCTTTGGAGCCTATGCTATAGCATGGGTTGCCATAGGTAACACGCTTTCAATTTTAATAAGAATCTGGAGTCTGGTACGTCTACGTAGTTGGAACGCATTACGTTAGCGCAATGTTAATTATACTAAAGCAGGTGCCTGCTTCGAAACTTGAACCACCGAAAGATTGTCGCTTAATAGGTATCTATCTACAGGCTGTTTGATAAAAAACGCCTCAACCATAACTTTTTTATTTATTACCCGATTTCAATGAACAAAGAAACCAAAGATATGGTTATTAATGCGCTACAAAACAGCCATAAAATATATTTTTTTGGTGTTATCTTAAATAGCTAACGATAGTTAACTTTTTTTTTTTAAATGGGCACATGTAGTTTTTTTAGGCTCAGTCTGGTAAGGTTTTTTTTCTGAATCTAATGATGTATTGAAAGTTATCATTTGGTCCATAGTTAACTGAAAAAAAAATTATTTTTTTTTTGGTGGTTCACCTTATGAAATTTTTAAAAGTCCCGTGAAAAACAATCGGAATGCAAAGTGCGGTAAATGTCATCCAAACGTCAGCTTAGAAATTTTCATCTGCTTTTTTAAACTTTTTTTATTTAAGTATAAAATAACAACATTGCCAGTCATGCAGGATAGCAATCATTTGACTATTATTTTATATTCGAGTGTAATAAAAATCGTAATTAGTCAAAAACAAAAATTGAATAGAAAAATAATAATAACAATAATAAAATTTTATTTTTACTTTAATTATTTTATGTTTATGTTATGTTTTCCAAGAAAATAATAATAAAACACCTCAAGATTGCACCTGAAAATTTTCTGACACTTGACATTTGTTGCTATTTGTATTCCAATTGTTTTTCACGGCTTACTTGAAAATTTTATAACAAGCTGAACCACAATTAAAAATTGTTTTATTTTTTTTTTTCACTTAGCTATGGACCACAACACATCATTAGATTCAGAAAAAAAAACTCTACCAAACTGAACCTAAAAAACTACATGTGTCCACTTAAAAAAAAAAGTTGACTATCGTTAGTTATTGAAAATAACGCCCAAAAAAATATATTTTATGGCTGTTTTGTAGCGCATGAAAAACCATATAATTGGTTTTTTTGTTCATTGAAATCGGGTAATAAATAAAAAAGTTATGGGTTGAGGCGTTTTTTATCAAACAGCCTGTATGCAGTCGCAAGGATTTCAAATGAAATACAATAAACACCAAATACAAATTCTTCAATTATTTTATTTGTTAATTTTGAATTGTTTTAAAACAAATAAGAATTCGTATTTAAAAATAAGAATTTTTCTACGTGTTTCGGACTTATGCGACTCCGTCTGTCGCTGACAACTAGGCCTGCCTTTGAAAATATCCTTTCGGATGGAACGGATGTCGCAATCATGCAAAAAAATTTAATAACAATTTTTGATATTGTTGGATATAAGTAACTGTTATTCTTCCACCACAACAATGGATTCTGAAGCCTAGGAAGAAGTGGTTCTTCTAAATAATGCTGCACCTCTATTATGGCAACTGACGAATCAGAGCCTTTTATTAAAAAGAAATAATAATAAAAGATAAAATAACCTACGTATTACAAGTTTTAAAAACTTACGTTTGAATTCCAAACTGGCAGTTAAAGCATCAAAATTTGCAAAAACAGAAAATGTCTTAGGTTTAATAGGTCTAATAGCTGCAGTTACCAATTCAATTAAATGTTTTTTGCTGATTATGCAGCTTGAGCGTCTTCAAATCCAAATAAATGTTTTATATCTGGGATCAAGAAGAGTACACAAAGAAATGGTTTTACTATATTCGACGTTAGCAAATCTTTCTATAACACCTTTATATAATTTGTCCAAAGCTTTTGCCAAACTCTGATTTAAATTTTGCCACTTTAGTTTTTCACAAATGTTCTTAAGTCCGTTGGTGAAAATAATTATTTCACTGGCATTGACAGATTTTTCACTGCTGAGCCTTATAGTAACCTCTTCAAATGGTCTTAACATTTTGATTACATTTTCACAAATTTGCCATTAACTTTCGCTCAAAACAGGCAACTTTTTATTAATTAAGGCCAAAGTAATTTTAATAGAATCTTTCAATTCTACAAATCTTTCTAACATATAAAATGTTGAATTCCAACGCGTCTGAACGTCTTGAATTAATTTTTTCGGCACTGAAAGACCTTAATTTTGTTGGTAGGCTATTAATTTTTCATTAGCTGTTGTACTACGTTTAAGTGCGCTACAATTGTTTTAATTTTATTGACAAGTTCTTGTACCTCCTCTAAGCTATCCTGGACAATTAAATTTAATGTATGTGCGTAGCAACCAAAATGTTTCCATTGAAGATGACTATTTATTGCTTTTTTAATATTGCAAGCGTTGTCTGTAACTGCAATTAATACCTTGTTTGATAATTTAAATTTTGCGATCATGTTTTTGATATTTTCACTTGTATGTGAACCAGTAATTAAAGAAGATCCAATTAAAACACTATTTAGAGAACAATCTTCCGTTTCTGCTAAATAGCTATCTACATTCCTTAATGTCCAGCAATCTGTTGTGATTCATACACTTTTGACACTGTCCATTTTTTCTTGAACTGTATTCAAGCAACGTTCGTATAATGCCGGTATCATGTTTTTGGAAATTGCTTTTCTTCCGGGTAATTGATAAGATGGATTTAGGGCTTTCACAAATTCTACAAATTCCTTGTCTTCAACAATTGAAAATGATTGATAGTCAGTTATGAAAAGCTTTAATTGATTATCTACTTTCTTTGCTTGACCTTCCGAAACTTTTTTGGGCACATAAAATGATGATATACGATGTACTTGTTTAGACTTTGAAGGATTGCTGCAAGGTTGTACAATAATGTTAGTGTTAATGGTTTCGGTACTGGTTTGGGGTTGCACATTATTGCTGTTGCTGGGTTGTGAATCTGAGATGACCTCACCAGTATTTGAAATTGATGTTGAGGTCACTGGACTTGAATTTGCACATCTTTCATCAAGTTTCAAATTTATTGTTGGGTGCCTTTTATCCAAATGTTTTTTTAAATTTGAAATCGACGACCTATAAGACAATTTCTGACTGCACATATCACACTTTGCCTTTTTTTCATTTCCACTTAATTCAATGAAATACGCCCACAACGGGCTAGTTTTACGCCTGTTGGCAGAATTCATATTGAGGAAAAAATAAAAATTTGCTTAAGTACTTGGGTACGTACACACAACACACTTTCCATCTAGAAGACAGAAAATGACTGAAATTCAGTAAAGATAAATTACTGAATAAAGAAAACAAAACAAGCTGCATCAATGATGATCAACGAATTCTTATTTTCTGCTGAGAACACGGAACAGGTCTTTTCACTTTTGTAGACACCGACGCGCCGCCGATAATACAAATTTTTTATTCCTTAAATAAATTCAGATTCATAAATTACAATTGACTTTCTGCACTGAAATTTAACGTCAAGTTTTTCAATGGTTGATTAACACTAAGTTATAGTTGGTGCCTATGGATACAGTTGTTGCAACAATCACTTCTATAGGAACAAACTCCAAATTCAAGTAAGCATTGATGAAAAAATCAGACTTATTCTACAATTATCGAACAAAATGTTTGTCATCTAGTTAGCTTTGGAATTTTTTTACATGTAAATTTTCCTGAACCGCACTACCCTTTTTCAAGTAGCCATGTAGTTCTGTCAATAAATGTGATCAATGAAATTGACCATTATCACAATTTATTGTAATTATCACATTTGGAATTTTGATGTAGGTATATTTTGAGATTGGGTTACTGCCTTCTTTTTTTTTAGCAGAACGGGACATCGTATTTTTACAAGGGTAATGCAGTACTCTTATTCAGTAGTAGGTACTATTACGATCATTAAATTTTGGGGCCGCATGAAACTCCGCACAGGTCCCTAACCAGCGGGCTGTCATAAAATTATGGTTGATAATCTCAAAACGCACCGGTCGGGAAGGGCAGTATCAAATTGCAGCGGCGGTCAAGTCTTAATCTTTTAGGGGAAGCAGGTACTGATTTCCAAATAAGTAAATAGCAGCGCTTGTCATTTTACCCCCCAGGGAGTGGGCAGGTAGACGATTATAAATAATAACTATCTCTTACCTCGGACTTTTAAGGAGGTAACTAATTAATCATCTGCAAAGTCTGCAATTTTCGGAAAAGAGAATAGTAATGGGAAACAAAATTTTCTTCGAAATCTTTGAAGGTGAATTATATTTATTTATTCCATCCTAAACGATAAAATGGTATTTTATCTACTGTTTTCTTCATGGTAAAATGAAGTTTTATCGTCTAGAAAAATAAAATAATTACATTTTCACAAGTTTCTTTACTCTTTTTTAATCAAAATTACAAACGTCTGCATTGAAATAACCGGAAATAACATTGTTAATAAAAATTAAATGTGCACTTTTTAAACACTTTTCCACCACATTTGACAGTATTCTCGTTAGCGACATCTTTGCTTTTGATGAAGTTAACGACATCCTCACTTTTGATGAGGTTAGCGCCACTGCAACCAGGTAATTCGTTTGAAAATCCTTGACAATTCTTTGTGCTGCTTGTTCCCATCAAAATTCTGTTACAAATTTCCTTCTTATTTTCAACTGATTCATCAATGTAGCCTTCTACAACCGAATTCGATTTCCAGCCACCATGTCTCTTCATCATAAGCGTGTTAGCTCCAGTGTTCGCCAAAAGAGTAGCACTTGATCTCCTAAAGCAATGACCAGTGTAAGATTCAGGTAATGGCAGCTTTAAAAATTCCGCTATCATTCGGGGCATCTTGTAAAATGTGTTAATTCCCACCACTTGCTTTGTACATTTTTCATTGCGATAACCCAAAAAGAAACTCTTGGTTGGTGTATTTGCAGGTCTTAAATCACTATATTTTTTGTATAAAGCCAACTTGCTAACTCCTATTTTCGTATTATCCACAATAGTAAACATACGCTTCTTATTCGTTTTTGTTTCGGGAACTTGTATTATCAGAATATTATCTCGATCTTCGATATCGTCAATTTTCATTTTGTGTAATTCATCCATTCTGCATCCTCCGCCGATTCCCATGACCAAGGCAACCTTTAGATAATTTACTTAATATTGAGTGAAACTACCATAATAAAAACACTTACCTTTATCAACAAGTAAATCTTATCAGGTGCATCCTCCAAAAATTTGTTAAAATGTTCCCTCTCTAACACATTTGATTTAATCGGTGTGTAGGTTGAGTATTCTCGCTTAAGGAAAGTCTTCAGACTCAAAAATCTAAAAAAATAAACGTTTTAATTATAATATTCAAAATAATCATTCTTCTTACTTTGATATGTCTACTTGTTCCTTGATCAGTAAGGTACTCTTCAACTTTGAATAACAACTCCACAATGTTGAAGCCTTATACTTTTTTACCTTTTCTGCGAAGTACGATAGCAGGACTTCTTCTGATACACCTTTTATGTTTCTGCTTTTCCTCCAGGCACAGAAAATATTGTATTCTTTTTCATACAACGATACAGATTTTCGCGGCAATAAATTTTCAATAACAGATCTGGCTTCTTTAATAATATCTTCAGGAACATACAATTCATCTTCATTAAGGAAAGATTGGGCCATTATTTCCTCAAAAATGAAACACTTTCACGACGCTTTCACGAAACTGCTTTTAACTTTGTTGATAAACAAATTATCTCGGTAACCGACTCCCATGCCAACAGCCCCCGCTTTGAGTTTCTAATGTTTAACATCCATTGTTGTTTTTCTGTTTTTGACGTTTTTTTGATTGTTGAATTTTTTTGACGTTTATAATTGTCATAATCAAAATAATTCAGTAATTCAATCGAAGTAATGGAGGATGGAATAAAATTTTGTATTGTACACGACGATAAAATTCACCATTATCTTCTCGAGCGTATTAGCCTCTCGGCTTACGCCTCGAGGCTTAAACCGCTCTCGAAGATAAAATAAAATTTTATCGTCTTGTATAATAAATAACTATTATACGTAAATTGAAATACAGAAATATCGTTGGTGCACAAGAAAAGTGACACATCTCAAAAACACTCATTTTTCAGTAGACCGATTTTAATAGTATATTGGGATATAAGGTTAGGTAGTGCATTATAACAGAATCGAGAAAGAGTTTGAAAAATTGAGACGAAAGAGGCACATAATGTACATTTTTATATCCGTGAAAAGTAAATAATTGTTTAAAAAAAATTGTACAGTGTGAAAACATACCGTCCACGTAAATTTTTGACGATGTTGACAAAAATTTCAAATTTTTGTGGCAAGAAAAAATTATAATGTTTTTCTTTTGTCATTCACTTGAAGAAAATCCTGATTTCGATTAGTTTCAATTTGAGTCGGTTCAAGAGCATCACGTACACCTTTGATCTGCGTAATGAACTGAGAAGTGCAGTGCTACCTGAAAATTTCTAAATGATAAGCCGACAGCTTATTAAGATTATAAGCGCTGCAGTTTACATCAGGTTAGGTCAGGTCAGTGGCGGCTCGTGGGTTTTATTGTTGAGGAGGCAAACTTGAACAAACATAGTAATAATAAATACACCATAATAATATTTTTTTTAAATATACTATACCGGGTGCCCCAAAATGCTTACCAGTACATACGTTGTTAAGTAAAAATATCAGGTAAAAATATTCAATCTTCTTTTTTGTAGAAGATGTGAACCTACTGTCGCGAGCAATAAATTTTGGTCGTAAATGTTATTTCAAAATTTGGTTAGATTATCACAAATTTAAAAAAATTCCCTGCCTAATTATGCCCATGTCAAAAAAATGAGAACAAAATGACAATTAATGTCATACAACATGATAGGTTATGACATTTACGACTGTTTTACAATTAAGCATTTTCAATTGCGTCAAAGAATGACCTTGGTGACGAAAATTTATTGCTCGCGACTGTACATAATATTTGTTGTATTTTGATTTTTGGTGTCGTTCGATACAAAGGGCAATATTTTTAAGATCATTAAATCTTAAACGCGACTAAACCACGTAACCACGTAGTGTTAAATTACCTTTTCTGCTTTCCACTTACGTATATAAGGCCGGTTAAATTTGGTTGTGGCTGATCTTGACTTTTTACAATTTGTCGTAAGACAATGAATTAAATGGATGATTAACAATTAATCAATAACATCTTCGCAATTTCTTTAATTTCCATATCTTTCTTCATTTTATTAAACAAGATAAAAATAAATAAAACACGGACTTTTGACCAGGGACCAATAACACCACTCCAAATCCAAAATAAAAACAAACGAGCACCTACAATCTACACTTGCAAACGACCACCGGTGCGTGGTCAAGAGTCAAGACTCGTTAGAGCTCGGCTACAGTTCGAGACCCAACAGCGTTCGTTCCCGCGATGGTTATATGTACATGAATCGTGACGTCTGTAAACAAGGCAAGCCTCCAGCCGAAGTCATTTCTCGGGCACAAAACGATTTATTCCGAGAGCGTCGATGCTAGTTAGGCGCATTTCCATGCATTTTCGTCCGCTTAGCGGCGAACAGTGCTGCGCTAAATTAAACTCTGCCTCCGGCCGACAAAAGCAACAAATGCTAACCGCTAAAATCTTCTTGTAACACATTTTTAAGAGAATAATTATCATTTATAAGCAAATATCTTCATAAATAATATGATTTAATATAATATTTAATTAAGTATTATGTATATTTTTTATTTTCTTTTTATTTAATTTTATTTGGGGAGGCACTGCCTCCGTTGCCTCCTCGGAGGAGCCGCCACTGGGTCAGGTCACAGCACCCTTAAGACCCAAACTAACCGCGCGCTGCAATTTAGTACTTAGGATTTTAAAACCTTTGATCCTCGCTGCAATTTGACATCGCCGGTCACGAACAGGCGGCACAGGTAATCTGGACGGACGGCGCGGCGCCTGGTAGGTAGGTAATCCTTAGAAGGGTTTTTGGAAAACTGATAAACATTAAACGTTTTGGAACAATTTTAAACTTCTTCCTTAGTTTTAAGTGAGCCGTTTGTTTTAAAAGATGTATCCCATACGTGAAACCACTAGTCAACGAGGTAAAACTCAAATTGTGTGTGAAAATTATATGTTTAGTTTCCATCATGTGCTTGGTTCAAGTGAATCGCGCTGGAGGTGTATAAATAAAACCTGCAAAGCGTTTATAGTTACTGTTGGTGAAGGAAATGATATTACCTGTCCTTCGTGCGGAGTTTAGTGCACCCAAAATGGGCAAATTTTTGGAACCTGAGGAGATTCATGCACCTCTAATCCCTTTACCTGCATCCGTGCGGAGTTTCGAATCGCCGAAATTTTGGACGTTATTTTTCTATCACATCAAAAAAGTACATACTTCTAACTCATGCTTTATTGAAATTGTCACATGAATGATTTGTCTACAATTTGTCAATATGCCACCCGTTTAAAATGTTGTTTTAAATTTTTATTTATTTTTTATAATTTTTTATTAATTAAAACCTCGTTCCATTTCATTTGTCTAATTTTTAAAACTTATTGAATGTTTTGTCGGCAAATCAAAATTAATTTATTAATACATAAGGGTCGTTTTAGAATACATGACAGCACGATGACACTAGTGTTTAAAATTAATTGATCGCCACCGTACATAGTACTTAAACTTATACTCGTTTTACTCGTTAGCATCGAGTTATCAGTATCAAGTTCAAGAACAACTAAATAAAATACCAGGTCGCATATGTAACTTTTTAATAAACTAGTATTTCATAACAGTTATTTGGAACTGTTACTATAGGGCATTCATTTTAAACGTTGGGTAAAGTTGTAAACTCATAACATCATAAATTACGAAAGCGGCAAATTTTCATTGTATCGGTACAGTAAAGTAGGAATCCCTCTGTTCATATAAAACTGGTACCACGTCGTATTTTCACCATCTTATCGACGAGCAAAAGAAAGAGACGTTAAAATATCCACAAGTAAAAAAAAATTAAAACACATTTTGTGATCAGTGACCAAAAAAATGTAAAGAGATTGTTGATTTTAAATAATGTATTTGACAAATAAGATTACTTAATAAAGAAATAAGAGCAATTAGTAAAGTATCCATTACATGTATCTTTTAAAGTAAGTAAAAAATAAATAATAAAATACGTAAAGAAATAAAAAATTAATCGTCATCTGAATCAAATTCACTAGATGATTCACCAGTATTGGCAACAAATGTTAATGGTTTCACTTGTCTTCTAAAAGTTGATCTCGATCCCACCATTCTCTAATTTTGGACCCGAATATGTTGAACACAGTTTTAGATTCACTGAGTTTCGGACAAGTCTCAAGCAGGCAAGTTTTATTACAAAACCCAACATTTAAAATGAATGCACTATAGCACGGAACAATAACAGTTGGATCTGTTACGAGGAAAATCACTCTTTAGCCCATCTCTACACCTAGCGGCAAGACTGTGGGACTTTTAAAAAAGAAAGTGATACTTTTGTACCAAAAAGGAAAAGTGATACTTTTGTGCAATGAAAAACCAAAGTTTGTTGAAAATATTTAAAAAATTGGAATAATTGATTTTGTTCTTATTACAGTTTTATTTCCCCTTTTCAACAACAAACTTCGTTAATTTGCCCTTTTGTTTAGGCTACAATTTTTATTGACGGTGATGGCTTGTGACATTACAACATTTCGGAAAACTACTTTGAACAATTTTTATACATGATGATTTCATTTACAGTTTTTGCCGTAATTAAACTTCGAGCATTTGAATTTGGATTTACATTAATTTGGTTCTAAATTTATTGTTAATTTAATTCTTGATCTAATGACGATTTGTAGAAATTCCACTAATTGCTAATGAACAAAATTTTCGTAATTCGAAACAAATTTACATGACCGATTTGTTTGGACGAAATCATATTCATTTTTGTGCTGAACTGGCCCAACAAAAAACAGCAAAAAGGTGAATTTTAAGTGTTTTTAAAGGGTGAATTTGTTTGAACGAAATCGTATTCACAAGTGTGCTGAAGTGGCCCAATTGAAAAACAAAGCAAAAAAACGAGTTTTAACTTTTAACAAAAGAACTTTGAAAAACGGGGTAATTTGATAAAAAAAAATGGTGCGTGCTGAACAAGCCCATATAGTTTTGCTTTTTTAAACATACCTTTGAAAACAAAGTCAAAATGCTTAAAAAACAAAGTGTTCTGAAGGGGCCTTACTTGCTCACAATTTTTTGTTTTCCGAGGAAAAGCAGCAACCAGGATTGTACTAAAAAAATGAAACATTACATTGGTGTCGTCGTGACCAGGATTGCACCACAACTGTTAAAGCGTACCAATTAAAACGACAGGACACCATGTTTGGTCACAATTTTTTGAATGCACTTTACTTTTCAAAATTAATTTTTCATGCCGCCGGCCGTTATCGACGGTTTTGCATGATTCAAAATCCGCCGGGAACGTAAAATTCCCAACCTAGTACTTACAAAAGTGACCTTGACTAAAAATTCGCTAGAGAATGGGCAGGCAGCATTGAATATAGCCAACGGACTCCGTTACGGCTGAGGGACGCGAGGGTCGCGGGTTCGATTCCGCTTGTGAGACAAATTTTTTACTTTTTAAAAATTATTTAAAAATTATTTAAATTTGTCGGCATGAAAAATTTTGTGGATTACACGTCCAGAAAATGTTTTGCGAGTGCTTGTGTTGCTTCGCCTCGGCTACGCAATATCACTCACACTCGCAAAATATCATTTTCTGGACTTGTGATCCAAATAACTATTTGTTAGAAGGTAATGTTAAATTAAACATTTTTCTTGCCTCATTTGCCACTCCTTACATATCAACATATACAGGGTGATGAAAAAAAGTGCCCGTGCTAACCTGCACGTTATAAAGTATTTTTAACTAAACACGAATTCGAAATCCAAAATTAAATTTGTCCACTCTTCGCCAAGATATAAGATTTCCTTTTTAGACAATAGAAATCTATATGATTAACCGTTTACTAATAATTTTATTGTTGAAGTCTAGATTTTGGTCGAGTTGATAATGTTCTTAAGTAAAAAATGCAAAAAGTCTATCGGAACCAACGTTATTAAAGATGTTAGAGTACCATTTCTTGGGTCCAAAGAAAATTCGTCAATGTTACAACATTGCAAAGCTCCTAAGATACAGAAACATGTAATTTTTGAAAACGATAGCAACAATAATTCAATTTTTAATATTAATGGTTTTGTCAAATTTAACCTGTCAATTTTCCAAAAAGTCTGAAAAATGGCATACAATTTTAACGAATATGTAGACATGTTACTCTGTTTGGGTGCATCAAATGATAACGCATCTGAAGCAGCAAGAGACTATGCAAGACTGTACCCTCAACGACGTCATCCAGATGCTAAGGTAATAAGAAGATTGATGCAGCGATTAAGAGAAAACGGCCAAATAATGCCTCTTTATGTAAATCGTGGAAGGCCTCGTGAAGTTCGAACACCAGCTTTGGAGGAAGCTATTTTGGAAGCAATTGAAAATGCGCCAGGACGAAGTATACGAGGATTGGCGCGAGAGTTTCACGTAGACTATCGCACGGTACAAGGTATCCTTGCTGACGAACATTATCATCCTTATCACTATGTTAAAGTGCAAGCTCTTCGTCCAGGTGATTATCCCCTCAGAGTAGAATTTTGTGAATGGCTACTTGGACGTCACAGAATCGAGCCTAGGTTTATTCAAAACATTTTATGGACAGATGAATCATATTTTTCTCAAGACGGCATTTTTAATCAACATAATAATCATATCTGGGCAACTGAAAATCCTTTCGCTGTGCATCCTCGTCCACATCAGCACCGCTTCGTAATTAATTTGTGGGCTGGGGTCATTGATAATAACCTCGTAGGACCTTTTACGCTACCTGCCAGAGTGAATGCAGAAAATTTTCTACAATTTTTACAAAATGACTTTCAAGTTTTGCTTGAAGATTTGCCCCTTGTAATTTTGAGGCAAATGTGGCTACAAATGGATGGTGCCCCTCCACATTTTGGTAGGATAGTACGGGATTGGTGTAACGAGACTTATCCAAATAGATGGATTGGTAGAGGTGGCGCGATTGCTTGGCCCCCCCGGTCACCTGACCTTAATCCTTGTGATTTCTTCCTCTGGGGTCACCTCCAAAATTTTGTATATGCTACGCCGATTGCTAACTTAGAGGAATTAACAGAAAGAATCAACGCAGCAGTTAATACCATAAATGTTCCTATGCTTCAAAGGGTTCAAGAGAACATTGTTCCAAGAGCAGCATTGTGCATTGAAGTTGGTGGGAGAAATTTCGAACAGCTATTATAAGATTTAATTGAAACATTTAACTTTTTGTTCAATTTATTGTAAATTAAAATTTTGTTTCATATCCACATGACAGCTTTATTTTTATGCAGGTGACAGAATCTGTGATCAGCATTGGTTTCTTAGATACGGCGAAAGTCGTGAATATAATATTTTTTAGAAAAAAAAGTGCAATATTGCCAATTTGTACTGTTAGGAAAACTGTTTAATTTTTAAAAGTATGTTTTTAGACCATTTTTGTGTTGATTTTCACAATACTTCGACAGAAAAGGACATTTAAGTTTCAGTCCTGGGCACTTTTTTTTCATCACCCTGTATAATAGTTATTTGGATCACCAGTCCAGAAAACGATATTTTGCGAGTGTGAGTGGTATTGCGTAGACAAGGCGCCTAGCCGCGGCGGCACACGAGCACTCGCAAAACATTTTCTGGACGTGTAATCCACAAAATTTTTCATGCCGACAAATTTAAATCATTTTTAAAAAGTAAAAAATTTGTTTCACAGTCAGAACCGAACCCGCGACCCTCGCGTCTCTGAGCCGAAACGGACTCCCTTAGGCTATTTTGTATAGTCTATTTTTTTTTTAATTAGCTGTCAGTGTCAAAACTTTGTAAAAGACCAGACTGTGTTACCCTAAAACCTGTACTTTCCGACCAATTGTATAACAAATTGAGGTTATGTCTGTCAGTCTGTCTAACATAATTGAAATGTCGAACCTAGTCAGTCAGTGTTAAAGGTTTCAATGAAATGTAGGTTTATGTAGGTACATACTGTGGTGACCCAGTTTAAAATTTAAAATTTTTAATTCCCGGTACCGCCACGAGAGCGCGCCAAATGGGAAGGTACTAGCGGCTAGACTAGGGATGGGGTTGGTAATCTTGGCGAGTTGGCGATGCTGTTGAAAAGCGGAAATATAGCGGGGATGAAACGGGCTCGCGCGGGCGGTTGAAGGGGGTAGGTCACTTTTGTTTAGTTTTTCGAAACAAACACACCTTGCGAAGAGCGATCCAAGTTTCTCAAATTTGTAAGTTAAATCTGAACCGATTACACTACCGTTCCGAGTTGATATTTTGTGTCCCCGTGAAGAATCCTGCGTTCTTTTTATCCACACGGGTAATAATTTATTCCACGTTCGTTGGTTTTTTTTTTGTTTTTGTTTTGGGACCAGGACCACGTGGTAAGGGTATGTTGTAGATTTCATTTTGTTGCATGCTGTTTTTTTATGAAGCGCCCATTTGTTAATTTTAAGCGTTATCTTTCCCCCGGGAGGTTCATTTTTTTAACAATCTGGTAATTTCGAAAATTAGAAGCCGTCGTCCGAACCGCGTGCGTCCATTTTGTTTTTTCCACTAACATTTTCTAACGGCTCTCGACCCGCCATTTTCTTTTTGTTTAACATTACCAGCGATTATTGTATTCGTGATTTATGTTGTTTACTGAGATTTGTGCCATTTAAAGTGGTTTTTATTTTATCATTATTTAACTTTGCGCTTAGTCCTCTTTTATTTGATCATTGTTCAATGTTGCGCTTTGTTTTGCTTATTTTATCATTGTTTAATGTTGCGCTTTGTTTTGCCGGATTTTCTCAGCGTTTAATGTTACGCTTTGTTCGATTGAATTAATCTCGTTTGTTGTTTTTTTTTGTGTTGTCGCTAGATTTCGGAAAAGTTAAAGTTAGAATGTTGTAAGTACGATCACATGGGGGCTAGGTGACATTCAGGAGGTCGGGGGATTGTTTAGTCAAATTTCCGTGGGGGCGACGGTTCTGTAGGACCGTATAACGGAGGTGGTACAAGTTCTGCTGTATGCGACTCTGAGAAGCTGACGTGAAGTCCCCGTCGCAGTTATAGGGATCTCGGGAGTTTGTCGGTAAACGGTTGGTTGGGGAAGGTGGAACAAGTTCTGCTCTATGCGACTCTGAGAAGCTCATCGTACAACCCCGAACGCTTATATCACTCGAAATTGGTCGGTACACAGTAGTCCGACACGCGATACCTCGAGTACCTATAAATGTCGCTGCTTTCAAGACGATTCAGATTTTTCTGAGTCCCCTCGCGGCCGAAAGTTTGTTACCTCCAGCTCTAAGCTTCCGTTGGCGTACCTTGACCGCGTAGTTTCAAATAACCATTGTTTTTGTCATTAATCTAATTGTGAAATATGAGTAATACCTGGGATACGGTTTTTGAAGAGGGTTTTTCATCCGTCCCTGTCTGTAATAACTGCCTTATAATTTGTTTACCTGTTTTGCAAGCTTTAACTGTCATTTTGCCTGTCATGTGCCCGTTTTGCTGTTATTTTAAATATTCTTGTATTCATCTTTGTGATGTACTCAACTAGTTAATTTCTCGTACTTCGTTAAAACTTAATTTCTGTCCTATGTATTCGTTTCAATTTCTTTTTCATCAAAGTTATCACAGGCATTTTTAATAAAAGGTATTTTGCGTCCCTCACATGTGTGTTTTATTTGCGGCACTCTTCCAACTGGAACCCTCATCGTTTGCATTCCGAACCTTTTTCCGCCAAAAGAAAGATACAACGTAGGGCTCCTCCGCTTCGATGACGATCACGACCACATTTGTTACCGTTTTGCGCAGGTTCAAATATTTGGCGGAAAAAGTAATGTATTCAAATCATTACAATACTTGTATTTAAAGAGTATTTTGTAGAGCATGTACTTTCGTTTAGGTACATTGAAGTGGACTTTGGAACACAACAATTTTTTGTAATGAAACACAGTTGCAGTTTATACAATGAAGAAAACATTAATTTTTTCGGAGTTGAATACATTTTGTCGTTTTAAAGCCATCACATATGATTGCAGACGTCCAACGTATCTATTTTAGAAGAGTATTTACGGAAATAAATGAGAATTTAGAAAATAGGCATTTAATACGATACATTGAATATGTTTGAAGCTTTCTCACAAATCGCCTTTTTATTCAGTTCAGGGTTGTCACCTTTCAACTCTTCGCAGTACCGAATCGGGGCCATTTTTTCACTCTCTGTGCACTACGAAGGCACCTTTTCAAATTTTGAGCGTTAATTTTTTAACGCAAACGCAAATGACAGTTAATATCTTCTATTCACTTTGATTGTGACCACAACGAAAAACATAGTAGGCGATGTTTAACTGTGTGCTGCATACGTTTTACACTAAATATTTGTGTGGTGTGAACATGATGTGAAAATGTCAGAATTGTCAAAAGTTGACCATGGTAGTAAAGCAATGATTTTAATGTATTAATCAATATTAATAACGGAAATCAATATTTGAAGTAGGAGAAACTAAAAACGTCTGTCTGATTCTGTGATCACGTCTGTTGAAAAGTGAGGTTATATTCAGGTACAGATTATTTAACATAAAAACTTCGAAATCACCTCATGCAATTCTCGATATTAATGAGGAACGAAGGAAATGGTCATTTGGCAGTAAGACAAACGCGAAAAATGCCTGGGGATTACTAAAAGTAATCAATTAGCATTGATTAATACAAATATTTTCAGATAAAAACTAATCAGACAGAAAGTTCAAAGAAATGATTTACAGGGGATGAAAAGGCAAAAGGTATCAAACTACAACACTTACTAGCCAAAATGGACAACAAAAAAGCACAAATAGAGTTAACTTTATTGGTGATGTTCGTCTTTGTGAGTTGTTTTCCCGTTGGCTTCAATAAATGTCTCAAAACAAGTCAATATTAACCGTTTGGTCTCAACTTTGAGAAGACGACGTGGCATTTTCTTTTTGAATTCTAAAACTTTGTACCAAAACTCAATTTTATAGATATGCGCACAGTGTACGTCGAAAAACTTTTGCGCAAGTCGTTCTCCATTCTGTCTTCTCTGAGCGTGACGTTTCTGTCAAAATGGCGCCTCTGAGAGTTGCCAACTGCGACTGGATTTAGTGTTATCTAAAATTCCCTATTCCAATAACCTAGCAACTGAAAAGTTACTAGGGAGTGGTCACAATCAAAATGAATAGATTATATATGCGCAATGACAGCGCCGATGACCTTGCACGGCTCGACGTTGCCAACCTATATTGTGAAATACACTTTCAATTGCTCATACCAACTTGACAACACTTTGACAGCTGATTTAAAAAAAAATGGACTGTATATTAATTAATTCAACCAAAGTAACTTCTATGTCAAACTTTGTTGACATTTAAGAATCAATGCTGCCTGCCCATTCTCTAGCGAATTTTTTACCAAGGTCACTTTTGTAAGTACTGGGCCGGGAATTTAACGTTCCCGGCGGATTTTGAATCATGCAAAACCGTCGATAACGACCGGCGGCATGAAAACACGTATTACTTCTCAATATTCATACAACGTGTAACAGAAATAAGTGCATTAATTTTAACTGATAATAGAACTCGTCAAAAGGAACAACTTTTCTATTTACCATTTTGCCGAAAAACGATGTTTAATTCAAAAAAAAAAATTGGAGAGATTTTTCACTAAAATAACCCTACGCCACTAAATACTGCAATGGCTTATTGAGATCAGCGCTAATATGAAAAAAACATCCATTTTCATCCAGAAAACGTGTTTTAATGCCGAAATCGAAATTCAAATAAATCTACCCGTATAGCAAAAAATCCACTTCGTAAGAATCTGGTTGTTTCACATTTTTGGGTAGCTTAGTTTTGGAGATATGAACGGTTTTAGGAAAATCTTTCCTATTTTTTTAAGCCACTACGCAACGTTTTTCGCCAAAATGGCAGAGAAAAAAGTTATTCCTTTTGATGAATTCTATTACCAGTTAAAATTAATGTACTTATTTCAGAAACATCCTGTATATAATATACCAAGGGACAGATATATTGCCGGAAATTTTTTCGAGCAGTCCTGACACACCAGTGTTTGTAGCAAGAAAATTACACGAGGGCGCTAGGAGGAGGTTAATTTTGAGTGACAAACACGAGTTTGGACTGCAATAAAAAATTTCTGGCGATATATATCTGTCCCGAGGTATATTCGGAAGAGAATCGTCCGAAAAACTTTTCCCTAGGTAAATTATATCGGAAATTTTCCCTAGGGAAAATTTCCGCTTAATTAAATTCGTAGTTGAGATTTGTCAATATAAATCATGTGATATTTGAGGGCGATTCTCACTAAAATTTTACGGTAACATAAATTTAAATACATCTTACCATAGAAACTCCTTTCTGCTTTTCATGAGTAGCAGTTTTCTTCTGAAAGTTTCGAGCTTCCTCGTTATGCTCATAAGTTGTACTACTGCAGGGGGAATCTTGTTCGGTACATTTTTTCTGCAACTCAATTTGTTCGTCCACCTTCAGCTTCTCTTTGTTGTCACAGTGTTCCTCCATTTCATTACATATTTTATTAGCGGTATCCTTATCGTCCATGTTTGCGGTTCTGTAATTTTAATAACTTTCACCAAATACTCATTTTAGATGTTTTTATCTGCAATCCCGATGAAAACCTGAAAAAAAAAACATTAAATAGTAAATACAAATAATTCATTATCAGTTAATTAATTAATGACAATTTTGTTAATTCATTATTTCATATTAATATATTTGTATTAATCTTACTATCGCACTATCCCACCTCCATCCGGCGGCACGGCAATTTTGCCGGAGTACATACGCTATTACGGATAATACTATCAAGTAATAGTGCAGTGCTTATCAACATAATTACCGGCGTCTCGCCTCCGCATTTTGACTTTGTTGTGTATTATGTTCCTTGTCAATGTTAAGGAACTTCCTCACGATGTGACATGAGTACAATAATATACCTTTTTGAATTTCAACTACCAATGTGTTATCAAAATCCAGAATTTTTAAATTTTTAAAAAGAGATTGCGGTACTATTCCCGTTGCTGAAATTATAAGTGGTAAAATCGAAATTTTTTCTAAACTCCAAAGACTTCTCATAGCAACGGAGAGCTCTAAATATTTATTAATTTTTGTGTTATATAATGGAAATTTGGAACAGCTATATCTAAAAGATATGCTTGCTTTTGATGTTTATTTAAAATTATAATGTCTGGTCTGTTATGCTTAATATGAATGTCAGTTAAAATTATTCTATCAAAATATAACTTGTAACTGTCATTTTCCAAACAACTTTCTGGTGTATAACTATAGGCCGTGCCAAACCCAAATAACCACCACCTGTTGAATTATGTTGGTGAAAACAAAATTATACTAAATGTATAATGGCAATTTTGATGTTACTAGGATGCTAGACCAATCAAATCTAAGTGTACAACGTTGCCGGTAGATTTTTTGGGTAGAATGCAGTGTTGGTGGTTATTTGACTTTGGCAAAGACTATATAATGTGGTTGTGTATTCTTTAATAAATTGAATTTAACAACTAAATTCATGTGTATAATTTTAGCGAATATATCGTGACGTTTTTTATATTCGCTTTGAGCCAAAACGGTGCAAGAAGAAATGATGTGTTCAATTGTTTCCCCTTCAGTTCCGCAAATCCTACATTTATCAATTATCGCTACTAATATTAAAGAAAGATTTTAATCGATTAGTATTATTAATTAGGCAGAATATAGCCTAAGGGAGTCCGTTTCGGCTCAGGGACGTGAGGGTCGCGGGTTCGATTCCGACCCAGGGCGAAATTAAAAAAAAAGGCTATATTCTATCTCGTGATTCGGAAGTCACGTTAAGCCATTGGTCCCGGTCTATTGAGTTGGTCATCACGCCCCTCATAGATTTGTAAACCAGTCCAAGACTGTGTAACAACATTTTTAATTATTACTCAAAAAACCAATATGATTTTTATATTCGTAAAACAAATACCGTATGTTTCAAAAAATTTCTGGTCAAGTAGGTTCTGAAAAACAAAAGCATTAAAAACGTATGGCGTAACTTGAATATTCAGGTGGAAATGTGTTTATCACAATAATTGTTTTCAATGAACTGTCATAAAATGGCAATTTCAAAAAAAGCTTGGGAACGGTTCTTTTCCCCTACGATTCTACGAGAATTGGGGTTGACCGTTGGCGTTGGCGCCAAGATTTCATATTGCAGTTCCGCGGAGGCGCAGACGATTGCTTATTTGCTTCGGATTAAAGTTAGGTTATGTTTATGTACCCGGCGCGGCTGAGCGACAACACCAACAAAAGCAAATAAACCCGGGCAATGTGTAAACAAGTAATGTAACAACAATAAATAAATAAATAAACAATAATGTGTTTTAAATTACTCTAGAGCAAGTGTTAAAAATGATAGCCTTCAGCTTCGATGCACATTGGAAGGCTCCTGTTCATCAAGCAGCATAGGTGCAAAAAATTGCCACAAATAACGAAGAGTCTCGCGTACTGTAGCCCCGTCTTATTGAAAACACCCTTGAGCCAGTTGGAGTTGATTGTGAAAACATCAAGAATGTTGTTTCGGTACCTTTCAGCTGTTACTGATTCTTCAAGATCCTTTCGAACAATCCTTTGACAAATTGACACTGATAAAGTCAGTCTGCTGCGACAGTTGCCTGAGAGATAATTGGGGTTCGTCTTCCACGTTTGACACTTTGACAGTCTCAATATTTTCCTCTGTACGAACTTGGGGTTGAGCACTTCAGCTGAACACTGTCACTTTCTCGAAATGTGTGAAGTGTGTGACCATTGGAAAGATAAGGTTCAATCATGAATATCTGTTGTTCAGGAGTGAAAATCATTCTCATAGGTAACATTTTGCGAACAAAATTATTACGGCAATTAATGACGTTTTTGACAGTTCAGTTATTATTTGACAAGCTGCGCCATACGTTTTTAATGCTTTTGTTTTGCAGGACCTACTTGACCAGAAATTTTTTGAAACATACGGTATCATGTTGACAGTTAAAAATAATTTTAAAACATTCGGCTTTTTTCGACTGTAATTACACGAGAGGTCTTTTTTTGTCCGAATAAAATTAATTTTTTTTTACGATAATTTGGTTGCTTGGTAAATCAATTTTCCAAAAAGAAACCAAATTAGAGTTTAAAAAATGAAATTTTATCCTGGACGAAAAAACCTCGAGCGTAATTCGATGAGATAATTTAATGAATAATGTAGGTAATTATGAAAAATTGAATTCGCCATTTTGCACGTCAATTTATTACAAGCTGTGTCAATGTTTAAGATTGTTGGTTCGTTATCATAGCAACAAACAATAATCAGGTTCGAAAAAGTTTGCCATGGAAGTTTAAGCACATTTTATCCAGATGCAAAGTTAGGGCTAACTTTATCCGATGTCAAAGTGACAAATGCATCGCGGCTTATGGGATTTTTTATACATGAATTAAATTATCAATTAAAATGCTTGGGTCGTGCAAAAAAAGATTGTATACAGAGTGATTCACGCAGCCCGTTCGTTAGAAACTTTCTCATTTTCCCAAAATCGTATTAATATGAAAATTTGTAGCCGACCATAGTCGACTACTCTAATAAAAATAAATAAAATATTTTCAAAATGGTGACACTTCCGATAATACCGGAAATCGACGCCATCTTTGTTTTTTTAAATGGAAAGGCCCCATTTTGATTTTAAATTTCGATTCTACGTTAAAGTTTAAGTTCAGAAAGTCCCTTTGTCAACACTTATCTGTCATCGTTTTTGACCAATGTCATCTTTTTCGCAAAAAAGCGGGTTGCAGGGCTTCATTAAAAAAATTATAACTCCTGAACTATTGGAAATAAAGAATTGTTTTTTTTTTTATTGCATTGCTAAAGGTTTGGCCGATCTTTTCGCTACTAGTGACATTTTTTGTGTTTCATACGCCTACTGCAATTTTTCAAAATTGATAATAAAGAAATATCGAAAATTTCATTTTTTTAAATGGCAACTACCATTTCTGACACTAGATATAAATGTAAAATTTAATTTTAAGGCCACTTTTATTAACATTATTTTCTAATGTTTTATTATTTTATTGTTACATATTTACTATTTATCGCAATGGCATTTTTGAATAAAAATTCAAATAAAACAATTGCTTAATAAAAAAAAGAATATTTTATCCAAAAAATAGAAATTACAGCAAAACGGCTGGAAAGAGGCATACAAAATGTTAATAAAAGTGGCATTAAAATTAAATTCTACATTCATATCTAGTATCAGAAAGGGTAGTTGCCATTTGAAAAGATGAAGTTTTCGACATTTTTTTGATTATCAAATTTGAAAAATTGCAGTAGGCATATGAAACATAAAAAAAATGTCACTAGCGTCTTAGAAGATCGGCCACATCTTTAAGAATTCAATTTAAAAAAATCAGTTTTGTATTTCCAATGGTTCAGGAGTTTTGTGAAAAAAATTACATAGGTCAAAAACGATGACAGATAAGTGTTGACAAAAGGACGTTCTAAACTCAAAATTTAACGTAGAATCGAAACTTGCAATCAAAATGAGGCCTTTCCTTTTAAAAAAAACCAAGATGGTGTCGATTTCCGGTATTTCCGGATGTGTCGCCATTTTGAAAATATTTTATTTCAACTTGGAGGAGTCCATTATAGTCGGCTACCAATTTTCATATTCATACGATTTTGGAAAATCGGAAAGTTTCCAACGAACGGGCTACGTGAATCACCTGTATACACTTCGGAAGCCGATGATTTTTACCTTAGGTGACTGACTTTCGTAAGTAGCAGTATAGTGGTAGTCGATAAAAGCTTGTACCTATGTAACAATGCAGTAAAGTGTCTATCGAACTCGTTTGCTTGCTCTACTCGGTTCGCCACGTTTCGCAATCTGCAAACTCGTTCAATAAAGTGTCATTTTACTGCCTCGTTACATAAATAGCTATAATTGGAGTTTTTGTTTCTTTGTGTGTATGGTTAGATTAGACGTTATTGTATCATTATTTAACAAAGGATTGTAATGAATCATAATAGCTACTGGGTTGTAAAGTGTGAAGTTATGACTTTGTTAATGAAGATGTAATGTACGATGAAATGATGTCGCAAAATATCGAGGGGTTAGAAATAAAATAATCTTAAAAAAAAGCTCATTTACAGACCAAGTCGTAGAATGTAGAATATAGTTATTAAGATGACTTGTGTTTTATAGAGGATTTAAAAATCGAGATCGTAGTTTAAATCAGAGCGACCGCAGGGAGCGAGGATTTAATAGAGATTTTTAAACTATAAAACACGTGTAAATGTTACTTTAATAATGTGCATCTGCCTATTTTACAATCTTATAATTATAAAATAAGTTGCTATTGACGGCGTGTTTTATAATTTCATAAAAAACGTTACTACTGACGACGTGTTTTATAAAGAAAACGTATTTTTTGGTTCGACACTGTCAGAATTTGAGAATTTACGCCTATGTGAACGGATTTTGATAAATGTCACAACTTGTCAAAACGAAACGTCAAGCTAATTTTAAAGATTTTAAACGATTTGGAGCTATTAAGGGGCTCGTCGAACCAAAAAACGTTGTATTCAACTCGTTCGTGTGTAAATTGGGTCTTTTTTGGCACGTGTGGGCCGTTTTAAAACGCGAGTGAAACTCGTCAAATAAACTACTATTTTATACGACTGACATTAAAAGTGACGTTTTTAGTGGAAGCTAATTTGATTAAAAATTGCTCTTTATAACTTACCGTGTTAAAAGTATTTTTAACACTAGTAAAAAAAAAACTTTTAACACTAGTTATTTTTTATTTATTTATAAATGTTAAAGTGGCTCTATTTGCCGCTTTTTCAATATCTGCGGGAAATCTGTCGTCGATATCGGCATCGTTAACGTCGTTTTGTTTGCATTCCATGTTTACGAATGCAATAATGTGGAATTGAAAGTGTTTTACAAAACGTAATTAAATTTTTTTTAACGTTTCTAATAAACAAATGTCAATACAAGACTAGCTACCTGATTTTTGCCGCAGAAATTAAAATAAACATCAAAAATACGACTGCGTTTTTTAATGCAATGCAAACCAGTTGTATAAAAAATAGATGTATGATGGACGTGTTAAAAGTGATTTTATTTTGTTTGTGGGGTTGGTCAACTCGCTGCGCTCGTTTCCCAATCTACCCCACTTACAAAATAACATCTCACTTTTAACACTTACATCATAAATAACTATTTTAGGTAACATAACGTGTGAGCTCAAATGCACCATAGAAACAGTATAAGATATTAGTGTTAGAAAAACTTATTTATTGCTCATTTCAGGTCTAACTTTATTATTATCACGATAAAACGCAAATTATTGACATTTTCCAAAGCACTTTATTCAAGGATACTAGGAAAACAGTGGTGAACAAAAGAACTGAGGTCACCGGAAATATTGACATCTCAATGATGACGGAAACGGTAACAAAAGCAGAAAGTTATTAATTGTTTAAATCAATTTTTGGGTAAAATATAAACGAAAAGTTCTTTTTTGTTGTTTCTGCTAGTTATATTTCATATCAGACTGAAATCGGCTTAGTGCAAAGACTAAATAAAGTCAATCGATTCTTCTCTGAACTAATTTCCTGCAAGTTTGGACGGCTGCTTTGTTCATTATTTTCATGCAATTGATAATCTATAGAGTACATAAGTAAACAACTCGTTAAAAATGTAAAATATGAGAAGAATAATAAGGTAAAGCTAAAGAAGCCAAATAGAATCCTACATGGTGATGGGTGTGGTCGCGCCAACTATTTGTATTACCACGAGATAACAAATACTCAACGCAGTAGTTGAACCAAACTAATATTCTGCCTATTTAAACAGTGGATAATTAAGATTATCCGACAAAATGTTCAAATTATTGTGAAAAACACTTACATGCTACTTCAAGACGTTGAATCAATGCACTTTTCGGTAGAAATTATTCTGATGACAGTATCGTACCGTTTAAATTCGAAGTGATTCTGTTTAATCTATTATAAATAAGATATGATATTTTTTAGCACGAACGATACGGTTGATATATTTTTGTGATAAGATTATTACAGAAAGGTAATAGAATAAATATCTGTATAGAATATACACGTATTTTATCTTCAAGCGGTCGAAAATCGCATATTTCTGTACACTCCATAGAGACGATTAAAGTGTAATTTTTGAAGTGAAACTTTATGGGAGGGGTTTGAAATTCTGATCGGCAACCTTTTTGTGTGACGAAAAGTGGTGGGGGTAAACACTGGCTCGCACAACGGTTGCGCCAATGTTTCCATCTCACTTAATTTGGAGTCTAATTTATGTAAATTAATCTGTTTGACACGATACAAACATCCCTTAAAATTGTGTATACTTCTGTCTTTGTCACACTCACGGCATTTATCCATAATGTCCTCTCTTTTAATTAAAAATGAACAATGAGTTATGGATTTCTATATTGTTTAGTGTTATCGTTAAAATATACAATTTTGTTGTAAATATGCTTAAGTCAGGCGCAGAAAGAACAAGAGCGTGGCGTGAGAGAAAACGTACGAGTGAAGTGACAGTTCAGAATGTGAAAAAAACGGTGTAAATAATAAAGACAATGAACCAGCAACTAGCACCTCGGCTCAGCCACCTCCTCTTGCATCTATCAGTGATAATTTACAATATTCTGATTTTCCTGTAATACAAAAGTTTCACTTCTATCGTGCGTCTTTACGACACACTCTTTTTTTTATCTTCAAGCGCCTTTGTGTATCTCCATAGAGACGGTTAAACTCATTTTTTTCTGAGCGGAGTAAAAGTACTTCAAGTCCTAGGAGTAGAAGTGTCCCACAGGCGGCTCGACCGGGTCAAATGTAAGGTCATTTGAAATATTTGTCACGATTTATTTATCAATTACAATTATCAATTGCACGAAATATGTAATAATTAAATTATCCCTATTAAAGAAAAGCCTCTAAAAAAGCGAATTAACGAAATTATTACCCAATATTTAACCGCGTCCCCTATATTCTGTCACGAGCCGCTCGTTGTGGAGTTGTGGGCATGGCCACAGCGTGGATGTCAGATGCAATGATGTCTGGATGTCAACATTAAAAAATAACGCAAGATAACCGTTTACTGTTGAAAAGTAAACAGCTGCAAGTTGTAATCGTTTGTTATTCCGTTTTGATAATTTTTGTTATATTTAGCAAATAACTCTAGTCCGGTGGCGATATGAATTTTACTCCCCGAAAATTAACTACCTATGTAGGATCTAGTCCCACCAAAGTCCCGAAAAGTATATGATTAAATTGTGTATGTATAATATAATAATGTTCATGAATCACGGTGATCTGGCTACAAAGGTAAAATTTCTGAGTTCCCTAGACGAAGAATTATAAACTATTGTATCTTATGTCCATAGAGTTATGTCTGACCGGATCATTCGCGATCATTCACCATTGTGGGAAAGTTTTACGTGGAAATTTGCAGAAAGTATATCGAACACAATGAATAGCATTATACGAGTAGACTTTACTAATACACTGCGCCGCAAAATTAACGCATAATTTCAAAACTCGTGTTTTTGAGCCAAATTTATTTCCAGTTACAACATTTCGAACTGTAAAGTATTAAAGAAGTAGATTTATAAAAGTAAATACTACAATAATCAGAACACAACAAAGAAATCAAGAAAACAAAAAAATAAAAAAATTCAAATTCGGAGAAAACAAAGAAATTTAACATTTAATAGTGCGTGTTGGCACACCGTGCCTTTATTACAGCTGCACAACATTGTCTCATGCTTAAAATGAGGTTTTGTATAACTCTTTGCTTAATTTCTTCTCAAACTTGAGTTAGACCCAAAGACAGCTGATGAAGAGTTGTTGGTGGATTTGGTAACTTTCTAACTCTTTTATCTGTAGGATCCCACAATTTCTCGATGAGGTTTAGATCTGAACTCCTTGCTGGCCATTGCATTTGCCCAAATTCGACCCCACGGAAATAATGCTGCACTATTCCCGCAACGTGCGGTCGACCATTATCTATACCGGGTGGGGCATCGTATACGCGCACGCGAGAAATCGCGACTTCTAATTAAATAACATTGTCGAAATTTTTCACACTTACCTGGCTATTGGTAAGCTACATTTCATAATTTTTTGATCATTTTTAACTTACAAACAAAGCCAAAAAAAAATAAAATGTAAATTTCAACCAAAAAGTCAAATTCTGATTTTTATACTGACCTACCCAGATTCACTTCCTATAATTATTTACGAAATCAGCGGAAAAAAAACACCAATTAGATTTTGAATTAAACGTAATTTTACATTTCAACTTTCAAAATCATTTTTATTTATGATCTACTTGTGCTGTCGTAAATTTAGGTGACAATGGAAACTGTTATTTTTATGGCAAAGCTGTAAGTAAGACGGTCAAAATGGCCTGGTATTGGTGAATGGCCCTTTTGTTGGCAAATTATAGCATTTGGGCCATAAATCACGTGTCTGGTTTGCGTTTAAATAAAAAAGCGAATTATTTAGTTAACCAAGTCGAAATTTGTAATTGTGCCACCAGGGTTTAATGCGCTAGCAGATACAGATTCATTTAGTGTAAAAACTTTATAGGTAAATTAACAGTTAATTTCAGAAAACTAATAAAACTGTTACGGCCTTATTTATTAACAAAAATTTTTTTTTAAATTCTCAAATATACCTTATCAATAATTAGTTAGGTATATAAAATTTCTAAAATTTTTTTTCATTAGAAGTCGCGATTTCTCGCGTGCGCGTATACGATGCCCCACCCGGTATATATAAAAATGAATCGCCGTTCGTTAGTCTCGCTAAAACTCAAAAACGGCTTGACCGATTTGAATATTTATTTTTTTCTTTTGTTCGCCTTGATTCAGGGGTGGTTTAAAAAGAAAAAAAAATCGGAAAAGTTGTCCGGAAAATTGGAAAATTCGGGAAAAACTGAAAGTGCTTTTTTCTGTGGGAACGGCTGGAACGATTTGGCTAATTTTTTTTTAAATGTTTGTAATAATCCGTATGAGGTTTTTATGTAAAGAAAAACTGGAAAAGTTACCCGGAAAATTGGAAAATTTGGGAAAAACTGAAAGTGCTTTTTTGTGATGGATATGCATTATTATTTTTTTTTGTTTTGTTCGTTATAGTCGTGAAAAAGTTTTCAGGAAAAAAAAATCGGGAAAATTACAAAGGAAAGTCGAAAAATTCGAGCAAATTGCAAAAATTATACTTTTTGTATGCATTCTCGATCATAACTGACGATAGGAACGACATATTTGATTAATTCTTTTTTTTTTTGTTCGATATGCCCCGGGATGGAAATAACTCAATTGAAAGTTTTTAATAGAAAAAAAAAATCTGGAAGATTTGGAGAAAAATCTGGAAAAACTAAATTAAAATAATTCGGGGAAAACTGAATATGCTTTTTTGTGTGAATTCAAGACCATAACTCAGGATTCGAACGATAGCTATGCATAATTCTTTTTTGGTTTTGTTTGTTAGGGTTTTGGATAAGTTTTCGAAAAAAAAATTCGGGACAATTACAAAGGAAAGTCGGAAAATTCGGACAAATTTAAAAAATTATAATTTTTGTATGCACTCTCGATCATAACTGACAATAGGAGCTACATATTTGCTTGATGCTTTTTGTTTGTTTTCAATTGAAAAAAAACCTGGAAGATTTGAAGAAAAATCTGGAAAAACGCAATCCAGTATATTAAATAAAATTACATTTACTTTGTGTTGTTACGCGGTCTGTCCGACAAATGTAGTAGTTGTTTTATTTCTATTCCAATTTATTTGCCTACATGCAGAAATGTCATGTGACAGCTGATTGTGAAATTGGGAATCAAACCAATCGGATTGTTTGCTTGAACATCGGTCTTGCAATCGAAATCGAAATGTAAATATTGGGTGATTCAAAATAATTGTGGATAAATCTGGCAACTATGTACAAAAATTTATGTGGCAACTGTGTGGGTGGGATAGAGTTGACATTTTTTTGACAGTTCATAGTCGCACAATTTTGAAAATTGTCAAATCAATGTGTAATGAAATTTTAAAAATCAAATGCACGCTTTTGAAATGTCATACAAATGTCAACTCTATCCCATTCACACAGTTGCCACATAAATTTTCGTACATAGTTGCAATACTTATTCATAATCATTTTGAATCACCTAAGAAAACTGCATGAGATTCATTGTGATTTCAAATTTAATGGAAGAAAATAAATAATTAGTTTGGACGTGACATTCTGACTTAATTAAATTGTAACTTAAATTCTGGAACAAAACCGCATGGTCCCAACTCGATCACATTCCAGGCACATCACACATTTCCAGCATTTCAGCAGTGTAGAATACTGCCGATAGAATTCATCTCACATGTAAAATTCCTCATTTTTACTTTGTTTACACATTTCCAATAGCCTTTCACAAATTCACAAAACGATCACAAACATATTTACGTATTGAAATTTGGACAAGACAACGTCTGTCGAGTCAGCTCTTCGCGATGTTATAATACATATTGGGTTACCCTCCGGATCGACCACTCTTCTTCTAATTTGGAAAGAATGATACCACGTAAACGTCAAATTCGCCTGTCAACTCTGTCAAAGCTGACAACCGGAAATCAGAAATGCGTTTAAATCACAGTGGTACCAATTGTATTTATATTTCAAGTACATAAAAGACATCAAATTCATTGGAATTGTAAACAAGTTTCATTTAATAACCGAACGAAATTCAAACCGTATAAGATATAGCCAGTACTATTGATCTCAATGAATTGAAGTTGGAAGGTTGATTAGGATTGATTATGGCTAATCAAAATGTTACAAAAAAAAATATTCAAATCGGTGAAGCCGTTTTTGAGTTTTAACGAGACTAACGAACAGCGATTGTAGGTGATACGAAGTTCACCGGGTCAGCTAGTCATGCATAAAAATAAAGTCATCCCAATAAATGGTCGGAATGGGACAATATGAGATTCCAGAATATTGGTAATGTACGTCGCCGCATTTTGGTTTCCTCTTTCTAGCACCACCAACTCTGTGCGAGCGTCGAAAGTGACACCTGCTCAAACCATAACGGAAACTCTTCCAAAATTGACTTTCGGGATAATGTTACATTGAGCATATCGCTCTCCTGAGCATCGGTTCACCCGAACACGTCTGTCACTTTGATCCAGGCAAAATCTGGACTCGTCAGAGAACATTACTAACCTCCATTGATCCAATTCCCAATCAACGTGATTTTGGGTAAACAGCAATCGTACTCTTCGGTGAGCCGCTGTTAACTGTGGGCCCCTTCCTTGCTGGTATCCTGGGCCTTAAATCGTGTTCAGCAAGTCTTCTAACAGTATTTGCACTAATTTGGAATTGATATCTTCCTAAAGTCATAACTTGCAAAGCTGGAGCAGTCAGAGTCCTTTGTTTCAACGACTGTAAAAGCAGAAAACGATCCCGTTGAGCTGTTGTTGTTCGTCTGCGTCCTTGTCCAGGTCTTCTAGAGTATTCTCCTGTCTCGTGGAAACGACGCAAAACTCTAGATACCGTTGACTGGTGCAGATCAAGACCATTTGCAATATATTGTTGATTAATACCGCCTTCGGCTAGTACAATAATTTGTGCAAATTGTTCGGCTGTTGTATGTCAACTTAAACGTTCGTAGGGATTCATTTTCGAAATCTATGACTGAAGGAACCAAAACTTCTTACTAACCGTCTCTCAAATCCACAATCAAAATGCTTTACGAAATTGATCAATAACACTAATACAAACTTTTCATAATAAACAACTTTAGAAGTTATCAACATGGCGATTTTTGCTACTAAACAAAAGAAATACGATAAAATAAGAGATTCAGCATAAGGAAATCGCAGAAGAAGTAAAATACAAAAAACTACGGTTCATTTTTACTTTATGCGATAATTTTGCGGCGCAGTGTATTATCGAAACTTCAAGTACTAATAATAAGGGAAGTAGAAATTACTTGTGCCTTCAAATTTGAAGATTATAACTGCATGAAAAGAAAAATAAATAAGTGAGTTTATTTTCGATTGTTTTTTGTAATCCGCTTGAAGATAAAATAGTAGGTATATACCTATCATTCAGAGTAGAAAGTCTTCTTGTGCCTCGCCCAGTTATCGGCCTCAACTGCGTTTCGGCCTTCAATCTCTGGGCTAGCTACGAAAGACTCATTTCTAGTCTTAACGATATAAACTTGCCAAAACTGAATAGGGAATTCCACAATTTTTCTTAGAAAGCAAAATAATTGCCCCAATCCTCCCACGTATTCTTAAACACTAGATAAATTTAAAATGTTACAGGTACTTGAAACATTACATCTAATGTGTATCTTTATATATTTCTAACACATTTCATTATAAATTTTTAAGTGTATTTATAAAAAATTCAAAAAGGGAAAAATTCCCTATTCATTTTTGCCTAGTTTATTAGGCTGTCCAGAAAGTTTTGAGCGTTTTGGTGGTATTCTGTTTCACGATATAAAATAAATGTAAAATCAATTGGTAATTTTTATTAGTTTTTTAAAGTACACTTGTCCATAAATAATTTGGCGTTTCTCAGTTAAATAATTTTCAATTGGTTACATCCTGGTAATTGATTGTTTATAAGGAAAAAGAACGAACTCGTAATTTAATGTTATAGGAGTTTAAATGTGGACATTCAGCGGCAGCAGCCACAAGAAATATATGTAGAATTGAAGCTGCGGGGACGGTAAAAGAGTCTACTTGTCGGCGATGGTTTGCGAAATTTCTGAATGGGGAAGAAGGATAAGAATCGTTCGGGACGAAAGAGTCCATCTTCTATCGTCGTGGAATTGAGCTTTTGGGACAAAGATGGTTGGAAGTCATTGACAATAACGGCGAATATTTAGTTTAATTGTTGTTTAATTTTTTAAGTAATAGATATTTATTTCTTTTTATCTATTTTCATAAAAAACGCTCAGAACTTTCTGGACACCTAATAATATAACGTGCGATCAATTAAAAAAAAATCGAGTTACCTGGATTGCGCTATTCTGATAACCACCATTTTCGCCTACTCTATTTTTTTTTTATTTGATCGCACGGTACTATTAACTATTCTGAGCGGAGTAGAAGTACTTCAAGTCATAGGAGTAGAAATGTCCAGAGGCGGATCGATCGAGTCAAATGTAAGGTCATTTGAACTATTTGTCACGATTTATTTATCAACTACAACCATCAATTACACGAAATATTTAATAATTAAATTATCCCTGTTAAAAAAAGCCTCTAAAGAAGTGAAATAACGGAATTATTACCTACTCGTAATATTTAACCGGTGCCACTGTGATGTAACACGAGCCGCTCATGTGCACGGATGACAGATGTTAAAATCGCCCAGTTGCCGTCCTCGACTTCGTCTCGGTCTTCAATATCTGGGCTCACCACAAATAAGTGAGTTCATGTCCGATTTTTTTTTTGTGTTTCTTGCTTGCTTGCTTGAGATAAAATAGTATGTACAGCAAAACCTCTATTTACGGGCACCTCTGAAAAACGGTCACCTTTAATAACGGCCAGTTTTGAAGTTTTCAGAACAGATTATACCGAAAACCCATACTAATGACCCTCCTAATAGCGGTCACCTCCATAAAACGACCACGGCCACTTGGAAAAAGGCATCATTGGAAAATTACCTGCAATTTTACCTCTCAATACCAGTCATAAATTGTTTTGACAAAAGAAACTTGTAATCCTAAAATCCTTTAATCGTCCTGAATTTAAATTTAACCCTGTTGTGTATTTAAAAAAGATACAGGTGCCTGTAGTTTCACAGATTTTTAGTTAGTTTTCTTTCGGCCATTCTTGTGATTCAGGAGGTGATTCAAATAGTGAAAGTGATGTGGAAGAATCTAAAATTTATAAGTCCAAGATATGGGTGAAGTGTATGAAAAACTAAGAGACGTAGAAAGTTTAAAATTCAGTCATAATAAAAGTGAACTAGATGTAGAATATAATTTGTTAACATTTTATCAAATTGTGAAATTAACAACTTAAAACAAACCTCTATTAAAAAATATTAAAAAAAAAATGTAATTATACAGGCTGTTTGATAAAAAAAAACGTCTCAAGCCATAACTTTTTTATTTATTATCCGATTTCAATGAGCAAAAAAAACAAAGATATGGTTTTTCATGCGCTACGAAGCAGCCATAATAGTATATTATGTTATGAGGAGCAAAAATGAACCAGCCAAAGCACATAAAACCATTTTTGCTCCGAATAACATATAACGGGTGACTATTAAAAATTTCACTTGGAGTTGGCTTTGAACGAGTTTTTATTTTTTCTGTTACTTTAGACACACGCAAGAACGAACGACAAACGTCAGTCAGTACAATTGAAACATAACCAAATTAAGAGAAAAAACATTCATTGAAATGTCAAACTTGTCAGTGTCTAAGGTGCAACGGAAAACAAAGAATGATCCATAGCCAACCCTAAGTGAAAATTTTAATAGTCACCCGTTACTATTTTTTCTTCAAACCTTCATAACAAATTATTTAAGACATGTTAAGAAACCAGGTAGGAATTTCAAATGATTTAGCTAGTTTACTTTACTGCCGCTCATCAGCGGAGATAATAACTTCACGGACGCCCTCAGC
Organism: Tenebrio molitor; assembly: GCF_963966145.1. Classification (NCBI taxonomy): domain Eukaryota; kingdom Metazoa; phylum Arthropoda; class Insecta; order Coleoptera; family Tenebrionidae; genus Tenebrio; species Tenebrio molitor. The sequence goes on along the minus strand of NC_091053.1, from coordinate 17,902,886 downwards.
GGAGATAATAACTTTATCTGCCGCTCTTAGCGGAGATAATAACTTTATCTGCCGCTCGTCAGCTCGTTAGATGCCATGACAATGAAGTGACACTTTAGCATTATCAATGCAGCAGGATAATGTCATAATTTACGGACGTTTGAAAAAAAATATATTTCTTTGGCCTTATTTTTAATAGCTAACATATGTAGTTTTTTAGGCTCAGTCGGGTAGAGTTTTTTTTTTCTGAATCTAATAATGTATTAAAAGTTATCATTTGGTCGATAGCTAACTAAAAAAAAATAAAACAATTTTTGATTGTGGTTCAGCTTATTGTGAAATTTTCAAGTGTGCTGTGAAAAACAATTAGAATACAAATAGCAGCAAATGTCAAGTGTCAGTTTGAAAATTTTCCGGTGCAATCTTAAAGAGTTTTATTATTGTTTTCTTGGAAAATATGCATAATTATAAACATTATTATTCCGTATCCCACCTCCACCCGGAGGCACGGCAATTTTGCCGGAGTACATACACTATTACGGATAATACTATCAAGTAATATTGCAGTGCTTATCAACATAATTACCGGCGTCTTGCCTCCACATTTTGACTTTTTTGTGTTTTATGTTCTGTGTCAATGTTAAGGAATTTCCTCACGATATGACATTAGTATAATAATATAACTTTTTGAATATCAACCACCAATGTGTTCTCTAAGTCCAAAATGTTTAAATTTTTAAAAAGAGATTGCGGTACTATTCCTGTTGCTGAAATTATAAATGGTAAAATCGAAATTTTTTCTAAACACCAAAGATTTCTCATAGCAACGGAGAGTTCTAAATATTTATTAATTTTTGTATTATATATCTGTGTTATATTGTGTGAATTTGGAACAGCTATATCCAAAAGATATGCTTGCTTTTGTTGTTTATTTAAAATAATAATGTCTGGTCTGTTATGCTGAATATGAATGTCAGTTAAAACTGTACGATCAAAATATAATTTGTAATTGTCATTTTCCAAACAACTTTCTGGTTTATAAATATAATGTGGTTGTGTATCCTTTAATAAATTGAATTTAACTGCTAAATTCATGTGTATAATTTTTGCGATTATATTATGACGTTTTTTATATTCGCTTTGAGCCAAAACGGTGCAAGAAGAAATGATGTGTTCAATGGTTTCCCCTTCAGTTCCGCAAATCCTACATTTATCAATGATCGATTGTAAACCGCATATGTGTTTTTTATAATTTCTTGTATTTATAACACGATCTTGTATTGCAAATATAAAACCCTCCGTCTCAGGATGAATATTTGATTTTTTAAGCCATGCATGAGAAGCTTGAATATTAATTTCTGATTGTTCTAGTTCTTTAAAATATCTCCCATGTAAAGACTATTGTTTTATATTTGCTATAGTGTCAGGTATATTTGGCTCAACAATATCTGAAATTATATTATCACTTAAATTTAAAGGTGTGTAACCTTCATCCGCTGAAACCAAAGCATTAAAAAAAATGTTATCACGAGCTCTATTGAGAAAATAATTTTTTAGTGAAGCAATTTGATTGTGTTGTAACATTTCTAGATTTGAAAAACCCCTACCACCATTTTCGCGTGGTAAATTAAATCTTTCAATAGCAGATTTGGGGTGATGTTTACAAAATTTTGTAAAGGAACTCTAGTTTGAATATTTATAATCTGTAAATTAGTTTTGGACCATTTTATAACACCGAAAGAATAGGTCAGTAATGGAACAGCATATGTATTAACTGCTTTAATTAAATTATTACCGTTTTATTTTGATTTTAAAATAGATTTAATTTTTAAATAAAATTGTTTTTCTAAATTTTCTTTTATAATTGAATGTTGAATATGATTATTATTATTATTATTATTATAATTTTTTTTTCTCTTAAATTTTTGTTTTTGATTAATTACGACTTTTATTACGCTCGAACATAAAATAATAGTCAAATGAATGCTATCCTGCATGACTGGCAATGTTGTTATTTTATAAATACCTAAAAAAGGATTAAAAAAGCAGATGAAAATTTCTAAGCTGACGTTTGGATGACATTTACCGCACTTTGTATTTCGATTGTTTTTAAAAATTTCATAATAATCTGAACCACAAAAAAATTGTTTTTTTTTTCAGTTAGCTATGGACCAAATGATAACTTTCAATATATTATTAGATTCAGAAAAAAAACTACCAGATTAAGCCTAAAAAAAAAGTTGACTATCGTTAGCTATTAAAGATAACGCAAAAAAAAATAATTTTATTGCTGTTTTGTAGCACATGAAAAACCATATCTTTGGTTTTTTTGTTTATTGAAATAGGGTAATAAATAAAAAAGTTATGGGTTGAGGCGCTTTTTATCAAACAGCTTGTATGAAAAAAACTTTCTTCACAGATGAAGCGTGATTTCAATTAAACGTTGGTGGAGTTCGGAAAAGTCTAATTTTAAGAAAAAAAAAATGAGTGTGGGTGGCCATTTCAAAGCGTAGAATAGTTGGGCCATGCTTTTTTGAAGGTAAAAATTAGACAGTTTATTTGTTGAAAAATTCACAAAATTCTTCGAGATATCGAGATAAGTATTTACATTAGCGTACGGTAGGGTAATTTTACAACTTTAAGTTCGGGTTTTCACACAAAAATGCCACTTCGGCGTACACAGGAATTTATTATAATTTATAAGAAAACAGCAAGTAGTTAAGGCGACAGTGGCGACTCGTTGACAAGGGAGGGCTCTGTCACATGTACAGTTACGGCCGCGGAATTTCGTCCGTTATTTTACTATCAATTCGAAAAAACTTGTGTAGCCTAAACTTTATTGTCACTATGACACAAATCAAAATGCCACATGATATCCATGTCAAAAATTCCAATGTGGTGTTAGAAATATATAAAATCTGTCTTCCAACTAATGTCAGTTTAATAATAACGACTGACGAAATTCCGTGTCCGTGACTGTACATAAGTATACAGGCTGTTTCCTAAAAAACGCCGCAAGCCGTAGCTCCGTTATTTATTGTCCGATTTTAATAATAAAAAAAAAAACAATACAATGGTTATAACAACACTAAAAAACGGCTTAATTTTTTTATTTTTTCAACATTAATTGTTATGTCAATTAAGTGTCACTTTGTTTTTTTAAATAGAAACATATATGTATTTATTTATTTTTATTCTGGTAGAGAATTTTTTTCTGACTTCAATGATGTCTAAGTGCTTATTCACAATGGACATAAGACATAAGAAATACATAAGAGATACTGTGCTGAACGCGGTATTTATAAATTTTATTTTATTCCCATCGCGGAAAGTATTCATCTTCAATTCAGCAAATTCAGATTTGTCTTAACGACCTCCAAATTGTTTCTGTGTAATTTATGAATTCCATTCATTTCCATTTTAAATGCACATATGTTTTGTAAATATCAGAATGTTGAGAAAAACAGAGCCGTTCCCACGAAGGGTTTCCTGGAATTTAAGACCGTTGCAAATCGCAAAATTAACTTCTTTAGTTTCTTTCAAAAGGCCATGTGGTATTTCTTTAAGTTATCAGGGTGGCGAGACGCCCACCATGCTCGACCAGTCGACCAAGCAAAGCATTCATTTGCATACGAGAAGATAAATAATTTAATTGTTGTTTAAAATTGGATGAAAAATAGAGATATAACGATAAATAAATTAATACATCCGTTTAGAAAGAAGTCGCCGTGTATTTTGAGTGACAAAAACAAAATTTAACTAGAATTAACAATGTTGATAATAATCCGATTGATCTGGGGTTGTCGTAAATGATGTTTCATTTAAATTTCTCATAAGATGTTTACATTAAATAGGAAGCTTTGTTCGGGGTTGTTAAATTCATATAGTAAAATTTGTTAATTAGTTTAAATCATTGTAAATCGGCCGATTTGATTAAAATATGCACAAATGAATGGGTCCACTAGAATTTGGTGTCTGCGATTTAGATTTTAAACACAGCGTCGCCAGCCTTGGGTGGTCCGTTTTGTTAACGTGGCGAGAGACGCCTTACAGATCGAGACTTTTAAGTAAGATATCGGATTACACTTGCACGTGTGGTCAGTTGTGGGAAAATTGGGCGAAATTAATAAATTTTTGTTTAAACAAAGTCAAGTCACAAACCCACTATTTTAGAAAGACGCGCTGTATTTTTCTGAACATTTTGATATCCAATTTAACCCTAATTTAAGCTGGAGTAATCGTAATTCTGATGTACAAACCAATTTTCTTTATCTAATCATTGTAAGCAAATCTTGCACCGTACGATTACTGCCCATTTACTAACATAGTTTTACAAGGGAAGTAGGTGGAAATTTCTGTAGGAAAAACGTAGAAAATCGTGAAAATGTAAAAATAGTACCGCTGTAGTACTGGGGGCGACATCTAACAGGGGGTAGTACTACGAAATTTACAGTTTTCTTACGTCTTTCTTCCGTATGCTTTCCGTAAAATTTAAACAAACAAAATTTGTTGTTACATTCATTGACCACATTCCGTTCAACAATTAGTTCTAGACAGAACAACAACCAATTTTGGAGTTTAATTTCTCTTTCAGCGAAATTGGGGTGATTCGCTATCGCTACTGTGTTGTATTATATTGTCCAATGGACTAACAAATTGTATGTTTAATAATGTTGATATTGCGAATCGAAAAACCACCCCAAACTAGGAAATAATAATAATTTTAAGCGAGTTAAACGAGGTTTGATCGAATGCCAATGCGTCGTAAGAGCCAAAATTGCATAATTCCACACATATGGAAAATGAGTGACAAGGGAAGGGGGGTAGGCGAGTTAGCGTCCCCTATTTAAAGTTTTAGCACATTTGTTTTGGAGGAATTCGATTTTTGACGGTCTTTCGAGCTAATCGATATCCGTGTGTCTGACTTTGCGATTTTGTTTAAATTTTCCAAATTTAAACTATTTTTTTTTAATTAACTCACTTTAGCTTCGTTAAGAGTGCCGAGTGCTAATAAATAAGTTAGTGCCAGTTCCAACAACAGGTGCCGACGATCAACCTGGGTGTTAAACTTTCTAGGTAAGCCCGAGAAAGGGTTATATTATTTTGATTAATTAACTTTATGTCAAAATTTACTTGTTTTTGTTGCACTTATTTTGTCAGTCATTCACCAGGGAAATTTCAAGATCAATTTATTCAACAATTTGAATTAATCAAAATCAAAATCTAAAATAATTTTCCAAGTTTTGAGGTATTTGAAGTAAATGCTTAAAGCTAGAGGTAGCCAGCAACAAATGATTCTATTTCCGATGGAAAGGGGCCGCAACACTTGGGTTGGCGGATTACATAAATTACAAATTTAACTTATTTTATCCATTTATTTGACATCATTAGATTAAATTCTTTACTCCATATTTGAGTGTAACCACCAGTCAGGAATTTTGAAACTTAACAATCAACCACCAATTTCTAACTAAATCGTTCCTGGATTTTCTCAGCTGGTGCTTTCAAATCAGATCGAAATTTCTAGTTATAAACTTTAGGGAGATAGAATAATTGGTTGCATATTCAATATAGGGTAGAGTAGGGCTATTTCTCTCCCGCGTCGTGTTTAGGCGATCAAGCAAAATTATTGTTTTGCACCAATTGCACCTGAAATTATAGGCGCGTTTGTCGGCCACCAACGATGAGGAGAGTCGTGGTTCCCGGGGACCCTCTTCTCCAACTTTACTAGGTCTAAGACACGGTGTCAGGTCGTAGTTTCCGACTGTGGACTTAGAATGGGCGTCGTAATTCCCGCTCCAACGACATGTACTATGTATGTGTGGGCTACCACGAGGACAAACGCGACAAAATAACCATCCAGGTTACCTGTAATAAACTGGTGTCGCGCACGTCAAAGTTCTGTACAAGTCTTTGTCGAAGCTCGTGGACGAAAATTTGTGAGAGAAATGACGCCTACAGTCATTCAGATTGATTTGCGAGGACTTGTAGATCCGGGTTTTGTTCGGAAGTTGTGACTGGTGTTTAAGCACCGGACTTTTACCGGAAGCGGTATTTCGGCGTTAGGGCGTAATAGTTAAATGCGATGCACTTATCAAATGCCGCGAGCATGTTACCTTCCGACTCTGGTACAAGTCTAACTTAGTAAACGCGATATTAAATGTTGCTTGGGTGATATAAGTTCGAACAAGTTAACTGAAGGTTAGGGTAGATTTGCCATACGTAAATAGGGTTGCATAAAAATGGGGGTTTACAGCAGAATCAAACTTTTTCAAATCTAAATTGGATAACATAAAATATAATCAGGTGAAGACTGACGACTCAATCATCTGTTTAAATTCATGATAACAATTACAAAGAAAGTCACTTACGAATTTGATTATAACCATAACCTCAACAATAATTTTAACACAGTGCAAAATTTGATCAAACCCGCAGAACTCATCCATTTTGTAAACAAGTCTTCGAAATATTTAGTAATAAAATAATTGTGGGGAAACTTGTGTTTAAATCTCTTCCTCCATGCGTTTTGACACTACTTTGTCTCCGAATTTGTGTTACGACTACTGCGTATTGCCTAATAGGCCTTAAGATAAAACATCATCATCACTATAAATGTGACTATCGACGAAAAATAAACACAACGTAGGTAAGTGAAAATAATAAGTATAGAGGGTTACTAGACGAGCCAAATAACTTTGTAAATCAAATTGAGAGTTAAAAAAAAATAGATTAACAGCTAAAAATGCGAAAATTTAGGACATCATCACGGTCAAAATGGACGGTCTCACTACAATACCTAAGAATAATTTGTAAATTTGGGCAATTAGAAAATTATTTAAACTCCATCCATTTTCAATATACATTACTGTTAGGGAATTTTCTTTTTTTGTATTGCAATGAAAGTGTTTTATTTTTTCTAATATTGAACATTCAAAGCGGGCGTTTTGAATTTGTCAAAAAATTTGACACTGTCAGATTATAATTACTGAAAAAAATACGATTAAGTAGCGATATCATGGAGGCCACAGGCAGTGTTATAGAGAGAAAATGCCTCACTTTAGGAATAAAACAAAGTGTTCACCGGTGTTTTAAAAACATTTGGGAAGTAAATTGTCCAAATCTGGTGAGGATGCGAGTTTACCGAATGGTTGGGAAAATGTTTGCCGTAAGTTGATAAATCCACTTTTAATTTAAATTGATCTATTTAAAATGTTAGCTTCAATCTCCTACAGATATCTGAAGGAAAGGCACAGAATGGAAACGACGCACGATAGAACAGTGAAGAAATATTTGCCCCGTTGTGCGCTTTGTTTAATTACAAGACCGCCGGCCTTCAGGCTTGACTTGAGAGGGTTTGCTCCTGAGCATTACTCATTTTGAATGTATCATGCCTCCTCTCTGTGTCCTGCTCTGAAATCTTTTCGTTAAAATCTGTTTATATTTATTAAGGTACACCTACTTGCTGGTTTCAATGCCGGTATTTAATATTAACCTGTGGATACCATATTTTAAGTAAAATATTCAAAACTAGTTTACTTTGCTTGATTGCGGGACTCGATTAGAGATTTGTCAAAAATGACAATAATCGTGCATTATAACCTCTCAAAATACACATAACCTGAATTATTATCTGTGACATTGCATTTACAGTAGAAAAAAGTTGTATCCTATTACACCACAAAAGTTACTAAAATCACTAGATTTAGTTGTGTATACCTATTGAAAATGGATGGAGTTTATGTGTCCATGTAACTCGAATATGATTCTTCATGCTTTTTTGTACACAACAATAATGTTCACTGAGGTCACTTCTCATAAGTTACGTAAAAATTAATAGTATATCCACTGCATGTATCATGAATTTGTTATGCCTTATGTCAAGCTTATGTCCATTGTGAATAAGCACTAACACGTTGACTTTTGTCCAATAAAAATTCAAGAAAATAAACAACATTTTTATTACGTTACAATGTTTTATTAATTAATTAAAAAAAAATCAAGCGCGCCGTACCAATTATTACTAGCCGAGCTTGTCACAAGTGAATGTTGAGCACCAATTGGGTCTGTGAGACGAACGCGCCTCTATATGTAATAAATTTTTCTAGTGGTTGGTACATAAACAGGTAACTTTTTGATATTATTTCTTATATATTTACAAATTATCGTCAATTTCAATGAAGGTATGGCAAGTTATAAAGCAGAACAAGACAGACTGATGCGTCTAATGAGGGGAAATAGTAACAGATGAAGAACAGGAAGAGGAAATTTACGACGAAATGTCCGAAGATGAAGAAGATATGGTTGAGGAAAGAGAAGACAGCGACAGTGAGCAGGCTATATCTACTTCTGAGGATGATACTGAAAATAATGCAAATGCGGTAGAAGGCCCGTTTTTTTCAGGGAAAAGATAACTTGACAAAATGGCAAAAAACACCACCACAAAGAGCAGTCCGCACTAGAAGAGAGAATTTAGTTAGTCATTTACCTTCATCAAAACTGACGACACGTTCTCTCAAGACACCTTTCGATATATTCAGGTATTTTTTCAATGACACTGTAATGATTTGAATACATTACTCTTTCCGCCAAATATTTGAACTTGCGCAAAACGGTAACAAATTTGGTCGTGATTGTCATCGAATCGGAGGAGCCCTACGTTGTGATTTTCTTTTGGCGGAAAAAGGTTCGGAATGCAAACGATGAGGGTTCCAGTTGGAAGAGTGCCGCAAATAAAACACACATGTGAGGGACGCAAAATACTTTTTATTAAAAATGCCTGTAATAACTTTGATGAAAAAGAAATTGAAACGAATACAAAGGACAGAAATTAAGTTTAACGAAGTATGAGAAATTAACTAGTTGAGTACATCACAAAGATAAACGACAAGATGAATGCAACAATATTTAAAATAACAGAAAAACGGGCACATGGCAGTTAAAGCTTGCAAAACAAGTAAACAAATTATGGTGCAGTTATTACAGACAGGGACGGATGAAAAACCCTCTTCAAAAACCGTATCCCAGGTATTACTCATATTTTACAATTGGATTAATGACAAAACAATGTTTAATTTGGAACTACGCGGTCAAGGTACGCCAACGGGAGCTTAGAGCTGGAGGTAACAAACTTTCGGCCGCGAGGGGACTCAGAAAAATCATCTGAATCATCTTGAAATCAAGCGACGTTTATAGATATTCGGGGTATTAATGAACGTCAGACTATTTCACCGACCAAGCAAGAGTGACAGAGCGTTTCGGGGTCGTACGAGTAGCATTCCTAGACCGCAGCCGCAAAGACCTAGGTCCGCCGTCCCCAACCAACCGTTTCCGGACAAAACCCTGAAGTCTCTATAACCGTCGACGGAAGCTTCACGAAAACATCCCGACGCCGCTCCCGCAGAGACTAAGGTCCGCCCCCGCTAACGGCTCTAAATAACCGTAGCTTCCACAGAAATTTACTCAACAACCCCACGACTTCCTGATTGTCACCTAGCTCCCACAGGGGCGCACTTACAACATTTTACTTTAACTTTTCCGAAATCTAGCAACAACACGAAGGCAAAAAAAACCGAGTTTAATCCTATCGAACAAAGCGTAACATTAAACGATGAGAAAATCCAGCAAAACAAAGCGCAACATTAAACAATGATAAAATAAGCAAAACAGAACGCAACATTAAACAAGGATAACATAAGCAAAACAAAACGCAACATTAAACAATGAGAAAATAAAAGAGAACAAAACGCGAAGTTGAATAACGATAAAATAAAGACGCTTTAAAAAAAGGAATACAATACTCGCTGGCAATACTAAACAAAAATATCGCGGGTCGAGTGCCGTTAGAAAATGTTAGTGAAAGAAAAACAAAATGGACGCACGCGGTCCGGACGACGGCCACTAATTTTCGAAATTAACAGATTGCCAAAAATGAACCTCCCGGAGAGAAACTTAGGGATAACGCTTAAAATTAACAAATGGGCGCTTCTGAGAGAAACAGCATGCAACAAAATGAAATCTACAACATACCCTTACCACGTGGTCCTGATCCCAAGAAAAAAACAACGGACAACGAACGTGAGCTAAATAATTACCCGTGTGGTTAAAAAAAGAAACTGCCGGATTCTTCACGGAGACACAAAATATCTACTCGGGACGGTAGTGTAATTGGTTCGTATTTAACTTACAAATTTGAGAAACTTGGATCGCTCTTCGCAAGGTGTGTTTGTTTCGAAAAACTAAACAAAAGTGACCTCCCCCATTCAACTAAGCGCGCGAGTCCCGCTTTTCCCCCGCAATATTTCCGCTCGCAGAGTTCACCACTCCCCAGGATTACCAACCCCATCCCTTATTACCGAGTCTAGCCGCTAGTAGAATACTATGGCGCGCTCTCGTGGCGGTACCGGTAATAAAAATTTAAATTTTAAACTGGGTCACTACAACACTATGATGGATTTGATTGTAGAAAACACAAATTTTTACATAAATTCTATATCCAATAAGTACGAAAGAATTAGAGATGCAAGACTGACAACTAAGACGAAAATTTACGCTGGAAGGTTTCAGAGGGAAATGCAGTTTTCGCCAATATATCCCGTCAAAACAGATACGGCATCAAAATTTTTGCACTGTGTGATGCCAAAATGTTTTATACTACCAACATGGAGGTTTATGTGGGACAACAACCAGAGGGGCCATATAAAGTGAGTAACAGTTCCAGTGACATTGTAAAGAGGCTATGTAATATAATAAAAGGCACTGGTAGAAATGTCACGATGGATAACTGGTTCACAGCAATTCCGCTTGTGGAATCATTAGTAAAAGATTATAAATTAACAGTCATTGGGACGGTCCGAAAGATTAAAAGGGAACTTTATTAAAAAAAAAAACAAAAATGTTTTACTTGTGCCATCCTTACACCACGATGAGTGACGACGCTATTGATATCAAATTTCTGGGAAGCCAGAAATCATTGTGGACAATAATAATACGAACGGCTGCGTAGATGTGGTGTACACAGATTGTGCAGTAACTATAACCATGACCAACTTTATTAAACTATGTTATGGCCATCCCAAATGAAGTTGGCCATGAAAAAGTCAAAACTTTAAAATCAAATGTCATCTCAATAATCTAAAAATCAGTCAAAGCAATGTCAATCTTTATGCCACTATCTTGTAATTCAAAATGAGGCTGTGTCACGTTCACAAATTATGTAGTACCGCTGCTAAGATTGCTAAATTTGTTGTTGAGGGAATCAAGCAAAATTTATATAGAAAACAATCAACAAATTGATAGAAAAATAATACTTCAAGACCAAGAGATTACACCATTATTTGATACACCTCATCTTATTAAAAGAATTAGAAATTATACGATAACAAAAGATTTGGTTTGGGAAGTAAACGAAGAAATTTTAAGTGTGAAATTGGACCATGTAGCGAAGGTTTGTCTTTATGATTCAGCGTGGAGCGAATTAAGAGCCCTCCACAAAATTACGGACAAGATCCAAAAGATGTCCTATGTAACTCAAGTTTTGAGTCGTCATAATCATGATTAATTCAACTATCACGCTATTAGTTAACTGTGGTAATTTCTAATAACATTGGGCCGTATCACGACACCGTCATTAAAGTTGTCTTTAGGCTATGATTAGCAAAACACGTTATTAAATTTAATCACGACTTTAATCATAGACCTATCACGACCCCTTGTTTAGATCGTAATTAGCTAATCACAGCTTCTGATGTTTAAATGGATAAAAAGAATCTGGCAACATTGCAAAGTTCTGTCAATCGAGAAGTTTCAACGGTAATTTGCTCACTTCGTTTGAATTCCGTAAGAGTTGTTAACGGTTTTTGATTTTATTTGTGTGTGGACAGTTTTTACGTGGTTATTTCTAGTTAGTGTTTCGTTTTTAGGTGTTTAGTGGTTCGTTTTTAGGTGTTTAGTGTTTCGTTTTTAGTTAGACAATCATTTAATACTTTTTTAAGATGTTTCTGTTGTGGTTCTGGAAGTGAGTAAATCAAATTTGGTAAAAATTGACAAAACAATTTGTAACATTATATCGGGTGTCCCAGAACTCGCGCGTCAGCCGTAAACCACAAATTCTGTTCTTCCATCTGATATAGGATTTTCAAGATTTTTTTTTCTTAAACCATTTAGTTTTTAAATTACAGCAATTTTAAGATAGCCAATCACAGAAGAATGATTAGTAAAGTGTATCAGGTGAATTATTCCGTGTACTGTTGTTACCAGGTAACAAAATTAATGTTAAAAAGTCAATATTTGTCTGGTCAACTATGCAAACGTTTTATACTAACGTCAAAGTGACATTAATTAGTACATTTGAAAAGTGTCGATTTTTGGACGGCAACACAGAAGAAATATTCACTCCCGAAGAATACACCGAAATGATGATAATCTACGGGGAAAGTGGCAGGAATTCTAAAGCGGCCCCAAGGTTGTATCGTGAACGCTTTCCACATCGTCGGCATCCTTGTTCGGACGTATTTTTAGGTTTAGTGAACAGAACAAGAACCATTGGTTTTTTGGTTCCCGATAGAAAACGAGTTGGTGGTGTTGACCGCACGGTTCGCAGTCCTTATACGGAAGGAGTCGTACTTCAATCATTTACGGAAGATGGAACGAGAAGTATTAGAAATGTGGCCGACATCCTGAATCAATCAAAAAATACTGTTCAAAACATTTTAAAAGATAACCACATGCACCCCAATCATTACACCAAAGTTCAACATCTATTATCGGAAGATTATGCACCTCGATTGGAACTCCAGGAACACGAAGAGAATACAGGCTTTGTTGCAAATGTGTTACTTACGGATGAATCCTATTTTTGCCACAAAGGGACTTTTAATAGTCACAATCTTCACGGATGGTCAGGAGAAAATCCACAATTTGAACATTTACTTTAAAAATGTACTTTTCGTTTTCTGTTAAATGTCAAAGTGACAGAATTTAATAAAAGTTGTCCAAACATTTCATCACAGTTTTTTAGCAGCAACATCTAAAGTCATTTCCTCGGAAACGCATACAATTAGTAGAGTTACCTTCGGGAAGGCGTGTGTGATTGGTTATCTTAAAATCGTTTTCATTTCGAAACTAACATGCTTTTGGCGTTTTTTGTTGTAGAATCCTTGTCGGATTAAATATTACAATTAGCAGTTAACGGCTGACGCGCGAGTTCTGGGACACCTGTATATACGAGAATAAGGAAAAATCAGGAATATACAGGTGTCCCAGAACTCGCGGATCAAATTTAAACTGTATATTCCTTGATGGTAATGAAGGTAAAAAGCGTTTAGAAAAATATTCAGGGTGCAACAGCTTTTTAGTTATGAATTAATCAAATTGACCAATAGAGCTCGATCTAATTTTCCCTTTATGAGAAATTGCCAAGCAACGTATAATTCGATGAATAATAATAGTTATTTACATTAGAGTACGGGATGTGAATTTTCCGGCACGACAACTGGTTTCGGGTGCCTGATTAGTTGGAGGGCCGGAAAATACGTCCTGTACGACATTTGTATTAGACTTTTCGGCTGACCAAAATATTAAATCTTTAAAAAATCAAGACTAATTTTATTGTAGAATCTGACATCGTCAATAAAGAATCGAATGCTGTGGAATCAATTCCTTGACGACCGTGACCGCTCATTTGTTTTTTTCCTAACAAATTATTTGCCGGCTAAATTTTCACGGTCGTGCTTCAAAATTTGATTTTGGTGTATTAATCGAGTGAAAAAAATGTCTAGTATATAATATAGAGTGAGTTAAATGTGACACCAGATGCAGTACAACTAGTGGCAGGACTAAATTCTGAATTATTACCACAAAAATCGAAACAACGTTACATAGAACAATTTTTTCTCACATAAGTATGTAATAACTATTCTTTAGTTCACAAATTTTTAATAAACCATATTTTATTACAGACAGTTTTATTAATAGGTGTTTGTGGTGCCTGTCTCCGAAAGGAGTTATATACTCTGAAAATGGAAAATGTCAAGAGAAGATATTATATTGATAACTGACACAAAAACCAATATTTGTAGATCGTTTGCCATTACCAATCCAAACTGGGTTGAAACTGTGAAGAAATATATGGAAGTCAGGTTAAATTGGTATTAAAACAATTTCAAATAAAATTGACAAATATTTGAACCTTGATTGCCCTATGGACACAAGATTGAAGTTCCTAAAATGATTCGTGATGACTGATGGCCTTCCTTTAACATCAAAAACAAAATGTACTGCGTTGCAGCTACAGCTCAAATAATGGTGAGTTGTGTCACAAACTTCGATACAGTGCTTTAATCTACTTGAATTTTTAGCAGTTGCTTCCAATGTAACCATCCAACATTGAGAATTCCATCATCAGTACCGTAAGAGAAGCACCAGTACAACATATTGACATTCAACCCAGAAGTAATAAAGCTGACAGTTACCAAATTGTTTCTGCATTGTTCTCTAAAGTGGAGAATTGTAACAATAATGTTTACAACTGTAATTTTACAAAATAAATTATGTTAATAATGTTGTAAATTATTAAAATGTCTTGTATTTAACCACTACTTCCTGGTGAAAACGAATCATCTTTCTTCAGGTGAATACAAGATTTTGGGGTTAGAATGTTTTGTAAATTTTTAGTTTCCAGTTGCACTTTAGCACTAACAGCTGGTACTGGATAAAGTAGGTATACAAAACCATATATCAACTTCTGTGGTTTAGTTTTATTGTGCAATTTTGCAGATATTTATTAAATACCTGACAATTGTCAAACTTTTTGACATATACAGCTGCCAACCCAATAGGTTGTTTTTCCCTGTTACGATTATTTTCTTTTTCGATCGATATAAATTAAACAAACACATTTATCGGAAAAATTATACAAGGAAATGTGTTTTTTTACACTAAATTAAAGTAACGTATGGACACTTTAATTTTAAAGTAACTGTGAAAAGAATAAATCAACGGTGTCCGCACATTTTTCCCGTACTCCACTAGATTTTTCCCACATTCCACTAGAAATTTTTGACATTGTACGGGAAATCGCACCTCCCTTGACCTAAAGTGTAAGGTAACGCTATATTTCCCAGATTGGGAGGCCGAAAAATTATTTTCAATATTTGTCTTGTCAACTTGTCGAAACAGACGTCAAAAGTGACAGCTACTTTTGAAATAACCAAAAATGGGAAATTTCGCCAAAGGCAGGTGAACAAATGTATAGAATCTAAATCAGGGAACGCAAGAAGTTTCTTCTTCCGGCAATGAATGAAATATGGTTTGTTATGAGTGAAAATTTCCAGAGCAATTGTAACCTTGAGGGGTATGGGAAATTGACGGGAGGGATATGATGAATTGAACCTTTGTTGATGGAAGGTAAAATGGCGACGTAGCGTCAAGTGAGTAATATTACTACTTTAAAAATCTTAGTAAAAAGTGAAATATGCAGGGCCTGTGAAGTGAATCGGAATTTATCCTGACTCCTGTGCATACACTCTGCATCTCCAACGTATTAGCGCAGCTATACACGAGCGGAACTTTTCATCGTCGAAATAAAAGAAAAGACTTTTAGGAACATTCTTGACAAGAATGTTCCTATTCTTGACATTGCAAAAAAAGCTGGAGTTACACGTAGGTTTTGAACAACAGATCAAGCATAGTGGCAGTTCTGAAAGAAAGAAGACAAAACTGGATTGAACTAACCTATTTATTTTAGCATCATTATTAGAAAAAATTTAAGGTCAAATTTTGTAACTAAATGATGTAGAATCATGGATTTATTAGTACTGGATACGGTGTACAGCCATCATAGTTGAACAAGACGTACCATCTATTTCTGTCGCTCTCAACACATTATCTGGGTATTAGCACTATCCTTTAGCGAGTCCCCCGACTTTGATTGGTTTAAATTCTCAATCTATCAATTATTTATTACTCTCCTGTCATTCGTGTCATCTTTTTTCTAATCTGTTTCTCTGAAGTTTGAATAGTTCGAGAGTATTTGAACCGTTAACTCTATCAAGTATTATTGTTTTAGAACTTGAACATATTAAGAATGACTAATTCGTCTAAAGCCAGGTGTTTTTCACTCTAATGTGAAACACTGACAATGCTGTTGGTAAAGATTTCACAAAAGGAAATCCCGGTTTGGACTACAAAGGCGAAGAAAGTTGTCTGCCTTCAACAACTATACTTTTGTGAACCACTTAACTTTAATTTGTGCGTAAATTCAAACTCACAAGTATCCATGAAACTTACAAAAAAACACCAAAATAAATATTAATCGTAACAGATTCTTATATTTATTCATTATTAAATAATACAACTTTGTTAAGTTTACTTCTTATCTTGTTTTTGTTTAGAGCTTTCCGTAGAGGAGCTTTCGCAGTTTTCTTACATTCGCAACATGTTGGATCATATTTACATGTCGTTTTGCTTTTTAAAATTTTGGATGGCTTTTTACATTCATCCTAATCAGAATTCCGAAAATGTTTTGAACAAATAACCGCATCGTTTGCAACTTTGATTGTCTCTTCCACACTGATATCGATTTGTTTCTTAAGAAGGTTTCTTTTGGAAAACTGAAATCATTTTTTCACCCAGGTCTTCGATATTTGTAAAGAATCGTCTATTTTAGGTACATACCAGTGAAAAAATAAGTCTTGTCTTGAAGACTATAAAGAGTAGAACAAATTCTGCAGGTTTTCATTATTGCAATTATTCTATTTTACGAATGCAGGAAGTTTTATGACAGTTCAGACCACAGGTTCAGACTTTTGAATTAATTTCAAACTTCAAAATTGACATTTGCGAAACATCAAAACGACATACGTATTGTAATAACAGAGAGAAACATACAGTGTGGAATAAAATGATTTACATCTAGTTACCTTTGGAATTTTTGCACATGTAAATTTTCCTGTACCGCTCTACTTTTTTTTTGAAGTGCCGAACTATTAGCTCTGTCAATAAATGTCATCAATCGAATTGACAATTGTTACAATTTACTAAATTGAATTAACAAACGTTGGTGGCCACTTTCAACACTAGCTGTGACTTGCTTTTGTTAGCTCCTTTTTAATTTCAATCTCTACTTTGCATTCATATCATCCCTTCGCAATAAATCATATTTGGAATTTTGGAATATTTTAAGGTTAGGCTTTCTTTTTTTTTTTTGTAGAGCGGCATTTCGTATTTTTACAAGGGTAATGCAAAGGTAACTAGATGTAAATCATTTTATTCCACACTGTATTTTAATACAGGTTAGAATGAAATGGGGGAAGGTACCGAAGTCTGTGATATGTTTTTTCAAAGTCGACATACGTTTATAGGGTATTGCCGTCTGTGATTGCCGTATCCAGTACTAATAAATCCATGTGTAGAATGCAACAAATGAAATAAGAAACATGCTAAATAAAAAATAGTTATTTTTATATTAAGTGCGCGAAGAGAGTGTTTTTTGTGCATGAAAAGGTCTTTTACGCCGAGACGAAGGTCGAGGCAGTATAAGCCTTTGTGAGGATTTGTTTTTTTTTGTATGGATTGAGTGAGCCACTAACCTGTCCTGATGAAGCTCGACTTGGAGGAGTGCGATGTTTGGATTCTGATGCTCACGATCGCCTTTGTGGTGTCCAATGTATGGGGGAATGGTGCTCCGGTGAATGTTGAAAGTACCACTGCTGCCACTCTACTTGGTACCACGAATTTGGACTTTCGCAATTCGCACACTCGCTTAATTTCTGTTGTGGACGGTGCTTTCGATGACGAACACGTTACACAGCGCGGATTTTATCGTAATAAAATTATTTTGGCAATTTTGACTGTTCCTGTGACGGAAATTTAAATTATTTTTACACACTTAATAAATCATTTAGTTCCTTGCGAATATTAAAATAAAAAATCTGGCAATGCGGTGGCAAGAAAATATCGAACAGACACTGACAGAAAAAAAAATTGCATCCGTTGCATCACTGAGTCAGTTAGTCCAACATGAAAAGAAAAAATCATAGCCAACTCGGTCTCAAAAAGATCGTGAATGCCTAATATGTAATTAATATCGGGTGTTCATTTAAATTTTCGGTCAAAGTTAGCGTTTGAAGAGTCGATTGTGACCGCATCAGCTGTTTAAATCTTACATCAGTTTTTGCATTGTTTGTGTTTTTACACGAAGGGTGCGTTCACAATCGACTCTTCAACGCCAACTTTAACCGGAAATTTAAATAAACACCAATATATAGTCCGTTCATTATAAATGTGCATCTGAGGCGGCTATAGAAAGCTGATTTTAGTTTGCCAACCCTGGGTAAAAGACCGTCTCTAATAACGCTTTGTTTTGTTATGGTTGCCAACAATGCCAAAAGTGACAAGATATCGTGTAAAAATGCTGTTAACTCCCACAAACTTTGCTTTTGTAGCCAACACTTTCGTCTTCTTATTCCTTCTTGTTGGAATAGTAGGCCAGTCGCCTGTTCCTTCTTCGATTCCTAACCTTTTATTTAAATGTCGTCACACCACCGTTTTCTTGGTGTTCCTGCTGATCTTCGTCCGTTAGGTGCTATTTTTAGTACTCTGTCTGCAATTCTTTCTGTGTCCTATTCTATAGTTCCAAAACACAACGCAGTGAAAAACACTAAATCCGCCATGTTAGTTGTTTCAAGTTGTTCAATACCATTGGTAGCCCTGCTGAACAGTTCGCGCCACTTGCAATTCTTCGCATCCGTTGTTTACATGATGGATTGACAGATATCTCTAAATGGATGTTCGAACCAAACGTTTTAAATTATTGTTATAAACTGTTGTTGAAAATATTAATTCATCTAAGATAAATGATATGATGAATTTTTACGCGCCGTTCTACTTTTTATCGCGTAGCAGAGTCCTGTCACGTGTCTCTAGGTGTCCGTTCAAAAAACATAAAATCAGGGTAAACAGAGTTTGTATAATTTAATTTTTGACAATCCCTTCGATAAACCAAGATAAAATAAATAATTAGAAATACGCTATTTGTGATATTTCCAAGAATTTGAAATTTTCAGTACCCTCAGCTTTATCTTCGACTGACCCTCTGCCGGAGCCTTCCGGAGTGCCTCTACCTGGCCCTTCTCGCGGTAATCCATTTCTCCTCATCTCGACAAATGAAGATGTCTCACGAAACAGTTTCAGATGCCTCTGCCTTCGGCGACAGAGATCGCAGCTCGCTTTCAGATCAGACTCTGCGATGGCGGACACCGTAGACTTCTCAGGCGAATCCGGGTCAGACCCAGAGTCGGACAAGGACATTTTATTCGAAACTCTGTCCGAATCGGATGATTCAGATTTAGAAAACAACAAGACAACCCCCGTGATTCCTCCAGGTACGCTCGACCCTTTGTCCTCTCCCCAAACCCCAGACCCCTGTTTCAGGGACTCCAACCCTCTCCCCGACCCCCATTACTTGTCGTTTTTGTCATCTCCGGAACTGCAACAAACCCCTACCACCGACGGACAAATCGACTTTTTCCGCTTGATTTTTGACGACGAAATGTGCGACTTTATCGTTAACCAAACCAACGCGTACGCTGACTCCCTACAGAGGAGAGCCTCTTCGTCTGCAAGGATAAACCGATGGAAACCGCTGAATCGAAACGAGTTTTGGTGTTCCTGGGTTTGTTGTTCCACACGGGAACCGTGAAGTTGCCCTCTCTGATGGAATACTGGAGCACCGACAGCTACTTCGAAGGGATGATGAGTGTCTCTTGGTTCCCCAAGAACATGTCGCGTCACAGATTTTTCTTGATCTTGCGGTGCTTGCACTTTGCTCCTAACCCGACTGACGCACCGAAAGACGCTCTCTACAAAATTACACCGCTGCTGGACTTCTTCCACCGCAAAATTGACGAAGTTTTTGCCATCGGGGGGGACGAGGCGATGGTACTGTGGATGGGACATCTACGGTTCCGTCAATATACCCAGACAAAGCACCAGAACTACGGTCTCAAGCTGTACATGTTGACCTTCTGGTGTCGTGCGCAAGTTTCTTGTCAACGCAGCTTCACCAGACACAAATCTTGACCATGCCCAGCTCGTCGAAGACAAGACGCACTCTTTGTACATGGATAACATGGCCAGTCTCTTCAAGTGGAAGGACAAGAAGGAAGTCGTCACGATTTCCACCGAATCAAGTGCTGACCTTCTGGAACAGTTAAATCGACGAGATCGAAGTACTCACGTGTACAATAATTCGTCTTGTGATATAAATCGCGTCGACGAACTTTTGTCGTATTACCCTTGCGAGGGTAAGAGCGTCAAGTGGTACAAAAAGTTGGCGATACACATCTTCCATCTTGTGCTCATCAATTCGTATCATTTGTATAACATGAACAGAAGACCCAAACAGACGTTACATTTTTTCAGACTGAATTTAATTCTTTCGTTGTCGAAACATACGTACGAGTACAGACCGCGACAAATGAACGTACCTCTTCCAGCGACTGGACATTATCGTAGAATCCTTTCTCGTCAAGGTAACAAACGGAAGCAACTTTGCTGTCGTTTTTGCAAAAAGCATACATCGTATGAGTGTATGGGATGTCACGGAACGTTCGGATTGTGCATCGAGTGTTTCCCGGGTTATCACCAATCGCAGTGAAGTAAACAGGTTTCTTGTAAATAGTTTTAGAGTTAATACAAAAGAATTGGTAATTGTTTAGTCTTTTTTTTTAAATCAGCTGTCAGAGTGTTGTCAAGTTGGTATGAGCAATTGAAAGTAGCAAACAGTGTAGGTTGGCAGCGTCGAGCCGTTCAAGGTCATCGGCGCTGTCATTGCGCATAACTGTGGTTTGGGTTGAAAAATTAACGCAAAAAATTGAAAAAAATGCCTTTGCAAGAAAAACCTATTGAATTAGTTGATTTATTTATTTTATGTCAATATAAATTTATCGTATGCAAAGGTTGCAGTAATCGAACTTATCAGCGCACAGTGGGGCGAATGGCCTGTTTCGTTGGCCAAAATTCGAAATTTGAAGGTGGAAATTTGGATGTTTTTTGAGTACAGTCTTATAGAGGAGGCTTTGGTGCATCTAAATCCAAAAGACTTAAGTCAAAATGTTGTATGCCTGCTTCTCTGGGGCAGTCGAAATTTAGCCCTCTCGAGTAAGCTCGTGCGACGCTCCGCTGCCGTGTTTCTAACATAAAATTCAAGCGATCATAGTGTAAAAACAACGTGGACGATTTTGATTTTATAAAATGGAAATCGATCAACAAGATACGAGTATGTAGAATTATTGTATAGTCTTTGCCAAATCCAAATAACCACCAACACTGCATTCTACCCAGAAAATCAACCGGCAACGTTGTGTACTTAGATTTGATTGGTTTAGCATCCTAGTAATATCAAAATTGCCATTATATATTTAGTGTAATTTTGTTTCCACCAACCGAATTCAACAGGTGGTGGTTATTTGGGTTTGGCACGGCCATATATACCATGGGATCATTTAAATTATAAATTAGAGTAGGCGGGATTTTTTTTATACGATTGCCCAGAATGCCAATTGACTGATTAAATAAATGTGAAGTTATGGTTAACTTTATAGCGTTTATGGTTCCCATATTCAATCGTTTTAATTTAAAGGAAATGAAAGCAATAAAGAATAATGTAGTTTTATTGAGAATTACAGAAAGTGTTCAAAGTGTTCTCCCCCAGCTTCAATACAACTGTTAACCCTCCGTGGCATATTTTCAAATGCATTACAGAAAGTGTTCAAAGTGTTCTCTCTAAGCTTCAATGCAACTGTTAACCCTCCCTTGCATATTTTCAAATGCATTTTCCAACATCTGAACGGTTATAGCGTTGCATGCCTTAAATAGTGCCTAGAAATAATCTAAATTAGAAATTTAGATGATTCAAAAACCACTGACTGTATCTTATTCGCGTAGGAAAATCTCATGGGAGTAGCTCTTAAACGACGGTAATTTTATAGGAATGAAGGTTTAAATCTTGTTTTAATATTTTGTGACGAGTTCCATTTCAGAGGTCCATCTCTTGGGCTAACCTGCGGTGAGGTTTTTTTTAGGAGACTGCTTCATTCTTGCTGAAACATCTGCCATAATCTCAGGAATTCTTTTTTTGGGCGCTCCGCTACCGGCTTTTTGACCAACAGTCCCAACATTACAAAATTTCGCCACACATTTATAAATTTGTTGGACCAATTTTTGGTAATCTACAGGAAAATTAGGGAATGTGTTTTGAAAACCATTAACGCAGTGCTCTACAGAATACTTCCATTCGCAATTCTCTTGTTGTTCAGCGTTTATAAAATAATTCTCAGTAAGAAAAATGTTCTGTTCGAAATAAAAAATTTTGAAACGTCACTTTGACAATTCAAATTTTAAATCAAATTGACAACAGTTAATAACACCAACCTTATTTAAAATTCACAGCCCGCTCTAATTTATAATTTAAATGATCGCACGGTACTTTAATTGACAAAAAATGTTTTCCTTCTTTTGTAAAATCAACGCTAACTGTAGGACTACAATTCACATTTATTTGTTTCATGCCTGGATACAAGTGGAGTATACTTTTTACATCCACGAGCAACGGCCGTGATTTTTACATGCACATGTTCATTAAAGAGTATATTTTTTTAATATTAAAGTGCGCACTGCCTAAAGTTGCCTATTTAAAAGTTACAGTTTTCAAAGTTTTCAAAAATAAAAGGTGGTCGTTTCTCGATTTCCAAAAGCTCAAAGGACAAATTGTCGCAGTCTCTTATATCTAAAATGAAAATGAGATGGAATACCTAATGCTACTCGAATTCTGCATGATTTTTACGCAAAAAATGAAAAATGACTATTGTTAGTACAGTCAAAATAAAATAGGACAAAGTAAATTTTGATTGTGTAATTCAATATTTTTGCGAAATCCATCTCTTAGGAAACAAAAGTGTCAAAAATTAAAAAACAATTCTGATAAGTGTCATCATTCGACAATATTTCAAAAACTCACAATCATTCAATTGAACATAGTGACAGTGACGAGATGACAAGTGAAAAAACACAACCTAACTTTTTGTAAATCAATCGTCAAGTCAAATCAAGTTGTAATCTGAGACACATACGTCTCAGTTACACCAAGTTACACTACACAAATCTTTGAATTGTGAAACTGCCTAAGGTAACACTTTGTCCTATTTTATTTTGGTCAACGACTGTACATGTTTATTTCGCTTCTATTATTTTCGTTTTCATTTAAAATTGTTCACTGCTTATTAATAAATACGATTTCATTTTGAATTTGATAAATCTGATCTCAAATTCGTAATCAGCGACCCCGAAAACCCTATAGTATCTACTTTCAGAGCAATAACTATTTTTTTTTTCAAACGCCTCCTCCTGCTTTCTACCGATTTGAAGAACTACTTGTGTCATTTTTATAAGTTCTCTAGTTTCAACAGTTCTGTCATTCCCTTGATCAAAATTGAGTAACTGGTCCAAAAAAATTGGTGGTCGACCTTGAAGAGACACCGCAAAATGTTTAATGATATCTGTGTAGACACCTTCATTTGGTAAATCGGAAAGATCTTGGAAAATTTTCCACCCCTGAAACCCTTCTTTTGTTGCGTTTCCCAATAATACAACTTTTTTCTTTTCAACTTTCTCGAGCAGTCTGATAACGTGTTTAACTTGTTCTTCATGACAATTTTCCGCTTTCACAATCAAGGGAACTTTGTTTAAATGCCACAACACTTTACTTCTTGTTTTTGAAGGTAAATCCTCAATCCCCATAGGACGCAATCCATATTTGAGCGATGTGAAGCTGATTTCATCATCACTTGCTGTCTCGTTCTAGATGTTAGCGATAACCTCTTCATTTGTGTCTCTAACAACCGTCATGTCAAATTTCATAATTGCTTCTCGAAGAAGTTGTGATTTTTCGTTGCACTTTCTGTCCGATATCGTTTGTATAAAAGGCGTAAGCGTTAGCTCAGCCAATTTTGCTACCACGTCGTATTTAGACAGGATAAAGTTACCAGACCACCACGTTTCCATAAACTGGATAAAACTTGAAGAGTATGTGGCGTCGGTGATTCCACACTTTTCTCTCAACATAGCGTTGACTAACGACTGTGCTCCTGTCGTGTTAGTCTGAAGGGCAAACAAGTAGAAACATTTCAAATAATCAGCAAGACCTTCAACTGATTCACTACTCTGATTTAATTCAAACTGAAACACTTTTGTTCCCTCCTTCTTAGACCTGATTTCTATTCTGTTCATTAGCAGAAGTTTCTGAGGATCCAAGTCTTGCAGCTCCCTCACAACAATTTCTTTCTTTTTTTCATTTTCAATTTTCTTGGCTCTATTTTTCGTGTGCTCATTTTTTATGTTTTCAATTTGAAGTAAAATTTTTGAATTACTTTCGATACTTGTCGACAAATTCGTGTATAAAATAAAACTGACATTTTCAGTGTTTTCAAATTTTCTAATAGATTTTATATACTTCGGTAAGCTGAAGTCGCCACTTTCCGCCGCAAACTTTTTTTCGGTAACTTTTTTCATATTCTCAGAATGTTTCAGTTGCAAAAGAAACATTTGCGATTATCCATCCACAAAAGTCACTTTTAGCGCCACGTCGTCGAAGTCTCCACAATCGTCACTGTTGGTTTTCATCTCGTAATCTGCCACAATATCACTTGTGCTGAATTTTAAAGCGAACAGAGCGCACATCAGTTTTTCATAGTCCTTGCCGAGATCTGTGGTTCCAGCTCTTTTCTTGTAAGAATCAAATCGGAGCTGACTTGAAGAACCAAAGCACTTCCTGGTTGTTGCAAACTGAAAATTAAAGAAAACTGAGACAATTCTGAAATAAATTACGTAATTATAAATATATGTACAAATTTTAATTGAACTGAATTTTTCTGAAAGCGGAATTTTTGTTAGTTTTTATTTTATGTTTCTTAATGTGTTTGTCGGCACAATAATCCTTCAAGGTAGTAATTCAATTCAATTTGTTGACCTTTTTTGAAATTGTACGCGTCCGTGGGATAAATCTAGGTACAAGAGTAAGTAATATTCATGGGGAAAAACGTTGCAATAAAACACTCTTTCGACATTCTGGGAATTTCAGTTAAACTCAGGGGTTAATTGAATTAAGGAATTTGATGTTAGCAAATTTAAAATTGAGAGAAACACCAAATTAATGTTCTCCAGATTAAGTAACTTTTATTAGCATACTCAAATTTTTGTGAAATGTGCTAGCATTGCAAATTAGAAGCAAAACGCTTCATCGTGGAAAATTACAAAAAAGAAAAAATTAAATTGGTGGCGTGACCAGGATTGCACCACAACGTAGAAAAAAAATCACAGTATTTGACTTGAAATTGATGATTCCATTGATGTTAAAATGATAATATCAAAATAAGATTATGTATCTGAAGGAAGCACACCAATTAAAACGACAGGGCCGCATATTTGGGCACAATTTTTTTGAATGCTCGTTACTACCCAAAATTAATTTTTGTCCAAAGGTTACGTTAAATACAACTGTTCTTTTTGTCTCATTTGCTAGTCTTTCCATGTCTTTAAAGGATCTAGTAAGCAACTTATACACAAACATAACGGGTGTTTTTTAAAATTTGGCATCGAAGTAGGCTTTGAACTGTCGATTGTGAACGCACTATACAGGTTACGGATCACGGATCAGCTGTTGAAATCTTACGCTTTTGTACGAGTGGTGCGATCTCAATCGATTCTCCAACGCCTACTTCGATGCCAAATTTAAAAAAACACTGCTTAATTAAATTCGTACCATAGAAATTCCTTTCTCTTTCTGCTTTTCATGAGTAACTCTCTTCTTTCATAAATTTGGAGTTTCCCCATTATGCTCATAATTTCTACTACTGCAAGGGGAATGTTGTTGCTTCAGTTGCTTCACTTCTTCAATACACTTTTTCTGCAACTTAGTTTGTTCGTCCACCTTCAACTTCCCTTTGTTGTCACAGTGTTGCTTCATTTCATTAGAAATTTTATTATGATTATCATTATTATCCATGTTTGGGGTTCCGTATTTTTAATAACTTTCAACAAATGCTCGTTTTAGGTGTTTTTATCTGCAAACCCGATGAAAATCTGAAAATAAATCAAGACAAAATAAAAATAATTCATTAATTAATCAACGAATGAATGACAATTTGGTTAATTACCACTTGTTGTCACTTTTCTGAATGAACCCAAAAAGATTGAGGATCAGTTACATGCCATTTTGTTACTTATCGAGGGAGTAAAATAATTACAGTAGAGGCGCAGATATTGACAATTACATCAAGACTGTAATATTACTTTACTTCTGTATGACGTACAATAGTTATTTATCTACCGTTAGGTACAATATTTTTGTAACAAATTAATTAATTAAATTAACATTACTAACTTTTTTATTATTGGATTGGTAGCACTTTCTCCGCCGATTACTACATTATCAAGCTTCATACTTTAAAGCATCGGTGGTCTCGGTTCATGTCATTTTTCTGCCCATTTTTTTTTTAATTTCCGTTTTTCCGTCTGTCTTACGTCAATTAATGCCAACCTTACAAAGCAATTTGCACTATAGAGCATTCATTTTAAATGTTGGGTTAAGTTGTAAGCGCAAAGCACCATAAATTACGAAAGCGGCAGATTTTCATTGAATTGGTACCTACTGTACTGTTTTCTCAATTTGGTTGTAGGTCGTAAAATTTTATTGCATATTATGAGCGATTAACGGGCACAATGGTTGGGTTTGAAAAGGTTGGGAAACGGCGCGTGCCATTTGCCGGACAATGCAAAGACATATACAAAATATACTTGAAGTACCATAAATTTTACGACCTACAACCAAATTGAGAAAACAGTAAAGTAGTAATCCCTATGTTCGTATAAAATTGGTACCACGTCGTACTTTCACCATCTTATCTACGAACAAAAGAAAATAAATAGTTAAAACACATTTGCGATCACATCAGTTACCAAAAAATTGTAAAGAGATTGTTGATTTTAAGCAATGTATTTGAGAAATTAGATTATTAAATAAAGAAATAAGAGTGTTCATTACATGTATTGGGTGATTCAAAATGATTGTGGCCAAGTATGGCAACTATGTACGAAAATTTATGTGGGAACTGTGTGGGTAGGGTAGAGTTGACATTTCTTTGACAGTTCATAAGCGTGCCATTTTGAAAGTTGTCAAATCAATGTGCAATGGAATTTAAAAAATCAAATGCACGCTTATGAAATGTCATACAAATATTAACTCTACCCAATTCACACGGTTGCCACATAAATTTTCGTACTGATTCACCTGAGTCATACAGGTTCAAGGATTTGACCGTTTCGTTCCAAGTGCAAAAAAAATTCCATACTATGACTTCACCTTCTGGTCGTGTGGTCGCAGATAATAAGAGTTGGCCGTGGCATTATCAACTGACGATAATAATCAAACGGGCTGCTTGCTGCTTATCGCAAAAGTGCAGTTGTGCTGGAGTTTGGCTGGAGACGGCGGTGATGTATAGGAGTTTCTCCGGTGGAAAAATAAAGTTTTGGTCGGCCAGACTTACCCAGAGCTCGGTGCCCCAGTTCATGCTTTCGGTTGCAACAACAATAATGTAACTAATGTTGACTCAAGTTGCAAAAAACCACTTGTCATTTGCAACAGCATTTTTTTCATATTTTTGAACCAGATAAGGGCAGAAAGGGACCAGAAAATCATAGTTTGAGTTGAATATTTTCCATATAAGTACAGTTTTAAAGTAATTTCAAACGACTAATGCCATAAAATTGCTGTTGCAAATCCAAATTGGTTTTTTGCAACTTGAGTCAACTTTAGTTAACTTCTATTACCAAGACTGTCATTTTCAACCGTCACTACTCAACATGGGTGTTTCACTAGAGACAATTCTCAAACGAATGTGGTCGAGAAATGAGACGGACGACGGACGGATAAAGACAAACAAATTGCCGGTACCAAGACTTACGTAAATAAATAATAACAGGCAGTGGCGGCTCGTGACTCGTTGACGAGGGAGGGCTCTGTCACATGTACAGTTACGGCCGCGGAATTTCGTTACTTTACTGTCAATTCGAAAAAACTTGTGTAGCCTAAACTTTATTGTCACTATGACTGACATTCAAAGTTTTTGTGACAGATATTCTGTCACGCACAATAAAAATCAAAATGCCACATGACATCCATGACATGACATGGATGTCAAAAATTCAAATGTGGGGTGTGTATATAAAATCTGTGTTACAGCTAATGTCAGTTGAATAACAACGACTGACGAAATTCCGTGGCCGTGACTGTACATATTAAGGCTGTTTCCTAAAAAACGCCACAAACCGTAGCTTCCGTTATTTATTGTCCGATTTTAATAATTAAAAAAAACAATACAATGGTTATATGTAAAAACACTACAAAACGTCTTAATATTTTATTTTTTTCAACATTAATTGTTATGTCAATTAAGTGTCACTTTGTTTTTTTTAAATAGAATCATATATTTATTTATTTTTATTCTGGTAGAGAATTTTTTTCTGACTTCAATGATGTCCAACACGTTGATTTTTGTCCAATAAAAATTCAAGAAAATAAACAACATTTTTATTACGTTACAATGTTTATTAATGAAATCAAGCGCGCCGTGGATGTTTTAAATCACACACACACCTTCTTCAGTCCATTTATTGTCTCCACCAAAGAGTAGGCACACAAAACAGAAAAAGGTCTTTGTTTCTTCAAAACCACATATTCACGGCGTTTTTTATAAACACTCTTATTAAACCGGCGGGTAAATGCAGCTTTGTTTTTGTATTGCTTCTGTTCATAAACAATATTTAAATTCGGCACTGGTCGACCGCTATTTTTTAGATAAATTCAACCAAACTTCAGTTTTTTTAAATCACACTTTCATTTTGTGAACGTTAAAAGAGTGTAAATACTGCCAACACGCGTCAAAATCTCGTTTGCAACGAGCCTATGAACGTTGGGCGCCGACTTTGCTTGCCACAAACGGCCTCGTGAAACGTGACGTTGTCATGGCAACGCAACTCGACGCTGCATTCCATTGATACAGGATACGCGATCGAGAGCTCCAGAGCTGGCCGCCCTCCCCAAAGAGGAGAATGAATAATATGAAACTTACCGCGGACCGTCCGCGGACAGAGTTAGGTTACTATTTACCACCTTTGCATACGATACATTGATATTATTGACATAAAATAAATAAATCAATCAATCTTTAATAAAAAAATTAACACATTTAAAAGAATATACCT
Organism: Tenebrio molitor; assembly: GCF_963966145.1. NCBI lineage: Eukaryota > Metazoa > Arthropoda > Insecta > Coleoptera > Tenebrionidae > Tenebrio > Tenebrio molitor. The sequence continues at coordinate 17,873,591 of NC_091053.1, read as the reverse complement.
ATTTTCCTTATTTCCTTTATAAATTTCTGGGAGGGCGCCGCCCCAGAGCCCCCCCTCACGAGCCGCCACTGATAACAGGCCTCGACATTCATTTAAGTCACGCGATCTGACCTCGCTTTAGAAAGATAGAGAAGCAGACGTATTGGCACCTATTATTCTAACAAGAAAGGAGAAGCGATATGGTTTATTTCTAAATTTCTAGTATGGTTATGGGCAAAAATGGTCCGTCAGTTGAGGTTGGTGGAGAGACGGACCCTACCCACTTAGCAGATGAAGTCAAGAATCAAAATAAACAATTAACATTTTTTTGTTTAACTTTTACTGTAGTTTGTGTTGAAATTTGTGTTTTTCTGTCCTCCATTTTTTTAAACATCCTTTTTAAGAAATGTATTTTATACGAATTATTGGCAGTCATCTTTTTACATGAAACACCTGACATTACCTTTTTTTTTAAAGTGGCGCCGCTATTAAACTCCACCCACTTCTCAGTCATTGGTCCGCACGGTGGTGCAAAGTAGTGTATGCTCACACAAGTAGGCCGGCTTGAACAGCAATGATGGCGAGTCATGCAAATCGTTCTTTGATTTTCCCAATATTTTGATTACATAAAGTTTGTTTCCAGCAGTTTTAACACGTTAAAATAATAGTTTGGATGTATAGAAATCACTAGTGAATTTCAGTGATAGTGATATCGCGCGTTCAAATGAAATCTTGGGCTGAATAGGCGTTAGAAAAAGTAAACCGTTTAGAACAGTGTAAAGATTGAATTTTCTGCTGTTTGACACGAATGACATTAAAATGTGGTCGCTGAATAGATGGAGTAATAAAACCGCCCCCTAGTGCCCACGTATTAAACAGCAGCCTCCAATTGACTTACCTATTCAAAACGTGCGCATATTTTTGAAAGCCTGATGTACATCCACAAAAATTACTTGACGGCATCTCATTAATTTTAACATCGCTTCGGTAGTTTAACCACGTGTTCATGTTTGGAGAAGATGTGCACGTTAATGAATGCAACTTTTTTCTCGCTCTGTCAACTATATCATATTCTTATGAGAATGATAAATGGCAAAGAACCTGACTCATTGTGAAACAGGCTTCGGCATATATCCAATAAATTATTAATAAAATGTTAATCATACATTTTTATATTACCTGTTACCTGCATTTGTTTTGATGAGTTTTATTACCGTTTAAATTTTCTTAACGCATTTCAATAACATACTGTATATTTTTGTTTTGAAGAATTTATTTTATTTTTTGTTTCTTTTTTTTTTTTTGAAGGATTTAATTTAATTTTATATTACCTTTTATCTATATATATATGTATAAGTACATAAATAATATTATTTACATATAGTTTTGACACTACTACCTCTACCTAACTGTACTAAACAGCACAATGAATATGTAATTCATCATTAAAGTATTTTGAAAATTCGTAAATACAGGTGTCCCAGAACTCGCGGATCAAACTTAGAGTGCGTTTTCCTTGTTGATAACTGAAAGCAATAACTTAAAAAAAATGCAGGGTATAATCGATTATTTGTAATGAATTTAATAATTTAAAAAAGCAATTTTATTTAAGAATTAAATCTATTTTAAAATCAAAATTAAACGGTAATAATTTAATTAAAGCAGTTAATACATATGCTGTTCCATTACTGACCTATTCTTTCGGTGTTATAAAATGGTCCAAAACTAATTTACAGAATATAAACATTAAAACCAGAGTTCTTTTTACCAAATTTAGTAAACATCACCCTCAATCTGCTATTGAAAGATTTAATTTACCACGCGAAAACGTTGGTAGGGGTTTTTCAAATCTAGAAATACTGCAACACAATCAAATTGCTTCACTAAAAAATTATTTCCTCAATAGAGCTCGTGCCTTGCTTTCAGCCGATACGATACGACACTCATTAGAAAAATTAGTTCACGAGCCATAACCATGGCAACAAAAAAATTTCTTGGAAATTTTTTGTAGGTAGACCAACCTAACTGTGATTAATAAGTGGAAATTTTTTCAGCCAATCAAAATCATTTATTTTGTTGTTGTCTTGGTTATGGCTCCTGAACTAATTTTTCTATTGGTCCTTAATGAGTGTCGTACGATTTAAAAATTTATAATTTAAGAAGCATAATGTCCGTGTCGTTGCGATTTTCTTACCGAATATGCCCTCGTGCATTGATTAATATCCGGAAATTCTCATGCATTTCCAAAACGTAATTAGCCCTCGTGTTCCACTCGGGCTAATTAATACGTTTTAGGAATGCATTCGAAAAAATTTCCGGAAATAATCAATGCACTAGGGATATTATAAGTGATAATATCATATAGCAAATTTTCACCGCGGTGTGCGAACTATTGGCTAAAAATAAAAATGTTACCATTATGGGCGATTTCAATATTGACACCAACAAAGACAACGCAAAGAAGAATTCCTTAGACTTACTTAATAGTTATGCTTTACATCTCAATGTCAAGGACAATACGCGAGTATGTTCGACATCTTCATAATGCATAGACAACATAGTCACCAGCATTTACAACAAAGTGGACGTAGATGTCTTAGATCCTCATCTTTCCGATCACTATGCGATTTTTCTCGACATGCAATACATTGAAAAAGTGGATAGTGTAATTTGGACAAGACAAATGATAACCAATAACATTAAAAATTTCTGCGAAAACCTCGATAGGGTGGATAGTGAATAGTTTCTATACAGCCAAAGAAAAATTTGAGTGGTTTTGCGAAAATTTTCTAAAAACATTCTACCAATGTTGCCCTAAAAAGTGGCAAAAAATTAATAATAATACTGAAAATCAGTTGTGGTTTGGTGAAGAACTTGAAAGAAAACGAAACGTACTTGAAGCGTTAGATATCGTTAGAAAATGTACAGGTTCGCCACAAACTAAAAATCTGTATAACAAACTCAGGATTGCATATAAAGCAAGCATCAACTAAGCAAAGAAAAACTACTACAGCAAGTTAATAGAAAATTCCAACAACAAATCTTCAACGATATGGAAAATAGTTAAAAGCTTAAATGGAGTAAACTACCATCAAACTGTGCCGCATCTGACAGCAGATAGTTTTCAACAATTTTTTGGCGAGTCAGTTAAGCACATAGCCGAAACATTCTCAGATAAAAATGACAACTCTCCAATGACATATAATAAAAATTATTTATTATATGTCATTGGAGAGTTGTCATTTTTAATTCTCAGATAAAAATGACAACTCTCCAATGACATATTATTATTATTATTGAAAGAAAATAAAGGCAGAGGTTTATAAAACCTATTATGCCTAGTAACTAGAGACAGTGTGACAGCTAGAAAAATTGTTTTATAAAGTGTTCGATAGGTAAACTTTTAGTGGCGTAGGTCTACTTATCTGGGGAGTACATCTATGTAGTTTATTTTTAAAAAAGTTTACTGTTGTGGAATTGACTATTTCAGTTGATTGTCCATTCCAGTGATCAAAGACTCTGTTAGGTAAAAAGTTTTCACGAATTTTCGTTTTAAAGTCTTTTTTCAACCTCCAATTATGGCCTCTCAACCTTTCATCTCGATTTAAAGTAAAAATCGGAGACAAATCAAAATTGAAAAATCCTCTAATTGCACGAAACGTGACAATTAGATCGCCCCTGAGTCGTCTATCCTCAAACAGTCCATGCTGTTCAAGTCTCTCTTCGTATGAGGGTTTCACAGCACCATAGGAAAGACGTGTAGCACTCCTTTGAACCGACTCTAGCATATTTCGGTCTCTTATCAGGTCACATGACCAAAGGGGACCGCAATACTCCAAAATGGGTCGGACAAGTGTTTTGTACAAGGTAATCGAGGTTTCGAAGCTAATGCCCTTAAATGTCTTTCTTAGAAGAAATAAAGTGATATTACACTTTTTGCACACTCTTGAAATATGTGCTGACCAGGTCAGATTTTGTGTGATCGTTATACCAAGGTCGACATGTGATTCAACGTGCGAAAGATCAATATTACCTATAATATATGACATGTGAGGGTTATTTTTTCCTAGGTGTAAAACTACGCACTTGTTCAAATTTAGAGGAAGAGACCAGTCTACACTGTACTTGTATATTTTTTCAAGGTCCTGCTGTAAAACGTGTCGATAGGTTATTGGATTATTAAAGAGCTTAAGATCGTCCGCAAAAGAAGCATTCGGTGAACAAACCACACTTGGCAGGTCGTAAACGTAAATGTTAAAAAGAAGTGGTCCAAGCACCGAGCCCTGCGGAACTCCACTAGTTACAGGAAGAAATTGAGAGAACTCGTTCCCAACACGCACAAAGAATTTTCTATCCTTCAGAAAATCAGCTATCCATAACTTGATATTTCCCTTGACACCAATTTGATCTAGTTTATATAAAAGTTTTTTATGTGAGACACGATCAAAAGCTTTGGCGAAGTCTAAATACACCACATCAACAGGAACACCTTCGTCTATAGATTTGGTCCAAGAATTAACACATGAAAGTAAATTTGTAAGGACCGAACGACCTCTTATGAAACCATGTTGCTGACTAGGAAGAATGTTCCGTTCCACTACATATTTGGATAGATCTTCGCTGATAATAGTTTCCATTACTTTGCAAACCACTGAGGTTAAACTGATGGGTCTATAAGTTTCTGCACAGAATTTGTCTCCTTTTTTAAAAATGGGCGTTACTGAAGCAATTTTCCAGGCAGACGGAAGTATGTGGTTTTCAAAAGATGTCTGCATGATAAGTCGTAGCGGCTGGCACAGATAATCGATACAATTTTTTAATAGTAATGTTGTTATACCGTCTGGTCCAGGTGATGATGTTAATTTTAAACTACAGATGCAGTTTTAAATTTTTTTCCTCAGTAAATTGTACATCCTCTATGACACTCGAGATTTGCGGAAGCATAACTTCAGGCTGACTATTCACCCGATACCCATGAGGGTCAGTTGTAAACACACCAGCAAAGTATTTTGCAAAAATATTCGCTATTTTGTTATCATCAAAAGCGATCCATCATCGTTGCGTAACTGCGGTACTGAAACCTTAGTATTCAATGACCGTCTGATGTATTTGTAAAAATTTTTGGGATCGGTAGAAAGATTTTCTTCGTATGCTTGCCTTGCCTTATGTAGATTCGCCGAAACGGCATTGGAAAAGTGTCGGTGTATGTCGTAGTCCTGCTGCGCGTGTGATTTTTTAAACTTGTTCCATAACCGTCTTTTATGCTTGATTAATTGTAGGAGATAATCGTTAATCCAGGGCTTTGATGAGTTAAACGTAGTATATTTTGTATGGGTGTTGTTCTTAATCTCTGTATTCAAGAATATAATAAACTTTTTCCACATTTCGTTTGGATCATCGCTTGAGAAGAAGTCGCTGGTCCATTGCACTGATTCCAAATCGTTTTTTAATTTATTGTAATTAACACGTTTTACTAGTTTAGTTACTTTTTTGAGAATTTCAGATACTAATAGTTAATAGTTAATAGTAAAGATAATCGACTTGACTTACTAATGCGGGATCATTTACCAGAATTAAATCTAACGTTGATGGGTCTTGATTTTGCCTAAAGCGCGTAGGTTCGGAAACTATTTGACATAAACTTGAGTTAACAAGGGTTTCAACAAAATGATAGGCAGCTGAATTATCAGCATAGTTTTTAATATTTAAGTAGTCTTTTGAGGACCAGTCTATCGTTGGTAGGTTAAAGTCGCCTACAATGAATAAATTAGCAGCAGTTGCTGACAATTCGGATAGTTTATGAAATAGTATCATATCATCTTGCAGCAGGGCCTTAGAGGGTGGTCTATATACGCAGGCGATTGTAAAAGACCGTGTAGAGGAAGCGAGTTCAAGTATCGTAACCTCAGAAGTACTACATCGAAACGTTACGGGTTTAGGTTTGAACTCATTTACAATGTTAGTTTCTATGTATATGGATGAACCGCCACCAGCTCTTCCATCACTGCGGTCAGTGCGATAAAGGGTGTACCCGTCTAAGTTTACTAAGGAGTCGGGAATGCTATTGCTGAGAAATGTTTCAGTTATTAATAAAAAAGCCGGTTTGTGAAGTTGAACTAGTATTAAATCATCAATATTTGCCATTAACGAAGCTAGGTTTGTGTACATTAGGGACCATTCTACTACTGCAGTTTCTACTTTTTTGACTCGATAATAGAAGGAATTCCTTTCACATATTTAATAGTTATGTTATCTTCCCCGTTTTCACGTCTAAGTTGCAATTCGGTACGTAAATTCTTTAGGTATTCCAGTTGTTTCGGGGTCTTGTCATCTGAGATTGAGATTGAACGAGGCAGGTCAGAATTAATAAGCTTATTTTTGTTTCTCTGTACTTCCTTAGCGATCAGATCATTAGATAAACTGACTTTAAGAGGACGCGTGTTAGATGAGTTTGGTTTGCCGATACGAATAATAATAATAATAATAATCACCATTATTGTGAACGGTTGAACGTTTCACCAATGTTCTGAAGATTAACATTCTGGCTAACACTAACATTACCATTAACACTATTGTGACAGATACATTAAGCATATTTACAACAAAATTGTATATTTCAACGATAACACTAAACAATATCGAAATGCGTAACTCATTGTTTATTTTTAATTAAAAGAGAGGACATTATCGATAAATGCCGTGAGTGTGACAAAGACAGAAGTATACACAATTTTAAGGGATGTTTGTATCGTGTCAAACAGATTAATTTACATAATTAGACTCCAAATTAACTTAGATAGACATATCTCGCATGGATAATGAAATAATCGCAGAAATGTGATTTTCCACCCTTATTCTCCAGTACGGCGGGGCGAGCGGCAACCCCCCAAGGTCGCAAACTCGGCAATATTGATAATATGCCTAATAGAGAATACCTGCCAAGTATAAACTTTTCTGTACCTTTTGCAAGGTGGAGCCATTTTTATGTCTCTATTGACTGGACTAATTAATTCACGATATTCGTATTTTACTGCGCATTAGAGATATCGAAAGAAGTTACAAGAAAAAGTTGTTTCGAATCTAATCTTGAGTTCCCGTACTGCGTTTCAAGGCAAAATTCGTATTTTCATTGTTTAGCAATTTCCAATAGTTTGCAGCTTCGGATCAGTTTGTGTCCCAATTTCTATTTCCACTTTTGTTGAATACAGAATAAATGTTTTTTTTTTATTTGTTATTGACAAGTTCTTTCGTTTTGATGGTACTTTATTCACAACTGTAAATCAAAACTACAACTTATTTATTATTAAGAAAATAAAAATGTGAATGTGTGAATTTTGCATTAAATCTCAGAACATGGGGTCACAAAAATGCATCTTGATTAACTTTTTCTGATAACTTTTTTCGATCTCCAACGCGAAGCAAAATATCGAGAAGAGACCCTATTTGTGATATCGCAATTGTCTAGGTTTACAACTTACAGTAGTGTTGAATACCTGAAAAATCCACACTTTATAAAGTTCTAGGGCAGTGGAAAATCTTCATAGGAATTGCGACACACCGTATGTCCTTCTGTCGGGATTACTCTGCTTAATGTAGCCGATTAAATCTACAAACGGACATCGAAGTGACAAGTTTGGAGAACAGACCGCAGCATTTAGCGTAGTGGATTACACTCAGCACTCAAATGGTCAAGTTTAAGTAAACTTTAATTAACGTAAAGCTCAAACGGCACGCTCATGGACGACAAATGTTTGGATAAAGAAAGTACGTATGGTGAATATCTTTCTGAAATTAAAGCAGCGCGTGGGTATTACATTACATTACACCCCCGCACAACCGCTGGAAATGAAATCACAAACCACGTATGAACCCTTGTCAAGTAGTAATAAACAAGAGTAATGACAATAACACTTAGTAATCTGAGCAACTTTTATACAGACTGTCTATAAAAGGATGTGGGATCGCAGAGGGCTCTGGAATTTGAATTTGCCACCCCCTTTAAACTCATCCATTACTAATTGCAAATTGTCACATATTCACAAAATGTAAACAAAAAGTTAACATCCTCATTTCCGCTTTCGAAGTCCTCAATTTTCCGGTGGTGTTACAAAGGTATTGTCTGCTTTTTATATTGAAAATCAGAATAATTTTATAAATATTTTAGAAGTACCTAATTGCTAAAATGGTCTTCACACTTGAACAAAATAAGTTCCTTTGTAATGTCTTATTACTGCAACGGTGTTAAAAGGAGGGAGAATGGACATACAGCGTTCAAGCTTGCAACGAAGAATTTTTAGCCAACTACCTGGACCAAAATGTTTTAGGAAATTCCCTCGCAGCTCACATACCTACATCGATTTGTTAATTGTTTTGTTACTACCGGTAGTGCTGAAAAGAGGAAATCGTCAGGTCGTCCCAAGGTGATGGAAGATGTAGTTGAAAATATACGAGATCATTTAGAAGCACATCCGAGAACATCCCTTACTAGACTGTCTCTTCAAAATGCAGTACATGTCATAAAATTGTTAGATCATTTACATCCATACAAAGTAACAACTGTACAATAGCTCCTCCCTAATGATCCTGAAAGCCGCATAAATTATTGTAATTGGTTTCAGAATAATCTGTTCACCTGACATGACTCCCTTGGACTTTTCTGTATTTGGCTACTTGAAAAACGAAGTGTATGAACGACAAATTAATAATTTAAATAATTTAGAAGAGATTAACAACTGTTGTCGTAACATCAATGAACAGATGTTACAAAATATTTTTGAAAAGAAGAAAGTGAGAAGATGTTCAGAGCAAAATGGAGGACACTTCGAGACATTGCTTTAATTTTCATTGTTACTTTTTTAACTGAATCACTGATGTTATTTAACTTCTTCTTAAGTGTTTAATAAATACGTAATTTGTTGAGATTGTTGGGACCTATCAATAATGCATTCCATTAATTTATTCTTATTTAATGTTTTTGTAAGTATTAATTTTGTCAAGCTAGGCAATAGGCAACCAGTAAAACCAGTTTGTTTTGGGGTTGCATATCGTAGATCAGACTAATATTATTCGATTTCTGGTGAAAGAGTCGGCACATTTTCAAAGCCTACTTCGATGCCACAATCATTTATAGACGCTCTGTATAAGTTAAAGACAAAGTCTTGTAATCGGAACAGTCCATTATCGTTGTTATATTAAAGTTACTTTTTTTTAATTTGGTATGTATATGTGGTAAAAAATTGATTGGTATTTTCAAGTTTTTTCAGGTTTCGATTTAACGGGAAATGAACCCAACTTATCAAAATCAAGATACCCTTGAAAGCAATGACAGAATATAGCCTAAGGGAGTCCGTTTCGGCTCAGGGACGCGAGGGTCGCGGGTTCGATTCCTACCCAGGGCGAAATTAAAAAAAAAAAAAGAGGCTATATTCTGTCTCGTGATTCAGAAGTCACGTTAAGCCATTGAGCCATTGGTCCCGGTCTATTGAGTTGGTCATCATGCCCCTCATAGATTTGTAAATCAGTCATAGACTGTGTAACAATTTTTTTTTTTTTTTAATAATCTAAGCATATCAGATTGTTGTGAAATTTGGGAATTTAATTATGGTTATTGTTTTTTATCATTACACGAGTGTAATCTGGGATCTGGATGGTCCTCAGTCAACTCAGTAATCAATAATAATCATGTGCATTTTGAAAGGTTTCACTTTTCGAGATTTAAGAATTTTTAGGGCAAATTCTTGCGAGATCGTGGATTCATCCCTAATTTGTTGCCATAATAGTATATTATGTTATGAGGAGCAAAAATGAACGCAGTGAGGCAGACAAACCAGCCAAAGCACATAAAACCATTTTTGCTCCGAATAACATAATTTTTCTTCAAACCTTCATAACAAATTATTTAAGACATGTTAAGAAACCAGGTAGGAATTTCAAATGATTTAGCTGGTTTACTTTACTGCCGCTCATCAGCGGAGATAATAACTTCACGGACGCCCTCAGCGGAGATAATAACTTTATCTGCCGCTCTCAGCGGAGATAATAACTTTATCTGCCGCTCTCAGCGGAGATAATAACTTTATCTGCCGCTCTCAGCGGAGATAATAACTTTATCTGCCGCTCTCAGCGGAGATAATAACTTTATCTGCCGCTCGTCAGCTCGTTAGATGCCATGAGAATGAAGTGACACTTTAGCATTATCAATGCAGCAGGATAATGTCATAATTTACGGACGTTTGAAGAAAAAAATATTTTAGTGACTTAAATTCGCTTTCATTTTGTAGTGTTTACAGGCGTGCTCAAAACTTTTGATAATACGACAATAAAATTTGACGACAAACTCATAAGATTAGATTTAGAATTTAGATTAGATATTATTGCTTTCAAAGGAACATGATTTTTTATTAATCTTTTCTAAGAATTATTTTTTTATTAAGGTTAAAATTTGACGACAAACTCATAATATTAGATTTAGATTAGATATTATTGCTTTCAAAGGAACATGATTTATTATTAATCTTTTCTAAGAATTATTTTTTTATTAAGGTTTAAAGAAAAACGTTGATACTGATGTGGTTTTTTATTTTATTTTCAAAAATGTAAAAATATAGCAGGTGTTGGGATGTTTTTCGCTAAACCGGAACAACAAAACCATTGAATCAATTAATTCTTTATTTTTGCTCAGATATTATGCCGAATTTGTAAAAAAATCACTTTAAGACTGTTATTGACATATATTGGTTAAACATTTAATTACCCACATATTCCTATTACCAACTGATTTTTTTTTTGGTAAGTTGACTTGTTTAGAAATAGTTACTTACATAAAAGTCAGGAAAATCTCACATTACTGAAGAGGAGCTAAATTGAAATACGAGGCACTTTGTGCCGAGTCTTTTAAAGCTCCGAGTCAAGTAAGAAATTTTACTAATCGAATGCAGGTTTTCACGGCCGTTGTCAATAGGGTTATTGTTTTCCGGGTTGTGCCCCGGTCGTCTGGATTGCTGGGTAGCTGACGTTTCAATAGCCATGCTGCTATCTTCTTCGGAGCTTGTAAATAAACTGGTTTGGTCTATTCCGTGTTGGGCTATTTATATGGTTAGTGGTGGGAGTGGTCCCCGTGGGATTGGTGGTGGGGGTGGTAGGCGTGGCTCGGTGACTGAAGTTGGTGGGGGGGTGCGTACATGGTCGAATGACGGAATTCCACGTGCTAGAAAGCTCAACCCCTTGGTCTCTGTTGAAATTATTTGGATTTTTTCTAATCTCGATTGCTTCCCTTATTAATCTTTGATGGTATTTGGATGTTTTAGCCAAAACTACTGTTTTTTCAAGGTCGAACGTGTGGTCTCCATCTTCGAATTTGTGTTCCGCCAATGCTGATTTCTCCTTATCATACTGCTTGATGGCCCTACTATGTTCCTTTAATCGACATTGTATTGAACGTCCTGTTTGTCTGATGTAGCATTTCCCGCACAGGCATTCTACTTTGTAAATCCCTTCAGACTGGAACAGGGGGAGTTTATCCTTAGGTGTTGGAAGGATCTGAGAGATTTTCTTTTCCGTGGTAAACCTGGTTCCAATGTTTCTCTTCTCCAAAATTTTCATAATACGGTCCGTTACTCCTTGTACATATGGGAGGCAAGCAAATTTCTGGTAAGTTTGTTGTTCGGTGTGTTGTCTAACTTTTCTTGCAAATCGAATGTCCCTGTCCGAGAAACCATTGCATTTCAGCGCCCACTTAATATGTTTCAATTCCCGTTCTTTACTGTCTTCATCACAGATGGTTAAAGCGCGATGGAATAAAGTTTTCATCAAGGCTCTTTTCTGTTGTGGGTGATGGTGAGATTGTGCATTGAGGTATCTGTCAGAATGTGTTTTCGTCACACAGTTTATAGAAAGAAAACACATTCTGACAGATACCTCAATGCACAATCTCACCATCACCCACAATAGAAAAGAGCCTTGATGAAAACTGAATGAAAAACTGTAACCTAACTTTTCATTTTCCCCATATAAAATTAAACAGTTTATGTTTCCGACATGTGAACGTACAATAACAATTTTTTGAAATGACACCTGTATTAAAACTTAAAACAAGTCATGTAGCTTGAATTATTTTTTTTTTTTACTGATTACTGTCTCAGCTGATACGACCTAATCCTGATACCTTCGCGTATCCCAACAGCATTACCATGGCTCAACACCGAGGCATAGTTTATTTCCGTTTGAACACCTGAAAATCTTAGGTGAATTTCTTTGTTTAAATATTTACTTCACTCACAGAAACTGCAAATCTCAAGTCTAAAGTTACTCCAGTAAAAGTGAGCCTTAAGGGTTTCAGAGAATATTTCAGGAAAATCAAGTAATTTCGCAATTTTTCGTGTTCCGGTGAAGGAACTGATGAGTGATGACTAAAATATAAAAAAATTCGCTAGCCTAAAAATTAATTAAAAAATAATTTCTACGTTTGTTGAAAATTGCCTCATCATTATATTTGGCTTGGCAAACAAAACACACCAAGGACAACGCCATTGAAGTGTTTTCCTATTTTGCCATTCGAATTTCTACATTTTTCTGTTGAAAATTACCTCATCATTATATGTATTTGGATTGTCAAACAAAATACGTCAAAGATAACGCCATTGAAGTGTTTTTAGCACTTACATAAATATCTTTTCAAAGAAATGTAATCTCTTAAAAAGTTATTTGTGTTTAATAATGTCGTCAACATTTTCATAAACACTCGTAATTTACAAAATTTACCTACAAAGATTAAATGTTCAACGGATATAAACCAACTGGTTGAAAATGATTGCCCAATCTCCAATAATATATTGTAATTCAAGTGTGGAAATGGATTCATTACAAAACGAATATAAAACTGGATCACGAGTGTTACAATATTTATCTTACAGGTAGAGTTTAATCACAAGTGAGATAAAGTACTCACTAGTGAGTAAATTTGACAGCTGCCATTTAACTTGACATAAAGTACTTACAAGTGACTAAATTTGACAGCTGTCATTTTACTTGAATGAAACTTTATTTCATGGATTGTTTGCAATAGTTGCACCTGTAAAATAAAACGTCGTATATCACACGTGATCGAAATGCCATTATGAAACTCGTGAGAAGTGTCCCACTCGTGCGCAAGCGGGGTGTTGGTCAGTAGCGCGCCGCGGTCAGTTTACCCTTTACTAGAAGTTTGACGGCCCCAAAAGGTACAGGACACTTGCGCGCAAATGAGGGATTAAGATAATAAAATACAGCTATACCGTTAAACAGGTAGGACTACTTATTGCCCTTTGTATTGCACATGTTTCTTATCATTTTGCTATTCTTAGTAAAATCTATAAAGTCCATTCAATAAACATCTGGGCTGTTAAAATCAAAATTGCAGTTGTTAGGTTGGTTAAATCACTATTTAGTTATTTTCATATTACCCAGTTGTTATCTATGATTTTTTAATTTTTCAAACTATTCATTTGTTTAAAGTGACATTGTCAAATAAATTGCAAAATTATTTAAGTGTATTTTGTAAAAAGATTCAAATGGAAAGTTCAAAACGAACTAGGGTAGTTCTATTGGCGCGAGAGAAGAGGCCCATAACAAATTATTATGAGGAACAAAGAAAAAAGTGATAATAACGGAAAGAAATTACAAATTTGTGCCAAAGCCGCTCCAGTATTGTTAACTAAGAATTGGGGTTCGTTCTTGTGATTCACAAATCAAAATTTTGGAGAGATAAATGTTAATCAAGTGTTAAATAATTTTCTTCTGAATAAATGAAACAGGTCTGGATGATTTTGGTTGTTGTTTAATTTGTTACCTGTTTTCTAATTCTTTAATTCATTTAGTTTTCTGCATTTCACTTGTGTTCGAAGCATTGAATGATTCAAAACATTTTTAGTTCAATGATTAAAAATGAAAACATAACCTAAATATATTTTGTAACTAGATTTTGATGTCGGTACACTCTAGCGAAAATTTTTTATATTCAACTACAGTCAAAACAAGCATTTTATTTAAAATTTAATTTTGACAGTCCAGGAGTTTTTTGAATTTACTATAGGTAAAGTCGGGTTGTTTTGTGGAATTCTGAAATTTGAGAAAATCTTCAGGGGGTGGATAAATACAATAAATAAAATTCGAAATATGTATAGGAAGCGTTACAAATATGTAACCAATTTAATTAAGTTCTACATGTAAGAATAATGCTATCTACCGATTTGATTTTGTAAAAAGTGTTTGTTACCAATATAGCAAGAAATAATATAAATATTTCCCCTAACATTTCAGTGTTTTATATAAATCTGTTACCTAAGTGCGATTCGCAGGTAAACTGACCGCCGCGCGCCACTGACCAAAAGCCTATTACTACAGAGTGTCTATAAAAGAACATATATCAAGAGTCCTGTGGAATTCGAATATATTTGATTTTTGTCGCTTTGTCGCATATTGTGGTACCAAATAGAAAAACAGAGGTATGTAACTTCATTAATGACAGGTTCTTTTATTTTTACAATAAAAGCAATTAAACTCCTTCGTGAGGCAGCAATCCATACTCCAAACTTTATAGGATGCAATCGGGTTTTTTTTCTAACAATTTTCTGACAAGTGGAGACTGGTCTAAAGTGATAACTTCATGAGGGATTTTTTTTTAAGTTTTGTTCCATTCGTAAATCTTCAACAATTTCGTCATTCACTGGTGGTCTTCCTAGAGTTTTACCCTTTTTCAATACTTCTAGTTGCCACAAATCTATCTTCTATCTTCTATCATGTGGAATTAAATTTGCTCCCAAATGTTATCATTTGGAAATTTTCCGAAAAATTCTTCCTTGCAAGCGTTTATTAGAATAAACCCACTCTTCATTCTGCAGTGTACCATTTCGGTAATACGACATCACAATGAAGGTGTTTTGCTCTAGCGATAAAACCATTGCCGTTTACTGAAAAGATTGCTTATTACTTACTGTAAACGTACGAAAATAAATGTCGTACCTTCCTAATTCGTAACTTGTTTTGGTATTCACAGTTCACACTTATGCGGAAAAACGTTTTAGTTTTGATAAAGACTGTTGAAGAAAGTCACAAGTAAAACAACTAAGACGCCGAAGGCACAATTGACGCTAACATTTAACTAATAATTTGACATTTGTCATTTGGCATCTAATTTGCCGGCTTCAACGGCTTGACATAGTTCGGCCAAAAAAAATATAGAGCCGCACAATTCCACAGGACTCTTGATATATGTTCTTTTATAGATACTTTGTATAATGCATTCATTTTTGTAATGACGAACTAAAGTTACTAAATTTAGTAACTTTTGTCTTGTGAACACATCTTTTTACCGCGAATTTGGGCTTTTAAAAAGTTATGTTATGGGTCACGTCATTTGTCCTGTCAAAACTGATCCCAATCAAAGCTTAGTGAAATTAAATTTGTTTAATTATGTATTTTGAAAAAAAAGCAAAGTTGTACTAAACAAATACGAAAAGGCAGTTGAACCTACGTAACAATGAAATAATTTTGAATTTTGCTACTCATCCTCGTCATCGTCGCTGTTTTCTAAGTTCGAATCGGAATCTTCAACCAAATTAATAATACCTAATTGGGGATATGTCATGGATGCTAAAGTTTCCCATAAGCCTTGTGCTTGTCCTTCATTTAAAATTTTGAACATACTTCTGGGACTGAAGCCTGTACAGCACTTAGGAAGAGTTTTATTTTAGATTAGAATTTACCGAAAAAACATCCACCACTGCTTCTACAATTTTGTACTTTTCGTACTTGCGTTTCCATTATCTCCATGAGTAATTTCTTTTATTTTGTTGAAAGCCTTTAAAATGTGCTGGTTCGTCTGCTTACTTATTGATGCTTTACTTCGTTTTGGAAATTCATTCATTTTCGCAGTGACAATAATATGAAAATTAGACAGTTGGCAATGATTTAAATTGTCAAATTAAATAAATATTTTATTTTATTTTATTTGACAATTTAAATCATTGCCAACTGTCTAATTTTCATTTATTTTGTAAAAAAATCGAACAAAAAAAAAGTTCCAGTTAGTTCCTCATTACAAAAATGAATGCATTATACTTGGCGCGCAACTGTCCTGTAGGATTAAGCCTACCCGTAGATTTTTCTGACCGCGGCGCGCAAGTGACCCATGCCCCGCAAGCCCACTAGTCCGTCAAAATTCTCACTCTTTAATGATGCATTTCTATCACTTATAATATAATATACTATTTTTTCTCTACACCACTTCTGATAACTGTTCAATTTTCTTTCTTGCTCTTGTCAGGATAATTCAAGAATAACACCGATTTCATTAAATGATGAATATACCTATTGAATAAAACATAACAAAAATAACACAAACACACACAATATTACAATGAACTGTGACAAACAGTTAACACTTTGGACTCTTGTTTGGGACTCTAAGTTGGGACTCGTCTTCAAAGCTTCCGTTCACATCTTTTACTCAAATTCAAACATCGCTCTACCATTCTTTACAACGGCTACACTGGAGCTCCAATCAGAAGTTACTTTCATTACCATTTTTAACCGATTTCCAATTTAACCGTTGTCTTACTCATACAATATATTAGACCGTTGGTCCGATTCTGGCAAATGTCACGTTTGCCACAATTTTACGACAAACGGTCTTAAAGAACTTTCCACATTCGTCCCACTTTCATACAATTTTCAAAATATTATAACAAGAGCAATATAAATTAAACTAATATAAATTTTTAAACAGGAGAATGTCTTATTAAAGAATTAATTATTTGTGAAAATTTTGATGTAAAATCCGGAATTTCATTGCCACCCTTTTTTCGCTTTTAAAAATCGATATCAATCATCGTCTAAAGGTCGTACTTGGCACACGTATTAAAGCAGATTTCAATAAGTAATAAATTTGGAGGTACTGTTTAAAAGAGTTGGTGATGATGAAACAAAAAAGGGTGGAAAATGCAAATGATAGAAAGTTGTTTCTTTTAAAAACAATTACTTATTCGAGTTCTTTTCGAAAAGCTCAACGGGAGAAAACATATTTTCCCTTTTTCTACATCACGTATTCCCACAAAGTTTTTTTTTCGGCCTCCGTCTAAATTTACTGAGTTTTCATTCGCCCAAATCGTCTTGGAACAGTGAATTCCACGCCTAGGCAAGAAAATCGAAACATATCATTAAGAGTAGAAGTGAGGTTTTTTGTGGCTAGTCCAGAGCTTGAAGATCGAAACGCAGTTGCAAATTTCGACGTAAACTTTCCCAAAATGATAAATGATCGCGATTTGTAATTTTTAGTATCCTGAACTTTTACTACGATAGCAGAGTCCAAAATAACGGTGGTTTGAAAATTAAAAAAAAAATATCTCTAAGTGAAAGTAAAAAAAATATCTCTAAGTGAAAGTAACAAAATTGAATGAATTGTGGGTGTTCATATCATTGAATCATTTTAACTTATTATAATATTACAGTGTTTTTCTTCTGGTTTTCCTCTGTTGTCAATTGTATTTCACCATTTCTCAAAACTATTTCATATTTACGTCACTTTGACATTTTTTTTAGTGAGATATACATAACTGACAAAAGGCGAAAACCAAAAGAAAAACAGTGTAATAATTTTATAAAAAAGACTATCCCACCTCCACCCGGCGGCACGGCAATTTTGCCGGAGTACATACACTATTACGGATAATACTATCAAGTAATAGTGCAGTGCTTATCAACATAATTACCGGCGTCTCGCCTCCGCATTTTGACTTTGTTGTGTATTATGTTCTGTGTCAATGTTAAGGAATTTCCTCACGATATGACATGAGTATAATAATATACCTTTTTGAATTTCAACCACTAATGTTTTCTCTAAGTCCAAAATTTTTAAATTTTTAAAAAGAGATTGTGGTACTATTCCTGTTGCTGAAATTATAAATGGTAAAATCGAAATTTTTTCTAAACACCAAAGATTTCTCATAGCAACGGAGAGTTCTAAATATTTATTAATTTTTGTATTATATGTCTGTGTTATATTGTGTGAATTTGGAACAGCTATATCTAAAAGATATGCTTGCTTTTGTTGTTTATTTAAAATAATAATGTCTGGTCTGTTATGCTGAATGTGAATGTCAGTTAAAACTGTGCGATCAAAATATAATTTGTAATTGTCATTTTCTAAACAACTTTCTGGTTTATAAATGTAATGTGGTTGTGTATCCTTTAATAAATTGAATTTAACTGCTAAATTCATGTGTATAATTTTTGCGAATATATCATGACGTTTTTTATATTCGCTTTGAGCCAAAACGGTGCAAGAAGAAATGATGTGTTCAATGGTTTCCCCTTCAGTTCCGCAAATCCTACATTTATCGATGATCGATTGTAAACCGCATATGTGTTTTTTATAATTTCTTGTATTTATAACACGATCTTGTATTGCAAATATAAAACCCTCAGTCTCAGGATGAATATTTGATTTTTTAAGCCATGCATGAGAAGCTTGAATATTAATTTCTGGCTGTTCTAGCTCTTTAAAATATCTCCCATGTAAAGACTTTTGTTTTATATTTGCTATAGTGTCAGGTATATTTGGCTCAACAATATCTGAAATTACATTATCACTTAAATTTAAATGTTATTATTCGATCATTTTCGAGACCGATTAGGTTACTACTTAGCGGCTTTTGGTAAAAAGTTTGAGCATTTAAAATTCAAAAATATTTGTCCACATCTTTAGTTTAAAATGTATAACTTAGATTGTAAATGTTTCATTAAATAAATAAAATTGTTTCCCTATGATTCATTGATAAAAAAATTCACTGTACATATATTTATCGATCAAAAACATTTTCAATCACTCTTTTATCACAAAAAATGCCGCATAATATTTACGTCACGCGAATCTATGACAATCCTGATCAGTAAATCTTATTTTTTATAATTTCGCAAAAATTTCAGAGCACAAATGCGTTGAAGACCCCCTGTAATAAATGACGGCCGAAAGCAAAAGGCTCACCGAACCCTCGGTTATAAAAGTATTAGTATAGTAGACCCAGAAATATAGTGATTTTATGAGGGATGGAGTACATTAACTTGAGGTGGTCAGTTATGGTAGGGCAATAAGCTTCTGGAACCCGTCAGTAGTTATGATGGGGGGGTTCTGGGACAGTTCGATGGCGTGTCCATCCGCATCTAATGATAAGGTGACCTCAAGGTCGCGAAGAAGTCGATCGTCAATGACCAGAAGCTGAAGAAGTTCTTGCAGCCGAAGAAGTGGTCAACAATGACCAGAAGCTACGTCACGGTGGCCGTTACCACACCCAAAAAAGGGCGTGGCCCCAGGTGTAATTAAAGGTGTTTTTGAGGTGTTTCCAAAACAGGTGAAAAAAATTATTTTTACCTGAATTACCTGTACAGGTAATTACAACTGGTCCTGTGACGTATTTATTTGAAGGTCGGGTGCGGTTAGTGCGCGTGTACTAATGATAAAAAGTTTATATTGAACTGGTCGGGATTCGAACCACGTAGATGCGATTGCGAATACGGATGCACGATCCACTGAGCTACAAAGTGTTTGCAACTTACGTATGTGATTATTGGGTATATAAGATCGAGTTTAGCCTGGATGAGCTTAGCCTCGATTATACCTCATTTTAATAAAAACAAAAAACAAACGTTGTTTTATTATAAAAATAAAATAAAAGGTTTAGTTTTACTATGTATAGTTCAGTTATGTTAAAATCGTTATTACACAACCTACTAAAACAAAAAAACAAAAAATGAGTTATCGTCGTCACATCAGCGGTAGTGGAATATTGGAAAAAACTTTGTATAAAATTCCGTATGAATTTCATATACCTGGTTATCAATTTTGTGGACCGAATACGAAACTTGAGGAACGTTTAAGACGAGGTGATGTAGGTATTAATGGTCTTGATATGGCATGTAAAGATCATGACATTGCTTATTCACAAAATAAAGATTTAAAATTACGTCATGATGCTGATAGGGTATTAGCGGAAAAAGCCTTGCAACGTTTCCATTCGAAGAATGCATCTTGGGGTGAAAAAGCTGCAGCATTAGGTGTAGTTGGAGCGATGAAAGCAAAAATAAAATTTGGTATGGGAATATCAACACGAAAAGTTGGTTGTGTAAAAGTTTTAAATCAGTGTGAAAAAAGTCTGGAGAAAACTAAAACAACAATTGAAGATTGTTTAAAGAAAATATCAGAATTTAAAACGAATGATGCAAGTGAAAATAAATATCGACGAAAACAACAAAACAAGCCTCCTGTGAATCGAAAGCGAAAAGAAAAAGAAGGTATTGCTGCTGCTGTTGAAAATATGATGATTAATAATAATTCAGGTAATAATAATAGAGGTAATAGAGTGCCGTGACAACTGTCTAAATGTCAATAAATTCGCTCTCTAATAAAAACGCGCCAAATGTTGTTGCAAGTGCTTCACTGCAATCCAATGGTGCTACAGAAGTTAGAAAACGCAAAAAATGGACTATGGAAATGAATATTTTCATTATACGGGAATATTTTCGGATCACGAAACTACAGGATGTTGTGAGTACTTACAGGCTTGATTTATTTAAAGCGTTCCAAAGTAAGTACCCCCAGTTTCCTGTTACTATTCAAAATTTAGCTGACCAGAGGAGAGCCATTATGAAGAAAAACTATATCCCTTCGGCAATTTTAGAAAAGATCAAAAATGATGTAAAGTTAGAATTGTCAATTAATTATTCTGACAATAATGAAGTTTCTAATAATTTACTCCAAAATTCTGTTGAACCGCAAAGTTTACAAAGTTTATCTAATCATAATGACTCTTTCTGTCCAATTCTCGGTTCACCAAACACCATACAAACAGACATACATAATTTAGACTTGAGTTATAATGATATACATGTTATTAATCAAAATTTTTACTACCATCAAAATTTTAAAGAACAAATTGAAGATGAATTTAATAGAACTCTGAACGAATTTGAACATATAGAACCATTTAATAGACCACTATTACCTAAACAACAAAGCTCCAAAAAATTCTTTGCAATGATTGAAATTTTAAATCAATTCATTTTACCTAAATTTGTAAATAACACGACAAGTTTTAGAAAATTACACAGTATCATATATAGTGGAGCTTTAACAATTATCAGATTAAATGGTTCAAAAGAAATTGACCAGACAAATAATATAAAAGCTAAAGAATTACCAAAATGGGAACGAAGACTAAATAAACGCATTAACAATATCAGACGAGATTTAGATAGAATAACTCAATATTTAAAAGGTATAAATTCTAATCATCTAAATAACTGTATTAAATCGATTTTAAATAAAAACAGAATACATTGTTTAAAATATAACGAATATAATGAAACATTAATAGAAATTAAAGACACTTTATTACAAAAATTTAATATTTATTCTAAACGATTAAAAAGATATAAAAATAATAAACAACGGAAATTTGAAAATAAACTATTTAGAAATAATGAGAAGTTGTTTTACAAAAATTTAGCAGATAATAAAACTCAAAATAATAATGGTCTACCAAATATAAATGAAATTAAAGAATTCTGGTCAAACATATGGTCAAATGAAGTTCAATTTAATAATCAGGCAGAATGGATTCCTCATTTAGAAAATGATATACCAGATAGTAATAATCGACATCATATTCAAATTAGCCTTGAAATTTTAGTTAAAAATATTAATAGTTCACATAATTGGAAATCCCCTGGAGGTGACCAAATTCATAACTTTTGGTTAAAAAAATTTACTTGTATTCATAAATGCTTACTTGATCACTTTAACGGATTTATTAGGGAACCTAACACATTTCCAGAGTTTTTGGCCCATGGTATAACATATCTGAAACCAAAAGATTCCGATACTAAAAATCCATCAAAATATAGGCCAATCACATGTCTGCCTACAATTTATGAAATTATGACATCTTGCATTAAAGTAATAATTTACGACCATTGTCAAAAATTAAATATACTTAATGAAGAACAAAAAGGTTGTATTAAAGAGTGTTTTGGTTGTAAAGAACAACTCATAATAGATACGGTAATAATGGAACAAGCTAGAAAAAATAATAGAAATATTTATACCGCATTCATAGACTACAAAAAAGCCTATTATTCAGTACCACATTCATGGTTAATTAAAATTCTTAAAATTTATAAAATTAATTTGGATTTGATTAACTTTTTATCTCATGTTATGACATTTTGGAGAACTACTTTAAATTTATCAATAAACAATACTAAATTAAAATCCGAGCCTATTCAAATTAAACGGGGAATTTATCAAGGAGATTCTTTAAGTCCTTTATGGTTTTGTCTAGCCATTAATCCTTTGACAAATCTATTAAATAGCACTGGATATGGTTTCAATATTAGACTTAATAATACCACACTATCCAAATTAAATCACCTTCTTTATATGGATGACATAAAACTTTATGCATCAAAAAAGAATCACATTTTATCTTTACTAACAATAACTGAAAATTTCTCAAATGATATTGGGATGAGTTTTGGTATTGATAAGTGTAAAATGCAATCAATATGTCGCGGTCATTACGAACATTTAGAATATATAACTCAAGAAGGAGAAATCATTAAAAATTTAAATAAAGGAGAATTTTATAAATATTTAGGTATTAATCAATCAAATCATATTCAACATTCAATTATAAAAGAAAATTTAGAAAAGCAATTTTATTTAAGAATTAAATCTATTTTAAAATCAAAATTAAACGGTAATAATTTAATTAAAGCAGTTAATACATATGCTGTTCCATTAGTGACCTATTCTTTCGGTGTTATAAAATGGTCCAAAACTAATTTACAGAACATAAACATTAAAACTAGAGTTCTTTTTACCAAATTTAGTAAACACCATCCTAAATCTGCTATTGAAAGATTTAATTTACCACGCGAAAACGGTGGTAGGGGTTTTTCAAATCTAGAAGTACTGCTAAAAAATCAAATTGCTTCACTAAAAAATTATTTCCTCAATAGAGCTCGTGATAACACCTTTTTTAATGCTTTGGTTTCAGCCGATAAAGGCTACACACCTTTAAATTTAAGTGATAATATAATTTCAGATATTGTTAAGCCAAATATACCTGACACCCTATAGCAAATATAAAACAGAAGTCTTTACATGGGAGATACTTTAAAGAACTGGAACAACCAGAAGTTAATATTCAGGCCTCTCATGCATGGCTTAAGAAATCAAATATTCACCCTGAGCCGGAGGGTTTTATATTTGCAATACAAGATCGTGTTATAAATACAAGAAATTATAAAACACACATATGCGGTATACATTCGATAATTGATAAATGTAGGATTTGCGGAACTGAAGGGGAAACAATTGAACACATCATTTCTTCTTGCACCGTTTTGGCTCAAAGCGAATATAAAAAACGTCACGATTTATTCGCTAAAATTATACACATGAATTTAGCTGTTAAATTCAATTTATTAAAGAATACACAACCACATTATAGTTATACACCAGAAAGTTGTTTGGAAAATGACAGTTACAAGTTATATTTTGATAGAACAATTTTAACTGACATTCATATTAAGCATAACAGACCAGACATTATAATTTTAAATAAACAACAAAAGCAAGCATATCTTTTATATATAGCTGTTCCAAATTCACATAATATAACACAGACATATAACACAAAAATTAATAAATATTTAGAGCTGTCCGTTGCTATGAGAAATCTTTGGTGTTTAGAAAAAAATTCGATTTTACCACTTGTAATTTCAGCAACGGGAATAGTACCGCAATCTCTTTTTAAAAATTTAAAAATTCTGGATTTAGATAACACATTGGTAGTTGAAATTCAAAAAGGTATATTATTATACTCATGTCACATCGTGAGAAAGTTCCTTAACATTGACACAGAACATAATACACAACAAAGTCAAAATGCGGAGGCGAGACGCCGGTAATTATGTTGATAAGCACTGCACTATTACTTGATAGTAATATCCGTAATAGTGTATGTACTCCGGCAAAATTGCCCTGCCGCCGGGTGGAGGTGGGATGTTGAAATTCAGATGATCAAATTGTAACAAATCCAATATCAAAATCTTCATTTGAACGAAAATTAGAGTTTGATCCGTTTGAAGACAATAAAAAACCAAAGTTAGATAACCGAATTAAACTTAAACCGTTTAAAAGAAAACAACAAAATAAACGTAAACTTGATATTGTAACTGATGATGATGATGATGTTGCTGATGGTGGTATTATTACTAAGACGTTGAAAATTACTTAAATATTCAATACATTTAGAAATTGAAAGTAGTCTATTATTTGCTTGCATACAATAAACACACACACAACATAGTTATGGTTAGAATCAAAAGAAAAAATAAAAAGAAGGTTAGCAAAACGAAGAAGAAGAAGAACTCAAAAAATAAATGTGGAGGAATAAGTTTTCCAACAGTTTTAAAGAAAATCAAAAATAAACTTATTCGAAGCAAATCAAAAACAGCCAATTATGCTATTTTTGCTGCATTAAAGGCAGCACATCAAGAGAAAAAAAAGAAGAATGGTATTAAACCATCACGTATAATAAAAATTCCAAAATCTGGTGGTATTTTACCATTAATTCCAATATTTGCTGGATTGAGTGCACTTGGTGGACTTAGTGGAGGTGTTGGTGGAATTGCTAAAGCAATAAATTCAGCCAAAGAAGCACGTAAACAATTAGAAGAATCTCAACGTCACAATAAAACCATGGAAGCTATTGCAATGGGAAAAGGTTTATTTTTGAAACCGTACAAAAAAGGATTGGGTCTTTTTTTAGATTAAAGGATTTTCAACAACATTCAAAGACAATAATGAATTTACCAAACAAACCACTATCAAATGTTGATATAGAATCATTTGTAAAATGGAATAAAATTCCATATTTTCGAGGTGTATTTTCTCGTGACATTCTACCTAAAAAAATACACAAGAATGAAAGTGGTGTGATTAATTTGGATAAAAACAGCGGAAGAGGAACTCATTGGGTTGCTTATAAAAAAATTGGAAATGTTGTGAAATATTTTGATAGTTTTGGAAATTTGCAACCACCCCAGGAAGCAGTACAATATTTTACTTCGAATGGTCCATGTAGAATATTTTATAACCATGAACGTTTTCAAAAATTTAATACATTTAATTGTGGCCATCTTTGTTTAACCTTCTTACAAAAAAAATAAATAAATTGTTCACCAATTCGAAAAACAACAGTTCTTTTTTAATCCTATAGCCTACAACATGTCTTATTACTTTTTCTTTAGTGATCAAGAAACATCAGAATTATCTGAAGATTTTAATCCTCCTATTATCTTAGAAAACGATGGTTTTTACGAAATTGGTTTGACTAATTTTAGTGTTAACAATGCAATACCGAATGTTGATGAGAAAAATAATAAATTCCATTATGGTGATAAGGACGATGTGATCGAAATACCTGTTGGTAGTTATGAAATAGCCGATATAAACAAGTATTTAAAGACTATTCTTACAAATAAAACATCTAAAAAAGAGAAGGAGAAAATATTTTTACATTTGCAAGCAAATTTTAATACTTTAAAATGTGAAATTAAATGTAATAAAACTATAGATTTCTCAAAACCCAATTCTATAGGGCAACTATTGGGTTTTGAACCCCGAAAATTGACAAGTAACAAATTACATACGTCAGATTTTCCTGTTGATATTATGCGCGTAAATATGATTCGAATTGAATGTAATATTGCAACTAATTCATATAGAAATGTTCAGCCCGTTCACATCATTCATTCTTTCTATCCAACCGATCCACCTGGTTATAAGATAGTTGAAAATCCTCGAAATGTTATATATTTACCAATAAATACACGCATAATACATAACATTTCTCTTAAAATAATCGATCAGAACGGTTTTCCAGTTAATTTTCGAAAAGAAGTTGTCACGGTAACATTGCATTTGAGAAAAGTGTAAAGTGTAGTGATGGTTATTAGATTCAACACACCTTATCAGTATTTTTCACAAGATATAAGAACGTTTCCTGCCAGAAAAAAGAATATTAACGAAAGAAAATTGATCAAGTTAACATCACAGAATATTTTATTTTTGAAATCGATCGGTTTACAACTTAAATAAGAGAAATAATGGCATCCATCAGTTTGTTGAATGTAAATGAAAAAGTGATGTTCGATAATGCAATCACGAATGTTGAGTATCATTCATATCAATCATATATACCAGGTGAATTAAAATACAACGATGAGTGTCGAATTGTTATTCAACAACAAGAATTACTAACTGCTCCAGGATTAAGTCAATTACACATACAAGGAAGGATATTGAAACATGATCAGTCAGCCGTTTCAACTAAAGTTCTACCAATTAATAATTTCATTGCTCATCTTTTCGATGAGATTCGTTTGGAATTGGGAGGTGTTATCGTAGATCGTATAAAAAATCCAGGTATTACAACAACAATGAAAAGATATGTATTGTAACCTTTCGACTTCCTTGACCTTTCCTCGATGATTTTTTTTTCCCTCATTTGGTGTATTGTTGGTTGCCGCATTCCCTCGAATGTTATTTTGCGGAAAAATCCGAAACAAAAATAATAAAGAAATACGTTGTGTTTTATTGTTCATTTTGTTTAATTAGGTTCTAACGAGAGGCCGTACCTTTGGAAGGTTTTTCCAAATAGAATTAAAACGATTGAGCACACTTCACTTAAATTTTATTTAACAAATAATCGAGTGTGGTGGTGTTTGGTCCCAACAAATTATAGAAATAAATAAATGAATTTAATAACAGAAGTTGGTGGAAATTTGACCCAATGAAATTTGACTCTCGGCCCACGAATTGAGATCTGACTCATGAATAAATGACTAAGCTGGGCAAATATATGAGTTTGTGGCGCGAACAGCATTATACGAGTTTGAGATGCGAACTATGTGATCCGATTTAGATTTCAATTATTTCCCCAATTAAATTTAATCCGACGCGATGCCCTGGAATCTCATAGATCACCCCGGTCTACTCCGGTGGTCGAAAATAAAAGGGAAAAAGGTTCTAACAGGGCCAAAGGGTACCTCTCTTCACGTGTCAGCTGGCCTAGTTTGGTCTCTGGCCCCCTTGGGGGTGACGCGGCTAATTTTGTGCTCTTACGCCGGACCACAGCTTATTGAGTGCGACGGACACTGGCGGTAGCTTCCCGAACTCGAGAATCCAAGACATAAATAATGAATGGAAATGTTTTATAATAATTGCATACTAGTTCCCTTTGACAAGAGCACGTTTCCCCAATCGGTAAATGCAAGAAGATCACATACTTCGCGGTAAAGAAATTAATATAAGATTCTAAAGAGTAACGTGGTCATCAAAGCTCAAAGAAAATAATATAATCTTTACTTTAGAACGATAAATGCTGTTTGACTAATTAAATCGCGACTACAAATAATGTACAAGAATTAGAGAAATAATTTACCTTGTGAATGTAAAGAACGTGGTCACAAAATGGCTGCTGGAAGTACTGAACGTACCTCCGGCTACTTTGGAGGTCAAACCCCGAGTGAATCAAAAAAGCCTTGTTTCCCGTCCCGCAATCGGTTTTATCATTTCTGGCGCACCCCACTTTCGCAACCCCTACTTGACCAAAGTGACTAATCAGCTCGGTTCTACTTTACGCCGACCGCGACACCCTTTCGATATCTCTAGAACTTTGGAAATTACAGTCTCCGTTTTCCACCATTAATTTAAATGTTTAAATTTAGACTTTTGTTAGGACCAGACCGAATGTACATAATTTGTTGTTGAATTAGAACTCTGAAAAAGAACACTAAATTACTGACTCTATACAATAATAAACCTCAAGATCAAGAAACAAACACAATTAAAAATGGAACAAATAGAATTAAACAGGAACACTGAATTACCGACTCTATACAGTAATAAAAATCAGCACCAAGAATTAAACAGAATAAAAATGAAACAAACATAATAAACATGAAACCAACAGAATTAAAATAGAACAAATTAACCTTATTTTGAAACCTAAATTGGGCTTGAAACGCTATTACGTAACTGCTACTTCTAAAAAATTGTTCTACATTGGTTTGATTCCCCAAAACGGTTCTAATTAATAATTACTTCGTAAATTTCATTCTCTGTCTCTCACTCACACGTCTGATTTCTACGATTACCTGGTTTTACCGTTACCCGGTCCTCTGTGTTTTCTGCCGACTCCCTTTCTACTTTGCTTTGTTACTTTTCTAACTAAAAGTGCAAACGATTCTAGTTCTTTTCTACGATAAAGCGCTCTGTTTTTAATTTGCAATTCTCGTCCTTTAATTACAAATATGCCACAAATTTGAGAATGCTAAAAAAGGTAAATTAACCTAATGAACATTAATTTTGTTGTTCTCTCAATTTGAAACCTGCTAACATCAAATTCATTAATTATCCCCTGATTTTAACTGGACCACCCAAATTGTCGAACATGTGATTACAGTAAATTTATTGCAACGCTTCTTTTCCCCTGAACACTTGTTCCCCTTGGGCTATGTTTTGCCCCGGACGCGTACCTGCATTTTCAAAGAAAGGTTGGCAGATTTCACTTGAGGAGTGTGGTGCCACTCCTGTGAACAAAGCAACAATAAAATTTACAACTGACCAGTATTTCCGTCGCAAATGAACGGTATTTAAAATATTTCGTTGAAATTATTTTAAAATTAAAATGCTTAATTTATCGAACCTATTCGGACCGTTACAGTATCACATACACCTAATGAGAGTACAGCATTAATAAATGCCGGTTGGAGTCCCCTCGAAGATACTTATACAAATTTTGATGCACAAACAGGTGCTTCTGATGTATGTTGGCCACTTTCGAATATATTAGGCTTTGCTGAAGATTATAAAAAGGTTGTGTTGAATTTACGTCAAGAACTCATACTGCTTCGTTCAAGTACTGATTTAAATGCTACTCTCGAAGCAACAGGATTAGAAAAAGCATATATAAGAATTACAAAAATTGTATGGCAAGTTCCACACTTCACCGTTTCCGATGAAGAAAAATTAAAATTGTTTAATATAATTGAGAAAAATAATCCCCTATCAATTGCACATAGACGATGGGAATTATTTACTTATCCTCTTTTACAAGAAAGTCATTCGTTTACGTGGGTATTAAAATCATCAACGTCCTTGGAAAAACCGCGATTCGTTATAATAGGTTTTCAAACTGATCGAAAAAATAATCTGAGAAACGATGCATCCAAGTTTGATGATTGTCATCTAAAAAATATCAAACTATATTTAAATTCTCAATCTTATCCATATGAAAATTTAAATCTAGATTATAGACATAACCAATATGCTTTGGCCTATGATATGTATGCACGATTTCAACAGTCCTATTACTACAATAAAAAAATGATTTGTGAACCGTTGTTCAAACCTGCAAAATTCAAAACGGATGCACCTTTGCTTGTTATTGATTGTTCGTATCAAAATGAAACGTTCAAAAACGGAACTGTAGATGCGCGAATAGAATTTGAAACTCTCGCTGATATGCCTGCAAATACTTCAGCTTTTTGTTTAGTCTTGTACGAGCAGTTCGTGAGTTACGAACCTCTAACTGGTAGAGTAAGAATTTTTAGAATGTTTATCGTTGACGTGCAAGGTTTCCAATATGGAACATCCTCTTTTATATGCAAACAAATAGCTCTAATGGATACCATAACAGGAAATGTTGATCATGCAATTTTAAAATTACCCTTCGATAAGACATTATTTAATCATCGAACCGAAAAACAGTGGGACTGGTTGACAAACAATTTACATGGGCTTCAATGGGATTGTGACTGGCATTGTAACATCAACTTTGAAAATTTAACTGGTTTCATTGAAAATTTTATTAACAACAATAAAAACGTCACCGACTATGATGACATTATAGTTGTAGTAAAAGGTGCTCAGAAAAAGGAATGGTTAAGCAATCTACTCAAAATAGAAGTCATTGATTTGGAAGAATACTGTTATCCAGCACTTAAAAATTTAAAAGAAATTTTCAAATCTCAACACTGTCAAAAACATTATTTTAATAATTTATACTGTAGTTTAGAAAATGTGTATAATTTATATAACTGGTGTAAATATTGTAAAAAATAATATAGTAATTTTTAGAAACATTGTTGAATGTAGGTATTTCAGAAAAATAAAATTTGAAAAATATTTTTAAAATTTATTTATTTAATTTAACATTTTGCAATATTTTAATTTTTTTTCTGTTGCCTTCTTCCTCATGATTTTGTTGGTGAGATGAACCAGCTTTCATCGCATTCCAATCATCATCTTCTACCCTGTTTATAAGAGAAAAGGTAAAAAATTAAGCAAAACTAAATAAAAAAGAAACTTACATAAACACTTGCCCGTCTGGAGATGCGGCTCCATTTAAATTTTGAGTCTCCGAATCATCATCATCCTCACCACTCATTTGCGAGGGTTCCTCTAAGTAAAGTTTTTTCGTGGTGGTTTGGAGACGATGCATTTCTTCAAGGTCCTCATCCACTAAATTGAACTTATATCGTTTCACCACCTTTTCCAGCATCTTAAATTCGTCCTCATTATCAAGTTTCGTTCGCATATAGCGGGTAAGTTTCCAAATTTTTTTTTAGCGTTAATCCCTTGGGGGAGTAACTTAGGGAGATAAATAGCTTGTCATTTTTCTCTCTAATTTCTTTAACACCATATCTATATAAAATATAATATATATATTATATATAATATAATATAGTTAGAATTGTCAATTAATTATTCTGACAATAATAAAGTTTCTAATAATTTAGTTGAAAATTCTGTTGAACCGCAAAGTTTACCAAATCATAATGACTCTTTCTGTTGTCAAAATAATTCAACACCAAACAACACGATACAAAACGACATAAATAATTTAGACTTGAGTTATAATGATATACATGTTATTAATCAAAATTTTTACTACCATCAAAATTTTAAAGAACAAATTGAAGATGAATTTAATAGAACTCTGAA
Source organism: Tenebrio molitor (assembly GCF_963966145.1). Taxonomy (NCBI): domain Eukaryota; kingdom Metazoa; phylum Arthropoda; class Insecta; order Coleoptera; family Tenebrionidae; genus Tenebrio; species Tenebrio molitor. The sequence continues at coordinate 17,842,504 of NC_091053.1, read as the reverse complement.
CGAATTTGAACATATAGAACCATTTAATAGACCACTATTACCTAAACAACAAAGCTCCAAAAAATTCTTTGCAATGATTGAAATTTTAAATCAATTCATTTTACCTAAATATGTAAATAACACGACAAGTTTTAAAAAATTACACAGTATTATATATAGTGGAGCTTTAACAATTATCAGATTAAATGGTTCAAAAGAAATTGACCAGACAAATAATATAAAAGCTAAAGAATTACCAAAATGGGAACGAAGACTAAATAAACGCATTAACAATATCAGACGAGATTTAGGTAGAATAACTCAATATTTAAAGGGTATAAATTCTAATCATCTAAATAATTGTATTCAATCCATTTTAAATAACAACCGAATACATTGTTTAAAATATAACGAATATAATGAAACATTAATAGAAATTAAAGACACTTTATTACAAAAATTGAATATTTATTCTAAACGATTAAAAAGATATAAAAATAATAAACAACGGAAATTTGAAAACAAACTATTTAGAAATAATGAGAAGTTGTTTTACAAAAATTTAGCAGATAATAAAACTGAAAATAATAATGGTATACCAAATATAAATGAAATTAAAGAATTCTGGTCAAACATATGGTCAAATGAAGTTCAATTTAATAATCAGGCAGAATGGATTCCTAATTTAGAAAATGAGATACCAGATAGTAATAATCCACATCATATTCAAATTGGCCTTGAAATTTTAGTTAAAAATATTAATAGTTCACATAATTGGAAATCCCCTGGAGGTGACCAAATTCATAACTTTTGGTTAAAAAAATTTACTTGTATTCATAAATGCTTACTTGATCACTTTAACGGATTTATTAGGGAACCTAACACATTTCCAGAGTTTTTGGCCCATGGTATAACATATCTGAAACCAAAAGATTCCGATACTAAAAATCCATCAAAATATAGGCCAATCACATGTCTGCCTACAATTTATGAAATTATGACATCTTGCATTAAAGTAATAATTTACGACCATTGTCAAAAATTAAATATACTTAATGAAGAACAAAAAGGTTGTATTAAAGAGTGTTTTGGTTGTAAAGAACAACTCATAATAGATACGGTAATAATGGAACAAGCTAGAAAAAATAATAGAAATATTTATACCGCATTCATAGACTACAAAAAAGCCTATTATTCAGTACCACATTCATGGTTAATTAAAATTCTTAAAATTTATAAAATTAATTTGGATTTGATTAACTTTTTATCTCATGTTATGACATTTTGGAGAACTACTTTAAATTTATCAATAAACAATACTAAATTAAAATCCGAGCCTATTCAAATTAAACGGGGAATTTATCAAGGAGATTCTTTAAGTCCTTTATGGTTTTGTCTAGCCATTAATCCTTTGACAAATCTATTAAATAGCACTGGATACGGTTTTAATATTAGACATAATAATACCACACTATCAAAATTAAATCACCTTCTTTATATGGATGACATAAAACTTTATGCATCTAAAAAGAATCACATTTTATCTTTATTAACAATAACTGAAAATTTCTCAAATAATATTAGCATGAGTTTTGGTATTGATAAGTGTAAAACGCAATTAATATGTCGCGGTCATTACGAAAATTTAGAATATATAACTAAAGAAGGAGAAATCATTAAAAATTTAAATAAAGGAGAATTTTATAAATATTTAGGTATTAATCAATCAAATCATATTCAACATTCAATTATAAAAGAAAATTTAGAAAAACAATTTTATTTAAGAATTAAATCTATTTTAAAATCAAAATTAAACGGTAATAATTTAATTAAAGCAGTTAATACATATGCTGTTCCATTGTTGACCTATTCATTTGGTATTATAAAATGGTCCAAAACTAATTTACAGAATATAAATATTCAAACTAGAGTTCTCTTTACAAAATTTTGTAAACATCACCCCAAATCTGCTATTGAAAGATTTAATTTACCACGCGAAAATGGTGGTAGGGGTTTTTCAAATCTAGAAATTCTACAACATAATCAAATTGCTTCACTAAAAAATTATTTTCTCAATAGAGCTCGTGATAACACTTTTTTTAATGCTTTGGTTTCAGCGGATAAAGGTTACACACCTTTAAATTTAAGTGATAATATAATTTCAGATATTGTTGAGCCAAATATACCTGACACTATAGCAAATATAAAACAAAAGTCTTTACATGGGAGCTATTTTAAAGAGCTAGAACAGCCAGAAATTAATATTCAAGCTTCTCATGCATGGCTTAAAAAATCAAATATTCATCCTGAGACTGAGGGTTTTATATTTGCAATACAAGATCGTGTTATAAATACAAGAAATTATAAAAAACACATATGCGGTTTACAATCGATCATCGATAAATGTAGGATTTGCGGAACTGAAGGGGAAACCATTGAACACATCATTTCTTCTTGCACCGTTTTGGCTCAAAGCGAATATAAAAAACGTCATGATATATTCGCAAAAATTATACACATGAATTTAGCAGTTAAATTCAATTTATTAAAGGATACACAACCACATTACATTTATAAACCAGAAAGTTGTTTAGAAAATGACAATTACAAATTATATTTTGATCGGACAGTTTTAACTGACATTCACATTCAGCATAACAGATCAGACATTATTATTTTAAATAAACAACAAAAGCAAGCATATCTTTTAGATATAGCTGTTCCAAATTCACACAATATAACACAAACATATAATACAAAAATTAATAAATATTTAGAACTCTCCGTTGCTATGAGAAATCTTTGGTGTTTAGAAAAAATTTCGATTTTACCATTTATAATTTCAGCAACAGGAATAGTACCCCAATCTCTTTTTAAAAATTTAAAAATTTTGGACTTAGAGAACACATTGGTGGTTGAAATTCAAAAAGGTATATTATTATACTCATGTCACATCGTGAGGAAATTCCTTAACATTGACACAGAACATAAAACACAAAAAAGTCAAAATGCGGAGGCGAGACGCCGGTAATTATGTTGATAAGCACTGCACTATTACTTGATAGTATTATCCGTAATAGTGTATGTACTCCGGCAAAATTGCCGTGCCGCCGGGTGGAGGTGGGATAGTTAAATAATAATAATAATATTTATTTACTGGAAAAGTTGTTTTATAACCACTTTAGCCATTTTTATTGGGAAATGAAGTTTATCTTCGGTGAAGACTACAATTGTACAAGGTGTTGTTGCCATTATTATAATAGCACTAGTTGGAAGCACAAGTTGAAAACTGTGATGTGATTAATTTTGAATGCATTATTTATAAGAAGATTTGTAAAAAATGTAATACGTATATCAAGCGGATGAAATAGATATTTACTTTAAACATTCAGCAAATTTATTATAAAAATATTTGACTTTGCTTCTTCGCGGAAGTTATGTGATAAAATCAATGGGATCGCATGCACAATTTTTTTTAAAGTAAAGAAATTGAGACAAATAAGTAAGCAACTTTATTATAAAAATATTTGACTTTGCTTCTTCGCGGAAAGTTATATGATAAAATTAATGCCAACTGAGCAACATGTGCACATTTTTATAAAAGTTTTTATTATGAGTCAAATTCAGCACAAATTTTACACAAATAACTCTTTATTATTTAATTTGAAATCACATGTTTCAAACGTGCATTGTTAGCGCCAAAACGTACCGCATTACGTGTCCAAGTGATGATTCTGCATAATAGTGTTAGTCTTACACATTCTTAAGTGCGGACCGCACCCCAACAAATTGATATAAATATGTAAGTGATTTAGAAATGATCTTCACTGTAACCATAAATACTCAACTGAACAGAAATGTAAGTATGAGTGGCTCCGTTTAATTTTTTAAATCTAAGTGTTTTTTTTTTATTAGTTTGTTTCTTTAATTGAGTGAAATGAGTTCCCAAGTCGTTGAAGCCTATTCCACCAATATTTTGAAAAATATTGAACTGATGAGTAGATTAATTAAAACAAAAGAAGAGTATCATAAATATGTTAATTATTTAAGAAAAACCATTTTAATTCTTAACAAATGTGTTAAAAATAGAAGTGACCGTGTAAAAAGTTTTAACAAAATTGAATCAGATCTATCTATGTTGAAAAAATATCTTCAAAATTTTAAAGCTAAATTTGGTGAAATTAAATATTTAAAAAACAAAGAACTAATTTGGCAAGATGTTGAATCATGTTTTAAAGGTAGAATTAAAACGGGTGTTATAACAAACTTGAAAATTAAAAGCCCAAACGAATTTCTTAAAAAAGCTTTTCGAAGTTTTTCTCTAAGAATTAAAAAAGAAGTGAGAACGTCTTTGTTAAAAGTAAATGTTGTTTTTGCTGGATTGTTTGTTAAACCAAGAAACGCAGAAACATCCTTTAAATATTTTTCAACTAAAAATGGTGTTATTGATCAAAATACAAATTTAAACGAATGGTATAAAGTGTATGTAAATGATAAAATTTTAACTAAACTTGAAGATTTTCAAGAAAAAGATAGTGGTTGGGCGTTATATGAAATTTTATACTTAAAAGTTAATATAAATAAATATAATCCGATAAAAGTTGGTTTTTCAACTTATTGTGATTTACCCACTTTTATTCAAAACACGAAAAGTGTCATAAATATTAAAAATAATGATGAGTATTGTTTTCTATGGTCAGTTGTATGCGCTTTGTATCCAGCTGTAAAAAATAAAAACGTTTCTAGAGTATCATCATATCCTCATTTTAGTAATGTTTTAAAATTTGATAATATTTCATTTCCCATGGCTTTAATAGCTATTTATGTAACCAGTTAGGAAATGCGTTATTTTGTGTAACGAGTGGAATATTTGCGGGACGAGCGCAGCGAGATACCGCAAAATCACACGAGTTACACAAAATTGCATTTCCAAACGTGTTACATACAAGATTTTTTCTAATTTTGACAAAAAAAAAGTTTCTTCAAACGTTAAACAAAGTAATGAATTTCATTAATAATAAATTATTATTGTGTTAAAATATCAAGTAGGTAAGTAGGCACGGTTATTTTGCTTAAAAACAAAAAATATGACGGTGTCAACTGGTGAATACAATAAATTTTTCATAACCAGTTAGGAAAGATTTTACTTTTCGTAACCAGTTACGAAAAGTGTGACGTTTCCAAACGTCAATTAATTTTGAAAAGTGTCACTTTATATGTCAAAATTAGAAAAAGGATATTCCTAAATTTGAAATCATGAATAAATGGGCTATAAATGTTTTTACAATAGAAAAAAAGGAAATTTTACCTTTACTTTTGAGTAAGACTGATTTCTCACCACGTATAAATTTACTTATGTTTTCAAAAGATTTAATTGATGGAGCAGCAAAAATACTCACAAAGATCATACGGATTTTACGAGCGGGGATGATGATGATGATGATGATGATGATGATGAGAAACAAAAGACTTTATTCCATTTCACATATATAAATAATTTATCACGTTTAATTAGTAAGCAAGTGGGTAATGTTAAAAAGAAGAAATGGTTCTGTGAAAGATGTTTAAATCGCTTTTTGAATGAAGGTGTATTGAAAAAACATTTAGATGATTGTAAAGTTTTAAATGAAACTAAAATGATTCTTCCTAACGAAAACAATAAAATCATGAAATTTACAAATTTTAAAAATAAAATACAGGTACCTTTTGCCATTTACGCTGATATTGAAAGTATTCTTCTGAATTATAAAGATAATAAAAATATAAGTAAAACTGAAATATATCAAATACATAAACCATTTTGCATAGCATATTATCTTCATTGTTCTTACGACAATTCCATTTCAAAATTTAATACCTTCACAGGTAAAGATTGTATTGTATGGTTTGTTCGAGAACTTGCAAAAATTGCAAAACAATTAAATTCAATTTTTTCAAATATTGTCCCATTAAAACCTTTATCCTCTGATGAACAAAATAACTTTTTACATTCATTAAAATGTCACTGTAGTAAACCATTTGTTAATTCTGATGTAAAAGTAAAAGACCATTGTCATCTTATCGGAAATTTTAGGGGTGCAGCACACAATTCTTGTAATATTAATTATAAAGATTCATATACTGTACCAGTACTATTTCACAATTTGTCTGGTTATGACAGTCATTTTATAATTAAAGCACTTGTCACTGAAATTGATGGAAATATAAATTTGCTACCTCTAAATAAGGAAAAATATATTTCCTTTACAAAATATGTGCAAAATACCAACATAAACTTTAGATTTTTGGACTCTTATCGATTTATGTCTAGTAGTCTTGATACATTGTCTTCGATTTTGACTGATAACCAAAAAGTTATTACCAGAAAATATTACCCCAATGATCGTGAATTTAATTTAGTTGTACGAAAAGGTGTCTTTCCCTATGAATATCTCGACTCTTGGGAAAAATTAAATGATACTCACTTACCACCCCAAGAAAAATTTTATAGTAAAATTAACAACACTCAAATTTCTTGTGAAGACTACAATCATGCTGTTAATGTATGGAAGCAATATGATATCAAAACGATACAAGAATATGCTGAATTGTACTTGAAAACTGATGTCTTACTTCTTGCAGACATATTTGAAAACTTTAGGATGCAATGTTTAGAAACATATCAATTAGATTGTCTCCACTACTACACTGCACCAGGTTTTGCATTTGACAGTATGTTAAAAATGACTGAGGTAGAATTAGAATTATTAACTGATGTGGACATGATTATGTTTATAGAAAAAGGGATAAGAGGTGGTGTTTCACAATGCTCCAATCGCTATGCAAAAGCTAATAACAAATACATGGGAAAAGATTTCAATCCTAATGAACCCGTTAGTTACCTCATGTATTTTGATGTTAATAATCTGTATGGTACAGCGATGCTTTATCCTCTACCTTTTGCAGACTTTCATTGGATTGAAGATATAGATATTTATCGTGAGAATGTTTTAAATCTTCCTGAAGATAGTGATTATGGATACATTTTTGAGGTAGAACTTTCTTATCCTAAAGAACTGTTTAACACGCATAAAGATTTACCATTATGTCCTCAACATTTAGTTCCACCTGTTTCCGATTCAAATAATCCAAAATTGTTAACAACATTATATGATAAAAAGAAATATATTATTCACTATAGAAATCTTCAACAAGCTCTTAAATTAGGTTTAAAACTTAAAAAAATACATAGATGCTTAAAATTTAAACAATCACCTTGGCTGAAAAAATTTATTGATGTAAATATAGAATTGCGAAAATCATGTGTGCATGAATTTGGGAAACATTTTTTCAAATTATTAATCAATGCTTCGTTTGGAAAAATGATTGAAAATGTAAGGAAATATAGGATTGTTAAACTGGTGACTAGATGGGGGGGTAGATTTGGTGCTAATTACTATATTTCTCAACCCAACTTTCATAGCTGTATAATTTTCGATAAAGATATGGTTATAATAGAACTTAGAAAATTAAAAGTAAATTTTAATAATAAAAATTTGTCAAAACTGTCAAAAGCAAATACGAAACCATTTTTAAAAGATTTGGAAGCTTCAGGGACGTCGTTTCAAACAATAAAATTTTGTATGCAACTTGTTTCTGGGTAAATTGGGCTTTTCTTATTGCTCTCGAGGCCTTAAAACACTCTACGCTCGTGTTTTAATCTTGTCCCTCGGGCAATTAGAAAAGCCCAATTTACACAGAAACTCGTTGCATAAATAACTATTAGTTGAACAGTTTACAGATTACACTTTTTCTCGTGTATTTTGTAGACAACTAATGACAAAACAAAACAAGATTATGCCGATATTTTCTTTATTGCATACTTATGTAATCTTTATATACTGATAATTTCATCAAAATAATGAACCAAGCTTGTTGTTCTCCAAACTTGTGAGAAATTAGTAAAAAAGAAGAATAGAATGACTAACATTTCCACTTACCTAATTGTAGTCTGATAAAAAATCAAAAATAAAATGTAAAAAAAAAAATTCTACGCTTATACTTAACCAAAGAATTTATTAGAACAATTCCCTTTCTACATTTTTTTTTATCAATGTTATCATCTGTAATTTTTTAATCATTGATATGGCAGGGCCTATAAATTTTGTACGTCACACGGGAGCGAACTAGTATTACAGTCTCGACGTAGTTATCAATATCAACGTCTCGACCTAGAATACCTATTACCGATTAATAATTGTATTCTATGATAATTAACAAATTGCGTAGTCAAAGGAGAAAACAACTGGTAGGTAATTAAGATAATTGTCATTCCTTAGTTGATTAGTTAATGAAATATTTGTATTTTGAATGTTTTTTTTTTAAGATTTTCAACGGGATTGCAAATAAAAATACACAAAATGAGCATTTGGAGAAAGTTATAAAATTTACGGAACCGCAGACATGGACAATAGAGATGACCGTAATAAAACTTCTGATAAAATGGACCAACACTGTGACAACAAAGAGAAGTTGAAGATGGACGAACAAATTGAGTTGCAGAAAAAATGTACTGAACAAACGAAGCCACAAGATTCTCCGTGCAGTAGTACAAATTATGAACATAATGAGGAGGCTCGAGACTTGCGGAGGAAGAGTGCTACTCATGAAAAGCAGAAAGGTGTTTCAATGGTAAGTTGTACACATTTAAATTTACGTTAGATCGGGAGTGGTAAATGAGACAAGAAAAAATGTTTTATTTAACGCCGCCTTTTAACAAAAATTAATTTTGAGTGGTAACGAGCATTCAAAAAAATTGTGGCCAAAATCGCTGTTCTGTCGTGTTAATTGGTATGCTTCAACATTTCCTTCAGATACATGATCTTACCTTGATTATCCTTTTAATGTAAATTAAATCATCAATTTAAAGTCAAATACATACCTATTGTGATATTTCTACGTTGCGGGGCAATCCTGGTTACGTCACCAATGTAATGTTTGCCCTTTTTGATGCAATTCAGACTGTCACTTTTCCTTCGGTCTTATTTTGGCAAAAACATTCGAAACCAAGTATTGTGAGAAAAGAATCTATTTATTAATCCTAAGTCGTGTTTATACTACATATTTTTAAAGTTCGAGAGGCCGTACCGTCGGAAGCGTAATTTACATGAAACGATTAAACATACTTCACTGAAATTTTTTTATAGATAAGCCACTGAACTGAATAAATAAATACATTTATCAACATAACAGTATTAAAAGAATTCGGGACGCGAACTATGTGATCCTGTTAAGATTTAAATTGTCTCAGCTCAGCTGATATAATAGGTATAGACATTTAGACAATCATAAAAAGGAAAGGAAAGGTCGTCAGACTTACAAGGATCTCTTTTCACGTGTCAGCTGTTTTGTCTGCGATCCATTTGCCCATTAACGGGAGGCGAGGCTGCATTTTGTGCTCTGCACCGGACCACAAATACATACTTGAATACATTTGCTGCGTTTAAAAAATTGTGGATTGAATCACGTCTCAAAGTTGATAGTTAGAAGTTTCTTGTCGAATGTTATTTTAATAGTTAGGACAGCTCTAGTTATTGCTATTAAATTTCGCAAAACTAAAAATGTTTGTAGTATATACAGGGTGTAACAGAAAAAAGTGCTTTTATTATAATTGGTAATAGGACTTATCTACAACAACTTTTTTAATTTTTTTTTCGAAAACAAATTCTGAAGGGTTTTAAAAATTATTGTAAATGTACTAAAGACTTGCTTACCCGCCTATGGAACGGTTTTAATCTGACTACATTTAATAAAGAAACAAAACAAGGAGGTAACAAAAAACAAACGAAAGTGAACCTTTTTATTCATGAAGCGCAATTGTAACTTGTCAGGATATTTAAGAAAAGCAGCAGTTTCATAAAAAAAAAACAAACGAAAGTGAAACCATTTTATTCATCAAATGCAATACGAAGGGAATAAAAACATTCAGTTTTTACGAGTCCCGTTTAAAAAAGTTTTCAGATTTTTAAAATTGGATTCAACCTGAACGGCACGTCAAAATAAAGGGAGGACAAATGGAAATTGAATTTTGCAAATTACAAGAAACTTTATTTAGAAAAGTTGTTGTAGTTTATAAGTACAGGGTTATTCTAAATGATTGTAGTCGAAGTAGGCCATGCCCATGTTATTATATTTTTGCCGCTTTCATGTGAACTGTCAGTTTTGTCGCTGTTATTTTTTAGGTGAAAAGTGCGATGATGAGATTTTTATTTATTTCTGTTAAATTAACGATCGAATCCAGAAATATTGAGTTGTTTTGCACCCAATTTAACTCCCGTGTGTACTCAGTTATTCACATCATTTTGATGTTTTTTTATGTGGAGCAGCAACCATAAATTTTACATTGAGTTTTCACGCCTACTTCGACTACAATCATTTAGAATAACCCTGTAGTATTACCAGTTAAAATGAATGCACTTTTTCTGTTACACCCAATATGAATTTAGAAGTCATTTGAATTGTGCTATTTCTCTAAATAAAACGAACAAAATAACGAAATTACTTTAGTTGAGTTTTTAAATATTGCACCATTGTAGGAGCCATTTTCTCAGTGTCACAACTTAGAATTTAGTTAAATTAGTGCTTATTCACAATGGACATAAGACATAAGAAATACATAAGAGACACCAAAAAATAATTTGTAAATTTTGGCAATTGTAATTTATCTACGGCTGCTTGGATAAGACCTTATAACCACATTCATTTATAGTCATTTGAGTTGCGTAATGTAGTTCATTACCGCACTGGTTTCATTACGTAACGCATTTTTATTTAGAAGCAAACAGACAAAATTTATTAAAAGACAGCAATACAAAAGAAGAGCTAGGTACTTATTGTAAATACATAACACAGCTCTTGCATTTTGTTCGCCCAGTTGCCGGCATCGACTTCGTTTCGGTCTTCAATCTCTGGGCTTGGCACAAAAAGACTTACTTTCACTGATATCATATATGTATGTACTATTGCGGGCAAAAAAGTGGGACATCAAATTTGTCAGTTTTGAAAAATTCTATGTAGTTCAAGCTTTATTGTCATTTTTTTTGACACTATTCCAGCTGACAGTTTAAAAATTTATTTTATACTTCTATTTTCTTTTTCCAAATGCCCTCTTCTTTCGATAAAGGTAGATTTTGATTGGAACTTTGCATTAAATAAATATTCACTACGTGCTTACTTACAATCATTCCCTACAACCTACAATACTTAATGACAACGTCAATCAGTTCAAAGTAGGGTTAGCATCAGATAAGGGTTATTTCACATTAAAAGTCAAGACAATGACGTTGAGTCCCACTTTTTTTGCCCGCAATAGTACTATTCTCTTTTGTCCGTTGCGTTGCTCGCACAAGAGACCACTTTGTAATACACGCCATACTGGAAAAACGATGCAAACTGCAGTGACACCTCCAGAGACTCTCGTCTCTTGCACTCCAGGTCGTCCTCGAAACAGGATCACACTCGTTTCCGTTCCAGGTTCAGGTACTTTTCTCACTTGACGTCGCGGTAACCCCAATGTACATTTTTCGAAGTCACTTGACTTCCGAGAGCCGCGATATAATAAGACGTAAATGACCTGGCTCTCAATCATGAAAAATTCAAAACAACGCGTTGTTTACAAACAGAATTAGCTGGTTGTCCTGGTATTGAGCAAATTGTTTCAATCTTATTGCTTTGATTTTGAATAAAAACGATTGAAACTGACATTTAACCAAGGAGGGTAAAGTCGTAAAGTATAGATGAAAGGATGCCTCGATGCGGTAGGAAACACTGATTGGCTGACGCATACATGACGTCACCGTAGACTTCCAGCAACATATTTCAAATGAGAACGCATGAGATTTTGAAGCAGCTTATTAATTTTTCTACAAAAATTATATTAAACCGATAAAAATATATATGTATGTGGAAAGGGACTTTCGGGGAGCTTTTTTATTCGTTGTCGTACGAAGGTGAAGATTTCACTAAAATTCATCTAATTTTTACCTGAAGCCATTTTTATAAAGAAAAGTAAAGAAAAGACAATTTTTGCAAAAAAAAGTATGCAAAGATACTTATCGGGTGTTTTTTTTTTGGTTTGTAGCAAAGCTAGACGTTTGAAGGAATTTTGGGGAACCTTCAGGACTTTCGAGGACTTTCGCAGCAAAATTGGTTGCCTAAAATTTCAGAACTTTTTATTCTCTATTGGGACTTTCGAAGAACTTAAGTTAAAGCGAAAATAGTTGCCTAGCTTATGCAGTCTTAACTTCAAGAAAAAAATCAGCAGGATTAATTAGCCTCTGAATTAATTAAAAATACGTCAGGCAATTCTCTGCCTATACCGCATTACATTTCGGCCAACTTTATAAAAAAAATATTCCTCTTTGTGAATTCACTTTAAAAAAAGAATTCGTGTTCTTCAAAAGTACCCCTACGTGATTTCAATTTTAAGGTTATATTCTATTGGAAATTATGTTACAGACTATGCTGGCCTTTCTGAGCCTTTTTAAAAAGATCTAATTATTTTGGAGACAAAGCTGACATTAAATTGGTATCCACAGGAATCCCGCTGCAACCCCATTCGTAAAAATGTAAAATATGAACCGCAATCGGGTGACCCCTCTAGTATTTGGCGAAATATTTTTATAACCGATTTTACTTGATTGGTGATTAAAAAATATTCAAATTTCCTTGAAATTATACCAATCATAAACGAATAAAAAAGCCGGATTCCGAATCATTCTTCAATTCCCGCAAAGGTACTTTTGGGGAATTCGTGTTCCACAAAAGTACCTTTACGTGATATGCGTTTAAGGAGAATCTTCAAGTGGAAATGATGTTACAGACTATGCTGGGCTTTCTGAACCTTTTTAAAAAGTCCTAATTATTTTGAAGACAAAGTTGTCATTAAATTATTATCAATAGGAATCCCGCTGCAACCCCATTCGTAAAAATGTAAAATATGAAACGGAATAGGGTGACCCCTCTAGTATTTGGCGAAATATTTTTATAACCGATTTTACTTGATTGGTGATTAAAAAATACTCAAAATTCCTTGAAATTATCCCAATCATAAACGAATAAACAAGCCGGATTCCGAATAATTCTTCAATTCCCGCAAGGGTACTTTGGGGGAATTCATGTTCCTCAAAAGTACCTTTACGTGATATCAATTTAAAGGTTATGTTCTATTGGAAATTGTGTTACAGACTATGCTGGCCTTTCTGAACCTTTTTAAAAAGCATTGTGAAGTGTGTTTTTTTTAATAACAATAAAAATACAGTGAGCGGCAAAAGTATGGAATAAATTTCTTAAAAATTAAACAAAATTTTTTTCAAAAAAATCTTTGAACAGGTCAATTTTAGTTTATAAAAATACATGTTTTAGTATCAATGAAAATTCCAAGCAGTTATTTGTTTTCGAGTTATGACGTCATCAATAGTTTTCTTAAATGGAAACCCCCTATTTCTTTTCTTGATTCTGATAGCCCTTTTAATTGTGTAAATGACAGTAAAAAAATTTTGTTATCTTACGTAAGGAAATTTTTGAGAAAAAAAATAATAAATTTGGAAAAAATAAATTTTATAACGAACAAAAACAAGTCAAAAAATCAAGTATGTAAATCAAACAGTCAAATGTTATTGTCACTTTCATTCGTATGTGTTATTTGTTTTACAAAACATTTTCGAAAATGACTCATTTAACAGAAACACAACGTATAGAAATTTTAATTTTGATTGAGTGCGGGGATAAAACTAAAACAGGGGGAATTTCTTCATAAACTTGCTTATTGTCAACAAGCTGGGGGATGGCGATTCGAACATTTAATTCCATAATTTTAAGTACTTACTAACACAGTTTTTGACTTGTTTTTGTTCGCTATAAAATTTATTTTTTTCAACTTTGTTATTTTTTTTCTCAAAAATTTCCTAATGTAAGGTAACAAAATTTTTATACTGGCGTTTAGACAATTAAAAGGGCTATCAGAATCAACAAAAAAAAAATTGCTTGGAATTTTATTTTTTATTAAAATATGTATTTTTATAAACTAAAATTGACCTGTCCAAAGATTTTTTTGAAAAAAATTTTGTCTAATTTTTAATGAATTTATTCCATACTTTTGCCGCTCACTGTATATCCACTGCATGACTGCATGTATCAGTTATTTCTTATGCCTTATGTCAAGCTTATGTCCATTGTGAATAAGCACTTAGATTTTGTAAGTACGAGTATAATTTTGTAACTGACCCGTATTTCAAAATTGTCTAATTTTCATTTAATCTTCAGTTTGCAACTAAGAAGAAGTCCTTTGATCCTTCAAGTCAGCTCAAATTTGACACTTACAAAAAAAGATCTGGAACTGGAGATCAAGGCAAGGACTATGAAAAACTGATGTGCGCTCTATTCGCTTTAAAATTCAGCACAACTGATATTGTGGCAGATTTCGAGATGATAACCAATAGTGACGATTGTGGAGACTTCGACGACGTGGCGCTAAAAGTGACTTTTGTGGATGGACAATCGCAAATATTTCTCCTGCAACTGAAACATTCTGAGAATATGAAAAATGTTACTGACAATATGTTTGCAGCGGAAAATGGCGACTTCAGCTTACAGAAATATATAAGATCTATTTCAAAATCCGAAAACACTAAAAATGTCAGTTTTATTTTATATACAAATAAATCTACAAGTATTGAGAGTAAATCAACAATAGATATTAAAAATGAAGACAAGACAAATGATAAGGTTGTTGTGACCGAACTGCAAGACGTGGATCCTAAGAAACTTCTGTTATGGAGCAAAAATGAAAATCGTAAGAAAAAAAAAGAAAAAAAAAAACACCTTAAACCTCAACATCAAGAGAAAGGAACAAACGTTTTTCAGTTTGAACTAAGTCAGAGTAGTGGATCAGTTGAAAGTCTTGATGATCATTTGAAACGTTTTTATTTCTTCGCCCATCAGACTAACACGACAGGAGCAGAGTCGCTAATCAACGATATGTTAAGAGAAGAGTGTGGAATTAACGATGCTAGCTGCTCTTCAAGTTTTATCCAGTTCATGGAAACGTGGTGGTCTAGTAACTTTATCCTGACTAAATATGACGTGGTAGCAAAATTGGCTGAGTTGACGCTTACGCCTTTTATACAAACGATATCGAACAGAAAGTGTAACGATAAATCAAAACTTCTTAAAGAAGCAATTATGAAATTTGACATGACGATTGTTAGAGATACGAATGAAGAGATTATCGCTAACATTTGGAACGAGACAGCAACTGAGGATGAAATCAGTTTGGCATCTCTCAAATATGGACTGCTTCCTAGGGGGAGTAATAATTTATCTACAAAGGAAAAAAGTAAAGTGTTGTGGCATTTAAACAAAGTTCCCCTGATTGTAAAAGCGGAAGAATGTCATCAAGTACAAGTTAAGCACGCTATCAGATTGCTCGAGAAAGTTGAAAAGAAAAAATTAGTACTATTGGTAAACGCAAGGAAAGAAGAATTTCCGGGGTGGAAAATTTTCCAAGATCTTTCCGATTTACCAAATGAAGGTGTCTACACAGATATCGTTAAACATTTTGAAGTGTCTCTTCAAGGTCGACAATCAATTTTTTTGGAGCAGTTACTGAACTTTGATAAAAAAAATGGCAGAATTATTGAAACTACAGAACTCATTAAAATGACAGAAGAAGTGATTCAAATCGGTAGAAGGCGGGAGAAGGCGTTTGAAACTTACATTCCCAGAATTGTTTCTACGATGAGTGTAGACATAATCAAAATGTCAGAGTTTTGTAAGACAGAGAAGTCTCTCCTAATCATCTGTAACGTTTCTCAACCTTGGAATAAAGCAATGCGAGAGATGGATTTGCACGTGCTGGAGCTTGACCAATACTTGAAACTGGAAGGCAAAAACAAATTAAACGAAGTTGATGTTTTGCTGACGAGCAATGGATGGTCTCAGATTCAATTCAATGACATTTGTAAAGAGACCGAGAGGAACGTCCATTTACTGCAGGTTTTCGACGACAAAAGTTGTACTTCAGTTCTGAGTAAGGAAAACAGATTCTCTTTGGAAACAATGAAATCTAAAGGAGCACGTGTCGATGAAAGTAAAATTTTCACATTTCTCGACCATCCTCTGAATGTTATTTGCTCACCACCCGGAATGGGTAAGAGCACTCTGGTTTCTCGCATGAGCAGAATCTGTCCATCCAGTTACTGGAGTGTTCGTGTAAATTTGATCAATCACAGAGCAGTTTTTAAGAATAAATGTGCGCACGATGAAATATTGCACCATTTTGTTGAGGAAGAGGAAGATGCATTAGTGGTTAAGATACGTTCGATGCTTTTACAAAATAAAAGAATCTATTTTTTTCTTGACGGATTGGACGAAATAGACAGTAATTGTCTTCAAATCGCATTGAATTTTATTAACCACATCTCTTCGTTGGGTCATCGCGTATGGATTACTTCACGTAAAAATTTGGAGCAAACAGTGTCACAAGAGCTAAAGATATTTCCCATAAAAATTGAAGAGCTGACAGAAGAGCAGCAGAAAGCATACATCCAAAAGCGTCTACAGAATATATACAATGAAGATCAAGTTGAACACATTACCGATAAAATATACGACAACGTGGATATCGTTAACAGTCGACACTTGTTAGGAGTCCCTTTACAGTTGTTCATGGTTACAGAAAATTTTCGCGACAAGAAAGATTTATGGAGAGAACCCGAACAAGAAATTTTTGTGTTGACGAAAATGTATAAAATATTTTTCCAAGGAAAGAAGAAGCATCAACATCGAAAATTGGGAGTGCACGAACACGAGGACCAGATCGGATTTGACTTTGATCTGTATCTGGAACAATACGAATTGCCAGCACTGGAGTCTTGTCTGGACGCCAGCACTTTAGACAAGTTAAAGATAAATTTTGGAAAGAGTCAAAAGTTCTTGGAAAAATTAAAATCCGGAGATCCGTTTGGAATAGTCAGTAGAGTGACCGATGATAATCAAGCCATCTTCGACCACCAGACTTTCGCAGAGTACTTTGCTTGTGTATGGCTGAAGAACAATCTGGACAAGGTCTCGCTTTTGGAATATGACTTGTTTAACGAAGAAAATCAAAACCTTAAATTCATATTCGATATTATGTTGGGGGAAAATAGTGCACTTCACTTGGCTGTAATCTATAGACATACTGATTTGGTTTTAGAGTATTTGGACAAGAATGAAGTGAAAGATGAAGGTGGTCGAAGCCCACTTCAATTGTTGTGCAGTTATGGCGTCGAACATCTTCTTTCGTGGAAAAAAGTAGACGTTTCGTTTTCCATTTGCAAAAAGGAACTTATTTTCAATAAATATTATTCTGAAAATAACATCGAAGTAGTTTCTACACAGTACAAAAAAATATTCAAAATGTTGTCAAATTGTGATATATTTCAAAAGGACGACCTCTTTCGATGGGATTGTCTTGATTACGCCATTCGACTCCGAAACTTGTTCGCTGTAGAAAAATTTTTAGAAAGATTTGAAGACTCGATGAACCTTGAAATTTTGTTGCAACACTATGACTCTGAGACACTTGTATATTATTCGTCACAGATGGGTTATGCAAATTTATTACGTGCTGCCATTAGAAAAGACTCAGAAGCTCTATCAGTGAACATTGGAAAATGCAATTTGACATTGTTGCACCTGGCCATTATTAGAATTAAAAATAATAACAAATTTGAACAAAGTTTAGTGGAGGAAAACATAAAAGTGATTACAACGTTAATAGAATGCGGTTTAGATGTAGATGGACAATGTGACTGTAAGAGAACCGCTTTGCATTGGGCTTCTGAACTTGATGACGATGTGATCGTTAAAGTCTTACTGGATCTAGGAGCAAATATCAATTTGACAGATCACGTTGGACGGAACGCACTACATTTTGTTCTCGAAAATTCTAAAGTAAATATGAGAATTGTAAAACTATTGTTAGATAAGGGAATAGATGCGGAAGCCAAAGATGATAATGGAAAAACTCCATTACATCTTTGTTGCATACAAGGACATTACGATGCTTTGGTAATGTTGCTTAATCACGGTCTTGACGTAAAAGTTGCCACTGAAGAGAAAATAAACTTATTACATACAATATTCAGACAACACAAACCAAATAAAGAAATGATAAGTCTGCTGATCAGTAAAGGCGCAGACGTAAATGGTAAAGACCATGATGGACGTACTGCCTTACATTATGCTTGCAAATATGGGGGACACGTTAGTGCTACCGACAACTACCAAAAAAATATTTTGCATCGCACGATCCTTTCTGACACTTCATATGCAAAAATAATATTTTTTTTACTAGAAAATGGTGCCTGTGTAAACGCTAAAGATTCGGAAAACCGTAGTGTACTTCACTATGCGGTTTTCCAGAGAAATTACAATTGTATCAAGGTACTACTTGATCGGAATGCTGACATTAATGCTGTATGTAATTTCGGGAAGACTGTGTTACATGCAGCTTTCGAAAAACCACACTCCCCTGATGTTGAGGTGATTCAGTTGTTGTTAAATCACGGTGTTGACTCTAACAAAAGAGATAAGAACCAGAAAACTGCTCTAGATTATGCTGTAACATCTACTGGATCACATCGCGTGGTGAATATGTTGTTCGATGCTAGAGCACACGATCAGTTGATGTCTGCTGATTACGTAACGTTTCTTCACTACGCTGTTTACGCTGGCAATTGTTTTGCTGTAGAATTGTTTCTAGAAAGTGGATTAGATCTCGATAAGCTTGATGTCAACAACCACGAATACCCTTTGAACTTTGCAGTCGAAAATCAACACCTTCGCAGCGATTTATTATTGAAAATGACCAAGTTTATACGAGATTGTCAGAAAAAAGCAAATTTCGTAAGAAAGCGAATTGTTGAACTTTTAGAGGAATATTTCTCAAATGGCTATGGATCCGATTCTGTAAGTTTTTTTTAACATCAATTTGTGTTTTTTGTTTGTGTTGCAGTACTTGCTAAATAAAAAGCGTTGTCTGTGTAACTACATACAGTGTGATCAAAAAGTTTGGAACAAAATTCATAATAGCGTTATGTGGTGTTTTTGAGAAAATCGCTCTGACGGGCGAATTTTATTTCGAAAAATGCCATCCCATGTAGTGAAATATGTTTAAATCTTGTCATTTGTTTTTGCGCAATGACGTCATCACCAATTTCTTTAAATGACAACCCCCCTCTTTTTTTCTCTTTCTTTTAGACCTCCTACTACCGAAATGATTAATGAAAAAATTTGGTACCTTACATAACAATTTTTTTGAGAAAATTACAAATTTTTTCTCAAAAATTTAATTTAATTTTTAACGTAAAAATTTTAATTGACCTCAAACAAAAACAAACAAACATCTAAGGTTAACAATAAAATCTAGTGCAAATACTGAAATTGGCCCCCCTAATCGTGTCAAAAAATTGTGACGGAGAAAGTTTATCTCTTTTAGACTCTCCAATCTTTGACCAAGGTTTCAAAAACACTGTCGAAAAAACTATAACTACAGTTGAAAATCTTTTACACAAAGCTGAACTTCTTAGCAGACACGTGGCTTGTACTTTAATCAAAAACTGTCTTTTCATACCAAAATTTAATTTTTTATTAAGAACAACTCTATTTTGGAAATTTTCTAATTATGTTAATTCAATTGATTCTTTTTAAAGTCTTCTTTAGAAAGAATACTTAATTTACGTTTAACTGATTTACAAGGTGTCAGTCCACTTTACCAATTAGATTTGGTGGACTGGGAATACGCCGCATTTCCGATATTTGCCTCCCTGCTCTTCTATTTTCAATTCATGGTGTTAAAAAGCTTGTTTTTTATTATTAAATTCAAAGGATAATGAGCTTATTATTCACCATTATGATGAAACTTTAGCAGTCTGGGATGTAGAAAATGAGAACGAAAGACCAACAATCTCACAATTTCAGAAGAATTGGGATAACATGAATATCAAACGAATAATTGCCAATGACTTTAATTCACCTAGACACTTGGTTTGTTTTAAGGCTTTGCAATGGAGAGAATCAGGATCTTGGTTACATGCAATATCTTCTCCTAATATTGGTACTCTTTTAGATAACACTTCCTTCCAAGTTTGTATTTGTTATCTTACATAACGACATTTTTGAGAAAAAAAAAGTTGGAAAAAATAAATTTTATAACGAACAAAACCAAGTCAAAAACTGTGTTACTAAGTAAGTACATAAAATTAAGGAATTAAATGTTCTACTTGCCATCCCCCAGCTTGTTGACAATAAACAAGCCTATGAAGAAATTCCTCCTGTTTTAGTTTTATCTATGTAGTTTTATCCCCGCACCCAATCAAAATTAAAATTTCTATACGTTGTTTTTGTTAAATGAGCCATTTTCGAAAACGTTTTGTAAAACAAATAACACAAACGATTGAAATTGGCAGTACTATTTGACTGTTTGATTTATCTACTTGATTTTTTTTCCTTGTTTTTGTTTGTTATAAAATCAAGAAAAAAATAGGGAGTTGATATTTAAAACAAAATACCGATGACGTCATCATTCGAAAACAAATGACTGCTTGGAATTTTGTTTGGGATTAAAATATGTATTTTTATAAAATAAAATTGACCCGTCCAAAGATTTAAAAAAAAATGTTTAAATTTTAATGAATTTTTCCATACTTTTAACCAAAATCTGTAAAATTGGAGAAATATACACTAATATGCATTTTTTCCCAAAATATGCTCAAGGTGCTTAAAATATGCAAAATATGCATTTTGAAAATGTCGTAATTTCATTCAAAATTTGTTAATACGCCCAGAAAAGCCAAAATTTTGTCTATATACGTCATAGAAACAAATATGCAATTTGCATAGAATCCGAGCTTTAGTCATTATAAATGATTGTCCCATCGTAGGTGGCTGTGCGCTATGCTTTAGGTGCGCCGCTACGCCCACTAGTTGTTACAAACATTTATAATGACCCCGTATATTTATTCGTACATAAACTATTTGAACAAAGGTTGCGGATTAATTTAATTAAAATTTCATTGATAGTACCGTCGGTTATTTTTTATTCTTTTCCTCAACACTATAACGATATCGTGATGAGATATCTATGTCAAGAATATTGTAACTTTCCACGTGTCTTGTGCTTCTAATTGTACTGACACACTAAGTTTTGATAAGTCTTGAAACATAAATTTTGAACACGTGATCTACTGTTTATTTTCTATCAGTAATAGTATTTAACATTACTAGCATGGTAAAAAGGGTTTTTACTCGCGACAGAAGGATATGACTCGAGAGCCGAAGGCGAGCCAGTCACCTTCTGAAGCCAGTAAAACCCGTTACCATGCGTGTATTGTTAAATATTTTATTGGTTCCTCACTTGTAAATAGTTATACAAACTATTAAAAATTCCGATATTTGAAAAAAAAAACGTATGAGCTTTACAGGTATTGCTTTGGAAACCCACATAATTAATATGAGCACGGGTGTAACATTTTACTGGCTAGCCAGTAAAATTTTACATGCTTGCTTGTATAATTTTACATGCTAGCCAGTTAAGAGACATTTTCAAGGTGAATACAGTGCCTTGATAAACTGATGTTTACAAGTAGGGAACAAATAAAAATGTTTATATTTTATAGGTACCTGTTCGTGACCGTGATCATATCGATTCAATCATTGAGCAGAGACAACTCGCCAGTAACTTATGGAGTTCAGATCTTAACGATTTTTTTAATTCTTTATGTGATGACTCGGAGGACGAGTGGAAGTATTCACCAGAAGATAGTTCTTCAAACAGTGGTCATATGAAAAATGACTTTATAAGTAAAGTTTCGAAAATACGTATCATACCATTTACAAAAACGGCTTAAGAAGGTTATCATAAAATTTGTTAGATTATTTTTAGACTGTAAATCACAAAAGCACTATAAAATTGATAAAGAGATAATGCATATTTCGTTCTAATCTTAAGTACTAATGCCTGTTTTTTGCCTATTTTTTTTCTTAAAACTCATAACATTTAGACATTATTTAAGCTAATAATATGAGAAATTTGAACGTTAATAGATGTGATAAAAAATACAGATTTAAACAAATATACATATATTTTTTCTACAACCGTCAAAAAAAACGCGACATTTATGCATCATTATCAAGTCGCAAAGTATGTCATTTTTTGATAGATCAAAAATAGTTGTCAAAAAGTTTCCTTGGATAGTTTAATTTTTTTTCATCGCAAAAACAGTGAAAATAGTATGTTATAATCAGTGTTCGGACGAAATAGTACCGGACAAGTCGACCAGTACAACTTTGCGTAATCCCTCGCTCGCACATAAACACGATTCAGCTGGTTCTCTGTTATTGAAAGCGAACCAGCTGAATCGTGTTTATATGTGAGTGGGGTATTACGCAAAGTTGTACTGGTCGACTTGTCCGGTACTATTTCGTCCGAACACTGGTTATAATACAAGTTTATAAGGAAGCCTTTAAAGCACACGCGACGAGTTTAAGAGCACGACGCGTAGCGGTGTGCTTTTAACGTCGCAAGTGCTTTAAAGGCCCTTATGAACGTGTATCATACGCTATTTTTTATTATACCTGCACTACAATCTGAAAATTATAACAAAAAAAGGAAATTGAAATACTTTTTCTGAAGTAATCTGTTTCATTAATCGTTGATATAAAAATGGTCAATTGTTGTTGTTTCTTTGCTATCATAAAATCTGTATAAATGTCTATTTATCATTATTCAAAATGTAGGTGAATTTGTTGTTACCTATGCAACCCCTAAAGCTTTTGTATTTTAAAGGCCCTTTTCCCCACGCATTTTAGTGTCAAAAACAGGGATTATGATTCAGGTATAATAAAAAAAAATATTAAACCATCCAAAGAAAATTTTACAAAAATTCTTAATCAAGTGACCAGCGCAAGCGGGCAACTTGAATGTCTGATCGTTTTGTAGTAAGTATGAATTTTATTAGCAAAGGTTTAAAAAGTGGTTGTAGAAAAAATAGTGTTTCTATTTCGTGCGCAAGATGATTGTTTTGTTGGCGCATTCGAATGAGTTTGAAGTCTCGACCAAAAATTCATTCTCATGCGCTAACAAACAACAATCATTTTGCACTTAATACAGGGTTATTCTAAATGATTGTAGTCGAAGTAGGCCATGCCCATGTTATTACATTTTTGCCGCTTTCATGTGAACTGTCAGTTGTGTCGCTGTCCCTGTCATTTTTTCGATGCAAAGTGCGATAATGAGATTTTTATTTATTTTTATTAAATTAACGATTGAATCCAGAAATATTGAGTTGTTTTGCACTCAATTTAACTCCCGTGTGAACTGACTTATTCACAACATTTTGATGTTTTTTTATGTGGAGCGGCAACCATAAATTTTACATTGAGTTTTCACGCCTACTTCGACTACAATCATTTAGAATAACCCTGTACAAAAATAACTGTTAACTAAAACCTACTTGTACACCGTCATTAATCTCCATAAAAAACAATCTTTTTCTCCAAACGTCTTAAAAGAGATTACTTTTAATACCGTTTTCTGTTACTAAAGTTGATGTTTTCATAACTGTACCTGTTACCAAGGCAACAATTTTACCTCCTAGGATTAAAAGTACTTTTAATCCTAGGCTTAAAAAACTTTACTTGCAACTAATAGTTGATTTCAAGAAAACAACTAGATATGTAAACAAAACAAAAGCCAAAACTGTCTCTTTGGTTACACGAATAGTCCAATAAAACGTTCGTTTTAAAATTTTAAATGTCCCTATGAGTTTTGTGCTTTTCATGATATGGGTAAAGTAAAGTAAAGAAAATACTCGCCGTATGTGTCATTCGGATTTAAAGAGCCTTTTTTTGACTTGCAATGCAAACAGATTGCTTTTTTAATCCTAATAACACAATCTACTATCAATCGCATAAAAAATTCTAAGGATTATTTTTGTGCAGAAAATTCATCTCCAGAATAGAATTTAACAGATTAATAACGACAGACAGAAAAGTCCAAACTGATACACATTTAGGTAGCTAGCTTAAAACATATATTATCTATAATAGGTATGTTTTTAATCAAAGATCCAGCCTAGTTAATCCCTAATACCAGATTTAGTACAATTTTATTTTTTGCCAAAATATTGCAACACATGGTTTCTTTGATTGAAAAACAGTTTATTATTGCTTTGTAGCATTAATTTAATTTTTATAAATTGTTTAATAGAAATACATTACAATCTGTTGATAAATTAGTTCATATACTTAGTTGTAGTAATTAATTTTAAATTACTGTTGAAATTTGTTGGCATTATTTTACTTAGATTAATGATTTTGTAAAAAATGTTATACACGGATTTCGTGTGAAAATTTGTAATTTAATTTTAATTTAAAATCATAACGTACCCGATGTTGGTAGCCTACTGGTGTCTACTAATGCTGAATCCTTAAAATACAATTATATTAACAATGTTCGCTAAATAAGAACAAGCAGTTGTTTTAGTCTTTCGCTGCTCCTATTTCCACGTCTTTTTCTTGACGAAAAATATTTTCTTCGGTTATTTGAGAGAAATGTTTGGGTTATGCTCCTGTACAGAAGCCAAAGGAAAGAGGTTTCCACAGATAGTATCTACAGTGTGTCCCCGGATAGGTGAAGCGACTCTTGTAAAAGATAAAAAAATTCTCGATTTCAATTTTCATTTTCTGGGGTTCAGCCTTGGTTAAAGACCAATTTCTAACATAATTTTAGTTTTGAAAAATCAAGTATGCCTTGGAAATTTAAAAAAAAAACTATTTTTCTGTAAAACAAAGTGCCTTTTATGTGACAAGTATGACAAAATGTAATTAAGAAAAGTTGTTTAGAATCGGCCAACTATGATTTTTCATTTTTTTATTGTTTATTTGTAGTCTATGCAGTGTTTGAAACGTATTTGTGTATTCAAAACAGATCTTTATTTCTAGCTTTTATATTTAATACAACTTTTCTAATAGTGTCATAATAATAACTGTAGTTATTCAGGCAACTTGAAACATATAACTTGATGGGAGTTTGCGTATTTCAAACATTATTTAAGAAATCAAAGGAATTTTATTTTTAACAGTTCTTTTATTATGAGTAAAAGAAAATTAACACTTAGAGTATAACTCCAAGTCACTGGCTTAACATTAATAGGTTATAATTAAATAAAAGTAAGTTAAAACCTCAGATTAAATGAAAAAAAAAAATGGAAAATCATAGTTGGTCGATGATAGATGTTGATTCTAAACAACATTCCAATCCGTACATTTTTATATTGAGTGTTTTTTTTTTTTAATTTTACCTCGTAGTAGTCGAACAGTCGATTGAGAATGCACCACTCGTGTAAAAAGTAAGATTCAAACAGCTGATCAGTGATCCGTAACTAGTATAGTGCGTTCACAATCCACATTTCAACGCCTACTATGAGGTAAAATTTTAAAAAACACCCGATAGAAATTGTTAAGTTTTATTTGTAACCGGATTTGAAACATTTCAAATCCTTGGAGTTGAAATGGCCACAGGCGATTCGATCGAGAATCGCCCTCAAATGTCACATGATTTATATTGACAAATCACAACTCCGAATTGTTTGAATAGCAACCAATCATAATTTAATTAAGCGGAAATTTTCCCTAGGGAAAATTTCCGATATAATTGACCTAGGGAAAAAAATTTTCGGGCGATTCTCTTCCGAATATACCTCGGGACAGATATATATCGCCAGAAATTTTTTCTTGCAATCCAACACTCGTGTTTGTCGCTCAAAATTACCCTCGGGCTAGCGCCCTCGTGTAATTTTCTTGCTACAAACACTCGTGTGTGAGGACTGCTCTAAAAAATTTCCGGCAATAAATCTGTCCCTTGGTATATTATATATGAAAATAAATGAGTTCATTTCTGATTTTTTTTGTGATCGCCCAATTCCAAAGGTGCTGGAACTTCCCTGATAGGAAAACGGTTGCGGTAAAGACGTACCGCTTGATTGCGATTTTTATTACATTCGAAAAACACTTGCTAGCATGTCGATCAGTTGATTGTTATCTATTGTATAATCAATTAATAACAGCAAAACCAGTTTATCAAAATACGCATGAAAGTACGATTTAAATAATTAAATGACATTTATCCCTTTGCCATTGTCATTGTTTTCCACGGCGTCCTTGATTTTCAAATTCACTAATAAAACAATATAATAAAACTTTTTATTTATACAGGATGTCCCAGAACTCGCGGATCAAATTGAAACTGCATATTCCTTGATGGTAATGAAGGTAAAAAACGTTTAGAAAAATATTCAGGGTGCAACAGCTTTTTAGTTATGAATTAATCAAATTGACCAATAGAGCTCGATCTAATTTTCCCTTCATGAGAAAATTGAGTACCTTCCCTCAATTGCCAAGCAACGTATAATTCGATGAATAATAATAGTTATTTACATTAGAGTACGGGATGTGAATTTTCCGGCACGACAACTGGTTTCGGGCACGATGGCGCAGCCGAGTGCCTGATTAGTTGGAGGGCCGGAAAATACGTCCCGTACGACATTTGTATTAGACTTTTCGGCTGACCAAAATGTTAAATCTTTTAAAAATCAAGACTAATTTTATTGTAGAATTTGACATCGTCAATAAAGAATCGAATGCTGTGGAATCAATTCCTTGACGACCGTGACCGCTCATTTGTTTTTTTCCTAACAAATTATTTGCCGGCTAAATTTTCACGGTCGTGCTTCAAAATTTGATTTTGGTGTATTAATCGAGTGAAAAAAATGTCTAGTATATAATATAGAGTGAGTTAAATGTGACACCAGAGGCAGTACAACTAGTGGCAGGACTAAATTCTGAATTATTACCACAAAAATCGAAACAACGTTACATAGGACAATTTTTTCTCACGAAAGTATGTAATAACTATTCTTTAATTCACAAATTTTTAATAAACCATATTTTATTACAGACACTTTTATTAATAGGTGTTTGTGGTGCCTGTCTCCGAAAGGAGTTATATACTCTGAAAATGGAAAATGTCAAGAGAAGATATTATATTGATAACTGACACAAAAACCAATATTTGTAGATCGTTTGCCATTACCAATCCAAACTGGGTTGAAACTGTGAAGAAATATATGGAAGTCAGGTTAAATTGGTATTAATACAATTAAAACAATTTCAAATAAAATTGACAAATATTTGAACCTTGATTGCCCTATGGACACAAGATTGAAGTTCCTAAAATGATTCGTGATGACTGATGGCCTTCCTTCAACATCAAAAACAAAATGTACTGTGTTGCAGCTACAGCTCAAACAATGCTGAGTTGTGTCACACACTTCGATACATTGCTTTAATCTACTTGAATTTTTAGCAGTTGCTTCCAATGTAACCATCCAACATTGAGAATTCCATCATCAGTACCGTAAGAGAAGCACCAGTACAACATACTGACATTCAACCCAGAAGTAATAAAGCTGACAGTTACCAAATTGTTTCTGCATTGTTCTCTAAAGTGGAGAATTGTAACAATAATGTTTACAACTGTAATTTTACAAAATAAATTATGTTAATTTTGCAAATTATTAAAATGTCTTGTACTTAACCACTACTTCCTGGTGAAAACGAATCATCTTTCTTCAGGTGAATACAAGATTTTGGGGTTAGAATGTTTTTATTTTCCAGTTGCACTTTAGCACTAACAGCTAGTACTGGATAAAGTAGGTACACAAAACCCATATATCAACTTCTGTGGTTTAGTTTTATTGTGCAATTTTGCAGATATTTATGAAATACCTGACAATTGTCAAACTTTTTGACATATACAGCTGCCAACCCAATAGGTTGTATTTTCCCTGTTACGATTATTTTCTTTTTCGATCGATATAAATTAAACAAACACATTTATCGGAAAAATTATACAGGGAAATGTGTTTTTTTACACTAAATTAAAGTAACGTATGGACACTTTAATTTTAAAGTAACTGTGAAAAGAATAAATCAACGGTGTCCGCACATTTTTCCCGTACTCCACTAGATTTTTTCCCACATTCCACTAGAAATTTTTGACATTGTACGGGAAATCGCACCTCCCTTGACCTAAAGTGTAAGGTAACGCTATATTTCCCAGATTGGGAGGCCGAAAAATTATTTTCAATATTTATCTGGTCAACTTGTCGAAACAGACGTCAAAAGTGACAGCTACTTTTGAAATAACAAAAAATGGGATAATTTCGCCAAAGGCAGGTGAACAAATGTATAGAATCAGAATCTAATTCAGAGAACGCAAGCAGTTTCTTCTTCCGGCAATGAATGAAATATAGTTTGTTATGACTATGAGTGAAAATTTCCAGAGCAATTGTAACCTTGAGGGGTATGGAAAATTGACGGGAGATCCCTCCCGATGATTTAAACCTTTGTTGATGGAAGGTAAAATGGCGACGTAGCGTCAAGTGAGTAATATCTACATATTACTACCTTAAAAATCTTAGTAAAAAGTGAAATATGCAGGGCCTGTGAAGTGCATCGGAATCACAAGAAATTTATCCTGGCTGCTGTGCATACGCTCTGTATCTGCAATGTATTAGCGCAGCGGGACTCCTCATCGTCGAAATGAAAGAAAAGACTTTTAGGAACATTCTTGACATTGCAAAAAAAGCTGGAGTTACACGTAGGTTTTGAACAACAGATCAAGCATAGCGGCAGTTCTGAAAGAAAGAAGACAAAACTGGATTGAACTAACCTTAACCTATTTATTTTAGCATCATTATTAGTAAAAATTTAAGATCAAATTTTATAACTAAACGATGTAGAATGCAACAAATGAAATAAGAAACATGCAAAATAAAAAGAATAATTTATAACAAGTGTTCAAAATGACCACCTTCCATCTGAAGGAACAGGCGAACTCGTTTTATTAAATATTCCCTTGCCAGTCTAAGCATATTAGGAATAACAGTAGCCAGTGTTTCATAAATTTTGTCATTTAGTTCTTCTAAAATATTGATAGGTTCGCGGTAAATATAGTTCTTCAAATATACTTCTTCTACCGTCGTCATCAAAGGACTGAAGAACAGCATCTTCAGTCACTGGCGTTCTAACTTCTTGCGGGGGACCACCAATTTCTTGTCAGGTAGGCACCAAGGACCCAGTGTCTCGACCACGGTACACCAACCGTAGAAATACGTTATAATTTGGATGTGGCAAACGTCGTGGAAAACGTATTGCATATTCCCTTGCATCCTCACGTGCATTGCGCCGGCACTCTCCATAAATTATGAGCATTTTGGCATACTCTGTAGCTGTATACATGATTTCAATACGAAGTTTGACAATTTCGAATCAAACTATAACTTGACGTTGTCAAAATCTTTACAGTTGCCCAAACATTTACTTGAAATTCCATACCATTCTTACTAGAATTATGTTGCTAGGCAATTCAAACCTTTGGTTAAATTTACGTGAAATTCAAATTAACAGCGTCCTTCTGATTGGTCAACTTTAATTATTCATTGCAAAAAATCGATTATACCCTGCCCTTTTTTTTAAACGCTATGGCTTTCAGTTATCACCAAGGAAAACGCCCTGTAAGTTTGATCCGCGAGTTCTGGGACACCCTGTATATTTTTTTGAATTTGTATTAACAAAAGTCAAAGTGTCAGACATCATTGAAATCAGAAAAAAATTCTCTACCGGAATAAAAATAAAAACGTACCTACCGTGAGTTTTTTATTTTACTGAACATAGGATTCATGGATCTGTAAGTTTGGTTGCCTATTTCAAATGAATTGACTTGTCCATTTTAGAACTGAACATAGCCATTTTACGTTGTATGTTCAGCGAAATAAAAAACGCAGTGTATATGTTTCCATTTAATAAAACAAAGTTGACATTTATTTGACATAACAATTAATGTTGAAAAAAATAAGCCGTTTTATAATGTTTCCTTAACCATTTTATTGCTTTTTTTGTTTATTAAAATCGGACAATAAATAACGGAACTACGGTTTGCGGAGTTTTTTAGGAAAGCTCCTGTGTATTCATATGAACTATTTATAATTTTCTTTTATTTTACATTTTCATTTCACGTTCATCTCCTTGTGACAAATAGTGTAAAAAGTACGTTCCTGTAGAGGTATTTTTGAAATGACCGTGTTGGTCATTTTGGCATTTGTGTTGACTTCCATTTTAGTTTAAAATTCAGACGAACCTGACCTTACTTGAACCATGAAAAAATAAAATTCAGCTCTTATTATTGTTACTAAGCAACTAGGACTTCATTATTAGTCACCTTTAGTTCAGTGGCGTACTGAAAATATGAAATTGTTCATACAGGTGATTCTGAAATAAGTGTGAAGTATCCCTGACACAAAATAATTCTGCGTAAATGACTTTTGGGGGTGAAATATCCTTGTATTTTCGACGACTATGAGTTGGAAAAATTTCATTAGCAACTATTGTTACGTTCACCGCCGCCGCCATCTTGATGAGTGACATATTTTGCTATAGATCTGCCTGGGCAAAGCTTTACTGCGTCACTTTTGGGGGGAATGTCACTAAATAATCATAACCTCACAAACGAATGTGATGATTGTGATGACTGATGAATTCAGTGAAGTAGTCAAAGTGCAGTGTCAAAGAGTGTCACAGTTTAAAAGTACCTACCTTTAATAACAAAATTGTTATTAATTTTGGTGATGTTAGTTCTGTGTGGTGTTTCTGGTTTTTAGTATTTTGCTTTATTATAGTTTATGAACTGGCTTTTTTATCTTACTAGAACTGATATTGCGGTAAATGCAGCAACAACACATTCCATTAGTTGTAAACCTATTTCTAGAAAAATATTAAAATTATAATCTCAATCTTGGATTTGCAGTAGATATTATTTTACCGTTATGTTAATCACAGTAATTTCCTAAGCAGGTCATTTCAGATAAAGATGGGTCCATAACAAAACAATTAGATATATTAGCTTAATTAATCCGTGCCATTCCTGGTGGAAATGAGTGGAAAGTAATTACAATTAAAATAAAGTATACATGACTGGCATGACTGCATGCATCATGCATGGGTGTGGAGTGTGGACCGCATGTCAAAATCGTCACGATGTACATGACGTTGTCACATATTTGATAGCATGACAGTTAGTTGCTAACAGTAACCCCCGAAAACAACCCCAAACGTCAGAATCATGAGAACTATAGGATTTTTTGGTCTACGCCCAGGTCGGTATAGACTCTCTGACTATCTAGCTTCTAGCAGGTCGTGGTTACGTCAACTCCATGTTTTTTTGAAGTAAAACTTTTTATGGGAGGGGTTTGAAATTCTGATCGGCAACCTTTTTGTGTGACGAAAAGTGGTGGAGGTAAACACTGTCTGGTACAACGGTTGCGCCAATATTTCCATCTCACTTAATTTGGAGTTTATGTAAGTTAATCTGTTTGACACGATACAAACATCCCTTAAAATTGTGTATACTTCTGTCTTTGTCACACTTACGGCATTTATCGATAATGTCCCCTCTTCTAATTTGGAGGCTTAAAAATGAACAATGAGTTACGCATTTGGATATTGTTTAGTGTTATCGTTAAAATATATAATTTTGTTGTAAATATGCCTAAGTCAGGCGCAGAAAGAACAAGAGCGTGGCGTGAGAGAAAACGTACGAATGAAATAACAGTTCAGAATGTGAAAAGAAAGCGTGCGAGTGAAGTGACAGTTCAGAATGTGAAAAAAACGGTGTAAATAATAAAGACAATAAACCAGCACCTAGCACCTCGGCTCAGCCACCTCCTCTTACACCTATCTGTGATAGATAATTTACAATATTCTGATTTCCCTGTAAAAAGTAAAGTTTCACTTCTATCGTGCGTCTTTACGACACACTCTCTTTTTTTAAACTGAACCTACCCAGTTTGATTTTATTTTTGAATTCTATGCTAAATTATGAATCAAATTTATACAGGTCGTTTTTTCTTATCTGCCATCGTTTTTGATCAGTGGCGTTTTTTTTTACCAGAATTTCGAATTGCAGGGGTCCCTTCGAAAATTCGTACCTTCCAAATTGTTGCACATAAATTAAAATGATTGACGCTGTTTGATTTCTGAATGTTTGCCGCATCTGCTGAGTGTTTACTCAACAACCTGCTCAGTCGCATATGCCTACTGCGATTTTTTAAACATAACGAACTAAAAATGTCAAAAACTCATTTTTTTTTCAAATAGCACCTCGTATTTATTATTGCACTGGTTGAAAGCTTTTTTGACAAGCTTTTGAACTATATAAGGTTTGTATAGTCGAATCTGAAAATTTATTATTATTATTATTATTATTATTATTATTATTATTGTTGACGGCTAACAGGCTTGACGCCCAATTAGAAGCCCTGCCAAAAAGAAAATGATACACAAAACACAATCACAACACAACAACCATTAGGTACACAGAGAGCATCCCAACACCCAGGCTACAACTACCGAGCACTCATCTGAGTAGAATCGCCCTGATTCACGAGGAGATGGAGAAGAATTTTTTGATTTGCGAAATGCTGCAACAAAAAATATCGATGTGGGCCTCGACACTCTGGTAATTTCGCAGCATTCGAGTGACGGGTGACTTGAGCCCGATGTCCGTGTGGCGCTGACCGATGTAGAAAACACTCCTTACCCTAGATTCCGACCGGCTAACCCTCAAGCCAGTGCCCTGAAGGCAGTCCCCGCAATGGTCCGAATGTGTTCGCCGAAGGATAGTTTGGAATCGAAGATGACACCCAGATCTCTAATAGACTCACGTCTTGTAAGAATGGAGCCGTTGATTTTATAGTCAAATAAGAGAGGCTTGGTCTTCCTTGTGAATGAGACTATGCTACACTTAAGATGGTTGAGAACAAGGTTATTTAACTTACACCTTCTAGAGATCTCCTCAATACAGCCCTGAAGTCGAAGAGCATCATCAATCGAGTCATCGGCAAACAAGAGGTGCGGTACGTCGAGATCGTCCACCAGATCGTTTATGAAGATATTAAAAAACAGCGGACCCAAGACAGAACCCTGCGGAACGCCAGACTCCTGCTTAAAGGGCTTAGACGCATAGCCATTCACTCCCACGTACATAAATCGATCGCTTAAATAAGACCTTATTAGCTCCACAAGATTATCCGAAAAACCGAATGACTCCAATTTGATCAACAAAAGACCATGATCAATCCTGTCGAAGGCCTTCGAGAGATCCGTGTAAACTACATCCACTTGGGAATGGTTATCTAACGCATCAGAGAGATACTGACTGATCGACGCCAAGTTCGTCTCGGTGGACCGACACTTTGTGAAGCCATGCTGATTCGGAGATAGCTTGTGAGAGACATAATGGAGTGAGGAATTATACAGGACATATTCAAAGACCTTCGCAAAGTTACTGATTAAGGCAATAGGCCTGTAGTTGGTAATCTCCGATCTGTCATCCTTTTTGTGAATGGGGCGCACCGCCGAAGTCTTCCATCTCATAGGATAACAACTAGTATTTAATATTAGGTTGAATAGGAAACACAAAGGATAGGCGAAGACCGCCGCACAATCCCTTATCACAAGGCTTGGTATCTCATCAGGTCCACTAGTCATGTTAGGTTTAAGGCATTTTATGGCTTTAAGTACATCATCGTCTGAAACTCTCGTCAGAGTAAGATTATCATACGGAAGAGAAGCAGATGGGAGAGTGCTGGCGGTATCCCTCGTAAAAGATTTTGAGAAATGATCAGCAAAGCTGATGTGATGAAGCTTTTGTGATGGATATGCATTATTATTTTTTTTTTGTTTTGTTCGTTATAGTCGTGAAAAAGTTTTCAGGAAAAAAAAATCGGGAAAATTACAAAGGAAAGTCGAAAAATTCGAGCAAATTGCAAAAATTATACTTTTTGTATGCATTCTCGATCATAACTGAGGATAGGAACGACATATTTGATTAATTCTTTTTTTTTTGTTCGATATGCCCCGGGATGGAAATAACTCAATTGAAAGTTTTTAATAGAAAAAAAAATCTGGAAGATTTGGAGAAAAATCTGGAAAAACTAAATTAAAATAATTCGGGGAAAACTGAATGTGCTTTTTTGTGTGAACTCAAGACCATAACTCAGGATTTTGGTTTTGTTTGTTAGGGTTTTGGATAAGTTTTCGAAAAAAAAATTCGGGACAATTACAAAGGAAAGTCGGAAAATTCGGACAAATTTAAAAAATTATAATTTTTGTATGCACTCTCGATCATAACTGACAATAGGAGCTACATATTTGCTTGATGCTTTTTGTTTGTTTTCAATTGAAAAAAAACCTGAAAGATTGGAAGAAAAATCTGAAAAAACGCAATCCAGTAAATTAAATAGTTATTTATTTAACGAGTTCGTGTGTAATTTTGGCTTTTTTTGGCATGAGCGGACCAATTTAAAACTCGAGTGAAACGAGAGTTTTAAAGGTCCACGAGTGCCAAAAAAAGCCCAAATTACACAAGAACGAGTTGAATACAACGTTTTTTTGTTCGACGAGCCCCTTAAAGGCTCCAAATAGCTAAAAATCTTTAAAATTAGCTTGACGTTTCGTTTTGACAAGTTGTCAAATTTATCAAAATCCGTTCACACAGGAGAAAATTGTCAAATTCTGACAGTGTCGAACAAAAAATAAAATTACATTTACTTTTTGTTGTTACGCGGTCTGTTCGACAAATGTAGTAGTTGTTTTATTTCTATTCCAATTTTTTTGCCTACATGCACAAATGTCATGTGACAGCTGATTGTGAAATTGGGAATCAAACCAATCGGATTGTTTGCTTGAACATCGGTCTTGCAATCGAAATCGAAATGTAAATATTGGGTGATTCAAAATAATTGTGGATAAATCTGGCAACTATGTACAAAAATTTATGTGGCAACTGTGTGGGTGGGATAGAGTTGACATTTTTTTGACAGTTCATAGTCGCACAATTTTGAAAATTGTCAAATCAATGTGTAATGAAATTTTAAAAATCAAATGCACGCTTTTGAAATGTCATACAAATGTCAACTCTATCCCATTCACACAGTTGCCACATACATTTTCGTACATAGTTGCAATACTTATTCATAATCATTTTGAATCACCCAAGAAAACTGCATGAGATTCATTGTGATTTCAAATTTAATGGAAGAAAATAAATAATTAGTTTGGACGTGACATTCTGACTTAATTAAATTGTGACTTAAATTCTGGAACAAAACCGCATGGTCCCAACTCGATCACATTCCAGGCACATCACACATTTCCAGCATTTCAGCAGTGTAGAATACAGCCGATAGAATTCATCTCACATGTAAAATTCCTCATTTTTACTTTGTTTACACATTTCCAATAGCTTTTCACAAATTCACAAAACGATCACAAACATATTTACGTATTGAAATTTGGACAAGACAACGTCTGTCGAGTCAGCTCTTCGCGATGTTATAATACATATTGGGTTACCCTCCGGATCGACCACTCTTCTTCTAATTTGGAAAGAATGATACCACGTAAACGTCAAATTCGCCTGTCAACTCTGTCAAAGCTGACAACCGGAAATCAGAAATGCGTTTAGATCACAGTGGTACCAATTGTATTTATATTTCAAGTACATAAAAGACATCAAATTCATTGGAATTGTAAACAAGTTTCATTTAATAACCGAACGAAATTCAAACCGTATAAGATATAGCCAGTACTATTGATCTCAATGAATTGAAGTTGGAAGTTTGATTAGGATTGATTATGGCTAATCAAAATGTTACAAAAAAAAAATATTCAAATCGGTGAAGCCGTTTTTCAGTTTTAACGAGACTAACGAACAGCGATTGTAGGTGATACGAAGTTCACCGGGTCAACTAGTCATGCATAAAAATAAAGTCATCCCAATAAATGGTCGGAATGGGACAATATGAGATTCCAGAATATTGGTAATGTACGTCGCCGCATTTTGGTTTCCCCTTTCTAGCACCACCAACTCTGTGCGAGCGTCGAAAGTGACACCTGCTCAAAGCATAACGGAACCTCTTCCAAAATTGACTTTCGGGATAATGTTACATTGAGCATATCGCTCTCCTGAGCATCGGTTCACCCGAACACGTCTGTCACTTTGATCCAGGCAAAATCTGGACTCGTCAGAGAACATTACTAACCTCCATTGATCCAATTCCCAATCAACGTGATTTTGGCTAAACAGCAATCGTACTCTTCGGTGAGCCGCTGTTAACTGTGGGCCCCTTGCTGGTATCCTGGGCCTTAAATCGTGTTCAGCAAGTCTTCTAACAGTATTTGCACTAATTTGGAATTGATATCTTCCTAAAGTCACAACTTGCAAAGCTGGAGCAGTCAGAGTCCTCTGTTTCAACGACTGTAAAAGCAGAAAACGATCCCGTTGAGCTGTTGTTGTTCGTCTGCGTCCTTGTCCAGGTCTTCTAGAGTATTCTCCTGTCTCGTGGAAACGACGCAAAACTCTAGATACCGTTGACTGGTGCAGATCAAGACCATTAGCAATATATTGTTGATTAATACCGCCTTCGGCTAGTACAATAATTTGTGCAAATTGTTCGGCTGTTGTATGTCAACTTAAACATTCGTAGGGATTCATTTTCGAAATCTATGACTGAAGGAATCAAAACTTCTTACTAACCGTCTCTCAAATCCACAATCAAAATGCTTTACGAAATTGATCAATAACACTAATACAAACTTTTCATAATAAACAACTTTAGAAGTTATCAACATGGCGATTTTTGCTACTAAACAAAAGAAATACGATAAAATAAGAGATTCAGCATAAGGAAATCGCAGAAGAAGTAAAATACAAAAAACTACGGTTCATTTTTACTTTATGCGATAATTTTGCGGCGCAGTGTATTATCGAAACTTCAAGTACTAATAATAAGGGAAGTAGAAATTACTTGTGCCTTCAAATTTGAAGATTGTAACTGCATGAAAAGAAAAATAAATAAGTGAGTTTATTTTCGATTGTTTTTTGTGATCCGCTTGAAGATAAAATAGTAGGTATATACCTATCATTCAGAGTAGAAAGTCTTCTTGTGCCTCGCCCAGTTATCGGCCTCAACTGCGTTTCGGCTTTCAATCTCTGGGCTAGCTACGAAAGACTCATTTCTAGTCTTAACGATATAAACTTGCCAAAACTGAATAGGGAATTCCACAATTTTTCTTAGAAAGCAAAATAATTGCCCCAATCCTCCCACGTATTCTTAAACACTAGAAAAACCATATCTTTGGTTTTTTTGTTTATTGAAATAGGGTAATAAATAAAAAAGTTATGGGTTGAGGCGCTTTTTATCAAACAGCTTGTATGAAAAAAACTTTCTTCACAGATGAAGCGTGATTTCAATTAAACGTTGGTGGAGTTCGGAAAAGTCTAATTTTAAGAAAAAAAAAAATGACTGTGGGTGGCCATTTCAAAGCGTAGAATAGTTGGGCCATGCTTTTTTGAAGGTAAAAATTAGACAGTTTATTTGTTGAAAAATTCACAAAATTCTTTCAGGCACTTTGAACGCACAAAGATATCGAGATAGGTATTTACATTAGCGTACGGTAGGGTGATTTTACAACATGATAACTAGGTTTCAGGCTTGAGGCGAAGCCACCTCAAAACGACTTTTATGAACAAAATCAGCATTTGTATTTTAGGGAGATTATACCTACGTTATCTTCAGATTTCTTCTGTATTCGATGGAAACAAGGTAAAAACCAAAAGTAAACACTTTTATTCCAATATCATGGTTTACTATTCACCTGTAAGTATTATAATTTCAAATAATTTAGGCAGTGAAATAAATTTTGGTAAAATACAAGTAGTGCGTTAATTTTATGGATGAGTGTAGTACTTTGAGGGATAAAATTTTAAAACTGGAGAGTGTTTCCATCCAAAGTTAGGAAGAAAAAGAACATTTGACTAAATGACAAATCGTGCCAGTTAATATAAACTCGTTGCATTATCGAGTTTTATTTCAAATTAAAAAATGTGGAAAAGGAAATTGAGTTATTTTACCAGGTAGCCGAGAATTGGTACCAAGGAACCTTACAAAAACTACGACCTTAGAAATGCCACACAACATGCACAAATGTGTGTACGAGTACATTAGGGATTGAATGATTGGGAAAACGTTATCTTAGTTTATAAGTTCGGGTTTTCACACAAAAATGCCACTTCGGCGTACACAGGGATTTATTATAATTTACAATCAACAAGAGAAAACAGCAAGTAGTTAAGGCGACAGTGGCGACTCGTTGACAAGGGAGGGCTCTGTCACATGTACAGTTACGGCCGCGGAATTTCGTCCGTTATTTTACTATCAATTCGAAAAAGCTTGTGTAGCCTAAACTTTATTATTACTATGACACAAATCAAAATGCCACATGATATCCATGTCAAAAATTCCAATGTGGTGTTAGAAATATATAAAATCTGTCTTACAACTAATGTCAGTTTAATAATAACGACTGACGAAATTCCGTGTCCGTGACTGTACATATACAGGCTGTTTCCTAAAAAACGCCGCAAGCCGTAGCTCCGTTATTTATTGTCCGAGTAGCATTCCTAGACCGCAGCCGCAAAGACTAAGGTCCGCCCCCGCTAACGGCTCTAAATAACCGTAGCTTCCACAGAAATTTACTAAACAACCCCACGACTTCCTGATTGTCACCTAGCTCCCACAGGGGCGCACTTACAACATTTTACTTTAACTTTTCCGAAATCTAGCAACAACACGAAGGCAAAAAAAAACCGAGTTTAATCCTATCGAACAAAGCGTAACATTAAACGATGAGAAAATCCAGCAAAACAAAGCGCAACATTAAACAAGGATAACATAAGCAAAACGACGAGTGTAGCGGCCAACTGTTCTCTCACAATGCGCAGATCTCACGCACATATTTTCCATCTCTTATAAATGTAAAGGTCCATTGCCTGAACCCAAAAAGAAAACTACAATATGTACTGTAATGATTTGAATACATTACTTTTTCCGCCAAATATTTGAACCTGCGCAAAACGGTAACAAATGTGGTCGTGATCGTCATCGAATCGGAGGAGCCCTACGTTGTGATTTTCTTTTGGCGGAAAAAAAAGTTCGTAATGCAAACGATGAGGGTTCCAGTTGGAAGAGTGCCGCAAATAAAACACACATGTGAGGGACGCAAAATACCTTTTATTAAAAATGCCTGTAATAACTTTGATGAAAAAGAAATTGAAACGAATACAAAGAACAGAAATTAAGTTTAACGAAGTACGAGAAATTAACTAGTTGAGTACATCACAAAGATAAACGACAAGATGAATGCAACAATATTTAAAATAACAAAAAAAAAACGGGCACATGACAGACAAAATGACAGTTAAAGCTTGCAAAACAAGTAAACAAATTATAAGGCAGTTATTACAGACAGGGATGGATGAAAAACCCTCTTCAAAAACCGTATCCCAGGTATTACTCATATTTCACAATTAGATTAATGACAAAAACAATGGTTATTTGGAACTACGCGGTCAAGGTACGCTAACGGGAGCTTAGAGCTGGAGGTAACAAACTTTCGGCCGCGAGGGGACTCAGAAGAATAATCTGAATCATCTTGAAATCAAGCGACGTTTATAGATATTCGGGGTATTAATGAAAGTCAGACTATTTCACCGACCAAGCAAGAGTGACAGAGCGTTTCGGGGTCGTACGATTAGCATTCCTAGACCGCAGCCGCAAAGACCTAGGTCCGCCGTCCCCAACCAACCGTTTCCGGACTAAACCCTGAAGTCTCTATAACCGTCGACGGAAGCTTCACGAAAACATCCCGACGCCGCTCCCGCAAAGACTAAGGTCCGCCCCCGCTAACGGTTTTTTTAAATA
Source organism: Tenebrio molitor (assembly GCF_963966145.1). Taxonomy (NCBI): domain Eukaryota; kingdom Metazoa; phylum Arthropoda; class Insecta; order Coleoptera; family Tenebrionidae; genus Tenebrio; species Tenebrio molitor. The sequence continues at coordinate 17,802,563 of NC_091053.1, read as the reverse complement.
ACCGTAACTTCCACAGAAATTTACTAAACAACCCCACGACTTCCTGATTGTCACCTAGCTCCCACAGGGGCGCACTTACAACATTTTACTTTAACTTTTCCGAAACCTAGCAACAACACGAAGGAAAAAAAAAACCAGTTTAATTCTATCCAACAAAGCGTAACATTAAACGATGAGAAAATCCGGCAAAACAAAGCGCAACATTAAACAATGATGAAATAAGCAAACAAAACGCAACATTAAACAAGGATAACATAAGCAAAACAAAACGCAGCATTAAACAATGAGGAAATAAACGAGAACAAAATGCGAAGTTAAATAAAGATAAAATAAGAGCGCTTTAAAAAGGAATACCATACTCGCTGGCAATACTAAACAAAAATATGGCGGGTCGAGTGCCGTTATAAAATGTTAGTGAAAGAAAAACAAAATGAACGCACGTGGTCCGAAATTACAAGATTGCAAAAAAATGAACCTCCCGGGAGAAACTTAGAGATAACGCTTAAAATTAACAAATGGGCGCTTCTTAAAGAAACAGCATGCAACAAAATGAAATCTACAACATACCCTTACCACGTGGTCCTGCTCCCAAAAACAAAAAAACAGACAACGAACGTGAGATAAATAATTAACCGTGTGGAATCAAAAAAGAAACTGCCGGATTCTTCCGGGGACACAAAATATCTACTCGGGACGGTAGTGTAATTGTTCGGATTTAACTTACAAATTTGAGAAACTTGGATCGCTCTTCGCAAGGTGTGTTTTTTTCGAAAAACTAAACAAAAGTGACCTACCCCTTTCAACCGCCCGCGCGAGCCCGTTTCCTCCCCGCTATCTTTTCCACTTTTCCACAGCGTTGCCAACCCCATCCCTCAGTTCCTAATCTAGCCGCTAGTACCTTCACATTTGGCGCGCTCTCGTGGCGGCACCGAGAATTAAAAATTTAAATTTTAAACTGGGTCACTACAGTACCAGTTGAAATATCTTTATTTTTGAAGAGTTGCTTGTTAGAATTGCAAGCTTGATCAGCACTTCTTGAGCGTAGTTACACCATTCAAAATAATAGCCACTGTTGTCTTCGCATAATATTCTTTGTCCCTAAAACCCAAACGTCAATCACGTTAAGACCATAAAAAATAAAATAACTTTCCATTCGGAACATTAAACAATTTCGATCCACGTTTTGTTGAACTTGAACAACCCATAATACAACACTTATTACTGACCATAGTAATTTATTTAAAGAAACGTAATTGATTTCAAACGAAAAATACAATGAGAACAGAGAAAAGCCAATTGAAACCATTTTTAAAACAAAGACAATAGATGTTTAACGAGATAACCAGTGAATTGGGCCTTGAAAAGCAAGATACAATTATTGACAGTTAGTGACACTTCAAAGTTTTCAAACGTGACTCTGTTTTGTTTATCCCCAGATTGAGTTTATTGTGCGACAAGGATAGATATATAAAATTACTAATGGCGCTATCTTAACACGTAGTGTGTTGATTTAGTGACCTTAGCGGTACCGGTAATAAAAATTTAAATTTTAAACTGGGTCACTACAACACTATGATGGATTTGATTGTAGAAAACACAAATTTTTACATAAATTCTATATCCAATAAGTACGAAAGAATTAGAGACGCAAGACTGACAACTAAGACGAAAATTTACGCTGGAAGGTTTCAGAGGGAAATGCAGTTTTCGCCAATATATCCCGTCAAAACCTAACAGATACGGCATCAAAATTTTTGCACTGTGTGATGCCAAAATGTTTTATACTACCAACATGGAGGTTTATGTGGGACAACAACCAGAGGGGCCATATAAAGTGAGTAACAGTTCCAGTGACATTGTAAAGAGGCTATGTAATATAATAAAAGGCACTGGTAGAAATGTCACGATGGATAACTGGTTCACAGCAATTCCGCTTGTGGAATCATTAGTAAAAGATTATAAATTAACAGTCATTGGGACGGTCCGAAAGATTAAAAGGGAACTGCCTTTAGAGTTTTCTCATCCCAAACACCCGCCTGGGGGAAGCATGTTTGCATTTCGCCCTTGTCCTTTATTAAAAAAAAAAACAAAAATGTTTTACTTGTGCCATCCTTACACCACGATGAGTGACGACGCTATTGATATCAAATTTCTGGAAAGCCAGAAATCATTGTGGACAATAATAATACGAAGGGCTGCGTAGATGTGGTGTACACAAATTGTGCAGTAACTATAACCATGACCAACTTTATTAAACTATGTTATGGCCATCCCAAATGAAGTTGGCCATGAAAAAGTCAAAACTTTAAAATCAAAGTAATCTCAATAATCTAAAAATCAGTCAAAGCAATGTCAATCTTTATGCCACTATCTTGTAATTCAAAATGAGGCTGTGTCACGTTCACAAATTATGTAGTACCGCTGCTAAGATTGCTAAATTTGTTGTTGAGGGAATCAAGCAAAATTTATATAGAAAACAATCAACAAATTGATAGAAAAATAATACTTCAAGACCAAGAGATTACACCATTATTTGATACACCTCATCTTATTAAAAGAATTAGAAATTATACGATAACAAAAGATTTGGTTTGGGAAGTAAACGAAGAAATTTTAAGTGTGAAATTGGACCACATAGTGAAGGTTTGTCTTTATGATTCAGCGTGGAGCGAATTAAGAGCCCTCCACAAAATTACGGACAAGATCCAAAAGATGTCCTATGTAACTCAAGTTTTGAGTCGTCATAATCATGATTAATTCAACTATCACGCTATTAGTTAACTGTGGTAATTTCTAATAACATTGGGCCGTATCACGACACCGTCATTAAAGTTGTCTTTATAGGCTATGATTAGCAAAACACGTTATTAAATTTAATCACGACTTTAATCATAGACCTATCACGACCCCTTGTTTAGATTGTAATTAGCTAATCACAGCTTCTGATGTTTAAATGGATAAAAAGAATCTGGCAACATTGCAAAGTTCTGTCAATCGAGAAGTTTCAACGGCAATTTGCTCACTTCGTTTGAATTCCGTAAGAGTTGTTAACGGTTTTTGATTTTATTTGTGTGTGGACAGTTTTTACGTGGTTATTTCTAGCTAGTGTTTCGTTTCTAGGTGTTTAGTGGTTCGTTTTTAGGTGTTTAGTGTTTCGTTTTTAGTTAGACAATCATTTAATACTTTTTTAAGATGTTTCTGTTGTGGTTCTGGAAGTGAGTAAATCAAATTTGGTAAAAATTGACAAAACAATTTGTAACATTATATCGGGTGTCCCAGAACTCGCGCGTCAGCCGTAAACCACAAATTCTGTTCTTCCATCTGATATAGGATTTTCAAGATTTTTTTTTCTTAAACCATTTAGTTTTTAAATTACAGCAATTTTAAGATAGCCAATCACAGAAGAATGATTAGTAAAGTGTATCAGGTGAATTATTCCGTGTACTGTTGTTACCAGGTAACAAAATTAATGTTAAAAAGTCAATATTTGTCTGGTCAACTATGCAAACGTTTTATACTAACGTCAAAGTGACATTAATTAGTACATTTGAAAAGTGTCGATTTTTTGACGGCAACACAGAAGAAATATTCACTCCCGAAGAATACACCGAAATGATGATAATCTACGGGGAAAGCGGCCCCAAGGTTGTATCGTGAACGCTTTCCACATCGTCGGCATCCTAGTTCAGACGTATTTTTAGGTTTAGTGAACAGAACAAGAACCATTGGTTTTTTGGTTCCCGATAGAAAACGAGTTGGTGGTGTTGACCGCACGGTTCGCAGTCCTGATACGGAAGGAGTCGTACTTCAATCATTTACGGAAGATGGAACGAGAAGTATTAGAAATGTGGCCGACATCCTGAATCAATCAAAAAATACTGTTCAAAACATTTTAAAAGATAACCACATGCACCCCAATCATTACACCAAAGTTCAACATCTATTATCGGAAGATTATGCACCTCGATTGGAACTCCAGGAACACGAAGAGAATACAGGCTTTGTTGCAAATGTGTTACTTACGGATGAATCCTATTTTTGCCACAAAGGGACTTTTAATAGTCACAATCTTCACGTATGTTCAGGAGAAAATCCACAATTTGAACATTTACTTTAAAAATGTACTTTTCGTTTTCTGTTAAATGTCAAAGTGACAGAATTTAATAAAAGTTGTCCAAACATTTCATCACAGTTTTTTAGCAGCAACATCTAAAGTCATTTCCTCGGAAACGCATACATTTAGTAGAGTTACCTTCGGGAAGGCGTGTGTGATTGGTAATCTTAAAATCGTTTTCATTTCGAAACTAACATGCTTTTGGCGATTTTTGTTGTAGAATCCTTGTCGGATTAAATATTACAATTAGCAGTTAACGGCTGACGCGCGAGTTCTGGGACAGCCTGTATATACGAGAATAACGAAAAATCAGGAATATACAGGTGTCCCAGAACTCGCGGATCAAATTTAAACTGTATATTCCTTGATGGTAATGAGGGTAAAAAACGTTTAGAAAAATATTCAGGGTGCAACAGCTTTTTAGTTATGAATTAATCGAATTGACCAATAGAGCTCGATCTAATTTTCCCTTTATGAGAAAATTGAGTACCTTCCCTCAATTGCCAAGCAACGTATAATTCGATGAATAATAAAATTATTTTCAATATTTGTCTGGTCAACTTGTCGAAACAGACGTCAAAAGTGACAGCTACTTTTGAAATAACCAAAAATGGGAAATTTCGCCAAAGGCAGGTGAACAAATGTATAGAATCTAAATCAGGGAACGCAAGAAGTTTCTTCTTCCGGCAATGAATGAAATATGGTTTGTTATGAGTGAAAATTTCCAGAGCAATTGTAACCTTGAGGGGTATGGGAAATTGACGGGAGGGATATGATGAATTGAACCTTTGTTGATAGAAGGTAAAATGGCGACGTAGCGTCAAGTGAGTAATATTACTACTTTAAAAATCTTAGTAAAAAGTGAAATATGCAGGGCCTGTGAAGTGAATCGGAATTTATCCTGACTCCTGTGCATACACTCTGCATCTCCAACGTATTAGCGCAGCTATACACGAGCGGAACTTTTCATCGTCGAAATGAAAGAAAAGACTTTTAGGAACATTCTTGACAAGAATGTTCCTATTCTTGACACTGCAAAAAAAGCTGGAGTTACACGTAGCTTTTGAACAACAGATCAAGCATAGTGGCAGTTCTGAAAGAAAGAAGACAAAACTGGATTGAACTAACCTATTTATTTTAGCATCATTATTAGAAAAAATTTAAGGTCAAATTTTGTAACTAAATGATGTAGAATCATGGATTTATTAGTACTGGATACGGTGTACAGCCATCATAGTTGAACAAGACGTACCATCTATTTCTGTCGCTCTCAACACATTATCTGGGTATTAGCACTATCTTTTAGCTAGTCCCCCGACTTTGATTGGTATAAATTCTCAATCTATCAATTATTTATTACTCTCCTGTCATTCGTGTCATCTTTTTTCTAATCTGTTTCTCTGAAGTTTGCATAGTTCGAGAGTATTTGAACCGTTAACTCTATCAAGTATTATTGTTTTAGAACTTGAACATATTAAGAATGACTAATTCGTCTAAAGCCAGGTATTTTTCACTCTAATGTGAAACACTGACAATGCTGTTGGTAAAGATTTCACAAAAGGAAATTCCGGTTTGGACTACAAAGGTGAAGAAAGTTGTCTGCCTTCAACAACTATACTTTTGTGAACCACTTAACTTTAATTTGTGCGTAAATTCAAACTCACAAGTATCCATGAAACTTACAAAAAAACACCAAAATAAATATTAATCGTAACAGATTCTTATATTTATTCATTGCACTATCCCACCTCCACCCGGCGGCACGGCAATTTTGCCGGAGTACATACACTATTACGGATATTACTATCAAGTAATAGTGCAGTGCTTATCAACATAATTACCGGCGTCTCGCCTCCGCATTTTGACTTTGTTGTGTATTATGTTCTGTGTCAATGTTAAGGAACTTCCTCACGATGTGACATGAGTATAATAATATACCTTTTTGAATTTCAACTACCAATGTGTTATCTAAATCCAGAATTTTTAAATTTTTAAAAAGAGATTGCGGTACTATTCCCGTTGCTGAAATTACAAGTGGTAAAATCGAAATTTTTTCTAAACACCAAAGATTTCTCATAGCAACGGACAGCTCTAAATATTTATTCATTTTTGTGTTATATGTCTGTGTTATATTATGTGAATTTGGAACAGCTATATCTAAAAGATATGCTTGCTTTTGTTGTTTACTTAAAATTATAATGTCTGGTCTGTTATGCTTAATATGAATGTCAGTTAAAATTGTTCTATCAAAATATAACTTGTAACTGTCATTTTCCAAACATTATTAAATAATACAACTTTGTTAAGTTTACTTCTTATCTTGTTTTTGTTTAGAGCTTTCCGTAGAGGAGCTTTCGCAGTTTTCTTACATTCGCAACATGTTGGATCATATTTACATGTCGTTTTGCTTTTTAAAATTTTGGATGGCTTTTTACATTCATCCTAATCAGAATTCCGAAAATGTTTTGAACAAATAACCGCATCGTTTGCAACTTTGATTGTCTCTTCCACACTGATATCGATTTGTTTCTTAAGAAGGTTTCTTTTGGAAAACTGAAATCATTTTTTCACCCAGGTCTTCGATATTTGTAAAGAATCGTCTATTTTAGGTACATACCAGTGAAAAAATAAGTCTTGTCTTGAAGACTATAAAGAGTAGAACAAATTCTGCAGGTTTTCATTATTGCAATTATTCTATTTTACGAATGCAGGAAGTTTTATGACAGTTCAGACCACAGGTTCAGACTTTTGAATTAATTTCAAACTTCAAAATTGACATTTGCGAAACATCAAAACGACATACGTATTGTAATAACAGAGAGAAACATACAGTGTGGAATAAAATGATTTACATCTAGTTACCTTTGGAATTTTTGCACATGTAAATTTTCCTGTACCGCTCTACTTTTTTTTTGAAGTGCCGAACTATTAGCTCTGTCAATAAATGTCATCAATCGAATTGACAATTGTTACAATTTACTAAATTGAATTAACAAACGTTGGTGGCCACTTTCAACACTAGCTGTGACTTGCTTTTGTTAGCTCCTTTTTAATTTCAATCTCTACTTTGCATTCATATCATCCCTTCGCAATAAATCATATTTGGAATTTTGGAATATTTTGAGGTTAGGCTTTCTTTTTTTTTTGTAGAGCGGCATTTCGTATTTTTACAAGGGTAATGCAAAGGTAACTAGATGTAAATCATTTTATTCCACACTGTATTTTAATACAGGTTAGAATGAAATGGGGGAAGGTACCGAAGTCTGTGATATGTTTTTTCAAAGTCGACATACGTTTATAGGGTATTGCCGTATCCAGTACTAATAAATCCATGTGTAGAATGCAACAAACGAAATAAGAAACATGCAAAATAAAAAATAGTTATTTTTATATTAAGTGCGCGAAGAGAGTGTTTTTTGTGCATGAAAAGGTCTTTTACGCCGAGACGAAGGTCGAGGCAGTATAAGCCTTTGTGAGGATTTGTTTTTTTTCTGTATGGATTGAGTGAGCCACTAACCTGTCCTGATGAAGCTCGACTTGGAGGAGTGCGATGTTTGGATTCTGATGCTCACGATCGCCTTTGTGGTGTCCAATGTATGGGGGAATGGTGCTCCGGTAATTGTTGAAAGTACCACTGCTGCCACTCTACTTGGTACCACGAATTTGCACTTTCGCAATTCGCACACTCGCTTTATTTCTGTTGTGGACGGTGCTTTCGATGACGAACACGTTACACAGCGCGGATTTTATCGTAATAAAATTATTTTGGCAATTTTGACTGTTCCTGTGACGGAAATTTAAATTATTTTTACACACTTAATAAATCATTTAGTTCCTTGCGAATATTAAAATAAAAAATCTGGCAATGCGGTGGCAAGAAAATATCGAACAGACACTGACAGAAAAAAAAATTGCATCCGTTGCATCACTGAGTCAGTTAGTCCAACATGAAAAGAAAAAATCATAGCCAACTCGGTCCCAAAAAGATCGTGAATGCCTAATATCAAGGCGGTCTCTATTTTAACAGGCCGTGACACTGACTTCAGAAAGTGGTCTGTGGAATGGCCCACTAACGTCTGGCAACGTTGCTTCGGCAACCTTTAAACAAGTTACTAGTTTTGAAGTTTTGTGATCACTCACTATTTTGTCATTGTCAGCTGTCAGTGAAAGATTTTTCTAATTCTCGTATTACAATTTTACTTCAGTCAAAGTATATCAGGTGTCCAAGTCAAGGTAATTATGTGTATCCTGTTTTATAAGATAGCTATTGTTAGTAAAATTTCATAGAGTCCTGTATTCTGAACAAGTATCCTATCCAAAATGAAGATAGAAGTCCTTTTAGTTCACCGTGATTGCATTAGCTCCAGTGCAAATTCCAACGCATGCCACCAGTGCACTGTACAGATCAGGACAAGATTTTTTTCTAAAGTCGTACACAGAGACCATTAAAAACTAATAAAGGTGCAGTATGAATTGTTAAAAATAAATAAGAACTGCAAAAGCTACCCACTCGAGTGTATAGACCCTACCACCAATACAGGTTTATTATTTAAAATGGATTTTTGACCTAATGGAACGAGCAACAAAGACCTCACGCGCCAGTTTTCTAGTTCCGCATCCATTCTTGCATTCTAATCTTCTTCGATGGGAATTTGAAAATGCTAACGTAGGAAGACTTGCTTGAAGCATAATTTGACTTGCAATTGGGTACGCAACATTTGTGTGGCATGTTTAGTTTTTCAATTACTGAAATTAATTGTCTTGTCAAAATGATTTTTGAATGAACCGCCTTTCTATGGAAGTGCCAATATTTTTGAAACTCAGGATGCTATGGAATGGCCCACTAAGAAATTTGGCAACACAGCCAGTGTCCTGGCCTGTTAAAATAGAGACCGCCTTGCTAATATGTAATTAATATCGGGTGTTCATTTAAATTTTCGGTCAAAGTTGGCGTTTGAAGAGTCGATTGTGACCGCATCAGCTGTTTAAATCTTACATCAGTTTTTGCATTGTTTGTGTTTTTACACGAAGGGTGCGTTCACAATCGACTCTTCAACGACAACTTTAACCGGAAATTTAAATAAACACCAATATATAGTCCGTTCATTATAAATGTGCATCTGAGGCGGCTATAGAAAGCTGATTTTAGTTTGCCAACCCTGGGTAAAAGACCGTCTCTAATAGCGCTTTGTTTTGTTATGGTTGCCAACAATGCCAAAAGTGACAAGATATCGTGTAAAAATGCTGTTAACTTTGCTTTTGTAGCCAACACTTTCGTCTTCTTATTCCTTCTTGTTGGAATGGTAGGCCAGTCGCCTGTTCCTTCTTCGATTCCTAACCTTTTATTTAAATGTCGTCACACCACCGTTTTCTTGGTGTTTCTGCTGATCTTCGTCCGTTAGGTGCTATTTTTAGTACTCTGTCTGCAATTCTTTCTGTGTCCTATTCTATAGTTCCGAAACACAACGCAGTGAAAAACACTAAACCCGCCATGTTAGTTGTTTCAAGTTGTTCAATACCATTGGTAGCCCTGCTGAACAGTTCGCGCCACTTGCAATCCTTCGCATCCGTTGTTTACATGATGGATTGACAGATATCTCTAAACGGATGTTCGAACCAAACGTTTTTAATTATTGTTATAAACTGTTGTTGAAAATATTAATTCATCTAAGATAAATGATATGATGAATTTTTACGCGCCGTTCTACTTTTTATCGCGTAGCAGAGTCCTGTCACGTGTCTCTAGGTGACCGTTCAAAAAACATAAAATCAGGGTAAACAGAGTTTGTATAATTTAATTTTTGACAATCCCTTCGATAAACCAAGATAAAATAAATAATTAGAAATACGCTATTTGTGATATTTTCAAGAATTTTAAATTTTCAGTACCCTCAGCTTCATCTTCGACTGACCCTCTGCCAGAGCCTTCCGGAGAGCCTCTACCTGGCCCTTCTCGCGGTAATCCATTTCTCTTCATCTCGACAAATGAAGACGTCTCACGAAACAGTTTTATTTGTTTCAGGTGCCTCTGCCTTCGGCGACAGAGATCGCAGCTCGCTTTCAGACTCTGCGATGGTGGACACCGTAGACTTCTCAGGCGACTCCGGGTCAGACCCGGAGTCGGACAACGACATTTTATTCGAAACTCTGTCCGAATCGGATTATTCAGATTTAGAAGACAATAAGGCAACCCCCGTGATTCCTCCAGGTACGCTCGACCCTTTGTCCTCTCCCCAAACCCCAGACCCCTGTTCCAGGGACTCCAACCCTCTCCCCGGCCCCCATTACTTGTCGTTTTTGTCCTCTCCGGAACTGCAACAAACCCCTACCACCGACGGACAAATCCACTTTTTCCGCTTGATTTTCGACGACGAAATGTGCGACTTTATCGTTAACCAAACCAACGCGTACGCTGACTCCCTACAGAGGAGAGCCTCTTCGTCCGCAAGGATAAACCGATGGAAACCGCTGACTCGAAACGAGTTTTTGGTGTTCCTGGGTTTGTTGTTCCACACGGGAACCGTGAAGTTGCCCTCTCTGATGGAATACTGGAGCACCGACAGCTACTTCGAAGGGATGATGAGTGTCTCTTGGTTCCCCAAGAACATGTCGCGTCACAGATTTTTCTTGATCTTGCGGTGCTTGCACTTTGCTCCTAACCCGACTGACGCACCGAAAGACGCTCTCTACAAAATTAGACCGCTGCTGGATTTTTTCCACTGCAAAATTGACGAAGTGTTTGCCATCGGGGGGGACGAGGCGATGGTACTTTGGAGGGGACATCTACGGCTCCGTCAATATACCCAGACAAAGCACCAGAACTACGGTCTCAAGCTGTACATGTTGACGGAACCTTCTGGTGTCGTGCGCAAGTTTCTTGTCCACGCAGCTTCACCAGACACAAATCTTGACCATGCCCAGCTCGTCGAAGACAAGACGCACTCTTTGTACGTGGATAACATGGACAGTCTCTTCAAGTGGAAGTACAAGAAGGAAGTCGTTACGATTTCCACCGAATCAAGTGCTGACCTTCTGGAACAGTTAAATCGACGAGATCGAAGTACTCACGTGTACAATAATTCGTCTTGTGATATAAATCGCGTCGACGAACTTTTGTCGTATTACCCTTGCGAGGGTAAGAGCGTCAAGTGGTACAAAAAGTTGGCGATACACATCTTCCATCTTGTGCTCATCAATTCGTATCATTTGTATAACATGAACAGAAGACCCAAACAGACGTTACATTTTTTCAGACTGAATTTAATTCTTTCGTTGTCGAAACATACCTACGAGTACAGACCACGACAAATGAACGTACTTTTTCCCGCGACTGGACATTATCCTTGAATCCTTCCTCGTCAAGGTAACAAACGGAAGCAACTCCGCTGTCGTTTTTGCAAAAAGCATACGTCGTATGAGTGTATGGGATGTCACGGAACGTTCGGATTGTGCATCGAGTGTTTCCCGGGTTATCACCAATCGCAGTGAAGTAAACAGGTTTCTTGTAAATAGTTTTAGAGTTAATACAAAAGAATTTGTAATTATATGTATAGTCTCTTTTTTTAAATCAGCTGTCAGAGTGTGGTCAAATTGGTATGAGCAATTGAAAGTAGCAAACAGTGCATTTCAGAGTGCAGGTTGGCAGCGTCGAGTCGTTTAAGGTCATCGGCGCTGTCATTGCGCATAACTGTCGTTTGCGTTGAAAAATTAACGCAAAAAATTTGAAAAGATGTCTTCGCGAGAAAAAACAGTGGGCAGCCCTCCACAGAGCATGAAAAAATGGTTTTGACTCGGTACTGCGAAGCGTTGAAAGGTGACAAATCTGAATTGAGTAAGAAAAGAAAAGGTCCGTTTTTTTTGATAATCAATTGTCAAAGTGTTGTCAGGTTGGCAGAAAATTCGAAGCAGTGAATTTTATAAATCACGTTTGGATCATTGACTTTTGAAATTATCACCTATTGTCACATTTGACTATTTAAATGTAAATCAAACACGTGTTTCAAACTCACAAACACATCTGCAACATAACCTCAATAATGATCTAGGGGAAATCTAGGGTGAAACTGAGATAGAACTTGTAATAACACAGATATCGCCAGTCTTCCGCCAAAATTCAAACATTTGAATTATCGAAAGAAACCCGCGAAATTGCACAAATTGACCATGGCGTGATCGTCATCGAAGCGGTAAAACCCCTACGTTGTATGTTTTGTACAAAATGGCGGCAGACTAGCTCGGGATGCAAATGGCGGACCTGCAGGGTGGACAACTTCGAAATAAAAATGCATAAATCGGTTGAAGGACGCCTGTATTTATTTTATGCATACATGAATAAATACATTCTCGTTTTCATTTACAGTGTTATTTGATCTGGGACAAGATCACTTAATACTTGGAACAATTTAGCGGTGCCACTTCACATCACACAACAAAAAAGATACACAACAACACAATAAATTCGTCTACCGACCTCTTGAGGAGGGTAGAAATAAACAGTTCCCATTTTTTTGTTGGAGCGAAAATATACAACAAATAAAATAACAACAACGGTTGCTCAGAATCTAAACCCGTAATACAAGAACAAAGCGGGATCGCGAAACAAACGATATTATCTAGAATAGACACTGCAAATGGGATGAGTAAAAGCCCCAAAAATCATCCACAAACGATGGCGCACCTTAATCTTTTCAATTGTGACGATCACTTCCGGTGGTGACGTCACGGGATTTCTATTTGACGCCGGTCGGTGGCGGTATGCCTCGAGCGCCAGTCCCTTTTTTCGGCTGTGGTGGGACGCCACACGGCCGGGGTAGCTCTGCGGAGTGACGGTGTCCAGGGGTCAGCTGTCAGGGCGCGGGGTAAGGGGGGAAACAAACAAACAGTCATCGCAAAACCTTTATTTACACTATGTACAAGGGGACCAACTGGTGAAGGCGAGATCCTCCGGGGATGGTGCCCTTGACCTGGGGGATGTCCTCGGCGGCAAGGGAGATAAGAGGGTGTTCGTACTTACGTCGGTCGGCCCGGGAGCTTCCTCTTGGCGGCGTACTTCCTCTTGGCGGCGTAGCGAGAGAACCGGTCGGGGTGTGACGGAGTTGCGGGGGTGTGACGGGATCGGGGGGGGGGGGGGGGGATTGGGGGAGGCCTGGTTCGCTCACTAGGGGAGAGAACGGGCCGGAGACAAGGGATGAGCGGGATGACCTGGTTCGCTCACTAGGGGAGCGAACGGGTCGGAAGTCGGGGGTCGGAGGTTGTGTTGGGAGCCGGTGCTAGGTGTCAGCTGGATGGTCGGACTTGGGATCGGAATCCGAATGTGTGTCGGAACGGAATGTCCTCTGCAGGCTCGGCGCGGTCCTTTTATTGCCACGGTTGGACTGCGCGCGGCCGGCGACTCGCGACTGGAGCGGTGGGGGAGCTCGGCACAGCGCGGAGTCCGGGTACTGTCGGCCGGAAGAAACACGGGTTCCGGGACAGATTCGGTGGACGCGGTTGAGGTAGTCGGCTCCGCGCTAATTTTCTGGCCCGGCTCGGAGAAAGAGCGGAATTTTTCCGCCACCGGGAGCGTTTCTTAAGTAACTTCGTTACACAATTGCCAAAGCTACACAACATGTTACATAAGAGTGTGCAACAGTGGCGGCTGGTCAGGGTAGGCAAGGTAGGCACCGCCTACCCAGATTTTGCCAAAGATATAAATTTATTCAACTTAAAATTTATTATAGTATTGCCGTTATAACTTTTTATCTGCTCCGCCCACCAAAATTGACCAATCAGAATCAAAGCCAGATTCAATCTGTATACTTTTTCATCACATTTGCCACGTAAAAAAGTTAAGGTTAGAATTTTGCTGTCAAGTCCACAATTATTGTTTTAGGTTCTAAAAAATAAAATGTCATTAAGACAATTCGAATGTCAGAAATTTTTACTGTGTAAATCAGATCGTCTTAACAACCTATTTGATTGGTAACTAAGAAAATGAAATGGGCGGGGCAGATAAAATGTTACGTTGTCCTTAGTATAATAAATATAATTTAATAACTCTGAAATGTAATTTTTAATTTTTGTTTGTCTACATTATCGAATGTTTTATCCATTAGCAGCGCGTAATGAATCTCCGCCAATAACTTTGCACTGTCTACCAATACTTTGGCTTGAATCATGTGTGCTACGCTATCGTAAGCGAGGGCAGGGGCGACTGCACGCCTAAGCTAAATTTCATCTGAATTTTGCGAACGTGAGAGATTACCCTCTCTCTCTCTTTTCTCTTTACACTGTGTCAGAGTGAAATTGACGTGAGGGCAAAATATGTCAATATAGCGTTTAGAAGGCAACTGGATCGGTTGCCTTTGCGGCTTTCCCACCGATTCGTTTTCTACCTAGTCTGGGGCGCATGAGTTGTTGCTTCATTTTCTTCAAAATTCAGATGATTTTACAGATGTTATAATAAGTACATTTTCATTTATAAAGGATAGACATTTACAAAAAGTAGGTAACTTGGTATTGTTAACTTGTATAAACCTGGTGACAAATTAATCAAGGAAAGAAATAAAATCAACTTACTTTTCATTAATAAGCAAACTTGTAACTTGTAACTATTAGTATTATTATAAGTTACTGAATAGTAGTTTTGTAAACATATAATTTTTGTGACCAAAAACATTAATTAATATCTACTGGTGTCAAATTATGTAGGTACATAGCCCGTTCATTAGAAATTTTCTGATTTCCCAAAATCGTATTAATATGAAAATTGGTGGCCGACTATAATCGACTGCTCCAAGCTCAAATAAAATATTTTCAAAATGGCGACACTTCCGGAAATACCGGAAATCGACGTCATCTTTGTTTTTTTAAATAGAAAGGCCCCATTTTAATTATAAATTTGGATTCTACATTAAATTTTGAGTTTAGAACGTCCTTTTGTTAACACTTATCTGTCATCGTTTTTGACCCACGTCATCTTCTTCTCTAAAAAGCAGGGTTACATGGCTTCATTAAAAAAATATATCTCCTAAACCATTGCAAATAAATAATTGTTTTTTTGTTTATCGAATTCCTGAAGGTTTGGTCGATCTTTTGCGCTATTAGTGACGTTTTTTTAATGTTTCATTCGCCGACTGCAATTTTCAAATTTATGTATTGCCGCCTACCCACACGAAGAGGGTACAAGCCGCCACTGGTGTGCAACAAGACTCTAGATTACAGTGAATATCGTCCTAACTGAATATAACGCTCCTCCAACCTTCAGCTCCTTCCGATAACAAGCGGTTTCCGATCGCGGAGTTAAATTTGCCTCAGCAACAATTTAAATCAATAATAATAATAAATTAGCTTTCGCCCCCCTGTCTCCTAGTTCCTACCCTAGCGTCGCGGCAGTGGCGGTTCGTAAGGGAGGGCTCTGGGCAGAAATTTATAAAGAAATAAGAATTTTTTTTTAAATGTGTTCAATTTTTTATTGAAGATACCTATTGAATTAGTTGATTTATTTATTTTATGTCAATATAAATTTATCGTATGCAAAGGTTGCAGTAATCGAACTTATCAGCGGTAAGTTTCATATTATTCATTCTCCTTTCTTAGGTGAGGGCGGTCGGCACAGAGCTATTCTCATATTTACTTTATAATTTCTGAGAGCATAATGTAGTGCGTTCCGTCTACAGTCATCAGTCAAATTGATATTTGCTCCTTTTTCTTTCCAAGTACTGGTCAACCTCCATCACGTGCAAATCCAACTGTCGAATTGCTTCATTCCAAGGTTGTGAAACATTACAAATGATTAGGAGAGAATCTTCTGTCTTACAAAACTCTGACATTTTGATTGTATCTAAAGTAATCGTAGAAACACTTCTGGGAATGTAAGTTTCAATCGCCTCCTCCTGCTTTCTACCGATTTGAAGAACTTCTTGTGTCATTTTTATAAGTTCTCTAGTTTCAACAGTACTGTCATTCCCTTGATCAAAATTGAGTAACTGGTCCAAAAAAATTGGTGGTCGACCTTGAAGAGACACCGCAAAATGTTTAATGATATCTGTGTAGACACCTTCATTTGGTAAATCGGAAAAATCTTGGAAAATTTTCCACCCCTGAAACCCTTCTTTTGTTGCGTTTCCCAATAATACAATTTTTTTCTTTTCAACTTTCTCGAGCAGTCTGATAGCGTGTTTAACTTGTTCTTCATGACAATTTTCCGCTTTCACGATCAAGGGAACTTTGTTTAGATGCCACAACACTTTACTTCTTGCTTTTGAAGGTAAATCCTCAATCCCCATAGGACGCAATCGATATTTGAGCGATGTGAAACTGATTTCATCATCACTTGCTGTCTCGTTCCAGATGTTAGCGATAACCTCTTCATTTGTGTCTCTAACAACCGTCATGTCGAATTTCATAATTGCTTCTCGAAGAAGTTGTGATTTTTCGTTGCACTTTCTGTCCGATAGCGTTTGTATAAAAGGTGTAAGCGTTAGCTCAGCCAATTTTGCTACCACGTCGTATTTAGACAGGATAAAGTTACCAGACCACCACGTTTCCATAAACTGGATAAAACTTGAAGAGTATGTGGCGTCGGTGATTCCACACTTTTCTCTCAACATAGCGTTGACTAACGACTGTGCTCCTGTCGTGTTAGTCTGAAGGGCAAAGAACTAGAAACATTTCAAATAATCAGCAAGACCTTCAACTGATTCACTACTCTGATTTAATTCAAACTGAAACACTTTTGTTCCCTCCTTCTTAGACCTGATTTCTATTCTGTTCGTTAGCAGAAGTTTCTGAGGATCCAAGTCTTGCAGCTCTCTCACAACAATTTCTTTCTTTTTTTCATCTTCAATTTTCTTGTCTCTATTTTTCGTGTGCTCATTTTTTATGTTTTCAATTTGAAGTAAAATTTTTGAATTACTTTCGATACTTGTCGACAAATTCGTGTATAAAATAAAACTGACATTTTCAGTGTTTTCAAATTTTCTAATAGATTTTATATACTTCGGTAAGCTGAAGTCGCCACTTTCCGCCGCAAACTTTTTTTCGGTAACTTTTTTCATATTCTCAGAATGTTTCAGTTGCAAGAAAAACATTTGCGATTGTCCATCCACAAAAGTCACTTTTAGCGCCACGTCGTCGAAGTCTCCATAATCGTCACTGTTGGTTTTCATCTCGAAATCTGCCACAATATCACTTGTGCTGAATTTTAAAGCGAACAGAGCGCACATCAGTTTTTCATAGTCCTTGCCGAGATCTGTGGTTCCAGCTCTTTTCTTGTAAGAATCAAATCGGAGCTGACTTGAAGAACCAAAGCACTTCCTGGTTGTTGCAAACTGAAAATTAAAGAAAACTGAGACAATTCTGAAATAAATTACGTAATTATAAATATATGTACAAATTTTAATTGAACTGAATTTTTCTGAAAGTGGAATTTTTGTTAGTTTTTATTTTATGTTTCTTAATGTGTTTGTCGGCACAATAATCCTTCAAGGTAGTAATTCAATTCAATTTGTTGACCTTTTTTGAAATTGTACGCGTCCGTGGGATAAATCTAGGTACAAGAGTAAGTAATATTCATGGGGAAAAACGTTGCAATAAAACACTCTTTCGACATTCTGGGAATTTCAGTTAAACTCAGGGGTTAATTGAATTAAGGAATTTGATGTTAGCAAATTTAAAATTGAGAGAAACACCAAATTAATGTTCTCCAGATTAAGTAACTTTTATTAGCATACTCAAATTTTTGTGAAATGTGCTAGCATTGCAAATTAGAAGCAAAACGCTTCATCGTGGAAAATTACAAAAAAGAAAAAATGAAATTGGTGGCGTGACCAGGATTGCACCACAACGTAGAAAAAAAATCACAGTATTTGACTTGAAATTGATGATTCCATTGATGTTAAAATGATAATATCAAAATAAGATTATGTATCTGAAGGAAGCACACCAATTAAAACGACAGGGCCGCATATTTGGGCACAATTTTTTTGAATGCTCGTTACTACTCAAAATTAATTTTTGTCCAAAGGTTACGTTAAATAAAACTGTTCTTTTTGTCTCATTTGCCACTCTTTCCATGTCTTTAAAGAATCTAGTAAGCAATTTATACACAAACATAACGGGTGTTTTTTAAAATTTGGCGTCGAAGTAGGCTTTGAACTGTCGATTGTGAACGCACTATACAGGTTAAGGATCACGGATCAGCTGTTGAAATCTTACGCTTTTATACGAGTGGTGCGATCTCAATCGATTCTCCAACGCCTACTTCGATGCCAAATTTAAAAAAACACTGCTTAATTAAATTCGTACCATAGAAATTCCTTTCTCATTCTGCTTTTCATGAGTAACTCTCTTCTTCCATAAATTTGGAGTTTCCCCATTATGCTCATAATTTCTACTACTGCAAGGGGAATTTTGTTGCTTCACTTGCTTCACTTCTTCAATACACTTTTTCTGCAACTTAGTTTGTTCGTCCACCTTCAACTTCCCTTTGTTGTCACAGTGTTGCTTCATTTCATTAGAAATTTTATTATGATTATTGATTATCAATATTGTCCATGTTTGGGGTTCCGTATTTTTAATAACTTTCAACAAATCCTCGTTTTAGGTGTTTTTATCTGCAAACCCGATGAAAATCTGAAAATAAATCAAGACAAAATAAAAATAATTCATTAATTAATCAACGAATGAATGACAATTTGGTTAATTACCACTTGTTGTCACTTTTCTGAATGAACCCAAAAAGATTGAGGATCAGTTACATGCCATTTTGTTACTTATCAAGGGAGTAAAATAATTACAGTAAAGGCGCAGATATTGACAATTACATCAAGACTGTAATATTACTTTACTTCTGTATGACGTACAATAGTTATTTATCTACCGTTAGGTACAATATTTTTGTAACAAATTAATTAATTAAATTAACATTACTAACTTTTTTATTATTGGATTGGTAGCACTTTCTCCGCCGATTACTACATTATCAAGCTTCATACTTTAAAGCATCGGTGGTCTCGGTTCATGTCATTTTTCTGCCCATTTTTTTTTTAATTTCCGTTTTTCCGTCTGTCTTACGTCAATTAATGCCAACCTTACAAAGCAATTTGCACTATAGAGCATTCATTTTAAATGTTGGGTTAAGTTGTAAGCGCAAAGCACCATAAATTACGAAAGCGGCAGATTTTCATTGAATTGGTACCTACTGTACTGTTTTCTCAATTTGGTTGTAGGTCGTAAAATTTTATTGCATATTATGAGCGATTAACGGGCACAATGGTTGGGTTTGAAAAGGTTGGGAAGCGGCGCGTGCCATTTGCCGGACAATGCAAAGACATATACAAAATGTGCAATACAACCCTGCTCAGAATATTACCTGTTAGTGGTAAACTAGGATTTATAAGCCTCGCAAGATTTTTAACTGGAAGTACCATAAATTTTACGACCTACAACCAAATTGAGAAAACAGTAAAGTAGTAATCCCTATGTTCGTATAAAATTGGTATCACATCGTACTTTCACCATCTTATCGACGAACAAAAGAAAATAAATAATTAACACACATTTTGCGATCACATCAGTTACCAAAAAATTGTAAAGAGATTGTTGATTTTAAGTAATGTATTTGAAATATTAGATTATTAAACAAAGAAATAAGAGTGTTCATTACATGTATTGGGTGATTCAAAATGATTGTGGCCAAGTATGGCAACTATGTACGAAAATTTGTGTGCCAACTATGTGGGTAGGGTAGAGTTGACATTTCTTTGACAGTTTATAAGCGTGCAATTTTGAAAGTCGTCAAATCAATGTGCAATGGAATTAAAAAAATTAAATGCACGCTTATGAAATATCACACAAATATTAACTCTACCCCATTCACACGGTTGCCACATAAATTTTCGTACATAGTTGCCATACTTGGCCACAATCATTTGAATTCATTTGAATCAAATTCGCTAGATGATTCACCAGTATTGGCAACCAATACCACCATTCTATAATTTTGAACCTGTATACAGGGATTCTGAAATAAGTTTGGAAAAAAAAATGTGGAGTATCCTTGACACAAAAAAAATCTGCGTAAATGACTTTTGGAGGTGAAATCAAAAGGATGGAAATTACCCTATATCCTTGTATTTTCAACGCCTATGAATAGGTAAGGAACATTTGTCCGAAATTGTTCATTTCATTAGTAACCATGGTTTCAGCAACTCCACAATAAAGTCGTAGGTGCAAAACACACTGCTTTGTAAATGTTTTTATGGAAATGATCGAGAGGAGTAAGGTTACGTTTGTGACTGACGGGCACCTTTGAGTATTATTGTTGCTAAACTACCAAGATAATCAGGTAATCACCTTTAACTCAGCAGTGTACTAGGAATTTTGACCAAATTTTCTTTTTTTTTTGTATTTGTATCTCGAAAACGAAAAAACTTTTATAAGAAAATTTTTTTGTCTATGACTTCTTCTCATCATCACCAATTACCGGTTTTTTTTCCAAACTTATTTTAGAATCATCCAGTATATTGAACACAGTTTTAGATTCACTGAGTCAAAGCAGGCAAGTTTTATTACAAACCCAACATTAAAATGAATACTCTATAGTTTTGTGTTTCGTGCAACTGACCACGATGCTCAGAAAAAAGGCCGTCTAGATTCGAATGATGTTCCAGACGCAGCCACCTGAGATCTGAATCCTGACACACCTGCGAACCATCACACTGATTCACCTGAGTCATACAGGTTCAAGGTTCAAGGATCTGACCGTTTTGGTCCAAGCGCAAAAAAAATTTCATACTATGACCTCACCTTCTGGTCGTGCGGTCGCAGATAATAAGAGTTGGCCGTGGCATTATCAACTGACGATAATAATCAAACGGGCTGCTTGCTGCTTATCGCAAAAGTGCAGTTGTGCTGGAGTTTGGCTGGAGACGGCGGTGATGTATAGGAGTTTCTCCGGTGGAAAAATAAAGTTTTGGTCGGCCAGACTTACCCAGAGCTCGGTGCCCCAGTTCATGCTTTCGGTTGCAACAACAATAATGTAACTCGTTAACTACTATTACCAAGACTGTCATTTTCAACCGTCACTACTCAACATGGGTGTTTCACTAGAGACAATTCTCAAACGAATGTGGTCGAGAAATGAGACGGACGACGGACGGATAAAGACAAATTGCCGGTACTGGGACTTACGTAAATAAATAATAACAGGCCTCGACATTCATTTAAGTCACGCGATCTGACCTCGCTTTACAAAGATAGAGAAGCAGACGTATTGGCACCTATTATTCTAACAAGAAAGGAGAAGCGATATGGTTTATTTCTAAATTTCTAGTATGCTTATGGGCAAAAATGGTCCGTCAGTTGAGGTTGGTGGAGAGACGGACCCTACCCACTTAGCAGATGAAGTCAAGAATCAAAATAAACAATTAACATTTTTTTGTTTAACTTTTACTGTAGTTTGTGTTGAAATTTGTGTTTTTCTGTCCTCCATTTTTTTAAACATCCTTTTTAAGAAATGTATTTTATACGAATTATTGGCAGTCATCTTTTTACATGAAACACCTGACATTACCTTTTTTTTAAAGTGTCGCCGCTATTAAACTCCACCCACTTCTCAGTCATTGGTCCGCACGGTGGTGCAAAGTAGTGTATGCTCACACAAGTAGGCCGGCTTGAACAGCAATGATGGCGAGTCATGCAAATCGTTCTTTGATTTTCCCAATATTTTGATTACATAAAGTTTGTTTCCAGCAGTTTTAACACGTTAAAATAATAGGTTGGATGTATAGAAATCACTAGTGAATTTCAGTGATAGTGATATCGCGCGTTCAAATGAAATCTTGGGCTGAATAGGCGTTAGAAAAAGTAAACCGTTTAGAACAGTGTAAAGATTGAATTTTCTGCTGTTTGACACGAATGACATTAAAGTGTGGTCGCTGAATAGATGGAGTAATAAAACCGCCCCCTAGTGCCCACGTATTAAACAGCAGCCTCCAATTGACTTACCTATTCAAAACGTGCGCATATTTTTGAAAGCCTGATGTACATCCACAAAAATTACTTGACGGCATCTCATTAATTTTAACATCGCTTCGGCAGTTTAACCACGTGTTCATGTTTGGAGAAGATGTGCACGTTAATGAATGCAACTTTTTTCTCGTTCTGTCAACTATATCATATTCTTATGAGAATGATAAATGGCAAAGAACCTGACTCATTGTGTTATTAATAAAATTTTAATCATACATTTTTATATTACCTGTTACCTGCATTTGTTTTGATGAGTTTTATTACCGTTTAAATTTTCTTAACGCATTTCAATAACATACTGTATATTTTTGTTTTGAAGAATTTATTTTATTTTTTGTTTCTTTTTTTATTTTTTGAAGGATTTAATTTAATTTTATATTACCTTTTATCTATATATGTATTTATGTTGTGAAGAATCCATTTTCCGTTCTTCTTTCTCCTTTCTCCTGGCAGGAGATGGCCCTACACCTCCACGTGGTTCTTGCTGGACAATAAATAATTTTTTTCATACAAAATATACCTACCTAGATATATTTCCTTGCTAAATCGTTTCGTATAGCAAGTAAATGTACTTGCGGTTTTTGTATTAAAAATATAGTTTATTGACAAAGTGGGGTTTTTTCTCAAATTCCCTTATTGTATTTGAATTTTTTGAGTTAAATAAATTGTTAATTTTAGTGATATGCAATAATTACAGCCTCACACGTTTTCGACATTTATGTAAGTACGTCTGCGAAGTGCCGAGTGCCGGTCCGCTAGAGGCGAGCGTTGCGGCGTTGCCTTTTTCTCAGCACGGCTATCTCTTACGACGGCTACGGTATAGATGTAAATCATTTTATTCCACACTGTAGATTATTTCATTAAGAGTAGAAGTGAGACTTTTTGTGTTAAGATTAAAGACTGAGACGAAGTCGAAGTCGCCAACTGGGCCTTTAGTGCCATCACAAAAAAAAAATCAACCGTGAACTCTTTTTTTTTTTTTGCTGCAATTAGGTACAGTAAAATGACAATTTTCAAACTTACAATTTTCAAATCTTGCCAACTTGCTATTTAGATTTTGACATCTTTCATCCGTGCAAATGAGCGACTCGTGTTACACCACACCGGTTATATGTTGGGTACTAATTTCGTTATTTCGCTTTTTTCGAGCCTTTTTTAATAAGGATAATTTAATTATTAAATATTTCGTGCAATTATTGATAAATAAATCGTGAGAAGTGCTTCAAAATTCAAATGATCTTTATGTTGGTCCTGCCGGGAACTTGATCCAGGTGTTGCGTTTGCAGCGCCATCTAAACGAGCTTCGACGCACAATACATAGATTTCTGCTCGAATTTAAAAAGAGCACAAAGTGTAGTTTGAGTGATCGCCGCAGAGTGCTAGCAAACAGGTGCCTTTTGGGGAAGTTATTCATCTTAAATTTTTGTCGCCGAAAATTTAATTTATTCAGTTTTATTTTAATATTCCTAAACCTCGTTTTGTAGTAATTAATCTATAACAAACGTGATATACCTTGATAAAGTTCATTAAATTAGACAAAATATTTGCAAGTTCAAGTTGAATTGTTCTTTTGTCTAACAAAAATGTTCAAAAAAACTGTCATTCCTAAATTTTACTTGTAAACTGATTAACAAAAAATCTTTTCATATGTCTTTACTGTCTTTATTTAAAAACAAAAAATGCATTACATTAGTTTAACTTGAAATGTCTTGTTTATCATTCGTATAACGCTGTGACTAGCCTCCCGGCTCCGGTGTTCATACGAATCCCGGTTTTGTTACGACATCATGCAAGTGACGTCATCGATGACCGGGATTATTTAAATCCCGGCTGGGAACGTAATATTTGCATCTAGATGGGATGGGCAATACTCGCCTATATACGGATCTCGGCCCAGTGAAGTTCAAATATGCAAGGTGGAGGTGATAACATCAACAACAACAGTTGCAGTAGTAGTACAGGGTGTCCCATCTAAGAAATCTAGATATGTCAGACGGTAAAGATTCAATTAGTGATATTAAAAGTTAAAACAGGTAACTTTAACACACGTTTCTTTATTGAACATTAAACGGATTATTATTAAATTGTTAAACATTAAAAAATACATGTCTACACAAATAATTAACTAAATCGTCTGATCCAACCAAAAAATTAGATTTTGTTAAAAATTTGATCTAAATTTTGAAGGTATTTGAGCAGTCATCTTGTGAAATTATTGATGAGCAACATTTTGTACACTCCTTAAAAGAAAAGTAAAATTGTATAAATTTATTGAAAATACTTTAAATTTTTTTTTTTGCAAATCAGACGTTTTTCAAGGACAAGTTTCTCTTCATAGCATTTTTTATTGACGATTAGTTTTTTGATATAAATCTTAAGTGATTTAACATTTTAAAAAGGCATGTAAAAATTACGTTTTTAAGACTTGGGTGGGATTTTACTCTTCACCGTCTAAAATATCTGCATTTTAAATTTCATAAAAATCCGTTGGCAAA
The DNA here is from genome assembly GCF_963966145.1 of Tenebrio molitor. Taxonomy (NCBI): domain Eukaryota; kingdom Metazoa; phylum Arthropoda; class Insecta; order Coleoptera; family Tenebrionidae; genus Tenebrio; species Tenebrio molitor. The sequence continues at coordinate 17,777,942 of NC_091053.1, read as the reverse complement.
TAACCAAGATATTAGGCTCGAAAGTCTTAGGTGGGATATCAAAAATTATCTTGGTCAGATGTGGTCATGGATTTTCAAATAATTGTCCAAGCATTTGTGTCAATCATTTTTTGAATGTCAAGATCTCTCAGATAGTTTTATTTTGTATTTTTTCCCATACTTTGCAGTAATGTCGAAGGATTTTTACAAATTGTGTTGGTGTGTTTCGCGAAACTGACTCTGTGACTCATAAAAAAGGTGCTGGTAGGCCAATCGTTCGTACCGAAGAAATCGTCACACTAAATAAATTGAGACGGACGTTTTCCAATCCATGACCACCTTTGACCAAGATAATTTTTAATATCCCGGTATAATGTTTATTCAAAAAGGGTAAATATATTAATACTAAAACTAGAAAAATATAATAAATTCTGAGCACAAAACATTATGTATTAAGTATACGATTCGAAAATAAAAATACATTTTTAACACAGAAGACATCATTAACAAAAAAAAGAAGTTTTATATGTAGATCTTCAGCAGCACAAAATTTAAATTATAGAGTTTTACAGTGTGGTAGTGTGGAACAAAATGATCTTCATCTAGTTATACTCCGTACGGTGATAGATTGCACGTTTTTAAATTCTAGTTCCAAAACATAAAGCAGTGAAAAATACTAAACTCTCCATCTCAATTGTTTCACGTTATGTAGAAAACCGTTGTATCCCTGCAGATTAATTCCCGCCAAACCAGTTTCTGTGTCTGTCTTCTGTCAAAAAACGTGCAATCTATCAGAGTACGGAGTATACCTTTGCATTACCCTTGTAAAAATACGATCTGCCGTTCTACAAAAAAAAGAAGAAGTCTGTACCCCAACCTCAAAATATACCTAAGTACTATTGCGGGCAAAAAAAGTGGGACATCAACGTCATTGTCTTGACTTTAAATGCGAAATAACACTTATCTGATTCTAACCCTACTTTGAATTGATTGACGTTCTCATTAAGTATTGTAGGTTGCAGGGAATGATTGTAAGTATCTACGCACGTAGTGAAATTTATTTAATGCAAAGTTCCAATCAAAATCTACCTTTATCAAAAGAAGAGGGCATTTGGAAAAGGAAAATAGGTGTATAAAATAAATTTCTAAACTGTCAGCCGGCATTGTGTCAAAAAAATGACAATAAAGCTTGCACTACATCGAATTTTTCAAAACTGACAGAAATTTGATGTCCCACTTTTTTTGCCCGCAATAGTATATCAAAATTCCAAATTTCTGAATTGCACACAACACAGAGCCATGTTTTTTGTTGCCGTTTCATTAACATTTTGGACAACTTGCCAGGCAGCATCAGAGAAAAGGTTACTGAAATATTAAGTAATAATTGTTATAATTAAATTGTCTTAGAAATTAATTAGGTATGTATTTATTCTTACCGACCCGCATGCGGAATGATTTCCGATCTAGTTTCAACAGATAATTACGTGAATCACATGATCGCAATTACCCTTAACAAATCAACTCCAGTGAAAATGACTGCAAAGAGCAAGACTAGAAAAAATAAATTATTTAAGAAAAGATTATTCAAAAGTTAATCCGATGAATCGTCTTCCGATGAGCTTTCTTTAGAAAGCGAATCAGAAATAGAAATAGAGGGCAACAAAAATGACATAATTATGAATGTGTTGTGAAGAATTTGGGCAAGATACTCGTAAAGAAGTATGGGTTTGCTGCATGTCTTGCAAAAAGTTGGCACATTTTGCGTGCACAGGATTAGAAAACGTGAAGATGCGATTTTTGCAAACCGTAATATTTTTTTTGTGACTACCGTCACCGATTGCCATTACCCGACGCGTGGTTGGCAATGGCGATCAAGTATGTTTTGGGTTTCATTTTTTTATGAATATAATTTTTGTTTTGATAAAAAAAAATCCCAAGGGTGTTATAGTATTTTTCTACTTCGCCTTCGTACTGACGCTATTACGATACTGTTTTGCGTATCGTAATAGGAAAAGGCGTGATATAATAGTAATACTAAAAACAGTGAAATTTAATTTTTTCATGTTGACGGATACTGTAGTGTCGCGACAGACCGCAGACGTGACCTTGGGTGGAATTCTTCAACTTTAACCGTTTTAAAATTTTTTAAATTTTTTTTCATTGAAAAAGTGGCAAAGTAGAACAAATATTGTATGACATCTCGTTTATAAGGCATTTTATCGCACTTACTTTTTAGGGCACTCCTCGCTACGCTCGTCGTGCTCTAAACCCGTGCGTGCGATAAAATGCTTCTTATAAGACTCGTATCATAATATACTATTATTGTGGGCTAATAAATTCAATTTTTTTAATCGATTATTCCTTTCCTGCACTTCAAAATAATTTTTTAAACTTAGTTAATTGCAATTCCCCATCTTTCCCGTATCAGTATATGGCATGTTGTCTGGTTAACCGTTAATGTAGGTAAGATGATGCAAAAAGCTTCGTCAATAAATAGGTATAAAAGTATAATTAATAAATTTTAACAGTAATTATTAATCGACACCTAGAAAAACATTTTTAGTGATAAAAAATAAACATTACATGCTCAAGACATAACAAAACTTTTTGTCAGTGCAATGTAGAAGCATAAGACACGTTGAAAGTTACAATATTCTAGATATGTCATCATGATATCGCCGTATATTGAGGAAAGAATAAAAAATAGCTGACATTACTATCAATGAATTTTTTTAAAATTAAAACAATCTGCAACAGTTTATGTATCTACCTAAATATATCATAACGTAAATTTGTTAAAGATGTCATTTCAAACAGAAAATTAACAGTGTGACTTATTTTGAACAATGGAATACTTTCTGTGCAGATCTGATTGATTTTATGGTTAAAACAAACAGGACATGGTACCAATTATTTGTATAGTCTCTCCAAGAATACGAACGTTCTATTGCACTTTGACTTCAGTAATGAGAAGATTATTATTTGAGACTTTTTGGTGAGAAAGCCACAGTTCAGCTCAAGAGGGACTACTTGGTATTTCTACCATGTTCTCAAAGGCAGAGGTTGTTAATAAAATTTTTTGTCACCGTTCAAACCTGCTGAACCAGAATTTTTTTTAGTAAATCTACATCTAATGCTTAATAATTACGGATTAATAAACGTTTATGAATACAAAACTTAAAATTGGATTGTCCTGTTGAATAACTCAGACCAAAGATGGACCTGTTTCTTTAGCAGCTTATTTGTTAAGGTGTTTAACTTATTAACAATAAAGCAAGAAGCAATATAACGTTGGGATTCTTGAACGACTATAAATATTTCGACACACAGATATCGCTTTCTATTCAACAAGTACCTACCTACTGTATCTTTTTGAAAAAGAAATAAATAGATAAAAAAAACTTACGGATTCAGCCATTTGAGAAATATTCCTTTAAAGGTTCAAGAATTACGTGATTTTTGACAAAAAAATTTTTGTAACGTGTTTTATGATCTCGTATAAACTTGGTCATTTTCAGTAAAAGATCACTCCGAAGATGTTCATTTTCGACTGCAAAGTATAAAGGGTATTCTGCGTTGTTGACGTCTATATTATTCAGATCTAATCCAAGTGCTAGAAATAATTCCACGGCAACACAATTTCCATCGTAAACAGCGTGGTGAAGAAATGTTACATAGTCAGTAGACACCAACTGTTCGTGTATTCTAGCATCAAACATTATCTTCAGGATGTGATGGTATTCAGGCCATTCTATATTTTCTGATCCACGCCGTGTTACAGCATAATCTAGAGCAGTTTTTTGTTTCTTATCTCGCTTGTTGGCGTCAACACCGCGACTTAACAACAACTGAATTACCTCAACATCGGGCAAATAGTATGTTTCTTCGAAGGCTTCATGTAACACAGTCTTCCCGAAATCACAAACAGCATTAATGTCAGCACCGTGATCAAGTAGCACCTTTATACAATCATAATTTCTTTTGATGGCGGTATAGTGAAGTACACTTCGGTTAACTGAATCTTTAGCGTTTACATTCGCACCATTCTCTAGCAATAAAGATATTATTTTCATGGGATGAATTTTTTTCACCTTATTGTCGTTTGTAGCATTAACGTCTTCCCCAGACAGAAGGGATGATTCTAACGAATGAAGATCGCAAGCATAATGCAAGGGAGTGCATCCATAAAGGTCTTTACCATTCACCTCTGCGCCTTTACTGATCAGCGAGCTCATAATTTCTTTATTTGGTTTGCTTTGTCTAAATATTTTATGTAAAAGGTTTCGTTTCTTTTTAATGGCAACCTGCGCGTGACGACCATGATTAAGCAACATTATCAAAGGATCGTAGTATCCTTTTATGCAACAAAGATGTAATGCAGTTCTTCCATTCTTATCTTTGGCTTTCGTATCTATCCCTTTATCTATCAAGAGTTTTACTATTCTCATATTTACTTTATAATTTCTGAAAGCATAATGTAGTGCGTTCCGTCTACAGTCATCAGTCAAATTGATATTTGCTCCTCGTTCCAGTAAGAATTTAACGATCGCTTCGTCGTCAAGTTCAGAAGCCAAATGCAAAGCGGTTCTCTCACAGCCACATTGGCTGTTGACATCTAAACCACGATCTATTAACGTTGTGATCCCTTTTATGATTTCCTCGATTTTAATTTGTCCAAATTTGCTACTCCTTTTAATTCTAATGATGGCCACGTGCAACAATGTCAAATTGCATGTTCCAAATTTCACTGATAGAACTTTTGAGTCTTTTCGAATCGCAGCACCTAATAAATTTAGATAACCCAACTGTGAAGAATAATACGCAAGTGTAATACTGCCATAATGTTTGAATAATTTTTCAAGGTTTATCGAGTCTCCAAATCTTTCTAAAAGTTTTTCTACAGCGAACAAGTTGTGGAGTTGAATTGCGTAGTCGAGACAGTTCCATTCAAAAATGTCGTCGTTTTGAAATACATTACAATGTGACAACATTTTGAATATTTCTTTGTACGGTGTAGAGACTTCTTCGATGTAATTTTCATCATAATAATTATAGGAAACGTGTTTTTTTTTGTAAAAGGAAAACAAAGTGTTTACTTGTTTCCACAAAGGAGGATGTTCGACACCATAAGTGCACAACAACTGTAGTGGACTTCGACCACCTTCATCTTTCACTTCACTCTTGTCCAAATGTTTTAAAACTACATCGGTATCTCTATAGATTACAGCCAAGTGAAGTGCACTTTTTTCCGCCAACATGATATCAAACATGAACTTCAGATTTTGATTTTTTTTGGTAAACAAGTCGTCTTGCAGCAGCGAAACCTTGTCCAGATTATTCTTCAGCCAAGCACACGCAAAATACTCTGCGTAAGTCTGGTGGCTGAAGATGACTTGATTATCGTCGGTCACTCCACTGACTATTCCAAACGGATCCCCGGTTTTTAATTTTTCCAAGAAGTTTTGACTCTTTCCCAAATTGATCTTTAACTTGTCGAAAGTTGTGCTGTCCAGACAAGACTTCAGTGCTAGCAATTCGTATTGTTCCAAATACAGATCAAAGTCAAATCCGATCTGGTCCTCGTGTTCGTGGACTCCTACTTTTCGAAGTTGATGCATCTTCTTTCCTTGGAAAAATATCTTATACATTTTCGTCAACACAAAAATTTCTTGGTCGGGTTCTCTCCATAAATCTTTGTTGTCGCGAAAATTTTCTGTAACCATGAACAACTGTAAAGGGATTCCTAACAAGTGTCGACTGTTAACGATATCCACGTTGGCGTATATTTTATTGGTAATGTGTTCAACTTCATCTTCTTGGTACATATTCTGTAGACGTTTTTGGATGTATGCTTTCTGCTGCTCTTCTGTCAGTTCTTCAATTTTTATAGGAAATATGTTTAGGCTTCGCGACGCTCTTTGCTCCAAATTTTCCCGTGAAGTAATCCACACCCGATGACCCAACGAAGAAATGTGCTTAACAGCATCCAAAACGACTTGAAGGCAGTCACTGTCTATTTCGTCCAAACCATCAAGAAAAAAATACATTCTTTTATTTTTTAAGAGCATCGAACGAATCTTAACCACGAATGGATCTTCCTCTTCGTGAACAAAATGGTGCAATATTTTATCGTAGTCACGTTCCTTCTTGAGAACTCTTTTGTGATTGATCAAATTTACACGGACACTCCAATAACTGGACGGACAATTGGTGCTCAAGCGAGACACCAACGTGCTTTTACCCATTCCGGGTGGTGAGCAAATGACATTCAGAGGATGGTCGAGATACGTGAAGATTTCCATTTCATCGACACGTGCTCCTTCAGATTTCATTATTTCCATAGAAAATATCTTTTTCTTACTTAGAACCGAAGTACAACTTTTATCGTCGAAAACTTGGAGTAAATGCACGTTTCTCTTGGTCTTTTCACAAATGTCATTGAATGGAACCTGAGGCCATTTATTATTCGTCAGCAAAACATCACATTTCTTTCTCTCTTCCAAGTACTGGTCAAGCTCCATCACGTGCAAATCCAACTGTCGAATTGCTTCATTCCAAGGTTGTGAAACATTACAAATGATTAGGAGAGAATCGTCTGTCTTACAAGACTGTAACGTTTTGGATATATTTAAAGTAATCGTAGAAACACTTCTAGGAATGTAAGTTTCAAACGCTTCCTCTTGCTTTCCACCGATTTGAATAACTTCTTGTGTCATTTTTATAAGTTCAGTAGTTTCAATAATTCTGTCATTCCTTTGATCAAAATTAAGTAACTGATCCAAAAAAATTGGTGGTCGACCTTGAAGAGACACCGCAAAATGTTTAATGATATCTGCGTAGACACCTTCAATTGGCAAATCGGAAAGATCTTGGAAAACTTTCCATCCCGGAAACTCTTCTTTTGTTGCGTTTCCCAATAATACAACTTTCTTCTTTTCAACTTTCTCAAGCAGTCGGATGGCGTGTTTAACTTGTGTTTCATGACATTCTTCCGCTTTTACGATCAAGGGAATTTTGTTTAAATGCCACAACACTTTACTTCTTGCCTTTGAAGGTAAATCCTTGAACCCCATAAAACGCAGTCCATATTTGAGCGACGTGAAATTGATTTCATCGTCACTTGCAGTCTCATTCCAGATGTTAGCGATAACCTCTTCATTCGTATCTCTAACAATCGTCATGTCAAATTTCAAAATTGCTTCTCGAAGAAGTTTTGATTTTTCGTTGCACTTTCTGTCCGATATCGTTTGTATAAAAGGTGTAAGCGTTATCTCAGCCAATTTTGCTACCACGTCATATTTAGTCAGGATAAAGTTACCAGACCACCACGTTTCCATGAACTGGATAAAACTTGAAGAGTAAGTAGCATCGATGATTCCACACTTTTCTTTCAACATTGCGTTGATTAACGACTGTGCTCCTGTCGTGTTAGTCTGCTGGGCAAAGAAATAGAAACGTTTTAAATAATCACCAAGACCTTCAACTGATCCACTACTCTGATTTAATTCAAACTGGAAAACTTTGGTTCCCTTTTTCTTATCGCTGATTTCTTTTTTGTTGATTAGCAGAAGTTTCTTGGAATCCAAGTCTTGCAGTTCCTTTACAACAATCTCTTCATTTTTCTCAATTTTATTTTTCATGTTTTCAATTTGAAGACAAAATTTTGAACTACTTTCGATACTCGTCGACAAATTCGTGTATAAAATAAAACTGACATTTTTAGTGTTTTCAAAATTTCGAATAGATTTTATATACTTCGGTAAGCTGAAGTCGCCATTTGTCGCCGCAAGCTTTTTTTCAGTAACTTTTTTCATATTCTCAGAATGTTTCAATTGCAAGAGAAACATTTCCGATTGTCCATCCACAAAAGTCACTTTCAATACCACGTCGTCAAAGTCTCCACAGTCGTCACTGTTGGTTTTCATCTCAAAATCTGCCACAATATCACTTGTGCTGAATTTCAAAGCGAATAATGCGCACATCAGTTTTTCATAGTCCTTGCCAAGGTCTGTGGTTCCAGCTCTTTTCTTGTAAAAATCAAATCGGAGCTGACTTGAAGAACCAAAGCATTTCCTGGTACTTGCAAACTGAAGATTAAAGAAAAATGAGAGAATTTTGAAATGAGTTATGTAATTATGCCTAAATATACATATTTACAAATTTTAATTGAACTGAATTTTTGAGAGAGATATCACATTAATGTTTTCTTGATTAAGTGAATTTTATTAGCATTTGTATTTTTAAATGAAAATGACAAAAGTCAACCAACATTTTTCAGCCTGTTAAAAATGATAGTGGCAAGAAAACACTTTTACCAAAGTACCGTGCGATCATTTAAATTGTAAATTAGAGTAGGCGGGATTTTTTTTATACGATTGCCCAGAATGCCAATTGACTGATTAAATAAATGTGAGGTTATGGTTAAATTTATAACGTTTATGGTTCCCATATTCAATCGTTTTAATTTAAAGGAAATGAAAGCAATAAAGAATAATGTAGTTTTATTGAGATTGAGAATTACAGAAAGTGTTCAAAGCGTTCTCCCCCAGCTTCAATGCAACTGTTAACCCTCCCTTGCATATTTTCAAATGCATTTTCCAACATCTGAACGGTTATAGCGTTGCATGCCTTAAATAGTGCCTAGAAATAATCTAAATTAGAAATTTAGATGATTCAAAAACCACTGACTGTATTTTATTCGCGTAGGAAAATCTCGTGAGAGTAGCTCTTAAACGACGGTAATTTTATAGGAATGAAGATTTAAATCTTGTTTTAATATTTTGTGACGAGTTCCATTTCAGAGGTCCATCTCTTGGGCTAACCTGCGGAGAGGTTTTTTTTAGGAGACTGCTTCATTCTTGCTGAAACATCTGCCACAATCTCAGGAATTCTTTTTTTGGGCGCTCCGCTACCGGCTTTTGGACCAACAGTCCCAACATTACGAAATTTCGCCACACATTTGTAAATTTGTTGGACCAATTTTTGGTAATCTACAGGAAAATTAGGGAATGTGTTTTGAAAATCATTAAGGCAGTGCTCTACAGAATACTTCCATTCGCCATTCTCTTGTTGTTCAGCGTTTATAAAATAATTTTCAGTAAGAAAAATGTTCTGTTCGAAATAAAAAATTTTGAAACGTCACTTTGACAATTCAAATTTAAAATCAAATTGACAACAGTTAATAATGCCAACGTTATTTAAAATTCACAGCCCGCTCTAATTTATAATTTAAATTATCGCACGGTATTTTTTTCACAACTTTTGTAGACTGATTAGGATATTGAATTACAAGATTTTTTAAACTATCGGATAGTTTAAAAAATCTTCCAACTTTGTTCCAAAAATGATTTGAATATTTTCTTCACAACAAAAGTTAACAGGGGGGTATAAGTTTTACCATGCAATTGCCTATGGCAATAGTTAAAAAAAAGGCACTGTATACGTTCTGTGTGGTGTTAACAAAAATCTAATTATTAACGGAAATGATTACATAAAAAATTCTAGAAATATCGAAAACTAACGCGATTGGGTAGAGTAACCAATTTAGAATCTAACAGAGCTGATTGGCCATTTTGGTCAAACAGGGGGATGAGAAACGGTGCTGTTCGAAAATAATCCAGTACTCTTAGAAAGTGGAACCACGGCAGAGGCTTTTTTTGTTTTGTATTTTTTTACTTATAATTACACGAGAGCTTTTTTTTTGTCGAAGTAAACTTGACATTTCGATGAGAATTCTGTTCCCTGGCAATTTAACGAAAAAAACTGCCTCTGAAAAAATTACGAGTCGGTAGGATGAGTAATTTTTTCTGGCAGTTTTTTGAGTTCAATTGCAGGCAACAAAACTCGAATTATAAATGTCAAGTTTACTTCGACCCAAAAAAACAGCTTGAGTCTAATTCGGTAAGACAATTTAATGAATACGGAAAAGTACGATGATGCAGACCTACTAGAATCAGACGCTTTCAAAAGTTAGGTTCCGTTTTGTCGCTGGAAAAGATAGGGCAAACTTTTTTCGCTGTCATAGTGACAAAAACACCGCTGCTTATGGGATTTTTAGTGTATGAATTAAATTGTCGCCAAAATAACATCCGCGAAAAAGCGGCACCCAGGATTGTACCAAAAAGAGAATAGTATATTATACGCCAAGGTAGAGAAGACATTTTTTTAAGCCGAGGTAGGAATAAAGAAGCGAGGCTTAAAATTCGGTGCACACGAGTTCCCGTCAGCATTATATTTTATACCTGGGCTTGAACATAGGCCCTTTAATCCTGCACACGAATTCCCGTCAAGGTAAAAATACACCCCAAATTCTAGACTCGAATTCCCGTCAGAAAAAAATCTTGGTTATTGAAAACACTGTTACGAAAGTAAGATTCAATGATGAATCTTCTATGTCCTGAAGTAAAAACCATTTTTGCGTTAAAATTCGGTTAATAGTGACAGTTGTTTGACGTTTATTAGCTGACTTATTTGTTGATCACAGGGTATTTGTAAATTTTTAAAATTTTAAACATTTTTTTTGGTCCACGTAATGGTAAACAACAATGGTACCTGGCAAAGGCTAGAGGGGTAGGTAAGTAAGGGATTGAAGGGCTCTTTTACCCTTGACGGGAACTCGAGTTATGGATTATATCAGTTGATAATTACCTGACGGGAATTCTTGCCTTACTTTATGACAAGAAATAAGTCAGACGGGAATTCGAGTGCGCCCTTAAAATTGTCTTCTCTAGCGTGGTGTATATATTATTTTTTTCACTACTAGATCCGTTAAAACCCTTTCTAATAATAATTATTAATTAAATTTGTTTGTCCGATGCGACGATCCGAGTTCTCATTTTTCAACGGTTGCTATGAAAATTGAAAATCGTCTGTCTACGTTAACCAATAAAATCAAAGAAAATATTTCGTTGCCTAGTGACGGCTGTTCATTGTTGACCTTGGTTAATAATGAAAATTATTATTAACCAAGGGAGAGAAATTCTACTTCTGGGGTCGGTTCGAGAGTCAATAATGACGCCTTCTGAGACTAGTAGTGAAAAAAATATTAAATTGGTGCCGTGACCAGGATTATACCACAACGTAGCGTAGCGCACGGCCACCTAGGTCCTAGATGAAGGAACATTTATAATGACTCTGTAGTTTATGTTAAAATGATAATCCAGTAATAGGATTATGTATCTGAAGGAAATGTTAAAGCGTAACAATTAAAATGACAGAACAGCATGTTTGGGCACAATTTTTTTGAATGCTCGTTGCTACTCAAAATTAATTTTTGTCCAAAGGTAACGTTAATTAAAACTGTTATTATTGTCTCATTTACCACTCCTTTCATTTTTTATTTACCCAAATTTTAAGATACGTAACATAAATTTAAATACGACTACATCGTACCATAGAAACTCCTTTCTGCTTTTCATAAGTTGTCTTCTTCCCCCATAAATTTGGAGCTTTCTCATAATGCTCATAATGTGTCCTGCTGCAAGGGGACTCTTGTTGTTTTACTTCTTCAGTACATTGTTTCTGCAAGGTAATTTGTTCGTCTACTTTCAACTTTTCTTTGTTGTCACAGTCTTGGTCCATTTTATTAGAAATTTTATTCCTACGGTTATCCTTAGTGTCTATATTTATTTTGTAGTTCCGTATTTTTAATAACTTTCACCAAATGCTCGTTTAAAAGGTGTTTTTATCTGCAATTCCGTTGATAATCTGAAAAAAGAATCAATACAAAATACAAATAATTCATTACCAATTGTTTTCTCTTTTCCGATTGAACCCAAAAAATTAAGAATCAGTTCTACACAATTTGTTTCTTATCAGGGGAGTAAAGTAATTACAGTCGAGGCGTAGATATTGATAACTAGATTGAGACACTAATACATATTACTTTATTTCTGTGTAACGTACAATTATTTACCTACCGCTAGGTACAACATTTTTTGTAACGAATAAGTCAAAAATATTTAAAAATAATATTTGAAAAATAAATGAATTAACATTAGTAACTTTTTTTCCTATTGTGTTGGTAGCATTTTTCGCGCTAATTACTAGATTATTAAACTTTATACATAAAACTAAAACTCCCGCACTGTCAAAGTGTTTGTAAGTTGCCGCACTGCCTTTGTGAGACTAGTAATTTTTACTTCAACGTTGGCGCAAAAATTTAAAACTTCAAATTTGAAGTTAAGTTTAATAAATTCTCTTTCTTTCATTCAAAGTATTACTTACACGAAATGGCTGAACAAGAAGAAGATATGAAACGTAAAAGAATACTGTTAACGGCCAGATAGAAGCACGGTATTGTTAATTATTGTTTGTAAAGAAGAGAATTAATCCCATTAACATAACCAAACTTTTCTTGTTGACGTTTTTATAACTAGATTTTGTGTGCAGGCAACTGAAAATGTATGATACCATTGGTACACTCCAAAAAAACTTCCAAAATTTCACACTGACAGTGCGGGAGTTTTAAACAGATACAGTACATTCTGTCGCGAGTAAAAAAAAACTGGTTGTCAAAATCCTGCTTTCACACAATGGAAAATGCTCCATTGTAAAACGGTCGTCAATATCATAACCTATCATCATGTTGTATGACATTAATTGTCATTTGTTTCTCATTTTTTTGACATGGGCATAATCACGCAAGAAACATCTTTGATTTGTGACAATCTAATCAAATTTTGAAATGACATTGACGACCAGAATTTTTTGTTCGCGGCAGTACATAATGTACTTTAAAGCTTCAATGATGTCGATTCATGTCATTATTCTGCCCTTTTTTTTTAAGTTCCGTCCGTCTTACGACATTTAATCCCAACCTTACAAAGCAATTTGCACTAGTTTTGTGTTTCGTGCAACTGAGCACGATGCTCAGGAAAAAGGCCATCTAGATTAGAATCATATTCAAGACGCGACTGACGTCCTGACACACTTGCGAACCATCACACTGGTTCACCTCAGTCATACAGGTTCGAACCGTTCGAGGATTTGACCGTGTCGATCCGAGAACAAACTAGTTGACAGTTTGTTCGTCAAAAAAATTCACACTATTACGTCACCATCTGGTCGTGCGGTCGCAGATAACAAGAGTTGGCCGTGAGATTATCAACCGGCGATAAATAATAATCAAAACGCCTGGAGACAGCGAGGTGATTTAGGAGTTTTTCCGGTGGAAAGTGAAGTTTTGGTCGGACAGACTTACCCAGAGCTTGGTGCCCCAGTTGCAATAACGTAGTACTCAACAAGATATCGAATAATTTACTATAACCAACACTGTCATCTTGAACCGTCACTACTCAACATGGCTGTTTCACTAAAGAGAGTTCTCAAACGAGTGTGGCCGAGAATGAGACGGAAAACGGCCGGATAAAGACAAACAAATTGTCGGGACTGGGACTTACGTAAATAAATAATAACAGGCCTTGACATTCATTTAAGTCACGTGGTCTGACGTCGCTGCCTCGCTTAGCGAGCGTTTTGCAAAATTCTTGAAGATATTATATATTTCTAGTAGGCATGGTTATGGGCAAAAATGGTCGGTCATTTGAGGTTGGTGGAGAGACCGACCCAACCCCTTTAACAGATGAAGTCAAAAAAAAAGAAAAAAAAAAGAGTGTGCTTAAGACCGCACGACAGAAGTGAAAACTTCTATGATGCTCGTTACTGATTTTAAGTAATATCATTATGGATGAGTTGGAGGAATAAGGAGCAAGGCATAAATAATTAGTATTATTTAAATCCAATGCTGTTTTTAAATAAACATAAAAAATCTGTATTTTTCAATAGAAACTGCAAATACGTCCGCTTTTAGAGGTACACTCTAGCAACATTTGTGAGGTTAGGTTTGGATTTTTAAGTTTTATTTTCTTGACGATGACATTGAACACAACACAATACCAATACCCTGTATTATGATAATTTGTCCATTGTCCTCTTTAAATTTTGCTACACAAATTTTTCCAATAGATGAATTGTTGAAGCCATATAATTGAGAATTACGTATTAAATACTAGGTACTGTCGCGAGCAATAAATTTTGGTCGTCAATGTCATTTCAAAATGTGGTTAGATTGTCACAAATTTAAAAAATTTCTTTGCCTGTTTATGCCCATGTCAACAAAGTGTCAAAAAAATGAGAACAAAATGACAATTAATGTCATACAATATGATGATAGGTTATGACATTTACGACTGTTTTACAATGGAGCATTTTCGATTGCGTCAAAGAATGACCTTGACGACCAAAATTTATTGCTCGCGACTGTACATTCATCGGTAAACTTACAATATTTGCCGTGTCTTTATCGTTTATATATGATGACTAGTTTATACAGGGTTATTATAAATGATTGTAGTCGAAGCAGGACATGCCCATGTTATTATATTTTTGCCGCTTTCATATGAACTGTCAATTTTTGTCGTTGTCTGTCATTTTTTAGGTGAAAAGTACGGTGCGGTTTTTTAATCAACGATTGAATCTAAAAATTTTAAGTTGTTTTGCAACCAATCCTAAAAATATTGAGTTGTTTTGCACCCAATTTAATTCCTGTGTGTGAACACACCATTAAATGTGTACACACCGTACTCACTTATTCACATCATTTTGATGTTTTCTATGTGGAGCGGCAACGATAAATTTTACATTCAGTTTTTACGCCTACTTCGACTACAAACATTTATAATAACCCTGTATAAAACTATACAGGATATTTCACGAGTGATAATGAGCCTGACAGAATAATAAATTCAACCCACAATACATTTTCAAAAAAAACGGACATTTTAATTTCAGTAGTCAGCTTTTTTCGGAAATATAGTATGGGTTGCATTTTAAATTACGTCAGGCTCATTACCACTCGTGAAATATCCTGTATACAGTGAGCGGCAAAAGTATGAAATAAATTCCTTAAAAATTAAACAAAAGTTTTTTCAAAAAAATCTTTGCACAGGTCAATTTTAGTTTATAAAAATACATGTTTGAGTATCAAAGAAAATTCCAAGCAGTCATTTGTTTTCGAGTTATGACGTCATCGATAGTTTTTTTAAATGGAAACCCCCCTATTTGTTTCTTGATTCTGATAGCCCCTGTAATTCTATAAATGACAGTATAAAAATTTTGTTATCTTACATAAGGAAATTTTTGAGAAAAAAAAAATTGGAAAAAATAAATTTTATAACGAACAAAAACAAGTCAAAAAATCAAGTAGGTAATTCAAACAGTCAAATGTTACTGTATTCGTATGTGTTATTTGTTTTACAAAACGTTTTCGAAAATGACTCAGTTAACAGAAACACAACGTATAGAAATTTTAATTTTGATTGGGTAAAATATATAAAACTAAAACAGGGGGAATTTCTTCATAAACTTGCTTATTGTCAACAAGCTGGTGGATGGCAATTCGAACATTTAATTCTATAATTTTAAATACTTACTAACACAGTTTTTGACTTGTTTTTGTTCGTTAAAAAATTTAATTTTTCCAAATTTATTTTTTTTTTCTCAAAAATTTCCTGATGTAAGGTCACAAAATTTTCATACTGGCATTTAGACAATTAAAAGGGCTATCAGAATTAAGAAAAAAAATTGGGGGTTTCCATTTAAAAAAACTATCGATGACGTCATAACTCGAAAACAAATGACTGTTTGGAATTTTATTTTGCATTAGAATATGTATTTTTTTATTATACCTGAATCATAATCCCGGTTTTTGACACTAAAATGCCTGCGAAAAAGGGCCCTTAAAACACTAAAGCTTTAAGGGTCGCTTATGTAACAACAAATTCACGTATATTTTGAACAATGGTAAATACACAGTTTATAATAGGAACGAAACAACACCAATTGACCATTTCTACATATATCAACGATTAATGACACAGATTACTTTGGAAAAGGTATTTCAATTTAATTTTTTTGTTATAATTTTCAGATTGTAGTGCAGGTATAATAAAAAATAGCGTATGATACACGTTTATAAGGGCCTTTAAAGCAGTGGCGGCTCGTAACAATTTCAACTGGTACGGCAGATTCGTTGGTATTTTTTTTAAATGCTCAAAGTTGTCGCCGTATTTGCTCCATATTTATTTAAAATAATGTTTAATAATAATAATAATATAATGGAAATTTAAAAAAAACTTTTTTTTTGATAAAGAACAAATTCACTGTTCAGCAAGAACCAAGAGGAAGGTCTAGAGCAATTCTTGCTAGGAGGGGAGGATTAAGGAATTTGGTAAGGTAACGTAGGTAACTAATAATTTATAAAAAAAAAAATAGCGAAACAACTATAAAAATGTAAAAGAAAACCAAATTCCAAAAAAAAATATCACATACATATAATACCACGAGTAGGCAAAGTTATGTTTGCCATGAAAAACAAGGGGCGCTTTTTACTTCATCAACCGTAATTGTAATGATTACATTATTAATACTTTGAATGATCTCATTTTGTATGGTCTTGGACAAACCAGTGAAAATCGTGGATTCGTCTACAAATTGTTTAAATTTATCATAATACCGCTTAATAATTTTGCAAGTTCTCTAAAACTGCCCTGATTAAATGAATTTTCATTTTCATTATGCCCTCCAAATGCTAGCTCTTGTGTTCCTAAATAAATAGTAATGTCAATTAATCATCCAAGGGTTTCGCGATTTTCGATGACTTTGGGATTATATTCAATAACACTTTCGCGATGTGCATTGTCTAAGACGTTTGCAATATTTTGTTGTTTTCTTCCAAATAATTTAAATTTTAGTAGGCCTTGTGTGTGATCTTTTGAAATACCGTGTTTTTGCAGTGCCCTACCGATCTCTTTACGATTGTTAAAGCCTGTACAGTTAGTTCCACGGACCTGGACGTTGCTCAGAAAAGTAAGCACGGCCAACAAAACAATCTATTCCTAATTTCGCTACCTGTAATCCACTTGCACTTTTCATAGCATGAAACACAAAAACCACGATTGGAGCTGTCCGCTTTACTAATTACTAAATTTGACTATTTGACATGGCCGGACGAGGCCGTTTCAAATCCTTAACAAACAGTTTGTCATCGTAAAATAATGAAGAGAATTTATTTCTCAGTAAAAAATCTAGAGTATCTGAATTATTATTGCTCACCACTTGTCGAACATTTGCCATTATTAACACGGAACAACAAAAATTAAAGTAACACAATTTAAACGTCAAACCGTTGAGTGCTATTGTGGTTCGAAACGAAATAAACAAAAACCCTTACTCTGCGTTAGTGAGGTACGGCGCTGCCGTACCCAGAAATTGAATCGCTGTCGCCACCCAATACTTCCTAACAAATTCCTATTTTTATGCCAAAGCCAAATGCCAATCAACTTAATTTTCAGTTAAATTATATTATTTCAGTTTCATTATTTTTCTATAGATTTTTTTTAAATTTCTAAATGTAACATTTAATTTAAGAGCAATAATTCTATTAAATATTTCTTCTTCATCGAACTCAGTGAAGAAGAAGAAAACTTAAACATAATATTAAAGCCTCTTATGGTCTGTAAATATTAACTTGATATTTAAATGTATAAAAAAAAATATGAGCTAGGAGGTATTAATTATGTAGTGCTTTATTGAAAATGTTCGAAAAACCCACAGCTGTTTTCTCAATAAATACAAATTTCTATTATTTTATTAACAACTTAAAATGTTACTTTTTAATTAATAAGATCAATGAGAATTAAGTGATTCGTTAAAAAAAACAATTCGAATCAATGAATCCAAAGACTGAAAAGCAGTGCGGTACGGCATGCAGTACCAACTAGGGAACCGCATTGCAATAATCTCGACGTTCTGCGCATCTGGCAAGCAAGCATCGGTGCATTTAACGCAACCCTCGCTGTCGCTGATCTAGATCTGGTACTACTTGCCGACCCAAATCCAAAGAGCGTGCAATTTCATCGGACATGCTCACGCGTATATTTATTTTAATGCGCTCACTTTTACGGGATACTGGGACCATGAATTAATGGACCTTTAAGTAAGGGCTAATGTCATAAAATTTGAAAAATATATGCATATTAGAGAGATATGAATGATGAAACTTGTTTACAAAAAAAAGTATAAATGAACTGTTTTAAATTGTGTTCTTTTCAAATAAATTTCTGGGTCGGCACTGCCGTATCTGCCGCCCCTGACCAGCCGCCACTGCTTTAAAGCACTTGCGACGTTAAAAGCACTCCGCTACGCGTGTGCTCTTAAACTCGTCTCGCGTGCTTTAAAGGCTTCCTTATAAACTTGTATCATAATATACTATTATAAACTAAAATTGACCGGTCCAAAGATTTTTTTGAAAAAAATTTTGTTTAATTTTTAATGAATTTATTCCATACTTTTGCCGCTCACTGTATATATACAATTAGGCTCCTGCAGCTCTGCACTGAGGTCAGTCAGGTCACAACACAATTATTATCACTGAAAATTGAAAACTGACAAGTGACGCACAGTTGATTGTTTTTCGCCCGCTCCGCAACAAATGTCGACTCCCATGATTTTAGCATACCGTGTCGTTCTGCGGACGATTTGTGCTATCTCGATCTGCGTTACGATTTTACCGTATCGCATGAAACTAATTCACTGCCCGGGAATAAAATGTATGTAGTGCGC
Source organism: Tenebrio molitor (assembly GCF_963966145.1). Classification (NCBI taxonomy): domain Eukaryota; kingdom Metazoa; phylum Arthropoda; class Insecta; order Coleoptera; family Tenebrionidae; genus Tenebrio; species Tenebrio molitor. The sequence continues at coordinate 17,759,342 of NC_091053.1, read as the reverse complement.
CTAAAGAAGTTTTCATTTCAAAACCAGCGATGTACTTCTTTATTTTCTTTTGCTGCAGTACAGTAAAATGACAATTATCCAATATACGTTTTCAATTATAAATCCATTCACTTTTGTAATGACGAACTAGAGTTACTAAATTTAGTAACTTTTGTCTTGTGAACACATCTTTTTACCGCGAATTTGGGCTTTTAAAAAGTTAGGTTATGGGTCACGTCATTTGTTTTGTCAAAACTGGCCCCAATCAAAGTATAGTGAAATTAAATGTGTTTAATTGTTTTGGAGAAAAAAGCAAAGTTGCACTTAACAAATACGAAAAGGATGGATGCTAAAGTTTCCCATAAGCCTTGTTCTTGCCCTTCATTTAAAATTCTGTACATAGTACTTCTGGGACTGAAGCCTGTGCACCACCTAGGAAGAGTTTTATTTCAGATTAGGATTTACCGAAAAAACATTCACCATTGCTTCTACTTTTTGTACTTTAGGTATTTACGTTTTCATTATCCCCATTAATAATTTCTTTCTTAATTTTGTTGAAAGCCTTTAAAATGTGCTGCTTCGTCTGCTTGCTTATTGATGCTTTACTCCGTTTTGGAAATTCATTCATTTTGGCAGTGACAATAACATGACATTTTAAATCATTGCCAACTGTCGAATTTTCATATATTTTGTAAAAAAATCTAACAAAAAAAAAGTTCCAGTTAGTTCGCCATTACAAAAATGAATGCATTATACGTTAATGTTTTTTTTTTTCAATATGTACTTCGATGAGTCCTTCACAGTTTTCAGGGATTTTTCCTACTGTTTTGATATTCCAAAGAGATACTGCAAGCTTCTGTACGAATCTCCTGTTTCCGTTTTGGTGTGATCCTGGTCACGGCACGGCACGGTAAAGTTTTCCGATTGATGGGTTTTGTTTCGGAATTTTTCTTCTAATTTTCTCCTCAAATAGTATTTCGCAAAAAATATGAAAGAAAGAAGACATTTCGAACATTTCCCCTAGTTCGTAAATTCGATTGGAGCTCCTCATGATTCTTTTACAATCGGCAGGTCACGCCTTAAGGATGAACTGGAGTAACATTGAAAAATGGCGAAAATTGCTTAAAACTGGTACAATAGTCCTTTCATCCATTCTAAAGTACTGTGCCAAATTTAAAAAAATTTGATGGAGGAATTTTAAAGTTATTACCTTTTAAAGTTTCGGAATATTTTACACGTGTTCTTATGAGAAATCGAGCAATAATTGCATAAAAATTGATAAAAAACATATTTCAAAATGGCCAATTTTTCTTAAATTTTTCACACATAAAGTATCGATATCGTAGAATTTTCTAATGAATTTACAAAAAAAGTTGGTCGAGGACTTTCCATGTAATCGCTAATTATATGTGGAAAAACACGGTTTTTGAGGTTATGTATCTGTTTTAATTTCAATAAAAGTGAACAAAATGCATATAATTGACGTCGGTATGCAACATTACACTCATATCGCACGTTTTACTACAGTTACGTTAAGAACTTTAACAGAAATTAATGAAAATTGAAATTCAGTGTGCTTCTGTTTACTTTTACGTACAGTCTTAGTCAAAAGATTGTAAAATCACATGTAAGTAATTATATAAATATCAAGAAAATAAACACAAAATTTACTTGCAACTCATTACAATTCGTTTCCAAAAATTAAAAACTTTTTTTTCAAATACTGATTTCTCGTAATAAACGTTTCATAGCATTATAAGAATTCCGCAACTTTTTGCTGAGATTGTTACTCCAGTTCATCCTTAATGAAAATTGAGATTTCAACTTTCTCTAAATCACTAGCCTAACTTTTAAGACTGACATCTGATAATTGAAATTTTAACGAATTGCCAACTGAAATTTTTGGTCACAGCCAACCCTAATTTTCTTTTTGGATCTCACGGTAGGTACTATTCCGGCCACGGAATCTTGGCCAACATTTTTTAGACATTTCTAAAAAAAATGATGTAAAACCAATCCTTAGTGTCATTTAAGTGACAATAATTATTAAAAGTCACTTTGAAGTTTTTCGTGTGACATCAAAAAAGCAGGGAAATGGCATTATCGAGTCAAAAGTTGGGTTATATTCAATAAAGGCTAGTTCACACATATTTGTCAGTTAAATGTCAGTTGTGGCCAAGATTCCGTGTCCGGAATAGTACATATTACAAAGCACACGTTATGTTTTGGTATTAAAAAATTAAATCAAGAATCCAAGAAGGTTTTCCATTGGTTTGATAGCATTTTTCGTTCTTACCCTTTACATTTCTGATTTTAATATTGCTTATTTTTGTTATTAAATTATACTTTGTTGAGAGAAGCTGACGTTAAAAGCTATCTACCCTGAGTTTTTTTATTTTACTGAACATACGCGTAATGTATCTGTAAGTTTGGTTGCCTATCTCAGATGAATTGACTTGACCACTTTAGAACTGAATCTAGCCATTTTTCCTGCATTGTATGTTTTATTGTATGTTCAGCGAAATTAAAAACGCTCTCCATCTTACGTGAATAATCCTGCATTTGTTTTAATTTATATTTTTATAATTTGTAATAATTTTTTTGTATCCCTCCACCACCCGGCGGCACGGCAATTTTGCCGGAGTACATACACTATTACGCTATTACGGATATTATTAATACATACATAAAGATAGGAGGGTGCAACACCGAAGCCGGATTTATTTTTCGTTACGTAGGTATATTTCTATTGATTATTATTTATCTAGGGCTGCTTCGATAATACCTTATAACCACATTCATTTACACTCCTTTGAGTTGAGTAATGTAATTTTTCTAATTTTGACATATAAAGTGACACTTTTCAAAATTAACTGACGTTGGGAAACGTCACACTTTTCGTAACTGGTTACGAAAAGTAAAATCTTTCCTAACTGGTTAGGAAAAATTTATTGTATCATCAATTTGACACTGTCATATTTTTTGTTTTTAAGCAAAATATCCGTGCCTACTTACCTACTTGATATTTTAACACAATAATAATTTATTATTAATGAAATTCATTACTTCGTTTAACGCTGAAGAAACTTTTTTTTGTCAAAATTAGAAAAAATCTTGTATGTAACACATTAGGAAATGCAATTTTGTGTAACTCGTGTGATTTTGCGGGATCTCGCTGCGCTCGTCCCGCAAATATTCCACTCGTTACACAAAATAACGCATTTCCTAACTGGTTACATAAATAGCTATTATTACCACACTGGTTTTATTACGTAACGCCTTTTTCTTTTGAAGCAAACAGACAAAAATTTTTGAGAGGCAACAATTCAAAAGAAAAGCTGCTTATTATAAATATTATTCACACAGTTCGCCCAGATGCCGACATCGACTTCATCTCGGTCTTCAATCTCTGGCTTTGCACAACAAGACTCACTTCTATGCTCTTAATGATATAAATCTACTATTTTTTTTTTTTGAAAAACTACGCAAATTGCAGTGACACCTCCAGAGACACTCGTCTCTTCCGAAGTTCCGAATGCACTCCAAGTCGTCCTCGAAGCAGGATCACAATAGTATATTCAGTATAAAGAAGGATAATGACAATGTTGTTGGAGGAGGAGCTTGCGACGACTCCAATATTGTCTGAGATCCGTACATTGTCATTAACGTTCGTCATGCTTATGAGATTTTTTGCGCGATTGAATATTTATTACAAAACATTCCTAACTAGAATGCAATGCGATACGACGCCCTTCACATCGTGTTGCCACAATGTCGATTTTTGTATCGCGTTTCTAAGGCAATCTGCAAACAACTACCGCCATTGCAGTTTTTGTGGGCAAATATCGCCAGTTGTGTTAAAAAACAAGCAGTAAAATGAGTGATATTAGTGATTCCGAAAACAAAGTGGATATTGTAGAAGAAACTTTGAATGTGGGGTGCGTCACAAATAAAGAATTTTTGAAACTAACGACCTCAACGTGTAATTAAGAAGACAAGGAAAATTTGGGGTATGAAAATTTTGATAATTCTAATGTCGCGGCAAGTTCGCTAATATCATTTCATTGCAGCGGCAAGGAATGCCGACCACAAGAGCCGTGTGAGTTTCCAGAAAGTGCTAACATCTTGTCTTCAACTTCTGTCTACATAAATGAAGAATTTTCGAAACCAATAATCTCAATGTGTACCTAATCAAGAAGACAAGGAAAATGCGGGGTATGAAAATTTTGACAATGCCAATGTCGCGGCAAGTTTTCTAATGCTATTTCATTGCAGCGCCAAGGAAAGCCGACTACAAGAGCTTTATGAGTTTCCAGAAGTGCCCCCACATCTTGTCTTCAACTTCTGTCTACATAAAAATTATTATAATTATCGATTAATTTTGAATAAACTTGACTTACCGTTCTAGAACACCAAAAATTACTTACCATCGAGTTTATCGTTAGCAACGAGTAAACACAGCTTACCATCTTGGAAACAGACGTGGTAAACAACCAAATAGAGTACAATCGCGCAAAAAATTTTCATTGCAGGTCCTGGTATTTTTCTTACTTGACGTTGAGAGAACCTCAATGTATTGAGCAAATATTTCAATCTTGTTGCTTTGATTTTGAATGAAAACGATTGAAACTGACATTTAACAATTAATTGTTATTTTTTGTTAATCATTAGCAGCCGCAGATAAAATGTTATATTACAGTAAACTCGTGTAATTACAGTGATGAACTCGGGCTACACCCTTGTCATCTGCAATCTTCACACTCGAGTTCTGTAATAATGCCTTTATCTTACTAATTATACAGGGTAATTTTGAAAGTTGTGCAGATTATTTTAATCAGGAGCTTCTGGCTTCATGTAGAACTCGGAAAAAAATATTTAAAAAATTCTATGTCAAAAAATAAGATGACATTTATTTTTTGAGCTACAATTTTTTTTAATTGCTTTTAGTCTTCTACGTTGTCAAACAACCTCGTAGGTAAAATTTCGGCACATTGTAAAAATACACCCTGTATATCATATTTTATAAAACGTACATCAATGCGGTTTCCTTGTTTTAAAGCATATTTCCTAGAGGTTACTTCGCATTGATTGATTTTAAAAATAATTTCAACGAAATATTTTAAATACCGTTCATTTGCGACGGAAATGCTGGTCAGTTGTAAATTTTATTGTTGCTTTGTCCACAAGAGTGGCACACTCCTCGAGTGAAATCTGCCAACCTTTCTTTGAAAATGTAGGTACGCGTCCGGGGCAAAACATAGCCCAAGGGGAACAAGTGTTCAGGGGAAAGGAAGCGTTGCAAAAAATCACATGTTCGACAATTTGGGTGGTCCAGTTAAAATCAGGGAATAATTGAATTAATGAATTTGATGTTAGCAGGTTTCAAATTGAGAGAACCACCAAATTAATGTTCATTAGATTAATTTACTTTTTTTAGCATTCTCAAATTTTTGGCATATTTGTAATTAAAGGGCGAGAATTGCAAATTAGAAACAGAGCACTTTATCGTAGAAAATAACTAGAATCGTTTGCACTTTTAGTTAGAAAAGTAACAAAGCAAAGTAGAAAGGGAGTCGGTAGAAAACACGGACGACACGGTAACGGTAAAGCCAGGTAGTCGTAGAAATCAGAGGTGTGAGTGAGAGAGAGAATGAATTTTACGAAGTAATTATTAATTAGAACGGTTTTGGAGAATCAAACCAATGTAGAACAATTTTTAGAAGTAGCAGAACAACGGAACTTAGTTGCATGAAATGGCACTTGCGTAACAGCGTTTCAAGCCCAATTTAGGTTTCAAAATAAGGTCAAATTTGTTCTATTTTAATTCTGTTTGTTTGATGTTTATTATTTTTGTTTCATTTTAATTCTGTTTGTTTCATTTTAATTTTGTTTGTTTCATTTTAATTCTGTTTGTTTCATTTTAATTCTGTGTAATTCTTGGTGCTGATTTTTATTAGTGTATAGAGTCGGTAATTCAGTATTCCTGTTTAATTCTATTTGTTCCATTTTTAATTGTGTTTGTTTCTTGATGTTGAGGTTTATGATTGTATAGAGTCAGTAATTTAGTGTTCTTTTTCAGAGTTCTAATTCAACAACAAATTATGTACATTCGGTCTGGTCCTAACAAAAGTCTAAATTTAAACATTTAAATTAATGGTGGAAAACGGAAACTGTAATTTCAAAATTCTAGAGATATCGAAAGGGTGTCGCGGTCGGCGTAAAGTAGAACCGAGCTGATTGGTCACTTTGGTCAAGTAGGGGTTGCGAAAGTGGGGTGCGCCAGAAATGATAAAACCGATTGCGGGACGGGAAACAAGACTTTTTTGATTCGCTCGGGGTTTGATCTCCAAAGTAGCCGGAGGTACGTTCAGTACTTCCAGCAGCCATTTTGTGACCACGTTCTTTACATTCACAAGGTAAATTATTTCTCTAATTCTTGTAGGTTCCTTATTTGTAGTCGCGATTTAATTAGTCAAACAGCATTTAGTTCTTTATGGTTCTAAAGTAAAGATTATATTATTTTCTTTGAGCTTTTGATGACCACGTGACTCTTTAGAATCTTATATTAATTTATTTATCGCGAAGTATGTGATCTTCTTGCATTTACCGATTGGGGAAACGTGCTCTTGTCAAGGGGAACCAGTATGCAATTATTATAAAACATTTCCATTCATTATTTATGTCTTGGATTCTCGAGTTCGGGAAGCTACCGCCAGTGTCCGTCACACTCAATAAGCTGTGGTCCGGCGTAAGAGCACAAAATTAGCCTCGTCACCCCCAAGGGGGCCAGCGACCAAACTAGGCCAGCTGACACGTGAAGAGAGGTACCCTTTGGCCCTGTTAGAACCTTTTTCCCTTTTATTTTCGACCACCTTAGTAGACCGGGGTGATCTATGAGATTCCAGGGTATCGCGTCGGGTTCAATTTAATTGGGGAAACAAGTCAAATCTAAATCGGATCACATAGTTCGCATCTCAAACTCGCATAATGCTGTTCGCGCCATAAACTCGTATATTCGCCCAGCTTAGTCATTTATTCATGAGTCAGATCTCAATTCGTTGGCCGCGAGTCAAATTTCATTTGGGTCAAATTTCCGCCAACTTCTGTTATTAAATTCATTTATTTATTGTTATAATTTGTTGGGACCAAACACCACCACACTCGATTATTTGTTAAATAAAATTTAAATGAAGTGTGCTCAATCGTTTTAATTCTATTTGGAAAAACCTTCCGAAGGTACGGCCTCTCGTTAGAACCTAATTAAACCAAAATAAAAAATAAACACAACGTAGGATCCGTAAATATTTCTTTTCTCATTATTTTTGTTTCGTATTTTTCCGCAAAATTTCACCCGAGGGAATGCGGCAACCAACAATACACCAAATGAAGGAAAAAAATCATCGAAGAGAAGTCGAGGAAGTCGAAGTTAAGAAGCGCTAGTTTGGCGTCAACGTCAAGCTCTGTACCGACATGTTATTTAGAAAAAAAAAATCAGGAACATTTGGAGTTTTAATTCGTGTAAAAAATTGTACGGTCAGTGGACAAATAAAACTGGGACACTTAAAATTTAAGCTATGTAAATCAGACTATTGAATTGTCAATATATTTGTCAGTTTATATATAATATGTCATACTAAAGTTAACCTATTTGTGATAAAGCCGTAATTAAACGATGCAAATTTGTAAATTTTGACTTATGTGATTGTCATTTTTGTCCCAGTTTTATTTGTCCATCGACTGTACATTTAATTCCTATAATACTGATAAAAAAGTTGAGTATCTTTGTAAGTGCTAATTGTTAATAAAGAATTCTTACAAATGTATATGTATGTATATTTAAACTTTATTTTAAAGAAAGTATGTACATACATACCTAAATGGGGATAAAATTTTTTTTTTACTTTCCCCACTAGTGAGGGAAGTGATTTACTTTCCTCACATGTGATGCAAACGCCTACTTTCATCTCTAAATTGAGTGATGGAAATGTCATTTTCAGACTTGACGTTGAAAAAAAATGTTTATTTATTTTCTTGAATTTTTATTGCACAAAAATCAACGTGTAAGACATCATTGAAATCAGAAAAAAAATCTCTACCAGAATAAAAATAAATAAATACACTGCCAGCCAAAATTATCGCATAAACTTCTAAAGTTGTTTATTATGAAAAGTCTGTATTAGTGTTATTGGTCAATTTCGTAAAGCATTTTGATTGTGGATTTGAGAGACGGTTAGTCAGAAGTTTTGGTTCCTTCAGTCATAAATTTCGAAAATGAATCCCTTCGAACGTTTAAGTTGACATACAACAGCCGAACGATATTGCAAATGGTCTTGATCTGCACCAGTCAACGGTATCTAGAGTTTTGCGTCGTTTCCACGAGACAGGAGAATACTCGTAGTCTAGAAGACCTGGACAAGGACGCAGACGAACAACAACAGCTCAACGGGATCGTTTTCTGCTTTTACAGTCGTTGAGACACAGGACTCTGACTGCTCCAGCTTTGCAAGTTATGACTTTAGGAAGATATCCGTTCCAAATTAATGCACATACTGTCAGAAGAAGACTTGCTGAACACGATTTAAGACCCAGGATACCAGCAAGGGGCCCACAGTTGACAGCAGTTCGCCGAAGAGTACGATTGCTGTTTGCTCAAAATCACGTTGATTGGGAATTGGATCAATGGAGGTTAGTAATGTTCTCTGACGCGTCCAGGTTTTGCCTGGATCACAGTCACAGATGTGCGCGGGTGAGGAGAGCGATATGTTCAATGTAACATTATCCCGAAAGTCAATTTTGGAAGAAGTTCCGTTATGGTTTGAGCAGGTGTCACTTTCGACGCTCGCACAGAGTTGATGGTGCTAGAAAGAGGAAACCGAAATGCGGCGATGTACATTGCTAATATTCTGGAACCTCATATTGTCCCATTGCGACTATTTATTGGGATGACTTTATTGTTATGCATGATAATGGTCGACCGGACGTTGCGGGAATAGTGCAGCATTATTTCCGTGAGGTCGAAATTGGGCAAATGCAATGGCCAGCAAGGAGTTCAGATCTAAACCTGATCGAGTAATTGTGGGATCCTACAGATAAAAGAGTTAGAAGGTTACCAAATCCACCAACAACTCTTCATCAGCTGTCTTTGGGTCTAACTCAAGTTTGAGAAGAAATTAAGCAAAGAGTTATACAAAACCTCATTTTAAGCATGAGACAATGTTGTGCAGCTGTAATAAAGGCACGGTGTGCCAACACGCACTATTAAATGTTAAATTTCTTTGTTTTCTCCGAATTTGAATTGTTTTATTTTTTTGTTTTCTTTATTTCTTTGTTGTGTTCTGATTATTGTAGTGTTTACTTTTATAAATCTACTTCTTTAATACTTTACAGTTCGAAATATTGTAACTGGAAATAAATTTTGGCTCAAAAACACGAGTTTTGAAATTATGCGATCATTTTGGCGGGCAGTGTACTTTGGTCGTCATTTTTCTGTCACTTCAAACAAATTAATGTAAACCAAGCATTAACGTCAAGTCAATAGTGATGACAATTTCAAATTATTGACTTTTCTCTTGTCAAAAATATGACACCATCCACCATTCAAAAATTTAGAATCATCTCCCTTGATTCTGGGGGATTGTCCATGGGCCAAATTGCGTTGTGGAAACCTTTTCAATTTTTCCTCCTTGGAATATCTCCTTCAGTTGTCCATTTTTCGGTATTTAACATTTTGCAAAGATGAGTTTGACAGTGACAGTGGTTGACAGTAATCAAAAATAAGGTTAACCGTCCTAATGCTTGCTTTACAAATTTATGTCAGTCAACTGACTTTGACGACCAAAGTAATTTGTCCCCAATAGGACAAGACTCGACAGATTACCTGGCGTCTTATGGTTTGAATATTGTTTCCATTATTATTTGATAATTTGCTTTTTACTTTACAACCTTATCGAATTTTATTCAAATAAATTCTCTAAACACTTGGGACGCCACCGGACATTGCTTCTGTCTCACGTGAATAAAAACGGAACAAAAACTCGGCAAAAACCATACAGTCGACCTGTTCAGCAATAAACACCATCGCAAGTCGGATTAACTAGCATTATTCCGTGCGCTGATTGTATTTATAATATGACACCACATCAATTGTGAGCGATTTGTACTTGGGCTAGGTACTTGGTTAGCGTTTTTGCATGCAATTATATTAGGAACTGATTCTCCGCTTCCTACCTAACGCCTATTTGAATCCGATCTGTGATGAAGATGAAGAACCTGACTCATTGTGAAACAGGCTTCGGCTTATATCGTTCTGCGCAACTACCACCACATCCCTTTTTTTATTACTCCATCTGTTCAGCGACCACACTTTAGTTTATGTTTAATCGGGACACACCTAATTGAAAATGTTTGTTTTCAGCCCTTTGCTATTTGCTTCGAGAATAGGAATCGTTAAGTTATTCTATTTTTAATGTAAAAAAAGAAAGATTTTTTTGGCTCTAAATTTTAGGTTAGCTGTCAACATGCTCCAATTAATCTACGCTTTAAAAAAGCACAACAATTGACGGTTTCCAACGCCTTCCCAGCCCAGGATTTCATTTGAACGCGCGATAATTCGTAAACGTTAAAACACGAATGCTTTTATTGGTTGTCACTCGGGCGCCATTGCGCTCTGCGTACTCTGATCTCTCAATGGCCGCCAATTATCGAGCTCCGTTCGTGCCGCGTTTGGTTCCAACTTTCCGATAAATAAGTGACGCTGGCCGAAGCTCGTTCACTTTCGTTCACGCTCCAAATGTGTTCGTTTGATTAACTCCTCTCCTTTCCCTCTACAAAAAGGCCTGCGGCTCCGTAAACCTGAGTTAGAAAAAAGACGATGTTTTTGGTGATCAGAGCCCAAGTTTAATAAATCTCAAGAGTAAATAAGTAAATAAACTTCAACTTTTTCATTATGGATAATAAATGTTGCATACTTATCTAATTGTTCCAGATTGCTGGAACAATTAGATAAGTACGCAACATTTATTTTATTTTATTATTTACGCAAGTACATAGCAATGTCGGAACCGCCAGTGCATACATGACTCTGTTTTCTTTTCCCGAAGATAATGAAATCAAACAAAAAGGGATTTAAATTTTAAATTCATTCATAGGGAATCATTTACAAAAACATTCGGCAGTCTGTGTGAAACATTTTTCAGAGCCGTGCGTTATAATAGATTATATCATTAAGAGTAGAAGTGAGACTTTTGTGCTAAGATTGAAGACCGAGACGAAGTCGAGGTCGCCAACTGGGCCATCACAAAAAAAATCAACCGTGAACTCATTTATTTTCTTTTGCTGCAGTTACAGTAAAATGACAATTTTGAAATTTACAATTTTCAAATCTTGCCATCTTGCTATTTAGAGTTTGACATCTTTCATCCGTACACATGGGCGACTCGTGTTACACCACACTCGCACGGGTTAAATATTGGGTACTAATTTCGTTACTTCGCTTTTTTCGAGCCCTTTTTAATAAGGATAATTTAATTATTAAATATTTCGTGCAATTATTGATAAATCAATCGTGAAAAGTGCTTCAAATAATCTTTATGTTGGTCCCGTCGGGACACTTGATTTAGGTGTTGCGTTTGCAGCGCCATCTGAACGAGCTTCGACGCACAATACATAGATTTCTGTTCGAATTTAAAAAGATCACGACCTCCTGCATTAAACCTGCCTGCACGACCTGCTGTTTAAAAGTGTAGTTTGAGTGATCGCCGCAGAGCGCCGGGTGCCTTTTGGGGAAGTTATTCATTTTAAGTTTTTGTCACCGAGAATTGTTCTTGTTCAAATGAATTTGAAGTAAAAAAGCCCCTTGTTTTTTGCTGCAATAAAACAAAGGTCACATTAACGCCCATTTAATTAATTCAGTTTTATTTTATTATTCCTAAACCTCGTTTCGTAGTAATTAAACTATAACAAACGTGATATACCAATTTTAGCACTGATAACGTTCAATAAATGAGACGAAATATTTGCAAGTTGAATTGTTCTTTTGCCTAACAAAAAATGTTCAAAAAAAAGAGTGTGTGCTTAAGACCGCACGACAGAAGTGAAAACTTCTGTGATGCTCGTTACTGATTTTAAGTAATATGTACCTATTCTATAAAAAAATATATCATTATGGATGACTTGGAGGAATAAGGAGTAGGGCATAAATAATTAGTACTATGCCGACCAAAAAATGTTGGCCGTCATTATCTGTCAATTTAAAAAAAAATTGTAATCCGTACTTTATTGTCATCATGATTACCGTCTTGATTATGAACGTTATTTTTTGGGTGGTAAATTTCAAAACTCAAAATTATTTTGTCATTTCTACTACACAGAAAGTTTACCTCAGGTTATCTATGTAGGATTGCTCTAATTTTGGTCATTCATGTCGGATTTTTGGAATATCTGAGATTTCAAACAGTTTAAATTGATTGTCAAAATGACAAGAATCGAATGTGGGGGGTTACTATTCCTAAAGGTTTATTTACACTTTACTTGAATGTCAAGAAAGTGACGGCCAAAATTTTTTGGCCGCCATAGTATTATGTATTTAAATCCAATGCTGTTTTTAAATAAACTGTAATCTGTATTTTTCAATAGAAACTGCAAATACGTCCGCTTTTAGAGGTACACTCTAGCAAAATTTCTGAGGTTAGGTTTGGATGTTTAAGTTTTATTTTCTTGACGATGACGTTGAACACAACACAAGTTTTCATAGCAATACCAATACCCTGTATTATGATAATTTGTCCATTTTCCTCTTCAAATTTTGCTACACAAATTTTTCCAATGAATTGTTGAAGCCATATAATTTAGAATTACGTATTAAATACTAAATTTATCTGTAAACTTACAATATTTGTCGTGTCTTTATTGTTTATATTATATAAAACTATACAGGGTATTTCACGAGTGATAACGAGCTTGACGGAATAATAAATTCAACCCACAATACATTTTCAAAAAAAGCCGGACATTTTAATGTCAGTAGCCAGCTTTTTTCGGAAATATAATGTGGGTTGCATTTTAAATTACGTTAGGCTTATTATCACTCGTGAAATATCCTGTATATATACAGGGTGACTGACGAAAAACCTTTGACGCTGTATCTTACTTATTTTTTATCCGATTTGAATAAGTGACACATCAAATGAAATAGTTCGAAAAACACTTCATTATTATCCTATTCGATATTCTTTTCGACATCTATTTTTTGACAGACGATAGCCAACTTTTCTTTTTCAAATTACACTCTATATATTTTTTTATTCGTTCTTATAAGAAATCTTCTTCTGAATATTCCTACATTAAAAGAAAAAACAAAAAATGTATTTTAAATGAAAAAAATTGAAAATCAAAAATAAAGTAACCAAATTTGTGAACAATACAAAATCTATTTTAGTTGCTCAAAATTTCCTCAATGCTGTTGCAGACACTGCCGATTCCATCTAAAAGTGCCCACCTTTGCATTCAGTAAAAAATTTCGGGGTTTTTCCTGACATACTCGCACTATCTTTTTTCTTAACTCTTTTTGGGTACCTGGTGGGGTCAAATAAACATTGTCTCGAAAGTTTCGAATGAATATAAAGAAATCCAATGGATTCAAATCTGGGGATCTAGCGGACCATCGAATAGCTCCATGAGCACCAAAATGATTTAAACGATTTAAAAACACAAAATTAGTGCGTGCATTATGTGGTATGGCGCCGTCCTGATGAAACACGACTCTATTCAACACTGCTAATGGTATCCCATCCATCATTTGATAATAAATAATATGATATTTTGTTTGATTGAGATTGCTATCAATAAAAAAGGGACCCACTAGTCCATTCTATCTCCAAAAATGCCACACCACAGGTTAATACTAAATCGTCTTTGGAAATTTTCTTCCACAGCAAGAAACTGTTTTGACAAATGAATACTCAGAGCTCACTTAGTCATTTCGAGCATTTAGAACAAACTTCTCTCTTGTTTATTTTGGCCACTTGATTTTTAAATTTTGTACATTTACTCTTTAATTTCTTGACTTTTGTTTAATGAATGGGTATAGTTCTTTGCATTTTTATATTCAGAAGACAAATCTCTACAATACTGAATAAAAAAAAAATGTACAGTGCTATTTGAAAAAAAGAAGCTGATGTTCATCTGTCAAAAACTGGACGCAATATATTTTTTTTATTTAGTTGGTATTGAAGTGTTTTCAAAATTATTTCATTTGAGGTGTCATTTATCCAAATCGGATAAAAAATAAGCAAGATACAGCATCAAAGGTTTTTCGTCAGTCACCCTGTATACCTACAGTTACTCCTGCAGCTCTGCACTGAGGTCAGTCAGGTCACAACACAATTATCACTAAAAATTGAAAACTGACAAGTGACGCACAGTTGATTGTTTTTCGATCGCTCCGCAAAAAATCTTGACTCCCACGATTTTAGGTTACCGTGTCGTTCTGTGGACGATTTTCGCTTGTGGTGCGTTACGATTTTACCGTGTCGCATGAAACTAATTCACTGCCCGGGAATAAAATGTATGTAGTGCGCCTAAAGAAGTTTTCACTTCAAAAACTGTCATTACTAAATTTTACTTGGAAACTGATTAACAAAAAATCGTTTCATATGACTTTACTGTCTTTATTTGAAAACAAAAAATGCATTACATTAGATTAACTTGAAATGTTTTGTTTATCATTCATATAATTTTACATTAATTTTAATATAATTATTATAAACATTGGTATGTCATTTTTGTTATTTTTTTTGTTTTGTTCTGATGGTTTGGGAATGAGATCTTCCGTTTTTTTGGAGGACAGAAACAAGCCTCGTACTCGGATTAATGAATACTTTTGATGCACATCTATTTTTCCAGGGAATAGCTTCTGCTTTAACACGATAATTTAATTTCTTAGTCATCATTTTGTACAGTTCCGAACTTCTTGCTTAGCATCAACTACCGCCATTAACACGATGCTAAATTGCAACTTGTAATTAAAGGATCCACTACCAAAACTTATTGGTGACTGTAGAATGACATGCTTGTTATCGATAGGACCTACACAGTGAGGCAGATTCCAAACATCCTCGGATATGTTATTGGCAACTTCCATCTTCCATCCAAATATCAAGATCCTTAGGCAAATGGCAAAATATAAGTACACTACTAGTAACTAATAGAAGAACAAAATCAACAACAATAAGTCTTGTTCAATTACAACGATGAAGGATGTAAAAGCCGATGGAGCATTTTACGATGGATCTGTATATGAGGGACCTGTCTCATAGCACATTTATAACCACAATACAACCAAGTATCAAACTCAGAACCTGTCTCTCACTCTTCACATCAAACTCCACGCACAGCGCATCAAATACTATCAATCAAATCTTCTTTCCAATATCCCAACACCTACTCTCAATCTCCCTGGTCAAAACATTTGGATGATATGAATGATTAGATGTCATTGTAAATTCAAATTTTGTTTCTTTCTCATTGTATTAATTTTTTTCGAACAAACCACAAGGTTTAATTACCGTAATGTTTTCTCTCGATACTTGGATAAATGCTTCACAATCTTCAGGGCTTTTTCCTACTGTTTTGATATTCTAAAGAGATACTGCAAGCTTCTGTACGAATCTGCTGTTTCCGTTTTGGTGTAATCATGGTCACGGCACCAACGTAAAGTGTTCCGATTGGTGGGTTTTGTTTCGGATTTTTTTTTCTAATTTTCTCTTCAGATGATATTGTGCAAAAAATATGATAGAAAAAAAATTGGGAGAAAAGAAAAATGTATTGATCCTACGTTGTATTACGTTACTTATTTAATTTAATTTAATTAAGGTTCTGCGAGAGGTCGTACTGTTGCAAGAGTTTAAATTGAAATTAAAACGATTGAACACTTAAATTTTATTTCAAAATAATCGTGTTTGGTTGTGTCCGAGCAAAATTTATAAAGAGTGAATTTAATAAATGAGTTCTTAGCGGATGTTTGATTGAAGTTTTGACTTGCGGCCAGTGAATCGAAATTTGATTAACAGATTAATGATTAAGCTGGAACAATGAATTTATTAACAGTACTAAAAGAATTTTAGATGTGAACTATAGGTATGATCCTGCAGGTATTGAATTGTCTCCCCCGTTAAATTTACACGTCGCAAATACTCATGGAACGTCTTGCACAAGCCTGGAATAACATCGAGAATCGAGAAAAGGAACGATGTCATCACACTTTTTAGAAATTCTTTTCACGTGTCAGCTGCTTGTCAGCGATTCATTTTCCCATTGATGGGTGGCGTGGCTGCAATTTGTGCTCAGCGCCGGACCGCAGCTATTTGAGTAAATGGACACTGGTGGAGCCTCACCGACTACGAAATCTCCAATGAACGAATAACGAATGAAATAGTTATTTACATTACAAATGTAGTAGCTTCCATTTTACAGCGCGAGGTTTTTAGATAAACGAGAACTGTTTGAAGTCGGATATAAAAGTAACGAATTGATGCTCCAATTTTTCGTGAAGTTATAGTCTGTTTTTTAATTAAAGAACCACAACACCGCAATTTACATCCAAAATAGAGCTGACAACATTGCACACTTTTGACCTAGGGTGAAAAATCTGATCATATAAAAATTGAGGTTATTAGAGATATTAGTAGCGCAGCATATTAATAAAGTTAATAACGACTAATAACAATTAATTTGAGAATTTGATAAATGTCTTACTTTGCGAGGCATTTTTAATAACACGTTAAAATTTTAGATGCGAGTTTGCGTATAGTACTTGCGTCTTCGTAAGGAATTCTGACTTAAGCCATAAATAAACCGAACAAAGACCCCACTTAAAGAAATTTATTGTGATATTGTACCCGTCAATCACTAGGGGGTCTCGGAGAAAAAAATTACCTGGGGTAGTAGTCATATTTGTCGGAGACCGTCTAGTGATTGACAGGTGTATAATCCTAGAAATTCTACCTGAAAGGGCCGTTACCTCCCCCCTTGCAATTGTAAATTTAGTTTAAGCCTGTCTACCTTTTACCAACATTCGAGATCTGTACCTCAACCAGCACACTTCGAACGGAGTGAGCTGGTAAAACGTTAATAAATTGTTATTATTATTAACAAGTCTTTATTCAAAAACATTCGACCTCACCGGGTCAAACATTGGTCCTTCGAGCCGGATCTAGTGCGAACAAGTAGTACAATTCACGAAATCAAACCGCGAGTTCTATCGATAAACGTGGTACGAAACTCCAAGAAGAATCGCCACTTCGAGGAACTCCATTCAACCCAGGATTCAAAGGTTCAACTTCCGACAACGTCCAAGGCAGGCGCTTCAACTTCCGAGGCCCATCACGTCGTTAGGTTAGTGTCTCTCTTGATTCCTACCAAATCTACATTAACGTTCAACTAATTCAATACACGCTTCGATTTGCACTGAGATCATATTGTTCAAAACAATTCAAATATTCAATCCTCACACATATTCAAGTAAAAATCCTTTCAAAATTTATTAAATCAATTTCACAAAATGTCTAAAAAATAACTCGCAGAGGTTGTAATCATCTTAGATACTGTGCAGACAAAATTGCAAAGAATAGAGGAATACCTACAAGGTTTTGATCCCACCAAAGCTAGCATCAATCGCTTAAAATCACGCCAACAAATTCTTGAAGGCATTAGAAAAGAATTTGAAGAGACTCAATATGAGTACGAAATATTAGATTCCAAAAATGACGAAATGAAACAAACTCACATCAGATCTAGAATAGCCTTTGAAAATAAATATTGTGACATCATGTACGACATGATGGATATTATCGATAAGGTCGAAAATTCCTCTATTTCTCATAGTAACACGGCTCCAACGTCGGGAAACGCCGCTAAAGACGTACCTCTTAATCTACCTGTAATTAATTTAGAAACTTTTTCTGGCAGCTACAAAGACTGGACAAATTTCGAAAATTGTTTCAAATCTGTTATTGATGAAAACAAAAGTCTTAACAACAGGCAAAAATTGCAATATTTAAAATCGTCCCTTCGAGAAGAAGCTTTGCGCGCGGTCGAGTCTTTATCAATATTAGACGAAAACTACGATAAAGCATGGGAAATATTAATAAACCGTTTCAAAAACACTCGCTTAATCGTGCAAGATCACGTCGCGTCAATTCTTAATGCTTCACCTATTAGCAAACAATCTCATTCCCACCTTCGCGAATTATTGGACACGATAACAACAAACATCGCGGCACTCAAAACATTAAAAATTCCGGTAGATTCATGGGACGCCTTAATAATCCCAATAATTTCTGAGAAATTAGATTACGTCACCAAAAAAGAGTGGCAAACATCCCTTGACACTAGCGTACCCACTTACAACGAGTTCGTCAAATTCTTGGAAAAACGTTGCACTGTTCTCGAATCATTAAATAGCTTGTCAACTAAATCCTCAAATCAAGCAACGAATAACTCACTTCAAAAATCAAATCAATCAAACAAGCGAACGGTCACTTTGGCTGCTACAAACAAAAGAACAAGTTTCTGTACGTATTGTAAAAACTCCGCTCATTTAATTCACCAGTGCGATGAATTTTCAAACCTATCAGTTCAAAGTCGAAACGAAAAGGCCAGAGCAATGAAACTCTGCCTAAATTGCCTCAGAAATAATCATACCACTTCAGATTGTCGTAATACAGCCAAATGTCGTAATTGTAACAAAAAACACCATTCGCTATTGCACATTGAAAATACTCAAACTGAAAATCAAGATCAGGGTGATTCGTCATTTACTTTGAATAATCATTCCTATGCTACAATTCAAGACACCGTAGTCCTAGCTACTGCAGTTGTTCTAATAAAAAATGCCAAAAATGAGTACAAACCATGCAGGTTATTTTTAGATTCTGGTTCAATGTCGAACTGCATAACAAGAAAAATGTCAGCAAAATTAGGACTTAAACCTCGAAATGAAAATTTTGAAATCAAGGGTTTAAATGGTACCATCAGTACCGCAAATCAGTCGGTTGTCATAGACATCAAGTCTAAATACAGCTCTTATCAATTAACAAAAATAAAATGCATTGTCGTAGACAAAATTACTGAACATTTGCCGTTAGTAGCCATAAACCCATCAGGATTGGAAATTCCCGCAAATATTCAACTTGCCGATCCAAAATTCTACGAATGTAGTGAGATTGATTTATTGCTAGGCGCCGCTCTTTTCTGGGCTCTATTATGTATCGGACAAATCGTCTTACCTACGGGATTAGTTTTGCAGAAAACGCACTTTGGTTTTATTGCCGGAGGTCCGTACAACAATAGGGGTTCAAACAAAAATGAGCCACCAATAAACACAACCGCCTGTAATTTGTCTGTAGCCGCGTCTCTTTGTAACAGTACTTTAGAAGACAAGGTCTGCAAATTCAGGGAAACGCAGGTGTCGGGTCTCATGAAGAACAAATGTTATCTTCTGAAGAAATTCATTGTGAAAACCACTTCAAGGCAAATACCAGTCGCGATTTAGACGGTAGATTCATAATAAAACTGCCAATCAAGAACGAAAAACTAGACATCGGCGAATCCAAAAACTTGGCACTAAAGCGCTTTTACAATACCGAAAGAAAATTCCCGAAAAATCCAGAATTAAAACTGGAATATTAAAAATTTATTCAAGAGTATCTGCAATTAAAGCACATGCAATTAGTTAAAAATTTGCCCGATAAAAACTCCATATACCTACCGCACCAGGCTGTTTTAAAGGAATCAAGCACGACAACTCGCTTGCGAGTAGTTTTCGATGCTTCAGCCAAAACCACAAACAATCGTAGTTTAAACGACAATCTAATGTGCGGTCCTACAATTCAGCGAGATTTATTTTCCATAGTGGTAGAATTTAGAAAATTCCAATACGCCCTAAACGCCGACATAACTAAGATGTATCGACAAATTCTTATCCATCCAGATGACAAATATTGTCAGTTAAGGCTGTTGCACAGTAATAAAACTTTTGGGCGAGGTGTAGTTCAAGTTGCAGAAGTATTCAGAATTCTTGGATCGGTCAAACACTGCAGCAGGTACCCTCTCGAGACCCGTCAGTCATAAAATTAGCATTTTACAAGAGCATTAAATCTTCGTATTGTGAACAAATTTGTTGGCAAATTTTAGATTTTCTTATTTCTTGTAGTTTGGATGTATTTATCTGTGCACTTTAGTGATTGAATCTTTTACTTGCAGAAAATTCTTTTGAAGAACATAACGGACAATGATTAATACAAATGTAAAGGCTATGACTTTGACAGTGTCAGATTTTTCGTATCTCTGCTATCTTTATAATTGATTTCATATAAATGTTCATCAAATGAGCTGTGCATTTGTAAAAGCACCTTTAATTTAGTTACATTACAAAAGTCACATTTATGAAGGTCATGTCCAATAAATCTTTACTTGGTAAAAATACAAAGACAAAAACAAATAAGAATTACTTTAATTCAATCAGTAAAAAGACGTAACATTGCTTTTGAAATCCGCAATGTTAAAACGGACAAAAACTAAAAAATTAGTCAAATCGGGTACGCGCAGAGCAAGCAACTTTGAAAGTTAAAGTCACTACCTTTAGCTTTACTACCAACTGAAAATCAGATTTTCATGGCTTGCTTAGATGCACATTTATATGAAATTGAGTATAGCTAATAAACGTCAAACAACTGACACTATTAATCAAATTTTAACGCAAAAATAGTTATTAGAGTCCAATTTTTAGCCATTTGCGATGACGTCATTATATAGTAACTTCACGTATACTCAATTTCATATAAATGTGCATCTAAGCAAGCCATGAAAATCTGATTTTCTGTTGGTATTAAAGCTAAAGCTAGTGACTTTTCCTTTCAAAGTTGCTTGCTCTGCGCGAACCCGATTTGACTAATTTTTCAGTTTTTGTCCATTTTAACATCGCTGATTTCAAAAGCAACGTTACGTCTTTTTACTGATTAAATTAAAGTAATTCTTATTTGTTTTTGTCTTTGTATTTTTACCAAGTAAAGATTTATTGGACATGACCTTCATAAATGTGACTTTTGTAATGTAACTAAATTAAAGGTACAAATGCACAGCTCACTTGATCAACATTTATATGAAATCAATTATATGTTTGAACTATAGTCCAATTTTTA
Source organism: Tenebrio molitor (assembly GCF_963966145.1). NCBI lineage: Eukaryota > Metazoa > Arthropoda > Insecta > Coleoptera > Tenebrionidae > Tenebrio > Tenebrio molitor. The sequence goes on along the minus strand of NC_091053.1, from coordinate 17,738,166 downwards.
CCCTTTTGAGGTGACGTCACGATTTCCTTCCTCGCTTTCTCTCTATTGAAACGACAGAAAGAGTAAAAAACAAAATAGCCGTGGAATGGCGGACAAAAAATTTCGTCCACTGTCATTCCACTCACATATGCTATAAAGCGACCTTTAGGAACGAATAACCTCGCTTCACATGTTGACACGTGTCAATCAAATTATGTCTATAATTTATGTTTTTATGGGTGACAGTAATAAATTTCACATTTTAATTTGCAAACGTCAATCATAATGACAATAAAGCTTAAACTACACCAAATTTTTGTGAAATGATAGGAAAAAGGTGGACAACATTTTTTGTCCGGAATACCTATGTAGTATGTTTATTTATTGCTGGTTACTTTGCGGTTATTTTATGTTCCTGTCAATTTGACAATTTTTAATTTCTTTCACTTATTACATTGATTACAAACATAACCTTTCGAAGCAATTGTCAGAAAATTTCATAACATGGGTATGGCTTGCTTCGACTACAATCGTTTTAATACCTAACCTTATAGTTATTTATGATCAATTCAAATTAGTTTCTGATCCTAGCTCAAACATACGTGAAGTTACTAAATAATGACGTCATCGCAAATGGGTAATAATTGGACTCTAGGATCAGAAATAAATTTGGATTTATCAAAAATAACTATTAAATTTCAATTTTGTTGACAATTGCTTCGAAAGTTTACGATTGTAATCAATGTACCTATCTAATAACATAACTAATAAATGAAAAAAAAAATGTCAAATTGACAAGAGCATAAAATAACCACAAGTAATCAATAATAAATAAAGGCATCGCATTTTTTTGTTTGTTCCTGTTGTTTCAGTAAAGAGAAAGCGAGAAAGGAAATCGTGACGTCATCCAAAAAGGGTAAAAATTGGACCAGAACTTCAGAGTTTAGAGTTCTCCAATTGCAAAATTATAGTTTCTGTATAAATTAGTAGGGGTTTTAATATTCTATATTCAATCGTTACTGAGAACAACTAATTACCTACAGCTTGGCCGTTTACTCGACGTTACTAGACGCAGGTAGTTTGGCCCAAACGACCGATACCGGGTTCGATATTGCAATGGATGGGAACAGAAAAGTTTGAGTGTCACATTCTGAGATTATGTATTTAGTTTTTAGGTTAATAATAATTAGATGATATACCTATTTTAACTTAGGTTTCTTAATTTAATTTTTTTCAATCCATTTTCATAAAGTAAAACGCCCCAAATTAAATAAACCAAATATCTTTACATCAAAACATTTTCATTAAATTCTAATCACGGATTTTATTTCTCATGTATTATGGTTTCATAACGTGTACCAAATTTAAACTGCATCGAACAAAATTTAATTTTTAAAGTGATAGTTTTTTGACTGCTGTACCTAGGTAATTAATTTTAACAATACCCAATTTTTGTGGCGGTGAACAGTATTTATGCATCTATAATACTTTCATATAAATATAATTTAGTTTTAAAGTCATTTTCGTGCTTGTCATAAGTGATGGGACACCCGGTACATAGTTTAAATTTTTATTTCATACTATCCGGTGGATGTTCAATTGCATCATTAATTTGAGTCCGGTAAGTAAGTTATAATAACAATATCAGAGCCGGAAAGTGTCACTAAGCAACACCTAACGGGCTGTTTTATTTTTATACATCAAATCTGATATTGAAAAGTGAAAAAGACAAAAAATATTTAACAGTTTAACCTTGAAGTCGTTAGGGCTTTACATGAATTTAGTAGGCCATTTTGTAGCCTACTCACAACAAATTAATTTGGTGTATAGATAATTAAAATCGTCCGATAAATAAGGGAGTTATGGACTCGTCTTTTTTTTTGGGACATCTGTATAATTGGTGCTCGATCAAAAAAAGTGTTATATGTAGGTATTAGATATTTTAATTACTCGCTATTATTAGAATTAGTGATTGGTTTACTTTGTTAAAAAGATAAAAAGGTTATGATACCGCACCGCGGCAATCCGGCCATCTCCTTTCAGGTATATTTTTAAAATGGGATTCATAAGTTGACCATCGCGGCACGCCGGGCCTGCCCCGAGGGTGTTCCCGTGAGCTCAGTGCAAGTACTTTATCTTCCCAACAAAAGTTGCATTGCGGGCGTTAAGTAGTGATTATGTCAACCCAAGTTTACGACCTCCAGCGGCTGCAGGTAGTTGAGAAGTATAGTGGACTGCCTAATAACCGAATTTTACGCGTTTTGTTGAGGCTTTTGTTTATTTTTTTGCTTCCAATCTAATTTGTTTTTCCAAAAACTGAGACAGTAGCCCCATGAGATACGTTCTTCTGAATCCAATGCACTTTTTAAATAGTCTCTAAATGAAGAATTGAGCAAAAATAACTAGAATTACTGAAAAACGTTATTAATTTTTTTATAAAGAATGAAGCGATTTTTCAAAAAACTGAGACAGTAGCCCCGTGAGATACGTTAATGTTTAACAAAAAATATAGTCACCATAGCTTCAAACATAAAACTGTGGAAAAATAATTAGAATCCGTTTAGCGCGCTTTACCATTGCTTGGCCAACCACTAGGCAACAGCCTTAATTCTTTGGCGCAACAACGTGACTGAGCCAGTAAACACATACGCTTTGACAACGCTAACTTATGGTACAAAACCTGCGAGTTTCATAGCAACGCGATGTTTAAAGGAATTAGCCGAAATTAACTCTCACAAATATCCAAGGGCCTGCGAAATTATCAACAATAACTTTTACATGGACGACCTGTTGACAGGAGCAGATTCTTTAGCGGAATTAATAGAACTCAGAGATCAAATCATAAAAATACTTAAACAAGCTCAATTTGAATTGCGAAAATTTCAATCAAATAATATCACAGCTTTACCCACGAATCAAAACGACGAACCAAATTTAACGGTCCAATTAAACAAAAACGAACAAACAAAAACGTTAGGCTTATATTGGAACCCTAAATTAGACACCCTGAATTACGACATAAATCTAGATGACATTCCGCGAAAGGTAACGAAACGCATAATTCTGTCGGTCACATCCCAAATATTCGATCCGCTTGGGCTCATCGGTCCCGTAATAATGAAAGCAAAAATCATTTTACAACAACTATGGGCACTCAAATTGGGATGGGACGAAGCGGTCCCTGTGTCTATTCACTCGGCATGGACATCGATGTTAAACGAATTAACGCATGTAAAAAACATAAAAATTCCGCGCTTGATAAGTTCTTACCCACAAGGCAAGGTGATAGAACTGCACGGATTTTGTGACGAATCACAACTAGGCTACGGGGCCGCCATATACCTGCGAACGCATAATAATGAATCGAACGAGTACGACATCAGATTAATATGTGCAAATCCCGCGTTGCCCCCTTAAAAACCATTACGCTACCGCGATTAGAGCTTTGTGGCGCCCTGCTACTTGCGCGACTAATCACAAAGGTGAAAAACAATATTGCTCTCAATTTCTCACGTCAATTTTTGTGGACTGATTCGAGTATCGTTCTGGCTTGGATCAACACCCCACCTAACTCACTAAAAACCTTTGTAAGTAATCGGATTTCGGAAATAATTTCCTTAAGTTCACCTCAAGACTGGTGCCACGTTCGATCCGAAAACAATGCGGCTGACATTCTAAGTCGAGGTGCCTACACTACCGAAATAATGAAAAACAAAATGTGGTTCACCGGACCACCTTTCTTAAAAAATCACGAAAGTCAATGGCCACAATCGAACATAAACGTTGGTCAAATGGAAATTGTAGAATCACGAGCACCCGCCCTAATTTGCAATCTAAACGTTGAAATCGAATTTCTCAAAAAATTCTCACAATTCAAAAAACTACAAAGAGTCACGGCGTGGACGCTCAGGTTCATAAATAATTGTCGAAGTCAAGACAAAAATTTGAAACCAAATTTATCAACCACCGAACTAAAAACCTCTACTATGACAATTGTGCGACTCCTCCAAGAATCTGAATTTCAAAACGAAATTGTATCATTAAAAAACGGAAAACCTTTAAGCAATAATTCGAAATTACTTTCTCTGAACCCATTTCTTGACAATTTCAATATCATACGCGTCGGTGGAAGACTAAAAAACGCAAACTTAAATACTGATATCAAATACCCGATATTATTGCCAAAAAATAATTTTGTGACTAAATTAATAATAAAGCACACTCATGAACAGCAGCTTCATGCCGGTCCCCAGGGCACTTTAGCGGCACTCCGCCAAAAATATTGGATAATGTCATCACGCAGTGTCATACGGCAAGTATTACACCAATGTCATAAATGTTTCAAGGTCAAACCAGTAGTGGCAAAATTCAAAATGGGTAACTTGCCCAATCACAGAGTGCAACCTGCACGTCCGTTTGCAACAACTGGTGTTGACTACGCTGGGCCATTTTATGTCCGGGAAATTAGAGGCCGCGGTAAAAAACTAAGCAAGGCGTATATAGCCTTATTCATATGTTTCGTCACAAAAGCTATTCACATAGAATTTGTAATAGACTTGACCACTCAAGAATTTCTTGGCGCTTTAAGACGTTTCATAAGTAGACGTGGTCATCCACATAATCTGTACAGTGACAATGGCACCAATTTTGTAGGGGCTAACAATGAATTAAACGAGCTCTTTAAATTTCTCCAAAAACCAACAAACCCAGAACAAAATTCACAACAACTTAACCGAAATGGGTATAAATTGGCATTTTATACCAGCCAAATCGCCCCATATGGGTGGCCTATGGGAAGCCAACATAAAATCTGTAAAAACCAATTTAAAAAAAGTAAGGGGCAACTCCCATTTAACGCAGAATGAGCTATAAACACTCTTGGTCCGAATCGAAGCATGTTTGAATTCTAGACCACTAACCCCGCTAACCGCAGATCCCAACGACCTTGAAGTCCTAACCCCATTCCACTTCCTTATAGGAGAGACACTAACGACTTTTCCAGAATACGATTGGAGTGAGGTGCCAATCAACCGATTGTCGAGATGGCAACTTATAGAAAAGGTCCGTGCCCACTTCTGGAAAAGATGGAGTCGGGAGTCACGTCGCTACAAGGCCGCGGAAAATGGCAAAGGGAGACACCCCCAGCAGCCGACCTTGAGGGTGCAATGGTACTTCTTGTAGAGGATAATATCCAGCCTCTCTGCTGGAAGACAGGAAGAATCGTGGAAACCCACCCCGGAAACGACGGCCACGTAAGAGTCGTCACAGTCAAAACCAACCAAGGACTAGTTAAACGTTCACTACGCAAGGTATGCCCGTTGCCCATCGAAGAGGAGACAACATAAAGTGAAAGTGTATTATGTGAAGGGCAATTTAGTGAAGTGAATAATCCAATATGTTCAGACATTCGTTTCATCATATGTATTTTTGTTTTCCCGTAAAGTCTTTATTCAAAAACATTCGACCTCACCGGGTCAAACAACAGGCACAATATGACAATAAATTTCTTTAAGTAGGGTCTTTGTTCGGTTTATTTAGGGCTTAAGTCAGAATTCCTTACAAAGATACAAGGACTATACTTTCAAGGAAATTAAAAATGACAGGCGTTGGCTGGTATAGGAGGCTCTGTACAGGAGCATAATCCAAACATTTTTCAAGTAACTAAAGAAAATCGTTTCCGTCGCGGAAACGAATACTGAAAAAAATATCAAGGACGTGAAAAAAGAAGCAATCAGGCACTAAAACAAGTTGTTTTGATTAGCGAACAGTGTTGTACAATTTTTTTAAAGGATTTAGCATCAGAAGATTCTTCAGGAGACACTAGTACCGAGCGATCATTTAAAAAATAAATCGAGTTTGCTTTGGAGCCTATGCTATAGCATGGGTTGCCATAGGTAACACGCCGACTCGATTAATTTTTTAATTGATCGCACCGTATATGGCACGTTGTCTGGTTAACGATTAATGTAAGTAAAATTATGCAAAAAGGTTCGTCAATAAATATAGGTATAAAAGTATAATTAATAAATTTTAACAGTAATTTAATGATGATGATGAAGTACAAATATACGAACTAAAGGGGTCATTCACGAAACCCGGAAAGGCTCGATAAGGCATTGCAAATTCAAAACCATGACAAATGATATTGTTGATGCATTGTATTTCCCGTTTCGTTAACAATTTGCAAATTGTCTGAGTTTCGTGAATTTACCCCTTATTTATTAACAGATTGTAACGAATCTCTATTAAACAATTTATAAAAATTAAATTAAAGCAACTTAACGATAAACTGTTTTTGAATCAAAGAAACACCATCGGTTGCATTATGTTGTGAAAAAATGAAATTGTAGTAGTGAATTTAATTTTGTCCGAATGACTAGGCTGCACCTGCACCTGTCATCCGAGATACGCAAGCGCTAGTTTACACATAAAATTTGAAATGTGAATTTAACAATTTCTCTTAAAAACATCACAAAATCATACTGTTATTGACTTTTGAGTTTGTTGGTTGGTTAGGTGATGACATTTGTCATTTCCATGTAATCTCGATTTCATTCCACCCCAACTTCAAGTTTACACAATGTTGCCGAGCGAATCATGGGTGTAAAGTGTTGGCGGTTCTTTGATTAAAAAAAAAAAAATACATATGATTGTGTTTTAATCTAGGTACGTAAATGTGTGTCAATGGGGTTATTGTTTTCCGGGTTGTGCCGCGGTCGTCTGGATTGCTGGAGCTTCAAAGTAAACATTCAAAGTTCACGGCACAACCCGGAAAACAATAACCCTATTTACAACGGCCGTGAAAACCTGCATTCGATTAAATGTGTGTCAATTTGGACATTTCTGTCTTCAAGAGTTGGAGTTTCAAGAAAAAGAATAGACAAATTTTCTAATAAAAATTTTCGGCCTTCGGAGTCAAGATTGATCAAGGTATGAGACGTATTTGCGAAATATTACTTTACAAGAGTGGGTATACCGGGTGCCTCAAAATTCGCGGAACACCTTAGCCAGTACGTTGTTAAATAGTCATTAAAATATCACGTAAAAATCTTTAAAAAATCAGTTTTCTTTATTGTAGAAGTTTTGGACCTATTTGTTTCACTCTTCGAGATTGAAGTTCTGGTCAAGGACCATCACGTGCAAGTTCAACTGTCGAATAGCTTCATTGCAATGTTGAGAAACGTTACAGATAATTAGAAGAAAATCTGTTTTCTTACAAAAGTTTGTCATTTTGTTTATGTCTAGAGCAATCGTAGAAACACTTCAGGGAATGTACTCCTCCTCCTACCTTCTACCGATTTGAACAACTTCTTGTGTCATTTTTATAAGTTCTGTAGTTTTGATAGTTCTGTCATTCCCTTGATCAAAATCGTGTAACTGGTCCAAAAACATTGGTGGTTGACTTTGAAGGGACACCGCAAAATGTTTAATGATATCTGCGTAGACACCTTCATTTGTTAAATCGGAAAGATCTTGGAAAATTCTCCACCCCGGGAACTCTTCTTTTGTTGCGTTTGCCAATAATACCACTTTCTTCTTTTCAACTTTCTCGAGTAGTCTGATAGCGTGTTTAACTTGTTCTTGATCATAGTCTTCCGCTTTCACGATCAAGGGAACTTTGTTTAAATGCCACAAAACTATACTTCTTTGGTTTGGAGATAACTTCTTACTCCACTTATTACGCAAACCATATTTGAGCGATGTCAAACTAATTTCATCATCACTTGCTGTCTCGTCCCAGATGTTAACGATAACCTCTTCATTCGTATCTATAACAATCGTCATGTCAAATTTCATAATTGCTTCTCTAAGAAGTTTTGTTTTTTCGTTGCACTTACTGTCCGATATCGTTTGTATAAAAGGTGTAAATGTTAACTCAGCCAATTTTGCTACCACGTCATATTTAGTCAGTATAATGTTACCTGACCACCACGTTCTCATGAACTCGACAAAACGTGACGAGTCTATACGATAGTCACCTCCACATTCTTTTCTGAATATAGTGTTGATTAACAACCGTGCTTCTGTCGTGTCAATCTGATCAGCAAAGAAATACAATTGCTTCAAGGAATCATCAAGATCTTCAACTGATCGACTACTATCATGTTGTTCAAACTGAAAAACTTTTGTTCCCTCCTTATAGCTGATTTCTTTTCTGTTCATTAGCAGAAGTTTCTTAGGATCCAAGTCTCGCAGTTCCTTCACAACAAACTCTTCAATTGTATTGTCTTTATTTTGAAGACGAATTTTTGAACTACTCTTGATACTCGTCGACAAATTCGTGTATAAAATAAAACTGACATTTTCAGTGTTTTCATATTTTAGAATAGATTTTATGTACTTCTGTAAGCTGAATTCTGCCGCAAGATTTTTTTCAGTAACTATTTTCATATTCTTAGGATGTTTCAGTTGCAACAGAAATATTTCTGAATGTCCATCATCAAAAGTCACTTTTAGCACCACGTCGTTGAAGTCTCCACAATCGCCACAGTTTGTTTTCATCTCGAAATCTGCCACAATATCACTTGTGCTGAATTTCAAAGCTAACAAACCGCACATCATTTTTTGATAGTCGTTGTCCTCTCCTCCGGTTACATTCCTTTTCTTGTAAGAATCAAATCGGGGCTGACACAAGCACTTCCTGGTTGTTGCAAACTGGAAATTAAAAAAAGGGGCAATTCTGAAATAAGTTACGTAATTATAAATATTAAGAAAATTTTATTGAACTGAATTTCATCCAAGTTGTGATCTATTTGTATTGTTCAGTTGAATGACTTTATAATTTTTAAAGCTGTCCGTTAACAACGTCATATATTTTGTGAATATTGAAATGTTCAGAAAGTGCCGTTCACACGAAATTATTCCAAGAATTTTAAGACTGACAAATCGCTAAATTGGTTTGTGCTAAGCCATGTGTTCCAGGACATTTGTTAAGTTTATAAGGAGTGTCGCCCAACTAAATAATTCATTTGCACACGAAAAGATAAATAACTTAATTGTTGTTTATCGCAGACGAAAATAGTAATAGAAGGTTTAATAAATTAATACATGTAAGAACGGGTTCTCGGGAAATTAACAATCAACAGCTCACAGGAAAGGAACGATTAAAAGAAAAATGTCAGTTTTTGATAATTAACATCGTTTATAAAAAGAAAAAACAACAGCGGTCCCAAGCGTGAGCCCTGGGGTACGCCAGATGTAGCACAAATCTCCAGCGAATCAAAACCTCTACTCTACAAGAAACAATTTGCTTTCTGCCTATAAGGTAGGAGTAGAATAATTTAATTAGCGGATTTGAGAGTCCGAAGCCATTTAATTTTCTTAGCAGACGAAAATGGTCAACGGTGTCAAAGACTTTTCGCAGGTCCGTGTAGGTAGTGTCTATTTGACACTTCATATCAAAAGACTCACTGACATATTGCACAAAACAGCTCAAGTTCGTATCAACACATCGCCCTGGCAAAAAGCCATGCTCTATATTAGATATGAACTGTTTAGTGTGATTCAAAATAATATTGTGGAACACAGTTTCCAAGACCTTAGAAAAATTGCAAAGTAGAGTAACAGGACGATAGTTTTCTACTTCTGATTTGTTGCCTTTCTTGTGTATAGGACTTACTAAGGACTTTTTCCACGAGACAGGATATGTGCTTGTCTTCAGTGGAAGATTGAAGAGAGCGGTCAAAGAATAGACAAAAATATTTGCATAATCCCTCAATAAAACCGCTGGAATAACATCAGTACCTGCAGTAGATTTATCTTTAACTTTCCGTAGAGCCTTAAACACAGCTTCCTTATCGATTTCGTTGATGAGAACAGTAGGATTCTGCACTAACATCTCCAATTCAGTAGGTTGAGAAATTACATACGATTTTTGGAAAAAGTCTGCAAAGTTATTTACAATCGATAAAGATCGTGTTAATTCTTCACTATTATAAGTCATCCATACGGGGAAGAAACGTTCATTTTTTAAAAGAATCTGCAACCTTCGTTCAAAAAGTTTGTGTAAATATAGTAATAACGTAAACTTGTTCAAGATGTTATTTCAAATAGAAAATTAACAGTTTGACTTATTTTCAACAATGGAATAATTTCTGTGCTGATCTGATCGATTTCATGGTTAATAGTTATTTACACAATTAGTGGGATAAAAGCAATATTACAGGATTCGAGTGTGAAGATTGCAGATAACGAGGGCGTTAGCCCGAGTTCATCTGTAATCACACGAGTTTCCTGTAATATGCTTTAGCCCACGTGTTCTGTACAAAATTTTATCTAAGACCGCCCCGAATTAAAAAAAAAAGTAAATCTTATTTATTTCCGCCAGTTTCATTACACCACTCAGTGGAATAATGACTTCCTTATCCCACTGAGTGGGGTAATGAAGCTCACTTATCCCACTGAGTGGAGTAATGAAATGCGTCCGGTAACGAAGTTTCTTATTCCACTCAAATGAGTGGGATAAGTGTCATTTATCCCACGGAATTAGATAAAACAAATATATTGCACTTTCACTTCAATAATGAGAAGATTGTAATTTGACAGTTTTTGTTAAGAAAGCCACAGTTCGGCTCAGGAGGGACAACCTGGTATCTCTACCGTGTTTTTAAAGGCAGAGCCTGTTTATAAAATATTTTTTCTTCAAACGTCCGTAAATTATGACATTATCCTGCTGCATTGATAATGCTAAAGTGTCACTTCATTGTCATGGCATCTAACGAGCTGACGAGCGGCAGATAAAGTTATTATCTCCGCTGAGAGCGGCAGATAAAGTTATTATCTCCGCTGAGGGCGTCCGTGAAGTTATTATCTCCGCTGATGAGCGGCAGTAAAGTAAACTAGCTAAATCATTTGAAATTCCTACCTGGTTTCTTAACATGTCTTAAATAATTTGTTATGAAGGTTTGAAGAAAAAATAGTATATGTTATTCGGAGCAAAAATGGTTTTATGTGCTTTGGCTGGTTTGTCTGCCTCACTGCGTTCGGCAGCCAATCTACCAACCGCAGCACATAAAACTTCATTTTTGCTCCTCATAACATAATATACTATTGTCACCGTTCAAAACTGCTGAACAAGTACAATAATTTTTTTTAGTAAATCTACATCTAACGCTTAATAATTACGGACTAATCAACGATTATAAATACAAAATTTTAAATTGGATTGTCCGGTTGAATACCCCAGATCAAAGATGGTTTGTTTGTTTATCAGCTTATTTTTTTAAGGTATTTCGACCTTTTAACAATAGGACAAGAGGGAATAAAACGTTAAGATTCTTGAAAGACTATAAATAAATCGTCACAAATATATCGCTTTCTATTCAACAAATAGTGTAGCTTTTTGAAAAATAAACAAATTTAAAAAAAAAACTTACAGACTCATAGCCATTTGAGACATATTCCTCTAAAATTCCAAGGATGTTGTCATTTTTGGGAAAACATTTTTTGCAATGTGTTTTGTAATCTCGCATAAGCTTGGTTATTTTCAGTAGTAGATCACTCCGAAGGTGTTCATTTTCGACAGCAAAGTGCAAAGGGTATTTTTGGTTGTTGACGTCGATATTGTCCAGATCTAATCCATTTTCTAGAAATAATTCTACGGCAACACAATTTCCATCGTAAACAGCGTAGTGAAGAAACGTTACATAGTCAGTAGACATCAACTGACTGTATGCTGTAGCATCGAACATTATCTTCAAGATCTGGCGGTATCTAGTCCTTAATAGGGGTTCTGATCCACGACGTGTTACAGCATAATCTAGAGCAGTTTTTTGTTCCTTATCTCGCTTGTTGGCGTCAACACCGCGACCTAACAACAACTGAATTACCTTTACCTCAGGCAAACAGTTTGGGTCTTTGAAAGCTGCATGTAACACAGTCTTCCCGGAATTATCGGCAGCATTAATATCAGCACCGTGATCAAGTAGCATCTTCATACAATTGTAATTTACCCCGCCGAACGATTCGAGAGCTGCATGTAACACAGTCTTCCCGGAATTATCGGCAGAATTAATGTCAGCACCGTGATCAAGTAGCATCTTTATACAATCGTAACTTGACCCTCCGAACCTTGTGAAAGCTGCATGTAACACAGTCTTCCCGGAATTATCGGCAGAATTAATGTCAGCACCGTGATCAAGTAGCATCTTGATACAATTGTAATCTTCCTCTTCGAACCATTCGACAGCTGCATGTAACACAGTCTTCCCGGAATTATCGGCAGCATTAATATCAGCACCGTGATCAAGTAGCATCTTCATACAATTGTAATCTTCCTCGTCGAACGATTCGAAAGCTGCATGTAACACAGTCTTCCCGGAATTATCGGCAGCATTAATATCAGCACCGTGATCAAGTAGCATCTTCATACAATTGTAATTTACCCCGCCGAACGATTCGAGAGCTGCATGTAACACAGTCTTCCCGGAATTATCGGCAGAATTAATGTCAGCACCGTGATCAAGTAGCATCTTCATACAATTGTAATTTACCCCGCCGAACGATTCGAGAGCTGCATGTAACACAGTCTTCCCGGAATTATCGGCAGAATTAATGTCAGCACCGTGATCAATTAGCATCTTTATACAATTGTAATTTACCCCGCCGAACGGTTCGAGAGCTGCATGTAACACAGTCTTCCCGGAATTATCGGCAGCATTAATATCAGCACCGTGATCAAGTAGCATCTTGATACAATTGTAATCTTCCTCTTCGAACCATTCGACAGCTGCATGTAACACAGTCTTCCCGGAATTATCGGCAGCATTAATATCAGCACCGTGATCAAGTAGCATCTTGATACAATTGTAATCTTCCTCTTCGAACCATTCGACAGCTGCATGTAACACAGTCTTCCCGGATTTATCGACAGCATTAATGTTAGCACCGTGATCAAGTAGCATCTTTACACAATCGTAACTTGACCCTCCGAACCTTTTGAAAGCTGCATGTAACACAGTCTTCCCGGTATTATCGACAGCATTAATGTCAGCACCGTGATCAAGTAGCATCTTTATACAATTGTCATCTTCCTCGTCGAAAGATTCGACAGCTGCATGTAACACAGTCTTCCCGGATTTATCGACAGCATTAATGTCAGCACCGTGATCAAGTAGCACCTTTACACAATTGTAGTAATCCCACGAAATGGCATCGTAAAGTGGACTGCGATTCATTGAATCTTTAGCGTTTATGTTAGTACCATATTCTAATAAAATTACCAAGGCATCGTAATGGCCTTCTATGCAACAATGATGTAATGGAGTACGTCCATTGCAATCTCTGCCGTTTACATCTATCCCTTTATCTATCAATAGTTTTACTATTCTTGTATTTACTTTAGAATTTTGGAGAGCAATATGTAGTGCGTTCTGTCCATCCTCATCAGTCGCATTAATATTTGCTCCTAGATCCAGTAAGAGTTTAGCGATTACATCGTCATTAGCAGCAAAATGCAAAGGAGTTCTCTTCGTGTTACATTGTTGATCTACATCTAAACCGCATTCTATTAATGTTGTTATCACTTTTTTTCTTTCCTCCATTAAAATGTGTCGAAATTTGTTATTCCCTTTATTTCCATTTACGGCCACGTGTAACAATGTAATTTCTTGTATTTCAATTTTCACTGATAGAACATTTGATTCTTTTTTAATGACAGAACCTAATAAATTTGGATAACCCATCTGAGACGAATAAATTGCAAGTGTGCCAATGTCATAGCATTCGAATAATCTTTCAAGGTTTATCGAGTCTCCAAATCTTTCTAAAATTTTTTCTACAGCGAACAAATTTTTAAGTCGAATTGCGAATTCAAGACAGGTCCATTGAAAAACGTGGTCGATTTGAAATACATCACAATGTAACAACATTTTGAATATTTCTCTGTACTGTGTAGAGACTTCTTCGATGTCATTTATAATATAAAATTCCTTTGAAATGTGTCCTTTATTTGTCTGCAAAAGAGGATGTTCGACTCCATAAGTACACAACAACTGAAGTGGACTTCGACCACCTTCATCTTTCACTTCACTCTTGTCCAAATGCTTTGAAACTAAATCAGTATCTCTATAGATTACAGCCAAGTGAAGTGCACTATTTTCAGCCATCATAATGTCGAATATGAGCCTCAAATTTTGATTTTTTTTGGAAAATAAGTCATCCTGCAGCAGCGAAACCTTGTCCAGATTATTCTTCATCCACGCACAAGCAAAATACTCTGCGTAAGTTTGGTGGTTGAAGATGGCTTGATTATCGTCGGTCACTCTACTGACTATTCCAATTGGATCTCCAATTTTTAATTTTTCTAAGAACTTTTGACTCCTTCCCAAACTTATCTTTAACTTGTCGAAAGTCATTGTGTCCAAACAAGACTTCAGTGCTAACAACTCGTATTGTTCCAGATACAGATCAATATCAAATCCGAGCTGGTCCAAGTGTTCGTGCACTCCCAATTTTAGATATTGATGCTTCTTCTTTCCTTGGAAAAATATTTTAAACATTTTGGTCAATACAAAAATTTCTTGGTCAGACTCTGTCCATAAATTTTTATTGTTGAGAAAATTTTCTGTAATCATGAACAACTGTAAAGGGACTCCTAACAAGTGTTGACTGTTAACGATATCCACGTTTTTGTATATTTTATTGATAATGTGTTCTACTTCATCTTTTTGGTAACAATTCTGAAGACGCTCTTGGATGTATTCTTTCTGCTGCTCTTCTGTGAGCTCTTCAATTTTTATGGGAAATATGTTTAGCTCATGCGACACTGTTTGCTCCAAATTTTCACGTGAAGTAATCAACACCCGATGACCCAACGAAGAAATGTGCTGAATAAATTGCAAAGCGATCGGAATACAGTCACTGTCTATTTCATCCAATCCGTCGAGAAAGAAATACATTCTTTTATTTTGTAAAAGCATCGAACGAATGTTAGCCGCTAATGGATCTTCCTCTTCTTCAAAAAAATGGTGTAATATTTCATCGTGCGCACATTTATTCTTAAAAACTGCTTTGTGATTGATCAAATTTACACGGACACTCCAGTAACTGGACGGACAGATGCTGGTTAAGCGAGACACCAGCGTGCTTTTTCCCATTCCGGGTGGTGAACAAATGACATTCAGAGGATGGTCGAGATATGTGAAAATTTCCATTTCATCGACATGTGCTCCTTCAGATATCATTGTTTCCAACGAAAATCTGTCTCGCTTACTTAGAACCGAAGTACAACTTTTGTCGTCAAAAACTTGGAGTAAATGCACGTTCTTCTTGGTCTTTTTACAAATTTCATAGAATCGAAAGTGAGGCCATTTATTACTCGTCAGCAAGACATCAACTTTGCTTAATTCCTCTTCCTTTTCCGGTTCCAAGTATTGGTCAAGCTCCATCACGTGCAAATCCAACTGTCGAATTGCTTCATTCCAAGGTTGTGAAACATTACAAATGATTAGGAGAGAATCTTCTGTCTTACAAAACTCTGACATTTTGTTTATGTCTAAACTAATCGTAGAAACACTTCTGGGAATGTAATTTTCAAACACCTCCTCCTGTCTTCTACCGATTTGAACGACTTCTTGAGTCATTTTAATAAGTTCTGTAGTTTCAATAATTCGGACATTTTCTTGATCAAAATTGAGTAACTGGTGCAAAAAAATTTGATGTCGACCTTGAAGAGACACCGCAAAATCTTTAACGATATCTGTGTAGACACCTTCATTTTGTATATCCGAAAGATCTTGGAAAATTCTCCACTCCGGGAACTCTTCTTTGGTTGCGTTTGCCAATAAAACTACTTTTCTTTTTTTAATTTTCTCGAGGAGCTTGATGGCGTGCTTAACTTGTTCTTGATGACACTCTTCCGCTTTCACAATCAAGGGAACTTTGTTTAAATGCCACAACACTTTACTACTTTCCTTTGGAGATAAATCCTTAATCCCCTCAACACCCAATCCATAATATTTCAGCGATGTGAACCTGATTTCCTCATCACTTACTGTTTCGTTCCAAATGTTAGCGACAACTTCGTCATTCGTATCTCTAACAAACGTCATGTCAAATTTCATAATTGCTTCTTTAAGAAGTTTTGATTTTTCGTTACACTTACTGTCCGATATCGTTTGTATAAAAGGTGTAAGCGTTAACTCAGCCAATTTTGCTATCACGTCATATTTAGTCAGTACAAAGTTACTTGACCACCACGTTTCCATAAACTGGAGAAGACTTGAAGAGCAAGTAGCATCGTTAATTCCATACTCTTTTTTCAACATTGCGTTGATTAATGACTGTGCTCCTGTCACGTCAGTCTGATGGGCAAAGAAATAAAAACGTTTCAAGTAATCATCAAGACTTTCAACCGATCCACTATTCTGATTTAATTCAAACTGAAAAACGTTTGTTCCTTTAAGGCGTTTTTTTTTTCTATTTTTTTTCTTAGTATTTTCATTTTTGCTCCATAACAGAAGTTTCTCAGAATCCAAGTCTTGCAGTTCCGTCACATCAACTTTATCGTCTGTCTTGTCTTTATTTTTAATATCAATTGTTGATTTACTCTCGATACTTGTCGAGTTATTTGTATATAAAATAAAACTGACATTTTCAGTGTTTTCAAATTTTGAAATAGATCTCATATATTTCTGTAAACTGAAGGCGCCCTTTTCCGCTGCAAACATTTTGTCAGTAACATTTTTCATATTCTCAGAATGTTTCAGTTGCAAGAGAAATATTTGCGTTTGTCCATCCACAAAAGTCACTTTTAGCGCCACGTCGTCGAAGTCTCCACAATCGTCACTGTTGGTTTTCATCTCGAAATCTGCCACAATATCACTTGTGCTGAATTTTAAAGCGAATAGAGCGCACATCAGTTTTTCATAGTCCTTGCCGAGATTTGTGGTTCCAGATCTTTTTTCGTAAGTGTCAAATCGGAGCTGACCTGAAGGATCGAAGCACTTCTTGATTGTAAACTGAAGATTAAATGAAAATTAGACAACTTTGAAATACGAGTCACTTACAAAATTATACTGGTATTTACAAAATCTAATTTAACTGAATTCTTATTTCTAACCTATTTGTATTGTTCAGTTACATAACTTTATACTTTCTGAAATTTTCTTTTGTTAAAATCGAGGTAGAGTATTTGTGACTTCTCGTTACAACTTTTCAGCTATATAGTAAAATAACTCTTCAGGACATTATCCAATGTGGAAACATGTTCACACTATAGTGAATTCCAAAAACATCTGAACTATCAAAGTTCCGTCACTTTTTAATGTACTTGGTTGACCACCCTCCAGCAATACAAACCCCGCCAAATTTTTATGAAACAGTGTTAGTTACAAATTGCCAACAATTCGAGGAAAATGGAAAAACAAAAGAGAACAGTAGTTAAAGCCAGAAAAAAGGAAGCTATTCTAATGAGATTTTCTGGTTTTTCTATTTAATGTTGCATGTCTTTTTTAGATTTAAACAACCCTACAAAGGCCAAAATAAGTTTTGGTTTGACCGAAATTTAACAGAAACATCAAAATCATACATAACCTCACAAAAAATAAAGCATGGTACACTTTCAATCAAAAATTGTGTTTCAACTTTCAGCCGGGTACATTGGGAATAATGAATTTTCACAAATTGTGACACATGACAGCACGGATGTTTTTGGAATTCACTATACAATTAGTTCATATGAGCCAATTTCTTTCGCCATTTTTGAAACGGGTTAATTTCATAACTAATTAATTAAAAACTTATGTTCAGGAAATGAAATTAATACAGTGTGGAATAAAATGATTTACATCTAGTTACCTTTGGAATTTTTGCACATGTAAATTTTCCTGTACCGCTCTACCTTTTTTTTCTAAGTCCGAACTATTAGTTCTGTCATCAATCGAATTGACAATTGTTACAATTTACTAAATTGAAATAACAAACGTTGGTGGCTACTTTCAACATTAACTGTGACTTGCTTTTGTTAGCTTCTTTTTAATTTCAATTTTAACTTTGCATTCATATCATCCCTTCGCAATAAATCACATTTGGAATTTGGATATATATTTTGAGGTTAGGCTTTCTTTTTTTTTTTTGTAGAGCGGCATTTCGTATTTTTACAAGGGTAATGCGAAGGTAGCTAGATGTAAATCATTTTATTCCACACTGTAGTTAAATCTATACCTAACCAATTTTTAGCTTATAAAAAATGTCTACTGGGATAGGTCCTTCCGTTTTTGAATTTTTTTTTAAATTTATTTTTGTGTCATTAAAAAAGGAAATATGTATAAACGACCCGGCCCATCATACATTTAAAAACTCGTAGTAGGTAACGAAAGAAATAATTTATTCATCCATTTATGGTGTTAACGTTAACGAACGATCAACATCGAGCAACAGTCTTGATGAGTAGTTAGTCACTCGATAAAGCATCATAAGCAATTTCGTTATTTTATTCGTTTTATTTAAAGAAATAACACAATTCAAACGACTTCAAAATGCATACAGGCTGTAACAGAAAAAAGTGGATTTATTTTAACTGGTAATACTACTCATCAATTACAACAACTTTTCTAAATAAAATTTCTTGGAATTTGCAAGATTGAATTGCCATTTGACCCCCTTTATTTTGACTTGCCGTTCACGTTCAATCCAATTTTAAAAATCTAAAACCTTTTTTAAACGGGAATCGTAAAAACTGAATGTTTTTATTCCCTTCGTATGGCATTTGATGAATAAAATAATTTCACTTTCGTTTTTTTTTATTATTATTAAACTGCTGTTCCATTGGCGGGTAAACACCCCTTCTAGAAATAAGTGAGAACAGAGTCAATTGCTTTATGAATGTAATTATCCTTGGTAAACCCACAGACGGCTAGACCGACACTTGTAACCCCCAATAAAAATATCTCCGAATTTGGCCTGAGTCCTTTGCTTGCAAAAAATCAAAAAATCGCAATATCTTGACCTGCTGCAACGGGATTGATACCCAGCTGCTAGGGCGCAATAAAGCAACTGACTCTATTCTCACTTATTTGTAGAAGCTCTTTGAAGCAAATCTTTAGAATAATTTTGAAAACCATTCAGAATTTGTTTTCGAAAAAAAAAATTTAGAACGGTTGTTATAATAGATGAGTCCTATTATCAATTAAAATAATCTACTTTTTTCTGTTACACCCTGTATACAGGTGTCCCAGAGTTGCGAAAAAGCTTCATAACTTGTTTGCTATTGAAGATATCAACTTTTTCTTTTTTCTGGATGATAGCTACGCTTCTACTGCATATTCGGAAAATATTGCCGTATACATACAGGGTGTCTCAATATTATAAAAACACTAAAGTTATGTTTTTTAAATGGAACCTGCCCAGTTTGATTTTATTTTTGGATTCTATGCTAAATTGTGAATTAAATCCACACAGGTCTTTTTTACTTATCTGCCATCGTTTTTGATCAGAGACACTTTATTTAACAGAATTCCGAATTGCAGGGGTCCCTTCGAAAATTCGTACTTTAAACAGTTGCACATGAATTAAAATAATTGACGCTGTGTGATTCCTGAATGTTTGCCGCATCTGTTAAGTGTTTACTCAATAACGTGCTTAGTCGCATATGCCTACTGCGATTTTTTAAATATAACAAACTAAAAATGTCAAAAACTAATTTTTTTCAAATGGCACCTCCCATTTATTATTGCACTGGTCGAAAGCTTTTTTGACAAGCTTTCCAACGGTATAGGGTTTGTATAGTCGAATGTGAAAATCTAGGGTGCTATCTAAAAATCACTAAAATAATTAAATGTTTAATTGTTAAACACTGTTTTGTTGGTTGATTCATCTTTATGGAGTGACCATATTGTGTGATTATCTTTTGTTAGGCCTACTACATTTTTGTATTGTCTTTTTAACAGAAAAATTGCACCAAATTTAGCGATTTTGGGATAGCACCCTAGATTTTCAGATTCAACCTTATATTGTTCAAAAGCTTGTCAAAAAAGCTCTCGACCAGTGCAATAATAAATACGGGGTGCCATTTGAAAAAAATGATGCGGCAAACATTCAGAAATCAAACAGCGTCAATCATTTTAATTTATGTGCAACGATTTGGAAGGTACGAATTTTCGAAGGGACCCCTGCAATTCGAAATTCTGGTAAAAAAAGCGCCACTGATCAAAATCGATGGCAGATAAGTAAAAACGACCTGTATAAATTTGATTCATAATTTAGCATAGAATTCAAAAATAAAATCAAACTGGGTAGGTTCCGTTTAAAAAAACATAACTTTAGTGTTTTTATAATAGTGAGACACACTGTATATATACTGCAATATTTTCCGAATGTGCAGTAGAAGCGTAGCTATCATCTAGAAAAACCTAAAAGTTGATTTCTTTAATAACAAACAAGTTATGGAGCTTTTTTGTGACTCTGGGACACCCTGTAAACTACAAACATTTTTTTTATTGGTAAGCTATTTTGCTCATTTAAAATACGCCTGAGCGTGTATAAATCGAACTTTTAAAAACGCGCGTTTTTTTAAGTTTCCATGGCATCATCAATAATAATCCGAGAGGACGGGAGAAACGTGAAGTCTAAATAGTAACTTATTAAAATTATTAATGATTGATCTGACAGGAGTACCTTGTAACGTCAAATAAAATACTACTAACAGTGCTAACAAACGTTTCAAAAGCTTTTATCAAATATTCAACAATCTTAATCTTTTAAATGAATGTGAATAATATAGTTGAGATTAAGTGACAGATTGGAAACTAATTTTTGTTTTTTTCATTTTCCATGACAACGAAAGGTATATTCATGTCACATCACTAATGTATTCACGTTCTTATTTCCATGTTTTGTAATATTTATGATTTCAAAGTGTACCTACCAATAAAAAAAAATAGCGTAAAGTATTCGTGGATAACTGGTCTTTAAAACACTTGCTCTATTTCGAACACTCCGGCTGCGCCGTTGTGCCCGAAAAATCGCATGTGTTTTAAAGACCTTTTTATTCAATTTAATAGCACTAACTAGAGCTGTCCTAACTTTTATTAAATAAAAAATACGTAGCATAACACAACGTAGGACGAATAAATATTTCTTTACTACAAGTAAGGTCCCTTCAGAACACTTTGTTTTTTAAGCATTTTGACATTGTTTTCAAACTTATGTTTAAAAAAGCACAACTATCTGAGCTTGTTCAGCACACACCATTGTTTTATCAAATCTACCCCGTTTTTCAAAGTATCTTTGTTAAAAGTGAAAATTCGCTTTTTTGCCTTGTTTTTCTATTGGGCCACTTCAGCACACATGTGAATACGATTTCGTCCAAACAAATTCGGAAAGGTCCTCACAAACCTGTTTTTTAACGTAGCAGGCATCTTATACAAACTCATGTAGATAACGATTTTAAAAGAAAATCGATGTTATAGCAACAATAAAGAATTAGCATGTGGAACTATGTCAAAAATAGATGGATAAAATTTATTTAAAAGAATTATGTGAATTTGAAAATTTGGTGTATACCGAAACGGTATACACTCCAGAAAATGGCCAATTTTTAAGGTCATTTAAAAAATACAGGGTGATTCTGAAATAAGTTTGGAAAAAAACCCGGTAATTGGTGATGATGAGAAGAAATCATTGACAAAAAATTTTTCTTATAAAAGTTTTTTCGTTTTCGAAATACAAATGATTAAAAACTTGGTCAAAATTGCTAGTACGCTGCTGAATTAAAGGTGATTACTTGATTATCTTGGTAGTTTAGCAACAATAATAGGCAGAATATAGCCTAAGGGAGTCCGTTTCGGCTCAGGGACGCGAGGGTCGCGGGTTCGATTCCGACCCAGGGCGAAATTAAAAAATAATAAAAAAAAAAGGCTATATTCTGTCTCGTGATTCGGAAGTCACGTTAAGCCATTGGTCCCGGTCTATTGAGTTGGTCATCATGCCCCTCATAGATTTGTAAACCAGTCCTAGACAGTGTA
The DNA here is from genome assembly GCF_963966145.1 of Tenebrio molitor. NCBI lineage: Eukaryota > Metazoa > Arthropoda > Insecta > Coleoptera > Tenebrionidae > Tenebrio > Tenebrio molitor. Next base: position 17,716,225 of record NC_091053.1, on the reverse strand, counting down.
ACAAATTTTTTATAATAAGGTGCCCGTCAGTCACAAACGTAAACTTACTCCTCTCGATCATTTCCATAGAAACATTTACAAAGCAATGTGCTTGGACCTACGACTTTATTGTGGAGTTGATGTAACAATGGTTGCTAATGAAGTGAACAAATTCGGACAACTTTTCCCTATTCATAGGCGTTGGAAATACAAGGATATAGGGTAATTTCCAGCCTTTTGATTTCACCTCCAAAAGTCATTTACGCAGAATTATTTTGTGTCAAGGATACTCCACATTTTTTTTTTCCAAACTTATTTCAGAATCACCCTGTATAATATTTCAAGTAAAAGAGCAAAAATAACAAATTTTAAGAATTTATACAAGAATTTATACAATAATTTCAAGTGATAAATGTTCCCAATCATGGCCATAAATACTGTATGAAAATGTATAGCATGCTGTAATACCCCAGTTTGAATTCGAATTGCCGCCGCCGAAACAAACGCAAGAGGAACTATTTGGTTCTTTTGTTGTTCATTGTTGGTAGATTTTGGAGTGCGTATGGTTGGTAGATGAAAGACGCGGTACTGGATTTTCAGCTCTCGAAGTGAACGGGGGTGTTTGTTGAACCGTCGTTTTCATTGTTATTGCTTTAGTGGAAAATGGAGTTATTGCGGTTACGAATCTCGAGTCGTGCATTTTTGTTGTGTATTGTCAATGTAATCAGGGCCGTGCTCCGTAAATAAACATTCACCAATCGCGGAGGAGACACGTGTTGGTCGATTACAGGTGCGCACCTCGTGTGTCGCTGACAATTTGCGCGTTGTAATTCACGTAGTATGATATTACCGACACCAAGTAGTGTTTAGCAGGTATGTTATTTCGTTTTGTTATTCCCATAAGCTCGGGCGAAGTAGGAATTGATATAGTGGGTAAATTCTTGAGGGAACGTCGCAATAAAGTAATCAGGTAGTTAAAATCCGTGGGACGAGTCCATTTTCAAGGTAGGGCTAGGAAGGTAGGAACAGTTAACCGATCACATTGCGTCAGCGATTTAATTAGGGAAAACGGGAGTCCATTTGGGGAACGACCATTCATTTGCCACAAGGAAAAACGGGGCACTTGTTTGGCCGAAGTTAGAGTTGTCTACACGCGGAGGCAGTTTATCGACGTTGAAATGAAAAACGGGAGCCTGCCAAAGGAGCCGTACGTGGGGGGGCCACGCAGTCACTCGTGGATCCTTTCATGACGTGTGATCCTTCGGTGGAAGGCCTCTGTTTCATCAGCTGTGGTCACTACAGTGGCGATTCGGAGGACACAAGCTGGAGCACTGCACCTATAACGAGTTAGGTGTCGCAGGGACTTGGACGACCCGGCGTTACTAGGGTAGAAATTAGGAGACTGGGGGGCGAGAACTAGGTTAACTTCGCGATCGGAGAACGCGTGCTATCTTGAAGAGCTGAGAGTCCGAGGTCCGTAATATTCATTTAGGGAATTGGATTGTCTGTCATTGCTCATTGGAATCTAAAATCTTGTTGCGCAATCTTATGTAACATGTTGTGTAACTTTAAAGGTTGAAAAAATGATGGTGTAGATATAGTTTGTAGATGATTTTTGGGGGTTTTACTCATCCCATTTACAGTGTCTGTTCTAGATATATCATTTGTTTCATGGTGCCGCTTTGTTCTTGTATTACGAGTTTAGGTTCTGAGCAATCGTTGTTATTTGATTTATTGTATAGTTTCGTTCTGACAAAAAAAAACAGAAAGAACAGGAACTCTTACTTTCTACCCTCCTCAAGAGGTGGATAGACAAATTTATTGTGTTATTATGTATTTTTCTTGTTATGTCATGTCAAGTCGCACCGCCGAATTGTTAAATTTATCATGTGATCGAGTTTTGTATCAATCAGCACTGTAGATGAAAACGAGAATGTATTTATTCACGTATGCATAAAATAAATACAGGCGTCCTCCTACCGATTTATGCATTTTTATTTCGAAGTGTGTCCACCCTGCAGGTCCGCCATTTGCATCCCGAGCTAGTCTGTCGCCATTTTGTGCAAAATACACAACGTAGGGGTCCTACCGTTTCGATGACGATCACGACATGGCCAATTTGCTCAACTTCGCGGGTTTAGTTTGAATTTTCAAATATTCGAATTTTGGCGGAAGACTGGCGATATCTGGGTTATTATACAATACCTTAGGTGAATCACAGACAATTAATTCGTTTTATTATTTGATCGAAAAGACCACATTTAGATCCGAAAGGTATTATACTTTTAATTTTAGAATCTCGATTTTTTTAAACAAAGCATACATTTGTCATAAAAAAATGCATTCAACACAAACCCCACTGGACAGGTCCCGCTTTAAATCTAGGGAAAAATTGAGAAGTCTGCACCAGCTATCGTGCACTTTTGGGTGGCCGCGAAAGTACGTAACGTGAAAACTGGTACATAACTAAATATGTGAACATTCCCGTTTGTACAGGGTGTTACTGAAGTCTACGTAATAAAACTCTTTAAAATAAACATTTTTTACTTATTGATCTTTTTTTAATCGAATATTTTTTTAAATAGTATATTATACACCAAAGTGAAGAAGTTCATGATTATAGCCAGAGCGCCAAGATTAGAGCCCAAAGCGTGCCGAGGGTTCTAAGGCGCGAAGGCTACAAGGAACTTCTTCACCGTGATTTATAGTCCATTTTTTAATTATAGTCCGATGTATCAATTAAAAAGCAGAACAACTGTCATATTGCTATCTCTTTTCAACATAATGTAAACAAACTATTGAATTCTTGTACGTATTGTATTAAGCGTGTCCCACTATGCATCTCGCTTTAGCATGTGCGATTAGAGCAAGACGCGAATTGTATGTTTATTCCACTAGCGACGTCAAATTTTTAGGTTACGTTTTAACCACGTTATTTGTGATAGTTTTGTTTAATTTTGCTTGAAATGTCCTCCGTATGATGCCAAGGAAAAGCATGTGGACAGATCCTTTTACAGAATTTGTAAATTGCAAAAATAATATTGGAATTGCGCGGAAACTTGCAAGACTGGAAGTTAACAGGTAAGGTGGTAAACTAATTCATAGAGAGTTGTTTTGTGTTCATGGCGTTGCCGAAACAAAATCTAGGAAGAAAGAAAGACAGTCTAAACGTGGTTGTTTAGTGCTGTTTTCAACAATTATTAATATATCTGACCTATTAGTTGATACCTATGTAAATAGTTATCAAAAGCGTTCTGAAGGGAGCGGTTTTTTGAAAGATAATTCTACTTCTGGGGTCGGTTCGAGAGTCAATAATGACGCCTTCTGAGACTAGTAGTGAAAAAAATATTTTTCTAACCCCTAATTTGACATTAATAATAATTTAAGTATAATTTATTGTACAGAAAATCTTAAGATAATGTAAATGTAAAAAAAATCTTACCATTGAATCTCCTTTCCGATTTTTATGAGTATCACTCGTACTCGGGACGTTTCGAGTTTCCTCATTATGCTCATAATTACTATTACTGCGCGGAGAATGTTGTCGCTTCATTCGTTTAGAATCTTTTTCCTGCAAGTTAAGTTGTTTGTGCACGTTCAAATTTGCTTTCACCAAACCTTAAGATAATGTAAATGTAAAAAAAATCTTACCACTGAATCTCCTTTCCGATTTTTATGAGTATCACTCGTACTCGGGAAGTTTCGAGTTTCCTCATTATACTTATAATTTCTACTACTGCGCGAAGAATGTTGTCTCTTCACTCGCGTAGAATGTTTTTCCTGCAAGTTAAGTTGTTTGTGCATCTTCAAGTTTGCTTTCACCAAATCTTAAGATAATGTAAATGTAAAAAAATATCTTACCACTGAATCTCCTTTCCGATTTTTATGAGTATCACTCGTACTCGGGACGATTCGAGTTTCCTCATTATGATCATAATTACTACTACTGCGCGGAGAATGTTGTCGCTTCATTCGTTTAGAATCTTTTTCCTGCAAGTTAAGTTGTTTATGCACCTTCAAGTTTGCTTTCACCAAATCTTAAGATAATGTAAATGTAAAAAAAAATCTTACCACTGAATCTCCTTTCCGATTTTTACGAGTATCACTCGTACTCGGGAAGTTTCGAGTTTCCTCATTATGCTTATAATTTCTACTACTGCGCGAAGAATGTTGTCGCTTCACTCGCGTAGAATCTTTTTCCTGCAAGTTAAGTTGTTTGTGCATCTTCAAATTTGCTTTCACCAAATCTTAAGATAATGTAAATGTAAAAAAAATCTTACCACTGAATCTCCTTTCTGATTTTTACGAGTATCACTCGTACTCGGGACGTCTCGAGTTTCCTCATTATGCTCATAATTACTACTACTGCACGGAGGATGTTGTCGCTTCATTCGTTTAGAATCTTTTTCCTGCAAGTTAAGTTGTTTGTGCATTTTCAAATTTGCTTTCACCAAATCTTAACATAATGTAAATACAGAGTTATTCACCGTAGAGTTCCAGCGAAAATTCACAATGACGTTATGATGAAAATTAATGTTGCATGATATTGTTAACGTTAACGTTAGTTCTAGAAATGTTATGGATTCTTAACGTTACATTCTAACATTAGCCAACGGAAATAATTTATAAAAAGTACTGAAATATATGTAATTAGATCTAACGTTTTAACATCGACGTAACGTTAACGCCATTGTGAGAGCGCTGTAAGGTCCAAATAGACCTATTTTCAACGTTTTTGTCTAACGTTGATTTCATCCAATTATTTCTTCGTATAACCTTACAAAATGTCATTTTGACTTTTAAATGAAACTAAAGTCCGTTTTTTTACAATCAATTGTCAAAGTGTTGTCAGGTTGGCAGAAAATTTGAAACAGTGAATTTTATAAATCACGTTTGGAACATTGACTTTTGAAATTGTCACCCATTGTCACATTTGACAATTTAAATTTAAATTAAACACGTGTCTCGCACTCATAAACATATGCAACATAACCTCAATAATGATCTAGGGTGAAATTGAGACAGAACTGGACCAAAAGTCAATGATTTTTAATATACAGTTTGGTGTTTTTCTGTATTTTGACACTGACAATCTTCTATATATATAAAACAAAGTCGGGTTAGTTACGCTATTTATAACTCAAGAACGGCTGGACAGATTTTTATGATATTTATATTGTTGGATTTGTCTCCGCCCCGATTAGCAGAATAACTATTAAAACATCGAATAACTAACAAAAAAAAAATTATGAAGAAAATTCATTTTGAAAGGTTATGTCATCTGTCACAATCTGTCATTGTGCGCGCATCGACAATTTGAACTTAATTGAGATTTAACGTCAGCTGAGTTTTAACACCAAGTGTGATCAATGGTGATCAACAACACCTACTTTTGCATTGTACAGGGTGCGACAACATAACTTCCTTTTTTGAAATGCGCGCTATTCAGACTGTAGGGGTCGTCATGGGACGGGAGTGGTCTCATTCGGAAGCCGTGGTTTTCAAGATTTGTTCCCTACTCTGCCATCATGCGTTGGAAGAGTGGTAAGCCAGCGTTTGCCGTCGAGGTCTACTTTTCAAACTGATTTTCTGTAATTGGAACGCTTCCAAAATCGCTTCAATGTTGGGTCGTGTCCCGAACCAGAAATCAATTGTTACATGGGTCACTACGTTCAGACCATGATTTCAGACAAACCGGGAGTGCGACAGGACGAAGAACTGGAGTCTCACCTCAATAAGGGGCAATTTGTAGTAGAGAGCCCGCTCGCCGGGTTTGTCCCCTTGCAATTTTGTGTGTGTGTTTTTTTTAATCTCGCGTTTATATCAACCATCAAAGGACCTTACAAGACCAACATCCGTACAGGAACATACCCGCTGCTATGTCATGGCTAATGCTAGAAATGGGCTTATTCACTTATTCAGTGTATCGCACCTGTATCTGACTAATTATGCATTTAAGTACGTCAATTGTCTGTAATTATTTAAATGCTACCCCAAGTAATGCTACGTCGCGGGGGAAGTTGTTTTATGGTTGAACATTTATTGCTGTGCGGCATACCTAACCTCGAAACTATCAAACAAAAACAAGTGAACAGTGCGTCCAAACCATCAAACCAACAAACCAGTGGAACAAAATCTTCATCTACAAAATGTTTCCAACAAACACGCATATGCTTAGTAATTCTCTTCCCAATTTTTAATTTAATTTTCCATATTTTCTTCCCATCAGATGTTGACTGCATCCCAACCAAACTCATTAAAATATTCAATCCGTTTATGGTGATTGTTAATTCCGAATTATTTTTATACACTGATTTTTTTTATCAATGAACCATAGAGATTTACAAGTATAAACTTTATTTCGCGTCAATGGTGTTTCTATTGCTAATTTCAAAATTATTTTTTCGACATGAAATAAAGTTTACACCATGTCAATCCCTATGGTTCATTGATAAAAAATTCACTGCATAGTTAATTACAACTCGGGACACAGCAATTTGCTCTACTACTCATTATACTCTCACTTCTTGCAAACGAATTTACCGAAAAAACTTAATTTTTCAGTACTCAATGAATTGTCGTAAATTCATGGGAGTTTTCATTTTGATTATTCCTTTTATCTTAATAAAAAAAACTTCATTCAATTCAGCTAATAAGTTAACACAACATTTATTGATTCTGAGGCGGTACGAAGTTCGCCGGGTCAGCTAGTTGATTATAAAAAAAAACGGACTATATGTATATTTATTTTCTAAAAGCTTGAGGGTTGGCCATGATTTTTTGACACATTTCACACAATATAGTAAATTTGACAATACAAATTGTCATCAACTGTCAGGTATCAAGTAAAAATTTTCTTCAACACGATGCCGAAAGTTGTGTCTCAAGAAACCAAGTGCAGCATCTTGAAATGATATAAAAACATGAAGCAAGATATGTCTGATTTGAGCTATGATAATCTGGTAACAGGCTAACAGATATTTTTAACGTAACTAAAGTCGGGCTAACCAACATACAGGGTCTATCAAAACTGGCAGATCAAAATAATACGGTGAAATCATCATGTTCTGGGAATAATAGGAAAAATATTTTTAAAAATCCATCCTCATTGGATTTTAAAACAAGAACGTTTTTAATTGACCAATTGCGTGTACTTAGATATAAAATTCCCTTAAAAAATTATATTCGTAACTATCGAAACAAAACCCAATAACTCATAATATGCATCATTTGAAATGCATCCATAATTCCATAGTTACAAGTAAAACAGGAAAAATAATTTATAGGTAACTTAACATCAACAACAGAATTGGTCAGTTTAAATTGGGTTTTCCCTAATCACTATTTATGGTAGATTTTTTTGAACATTTTTCCTATTATTCCCAGAAGATGATTAATTCACCGTATTATTTTGGCCCGCCAGTTCTGATAGACCCTGTATATAGTAATAAAACCGCCCCCTAGTGCCCGCGTATTTTAAATAGCAGTTTCCAATTAGCTTATTCAAAACGTGCGCAGACTTTTGAAAGCCTGATGTACAATGACGGCATTTCATTAGTTTTAACCTCGCTTCGGCAGTTTGACCACGTGTTCATGTTTGGAGAAGATGTGCACGTCAATGAATGCAACATTTTTCTCAGTCTATCAACTATATCACATTCTTGTAACAATGACAAATGGCAAAGAACCTGCTTCATTGTGAAACAGGCTTTCGGCGTATATCGTTTTGCGCAACTAGGTCACATCCCCTTTTTGAAGTGAAAACTTCTTTAGGCGTACCTACTACTGTCGCGAGCAAAAAAAACTGGTCGTCAAAATCATACCTTGACGCAAACGAAAATGCTCCATTGTAAAACGATCGTAAATATCATAACCTATCATCATATTGGATTGACGTTAATATTGATTGTCATTTTTTCTCATTTTTCTGACACTTTGTTGACATGGGCATAATCAGGCAGGAAACATTTTTTAATTTGTGACAATCTAACCAAATTTTGAAATGACATTGACGTTGACGACCAGAAGTTTTTGCTCGCGACACTATAAAGCATTCACGATCTTTTTGGGACCGAGTTGGCTACGACCATCTAGTGATTTTGTTGGCAGTACCTCGGTGATAACTAAATTCCCTAAAGGAAATTGACACTTTTTGTGTTAGGTTAGGTTGTTTTCAGTTTAGGGTTATATTTTCTGAATAGGTACATTGTTGCCGGATCTCTTGAATCTGGTCTGTCCTTTTTAAATTAAATTAAATCGTTTAATAGAAATTTTTTATCGTAATAAAATTATTTTGGCAATTTAGAGTGTTCCTTTGACGGAAATTTAAATTATTTTTACACACTTAATAAATCATTTAGTTTCTTACGAATATTAAAATAATAAATCTGCCAATCCGGTGGCAAGAAAATGTCGAACAGACACTGACAGAAAAAAAAAATTGCATCCCTTGCATCACTGAATCAGTTAGTCCAACATGAAAAGAAAAAATCATAGCCAACTCGGTCCCAAAAAGATCGTGAATGCCTAATACATACTATTAAAATTAGTATATTAAAGAGAGTTGGCTCCATCCTGGTTCCTAGGGGCGTTTTCGATTGATAATTCAGATAATTGGCTGCACTTTTATTGTCAAAATTGTCGTTATCTGCGTTTAAATAAAATTGCTAGTTAACAAAATGTTTCTGGAGTGAAAATAAAATATAAATATTATGTTAACTATTTAGATTTGCTTGCATTAACTTCACAAATTTTGTGAAAACCAGGCTGCCAACTCAAATCTAACTCTCAAACACTCCCCTAGGAACCAGGATCGAGCCTACTTTCTATTATATACCACTCTATAGTCCATTTTTTAATTATAGTCCGATGTATCAATTAAAAAACAGAACAACTGTCATATTGCTATCTCTTTTCAACATAATGTAAACAAAGCGTGTCCCACTATGCATCTCGCTTTAGCATGTGTGATTCGAGCAAGACACGAGTTGTACGTTTATCACATTAGCGACGTCAAATTTTTAGGTTACGTTTTAACCACATTATTTGTGATAGTTTTGTTTAATTTTGCTTGAAATGTCCTCCGTATGATGCCAACGGAAAGCATGTGGACAGATTCATTTACATTGGAATTGCGCAGAAACTTGCAAGACTGGAAGTTAACAGGTAAGTGGGTAAACTAATTCATGGCGTTGCCGAAGAAAGAAAGACAGTCTAAACGTGGTTGTTTAGTGCTGTTTTCAACAATTTTTAATATATCTGACCTATTGATAAGTATGTAAATAGTTATCAAATTGAGTTCTGAAGGGAGCGGTTTTTTGAAAGACAAAATTAAAACGGAGGAATGAATTTGCAGAAAAACCAACAAAGCACGAAAGAACATAACTCAAAATCTTAAAAATTGAAATTTGTTATATCTGTCTCATGTTGCTTAAATAAATTTTCAAATATTGGTAGAACCATGCACTGCTGTCAAATGTCGAAAGCAGACGCAGGTCATGTCGACTTCTTGATTCGGACTAAGCTCATCGGACTATAATAAAAAAAATGGACTATACATACTATCCGTTTATTAAACTCCCACACTGTCAGTGTCAGATTATTGATTCTTTTTGGAGTGTACCTATGGTGACATACCTTTTCAGTTGCCTGTACACAAAATCTAGTTATAAAAACGTCAACAAGAAACTTTGGTTATATTAATGGAGTGAATTCTCTTCATAATTAACAATACCCTGCTTCTCTCTGGGCGTCATATCTTCTTCTTGTTCAGCCATTTCGTGTAAGTAATACTTTGAATGAAAGAAAGCGAATTTATTAAACTTAATTTCAAATTTGATAAAGTAAAAATTACTAGCCTCAGAACGGCAGTGCAGCAACTTACAAACACTTTGACAGTGCGCAGTTTAATAAATAAATAGTAAACTCCATCCATTTTCAATATTTATTACTGTTAGGGAATTTTCTTTTTTTGTATTGCAATGAAAGTGTTTTATTTTTTTCTAATATTTAACATTCAAAGCGGGCATTTTGAATTTGTCAAAAAATTTGTCTCTGTCAGATTATAATTATTGAAAAAATACGATTAAGTTATAAAGAGAAAATGCCTCACTTTAGAGATAAAACAAAATGCTCACCGGTCTTTTAAAAACATTTGGGAAGTAAATGGTCCAAATTTGGGGAGGATGCCAGTTTACCGAATAGTGGGGGAAATTTTTGCCATAAGTTGATAAATCCACTTTTAATTTAATTTAATTAAATTAATTAAATTGATCTATTTAAAATGTTAGCTTCAATCTCCTACAGATATCTGAAGGAAAAGTACGGAGTAATTTCTGGATTGGGGGCATAGGCACAGAATGAAAACGACGCCCGATGGAATAGTGAAGAAATATTTGCGCCGTTGTGCGCTTTTTTAAATTTTTTGAGTGATTTTGAATGTACATTTTTGCATAAAAAAATAAATAAACGACGATTCGAAATCAAGCAAAAATACATTAATTAAAATTAAAAACCCATTGTACAGTTTGTAAATATAATGAAAAGAAGATGTAAGTCAAATGATCGGCTACAATAATGTTTTTTTCTTCAAAAAAAGCATTTTGAGATTATAATTTCAAAATGCCACACTACTAATGCAACACTGTACAGTAGCGTCCCCATAGCCTGGACGGATATCTCCTCAATTACTAACTCCAATATCATCAGTGCCATCTGCAAACTGATAGATAGACAAACAGTTTATTTATTTCAAATTGATTGGGTTTTTCCCAAAATACGTCCACTGGGTATACATTTTTTTTTAAAGAAATTTAATCAAACTATGTTAGACGGGGCTCGTATACCTGTTAACAGGATCATACCCACAGTAAAAATATAAATTATACCCATAGCTTCGGGTGGAAAGGAGGTGAAGGGAAGCGGTCGAGTTTGAATCCACCTACTGGTCAATAGACATAACAACAACTGTGCTTGGACATCAACCCTTCTTATTTCTATAAGGAAATTGAAATCTGCGAAGGGAAGGATAGAAGGTTGGTGTGTTGCGTATATAGTATTTTTATCTTCCTAAGGAATTTTGGCTTAAGTCGTAAATAAACCGAACAAAGACCCTACTTAAAGAAATTTATTGTGATATTGTACCTGTCAATCACTAGCCGGTCTTGGAGAAAACAATTACCTGGGGTAGTACCCAAAATATTTGTCGAAGACCCTCTAGTGATTGACAGGCACAACATGACAATAAATTTCTTTAAGTAGGGTCTTTGTTCGGTTTATTTAGGGCTTAAGTCAGAATTCCTTAGGAAGATACAAGCACTATACGCCAACTATCAGAGTGTGAAACTTCAGAGCCATCTTGCGTTGGTGAAACGTAATATTTTTGGGCATTGTACAACCTTAAAAATGGTGACACTTCCGGAAATACCGGAAATCGACGCCATCTTTGTTTTTTTTAATGGGACCCCAATTTAATTTCAAATTTCGATTCTACGTTAAATTTTAAGTTCAGAAAGTCCTTTTGTCAACACTTATCTGTCATCGTTTTGGACCAATGTCATCTTTTTCGCAAAAAAGCGGGTTGCAGGGCCTCATTAAAAAAATTATAACTCCTGAACTGTTGGAAATAAATAATTGATTTTTCTTTATTGCATTCCGAAAGGTTTGGCCGATCTTTTCGCCACTAGTGACATTTTTTTTGTGTTTCATACGCCTACTGCAATTTTTCAAAATTGATAATAAAAAAATGTCGAAAATTTCATTTTTTTAAATGGCAACTACCATCTCTACACTAGATGTAAATGTAAAATTTAATTTTTAGGCCACATTTATTAACATTGTGTACGCCTATTTTTAGCCGTTTTGGCGTAATTTTTTTTTAAATAAATATTATTTTTTCTTATCAAGCAATTGTTTTATTTGAATTTTTATTCAAAAATCGCAATGCAACAAATAGTAGATATGTAACAACAAAATAATAAAAAACAAGCAAATTAACGAAAAAATATTTTTACGAAAATGCTCAATGTATTTTTTTGTTTTTTTGCTTATTTTTTATTATTTTGTTTTTACATATTTACTATTTATCGCAATGCGATTTTTGAAAAAATATTCAAATAAAACAATTGCATAATAAAAAAAAGAATATTTTATTCAAAAAATAGAAATTAGGCCAAAACGGCTGGAAAGAGGCATACAAAATGTTAATAAAAGTGGCGTTAAAATTAAATCATACATTCATATCTTCATATCTAGTATCAGAAATGGGAGTTGCCATTTGAAAAAATGAAGTTTTCGACATTTTTTAATTATCAAATTTGAAAAATTGCAGTAGGCATATGAAACATAAAAAAAATGTCACTAGCAGCTTAGAAGATCGGCCAAACCTTTAAGAATTCAATTTAAAAAAATCAGTTTTGTATTTCCAATGGTTCAGAAGTTATAAATTTTTTAATGAAGCCCTGCAACCCCGCCTTTTTGTGAAAAAAATGGCTAGGTCAAAAGTGTTGACAAAAGGACGTTCTAAACTCAAAATTTAACGTAGAATCGAAACTTGCAATCAAAATGAGGCCTTTCCATTTAAAAAAACAAACATGGTGTCGATTTCCGGTATTTCCGAAAGTGTCGTCATTTTGAAAATATTTTATTTGAACTTGGAGGAGTCCATTATAGTCGGCTACCAATTTTCATATTCATACGATTTTGGAAAATCGGAAAGTTATTAACGAACGGGCCACGTGAATCACCCTGTATACACTTCGGGAGCGCATGATTTTTACCCTCGTGCTCGGGACTGACTTTCGTAAGTAGCAGTATAGTGGTAGTCAATAAAAGCTTGTATGTATAGTACCTGCCAACACTTTAGTAGCAGCCTCAAAATAAAAGAAAACAGGATTTTAAAAACAAGACAAAGGTTCCGACACAGCTGCAAATTAATAAGACGCGTGCAATCAGGAGCGTATTCAGGAAAATGTACAAACATATTATAATATATTATAAATCTAATTTTTATTGCCCAGCAAGAACCGCGGGGAGGTATGAGCATCCCTTGCCAAAAACAAAATTCTAAATACAGGATTATTCTAAATGATTGTAGTCGAAGTAGGCGTGAAAACTGAATGTAAAATTTATGGTTGCCGCTCCACATAAAAAAACATCAACTTGATGTGAACATATTGAGTTGTTTTGCACCCAATTTAACTCCCATGTGTGAACGGTGTATACTCACTTATTCGGATTCAATCGTTAATATATTTTGAATACGCTCCTGTATGCACATCGCGCGTGTTATCTCAACAAACCAGTTTTTTATGAGCCGACTGCAATAGCGAGCAAAAGAGGTCTGCTATTAGAGTGTTGGCGACCACTATAACATGGCAGTAAAGTGTCTATCGAACTCGTTTGCTTGCTCGACTCGGCTCCGCTACGTTTCGCAATCTGCAAACTCGTTCAATAAAGTGTCATTTTACTGCCTTGTTACATAAATAGCTATAATTGGAGTTTTTGTTTCTTTGTGTGTATGGTTAGATTAGATGTTATTGTATCATTATTTAACAAAGGATTGTAATGAATCATAATAGCCACTGGCTCGTAAAGTGTGAAGGTATGACTTTGTTAATGAAGATGTAATGTACGATGAAATGATGTCGCAAAATATCGAGGGGTTAGAAATAAAATAATCTTAAAAAAATATCATTTACAGACCAAGTCGTAGAATGTAGAATAACTTATTTATTGCTCATTTCAGGTCTAACTTTATTATTATCACGATAAAACGCAAATTATTGACATTTTCCAAAGCACTTTATTCAAGGATACTAGGAAAACAAAAGAACTGAGGTCACCGGAAATATTGACATCTCAATAATGACAGAAACGGTAACAAAAGCAAAAAGTTATTAATTGTTTAAATCAATTTTTGGGTAAAATATAAACGAAAAGTTCTTTTTTGTTGGTTCTGCAAGTTATATTTCATATCAGACTGAAATCGGCTTAGTGCAAAGACTAAAGTCAATCGATTCTTCTCTGAACTAATTTCCTGCAAGTTTGGACGACTGCTTTGTTCATTATTTTCATGCAATTGATAATCTATAGAGTACATAAGTAAACAACTCGTTAAAAATGTAAAATATGAGAAGAATAATAACGTAAAGCTAAAGAAGCCAAATAGAATCCTACATGGTGATGGGTGTGGTCGCGGCAACTATTTGTATTACCACGAGATAACAAATACTCAACACAGTAGTTGAACCAAACTAATACTCTGCCTATTTAAACACTGGATAATTAAGATTATCCGACAAAATGTTCAAATTATTGTGAAAAACACTTACATGCTACTTAAAGACGTTGAATCAATGCACATTTCGGTAGAAACTATTCTGATGACAATATCGTATTATAATATTTTTTAGCACGAACGATACGGTTGATATATTTTTGTGATAAGATTATTACAGAAATGTAAAAGAATAAATATCTATATAGAATATACACGTATTTTATCTTCAAGCGGTCGAAAATCGCATATTTCTGTACACTCCATAGAGACGATTAAAGTGTTTAGTGTTTTTTTTTTTTATCTTCAAGCGCCTTTGTGTATCTCCATAGAGACGGTTAAACTGTCATTTTTTTTCTGAGCGGAGTAAAAGTACTTCAAGTCCTAGGAGTAGAAGTTTCCCACAGGCGGCTCGACCGGGTCAAATGTAAGGTCATTTGAAATATTTGTCACGATTTATTTATCAATTACAATTATCAATTGCACGAAATACGAGTATGTAATAATTAAATTATCCCTATTAAAGAAAAGCCTCTAAAAAAGCGAATTAACGAAATTATTACCCAATATTTAACCGCGTCCCATATATTCTGTCAGAAGCCGCCCGTTGTGAAGTTGTGGGCATGGCCACAGCGTGGATGTCAGATGCCATGATGTCTGGATGTCAACATTAAAAAATAACGCAAGATAACCGTTCACTGTTGAAAAGTAAACAGCTGCAAGTTGTAATCGTTTGCTATTCCGTTTTGATAATTTTTGTTAAGTATATTTAGCAAATAACTGAAGTCCGGTGGCGATATGAATTTTACTCCCCGAAAATTGACGCTGATCGCGGCAAACTACCTATGTAGGATCTAGTCCCACCAAAATCCCGAAAAGTATATGATTAAATTGTGTATGTATAATATAATAATGTTCATGAATCACGTTGATCTGGCTACAAAGGTAAAATTTCTGAGTTCCCTAGACGAAGAATTATAAATTATTGTAGGTTATGTCCATAGAGTTATGTCTGACCGGATCATTCGCGATCATTCACCATTTTGGGAAAGTTTTACGTGGAAATTTGCAGAAAGTGTATCGAACACAATGAATAGCATTATAGACTTTACAAATATTATCGAAACTTCAAGTACTAATAACAAGGGAAGTAGAAATTACTTGTGCCTTAAAATTTGAAGATTGTAACTGCATGAAAAGAAAAATAAATAAGTGAGTTTATTTTCGATTTTTTTGTGATCCGCTTGAAGATAAAATAGTATATATCATTCAGAGTAGAAAGTCTTCTTGCACCTCGCCCAGTTATCGGCCTCAACTGCGTTTCGGCCTTCAATCTCTGGGCTAGCCACGAAAGACTCATTTCTACTCTTAAGACGAATCTCTACGGGTAGTGTGAAATTTTGCGACGGGGGTCGGGTGCAAGAGGGTCTATGCAATGGGCGGGCTCAACAACAGTAAATCACTGAATGTACACTAATAGTAAAAAGTACAAGCCAGACACAATTATTTACATTTACATTTTGTTTCCTCGCGAGCTTAGCTTTTACAGTACGAAGTGATAATATTGGTTGGTCTTGACTAACTACCATATATTTTATTATGTACATACACAATACCTACATACATTATTACGTATAGACTTCAAAGTACATGATAAAATTATACACTTTATTTTCTCCCCTGAAAAAAATGAACTAACAAAAATCAATCAATCAGATTCAACCTGGCAAATAACATTTAAGTTCATTTAAGTAATATACACTGAGCGGCAAAAGTATGGAATAAATTCCTTAAAAATTAAACAAAATTTTTTTCAAAAAAATCTTTGGACAGGTCAATTTTAGTTTATAAAAATACATGTTTTAGTACCAAACAAAATTCCAAGCAGTCATTTGTTTTCGAGTTATGACGTCATCGATAGTTTTATTAAATGGAAATCCCCTATTTTTTTTCTTGATTCTGATAGACCTTTTAATTGTCTAAATGACCGTGTAAAAATGTTGTTATCTTACATAAGGAAATTTTTGAGAAAAAAAAATAATAAAGTCGGAAAAAATAAATTTTATAACGAACAAAAACAAGTCAAAAAATCAAGTAGGTAAATCAAACAGTCAAATGTTACTGTCAATTTCATTCGTATGTGTTTTTTGTTTTACAAAACGTTTTCGAAAATGACTCATTTAACAGAAACACTTTTCCAGATTCTGCATTATTATCGGAAATTTTCGCATTGTAAATTAAAAATGTTATTGTATGTTAAATTTTAATAAATGTTCTTACGTATAGAAATTTTAATTTTGATTGGGTGCAGAGATAAAACTAGATAAAACTAAAACAGTGGGAATTTCTTCATAAACTTGCTTTTTGTCAACAAGCTGGGGGATGGCAATTCGAACATTTAATTCCATAATTTTAAGAACTTACTAACACAGTTTTTGACTTGTTTTTGTTCGTTATAAAATTTATTTTTTCCAACTTTATTTTTTTTTTTTCTCAAAAATTTCCTCATGTAAGGTAACAAAATTTTTATACTGGCATTTAGACAATTAAAAGGGCTATCAGAATCAAGAAAAAAAATAGGGGGTTTCTATTTAAAAAAACTATCGATGACGTCATAACTCGAAAACAAATGACTGCTTGGAATTTTATTTTGTATTAAAATATGTATTTTTATAAACTAAAATTGACCTGTTCAAAGATTTTTTCGAAAAAAATTTTGTTTAATTTTTAATGAATTTATTCCATACTTTTGCCGCTCACTGTATAACAAGTGTTCAATTGAAATGTTCATCAAGTTGGCTTTGAGTTTATTTTTTAAAAGACAACAACATCGTAAATTTAGTTGGTTAGACAAAGATAGCGACAAAGATCAAAGCCAATTTGATGAACTTTTCAATTGAACACGTTTTATATAACAATAAAATCATTAGTTATTGAATACGTAACATTTTCCAGATATTAGTACATATTACAATAATTAAAAATAAAGAAATTTCACAATGACCTAGAACATGAAGCAAATGCCGATATACAGTGTGGAAATTTTAACTGGACAAATTCACTCATGTTATGAAAACAGTTGATATTGACCAATAGTGTGCCGAATATCGCGAAAAAATCTAGTCATGGTCAGAAAATGCGTCTTCCGCCGACAAAAGCTCCCTTCCGGTGAAAAACAACGTTGACAAGGCTTTTGTGTTTGTTGGTAACACAAATTAATGAACAAAATGTCAGAAAATTATTTTGACGTTTTCCGAAATGGATTTAAAAAATCATTTTAGAAACGACTCCAGCAGTGATATTTACTACAAGGTGAAAACAATTTGGAATACAACAGGTAAATTGTTGCAGGAAAAGTGCCACGATGAATATAAACTAACCTTTAATCCGTTTTGTGATGTTGTTCCAAATGTTTGTTTGAATTGTTCATTCGGGGATTTGTCTAGACAAATATAACTCGACTTCCCATTTTTTTTCGGAAATTTTTGATTTTATTGGACTCAAAGTTTGTTGCTTTAGGCAAAACCATTCGACCCTAACGGATCTTGTGGTTATTGCCAAGCAACAAACTTTTCGTCATAAAATCAAAATTTTCCGAAAAAAATGGGAAGTCTTGTGATATTGTTTCTGAATAAAATTCATAACTTGGACATAGGTGATTTTTGTAAAAAATCCCGAAACAGGTCAATTTTTGTTTTTTTCTGTCCAAATTTTGGCGCATATGGTTTTTGCATATTTGCTCCCGGAAGCTTGCAACCACCCCTAACTTTTTTTTTCAAATGGAAGGGTATGCCAAGTGACACCTCGTTTGAAAACCCACTTCGCAAAGAATAAAAAAAAAATTATGCAACAAATGTTCAAAATGGAAATCGTTTGTTTCTTGGCCAATTGCAAATCGATAGTAACATGCATCCCTTACGTTTTATAACATTTCCGGTGAGATTTGCCTAATTTCATGCCTAAAACCGAACAATATTGAAGACCGTAAGCAATGTAGTAGACATGGAATTAGGCAAACGTAAGGGATGGTTACTATCGTTTTGCAATTTGTCAAGAAAGAAACGGTGCCCATTTTGAGCATTTGCATTAAATAGAATTCAAGTTATAAATTTTTTTTTATTTTTTAGCACGTAGGCTTTGAAAATATTCAGGAAACAAATTTCGTATTTCTTTTTGTTTATCCTTTATTGCTTGTAGGATATAAGGAGGATCTCGTATTTTCATATTTCTTGTATGTCTTGGATCTACTAATTCAGGCAAAATACACTCCATATAAAATTGTACAAGTTTAGGTTCCATCTCAAATTTCCAGAAATTTATATCTTGTTCTATTCTTTCAATTTTTAAATTATCGTTACCTGATATCCATACAACCAAAATAAACTAGGCAAAAATGAATAGGGAATTCCACGATTTTTCTTGGAAAGCAAAATAATTGCCCCAATCCTCCCACGTATTCTTAAATACTATATAAATTTAAAATGTTACAGGTACTTGAAATATTACATTTAATGTGTATAGGGTGATTCTGAAATAAGTTTGGAAAAAAAACCGGTAATTGGTGATGATGAGAAGAATTCTGGAAAAAGAATAGACAAAAAAATTTTCTTATAAAAGTTTTTTCGTTTTCGAGATACAAATGATTGAAAATTTGGTCAAAATTGCCAGTACGCTGCTGAGTTAAAGGTGATTACCTGATTATCTTGGTAGTTTAGCAACAATAATAATCTAAGGTGCCCATCAGTCACAAACGTAACCTTACTTCTCTCGATCATTTCCATAGAAACATTTACAAAACATTGTGCTTGCACCTACGCCTTTATTGTGAAGTTGATGTAACAATGGTTGCTAATGAAATGAACAAATTCGGACAAATTTTCCCTATGCATGGGCGTTGAAAATACAAGGATATAGGGTAATTTCCTTCCTTTTGATTTCACCTCCAAAATTCATATAGGCAGAATAATTATGTGTCAAGGTGTTAAGGATACTCCACATTTTTTTTCCAAACTTATTTCAGAATCTCCCTGTATATGAATATATTTCTAACACATTGCATTACAAATTTTAAACTGTATTTATAAAAAATTCAAAAAAGGAAAAATTCCCTATTCATTTTTGCCTAGTTTACATGTTTTTCTTTTGGTTACATGTAACTGACCCTGAATTTGGTAATACCAAGCATGTTTCTTGTTTATGCTGTGATCATTTTTATTCCAAAAGTTAATTTTTTTTCTCTCGATTGCCTCTTCTATCTTCATATTGAATGCCGAAAAGGGGCATTTTATTTCTACTAAAGTATGATTATTATCTATTAATCCGTCTGGTATAGCCCCAAGAAATTAGAATTCTTCATCAATGAACATACCGCACTCTAAAATTTTGACTCCTAATTGTTTTTCCAACTGGCGCAACGCAGTTTGTTCGAAATGTTTTCCATGTTTTATGGAAGGAGTTTGAAGATTTTGATTGGAATATACAGGGTGACTGACGAAAAAAAACCTTTGACGCTGTATCTTACTTATTCTTTATCCGATTTAAATAAATGACACATCAAATGAAATAGTTCGAAAAACACTTCATTATTATCCTATTCGATATTTTTTTCGACATCTGTTTTTTGACAGACGATAGCCAACTTTTTTTTTTCAAATTACACTCTATATATCTTTTTATTCGTTCTTATAAAGAATCTTCTTCTGAATAATCCTACATTAAAAGAAAAAACAAAAAATGTATTTTAAATGAAAAAAATTGAAAACCAAAAATCAAGTAATCAAATTTGTAAACAATACAAAATCTATTCTAGTTGCTCAAAATTTCCTCAATGCTGTTGCAGACACTATCGATACCTTCTAGAAATGCCCACCTTTGCATTCAGTAAAAAATTTCGGGGTTTTTCGTGACATACTCGCACTATCTTTTTTCTTAACTCTTTTTGGGTACCTGGTGGGGTCAAATAAACCTTCTCTCGAAAGTTTCGTATGAATATAAAGAAATCCAATAGATTCAAATCTCTAAAAATGCCACACCACAGGTTAACACTAAATCGTCTTTGGAAATTTTCTTCCACAGCAACATTATAATAAAAAAACAACAAATGAATACTCAGAGCTTACTTAGTCATTTGGAGCATTTAGAACAAACTTCTATCTTGTTTATTTTGGTCACTTGATTTTTAAATTTTGTACATTTACTTTTTAATTTCTTGACTTTTGTTTCATGAATGGGTATAGTTTTTTGCATTTTTATATTTAGAAGACAAATCTCTACAATACTCAATAAAAAAAAATGTACAGTGCTATTTGAAAAAAAGAAGCTGATGTTCATCTGTCAAAAACTGGACGCAATATATTTTTTTTATTTAGTTGGGTATTGAAGTGTTTTCAAAATTATTTCATTTGATGTGTCATTTATTCAAATCGGATAAAAAATAAGCAAAATACAGCATCAAAGGTTTTTCGTCAGTCACCCTGTATTATATCACGTACCAAACTGACACAAGAACAAATGACGTGACCCATAACCTAACTTTTTAAAAGCCCAAATTCGCGGTAAAAGATGTGTTCACAAGACAAAAGTTACTAAATGTAGTAACTTTAGTTCGTCATTACAAAAATGAATCTACTATAGATATTTATATAGCCTTCCCGCTGAAATGGAACAAATCAGCCCTGACAGTCTGCATTCGTGTCGGTGAGTGCCAAATGGTTGGCGGGGGGTAATTTCAACATTTGCATTGAATTTTATTGTTAATGTTTATTTGTTCTTGTTGTCTCAAAAAAATTGTTACGTAAGGTACCAGTTTTTTCATTGATCGTTTACGCAGTAAGAAGGTCTAACAGAAAGAGAATAAAAGTGGGGGTTGTCATTTAAAAAAATCGGTAATGACGTCTTGACGTCATTGCGCAAAAATCAATGACGTCATTTAAACAAATTGCACATCACAGGATGGCATTTTTCGAAATAAAATCGATCTGTCCGAGCGATTTTCTTAAAAATATCACATAACGCTATTATGATCAATGTACCTACAATGAGTAAGATCATCTTTGTTTCTTGGTCTAGTAATGCTCAAGGCACAACTACCCCCAGAGTCAAACTTTTAGTTTGAGTGTACATAACAGGCGAGCATTTGAAATTGTTAAACTAAACGCCAGGCGGCAGCACGTAGTAGAGACAATTTTACTGTTTGCAATGGTCTCGAAGTCCTATTAAAATTTGGTGCAATTTAAATTTTTTTTGTGTATATTTTTTTTTTTGTTGCAAGATAAAAGATTAAACTATGTCTCTCTAGTGTTGAAATTTGCATTTTTGGTTCATGTCCATCACAAATTTTAGGTCAAATATACAGAAAAATGTACAAGTTCAAGACGTAAAACAACTTTCAAAGTTTTTTTTTTTTTTAAACAACACTAGAGAGACAAAGATTTAAGTTTTATCTTTCTGAATATATCATATTTTGATTGCAATAATTAATACAAATGGCTATTTTAATGGGACTTCGAACGCATGTTTTACTGCACCAATGCCACAGTAGGGATTGGTCTTAACGATATAATATAACGTGCGATCAATTAAAAAAAAATCGAGTTACCTGGATTGTGCTATTCTGATGCTTTGATTGGTTCAAACCACCATTTTCGCCTACTCTATTTTTTTTTTATTTGATCGCACGGTACTGTAACGGTCCGAATAGGTTCGATAAATTAAGAATTTTAATTTTAAAATAATTTCAACGAAATATTTTAAATACCGTTCATTTGCGACGGAAATGCTGGCCAGTTGTGAATTTTATTGAAGCCGTGTCGGCACCACATTCCTCAAGTGAAATCTGCCAACCTTTCTTTGAAAATGCAGGTACACGTCCTGTCCGAACACAACACAAAGATAACAGTTTTTATGGGAAAAGAAACATTGCAAAATTTACTCGTTCGACAATTTGGGTGGTCCAGTTAAAATCAGGGGATAATTGAATTAATAAATTTGATGTTAGCAGGTTTCAAATTGAGAGAACCACAAAATTAATGTTCATTGGGTTAATAATTTACTTTTTTTAGCATTCTCAAATTTGTGGCATATTTGTAATTAAAGGACGAGAATTGCAAATTAGAAACAGAGCGCTTTATCGTAGAAAATAACTAGAATCGTTTGCACTTTTAGTTAGAAAAGTAACAAAGTAAAATAGGAAAGGAGTCGGTAGAAAAAACAGAGACAACAGGTTAACGGTAAAGCCAGGTAGTCGTAGAAATCAGATGTGTGAGTGAGAGAGAGAGAATGAAAATTACGAAGTAATTATTAATTAGAACTGTTTTGGGGAATCAAACCAATGTAGAGCAAAATTTAGAAGTAGCAGGTCAATGCATGATATAACACTTGCGTAACAGCGTTTCAAGCCCAATTTAGGTTTCATTTTAATTATGTTTGTTTCATTTTAATTATGTTTGTTTCATTTTAATTATGTTTGTTTCATTTTAATTATGTTTGTTTTATTTTAATTATGTTTGTTTCATTTTAATTATGTTTGTTTCATTTTAAATTATGTTTGTTTTATTTTAATTATGTTTGTTTTATTTTAAATTATGTTTGTTTCATTTTAATTATGTTTGTTTCATTTTAAATTATGTTTATTTCATTTAATTCTGTCGAATTCTTAGTGCTGATTTGTATTATTGTATAGAGTCAGTAATTTAGTGTTCTTTTTCAGACTTCTAATTCAACAACAAATTATTCGGTCTGGTCCTAACAAAAGTCTAAATTTAAACATTTAAAATAATGGTGGAAAAACGGAAACTGTAATTTCAAAAGTTCTAGAGATATCGAAAGGGTGTCGCGATCGGCGTAAAGCAGAACCGAGTGGTCACTTTGGTCAAGTAGGGGTTGCGAAAGCGGGGTGCGCCAGAAATGATAAAACCCATTGCGTGACGAAAAACAGGGCTTTTTTGATTCACTCGGGGTTTGATCTCCAAAGTAGCCGGAGGTACGTTCAGTACTTCCAGCAGCCATTTTGTGACCACGTTCTTTACATTTACAAGGTAAATTATTTCTCTAATTTTTGTACATTATTTGTAGCCGCGATTTAATTAGCCAAACAGCATTTAGTTCTTTATCGTTCTAAAGTAAAGATTTTCTTATATTTTTATATCTTATATTTATATATTTTCTTTGAGCTTTTGATGACCACGTGACTCTTTAGAATCTTGTATTAATTTCTTTATCGCGAAGTATGTGATCTTCTTGCATTTACCGATTGGGGAAACCGTGCTTTCATCAAGGGGAACTAGTATAAATTCATTATAAAACATTTTCATTTATTATGTATGTTTTGGAGTCTCGAGATCGGGAAGCTACCGCCAGTGTCCATCGCACTCAATTAGCTGTGGTCCGGCGTAAGAGCACAAAATTCAGCCGCGTCACCCCCAAGGGGGCCAGCGACCAAACTAGGCCAGCTGACACGTGAAGAAAGGTACCCTTTGGCCCTGTTAGAGCCTTTTTTCCCTTTTATTTTCGACCACCGTAGTAGACCGGGGTGATCTATGAGATTCCAGGGCATCGCGTCGGGTTCAATTTAATTGGGGTAATTGAAATCTAAATCGGATCACATAGTTCAAACTTCCATAATGCTGGTCGCGCCAGAAACTTCTGTATTTGCCCAGCGTAGTCATTTATTCATGAGTCAGGTCTCAATTCGAGGGCCGCGAGTCAAATCTCATTAGGTCAAATTTCCACCAACTTCTGTTATCAAATTCATGTATTTATTTCTATAATTTGTTGGGACCAAACACCACCACACTCGATTATTTGTTAAATAAAATTTAAGTGAAGTGTGCTCTATCGTTTTAATTCTATTTTTTGGAAAACCTCCGAAGGTACGGCCTCTCGTTAGAACCTAATTAAACAAAATAAAAATAAAACACAACGTAGGATCCATAAACATTTCTTTTCTCATTATTTTTGTTTCGTATTTTTCCGCAAAATTTCATCCGAGGGAATGCGGCAACCAACCATACACCAAATGAGGGAGAAAAAAAAAATCATCGAGGAAAAGTCAAGGAAGTCGAAAGGTTACAGTACTATTAACTATTCTGAGCGGAGTAGAAGTACTTCAAGTCCTAGGAGTAGAAATGTCCAGAGGCGGATCGATCGAGTCAAATGTAAGATCATTTGAACTATTTGTCACGATTTATTTATCAATTACATCCATCAATTACACGAAATATTTAATAATTAAATTATCCCTGTTAAAGAAAGCCTCTAAAGAAGTGAAAAAACGGAATTATTACCTAATATTTAACCGGTGCCACTGTGATGTAACACGAGCCGCTCATGTGCACGGATGACAGATCTCAAAATCGCCCAGTTGCCCTCCTCAACTTCGTCTCGGTCTTCAATATCTGGGCTCACCACAAATAATTGAGTTCATGTCCGATTTTTTTTTGTTGTGTTCCGCTTGGAGATAAAATAGTATGTACAGCAAAACCTCTATTTACGGCCACCTCTGAAAAACGGTCACCTCTAATAACGGCCAGTTTTTAAGTTCTCAGAACAGATTATACCGAAAACCCATACTAATGACCCTCCTAATAGCGGTCACTCCCATAAAACGACAACAGCCACCCCGAAAAAGATATTATTGGAAAATTACCTGGAATTTTACCTCTCAATATCGGTCATAAATTGTTTTGACAAAAGAAACTTGTAATCCTAAAATCGTTTAATCGTCGTTTTCTGAATTTAAATTTAACCCTGTTGTGTATTTAAAAAAGATACAGGTGCCTGTAGTTTCACAGATTTTTATAGTGGAACCAGAAATATAGTGGTGCCACTTTTGAGAGAAGCATTGAACCTGCAGGTGCCCCTCGGAGCTCAATTTAAGGCTAAATAAATATACTTCAAGTTCATTACCCATGACTTTTCTCATGAGACGAGTATTTTTGACGATATTTAATAAAATTAGAGACGTATACAAAATTGTTTCACTTCTTGGAAAACATATCCAATATTTGAAAAGCTGTATCTCGGAAACTGCTGGACGAACAAAGTTTGCTTAGGTCTCAAATTTTAGTGAATTTACTCTAGTTTAAAAAATATGAGTTCAACTTTTTCTGTGAGACTCATATCTTAGAAGATATTGAACAAAAACTGAAAATAGTGCTAAAATTTTGCAGTTCTTTGGCTACCACGCAGCGCGCACAAGTCTTTCGAAGTTGCAAATTTGGGATTTTGTTCAACCAACACTCACTTTCACACATCACATATAAACATAAAAGATTTTCCTATAATCTTCCTCAAAACGTATCAATTTTAATGTTAGGGCCATAAGTAAGAAGAAGATTGCTGGAATGAGGAAAACGACTGAATCGTCGCACATACGAGTAAGTACGGGGTCATTATAAATGATTGTACCATCGTAGGTGGCTGTGCGCTATGCTTTAGGTGCGTTGCTATGCCCACTAGTTGTTACAAACATTTATAATGATCCCGTATATGATACCGTGCCTTCAAATAAATTTGGAATTAGAGGTGGCTGTGATTTTGTTATGAAGTTGGTAACATGTAATATTTAAATAGAGCACACCAGTGACCTTGGACAGCACAGCACACGATTGTGATTGTCTGCCAACCGTTAATAAACAAAATTTATAAATCACAGCCTCCTCTAATTCCCAATTTATTTGAAGGCACGGTATTTTTGAACAATGTAAAATGAATGTTAACGATCTTAGCAAGTTTTTCTACATAATTGATGGTGGTATGTTACTTCACAGATTAAAATGTCAAACAGCAAAAATAAACGTTCTTTGCAAAAAACTGACCGAAAATAGTTTTCAGTGTAGTCAAGCAGAAAGTGATGCTGATCGTTTAATTGTACAATCAACTCTAGTTGCGCGTCTTTCCTCATGTAGTTGTTGTAAAAGAGCATATTGATGTGTTAGTGTTATTAATGGCTCTACCACCAGATGATAAAGAAGTGTACTATTTAAAACCACGAAGAAATAATGTGTTACAGCGAGTTTAATCAACGAAAACAAATTTAAAGCAGTTTGCAAATACCAAAAAAGAGCATCTTTTTTTTATTCATGCCTTCGCAGGATGTGATACTACCTCGGCTTTTTATAAAAAATGTAAAAATCAATTTGTTAAAATTCTTAATTATGATAACAAGTTACGTACAGTTGCTGAAATTTTTATCAAAGTGAAAAGGTACTTTTTAACTAAGGTACTTTCTGTATTCTCACACTGTATGGCGGGAAAACGGCCAACAGTTGAATGAATTGAAGGCTGCACAATCCCTCACGTAGCGCCTATACTAAATACATGGAGTTATTTTTTTCGGAATTTTTCTACAAAATCAACTTTGAAGCAAAGCTTGACTTTTGGTTGGTTGGTAAGCACCTAAACGGAGGTCAATGACATTCTCTTTTTTAAAAAAGTATAATAATTAATTTTCAATTAAATAAAAACGCTAAATCATTTTTTTCGGATTTTTCTGTAGTGGAACGTTTTTTCGAGGTAAGTAAATACTCATTTGATAGATAATTAAAATACGGAGGTCAATAACATTTTTTTTTTTTCGTTTACTGTTGTAGTTTTTTTGATACGTACTTAAGGCGACATGGTTTATGACTAGTGAAAACGACTTATGCAGGTCCTTATAAGGTATAGTAGGCCCAGAAATATAGTGATTTTATGGACTTAGGCCGATTATTTCTTTTACAATTTTGGGGTCACTTTTATTACCAACTTGAAGAGAGTTATAAATCTTCTATGACAGATGTTTTTGAGCCGTCTGAAAATGGACCATTGGAGACAAAGGTAGGTAGAGCCCAGTCGGGCGACGGGTGCCAGAAGCTTATTGCCCTACCATAACTGACCACCTCAAGTTAATGTACTCCATCCCTCATAAAATCACTATATTTCTGGGTCTACTATACTAATACTTTTATGACCGAGGGTTCGATGAGCCCATTACTTTCGGCCGTCATTTATTACAGGGGGTCTTTAACGCATTTCTGCTTTGCAATTTTTGCGAAATTATAAAAAATAAGTTTTACTGATCAGAATTGTCATAGATTCGCGTGACATAAATATTATGCGTCATTTGTAATAAAAGAGTGATTGAAAATGTTTTTGTGCGAGAAATATATGTACAGTGAATTTTTTTATCAATAAATCATAGGGAAACAATTTTATTTAATGAAACATTTACATTCTAAATTGTACATTTTAAACTAAAGAAGTGGACAATAGCTATTTGTGCAATAAGTTAGGAAATGTAATTTTTTTCCGTATTAGGCATGAGATGCCGTGTACGGAAAAAAATGGATTTCCTACGTATTGCACACATGATTTTTTCTACTGGAGTTTGGAAAATACATCAAATTTGGATATTTTTAATATTCTATTAATTCTTTCTAAATTAAAAAGCGAAATCAAAATTGTTCTGCTTTCGTTACCATAGAGAAACAATTTAGTAATGAAAAATTGTGAAGGCGTTTAAGCTTTTCTCTCAATTAAATACCACTTTTTACGTTACGTATCCCAGGAAACGACCAAAATTGAACTTTTAGTGTTGAAATATTATTTCCGCCCTTAGTAGGAAATTTTTTACTTTTCCTAACTCAAATTAGTATTACAATGTTAAAGTTTTCCAAACTTAACGGATTTTGATGAATTTGACAACTTGTCAAAACGAAACGTCAAGCTAATTTTAAAGATTTTCAACCATTTGGAGCCTTTGGGAGGGGGCTCGTCGAACAAAAAAACCTTGTATTCAACTCGTTCTTGTGTAATTTGCGCTTTTTTGGCACTTGTGGACCTTTAAAACTCTCGTTTCACTCGAGTTTTAAACTGGCCCACTCATGCCAAAAAAAGCCCAAATTACACACGAACTCGTTAAATAAATAACTATTTCTACACCACTTCTGATAACTGTTCAATTTTCTTTCTTGCTCTTGTCAGGATAATTCAGGAATAACACCGATTTAATTAAATGATGAATATATTGAATAAAACTTAACAAAAATAACACAAACACAAACAATATTACAATGAACTGTGACAAACAGTAGAACTCTTAAGACTTATTTCGTTAACACTTTGGACTCTTGTTTGGGACTCTAAGCTGGGACTCGTCTCCAAAGCTTCCGTTCACATCTTTTATTCAAATTCAAACATCGCTCTACCATTCTTTCATCCATTCCGGATTCATTCTTTATACAACGGCTAAACTGGAGCTCCAATCAGAAGTTACTTTCATTACATCATTTTTAACCGATTTCCAATTTAACAGTTGTCTTACTCATACAATATATTAGACCGTGCATAATTCTAATACATCGACCGTTGGTCCGATTCTCGCAAATCTCACGTTTGCCACAATTTTACGACAAACGGTCTTCAACGGTCTTAACGAACATTCCACATTCGTCCCACTTAGTAATTAGTAGTTGAAAGAGTGGCGATTATACTCGCTGAAAATTCTCTCCGAGCATTTATAACGTTTTCAGTAGAAAATAAAGAGAGAACAATTATAATTATTGTAAAAATAAGTGAAATTAGTAAAAGACTACGTTGTTGTTCAACATTTGTAATCATAATCCGCCAGTTTTCAAGAAATATGAGTTCTTGCAAGATATGTGATCATCAGTTGGGGTCAAAATCGCCTGGAGTGCAGTGCGGATTTTGTTCATGCTTTTATCATGCAAAGTGTTTATCACTTCCAAGGGAACAACTGAGTGCGTTCCGCGATATACCAGGTGTGGCCTACAAGTGTGAGGACTGTCGTGAGAAGAAGAATACGGAATACACGTCATTTGTTGATGCCATAAAACGACTAGAGGCTCTTATTAAATCTTTGCAAGATGAGATTATCCAGCTAAAACAAGAAAAGAATTCAGACGAAGCTGTGATGAACCAAGTGGGTAATTCAAAAATCCCACCAAGCGGCCATCTCATTTTTTTTTCTCTACCAACATACGCAATGAAAATAAAACCCGTGAAATTCAAAAATGGCCAAGAGCGCGTGATCGTACCTAGTTAATTTCCCTACGTTGTGTTTTTTTTTTATACAATTTAAACATTACCAGATTCGTTCCAACAGAGTTTGTGAACTACACAGAAGAGTGCAAATAAAACAACACAATAATTATAACCATGAAAATTGAGTAAAACTGCTTTCATAACAACACAATCTAAAATTCAGGAAAAACAGAAGGGTTATGTACGTTACAAACAATGCAGTTACTTCGGACCGTTCCAGCGAGAGCGGGCACTAGACGAGAACTTTAGCATGATTTTTATCTTTTCCAAGTTAATTTACAATGTGAGGTAGATACGCTATAGAAGGAGCGAGTGACTTTGTGTGGTCCGGAGGTCTGTGGCGCCTATCCTTACGACTTTAACATTTCCCGCCTACCCGTGATTTGGTGCTAAGGGAAAAATCCTAACTGCTTTACGTTAAGTCAACAAATTGAGGTACTCTAAGTTCATCGGTTGAATTGAATATGACTATTTCAAGGCAAACACAAACGACGCTTGTCAAGTACCACAAACTTCTGGAACAGATTACCATTCCGGAAGTTCTGTGCCAAGGAACTCGGATTCAACTTACACCATGAGCGACGTTGCGGACCAGCATTCAGCAAGCCCCGCCAAGCGTTATGGTTTTCGGGTCTCTCTTGGGGCACAACACGTTAGACAAGGGGCCGCGGGGTTGTGTTCAACGATTGGATTTTAGGAGAAACTAAACCCCTCAGACAGAGAGAGACCCTCGCGATAAGGAAGAATTTACATTTACAGCAAATTGGAAAAACAAACAAAGAGGAAACGCGACAAATATTTGTTGACAGAGCTATCTAATAACACTTTCAAATTGGGATGGAAAAGTGGTAACAACCAATAACACATACGTAAAAACAAAACAAAAACACATAGTCCGGTCGACCCTAGCATATTAGAGCCGGATCATCGACAAGGGGGCGCCCTGAATAATATGGCGGGCGCCCCTGGACTAAACGATGAAAATACCTAAATGTAGAAGATCCCTGGGTAAGGAAAAGCCCGCGCAGATACCTGAAATATAAACCCAATTGGTTGCTACCGGGATGGAAAAGTGGAAACTTTAAAATTTTGATTAAATTGTTGTACAATAACTAGGTATTTATCACACCAAAAAACGTCACTCGGAATAATTAAAAGGGGATCAAAATGAGGGAGTGCGCTTTTTCTTTTAGGAACGTTAGTGAATTGTTACCCCTGAGTTTACAAAAAACGTGATCCGGACGATTTTATAAAATTTGCAAAACTAGAACCAAGCTGCCTTACGCTCCTTCGCAAGCTTATAAATGTTAAAAGCGTAATACATGGGGATGGCCGAGATAATTGTGGATTTTGTACAGCATGGTGGGAACCCACGTGCGACCCATTTGTGTCTTATTATTGTTAAACTACATTTCGCGCGAAGCAGGATTAATTTTAATACCCCAAACACATACCTAGTTCAAAAACAGAAGCTGGACAGCCACATCTAGCACAGTTCAATAAAAAAACAACTAAAATTGCACAATTTGAACACAGAAAAATACCTCGTACTTCTGCACTACTCTGCAGTCAAGACAAAAGTGTCCCCAAAAAAAAAACATGGCCGTTCATCCCCTGTCGACTTTCACCCCCGCCCCTAGCGGTCGCTTACGGTACCAACATTGCTTTTTTTTTTCGGCGGTTGGTTTGAATTCAAAAGCGGGTATCTCAAAGCAGAAAAAATAATTGGCGAGATAACGGATCGACAGCAAAGGGAAAGAAATTTGATAATGTTTAACGTCCCTGAACAGCAAACCGGAAATCTAGCTAACAGACGTGCAGCTGACCTACGTATGATAACGGAGATTATTAGCAATATTGCACCTGATATACCGACAGATTCCATTAATGCATATAGACTTGGAAAAAGGGGAAATCTGGACAAGCCTGTACCCTTAAAAATCGTATTAAGATCGCGCGACCACGTATTTGAGGTGCTGAAGAATAAACGCAAAGTTCGTGATGCTTATCCTAACATTAGTATCACCACTGATAAGACCGCCATGCAACGGGAACAGCTGAAGAAGACTCTGGGCAGCTTACGAGAACGTACGCAGCAGGGAGAAGAGGGGCTATATGTGAAATATATAAATGGAAATCCAGTAATTTTGAAGTCAAAAAACTAAACTTTAAGATCGGGTTTGTAAATATAAGGTCGATTGGCAATTGTTTTAATACATTTAAGGAAACGGTATTGCACAGTAACTTCGACATAATTGGTGTTGGGGAGACATGGCTAAATCAGGACGTTTTGGATACATCTATTCATACACCAAACTATAATATTGTCAGGGTAGATAGGGTTGGACGTGGTGGGGGGGTTGCTTGCTATGTGAAGTCATCTTATAAGTTTAAAATTTGTTACAAGTCGGCTCCCGAAGGGATCCTTGAACAGTTGTGGGTAATTCTTTATTTTAGAAAGCAAAAAATTGCTTTTGGGGTTGTTTATCGTCCTCCAAATGCAAATGTAGAATCTTCTCTAGATGAATTGTGTGATGTTATGGAAACTGTGTGTTTGGAAACCACGTCTATAATAAATACTTAGTGGGGATATAAATATAAATTTCTTAAATACTAGGTCACAGGAATTACGGAAGTTTGTTAACGTTATGAACTCTTTTTATTTGCATCAGGTAATTAGTGAGCCAATCAGAATTACTGAAAAGAGTGAATCGCTTATAGATGTAATATGTTTGTCCAATTAATTGAGTTGCACACATGGCGGTACACTGGATATAATAGGGTGCACGGATCAGGTGCTGGTATTTTGTGAATTGCTCATCAAAAATGCAGTTCACATTGATAGTATTGACGATAAGGTGAATTTTTTGAATAAATCCATAATTACATTGTTTGATTTACACGCACCGCTAAAACAATTTAATAAAAAGAAGAATCATAAGCCATATATAACTTACAATTTAAGATTAATAATTAGAGAGAAGAATAAGGCATACAAAAAATATCTACAGAAAAGGACGAATGAAAGTCGTAAATACTATGTTGAATTGAGAAATTATGTAAATGCTGCAATTAACCGTGAAAAAAGAGCTTACATGAAATATATTTTGGAGACCTGTAAAGGTGATACAAAAAAATTGTGGAAAAACTTATCAGACTGGGATATAAATACTAAAAATAAGATTAAGAATCAATTACCAGATTCACTTTGCAAGCCTGAGGAATTAAATAACTACTTTTTGAGCGTTGCAGGTTCATGTATAATAAATCAGGATACGGCAAATTCTTATAGCAACAATCCTTTAAGTAGCAGCGCCATGTTCTCATTTAAAGAAATAACGAACGATGACTTGCTAAAAAGTTTGAGAACAATAAAAACTAACGCATCAGGTGCAGATAATATTTCCATTGAATGTTAAACTTGGTAATGCCGTATTGCATAGACACAATCAGAAATTTATTTAATGAATCTATTCGATTTGGCGAATTCCCAAAAATATGGAAAACTGCAAATGTAATTCCCATTCCTAAAGTGACATCACCTACATCATTTAGCGATTTGCGCCCAATCAGTATTTTGCCCGCATTATCGAAACTTTTTGAAAAGCTTTTGGCTGTGCAAATAGTAAATTTTCTGGATCAAAATAATATACTACCTGTAAGACTTGGTTTTTGCCCAAGGGCGTTATCCCCTCAATATTTGATAATTAATCGATCAGACTCATCGATACACATTAAATTAGACAATCTCAGCTACAGTCATACGATAATCTACAATCGGACTCACCTCCACCTCATTCAGTCATTCAAACGGTAAAGCACAGGTCCGGACTCGGGTTTGCTCAATGGGACGGTACAACATGTAAATGATAAACACCTGACACATCTGTCGCGAATCAAGGTCATACAGTGACTCACCCGGGGGATTCCTCCCCCTAGCCCGATCATGACGAGGGGCTCCAATCGCAGGCGTCGTCTTCAGAGCGCTACGTTCCGGGGTTGCGCTGGATGGTCTGGTAGCACCTGTAACAGCTCCGTGTGCAGTTTGGGATGCACGGCCCGCCCGCGGTCCCCACAGAAGAAGACCGCCACGGCCAGCGTGTGAGCCTACAACCCACTTCCATACGATACTGTGCTCCCTCAGTACAGGAGAGCCGGGGTTACCTCCCAACCGTTAATCAAGCACGTATGATCTGTTACATTTGGTTGTCACCACTCACCGTCTCGACAAGACGCGCCCAGTCAACGGCCGTGCCGTGTCATGAGCCAAAGATGCCTCACCCGGACATCCGGTGCTCAGGAATTATACCATGGTATCTGCCAGAGGTTTTAGCGCATTCGTGGTACTGACATCATAGCCCAGGTTGCCCAAACCTGCTATCACCCAGTTACCGACACACCTGGTAACTGTATCACCGGCTAGCACAAGCCGAACTCACTGCACCGCTCCCGGGTCACAGACTATTCACCTGCAGTCACTCTCGCACTCGTACCTTGGACAGCCCGTCGGTTCCAGCTGCCAAAGCTACACTGTCCCTCTCTCGCCTGTGGGACTCGTAAAAATCACCCCCGAGTCAAGGACCTTTCAGAACATAATTTATGAGCCACATGTTTGGGTGGAAGAGGTAGTTTTTCTGTTGCGTTTTTAAAATTCTCTTACATACCTGACATTCAGTCTGGTTTTAGAGGTAACTATAACACTCGGACAGCTCTCTTACGCGTAACTGATGATTTAGCTCATGCGATGGATAAGTCAAAGCCCTCAATTTTAATTTTGCTCGATCAAAGTAAAGCATTTGATCTTGTTCATTTTGATCTCTTACTGATCAAGCTAAAACATATTGGTTTCCAGGAAGGTGCTTTGAGATTTATGAAAAGTTATTTAAATGGAAGACGTCAAAAAATATTTTTAGATGATACGATGCAGTCGTTGTTAAAAGCAACCACATCGGGTGTCCCTCAAGGCAGTGTCCTCGGACCCATTTTGTTCTCGATATACACTTATGATCTGCCAATATACTTACAGTATTGCAAATTACACATGTATGCAGATGATATTCAATTGCAATATTCATTTCATATTGACCATGCATATGACGCTATAAATAATCTAAACTCTGATTTGGCTAACATTGCTACTTATACAACGGACCATGGCTTGCGACTTAATTCGGGGAAGACGTTGGCTTTAACAGTAGGATCAGAGAGGCCACGCATAACCATTGAATCTAATTTTACCATTAAACTTAATAATGAAAATGTCAAGTGGGTTCAAAGTGTAAAAAGTTTAGGATTGGTTATTAATGGATCATTATCGTTTGAAGAACATATTAACAATATATATAGGAAGTCTATGCAAAAATTGAGAAGTGTATATGGTCTCAAATTTCAGCTTGATCAACAAACGAAGCTCCAGTTAGTCAAAACTATTATTTATCCACATTCCGATTATTGTTCTTTGGTGTACTATTATTTTTTAACAAATGAAAACTGCCTTAAGTTGCAAAAAATACAGAATGCTTGCATACGGTTTGTGCGCTGTGTACCGCGTAGACATCATATCACACCACATCTTGTGCGACTCAATGAGTTGAATTTCAGATTGCGAACTTTATTCCAAGCAGCAGTCTTTTTGCATAAGCTCTTGTTAACCAAAGTTCCGAGTTATTTACATCAGCTGCTGTTTAGAAGGTCTGAGGAACATTGTAGGAATATTAGATTCGATACATTTACGATACCACAATATTCTTCCAAAAAATTTGAAGGTAGTTTTTCTTATATGGCTCTTACAATATTAAATAAATTTCTTGAATATTTAAATCTGCCAGAGGGGCAATTTAGAACTAAAATAGAAAAACTATGTGTTGGTTACCTGATTGAGTCATAAAACGATTTTTGTGACCAGTTTTATAGATTTGCTTTATGTATTGTTATTAGTTCTAATGTGTGCGGTTTCTCGATACGAATGTTAAGTTCTTACTTTGTAATTAGATTTAAGTTTGATTTTTCTTTTTTTTCCTTTTTTTGTCATACTTTGTTATTTTCTTTTATTTTGTTTAATTGTGGAACGGTGTTAGACAGGTATTACCTAACCGTTACCATTTGTATACCTGTAAAACAGTGTACAATAAACAGTTTACTTACTTACTTACTTTCATGGAATTTTTAAGATATTATAACACGAGCAATAACCAGTTTTACAATATAAATTAAACTCATATAAGTTCTTAAACAGGAAAATGTCTTATTAAAGAATTAGTTATTTGTGAAAATTTTGATATAAAATCCGGAATTTCATTGCCACCCTTTTTTCGCTTTTAAAAATCGATATCAATCATCGATCTAAAGGTCGTACTTGACACACGTGTTAAAGCAGAATTCAATAAGTAATAAATTTGGAGGTACTGTTTAAAAGAGTTGGTGATGATGAAACAAAAAAGGGTGGAAAATGCAAATGATAGAAAGTTGTTTCTTTTAAAAACAATTACTTCACTTATTCGAGTTCTTTTCGAAAAGCTCAACGGGAGAAAACATATTTTCCCTTATTCCAAATCACGTATTCCCACAAAGTTTTTTTTTTTCGGCCTCCGTCTAAATTTACTGAGTTTTCATTCGCCCAAATCGTCTTGGAACAGTGAATTCCACGCCTAGGCAAGAAAATCGAAACATATCATTAAGAGTAGAAGTGAGTCTTTTTGTGGCTAGCCCAGAGCTTGAAGACCGAAACGCAGTTGCAAATTTCGACGTAAACTTTCCCAAAATGATAAATGATCGTGATTTGTAATTTTTAGTATCCTTAACTTTTACTACGATAGCAGAGTCCAAAATAACGGTGGTTTGAAAATTTAAAAAAAAAAATCTCTAAGTGAAAGTAAAAAAAATATCTCTAAGTGAAAGTAACAAAATTGAATGAATTGTGGGTGTTCATATCATTGAATCATTTTAATTTATTATAATATTACGGTGTTTTTCTTCTGGTTTTCCTTTTTTGTCAATTGTATTTCACCATTTCTCAAAACTATTTCATATTTAAGTCACTTTGACATTTTTTTTAGTGAGATATAATTGACAAAAGGCGAAAACCAAAAGAAAAACAGTATAAATGTTATTATTCGACCATTTTCGAGACCGATTAGGTTACTACTTAGCGGCTTTGGGTAAAAAGTTTGAGCATTTAAAATACAAAAAAAATTGTAACACTCGTGATCCAGTTTTATATTCGTTTTGTAACGAATCCATTTCCACACTTGAATTACAATATATTATTAGATATTGGGCAAGCATTCTCAACCAGTTAATCTTTATAGGTAACTGATTTATCTAACACTGATCTTTCAAGTGCAGATATTTCTCATTAGTTAGCATATTTTGTAAATTACGAGTGTTTATAAAAATGTTGACGACATTATTAAACACAAATAACTTTTTAAGAGATTATATCTCTTTGAAAAGATTTATGTAAGAAGATAAATAAAATACTTGTTAGATAATCTTGGTTTCGGCAAAGTGCTAAAAACACTTCAATGGCGTTATCTTTGACGTATTTTGTTTGACAAGCCAAATATAATGATGAGGTAATTTTCAATAGAAAAATGTAGAAATCCAATATCTAGCGCAATTTTTAATTTAATTTTGTAGGCTGATGATTTACACTGATCTTTCAAGTGCAGCTGTTTCTCA
The DNA here is from genome assembly GCF_963966145.1 of Tenebrio molitor. Classification (NCBI taxonomy): domain Eukaryota; kingdom Metazoa; phylum Arthropoda; class Insecta; order Coleoptera; family Tenebrionidae; genus Tenebrio; species Tenebrio molitor. The sequence goes on along the minus strand of NC_091053.1, from coordinate 17,679,249 downwards.
TTAGTCGGGATACCTATTTTGCAACTTACGACCCTTTATGAAAATGTTGACTACCTATATTATTTTAAACAACAAACAACTTTTCAAAAGATTTAGTTTTTGTATTAAGTACCACATCTCATTGAAAACATAGGTAGGTAAGATAAGAAATCAAATACTTGTTAGATAATCATTTAACAAATGGTTTGGCAAACGTAGAAAATGATTTTTAAGCTAGCAAAATTTTCAATATTCTAGTCATCACTTCGTTCACCGGAACACGAACAATAAGCGAATTTACTTGATTTTCGTGGAAAATTCTCCGAAGCCTTTAAGGCTCACTTTTGTGTGTTGAGACATGGTAATGCTGTTGGGGATACCCGAAGGTATCAGGATTAGGCCGTATCAGCTGAGACAGTAATCAATCAAAAAAAAAAAAAATTCAAGCTACATGACTTGTTTTCAAAATTTTTGATGTTTTGATACATGTGTGATTTCAAAAATTTTTTATTGTACGTTCACATGTCGGAAACACAAGCTGTTTAATTTTATATGGGGAAAATGAAAAGTTAGGTTACAGTTTCTCATTCTTCCACATATCTAGCATGTTAACGAAAATTTAAATTTTTTGTTGAGCTTTCTTTCCACGGCATTATAATCAATGCATTTTTCCGGAAATAGTCTTGGAAACAACATTTTCCTGCTTATTTACGCGCAGGAAAATTAAATTTTCCGGACTAGTACTGCAAAGACTTTACAAGACGCAAAATAAATTTTTTTGATGTTTTTCACTTTGTAACTATAGTTGCCAACAAAATTGACAAACTTGATTTTTGTGGAATTTGTAAAAAAATTTTCTAAAATTTGTAAATTTCGTCTTTTTACGATTTCCGGAAAATTGTAATACAAAACACGTCAGTAAAATTTCTTACTTGACTCGGAGCTTTAAAAGACTCGGCACAAAGTGCCTCGTATTTCAATTTAGCTCCTCTTCAGTAATGTGAGATTTTCCTGACTTTTATGTAAATAACTATTTCTAAACAAGTCAACTTACCAAAAAAAAAATCAATTGGTAATAGGAATACATATGTGGATAATTAAATGTTTAACCAATATAAGTGAATAACAGTCTTAAAGTGATTTTTTACAAATTCGGCATAATATCTGAGCAGTTGCAGTAATAAGACATTACAAAGGAACTTATTTTGTTCAAGTGTGAAGACCATTTTAACAATTACTTATAAAATTATTCTGATTTTCAATATAAAAAGCAGACAATAGGTACCTTTGTAACACCACCGGAAAATTGAGGACTTTGAAAACGGAAATGAGGTTAAGTTGACTTTTTGTTTATATTTTATGAATATTTGACAATTTGTAATTAATAATGGATGAATTTAAAGGGGGTGGCAAATTCAAATTCCAGAGCCCTCTGCGATCTCACATTCTTTGATAGACAGTCTGTATAAAAGTTGCTCAAATTGTCATTACTCTTGTTTATTTTTTGAAACATACGGTAGAAAAGACGAAAAGTTGATATCTTTAATGACAAACAAGTTATGGAGCTTTTTCGCAACTCTGGGACACCTGTATATTTATTTCAATTCGCGTGGTTAAGGAAGACAATACAAGTTTCACTTCAACCATGCGCTTATACAGGCTGATTCACGTAGCCCGTTCATTAGAAACTTTTCCATTTTCCAAAATCATATTAATATGAAAATTGGTAGTTCACTATAATCGACTACGCCAAGTTCAAATGAAATATTTTAAAAATGGCGGCACTTCGGGAAATACCGGAAATCGATGCCATCTTTGTTTTTTTAAATAGAAAGGCCCCATTTTAACTTCACATTTCGATTCTACGTTAACTTTTGAGTTTAGTACGTCTTTTTGTCAATACTTATCTGTTATCGTTTCTTACCTATGTCATCTTTTTTGCAAAAAAGTGAGTTTGCAGGGCTTCATTAAAAAATTTATAATTCCTGTCCCATCACAAATAAATAATTTATTTTTACTTTACTGACTTGCCAAAGATTTGGCTGCTTTTTTGCGCTATTAACGACATTTTTTTTTATGTTTCATAGGCCTACTACAATTTTTTAAAATTGATAATCAAAAAATGTCGAAAACTTCATTTTTTTAAATGGCAATTACCATTTCTGATGCTAGATATAAATGTAAAATTAAATTTTAAGGCCACTTTTAAAACATTATGTATGCCTATTTGCAGCCGTTTAGGCGTAATTTCAATTTTTTGAATAAAATATTCTTTTTTATAAGCAATTGTTTTATATGAATTTTTATTCAAAAATAGCATTGCAATAAATATTTGATAACAACAAAAAAATAAAAAATAAGCAAATTAACAAAAAATATTTTAATGTAAATGATTTCATTGAAAATATGCTTTTGTTAATGTGCTTATTTTTTATTATTTCGTTGTTATCTACTGTTTATTGCATGTGATTTTTGAATAAAAATTCAAATAAAACAATTGTTTCATAAAAAAAAGAATATTTTACTCGAAATTACGCCAAAACGGCTGGGAATAGGCATACACAATGTTAATAAAAGTAGGCTTAGAATTAAATTTTACATTTATATTTAGTGTCACAAATGGTGGTTGCCATTTAAAAAAATAAAGTTTTTGACATTTTTTAATTAGCAATTTTGAAAAACTTCAGTAGGCGTATCAAACATAAACAAAAATTCACTAATGGCGGAAAACATCAGCCAGGTCTTTAGGAATTCAACTAAAAAAAAAATCAATTATTTATTTCTGATGGTTCAAGAGTTATAAATTTGTTCATGAAGCCCTGCTACCTCGCTTTTTTGCAAAAAAGATGACATAGGTCAAAAACGATGACAGATAAGTGTTGACAAAAAGACGTACTAAACTCAAAATTTAACGTAGAATCGAAATGTGAAGTCAAAATGAGGCCTTTCCATTAAAAAAAATAAAGATGGCGTCAATTTCCGGTATCTCCGGAAGTGCCACCATTTTGAAAATATTTCATTTGAACTTGGAGTAGTCGACTATAGTCAACTACCAATTTTTATATTAACATGATTTGGGGAAATCAGAAAGTTTCTAATGAACGGACTACGTGAATCAGCCTGCATAGGTAAGGCACACAATTTTTTTTTAGTTATTTACCTATCAAGGTAGCAAAGGAATTACAGTCGAGGCTTAGATATTGATAACTACATCGATTACTTTATTACCGTGTCATCTACAAAGTTTTATACATGATAGACTAAGACGTTGAATTAAGTAATACAGTTTTCTGTACAAATTATCCTGATAAAAATATTGAGCCGTTTGAGCTCAAAGTAATTCTACTTTAAATGTTTATAATCCATCATAAATAAGATATGATATCTTTTGACATGAATGACGCAGTTGTTATACTTTTGTGAAAACATTATTACAAAAGGATTAGATGATAAATATCAATATTAAATATATTTTTTATTATACCTGAATCATAATCCCTGTTTTTGACACTAAAATACATGCGAAAAAGGGCCTTTAAAACACTAAAGCTTTAAGGGTTGCTTAGGTAACAAATTCACCTACATTTTGAACAATGATAAATACTTACACATTTATAGAAAATTTATAATAGCAACGAAACAACAACAATTGATCATTTCTATATCAACGATTAATGACACAGATTACTTCGAAAAAGGTATTTCAATTTACTTTCTTTGTTATAATTTTCAGTTTGTAGTGGAGGTATAATAAAAAATAGTGTATGATACACTTTTATAAGGGCCTTTAAAGCACTTGCGACGTTAAAAGCTCTTAAACTCGTCGCGCATGCTTTAAAGGCTTCCATATAAAATTGTATCATAATATTTACTATGAGAACGAGAGGATAGATTTTTACCTACATTTAAATGCTAGAAAGACAAAAAGAACCCTGAGGATGGCATCTTGTAAGTTTGCCAACTGTCTGTGCTCGTCAACATTTTGCTCTCTAAACTTCTACAGCATGTCAGCAAATCTACGATGAGAAAGCGTTTGGTGACATTCTGCAGATCGTTTTCAAGACATTTCGCCGATTACCTAATTTAACACGTTGGCAGTAAGATACAAACAGGTATGCAGCAGTTCCTATTTTAGTTGTGATTTAGTGATATTTTATTTTTATGCAATTTAATTCCTGTTTTCTATGTAAAATTTTATGTTTTTACAAAATTCCTATTTTCCATTTCAAAGATATGTCATCCAAACCAAAAAGAATCCGGGCGGGTAACTTTTCTGCCGAAGAAAAGGAGATGACGCTGACTTTTGATCAGGAGCACTCTGTTGTGTTGGAGAGCAAAACCGCGGATCCGAACATTTAAAAAAAAAGAGAAAGTTGTGGGAAGATTTGGCGGAGAAAATGAGGAAGGCGGGTCATATTCGATCTCCTTCAAAGTTGAGGGACAACTATTTTAGAATTAAACAGGTGGCCAAAACCAGCATTACCCGATTCAAAAAGGAGCAAAGAAAAACGGGGGGTGGTCCAGGTCCATCAGAGAGCGAGACACCCTCTGATATGGATTGGGCGATTCACAATGTTTGTCCCATCGACTTTGAAGAAGACGTGTCTGCGTTTGATTCGGACAATTTTAGAGTTAGTTAATTATTTTTAAATTTCATTAGATATCCATAAAGTTCTTGTTTTACCATTTTTTATCGCAACTATTGAAAATTTTGTAGGATTTACCCTCCGCCTCCTTCTCTATCAAGCCTGAATCCATTGGTCTTATAGATCCCACAACAGGATTAATCGAAAATTCGGAGACACAAAAGTAAGTTTTATTTAATGCATCGTTACAGAAAAATACTTATTTTATATGTCATAATTTTCCCATCCGTCCTGAACCCCAACCTGATCCCGGTAGCAATGCGACTACAAAAAACCAAAAGGAAAAAAACGGCGGCACGAGATGAGTGCTTTTGAAGAAGAAATGCTTCAACTGCACAAGGCACATTTAGAGGCCAGGATCGACAACGAGAGGCGCATCAACGAAAAGGAAATGGAAATTTTGAAAACTAAACATGAGGTGGAACTGCAAAAATCAGAAATATTAAAAAAAATTCAGTGTGGGAGCCTTAAGGTCGACTTGGGCAACATTTAAAATTATTATTAAAATTTGTTTCTCCCAAAACTTTTGAACATTTTAACGCTGTCAGATGGACGACCTTGCGCACCCAACAGGAAAAATCCCACTTAAAGTATGATCCTTTGACCGACAATTTACAACTTTATTTCGTTCAACCATTCACTGTTCCGTATTTACTTACACCCTGAATACACTAACCGCAAATCAGCCACACACTTTAGCAGTTAAAAGTACTGCAGTCTCAATTTGAGTGAATCCACTTGTAAAAGCAGAATTAGTGTAGAACTTGGGGAAAATGTCAGATTGAAATTATAAAAAATTTGTACTATCGCGGCCAAAAATACCTATGCAAATACCAACGTTAATCTAAACACATGAACATAACATTAAATATAAATTCCTAATTTAAATAATAAATAAATATTTTTGCGCGATTGTACTCTATTTGGTTGTTTACCACGTCTGTTTCCAAGATGGTAAGCTCTGTTTACTCGTTGCTAACGATAAACTCGATGGTAAGTAATTTTTGGTGTTCTAGAACGGTAAGTAAAGTTTATTCAAAATTAATCGATTATTATAATAATTTTTATGTAGACGGAAGTGGAAGACATGATGCGGGGGCACTTTCTGGAAACTCATAAAGCTCTTGTAGTCGGCTTTCCTTGGCGCTGCAATGAAATAGCATTAGCAAACTTGCCGCGACATTGGCATTGTCAAAATTTTCATACCCCGCATTTTCCTTGTCTTCTTGATTACACACTGAGATCGTTGGTTTCGAAAATTCTTCATTTATGTAGACGGAAGTTGAAGACAAGATGTTAGCACTTTCTGGAAACTCACACGGCTCTTGTAGTCGGCCTACCTTGCCGCTGCAATGAAACAATTTTAGTAACAGACTTGCCGCGACATTAGAATTGTCAAAATGTTCAAACCCCGGATTTTCCTTGTCTTCTTGATTTCATATTGAGTTCGCTGGTTTCGAAAATTCTTGACTGATGTAGACAGAAGTTGAAGACAAGATGTTAGCACTTTCTGGAAACTCACACGGCTCTTGTGGTCGGCATTCCTTGCCGCTGCAATGAAATAATATTAGCGAACTTGCCGCGACATTAGTAGTATCAAAATTTTCATACCACAAATTTTCCTTGTCTTCTTAATTACACGTTGAGGTCGTTAGTTTCAAAAATTCTTTATTTGTGACGCACCCCACATTCAAAGTTTCTTCTACAATATCCACTTCGTTTTCAGAATCACTAATATCACTCATTTTACTGCTTGTTTTTCAACACAACTGGCGATATTTGCGCACAAAAACTGCAATGGCGGTAGTTGTTTGCAGATTGCCTTAGAAACGCGATACAAAAATCGACATTGTGGCAACACGATGTGAAGAGCGTCGTATCGCATTGCATTCTAGTTAGGAATGTTTTGTAATAAATATTCAATCGCGCAAAAAATCTCATAAGCATGACGAACGTTAATGACAATATCTCAGACAATATTGGAGGAGGAGCTTGCGACGACAATTGTCTTCGATCCGTACATTGTCATTACCGTTCTTTATACTTAATATAGTATTGTGGACGTACGAGTCGATTTTATACATACTTTCGAAGGTCAGAATTTCATGTTGGAAAATCGCGTATCGGGATACATGAGTGGATGATCTAGTTACGAAGGCCACTACTTAATAATAGCAATTAAATCTGACGATATACGCATGTTGGTACTAATAAAACGACTATGAAGGGTTCTAAAAAGAACCGTATTTATTCATGTAACACAAAACAAAACTATACTGGATGAAAACCGAAACGTAAAATAGACGAATCAAACGAAACGAAATTAAAGAAGATGCCCGAAAATTCCCCCGTTCTATCTATGCAAAGTGCTCCTCTATGAAGCGTGGCCTGAACAAATTTCCAAGAATGGAGGGTGGGGCTTGTGCAGGATGATGGTCTTGGTCTTCATCAGAGGAATCATCATCTACATTTTCCTCTTCGTATTCCCAATTGTCATCAAAGTCCACCTTGATGTTGTAGAGAACCGCCATTGCCACAATACATGCTTTAGCTGTCTCCAAAGACACTTGCATGCCATTTTGGAGTGCTCGAAACATTCCCTTCCATCGCCCAAAGCAACACTCTATTATGACCTTTGTTCTCTTATGGGCGCGATTATAAGATTCCTCTGCTGGACTATGAGGGTGCAGAAGAGGAGTCAACATGTAATGACTACATGGATATCCACTGTCCCCTAAAAGAATCCCCTTTTTCTGATTATTCTGTAAAAAAAAATAACCAAAAAAATATTCACACACTTTATTTAAGACATAAAAAACATACCTCAAATTGTTCCTTTAAATATGAATTTGCCCATATTCTCGAATCATGAGCACTGCCTCTCCATTTGGCCACAATGTCAAGGATACGAGAACTAGCATCACACACAACCTACACGTTAAAAGAAAAGGTTTTACTTTAATGTATTTTTTTTCATATGAATATTATGTATATTCACATATGTTCAAAACATCTGCCTGCACATTTAAGGAATAAAAGCCCTTCCTGTTGCAATATACCGGGTGTATTATGAAAAACCTTTGGTGCTATAACTTCCTTATTTTTTATCCGATTTTAATAAATGATATGTCAAACAAAATCGTTTTAAATGGGCTACAATTTGAACTCATCCAATATTTGTTCTTGAGTTCTGTTTTTGACAAATGATAGTCAACTTTTTTTTTTCAAATGGCACTATTAACTTTTTTTGCTCAGTTTTATAAACAACCATGCTCATGCATAGAAACAAAAAGAAAAAAAAAAAGAAAAAATGATGTATTTTTTTTAAATCAAGCAGTCACATTAAACAGTAATAAAAGGACTAAGACAGCTCTGGACATTCAAGACAACGTCTATTTGACTCTGGCCGATAACAGAGATGATTTAATAAAAAGAATCGTAGCAGTATGTGAACAAATACCACCAGAATTTTTATTAAACGCCGCAATGGGCGTCAGTGGAAGGTGTCGAATGTGCCTTAGAAAGAATGGAGGTAATTTCAAACATTTGCTATAGTAAAGTTATGGTTACTTGATTTTTGGAAATTCTATTTTTTTTATTAAAAACAAATTTTTGATTTTTTATTTTAATGTTTGTGTATTCAGAAGATAAACATCTATCAGAATAAAGATAAAAAATATACAGTCCAACTTAAAAAAACAAAGTTAGCTCCGGTCTGTCAAAAAATATAATGTTAGAAAGAAATCATTGCATGTCGGGCTATAGTGTTTTTAAAACAATTTTGTTTGACGTATCACTTATTAAAATCGGATAAAAAATGAGGAAGTTATAGCACCAAAGGTTTTTCATAATACACCCGGTATAAGGGGTTGCTCACCATGTGGATTTTTAATTCTGACATGGGTGCAGTCCAAACAACCCACAACCCCAGGAAAACCAGCCATGTTATAAAATGCCTCCTTAATGTGTTGAAGTTGGTTTGGCCATTTCACAAACGTTGGTAGTTTGGATGCAATAGCCCGGGATACCTTCGCTATAATGATAGATGTAGCTGCTTGACTAACACTATTGTGGTTATTTAAAAATATTTTGTTCGATACCTCCCTAGAAAGTGGGTCTGTATCCATGGTTACCAGTGAGTGAAGGTTCCACTTTCGCTCACGCACTTTTGCTCACGTACTTTCGCTCACGCACTTTCGCTCACGCACTTTCGTTCACGCATAATTGAAATTCGATTTTATGAAAAAGAATTTGTATATTGAAAATAATTACATACCAATAATAACTAAACGTTATTCACGTGGAGTTGAACATTTCAAGGTCAAATAATTTTATTTTTTGGCTCTGTAATTATGTTTTGTAAATAGTGACATGCAGCTAACCAACATAATGCGAATTTAGCAATGCTCAATCCATCGTGAACGGTATTTACCTGCATGTCACTGTTTGCTAAATTATTTGACCTTGAAATGTTCAATTCAACGTGAATAACGTATACAGTGCGTTTTTTTAAGACTGGCCAGAGGGTTTTACATGCTAATTTTTCAACCTCCTGTTAACTTTGTATTTGTAATACCTAAATGGTTGTAATAGACAATTTACAAATAAAATGTTATTTGCAAAAAATAGTGTGAACATTAATATTTTACATTTTATAACGATAGATTCATTATTTATGTTATAACAAGTTTCTTTACTTTAATAAAAATTAAATGAAATGTTCAAAATGGCCTCCAGAGGCAGTTAAGCAATCACATAATCAATTACATATCAAAATTACAAATGTCAGGTGAAATTTTAGCCTACTGAAAATTTAAAATTAGAGCAAACGGAATTCAAAAAATGTCTTTTTGCTATAACTTATTCCTTGATTCTGGTTATTAAATTGAAATTGTTTCAATACATTATCATATCCCACAACTTTACTACAAAACTGGGTTGAATATTTTCATGAGGACAAAAGTTAACAGGGGGTTGAAAAATGTAGCTTGTAAAACCATATGGCCAGTCTTAAAAAAAAACTCACTGTATAACAATTCATCACTTTACATAATTAATCACGACGGCCACCGAATATGCCCATCATCAGTACAACTTTCTGAAGGATCCACTCTTGGTCCGCCGCTTCCAGTAAAAACTTGCAAACATCGTTTCTTGAAGAAGTTGTAGCTTTTTTCGGCTGATAGTTTCTACATTTTGTTTTCAAAACGGAGGTGAGACTGTTGAACCTGTACAATTTATTATATTAAAACAACTAATAGCTTATTAAAAAAAAACTGGATACCTGGAGATATAAACGTTTTGAAATACAACAGTGTACTCTTCAACATTGAATAACCGCGCTGATGCTGCTTTCGTCTTTTCCCTTGATCTCGGTCTGCCATTGTGTAAATATTTCCAATTCTTTCTGGTATCGTAATTTTGATTTCGTAGGCACCATTTGGTACTTCGCGGCACTTGCCTCTTCCAGGACGTCATCAGGAACACAGAATTCTTCGTCATCCATTTCCACAACGTGGTGTGCACAATCACTTTATTGACTTTGCAAAACTTTGTTTATTTTGTATTTTATTTTTTTCCATAGCAACAGATCTCTCCGAAAATGTGATTTATTTATTTTATTTTAATTTTATTTAAAATTTTGAATATAAAGTTACAGACTCATTTTCTAAGGAGTTATGTCTGGTATCGAACAAAATCAAATACAGCACTCGAGAGTAAGGCCGCTTTTGTTCACTTGAATTGCATCGACCACTCCGCTGCGCGTCGTGGCCGAACATGCAATTCGCGTGAACAAAAGCTTTACCTTCCTCTCTCGTAGTGTAAATAACTATGTCTTTTTGCACACTAATGTGTTGTAGCAAGTGCATAATACAGGGTGATTTACGAGGAATAATGAGCCCGATTGAATAGAAAATGCAACCCGCAATTCATCAGGAGAAAAACCCGGACATTTACCGCTTCGATGTCCGGCTTTTTGTTCCAATGTATTGTGGGTTGCATTTTCTATTCCATCGGGCTCATTATTCCTCGTAAATCACCCTGTATAAAACCGTCATAAACAGCAACGTCGCGGAGATAGTTTAAATAGTTTCCACACTTTTTAAAAGAATATAAATCACACAAATTAACAGAGTTAACAACAAACATTTGCGTTCAAAGAATTCAAACGAGGAAACGAGGTTAAACGATCTGAGGATCTGACAGAAGAGTCTGAAGACACTACGCAAGGCGCAAGCTTACGCGCATGCGATGATAATGGGCGCCGGAAAATTCAATTCAAACATAAATATCTACTTACCTAATTCTAGCTGATAGCAACCCTTTGCAAAGTAACGCAACGTGATCAGTACTTGTAATAAAGGGGAAATATCACTATCCCTTGACGAATTCGCTTTGATGTCGTCCTCCACTAACTCCACCACAAATTCCACCGCTTCTTTCGTAAGCCGGTATCTCTTTCGAAATTCACGTGGTGAATATTTTTCGAAAGGATTTTCACGTGTGCGAACAACCCTTTCGGCTATTTCAACCCCATGAATTTCACGTACGGCCGCGATATCTTGTAAATCTCTCACAAAGTCCGCCATGACACCGTGATTAAAAAATTTAAAGACGCTCCCCGTGTTTAAATCTCATCATTAAAAATTGCGGGAATGAGTCGTGATTAGCGCTAAAAATGGGTGTCATGATAGGGTTATGATTAAAGTTGTCTTTAAAATTTTAATCATGCGTGATTAAATTTAATAAGGGTGTCGTGATACGGCCCATTGTTGTTAATAATCTAATATATATTTTAACTAACAGGTAGAACAAAACTAAGTGATGAAGACTTGGGAACTGCAAAAACTAACTTTTTTGAGAAACTCTTTGATAATAATCTGGAGGGAGGGACATTTCGCCCACGTTGCGAGAAACCTCTTGCTTGTGGAGTTTACAAAAATCGGGGGCACACAAAATTTTGGCAGGAAGCAGCCCTACACTTACGCAATATGTACTGTTACAATCCTACTGTGTAACTCCGCAGGGGGGGGGGGAATAGTTTTACACTTGTGCTTGATTTAATGGTATATTGTTCAGCTGATTTTCATATGATTCCCACTGGGGATCGCTGGGATTCCGGTGCTGGGTCGCGGGTGGACAGCTCCGTGCTCGCCCGGAGCAGTCTCCGGTTAGGGTTGATGTCGGGGCTGGATGGTGTGGGCCGGTGGCCTTGATTGCTGCTGCGTGATGGGTCCAGGTGGACCTGGGGGAGGAAACGGCGTCTCTCGTCCCCGGTGATGGTACTGCTGACGGTGAAGCCTGCTCGCCACAAAATGGCGTGGTTGTTACTTTCGGAGAGATAAGGAGTTTCAACTTACTCTTTCGGTCTGGTGACCCCCCTTGATCCGCTCAACGGCGATATATAATACGAGTGTCCCAGGGTTGATCCGCACGACGGCGATGACGCAAACCTTTTTCCCGGATTTTGTCAATATTATCCTGGGACACTAATTCGCGGCGGGTCTACCGTTGATGTACTTGTGCCGACAGTGTTCAAGTGACTAAATCTCTCTCTCCCCCACGCTGACCCGTCATTTGCCCTCACCAACCGTCGTACGATGGTCCTAATGTGGTGGTACATTAGAACTCGTAACAGTACATATTTTTGAAACATTTTTGGATTAAAAAAACAGCACTTCCTTCCAGAAAAAAAAATTGAATGAAAACATTGGAAGGATTTTTGGATTTGTACTAAAATTTAGCAGAAAGTGGCAAGTGTGAGTTTTTTAGAGTTTGTAAAAAATTTTAATAAGATTTATAATATTTTCAAAATTATATTGAGTAACATAACTTCGGCCGATAATATTAAAGTAAAATTTCAACGGTAATTCAAACATAAGAACCGAATGTTAATTTTTCGTTCACTTAAAAATAAAATTGAAGATGAAATTATTGGTAAAATAATTCGTTTAACCACATTTACATTAAGGGGTAAAATTTAATTTTAAATGTTAAAATACGAGAACGATAACATTTAGGTATAATATTTATAAAAATAAAGCATTACTGTATCAAAGACGGTTGAAAATAAAATATTGAAAATACCTATTGTTGGCGTTTTAATTTGTTGTGAAAATTTGCAATGATAAAAAATCAAAGAAAGGTAAACGCATCCAGTAGGCTGTGATTTTGCACCGTCACCAGGATAAGAGATGGCGGTAAACGCTTTGTGCCCAAAAAATGTATAGGGAGTTTGCGTTCTATATGTTTTTATTTTGTCTATGACTATCCATGACATACTTCATACGAAGCGCATTTTAATGGAATTGGAATGGCCATAACATAGTTTAATGAAGTTGGTCATGCTATAACGTAGCAAAAAATACTTGTCGGTGGCCGATGGTGATTTTTTACGCTATTTTGAATGTGGCAGGTATAAATTCCCTCGTGCTTCATTGTTCCAACAATCCAGCAGTCAATATTAGGAAACGCGAATTTTTGCAGACTTTATCGCATGAACTTATTCGTCCACATCTTCAAGAACGTGCAAGGGTACAACAGCTTCCAAGATCCTTGAGAAATAGATTGCAGGAAATTTGTGGCAATAGGGAGAACAGTCATGAAATTGGAGGACCAGCAGGCAACTCTGATAACGTTCAGATTGACAGAAGAGAACAAACTGGACGTTGTGCTTTGTGCTATTTGTACCTCCAAAAAAAGTTGAAAAACACGTTTCTGTTGCCGAAAATGCAGAAAATTTATGTGCTTGAAACAACTCATTCCAATTTGTGATGACTGCTACGAAAAGCACGAAAACACCAGGGACAGTACCGACGAGGATTAGTTACAATATGTATTTCCAGCTGAATGAAAAAAAGATAGCATTTTATCGATAGTATATACGTGAAAGTTCCAATCACTCCCACGCTCTGCCTGGATGAATAGTTTTACGAGAGTACACATACGAAAATATTGGACCCACAGGTTTGATGTGGGATCATTACCTTCCAATTTTTGCAACGCAGTTTTTAATTTGACTTAGGCTTTGATAACTATCATTTTCCTTTACAAACAAGATGAGAGACCTCTCACTCTCACGGAGCTTATTTTCAGTTTCGGCTTTTTGCTGCCCAGTCAAGTCTCCCTCATTCAAAATATTGCCACCCAATATTAGGTTAGTCAAAATGTGTGCTCATACAACCCGTGGATAGTCATAACTAGCGCCTTCAAACCACTCCTGTCATTATTTCACCGATACAACCCATGAATAACATGAGGAGATGGAACCCTCCAGCCTCACAACCACACAGTTTAACTCAGAATGTTGGCCACCCTCAACAATATCTCTGGCTTTAAGGAACAGTGGTTGATGAAAAGTAACGAAGCAGGTTTTTTGAGAATGACCTTTGTTTCTCTCACCGGTTTCAAAAAGTGACGTGAACACTGTATCGTAATCAGTAGGTGGGGCGCGGATGAATGAGAGGAAAATAATTCTTGAGCGATCAAAACCAAGACCACTTGTCACCTGCTCCATAAACCCGTTCCAAACGGCAATATTTGGGGTTTTCGACAATTTTCCACACAACCAGAACAAGTCTCACGCTGAGGGCAGCATTTCACCACCAACTTCATAGACTCTGTAACTTGTTTGATCAGTATAGGTCCTATAGGTGATGTTTGAGGCGTTCAAAACTTGTTTTCATTGATTTTTCCCAAATTCCATTTTTTGAGGTTTTCGGTTATATGCCACTTTTGAGAGAAGCATTGAACCTGCAGGTGCCCATGACGTTTCTCATGGGAGGAGTATTTTTGACGATATTTAATAAAATTAGAGACGTATACAAAATTGTTTCACTTCTTGGAAAACATACCCAATATTTGAAAAGCTGTTTCTCGGAAACTGCTGGACGAACAAAGTTTGCTTAGGTCTCAAATTTTAGTGAATTTAATCTAGTTTAAAAAATATAAGTTCAACTTTTTCTGTGAGACTCATATCTTAGGAGATATTGAACAAAAACTGAAAATAGTGCTAAAATTTTGCAGTTCTTTGGCTACCACGCAGCGCGCACAAGTCTTTCGAAGTTGCAAATTTGGGTTTTTGCTCTTGGCTGAGGTCCAAACAACATATTAAAAAAACAGAACTACATGACCTTTTGCAAGGTCGGACCCTTTTTTATGTCTATATTGACTGGACTAATTAATTCATAACTAACTAAAAAGCTGTTGCACTCTGAATATTTTTCTAAACGTTTTTTACCTTCATTATCATCAAGGTAAACGCACTCTAAGTTTGATCCGCGAGTTCTGGGACACCTGTATATTTTCAAATCTGTTTGTTCAGGTGAATCGCAACCTGTTATCGTTGTAGTTCAACCAACACTCACTTTCACACATCACATATCAACATAAAAGATTTTTCCTATAATCTCCCTCAAAACGTATCATTTTTAATGTCAGGGCCATAAGTAAGAAGAAGATTGCTGGAATGAGGAAAACGACTAAATCGTCGCACATAGGTACAACTTACAAGGTCATTATAAATGATTGTACCATTGTAGGTGGCTGTGCGCTATGCTTTAGGTGCGCTGCTACGCCCACTAGTTGTTACAAACATTTATAATGACCCCTTACATGATACCGTGCCTTCAAATAAATTTGGAATTAGAGGTGGCTGTGATTTTGTTATGAAGTTGGTAACATGTAATATTTAAACACAACACACCAGTGACCTTGGACAACACAGCATACGATTGTGATCGTCTGCCAACCGTTAATAAACAAAATTTATAAATCACAGCCTCTAATTCCCAATTTATTTGAAGGCACGGTATTTTTAAACAATGTGAAATGAATGTTAAAGATCTTAGCAAATTTTTCTACAGTGTAGTCAAGCAGAAAGTGATGCTGATCGTTTAATTGTAGAATCGACTCTAGACTGCGTCTTTCCTCATGTCGTTGTTGTAAAAGAAAATATTGATGTATTAGTGTTAGTGTTAGTGTTAGGCTCACTTTTGAAGTAAATGTTTAAACAAAGAAATTCACCTAAGATTTTCAGGTGTTCAAACGGGAGTAAACTATGCTCCGGTGTTGAGACATGGTAATGCTGTTGGGGATACCCGAAGGTATCAGGATTAGACCGTATCAGCTGAGACAGTAATCAGTAATCACTAATAAGTCAAAAAAAAAAAAAATTAATTCAAGCTACATGACTTGTTTTCAAAATTTTTGATAAGTTTTGATACATGTGTGATTTAAAAAAATTGTTATTGTACGTTCACATGTCGGAAACACAAGCTGTTTAATTTTATATGGGGAAAATAAAAAGTTAGGTTACAGTTTTTCATTCTTCCACATATCTAGCATGTTAACGAAAATTTAATTTTTTTGTTGAACTTTCTTTCCACGGCATTATATTCAATGCATTTTTCCGGAAATAGTCTTGGAAACAACATTTTCCTGCTTATTTACGCAAAGACTTTACAAGACACAAAATAAATTTTTTCGATGTTTTTTTTACTTTATAACAATAGTTGCCAACAAAATTGACAAACTTGGTTTTTGTGGAATTTGTAAAAAATGTTTCTAAAATTTGTAAATTTCGTCTTTTTTACGATTTCCGGAAAATTGTAATACAAAACACGTCAGTAAAATCTCTTACTTGACTCGGAGCTTTAAAAGACTCGGCACAAAGTGCCTCGTATTTCAGTTTAGCTCCTCTTCAGTAATGTGAGATTTTCCTGACTTTTATGTAAATAACTATTTCTAAACAAGTCAACTTACCAAAAAAAAAATCAATTGGTAATAGGAATATGTGGATAATTAAATGTTTAACCAATATAAGTCAATAACAGTCTTAAAGTGATTTTTTACAAATTCGGCATAATATCTGAGCAAAAATAAAGAATTAATTGATTCAGGGCCGGTTTCACCAACGCCAGTTAAAGTTAACTGTAGGTTAAAATATACGAAAACATTATTGTAACAATAAGTAACTACGGTAACGAAGCATTTTAACTTACAGTTAACTTTAACTGCCGTTGGTGAAACCGGCCCTCAATGGTTTTGTTGTTCCAGTTTAGCGAAAACGATCCCAACACCTGCTATATTTTTACATTTTTGAAAATAAAATAAAAAACCACATCAATATCAACGTTTTTCTTTAAACCTTAATAAAAAAATAATTCTTAGAAAAGATTAATAAAAAATCATGTTCCTTTGAAAGCAATAATATATAATCGAAATCTAATCTTATGAGTTTGTCGTCAAATTTTAACCTTAATAAAAAAATAATTCTTAGAAAAGATTAAAAAAAAATCATGTTCCTTTCAAAACAATAATACAGGGTCGCTACAAAGTATGTCAACAGTTACATATCTCGAGAATGGTTTCTTCGAAATCCTTGAGATTTGGTATGGAGTTAAGAGCATTTAAATTCTATTCTTTGCAATTTTTTCAGTTTTATACCATCATTTGTTTTCGAGATACAAAGCTAACTAGAATTTTTTTAAATGGCAACAGGGGTTAATTTTATGATTTTTGAAAAGAGATTTTTTTTCTGAATTCAACGATGTATCACATGTAATAATAGTTTACATAACAACCCTAGAAATTTTTTTTTTTTATTTAATTCAACAATAAATAAACGTAGCTACCGTTTGAGGCTCTTTTTATTAAACCTATCAAACCGTTTGTTGGAATTCTTTGAAATTTGCTACGGAGTTAAGGGCATTTAAATTCTATTCTTTGCAATTTTTTTGAGTTTAATACCTTCATTTGTTTTCGAAATACGAAGCTAACTTGAATTTTTTTAAATGGCAACAGGGGTTAATTTCATGATAAAGAGATTTTTTTTTTAATTCAACACTGTATCACATAATCACCGTTTCATTTTTTGTGTCTCATCAAAAGTGTCATCTCTTCAGCACAGCTTCCTCTCCTATCACCATATCCAATCATCATTAGAACTTCTATCCGCTCGGTTTCACTTAAATAAGGCATTTTTATAATAAATAAATAATACATAAATTAATAATAGAAACTGTTTTCAAAGATAACTGTTTATTTATTTTTGAATTAAAATTAAAAAAAATTTTTGGAACATTCATATGTAAACTATTATTACATGTGATACATCGTTGAATTCAGAAAAAAAACCTCTTTTCAAAAATCATAAAATTAACCCCTGTTGCCATTTAAAAAAAATCAAGTAGGCCTTGTATCTCGAAAACAAATAAAGGTATAAAACTGAAAAAATTGGAAAAAATAGAATTTAAATGCTCTTACCTTCTTACCAAATCTCAAGGATTTCCGAGAAACCATTCTCGAGATATTTAACTGTTGCCATACTTTGTAGCGACCCTGTATCTAATCTAAATCTAATCTTATGAGTTTGATCACGCCTGTAAACACTACAAAATGAGAGCGAATTTAAGTCAGTAAAATATTTTTATGGCAACAAATTTGGGATGAATCCACGATCTCGCAAGAATTTGCCCTAAAAATTCTTAAATCTCGAAAAGTGAAACCTTTCAAAATGCACATGATTATTGATTAGTGAGTTGATTGAGGACCATCCAGATCCCAGATTACACTCGTGTAATGATAAAAAACAATAACCACAATTAAATTCCCAAATTTCACAACAATCTGATATGCTTAGATTATTATTATTACGTCATTGCTTTCAAGGTTATCTTGATTGATTTTGCGTTAATAAGTTTTCAATTTTTTTATTGTGCATTCGAAATATAAAAATATACCGATGTTCTATTTACAAAAAAAAATAAGATGGGGTCATTTCCCATTAAACCGAAACCTGAAAAAACTTGAAAATACATACCACCAATCAATTGTTTATTTTTGACCACATATTCATGCCAAATTAAAAAAAAAATAACTTCAAAATAACAACGATAATGGACCGTTCCGAGACTTTGTCTTTAACTTATACAGAGCGTCTATAAATGATTGTGGCATCGAAGTAGGCTTTGATAGTGTGCCGACGCTTTCACCAGAAATCGAATAATATTAGTCTGATCCCCAAAACCAACTGGTTGTACTGGTTGCCTATTGCCTAGCTTGACAAAATTAATACTTACAAAAATATGTCTCAACATTCTCAAGAAATTACGTATTTATTAAACACTTAAGAAGAAGTTAAATCACATCAGTGATTCAGTTAAAAAAGTAACAATGAAAATTAAAGCAATGTTTCGAAGTGTCCTCCATTTTGCTCTGAACCTCTTCTCACTTTCTTGTTTTCAAAAATATTTTGTAACATCTGTTCATTGATGTTACGACAACAGTTGTTAGAACAATTACCAACAATGCTACACGAGTTTCAGGTACATTTTGCACAATATTATTAAGATCCGATTTTGGCCACATGCATTCGTCCAATTTCAAAAATTCTGGTCCCGAAAACCATAAGTGATTATTTACAATTTCTTCCGAAAAAGCCCCCCTACTAAGTATGTGTGCAGGATTTACTTTGCCGGAAATATGCCTCCACTTTGATGCCGCGGTTAATGAAGTTATTTCGGTGACTCTAGTAGCAACAAAAGTTTTTAATAAATGAGGTAGCGTCTTGATTCACGCGAGGACGATAGAAGAATCGGTCCAGAATATTTCTCGTGCATTGTGTAAATTGACAGACTGTTTTAGAATACCTTTTCAAAAAGACGAGCTAGTAGTAATGCACCACATAACTCGAGTCGCGGTAAAGTTATCGTTTTTAAGGGTGCAACTCTTGATTTGGCACACAACAAGTGCGTTTCATACGAGTTTCCGGTTGATTTTACCCTTACGTAGACGGCGGCCCCGTACCCTTGTTGAGACGCGTCAGAAAATCCGTGGAATTCTATTAATTCATGGGGAAAGAATGTGATTACCTTTCTAGGTATCGTTAGTTGGTGTAAAAGATTTAATTGGTACGTGAATTTATTCCATAGAGTATGTAGATCCATAGGAATAGACTCATCCCAATCTAGTTTTAGTGACCACAGCTTTTGAATTATGATTTTGGCCTTCATTATTATGGGACCTACGAAACCTAACGAGTCGAAGATTTGTGCAGTTACGGATAAAATTGTTCGCTTTGTTATCTTTTTTGAAATGTTTTGCAATTTTATTTCGTATTTCAAGGTGTCGGTGGTAGAGTTCCAATACAACCCCAGGGTTTTCGTGTTTTCCTTATTGTTTAATGATACATTTGGATCGCATATTTCTATAAGGGATTCAAATCTAAAGAAATTATTCCAACTTCAGGTGTTCCTCAAGGATCTGTATTGGAACCCCTCTTTTTTTCGATTTTCATCAATGATATAGTCAATGGCTTATCATCTTTGAAACTGCTATTTGCTGACGATTTTAAGTTGTACCGTGAAATCTCTACCATTAGTGACTGTGTGCTTCTTCAAGATGACTTACTCAAACTCAGTCGATGGTGTCATGAAAATAAATTAGATCTAAATCTGAACAAGTGTACTGTAATGTCCATTACACACAAAATCAACATCATTGAGTTTGAGTATAGAATTAATAACGTGAAATTAGCAAGAGTTCAATCGGTTGTTGATTTAGGTATTACGTTTGACAACAAATTGTCCTTTGTTCCACATATAAACGTTGTCGTTGCAAAAGCATTTCAGGCACTTGGCTTTATTATAAGGTGTTCCATGCACTTCAGAAATATTGACACATTAAAACTCTTATATTGTGCATATGTAAGATCAAAACTTGAGTATGGCAGCATCATTTGGGATCCAAGTTATCAGAGATATGTGGATAAAGTCGAAACTATTCAGCGTCGTTTTCTCAAATTCTTAGCATTCAAGACTGATGGTGTCTATCCTGAGAGAGGTTATTCTCAACAGAACTTACTCAAAAGATTTGACTTTCTAGATCTTCAGACCAGGAGAAGAAATTTTTCAATTAATTTTTTAAAAAAATTGATCAAATACAAAATTGACTGTCCTGACTTGCTGAGTCAGATTTTTCTTCATGTGCCTAACAAAGGAACTCGCCAGTCGAGAACTTTTTACATATCCATACCCAGAACGAATGTTTTGAAGTTTTCACCTTTACACCAAATGTGCACTTATTATAATGAGTCACAAGACAATGACATTTTCAAGTGATTGCTGAACGCCGTAAAGTTTCCTGCCCCGTAATTGGATTCGTCTGTCGGGCAGTGTATAATAATAATAATAATAATAATAATAATAATAATATTTCGGATTTATTAACTGGTAACACTTTCGGTTCATTTGACTAAAATTTTCTTAATTCAAATTTTGCTAGATTTAGTATGCTGACAAGATTGTTTTTGATATCTATTAACTCTGATGCAGTGTTAGATCCCGTTAATAAATCGTCCATATAAAAGTGCTTGCGAATTATTTCACTCTCTCTTGGAAATGATTCGTTGTTTTGATTGCTTAACTCTTGTAGGCAACGAGTTGCTATAAACTAGATGATTTTAATCCATAAGTGAGTGTTGTTAAACTGAATGATTTTAATGGTTCATTGGGGTCACGACGCCAGAAAATTTGTTGATGTTTAAAATCGTCAGGATGTAGACGCACGGATCTATACATTTTTGTTAAATTACCACTTAATACGAATTTGATAAGTTCTAAAGTTAACCACAGTTGTGGATAGATCGGGCTGTATCACAGGTCCACACATCAGGTTATCATTAAGGCTGAAGCCATTGGAGCTTTTTAGTGATCCATCAAACACCAGTCTTAATTTTGTTGTTGTACTGGATTCTTTGACCACAGCATGATGAGGTAGATAGACGCATTCATTTTTGTTTGCTATTTTAGGTTCTTCCATGTGATTTAAATCAAGATATTCAGACATGAAATTTGAATATTGAATTTTCATTTCAGGATCGTTGCATAATTTTCTTTCTATGCCATAGAACCGTTTTAATGATGAATTTTTCGTATCACCGATTGTTAGGTTATTGTTTTTGAAAGGGAGCCGTATTACGAAACGACCTTCCGAATCGCGGGTGGTGTTTTCTTGAAAGTGCCGTTCGCAAGCGATCTCTTCGACGGATAATTTCTCCGTGTCGCCAACAATACTGGGGATTTCCTCCAAATTCCAAAAATTTTGTACCTGTTTTTCTAAATTTGTTTCGGGTTTTATTGTTGCCGCCAGATTGCAGGTGGTTGTATTATTGAACTCGGGATTTCCAAAAGTGCCGCCCGCAATAAATCCAAAGTGGGTCTTTTGAAAAGTAAGTCCTCTCGGAGAGATTACCTGTCCTATGCATAACAATTTCCAAAAGGAGCCAGCGCTTATCAATAAATCTATTTGGCTACTTTCGAAGAATCTAGGGTCGGCTAGCGAAATGTTCTTTGGAATTTCCAAGAAAGATGGGCTGATTGTTTTCAACGGTAAATTTTCGGTGATTTTTGGAATAACCAAGCATTTTAAGTCCATTGAATAGTCATTTATTCTGGATTTGAAATTAACTGAAATTTCGCGTTTTGCAGTGCTGGTTGTTCCATTGGGACACTTGATTGTAAAGTTTACGGGAGAAGCGTTTAGTCCCAATTTTTTATGGAGTTTTTCCGTTATATAATTGGACATAAAACCGGTGTCTAAAAATGCCCGACATGGTACATACTGATTTTTGCGATTTTTGATTAGAATCACTGCAGTTGATAACAGGACGGATTCGGTTAGGTTTTTTACTGCCAACGTGTGATTGTTTGTTGTGATTGACTCGTCATTTTGTTGCGCAGGTTGCGTTATGTGTAACAATGTGTGATGTTTGCCTTTACACGTTCGGCATTTTGAATTTGAAAAAGAGCAGTTCCCAACTTTATGATTATCGCGTAGACAATTCGTGCATAAATTTAATCCTTTTGCCTGTGTGTTTCTATCGGGTGCGTTGAGTTCCAAAAAATTACCACACTGACCGATATGATGTTCTGAATTTTTACAAAACGTGCAAAGTAATTTTTTGTTTACACTTGCATGCGTAAGTGTTCGCGGTTTACCAGTTTGCTGATGATTCGTTTTGGCATTGTTTTGTTTGTCGGATGAAGTTGCATTTAAAGCTTCCAGCACCGTGCAGCGTTTTTCTAAAAATTGAATTAGTTTATTGTACGCGGGTATGCTATTATCCAAAGTCATTTGCCACTTGCGTTTTGTGCTGTAATCTAATTTTTGGAAAATGATAAGCACAATTACTGCATCCCAACTTGCAACTGGTATGTTTAATGATTCTAACGCGGCCATGTTAGTGTTTACTGTATCCAAAAGCTCGCGAAGCATTGTGCTAGATGTTTTAAGTATGTGAGCAGCGTTCAACATTGCTAAAACATGGTCTTCAACTATTAAACGCGTGTTTTTGAAACGTTTTTCAAGTGCTTCCCCCGCAATTGTATAATTTTCATCAGTTATGGGTAGAGACTCGATTGCTCGTAGAGCCTCGTTTCGTAGAACTGATTTTAGGTACTGCAAGCGTTGACAATTATTTAAATTTTTGTTTTCCCCGATCACCGATTTGAACTAATTTTCGAAATTTAGCCATTCCTTGTAACTACCGTCGTAAATTTTTAGATTCAACACAGGTAGATTTAATTGAGAAAACCCGTTATTTGATGCGTAATTTTGCTGATTGCCGACCACGCTTGGTACGGTGTTAATAGGAGGCGCGGGTGCATTTTTCATATCAATAATGTCATTTATTTTAGCTAACGCAGCACAATACCTATCTTCGAATTGACCACGTTCTATTGAGCGCTCTTCATGAGTAATTTGTTCGTCTAGTTGTTCTAGAGCGTATTGGACTTCATCGTATTGCTTTCTGATGTCATCCAGCATTGTTAATCGCGCTTTTAATAGATTTATGCTACTGGTTGTCGAGTCAAAAACCTCAATAAATTGCTCTACCCTCTGCAGTCTGCCTTCAATAACTGAGCGATTACTTTTAGCCTGATATAATTTTTTAGCCAATATCAAGTGCTCTACGTGATTTAGTACAGATAGCCGTCGCTAAGATGTTTGGGTGTTTTTGGGAGGATTTTTTTTTTTGTATGGATTGAGTGAGCCACTAACCTGCCCTGATGAAGCTGGACTTGGAGGAGTGCGATGTTTGGATCCTGATGCTCACGATCGCCTTTGTGGTGTCCAATGTATGGGGGAATGGTGCTCCGGTGAATGTTGAAAGTACCACTGCTGCCACTCTACTTGGTACCATGAATTTGGACTTTCGCAATTCGCACACTCGCTTTATTTCTGTTGTAGACGGTGCTTTCGATGACGAACACGTTACACAGCGCGAATTTTATCGTAATAAAATTATTTTGGCAGTTTTGACTGTTCCTTTGACGGAAATTTAAATTATTTTTACACACTTAATAAATCATTTAGTTCCTTACGAATATTAAAATAAAAAATCTGGGAATGCGGTGGCAAGAAAATATCGAACAGACACTGACAGAAAAAAAAATTGCATCCGTTGCATCACCGAGTCAGTTAGTCCAACATGAAACTCGGTCCCAAAAAGATCGTGAATGCCTAATATGTAATTAATATCGGGTGTTCATTTAAATTTTCGGTCAAAGTTGGCGACTGCATAACACTTGAAGAGTATGTGGCGTCGGTGATTTCACACTTTTCTCTCAACATAGCGTTGATTAACGACTGTACTCCTGTCGTGTTAGTCTGAAGGGCAAAGAAGTAGAAACGTTTCAAATAATCATCAAGACCTTCAACAAATCCACTACTCTGATTTAATTCAAACTGAAACACTTTTGGTCCCTCCTCCTTAGACCTGATTTCTATTCTGTTCATTAGCAGAAGTTTCTGAGGATCCAAGTCTTGCAGCTCCCTCACAACAATTTGTTCCTTTTTTTCATCTTCAATTTTCTTGTCTCTATTTTTCGTGTGCTCATTTTTTATGTTTTCAATTTGAAGTAAAATTTGTGAATTACTTTCGATACTTGTCGACAAATTCGTGTATAAAATAAAATTGACATTTTCAGTGTTTTCAAATTTTCGGATAGATTTTATATACTTCGGTAAGCTGAAGTCGCCACTTTCCGCCGCAAACTTTTTTTCGGCAACTCTTTTCATATTCTCAGAATGTTTCAGTTGCAAGAGAAACATTTGCGATTGTCCATCCACAAAAGTCAATTTTAACTTGAAATTGATAATTCATTAACCAATTAAAACGACAGGACCGCATATTTGGGCACAATTTTTTTGAATGCTCGTTACTACTCAAATTTAATTTTTGATTTAATTTTTGTCCAAAGGTCACGTTAAATAAAACTGTTCTTCTTGTCTCATCTGCCACTCTTTCCATGTCAAAAAAAACCTCAGTAACGTTCAAACTTAAAAATTTAATGAAAACGGTCGAATTTCAACTGCTGGACGACTAGAGTTACTGAGGTTTTTTTTATCAAAGAGAATACCTTTATAATTATTGCATATAATTTTTTTTGAATTTTGTTCTATTACGTCAGCTGCGGGCGTTTACAAATATGTCATTATGCACTAATTTTCGAGTTATTTGAAAAATACGAACGATAGGAAAAATGAGGTATAGCTTGAGTGTGCCATATTTAAAAAACAATAACGCGTTTTTTGACATTTCCTTAGGTTTTTTTATTGCTATACTGGCCAGGTTTCGCCAAGGCTACACAGTTAATTTGCCTATCATTTTCAAATTATATAAAATTGAAATAAAAAATTAATACAAAAAATGAAAAATGAAATAAAAAACACGTGTTTCGTATAATATAAAATCTCAAACCATTGAATGATGATCGAACACTACTTGCTGCGACGTACAATTGAAAACTGGCTGCCTCAATAAAATTGCAATATTTTCGAATGTTTGTTTTTGAGACTCATCTATTGTCATCGCAAATGCAGCTATAATTGGAAATTGACTTCTTTGAAAATTAAATGGTAAAATAGTACCTGAATATGTTAAATTTATACGTGGAATCAAAATTCTTTTATTGCGTTCGGTTCCAGTTAAAACTTCGCAATCAATAGCATTGCGATGCATAAACTTGATGCGTTTTCTTGTTCCATAGACTAATGCTTGCTTTGTATTTAAGTTTCTGATCGGTAAAACGTGCAATTAACTTTCAATACTAACTTATGTGGTGGTAAACCACTAATAGTCAAAGAATTTTGTATTTCACTCCGAAGAGTTTTTTTTTTATGAATACCTAATCTAAATAAACTCCGCATTTACTCCGCTCATTTTTTACAGTGTATGAACGTAATACACAGGTGTCCCCCAAAAAGAATTTGAGTCCATAACTCCTTTATTTATCGGATGATTTTAATTATTTATACACCAAATTAAATGGCCCTAAATAGGCTACAAAAACCCCTAATAAATTCACATATAGGTCCAAGGACTTCAGGGCTAAACTGTCAAAATATTTTTTTTCAAATGCGAACAAATAATTTTTTTAACACTTCTGATAGAGATTTTTTATTCTAAAAAGAACAGTGTATCACAAGTGTACACTTACTTACCCAAAAACCAAAAAAAAGTTAAAAAATGCTACTATCGTCGATGCTTAAATTGCGCCCTGTACGTGCAATCCCAAATGTTATTACATATTTGTCATTTGTCTTTCCAACTAACTTAATTTGGTTAATTTATTACATTGTAACGCAATGAATTTTGATAGCTTCTCGCTTGGTGCTCGTCATTTGTTTCAAAATGTAGTGTTATTTTTTAATTTTTTTTTCTTATATGTCATACATCGTTATTTTCAGAATAAAAATCTCTATCAGAATTAGTAAAAACAAGTATGTGTCCGTGTTTGAAAAAAATATTTTGACAGTTTAACCTTGAAGCACTTTGGGTTTTACGTGAATTTAGTACACCATTTTATAGCTTATTCACAACCATTTAATTTGGTGTACAGATAATTAAAATCCTCCGATAAATAAGGGAGCTATGGATTTATCTCTTTTTTTGGGGACGCCCTGTATATTATACATAAATTTTATCTTTCTGCACTCCTTCTCCACATAAACTTTGTAGCAGGTCAAAATGCCACTATTCGTTTGGCCGGGGTAGAAGGCCAAAAGGTCCTACTTATGCTCGCGGGACTATTAGATCGCTGTTCGAAAATCAGGAACTAGCAAGATAACGCACGGCACTTGACGCCGCGACGCGCCCACCCTGCCGTAACCTTTTTCGGGACGCTCATTTCAAGATCGTTCAGTTTTGTTTGTGTCGTCAATCAAGTCAATTCATTTTTAGTTTATCGGTTCAGGGTTCATTTTTTGTTTATCGGTTCACTTTCAGTTTTCTTTCAGTTTCGCTTTCAGTTTCACTTTCGGTTTTCGTTTGTTTCTTTCGCGGTTTTCATTTTAGAGTTCGTTTCATTGTAGAGACTGTGCCAGCCATTTTTGGGACGGCCGGAACCACACATGTGGCCCCTAAATTTTAGGCTGAGGTGGCCTCACGCCTCTAGGCTGTCTAGCTGCGGCCTATCTGTTTATCGTTCTCTTTTTTCTTCTTTCTCCTTTCCTTTTCCTTCAATTCCTCTCTTCTTCTTCTCAGCTCGGGTAAGCGTACGGCAAAGTTAGTTCCGATTCCCTTTTGTTCCCGTGACTTGCCGGAAAGTTATCTTCTTCTCTTCTTTTCCCCAACCTTCTTCCTTCATCCTTGGTGTTCAAACCTTTCGAGATCCTGCGGGAAATAGCCGTCAACATCTTTCGTGAATTACGCGCGGACTCACCGACACATTACCGCTTCAACATCTGAATTTTCCGATCGGTGATTTCCAACGTAAACAAACCGGCGCCATGATCGACCATCTGCCATTTAGCGCGCAAGTGTAGAACCGCCGGAAGTAGTCATCAAGATGCGCGGTTCATACAATTACCGGGACGCCTTATCGCACAACGGAATAAGGTCCAGATCTTTCGTGTTGCTATCCTAGATTCGGGGGTAACCAAAAAAACCCATCGCGAGCGGAAATTAGAGGACTCGGTCGGCGACCGCCGAGCGGGCGGCTGTGCCGCAAGTCGCGAGCTGCGAATCACGTGCGTGGCGTTCGGGATCCGCAATCATCCTTGAGGGCGGATTGCCGAACGCCATGGTGCTTATCGTCCGGCGCTGCCAGCCTTCGGGGCCGTCGAAGAGCCCGAAAAATTTATCGTACCGCTACCGTTACCGTTTATCGTGGTCGAGAAACCCCTCGTCGTCTAGCGAGATAGAGGTAATTATCCTTCATTAGCGAATTCACTTCACTAACTTTCGTCTATTAGGGGTAGTTCGAGCCAATTACCGTTACCGTACCATGAAGGAGTACCGGAAAGTCCTCCTTCAATTTATCGTGGAGCAACCCCTTTCAGCACTAACGTCAATTCGTTAGGGGTCGTTCTTTAGGGTGGTCATCGCCAGACCATACATCGTTCTTTTGGAGTTACCGTTTTGAGAGTGGCCGTTAGCCACATCGTTATTTGGAGTTGTCGCCAGACCAGTTATCGTCCCTTTGAGTCATCGTTCGTAAGGACCATTTACCGTTCGAATAAAGAATCCGTCAAGGTCACGCCGTGACGCCACCATAAAAGAAACAGTACCGTACCGCCAGCCGTAAGGACGCAATCGAGGACACTACGTTACCGGCAAAAGATAAGTCGCCACACTTACATTTATTGCGGAAATTTCAAGTTTTTGAGCGTCTCGATTTTCCCGCTTCTCACTTAAACAATTTCTGCATTTTCTGGTATATTTTTGGTATTGTGTAAACAGTAAGAATTTTTTTGTCAACAATTTTGCATTCACTTTCAAATGTCAGTTTAGAAAATCAAAGTTCACATATCAACATTTCGGAGCTCCACCGACTTCACCCCTTTCTGTAGGAATCAATTTTCATTTATCGTCAAGGTGAAATCCAAGCCTTGACCTTGGGTTTATTTCATTCCCATTACCAGGAGGAAGTTGAAGGTTCGGGAGGGTTTCCTTTCAAAGATTTTTAAAAACCATTTATTACTCGTCTTAGAATATCTTGTTAATTTAAGTTAATTTCGGTCAATTGTAAGAGAAAAGCTTTTCTGGTTGAGACCACATAAATTTTAAGATCATCTAAAACTACTGGTTCCGCATTTTTACTATTTGGTTACATGCGAACCGTTTTCACACTCGTGTGAACCAGTGCTAAAACTGCACAACCAATTTTGTGTGAGATTTTGCTTTAAACCGAATAAACCAATTTTAATTTTATCTTCTATGAGTATCAGTTCATACTCCCTAGGCGGGTAAAATTAGAGCACTTGTCCCGGCAGCTGGACAAGTTTGAAACCAGCTCAAAATGCTGCCTGGCGCCCATTTTCATTTTTTGAACCCACACCCTATGCCCCGAAAACCCCCTGAGAGCCCGGTGCAGTCACTGGCCACTTTTTGGTCATAACTTTAACTATGCCAAAGCTCACAACCCTCCGTGCGCGCAATTTGCTTAAAAAGGGGTACAAAGGTTTTCCTTCACGTATTAATATATAGATTATTTAAATCCAATGCTGTTTTTAAATAAACATAAAAAATCTGTATTTTTCAATAGAAACTGCAAATACGTCCGCTTTTAGAGGTACACTCTAGCAAAATTTGTGAGGTTAGGTTTGGATGTTTAAGTTTTATTTTCTTGACGATGATATTGAACTATATATAATATATTGAACTCATAGCAATACTAATACCTTGTATTATAATAATTTGTCCATTTCCCTCTTCAAATTTTGCTACACAAATTTTTCCAATAGATGAATTGTTGAAGCCACATAATTGAGAATTACGTATTAAATCCTACATCCGTCTTAGTCCA
Source organism: Tenebrio molitor (assembly GCF_963966145.1). Taxonomy (NCBI): domain Eukaryota; kingdom Metazoa; phylum Arthropoda; class Insecta; order Coleoptera; family Tenebrionidae; genus Tenebrio; species Tenebrio molitor. Next base: position 17,649,812 of record NC_091053.1, on the reverse strand, counting down.
GTCAATATAAACATTCGACCTTGCAAAAGGTCATGTAGTTCTGATTTTTTAATATGTTCTTTGGACCTCAGCCAAGAGTAAAAAAGCAAATTTGCAACTTCGAAAGACTTGTGCGCGCTGCGTGGTAGCCGAAGAACAGCAAAATGTTCGCACTATTTTCAGTTTTTGCTCAATATCTCTTAAGATATGAGTCTAACAGAAAAAGTTGAAGTTACCTTTTTTAAACTAGATTAAATTCACTTCAGTTTGAGGCCTAAGCAAACTTTCTGCGTCCAGCAGTTTCCGAAATACAGCTCTTCAAATATTGGGTATTTTTTCCAAAAAAGTGAAATTTTTTTGTTTATTTCTCTTTTTGTATTAAATATCGTCAAAAATACTCGCCCCATGAGAAAATTCAAGGGCAATGAACTTGAAGCGTATTTATTTAGCTTTAAACTGAGATCTGATGGGCAGCTGCAGGTCCAATGCTTCTCTAAAAAGTGGCATATAACCGAAAACCTCGAAAAAGGGAATTTGGGAAAAATAAATGAAAACAAGCTTTCAGCGCATCAAACATCACGTATAGGGCCTAAACCGATCAAATAAGTTATTTTAACGTAATTTAGTATGTGTGGTTAACAACTTGAAGAGAGTCTGTGAAGTTGGTAGAGAAATACTGCCCTCAGCCCAGACTTGTTCTGATTGTATGGAAATTCATCAACAACCCCAAGTATGCTCCTTTGGAACGGGTTCATTAAGCAGGTGACAAGTGGTCTAGACTTTTATGGCTCAAAAATTATTTTCCTCTCATTTATCCGCACCCCACCTACTCATTACGATACAGTGTTCATATCACCTTTTGAAGCCAGTGAGAGAAGTGAAGGTCATTTTCAAAAAACCTGCTTCGTTACTTTTGATTAACCACTGTTCTTTAAGGCCAGAGATATTGTTGAGGGTGGCCAACATTCTGAGTTAAGCTGCGTGGTTGTGAGGCTTGGAGAGTTTCAATTCCTCATGTCATTCATGGGTTGTTTCGGTGCAATAATGGCAGGGAGTTGCTTGAAGGCGCTATTTATGACTATTTATACAGATCACAGGCCTGGACAAGATGCTGAATGGTCATGCCTATTCACGAGCTGTACGAGCACACATTTTGACTAATCTGATATTGGCTGGCATTATTTTGGATGAGGTAGACTACTTGACTGGGAAAGAAAGAGCCGAAACTGAGAATAAGCTACGTGAGAGTGAGAGGTCTCTCATCTTGTTTGTAAAGGAAAATAGAACTTACCAAAGCCTAAGAGCCAAATTCAAAACTGCATTGCATAATTTGGAAGGTAATCAAAGCTGTGGGACCAATATTTTCACACGTTTACTCCCGTAAAACTATTCATCCAGGCAGAGCGTCAGGGTGATTAAGAACCTTCACCTGTATACTATCGATAAAATGCTACCTTGTTTTCATTCAGTTGGTCACTCAAGATATGATGGCTCTAGAACAGCGGATGGATCCAACTGAGTTTAAGATATTCATAGAACAAAATTTTACAATCCGCCGATCCCATAAATTTTGGCCAGGCCTATGTTCAAATTTGATTGCTGATGTGGTTTATGAAAAGCCACGGTGGATTGACACATGTGCGTGGAATCTCCAGCAGTGAGCTAGCACAGTGGACCGTAAAAATGGGGTTCATGATAAACATACTTGTATATGCCAGGACAGGTACCCGCCGGAGCTTAAATTAAAGCGCGCCAATGAATGAGAGGAAAATAATTCTTGGTCGATCAAAATCAAGAACCATGAACCCGTTCCAAACAGCATACTTGGGGTGTTCGATGATTTTCCATACAATCAGAACCAGAACAAGTCTGGCGCTGAGGGCAGTATTTCTTCACCAACTTCACAGACTCTCTTCAAATTGTTAACTACACATACTAAATTACGTTAAAATAACTTATTTGATCGGTTTAGGCCCTATACGTGATGTTTGATGCGCTGAAAACTTGTTTTCATTTATTTTTCCCAAATTCCATCTTTCGAGGTTTTCGGTTATATGCTCGGTTATATGCCACTTTTGAGAAAAGCATTGGACCTGCAGCTGCCCGTCAGATCTCAATTTAAAGCTAAGTAAATACACTTCAAGTTCATTGCCCATGACTTTTCTCACGGGGCGAGTATTTTTGACGATATTTAATAAAATAAGAGACGTAAACAAAACATTTTCACTTCTTGGAAAAAATATCCAATTTTTGAAGAGCTCTATCTCGGAAACTGCTGGACGCACAAAGTTTGCTTAGGCCTCAAACTGTAGCTAATTTAATCTAGTTTAAAAAAGGTATCTTCAATTTTTTCTGTGAGACTCATATCTTAGGAGATATTAAGCAAAAACTGAAAATAGTGCAAAAATTTTGCTGTTCTTTGGCTACCACGCAGCGCGCACAAGTCTTTCGAAGTTGCAAATTTGGTGTTTTACTCTTGGCTGTGATCCAAACAACATATTAAAAAATCAGAACTACATGACCTTTTGCAAGGTCGGACCCTTTTTTATGTTTATATTGACTGGACTATCTGTAAACTTACAATATTTGTCGTGTCTTTATCGTTTATATTATATAAAACTATACAGGGTATTTCACGAGTGATAATGAGCCTGACGGAATAATAAATTCCCCACAATCACCCACAATACATTTTCAAAAAAAGCCGGACATTTCAGTTTCAGTAGCCAGCTTTTTTCGGAAATATAGTGTGGGTTGCATTTTAAATTACGTCAGGCTCATCACCACTCGTGAAATATCCTGTATATACAATTACTCCTGCAGCTCTGCACTGAGGTCAGTCAGGTCACAACACAATTATCACTAAAAATTGAAAACTGACAAGTGACGCACAGTTGATTGTTTTTCGCTCGCTCCGCAAAAAATCTCGACTCCCATGATTTTAGCTTACCGTGTCGTTCTGCGGACGATTTTCGCTTGTGGTGCGTTACGTTTTTACCGTGTCGCATGAAACTAATTTACTGCCCTGGAATAAAATGTAGGTATGTAGTGCGCCTAAAGAAGTTTTCACTTCAAAAACTGTCATTACTAAATTTTACTTGTAAACTGATTAACAAAAAATCGTTTTATATGTCTTTACTGTCTTTATTTCAAAACAAAAAATGTATTACATTAGATTAAATTGAAATGTTTTGTTTATCATTCATATAATTTTATATTAATTTTAATATAATTACGAATACATTGGTATGTCATTTTTGTTTTTTTTTTTTTTTGTTCTGATGGTTTGGGAATGAGATCTTCCGTTTTTTTGGAGGACAGAAACAAGCCTCGTACGCGGATTAATGAATACTTTTGATGCACATCTATTTTTCCAAGGAATAGCTTCTGCTTTAACACGATAATTTAATTTCTTAGTCATCATTTAGTACAGTTCCGAACTTCTTGCTTAGCATCAACTACCGCCATTAACACGATGCTAAATTGCAACTTGTAATTAAAGGATCCATTACCAAAACTTATTGGTGACTGTAGAATGACATGCTTGTTATCGATAGGACCTACACAGTGAGGCAGATTCCGAACATCCTCGGATATGTTATTGGCAACTTCCATCTTCCATCCAAATATCACGGTCCTTAGGCAAATGGTAAAATATAAGTACACTACTAGTAACTAATAGAAGAACAAAATCAACAACAATAAGTCTTATTCAATTACAACGATGAAGGATGTAAAAGCCGATGGAGCATTTTACGATGGATCTGTATATGAGGGACCTCTCTCATAGCACATTTATAACCACCATACAACCAAATATCAAACTCAGAACCTGTCCCTCACTCTTCACATCAAACTCCACGCACAGCGCATCAAAGACTATCAATCAAATCTTCGTTCCAATATCCCAACACCTACTCTCAATCTCTCTGGTCACAACATTTGGATGATATGAATGATTAGATGTCATTGTAAATTCAAATTTTGTTTCTTTCTCATTGTATTAATTTTTTTCGAACAAACCACAAGGTGTACTACTTTTTTAATTACCTTAATGTTTTCTCTCGATACTTCGATAAATGCTTCACAATCTCCAGGGATTTTTCCTACTGTTTTGATATTCTAAAGAGATACTGCAAGCTTCTGTACGAATTTGCTGTTTGTATTACGTTACTTATTTTATTTAATTTAATTAAGGTTCTGCGAGAGGTCGTACTGTTGCAAGAGTTTAAAATGAAATTAAAACGATTGAACACTTAAATTTTATTTCAAATTAATCGTGTTTGGTTGTGTCCGAGCAAAATTTATAAAGAGTGAATTCAATAAATGAGTTCTTAGCGGATGTTTGATTGAAGTTTTGACTTGCGGCCAGTGAATTGAAATTTGACTAATAGAGATACATAAATGATTAAGCTGGAACAATGAATTTATTAACAGTACTAAAAGAATTTTAGATGTGAACTATAGGTATGATCCTGCAGGTATTGAATTGTCTCCCCCGTTAAATTTACACGTCGCAAATACTCATGGAACCTCTTGCACAAGCCTGGAATAACATCGAGAATCGAGAAAACGAACGATGTCATCACACTTTTGAGAAACTCTTTTCACGTGTCAGCTGCTTGTCAGCGATTCATTTCCCCATTGATGGGTGGCGTGGCTGCAATTTGTGCTCAGCGCCGGACCGCAGCTATTTGAGTAAATGGACACTAGTGGAGCCTCACCGACTACGAAATCTCCAATGAACGAATAACGAATGAAGTAGTTATTTCCATTAGAAATGTAGTAGGTTCCATTTTACAGCGCGAGGTTTTTAGATAAACGAGAACTGTTTGAAGTCGGATATAAAAGTAACGAATTGATGCTCCAATTTTTCGTGAAGTTATAGTCTGTTTTTTAATCAAAGAACCACAACGCCGCAATTTACATCCAAAATAGAGCTGACAGCATTGTACACTTTTGACCTAGGGTGAAAAATCTCATCATATAAAAATTGAGGTTATTAGAGATATTAGTAACGCAGCATATTAATAAAGTTAATAACAACTAATAACAATTAATTTGAGAGTTTGATAAATGTCTTACTTTGCGAGGCATTTTTACTAACACGTTCAAATTTTAGATGCAAGTTTGCGTATAGTACTTGCATCTTTGTAAAGAATTCTGACTTAAGTCATAAATAAACCGAACAAAGACCCTACTTAAAGAAATTTATTGTGATATTGTACCTGTCAATCACTAGGGGGTCTCGGAGAAAAAAATTACCTGTGGTAGTACTCAAAATATTTGTGGGAGACCGTCTAGTGATTGACAGGCACAATATGACAATAAATTTCTTTAAGTAGGGTCTTTGTTCGGTTTATTTAGGGCTTAAGTCAGAATTCCTAACGAAGATACAAGGACTATACTTTCAAGGAGATTAAAAATGACAGGCTTTGGCTGGTATAGGAGGCTCTGTACAGGAGCATAATCCAAACATTTCCCTCAAGTAACTAAAGAAAATCGTTTCCGTCGCGGAAACGAATACTGAAAAAAATATCAAGGACGTGAAAAAAGAAGCGATCAGGCACTAAAACAAGTTGTTTTGATTAGCGAACAGTGTTGTACAATTTTTTTAAAGAATTTAGCATCAGAAGATTCTTCAGGAGACACTAGTACCGAGCGATCATTTAAAAAATAAATCGAGTTTGCTTTGGAGCCTATGCTATAGCATGGGTTGCCATAGGTAACACGCCGACTTGATTTATTTTTTAATTGATCGCACCGTATATGGCACGTTGTCTGGTTAACGGTTAATGTAAGAAAAATTATGCAAAAAGGTTCGTCAATAAATATAGGTATAAAAGTATAATTAATAAATTTTAACAGTAATTTAATGATAATAATTACAAATATACGAACTAAGGGGGACGTTCACGAAACCCGGAAAGGCTCGATAAGGCATTGCAAATTCAAAACCATGACAAATGATATTGTTGATTCATTGTATTTCCCGTTTCGTTAACAATTTGCAAATTATCTGAGTTTCGTGAATTTACCCCTTATTTATTAACAGATTGTAACGAATTTCTATTAAACAATTTATAAAAATTAAATTAAAGCAACTAAACGATAAACTGTTTTTGAATCAAAGAAACACCATCTGTTGCATTATGTTGTGAAAAAATGAAATTGTAGTAGTGAATTTAATTTTGTCCGATTGACTAGGCTGCACCTGCCATCTATCATTGACAAATGTCATGCGAGATACGCAAGCTCGAGTTTACGCATAAAATTTGAAATGTGAATTTAACAATTTCTCTTAAAAACATCACAAAATCATACTGTTATTGACTTTTGTGTTTGTTGGTTGGTTAGGTGATGACATTTGTCATTTCCATGTAATCTCGATTTCATTCCACCCCAACTTCAAGTTTACACAACGTTGCCGATTGAATCATGGGTGTAAAGTGTTGGCGGTTCTTTGATTAAAAAAAATACATATGATTGTGTTCTAATCTAGGTACCCAAATGTGTGTCAATAGGGTTATTGTTTTCCGGGTTGTGCCGCGGTCGTCTGGATTGCTGGGTAGCTGACGTTTCAATAGCCATGTTGCTATCTTCTTTGGAGCTTCAAAGTAAACATTCAAAGTTCACGACACAACCCGGAAAACAATAACCCTATTTACAACGGCCGTGAAAACCTGCATTCGATTAAATGTGTGTCAATTTGGACATTTCTGTCTTCAAGAGTTGGAGTTTCAAGAAAAAGAATAGACAAATTTTCTAATAAAAATTTTCCGCCTTCGGAGTCAAGATTGATCAAGGTATGAGACATATTTGCGACATATTACTTTACAAGAGTAGGTACACCGGGTGCCTCAAAATTCGCGGAACACCTTAGCAGTACGCTGTTAAATAGTCATTAAAATATCACATAAAAATGTTAAAAAAATCAATTTTCTTTATTGTAGAAGTTATGGACCTATTTGTTTCACTCTTCGAGATTGAAGTTCTGGTCAAAGACCATCACGTGCAAGTTCAACTGTCGAATAGCTTCATTCCAATGTTGAGAAACGTTCCAGATAATTAGGAGAATGTAAGTTTCAAGCTCCTCCTCCTACCTTTTACCGATTTGAACAACTTCTTGTGTCATTTTTATAAGTTCTGTAGTTTCAATAGTTCTGTCATTCCCTTTATCAAAATTGAGTAACTGGTCCAAAAACATTGGTGGTTGACCTTGAAGAGACACCGCAAAATGTTTACTGATATCTGGGTAGACACCTTCATTTGTTAAATCTGAAAGATCTTGGAAAATTCTCCACCCCGGGAACTCATCTTTTGTTGCGTTTGCCAATAATACCACTTTCTTCTTTTCAACTTTCTCGAGTAGTCTGATAGCGTGTTTAACTCGTTCTTGATGACAGTCTTCCGCTTTCACGATCAAGGGAACTTTGTTTAAATGCCACAAAACTTTACTTCTTTCCTCTGGAGATAACTTCTTACTCCACTTATTACGCAATCCATATTTGAGCGATGCCAAACTAATTTCATCATCACTTGCTGTCTCGTCCCAGATGTTAGCGATAACCTCTTTATTTGTGTCTCTAACAATCGTCATGTCAAATTTCATAATTGCTTCTCTAAGAAGTTTTGATTTTTCGTTGCACTTAATGTCCGATATCGTTTGTATAAACGGCGTAAGTGTTAACTCAGCCAATTTTGCCACCACGTCATATTTAGTCAGGATAAAGTTACCTGACCACCACGTTTCCATGAACTCGACAAAAAGTATGGAAGTAAGCTTATTAACTCCACATTCTTTTCTCAACGTCGCGTTGATTAACCACCGTGCTCCTGCCGTGTTAGTCTGATCACCAAAGAAATACAATTGCTTCCAAGAATCATCAAGATCTTTAACTGATCGACTACTATGATGTTGTTCAAACTGAAAAACTTTTGTTCCCTCCTTCTCATCGCTGATTTTTTTTCTGTTCATTAACAGAAGTTTCTTAGGATCCAGGTCTCGCAGTTCCTTCACAACAATCTCTTCAATTGTATTGTCTTTATTTTGAATTCGAATTTTTGAACTATTCTTGATACTTGTCGGGGAATTCGTGTATAAAATAAAACTGACATTTTCAGTGTTTTCAAATTCTCGAATAGATTTTATGTACTTCTGTAAGCTGAAGTCTGCCGCAAGATTTTTTTCAGTAACTTTTTTCATATTCTTAGAATGTTTCAGTTGCAACAGAAATATTTCTGAATGTCCATCATCAAAAGTCACTTTAAGCGCCACGTCGTTGAATTCTCCACAATCGTCACAGTTTGTTTTCATCTCGAAATCTGCCACAATATCACTTGTGCTGAATTTCAAAGCGAACAAAACGCACATCATTTTTTGACAGTCGTTGTCCGCTCCTCCGGTTACATTTCTTTTCTTGTAAGAATCAAATCGTGGCTGACACAAGCACTTCCTGGTTGTTGCAAACTGGAAATTAAAAAAAAGAGGTAATTCTGAAATAAGTTACGTAATTATAAATATTAACAAAATTTTATTGAATTGAATTTCATCCAAGTTGTGATCTATTTGTATTGTTCAGTTGAATGACTTTATAATTTTTGAAGCTGCCTGTTAACAACGTCACACATTTTGTGAATATTGAAATGTTCAGAAAGTGCCGTTCACACGAAATTATTCCAAGAATTTTAAGACTGACAAATCGCTAAATTGGTTTATGCTAAGCCATGTGTTCCTGGGCACTTGTTAAGTTTATAAGGAGTGTCGCCCAACTAAATAATTCATTTTCACACGAAAAGATAAATAATTTAATTGTTGTTTATAGCAGGCGAAAATAGTAATTGAAGGTTTAATAAATTAATACATGTAAGAACGGGTTCTCGGGAAATTAATAATCAAGAGCTCACAGGAAAGGAACGATTAAGAGAAAAATGTCTGTTTTTGATAATTAATATCGTTTATAAAAAGAAAAAACAACAGCGGTCCCAAGAGTGAGCCCTGGAGTACGCCAGATGTAGCACAAATCTCCAGCGAATCAAAACCTCTAATCTACAAGAAACAATTTGCTTTCTGCCTATAAGGTAGGAGTAGAATAATTTTATTAGCGGATGTGAGAGTCCGAAGCCATTTAATTTTCTTAGCAGAAGAAAATGGTCAACGGTGTCAAAGACTTTTCGCAGGTCCGTGTAGGTAGTATCTATTTGACACTTCATATCAAAAGAATCACTGACATATTGCACAAAACAGCTCAAGTTCGTATCAACAGATCGCCCTGGTAAAAAGCCATGCTCCATATTAGATATGAACTGTTTAGTGTGATTCAAAATAATATTTAATATTGTGGAGCACAGTTTCCAAGATCTTAGAAAAATTGTAAAGTAGAGTAACAGGACGATAGTTTTCTACTTCTGATTTGTTGCCTTTTTTATGTATAGGAAAAGAAATTATTAAGGACTTTTTCCACGAGACAGGATATGTGCTTGTCTTCAGTGAAAGATTGAAGAGAGCGGTTAAAGAATAGACCAAAACATTTGCATAATCCCTCAATAAAAACGCTGGAATAACATCAGTACCTGCAGTAGATTTATCTTTAACTTTCCGTAGAGCCTTATACACAGCTTCCTCATCGATTTCGTTAATGAGAAGAGTAGGATTCTGCATTAATATCTCCAATTCAGTAGGTTGAGAAATTACATAGGTACGATTTTTGGAAAAAGTCTGCAAAGTCATTTACAATCGATAAAGATCCTGTTAATTCTTCACTATTATAGGTCATCGATACGGGCAAGAAACGTTCATTTTTTAAAAGAATCTGCAACCTTCGTTCAAAAAGTTTGTGTAAATATAGTAATAACGTAAATTTGTTAAAGATGTTATTTCAAACAGAAAATTAACAGTTTGACTTATTTTCAACAATGGAATAATTTCTGTGCTGATCTGATCGATTTCATGATTAAAACAAAATGGGCATGGTACGAATTATTTGTATAGTCGTCCAAGAATCCCAACGATATATTACACTTTCACTTCAATAATGAGAAGATTGTAATTTGACAATTTTTGTTAAGAAAGCCACAGTTTGGCCCAAGAGGGACAACCTGGTATCTCTACCATGTTTTTAAAGGCAGAGCCTGTTTATAAAATATTTTGTCACCTTTCAAAACTGCTGAACAAGAACAATATTTTTTTTTTAGTAAATCTACATCTAACGCTTAATAATTACGGACTAATCAACGATTATAAATACAAAATTTTAAATTGGATTGTCCGGTTGAATACTCCAGACCAAAGATGGTTTGTTTGTTTATCAGCTTATTTTTTAAGGTATTTAGACCTTTTAACAATAGGACAAGAGGCAATAAAACGTTGGGATTCTTGCAAGACTATAAATCAATCGTCACAAAGATATCGCTTTCTATTCAACAAATACTGTAACTTTTTGAAAAATAAACAAATTTTAAAAAAACTTACCGACACATAGCCATTTGAGACATATTCCTCTAAAATTCCAAGAATGTTGTCATTTTTGGGAAAACATTTTTTGCAATGTGTTTTGTAATCTCGCATAAGCTTGGTTATTTTCAGTAGTAGATCACTCCGAAGATGTCCATTTTCGACAGCAAAGTGCAAAGGGTATTTTTGGTTGTTGACGTCGATATTGTCCAGATCTAATCCATTTTCTAGAAATAATTCTACGGCAACACAATTTCCATCGTAAACAGCGTAGTGAAGAAACGTTACATAGTCAGTAGACATCAACTGACCGTATGCTGTAGCATCGAACATTATCTTCACGATCTGCCGGTATCTAGACAATAATAGGGGTTCTGATCCACGACGTGTTACAGCATAATCTAGAGCAGTTTTTTGTTCCTTATCTTGCTTGTTGGCGTCAACACCGCGATTTAAAAATAATAGAATTACCTTAACCTCAGGCAAATAGTTTGGGTCTTTGAAAGCTGCATGTAACGCAGTCTCCCCGAAATTATTGACAGCATTAATATCAGCACCGTGATCAAGTAGCGTCTTTATACAATCGTAACTTGACTCTCTGAAATATTTGCAAGCTGCATGTAACACAGTCTTCCCGGAATTATCGACAGCATTAATGTCAGCACCGTGATCAAGTAGCATCTTTATACAATCGTAATCTATTTTTCTGTACGTTTCGAAAGCTGCATGTAACACAGTCTTCCCGGAATTATCGACAGAATTAATGTCAGCACCGTGTTCAAGTAGCACTTTTACACAATTGTAGTTATCCCTTGAAATGGCATCGTAAAGTGGACTGTAATTCATTGAATCTTTAGCGTTTATGTTAGTACCACATTCTAATAAAATTACCAAGGCATCGTGATGTCCTTTTCTGCAACAATGATGTAATGGAGTACGTTGATTGCAATCTCTGCCGTTTACATCTATCCCTTTATCTATCAAGAGTTTTACTATTCTCGTATTTACTTTAGAATTTCGGCAACCATGATGTAGTACGTTCGACTTACTACTATCAGTCGCATTAATATTTGCTCCTAGATCCAGTAAGATTTTAGCGATTACATCGTCATTAGCAGCAAAATGCAAAGGAGTTCTCTTCCTGTTACATTGTTGATCTACATCTAAACCGCATTCCATTAATGTTCTTATTACTTTTTTTCTTTCCTCCATTAAAAAGTGTGGAAATTTCATATTCACTTTAATTCCATTAACGGCCACGTGCAACAATGTAATTTGATGTCTTCCAATTTTTACTGATAGAACATTTGATTCTTTTTTAATAACAGCATGTAATAAATTTGGATAACCCTTCTGTGACGAATAAATTGCAAGTGTGCCAATGTCATAGCATTCGAATAATCTTTCAAGGTTTATCGAGTCTCCAAATCTCTCTAAAATTTTTTCTACAGCGAACAAATTATTAAGTCGAATTGCGAATTCAAGACAGGTCCATTGAAAAACGTTGTCGTTTTGAAATACATCACGATGTAACAACATTTTGAATATTTCTCTGTACTGTGTAGAGACTTCTTTGATGTCACTTATAATATAAAATTCCTTTGAATTGTGTCTTTTATTTATCTGCAAAAGAGGATGTTCGACTCCTTAAGTACACAACAACTGAAGTGGACTTCGACCATATTCATCTTTGACTTCTCTCTTGTTCAAATGCTTTGAAACTAATTTAATATGTCTATAGATTACAGCCAAGTGAAGTGCACTATTTTCAGCCATCATAATGTCGAATATGAGTCTCAAATTTTGATTTTTTTTGGAAAATAAGTCATCCTGCAGCAGCGAAACCTTGTCCAGATTATTCTTCATCCACGCACAAGCAAAATACTCTGCGTAAGTCTGGTGGTTGAAGATGGCTTGATTATCGTCGGTCACTCTACTGACTATTCCAAACGGATCTCCAATTTTTAATTTTTCTAAGAACTTTTTACTCCTTCCCAAATTGTTCTTTAACTTGTCGAAAGTCGTGGTGTCCAAACAAGACTTCAGTGCTAGCAACTCGTATTGTTCCAGGTACAGATTAATATCAAATCCGAGCTGGTCCTCGTGTTCGTGCACTCCCAATTTTCGATGTTGGTGCTTCTTTTTTCCTTGGAAAAATATTTTATACATTTTGGTCAATACAAAAATTTCTTGGTCAGACTCTGTCCATAAATTTTTATTGTTGAGAAAATTTTCTGTAATCATGAACAACTGTAAAGGGATTCCTAACAAGTGTCGACTGTTAACGATATCCACGTTTTCGTATATTTTATTGATAATGTGTTCTACTACATCTTCTTGGTAAAAATCCTGAAGACGCTTCTGGATGTATTCTCTCTGCTGCTCTTCTGTCAGTTCTTCAATTTTTATGGGAAATATGTTTAGCTCATGCGACACTGTTTGCTCCAAATTTTCACGTGAAGTAATCAACACCCGATGACCCAACGAAGAGATGTGCTGAATAAATTGCAAAGCGATCGGAATACAGTCACTGTCTATTTCGTCCAAGCCGTCGAGAAATAAATACATTCTTTTATTTTGTAAAAGCATCGAACGAATGTTAACCACTAATGAATCTTCCTCTTCTTCAAAAAAATGGTGTAATATTTCATTGTGCGCACATTTATTCTTAAAAACTGTTTTGTGATTGATCAAATTTACACGGACACTCCAGTAACTGGACGGACAGATGCTGGTTAAGCGAGACACCAGCGTGCTTTTTCCCATTCCGGGTGGCGAACAAATGACATTCAGAGGATGGTCGAGATATGTGAAAATTTCCATTTCATCGACATGTGCTCCTCCAGATATCATTGTTTCCAACGAAAATCTGTCTCGCTTACTTAGAACCGAAGTACAACTTTTGTCGTCAAAAACTTGGAGTAAATGCACGTTCTTCTTGGTCTTTTTACAAATTTCATCGAATCGAACGTGAGGCCATTTATTACTCGTCAGCAAGACATCAACTTTGCTTAATTCCTCTTCCTTTTCCGGTTCCAAGTATTGGTCAAGCTCCATCACGTGCAAGTTCAACTGTCGAATTGCTTTATTCCAAGGTTGAGAAACGTTACAAATGATTAGGAGAGAATCTTCTGTCCTACAAAACTCTGACATTTTCTTTATGTCTAAACTAATCGTAGAAACACTTCTGGGAATGTAATTTTCAAACGCTTCCTCTTGCTTTCTACCGATTTGAACAACTTCTTGTGTCATTTTAATAAGTTCAGTAGTTTCAATAATTCTGGCATTTTCTTGATTAAAATTGAGCAACTGGTGCAAAAAAATTTGTTGTCGACCTTGAAGAGACACCGCAAAATGTTTAACGATATCTGTGTAGACACCTTCATTTTGTATATCCGAAAGATCTTGGAAAATTCTCCACTGCGGGAACTCTTCTTTGGTTGCGTTTGCCAATAATACTACTTTTCTTTTTTTAATTTTCTCGAGCAGCCTGATGGCTTGTTTAACTTGTTCTTGACGACACTCTTCCGCTTTCACAATCAAGGGAACTTTGTTTAAATGCCACAACACTTTACTACATACATTTGGAGATAAATCCTTAATCCCCTCAACACACAATCCATAATATTTCAACGATGTGAAACTGATTTCCTCATCACTTACTGTCTCGTTCCAAATGTTAGCGACAACTTCGTCATTCGTATCTCTAACAAACGTCATGTCAAATTTCATAATTGCTTCTTTAAGAAGTTTTGATTTTTCGTTGCACTTACTGTCCGATATCGTTTGTATAAAAGGTGTAAGCGTTAACTCAGCCAATTTTGCTATCACGTCATATTTAGTCAGTATAAAGTTACTTGACCACCACGTTTCCATAAATTGGAGAAGACTTGAAGAGCAAGTAGCATCGGTAATTCCATACTCTTTTTTCAAAATTGCGTTGATTAACGACTGTGCTCCTGTCACGTCAGTCTGATGGGCAAAGAAATAAAAACGTTTCAAGTAATCATCAAGACTTTCAACCGATCCACTACTCTGATTTAATTCAAACTGAAAAACGTTTGTTCCTTTCTCTTGATTTTGAGGTTTAAGGCGGTTTTTTTTCTATTTTTTTTCTTAGGATTTTCATTTTTGCTCCATAACAGAAGTTTCTCAGAATCCAAGTCTTGCAGTTCCGTCACAACAACCTTATCATCTGTCTTGTCTTCATTTTTAATATCAATTGTTGATTTACTCCCGATACTTGTCGATTTATTTGTGTATAAAATAAAACTGACATTTTCAGTGTTTTCTAATTTTGAAATAGATCTCATATATTTCTGTAAGCTGAAGTCGCCATTTTCCGCTGCAAACATTTCGTCATTAACATTTTTCATATTCTCAGAATGTTTCAGTTGCAAGAGAAATATTTGCGATTGTCCATCCACGAAAGTCACTTTTAGCGCCACGTCGTCGAAGTCTCCACAATCGTTACTGTTGGTTATCATCTCGAAATCTGCCACAATATCACTTGTGCTGAATTTTAAAGCGAATAGAGCGCACATCAGTTTTTCATAGTCCCTGCCGAGATCTGTGGTTCCAGATCTTTTTTCGTAAGTGTCAAATCGGAGCTGACCTGAAGGATCGAAAGACTTCTTCTTGGTTGCAAACTGAAGATTAAATGAAAATTAGACAATTTTGAAATACGAGTCAGTTACAAAATTATACTGGTATTTACAAAATCTAATTATCTGAATTCTTATTTGTGATTTATTTGTATTTGTTCAGTTACATAACTTTATACTTTCTGAAATTGTCTTTTGTTGAAATCGAAGTAGAGTATTTATGACTTCTCGTTACAACTTTTCAGCAATATAGTAAAATAACTCTTCAGGACATTATCCAATGTGAAAACATGTTCACACTATAGTGAATTCCAAAAAGATCTGAACTATCAAAGTTCCGTCAAGTTGTTACACTGATTATTATTATTGACAAAGCTGTTCTAGTACTTTTCATTGCACTTGGTTGACCACCCTGCAACAATACAAATCCCGCCAAATTTTTATGAAACAGTGTCAGTTACAAATTGTCAACAATTCGAGGAAAATGGAAAAACACAAGAGAACAGTAGTTAAAGCCAGAAAAAAGGAAGCTATTCTAATGAGATTTTCTGGTTTTTCTATTTAATGGTGCATGTCTTTTTTAGATTTTATTTCCACCTTCTAAGTAAATGACACTTTATAGGTATTTGTGGTAACTAAGTAAATGGATAATTACAGGCAGAGCCCTGTAATATTTAACAGGCACGTAGAAGAGACCTGTAATAGTTATTACAAGTCTCATCAAAAAATAAATAATCAAAACTATGTTTATTACAAACACAAACAAATTTAACTATCAATTGTTGCAATTACATACGTTAATAATGCATTTTGATCCGTTTCGGAAGTATTTTCATATCGCTCCTGGGATCGAATCAGTAGAGAGCCGCACTTGCAGCGTTGGTAATTCCGTGATTATTTTCTTGCATTTCAAGAAAATCGCCTTCAAAGTCTTCATCGGACATTAAAGCCATTCTTTCTTTTCTTTCTTTTTGCAACAAATTTCACAAAACTTCTGACAGTATTTTTGTTGTTTATCTCAACACCATGACGACGTAGGTATAATTGCCCCACCGCCTTTCATTACAAAATTTTTATAAACATAAATAACAATTAAAAAACGAAATTTAAAGGCTGAAGGTGGAAATAAAAGTTTTTTTCTAATTTTGACATATAAAGTGACACTTTTCAAAATTAATTGACGTTTGGAAACGTCACACTTTTCGTAACTGGTTACGAAAAGTAAAATCTTTCTTAACTGGTTAGGAAAAATTTATTGTATCACCAGTTGACACTGTCATATTTTTTGTTTTTAAGCAAAATAACCGTGCCTACTTACCTACTTGATATTTTAACACAATAATAATTTATTATTAATGAAATTCATTACTTCATTTAACGTTTGAAGAAACTTTTTTTTTTGTCAAAATTAGAAAAAATCTTGTATGTAACACGTTTGGAAATGCAATTTTGTGTAACTCGTGTGATTTTGCGGGATCTCGCTGCGCTCGTCCCGCAAATATTCCACTCGTTACACAAAATAACGCATTTCCTAACTGGTTACATAAATATCTAGTATGCAACTCGCTTAGCAATTAATCTTTACTGGGCTTACTGGTTTATGGGACTCGCTCCTTACGTCGCTCGTCCAACAAGTGCCAGCGCGCCCGTAAAGATTAATTTACTAAGCTTGTCACATAAATAACTATAAACAACCCAACAACAGCCAAAATAAATTTTGAGCTGACCGAAATTTGACACTAACATCAAAATCATACATAACCTCACAAAAAATATAACATAGTACCATTGTCTAAGTCTACTTAGACAATGATAGTACCTACACTTTCAATCAAAAATTGTATTTCGACTTTCAGCTGGGTATATTGCGAATAATAAATTTTCACAAATTGTGACATTTGACAGCACGGATGTTTTTGGAGTTCACTATGTATATACATACAATTAGTTCATATGGGCCAACTACATTTGCCATTTTTGAAACGGGTTAATTTCATAACTAATTAATTAAAAACTTATGTTCAGGAAATGAAATTAATACTTAGTTAAATCTATACCTAACCAATTTGGAGCTTAAAAAAAATAAAAAATGTCTACTGGGGTACCTAGGTCCTTCGGTTTTTTATTTTTTTTAAATTTATTTTTGTATCATTAAAAAAGGAAATATGTATAAACGAGACGGCCCATCATACATTTAAAAACTCGTAGTATGTAACGAAAAAATAATTTATTCACCCATTTATGGTTTTAACGTTAACGAACGATCAACATCGAGCAACAGTCTTGATGAGAAATTAGCCACTCGATAAAGCATCATAAGCAATTTCGTTATTTTATTCGTTTTATTTAAAGAAATAACACAATTCAAACGTCTTCAAAATACATACAGGGTGTATCAGAAAAAAGTGCATTTATTTTAACTGGTAATACTATCTACTCATCAATTACAACAACTTTTCTAAATAAAGTTTCTTGGAATTTTCAAAATTGAATTGCCATTTGTCCCCCCTTTATTTTGACGTGCCGTTCAGGTTCAATCCAATTTTAAAAATCTAAAAACTTTTTTAAACGGGAATTGTAAAAACTGAATGTTTTTATTAGGTACCTTCATATGGCATTTGATGAATAAAATGATTTCACTTTCGTTTTTATTTTTTTTTATAATTAAACTGCTGTTCCATAGGCGAGTAAACCCCTTCTAGAAATGAGTGAGAACAGAGAGTCAATTGCTTTATGGATGTAATTATCCTTGGTAAACCCACAGACGGCTAGACCGACACTTGTAACCCCCAATAAAAATATCTCCGAATTTGGCCTGAGTCCTCTGCTTGCAAAAAATCGAAAAATCCCAATATCTTGACCTGTTGCAACGGGATTGATACCCAGCTGTTAGGGCGCAATAAAGCAACTGACTCTATTCTCACTTATTTATAGAAGCTCTTTTAAGCAAATCTTTAGAATCATTTTGAAAACCATTCAGAATTTGTTTTCGAAAAAAAAATTTTGAACAGTTGTAATAGATGAGTTCTATTACCAATTAAAATAAATGTACTTTTTTCTGTTACACCCTGTATATACTACAAACATTTTCAGTTTTGCGAAATTAAATAGCACTAACTAGAGCTGTCCTAACTTTTATTAAATAAAAAATACGTAGCATAACACAACGTAGGATGAATAAATATTTCTTTACTACAAGTAAGGCCCATTCAGAACACTTTGACATTGTTTTCAAAGGTATGTTTAAAAAAGCAAAACTAAATGGGCTTGTTCGGCACACACCATTTTTTTATCAAATCTACCTCGTTTTTCAAAGTTTCTTTGTTAAAAGTTAAAATTCGCTTGTTTTTCTATTGGGCCACTTCAGCACACATGTAAATACTATTTCGTTCAAACAAATTCACCCTATAAAAACACTTAAAATTCGCCTTTTTGCCCTGTTTTTTGTTGGGCCACTTCAGCACAAAAATGAATACGGTTTCGGCCAAACAAATTCGGAAAGGTCCTCATGAGCGAAGCGAATTCACAAACCTGTTTTTTAAGGTAGCAGGCATCTTATACAAACTCATGTAGATAACGGTTTTAAAAGAAAATTGATGTTATAGCAACAATAAAGGATTAGCATGTAGAACTATGTCAAAAATAGACGAAAAAGATAAAATTTATTTAAATGAATTATGTGAATTGGAAAATTTGGTGAATACCCAAACGGTATACACTCCAGAAAATGGCCAATTTTTAAGGTCATTTAAAAAATATAATATTTCAAGTAAAAGAGCAAAAATTACAAATTTTAAGAATTTATACAATAAAACATTAATTCTTTATGATCTCATTACAAGAATAAAAACATCTCCATGTTTATAAATTCTTTCAATTGATCAATGTTCCTAATCATGTCCATAAATACTGTATGAAAATGTAAAGGGTGTTCATTTAATATTCTGGTAACATCACCTATGGAAATCTTTTGTTTTGAAAAACGGATGTCGCAGCGTTAAAATACGACATAACCTCACTAAAAAATAACAGCATGACACGAATTATGATAAAAAAGTAACACAATTACAATTCACGCACAAATTAATCAATTTATTAAATGAGGTGCTGGAAATGTCTACCTTCTTCTTTTCGTAACAATTTGTGGTACGTTCCTGCTTTCCTACGTAAGGTTCAGTCTGTTGCGTTGCGATAACTGACGCACTGAAGTGTGGGGAGCATTTTGCATTATTTCTCTTGCTAACTGCAGCAGTGCGTTTTAGCGGCTGACCTGTAGTTTTTCTTCGGTAAACGCCTCCAGTTTCACGAAACAACTTTACACACCGGCTCAGGTTATCTTCGAAGGTTTTCCGTCAACAATAACATTGGGAAATTCGGCGATAAACTCTTCTAAGCAGTTTTGTACGGAGTAGATTCATGAACCATTCACTTTCAAACCATTGCGATTGCGAAAATAACTTTCAACAAAACGTTTTCTGCTCTATCGTGAACACCAGCAAACAATAAACTTGTCGGGAAGTTCAAACGACGACATGCCTTCACAGAAACAAAATATTTCCATAGGTAATGCTACCAGAATATTAAATGAACACCCGATATAGCATAGCTTAGTAGTCCAGTCAATATAAACATAAAAAAGGGTCCGACCTTGCAAAAGGTCATGAAGTTCTGATTTTTTAATATGTTGTTTGGATCTCAGCCAAGAGTAAAACACCAAATTTGCAACTTCGAAAGACTTGTGCGCGCTGCGTGGTAGCCAAAGAACAGTAAAATTTTTGCACTATTTTCAGTTTTTGCTCAATATCTCCTAAGACATGAGTCTCACAGAAAAAGTTGAAGTTACCTGTTTTAAACTAGATTAAATTTGATACAGTTAGAGGCCCAAGCGAACCTTGTGCATGCAGCAGTTTCCGAGATAGAGCTCTTCAAATATTGGGTATTTTTTCCAAGTGAAAATTTTTTGTTTACGCCTCTTATTTTATTAAATATCGTCAAAAATACTCGCCCCATGAGAAAAGTCATGGGCAATGAACTTGAAGTGTATTTATTTAGCTTTAAATTGAGATTTGACGGGCAGCTACAGGTCCAATGCTTCTCTCAAAAGTGGCATATAACCGAAAACCTCGAAAGATGGAATTTGGGAAAAATAAATGAAAACAAGTGTTCAGCACATCAAACATCACGTATAGCGCCTAAACCGATCAAATAAGTTATTTTAACGTAATTTAGTATGTGTGGTTAACAACTTGAAGAGAGTCTGTGAAGTTGGTGGAGAAATACTGCCCTCAGCGCCAGACTTGTTCTGGTTCTGATTGTATGGAAAATCATGGAACACACCAAGAATGCTCGTTTGGAATGGGTTCATGGAGCAGGTGACAAGTGGTCTTGATTTTGATCGACCAAGAATTATTTTCCTCTCATTCATTGGCGCGCTTTAATATGAGCTCCGGCGGGTACATGTCCTGGCATATATCATGAACCCCATTTTTACGGTCCACTGTGCTAGCTCATTGCTGGAGATTCCACGCACATGTACCAATTCACCGTAGCTTTACATAAACCACATCAGCAATCAAATCTGACCATAGGCCGGGCCAAAATTTATCAGATCGGCGGATTGTAAAATTTTGTTCTATGAATATCTTAAACTCAGTTGGATCCATCCGCTGTTCTAGAGCCATCATATCTTGCAAATATAAGTGGGCACTCTTTGTGAAGAAATAGTGACCAACTGAATGACAACAAAGTAGCATTTTATCGATGGTATACCCTGACGCTCTGCCTGGATGAATACTTTTACGGGAGTAGACGTGTGAAAATACTGGTCCCACAGCTTTGATTACCTTCCAAATTATGCAATGCAGTTTTGAATTTGGCTCTTAGGCTTTGGTAAGTCCTATTTTCCTTTACAAACAAGATGAGAGACCTCTCACTCTCACGTAGCTTATTCTCAGTTTCGGCTCTTTCTTTCCCAGTCAAGTCTACCTCATCCAAAATAGTGCCAGCCAATATCAGATTAGTCAAAATGTGTGCTCGTACAGCTCGTG
Source organism: Tenebrio molitor (assembly GCF_963966145.1). Taxonomy (NCBI): domain Eukaryota; kingdom Metazoa; phylum Arthropoda; class Insecta; order Coleoptera; family Tenebrionidae; genus Tenebrio; species Tenebrio molitor. The sequence goes on along the minus strand of NC_091053.1, from coordinate 17,628,729 downwards.
AATAGGCATGACCATTCAGCATCTTGTCCAGGCCTGTGATCTGTATAAATACAACCCATGAATGTCATGAGGAGATGGAAGTCTCCAAGCCTCACAACCACGCAGCTCAACTCAGAATGTTGGCCACCCTCAACAATATCTCTCGCCTTAAAGAACAGTGGTTGATCAAAAGTAATGAAGCAGGTTTTTTGAAAATGACCTTTACTTCTCTCACTGGCTTCAAAAGGTGATATGAACACTGTATCGTAATCAATAGGTGGGGTGCGGATAAATGAGAGGAAAATAATTTTTGAGCCATAAAAATCAAGACCACTTGTCACCTGCTTAATGAACCTGTTCCAAAGGAGCATATTTGGGGTAGTTGATGATTTTCCATACAATCATAACAAGTCTGGCGCTGAGGGCAGTATTTTTCCACCGACTTCACAGACTCCCTTCAAGTTGTTAACCACACATACTAAATTACGTTAAAATAACTTACTTGATCAGTTTAGGCCCTATACGTAATGTTTGATGCGCTGAAAACTTGTTTTCATTTATTTTTCCCCAATTCCCTTTTACGAGGTTTTCGGTTATATGCCACTTTTTAGAGAAGCATTGGACCTGCAGCTGCCCATCAGATCTCAGTTTAAAGCCACGATTTTAAAGCTAAATAAATACGCTTCAAGTTCATTGCCCTTGACTTTTCTCATGGGGCGAGTATTTTTGACGATATTTAATAAAAAAAGAGAAATAAACAAAACAATTTCACTTCTTGGAAAAAATACCCAATATTTGAAGAGCTATATGTCGCAAACTACTGGGTGCACAAAGTTTGCTTAGATCTCAAATTGAAGTGAATTTAATCTAGTTTAAAAAAGATAAGTTCAATTGTTTCTGTTAGACTCATATCTTAAGAGATATTGAGCAAAAACTGAAAATAGTGCGAAAATTTTGCTGTTCTTCGGCTACCACGCAGCGCGCACAAGTCTTTCGAAGTTGCAAATTTGGTTTTTTACTCTTGGCTGAGGTCCAAAGAACATATTAAAAAATCAGAACTACATGACCTTTTGCAAGGTCGAATGTTTATATTGACTAGACTATAGGTGAATCACAGACGATTAATTAGTTTTATTATTTGATCGATAAGACTACATTTAAATCCGAAAACTGTCAAGTCAAATTTATCAGATTTAACTAATGTATTGGAAATATCATCAAATTCATAATACATTTTATCTTTAAAGGAATATAAATTTCAATATCTGAATACTTTGCTTATATTTGGAGGTATTCCAGCAAATAATTCTGAAATAAGGTAATTTTTCTTTGATCTAAACAAACACTCTTTAAACTCAATGTACAAGACTCTATCATAAAATATACAGGCTGATTCATCTTTTACCGCCGGTGGCAAAATTGATCTTAAAAATTATGATTTCACTTTCATATTTTGCAGACCTAATTTATTATCCATAAGGCACACAATATCAAAAAATGGAATTTATAAGTTAATTAGGTCAAATTTTGGCATTTTCTCAATTATTAGTTGTTTAATTTATTCAATCTTGTGGCATATGCACACTGAGGTATTTTCACACAATTTTACTATGTTAAATTAATTTTAGCTTATGGTATTATTGAAATAAATATTTTGATATTCAAATTTGTATTTGCTTCATGATTTACGACATAATGTCCCAATATCTTAACAACAAGGTCTTTATTGACACAGCAGTTGATCCTTTACAAATCCTATCGTAAATTCACCTAAGCAGGTCAGTTTTACAGGGTAGTCATTGTTAAGGAAAATTTACAACCCTAAAAGCCAACAACTACCAATAAAAGCAATTTTTCCATTAAAATCGATATAATTCAAAAACTATCAAAGATTTTTCGAAACGGGTTGCAGATATTGATTTTGTACGTCATTAGCCACATTCTGATGCAAACATTTAAACATGATTTTTTTTTTAAAAAACAGTTTTTTATAAATATCTGCTCATAGAAAAAAAAATTTTTGAAATCAATTATACCGGCTGAAAGTAAATTTTTCGACAAATCAAAACTGTAAATTTCATAATTTTTTCTTAATTCTTAAGGGTCATTTTGCCACCGGCGGTAAAAGATCACCCTGTATATGTTTTTCCAGGATAAGTTCTAAATATTGCATCAATTCTTTTTCCTTTTGGTATTCAAAATTTTCAATAGATTATATCCACGTTTAACATTAAAACTTGGAAAATCAATTAAATAATATACATTTTTAACAACTATTAAAACATCACCTGAAGGTCTTTGATAAATATGTGAAATTTCTTTAAAATCATCTGGTAAAAAATATAAATAATCTGTAATTAATTTCGTTTCTTTATCATAAGTCATCTTTTAAATTGACTAACCAAACATATTTCTTATAAAAATGTATCAATTTCTTTATTAAAATCTCATAAATTAAAGTAACGCTTAAGGTATAAGATTATATTATGGCAGCACTAAAATTATCCCAATAATGGAAACCAATATTGGCGTTAAGATGGTTGTCTTCGTTCAGGGCAGGGATTAAAAATTTGTGAAGGAACATGTTTTTGATGTTTAGTCTAAATTTTGTTATTGTAACGAAATTCCCTTTCGTACTTTGTGTCTTGAAAACAGTAAAGATGATTTGTAATAGTATATTTGTAATTTCAGCAACGGGAATAATACCGCAATCTCTTTTTAAAAATTTAAAAATTCTGGATTTAGATAACACATTGATAGTTGAAATTCAAAAAGGTATATTATTATACTCATGTCACATCGTGAGGAAGTTCCTTAACATTGACACAGAACATAATACACAACAAAGTCAAAATGCGGAGGCGAGACGCCGGTAATTATGTTGATAAGCACTGCACTATTACTTGATAGTATTATCCGTAATAGTGTATGTACTCCGGCAAAATTGCCGTGCCGCCGGGTGGAGGTGGGATACGAATAAATAAATATAATTTTGTCGGTACGCATTTGTTTTGAGGCCGGCTCTGGAATTCACAACAGAGAATTGCTTGAAGCATGATTTATGGGTGGGCTGACCACCTACTGCAATTGCGACAAAAGGAACGTTTATCTCCGGTCAAATACTTTTAAAGGGCAAGTATAGTATTTTTAAATTCGTAAGGAATTTTGGCTTAAGTCATAAATAAACCGAACAAAGACCCTACTTAAAGAAATTTATTGTGATATTGTACCTGTCAATCACTAAGAGGTCTCGGAGAAAAAATTTACCTGGAGTAGTATAGTCCTACAGAAACTCTAGTGGAATTCGACTTTGGTTGTAAATTTAACAACAACAACCGAAGAATAAGATTTTATCATGAAGTAATAACCCTTGTCATAAATACAACTACCACTACCTGTATCATCCCTGCCTGAAGCTAACGTTGCGAACCCCAAACTGACGAACCTCATTAGCATTTATCAGTAGGATTATTGCTGCAGCATAAAATTCTATTTTTCAAGTGACAAACATAAATTTACAACCAAAGCCGAATTCCACTAGAGTTTCTGTAGGACTATACTCAAAATATTTGTCGGAGACCGTCTAGTGATTGACAGGCACAATATGACAATAAATTTCTTTAACTAGGGTCTTTGTTCGGTTTATTTAGGGCTTAAGTCAGATTTCCTTAGGAAGTTACAAGCACTATATATAATCTTATACCTTAAGCGTTACTTTACATACTTTGGAACTGTTCCAATGCCGTAACAGTTCCAGCGAATAACTGTTACCAAAATATGACTGTTATAGTCCGAGAGCTAGGGGTGTATTTCAACCATGGTGTATGAGTTTTATGATTTTTATGCTCATAGACATAACAGAACTCACATAATGCATGGCTGAATGTAGCGTCAGCTGCTCCAGAAGCGGAGGGGGTGGCAGAGGGAAGGTGCCAAACCTATCAAAAATATCTATTTTCAAACTATTTCATACCGCATGAAATTTGTTTACATGATTCCAACTATGAATTTATATTCGTACTTATGTACGAAAATAATGGTCAGCTGTAAGTATAAGGGTGGTAAGACCGTCAGTCAACACTATAAACGAATTACTGTGCTTAAATATCCAAGCGGCATACGATATTCAACTGACTGTCTTTACACCAAAATTCATCTGACTGATTATTATCGTTTTTGCATTTTTTATTATTTATACTATCGCATACCTACTTCAATATCACATGGTCTTTTTACAATTTAACAAAGGTTCAGTGTCAGTACTCTGAACATACAGTTTCTTTATTTTATTTGTATAGGTATTGTGTATTTTTATCGGTAGGAATGGCAGGAGGAATTTAATTTTTAGTGATGTATAAAGCTTTGGATTGTTAAAAAAATTTTAATTATATTTTGTAAATGTACCTACATATTGAATACAGTGTTTCCCCGGATAGATGAAACGGCTCTTATAAAAGATTTCGACTTAAATTTTTATTTTCTGGGGTTCAGCCCTGCTTGGTTAGAGACTTCCTACCTAATTTCTAACAATTTTAGTTTTGAAAAATCAAGTAGGTATACGAAATTTTGAAAAAACTATTTTTCTGTAGAGTAGTGTGGTGTTAATGTGGTAAATACAACAAAAAGTTATTGAGAAAAGTTGTTTAGAATCAACATCTAGGCCTCTATACACAATTTCAAAATCATCGGCCAACTATAAGTTTTTATTTTTTTTCCAAGATAGTTGTTTTTTAGTAGTACAGACACGTCAAATAGTATAGTATAATATAAGTAGTAAAATGAATGTTTTTTCACTAGTCATGTGAAAAAAACGCTCATTATTTTACGTATATTATACGCTACTTTTTGCAATTTTGAATTAAAATAGCACAAATCTTGACAAATTTTATTATACAGGTGTCCTAGAGTTGCGAAAAAGCTCCATAACTTGTTTGTTATTAAAGATATCAACTTTTTCTTTTTTCTAGATGATAGCTACGCTTCTATGGCATATTCGGAAAATATTGCGGTATATATACAGGCTGTTCCAATATTATAAAAACACTAAAGTTATGTTTTTTTAAATGGAACCTACTCAGTTTGATTTCATTTTTGGATTCTATGCTAAATTGTGAATCAAATCTACACAAGTCGTTTTTACTTATCTGCCATTGTTTACTTATCTGCCATCGTTTTTTTTACCAATACAGCGCTTATAAATCACTAAAAATTAAATTCCTCCTGCCATTACTACCTATATTAATATACAACATACAAATAAAATAAAGAAATGATGACATTACTGTGCGTTTGAAGTACTGAACCTTTGTTAAATTGTTAAAAGAGTAAAAAACCATGTGATATTAAAAGATGCGATAGTATAAATAATAGAAAATATAAAAACGATAATCAGCGAGATGAATTTTGGGGTAGAGACCGTCAGTTGAACCATAAAGAATATCGTACGCCGCTTGGATATTTGAGCGCAGTAGTCCGTTTATCCACCCTTATACTTACAGCTGACCATTTTTTTCGTTCTTACGTAAAAAAATTTCATGCGGTCTAAAATAATTTTAATAATAAATTTTTATGTCAGACTTAGATGCGCAGCTGACGCAGAATCCCCTCACTACAATGTAGCTGACTATTATTTTTCTATGTTATTTTGCATTAATAATACAAGAAAAAAATTTCAGCTTGTCTGAAATGACTTAAAAAAAGTTTTTTTTAAGTTTTGGCACCCTCCCTCCGTCACCCCCACCGCGGATGCGTCAACTGACGGCCACTTTTGTAGATAGCCCAGTCTTATCTATCAAAACCGATAATAATTAAACGGTATGAAATTCCTAGTCAAAATGGACCCCTGGCTCTTGGAGTATTATCGGTTATTTGATTCGATTCCAAACTTTTAACTTTCAATAACAGTACAACTAGGTGCTCTAGTTCCGGAATATTAATAGTTACTGACTGTTATTCTGTTGTTACTGTTACAGCTACTGATAATACCAAGCGATCATTTAAAAAATAAATGGAGTTTGCTTTGGAGCCTATGCTATAGCATGGGTTGCCATAGGTAACACGCTTTCAATTTTAATAAGAATCTGGAGTCTGGTACGTCTACGTAGTTGGAACGCATTACGTTAGCGCAATGTTAATTATACTAAAGCAGGTGCCTGCTTCGAAACTTGAACCACCGAAAGATTGTCGCTTAATAGGTATCTATCTACAGGCTGTTTGATAAAAAACGCCTCAACCATAACTTTTTTATTTATTACCCGATTTCAATGAACAAAGAAACCAAAGATATGGTTATTAATGCGCTACAAAACAGCCATAAAATATATTTTTTTGGTGTTATCTTAAATAGCTAACGATAGTTAACTTTTTTTTTTAAATGGGTACATGTAGTTTTTTTAGGCTCAGTCTGGTAAGGTTTTTTTTCTGAATCTAATGATGTATTGAAAGTTATCATTTGGTCCATAGTTAACTGAAAAAAAAAATATTTTTTTTTTGGTGGTTCACCTTATGAAATTTTTAAAAGTCCCGTGAAAAACAATCGGAATGCAAAGTGCGGTAAATGTCATCCAAACGTCAGCTTAGAAATTTTCATCTGCTTTTTTAAACTTTTTTTAATTAAGTATAAAATAACAACATTGCCAGTCATGCAGGATAGCAATCATTTGACTATTATTTTATATTCGAGTGTAATAAAAATCGTAATTAGTCAAAAACAAAAATTGAATAGAAAAATAATAATAACAATAATAAAATTTTATTTTTACTTTAATTATTTTATGTTTATGTTATGTTTTCCAAGAAAATAATAATAAAACACCTCAAGATTGCACCTGAAAATTTTCAAACTGACACTTGACATTTGTTGCTATTTGTATTCCAATTGTTTTTCACGGCTTACTTGAAAATTTTATAACAAGCTGAACCACAATTAAAAATTGTTTTATTTTTTTTTCACTTAGCTATGGACCACAACACATCATTAGATTCAGAAAAAAAAATTCTACCAAACTGAACCTAAAAAACTGCATGTGTCCACTTAAAAAAAAAAGTTGACTATCGTTAGTTATTGAAAATAACGCCCAAAAAAATATATTTTATGGCTGTTTTGTAGCGCATGAAAAACCATATAATTGGTTTTTTTGTTCATTGAAATCGGGTAATAAATAAAAAAGTTATGGGTTGAGGCGTTTTTTATCAAACAGCCTGTATGCAGTCGCAAGGATTTCAAATGAAATACAATAAACACCAAATACAAATTCTTCAATTATTTTATTTGCTAATTTTGAATTGTATTAAAACAAATAAGAATTCGTATTTAAAAATAAGAATTTTTCTACGTGTTTCGGACTCCGTCTGTCGCTGACAACTAGGCCTGCCTTTGAAAATATCCTTTCGGATGGAACGGATGTCGCAATCATGCAAAAAATTTTAATAACAATTTTTGATATTGTTGGATATAAGTAACTATTATTCTTCCACCACAACAATGGATTCTGAAGCCTAGGAAGAAGTGGTTCTTCTAAATAATGCTGCACCTCTATTATGGCAACTAACGAATCAGAGCCTTTTATTAAAAAGAAATAATAATAAAAGATAAAATAACCTACGTATTACAAGTTTTAAAAACTTACGTTTGAATTCCAAACTGGCAGTTAAAGCATCAAAATTTGCAAAAACAGAAAATGTCTTAGGTTTAATAGGTCTAATAGCTGCAGTTACCAATTCAATTAAATGTTTTTTGCTGATTATGCAGCTTGAGCGTCTTCAAATCCAAATAAATGTTTTATATCTGGGATCAAGAAGAGTACACAAAGAAATGGTTTTACTATATTCGACGTTAGCAAATCTTTCTATAACACCTTTATATAATTTGTCCAAAGCTTTTGCCAAACTCTGATCTAAATTTTGCCACTTTAGTTTTTCACAAATGTTCTTAAGTCCGTTGGTGAAAATAATTATTTCACTGGCATTGACAGATTTTTCACTGCTGAGCCTTATAGTAACCTCTTCAAATGGTCTTAACATTTTGATTACATTTTCACAAATTTGCCATTAACTTTCGCTCAAAACAGGCAACTTTTTATTAATTAAGGCCAAAGTAATTTTAATAGAATCTTTCAATTCTACAAATCTTTCTAACATATAAAATGTTGAATTCCAACGCGTCTGAACGTCTTGAATTAATTTTTTCGGCACTGAAAGACCTTAATTTTGTTGGTAGGCTATTAATTTTTCATTAGCTGTTGTACTACGTTTAAGTGCGCTACAATTGTTTTAATTTTATTGACAAGTTCTTGTACCTCCTCTAAGCTATCCTGGACAATTAAATTTAATGTATGTGCGTAGCAACCAAAATGTTTCCATTGAAGATGACTATTTATTGCTTTTTTAATATTGCAAGCGTTGTCTGTAACTGCAATTAATACCTTGTTTGATAATTTAAATTTTGCGATCATGTTTTTGATATTTTCACTTGTATGTGAACCAGTAATTAAAGAAGATCCAATTAAAACACTATTTAGAGAACAATCTTCCGTTTCTGCTAAATAGCTATCTACATTCCTTAATGTCCAGCAATCTGTTGTGATGCATACACTTTTGACACTGTCCATTTTTTCTTGAACTGTATTCAAGCAACGTTCGTATAATGCCGGTATCATGTTTTTGGAAATTGCTTTTCTTCCGGGTAATTGATAAGATGGATTTAGGGCTTTCACAAATTCTACAAATTCCTTGTCTTCAACAATTGAAAATGATTGATAGTCAGTTATGAAAAGCTTTAATTGATTATCTACTTTCTTTGCTTGACCTTCCGAAACTTTTTTGGGCACATAAAATGATGATATACGATGTACTTGTTTAGACTTTGAAGGATTGCTGCAAGGTTGTACAATAATGTTAGTGTTAATGGTTTCGGTACTGGTTTGGGGTTGCACATTATTGCTGTTGCTGGGTTGTGAATCTGAGATGACCTCACCAGTATTTGAAATTGATGTTGAGGTCACTGGACTTGAATTTGCACATCTTTCATCAAGTTTCAAATTTATTGTTGGGTGCCTTTTATCCAAATGTTTTTTTAAATTTGAAATTGACGACCTATAAGACAATTTCTGACTGCACATATCACACTTTGCCTTTTTTTCATTTCCACTTAATTCAGTGAAATACGCCCACAACGGGCTAGTTTTACGCCTCTTGGCAGAATTCATATTGAGGAAAAAATAAAAATTTGCTTAAGTACTTGGGTACGTACACACAACACACTTTCCATCTAGAAGACACAAAATGACTGAAATTCAATAAAGATAAATTACTGAATAAAGAAAACAAAACAAGCTGCATCAATGATGATCAATGAATTCTTATTTTCTGCTGAGAACACGGAAGAGGTCTTTTTACTTTTGTAGACACCCACGCGTCGCCGATAATTTTTCCGTAATAAGACAAAAAGGCTTATTTGTTAATAAAAATTTTTTATCCCTCAAATAAATTCAGATTTATAAATTACAATTGACTTTCTGCACTGAAATTTAACGTCAAGTTTTTCAATGGTTGATTAACACTAAGTTATAGTTGGTGCCTATGGATACAGTTGTTGCAACAATCACTTCTATAGGAACAAACTCCAAATTCAAGTAAGCATTGATAAAAAAATCAGACTTATTCTACTCTTATCGAACAAAATGTTTGTCATCTAGTTAGCTTTGGAATTTTTTTACATGTACATTTTCCTGAACCGCACTACCCTTTTTCAAGTAGCCATGTAGTTCGTCAATAAATGTGATCAATGAAATTGACCATTATTACAATTTATTGTAATTACGTATCACATTTGGAATTTTGATGTAGGTATATTTTGAGATTGGGTTACTGCTTTCTTTTTTTTAGCAGAACGGGACATCGTATTTTTACAAGGGTAATGCAGTACTCTTATTCAGTAGTAGGTACTATTACAATCATTAAATTTTGGGGCCGCATGAAACTCCGCACCAGTCGGAAAGGGCAGTATCAAATTGTAGCGGCGGTCAAGTCTTAATCTTTTAGGGGAAGCAGGTACTAATTTCCAAATATGTAAGTAAATAGCAGCGCTTGTCATTTTACCCCCCAGGGAGTGGGCAGGTAGACGATTATAAATAATAACTATCCCTTACCTCCGACTTTTAAGGAGGTAACTAATTAATCATCTGCAAAGTCTGCAATTTTCGGAAAAGAGAATAGTAACGGGAAACAAAATTTTCTTGGAAATCATTGGAAGGTGAATTATATTTATTTATACGTAAATTGAAATACAGAAATATCGTTGGTGCACAAGAAAAGTGACACATCTCAAAAACCCTCATTTTTCAGTAGACCGATTTTAATAGTATATTGGGATATAAGGTTAGGTAGTGCATCATTATAACAGAATCGAGAAAGAGTTTGAAAAATAGAGACGAAGGAGGCACATAATGTACATTTTTATATCCGTGAACAGTAAATAATTATTTAAAAAAATTTGTACAGTGTGAAAACGTACCGTCCGCGTAAATTTTTGACGATGTTGACAAAAATTTAAAATTTTTGTGGCAACAAAAAATTATAATGTTTTTCTTTTGTCATTCACCTGAAGAAAATCCTGATTTCGATTAGTTTCAATTTGAATCGATTCAAGAGCATCATGTACACCTTTGATACATCTGCGTAATAAACTGAGAAGTGCAGTGCTACCTGAAAATTTCTAAATGATAAGCCGACTCCTTATTAAGATTATAAGCGCTGCAGTTTACATCCCGACATCGTCGGTCGGGAGGACGTAGACGAGTTCCTCCCAGCGGTCAGTTTACACCACAGGTGGTCGGTACTTAGCTGTTATCTGTAGACGAGTTGCTCCCGCTTATTGTCGAAGAATTAAGCAAGGCGGCAGGTATATTTTTGAATGCAAGATAAACGAATATTTACTAAATATTAAAATAAAATATTTACTCCCAGGAATATTATTACAACAAAATTTATTCTAGGGAGTATTCTATTTTCATAATTTTCTATTAATTTTTGTAATGTCTCCTTTTTGTTTCTTACGTCGTTTCTCAACTTTTTCATTCCTCTGTTTGCAGATTGAATTTTGCTATACGTATATGTTTGAAAACTAATAAGTATATCTAAAAAAGGAAAAATGGAAGTATGACTAGAATAAAAATTATTTTTTAAATGTGGAGATGATAATTACCACCCCTGCAATGCAGTCTAATCCCCAACCCTTCGCTACCTGCATCCAAGATTAGGATATTTTGGGTACCGGGAGGAACTCGTCTCCGCCGGGTCGGGAACAGGCGGCACAGGACGGACGGCGCGGCGCCCGGTAGGTAATCCTTAGAAGGGTTTTTGGAAAACTGATAAGATTTTAAGTTTATTAAACGTTTTGGAACAATTTTAAACTTCTTCCTTAGTTTTAAGTGAGCCGTTTGTTTTAAAAGATGTATCCCATACGTGAAACCACTAGTAAACGAGGTAAAACTCAAATTGTGTGTGAAAATTATATGTTTAGTTTCCATCATGTGCTTGGTTCAAGTGAATCGCGCTGGAGGTGTATAAATAAAACCTGCAAATGTCGTCAAAATTTCATGTATTCGGATTAATTGTTAAATTTTGTATAATTTATCGACAATATTTTATGTGCTTAAGATAATGTTTAGAAGTTATATTTTTTATATCGTCAACATTTTTATGAACTTGAGTTAATGCGTGGGATTTTATTTTAACCCCGACGAAGTCAAGAGCATGCAGCTGGGGTGATTAACTATCGAGCCCCAGCTGGGTCGTAAATGTCATCATTATCACACTTCTGCATTTAAAACTGTTTAGTTTTAGTTTTTGGAGGCATTCTATAACACACCGCCGAATAATAAAGAGCTGATTTTGATGTTTAACGTTTTCTTTCGTTTAAAATATAATTAATTTCCTATACAAAGCGTTTATAGTTACTGTCGGTGAAGGAAATGACATTACCTGTCCTTCGTGCGGAGTTTAGTGCACCCAAAATAGGCCAATTTTTGGAACCTGCGGAGATTCATGCACCTTTAATCCCTTTACCTGCATCCGTGCGGAGTTTCGAATCGCCTAAATTTTGAACGTTATTTTTCTATCACATCAAAAAAATACATACTTTTAACTCATGCTTTATTGAAATTGTCACATGAATGATTTGTCTACAATTTGTCAATATGCCACCCGTTTAAAATGTTGTTTTAAATTTTTATTTATTTTTTAAAATTTTTTATTAATTAAAACCTCGTTCCATTTCATTTGTCTAATTTTTAAAACTTTGTAAGAGAATTTTTAAAACGCAACAGAAAAACTACCTCTTCCACCCCAAACATGTGGCTCATAAATTATGTTCTGAAAGGTCCTTGACTCGGGGGTGATTTTTAAGGCTGTTGCCTAGTGGTTGGCCAAGCAATGGTAAAGCGCGCTAAACAGATTCTAATTATTTTTCCACAGTTTTATGTTTGAAGCTATGGTGACTATACTTTTTGTTAAACATTAACGTATCCCACCGGGCTACTGTCTCAGTTTTTTTAAAAATCGCTTCATTCTTTATAAAAAAATTAATAACGTTTTTCAGTAATTCTAGTTATTTTTGCTCAATTTTTCATTTAGAGACTATTTAAAAAGTGCATTGGATTCAGAAGAACGTATCTCATGGGGCTACTGTCTCAGTTTTTGGAAAAACAAATTAGATTGGAAGCAAAAAAATAAACAAAAGCCTCGACAAAACGCGTAAAATTCGGTTATTAGGCAGTCCACTATGCTTCTCAACTACCTAGGGGTCGTAAACTCGGGTTGACATAATCACTACTTAACGCCCGCAATGCAACTTTTGTTGGGAAGATACTTGCACATCCTCGGGGCAGAGCCGGCGTGCCGCGATGGTCAACTTATGAATAAAAGTAAAATATACCTGTAAAGGAGATGGTCGGATTGCGACGGTGCGGTGGTATCATTTGGATAAAAAGATTGTCATAATCATAACCAATCACTAATTATAATAATTCTTCTTACAAAAATATGATGCACAATTCGAATAATCGCCGAAAATATGGTTAGGGCTGTTTAATATGTCGGTTTTTAAATACTCAATTTTTTGCGATAGTATCCCTCTATGACATTTACGATATTTAATAGCACTTGTAACAGCGGTTCTAAACTTTAATATATTGTTACGCAAGAAATTTCTAATTTGAAAATCGACTCTAGGCATTTTTCCTATTTCTCTAATTTTGTTACAGTAGTTTCGCATTATTTGATTTCTGCATTCGATTTTTTCTATGAAACAATGTGGACCGTAGGGCATCGACTCTTTTATCTTTTTGTAAACACTACTATCTCCATCTCCTATGATTTTAGTATATTTTAAATTATGCATAGCTACAGAATTTTTAAAACCTTCTAAAATAATAGCTGTTTCCATTGATGTTGATGTGCTTTTCCAATTTTTAAAACATTTATGTGATGGTGCTTTTTTTTTAATTTAGCAAATTTTTCGCATATTCTGCAGTACTTATTTTTAATACCTATATATAACACTTTTTTTGATCGAGCACCAATTATAGAAGCTACTCCTGACAATGCATTATAATTCGTTTTATAAGAGCGTTTACTCCATGCTCCGTCAACAATAACTGTAATCATCCATTTGAATCAACTTCTCCCGCTTCTAGCGCTAACCTAAGTTCTTCTTGCCCTGCATCAATCATCTCATTTATTGCAACTTCTTTAACATTATTTAATACTTGATTTTCTACAGCAAAATATGTTGACGAGCTCATGCATGGGATATCTAATGCTGCAGATAAATAGGAAAATTGAGTAAAACCGGCACCCATCGCAATAATTCCACATACTGCCGATTTATTAATTTCCGAAGAATCGGTGTCGGGTTCACTACTAAATGTCCCTTCCAACCCGCAAATAGTACATTTGTAACTGAAATAACTTTTTAAACCATACCGTTTTTCATTGATAATATCTACATCATAGAAACTGCAATCGAAACCTTGGTGTTTAATTGATTTTAATGTCAAAAATAAGTGATTTATTCAACAATTCTACGACCTGTCAACTGAAATTTAGTCTCATTTGGAGAATTAGCACTTTCTTGTAAAAAAACATCGTCATCTAAATTTTCTAAACTATTATTTAAACTTATATCAATATCATTGTTGAAATTAGCAATATTGTCTATATGTTCAGCTGTAAAAACACTTTTAGAACCTTTTCTTTTTTTTAATTTTTCTTTTAATTTCTTTTCTACTTTTCCGCTTTCTTGAACAAGCAACATGTTTTTTACTTTCCTGCCCCAATTAAAAGCAATAATAAAACTTAATTCTATTTTCAAATAATAAAATAAAATTAATGCATGTTTATAAACTTTTCTATCCCCATTCTTTCCAATCTGGAAGCCGTTGTTGGTCAGTTGGGCCGAACTACCTGTGTCTAATGTCGAGTAAACGGCCAAACTGTAGGTAATTAGTTGTTCTCAGTAAAGATTCAATATTGAATATTAGCACCCCTACTAATTTACACAGAAACTAGGTAAATACCTATCATCTTTTTCAATGAACGTCTGAGTGGATAGATTCTGACAGGGTTCCAAGTATTTCTGGCAAATGGAGAAAGTTGGAAGTATTATCCGATAGCAGATTTTTTTCTGGAAATTATTTGTGCAGGTAATGAAAACAGGCGCTATTGTAATCCTATCTTTCTTATATAGAGATATAGTATAGCCTTTTGGGAAGACGTCACGATTTTCTTTCTCGTTTTCTCCTGTTTGAAATGACAGAAAAAAATGCGATGCGTTTATTTATTATTGGTTACAAATTTGAAACATAATAGTTATTCATGATCAATTCAAATTAGTTTCTGACTAGTTCAAACATACGTGAAGTTACTAGATAATGGCGTCCTCGCAAATGGGTAAAAATTGGACTCTAACAACTATTTTTGCATTAAAATTTGATTAATAGTGACAGTTGTTTGATGTTTATTAGCTAAAGATAGCAGAGATACGAAAAATCTGACACTGTCAAAGTCATAGTTGCCTCTTATCTAAGTAATTGTTGATTGCACGGTATTTACAGTTCAATTTTTACCCAGTTACCCATGACGTCACTAGCTAATAACTTTTACGTATGTTTGAGCTAGGATCCGAAACAAATTTGAATTGGTCATAAATAACACTAATATCAATATCTGTTCATGTTGGAATGAACATCAGTGGTGCAAATACTATGATAACCAGTGTCCGGACGAAATAGTACCGAACAAGTCGACCAGTACAACTTTGCGTAATACCCCACTCACATATAAACACGATTCAGCTGGTTCGTTTACAATAACAGGGAACCAGCTGAATCGTGTTTATGTGCGCGCGAGGGATTACGGAAAGTTGTACTGGTCGACTTGTCCGGTACTATTTCGTCAGGACACTGATGATAACTCATATGAAAGTTAATGCCCCATGTGTGCGATTTGCACCACTGATGTTCAATTCAACGTGAACAGTATACTGTGAGCGACAAAAGTATGGAATAAATTCATTAAAAATTAAACAATATTTTTTTTCAAAAATTGCTTCGAAAGCTTATGTTTGTAATCAACGTAATAAGTGAAAGAAATTAAAAATTGTCAAATTGACAGGAGCATAAAATAACCGCACAGTAACCAACAATAAATAAATCATTCTTTAAATTAATTTTCTGGAAGTAAGAGATTAAACCACTAAAGTACACAGATACCTCCAACCTTCAAGAAAATCTAAAATTTGCCAACAGATTTGTTCACAGTAGGAAGATTTACTGTTCTTGTAAAATGGTAATTTTATGACTGACGGGTCTCGAGAGGGTACCTGCTGCAGTGTTTGACCGATCCAAGAATTCTGAATACTTCTGCAACTTGAACTACACCTCGCCCAAAAGTTTTATTACTGTGCAACAGCCTTAAGAGTTCCACAGACGAGACAGGGCCAGTGTGGGCTTGGCAGCTGAAACCGACGGGCTGGCCAAGGTACGAGTACGAGAGTGACGGCAGGTGAATAATTGTGGCCCGGAAGTGGTGTAGTGAGTTAGGCTAGTGATAGCCGGTAATAGCGATACAGTTACCAGGTGTGTCGGTAACTGGGTGATAGCAGGTTGGGCAACCTGGGCTATAGATCAGTACCTCAATGCGTAAAACCTCGGGCAGATACCATGGTATAATTCCTGAGCACCGGATGTCCGGGTGAGGCATCTTTGGCTCATGACACGGCACGGCCGTTGACTGGGCGCGTCTGTAGCGACGGCCGGTGGTGACAACCAAATGTAACAGAGCATACGTTGCGGATTGTAAGGTTATGAGGTCAGCCCGGTCCCCAGGTACTGAGGGGACAGTGTAACGTATGGAAGGGAGCTATCGCGCTCTCACGCTGGCATTGGCGGCCTTCTTCTGTGGAGGCTGCGGGCGGGCTGTGCACCCCAAACTGCACACGGGGCTATTACAGGTGCTACTAGAACATCCAACGCAATCCCGGAACGTAGCGCTCTGAAGACGACGCCCGTGGTTCGAGCCCCTCATCATGATAGAAGCTAGGGGGAGGAATCCCCCGGGTGAGTCACTGTATGACCTTGATTAGCGACAGATGTGTGAGGTGTTTATCATTTACATGTTTGTACCGTCCCATTGAGCAAACCCGAGTCCGGACCTGTGCTTTACCATTTGAATGACTGAATGAGGTGGAGGTGAGTCCGATTGTAGATTATCGTATGACTGTAGCTGAGATTGTCTAATTTAATGTGTATCGATGAGTCTGATCGATTAATTATCAAATATTGAGGGATAACGCCCTTGGGCGAAAACCAAGTCTTACAACTTATTGATTGTTTTGTCGGCAAATCAAAATTAATTTATTAATACATAAGGGTCGTTTTAGAATACATGACAGCACGATGACACTAGTGTTGAAAATTAATTGATCGCCACCGTACATAGTACTTAAACTTATACTCGTTTTGCTCGTTAGCATCAAGTTTAAGAACAACTAAATAAAATACCAGGTCGCATATGTAACTTTTTAATAAACTAGTATTTCATAACAGTTATTTGGAACTGTTACTAGCACGGAACAATAACAGTTGGATCTGTTACGAGGAAAATCACTCTTTAGCCCATCTCTACACCTAGCGGCAAGACTGTGGGACTTTTAAAAAGGAAAGTGATACTTTTGTACCAAAAAGGAAAAGTAATACTTTTGTGCAATGAAAAACCAAAGTTTGTTGAAAATATTTAAAAAATTGGAATAATTGATTTTGTTCTTATTACAGTTTTATTTCCCCTTTTCAACAACAAACTTCGTTAATTTGCCCTTTTGTTTAGGCTACAATTTTTATTGACGGTGATGGCTTATGACATTACTGTTATGATGTACTGCTAGACAACACCCTCCTTTTAGCAGGTAGTTTATTTTAGCAGGTAGTTTAGGGATTATTTAAGAGGACGCCACCCCGGTGGTCGAGACAGTTCGTCTTATCGTTTTCTCAAAACTAGTCACAAACGTTGTAATTTTTAATTGTAAATAAATAGATTAAGGACGACCTCTAGTATTATTACACATTCGACGACAGACAGCCCGAAGAAAGTGTAGCGAAGTACCGTAAAAATCGGGCTACACAACATTACAACATTTCGGAAAACTACTTTGAACAATTTTTATACATGATGATTTCATTTACAGTTTTTGCCGTAATTAAACTTCGAGCATTTGAATTTGGATTTACATTAATTTGGTTCTAAATTTATTGTTAATTTAATTCTTGATCTAATGACGATTTGTAGATATTCCACTAATTGCTAATGAACAAAATTTTCGTAATTCGAAACAAATTTACATGACCGATTTGTTTGGACGAAACCATATTCATTTTTGTGCTGAAGTGGCCCAACAAAAAACAGGGCAAAAAGGCGAATTTTAAGTGTTTTTAAAGGGTGAATTTGTTTGAACGAAATCGTATTCACAAGTGTGCTGAAGTGGCCCAATAGAAAAACAAAGCAAAAAAACGAGTTTTAACTTTTAACAAAAGAACTTTGAAAAACGGGGTAATTTGATAAAAAAAAATGGTGTGTGCTGAACAAGCCCATATAGTTTTGCTTTTTTAAACATACCTTTGAAAACAAAGTCAAAATGCTTAAAAAACAAAGTGTTCTGAAGGGGCCTTACTTGCTCACAATTTTTTGTTTTCCGAGGAGAAGCAGCAACCAGGATTGTACCAAAAAAATGAAACATTACATTGGTGTCGTCGTGACCAGGATTGCACCACAACTGTTAAAGCGTACCAATTAAAACGGCAGGACACCATGTTTGGTCACAATTTTTTGAATGCACTTTACTTTTCAAAATTAATTTTTCATGCCGCCGGCCGTTATCGACGGTTTTGCATGATTCAAAATCCGCCGGGAACGTAAAATTCCCAACCTAGTACTTACAAAAGTGACCTTGACTAAAAATTCGCTAGAGAATGGGCAGGCAGCATTGAATATAGCCAACGGACTCCGTTACGGCTGAGGGACGCGAGGGTCGCGGGTTCGATTCCGCTTGTGAGACAAATTTTTTACTTTTTAAAAATTATTTAAAAATTATTTAAATTTGTCGGCATGAAAAATTTTGTGGATTACACGTCCAGAAAATGTTTTGCGAGTGCTCGTGTTGCTTCGCCTCGGCTAAACCGCCTCGGCTACGCAATATCACTCACACTCGCAAAATAACATTTTCTGGACTTGTGATCCAAATAACTATTTGTTAGAAGGTAATGTTAAATTAAACATTTTTCTTGCCTCATTTGCCACTCCTTACATATCAACATATACAGGGTGATGAAAAAAAGTGCCCGTGCTAACCTGCACGTTATAAAGTATTTTTAACTAAACACGAATTCGAAATCCAAAATTAAATTTGTCCACTCTTCGCCAAGATATAAGATTTCCTTTTTAGACAATAGAAATCTATATGATTAACCGTTTACTAATAATTTTATTGTTGAAGTCTAGATTTTGGTCGAGTTGATAATGTTCTTAAGTAAAAAATGCAAAAAGTCTATCGGAACCAACGTTATTAAAGATGTTAGAGTACCATTTCTTGGGTCCAAAGAAAATTCGTCAATGTTACAACATTGCAAAGCTCCTAAGATACAGAAACATGTAATTTTTGAAAACGATAGCAACAATAATTCAATTTTTAATATTAATGGTTTTGTCAAATTTAACCTGTCAATTTTCCAAAAAGTCTGAAAAATGGCATACAATTTTAACGAATATGTAGACATGTTACTCTGTTTGGGTGCATCAAATGATAACGCATCTGAAGCAGCAAGAGACTATGCAAGACTGTACCCTCAACGACGTCATCCAGATGCTAAGGTAATAAGAAGATTGATGCAGCGATTAAGAGAAAACGGCCAAATAATGCCTCTTTATGTAAATCGTGGAAGGCCTCGTGAAGTTCGAACACCAGCTTTGGAGGAAGCTATTTTGGAAGCAATTGAAAATGCGCCAGGACGAAGTATACGAGGATTGTCGCGAGAGTTTCACGTAGACTATCGCACGGTACAAGGTATCCTTGCTGACGAACATTATCATCCTTATCACTATGTTAAAGTGCAAGCTCTTCGTCCAGGTGATTAACCCCCCAGAGTAGAATTTTGTGAATGGCTACTTGGACGTCACAGAATCGAGCCTAGGTTTATTCAAAACATTTTATGGACAGATGAATCATATTTTTCTCAAGACGGCATTTTTAATCAACATAATAATCATATCTGGGCAACTGAAAATCCTTTCGCTGTGCATCCTCGTCCACATCAGCACCGCTTCGTAATTAATTTGTGGGCTGGGGTCATTGATAATAACCTCGTAGGACCTTTTACGCTACCTGCCAGAGTGAATGCAGAAAATTTTCTACAATTTTTACAAAATGACTTTCAAGTTTTGCTTGAAGATTTGCCCCTTGTAATTTTGAGGCAAATGTGGCTACAAATGGATGGTGCCCCTCCACATTTTGGTAGGATAGTACGGGATTGGTGTAACGAGACTTATCCAAATAGATGGATTGGTAGAGGTGGCGCGATTGCTTGGCCCCCCCGGTCACCTGACCTTAATCCTTGTGATTTCTTCCTCTGGGGTCACCTCCAAAATTTTGTATATGCTACGCCGATTGCTAACTTAGAGGAATTAACAGAAAGAATCAACGCAGCAGTTAATACCATAAATGTTCCTATGCTTCAAAGGGTTCAAGAGAACATTGTTCCAAGAGCAGCATTGTGCATTGAAGTTGGTGGGAGAAATTTCGAACAGCTATTATAAGATTTAATTGAAACATTTAACTTTTTGTTCAATTTATTGTAAATTAAAATTTTGTTTCATATCCACATGACAGCTTTATTTTTATGCAGGTGACAGAATCTGTCATCAGCATTGGTTTCTTAGATACGGCGAAAGTCGTGAATATAATATTTTTTAGAAAAAAAAGTGCAATATTGCCAATTTGTACTGTTAGGAAAACTGTTTAATTTTTAAAAGAATGTTTTTAGACCATTTTTGTGTTGATTTTCACAATACTTCGACAGAAAAGGACATTTAAGTTTCAGTCCTGGGCACTTTTTTTTCATCACCCTGTATAATAGTTATTTGGATCACCAGTCCAGAAAACGATATTTTGCGAGTGTGAGTGGTATTGCGTAGACAAGGCGCCTAGCCGCGGCGGCACACGAGCACTCGCAAAACATTTTCTGGACGTGTAATCTACAAAATTTTTCATGCCGACAAATTTAAATCATTTTTAAAAAGTAAAAAATTTGTTTCACAGTCAGAACCGAACCCGCGACCCTCGCGTCTCTGAGCCGAAACGGACTCCCTTAGGCTATTTTGTATAGTCTATTTTTTTTTTAATTAGCTGTCAGTGTCAAAACTTTGTAAAAGACCAGACTGTGTTACCCTAAAACCTGTACTTTCCGACCAATTGTATAACAAATTGAGGTTATGTCTGTCAGTCTGTCTAACATAATTGAAATGTCGAACCTAGTCAGTCAGTGTTAAAGGTTTCAATGAAATGTAGGTTTATGTAGGTACATACTGTGGTGACCCAGTTTAAAATTTAAAATTTTTAATTCCCGGTACCGCCACGAGAGCGCGCCAAATGGGAAGGTACTAGCGGCTAGACTAGGGATGGGGTTGGTAATCTTGGCGAGTTGGCGATGCTGTTGAAAAGCGGAAATATAGCGGGGATGAAACGGGCTCGCGCGGGCGGTTGAAGGGGGTAGGTCACTTTTGTTTAGTTTTTCGAAACAAACACACCTTGCGAAGAGCGATCCAAGTTTCTCAAATTTGTAAGTTAAATCTGAACCGATTACACTACCGTTCCGAGTTGATATTTTGTGTCCCCGTGAAGAATCCTGCGTTCTTTTTATCCACACGGGTAATAATTTATTCCACGTTCGTTGGTTTTTTTTTTGTTTTTGTTTTGGGACCAGGACCACGTGGTAAGGGTATGTTGTAGATTTCATTTTGTTGCATGCTGTTTTTTTATGAAGCGCCCATTTGTTAATTTTAAGCGTTATCTTTCCCCCGGGAGGTTCATTTTTTTAACAATCTGGTAATTTCGAAAATTAGAAGCCGTCGTCCGAACCGCGTGCGTCCATTTTGTTTTTTCCACTAACATTTTCTAACGGCTCTCGACCCGCCATTTTCTTTTTGTTTAACATTACCAGCGATTATTGTATTCGTGATTTATGTTGTTTACTGAGATTTGTGCCATTTAAAGTGGTTTTTATTTTATCATTATTTAACTTTGCGCTTAGTCCTCTTTTATTTGATCATTGTTCAATGTTGCGCTTTGTTTTGCCGGATTTTCTCAGCGTTTAATGTTACGCTTTGTTCGATTGAATTAAACTCGTTTGTTGTTTTTTTTTGTGTTGTCGCTAGATTTCGGAAAAGTTAAAGTTAGAATGTTGTAAGTACGATCACATGGGGGCTAGGTGACATTCAGGAGGTCGGGGGATTGTTTAGTCAAATTTCCGTGGGGGCGACGGTTATGTAGGACCGTATAACGGAGGTGGTACAAGTTCTGCTGTATGCGACTCTGAGAAGCTGACGTGAAGTCCCCGTCGCAGTTATAGGGATCTCGGGAGTTTGTCGGTAAACGGTTGGTTGGGGAAGGTGGAACAAGTTCTGCTCTATGCGACTCTGAGAAGCTCATCGTACAACCCCGAACGCTTATATCACTCGGAATTGGTCGGTACACAGTCGTCCGACACGCGATACCTCGAGTACCTATAAATGTCGCTGCTTTCAAGACGATTCAGATTTTTCTGAGTCCCCTCGCGGCCGAAAGTTTGTTACCTCCAGCTCTAAGCTTCCGTTGGCGTACCTTGACCGCGTAGTTTCAAATAACCATTGTTTTTGTCATTAATCTAATTGTGAAATATGAGTAATACCTGGGATACGGTTTTTGAAGAGGGTTTTTCATCCGTCCCTGTCTGTAATAACTGCCTTATAATTTGTTTACCTGTTTTGCAAGCTTTAACTGTCATTTTGCCTGTCATGTGCCCGTTTTGCTGTTATTTTAAATATTCTTGTATTCATCTTGTCGTTTATCTTTGTGATGTACTCAACTAGTTAATTTCTCGTACTTCGTTAAAACTTAATTTCTGTCCTATGTATTCGTTTCAATTTCTTTTTCATCAAAGTTATCACAGGCATTTTTAATAAAAGGTATTTTGCGTCCCTCACATGTGTGTTTTATTTGCGGCACTCTTCCAACTGGAACCCTCATCGTTTGCATTCCGAACCTTTTTCCGCCAAAAGAAAGATACAACGTAGGGCTCCTCCGCTTCGATGACGATCACGACCACATTTGTTACCGTTTTGCGCAGGTTCAAATATTTGGCGGAAAAAGTAATGTATTCAAATCATTACAATACTTGTATTTAAAGAGTATTTTGTAGAGCATGTACTTTCGTTTAGGTACATTGAAGTGGACTTTGGAACACAACAATTTTTTGTAATGAAACACAGTTGCAGTTTATACAATGAAGAAAACATTAATTTTTTCGGAGTTGAATACATTTTGTCGTTTTAAAGCCATCACATATGATTGCAGACGTCCAACGTATCTATTTTAGAAGAGTATTTACGGAAATAAATGAGAATTTAGAAAATAGGCATTTAATACGATACATTGAATATGTTTGAAGCTTTCTCACAAATCGCCTTTTTATTCAGTTCAGGGTTGTCACCTTTCAACTCTTCGCAGTACCGAATCGGGGCCATTTTTTCACTCTCTGTGCACTACGAAGGCACCTTTTCAAATTTTGAGCGTTAATTTTTTAACGCAAACGCAAATGACAGTTAATATCTTCTATTCACTTTGATTGTGACCACAACGAAAAACATAGTAGGCGATGTTTAACTGTGTGCTGCATACGTTTTACACTAAATATTTGTGTGGTGTGAACATGATGTGAAAATGTCAGAATTGTCAAAAGTTGACCATGGTAGTAAAGCAATGATTTTAATGTATTAATCAATATTAATAACGGAAATCAATATTTGAAGTAGGAGAAACTAAAAACGTCTGTCTGATTCTGTGATCACGTCTGTTGAAAAGTGAGGTTATATTCAGGTACAGATTATTTAACATAAAAACTTCGAAATCACCTCATGCAATTCTCGATATTAATGAGGAACGAAGGAAATGGTCATTTGGCAGTAAGACAAACGCGAAAAATGCCTGGGGATTACTAAAAGTAATCAATTAGCATTGATTAATACAAATATTTTCAGATAAAAACTAATCAGACAGAAAGTTCAAAGAAATGATTTACAGGGGATGAAAAGGCAAAAGGTATCAAACTACAACACTTACTAGCCAAAATGGACAACAAAAAAGCACAAATAGAGTTAACTTTATTGGTGATGTTCGTCTTTGTGAGTTGTTTTCCCGTTGGCTTCAATAAATGTCTCAAAACAAGTCAATATTAACCGTTTGGTCTCAACTTTGAGAAGACGACGTGGCATTTTATTTTTGAATTCTAAAACTTTGTACCAAAACTCAATTTTATAGATATGCGCACAGTGTACGTCGAAAAACTTTTGCGCAAGTCGTTCTCCATTCTGTCTTCTCTGAGCGTGACGTTTCTGTCAAAATGGCGCCTCTGAGAGTTGCCAACTGCGACTGGATTTAGTGTTATCTAAAATTCCCTATTCCAATAACCTAGCAACTGAAAAGTTACTAGGGAGTGGTCACAATCCAAATGAATAGATTATATATGCGCAATGACAGCGCCGATGACCTTGCACGGCTCGACGTTGCCAACCTATATTGTGAAATACACTTTCAATTGCTCATACCAACTTGACAACACTTTGACAGCTGATTTAAAAAAAAATGGACTGTATATTAATTAATTCAACCAAAGTAACTTCTATGTCAAACTTTGTTGACATTTAAGAATCAATGCTGCCTGCCCATTCTCTAGCGAATTTTTTACCAAGGTCACTTTTGTAAGTACTGGGCCGGGAATTTAACGTTCCCGGCGGATTTTGAATCATGCAAAACCGTCGATAACGACCGGCGGCATGAAAACACGTATTACTTCTCAATATTCATACAACGTGTAACAGAAATAAGTGCATTAATTTTAACTGATAATAGAACTCGTCAAAAGGAACAACTTTTCTATTTACCATTTTGCCGAAAAACGATGTTTAATTCAAAAAAAAAAATTGGAGAGATTTTTCACTAAAATAACCCTACGCCACTAAATACTGCAATGGCTTATTGAGATCAGCGCTAATATGAAAAAAACATCCATTTTCATCCAGAAAACGTGTTTTAATGCCGAAATCGAAATTCAAATAAATCTACCCGTATAGCAAAAAATCCACTTCGTAAGAATCTGGTTGTTTCACATTTTTGGGTAGCTTAGTTTTGGAGATATGAACGGTTTTAGGAAAATCTTTCCTATTTTTTTAAGCCACTACGCAACGTTTTTCGCCAAAATGGCAGAGAAAAAAGTTATTCCTTTTGATGAATTCTATTACCAGTTAAAATTAATGTACTTATTTCAGAAACATCCTGTATATAATATACCAAGGGACAGATATATTGCCGGAAATTTTTTCGAGCAGTCCTGACACACCAGTGTTTGTAGCAAGAAAATTACACGAGGGCGCTAGGAGGAGGTTAATTTTGAGTGACAAACACGAGTTTGGACTGCAATAAAAAATTTCTGGCGATATATATCTGTCCCGAGGTATATTCGGAAGAGAATCGTCCGAAAAACTTTTCCCTAGGTAAATTATATCGGAAATTTTCCCTAGGGAAAATTTCCGCTTAATTAAATTCGTAGTTGAGATTTGTCAATATAAATCATGTGATATTTGAGGGCGATTCTCACTAAAATTTTACGGTAACATAAATTTAAATACATCTTACCATAGAAACTCCTTTCTGCTTTTCATGAGTAGCAGTTTTCTTCTGAAAGTTTCGAGCTTCCTCGTTATGCTCATAAGTTGTACTACTGCAGGGGGAATCTTGTTCGGTACATTTTTTCTGCAACTCAATTTGTTCGTCCACCTTCAGCTTCTCTTTGTTGTCACAGTGTTCCTCCATTTCATTACATATTTTATTAGCGGTATCCTTATCGTCCATGTTTGCGGTTCTGTAATTTTAATAACTTTCACCAAATACTCATTTTAGATGTTTTTATCTGCAATCCCGATGAAAACCTGAAAAAAAAAACATTAAATAGTAAATACAAATAATTCATTATCAGTTAATTAATTAATGACAATTTTGTTAATTCATTATTTCATATTAATATATTTGTATTAATCTTACTATCGCACTATCCCACCTCCATCCGGCGGCACGGCAATTTTGCCGGAGTACATACGCTATTACGGATAATACTATCAAGTAATAGTGCAGTGCTTATCAACATAATTACCGGCGTCTCGCCTCCGCATTTTGACTTTGTTGTGTATTATGTTCCTTGTCAATGTTAAGGAACTTCCTCACGATGTGACATGAGTACAATAATATACCTTTTTGAATTTCAACTACCAATGTGTTATCAAAATCCAGAATTTTTAAATTTTTAAAAAGAGATTGCGGTACTATTCCCGTTGCTGAAATTATAAGTGGTAAAATCGAAATTTTTTCTAAACTCCAAAGACTTCTCATAGCAACGGAGAGCTCTAAATATTTATTAATTTTTGTGTTATATAATGGAAATTTGGAACAGCTATATCTAAAAGATATGCTTGCTTTTGATGTTTATTTAAAATTATAATGTCTGGTCTGTTATGCTTAATATGAATGTCAGTTAAAATTATTCTATCAAAATATAACTTGTAACTGTCATTTTCCAAACAACTTTCTGGTGTATAACTATAGGCCGTGCCAAACCCAAATAACCACCACCTGTTGAATTATGTTGGTGAAAACAAAATTATACTAAATGTATAATGGCAATTTTGATGTTACTAGGATGCTAGACCAATCAAATCTAAGTGTACAACGTTGCCGGTAGATTTTTTGGGTAGAATGCAGTGTTGGTGGTTATTTGACTTTGGCAAAGACTATATAATGTGGTTGTGTATTCTTTAATAAATTGAATTTAACAACTAAATTCATGTGTATAATTTTAGCGAATATATCGTGACGTTTTTTATATTCGCTTTGAGCCAAAACGGTGCAAGAAGAAATGATGTGTTCAATTGTTTCCCCTTCAGTTCCGCAAATCCTACATTTATCAATTATCGCTACTAATATTAAAGAAAGATTTTAATCGATTAGTATTATTAATTAGGCAGAATATAGCCTAAGGGAGTCCGTTTCGGCTCAGGGACGTGAGGGTCGCGGGTTCGATTCCGACCCAGGGCGAAATTAAAAAAAAAGGCTATATTCTATCTCGTGATTCGGAAGTCACGTTAAGCCATTGGTCCCGGTCTATTGAGTTGGTCATCACGCCCCTCATAGATTTGTAAACCAGTCCAAGACTGTGTAACAACATTTTTAATTATTACTCAAAAAACCAATATGATTTTTATATTCGTAAAACAAATATCATGTTGACAGTTAAAAATAATTTTAAAACATTCGGCTTTTTTCGACTGTAATTACACGAGAGGTCTTTTTTTGTCCGAATAAAATTAATTTTTTTTTACGATAATTTGGTTGCTTGGTAAATCAATTTTCCAAAAAGAAACCAAATTAGAGTTTAAAAAATGAAATTTTATCCTGGACGAAAAAACCTCGAGCGTAATTCGATGAGATAATTTAATGAATAATGTAGGTAATTATGAAAAATTGAATTCGCCATTTTGCACGTCAATTTATTACAAGCTGTGTCAATGTTTAAGATTGTTGGTTCGTTATCATAACAACAAACAATAATCAGGTTCGAAAAAGTTTGCCATGGAAGTTTAAGCACATTTTATCCAGATGCAAAGTTAGGGCTAACTTTATCCGATGTCAAAGTGACAAATGCATCGCGGCTTATGGGATTTTTTATACATGAATTAAATTATCAATTAAAATGCTTGGGTCGTGCAAAAAAAGATTGTATACAGAGTGATTCACGCAGCCCGTTCGTTAGAAACTTTCTCATTTTCCCAAAATCGTATTAATATGAAAATTTGTAGCCGACCATAGTCGACTACTCTAATAAAAATAAATAAAATATTTTCAAAATGGTGACACTTCCGATAATACCGGAAATCGACGCCATCTTTGTTTTTTTAAATGGAAAGGCCCCATTTTGATTTTAAATTTCGATTCTACGTTAAAGTTTAAGTTCAGAAAGTCCCTTTGTCAACACTTATCTGTCATCGTTTTTGACCAATGTCATCTTTTTCGCAAAAAAGCGGGTTGCAGGGCTTCATTAAAAAAATTATAACTCCTGAACTATTGGAAATAAAGAATTGTTTTTTTTTTATTGCATTGCTAAAGGTTTGGCCGATCTTTTCGCTACTAGTGACATTTTTTGTGTTTCATACGCCTACTGCAATTTTTCAAAATTGATAATAAAGAAATATCGAAAATTTCATTTTTTTAAATGGCAACTACCATTTCTGACACTAGATATAAATGTAAAATTTAATTTTAAGGCCACTTTTATTAACATTATTTTCTAATGTTTTATTATTTTATTGTTACATATTTACTATTTATCGCAATGGCATTTTTGAATAAAAATTCAAATAAAACAATTGCTTAATAAAAAAAAGAATATTTTATCCAAAAAATAGAAATTACAGCAAAACGGCTGGAAAGAGGCATACAAAATGTTAATAAAAGTGGCATTAAAATTAAATTCTACATTCATATCTAGTATCAGAAAGGGTAGTTGCCATTTGAAAAGATGAAGTTTTCGACATTTTTTTGATTATCAAATTTGAAAAATTGCAGTAGGCATATGAAACATAAAAAAAATGTCACTAGCGTCTTAGAAGATCGGCCACATCTTTAAGAATTCAATTTAAAAAAATCAGTTTTGTATTTCCAATGGTTCAGGAGTTTTGTGAAAAAAATTACATAGGTCAAAAACGATGACAGATAAGTGTTGACAAAAGGACGTTCTAAACTCAAAATTTAACGTAGAATCGAAACTTGCAATCAAAATGAGGCCTTTCCTTTTAAAAAAAACCAAGATGGTGTCGATTTCCGGTATTTCCGGATGTGTCGCCATTTTGAAAATATTTTATTTCAACTTGGAGGAGTCCATTATAGTCGGCTACCAATTTTCATATTCATACGATTTTGGAAAATCGGAAAGTTTCCAACGAACGGGCTACGTGAATCACCTGTATACACTTCGGAAGCCGATGATTTTTACCTTAGGTGACTGACTTTCGTAAGTAGCAGTATAGTGGTAGTCGATAAAAGCTTGTACCTATGTAACATGGCAGTAAAGTGTCTATCGAACTCGTTTGCTTGCTCTACTCGGTTCGCCACGTTTCGCAATCTGCAAACTCGTTCAATAAAGTGTCATTTTACTGCCTCGTTACATAAATAGCTATAATTGGAGTTTTTGTTTCTTTGTGTGTATGGTTAGATTAGACGTTATTGTATCATTATTTAACAAAGGATTGTAATGAATCATAATAGCTACTGGGTTGTAAAGTGTGAAGTTATGACTTTGTTAATGAAGATGTAATGTACGATGAAATGATGTCGCAAAATATCGAGGGGTTAGAAATAAAATAATCTTAAAAAAAAGCTCATTTACAGACCAAGTCGTAGAATGTAGAATATAGTTATTAAGATGACTTGTGTTTTATAGAGGATTTAAAAATCGAGATCGTAGTTTAAATCAGAGCGACCGCAGGGAGCGAGGATTTAATAGAGATTTTTAAACTATAAAACACGTGTAAATGTTACTTTAATAATGTGCATCTGCCTATTTTACAATCTTATAATTATAAAATAAGTTGCTATTGACGGCGTGTTTTATAATTTCATAAAAAACGTTACTACTGACGACGTGTTTTATAAAGAAAACGTATTTTTTGGTTCGACACTGTCAGAATTTGAGAATTTACGCCTATGTGAACGGATTTTGATAAATGTCACAACTTGTCAAAACGAAACGTCAAGCTAATTTTAAAGATTTTAAACGATTTGGAGCTATTAAGGGGCTCGTCGAACCAAAAAACGTTGTATTCAACTCGTTCGTGTGTAAATTGGGTCTTTTTTGGCACGTGTGGGCCGTTTTAAAACGCGAGTGAAACTCGTCAAATAAACTACTATTTTATACGACTGACATTAAAAGTGACGTTTTTAGTGGAAGCTAATTTGATTAAAAATTGCTCTTTATAACTTACCGTGTTAAAAGTATTTTTAACACTAGTAAAAAAAAAACTTTTAACACTAGTTATTTTTTATTTATTTATAAATGTTAAAGTGGCTCTATTTGCCGCTTTTTCAATATCTGCGGGAAATCTGTCGTCGATATCGGCATCGTTAACGTCGTTTTGTTTGCATTCCATGTTTACGAATGCAATAATGTGGAATTGAAAGTGTTTTACAAAACGTAATTAAATTTTTTTTAACGTTTCTAATAAACAAATGTCAATACAAGACTAGCTACCTGATTTTTGCCGCAGAAATTAAAATAAACATCAAAAATACGACTGCGTTTTTTAATGCAATGCAAACCAGTTGTATAAAAAATAGATGTATGATGGACGTGTTAAAAGTGATTTTATTTTGTTTGTGGGGTTGGTCAACTCGCTGCGCTCGTTTCCCAATCTACCCCACTTACAAAATAACATCTCACTTTTAACACTTACATCATAAATAACTATTTTAGGTAACATAACGTGTGAGCTCAAATGCACCATAGAAACAGTATAAGATATTAGTGTTAGAAAAACTTATTTATTGCTCATTTCAGGTCTAACTTTATTATTATCACGATAAAACGCAAATTATTGACATTTTCCAAAGCACTTTATTCAAGGATACTAGGAAAACAGTGGTGAACAAAAGAACTGAGGTCACCGGAAATATTGACATCTCAATGATGACGGAAACGGTAACAAAAGCAGAAAGTTATTAATTGTTTAAATCAATTTTTGGGTAAAATATAAACGAAAAGTTCTTTTTTGTTGTTTCTGCTAGTTATATTTCATATCAGACTGAAATCGGCTTAGTGCAAAGACTAAATAAAGTCAATCGATTCTTCTCTGAACTAATTTCCTGCAAGTTTGGACGGCTGCTTTGTTCATTATTTTCATGCAATTGATAATCTATAGAGTACATAAGTAAACAACTCGTTAAAAATGTAAAATATGAGAAGAATAATAAGGTAAAGCTAAAGAAGCCAAATAGAATCCTACATGGTGATGGGTGTGGTCGCGCCAACTATTTGTATTACCACGAGATAACAAATACTCAACGCAGTAGTTGAACCAAACTAATATTCTGCCTATTTAAACAGTGGATAATTAAGATTATCCGACAAAATGTTCAAATTATTGTGAAAAACACTTACATGCTACTTCAAGACGTTGAATCAATGCACTTTTCGGTAGAAATTATTCTGATGACAGTATCGTACCGTTTAAATTCGAAGTGATTCTGTTTAATCTATTATAAATAAGATATGATATTTTTTAGCACGAACGATACGGTTGATATATTTTTGTGATAAGATTATTACAGAAAGGTAATAGAATAAATATCTGTATAGAATATACACGTATTTTATCTTCAAGCGGTCGAAAATCGCATATTTCTGTACACTCCATAGAGACGATTAAAGTGTAATTTTTGAAGTGAAACTTTATGGGAGGGGTTTGAAATTCTGATCGGCAACCTTTTTGTGTGACGAAAAGTGGTGGGGGTAAACACTGGCTCGCACAACGGTTGCGCCAATGTTTCCATCTCACTTAATTTGGAGTCTAATTTATGTAAATTAATCTGTTTGACACGATACAAACATCCCTTAAAATTGTGTATACTTCTGTCTTTGTCACACTCACGGCATTTATCGATAATGTCCTCTCTTTTAATTAAAAATGAACAATGAGTTATGGATTTCTATATTGTTTAGTGTTATCGTTAAAATATACAATTTTGTTGTAAATATGCTTAAGTCAGGCGCAGAAAGAACAAGAGCGTGGCGTGAGAGAAAACGTACGAGTGAAGTGACAGTTCAGAATGTGAAAAAAACGGTGTAAATAATAAAGACAATGAACCAGCAACTAGCACCTCGGCTCAGCCACCTCCTCTTGCATCTATCAGTGATAATTTACAATATTCTGATTTTCCTGTAATACAAAAGTTTCACTTCTATCGTGCGTCTTTACGACACACTCTTTTTTTTATCTTCAAGCGCCTTTGTGTATCTCCATAGAGACGGTTAAACTCATTTTTTTCTGAGCGGAGTAAAAGTACTTCAAGTCCTAGGAGTAGAAGTGTCCCACAGGCGGCTCGACCGGGTCAAATGTAAGGTCATTTGAAATATTTGTCACGATTTATTTATCAATTACAATTATCAATTGCACGAAATATGTAATAATTAAATTATCCCTATTAAAGAAAAGCCTCTAAAAAAGCGAATTAACGAAATTATTACCCAATATTTAACCGCGTCCCCTATATTCTGTCACGAGCCGCTCGTTGTGGAGTTGTGGGCATGGCCACAGCGTGGATGTCAGATGCAATGTCTGGATGTCAACATTAAAAAATAACGCAAGATAACCGTTTACTGTTGAAAAGTAAACAGCTGCAAGTTGTAATCGTTTGTTATTCCGTTTTGATAATTTTTGTTATATTTAGCAAATAACTCTAGTCCGGTGGCGATATGAATTTTACTCCCCGAAAATTAACTACCTATGTAGGATCTAGTCCCACCAAAGTCCCGAAAAGTATATGATTAAATTGTGTATGTATAATATAATAATGTTCATGAATCACGGTGATCTGGCTACAAAGGTAAAATTTCTGAGTTCCCTAGACGAAGAATTATAAACTATTGTATCTTATGTCCATAGAGTTATGTCTGACCGGATCATTCGCGATCATTCACCATTGTGGGAAAGTTTTACGTGGAAATTTGCAGAAAGTATATCGAACACAATGAATAGCATTATACGAGTAGACTTTACTAATACACTGCGCCGCAAAATTAACGCATAATTTCAAAACTCGTGTTTTTGAGCCAAATTTATTTCCAGTTACAACATTTCGAACTGTAAAGTATTAAAGAAGTAGATTTATAAAAGTAAATACTACAATAATCAGAACACAACAAAGAAATCAAGAAAACAAAAAAATAAAAAAATTCAAATTCGGAGAAAACAAAGAAATTTAACATTTAATAGTGCGTGTTGGCACACCGTGCCTTTATTACAGCTGCACAACATTGTCTCATGCTTAAAATGAGGTTTTGTATAACTCTTTGCTTAATTTCTTCTCAAACTTGAGTTAGACCCAAAGACAGCTGATGAAGAGTTGTTGGTGGATTTGGTAACTTTCTAACTCTTTTATCTGTAGGATCCCACAATTTCTCGATGAGGTTTAGATCTGAACTCCTTGCTGGCCATTGCATTTGCCCAATTTCGACCCCACGGAAATAATGCTGCACTATTCCCGCAACGTGCGGTCGACCATTATCTATACCGGGTGGGGCATCGTATACGCGCACGCGAGAAATCGCGACTTCTAATTAAATAACATTGTCGAAATTTTTCACACTTACCTGGCTATTGGTAA
Source organism: Tenebrio molitor (assembly GCF_963966145.1). Classification (NCBI taxonomy): domain Eukaryota; kingdom Metazoa; phylum Arthropoda; class Insecta; order Coleoptera; family Tenebrionidae; genus Tenebrio; species Tenebrio molitor. The sequence continues at coordinate 17,595,467 of NC_091053.1, read as the reverse complement.
GCTACATTTCATAATTTTTTGATCATTTTTAACTTACAAACAAAGCCAAAAAAAAATAAAATGTAAATTTCAACCAAAAAGTCAAATTCTGATTTTTATACTGACCTACCCAGATTCACTTCCTATAATTATTTACGAAATCAGCGGAAAAAAAACACCAATTAGATTTTGAATTAAACGTAATTTTACATTTCAACTTTCAAAATCATTTTTATTTATGATCTACTTGTGCTGTCGTAAATTTAGGTGACAATGGAAACTGTTATTTTTATGGCAAAGCTGTAAGTAAGACGGTCAAAATGGCCTGCTATTGGTGAATGGCCCTTTTGTTGGCAAATTATAGCATTTGGGCCATAAATCACGTGTCTGGTTTGCGTTTAAATAAAAAAGCGAATTATTTAGTTAACCAAGTCGAAATTTGTAATTGTGCCACCAGGGTTTAATGCGCTAGCAGATACAGATTCATTTAGTGTAAAAACTTTATAGGTAAATTAACAGTTAATTTCAGAAAACTAATAAAACTGTTACGGCCTTATTTATTAACAAAAAATTTTTTTTAAATTCTCAAATATACCTTATCAATAATTAGTTAGGTATATAAAATTTCTAAAATTTTTTTTCATTAGAAGTCGCGATTTCTCGCGTGCGCGTATACGATGCCCCACCCGGTATATATAAAAATGAATCGCCGTTCGTTAGTCTCGCTAAAACTCAAAAACGGCTTGACCGATTTGAATATTTATTTTTTTCTTTTGTTCGCCTTGATTCAGGGGTGGTTTAAAAAGAAAAAAAAATCGGAAAAGTTGTCCGGAAAATTGGAAAATTCGGGAAAAACTGAAAGTGCTTTTTTCTGTGGGAACGGCTGGAACGATTTGGCTAATTTTTTTTTTAAATGTTTGTAATAATCCGTATGAGGTTTTTATGTAAAGAAAAACTGGAAAAGTTACCCGGAAAATTGGAAAATTTGGGAAAAACTGAAAGTGCTTTTTTGTGAAAGATATGCATTATTATATTTTTTTTGTTTTGTTCGTTATAGTCGTGAAAAAGTTTTCAGGAAAAAAAAATCGGGAAAATTACAAAGGAAAGTCGAAAAATTCGAGCAAATTGCAAAAATAATACTTTTTGTATGCATTCTCGATCATAACTGACGATAGGAACGACATATTTTATTAATTCTTTTTTTTTTTTGTTCGATATGCCCCGGGATGGAAATAACTCAATTGAAAGTTTTTAATAGAAAAAAAAATCTGGAAGATTTGGAGAAAAATCTGGAAAAACTAAATTAAAATAATTCGGGGAAAACTGAATGTGCTTTTTTGTGTGAACTCAAGACCATAACTCAGGATTCGAACGATAGCTATGCATAATTCTTTTTTGGTTTTGTTTGTTAGGGTTTTGGATAAGTTTTCGAAAAAAAAATTCGGGACAATTACAAAGGAAAGTCGGAAAATTCGGACAAATTTAAAAAATTATAATTTTTGTATGCACTCTCGATCATAACTGACAATAGGAGCTACATATTTGCTTGATGCTTTTTGTTTGTTTTCAATTGAAAAAAAACCTGGAAGATTTGAAGAAAAATCTGGAAAAACGCAATCCAGTATATTAAATAAAATTACATTTACTTTGTGTTGTTACGCGGTCTGTCCGACAAATGTAGTAGTTGTTTTATTTCTATTCCAATTTATTTGCCTACATGCAGAAATGTCATGTGACAGCTGATTGTGAAATTGGGAATCAAACCAATCGGATTGTTTGCTTGAACATCGGTCTTGCAATCGAAATCGAAATGTAAATATTGGGTGATTCAAAATAATTGTGGATAAATCTGGCAACTATGTACAAAAATTTATGTGGCAACTGTGTGGGTGGGATAGAGTTGACATTTTTTTGACAGTTCATAGTCGCACAATTTTGAAAATTGTCAAATCAATGTGTAATGAAATTTTAAAAATCAAATGCACGCTTTTGAAATGTCATACAAATGTCAACTCTATCCCATTCACACAGTTGCCACATAAATTTTCGTACATAGTTGCAATACTTATTCATAATCATTTTGAATCACCTAAGAAAACTGCATGAGATTCATTGTGATTTCAAATTTAATGGAAGAAAATAAATAATTAGTTTGGACGTGACATTCTGACTTAATTAAATTGTAACTTAAATTCTGGAACAAAACCGCATGGTCCCAACTCGATCACATTCCACGCACATCACACATTTCCAGCATTTCAGCAGTGTAGAATACTGCCGATAGAATTCATCTCACATGTAAAATTCCTCATTTTTACTTTGTTTACACATTTCCAATAGCTTTTCACAAATTCACAAAACGATCACAAACATATTTACGTATTGAAATTTGGACAAGACAACGTCTGTCGAGTCAGCTCTTCGCGATGTTACAATACATATTGGGTAACCCTCCGGATCGACCACTCTTCTTCTAATTTGGAAAGAATGATACCACGTAAACGTTAAATTCGCCTGTCAACTCTGTCAAAGCTGACAACCGGAAATCAGAAATGTGTTTAAATCACAGTGGTACCAATTGTATTTATATTTCATGTACATAAAAGACATCAAATTCATTGGAATTGTAAACAAGTTTCATTTAATAACCGAACGAAATTCAAACCGCATAAGATATAGCCAGTACTATTGATCTCAATGAATTGAAGTTGGAAGGTTGATTAGGATTGATTATGGCTAATCAAAATGTTACAAAAAAAAATATTCAAATCGGTGAAGCCGTTTTTGAGTTCTAACGAGACTAACGAACAGCGATTGTAGGTGATACGAAGTTCACCGGGTCAGCTAGTCATGCATAAAAATAAAGTCATCCCAATAAATGGTCGGAATGGGACAATATGAGATTCCAGAATATTGGTAATGTACGTCGCCGCATTTTGGTTTCCTCTTTCTAGCACCACCAACTCTGTGCGAACGTCGAAAGTGACACCTGCTCAAACCATAACGGAAACTCTTCCAAAATTGACTTTCGGGATAATGTTACATTGAGCATATCGCTCTCCTGAGCATCGGTTCACCCGCGCACATCTGTGACTGTGATCCAGGCAAAACCTGGACGCGTCAGAGAACATTACTAACCTCCATTGATCCAATTCCCAATCAACGTGATTTTGGGTAAACAGCAATCGTACTCTTCGGTGAGCCGCTGTTAACTGTGGGCCCCTTGCTGGTATCCTGGGCCTTAAATCGTGTTCAGCAAGTCTTCTAACAGTATTTGCACTAATTTGGAATTGATATCTTCCTAAAGTCATAACTTGCAAAGCTGGAGCAGTCAGAGTCCTCTGTTTCAACGACTGTAAAAGCAGAAAACGATCCCGTTGAGCTGTTGTTGTTCGTCTGCGTCCTTGTCCAGGTCTTCTAGAGTATTCTCCTGTCTCGTGGAAACGACGCAAAACTCTAGATACCGTTGACTGGTGCAGATCAAGACCATTTGCAATATATTGTTGATTAATACCGCCTTCGGCTAGTACAATAATTTGTGCAAATTGTTCGGCTGTTGTATGTCAACTTAAACGTTCGTAGGGATTCATTTTCGAAATCTATGACTGAAGGAACCAAAACTTCTTACTAACCGTCTCTCAAATCCACAATCAAAATGCTTTACGAAATTGATCAATAACACTAATACAAACTTTTCATAATAAACAACTTTAGAAGTTATCAACATGGCGATTTTTGCTACTAAACAAAAGAAATACGATAAAATAAGAGATTCAGCATAAGGAAATCGCAGAAGAAGTAAAATACAAAAAACTACGGTTCATTTTTACTTTATGCGATAATTTTGCGGCGCAGTGTATTATCGAAACTTCAAGTACTAATAATAAGGGAAGTAGAAATTACTTGTGCCTTCAAATTTGAAGATTGTAACTGCATGAAAAGAAAAATAAATAAGTGAGTTTATTTTCGATTGTTTTTTGTGATCCGCTTGAAGATAAAATAGTAGGTATATACCTATCATTCAGAGTAGAAAGTCTACTTGTGCCTCGCCCAGTTATCGGCCTCAACTGCGTTTCGGCCTTCAATCTCTGGGCTAGCTACGAAAGACTCATTTCTAGTCTTAAGGCTGTTGCCTAGTGGTTGGCCAAGCAATGGTAAAGCGCGCTAAACGGATTCTAATTATTTTTCCACAGTTTTATGTTTGAAGCTATGGTGACTATATTTTTTGTTAAACATTAACGTATCTCACGGGGCTACTGTCTCAGTTTTTTGAAAAATCGCTTCATTCTTTATAAAAAAATTAATAACGTTTTTCAGTAATTCTAGTTATTTTTGCTCAATTTTTCATTTAGAGACTATTTAAAAAGTGCATTGGATTCAGAAGAACGTATCTCATGGGGCTACTGTCTCAGTTTTTGGAAAAACAAATTAGATTGGAAGCAAAAAAATAAACAAAAGCCTCAACAAAACGCGTAAAATTCGGTTATTAGGCAGTCCACTATACTTCTCAACTACCTGGAGGTCGTAAACTCGGGTTGACATAATCACTACTTAACGCCCGTAATGCAACTTTTGTTGGGAAGATACTTGCACTGGGCTCACGGGAACATCCTCGGGGCAGAGCCGGCGTGCCGCGACGGTCAACTTATGTTATGAATAAAAGTAAAATATACCTGTAAAGGAGATGGTCGGATTGCGACGGTGCGGTGGTATCATTTGGATAAAAAGATTGTCATAATCATAACCAATCACTAATTATAATAATTCTTCTTACAAAAATATGATGCACAATTCGAATGATCCCCGAAAATATGGTTAGGGCTGTTTAATATGTCGGTTTTTAAATACTCAATTTTTTGCATAGAGGGATATTTTGACATTTACGATATTTAATAGCACTTGTAACAGCGATTCTAAACTTTAAAATATTGTTACGCAAGAAATTTCTAATTTGAAAATCGACTCTAGGCATTTTTCCTATTTCTCTAATTTTGTTACAGTAGTTTCGCATTATGTGATTTCTGCATTCGATTTTTTCTATGAAACAATGTGGACCGTAGGGCATCGACTCTTTTATCTTTTTGTAAACACTACTATCTCCATCTCCTATGATTTTAGTATATTTTAAATTATGCATAGCTACAGAATTTTTAAAACCTTCTAAAATAATAGCTTTTTCCATTGATGTTGATGTGCTTTTCCAATTTTTAAAACATTTATGTGATGGTGCTTTTTTTTTAATTTAGCAAATTTTTCGCATATTCTGCAGTACTTATTTTTAATACCTATATATAACACTTTTTTTGATCGAGCACCAATTATAGAAGCTACTCCTGACAATGCATTATAATTCGTTTTATAAGAGCGTTTACTCCATGCTCCGTCAACAATGACTGTAATCATGCCTACTCCATTTGAATCAACTTCTCCCGCTTCTAGCGCTAACCTAAGTTCTTCTTGCCCTGCATCAATCATCTCATTTATTGCAACTTCTTTAACATTATTTAATACTTGATTTTCTACAGCAAAATATGTTGACGAGCTCATGCATGGGATATCTAATGCTGCAGATAAATAGGAAAATTGAGTAAAACCGGCACCCATCGCAATAATTCCACATACTGCCGATTTATTAATTTCCGAAGAATCGGTGTCGGGTTCACTACTAAATGTCCCTTCCAACCCGCAAATAGTACATTTGTAACTGAAATAACTTTTTAAACCATACCGTTTTTCATTGATAATATCTACATCATAGAAACTGCAATCGAAACCTTGGTGTTTAATTGATTTTAATGTCAAAAATAAGTGATTTATGTCAACAATTCTACGACCTGTCAGCTGAAATTTAGTCTCATTTGGAGAATTAGCACTTTCTTGTAAAAAAACATCGTCATCTAAATTTTCTAAACTATTATTTAAACTTATATCAATATCATTGTTGAAATTAGCAATATTGTCTATATGTTCAGCTGTAAAAACACTTTTAGAACCTTTTCTTTTTATTATTATACTCATGTCACATCGTGAGGAAGTTCCTTAACATTGACACAGAACATAATACACAACAAAGTCAAAATGCGGAGGCGAGACGCCGGTAATTATGTTGATAAGCACTGCACTATTACTTGATAGTAATATCCGTAATAGTGTATGTACTCCGGCAAAATTGCCGTGCCGCCGGGTGGAGGTGGGATAGTAGTGTTATATATTTTCCAGTTTTACAATACTATTACATATTTTCGTTTGATTTTCATATCTTTTTGAAACTTCATGACTTTTGAAAAGAAACGTCAATAATTGTTATTAACATTTTTCTCCGCTAGTTGGGGCTAGTTACCAAACGATTTTTTGAGGTTAGTAGAATCAATTTCAACAATGAAAATTGGCGTATTGGGACGGCCGTATGGAGCGCAGCGGAAGCCAGATGAAGTTGGCCATGAAAAAGTCAAAACTTTAAGATCAAAGTAATCTCAATAATCTAAAAATCAGTCAAAGCAGTGTTAATTTTTATGTCACTATCTTGTAATTCAAAATGAGGCTGTGTCACGTTCACAAATTATGTAGTACCGCTGCTAAGATTGCTAAATTTGTTGTTGAGGGAATCAAGCAAAATTTATATAGAAAACAATCAACAAATTGATAGAAAAATAATACTTCAAGACCAAGAGATTACACCATTATTTGATACACCTCATCTTATTAAAAGAATTAGAAATTATACGATAACAAAAGATTTGGTTTGGGAAGTAAACGAAGAAATTTTAAGTGTGAAATTGGACCACATAGTGAAGGTTTATCTTTATGATTCAGCGTGGGGCGAATTAAGAGCCCTCCACAAAATTACGGACAAGATCCAAAAGATGTCCTATGCAACTCAAGTTTTGAGTCGTCATAATCATGATTAATTCAACTATCACGATATTAGTTAACTGTGGTAATTTCTAATAACATTGGGCCGTATCACGACACCGTCATTAAAGTTGTCTTTAGGCTATGATTAGCAAAACACGTTATTAAATTTAATCACGACTTTAATCATAGACCTATCACGACCCCTTGTTTAGATCGTAATTAGGTAATCACAGCTTCTGATGTTTAAATGGATAAAAAGAATCTGGCAACATTGCAAAGTTCTGTCAATCGAGAAGTTTCAACGGTAATTTGCTCACTTCGTTTGAATTCCGTAAGAGTTGTTAACGGTTTTTGATTTTATTTGTGTGTGGACAGTTTTACGTGGTTATTTCTAGTTAGTGTTTCGTTTTTAGGTGTTTAGTGGTTCGTTTTTAAGTGTTTAGTGTTTCGTTTTTAGTTAGACAATCATTTAATACTTTTTTAAGGTGTTTCTGTTGTGGTTCTGGAAGTGAGTAAATCAAATTTGGTAAAAATTGACAAAACAATTTGTAACATTATATCGGTGTCCCAGAACTCGCGCGTCAGCCGTAAACCACAAATTCTGTTCTTCCATCTGATATAGGATTTTCAAGATTTTTTTTTCTTAAACCATTTAGTTTTTAAATTACAGCAATTTTAAGATAGCCAATCACAGAAGAATGATTAGTAAAGTGTATCAGGTGAATTATTCCGTGTACTGTTGTTACCAGGTAACAAAATTAATGTTAAAAACTCAATATTTGTCTGGTCAACTATGCAAACGTTTTATACTAACGTCAAAGTGATATTAATTAGTACATTTGAAAAGTGTCGATTTTTGGACGGCAACACAGAAGAAATATTCACTCCCGAAGAATACACCGAAATGATGATAATCTACGGGGAAAGTGGCAGGAATTATAAAGCGGCCCCAAGGTTGTATCGTGAACGCTTTCCACATCGTCGGCATCCTAGTTCGGACGTATTTTTAGGTTTAGTGAACAGAACAAGAACCATTGGTTTTTTGGTTCCCGATAGAAAACGAGTTGGTGGTGTTGACCGCACGGTTCGCAGTCCTGAAACGGAAGGAGTCGTACTTCAATCATTTACGGAAGATGGAACGAGAAGTATTAGAAATGTGGCCGACATCCTGAATCAATCAAAAAATACTGTTCAAAACATTTTAAAAGATAACCACATGCACCCCAATCATTACACCAAAGTTCAACATCTATTATCGGAAGATTATGCACCTCGATTGGAACTCCAGGAACACGAAGAGAATACAGGCTTTGTTGCAAATGTGTTACTTACGGATGAATCCTATTTTTGCCACAAAGGGACTTTTAATAGTCACAATCTTCACGTATGGTCAGGAGAAAATCCACAATTTGAACATTTACTTTAAAAATGTACTTTTCGTTTTCTGTTAAATGTCAAAGTGACAGAATTTAATAAAAGTTGTCCAAACATTTCATCACAGTTTTTTAGCAGCAACATCTAAAGTCATTTCCTCGGAAACGCATACATTTAGTAGAGTTACCTTCGGGAAGGCGTGTGTGATTGATTATCTTAAAATCGTTTTCATTTCGAAACTAACATGCTTTTGGCGTTTTTTGTTGTAGAATCCTTGTCGGATTAAATATTACAATTAGCAGTTAACGGCTGACGCGCGAGTTTTGGGACACCTGTATATACGAGAATAACGAAAAATCAGGAATATACAGGTGTCCCAGAACTCGCGGATCAAATTTAAACTGTATATTCCTTGGTGGTAAGGAAGGTAAAAAACGTTTAGAAAAATATTCAGGGTGCAACAGCTTTTTAGTTATGAATTAATCAAATTGACCAATAGAGCTCGATCTAATTTTCCCTTTATGAGAAATTGCCAAGCAACGTATAATTCGATGAATAATAATAGTTATTTTTATATTAAGTGCGTGAAGAGAGTGTTTTTTGTGCATGAAAAGGTCTTTTACGCCGAGACGAAGGTCGAGGCAGTATAAGCCTTTGAATGCACAAAAACATCTTCACGCACGAAATATAAACAATATTTTTTCTATAATTGATTCAAAAAATTGAAATTAAAAATTCAATTTTTTGAAGGAACTCTGAAGTTTCAATGCAGTGACCATGTTGCTAGGTAACTAATAAAATACAGTGCGTGAAGTGAAACACAGAAATAGTCGTGTGCGTGAAATCGCATTTCACACACTGTTTTGTATGGTTTCTATGGTTTCGATCTTACTAACAATGCAAAAAGAAATACACGTTAGAAAATGACCCACTTCAGGCACCGATAACTATGCGTGAATTTCAATTTTTTGAATCAATAATAGAAAAAATTATTTTCAATATTTGTCTGGTCAACTTGTCGAAACAGACGTCAAAAGTGGCAGCTACTTTTGAAATAACCAAAAATGGGAAATTTCGCCAAAGGCAGGTGAACAAATGTATAGAATCTAAATCAGGGAACGCAAGAAGTTTCTTCTTCCGGCAATGAATGAAATATGGTTTGTTATGAGTGAAAATTTCCAGAGCAATTGTAACATTGAGGGGTATGGGAAATTGACGGGAGGGATGTGATGAATTGAACCTTTGTTGATGGGAGGTAAAATGGCGACATAGCGTCAAGTGAGTAATATTACAACTTTAAAAATCTTAGTAAAAAGTGAAATATGCAGGGCCTGTGAAGTGAATCGGACTCCTGTGCATACACTCTGCATCTCCAACGTATTAGCGCAGCTATACACGAGCGGAACTTTTCATCGTCGAAATGAAAGAAAAGACTTTTAGGAACATTCTTGACAAGAATGTTCCTATTCTTGACACTGCAAAAAAAGCTGGAGTTACACGTAGGTTTTGAACAACAGATCAAGCATAGTGGCAGTTCTGAAAGAAAGAAGACAAAACTGGATTGAACTAACCTATTTATTTTAGCATCATTATTAGAAAAAATTTAAGGTCAAATTTTGTAACTAAATGATGTAGAATCATGGATTTATTAGTACTGGATACGGTGTACAGCCATCATAGTTGAACAAGACGTACCATCTATTTCTGTCGCTCTCAACACATTATCTGGGTATTAGCACTATCCTTTAGCGAGTCCCCCGACTTTGATTGGTTTAAATTCTCAATCTATCAATTATTTATTACTCTCCTGTCATTCGTGTCATCTTTTTTCTAATCTGTTTCTCTGAAGTTTGCATAGTTCGAGAGTATTTGAACCGTTAACTCTATCAAGTATTATTGTTTTAGAACTTGAACATATTAAGAATGACTAATTCGTCTAAAGCCAGGTATTTTTCACTCTAATGTGAAACACTGACAATGCTGTTGGTAAAGATTTCACAAAAGGAAATCCCGGTTTGGACTACAAAGGTGAAGAAAGTTGTCTGCCTTCAACAACTATACTTTTGTGAACCACTTAACTTTAATTTGTGCGTAAATTCAAACTCACAAGTATCCATGAAACTTAAAAACACCAAAATAAATATTAATCGTAACAGATTCTTATATTTATTCATTATTAAATAATACAACTTTGTTAAGTTTACTTCTTATCTTGTTTTTGTTTAGAGCTTTCCGTAGAGGAGCTTTCGCAGTTTTCTTACATTCGCAACATGTTGGATCATATTTACATGTCGTTTTGCTTTTTAAAATTTTGCATGGGTTTTTACATTCATCCTAATCAGAATTCCGAAAATGTTTTGAACAAATAACCGCATCGTTTGCAACTTTGATTGTCTCTTCCACACTGATATCGATTTGTTTCTTAAGAAGGTTTCTTTTGGAAAACTGAAATCATTTTTTCACCCAGGTCTTCGATATTTGTAAAGAATCGTCTATTTTAGGTACTATTGCGATCAAAAAATTTTGGACACTAATGTTATCGTGCTGTCATACATTCTAAAACGACCCTTATGTATTAATAACCTCAATTTTGATTGTGTCAATTTTGAAAATGTGAATGTCAGATTTACCGAGAAAATATTCAAAAAGTTGTAAAAGTCAGACAAATGGAATAGAACGAGGTTTTAATTAATAAAAAATATAAAACAAATACCCAAATGTACTCGCATATTAAAAAAATTATATTTTAAACCGGTGTCAAATTGACAACAATTTCATCTTTCATGTGACAGTTTCAATAAAGCATGATTTAGAGTAATTTTTTTAATGTGACAGAAGTTTGATGTCCAAAATTTTATGATCGTAATAGTACATACCAGTGAAAAAATAAGTCTTGTCTTGAAGACTATAAAGAGTAGAACAAATTCTGCAGGTTTTCATTATTGCAATTATTCTATTTTACGAATGCAGGAAGTTTTATGACAGTTCAGACCACAGGTTCAGACTTTTGAATTAATTTCAAACTTCAAAATTGACATTTGCGAAACATCAAAACGACATACGTATTGTAATAACAGAGAGAAACATACAGTGTGGAATAAAATGATTTACATCTAGTTACCTTTGGAATTTTTGCACATGCAAATTTTCCTGTACCGCTCTACTTTTTTTTTGAAGTGCCGAACTATTAGCTCTGTCAATAAATGTCATCAATCGAACTGACAATTGTTACAATTTACTAAATTGAATTAACAAACGTTGGTGGCCACTTTCAACACTAGCTGTGACTTGCTTTTGTTAGCTCCTTTTTAATTTCAATCTCTACTTTGCATTCATATCATCCCTTCGCAATAAATCATATTTGGAATTTTGGAATATTTTGAGGTTAGGCTTTCTTTTTTTTTTTGTAGAGCGGCATTTCGTATTTTTACAAGGGTGATGCAAAGGTAACTAGATGTAAATCATTTTATTCCACACAGTATTTTAATACAGGTTAGAATGAAATGGGGGAAGGTACCGAAGTCTGTGATATGTTTTTTCAAAGTCGACATACGTTTATAGGGTATTGCCGTATCCAGTACTAATAAATCCATGTGTAGAATGCAACAAACGAAATAAGAAACATGCAAAATAAAAAATAGTTATTTTTATATTAAGTGCGCGAAGAGAGTGTTTTTTGTGCATGAAAAGGTCTTTTACGCCGAGACGAAGGTCGAGGCAGTATAAGCCTTTGTGAGGATTTGTTTTTTTTGTATGGATTGAGTGAGCCACTAACCTGTCCTGATGAAGCTCGACTTGGAGGAGTGCGATGTTTGGATTCTGATGCTCACGATCGCCTTTGTGGTGTCCAATGTATCGGGGAATGGTGCTCCGGTGAATGTTGAAAGTACCACTGCTGCCACTCTACTTGGTACCACGAATTTGGACTTTCGCAATTCGCACACTCGCTTTATTTCTGTTGTGGACGGTGCTTTCGATGACGAACACGTTACACAGCGCGGATTTTATCGTAATAAAATTATTTTGGCAATTTTGACTGTTCCTGTGACGGAAATTTAAATTATTTTTACACACTTAATAAATCATTTAGTTCCTTGCGAATATTAAAATAAAAAATCTGGCAATGCGGTGGCAAGAAAATATCGAACAGACACTGACAGAAAAAAAAAATTGCATCCGTTGCATCACTGAGTCAGTTAGTCCAACATCAAAAGAAAAAATCATAGCCAACTCGGTCCCAAAAAGATCGTGAATACCTAATATGTAATTAATATCGGGTGTTCATTTAAATTTTCGGTCAAAGTTGGCGTTTGAAGAGTCGATTGTGACCGCATCAGCTGTTTAAATCTTACATCAGTTTTTGCATTGTTTGTGTTTTTACACGAAGGGTGCGTTCACAATCGACTCTTCAACGCCAACTTTAACCGGAAATTTAAATAAACACCAATATATAGTCCGTTCATTATAAATGTGCATCTGAGGCGGCTATAGAAAGCTGATTTTAGTTTGGCAACCCTGGATAAAAGACCGTCTCTAGTAGCGCTTTGTTTTGTTATAGTTGCCAACAATGCCAAAAGTGCTTTTGTAGCCAACACTTTCGTCTTCTTATTCCTTCTTGTTGGAATAGTAGGCCAGTCGCCTGTTCCTTCTTCGATTCCTAACCTTTTATTTAAATGTGGTCACACCACCGTTTTCTTGGTGTTCCTGCTGATCTTCGTCCGTTAGGTGCTATTTTTAGTACTCTGTCTGCAATTCTTCAATGATATGATGAATTTTTACGCGCCGTTCTACTTTTTATCGCGTAGCAGAGTCCTGTCACGTGTCTCTAGGTGATAAAATAAATAATTAGAAATACGCTATTTGTGATATTTTCAAGAATTTGAAATTTTCAGTACCCTCAGCTTCATCTTCGACTGACCCTCTGCCGGAGCCTTCCGGAGAGCCTCTACCTGGCCCTTCTCGCGGTAATCCATTTCTCCTCATCTCGACAAATGAAGACGTCTCACCAAACAGTTTTATTTGTTTCAGGTGCCTCTGCCTTCGGCGACAGAGATCGCAGCTCGCTTTCAGACTCTGCGATGGCGGACACCGTAGACTTCTCAGGCGACTCCAGGTCAGACCCGGAGTCGGACAACGACATTTTATTCGAAACTCTGTCCGAATCGGATTATTCAGATTTAGAAAACAACAAGACAACCCCCGTGATTCCTCCAGGTACGCTCGACCCTTTGTCCTCTCCCCAAACCCCAGACCCCTGTTTCAGGGACTCCAACCCTCTCCCCGACCCCCATTACTTGTCGTTTTTGTCATCTCCGAAACTGCAACAAACCCCTACCACCGACGGACAAATCCACTTTTTCCGCTTGATTTTCGACGACGAAATGTGCGACTTTATCGTTAACCAAACCAACGCGTACGCTGACTCCCTACAGAGGAGAGCCTCTTCGTCCGCAAGGATAAACCGATGGAAACCGCTGACTCGAAACGAGTTTTTGGTGTTCCTGGGTTTGTTGTTCCACACGGGAACCGTGAAGTTGCCCTCTCTGATGGAATACTGGAGCACCGGCAGCTACTTCGAAGGGATGATGAGTGTCTCTTGGTTCCCCAAGAACATGTCGCGTCACAGATTTTTCTTGATCTTGCGGTGCTTGCACTTTGCTCCTAACCCGACTGACGCACCGAAAGACGCTCTCTACAAAATTAGACCGCTGCTGGACTTCTTCCACCGCAAAATTGACGAGGTTTTTGCCATCGGGGGGGACGAGGCGATGGTACTGTGGAGGGGACATCTACGGTTCCGTCAATATAACCAGACAAAGTACCAGAAATACGGTCTCAAACTGTACATATTGACGGAACCTTCTGGTGTCGTGCGCAAGTTTCTTGTCAACGCAGCTTCACCAGACACAAATCTTGACCATGCCCAGCTCGTCGAAGACAAGACGCACTCTTTGTACGTGGATAACATGGACAGTCTCTTCAAGTGGAAGGACAAGAAGGAAGTCGTCACGATTTCCACCGAATCAAGTGCTGACCTTCTGGAACAGTTACATCGACGAGATCGAAGTACTCACGTGTACAATAATTCGTCTTGTGATATAAATCGCGTCGACGAACTTTTGTCGTATTACCCTTGCGAGGGTAAGAGCGTCAAGTGGTACAAAAAGTTGGCGATACACATCTTCCATCTTGTGCTCATCAATTCGTATCATTTGTATAACATGAACAGAAGACCCAAACAGACGTTACATTTTTTCAGATTGAATTTAATTCTTTCGTTGTCGAAACATACGTACAAGTACAGACCGCGACAAATGAACGTATCTTTTACCGCGACTGGACATTATCCTAGAATCCTTCCTCGTCAAGGTAACAAACGGAAGCAACTCCGCTGTCGTTTTTGCAAAAAGCATACGTCGTATGAGTGTATGGGATGTCACGGAACGTTCGGATTGTGCATCGAGTGTTTCCCGGGTTATCACCAATCGCAGTGAAGTAAACAGGTTTCTTGTAAATAGTTTTAGAGTTAATACAAAAGAATTTGTAATTATATGTATAGTCTCTTTTTTTAAATCAGCTGTCAGAGTGTGGTCAAATTGGTATGAGCAATTGAAAGTAGCAAACAGGGCATTTCAGAATGCAGGTTGGCAGCGTCGAGTCGTTTAAGGTCATCGGCGCTGTCATTGCGCATAACTGTCGTTTGCGTTGAAAAATTAACGCAAAAAATTTGAAAAGATGTCTTCGCGAGAAAAAACAGTGGGCAGCCCTCCACAGAGCATGAAAAAATGGTTTTGACTCGGTACTGCGAAGCGTTGAAAGGTGACAAATCTGAATCGAGTAAGAAAAGAAAAGGTCCGTTTTTTTTGATAATCAATTGTCAAAGTGTTGTCAGGTTGGCAGAAAATTCGAAGCAGTGAATTTTATAAATCACGTTTGGATCATTGACTTTTGAAATTATCACCTATTGTCACATTTGACTATTTAAATGTAAATCAAACACGTGTTTCAAACTCACAAACATCTGCAACATACCCTCAATAATGATCTGGGGGAAGTCTAGGGTGAAACTGAGATAGAACTTGTAATAACACAGATATCGCCAGTCTTCCGCCAAAATTCAAACATTTGAATTATCGAAAGAAACCCGCGAAATTGAACAAATTGACCATGGCGTGATCGTCATCGAAGCGGTAAAACCCCTACGTTGTATGTTTTGTACAAAATGGCGGCAGACTAGCTCGGGATGCAAATGGCGGACCTGCAGGGTGGACAACTTCGAAATAAAAATGCATAAATCGGTTGAAGGACGCCCGTATTTATTTTATGCATACATGAATAAATACATTCTCGTTTTCATTTACAGTGTTATTTGATCTGGGACAAGATCACTTAATACTTGGAACAATTTAGCGGTGCGACTTTACATCACACAACAAAAAAGATACACAACAACACAATAAATTCGTCTACCGACCTCTTGAGGAGGGTAGAAATAAACAGTTCCCATTTTTTTGTTGGAACGAAAATATACAACAAATAAAATAACAACAACGGTTGCTCAGAACCTAAACCCGTAATACAAGAACAAAGCGGGATCGCGAAACAAACGATATTATCTAGAATAGACACTGCAAATGGGATGAGTAAAAGCCCCAAAAATCATCCACAAACACATGGCGCACCTTAATCTTTTCAATTGCCAAAGCTACACAACATGTTACATAAGAGTGTGCAACAAGACTCTAGATTACAGTGAATATCGTCCTAACTGAATATAACGCTCCTCCAACCTTCAGCTCCTTCCGATAACAAGCGGTTTCCGATCGCGGAGTTAAATTTGCCTCAGCAACAATTTAAATCAATAATAATAATAAATTAGCTTTCGCCCCCCTGTCTCCTAGTTCCTACCCTAGCGTCGCGGCAGTGGCGGTTCGTAAGGGAGGGCTCTGGGCAGAAATTTATAAAGAAATAAGAATTTTTTTTTAAATGTGTTCAATTTTTTATTGAAGATACCTACCTATTGAATTAGTTGATTTATTTATTTTATGTCAATATAAATTTATCGTA
Organism: Tenebrio molitor; assembly: GCF_963966145.1. Classification (NCBI taxonomy): domain Eukaryota; kingdom Metazoa; phylum Arthropoda; class Insecta; order Coleoptera; family Tenebrionidae; genus Tenebrio; species Tenebrio molitor. Next base: position 17,579,192 of record NC_091053.1, on the reverse strand, counting down.
TGCAAAGGTTGCAGTAATCGAACTTATCAGCGGTTAAGTTTCATATTATTCATTCTCCTTTCTTAGGTGAGGGCGGTCGGCACAGAGCTATTCTCATATTTACTTTATAATTTCTGACAGCATAATGTAGTGCGTTCCGTCTACAGTCATCAGTCAAATTGATATTTGCTCCTTTTTCTTTCCAAGTACTGGTCAACCTCCATCACGTGCAAATCCAACTGTCGAATTGCTTCATTCCAAGGTTGTGAAACATTACAAATGATTAGGAGAGAATCTTCTGTCTTACAAAACTCTGACATTTTGATTGTATCTAAAGTAATCGTAGAAACACTTCTGGGAATGTAAGTTTCAAACGCCTCCTCCTGCTTTCTACCGATTTGAAGAACTTCTTGTGTCATTTTTATAAGTTCTCTAGTTTCAACAGTTCTGTCATTCCCTTGATCAAAATTGAGTAACTGGTCCAAAAAAATTGGTGGTCGACCTTGAAGAGACACCGCAAAATGTTTAATGATATCTGTGTAGACACCTTCATTTGGTAAATCGGAAAGATCTTGGAAAATTTTCCACCCCTGAAACTCTTCTTTTGTTGCGTTTCCCAATAATACAACTTTTTTCTTTTCAACTTTCTCGAGCAGTCTGATAGCGTGTTTAACTTGTTCTTCATGACAATTTTCCGCTTTCACAATCAAGGGAACTTTGTTTAGATGCCACAACACTTTACTTCTTGCTTTTGAAGGTAAATCCTCAATCCCCATAGGACGCAATCCATATTTGAGCGATGGGAAACTGATTTCATCGTCACTTGCTGTATCGTTCCAGATGTTAGCGATAATCTCTTCATTTGTGTCTCTAATAATCGTCATGTCAAATTTCATAATTGCTTCTCGAAGAAGTTGTGATTTTTCGTTGCACTTTCTGTCCGATAGCGTTTGTATAAAAGGTGTAAGCGTTAGCTCAGCCAATTTTGCTACCACGTCGTATTTAGACAGGATAAAGTTACCAGACCACCACGTTTCCATAAACTGGATAAAACTTGAAGAGTATGTGGCGTCGGTGATTCCACACTTTTCTCTCAACATAGCGTTGACTAACGACTGTGCTCCTGTCGTGTTAGTCTGAAGGGCAAAGAAGTAGAAACATTTCAAATAATCAGCAAGACCTTCAACTGATTCACTACTCTGATTTAATTCAAACTGAAACACTTTTGTTCCCCCCTTCTTAAACCTGATTTCTATTCTGTTCGTTAGGAGAAGTTTCTGAGGATCCAAGTCTTGGAGCTCCCTCACAACAATTTCTTTCTTTTTTTCATCTTCAATTTTCTTGTCTCTATTTTTCGTGTGCTCATTTTTTATGTTTTCAATTTGAAGTAAAATTTTTGAATTACTTTCGATACTTGTCGACAAATTCGTGTATAAAATAAAACTGACATTTTCAGTGTTTTCAAATTTTCTAATAGATTTTATATACTTCGGTAAGCTGAAGTCGCCACTTTCCGCCGCAAACTTTTTTTCGGTAACTTTTTTCATATTCTCAGAATGTTTCAGTTGCAAGAGAAACATTTGCGATTGTCCATCCACAAAAGTCACTTTTAGCGCCACGTCGTCGAAGTCTCCATAATCGTCACTCTTGGTTTTCATCTCGAAATCTGCCACAATATCACTTGTGCTGAATTTTAAAGCGAACAGAGCGCACATCAGTTTTTCATAGTCCTTGCCGAGATCTGTGGTTCCAGCTCTTTTCTTGTAAGAATCAAATCGGAGCTGACTTGAAGAACCAAAGCACTTCCTGGTTGTTACAAACTGAAAATTAAAGAAAACAGAGACAATTCTGAAATAAATTAGGTAATTATAAATATATGTACAAATTTTAATTGAACTGAATTTTTCTGAAAGCGGAATTTTTGTTAGTTTTTATTTTATGTTTCTTAATGTGTTTGTCGGCACAATAATCCTTCAAGGTAGTAATTCAATTCAATTTGGTGACCTTTTTTGAAATTGTACGCGTCCGTGGGATAAATCTAGGTACATACAAGAGTAAGTAATATCATTGACTATAAAAACATTAAGACCTGCAACCCAGTGGCATAAAATGTCCACATAGGTTCTGAATCCGTAAAGAGAATTTGGAAGGGAACGCGCGCCCGTCCCCTCTCAATTTCCGTTCGGGCATGTTCGGATTATTGGCCAGCCGTGGAATATCATCAGTGCTAGTGGAGTAAAATCACATATCTAGCTCGCTTATTTCTGAGGGTAGGTGATTCCAAGGTATAACTAAATGAGACCTATACTATCTTGTAGAGGACATTTTGGGGTATAAGGAATGGTCATCTACAACTTTTTTTAATAGGACCGAACTTTGAAAACGGCCTTTATACGTAGTTGAGGTGTAGTCCGAAAAACTACGTTTCTCGTAACATTTAACGTTGTGTTAATTCAACCATTGAAGCTATAATTATGATTTTCTGTATATTTGTAGTAAAAAGTACAGCGCTTCCAATAGTAAATCGGAAATTTCGCAAATATCGATAGTTTTGAAAAAAATAATTAATAAATTTAGATTAATCAAAAATGCGCATCGTAAACTTCACTCTGCTGGGACCTATGTGAAATGTTGAAAATTTCGATACACATGCAGCGAGTCAAATGTAATTAAGATATTGTAAAAGTTAAAAAAAAAAGAATAAAGTCAGTAGCCCGTATACTTTTTGAGAAAATATTTTTTTTATTCGACGAACGAACGCGCCGGACGTCTCCTGGCAGGCAGATATAACCCGGCACGCGCATTTAGTCGTCTATCGATGTAGGGATTGTAGCAGTCTAATAGTATATTATACGCCAAGGTAGAGAAGACATTTTTTTAAGCCGAGGTAGTTTAATAAAGAATAAAGAAGCGAGGCTTAAAATTGTCTTCTCTAGCGTGGTGTATATACTATTTTTTTCACTACTAGATACGTTAAAACCCTTTCTGATAATAATTATTAATCAAATTATTTTGTCTGATGCGACGATCCGAGTTCTCATTTTTCAACGGTTGCTATGAAAATTGAAAATCGTCTGTCTACGTTAACCAATAAAATCAAAGAAAATCTTTCGTTGCTAAGTGACGGCTGTTCATTATTGACCTTGGTTAATAATGAAAATTATTATTAACCAAGGGAGAGAAATTCTACTTCTGGGGTCGGTTCGAGAGTCAATAATGACGCCTTCTGAGACTAGTAGTGAAAAAAAACAATAATTGTAAAATTTTGAGTAGGTAAATTTTTTGTATTTTTGCTAAAATTTAAATATTTTAAATGCTTTCTTCGTCATCTTCATTCTCATATACCTACCTAAACAAGAAAGTCAAGAAGCATTGTTGTGACATTTTTTGCAAGAACAATCGGCAACATTTTAAGCCTTCCTTCATGCACCTGCATTTATTATTTTGGCATCATTGGTCTGTGCAAAAAATGTTCATCAGTTTTCTAATGCCATTAGGTATGGGATCCATTGTAGGTAAAACAGGTTGTAAAATGCCCTTATTTAGATTGGGAAATTTTAAATTGTATTAAATTAACCCAACACTAGAAAACGCACTAGATTACATTAATTAGAGCATAAGTTCATGACAAAAATGTTATAAACTGCTAGAAGGATAAATTTCAAATTTTACATCCGTTGGCTACTTCTTGCTCTACGTAGAATTTAATGAATTTTATGTCAACCAATCTCGTTGGACAAACTATACATGACTACACAACGATATACGTAATTGATAAATGCATCTAAAATTTGAGTGAAGTATGTACGGTCGGTGGACAAATAAAACTGGGACACTTAAAATTTAATCTATGTAAATCAGACCATTGAATTGTCAATATATTTGTCAGTATCTACAGAATATGTCATACGAAAGTTAACCTATTTGTGACAAAGCCGTATTTAAACGATGCAAATTTGTAAATTTTGACTTATGTGATGGTCATTTTTGTCCCAGTTTTATTTGTCCACCGACTGTACTATGGCGGCCAAAAAATTTTGGCCGTCACTTTCTTGACATTCAAGTAAAGTGTAAATAAACCTTTAGGCATCGTAACCCCACTTTCAATTCTTGTCATTTTGACAATCAATTTAAACTGTTTGAAGCTCAGATATTCCAAAAATCCGACATGAATAAACAAAATTGGAGCAATCGTACATAGATAACCTGAGGTAAACGTTCTGTGTAGTAGAAATGACAAAATAATTTTGAGTTTTGAAATTTACCACCCAAAAAATAACGTTCATAATCAAGACAGTAATCATGATGACAATAAAGTACGGATTACAATTTTTTTTTTTTGAATTGACAGACAATGACGGCCAAAATTTTTTGGCCGGCATAGTACATAATAATAATTATTTTTTAATGTTAATACCTTAGCACATGTTGACCGAAAGCATCATCTGTTGGTGGCAATTTTTTAGCAGACATATTGGAGGTTGTAGTCAGCTTATACCTCAGTTGGTTTAATATGTTAATGGTCTCAGTTTTATTTTTTTAAAAAGCCAGTGCGATTTTAGTAGAAATTTTAACAGCCTCGGTCATAGACATCGAGTTTAACTTCCCTAACTCTTGAAATGTTTCTAGATTTTTCAGAAGGACATTGTATGCTGTTTTTTTTGCCGATTTTAAAACGTTAAAAAATGCATCGCTGGTAGCTACGTCCACTGATAGAATGCATTTTTTTAAATATCCTTAGATAACAAAATCCCCAAACCATAACATTAAAATATTAAGAGAGTATCATAGATTGTGTTGGTAATATCTTGAAGCATTCGCGCCACTGATTCTCATTGGTTGTTATAAAACACACGCGAAATAGTTATTTATTTAACGAGTTCGTGTGTAATTTGGGCTTTTTTTGGTATGAGTGGGCCAGTCCACGAGTGCCAAAAAAGCGCAAATTACACAAGAACGAGTTGAATACAACGTTTTTTTGTTCGACGAGCCCCCGCAAAGGCTCCAAATGGTTGAAAATCTTTAAAATTAGCTTGACGGTTCGTTTTGACAAGTTGTCAAATTCATCAAAATTCGTTCACACAGGAGAAAATTCTCAAATTCTGACAGTGTCGAACAAAAAAATAAATTATATGACGTTTCAAATTTGAAATTGTCAGTGCTGTCAAGTGATTTAAGCATTTAGATTTGCGATTTTTCATCTTTAGAGCTTTGTTTTGCGTTCCTCTGGTTTTAAAAGTTATTAGTTTTGATCGTGTTGCTGTTTTGATCTCCTCCGTTGCGATTTTTGTTGATTTCTTTGAATTTGTGAAGTGAGTGCGTGCCTCAAGAATCTAGCATAATGAACACTTTAAGTGACATTACAAACATCGAAAATGATACAGAGGTAATTTTTGTTCATGCATTAAATATTAAATAATCTCTTGTTTGTTTTAGCCATTTCCGAAAAAAGTTGGATATTTTCATTTCTGTAGCCAGCTTTTTTCGGAAATTCGAAAATGTATTGTGCGTTGCATTTTTAAATCCATCGGGCACATTATCACTCTTGAAATACCCTGTATTAATAAAACCTAATATATTACTATTGGGGACAAAATACTTTGGTCGTCATTCTTCTGTCACTTCAAAACAAATTAATGTAAACCAAGCATTAACGTTAAGTCAATAGTGATGACAATTTCAAATTATTGACTTTTCTCTTGTCAAAAATATGGCACCTTCCACCCATTCACAAATTTAGAATCATCTCCCTTGTTTCTGGGGGATTGTCCATGGGCCAAATTGCCTTGTGGAAACATTTTCAATTTTTCCTCCTAGGAATATCTCCTTCAGTTGTCCATTTTTCGGTATTTAACATTTTGCAATGACAGTGACAGTGGTTGACAATAGTAAAAAATAAGGTTAACGGTCCTAATGCTTGCTTTACAACTTTATGTCAGTCAACTGACTTTGACGACCAAAATAATTTGTCCCCAATAGTACCCCTGCTATACTGAAGTTTTCTTTCATCTTTCCTAAGTGCAAACATACAGAATAATAACAAAACATCACGGTATACGGTATACGGGCTACTGACTTTATTCTTTTTTTAAAAACTTTTACAATACCTTAGTTATATTTGACTCGCTGCATGTGTATCGAAATTTTCAACATTTCACATAGGTCCCAGCAGAGTGAAGTTTACGATGCGCATTTTTGATTAATCTAAATTTATTAATTTTTTTTTTCAAAACTATCGATATTTGCGAAATTTTCGATTCACTATTGGAAGCGCTGTACTTTTTACTACAAATATACAGAAAATTATAATTATAGCTTCAATAGTTGAATTAACACAGCGTTAAATGTTACGAGAAACGTAGTTTCTCGGATTACACCTCAACTACGTATAAAGGCCGTTTTCAAAGTTCGGTCCTATTAAAAAAAGTTGTAGATGACCATTCCTTATACACCAAAATGTCCTCTACAAGATAGTATAGGTCTCATTTAGTTATACCTTGGAGTCACTAAAAGTCATAATTTCAGTCCGATTTTACTCCAATATGCGTCTTGTAATAATTTCCTTACAATTTCTGTGAAAAGTGGCAGCCAGGAATTTGTATTTAGTGATTGTTGAAAAAAAAACTGATGATTTTGGGATTTCAGTCTATGATAATATCTAATTACTTCACGTAAAAATTTCTAGAATAAAATAAGAAACAAATCGAATTGTAATGTATTTTTATTTAATAATATTTCGAGTATCTGTAGAACATCGTAAAATGAAGCTTCCATTTCACTGTAGAATTATTGAGACGACAAAATTCGAAGTTTATTTTTCGAATTATTATAATGTAATTTTTGAATTATATTTTTATGGAATCTGTTAATCATAATTTTCGAATTTTCCGGGCAACTTTTCTATTTTTTTTTTCTTTTTAAACCACCCCTGTATTAAAGCGAACAAAAGAAAAAAATAAATATTCAAATTGGTCAAGCCGTTTTTGAGTTTTAGCGAGACTAACGAACGGCGATTCATTTTTATATTATAGAATATTTGAGCGCCGAGCACATTACTAGAAATGCATCGTACGACGGTAGAAAGACAAATGAAAACGAATTCACGAGCGGAGCCGACAAAAACCAGGCGGATTTGCGTTGGTGTCGCCATCCCAGTGCCAGGCGGATTTTCGGGCGTATTTTGTTCCCATAAGGTTGCAAGTCTTAATGTTTTTATAGTCAATGGTAATATTCATGGGGAAAAACGTTGCAATAAAACACTCTTTCGACATTCTGGGAATTTCAGTTAAACTCAGGGGTTAATTGAATTAAGGAATTTGATGTTAGCAAATTTAAAATGGAGAGAAACACCAAATTAATGTTCTCTAGATTAAGTAACTTTTATTAGCATACTCAAATTTTTGTGAAATGTGCTAGCATTGCAAATTAAAAGCAAAACGCTTCATCGTGGAAAATTACAAAAAAGAAAAAAATAAATTGGTGGCGTGACCAGGATTGCACCACACCGTAGAAAAAAAATCACAGTATTTGACTTGAAATTGATGATTCCATTGATGTTAAAATGATAATATCAAAATAAGATTATGTATCTGAAGGAAGTACACCAATTAAAACGACAGGGTCGCATATTTGGGCACAATTTTTTTGAATGCTCGTTACTACTCAAAATTAATTTTTGTCCAAAGGTGACGTTAAATAAAACTGTTCTTTTTGTCTCATTTGCCACTCTTTCCATGTCTTTAAAGAATCTAGTAAGCAATTTATACACAAACATAACGGGTGTTTTTTTTAAATTTGGCGTCGAAGTAGGCTTTGAACTGTCGATTGTGAACGCACTATACAGGTTACGGATCACGGATCAGCTGTTGAAATGTTACGCTTTTATACGAGTGGTGCGATCTCAATCGATTCTCCAACGCCTACTTCGATGGCAAATTTAAAAAAACACTACTTAATTAAATTCGTACCATAGAAATTCCTTTCTCTTTCTGCTTTTCAGGAGTAACTCTCTTCTTCCATAAATTTGGAGTTTCCCCATTATGCTCATAATTTCTACCACTGCAAGGGGAACCTTGTTGCTTCACTTCTTTAATACACTTTTTCTGCAACTTAGTTTCGTTCGTCCACCTTCAACTTCCCTTTGTTGTCACAGTGTTGCTTCATTTCATTAGAAATTTTATTATGATTATCATTATTGTCCATGTTTGGGGTTCCGTATTTTTAATAACTTTCAACAAATGCTCGTTTTAGGTGTTTTTATCTGCAAACCCGATGAAAATCTGAAAATAAATCAAGACAAAATAAAAATAATTCATTAGTTAATCAACGAATGAATGACAATTTTGTTAATTATTACTTGTTGTCACTTTTCTGAATGAATCCAAAAAGATTGAGGATCAGTTACATGCCATTTTGTTACTTATCAAGGGAGTAAAATAATTACAGTAGAGGCGCAGATATTGACAATTACATCAAGACTGTAATATTACTTTACTTCTGTATGACGTACAATAGTTATTTATCTACCGTTAGGTACAATATTTTTGTAACGAATTAATTAATTAAATTAACATTACTAACTTTTTTATTATTGAATTGGTAGCACTTTCTCCGCCGAGTACTACATTATCAAGCTTCATACTTTAAAGCATCGGTGGTCTCTGCCAATTTTTTTTTTAATTTCCGTTTTTCCGTCTGTCTTACGTCAATTAATCCCAACCTTACAAAGCAATTTGCACTATAGAGCATTCATTTTAAATGTTGGGTTAAGTTGTAAGCGCATAGCACCATAAATTACGAAAGCGGCAGATTTTCATTGAATTGGTACCTACTGTACTGTTTTCTCAATTTGGTTGTAGGTCGTAAAATTTTATTGCATATTATGAGCGATTAACGGGCACAAAGGTTGGGTTTGAAAAGGTTGGGAAACGGCGCGTGCCATTTGCCGCACAATGCAAAGACATATACAAAATATGCTTGAAGTATCCTTGTATTTTCAACGCCTATGAATAGGTAAGGAACATTTGTCCGAAATTGTTCATTTCATTAGGAACCATGGTTTCAGCAACTCCACAATAAAGTCGTAGGTGCAAACACACTGCTTTGTAAATGTTTTTATGGAAAAGATCGAGAGGAGCAAGGTTACGTTTGTGACTGACGGGCACCTTTGAGTATTATTGTTTTAAACTACCAAGATTTAGTGCGATTCTGTTTCAAAATTTAGCAATATTGTTATTGAACAACATTGATTTTACATAGATCAAACCAATCAACAGCTTCATATCATAGCAACTACAACCTTGTTATATAGCAATATTGGTAAATTTTAAAACAGAATCGCACCAATAATCAGGTAATCGCCTTTAACTCAGCAGCGTACTAGGCATTTTTACCAAATTTTCAATCATTTGTATCTCGAAAACGAAAAAACTTTTATAAGAAATTTTTTTTTGTCTATGACTTCTTCTCATCATTACCAATTACCGGTTTTTTCCAAACTTATTTTAGAATCATCCTGTATATTGAACACAGTTTTAGATTCACTGAGTCAAAGCAGGCAAGTTTTATTACAAACCCAACATTTAAAATGAATACTTTATAGTTTTGTGTTTCGTGCAACTGACCACGATGCTCAGAAAAAAGGCCGTCTAGATTCAAATGATGTTCCAGACGCGGCCACCTGAGATCTGAATCCTGACACACCTGCGAACCATCACAATCACACTGATTCACCTGAGTCATACAGGTTCAAGAATTTGACCGTTTCGGTCCAAGCGCAAAAAAAAATTTATACTATGACCTCACCTTCTGGTCGTGCGGTCGCAGATAATAAGAGTTGGCCGTGGCATTATCAACTGACGATAATAATCAAACGGGCTGCTTGCTGCTTATCGCAAAGTGCAGTTGTGCTGGAGACGGCGAGGTGATGTATAGGAGTTTCTACGGTGGAGAAATAAAGTTTTGGTCGGCCAGACTTACCCAGAGCTCGGTGCCCCAGTTCATGCTTTCGGTTGCAACAACAATAATGTAACTAGTTAACTACTATTACCAAGACTGTCATTTTCAACCGTCACTACTCAACATAGGTGTTTCACTAGAGACAATTCACAAACGAATGTGGTCGAGAAATGAGACGGACGACGGACGAATAAAGACAAACAAATTGCCGGGACCGGGACTTACGTAAATAATAATAATAACAGGCCTGAATGGAATAAAAAATAAAAAAAGTAAAACGTTGCAGCATTTTGAAGTAATATTTTAGGACACTTGCAGTTTAAAAATTGAAAATCGGTCATACCGTTTCTTTAAAAAACGCTAAATACTTTTCCGATATCTTTATCTCTCTCGCACACTTGGTCATCCCGATTAGCCTTAAGTCACGCGATCTGACCATGCTTTAGAAAGATAGAGAAGCAGACGCATTGGTACCTATTATTTTAACAAGGAAGGAGAAGCGATATGGTTTATTTCTAAATTTTTAGTATGGTTATGGGCAAAAATGGTCCGTCAGTTGAGGTTGGTGGAGAGACGGACCCTACCCCCTTAGCAGATGAAGTCAAGAATCAAAATAAACAATTGACATTTTACTTTTACTGTAGTTTGTGATGAAATTTGTGTTTTTCTGTCCTCCATTTTTTTAAACATCCTTTTTAAGAAATGTATTTTATACGAATTATTAGCAGTCATCTTTTTATATGAAACACCTACATTTTTTATTCTCCCCCGAAGGGGGGCGGGCTGCTGAGGCTTTCCAGAGCCTCTTCAGCCACACTGACAATGACGGGAAGATTCGGGATCGGTACGGTGAGGATGGGTTCGGAAAGAAGGTGGTAGGTACTGAGAGGTTGATACTGACCCAGCATTCGCCTTATCTGTGATATTAGACATACCGCAATGTCTAACGGTGTGGGGAAATCTCTGAAAAAAACCCACACCTGGTCAGGCGGCACCGAGGTTAGAACCCAGGACCTCGCGAATGTAAAGTGTCGCGCTAGGCGCTTGGCCACAGTGCTCGGTTGAAACATATGACATTACCTTTTTTTTTTAAGTGGCGCCGCTATTAAACTCCACCCACTTCTCAGTCATTGGTCCGCACGGTGGTGCAAAGTAGTGTATGCTCACACAAGTAGGCCGGCTTGAACAGCAATGATGGCGTGTCATGCAAATCGTTCTTTGATTTTCCCAATATTTTGATTACATAAAGTTTGTTTCCAGCAGTTTTAACACGTTAAAATAATAGTTTGGATGTATAGAAATCACTAGTGAATTTCAGTGATAGTGATATCGCGCGTTCAAATGAAATCTTGGGCTGAATAGGCGTTAGAAAAAGTAAACCGTTTAGAACAGTGTAAAGATTGAATTTTCTGCTGTTTGACACGAATGACATTAAAGTGTGGTCGCTGAATAGATAGAGTAATAAAACCGGCCCCTAGTGCCCGCGTATTAAACAGCAGCCTTCAATTGACTTACCTATTCCAAACGTGCGCATATTTTTGAAGGCCTGATGTACATCCACAAAAATTACTTGACGGCATCTCATTAATTTTAACATCGCTTCGGCAGTTTAACCACCTGTTCATGTTTGGAGAAGATGTGCACGTTAATGAATGCAACTTTTTTCTCGCTCTGTCAACTATATCATATTCTTATGAGAATGATAAATGGCAAAGAACCTGACTCATTGTGAAATAGGCATACATATATCCAATAAATTATTAATAAAATTTTAATCATACATTTTTATATTACCTGTTACCTGCATTTGTTTTGATGAGTTTTATTACCGTTTAAATTTTCTTAACGCATTTCAATAACATACTGTATATTTTTGTTTTGAAGAATTTATTTTATTTTTTGTTTCTTTTTTTATTTTTTGAAGGATTTAATTTAATTTTATATTACCTTTTATCTATATATGTATTTATGTTGTGAAGAATCCATTTTCCGTTCTCCTTTCTCCTTTCTACTGACAGGAGATGGCCCTACACCTCCAGATAAGTACACTACTAGTAACTAATAGAAGAACAAAATCAACAACAATAAGTCTTATTCAATTACAACGATGAAAGAGTTAAAAGCCGATAGAGCATTTTACGATGGATCTATGTATGAGGGACCTCTCTCATAGCACATTTATAACCACCATAGGTACAACCAAATATCAAACTCGGAACCTGTCTCTCACTTTTCACATCAAACTCCACGGACAGCGCATCAAAGACTATCAATGAAATCTTCTTTCTAATATCCCAACACCCACTCTCAATCTCCCTAGTCACAACATTTGGATGATTAGATGTCATTGTAAATTCAAATTTTGTTTCTTTCTCATTATAATAATTTTTTTCTATAATTGATTCAAAAAATTGATATTCACACATAGTTATCCAGGCGTGAAGTGGGTCATTTTCTTAGGTGTATTTTTTTTTTCATTGTTAATACTATAGTAACTATAGATACAATACATTGTTATGTAATCGCCGACGGGTAATGGCGGTCACATGACCGCAATTACCCTTAACAAATCAACTCCAGTGAAAATGACTGCAAAGAGCAAGACTAGAAAAAATAAATTATTTAAAAAAAGATTATTCAAAAGTTAATCCGATGAATCATCTTCCGATGAGCTTTCCTTAGAAAGCGATTCAGAAATAGAAAGAGAGGGCAACAAAAATTACATAATTATGAATGTGTTGTGAAGAATTTGGGCAAGATACTCGTAAAGAAGTATGGGTTTGCTGCATGTCTTGCAAAAAGTTGGCACATTTTGCGTGCACAGGATTGGAAAACTTGAAGATGCGATTTTTGCAAACCGTAATATTTTTTTTGTGACTACCGTCACCGATTGCCATTACCCGACGCGTGGTTGGCAATGGCGATCAAGTATGTTTTGGGTTTCATTTTTTTATGAATATAATTTTTGTTTTGATAAAAAAAAATCCCAAGGGTGTTATAGTATTTTTCTACTTCGCCTTCGTACTGATGCTATTACGATACTGTTTTGCGTATCGTAATAGGAAAAGGCGTGATATAATAGTAATACATACTAAAAACAGTGAAATTTAATTTTTTAATCTTGACGGATACTGTGGTGTCGCGACAGACCGCAGACGTGACCTTGGGTGGAATTCTTCAACTTTAACGGTTTTAAATTTTTTTAAATTTTTTTTCATTGAAAAAGTGGCAAAGTAGAAAAAATATTGTTTGACATCTCGTTTATAAGCATTTTATCGCACTTACTTTTTTAAGGCACTCCTCGCTACGATCGTCGTGCTCTAAACCCGTGCGTGCGATAAAATGCTTCTTATAAGACTCGTATCATAATATACTATTATTGTGGGCTAATAAATTCAATTTTTTTAATCGATTATTCCTTTCCTGCACTTCAAAATAATTTTTTAAACTTAGTTAATTGCAATTCCCCATCTTTCCCGTATCAGTATATGGCATGTTGTCTGGTTAACCGTTAATGTAGGTAAGATGATGCAAAAAGCTTCGTCAATAAATAGGTATAAAAGTATAATTAATAAATTTTAACAGTAATTATTAATCGACATCTAGAAAAACATTTTTAGTAATAAAAAATAAACATTACATGCTCAAGACATAACAAAACTTTTTGTCAGTGCAATGTAGAAGCATAAGACACGTTGAAAGTTACAATATTCTAGATATGTCATCATGATATCGCCGTATATTGAGGAAAGAATAAAAAATAGCTGACATTACTATCAATGAATTTTTTTAAAATTAAAACAATCTGCAACAGTTTATGTATCTACCTAAATATATCATAACGTAAATTTGTTAAAGATGTCATTTCAAACAGAAAATTAACAGTGTGACTTATTTTGAACAATGGAATACTTTCTGTGCAGATCTGATTGATTTTATGGTTAAAACGAACAGGACATGGTACCAATTATTTGTATAGTCTCTCCAAGAATACGAACGTTCTATTGCACTTTGACTTCAGTAATGAGAAGATTATTATTTGAGACTTTTTGGTGAGAAAGCCACAGTTCAGCCCAAGAGGGACTACTTGGTATTTCTACCATGTTCTCAAAGGCAGAGGTTGTTAATAAAAAATTTTGTCACCGTTCAAACCTGCTGAACCAGAATTTTTTTTAGTAAATCTACATCTAATGCTTAATAATTACGGATTAATAAACGTTTATGAATACAAAACTTAAAATTGGATTGTCCTGTTGAATAACCCAGACCAAAGATGGACCTGTTTCTTTAGCAGCTTATTTGTTAAGGTGTTTAACTTATTAACAATAGGGCAAGAAGCAATATAACGTTGGGATTCTTGAACGACTATAAATATTTCGACACACAGATATCGCTTTCTATTTAACAAGTACCTACCTACTGTATCTTTTTGAAAAAGAAATAAATAGATAAAAAAAACTTACGGATTCAGCCATTTGAGAAATATTCCTTTAAAGGTTCAATTTTTGTAACGTGTTTTGTGATCTCGTATAAACTTGGTCATTTTCAGTAGTAGATCACTCCGAAGATGTTCATTTTCGACTGCAAAGTACAAAGGGTATTCTGCGTTGTTGACGTCAATATTATTCAGATCTAATCCAAGTGCTAGAAATAATTCCAGGGCAACACAATTTCCATCGTAAACAGCATGGTGAAGAAACGTTACATAGTCAGTAGACACCAACTGTTCGTGTACTCTAGCATCGAACATTATCTTCAGCATGTGGTGGTATTCAGGCCATTCTATATTTTCTGATCCACGACGTCTTACAGCATAATCTAGAGCAGTTTTTTGTTCCTTATCTCGCTTGTTGGCGTCAACACCGCGACTTAACAACAACTGAATTACCTCAACATCGGGCAAATAGTATGTTTCTTCGAAGGCTTCATGTAACACAGTCTTCCCGAAATCACAAACAGCATTAATGTCAGCACCGTGATCAAGTAGCACCTTTATACAATCATAATTTCTTTTGATGGCGGTATAGTGAAGTACACTTCGGTTAACTGAATCTTTAGCGTTTACATTCGCACCATTCTCTAACAATAAAGATATTATTTTCATGGGGTGAATTTTTTTCTCCTTATTGTCGTTTGTAGCATTAACGTCTTCCCCAGACAGAAGAGATGATTCTAACGAATGAAGATCGCAAGCATAATGCAAAGGAGTGCATCCATAAAGGTCTTTACCATTCACCTCTGCGCCTTTACTGATCAGCGAGCTCATAATTTCTTTATTTGGTTTGCTTTGTCTAAATATTTTATGTAAAAAGTTTTGTTTCTTTTTAGTGGCAACCTGCGCGTGACGACCATGATTAAGCAACATTACCAAAGGTTCGTAGTATCCTTTTATGCAACAAAGATGTAATGGAGTTCTTCCATTTTTATCTTTGGCTTTCTTATCTATCCCTTTATCTATCAAGAGTTTTACTATTCTCATATTTACTCTATAATTTCTGAGAGCATAATGTAGTGCGTTCCGTCTACAGTCATCAGTCAAATTGATATTTGCTCCTCGTTCCAGTAAGAATTTAACGATCGCTTCGTCATCAAGTTCAGAAGCCAAATGCAAAGGGGTTCTCTCACAGCCACATTGGCTGTTGACATCTAAACCACGTTCTATTAACGCTGTCATCCCTTTTATGATTTCCTCGATTTTAATTTCTCCAAATTTGTTATTCCTTTTAATTCTAATGATGGCCACGTGCAACAATGTCAAATTGCATGTTCCAAATTTCACTGATAGAACTTTTGAGTCTTTTCGAATCGCAGCACCTAATAAATTTAGATAACCCAACTGTGAAGAATAATACGCAAGTGTAATACTGCCATAATGTTTGAATAATTTTTCAAGGTTTATCGAGTCTCCAAATCTTTCTAAAAGTTTTTCTACAGCGAACAAGTTGTGGAGTTGAATTGCGTAGTCGAGACAGTTCCATTCAAAAATGTCGTCGTTTTGAAATACATTACAATGTGACAACATTTTGAATATTTCTTTGTACGGTGTAGAGACTTCTTCGATGTAATTTTCATCATAATAATTATAGGAAACGTGTTTTTTTTTGTAAAAGGAAAACAAAGTGTTTACTTGTTTCCACAAAGGAGGATGTTCGACACCATAAGTGCACAACAACTGTAGTGGACTTCGACCACCTTCATCTTTCACTTCACTCTTGTCCAAATGTTTTAAAACTACATCAGTATCTCTATAGATTACAGCCAAGTGAAGTGCACTTTTTTCCGCCAACATGATATCAAACATGAACTTCAGATTTTGATTTTTTTTGGTAAACAAGTCGTCTTGCAGCAGCGAAACCTTGTCCAGATTATTCTTCAGCCACGCACACGCAAAATACTCTGCGTAAGTCTGGTGGCTGAAGATGACTTGATTATCGTCGGTCACTCCACTGACTATTCCAAAGGGATCCCCGGTTTTTAATTTTTCCAAGAAGTTTTGACTCTTTCCCAAATTGATCTTTAACTTGTCGAAAGTTGTGGTGTCCAGACAAGACTTCAGTGCTAGCAATTCGTATTGTTCCAGATACAGATCAAAGTCAAATCCGATCTGGTCCTCGTGTTCGTGGACTCCCACTTTTCGAAGTTGATGCATCTTTTTTCCTTGGAAAAATATCTTATACATTTTCGTCAACACAAAAATTTCTTGGTCGGGTTCTCTCCATAAATTTTTATTGTCGCGAAAATTTTCTGTAACCATGAACAACTGTAAAGGGATTCCTAACAAGTGTCGACTGTTAACGATATCCACGTTGGCGTATATTTTATTGGTAATGTGTTCAACTTCATCTTCTTGGTACATATTCTGTAGACGTTTTTGGATGTATGCTTTCTGCTGCTCTTCTGTCAGTTCTTCAATTTTTATGGGAAATATGTTTAGGCTTCGCGACGCTCTTTGCTCCAAATTTTCCCGTGAAGTAATCCACACCCGATGACCCAACGAAGAGATGTGCTTAACAGCATCCAAAACGACTTGAAGACAGTCACTGTCTATTTCGTCCAAACCATCAAGAAAAAAATACATTCTTTTATTTTTTAAAAGCATCGAACAAATCTTAACCACGAATGGATCTTCCTCTTCTTGAACAAAATGGTGCAATATTTTATCGTAGTCACGTTCCTTCTTGAGAACTCTTTTGTGATTGATCAAATTTACACGGACACTCCAATAACTGGACGGACAATTGGTGCTCAAGCGAGACACCAGCGTGCTTTTTCCCATTCCGGGTGGTGAGCAAATGACATTCAGAGGATGGTCGAGATACGTGAAGATTTCCATTTCATGGATACGTGCTCCTTCGGATTTCATTATTTCCATAGAAAATATCTTTTTCTTACTTAGAACCGAAGTACAACTTTTATCGTCGAAAACTTGGAGTAAATGCACGTTTCTCTTGGTCTTTTCACAAATGTCATTGAATGGAACCTGAGGCCATTTATTATTCGTAAGCAAAACATCACATTTCTTTCTCTCTTCCAAGTACTGGTCAAGCTCCATCACGTGCAAATCCAACTGTCGAATTGCTTCATTCCAAGGTTGTGAAACATTACAAATGATTAGGAGAGAATCTTCTATCTTACAAGACTGTAACATTTTGGTTATATTTAAAGTAATCGTAGAAACACTTCTAGGAATGTAAGTTTCAAACGCTTCCTCTTGCTTTCCACCGATTTGAATAACTTCTTGTGTCATTTTTATAAGTTCAGTAGTTTCAATAATTCTGTCATTCATTTGATCAAAATTGAGTAACTGATTCAAAAAAATTGGTGGTCGACCTTGAAGAGACACCGCAAAATGTTTATTGATATCTGCGTAGACACCTTCATTTGGCAAATCGGAAAGATCTTGAAAAACTTTCCATCCCGGAAACTCTTCTTTTGTTGCGTTTCCCAATAATATAACTTTCTTCTTTTCAACTTTCTCAAGCAGTCGGATGGCGTGTTTAACTTGTGTTTCATGACATTCTTCCGCTTTTACGATCAAGGGAATTTTGTTTAAATGCCACAACACTTTACTTCTGGCCTTTGAAGGTAAATCCTTGAACCCCATAAAACGCAGTCCATATTTGAGCGACGTGAAATTGATTTCATCGTCACTTGCAGTCTCGTTCCAGATGTTAGCGATAACCTCTTCATTCGTATCTCTAACAATCATCATGTCAAATTTCATAATTGCTTCTCGAAGAAGTTGTGATTTTTCGTTGCACTTTCTGTCCGATATCGTTTGTATAAAAGGTGTAAGCGTTATCTCAGCCAATTTTGCTACCACGTCATATTTGGTCAGGATAAAGTTACCAGACCACCACATTTCCATGAACTGTATAAAACTTGAAGAGTAAGTAGCATCGATGATTCCACACTTTTCTTTCAACATAGCGTTGATTAATGACTGTGCTCCTGTCGTGTTAGTCTGCTGGGCAAAGAAATAGAAACGTTTTAAATAATCACCAAGACCTTCAACTAATCCACTACTCTGATTTAATTCAAACTGGAAAACTTTGGTTCCTTTTTTCTTATCGCTGATTTCTTTTTTGTTGATTAGCAGAAGTTTCTTGGAATCCAAGTCTTGTAGTTCCCTTACAACAATCTCTTCCTTTTTCTCAACTTTATTTTTCATGTTTTCAATTTGAAGACAAAATTTTGAACTACTTTCGATGCTCGTCGACAAATTCGTGTATAAAATAAAACTGATATTTTTAGTGTTTTCAAAATTTCGAATAGATTTTATATACTTCGGTAAGCTGAAGTCGCCATTTTTCGCCGCAAGCTTTTTTTCAGTAACTTTTTTTATATTCTCAGTATGTTTCAATTGCAAGAGAAACATTTCCGATTGTCCATCCACAAAAGTCATTTTCAATACCACGTCGTCAAAGTCTCCACAGTCGTCACTGTTGGTTTTCATCTCAAAATCTGCCACAATATCACTTGTGCTGAATTTCAAAGCGAATAATGCGCACATCAGTTTTTCATAGTCCTTGCCAAGGTCTGTGGTTCCAGCTCTTTTCTTGTAAAAATCAAATCGGAGCTGACTTGAAGAACCAAAGCATTTTCTGGTACTTGCAAACTGAAGATTAAAGAAAAATGAGACAATTTTGAAATGAGTTACGTAATTATGCCTAAATATACAGGGTGTTTTCGAAGTTGAGGCGTTTCTTTTAACATGTGATAGTATGCGTTGTTCTAAAGAGTTTTAGCCAAAATCACCTTAGTAAAATGTGTACGGCAATGAAGATACAATAAGTTAATTTTTTTGAAATTTTTGAAACCGGTCCTGTTTAATTTTGCGCTGATTTGTTAGCAACTAAAATTGACAAAAAAAAAATCAAATGAGCATGGACGTTAATTAAAAATACTGTCAGAATTGTCATCTAATTAATCGGAATGGGTTATCATTACGAAAATAACGAGCTCACAGATATGTTGCTAAAGTATGGGCAATGCTATAGAATATAACTGCGGCATCCAGAGAGTACGCAGAGCGATTTTCGGAAAGATTCCATCCTGGGCCACGTCAGTTTATTAATCTAGTACAGCGGAGAAATAGACAGGACCGGACTCAAAATTTTAGAAAACTATAAAAATATGCAATCAATTATCTCCGTTAATACAAACATTTTACTAAGACGATTTAGGCTGAAATTCTTAAGAATAATGTATAGTCCCTCCTATTACAAGAAACACCTCAACTTCGAAAACACCCTGTACATATTTACAAATTTTAATTGAACTGAATTTTTGAGAGAGATATCACATTAATGTTTCCTTGATTAAGGGTGCTGTGAACTACTAGGCAAAATCGAGGAAAATGGTGCAAACGCGGATCGTGTTTCAGCCCACATTTTTAACTTTGAAAAAGCGGTCGATGTGTCTACATATTGGTAATATCTGTATCAGTGACGCTACGTTGACAGATTTTTTTAAATATTTGTATATTTGAAAAAAACCGTATTAATGCTAAAAACGGGAATCGTCATAACTCCCTCGAAAATAAGATTTTTATATTGAAATTACACTCAATATGTAGCTGTTAATGTTATCTACTCAGCTACAATCGTAGATTTTTGTTTAAGGTGATATTTTGTAAGCAAAGATAGAATTTATAGATAACGAATTTTAAAATAAAATAAGAAATAGGCAACACAACTTACAATAAGAGGGAAGATTTATGAGGGTCTCAGCAGGTAATAAGTGAAACGACTCTTCCAAATGTTTGCGGTAAGTAAGGCGCGTAAACAAGGAGGTACATAATATCCATGTCGTTATTACTAGAATTTGGTCGGCTACTAACAGCACGCAGTAGGAGGTATTGGTCAATATGATAAAATAATTTCACAAGGGTTTTCCGCATCACCTCAGAGGTACTCTAATTGATGGGTTGGCTCTTATGAAGGCCTCAGCAATAGCCCTATCTCCATTAAATTAGTGCGACTTATCAACTTTCTTTAATTATAAAAAATGTATTATTATTTTAACAAAAATCTGTTTTTCAAAAACTGATATAAAAATTTTAATAAATTTATTTATTTCTTGTCTAAATGACTAGAAATTAGAATTGAATTAAATTTAGAAGATTAAACCATGGAAAATTATAACTCTTTTTTTAGTATTCTTCTAATCGGCTGTGTTCTTTTATGTCTAGGATCTACTAATTCCGGAAGTAAAGCCCCAAAATAAAATTCTTCCAAGTGATTTTCCATATTTTCACACCAGAATCTATCGTCTTTTTTAATTATGCAGTATTTTAAATCCGAATTGAATTTCTCTTTCGTTGGAGTGTAAACAACGAAGTAACAAATATTGCGATTGGTGACGTGCAATTGACCTTGTACTTGATAATAATACGGGTCAGATGTTTTTAATTTTATATACTTTTCGTCATCTATTGTTAAATAATCAATAATCTTATTTTTTATACCTTCTTCAATTATTATTTCACGTGCGGAATTTTTCTTTCACTTTTTCTTCATTTTGCATTCCATGTAACAGTGGTTTAGGTACAGAATTTCGAGTGGATGATTTTTCTGAATATAAAATTTCATTTACCGTATTTGCAGTGTCAGTATTTAAACGCATTTTACAAATTTTCCCGAATTTACTAACCATAAGTCGAAATGATTGTTCTCTATACCATTCAGGATTTGAATTTTGCCCTCGAGTTTTTTGTTCTATATCAGAAATGTTGACGCTAGAAACCTCATTCAAAAATTTAATCTTGGCATTTTCATATTTATCCGTAGACATGTCTGGAAATTCTGGTAATTGGTACGATTCTGTTTTAAAATTTACCAATATTGCTATATAACAATGTTGCAGTTGCTATGATATGAAGCTGTTGATTGGTTGGATCTGTGCAAAATCAATATTGTTCAATAACAATCTTGCTAAATTTTGAAACAGAATCGCACTAAATGCCTCACAGTTTTGACTATAATTTGAATCGGTGCTGCAAGCACGATTTTTAACTTTTCGACCCGTTACCTTTCTGTTTTGACGTAATTTATTTACTTTCTCACTATATTCCATTGTATATTTTCCTATATTACCATTATTTAATTCCTGAGATATCGTAGAAATAAATTGACCTTTTGTGTGATAACTAATTGTTGCAGCATAGCATCTACCTTCATAAGATCCTTTTAAAGAAAAATTTATTCTTTTACCCCCAACAAATTTATTTAGAATTGAATTATAAGATTCCGCTGGTTTCCAGGATTGTTGACCGTCTATTTGCATTTCTACCTGACAGAAAATACCCAGAAACTAAACTCTCATTTTGGAACAGATCGGTCGTGAAAGCCTCGTTTCCTCGACGAATTACAAAGTTATTATTCTGATAATGATGGTATGAGACACAAATAAATTCAATGCAGTCAAAAGTAGAATAGCGCTCAAAAATAGTACCTATATTAAAAAACGAGTTTCATAAGGAAGTGTTTATTTCATGAGTCCAAGTTTATAAAACGAGTCGCAAAACGCGAGTTTTATAAAGGACGAATGGAATAAACGCCTCATGAAACGGGTTTTTTAATACTATTTTTTCTATTTTGCACCTTTCGAGCCGTTTTTAAATGAAAAGTAAGAATTTTAAAATTCTGGAAAATTTTATGATGGTTGGCAAAAAACAATTGAAACCTTTGTCGGCTTTGGGATATTAGCGCGTATTTGCTGATGCTGCCAGAATCCTCTAGACTTTAGTAAATTGTACTACCCCTATTATAGAACCGCTTTCAGGTGTTACGATTCTGTTTTTGATATTGTAACAGATCTGTCACCGACGCAAATAGAAAAACATTTATTATAACATTCTTCCTCGAAGAATCAGTACATAATTTCAACAACAGTTTATAACAAAATACGTTTCCTGAAACTTTGTTCGAATGGATGTTTTGGAACTAGAATTTAAAAACGTGCAATTTATCAGCGTACGGAGTATACTACAGCGTGATCACTGATCAACAATGACTGAGTCTGTTGGCAATGAAACAATTGAAAAGTACCGGGTTTTTTGTCTCGTAGTTGGCACTGACAGGATTTTTTAACTTGAGACGACATTAAGAACATTTTTGGTTATGTCAGTTATATTTTTGCTATTACAAAAATGAACCTTTCTTGGTAAATATCAAATTTGCCAACTTTTATTGTTACCAACAGATTCAGTCATTCTTGATCACATCGTATCTTCGTCCTACAGTCCAGCTGTTTCTGTTCAACGATCACCGGCACCGCTTCGTAAGGGGCAAGGGAACGGTAACTAGGTATAATGTCATAAATTTGTCGGAAAGCACTTACACTGACTAAATATGAATAAATAATTCATGGAAACTTCGGTGATGGTTACTGGAAGTGTAAATTCTAAGTAGCGATGCGATTGATGGACATTTTCAATGCGAGAACAATGAATTTGTATTCGATTAAATTCTAAACTGTATACAGTTTAACTTCGACAATTCGGACACACTTTGGTTCTCTATTAATTTCTTTTAATCGATTCGTAAAAAAACGTAACATAAGTATGGCAACATCGTGACTTCAAAATTTTCAGAATTCCTAACCAAACTTTTCTTCAGATATACAGATTGTCATGGCCAAGCATCGTTTTTTTAAAGTTGAAATACATTATACCTATTGCTTCATTGAAATTTTTTGTGTGCCTAGTATTATAAATTCATAGTGGAAATTAAATAAAAAATAAAAATTTCATACCGAAGGAAGTAATTTTGAATATGAAAATTAAATATTGTGAGCTGAAAAACAACCAGTTTTCACTCAAAAGAAACGATTCATACTACTGACTATTGAGTGATGATGTACGAAATTTTATGTGGCAACTGTGTGCGTGTGGTATAGTTGACATTGGTATGACATTTCATATGCCTGCATTTGCTTTTTTTTATACTATTGCTTGTCTCGCTAACATCAAAATTAACAACAAAAAGGATGAATTAAACTTTAGGAAATTTGATGTATTCGATTTTTTTCCAATTGACTGTAAGTTGTACAGGAACAATTATATATCAAGATGAAGAATTTTATTTAAAAATGTTATCAAAATTGAAGGAGTTTTGTATGGATCATTTACTAGTACAAATATTACTTATTAACGTGCAGATAAATAAACTAAGGAATTATAGGTACAATCATGTTCAATACAACAATTTTATTTTTAGAGGGTAATGTGGGTTCAACATTGAACAATATTTTTGCCAGAAAACTTGTGTACTATGCAAAAATATACTTTTCTTGAATTCAACAAAAGAGGTTTATAATCCTCTTCTCCGGCAGGTAGGTATTCAGATTAGCATAAACTGCATCTTATTCTAATTTTACTGCCATTACAGTCCTACGTAGAGCAAAATTCAGGCGTTGAACAGTAAGGCTTGGAGATTACCCTTGTAAAAATACGAAGTGCCGCTGTATTTATTACGTGCATTTTGTGACAATAACTCCCGCTGAGAAGGGTCCCGGCAAACCCATTCTTGACAGACGTCATGGTAGATCCAGCGTTTGCAGAGTATGCAACCCACATTGCACGAAACCAGAATTTTATTTTACTTCACAGCACCCTTAAGTGAGTTTTATTAGCATTTGTATTTTTAAATGAAAATGACAAAAGTCAACCAACATTTTTCAGCCTGTTAAAAATGATAGTGGCAAGAAAACACTTTTACCAAAGTATTTTTTCACAACTATTGTAGACTGCTTAGGATATTGAATTACAAGATTTTTTAAACTATCGGATAGTTTAAAAAATCTTTCAACTTTGTTCCAAAAATGATTTGAATATTTTCTTCACAACAAAAGCTAACAGGGGGGTATAAGTTTTACCATGCAATTGCCTATGGCAATAGTTAAAAAAAATACACTGTATAAGTTCTGTGTGGTGTTAACAAAAATCTAATTATTAACGAAAATGATTACATAAATTTTTTTAGAAATCTCGAAAACTAACGCGATTGGGTAGAGTAATCAATTTAGAATCTAACAGAGCTGATTGGCCATTTTGATCAAGCAGGGGGATGAGAAACGGTACTGTTCGAAAAGAATCCAGTACTCTTAGAAGAGGCTTTTTTTGTTTCGTATTTTTTCCGAGAAAAAGCGGCACCCAGGATTGTACCAAAAAGAGAAAATATTAAATTGGTGCCGTGACCAGGATTGTACCACAACGTAGAAACATCACAGTATTTTATGTTTTATGTACAAGGTCATTACTCATTATAAATGTTCCTTCATCTAGTTGGTGGAGCGGCGCACCTAAAGCATAGCGCACGGCCACCTAGGTCCTAGATGAAGGAACATTTATAATTAATGACTCTGTAGTTTATGTTAAAATGATAATCCAGTAATAGGATTATGTATCTAAAGGAAATGTTAAAGCGTAACAATTAAAATGACAGAACAGCATGTTTGGGCACAATTTTTTTGAATGCTCGTTGCTACTCAAAATTAATTTTTGTCCAAAGGTAACGTTAATTAAAACTGTTATTATTGTCTCATTTACCACTCCTTTCATTTTTTATTTACCCAAATTTTAAGATACGTAACATAAATTTAAATACGACTACATCGTACCATAGAAACTCCTTTCTGCTTTTCATAAGTTGTCTTCTTCCCCCATGTCATAGTATTGTAGATAATGTAAATAGTGGGGAGTCAATAAAAAGACAGTAATGACTGGGCACGGGTAGTGATTGCACACGCTTCCGATCCCCTATCCCAAGACATAACATGGCGCAGTCGGTAAAAAGACAAATTCAACGAGAAAGTCAAGTTTGAAAAGTGAAAAGTGAATTCCTAAAGTGGAAAAAAGAAAAAACAGCAAAATGCAGAACAGTGCAAAACCACCTTCAGAGTTAAAGTTAGACGGAGATAACGCAGCGGAATGGAGCTTTTTTGTGCAAAAGTTAAACATTTATCTGCAAGCGACGAAGGCGGAAAAGGAAACTGAGGAGTACAAGGGGGCGGTTTTACTTAACTGCGTTGGAGGCAAGGCTCTGAAAATTTACAATACCTTCAAGTTCGAAAGTGTGAAAGAAAAGACGAGTTTCGCAAGCATTCAAGCGAAATTCACAGCGTATTTTGCTCCTACAATCAATGTGACCTACGAGAGGTACATATTTTTCTCAAGGGAAATGAGAGAAGAAGAATCCGTGGATGAATACGTAACGCAGCTGAAGCAGCTAAGTGAAAATTGCGAATTTGGGACATTGAGCGAGTCTCTGATAAAGGACAGATTGGTGTTGGGTATCAGAGATAAGAACGTGAAGGACAGGCTTTTGCGAACAAAAAATTTAGACTTGGTGAAGGCTGTTGAAATCTGCAAGGCGGCAGAGATAACGAACAAGCAAATGGAAATTTTGTGCACCACAAGTGGAAGAAGGACAGACGAATTCCAATCAGTTATGGGAGTGAGAAAAACTGAAGATGGACAAAAAAGGGTACAACGTCAAGGGACTGCAAGTGGCCGAGACAGAGATGGGAAAAGAGAAGAAGCGAGCAGCAGACAGAGAGGAGCGCATTTCAAAAATCATCAACAAACGCAGATAAGTTCCAATAACTTTAATGCCGACAATAAACAATCATTTGATGCTAACAATATGTACAATTGTAATAGGTGCGGTTCACTACATAAGCAACGTGAGTGCAAAGCTTATGGTAAAAAATGCAAAAATTGTGGTGGATACAATCATTTTGCTAAATTTTGTAAGAATCGGAGAATTAGCAATATTGATCGCGATGAAGGGTTATTTGTAGATTTGGTACAAAATAACGCCAACAATGAAAACAATTGGATGGTTGATTTAAAAATTTTCAACAAAGATGTCAAATTTAGAGTTGATAGTGGAGCTGACGTAAATGTTATTCCATTTTCTGTTTATAAAAAATACTTTGGCAATGTAAAAATCATAAAAGACAATACCAGATTAATGGAATATACAGGAAGTCGTATTAAGATCTTGGGATACATCACAGTTCCGGCTCTTTATAAAAATAATAGTTGTAGTATAAAAATGTTTGTATCAAAGAGTAATGGAAGATCTGTTCTAGGTAGAGAAACAATAGACAAACTAAAAATTGCAAAGATGGTACAGGGTGTGACAAAAGAAGATGCCAAGGATTATTTCGAGAAATACCCAGACGTCTTTAGTGGTATCGGATGCTTGCCAGGTCAATATAGCATTAAGATCGATCCTTCAGTAAAACCATGTGTGCACGCGGCAAGACGCTTTCCTCAAGGAATTCTGGTAAAACTAAAGGATAAGTTAGATAGTTTAGAAGCGCAAGATATAATTGCTAAAGAGTTAGGGCCAACCGATTGGGTAAATTCTCTCGTTATTGTGGATAAGCCAAATGGGGACTTTAGAATTTGCATAGATCCAACGGATCTAAATAAAGCCATCAAGCGCGAATATTTTTCAATTCCTACGTATGTCGATATAATGAGTAAAGTAAGGGACGCAAAAGTTTTTTCAGTTTTAGACACAAACAACGGATTTTGGAATATAGAGCTAGACGAAAGTAGTTCAAAATTATGTACTTTTAATACGCCTTTTGGACGATATAGATTTAAAAGGCTTCCCTTTGGACTAAAATGTTCGTCAGAAATTTTTCAAAGGAAAATTGTGCAATGTTTTGAGGGAATTGACGGTGTTGAGATTTATGTAGATGATATTTTAGTTTGGGGCACAAGTCAAAAAGACCATGATGAAAGATTGAAGTTAGTATTAGAAAGGGCTCGAAAATATAATATAAAGTTTAATGTAAATAAATGTAAATTTTCTGTTAATGAAGTTAGGTACATAGGACATAAAATTACCGATCAAGGGATAAAGCCGGATGACAGTAAAATCGAGGTAATAAAAAATTATCCAGTACCAACCAACGTTAAGGAATTGCAATCGTTTTTGGGAATCATAAATTATTTACATAAATTCATTCCGAACGTGGCAGAACTATCAAAGCCTCTTAGGGAATTGTTGAAGAAAGAGGTAGTTTTTCGTTGGGATTTTGAGCAGCAAAAGGCTTTCGAGCAATTAAAATACATATTAACAGCAGCGCCAGTTTTAAGATTTTATGATCCATCGAAAGCTTTAACTTTGACAGTAGATGCATCTAAGGATGGCTTAGGCGCAGCATTGTTACAGGAAGGTGTTCCAGTAGCTTACGCGTCAAGGTCATTGAGTAACACTCAAAAGTGCTATGCTCAAATTGAGAAGGAAATGCTTGCAATAGTATACGGGGCGAAAAAGTTTCACCAGTATATTTATGGGAAAAAGGTCGTGGTCGAAACCGATCATAAGCCGTTAACACATATTTTCAAGAAGTCGTTGATCGATTGTCCAATGCGAATGCAACGTATGCTTTTAGATTTACAAATTTATGACTTAGATGTTAGGTATAAACCGGGAAAGGAAATGTACATATCAGACGCTCTTAGTAGAATTAAAATGCCGAACGACGAAACAAAAATTTTTACTAATGAGTATGAGGCTCAGGTAAATTATTTAAGAAAACATTTTCCTATTTCACCAGCAAAAAATGAACAATTTCGTATTGAAACTCGGAAAGATGAGGGTTTACAAATAGTATCGAGGTACATTAAAGAAGGGTGGCCTAATTCTAAAGCAAAGTGTAGGTTAGAGTCACAAGCGTATTTTGGTGTGAGATCAGAAATGGTAATTATCGATAATTTAGTCTATAGAGGAAATTGTTTGGTTGTACCAGAAACTTTAAGGAAAGAAATGTTAGATCTTATTCATTTGAGTCATTTAGGAGTTACCAAGTGTATTTTAAAGGCTAGACAAGTACTCTATTGGCCGGGCATGAGCCGTGATATTGAAAATAGAGTAATGTCATGCGAGGTATGTCGAAAATATTCCCGAAATAATTTTAAGGAACCACTCAAACCACACGAGGTGCCAGAGTATCCTTGGCAAAAGATCGGATGTGACTTGTTTGAATATAACGGAAATAAATTCCTAATCACTATTGATTATTTTTCTAAATACGTAGAGGTGTTTAAAGTCAATAATATAACGGCAGAGACAGTGATTCGTGTTTTAAAAAATATTTTTGGGAGATTAGGAATTCCAAAAACTTTAGTATCTGATAATGGTACGCAATATGCAGGATTTTTGTTCGAAGAGTTTGCTAAAAAGTGGAATTTTCAACATGTCACATCTAGTCCTCAATATCCGAAATCAAACGGAATGATCGAAAGGGCCATTCAAACTGTTAAGAATATTATTAAAAAATGTATAGAGTCAAAAACAGAATTAGAGCTAGCTTTGTTAGATTACAGAAACACCCCTGTAGATTACTGTATTTTGTCGCCGTGCGAACTATTTTTTAATAGAAAGTTAAGAACGCTGATACCTATCCAAAGTAAGTTATTACTTCCAAAGAATATTGATTTAAAAAAAACAACGTCAAATGTTAGTACGGAGGCAAAGTAAACAAAAGATGTATTATGACAAGTCTGTTAAGTTTTTAAAACCTTTAAAGGCAAGTGATAAAGTGTACATCAGGAAAGACGATATTTGGGTAATCGGACATGTAGTTAGAAAATTTAATGATAGATCCTATTTAGTTAAGGAGGATGGTAGTGATGTAATCTTAAGAAGGAATAGATATTTTCTTAAACCTTATTTTATAAACAATTCTGGATATATTTCTGATTCTGAAAGTGAAGATGAAGCACATGAGGAATCACATGTAATAGAATTAAGCAGTGATAATTTTAGTGCGAGTGATAAGGAAGACAACGAAGTAAGCGAGACTGAGCAAGATAAAATTGCTTCCTCATCACACACACGAAGAACAATTTATATCTCTAAGTTTGGACGAAAGGTTAGACGTCCAGAAAAATTGTAATTTTTTTTAAAAGGGGAAGATGTCATAGTATTGTAGATAATGTAAATAGTGGGGAGTCAATAAAAAGACAGTAATGACTGGGCACGGGTAGTGATTGCACACGCTTCCGATCCCCTATCCCAAGACATAACACCCCATAAATTTGGAGCTTTCTCATAATGCTCATAATGTGTCCTGCTGCAAGGAGACTCTTGTTGGTTTACTTCTTCAGTACATTGTTTCTGCAACGTAATTTGTTCGTCTACTTTCAACTTTTCTTTGTTGTCACAGTCTTGGTCCATTTTATTAGAAATTTTATTCCTACGGTTATCCTTAGTGTCTATATTTATTTTGTAGTTCCGTATTTTTAATAACTTTCACCAAATGCTCGTTTAAAAGGTGTTTTTATCTGCAATTCCGATGATAATCTGAAAAAAAAATCAATACAAAATATAAATAATTCATTACCAATTGTTTTCTCTTTTCCGATTGAACCCAAAAAATTAAGAATCAGTTTTACACAATTTGTTTCTTATCAGGGGAGTAAAGTAATTACAGTCGAGGCGTAGATATTGATAACTAGATTGAGACTGTAATATATATTACTTTATTTCTGTGTAACGTACAATTATTTACCTACCGCTAGGTACAATATTTTTTGTCAAAAATATTTAAAAATAATATTTAAAAAATAAATGAATTAACATTAGTAACTTTTTTACTATTGTGTTGGTAGCACTTTTCGCCCTAATTACTAGATTAGTAAACTTTATACATACTACCATTTACTAAACTCCCGCACTGTCAAAGTGTTTGCAAGTTGCCGCACTGCCATTGTGAGACTAGTAATTTTTACTTCAACGTTGGCGCAAAAATTTAAAACTTCAAATTTGAAGTTAAGTTTAATAAATTCTCTTTCTTTCATTCAAAGTATTACTTACACGAAATGGCTGAACAAGAAGATATGAAACGTAAAAGAATACTGTTAACGGCCAGATAGAAGCACGGTATTGTTAATTGTTGTTTGGAAAGAAGAGAATTAACCCCATTAACATAACCAAACTTTCCTTGTTGACGTTTTTATAACTAGATTTTGTGTACAGGCAACTGAAAATGTATGACACCATTGGTACACTCCAAAAAAAAAAAATCCAAAATTTGACACTGACAGTGCGTGAGTTTTAAACAGATACAGCACATAGATACTGTCGCGAGCAAAAAAAACTGGTTGTCAAAATCCTGCTTTCACACAATGGAAAATGCTCCATTGTAAAACGGTCGTCAATATCATAACCTATCATCATGTTGTATGACATTAATTGTCATTTGTTTCTCATTTTTTTGACATGGGCATAATCACGCAGGGAACATTTTTTGATTTGTGACAATCTAATCAAATTTTGAAATGACATTGACGACCAGAATTTTTTGTTCGCGACAGTACATATGTACTTTAAAGCTTCGACGATGTCGATTCATGTCATTTTTCTGCCCTTTCTTTTAAATTTCCGTCCGTCTTACGTCATTTAATCCAAACCTTACAAAGCAATTTGCACTAGTTTTGTGTTTCGTGCAACTGAGCACGATGCTCAGGAAAAAGGCCATCTAGATTAGAATCATATTCAAGACGCGACTGACGTCCTGACACACTTGCGAACCATCACACTGGTTCACCTCAGTCATACAGGTTCAAGCCGTTCGAGGATTTGACCGTTTCGATCCGACAACAAACTAGTTGACAGTTTGTTCGTCAAAAAAATTCACACTATTACGTCACCATCTGGTCGTGCGGTCGCAGATAACAAGAGTTGGCCGTGAGATTATCAACCGGCGATAAATAATAATCAAAACGTCTGGAGACAGCGAGGTGATTTAGGAGTTTCTCCAATGGAAAAATGAAGTTTTGGTCGGACAGACTTACCCAGAGCTTGGTGCCCCAGTTGCAATAACGTAGTACTCAACAAGATATCGAATAATTTACTATAACCAACACTGTCATCTTGAACCGTCACTACTCAACATAGCTGTTTCACTAAAGAGAGTTCTCAAACGAGTGTGGCCGAGAATGAGACGGAAAACGGCCGGATAAAGACAAACAAATTGTCGGGACCGGGACTTACGTAAATAAATAATAATAGGCCTTGACCTTCATTTAAGTCACGTGATCTGACGTCGCTGGTTCGCTTAGCGAGCGTTTTGCAAAATTCTTGAAGATATTATATATTTCTAGTAGGCATGGTTATGGGCAAAAATGGTCGGTCATTTGAGGTTGGTGGAGAGACCGACCCAACCCCCTTAACAGATGAAGTCAAAAAAAAAGAGTGTGTGCTTAAGACCACACGACAGAAGTGAAAACTTCTATGATGCTCGTTACTGATTTTAAGTAATATGTACTGTTACGATTTAAATCGCCGCGCGTTTGTAAATTTTCGCGATTTTTCTAGAATGTTCTAGAATCCATCGCGACCAAAACGTACTCGGACTTCCGCCGAAAAATCTGCGTATAGAGGGGGAGGAAGCTATAAATCGGGGAAACCAGAGACGGAGAGGAGTTTTTCGTGACCTTTTGCCGGGGGTGTTGTGAGTGCCTGGGGAGAGTCAAGGGGACAGTGATCGAGTGAATTTGCAGCGCCGACGAGACGACGTAGTGGAGGACGTAGTGGAGTTTACGAGGGCCGTTGGAGACGATTCGTCTAAGTACCACCGCCCAAGAATCTACGTCAACTGGACGCGGTAAACTAGTCGCGCGAAAACTGGTCGCCGCAACCTGGACGCGCGACAATTGGACGCGACAAAAATTGGACTTGTGAGAATAATTATAATAATAATTATAGGCAGAATATAGCCTAAGGGAGTCCGTTTCGGGTCAGGGACGCGAGGGTCGCGGGTTCAATTCCGACCCAGGGAGAAATTTAAAAAAAAGGCTATATTCTGTCTCGTGATTCGGAAGTCACGTTAAGCCATTGGTCCCGGTCTATTGAGTTGGTCATCATGCCCCTCATAGATTTGTAAGCCACTCCTAGACTGTGCAACAAATATTTTTTTTTTTATAATGATTTATTATTAGCAATATGCTACAGAATCACATAGATAAATATTAAAAAACTATACAAAATAGAAAAAAAAGTAATAAGTAAATTTAAGTAATAAACCGAAATATTTACAAAGTACCGAAAGCCGAAAACCTGTAATTTTGTAGTATTTCAGCACCGGCTTAAATAATCTTACCAGCAACTGTTTCCTTATTTCCCTAATTGTTTCTTAAGAAAGGAACCATCCCACTGATAAGAATACTACCTACTCTGGACGGAAGGTTTAGATAGGTAAATATTACATCCCTAACAAGTATTATAAAATTCTAAAGAAAAAGAGATTAGCTGTAACATACATAATATTATTGATACCTTTAATAAGGAATTTAGGAACTTAATTACTTCAAATATTGTGAAATAATGTCAATGCATATCGCATGCGTCCACCGTCCAATAGATCAGTTCCATATCCCCACCCCTATCAGCTATTAGGATAAACAAACCGGCGAGGTTATGTTGTAAATCTGTGTTCTGAACAATACCGCCCTGATAACAGACGAGATTTCTGGACTTACAGTTATAAAATGATCAGAACACAGCAACACCGCACAGCCAACAACTCCACAAAACAAGTGCCAAGTGCACAACTCCATATCTCTGGTGTACACACACTAATTACACTTTTTGACATTACAATTTTTTCGAATATACTTTTTATTCAGCGAAGCCCCATAGAAACTTTAAAACTTTGGCACTTCCCTATTAGAACTCACTACAAAAACGGTTTGTTTATCCTAATAGCTGAGAACTGTGGTGGGGATATGGAAGTCAGCTATTGTCACACGCGTCCAATTGTCGCACGCGTCCAATTGTCGCATGCGTCCAATTGTCGCGCGTCCAGGTTGCGGCGACCAGTTTTCGCGCGTCCAGTTTTCGGCGTCCAATTGACGTGACACCACCGCCCAAATCGCCAAGCGGATCAAGGACTTTACTACGGAAGGTTCCAAACCGAACGCTTTTGCGGATCAGGATCTCGTCGAGTCCTGTCAGTCCAGGTCGTCCCCGGACTCACCGGAAGGTGCCGGGTCTACCCACCAGCAAGTCCGGAGCAGTGGTGACACCCCATTTTCTACAGGCCGTGGCTTCCCAAAGTTTTCGGTTGTGAATATAACGCTCCTCTAACCCTCAGCTCCTTCCGATAACAATTAGCGGTTTCCGATTGCGGAGTTAAATTAGCTTTCGCCCCCCCTGTCTCCTAGTTCCTACCCTAGCGTCGAGGCAGTGGCGATTCGTAAGGAAGGGCTCTGGGGCGGCGCCCCCCCAGGAATTTATAAAGAAATAAGAATTTTTTTAAAAATGTGTTCAATTTTTTATTGAAGCTACCTACCTATTGAATTAGTTGATTTATTTATTTTATGTCAATATAAATTTATCGTATGCAAAGTTTACAGTAATCGAACTTATCAGCGGCGAATGGCCTGTTTCGTTGGCCAAAACTCGAAAATTGAAGGTGGAAATTTTGATGTTTTTTGTGTACAGTCTTATAGAGGAGGCTTTGGTGCATCTAAATCCAAAAGACTTAGGTCAAAATGTTGTATGCCTGCTTCCCTGGGGCAGTCGAAATTTAGCTCTCTCGAGTAAGTTCGTGCGACGCTCCGCTGCCGTGTTTCTAACATAAAATTCAAGCGATCATAGTGTAAAAACAACGTGGACGATATGTAGAATTATTTTATGTACTTTAATTGACAAAAAATGTTTTCCTTCTTTTGTAAAATCAACGCCAATTGTAGGACTACAATTCACATTTATTTGTTTCATGCCGGGATACAAGTGGAGTATACTTTTTACATCCACGAGCAACGGCCGTGATTTTTACATGCTCATGTTCATTAAAGTGTATATTTTTTTAATATTAAAGTGCGCACTGCCTAAAGTTGCCTATTTAAAAGTTACAGCCGTTAACGTCTTGCGCGGGAAACGTTGGCGCGCTCCGTCAGCTCTATGATTACCGCCATGGGACTCGGTAAACCTCATGGTTACCTGATAAATGAGGTTCTACATTAAAAACCAACTAGAAATTCTTGAAAATAAATTTTCAAAAATAAAAGGTGGTCGTTTCCCGATTTCCAAAAGCTCAAAGGACAAATTGTTGCAGCCTCTTAAATCTAAAATGAAAATGAGATGGAATAATGCTAAACGAACTCTGCATGATTTTTACGCAAAAAATGAAAAATGACTTTGTTAGTACATGTTTATTTCGCTTCTATTATTTTCCTTTTCATTTAAAATTGTTCACTGCTTATTAATAAATACGCCAAGCTTATAGTACATACATACTTTCAGGACAATAACTTAGTTTTTTTCACAATAAGTCCACCATTTTGGGTCCGCTATTTTGAATTTGACAAATCTGATATCAAGTTCGTAATCAGCGACCCCGAAAAGCTTATAGTACATACTTTCAGGACAATAACTTAATTTTTTTTAAAATACATCCGCCATTTTGGGTCCGCCATTTTAAATTTGATAAATCTTATATCAAATTCGTAATCAGAGACGGCGAAAATCTTACAG
The DNA here is from genome assembly GCF_963966145.1 of Tenebrio molitor. NCBI lineage: Eukaryota > Metazoa > Arthropoda > Insecta > Coleoptera > Tenebrionidae > Tenebrio > Tenebrio molitor. The sequence continues at coordinate 17,544,246 of NC_091053.1, read as the reverse complement.
TACATATTTTCAGAGCAATACACTCACTTTTTCGAGTTTTGGCCAGCGAAATAGGCCATTCGCCCCACTGTGGAGCGGTAAGTTTCATATTATTCATTGTCTTTTCTTAGGAGAGGGTGGCCAGCACGGAGCCCGCGATCGCGTATACCGCGTCAATGCAACATAGTGTTGCGTTGCCATGACAACGAAACGTTTCACCAGACGTTTCTTGGTCGTAGAAGTTAGAGCCCCAGCGTTCATAGGCTTCGTTGTAAACGAGATTTTGACGCACCTCGGCAGTTTTTACGCTTTTAATGTTGAACAAAATTAAAGCCAGTGATTTAAAAAACTTAATTTTGGTGTTTTTACTATAGAAGCGAAAATTGAATTAGAAACTAGCGGTCGACCAGTGCCGAATTTAAATATTGTTTATGAACAGAAATATGTAATATAAAAACAAAGCTGCATTTACCTGCCGGTTTGATAAGAATAAGAATTCAAATTGGTATAGATAATTTCAAAAAAGCAATCACATACATTTGAAATGACCTACCATCAGTATCTGACAATTCGCCAAAAACATTAGAATTTGAGATTTTTCTTTTGCGTAAACGGATTTTGAAGCGACCGATTAACTAAACACCACGTTCACTTCGAGAGCTGAAACTAGAGTCCTTGTGTCCTTGCGTCAAAGGTACTTCCAAGATTCCGGACACGGAATCTTGGCCACAACTGACATTTAACTGACAAATATGTGGGAACTGGCCTTTATTGAATATAACCCAACTTTTGACTCGATAATGCTCTTTCCCTGCTTTTTTGATGTCACAATAAAAACTTCAAAGTGATTTTTAATAATTGTCATTTATTAATGACACTAATGATTGGTTTACATACTTTTTTTTAGAAATGTCAAAAAAATGTTGGCCAAGATTCCGTGTCCGGAATGGTACAGTGGCGAGCACGGAATTTCGCACACATTGGACATTTCACTGACATAATTTTTCTAAAATGAGATACTGGCGGCATTTTCGTGACAGTTTAGGTGAAACGTCAGTCATGATCACATATGTCATGATCAGTGTCCGGACGAAATAGTACCGAACAAGTCGCACATAAGCACGATTCAGCTGGTTCCCTGTTATTGAAAACGAACCAGCCGAATCGTGTTTATATGTGAGTGGGGTATTACGCAATGTTGTACTGGTCGACTTGTCTGGTACTATTTCGTCCGGACACTGGTCATGATTGATTATAATGACAACAAAGCTTATAGTTCTCCCAGAGCTGCAGCGGTTTTATGGCAGGGTACCATTGTATAAACGTTAACAACACCCATAATAGGTTTAAACCGCAAGTACAACCCCTAATCGTAAATTCGTCCAAGTACTACCCTGTAAACTGACAGGTATAGAACGAAAATGATGATTGACAGGGGTCTGTTTATGTCGCTTATCAGCATTTCAACAGGCCTAATAATTACTATTGCCCTGCCATAAAACCGCTGCAGCTCTGGGAGAACTATAGACTAGATAGTTTTTTTAAATGACATACAAATTGGTGTACGAAATTCCGTGCTCCCAACTCTACATATCAACAGTACACAATAAAAGAACCAAATAGTTCCTCTTGTGTTGGTTTCGGCGGCGGCAATTTGAATTCAAACTGGGCTATTACAAACTGGGCCAAATGTTAATGATTTTTAATATACAGTTTGGTATTTTTCGTATTTTGACACTGACAATTGATTATAAAAAAACGTAATTTACGTTCGACATTTCAATTACGTTCGACAGACATAAACTCAATTTTGACGTAGGGAACTGGTCGGTAAGTACAAGTTTTAGGGTAACACCAAGGTAACACAGTCTGTTTTTTTTTTTAATAAAGTTTTGACACTGACAGTTGATTAAAAAAAAGACTACGGTTAGAAATTGGTTGTAAACCGTAAAAAAAATGTTGTATTGTGTATGGTTTTATTCTTTTTTAGAACTTTCTTAACCATTTGAGAAATAGTTCTCTAAAAGTTCAAACAATTGGCTCTCTTCCGAAATTTGTTTTTTTTTTACAATCACGAATAAGTAGTCGTTTTCGATAGTATCTAGATTCGTCGTTGTTGACCTTGATCTCACTCAGATCTAGTCCATCTTCTGGAAGTAATTCTACAGCTGTAGCATTGAACACTATGGCACTAAGCCATCTGATAGATGACATAGCATTTGTAGCAGTCACAGCTTAATCTTGAGCAGTTTTTTTGGTTGTTATCTCTCTTGTTGGGGTCAATACCGTGCTTCAGCAACAACGACTGAACCACCTCAAGATCAGGGGAGTGTCCTTTTTCGAAAGCTTCATGTAACACGGTCTTCCCGGTATCACATACAGCATTAACGTCATCACCGTGATCAAGTAGCACCTTCAAACAATTATAATTTCTTTTAATGGCGGTATAGTGAAGTACACTTCGGTTCATTGAATCTTTAGCGTTTACATTCTCTAGCAATAAAATAGTTTATTTGACGAGTTTGTGTGCAAATTGGGCCTTTTTTGGCACGCGTGGGCCATTTTAAAACGCGAGTGAAACGAGTGAAACTCGTTTCACTCGCGTTTTAAAATGGCCCAAGCGTCCCAAAAAAGGCCCAATTTACACATGAACGAGTTGAATACAACGTTTTTTTGTTCGACGAGCCCCTTAAAGGCTCCAAATCGCTTAATACCTTTAAAATTAGCTTGACGTTTTGTTTTGACAAGTTGTCACATTTATCAAAATCCGTTCACACAGGAGAAAATTCTCAAATTCTGACAGTGTCGAACAAAAAATATGATTTTCATTGGGTGATTGTTTTCCTCTTTATGGTCGTCTGTAGCATCAACGTCTTCCCCAGACAGAAGGGATGATTCTAACAAATGGAGATCGCAAGCATAATGCAAGGGGGTGCATCCATAAAGATCTTCACCATTCACGTCTGCGCCTTTAGTGATCTGCAAACTCATAATTTCTTTATTTGGTTTGCGGCGTTGTCTGAATATTTTATGTAAAATTCTTCTTCTCTTTTTAGTGGCAACTTCTACGTGACGACCATGATAAAGCAACTTTACCAAAGGATCGTAGTATCCTTTTATGCAACAAAGATGTAATTGAGTTCTTCCAGTTTTATCTTTGGCTTTCTTATCTATCCCTTTATCTATCAAGAGTTTTACTATTCTCATATTTACTCTATAATTTCTGAGAGCATAATGTAGTGCGTTCCGTCTACAGTCATCAGTCAAATTGATATTTGCTCCTCGTTCGAGTAAGAATTTAACGATCGCTTCGTCATCAAGTTCAGAAGCCAAATGCAAAGGGGTTCTCTCACAGCCACATTGGCTGTTGACATCTAAACCACGTTCTATTAACGTTGTTATCCCTTTTATGATTTCCACGATTTTAATTTGTCCAAATTTGTTATTCTTTTTAATTCTAATGATGGCACGTGCAACAATGTCAAATTGCATGTTCCGAATTTCACTGATAGAACTCTTGGGTCTTTTTTAATGGCAGCACCTAATAAATTTGGATAACCTAACTGTGACAAATAATACGCAAGTGTTATAGTGCCATAGTATGTGAATAATTTTTTAAGGTTTATCGTGGCCCCAAATCTTTCTAAAAGTTTTTCTACAGCGAACAAGTTGTGGAGTCGAATGGCGTAGTCAAGACAGTTCCATCCAAAAACGTTGTCGTTTTGAAATACATCACAATGTGAGAACATTTTGAATATTTCTTTGTACTGTGTAGAGACTTCTTCGATGTAATTTTCATATATAATATACCAAGGGACAGATATATTGCCGGAAATTTTTTCGAGCAGTCCTGACAGACGAGTGTTTGCCGCAAGAAAATTACACGAGGGCTTCAGCCCGAGGGTAATTTTGAGCGACAAACACGAGTGTTGGACTGCAAGAAAAAATTTCTGGCGATATATATCTGTCCCGAGGTATATTCGGAAGAGAATCGCCCAAAAAAAATTTTCCCTAGGGCAATTATATCGGAAATTTTCCCTAGGGAAAATTTCCGCTTAATTAAATTGTGATTGGTTGCTATTCAAACAATTCGGAGTTGTGATTTGTCAATATAAATCATGTGACATTTGAGGGCGATTCTCATCATAATAATTATAGGAAATGTGTTCCTTTTTGTAAAAGGAAGACAAAGTGTATGCTTGTTTCCACAAAGGAGGATGTTCGACGCCATAAGTGCACAACAGCTGAAGTGGATTTCGACCACTTTTATCTTTCACTTCATTCTTGTCCAAATGCTTTGAAACTAAATCAGTATCTCTATAGATCACAGCCAAGTGAAGTGCACTATTTTCCGCCAACATAATATCAAACATGAACATCAGATTTTGATTTTTTTTTGGTAAACAAGTCGTCTTACAGCGTTGAAACCTTATCCAGATTGTTCTTCAGCCACACACACGCAAAACACTCTGCGTAAGTCTGGTGACTGAAGATGACTTGATTATCGTCGGTCACTCCACTGAATAGGAGTTTTTCCGGTGGAAAAATTAAGTTTTGGTCGGCCAAACTTACCCAGAACTCGGTGCCCCAGTTCATGCTTTCGGTTGCAACAACAATAACAATAACGTAACTAGTGCTACTATTACCAACACTGTCATTTTCAACCGTCACTACTCAACATGGCTGTTTCACTAGAGACAATTCTCAAACGAATGTGGTCGAGGAATGAGACGGACGGACGGATAAAGACAAACAAATTGCCGGTACCGGGACTTACGTAAATAGGTAAATAAATAATAACAGACCTCGACATTCATTTAAGTCACGCGATCTGACCTCGCTTTAGAACGATAGAGAAGCAGACGTATTGGTATTATTCTAACAAGAAAGGAGTAGCGAGCATTTTGCAAGATTCTTGAAGACAATGGGTCGTATCACGACACCGTTATTAAAGTTGCTGTTAATTAAAATCGTGATTAAAGTAAACATAAAACGATATACGGTGCGATCAATTAAAAAATAAATCGAGTCGGCGTGTTACCTATGGCAACCCATGCTATAGCATAGGCTCCAAAGCAAACTCGATTTATTTTTTAAATGATCGCTCCGTAGATTTATGCAATTATAACCTGCGAGAAAGAGATAAATTCGTCACCAAAGTAATTAGAGTCATGATTGAATTTAATAAGGGTGTCGTGATACGGCTCATATAGTTTATTTCTAAATTTCTAGTATGGTTATGGGCAAAAATGGTCGGTCAGTTGAGGTTGGTGGAGAGACGGACCCTACCTCCTTAGCAGATGAAGTCAAGAATCAAAATAAACAATTAACATTTTTTTGTTTTACTTTTACTGTAGGTAGTTTGTGATGAAATTTGTGTTTGTCTGTCCTCCATTTTTTTAAACATCCTTTTTAAGAAATTTATTTCATACGAATTATTGACAGTCATCTTTTTACATGAAACACCTGACATTACCTTTTTTTTAAAGTGGCGCCGCTATTAAACTCCACCCACTTCTCAAATTCTGACAGTGTCGAACAAAAAAAATAATAGTTTGGATGTGTAGAAATCACTATAGAAAATTTGTTACACAGTCTAGGACTGGTTTACAAATCTATGAGGAGCGTGATGACCAACTCAATAGACCGGGACCAATGGCTTAACCTGACTTCCGAATCACGAGACAGAATATAGCCTTTTTTTTTAATTTCGCCCTAAGCCGGAATCGAACCCGCGACTCTTGCGTCCCTGAGCCGGAACGGACTCCCTTAGGCTATATTCTGCCTAGTATTGCCGTTATAACTTTTTATCTGCTCCGCCCACATAAATAATTGACCAATGAGAATCAAAGCCGGATTCAATCTGTATAATTTTTCATCACATTTGCCACGTAATAAAGTTAAGGTTAGAATTTTGCTGTTAAGTCCACAATTATTGTTTTAGGTTTTAAAAAATGAAATGTTATTAAGACAATTCCAATGTCAGAATTTTTTTCTGTGTAAATCAGATCGTTTTAACAACCTATTGATTGATTAGTAACTAAGAAAATGTAATGAGCAGGGCAGATAAAATGTTACGTTGTCCTTAGTATAGTAAATTTCATTGATAGTGATATCGCGCGTTCAAATGAAATCTTAGACTGAGTAGGCGTTGGAAAAAGTAAACCGTTTAGAAGAGTGTAAAGATTGAATTTCCCGCCGTTTGACACAAATGACATTAAATTAAAGTGTGGTCGCTGAATAGATATACTTAGTAATAAAACCACCCCCTAGTACCCGCGTATTAAACAGCAGCTTCCAATTGGCTTATTCAAAACGTGCGCATATTTTTGAAAGCCTGATGTACATCCACAAAAATTACTTGACGGCATCTCATTAATTTTAACATCGCTTCGGCAGTTTGACTACGTGTTCATGTTTGGAGAAGATGTGCACGTTAATGAATGCAACTTTTTTCTCAGTCTGTCAACTATATCATATTCTTATGAGAATGATAAATGACAAAGAACCTGACTCATTGTGAAACAGGCTTCGGCGTATATCGTTCTGCGCAACTACCACCACATCCCTTTTTTTATTACTCCATCTGTTCAACGACCACACTTTAGTTCTTGTTTAATCGGGACATAATTGAACATGTTTGTTTTCAGCAAAGTATGCCCTTTGATATTTGCTTTGAGAATAGAAATCGTTAAGTTATTCTATTTTTAATGTAAAACATTACAAAAAAAAGAAAAAATTTTTTGGCTCTAAATTTTAGGTTAGCTGTCAACATGCTCCAATTAATCCACGCTTTAACAAAACACAACAATTGACGGTTTCCAACGCCTTCCCAGCCCAACGCGCAATAATTAGTAAACGTTAAAACAGGAATGTTCTTATTGGTTGTCACTCGGGCGCCGTTGCGCTCTGGGCACTCTGATCTCTCATTGGCCGCCAATCAGCGGGCTCCGTTCGTGCCGCGTTTGGTTCAAACTTTCCGATAAATAAGTGACGCTGGCCGAAACTCGTTCACTTTCGTTCACGCTCCAAATGTGTTCGTTTGGTTAACTCCTCTCCTTTCCCTCTACAAAAAGGCCTGCGGCTCCGTAAAAGTGAGTTGGAAAAAAAGACGATGTTTTTGATGACCAGAGCCCAAGTTAATACATCTCAAGAGTAAATAAGTAAATAAACTTCTAATTTTCGTTATGGATAATAAATGTTGCGTACTTTTCTCGAAGATAATGAAATCAAACAAAAAGGGATTTAAATTTTAAATTTATTCATAGGGAATCATTTGCAAAAATATTCGGCAGAATGTGTGAAACATTTTTCAGAGACGTGCATTATAATAGATTATATCATTAAGAGTAGAAGTGAGACTTTTTGTGCTAAGATTGAAGACCGAGACGAAGTCAAGGTCGCCAACTGGGCCATCACAAAAAAAATCAACGGTGAACTCATTTATTTTCTTTTGCTGCAGTTACAGTAAAATGACAATTTTCAAACTTACAATTTTCAAATCTTGCCATCTTGCTATTTAGAGTTTGACATCTTTCATCCGTGCACATGGGCGACTCGTGTTACACCACACTGGCACCGGTTAAATATTGGGTACTAATTTCGTTATTTATTTTGAGCTTTTTTTAATAAGGATAATTTAATTATTGAAAATTTCGTGCAATTATTCATAAATCAATCGTGAAAAGTGCTTAAAATAATCTTTATGTTGGTCCCGCCGGGACACTTGATTTAGGTGTTGCGTTTGCAGCGCCATCTGAACGAGCTTCGACACCCAATACATAGATTTCTGTTCGAATTTAAAAAGATCACGACCTCCTGCATTAAACCACAGACCATCAACAGAATTAAGACTTTCAAAACCCGTATAAAACATGGGAGACACTGACAACACTAGCGCTGCTCTAGCGTTAGGCCAAACTAAATTGCCGAATTTACCTACTCGTTAATCCGATCGGGAGTTTCCCTTTAAAAAGAAGGTTGATTTGAATATTAATTAATAATGTCATCAGTAATTTTGAATTTTCTAATTTCTGTCAAGGTTTAGTCAATAAATTTTATAAATTCTTCTACAAAATAAATTACTCCAAACCAGTATCTTGAGATAATTTTTCGTAATCTTTTTATTTGGTAAGTTATCTTTTTCTTTTTGAAAAAGTACGAAATATGGTTTTTCAGATCGCAATTTTTATTTTATTTATTTGGATATGGGAAAAATTAAACATAAATGCTATGTAAACAACAAGAGCGGCGATAAAAAATAAACATTTTAAGTATCCAAAATTAGAAGAACAAAGGAAACGATGGATAGAAGCTTTAGGTAAATGTTGCACCACCCTTCAAAACAGATAATGCCTTTATTTGCGAGAAACATTTTAGCAACAATTTCTTTACTCAAAAAACAAAACTCCATAAATACGCCCTGCCGTCGATTTTTCTTCGTGAAAACAAACAAACTTCAATAAATAATGTTAGACCAGCTGAACAAATTGAAAATTCTACGATTACTGAAAATCCCACTGTAAAGAATCTAATCCTTCCTGTTATGCCCAAGGCCCAAAATAGACACCCAACAAAATCTTCTAGTGTGTTGCAAGTACTTGAATGCAAGAAAGTTAGTAGTCGTACTTCAAAAGGTAGAAACATTTATTATATGGACCGATATCAGCGAAAAACAATTTCAAAATTAAAAAATCTTTTACACGATTCTAAAATTATCTCCAGAAATTTTAGAAGTTAACGCAAGATCAAATTATTGAACTAGATCTACCCTTCAATTCAGTTTCACTCGCCTTGAACTAGCCCACTCATGCCCAAAAAATCCCAATTTACACACAAACTCGTTTAATGAACTACTAATTTGTTGTATATGTTAGAATTTGTATTAAAATGTTTAATACTTATTTAGTCGTTTCTATTTTTTTTAAATAAGTATCAATTTAAATCAAATTGAAAAAAAAAATAGGCAACTAGGTATACAGAAAGTCAGATATGCAACTTGTTATACATTAGTTTGGCCTAACGCTCGGGCAGCGCCACTTGAGCGCGTCCCCGAAAATGTAATCCCACTTGACAGTCTTACTATAGTTTAATTGTCTGTGCATTAAACCGACCTGCACGACCTGCTGTTTAAAAGTGTACTTTGAGTGATCGCCGCAGAGCGCCGGGTGCTTTTTGGGGAAGTTATTCATCTTTAGTTTTTGTCACCGAGAATTGTTCTTGTTCAAATGACATTTTGTTCAAATTAATTTGAAGTAAAAAAACCCCTTGTTTTTTGCTGCAATAAAAAAAGTGTCACATTAACGCCCATTTAATTTATTCAGTTTTATTTTAATATTCCTAAACCTCGTTTCGTAGTAATTAAACTATGACAAACGTGATATACCAATTTTAGCACTGATAACGTTCAATAAATGAGACGAAATATTTGCAAGTTGAATTGTTCTTTTGACTAACAAAAAATGTTCAAAAAAAAAAAGAGTGTGTGCTTAAGACCGCACGACAGAAGTGAAAACTTCTATGATGCTTGTTACTGACTTTAAGTAATACGAGTATGTACTGTCGCGAGTCGCGAGCATTAAATCTTGGTCGTCAAGGTCATTTAGAAACTTCCCGCTACTGTCACAAATTAAAAATTTTGCCTGCTTAATTACGGCCAATGTCAATAAAACGTCATTCAAAAAAGAATTGTCAAAATTTAATCTAAACCTTAAACATTATCGCCCCAATATCGTATCTTAATAGAGCAAAAATTATTTTGCTAATAGAGATGGATGTGTCAGAAGCTAGGGTGGCAACCCAGTTTGGACTTCCAAAAAGTTCGGTAAATTTTATTGTGAGGAGATGGAGAGAGAGAGTGGATTACTTGAAAGGAAAGCGGGTTCAGGGCATCCACGAACATCGACAGAAGAAGAAGATCAAACACTAGTGCGTCTAATTGAAAATAGACCTTTTTTGTCAGCAGTAGATGCGTTGGGTCTTACAAATTTTCCAGCGTCGGTCCATATCGCTCGTCGTCGGATACGAGCAGCGAATCTAAGAAACCACACGGCTGCCAGAAAGTTCCGACTGAAGCCGAGACACAAGGAAACAAGAGTGGGATTTCCACTCGATTATATTTTAAAACAAGATAATATCTGGGAACATGTAATCTTCACTGATGGAAAAGTGTTTCAGTCATCTTCCTCTGGTCGGTTACGTGTCTACAGACCAAGAAACCAGCAATATAATGAAAAGTATGTTAGGAAAATTGATACCAGCCGTAGATTCTCGGTTAACATGTGGGCATGGATTTCTGCAAATAGTCGAGGGGTATTATTACAAGTTGAAGAACGTCTGACAAGTCACGTTTATACAGTGGCGGCTCCTCCGAGGAGGCAACGGAGGCAGTGCCTCCCCAAATAAAATTAAATAAAAAGAAAATAAAAAATATAATACTTAATTAAATATTATATTAAATCATATTATTTATGAAGATATTTGCTTATAAATGATAATTATTCTCGTAAAAATGTGTTACAAAAAGATTTTAGCGGTTAGCATTTGTTGCTTTTGTCGGCCGGAGGCAGAGTTTAATTTAGCGCAGCACTGTTCGCCACTAAGCGGACGAAAATGCGCCTAACTAGCATCGATTCGCTCGGAATAAATCGTTTTCTGCCCGAGAAATAACCTCGGTCGGCGGCATGCCGCGATTTCAGACGTCACGATTCGTATATACAGGGTGTCCCAGAGTTGAGAACAAGCTCCATAACTTGTTTGTTATTAAAGATATCAACTTTTTCTTTATTCTAGATGATAGCTACGCTTCTACTGCATATTCTGAAACTATTGCGGTATATATACAGAGTGTCCCAATATTATAAAAACACTAAAGTTATGTTTTTTTAAACGGAAACTACCCAATTTGATTTTATTTTTGAACTCTATGCTAAATTATGAATCAAATTTATACAGGTCGTTTTTAATTATCTGCCATCGTTTTTAATCAGTGGCGCTTTTTTTACCAGAATTTCGAATTGCAGGGGTCCCTTCGAAAATTCGTACCTTCCAAATCGTTGCACATAAATTAAAATGATTGACGCTGTTTGATTTCTGAATGTTTGCTGCATCTGCTGAATGTTTACTCAACAACCTGCTTAGTCGCATATGCCTACTACGATTTTTTAAACATAACGAATTAAAAATGTTAAAAACTCATTTTTTTCAAATGACACCCCGTATTTATTACTGCATTGGTCGAAAGCTTTTTTGACAAGCTTTTGAACAATATAAGGTTTGTATAGTCGAATCTGAAAATCTAGGGTGCTATCCTAAAATCGCTAAATTTGGTGCAATTTTACCGTTAAAAAGACAATACAAAAATCTAGTAAGCCTAACAAAAGATAATCACACAATATGATCACTCCATAAGGATGAATCAACCAACAAAACAGTGTTTAACAATTAAACATTTAATTATTTTAGTGATTTTTAGTGTTTTTAAGATAGCACCCTAGATTTTCACATTCGGCTATACAAACCCTATACAGTTGGAAAGCTTGTCAAAAAAGCTTTCGACCAGTGCAATAATAAATGCAGGGTGCCATTTGAAAAAAAATGAGTTTTTGACATTTTTAGTTTGTTATATTTAAAAAATCGCAGTAGGCATATGCGACTAAGCACGTTATTGAGTAAACACTTAACAGATGCGGCAAACATTCAGAAATCAAACAGTGTCAATTATTTTAATTTATGTGCAACGATTTGGATGGTACGAATTTTCGAAGGGACCCCTGCACTATCTAGGGTGCTAACCTAAAATCACTAAAATAATGAAATGTTTAATTGTTAAACACTGTTTGGTTGGTTGATTCATATTTATGGAGTGACCATATTGTGTGATTATCTTTTGTTAGGCCTACTAGATTTTTGTATTGTCTTTTTAACGGAAAAATTGCAACAAATTTAGCGATTTTAGGATAGCACCCTAGATTTTCAGATTCGACTATACAAACCTTATATTGTTCAAAAGCTTGTCAAAAAAGCTTTCGACCAGTGCAATAATAAATACGGGGTGCCATTTGAAAAAAATGAGTTTTTGACATTTTTAATTCGTTATGTTTAAAAAATCGCAGTAGGCATATGCGACTAAGCAGGTTGTTGAGTAAACACTCAACGATGGCAGATAAGTACAAACGACCTGTATAAATTTGATTCATAATTTAGCATAGAGTTCAAAAATAAAATCAAACTGGGTAGTTTCCATTTAAAAAAACATAACTTTAGTGTTTTTATAATATTGGGACACTCTGTATATATACCGCAATATTTTACGAATATGCAGTATAAGCGTAGCTATCATCTAGAAAAAAGAAAAAGTTGATATTTTTAAAAACAAACAAGTTATGGAGCTTTTTCGCAACTCTGGGACACCTGTATGACCATCGCGGGAACGAACGTTGTTGGGTCTCTCGAACTGTAGCTGAGCTCTAACACGAGTCTTGACTCTTGACCACGCACCGGTGATTGTTTACAAGTGTAGATTGTAGGTGCTCGTTTGTTTTTGTTTTAGATTTGGAGTGGTGTTATTGGTCCCTGGTCAAAAGTCCGTGTTTTATTTATTTTTATATTGTTTAATAAAATGAATGAAGATATGGAAATTAAAAAATTGCGAAGATATTATTGATTAATTGTTAAATCATCCATTTAATTCATTGTCTTACGACAAATTGTAAAAAGTCAAGAACAGCCACAACCAAATTTAACCGGCCTTATATGCGTAAGTGGAAAGCAGAAACGGTTATTTAACACTACGTGGTTACGTGGTATCAGAAATGCAAATGACTCGTCGGAAGTGTGAACAAAAATTTGTTGTTTTGTTGGCCTTGCATGCTATTTGCTGCTGAAACAGAAAACACGGTTTAGTCGCGTTTAAGATTTAATGATCTTAAAAATATTGCCCTTTGTATCGAACGACACCAAAAATCAAAAGAGGACATCAAGTCAGCCGTAAAATTTCATTACATACTGTGAAAACAGAACATTAAAAACAGAACAATAATATGCTGTTTGTCAAAAAGCAATGTTAACTGTAATAAAATTTATAACATAAAATTTACTCAAAATTTTCACAGAAAATGTTAATCTAAGAATACAGTACCTATATCAATACTGAAATTTTAATAATACAAATGGGGGTTTTAAATGAACCAAAAAAATGTCATTCTTCTTAAGTTTTTGCGTAAAATCAAAAATACGTTGTGGATAAAATGTTGTACTGCGTTTGTTGATTACCAGCAAATAAAACTCTTGAAAACTTAAACACTCGGCCGTGCAGCCTCGTATCTAAACTTTCTCGCGAGTTTTATTTTTTCCTCTTTTAAACTCAATCCGGGGACAAACTGTATATACCGGTGCCCCAAAATTCGTGGAACAACTCAGTTGAGCAATATCAACTCATGTTAAGAAATTATTGGAAAAGTAATTAAAAAATCCTATATCTTTTAGATTTGAAGATATGGGGGCTCAAAAGGTGCAGCTTTGATCTCGTTTATTTTAAATATTAAAAAAGATTTTGAATACTTGTTTTTGACTAGCCAATGTTAAAATAATCCTGAATGATTGTGATCAGGTTTGCTTTACTTTATTATTTACAGCATTTCCAAGAAGTGACTTTATGTCGGTTTTACCTCAAATAACTTATGGCAACGTGGCTTTGATTTTTCTTTCTTATTTCCATGGATACAACAAAAATAAGATATTAATAGTGTAACAAATATGTAGGTTCATATCTTCTACAAAAAAGATGATTGAACATTTTTACCTGATATTTTTACTTAACAACGTAGTGGTAAGCTGTTCCGCGAATTTTGGGGCACCCGGTATAGTATATTTAAAAAAATTATTATTATGGTGTATTTATTATTATTACAATACTATCCCACCTCCACCCGGCGGCACGGCAATTTTGCCGGAGTACATACACTATTACGGATATTACTATCAAGTAATAGTGCAGTGCTTATCAACATAATTACCGGCGTCTCGCCTCCGCATTTTGACTTTGTTGTGTATTATGTTCTGTGTCAATGTTAAGGAACTTCCTCACGATGTGACATGAGTATAATAATATACCTTTTTGAATTTCAACTACCAATGTGTTATCTAAATCCAGAATTTTTAAATTTTTAAAAAGAGATTGCGGTACTATTCCCGTTGCTGAAATTACAAGTGGTAAAATCGAAATTTTTTCTAAACACCAAAGATTTCTCATAGCAACGGAGAGCTCTAAATATTTATTAATTTTTGTGTTATATGTCTGTGTTATATTATGTGAATTTGGAACAGCTATATCTAAAAGATATGCTTGCTTTTGTTGTTTATTTAAAATTATAATGTCTGGTCTGTTATGCTGAATATGAATAATATGTTAAAATTGTTCTATCAAAATATAACTTGTAACTGTCATTTTCCAAACAACTTTCTGGTGTATAACTATAATGTGGTTGTGTATTCTTTAATAAATTGAATTTAACAGCTAAATTCATGTGTATAATTTTAGCGAATATATCGGAACGTTTTTTATATTCGCTTTGAGCCAAAACGGTGCAAGAAGAAATGATGTGTTCAATTGTTTCCCCTTCAGTTCCGCAAATCCTACATTTATCAATGATCGATTGTAAACCGCATATGTGTTTTTTATAATTTCTTGTATTTATAACACGATCTTGTATTGCAAATATAAAACCCTCCGTCTCAGGGTGAATATTTGATTTCTTAAGCCATGCATGAGAGGCCTGAATATTAACTTCTGGTTGTTCCAGTTCTTTAAAGTATCTTCCATGTAAAGACTTCTGTTTTATATTTGCTATTGTGTCAGGTATATTTGGCTTAACAATGTCTGAAATTATATTATCACTTAAATTTAAAGGTGTGTAGCCTTTATCGGCTGAAACCAAAGCATTGAAAAAGGTGTTATCACGAGCTCTATTGAGGAAATAATTTTTTAGTGAAGCAATTTGATTTTTTAGCAGTATTTCTAGATTTGAAAAACCCCTACCACCGTTTTCGCGTGGTAAATTAAATCTTTCAATAGCAGATTTAGGATGGTGTTTACTAAATTTGGTAAAAAGAACTCTAGTTTTAATGTTTATGTTCTGTAAATTAGTTTTGGACCATTTTATAACACCGAAAGAATAGGTCAGTAATGGAACAGCATATGTATTAACTGCTTTAATTAAATTATTACCGTTTAATTTTGATTTTAAAATAGATTTAATTCTTAAATAAAATTGCTTTTCTAAATTTTCTTTTATAATTGAGTGTTGAATATGATTTGATTGATTAATACCTAAATATTTATAAAATTCTCCTTTATTTAAATTTTTAATGATTTCTCCTTCTTTAGTTATATATTCTAAATGTTCGTAATGACCGCGATATATTGATTGCATTTTACACTTATCAATACCAAAACTCATCCCAATATCATTTGAGAAATTTTCAGTTATTGTTAGTAAAGATAAAATGTGATTCTTTTTTGATGCATAAAGTTTTATGTCATCCATATAAAGAAGGTAATTTAATTTGGATAGTGTGGTATTATTAAGTCTAATATTGAAACCATATCCAGTGCTATTTAATAGATTTGTCAAAGGATTAATGGCTAGACAAAACCATAAAGGACTTAAAGAATCTCCTTGATAAATTCCCCGTTTAATTTGAATAGGCTCGGATTTTAATTTATTATTGTTTATTGATAAATTTAAAGTAGTTTGTTCAAGTTAGGCTCCTCAACAATAAAACCCACGAGCCGCCACTGCGTTTATATTAGGGTTTTGGAAGACGTTATGCTGCCCTCGGTGACACAAGTTTTTCCAGAAAACGATTTTATTTTTCAACAAGACAACTGTCCTATACACACCGCTCACAGGGTAGCAGATTGGTTCCAAAACCATAATATAACCGTGCTTGACTGGCCGAGTTTCAGTCCAGATCTCAACCTCGTAGAAAATATGTGGGGTAGTTTAGTAAGAAGCCTCCAACACCGTCAAGTAAGACCTCAGAATAGGCTGTGATAACTGACGCTTGGAATAAGCTTCATCAAGACTATTTCAGAAATCTATGCTTGTCCATGCCCAACCGTTTGACCAGAGTTATTGAGGCGAACGGAGAAATGACCAAGTATTAAATTTATAGTTTTTTTTTTTGTTCGACACTGTCAGAATTTGAGAATTTTCTCCTGTGTGAACGGATTTTGATGAATTTGACAACTTGTCAAAACGAAACGTCAAGCTAATTTTAAAGATTTCCAGCTATTTGGAGCCTTTGGGGGGGCTCGTCGAACAAAAAAACGTTGTATTCAACTCGTTCTTGTGTAATTTGCGCTTTTTTGGCACTCGTGGACCTTTAAAACTCTCGTTTCACTCGAGTTTTAAACTGGCCCACTCATGCAAAAAAAGCCCAAATTACACACGAACTCGTTAAATAAATAACTATTGTGATATTTTTGTTGCGTTATTTTTTTGCGTTTTTAATTTTTATACATTGTCATAGTTTAATAGTTTAAATGTATTTGGTTCCAATATACTTTACGTTGCATTTCTTCTTATACAATTCATTTTCTGTGTTTTTCTCTCAAGCAATGTTAACGTCAGTGAAACTTGACAAGATGTTGACAAGACAAGACAAATAGAATTTATTAGAGGTTATGCCCGTTTCACATTAGAGCACTTTCCATTGTGTCAAAGAATGACCTTGACGAACAAAATTTATTGCTCGCGACTGTACCTACCTATTCTATAAAAAAATATATCATTATGGATGACTTGGAGGAATAAGGAGCAAGGCATAAATAATTAGTATTATTTAATTCCAATGCTGTTTTTAAATAAACATAAAAAATCTGTATTTTTTAATAGAAACTGCAAATACGTCCGCTTTTAGAGGTACAGTTGCGGCCCCTACAAACTCAGACACCGTCTTTTGACACATTCTGCCAAATTCAAAAAAATCGTATTGTGTAAATTTGACTTTTATCCGGTATGGCAATGTCAGTGTCAGTTTTTTGTAAGTCAGAAGCGTGCACAATTTTTAAAATGCCTCAATTAAATTCAAATATCTGTGGGCGGTGTACAACGCACAGTTCTGTCAATGCCGAGGAGACTCCAAAAGGTCATAGATGCTAATGGTGATACAATAAAATATTAACTGTATTGTATTTGAATTTTTACATTTTTCAAATTTCTTATTTTATACGCCACTGACTTTCTTTCAGTTGGGTGACATTTTATAAACTTCAATTTTAAGACCATCTTACACCGCCAACATTTTTTATTTGTCACACTGTCTGAGTTTGTAGGGGCCGCAACTGTACACTCTAGCAAAATTTGTGAGGTTAGGTTTGGATGTTTAAGTTTTATTTTCTTGACGATGACATTGAACACAACACAAGTTTTCATAGCAATACTACGATAATACCCTGTTTTATGATAATTTGTTCATTTTCCTCTTCAAATTTTGCTACACAAATTTTTCCAATGGATGAATTGTTGAAGCCATATAATTGAGAATTACGTATTAAATCCTACATCCATCCGTAAACTTACAATATTTGTCGTGTCTTTATCGTTTATATTATATAAAACTATACAGGGTATTTCACGAGCGATAATGAGCCTGACGGAATAATAAATTCAAGTCACAATACATTTTCAAAAAAAGCCGGACATTTTAATTTCAGTAGCCAGCTTTTTTGGGAAATATAATGTGGGTTGCATTTTAAATTACGTCAGGCTCATTACCACTCGTGAAATATCCTGTATATACAATGACTCCTGCAGCTCTGCACTGACATTGCCATCTAGAACACAAAGCCTTAAGGCAGCAATTGTTTTTGATCGTGACGTCACAGTAAAGGCTTCATCGAAAAACGCATTAAACCTCCAGAATTTAATAAAAACAGTAACATTTTTGGTTAGCACTCTTTTTTTTTTAGTAGAACGATGTGTTTAGGCTTTACAATTACTGCGTCGTGGAGTAAAATGCCATTAATAACGTGAAAATTGTCATTTACAAGTAAGGTTAAGTTTGTGTATTTATTGTTTTTGCGTAATTTTTACTTTGTGAATCATTTAAATAACACCAAATCACAACAAATGCTTCTTACATATCAATTATACGTGTAGCAAATATAGTTTCAACTAAATTGCCCTTACAACGACTTGTAATCACGAAAATGTTGATAGGGTATAAAAATACTTCCCAGGTTTCAACGTCTCTTGCGACGTCCTATGAACAGTAAATACCCTGGTATCAACTGAAACTATTATTTATACCGGGTGTCCCAACGGTTTGGCAAAGTAGATTTACTAAGTTTATATAAGTTCTTTGAAAAATATTATTATTTCATGTTATACATACAAGTTATGAGCACGGTTTAAAAATATTTTAGATTATACAGGGTGTTTGGTGTATCGGTGGCAACACAAACTTATATTTTTTTAAATGAAACACCCAGTATTTTTTTGCGTTTTTGGAAAGCTCTCGTCAAAACAAAGAGGAAGATACCATATTTAATGGATCTAACTTCTACTGTTAGTAAACTATTCGCTCTTTTGTGTCCAGACAAACCAAACTTTGAAAATTTGTAAAAAGTATAACAGATGATAATTATTTAGATTAGGTTTTTTTAGAGCATTGTAAATATCGTCAATTTTATTGCCTTGTTGAAAAACATTAAGATTTTTACTTAATTACGTAGAGGGCGCTTCAAACGTAAACTCTTTATTTAGTCAATTTTTTTAAATGGAACGCCCTGTATTTCGATATACCGTTGGATAGCTCTTTCAATGAGCGTTTAAAAAATATAAGGTGTTTGGCATCTAAAATAAATAGTTTATCCACAAATTTCATCTAAAATATCAAATATTTTAGATTTTTCTTTAATTTAACTGAACCAAAAAAATACATTTCATCGAGTTTAATATTACTATAGATGTACAAAATAATTCAAAAGAGAATAAATTTAACCTTTAATTAACTTAAAAAAAAGAAATAAAAAGAACAGTGGCGGTTGTACACTTTCCAAAAAAAAAACCACAATAAACAAGTTATCCAAATTTGTGGATAAACTATTTATTTTAGATGCCAAACACCTTATATCTTTTGAACGCTTATTGAAAGAGCTATCCAACGGTATATCGAAATACAGGGCGTTCCATTTAAAAAAATTGACTAAATAAAGAGTTTGCGTTTGAAGCGCCCTCTACGTAATTAAGTAAAAATCTTAATGTTTTTCAACAAGGCAATAAAATTGACGATATTTACAATGTTTTAAAAAACCTAACCTAAATAATTATCATCTGTTATAATTTTTTACAAATTTTTAAAGTTTGGTTTGTCCGGACACAAAAGAGCGAATAGTTTACTAACAGCAGAAGTTAGACCCATCAAATGTGGTATCTTCCTCTTTGTTTTGACGAGAGCTTTCCAAAAACGCAAAAAAATACTGGGTGTTCCATTTAATAAAATAAAAGTTTGTGTTGCCACCGATACACCAAACACCCTGTATAATCTAAAATATTTTTAAACCGTGCTCATAACTTGTATGTATAACATGGAATAATAACATTTTTCAAAGAACTTATATTAACTTAGTAAATCTACTTTGCCAAACCGTTGGGACACCCGGTATACACTTGCCACCAAGCTTTTGCTTATCTCACAATTTTCATAAGAATGATTAAAACACCGTATTTGATACTTTCTGAAAATGTAAACAAATGTCAAATTTTGACGTTTGGCCTTCCTCGGGACGTCACACGCTGTCTGGCTTAAGGCCTGGAGTTCGAGATGGCAATGGCACTGAGGTCAGTCAGGTCACAACACAATTATCACTAAAAATTAAAAACTGACAACTGACGCACAGTTGATTGTTTTTCGCTCGCTCCCCAAAAAATCTCGACTCCTTACCGTGTCGTTCTGCGGACGATTTTCGCTTGTGCTGCGTTACGATTTTACCGTGTCGCATGAAACTAATTCACTGCCCGGGAATAAAATGTATGTAGTGCGCCTAAAGAAGTTTTCACTTCAAAAACTGTCATTACTAAATTTTATTTGTAAACTGATTAACAAAAAAATTGTTTCATATGTCTTTACTGTCTTTATTTCAAAACAAAAAATGCACTACATTAGATTAACTTGAAATGTTTAGTTTATCATTCATATAATTTTACATTAATTTTAATATAATTACATTGGTATGTCATTTTTGTTATTTTTTTTTTTTTCGTTCTGATGGTTTGGGAATGAGATCTTCCGATTTTTTTGGAGGACAGAAACAAGCCTCGTACGCGGATTAATGAATACTTTTGATGCACATCTATTTTTCCAGGGAATAGCTTCTGCTTTAACATGATAATTTAATTTCTTAGTCATCATTTTGTACAGTTCCGAACTTCTTGCTCATCAACTACCGCCATTAACACGATGCTAAATTGCAACTTGTAATTAAAGTATTCACTACCAAAACTTATTGCTGACTGTAGAACGACATGCTTGTTATCGATAGGACCTACACAGTGAGGCAGATTCCAAACATCCTGGGATATATTGGCAACTTTCTTCTTCCATCCAAATATCAAGATCCTTAGGCAAATAGCAAAATATAAGTACACTACTAGTAACTAATAGAAGAACAAAATCAACAACAATAAGTCTTATTCAATTACAACGATGAAGGAGGTAAAAGCCGATGGAGCATTTTACGATGGATCTGTGTATGAGGGACCTGTCTCATAGCACATTTATAACCACCATACAACCAAGTATCAAACTCAGAACCTGTCCCTCATTCTTCACATCAAACTCAACGCACAGAGCATCAAAGACTATCAATCAAATCTTCTTTCAAATATCCCAACACTTACTCTCAATCTCCCTGGTCACAACATTTGGATGATATGAATGATTAGATGTCATTGTAAATTCAAATTTTGTTTCTTTCTCATTGTATTAATTTTTTTCGAACAAACCACAAGGTGTACTACTTTTTTAATTACCTTAATGTTTTCTCTCGATACTTCGATAAATGCTTCACAATCTTCAGGGATTTTTCCTACTGTTTTGATATTCTAAAGAGATACTGCAAGCTTCTGTACGAATCTGCTGTTTCCGTTTTGGTGTAATCCTGGTCACGGTACCAACGTAAAGTGTTCCGATTGGTGGGTTTTGTTTCGGATTTTTTTTTCTAATTTTCTCTTCAGATGGTATTGCGCAAAAAATATGAAAGAAAAAAAATTGGGAGAAAAGAAAAATGTATTGATCCTACGTTGTATTACGTTACTTATTTTATTTAATTTAATTAAGGTTCTGCGAGAGGTCGTACTGTTGCAAGAGTTTGAAATGAAATTAAAACGATTGAAAACTTAAATTTTATTTCAAAATAATCGTCTTCAGTTGTGTCCGAGCAAAATTTATAAAGAGTGAATTTAATAAATGAGTTCTTAGCGGATGTTTGATTGAAGTTTTAACTTGCGGCCAGTGAATTGAAATTTGACTAACAGAGATACATAAATGATTAAGCTGGAACAATGAATTTATTAACAGTACTAAAAGAATTTTAGATGTGAACTATAGGTATGATCCTGCAGGTATTGAATTGTCTCCCCCGTTAAATTTACACGTCGCAAATACTCATGGAACCTCTTGCACAAGCCAGGAATAACATCGAGAATCGAGAAAAGGAACGATGTCATCACACTTTTGAGAAACTCTTTTCACTTGTCAGCTGCTTGTCAGCGATTCATTTCCCCATTGATGGGTGGCGTGGCTGCAATTTGTGCTCAGCGCCGGACCGCAGCTATTTGAGTAAATGGACACTGGTGGAGCCTCACCAACTACGAAATCTCCAATGAACGAATAACGAATGAAATAGTTATTTACATTACAAATGTAGTAGCTTCCATTTTACAGCGCGAGGTTTTTAGATAAACGAGAACTGTTTGAAGTCGGATATAAAAGTAACGAATTGATGCTCCAATTTTTCGTGAAGTTATAGTCTGTTTTTTAATCAAAGAACCACAACACCGCAATTTACATCTAAAATAGAGCTGACAACATTGTACACTTTTGACCTATGGTGAAAAATCTCATCATATAAAAATTGAGGTTATTAGAGATATTAGTAGCGCAGCATATTAATAAAGTTAATAACAACTAATAACAATTAATTTGAGAGTTTGATAAATGTCTTACTCTGCGAGGCATTTTTAATAACACGTTAAAATTTTAGATGCGAGTTTGCGTATAGTACTTGGATCTTCGTAAGGAATTCTGACTTAAGTCATAAATAAACCGAACAAAGACCCTACTTAAAGAAATTTATTGTGATATTGTACCTGTCAATCACTAAGGGGTCTCAGAGAAAAAAATTACCTGGGGTAGTACTCAAAATATTTGTCGGAGACCGTCTAGTGATTGACAGGCACGGTATCACGTCATTTCGGCGCGGATAAATCGGCGCACGTCGTTTCGGCGCTGACATATCGGCGCTACGTCAATTCGGCGCAAAGACAAATCAGCGCAAAGACAAATCGGCGCTAAGACAAATCGGCGCAATGACATATCGTCGCACTATTCATATTACTGTAATTATTAAAGTGCGTTTATTGGATAACAGGATTTATTACCCACGAGCCGTTGAATAATAACTTCAAAACTCACCGCAAATCATAGCAACTAGCACCGTACAATCAACAATCATTATAGCAAAGAAGCCCTTGAAATTTTGAACGTATATCCAAATCTGAAGTTCGGACGTTTAGATTGCTCTGGAACGTATGGAAGTATTTGTGGTTCAATATACTATCGCGGGCAAAGAATAATAGTAGTGTGTTACTATAGACACTCCCAAAACTCAAATTTTGATTAACTTTTGGAAGTGTCTATAGTAACATAGTGTACCAGTCAAGGAGGTTAACATTGTAACCTTCTTGGTAAGTACAATTGCGGCCACGGAATTTTGGCCGTCACTTGTCATTCTATTGACATGAGATGTAAGCGGGCCTTATGTACAGTTGCGACCGTTGAAATCTCAGACAGGAAAGATTTAAACACTCTGTATAAATTCTGAAATTTGATTAGCGTAAACAGGATTTTCATTAAGGATTATAAAGTCAGTGTCAGTATTTGACATATTAGGTCAGAATCGCGCGTGACTTTTGAAATGCCGCAATTATCTGATTTGCAAAAATGTGTTAGACTGAGGGACGGTGTGAGTATAAGAGCCATTGCGAGAGAAATTAATCTGGATAATGTTTGAGTGACATTTTGAGAAACGTCACTTTCAATACCATTTACAAAGCCAAAAGTTTGGCGTTGTCAAAGTGTCTGAGTTTTCAACGGCCGCAACTGTATTTGTAACCTCACTTTTTGCTATTACAAGACTTGTAATTTTGATGCTGACTGACTTGCAGGAAAACGCGCTTCTTCATTTTATGCACTCTGCTGATATTTGATATTTTGATTATTCGACATTAGCGCCGATTTGTCGTTGCGCCGATTTGTCGTTGGGCCGATTTATCTTTGCGCCGAGTTGTCTTTGCGCCGATTTGTCGTAGCGCCGAATCCTCATACGCTGAATTGTCGGGCGCTGATTTGGCAGCGCCGATTTGTCGTGGAACCGACAGGCACAATATGACAATAAATTTCTTTAAGTAGGGTCTTTGTTCGGTTTATTTAGGGGTTAAGTCAGAATTCCTTACGAAGATACAAAGACTATACTTTCAAGGAGATTAAAAATGACAGGCGTTGGCTGGTATAGGAGGCTCTGTACAGGAGCATAATCCAAACATTTCCCTCAAGTAACTAAAGAAAATCGTTTCGGTCGCGGAAACGAATACTGAAAAAAATATCAAGGACGTGAAAAAAGAAGCGATTAGGCACTAAAACAAGTTGTTTTGATTAGTGAACAGTGTTGATACAATTTTATTTGAAGGATTGAGCATCAGAAGATTCTTCAGAAGACACTAGTACATATATGGCAAGTTGTCTGGTTAACGATTAATGTAAGTAAAATGATGCAAAAAGGTTCGTCAATAAATATAGGTATAAAAGTATAATTAATAAATTTTAACAGTAATTTTATGACAATAAGTACAAATATACGAACTAAGGGGGTCATTCACGAAACCCGGAAAGGCTCGATAAGGCATGGCAAATTCAAAACCATGACAAATGATATTGTTGATGCATTGTATTTCCCGTTTCGTTAACAATTTGCAAATTATCTGAGTTTCGTGAATTTACCCCTTATTTATTAACAGATTGGAACGAATCTCTATTAAACAATTTATAAAAATTAAATTAAAGCAACTTAACGATAAACTGTTTTTGAATCAAAGAAACACCATCTGTTGCATTATGTTGTGAAAAAATGAAATTGTAGTAGTGAATTTAATTTTGTCCGATTGACTAGGCTGCACCTGCCATCTATCATTGACAAATGTCATGCGAGATACGCAAGCTCGAGTTTACGCATAAAATTTGAAATGTGAATTTAACAATTTCTCTTAAAAACATCACAAAATCATACTGTTATTGACTTTTGTGTTTGTTGGTTGGTTAGGTGATGACATTTGTCATTTCCATGTAATCTCGATTTCATTCCACCCCAACTTCAAGTTTACGCAACGTTGCCGATCGAATCTTGGGTGTTAAAGTGTTGGCGGTTCTTTGATTAAAAAAAATACATATGATTGTGTTTTAATCTAGGTACGTAAATGTGTGTCAACATGGTTATTGTTTTCCGGGTTGTGCCGCGGTCGTCTGGATTGCTGGGTAGCTGACGTTTCAATAGCCATGTTGCTATCTTCTTTGGAGCTTCAAAGTAAACATTCAAAGTTCACGACACAACCCGGAAAACAATAATCCTATTTACAACGGCCGTGAAAACCTGCATTCGATTAAATGTGTGTCAATTTGGACATTTCTGTCTTCAAGAGTTGGAGTTTCAAGAAAAAGAATAGACAAATTTTTTCATAAAATTTTTCGGCCTTCGGAGTCAAGATTGATCAAGGTATGAGACATATTTGCGACATATTACTTTACAAGAGTAGGTACACCTTGTGCCTCAAAATTCGCGGAACACCTTAGCAGTACGTTGTTAAATAGTCATTAAAATATCACGTAAAAATGTTAAAAAAATCAATTTTCTTTATTGTAGAAGTTATGGACCTATTTGTTTCACTCTTCGAGATTGAAGTTCTGGTCAAGGACCATCACGTGCAAGTTCAACTGTCGAATAGCTTCATTCCAATGTTGAGAAACGTTACAGATGATTAGGAGATAATCTGTTTTCTTACAAAA
Source organism: Tenebrio molitor (assembly GCF_963966145.1). Classification (NCBI taxonomy): domain Eukaryota; kingdom Metazoa; phylum Arthropoda; class Insecta; order Coleoptera; family Tenebrionidae; genus Tenebrio; species Tenebrio molitor. The sequence goes on along the minus strand of NC_091053.1, from coordinate 17,518,923 downwards.
GTGTGTCCTTTTGTTTATGTCTAGAGCAATCGTAGAAACACTTCAGGGAATGTAAGTTTCAAACGCCTCCTCCTACCTTCTACCGATTTGAACAACTTCTTGTGTCATTTTTATAAGTTCTGTAGTTTCAATAGTTCTGTCATTCCCTTGATCAAAATCGAGTAACTGGTCCAAAAACATTGGTGGTTGACCTTGAAGAGACACCGCAAAATGTTTAACGATATCTGCGTAGACACCTTCATTTGGTAAATCGGAAAGATCTTGGAAAATTCTCCACCCCGGGAACTCTTCTTTTGTTGCGTTTGCCAATAATACCACTTTCTTCTTTTCAACTTTCTCGAGTAGTCTGATAGCGTGTTTAACTTCTTCTTTATCATAGTCTTTCGCTTTCACGATCAAGGGAACTTTGTTTAAATGCCACAAAACTTTACTTCTTTCTTCTGGAGATAACTTCTTACTCCACTTATTACGTAATCCATATTTGAGCGATGTCAAGCTAATTTCATCATCACTTGCTGTCTCGTCCCAGATGTTAACGATAACCTCTTCATTCGTATCTCTAACAATCGTCATGTCAAATTTCATAATTGCTTCTCTAAGAAGTTTTGATTTTTCATTGCACTTACTGTCCGATATCGGTTGTATAAAAGGCGTAAGTATTAACTCAGCCAATTTTGCTACCACGTCATATTTAGTCAGTATAATGTTACCAGACCACCACGTTACCATGAACTGGAAAAAACTTGAGCAGTAAATAAAAGCGTTAATTCCACATTCTTTTCCCAACATGGCGTCGATTAACAACTGTGCTTCTGTCGTGTTAGTCTGATCACCAAAGAAATACAATCGCTTCCAAGAATCATCAAGATCTTCAACTGATCGACTACTATGATGTTGTTCAAACTGAAAAACTTTTGTTACCTCTTTCTCATCGCTGATTTCTTTTCTGTTCATTAGCAGAAATTTCTTAGGATCCAAGTCTCGCAGTTCCTTCACAATAATCTCTTCAATCGTATTGTCTTTATTTTGAAGACGAATTTTTGAACTACTCTCGATACTCGCCGACAAATTCGTGTATAAAATAAAACTGACATTTTCAGTGTTTTCAAATTTTACTTCTGTAAGTTGAAGTCTGCCGCAAGATTTTTTTCAGTAACTCTTTTCATATTCTCACAATGTTTCAGTTGCAACAGAAATATTTCTGAATGTCCACCATCAAAAGTCACTTTTAGCGCCACGTCGTTGAAGTCTCCACAATCGTCACAGTTTGTTTTCATCTCGAACTCTGCCACAATATTACTTGTGCTGAATTTCAAAGCGAACAAAACGCACATCATTTTTTAATAGTCCTTGTCCTCTTCTCCGGTTACATTTCTTTTCTTGTAAGAATCAAATCGGAGCTGACTTGAAGAACACAAGCACTTCCTGGTTGTTGCAAACTGGAAATAAAAAAAAATGTACCTGCAGTACATTTATCTTTAACTTTCCGTAGAGCCTTATACACAGCTTTTTTATCGATTTCGTTGATGAGAAGAGTAGGATTCTGCATTAACATCTCCAATTCAGTCGGTTGAGTAATTACATACGAATTTAGGAAAAAGTGGGCAAAGTCATTTACAATCGATAAAAATTCTGATAATTCTTCACTATTATAGGTAATCGATGCGGGAAAGAAACGTTCATTTTTTAAAAGAATTTTTTTTTAATTAAACCAATCTGCAACCTTCGTTCAAAAAGTTTGTGTAAATATAGTAATAACGTAAATTTGTTAAAGATGTTACTTCAAACAGAAAATTAACAGTTTGACTTATTTTCAACAATGGAATAATTTCTGTGCTGATCTGATCGATTTCATGGTTAAAACAAAATGGGCATGGTACGAATTATTTGAATAGTCGTCCAAGAATCCTAACGATATATTACACTTTCACTTCAATAATGAGAAGATTGTAATTTGACAGTTTTTGTTAAGGAAGCCACAGTTCGGCCCAAGAGGGATAACCTGGTATCTCTACCGTGTTTTTAAAGGCAGAGCCTGTTTATAAAATATTTTGTCACCGTTCAAAACTGCTAAACAAGAACAATATTTTTTTTTAGTAAATCTACATCTAATGCTTATTAATTACGGACTAATCAACGATTATAAATACAAAATTTTAAATTGGATTGTCCGGTTGCATACCCCAGATCAAAGATGGTTTGTTTGTTTATCAGCTTATTTTTTAAGGTTTCTAGACCTTTTAACAATAGGACAAGAGGCAATAAAAAGTTGGGATTCTTGAAAGACCATGAAATCGTCATAAAGATATCGCTCTCTATTCAACAAATAGTGTAACTTTTTGAAAAATAAACAAATTTAAAAAAACTTACAGACTCATAGCCATTTGAGACATATTCCTCTAAAATTCCAAGAATGTTGTCATTTTTGGGAAAACATTTTTTGCAATGTGTTTTGTAATCTCGCATAAGCTTGGTTATTTTCAGTAGTAGATCACTCCGAAGGTGTCCATTTTCGACAGCAAAGTGCAAAGGGTATTTTTGGTTGTTGACGTCGATATTGTCCAGATCTAATCCATTTTCTAGAAATAATTCTACGGCAACACAATTTCCATCGTAAACAGCGTAGTGAAGAAACGTTACATAGTCAGTAGACATCAACTGCCTGTATGCTGTAGCATCGAACATTATCTTCATGATCTGGCGGTATCTAGTCCTTAATAGGGGTTCTGATCCACGACGTGTTACAGCATAATCTAGAGCAGTTTTTTGTTCCTTATCTCGCTTGTTGGCGTCAACACCGCGACTTAAAAACAACAGAATTACCTTTACTTCAGGCAAATAGTTTGGGTCTTTGAAAGCTGCATGTAACGCAGTCTTCCCGGAATTATCGACAGCATTAATATCAGCACCGTGATCAAGTAGCATCTTTATATAAAAGTAATCTTCCCCGTCGAACGATTCGAAAGCTGCATGTAACACAGTCTTCCCGGAATTATCGGCAGCATTAATATCAGCACCGTGATCAAGTAGCATCTTTATATAATCGTAACTTGACCCTCCGAACCTTGTGGAAGCTGCATGTAACACAGTCTTCCCGGAATTATCGGCAGCATTAATATCAGCACCGTGATCAAGTAGCATCTTTATACAATCGTAACTTGACTCTCCGAACCTTTCGAAAGCTGCATGTAACACAGTCTTCCCGGAATTATTGGCAGCATTAATATCAGCACCGTGATCAAGTAGCATCTTTATACAATCGTAACTTGGCCCTCCCAACCTTTCGAAAGCTGCATGTAACACAGTCTTCCCGGAATTATCGGCAGCATTAATATCAGCACCGTGATCAAGTAGCATCTTTATATAATCGTAACTTGACCCTCCGAACCTTGTGGAAGCTGCATGTAACACAGTCTTCCCGGAATTATCGGCAGCATTAATGTCAGCACCGTGATCAAGTAGCATCTCTATACAATAGTAATTATTCTGGTTGAACGACTCGGAAGCTGCATGTAACACAGTCTTCCCGGAATTATCGGCAGCATTAATATCAGCACCGTGATCAAGTAGCATCTTTATATAATCGTAACTTGACTCTCCGAACCTTTCGAAAGCTGCATGTAACACAGTCTTCCCGGAATTATCGGCAGCATTAATATCAGCACCGTGATCAAGTAGCATCTTTATATAATCGTAACTTGACTCTCCGAACCTTTCGAAAGCTGCATGTAACACAGTCTTCCCGGAATTATCGGCAGCATTAATATCAGCACCGTGATCAAGTAGCATCTTTATACAATCGTAACTTGACCCTCCGAACCTTTTGAAAGCTGCATGTAACACAGTCTTCCCGGAATTATCGGCAGCATTAATATCAGCACCGTGATCAAGTAGCACCTTTACACAATTGTAGTTATCCCTCGAAATGGCATCGTAAAGTGGACTGCGATTCATTGAATCTTTAGCGTTTATGTTAGTACCACATTCTAATAAAATTACCAAGGCATCGTAATGGCCATTTCTGCAACAATAATGTAATGGAGTATGTTGATTGCAATCTCTGCCGTTTACATATATCCCTTTATCTATCAAGAGTTTTACTGTTCTTGTATTTACTATAGAATTTTTGAGAACAATATGTAGTGCGTTCTGTCCATCCTCATCAGTCGCATTAATATTTGCTCCTAGATCCAGTAAGAGTTTAGCGATTACATCGTCATTAACAGCAAGATGCAAAGGAGTTCTCTTCTCTTTACATTGTTGATCTACATCTAAACCGCATTCTATTAATGTTGTTATCACTTTTTTTCTTTCCTCCATTATTGTGTGGTTATTCCCTTTAATTCCATTTACGGCCAGGTGCAACAATGTAATTTCTTGTATTCCAATTTTCACTGATAGAACATTTGATTCTTTTTTAATGACAGAACCTAATAAATTTGGATAACCCATCTGAGACGAATAAATTGCAAGTGTGCCAATGTCATAGCATTCGAATAATCTTTCAAGGTTTATCGAGTCTCCAAATCTCTCTAAAAATTTTTCTACAGCGAACAAATTTTTAAGTCGAATTGCGAATTCAAGAGAGGTCCATTGAAAAACGTGGTCGATTTCAAATACATCACAATGTGACAGCATTTTGAATATTTCTCTGTACTCTGTAGAGACTTCTTCGATGTCATTTATAATATAAAATTCCTTTGAAATGTGTCCTTTATTTATCTGCAAAAGAGGATGTTCGACTCCATGAGTACACAACAACTGAAGTGGACTTCGACCACATTCATCTTTGACTTCTCTCTTGTCCAAATGCTTTGAAACTAATTTAATATGTCTATAGATTACAGCCAAGTGAAGTGCACTATTTTCAGCCATCATAATGTCGAATATGAGCTTCAAATTTTGATTTTTTTTGGAAAATAATTCATCCTGCAGCAGCGAAACCTTGTCCAGATTATTCTTCATCCACGCACAAGCAAAATACTCTGCGTAAGTTTGATGGTTGAAGATGGCTTGATTATCGTCGGTCACTCTACTGACTATTCCAAACGGATCTCCAATTTTTAATTTTTCTAAGAACTTTTGACTCCTTCCGAAATTGATCTTTAACTTGTTGAAAGTCTTGGTGTCCAAACAGGACTTCAGTGCTAGCAACTCGTATTGTTCCAGACGCAGATCAAAGTCACATCCGATCTGGTCCTCGTGTTCGTGCACTCCCAATTTTCGATGTTGGTGCTTCTTCTTTCCTTGGAAAAATATTTTATACATTTTGGTTAATACAAAAATTTCTTGGTCGGGCTCTTTCCATAAATTTTTATTGTTGAGAAAATTTTCTGTAATCATGAACAACTGTAAAGGGACTCCTAACAAGTGTTGACTGTTAACGATATCCACGTTTTTGTATATTTTATTGATAATGTGTTCTACTTCATCTTTTTGGTAACAATTCTGAAGACGCTCTTGGATGTATTCTCTCTGCTGCTCTTCTGTGAGCTCTTCAATTTTTATGGGAAATATGTTTAGCTCATGCGACACTGTTTGCTCCAAATTTTCACGTGAAGTAATCAACACCCGATGACCCAACGAAGAGATGTGCTGAATAAATTGCAAAGCGATCGGAATACAGTCACTATCTATTTCATCCAATCCGTCGAGAAATAAATACATTCTTTTATTTTGTAAAAGCATCGAACGAATGTTAACCGCTAATGGATCTTCCTCTTCTTCAAAAAAATGGTGTAATATTTCAGCGTGCGCAAATTTATTCTTAAAAACTGCTTTGTGATTGATCAAATTTACACGGACACTCCAGTAACTAGACGGACAGATGCTGGTTAAGCGAGACACCAGCGTGCTTTTTCCCATTCCGGGTGGTGAACAAATGACATTCAGAGGATGGTCGAGATATGTGAAAATTTCCTTTTCATCGACACGTGCTCCTTCAGATTTCATCATTTCCAATGAAAAATTCTTTTCCTTACTTAAAACTGAAGTACAACTTTTGTCGTTGAAAACTTGGAGTAAATGCACGTTCTTCTTGGTCTTTTCACAAATTTCATCGAATCGAACCTGAGGCCATCTATTACTTGTCAGCAAGACATCAACTTTGCTTAATTCCTCTTCCTTTTCCGGTTCCAAGCATTGGTCAAGCTCCATCACGTGCAAGCTCAACTGTCGAATTGCTTTATTCCAAGGTTGAGAAACATTACAGATAATTAGGGGAGAACCTGTTTTCTTACAAAACTCTGACATTTTCTTTATGCCTAAACTAATCGTAGAAACTCTTCTGGGAATGTAATTTTTAAACGCATTCTCCCGACTTCGACCGATTTGAACAACTTCTTGTGTCATTTTAATAAGTTCAGTAGTTTCAATAATTCTGGCATTTTCTTGATTAAAATTGAGTAACTGGTCCAAAAAAATTGGTGGTCGACCTTGAAGAGACACCGCAAAATGTTTAACGATATCTGTGTAGACACCTTCAGTTTGTACATCCGAAAGATCTTGGAAAATTCTCCACTCCGGAAACTCTTCTTTGGTTGCGTTTGCCAATAATATCACTTTTCTTTTTTTAATTTTCTCGAGCAGCCTGATGGCGTGTTTAACTTGTTCTTGACGACACTCTTCCGCTTTCACAATCAAGGGAACTTTGTTTAAATGCCACAACACTTTACTACTTTCCTTTGGAGATAAATCCTTAATACCCTCAACACGCAATCCATAATATTTCAGCGATGTGAAACTGATTTTCTCATCACTTACTGTTTCGTTCCAAATGTTAGCGACAACTTCATCATTCGTATCTCTAACAAACGTCATGTCAAATTCCATAATTGCTTCTTTAAGAAATTTTGATTTTTCGTTGCACTTACTGTCCGATATCGTTTGTATAAAAGGTGTAAGCGTTAACTCAACCAATTTTGCTATCACGTCATATTTAGTCAGTATAAAGTTACTTGACCACCACGTTTCCATAAATTGGAGAAGACTTGAAGAGCAAGTAGCATCGTTAATTCCATACTCTTTTTTCAAAATTGCGTTGATTAACGACTGTGCTCCTGTCACGTCAGTCTGATGGGCAAAGAAATAAAAACGTTTCAAGTAATCATCAAGACTTTCAACCGATCCACTACTCTGATTTAATTCAAACTGAAAAACGTTTGTTCCTTTCTCTTGATTTTGAGGTTTAAGGCGGTTTTTTTTTCTATTTTTTTTCTTAGTATTTTCATTTTTGCTCCATAACAGAAGTTTCTCAGAATCCAAGTCTTGCAGTTCCGTCACAACAACCTTATCGTCTGTCTTGTCTTCATTTTTAATATCAATTGTTGATTTACTCTCGATACTTGTCGATTTATTTGTGTATAAAATAAAACTGACATTTTCAGTGTTTTTAAATTTTGAAATAGATCTCATATATTTCTGTAAGCTGAAGTCGCCATTTTCCGCTGCAAACATTTCGTCATTAACATTTTTCATATTCTCAGAATGTTTCAGTTGCAAGAGAAATATTTGCGATTGTCCATCCACAAAAGTCACTTTTAGCGCCAGGTCGTCGAAGTCTCCACAATCGTCACTGTTGGTTATCATCTCGAAATCGGCCACAATGTCACTTGTGCTGAATTTTAAAGCGAATAGAGCGCACATCAGTTTTTCATAGTCCTTGCCGAGATCTGTGGTTCCAGATCTTTTTTTGTAAGTGTCAAATCGGAGCTGACCTGAAAGATCGAAGGACTTCTTCTTGGTTGCAAACTGAAGATTAAATGAAAATTAGACAATTTTGAAATACGAGTCACTTACAAAATTATAGTGGTATTTACAAAATCTAATTATCTGTATTCTTATTTGTGATCTATTAGTATTTGTTCAGTTACATAACTTTATACTTTCTGAAATTGTCTTTTGTTAAAATCGAAGTAGACTATTTATGACTTCTCGTTACAACTTTTCAGCAATATAGTAAAATAACTTTTCAGGACATTATCCAATGTGAAAACATGTTCACACTATAGTGAATTCCAAAAAGATCTGAACTATCAAAGTTCCGTCAAGTTGTTACACTGATTATTATTATTGACAAAGCTGTTCTAGTACTTTTCATTGTACTTGGTTGACCACCCTGCAACAATACAAATCCCGCCAAATTTTTATGAAACAGTGTCAGTTACAAATTGTCAACAATTCGAGGAAAATGGAAAAACACAAGAGAACAGTAGTTAAAGCCAGAAAAAAGGAAGCTATTCTAATGAGATTTTCTGGTTTTTCTATTTAATGGTGCATGTCTTTTTTAGATTTAAACAACCCAACAACAGTCAAAATAAATTTTGAGCTGACCGAAATTTGACACTAACATCAAAATCATACATAACCTCACAAAAAATATAACATAGTACCTACACTTTCAATCAAAAATTGTATTTCGACTTTCAGCCGAATTGCGAATAATAAATTTTCACAAATTGTGACATTTGACAGCACGGATGTTTTTGGAGTTCACTATGTATATACATACAATTAGTTCATATGGGTCAACTACATTTGCCATTTTTGAAACGGGTTAATTTCATAACTAATTAATTAAAAACTTATGTTCAGGAAATGAAATTAATAGTTAAATCTATACCTAACCAATTTGGAGCTTAAAAAAAAAAAATGTCTACTGGGGTACCTAGGTCCTTCGGTTTTTTATTTTTTTTAAATTTATTTTTGTATCATTAAAAAAGGAAATATGTATAAACGAGACGGCCCATCATACATTTAAAAACTCGTAGTAGGTAATGAAGAAATAATTTATTCACCCATTTATGGTTTTAACGTTAACGAACGATCAACATCGCGGAACAGTCTTGATGAGAAGTTAGCCACTCGATAAAGCATCATAAGCAATTTCGTTATTTTATTCGTTTTATTTAAAGAAATAACACAATTCAAACGAATTCAAAATACATACAGGGTGTATCAGAAAAAAGTGCATTTATTTTAACTGGTAATACCATCTACTCATCAATTACAACAACTTTTCTAAATAAAGTTTCTTGGAATTTGGCAAAATTTAAAAACTTTTTTAAACGGGAATCGTAAAAACTGAATATTTTTATTCCCTTCGTATGATATTTGTGAATAAAATGATTTCACTTTCGTTTTTTCTTTTTAAATTATTAAACTGCTGTTCCATAGTCGGGTAAGCCCCTTCTAGAAATAAGTGAGAACAGAGTCAATTACTTTATGGATGTAATTATCCTTGGTAAACCCACAGACAGGGCTAGACCGACACTTGTAACCCCCAATAAAAATATCTCCGATTTTGGCCTGAGTCCTCTGCTTGCAAAAAAACCACAAATCGCAATATCTTGACCTGCTGCAACGGGTTTTAAACAGGTTAGCTGTTAGGGCGCAATAAAGCAACTGACTCTATTCTCATTTATGTGTAAAAGCTCTTTTAAGCAAATCTTTAGAATAATTTTGAAAACCATTTAGAATTTGTTTTCGAAAAAAAAATTTTTTTCTACAACTGTCAAAAAAGGTGACATTTATGCATCGTTATCAAGTCGCAAAGTATGTCATTTTTGATAGTGAAAAAATATTTGTCAAAAAGTTTCCTTAGATGCTAAAATAGTTACATTTTAGCAGCCAAAGAAACTTTTTGACGAATATTTTAGCATCCAAGGAAAATTTTACAAAAATTCAAAAATTTTTAAATGCTGTAGAAAAAATAGTGTTTGTATTTCGTGCGAAAGATGATTGTTTTGTTGGCGCATTCGAATGAGTTTGAAGTCTCGACCTAACGGTCTCTACCAAAAACTCATTCTCATTCTCATGCCCAAACAAAAATCATTTTGCGCACTTAATACAAAAATAACTATATAACAGTTGTAATATTTAGATGAGTCCTATTACCAATTAAAATAAATGTACTTTTTCTGTTACACCCTGTATATACTACAAACATTTTCAGTTTTGCGAAATTTAATAGCACTAACTAGAGTTGTCCTAACTTTTATTAAATAAAAAATACGTAACATAACACAATGTAGGTTGAATAAATATTTCTTTACTAGAAGTAAGGCCCCTTCAGAACACTTTGTTTGTTTTTTTAAGCATTTTGACCTTGTTTTCAAAGGTATGTTTAAAAAAGCAAAACTATATGGGCTTGTTCAGCACACACCATTTTTTTATCAAATCTACCCCGTTTTTCAAAGTTCCGTTATTAAAAGTTAAAATTCGCTTTTTTGCCTTGTTTTTCTATTGGGCCACTTCAGCACACTTGTGAATGCGATTTCGTTCAAACAAATTCACCCTTTAAAAATACTTAAAATTCGCTTTTTGCCCTGTTTTTTTGTTGGGCCACTTCAGCACAAAAATGAATACGGTTTCGTCCAAACAAATTCGGAAAGGTCCTCATCAGCGAAGCGAATTCACAAACCTGTTTTTTAAGGTAGCAGGCTTCATCTTATACAAACTCATGTAGATAACGATTTTAAAAGAAAATTGATGTTATAGCAACAATAAAGGATTAGCAAGTAGAACTATGTCAAAAATAGATGAAAAAGATAAAATTTATTTAAATGAATTATGTGAATTGGAAAATTTGGTGTATACCCAAACGGTATACACTCCAGAAAATGGCCAATTTTTAAGGTCATTTAAAAAATATAATATTTCAAGTAAAAGAGCAAAAATAACAAATTTTAAGAATTTATACAATAAAACATTAATTCTTTATGATCTCATTACAAGAATAAAAACATCTCCATGTTTATAAATTCTTTCAACTGATCAATGTTCCTAATCACGTCCATAAATACTGTATGAAAATGTATAGCATAGCTTAGGTGAATCACAGACGATTAATTTGTTTTATTATTTGATCGATAAGACCACATTTAAATCCGAAAACTGTCAAGTCAAATTTATCAGATTTAACTAATGTATTCCAAATATCATCAAATTCATAATACATTTTATCTTTAAAGGAATATAAATTTCAATATCTGAATACTCTGCTTATATTTGGAGGGATTCCAGCAAATAATTCTGAAATAAGGCCATGTTTCTTTGATCTAAACAAACACTCATTAAACTCAATGTACAAGACTCTATCATAAAATATATATGTTTTTTCATAGGTAAATAATTTTTCATTATTAACCAGTGGTGAATAATGGAACAACCGTCACCTAGCAACGAAAGATTGTCGTCTATTTCATTGGTTAACGTAGACGATTTTCATACCAACTGTCAAGAAATGACAACTCGGACACGTCGCATCCGACAAAATAATTTGATTAATAATTATTATCAGAAAGGGTTTTAACGTACCTAGTAGTGAAAAAAATAGTATATAAACCACGGTGGAGAAGTCCCTTATAGCCTTCGCGCCTTACAACCCTCGGCGGGCCTCGGGCTCTAATCATGAACTTCTCCACCTTGGTATATAATATACTATTTTCCAAGATAAGTTCTAAATATTGCATCAATTCTTTTTCCTTTTGGTATTCCTAAATTTTCAATAGATTGACCATTACATCCACTTTTAACATTAAAACTTGGAAAATCAATTAAATAATATACATTTTTAACAACTATTAAAACATCACCTGAAGATCTTTGATAAATATGTGAAATTTCTTGAAAATCATCTGGTAAAAAATATAAATAATCTGTAATTAATTTCAGTTCTTTATCATAAGTCATCTTTTAAATTGACTAACCAAACATATTTCTTATAAAAAATATACAAATGATGATTTGCAAAATTAAAAATGTATCAATTTCTTTATTAAAATCACATAAATTAAAGTAACGCTTAAGGTATAAGATTATACCGGGTGATTCAGATTGGTATTCGCGCCCCTACGTCTTCTTTGTTTTAAGAAAAAATATAGCAAACCATATATATTTGTAAATCGCTTGTGAAACTACAATAGATGATGTTGTCAAATCTTCTCTACGATAACATAGGTCAAAGTTTAAGACAGTCAACTTTTTTTTTTAATAGTACACTATACATTTCTTAGCTTATTCTTGTAAAGCTTTTTTTTCTACATTTGAATGTGTAAAAAAAGTTGCCACTTACATCAGAAAAAAAATCGAGAAAAAAAATAAAATATGATTTAATTTATTCGAAAGCGTTATATTCTAAATATTGTTGGTAGGCTATTAATTTTTCATTAGCTGTTGTACTACGTTTAAAGTGCCCTACAATTGTTTTAATTTTATTGACAAGTTCTTGCACCTCCTCTAAGCTATCCTGGACAATTAAGTTTAATGTATGTGCGTAGCAACCAAAATGTTTCCATTGAAGATGACTATTTATTGCTTTTTTAATATTGCAAGCGTTGTCTGTAACTGCAATTAATACCTTGTTTGATAATTTAAATTTTGCGATCATGTTTTTGATATTTTCCGCCAAATTTTCACTTGTATGTGAACCAGTAATTAAAGAACATCCAGTTAAAACACTATTTAGAGAAAAATCTTCCATGATGTGGTGTGCCGTTACTGCTAAATAGCTATTTACATTCCTTGATGTCCAGCAATCTGTTGTGATGCATACACTTTTGATACTGTCCAATTTTTCTTGAACTGTATTCAAGCAACGTTCGTGTAATGCCGGTATCATGTTTTTGGAAATTGCTTTTCTTCCGGGTAATTGATAAGATGGATTTAGGGCTTTCACAAATTCTACAAATTCCTTGTCTTCAACAATTGAAAATGGTTGATAGTCAGTTATGAAAAGCTTGAGTAATTGATTATCTATTTTCTTTGCTTGACCTTCCGAAACTTTTTTGGGCACATAAAATGATGATATACGATGTACTTATTTAGACTTTGAAGGATTGCTGCAAGGTTGTACAATAATGTTAGTGTTATTGGTTTCGGTACTAATGCTGGTTTGGGGTTGCACATCATTGCTGTTGCTGGGTTGTGAATCTGAGATGACCTCACCAGTATTTGATGAGTATTTGATGTTGAGGACACTGGACTTTGCACATCTTTCATCAAGTTTCAAATTTATTGTTGGGTACCTTTTATCCAAATGTTTTTTTAAATTTGAAATTGACGACAATTTCTGACTAAAGTCTGGCTAAAGTTTAGCCCATCTCTACACTTAGCGGCAAGACTGTGGGACTTTTAAAAAGGAAAGTGATACTTTTGTACCAAAAAGGAAAAGTGATACTTTTGTGCAATGAAAAACCAAAGTTTGTAGAAAATATTTAAAAAATTGGAATAATTGATTTTGTTCTTATTACAGTTTTATTTCCCCTTTTCAACAACAAACTTCGTTAATTTGCCCTTTTGTTTAGGCTACAATTTTTATTGACGGTGATGGCTTATGACATTACAACATTTCGGAAAACTACTTTGAACAATTTTTATACATGATGATTTCATTTACAGTTTTTGCCGTAATTAAACTTCGAGCATTTGAATTTGGATTTACGTTAATTTGGTTCTAAATTTATTGCTAATTTAATTCTTGATCTAATGACGATTTGTAAAAATTCCACTAATTGCTAATGAACAAAATTTTCGCAATTCGAAACAAATTTACATGACCGATTTGTTTGGACGAAACCGTATTCATTTTTGTGCTGAAGTGGCCCAACAAAAAACAGGGCAAAAAGGCGAATTTTAAATATTTATAAAGGGTGAATTTGTTTGAACGAAATCGTATTCACAAGTGTGCTGAAGTGGCCCAATAGAAAAACAAGGCAAAATAGCGAGTTTTAACTTTTAACAAAAGAACTTTGAAAAACGGGGTAGATTTGATAAAAAAAATGGTGTGTGCTGAACAAGCCCATACAGTTTTGCTTTTTTAAACATAGCTTTGAAAACAAGGTCAAAATGCTTAAAAAACAAAGTGTTCTGAAGGGGCCTTACTTGTAGTTTCTTTGCTCACAATTTTTTGTTTTCCGAGGAAAAGCAGCAACCAGGATTGTACCAAAAAAATGAAACTTTACATTGGTGTCGTCCTGACCAGGATTGCACCACAACTGTTAAAGCGTACCAATTAAAACGACAGGACACCATGTTTGGCCACAATTTTTTGAATGCACTTCACTTTTCAAAATTAATTTTTTATGCCGCCGGCCGTTATCGACGGTTTTACATGATTCAAAATCCGCCGGGAACGTAAAATTCCCAGCCTAGTACTTACAAAAGTGACCTTGACTAAAAATTTGCTAGAGAATGGGCAGGCAGCATTGAATATAGCCAACGGACTCCGTTCCGGCTCAGGGACGCGAGGGTCACGGGTTCGATTCCGCTTGTGAAACAAATTTTTTACTTTTTAAAAATGATTTAAATTTGTCGGCATGAAAAATTTTGTGGATTACACGTCCAGAAAATGTTTTGCGAGTGCTCGTGTTGCTCGCCTCGGCTACGCAATATCACTCACACTCGCAAAATATCATTTTCTGGACTTGTGATCCAAATAACTATTTGTTAGAAGGTAATGTTAAATTAAACATTTTTCTTGCCTCATTTGCCACTCCTTACGTATCAACATATATAATAGTTATTTGGATCACCAGTCCAGAAAACGATATTTTGCGAGTGTGAGTGGTATTGCGTAGACAAGGCGCCTAGCCGCGGCGAACACGAGCACTCGCAAAACATTTTCTGGACGTGTAATCCACAAAATTTTTCATGCCGACAAATTTAAATCATTTTTAAAAAGTAAAAAATTTGTTTCACAGTCAGAACCGAACCCGCGACCCTCGCGTCTCTGAGCCGAAACGGACTCCCTTAGGCTATTTTGTATAGTCTATTTTTTTTTTAATTAGCTGTCAGTGCCAAAACTTTGTAAAAGACCAGACTGTGTTACCCTAAGCCTAAAACCTGTACTTTCCGACCAATTGTATAACAATTCCCCCCACGTCAAAATTGAGGTTATGTCTGTCAGTCTGTCTAACATAATTGAAATGTCGAACCTAGTCAGTCAGTGTTAAAGGTTTCAATGAAATGTAGGTTTATGTAGGTAGGTACATACTTGTATTTAAAGAGTATTTTGTAGAACATGTACTTTCGTTTAGGTACATTGAAGTGGACTTTGGAACACAACAATTTTTTGTAATGAAACACAGTTGCAGTTTATACAATGAAGAAAACATTAATTTTTTCGGAGTTGAATACATTTTGTCGTTTTAAAGCCATCACATATGATTGCAGACGTCCAACGTATCTATTTTAGAAGAGTATTTACGGAAATAAATGAGAATTTAGAAAATAGGCATTTAATACGATACATTGAATATGTTTGAAGCTTTCTCACAAATCGCCTTTTTATTCAGTTCAGGGTTGTCACCTTTCAACTCTTCGCAGTACCGAATCGGGGCCATTTTTTCACTCTCTGTGCACTACGAAGGCACCTTTTCAAATTTTGAGCGTTAATTTTTTTACGCAAACGCAAATGACAGTTAATATCTTCTATTCACTTTGATTGTGACCACAACGAAAAACATAGTAGGCGATGTTTAACTGTGTGCTGCATACGTTTTACACTAAATATTTGTGTGGTGTGAACATGTCAGAATTGTCAAAAGTTGACCATGGTAGTAAAGCAATGATTTTAATGTATTAATCAATATTAATAACGGAAATCAATATTTGAAGTAGGAGAAACTAAAAACGTCTGTCTGATTCTGTGATCACGTCTGTTGAAAAGTGGGGTTATATTCA
The DNA here is from genome assembly GCF_963966145.1 of Tenebrio molitor. Lineage (NCBI taxonomy): Eukaryota > Metazoa > Arthropoda > Insecta > Coleoptera > Tenebrionidae > Tenebrio > Tenebrio molitor. The sequence goes on along the minus strand of NC_091053.1, from coordinate 17,503,242 downwards.
GGTACAGATTATTTAACGTAAAAACTTCGAAATCACCTCATGCAATTCTCGATATTTATGAGGAACGAAGGAAATGGTCATTTGGCAGTAAGACAAACGCGAAAAATGCCTGGGGATTACTAAAAGTAATCAGAACTTTCAATTAGCATTGATTAATACAAATATTTTCAGATAAAAACTAATCAGACAGAAAGTTCAAAAAAATGATTTACAGGGGATGAAAAGGCAAAAGGTATCAAACTACAACACTTACTAGTCAAAATGTACAACAAAAAAGCACAAATAGAGTTAACTTTATTGGTGGTGTTCGTCTTTGTGAGTTGTTTTCCCGTTGGCTTCAATAAATGTCTCAAAACAAGTCAATATTAACCGTTTGGTCCCAACTTTGAGAAGACGACGTGGCATTTTCTTTTTGAATTCTAAAATTTTGTACCAAAACTCAATTTTATAGATATGCGCACAGTGAACGTCGAAAAACGTTTGCGCAAGTCGTTCTCTGTTCTGTCTTCTGTGAGCGTGACGTTTCTGTCAAAATGGCGCCTCTGAGAGTTGCCAAATGCGACTGGATTTAGTGTTATCTAAAATTCCCTGGCAACTGAAAAGTTACTAGGGAGTGGTCACAATCAAAATGAATAGATTATACAGGGTGTTTGAAAATTGCTAGTACAAAAAAATACTGGTAATTGGTGATGGTGAGTTAAAGTCATCGGCAAAAAATTTTTTTAATAAAAGTCCTCTAGTTTTCGAAATAAAAATTACTAAAAATTGTTAGTACCATTGTTAGTTGCCAAAATCTTGCAAAAAAATATTTATTTTTCATATTGTTGTATAGTCCTTCATTATCACGCTTGGTTACCAAGGTTTAAAAAATACTGCCCCGCCTGAGGCGTAAAATATGCTGGGATAGGGTTACTTTATCCCTTTTGTTTAAAAAAATTAAAAATTGGTTTTTTGTATTTCTTAGGGCTTCTAGATGCCACAGTTTTTTTTTGTACTAGCAATTTTCAAACACCCTGTATATGCGCAATGACAGCGCCGATGACCTTGCACGGCTCGACGTTGCCAACCTATATTGTGAAATGCACTTTCAATTGCTCATACCAACTTGACAATACTTTGACAGCTGATTTAAAAAAAAAGGACTGTATATTAATTAATTCAACCAAAGTAACTTCTATATCAAACTTTGTTGCTGCCCATTCTCTAGCGAATTTTTAACCAAGGTCACTTTTGTAAGTACTGGGCCGGGAATTTAACGTTCCCGGCGGATTTTGAATCATGCAAAACCGTCGATAACGGCCGGCGGCATGAAAACACATATTACTTCTCAATATTCATACAACGTGTAACAGAAATAAGTACATTAATTTTAACTGGTAATAGAACTCGTCAAAAGGAACAACTTTTCTATCTACCATTTTGCCGAAAAACGATGTTTAATTCCATAAAAAAATTGGAGAGATTTTTCACTAAAATAACCCTACGCCACTAAATACTGCAATGGCTTATTGAGATCAGCGCTAATATGAAAAAAACATCCATTTTCATCCAGAAAACGTGTTTTAATGCCGAAATCGAAATTCAAATAAATCTACCCTTATAGCAAAAAATCCACTTCGTAAGATTCTGTTTGTTTCACATTTTTAGGTAGCTTAGTTTTGGAGATATGAACGGTTTTAGGAAAATCTTTCCAATTTTTTTAAGCCACTACGCAACGTTTTTCGCCAAAATGGCAGAGAAAAAAGTTATTCCTTTTGATGAATTCTATTACCAGTTAAAATTAATGTACTTATTTCAGAAACACCCTGTATATAATATACCAAGGGACAGATATATTGCCGGAAATTTTTTCGAGCAGTCCTGACACACCAGTGTTTGTAGCAAGAAAATCACACGAGGGCGCCAGCCCGAGGTTAATTTTGAGTGACAAACACGAGTTTGGACTGCAAGAAAAAATTTCTGGCGATATATATCTGTCCCGAGGTATATTCGGAAGAGAATCGTCCGAAAAACTTTTCCCTAGGTAAATTATATCGGAAATTTTCCCTAGGGAAAATTTCCGCTTAATTAAATTGTGATTGGTTGCTATTCAAACAATTCGTAGTTGTGATTTGTCAATATAAATCATGTGACATTTGAGGGCGATTCTCATATATAATATACCAAGGGAGAGATATATTGCCGGAAATTTTTTCGAGCAGTCCTGACACACGAGTGTTTGTAGCAAAAATACTTACACGAGGGCGCCAGCCCGAGGGTAATTTTGAGCGACAAACACGAGTGTTGGACTGCAAGAAAAAATTTCTGGCGATATATATCTGTCCCGAGGTATATTCGGAAGAGAATCGCCCGAAAAAACTTTTCCCTAGGTAAATTATATCGGAAATTTTCCCTAGGGAAAATTTCCGCTTAATTAAATTGTGATTGGTTGCTATTCAAATAATTCGTAGTTGTGATTTGTCAATATAAATCATTTGATATTTGAGGGCGATTCTCACTAAAATTTTAAGGTAACATAAATTTAAATACATCTTACCATAGAAACTCCTTTCTGCTTTTCATGAGTAGCAGTTTTCTTCTGAAAGTTTCGAGCTTCCTCGTTATGCTCATAAGTTGTACTACTGCAGGGGGAATCTTGTTCGGTACATTTTTTCTGCAACTCAATTTGTTCGTCCACCTTCAGCTTCTCTTTGTTGTCACAGTGTTCCTCCATTTCATTACATATTTTATTACCGGTATCCTTATCGTCCATGTTTGCGGTTCTGTATTTTTAATAACTTTCACCAAATACTCATTTTAGATGTTTTTATCTGCAATCCCGATGAAAACCTGAAAAAAAAAAACATTAAATAGTAAATACAAATAATTCATTATCAGTTAATTAATTAATGACAATTTTGTTAATTCATTATTTCATATTAATATATTTGTATTAATCTTACTATCGCACTATCCCACCTCCACCCGGCGGCACGGCAATTTTGCCGGAGTACATACACTATTACGGATATTACTATCAAGTAATAGTGCAGTGCTTATCAACATAATTACCGGCGTCTCGCCTCCGCATTTTGACTTTGTTGTGTATTATGTTCTGTGTCAATGTTGACGAACTTCCTCACGATGTGACATGAGTATAATAATATACCTTTTTGAATTTCAACTACCAATGTGTTATCAAAATCCAGAATTTTTAAATTTTTAAAAAGAGATTGCGGTACTATTCCCGTTGCTGAAATTATAAGTGGTAAAATCGAAATTTTTTCTAAACTCCAAAGATTTCTCATAGCAACGGAGAGCTCTAAATATTTATTAATTTTTGTGTTATATTATGGAAATTTGGAACAGCTATATCTAAAAGATATGCTTGCTTTTGTTGTTTATTTAAAATTATAATGTCTGGTCTGTTATGCTTAATATGAATGTCAGTTAAAATTATTCTATCAAAATATAACTTGTAACTGTCATTTTCCAAACAACTTTCTGGTGTATAACTATAGGCCGTGCCAAACCCAAATAACCACCACCTGTTGAATTATGTTGGTGAAAACAAAATTATACTAAATGTATAATGGCAATTTTGATGTTACTAGGATGCTAGACCAATCAAATCTAAGTGTACAACGTTGCCGGTAGATTTTTTGGGTAGAATGCAGTGTTGGTGGTTATTTGACTTTGGCAAAGACTATATAATGTGGTTGTGTATTCTTTAATAAATTGAATTTAACAACTAAATTCATGTGTATAATTTTAGCGAATATATCGTGACGTTTTTTATATTCGCTTTGAGCCAAAACGGTGCAAGAAGAAATGATGTGTTCAATTGTTTCCCCTTCAGTTCCGCAAATCCTACATTTATCAATTATCGCTACTAATATTAAAGAAAGATTTTAATCGATTAGTATTATTAATTAGGCAGAGAATCGCCCTCAAATGTCACATGATTTATATTGACAAATCACAACTCCGAATTGTTTGAATAGCAACCAATCACAATTTAATTAAGCGGAAATTTTCCCTAGGGAAAATTTCCGATATAATTGCCCTAGGGAAAAATTTTTTCGGGCGATTCTCTTCCGAATATACCTCGGGACAGATATATATCGCCAGAAATTTTTTCTTGCAGTCCAACACTCGTGTTTGTCGCTCAAAATTACCCTCGGGCTGAAGCCCTCGTGTAATTTTCTTGCGGCAAACACTCGTCTGTCAGGACTGCTCGAAAAAATTTCCGGCAATATATCTGTCCCTTGGTATATTATATATGAATATAGCCTAACGGAGTCCGTTTCGGCTCAGGGACGTGAGGGTCGCGGGTTCGATTCCGACCCAGGGCGAAATTAAAAAAAAAAGGCTATATTCTATCTCGTGATTCGGAAGTCACGTTAAGCCATTGGTCCCGGTCTATTGAGTTGGTCATCACGCCCCTCATAGATTTGTAAACCAGTCCAAGACTGTGTAACAACATTTTTAATTATTACTCAAAAAACCGATATGATTTTTATATTCGTAAAACAAATATCATGTTGACAGTTAAAAATAATTTTAAAACATTCGGCTTTTTTCGACTGTAATTACACGAGAGGTCTTTTTTTGTCCGCATAAAATTGATTTTTTTTTACGATAATTTGGTTGCTTGGTAAATTGACGCCACAAACCACCCGATAAAAAAACGAGTCCGAAGGACGAGTTTTTTTATTTGGTGGTTTGTGGAGTCAATTTACCAAAAAGAAACCAAATTAGAGTTTAAAAAATGAAATTTTATCCTGGACGAAAAAACCTCGAGCGTAATTCGATGAGATAATTTAATGAATAATGATAGGTAGGTAATTATGAAAAATTGAATTCGCCATTTTGCACGTCAATTTATTACAAGCTGTGTCAATGTTTAAGATTGTTGGTTCGTTATCATAACAACAAACAATAATCAGGTTCGAAAAAGTTTGCCATGGAAGTTTAAGCACATTTTATCCAGATGCAAAGTTAGAGCTAACTTTATCCGATGTCAAAGTGACAAATGCATCGCGGCTTATGGGATTTTTTATACATGAATTAAATTATCAATTAAAATCCTTGGGTCGTGCAAAAAAAGATTGTATACAGAGTGATTCACGTAGCCCGTTCGTTAGAAACTTTCTCATTTTCCCAAAATCGTATTAATATGAAAATTTGTAGCCGACCATAGTCGACTACTCTAAGTTCAAATAAAATATTTTCAAAATGCTGACACTTCCGATAATACCGGAAATCAACGCCATCTTTGTTTTTTTAAATGGAAAGGCCTCATTTTGATTGCAAGTTTCGATTCTACGTTAAATTTTGAGTTTAGAACGTCCTTTTGTCAACACTTATCTGTCATCGTTTTTGACCAATGTCATCTTTTTCGCAAAAAAGCGGGTTGCAGGGCTTCATTAAAAAAATTATAACTCCTGAACTATTGGAAATAAAGAATTGATTTTTTTTATTGCATTGTAAAGGTTTGGCCGATCTTTTCGCTACTAGTGACATTTTTTGTGTTTCATACGCCTACTGCAATTTTTCAAAATTGATAATAAAAAAATATCGAAAATTTCATTTTTTTAAATGGCAACTACCATTTCTGACACTAGATATAAATGTAAAATTTAATTTTAAGGCCACTTTTATTAACATTATTTTCTAATGTTTTATTATTTTATTGTTACATATTTACTATTTATCGCAATGGCATTTTTGAATAAAAATTCAAATAAAACAATTGCTTAATAAAAAAAAAGAATATTTTATCCAAAAAATAGAAATTACAGCAAAACGGCTGGAAAGAGGCATACAAAATGTTAATGAAAGTGGCACTAAAATTAAATTCTACATTCATATCTAGTATCAGAAAGGGTAGTTGCCATTTGAAAAGATGAAGTTTTCGACATTTTTTTGATTATCAAATTTGAAAAATTGCAGTAGGCATATGAAACATAAAAAAAATGTCACTAGCGGCTTAGAAGATCGGCCACATCTTTAAGAATTCAATTTAAAAAAATCAGTTTTGTATTTCCAATGGTTCAGGAGTTATAAATTTTTTAATGAAGCCCTGCAACCCCGCCTTTTTGTGAAAAAAATTACATAGGTCAAAAACGATGACAGATAAGTGTTGACAAAAGGACGTTCTAAACTCAAAATTTAACGTAGAATCGAAACTTGCAATCAAAATGAGGCCTTTCCATTTAAAAAAAACAAAGATGGTGTCGATTTCCGGTATTTCCGGATGTGTTGCCATTTTGAAAATATTTTATTTCAACTTGGAGGAGTCCATTATAGTCGGCTACCAATTTTCATGTTCATACGATTTTGGAAAATCGGAAAGTTTCCAACGAACGGGCTACGTGAATCATCCTGTATACACTTCGGAAGCGGATGATTTTTACCTTAGGTGACCGACTTTCGTAAGTAGCAGTATAGTGGTAGTCGATAAAAGCTTGTACCTATGTAACATGGCAGTAAAGTGTCTATCGAACTCGTTTGCTTGCTCGACTCGGCTCCGCCACGTTTCGCAATCTGCAAACTCGTTCAATAAAGTGTCATTTTACTGCCTTGTTACATAAATAGCTATAATTGGAGTTTTTGTTTCTTTGTGGTCACAATTTCGCAATTTCTTAGCATTATATTCCAAATAGGCCAGTATCACACTTTCAGACACGTTCTTAATTTCTTAGAGCCACACCAATTCATGAAATCCTTCTAAGCAGATTCATATTGTCTAGAAGGCTTTTCCGGGATAAGACTAGAAACTGCACTACGTGCCGTTTCTAATACTTCCCAAGGCAGATCATCTTCAACAATTTTGGAACTCATTTTTGTTTTTTCTTCTTTCTTTTATTAAACACCAGTAATTGTCCCAAAATTGCAACCAAACCTTACAAAATTAGAACTTACATCGTTTGTTTGTCGGTTGCTATGTACCATTATTAGTTGGTCAGAGCATTCCAAATTTAAAACATCAAGATAATTGTAGACAAAATTTTTTTGACTTTCCGCTAATGTGGAGCTGTGCAGTTTTCGAAAAAACGTTGACTGATACTCGATTGCGAAATTCTTTTGCATTCTATGTCCTTATTGAGAGGAGACCTAATAAAACATAGATTTTTCTTACAATTGATATACTATATATAAAATTCGGGCGACCCCTCCTTACAAAGATACTGAAGGTGTAGAGTTTGCATCAAATTTTCTTCAAATAGAAATTCGGAATGTTTGCCGTTTATTTTTATTTATCGTGAGAAAATAATGATGCAAAAAATTGTCTTAGAAAAGTAGCGTTATCGCGGAGTAAAAATTTTTTTAATTTTTGCAATTTTTGTTCAAAAAGATACAGCAATTGGGCTGGATTAATATTTTGTAACCTTGGATACGGAAAATTCAAACTGGTATCAACCTAGGCATATTTTTGTACATATCTTAGCAACGCTTTGATCTGAAAATTATAAGGTAAGGAATGCGGTTGCTGTATTGAACAAAGTTAGAAGGGTTATATCATCTTAAGAATTTTTCAAAACTTTTTTCAACAAGTTCTTGCTTGCTTCACGGCATACTCTCTGCAACGCTTTGGAGTCGGAATGCTTTAATTATGAGACACTCTGTATGAGAGGCTAATAAGAAGTCTACATCTGGCTATCCATTTGAAATTGAATATTGTATAAAATATAGTAAACATTTAGTATTTTTGTGAGACAAATAGTTTTTTTTACTGCATAAATATAAGACACTAACAAAAATTAAAATTATCTGGTTAGCATTTCAGAATTAAATATGGAATACAATTTGGTGAACATATAGCATTTTTAGGCAACAAAAGTTATTTTTAGTAGCAAATAATATAAGAAACTAGCAGGATGTCAATATCTGGTTATCGCTCTAGGATTATGTATGGTCTTAATTTTGGTGAGCATTTAGTATTTTTGGGAAACGAAAGTATTTTTTTGTATGAATAAATTTGGTAAATTTGATAAACAGTTAAATACTACCCTTTTTATATTGTACACGGGCCGATGATTAACGATGTCTATCTCCGCTCAACGGCATAATTATTTTGTCCGCAGCTCTGTCGAATAATACTTGAAGTTTGAAGGGATGCCAAATATTAGCTTTTTTTTTGTGGTCTTCGGAAAAATATCGTGTATACCACGTGTTGAAAATTCGATTTCACACTCGTTTGCTTAAGCCACGCGCCTACGGCTTGTGGCTCAATTCTGCAAACTCGTGCGAAATCTTTCATTTTCAACTCTTGATATACAATATACTATTATTGCTCATTTCAGGTCTAACTTTATTATTATCACGATAAAACGCAAATTATTGACATTTTCCAAAGCACTTTATTCAAGGATACTAGGAAAACAGTGGTGAACAAAAGAACTGAGGTCACCGGAAATATTGACATCTCAATGATGACAGAAGCGGTAACAAAAGCAGAAAGTTACTAATTGTTTAAATCAATTTTTGGGTAAAATATAAACGAAAAGTTCTTTTTTGTTGTTTCTGCAAGTTATATTTCATATCAGACTGAAATCGGCTTAGTGCAAAGGCTAAAGTCAATCGATTCTTCTCTAAACTAATTTCCTGCAAGTTTGGACGACTGCCTTTGTTCATTATTTTTATGCAATTGATAATCTATAGAGTACATAAGTAAACAACTCGTTAAAAATGTAAAATATGAGAAGAATAATAAGGTAAAGCTAAAGAAGCCAAATAGAATCCTACATGGTGATGGGTGTGGTCGCGCCAACTATTTGTATTACCACGAGATAACAAATACTCAACACAGTAGTTGAACCAAACTAATATTCTGCCTATTTAAACACTGGATAATTAAGATCATCCGACAAAATGTTCAAATTATTGTGAAAAACACTTACATGCTACTTAAGGACGTTGAATTAATGCACTTTTCGGTAGAAATTATTCTGATGACAATATCGTACCGTTTGAATTCGAAGTGATTCTGTTTAATCTATTATAAATAAGATATTATGATATTTTTTAGCACTAACGATACGGTTGATATATTTTTGTGATAAGATTATTACAGAAAGGTTAAAGAATAAATATCTATATAGAATATACACCTATTTTATCTACAAGCGGTCGAAAATCGCATATTTCTGAGTGTAATTTTTGAAGTGAAACTTTATGGGAGGGGTTTGAAATTCTGATCGGCAACCTTTTTGTGTGACGAAAAGGGGTGGGGGTAAACACATGCTCGCACAACGGTTGCGCCAATGTTTCCATCTCACTTAATTTGGAGTCTAATTTATGTAAATTAATCTGTTTGACACGATACAAACATCTCTTAAAATTGTGTATACTTCTGTCTTTGTCACACTCACGGCATTTATCGATAATGTCCTCTCTTTTAATTAAAAATGAACAATGAGTTACGCATTTCGATATTGTTTAGTGTTATCGTTAAAATATACAATTTTGTTGTAAATATGCTTAAGTCAGACGCAGAAAGAACAAGAGCGTGGCGTGAGAGAAAACGTACGAGTGAAGTGACAGTTCAGAATGTGAAAAAAACGGTGTAAATAAAGATAATGAACCAGCAACTAGCACCTCAGCTCAGCCACCTCCTCTTGCATCTATCAGAGATAATTTACAATATTCTGATTTTCCTGTAATACAAAAGTTTCACTTCTATCGTGCGTCTTTACGACACACTCTTTTTTTTTATCTTCAAGCGCCTTTGTGTATCTCCATAGAGACTCATTTTTTTCTGAGCGGAGTAAAAGTACTTCAAGTCGTAGGAGTAGAAGTGTCCCACAGGCGGCTCGACCGGGTCAAATGTAAGGTCATTTGAAATATTTGTCACGATTTATTTATCAATTACAATTATCAATTGCACAAAATATGTAAAAATTAAATTATCCCTTTTAAAGAAAAGCCTCTAAAAAAGCGAATTAACGAAATTATTACCCAATATTTAACCACGTCCCATATATTCTGTCACGAGCCGCCCGTTGTGGAGTTGTGGGCATGGCCACAGCGTGGATGTCAGACGCCATGATGTCTGGATGTCAATATTAAAAAATAACGCAAGATAACCGTTCACTGTTGAAAAGTAAACAGCTGTAAGTTGTAATCGTTTGCTATTCCGTTTTGATAATTTTTGTTATATTTAGCAAATAACTGAAGTCCGATGGCCATATGAATTTTACTCCACGAAAATTGACGCAGATCGCGGCAAACTACCTATGTAGGATCTAGTCCCACCAAAGTCCCGAAAAGTATTAAATTGTGTATGTATAGTATAATAATGTTCATGAATCACGGTGATCTGGCTACAAAGGTAAAATTTCTGAGTTCCCTAGACGAAGAATTATAAATTATTGTAGGTTATGTCCATAGAGTTATGTCTGACCGGATGATTCGCGATCATTCACCATTTTGGGAAAGTTTTACGTGGAAATTTGCAGAAAGTATATCGAACACAATGAATAGCATTATAGACTTTACAAATATTATCGAAACTTCAAGTACTAATAACAAGGGAAGTAGAAATTACTTGTGCCTTAAAATTTGAAGATTGTAACTGCATGAAAAGAAAAATAAATAAGTGAGTTTATTTTCGATTTTTTTGTGATCCGCTTGAAGATAAAATAGTATATATCATTCAGAGTAGAAAGTTATCGGCCTCAATTGCGTTTCGGCCTTCAATCTCTGGGCTAGCCACGAAAGACTCATTTCTACTCTTAACGATATAATATAACGTGCGATCAATAAAAAAAAAAAATCGAGTGGATTGTTCTATTCTGATGCTTTGATTGGTTCAAACCACCATTTTCGGCTACTTTAATTTTTTTTTAATTTGATCGCACGGTACTATTAACTATTCTGAGCGGAGTAGAAGTACTTCAAGGAGTAGAAATGTCCAGAGGCGGATCGATCGAGTCAAATGTAAGGTCATTTGAACTATTTGTCACGATTTATTTATCAATTACATCCATCAATTACACGAAATATTTAATAATTAAATTATCCCTGTTAAAGAAAGCCTCTAAAGAAGTGAAAAAACGGAATTATTACCTAATATTTAACCGGTGCCACTGTGATGTAACACAAGCCGCTCATGTGCACGGATGACAGATCTCAAAATCGCCCAGTTGCCCTCCTCAACTTCGTCTCGGTCTTCAATATCTGGGCTCACCACAAATAATTGAGTTCATGTCCGATTTTTTTTTTGGTTGTGTTCCGCTTGGAGATAAAATAGTTCTCAGAACAGATTATACCGAAAACCCATACTAATGACCCTCCTAATAGCGGTCACTCCCATAAAACGACAACAGCCACCCCGAAAAAGATATTATTGGAAAATTACCTGGAATTTTACCTCTCAATACCGGTCATAAATTGTTTTGACAAAAAAAACTTGTAATCCTAAAATCCTTTAATCGTCGTTTTCTGAATTTAAATTTAACCCTGTTGTGTATTTAAAAAAGATACAGGTGCCTGTAGTTTCCCAGATTTTTATAGTGGAACCAGAAATATAGTGGTGCCACTTTTGAGGGAAGCATTGAACCTGCAGGTGCCCCTCGGAGCTCAATTTAAGGCTAAATAAATATACTTCAAGTTCATTACCCATGACTTTTGACGATATTTAATAAAATTAGAGACGTATACAAAATTGTTTCACTTCTTGGAAAACATATCCAATATTTGAAAAGCTGTATCTCGGAAACTGCTGGACGAACAAAGTTTGCTTAGGTCTCAAATTTTAGTGAATTTACTCTAGTTTAAAAAATATGAGTTCAACTTTTTCTGTGAGACTCATATCTTAGGAGATATTGAACAAAAACTGAAAATAGTGCAAATTTGGGTTTTTGTTCAACCAACACTCACTTTCACACATCACATATAAACATAAAAGATTTTCCTATAATCTTCCCCAAAACGTATCAATTTTAATGTAAGGGCCATAAGTAAGAAGAAGATTGCTGGAATGAGGAAAACGACTGAATCGTCGCACATACGAGTAAGTACGGGGTCATTATAAATGATTGTACCATCGTAGGTGGCTGTGCGCTATGCTTTAGGTGCGTTGCTACGCCCACTAGTTGTTACAAACATTTATAATGACCCCGTATATGATACCGTGCCTTCAAATAAATTTGGAATTAGAGGTGGCTGTGATTTTGTTATGAAGTTGGTAACATGTAATATTTAAATAGAGCACACCAGTGACCTTGGACAGCACAGCACACGATTAAGGTACTATATCTTTAGAAGGTAGCGCCATTCCGCTCCACAATTTTTTGACTGGAAATTAAAAGAGATGCCATCATCGATAAATCCTGTGAGTGTGACAAAGATAGAATCTATCTGACTCGATACAAACATCCCTTAAAATTGTGTATACTTCTATCTTTGTCACACTTACGGGATTTACCAATAATGCCATCTCTTTTAATTTCCAGTCAAAAAATTGTGGAGCGGAATGGCGCTACCTTCTAAAGATATAGTACCTTACACACGATTGTGATCGTCTGCCAACCGTTAATAAACAAAATTTATAAATCACAGCCTCCTCTAATTCCCAATTTATTTGAAGGCACGGTATATTTGAACAATGTAAAATGAATGTTAACGATCTTAGCAAGTTTTTCTACATAATTGATGGTGGTATGTTACTTCACAGATTAAAATGTCAAACAGCAAAAATAAAAAATAATGTGTTACAGCGAGTTTAATCAACGAAAACAAATTTAAAGCAGTTTGCAAATACCAAAAAAGAGCATCTTTTTTTTATTCATGCCTTCGCAGGATGTGATACTATATCGGCTTTTTATAAAAAATGTAAAAATCAATTTGTTAAAATTTTTAATTATGATAACAAGTTACGTACAGTTGCTGAAATTTTTATCAAAGTGAAAAAGTACTTTTCAACTAAGGTACTTTCTGTATTCTCACCCTGTATGTCGGGAAAACGGCCAACAGTTGAATGAATTAAGGCTCCACAATCCCTCACGTTGCGCCTACACTAAATACATGGAGTTATTTTTTTCGGAATTTTTCTACAAAATCAACTTTGAAGCAAAGCTTGACTTTTGGTTGGTTGATAAGCACCTAAACGGAGGTCAATGACATTCAGTGCGATTCTGTTTCCAAATAGTTATAATATCGATCGTTACATTGAAAATTGCTTGTTTTAAATATTTTTTTAAAAATTAGACAATCACTTTCGAATCAAAATTTAAAAAAATCAAGTTAATTTAGCAAATATATACTTGTACAGATCATCAACTTGCTTTAAGGAATCAGCAAGCTCTTTAAAAATCATTTAAAAAAATCGATCGTTAAAATAACGATCGCTAAATCATAAAAATGTGTAAATGGAATCGCACAGATTCTCTTTTTTAAAATAGTATATTATGATACAAGTTTATAAGTCAAGTCCTGAGCTTTTGGCCACAGTTCCCAAAACACTAGCAGCATTTCCTCTTTGGATAGCAATACTTATTCTTTGCTGGAAATAGCTAGGGGACTCGGAAACACCAGATTTTTCAAGCAGCAACTTGCTTATATCTTTAAAAAGCTCTTTAGCATCTGGGCTCCATGGGCCAAAGGTTTCTAATGAAAAAGCGACAAAATTATGATTTTCTTTAATTGTACAGTATTTGCCGTGTTTTAATTTTTCGGCTGAAAGAGCAGCGGAACCTGATTTTCTTGAACAACCATCTAAATGTGTTGCAGCCAAGGTATCAACAAGTGTTCTACCACGTTTCCAAGGAATTAAAGTAATCCCATCTGGTCTTTTACCATCTTCACGAAGCAATCCGTAAGGTTCAATAATACAAGGAATGTTGACTGAAGAGAAGGTACGCTTTAAAATATCATTTAAGGTACTGTGGCGTGGAATTCTACCAGCACTTTTTAAACACGAAAGACCATGATGACCCCATTTATCCACCTGAGAGTCACAAATGCAAATGTGTGGATGACAGATTTCAGATCCAATTCTAAGAGCAACAGCTATTTGAAGTGTTTGACGGTCTAATAAAGTACCAAGGTTAGAAGATGGTAGAGCTTTTAACCAGGCTCCAGATTCCAATTCAGAAACAGCTAGCAGTCTTGCTTTATTGCGATGATCAGAAGAATCCAAAATTTCATTAAACTTTTTGTTGATAATTGGAGCATCCCAAAGCCTTTGCAAATTAGGTGAATCAGGTATCTCAATGCCGGGACAGAGAAGCTTCCAACAATCCAAAGCTTCTGACAAATATTTGATCTCAAATGTATTGTTTAAAGGAGAGAGTATACATCCGATGAGAGCAATTGAAGCAAGGAATGCTACTGGAGATAAATCAGTCACTGAACGGATACCTAGTCCACCAAAATCTAATGGAAGTGATGCTTGATTCCATGAGTTTGAAGATAATTTAATGTTCAAAATTTTTTCCAAGGTTGATTGAATTTTTTCATCAAAAGCTTTACAATAATTTTTGAATTTCCAAAAAGGACAGCAACGAAGAAAATAGTTTAGTTTCGGAATCCAAAGACAATGACGTAGCAGAAATAAAGCCATATGAGGTTTTATGTTTACGATCTTTTTCACTAACAAGTCGAATTTTTCCAAAATTGTTGAGAAAAAATTAGGCATTGCATCTTCAAATAACGGCGAACCAAGTAAAGATAAATCTTCTGCAGAGGTCTTTCTAATATCTGGAGAAAGAGATTCAAATTTCTTCAAAATGTCGATTTTGCGTTCTTCAGAAACATGAGGAGAGAGGAATAATTCACATTTAGAGTAATTCAATGATAATCCAATTTTTTCAAATTCAACTATAATAGTTTCCAGATCTTTTAAAACAGTTTCAGCTGAACCTCCTAAAGATACCAAACATTAAGGTGTGACGAAAGTCTTTCAATGGTCGGGTGAATTGATAAGCTGAATATAGCAGGACCAAGGGGGTCGCCTTGTTGACAACCAACTTGGGAATAAATTAAACTTCCATTGTAAATCAGATATGAAGGAGAAGAGTAACATTGCCATAAATAAGGATAAATCAGGGGAATCTTGTTGTTAACCATTAACAGCAGGGAGTCACGTTCAACAGAATTAAAAGCATTTTTAACGTCAATCTTCAAAAAAACTTCGGCTGAATAGTTTGTTAAATATGATCTTACTGAATGCACAGCTGCTTCACAACCACTTCTGGTACCGAAACCAAGTTGTTTTGGTTTAAGATAATTTGAAATCTCTCCAGAAAGATAATAACATCCTAATTTCGATGCAATAGCGATTGGGCGTATTCCACCATCTTTCTTAGACAGGGCGCATAAAGAAGCTCCATAGATAAAAGGTGTAAAATTCGAAATTATTTTCCCAGAGAACATAAAATTGCATAAACGCGTTATTTCAGACAGCAAACGTTGGCCAGCATCACATGAACTTTTACCAATTAAATCTTTTAGATGTTGTGGTCTTATCCCATCTAAACCAGCTGAAGAACCATTGGGAAAAGACATTATGGCTTTAAAAACTTTATCTTCAGAAACTGATAAATAATCAATATTTTCATTTGGTGCTTCAGGTAGATTAAGTGTTCTAGAAGGTGGAGGATGTTTTTCTTCTAATTGAGCAAAAGTATCTGAGTTGTTTGCTGCAAAAACATCTGACGAAGAAAGTAAACGAATAGCTCCACGGATGTCACCATCGCTAATTTTATTCTCTGCTGTTTTGTAAACGGAAAATTTTGAATTCTTTTTTTTAATAAATGTATTAGGAACTTCATAATAAGAGATGTTTTCCTTTACTTTTGAAGTCAAAGATTTATCCTTTAAATTTTTAGTTGAAATATTCAAAATCCTATAAGAAAATAGAAAAAGTTCTTCCCAAGCATTCATCGTATTAAGGTTAACACAAGCATTTATCACGGAAGATAGTTTGTTTGCAACTGAAATTCGTGCACCTTTAGGAATTCTTTTGAGTACAGGAACATTAGATTTAAAGTTAGCAATTCTTTCTTGAAAACTCTTACATTTTATAAATTATATATTTTAAACTAAAGATGTGGACAAATATTTTTGTATTTTAAATGTTCAAACTTTTTACCCAAAGCCGCTAAGTAGTAACCTAATCGGTCTCGAAAATGGTCGAATAATAACATTTATAAAATTATTACACTGTTTTTCTTTTGGTTTTCACCTTTTGTCAATTATATCTCACTAAAAAAAATGTCAAAGTGACGTAAATATGAAATAGTTTTGAGAAATGGTGAAATACAATTCACAAAAAAGGAAAACCAGAAGAAAAACACTGTAATATTATAATAAATTAAAATTCATTCAATTTTGTTACTTTCACATAGAGATATTTTTTTTACTTTCACATTGAGATTTTTTTTTTTAAATTTTCAAACTACAGTTATTTTGGACTCTGGTATCGTAGTAAAAGTTCAGGATACTAAAAATTACAAATCGCGATCATTTATCATTTTGGGAAAGTTTCCGTCGAGATTTGCAACTGCGTTTCGGTCTTCAAGTTCTGGGCTAGTCACAAAAAGACTCACTTCTACTCTTAATGATATGTTTCGATTTTCTTGCCTAGGCGTGGAATTCACTGTTCCAAGACGATTTGGGCGAATGAAAACTCAGTAAATTTAGACGGAGGCCGAAAAAAAACTTTGTGGGAATAAGTGATTTGGAATAAGGGAAATAGCTATTTATGCACCAAGGGCGTTACAACGATGATTACGCCCGGAGAGATGGATATCGTTTGTTTTAACGCCGGGGTAGCAAATGCACCCCGTCGAAGAAGATAGCCGTTTCGCAATCCAGCCGGTTTACCCGGACCGTCAGGCCCTTTGTGCAGAAGGAGAGGAGCACGGAAAAAAAACAACCTTCTCGTCTTAGAGCAGGTAGAGAAGTGCCGTGCCGTGCTGTTTCCGGCCGGCGTCGACTATTTTTAAAAAGTTGGACCAAATGTGGCAAAAGAACGAGCGGGGGTGGTTTTAGACCACCCAGGCACCCAAACGACCCACGGGTAACACGTTCGATGGGCGTAATCATTCGGTGATGCCGTGGTGCATAAAAGATTTTATTTTTAACTATACGTGTTCTTAAAAAAAAAATGGCATCTTTGCAATTATGAATTGATGAGGGCGTTATGAATTCATTACGCCCGTTTATTCTTATTACGCCCTGTTATTATTCCCCGGTTGTTATGGACATGTTTACGTATTTCGTATCCTAGGAGTTATCATGCAATTATACCAAAGTGAAAAATAAATATGTTTTCTCCCGTTGAGCTTTTCGAAAAGAACTCGAACAAGTGAAGTAATTGTTTTTAAAAGAAACAACTTTCTATCATTTGCATTTTCCACCCTTTTTTGTTTCATCATCACCAACTCTTTTAAACAGTACCTCAAAATTTATTACTTATTGAATTCTGCTTTAACACATGTGCCAAGTACGACCTTTAGATCGATGACTGATATCGATTTCTAAAAGCGAAAAAAGGGTGGCAACGAAATTCCGGATTTTACATCAAAATTTTCAGAAATAATTAATTCTTTAATAAGACATTTTCCTGTTTAAAAATTTATATTAGTTTAATTTATATTGCAAAACTCGTTATTGCTCTTGTTATAATATTTTGAAAATGGCATGAAAGTGGGACGAATGTGGAAAGTTCGTTAAGACCGTTGAAGACCGTTTGTCGTAAAATTGTGGCAAACGTGAGATTTGCGAGAATCGGACCAAGGGTCTAATAAATTGTTAGAGTAAGACAACGGTTAAATTGGAAATCGGTTAAAAATGGTAATGAAAGTAACTTCTGATTGGAGCTCCAGTTTAGCCGTTGTAAAGAATGAATCCCGAATGGATGAAAGAATGGTAGAGCGATGTTTGAATTTGAGTAAAAGATGTGAACGGAAGCTTTGGAGACGAGTCCCAACTTAGAGTCCCAAACAAGAGTCCAAAGTGTTAACGAAATAAGTCTTAAGAGTTCTACTGTTTGTCACAGTTCATTGTAATATTGTTTGTGTTTGTGTTATTTTTGTTAAGTTTTATTCAATATATTCATCATTTAATTAAATCGGTGTTATTCCTGAATTATCCTGACAAGAGCAAGAAAGAAAATTGAACAGTTATCAGAAGTGGTGTAGAAAAAAAAATTGTAACACTCGTGATCCAGTTTTATATTCGTTTTGTAACGAGTCTATTTCCACACTTGAATTACAATATATTATTAGAGATTGGGCAAGCATTCTCAACCAGTTAATCTTTGTAGGTAGCTGATTTATCTAACATTGATCTTTCAAGTGCAGATATTTCTCATTGGTTGGCATATTTTGTAAATTACGAGTGTTTATGAAAATGTTGACGACATTATTAAACACAAATAACTTTTTAAGAGATTACATCTCTTTGAAAAGATTTATGTAAGAAGAAAAATAAAGTACTTGTTAGATAATCATTTTAACATGGTTTGGCAAAGTGCTAAAAACACTTCAATGGCGTTATCTTTGACGTATTTTGTTTGACAAGCCAAATATAATTTCAACAGAAAAATGTAGAAATCCAATGTCTAGCGCAATTATTAATTTAATTTTGTAGGTAGATGATTTACAATGATCTTTCAAATGTAGCTGTTTCTCATTAGTTGGTATACTTATTTTGCAATTTACGACCACTTATGAAAGTGTTGACTACATTATTTTAAACAACAAACAACTTTTCAAAAGATTTCGTTTTTGTATTAAGTACCACATCTCATTGAAAACATAGGTAGGTAAGATAAGAAATCAAATACTTGTTAGATAATCATTTAACAAATAGTTTGGCAAAATAGAAAAACACTTCAATGGCGTTGTTTTTGGTGTATTTTGTTTGCCAAGTCAAATATAATAATGAGGCAATTTTCAACAGACAAACGTAGAAAATTTACTTGATTTTCGTGGAAAATTCTCCGAAGCCCTTAAGGCTCACTTTTGTGTGTTGAGACATGGTAATGCTGTTGGGGATACCCGAAGGTATCAGGATTAGGCCGTATCAGCTGAGACAATAATCAGTCAAAAAAAAAAAAAAATTAATTGAAGCTACATGACTTGTTTTCAAAATTTTTGATGTTTTGATACATGTGTGATTTCAAAAAATTAGTATTGTACGTTCACATGTCGGAAACACAAGCTGTTTAATTTTATATTGGGAAAATGAAAAGTTAGGTTACAGTTTTTCATTCTTCCACATATCTAGCATGTTAACGAAAATTTAAATTTTTTGTTGAGCTTTCTTTCCACGGCATTATATTCAATACATTTTTCCGGAAATAGTCTTGGAAACAACATTTTCCTGCTTATTTACGCGCAGGAAAATTGAATTTTCGTGCCGCCGCCGCCGGTCGGAATTTGGTAAATTACAGATCTCGAAATCGAAATCGTCCAGATTTTGAGTTGTCATCGGTTTCGGTTGGCATTTGTTATCAGAATTCTATCAAACGTCAATGTTTGTTCTGTGGATGGCTCGTTAAAAATGTTTTTCTATTTATAACAACGTACAAACTACAGTGTGGAATAAAATGATTTACATCTAGTCACCTTTGCATTACCCTTGTAAAAATACGAAATGCCGCTCTACAGGAAAATGTCAAAAACAAAACAAATTAATTAAATTTAATAAATGTCAGGAAACAAGAGCGATGTTGATTTTAAAATTTAAATGTTTAAATGTAAGTGTTGCCAACACAAAAAAGTCAACAATTCCCATTATTAAAACAAGTGCTTTAACTTCCATTTAACAAAAATCCGCAGAAGTCGGCACGAAAAATTTTGTGTATCACACGTCCAGAAACTGTTTTGCGAGCATTCGTACTTACAATACTCGTCTATCGACTCGTATTGCAAACCGTACTCATGCTCGCAAACGTGCAGTTTCTGGCCTTGTGATACAAATAACTATTTCCGGACAAGTACTGTAAAGACTTTACAAGACGCAAAATAAATTTTTTCGATGTTTTTCACTTTGTAACTATAGTTGCCAACAAAATTGACAAACTTGATTTTTATGGAATTTGTAAAAAAATTTTCTAAAATTTGTAAATTTCGTCTTTTTACGATTTCCGGAAAATTGTAATACAAAACACGTCAGTAAAATTTCTTACTTGACCCGGAGCTTTAAAAGACTCGGCACAAAGTACTTCGTATTTCAGTTTAGCTATTTCTAAACAAGTCAACTTACCAAAAAAAAATCAATTGGTAATAGGAATATGTGGATAACCAATATAAGTCAATAACAGTCTTAAAGTGATTTTTTACAAATTCGGCATAATATCTGAGCAAAAATAGAGAATTAATTGATTCAATGGTTTTGTTGTTCGGGTTTAGCGAAAACGATCCCAACACCTGCTATATTTTTACATTTTTGAAAATAAAATAAAAAACCACATCAATATCAACGTTTTTCTTTAAACCTCAATAAAAAAATAATTCTTAGAAAAGATTAATAAAAAATCATGTTTCTTTGAAAGCAATAATATCTAATCTTATGAGTTTGTTGTCAAATTTTAACCTTAATAAAATAATAATTCTTAGAAACGATAAAAAAAAAAATCATGTTCTTTTGAAAGCAATAATATCTAATCTAAATCTAATCTTATGAGTAAACACTACAAAATCAGAGCGAATTTAAGTCACTAAAATATTTTTATGGCAACAAATTTGGGATGAATCCACGATCTCACAAGAATTTGCCCTAAAAATTCGTAAATCTCGAAAAGTGAAACCTTTCAAAATGCACATGATTATTGATTAGTGAGTTGACTGAGGACCATCCAGATCCCAGATTACACTCGTGTAATGATAAAAAACAATAACCACAATTAAATTCCAAAATTTCACAACAATCTGATATGCTTAGATTATTATTATTACGTCATTGCTTTCAAGGGTATCTTGATTTTGCGTTAATAAAAATATACCGGTGTTCTATTTAAAAAAAAATAAGTTGGGGTCATTTCCCGTTAAACCGAAACCTGAAAAAACTTGAAAATACATACTACCAATCAATTGTTTATTTTTGATCACATATTCATGCCAAATTTAAAAAAATAACTTTAAAATAACAACGATAATGAACCGTTCCGATTACGAGACTTTGTCTTTAACTTATACAGAGCGTCTATAAATGATTGTGGCATCGAAGTAGGCTTTGAAAGTGTGCCGACTCTTTCACCAGAAATCGAATAATATTAGTCTGGTCTACGATATGCATCCCCAAAATCAACTGGTTGTACTGGTTGCCTATTGCCTAGCTTGACAAAATTAATACTTACAAAAATATGTCTCAACATTCTCAAGAAATTACGTATTTATTAAACACTTAAGAAGAATTTAAATCACATCAGTGATTCAGTTAAAAAAGTATCAATCAAAATTAAAGCAATGTCTCGAAGTGTCCTCCATTTTGCTCTGAACATTTTCTCACTTTCTTGTTTCCAAAAATATTTTGTAACATCTGTTCATTGATGTTACGACAACAGTTGTTAATCTCTTCTAAATTATTTAAATTATTAATTTGTCGTTCATGCACTTCGTTTTTCAAGTAGCCAAATACAGAAAAGTCTAAGGGAGTTATGTCAGGTGAACAGATTATTCTGAAACCAATTACAATAATTTATGCGGCTTTCAGGATCATTAGGGAGGAGCTATTGTACAGTTGTTACTTTGTATGGATGTAAATGCTCTAACAATTTTATGACATGTACTGCAGTTTGAAGAGACAGTCTAGTAAGGGATGTTCTCGGATGTGCTTCTAAATGATCTCGTATATTTTCAACTAGATCTTCCATCACCTTGGGACGACCTAACGATTTCCTCTTTTCAGCACTACCGGTAGTAACAAAACAATTAACAAATCGATGTAGGTATGTGAGCTGCGAGGGAATTTCCTAAAATATTTTGGTCCAGGTAGTTGGCTAAAAATTCTTCTTTGCAAGCTTGAACGCTGTATGTCCATTCCCCGTCTCTTTTAACACCGTTGCAGTAATAAGACATTACAAAGGAACTTATTTTGTGCAAGTGTGAAGACCATTTTAGCAATTACTTGTAAAATATTTGAGAGGTTTTAAAATTATTCTGATTTTCAATATAAAAAGCAGACAATACCTTTGTAACACCACCGGAAAATTGAGGACTTCGAAAGCGGAAATGAGGTTGACTTTTTGTTTATATTTTATGAATATTTGACAATTTGTAATTAGTAATGGATGAATTTAAAGGGGGTGGCAAATTCAAATTCCAGAGCCCTCTGCGATCTCACATTCTTTGATAGACAGTCTGTATAAAAGTTGCTCAAATTGTCATTACTCTTGTTTATTACTAGTTAACAAGGGTTCATACGTTGTTTGTGAATTCATTTCTAGCGGTTGTGCGGGGGTGTAATGTAATACCCACGCGCTGCTTTAATTTCAGAAAGATATTCACCATACGTACTTTCTTTATCCAAACATTTGTCGTCCATGAGCGTGCCGTTTGAGCTTTACGTTAATTAAAGTTTACTTAAACTTGACCATTTGAGTGCTGAGTGTAATCCACTACGCTAAATGCTGCGGTCTGTTCTCCAAACTTGTCACTTCGATGTCCGTTTGTAGATTTAATCGGCTACATTAAGCAGAGTAATCCCGACAGAAGGACATACAGTGTGTCGCACTTCCTATTTTAATTTGCTGTACGAGTAAAGATTTGAATTTTTCCACAGCCCTAGAACTTTATAAAGTGTGGATTTTTCAGGTATTTAACACTACCGTAAGTTGTAAACCTAGCCAATTGCGATTCCACAAATAGTGTCTCTTCTCGATATTTTGCTTCGCGTTGGAGAACGAAAAAAGTTATGAGAAAAAGTTAATCAAGATGCATTTGCTCATTTTTCTGACCCCATGTTCTGAGATTTAATGCAAAATTCACACATTCACATTTTTATTTCCTTAATAATAAATAAGTTGTAGTTTTGATTTACTGTTGTGAATAAAGTACCATCAAAACGAAAGAACTTGTCAATAACAAATAAAAAAAAACATTTATTCTGTATTCAACAAAAGTGGAAATAGAAATTGGGACACAAATTGATCCGAAGCTGCAAACTATTGGAAATTGCTAAACAATCAAAATACGAATTTTGCGTTGAAACTCGGTACGGAAACTCAAAATTAGATTCGAAACAACTTTTTCTCGTCACTTCTTTCGATATCTCTAATGCGCAGCAAAATACGAGTATCGTGAATTAATCGCGAGATCGCAGTTCGCTGGTTGTATCGTGCGATCAACAATTACATACTTAGATAAGGGGCGGCTATGACATTGACAATGTCAGATTTATATTTTTTATACTTTCAACGCAAAAATGGTTTTTTTCCCTAGCGGTTAGAACTGTAGGCTGTGGATACCTCATTTGAGGTGAGAAAATTCAACTTTCTCGCTAAGGTAAGAAAGTTAATCATGAAATGTTTATGGTAAAACTGTACCAAAATACAAATATCAAAAGTGTCAAAAGTGAAATAAGTTATTGATAAATGAAAGCCAATTCAATAAAGCAAGTTGGTAGATCAATCATATAATCTGGAAAATAAACAGATAAGCTAGGTAGGTACTACAACTTCTGTTTATATCAAATTTTCCAACAAACGTCAAATCTTCAAATGCGATGACAAGTTAATTAAACAAATAACCCAGCCTACTATTCAATTCTCAAAATTTTCGTTTTAATCAGGAATATACCTAACCATCTTTTTTTGACTTTTTTCAACGAAGTTGTGCCGGTAGGGAAAAAAATAGTATTCAAACCTTGTTAAGGGTGCTGTGAACTACTAGGCAAAATCGAGGAAAATGGTGCAAACGCGGATCGTGTTTCAGCCCACATTTTTAACTTTGAAAAAGCGGTCGATGTGTCTACATATTGGTAATATCTGTATTAGTGACGCTACGTTGACAGATTTTTTAAAATATTTGTATATTTGAAAAAAACCGTATTAATGCTAAAAACGGAAATCGTCATAACTCCCTCGAAAATAAGATTTTTATATTGAAATTACACTCAATATGTAGCTGTTAATGTTATCTATTCAGCTACAATCGTAGATTTTTGTTTAAGGTGATATTTTGTAAGCAAAGATAGAATTTATAGATAACGACTTTTAAAATAAAATAAGAAATAGGCAACACAACTTACAATAAGAGGGTAGATTTATGAGGGTCTCAGCAGGTAATAAGTGAAACGACTCTTCCAAATGTTTGCGGTAAGTAAAGCGCGTAAACAAGGAGGTACATAATATCCATGTCGTTATTACTAGAATTTGGTCGGCTACTAACAGCACGCAGTAGGAGGTATTGGTCAATATGATAAAATAATTTCACAAGGGTTTTCCGCATCACCTCAGAGGTACTCTAATTGATGGGTTGGCTCTTATGAAGGCCTCAGCAATAGCCCTATCTCCATTAAATTAGTGCGACTTATCAACTTTCTTTAATTATAAAAAATGTATTATTATTTTAACAAAAATCTGTTTTTCGAAAACTGATATAAAATTTTTAATAAATTTATTTATTCCTTATCTAAATGACTAGAAATTAGAATTGAATTAAATTTAGAAGATTAAACCATGGAAAATTATAACCCTTTTTTTAGTATTCTTCTAATCGGCTGTCCTCTTTTATGTCTAGGATCTACTAATTCCGGAAGTAAAGCCCCAAAATAAAATTCTTCCAAGTGATTTTCCATATTTTCACACCAGAATCTATCGTCTTTTTTAATTATGCAGTATTTTAAATCCGAATTGAATTTCTCTTTCGTTGGAGTGTAAACAACGAAGTAACAAATATTGCGATTGGTGACGTGCAATTGACCTTGATAATAATACGGGTGAGATGTTTTTAATTTTATATACTTTTCGTCATCTATTGTTAAATAATCAATAATCTTATTTTTTATACCTTCTTCAATTGTTATTTCACGTGCGGAATTTTTCTTTCACTTTTTCTTCATTTTGCATTCCATGTAACAGTGGTTTAGGTACACAATTTCGAGTGGATGATCTTTCTGAATATAAAATTTCATTTACCGTATTTGCAGTGTCAGTATTTAAACGCATTTTACAAATTTTCCCGAATTTACTAACCATAAGTCGAAATGATTGTTCTCTATACCATTCAGGATTTGAATTTTGCCCTCGAGTTTTTTGTTCTATATCAGAAATGTTGACGCTAGAAACCTCATTCAAAAATTTAATCTTTGCATTTTCATATTTATCCGTAGACATGTCTGGAAATTCTGGTAATTGGTGCGATTCTGTTTTAAAATTTACGAATATTGCTATATAACAATGTTGCAGTTGCTATAATATGAAGCTGTTGATTGGTTGGATCTGTGCAAAATCAATATTGTTCAATAACAATCTTGCTAAATTTTGAAACAGAATCGCACTAAATGCCTCACAGTTTTGACCATAATCTGAATCGGTGCTGCAAGCACGATTTTTAACTTTTCGACCCGTTACCTTTCTGTTTTGACGTAATTTATTTACTTTCTCACTATATTCCATTGTATATTTTCCTATATTACCATTATTTAATTCCTGAGATATCGTAGAAATAAATTGACCTTTTGTATGATAACTAATTGTTGCAGCATAGCATCTACCTTCATAAAATCCTTTTAAAGAAAAATTTATTCTTTTACCCCCAACAAATTTATTTATAATTGAATTATAAGATTCCGCTGGTTTCCAGGATTGTTGACCGTCTATTTGCATTTCTACCTGACAGAAAATACCCAGAAACTAAACTCTCATTTTGGAACAGATCGGTCGTGAAAGCCTCGTTTCCTCGACGAATTACAAAGTTATTATTCTAATAATGATGGTATGAGACACAAATAAATTCAATGCAGTCAAAAGTAGAATAGCGCCCAAAAATAGTACCTATATTAAAAAACGAGTTTCATAACGAAGTGTTTATTTCATGAGTCCAAGTTTATAAAACGAGTCGCAAAGCGCGAGTTTTATAAAGCACTTACACTGACTAAATATGAATAAATAATTCGTGGAAACTTCGGTGATGGTTACTGGAACTGTAAATTCTAAGTAGCGATACGATTGATGGACATTTTCAATGCGAGAACAATGAATTTGTATTCGATTAACCTTGTGCAAATGAAAATTTTCCTTACCCTTTAGTTATACTAAGACTTGGCGCGACCTTGAAACACAACAAGAGAGAAAAAAAAGGCATTTGCACAAGGTTTGAATGGTGGGACACGATCTAGGAGGACGCCCTGAGGCTGTCTAGCCAGAAAAAACGCGAAAAACGCATCCACCCAGACGCGAAGCTCCGCAAGATTGGTGTACGTAGACGCTAGACTGCATCGCCAGCCGAGATACCGGTCGTCGATGACCTCACTTGCATAAAACCGGGATTCGTATGAATACCGGAGCCGGGAGGCTAGTCACAGCGTAAATTTAAATGAACGCACGATATTTGAATTGTCATGCGGAAAAATCCTGTTATAACGAGATCTAAAAATAGATCACCGACCGACGCAGACCTTATTTGGCTTGATTTATGTTTCCAAACGGCAAATATTCAGTCTCGTTCGACCTCTCTAAAGAGAATCATGTGGACTTTTACTAAATTAAAACGTAGACAGTTCACAATTAGTGAAAAATGGAAATTCTATAAAAAGTCCACGGTGGTGTTACAAAATCTGTAGCATGCAAAGAGTATGGTTCATCCAGTCAATCTTGTCCACTTAAAAAAAAAACGAAAGAATAGCCATTTAATTTGGTGTATAAATAATTAAAATCCTCCAATAAATAAGAGACTTATGGACTCGTCTTTTTTTTTGGGGACACCGTGTAGTTGCTTTTAGTCTTCTACGTTGTCCCACAACCTCGTAGGTAAAATTTTGGCACATTTTTAAAATACACCCTTGTATACCTTGAATATTCTTTGAAACAAGGGAACCGCATTGGGGTACGTTTTATAAAACATGATATACAAGGGTGTATTTTAAAAATGTGGTGAAATTTTACCTACGAGGTTGTGGGACAACGTAGAAGACTAAAAGCAACTATAAAAAATTGTACCTCAAAAATCAAATGTCAATTTTTTTTGACATATAATTTTTTAAATATTTTTTCCGAGTTCTACATGAAGCCAGTAGCTCGTGGTTAAAATTATTCCGTGTATTTCGATTACACCCTGTAATTTATTGAAATTAGACAAGAAATAAAGTTGTAATAGCATTTTGGAATTATTAAAGATCACCCTGTATAAACTAACACCTGATGAGACTCTTTGGGGCCCGATTTCAAGTCATGGTGCCAAATAGGTGGTGCAGCGCAAATGTGTAGCTATCTTTGTCCTACACATTAATTACCAATATGCGTCATCTTTCTCTCTTGTGCCGTTACCATGACAACAACAAGTGCGACCGTCGCAACTCAACTTGAAATCGGCCTCTAAGTCTTAAATTTAAAGTTGAAAAGTCTTGTGGGGGTAAGTTATCGAAAGAACGGATAATGGCGAAGAGCTTCATGACTGGGATTCGGAACTCGTTAAGAAAAAAAATTCGCGTCGTCGTACATAATTGGTCAGTTCGTCCACAAGTCCTTAGTTTGAAAAAATATTAAGTTGGTATTTTTACCCCGCAAGACAACTTCAGTGCTGGAGCAGTTAAACCAGGGTATAATAGAAGAAGCTCAAGGAGATTAGCAATAGGATGACGAAGTGCCTCTAAGAGTAAATTTTGTATGGCATTAAACTCTGAAAAAATCAACTTTCATGAATTTGTACATATTGACAATCTTGCATGGACTAATGGAACTTCAATCGAAGAAGAACAGATCGTTGACGGTGCCTACTCAAAACACGATTAATCTGAATTTGAAAGTGCTGAAACTGACGATGGTGAACTATAATAAAGATTAAATATAATAAAGATTACCAGAAAAAATCTCCGTTGAGAAGTCAGCAAGTGTGTGGCAAAATTGCGAATTATTTTCGAAGCAGAAACTACTTTAAATGTCAGAGACATCTTTGAATTAATTACATTAATTCAGTAATCCACAAGTACATACGAGTACTCGTATATTTATCGCAGATGTCTTATTCCCATCACAGCGCTTTTCATCTTTTCACGTCAATTTTTTTCAGTTTCATCTATAAGTATAATAAAGATCAATGGGCTGAGTACTCTTCCCTGCCTTACGCCGGTACTTATACCAAATTCTTTGCTGCACATAGAGGGTGGTCCAACACTTACCATTTTTGCGATTACGCGGTTTCTAATTATCGAAAAAATTTTACACTTGGCTAGGAAGAGACACACATTATGGAGCTATAAGCCTGTCTCATTATTTTATTTATTATCAATTGGGTTTCGCGTCAAGAGGCGATAAAGTGAAATTAATCAAAATTCAAAATTTTTTTTTAATCTAAATAGGTTCAAACTAATACAGAAAACAGAAATCTGAAAATAAAAAAAATTAAAACGCATCACATTACCGATTTATTTGCAATTAAAGAAGGTGTCACATAACTGACAGGAATTTATGACGCAGTTACACTAAGTGCCTAATCACAAACCAAATCAGAAGTAAGATTTACAATACCCCATCGCCAAACTGCAGGTACTTACCCTGTCAGGGCCGAACTCGACTATTTTACGCCTAGCAATTTCGGCAAACATTTTGAAGAAATTTTCAAATAAATTACGTAATGAAGTTGAAATTATTCAATATTCAATTTCTAAAATATCTATTTTTCATTTAAAGAAAAATCCTTTATTTGCTGCGAATCGTTTCTATCATAAACTGGAATTTCACCAGTACTGACCTGAAAAATGGTTTCGGGGGAGCCGACAGCCCTGTGTCAAAAAGATTTATTGGGGGACCATCATATTACGAGCTGTCCTATTCAGCTCTACCATAAACGGTCTTGGATTCCAGCTTTCTTTAACTTGATATTTGATCGCAATTTTCGCTATTACCTAATTGTAATTCAAAGTCGGAAGTGGATCAGTCAAAAAGGTGAGGAGTTCTGTAACTAGTAGAGAAAAAAAAAGCTTTCAAGACTTGGACCAATTTGATATTAAATCGCTATAAAGTTAGCTCCATCACAAAAATTTAATTGAAAAAAATTGATCATGTTCAATTATAGAATATTAATTGTAGATTGTGCCTACC
This sequence comes from Tenebrio molitor, assembly GCF_963966145.1. NCBI lineage: Eukaryota > Metazoa > Arthropoda > Insecta > Coleoptera > Tenebrionidae > Tenebrio > Tenebrio molitor. Next base: position 17,474,045 of record NC_091053.1, on the reverse strand, counting down.
GAGTTTCAGAATTTTTGGACAATTATTAAACGTGTAATCGCAAAAATGGTAAGTGTTGGACCACCCTGTAATGTAATTCATATGTTTAAAATATTACTGTGTATGGCGTAATTTACAAACATTTATATAAAGTTGTCATTAACATAATCATTTTAAATGTTAACATTAGGTAATTATTAATTAATACACGAGATTTCAAAGGACTTATTTAATAAAACCTTTTTTAACCAAGCTAATTTGAAAATCCGAATTCTTTGTATCTGTATATGAAACATACAGGTATTACGTATTTATATAACATTAAAAAAACTTTAAACATGTTCAAGCTCTTGGATGGGTAACCTTTGTAAACAAAAACCAAGTTGACATCCAACCGGATTTGCGAGACTATATTTTTTTCTCCATTAGTGGTGAAATCGTAGCGAATGTTTATGTCATACTTGTCGAATATCATATTTTTTGGTCTGAGGGTTTAGGATGGACAATATGAATCGGTCAGTCAGGACATTTGTCTTTGTATACAGGATATTTCACGAGTGATAATGAGCCCGGCGGAATTGAAAATGCAACCCACAATACATTTCGTATTGTTTTACAATGAAATTATGAATCAATGATGGCTTTGCTTCCAATAATTTTATTTGTCACAACTGACATTTACCAAAAAGTGAAAACACGACGATTAAAATGTATTCGAACGATGAGAAAACAGACATGATCCTGATTTAAGACGAATGTAATAAAAATGCTTCTGCCGTTGCGCGTTTATGCAGACAATAAAAAATTCTTTGCTTTTTCACAATTTCATTTAACCAAGCGAATATGACATTTATGTCAAAATTTACGAAACTGCAGAGTTAACTATGTTTTACGTTTTCTAAATCAAAATCGGGCTCATTATCACTCGTGAAATACTCTGCGTAAAGTAAATTGGGATTTTGATATTTCGTCAATAACACGAAGGTACAATATTTGAGGAAATTATATGTAATATGTAGGTTGGTAGGAGTATTTCAAATGAACATTAGGTATATCTTCTTTATTTTACACGTTCTGTTAAATTTTTTCTTTTGCAAATATCCAGACGCTGAAGTAGAAGATGCGTCAAGGCAGCAAGCCTTTGAGACTGCCAGGGATGATATTAAATTAAATGATTGAAGAAATACAAAAATTAGTGAAAAATTTAATTTCTTATGTTCTAATGTAGGATGTTGGCATTTACGTTGTAGAGAGTTAGGTTAAGACGAATAAGCAGGATGTACAGTCTGATCCAAAGAGGAAATCTATGAATCTTTTATTTTGAAAGTTATCAGAATTAAATTGTAATAAAAAATGTAAGGAAAAGTAACGATAGTTTAAAAAGTGAAAATTTCGTTCTTCAAATTTTTTATTGGTAAAATGACATGTAATAATTTTTTTCCAATACAGTGTTCCCATTTTATCGGTTCCCGCCTTAAAACTACAAAATAGGCAACATAATTTTTATGATTCTTATTTTAAAAAATAAATAATTTCCACCAAGATATCTGTGCAATGTATTATGTGTTGCCTATTGCTAAACCGTAAGGCGGGAAGAGATAAAATCGGCACCCTGTACTTATTAGAAAATGATCACTAATAAATACAAGAATAGTGACTACGAGGAATAAAATAAACAGTTTTGACAACTCCATCACTTCGTATTTGCATATTTATCACCACCTGTTTTCGTTTCTTATTTCAACTATTCAATGTTATTTTATGCGCTGACGCAAATCCTTTGACGCACATTACTTTTTAAATACCCGAAATAATTAAAACATACCTTAAGTGCATATTTTACAATAAATAAAGTAGAAACTTGAATTTATCAAGTTAGTTTGTTGTAAGCGTTGTTAGCTCAGCATGAAGAAAATTTTGATTCTTCTTTGTATTTTTGTTCTGGTTCTTGGACAAAATCAGAAACCTGGTCGTTGTCCCACTTCTACAGGACCAGGAATTTGTCCCGAAAATTGTAAGTCAGATCAAGATTGTGCAAAGGACCAGAAATGTTGCTCCAACAACTGCGGTCACATATGTATGGATCCTGCAAAGAACAACTAAGCCTGGTGTATAACGTTTCTGCAAGATCTTTGGTGATGGGCTTTTGAACATTCTTATGACAGTGTTATTGTAATTATATTGTGCGTTTTAAACATTAGTAATAAAACTATTAAATATTACTCTTCCTAAATTTCATCCTTTAAGAACTGGAGGTGTCGAAAGATAACCAATGAGGCATCATGCTCTAAATTAAGTGTAATTGTTGTGTCTAGTTACTTTGCATTCAAAATAAATATAAATAAACCATATCAGTTAGTTTTGAAAAAACTGTTTGTAATAAAGAAGTGTACGAAAGGAACGAAGAAGATGTTCTATCACAAACTGGAAGTTTACACTTGACGACAGTGACAACATATTGTGATGGCTATAAGGTTTCATAAGCCGCAGCACAGAGAAAATAAACATGTTTTTATTTAGACACCCGATAAGTGCAAAATTGCTCATATTTCCAAAACAACTAATCCGACGTAATTAATTGTGATTAATATATATTAATCGATTATAATGATTAATCATAACTAACAATAAAATTATGACTTCCTCCGCATGGATGGACACGCAGTCCCTGTTTTTCTCTCAAGATCAGTGACATAATGATGACACAGATCTTAGCAATTTTGTAGGCTGTGATTAAAGTTGCACTCGTAATCAAATAACAGACATAGTCTTCAGCTGGAGTCCTCACAATATTTTTTTCACTGTTTAGCTTCCTTACGTGATAGCGTGATTATGCTAATGCGAAAGAACAAAGCTATCCAACACTGAACCTCTGAAAGATTTCTGGAAAACGGTCCAGTAATTCTTGAGTTTACCCTGAACATACAAACACAGCAGGCGTTGCAAATTTATTATCGGTCATGTCGTGGCGGATTCTAGATATGCAAATAAGCGTTCAATGCATGGGCGTAGACAATTTGTGGTCTTAAACGCCAGTTCATAATAAATCATACCTCATGAATTTTAGACATTGGAATTATAATTGTGCATTTTATTATTATTCTCTGATAATGAAGGAAATTTACTAAATAAACATTTTACATTCGGAAGAATGGGTAATTTACCAGCTTTGTTGCCAAACGCGACGCCACTGGTAAGCAGATTTTCCGCGGAAATGTCAAAGAAACGTCAACAATGTGCTGTAATTAACCTTTTAGCAAAGTTTACAGATGTTTACTGTAATTGTAAGCGGCAATTATTCCCAGTGGCGGCTCGTGACTCGTTGACGAGGGAGGGCTCTGTCACATATATGAGATAAAAAAATGTTTTATGCTGTATGAACATCACACAAAAACACGAATAGTACACGAAACGTATTATACCGAGAGTTTTTTATTTTACTGAACATACGCCTAATGTATATGTAAGTTTGGTTGCCTATCTCAAATGAATTGACTTATCCACTTTAGAACTGAACAAACCATTTTACATCACATAAACGTAAAATATCTATAGTTTTTGCAAGAATATCTCTATTTTTCGTAACCTCACAAAATTGTTTTTATGTTTTTTGGGACCCTCATGCTTGTTTACGGTGTTGGTAATTTCGCCACCAAGCATCATTACCAGATTAAGGTACAGGTAAATTCGCCACCACCGTTTAATGGCATGCTAAGCCTACCGGTAATTTCGCCACCGTACTTCCCGGAATTAATCTACATTCTACACCTACCTGCCCATAAGGATGGCGTCGGCGGACGGCCGACATAAGTATTTCTGTATCTGAGAGTCTGACAGAGGAAAACAAGTAAATGCATGTACATATATGGAAAAACAATTTATTATTTAATTACAATGGAAAGATTAATTCTTAAAAATAAAATTTTTATTTTTAAGAATTAATCTTTCCATTGTAATCTTATTATTATGTCGCTTTATCATATTATTTATAAATTTTTGTCTGTCTCTGACATGCTTATTATGAATTTTTGCTACCAAATGTAGACTTTGTATTTTCACATAAGTGTCTATTTGAAATTCTTTCATTTTTTCTAAAAACACAAATAAAGTTGGGTCAGGTGTCAGGTAGTTACTTAAATCCACCCTTATTGGGTATGAAAATATATTGAAAAATATTGGTGGCGAAATTACCCATGGGATTTTACTCAACAGGGATGCGCAAAAGATTAAGGTAATTACTGGTGGCGAGATTACCTGTCCCCCTTGTTTATTTTTGTAACAAGATGTTTTAAATCACACACACCTTCTTTAGTCCACTTATCGTCTCCACCAAACAGTAGGCACACAAAACAGAAAAAGGCATTTGTTTCTTCACAACCACATATCCACGGTGTTTTTTTTTTATAAACACTCTGTTTTTTAAATACATTTTCGTCTCTATAGTCAAGTCAAGTACCTTAAACTTCAGATTTTTTAAGTCATTTACTTTCATTTTGTCAACGTTAAAAAAGTGTAAATACTGCCAACACGCGTCAAAATCTCGTTTGCAACGAAGCCTGTGAACGCTGGGCGCCGACTTTTCCTGCCACAGATCGTCTGGTAAAAGGTGACGTTGTCATGGCAACACAACTCGACGCTGCATTTCATTGTTGCATGATACGCGATAGAGAGCTCCGCGCTGGACGCCCAAAAGGGAAGATTGAATAATATTAAACTTACAGCGAACGTGGACACAGTAAGATTACTAAAGTTGACTCAAGTTGCAAAAAACCACTTGTCATTTGCAACATATAAGTACAGTTTTAAAGTAATTTCAAATGACTAATGCCATAAAAGTGCTGTTGCAAAGGCGAACTGGTTTTTTGCAACTTGAGTCAATTATACAACCTTTAATATTTAAAAAAATATTTTCCTTATTTCCTTTATAAATTTCTGGGAGGGCGCCACCCTGGACCCTCCCTCACGAGCCGCCACTGATTATTCCAGAATTTGTGTAGTATTTCATACCTGGGAAGTTTGTGATGAAAAACCTCAAGAGCCGCCCTGGTAGAGAACCCGGCCTGACTAGACCCACTATTCGGAGACGGGGGGTTCGAAATTCGGTTCTTCACGAGCGCCACGGAGTTTCAACTTCGAGAACTCTACCAACCCGGAGCGGTGCGACTAATCTAAATCCGAAGATTAGGGATTATCGGAAACACAAATTTCCCAGAACCGTCTCCAATTTATTGACAAAAAACAAATAATAAAATAAGCACACTATGCTAAACAAATAAGTACAAGTTTCAAACAGAATAATGCGTAATTCCTTTGGCCGAAGCTCGTCTACAATTACTCCTGGTCGGGAGTGATCCACAGGTGCGATACAATAATACAATGCAAACCGAACCAAGGGTACAATTGACTTAACGACTACGACCGGGGCTTACATCCAAATTGAAGGGGGTGAGGAGGAATTGAATGGGAGTAACAATGGGGGAACAAGGGGGTGTGGTCTGACCGTCTCTGCGTGATGAAATCGTCGATTGGCGGGGCACGGCGGTTCGAGGTCGAACCTCCTCGGGGTGGTCGGCGTGCTACGTCCGGGTCGATGAGACGTTCCCAGGCGAGGCTCCAGAATCCAATCGAGTGCAGCAAGGGGGCTCCAATCGGGTCAGCAAGGGGGGTCCAATCGGGTCGGACGAGGGGGGGGGGAGGGCAAAAGAAAAAAGCCTGTAAGTCGAAATCCGCGTCACAACGGGAAACTGGCCTGGTGTAGGAAACTCGGCAGCGATCTTTACCTCAGATGGTGGTCGGCTTTCACGTGGTGGTGTCTTCGCTATCCGACCTGAAGTCGCGTGCTCAACCTTCTCAAGGTTGCGAAATGACAAAATGTTCGTCCAAGCAGCACAATGGAGGTTCGCTGGTGACCTAATCCGACGTAGGTACCTATAGTCGATGGAACCAACCGGCCAAGATTGCGGTTGCAAAATCCAATTCGTCACCAGGATCGACAAGACACGCACTCTCACTTTTAGACCAACCAAACCACAAGTGACATGGCCGCCCTTCCGCCCATGATGCTCGACGGTTCGACCCCAAAAAACGGAAAAAGGAGAAAATCACTAGAAAAGTGGGTTGGTCGAACTGAAGAGACGCGGCGTCAAGGTGGGGGTGGAACAGGAGGTCAGAATCGCTGACGGAGTCCGCGGCTATCCGATGTAAACAAACAAGATAACCTCAAACGGCTGTGACGACGGGGTGGAAACGACACGTTACAAACTCCTCCCTTACGTAGAGGGAAAATTTACAAATTTTCTCAATCGTCTGACGGGTCTTCTTTCAGATCCTTGGCGTGCCAGACTCCTAGGGATTTTCCAGCGTCGTCGGACAGTTCGTAGGTCCACCGGTTTAGTTTTCGCGAGATCCTAAATGGGCCGACACAGGCAGGGGCAAGTTTCGCCGAAAAGTACTTGGAGGCATCGGACAGGACGTAGTTCTTCTTCCAGACGTACTGCCCTACGTGGAATTCGTCGCTTCGCCGTCTCAAGTCGTAGTACTTTTTCTGTGTCACGCTCGCCTTTTTGAGTTGTCTTTCGACCTATTCGTATATCTGGCGAAGAGCTGCTGATCTTTTGGTCGGGTCCGAGAGCTGGTTTTCATCCGGGGGTGGTTTCTGATGTTGGTCTCCCGAGAGAATGATATCTCTCTCGAAGTTGACGAAGTACGGGGTGAAACCGGTGGTGTCACTCTTCGACGTGCGGAGGGCACAAGCAATTTTCCCCAAGTCCTTGTCCCATACGCGCTAATTGCTGTCGGCGTGGGAGGCTAACGTGGCTCTAATCATCGCCTTCATGGTCCGATTAGTCCTTTCGCTGGGGTTGCACTGAGGGTGGTAACGTGGATTCAGGGACAGTTTCGTACCATACTTCTGGGCCAAGTTCTTGAGTTCTCTACTTCGGAACTGGCTTCCATTGTCACAGCGAATGGAGGAAGGAGCTCCGAACATGAGAAAGACGCCGTCTTCGAGGTGTTTCGCGACGGCGGGTGCGGTTGCTTTTCTGAGGGGGAAAAGCAGGGGAAACTTGCTAAACAGGTCGAGCACAACGAGTATATACGAGTAGCCGCTGGTGGATCGTGGTAATGGACCAAAGATGTCGGTGGCGATATTTTCCCAAGGTTGTCCCGGAGGTTTCGGCGTCAACATGAGTCCTGCGGGAGCCTGGTTCGGGGTTTTCACCGACAGGCAAATCTTACACTTGCTGACGTGGCGAGAGACGTCCTGTCTCATCTTTGGCCAATAGTACAAGTTCGCAAGGCGGCTGTGGGTCTTTGCAATTCCAACGTGGCCGGCAGTAGCGCTGTCGTGGTGTTCGGACAACAAGGCTTTCCGTCTCTCTCTGGGTACGACTTCTTTCCAACCGTTATTCGAAACCGTGACGTGGCTCGACTTGAGATACTTGAAGATCTTCCCATCCTTGATGGTGAAGGCGGGGTACCTGGCGGGTCTGCTGGCTATCTTGCGGTGAAGGTCGAGGTACCACTTGTCGCAGGTGTCGGACGGTGTATCGGGTGGTTCCACGGGGTCAACAACGGGGACTGACCTTGACAGGGTGTCGGGAACTACGTGTTCTTTCCCTTTCCGGTGAAGGATTTTGAAATCGTACTGTTGCAACCGGATGGCCCATCTGGCGAGTCTCCCATGAGGGTCTTTCAGGTTGTGTAGCCAGGTGAGACTGTGGTGGTCGGTAATCACGGTGAAGGGAATTTCTTCCAGGTACGGCCGTAGTTTTTCGATGGTCCACAAAACGGCGAGACATTCTTTCTCGGTGGTCGAGAATGCTCGTTCCCTTTTTTCGAGAGACCTGGAAATGTAACAAATTACTTTTTCGCCATCGCTGGTCATCTCCGTGAGCACGGCTCCTAACCCAAAATCGCTCGCGTCCGTCTGGAGCGAGAAAGATAGATCAAAATCGGGACAATTCAATATTGGGGCGCTCACGAGGAGTTCCTTGAGCTTGTCAAAAGCCTGGTCGCAATGTGGGGTCCATTGTATCTTGCTGTTCTTCCTCAGAAGTGCGCAAATCGGGGCCATAAGGGTGGAGAAATTCGGGCTGAACCTTCTGTACCAGCTGGCCATTCCTATGATTCGGCGGATCTCTTTCGTCGTTCTCGGTGTCGGTATGTCGATGATCGCTTGCACTTTGTCCGGGTCCACTGTCAAGCCGTTCTCGTTCACGACGTACCCCAAATATTTTAATTCTGGCACGCAAAACTTGCATTTGTCCCTGTTCAGCGTAAAACCAGCCTTTCCGAGACGGAGAAGCACATCTTCCAATATCTTCACGTGTTCCTCGAATGTTTTAGTTACCACGATGACATCGTCGAGGTAAACGAAGACATTAGGTTCTAGATCGTGGCCGATTACTAGATCTATACATCGTTGGAATGTCGCCGGAGCGTTGTGAAGTCCAAATGGAAGTCTCTTGAATTGGTACAAGCCTCTGTTGGGTACCGTAAATGCAGTAAACTGTTTGGATTCGTCCGCCATTTTGATCTGCCAGTAAGCGGATTTTATGTCGAGCGTGGTGAGATATTTCGAGTCTCTCAGCTTGTCGAGGGTGTGTGATACGTATGGGATGGGGTAGCTATCCTTGGCCGTGACCGCATTGAGTTTACGGAAGTCCACGCAAAAGCGGTAGGTGCCGTCTTTCTTTTTGACAAGTAGTATGGGCGACGACCAGGGGCTATTGGATTTTTCGATCACATCCTGTTCCAGCATTTGTTGCAGCTGCTTATCAATTTCACGTTGTACCACGGGGGACACTGGATAATATCTACTCTTGATGGGTGGTGAATCGGTGACTATTCGATGTTTGATGACGTCGGTGCATCCGAGTGTTTCGGATGAGTCCTGGAAGTGTCGGTCCAAGAATCTCGACAACGTTGTTTCCTGGTGCGGCGTCAGATGTAAGGGGGATTCGAAACTGGCTAAGTCTTCATAGCGGCAAAAGGTCAATTCGTTACTTCTCAAATTGGGAATGACTCCCATGCTCTTCCAAAAATCAGTGCCTAAAATCAGAGTGTGGTGAATTTCCGGCAGGATTAAGACTTTGAATAGTTTCGCTCTATCTTGGAGGCGAATCGGTAAAACACAGGTACCTAGGATTGGACATTTATTGCCGTTGGCGACGGTGCAGTTCTGGTTCGACGGTTGGATCTTGCAGTTCATTTTTCGTACGAGAGCCCAACCTTGGGAGCCTAAAATGGTGTTTGTGGCGCCACTGTCTAAGAGAGCTTGGAGTTTGACGCCGTATATTTCCACGGTGAGATACGGTCTCTCATCTCCTTGCGCATGGTGGAGTATATAGTCCAAGATCGCCTGGTCCGAAGAAGTGGTGCGATTATCGCGGGCAGGTTTAGGTTGCAGCCGACGGGATTTGCTGCCCCTCAGTTCCGTCGGGGGTGGTTTTCCGAACATTTGGGACAAGTGTTCGAGGTGAAACCGACGTTCTGGCAACGGTAACACTTTTTGGTCCTGGGTTTGTCGCAACTACTTACGAGGTGACTCGGGCTTCCGCAATTAAAGCATCTTCGTACTTGTCTCGCCGGATGGCTCGAGGTTGCTGCGTCAATTTCCGGTTCGGCGACGGGATTACCGTCCAGGTATGCTAGGTCCGGTTCTAGCGACCGAAGCCGTCGATTGGGGGGGGGGGGGCGAAATTTTCGACTGCTTCGCGTCTTGCTTGGAAAAGTTAGGGCAAACTTTTTTCGCTGTCATAGTGACAAAAACACCGCTGCTTATGGGATTTTTAGTGTATGAATTAAATTGTCGCCAAAATAACATCCGCGAAAAAGCGGCACCCAGGATTGTACCAAAAAGAGAATAGTATATTATACGCCAAGGTAGAGAAGACATTTTTTTAAGCCGAGGTAGTTTATTCCCCGAGAAGTGAAGCTTCGAGGGGAATAAAGAAGCGAGGCTTAAAATTGTCTTCTCTAGCGTGGTGTATATATTTTTTTTTTCACTACTAGATCCGTTAAAACCCTTTCTAATAATAATTATTAATTAAATTTGTTTGTCCGATGCGACGATCCGAGTTCTCATTTTTCAACGGTTGCTATGAAAATTGAAAATCGTCTGTCTACGTTAACCAATAAAATCAAAGAAAATATTTCGTTGCTAAGTGACGGCTGTTCATTGTTGACCTTGGTTAATAATGAAAATTATTATTAACCAAGGGAGAGAAATTCTACTTCTGGGGTCGGTTCGAGAGTCAATAATGACGCCTTCTGAGACTAGTAGTGAAAAAAATATTAAATTGGTGCCGTGACCAGGATTATACCACAACGTAGCGTAGCGCACGGCCACCTAGGTCCTAGATGAAGGAACATTTATAATGACTCTGTAGTTTATGTTAAAATGATAATCCAGTAATAGGATTATGTATCTGAAGGAAATGTTAAAGCGTAACAATTAAAATGACAGAACAGCATGTTTGGGCACAATTTTTTTGAATGCTCGTTGCTACTCAAAATTAATTTTTGTCCAAAGGTAACGTTAATTAAAACTGTTATTATTGTCTCATTTACCACTCCTTTCATTTTTTATTTACCCAAATTTTAAGATACGTAACATAAATTTAAATACGACTACATCGTACCATAGAAACTCCTTTCTGCTTTTCATAAGTTGTCTTCTTCCCCCATAAATTTGGAGCTTTCTCATAATGCTCATAATGTGTCCTGCTGCAAGGAGACTCTTGTTGTTTTACTTCTCCAGTACATTGTTTCTGCAACGTAATTTGTTCGTCTACTTTCAACTTTTCTTTGTTGTCACAGTCTTGGTCCATTTTATTAGAAATTTTATTCCTACGGTTATCCTTAGTGTCTATATTTATTTTGTAGTTCCGTATTTTTAATAACTTTCACCAAATGCTCGTTTAAAAGGTGTTTTTATCTGCAATTCCGATGATAATCTGAAAAAAGAATCAATACAAAATACAAATAATTCATTACCAATTGTTTTCTCTTTTCCGATTGAACCCAAAAAATTAAGAATCAGTTCTACACAATTCGTTTCTTATCAGGGGAGTAAAGTAATTACAGTCGAGGCGTAGATATTGATAACTAGATTGAGACACTAATACATATTACTTTATTTCTGTGTAACGTACAATTATTTACCTACCGCTAGGTACAACATTTTTTGTAACGAATAAGTCAAAAATATTTTAAAATAATATTTGAAAAATAAATGAACTAACATTAGTAACTTTTTTTACTATTGTGTTGGTAGCACTTTTCGCGCTAATTACTAGATTATTAAACTTTATACATAAAACTAAAACTCCCGCACTGTCAAAGTGTTTGCAAGTTGCCGCACTGCCATTGAGAGACTAGTAATTTTTACTTCAACGTTGGCGCAAAAATTTAAAACTTCAAATTTGAAGTTAAGTTTAATAAATTCTCTTTTTTTCATTCAAAGTATTACTTACACGAAATGGCTGAACAAGACGTATTGTTAATTATTGTTTGGAAAGAAGAGAATTAACCCCATTAACATAACCAAACTTTTCTTGTTGACGTTTTTATAACTAGATTTTGTGTACAGGCAACTGAAAATGTATGACACCATTGGTACACTCCAAAAAAAGTCCAAAATTTGACACTGACAGTGCGGGAGTTTTAAACAGATACAGCACATACTGTCGCGAGCAAAAAAAACCTGGTTGTCAAAATCCTGCTTTCACACAATGGAAAATGCTCCATTGTAAAACGGTCGTCAATATCATAACCTATCATCATGTTGTATGACATTAATTGTCATTTGTTTCTAATTTTTTTGACATGGGCATAATCACGCAGGGAACATCTTTGATTTGTGACAATCTAATCACATTTTGAAATGACATTGACGACCAGAATTTTTTGTTCGCGGCAGTACATAATGTACTTTAAAGCTTCAATGATGTCGATTCATGTCATTTTTCTGCCCTTTTTTTTAAAGTTCCGTCCGTCTTACCACATTTAATCCCAACCTTACAAAGCAATTTGCACTAGTTTTGTGTTTCGTGCAACTGAGCACGATGCTCAGGAAAAAGGCCATCTAGATTAGAATCATATTCAAGACGCGACTGACGTCCTGACACACTTGCGAACCATCACACTGGTTCACCTCAGTCATACAGGTTCGAGCCGTTCGAGGATTTGACCGTTTCCATCCGACAACAAACTAGTTGACAGTTTGTTCGTCAAAAAAATTCACAGTATTACGTCACCATCTGGTCGTGCGGTCGCAGATAACAAGAGTTGGCCGTGAGATTATCAACCGGCGATAAATAATAATCAAAACGCCTGGAGACAGCGAGGTGATTTAGGAGTTTTTCCGCTGGAAAAATGAAGTTTTGTTCGGACAGACTTACCCAGAGTTTGGTGCCCCAGTTGCAATAACGTAGTACTCAACAAGATATCGAATAATTTACTATAACCAACACTGTCATCTTGAACCGTCACTACTCAACATGGCTGTTTCACTAAAGAGAGTTCTCAAACGAGTGTGGCCGAGAATGAGACGGAAAACGGCCGGATAAAGACAAACAAATTGTCGGGACTGGGACTTACGTAAATAAATAATAACAGGCCTTGACATTCATTTAAGTCACGTGGTCTGACGTCGCTGGCTCGCTTAGCGAGCGTTTTGCAAAATTCTTGAAGATATTATATATTTCTAGTAGGCATGGTTATAGGCAAAAATGGTCGGTCATTTGAGGTTGGTGGAGAGACCGACCCAACCCCTTTAACAGATGAAGTCAAAAAAAAAGAAAAAAAAAAGAGTGTGCTTAAGACCGCACGACAGAAGTGAAAACTTCTATGATGCTCGTTACTGATTTTAAGTAATATCATTATGGATGAGTTGGAGGAATAAGGAGCAAGGCATAAATAATTAGTATTATTTAAATCCAATGCTGTTTTTAAATAAACATAAAAAATCTGTATTTTTCAATAGAAACTGCAAATACGTCCGCTTTTAGAGGTACACTCTAGCAAAATTTGCGAGGTTAGGTTTGGATTTTTAAGTTTTATTTTCTTGACGATGACATTGAACACAACACAATACCAATACCCTGTATTATGATAATTTGTCCATTGTCCTCTTTAAATTTTGCTACACAAATTTTTCCAATAGATGAATTGTTGAAGCCATATAATTGAGAATTACGTATTAAATACTAGGTACTGCCGCGAGCAATAAATTTTGGTCGTCAATGTCATTTCAAAATGTGGTTAGATTGTCACAAATTTAAAAAATTTCTTTGCCTGTTTATGACCATGTCAACAAAGTGTCAAAAAAATGAGAACAAAATGACAATTAATGTCATACAACATGATGATAGGTTATGACATTTACGACTGTTTTACAATGGAGCATTTTCGATTGCGTCAAAGAATGACCTTGATGACCAAAATTTATTGCTCGCGACTGTACATTCATCGGTAAACTTACAATATTTGCCGTGTCTTTATCGTTTATATATGATGACTAGTTTATACAGGATTATTATAAATGATTGTAGTTGAAGCAGGACATGCCCATGTTATTATATTTTTGCCGCTTTCATATGAACTGTCAATTTTTGTCGTTGTCTGTCATTTTTTAGGTGAAAAGTACGGTGCGGTTTTTTAATCAACGATTGAATCCAAAAATTTTAAGTTGTTTTGCAACCAATCCTAAAAATATTGAGTTGTTTTGCACCCAATTTAATTCCTGTGTGTGAACACACCATTAAATGTGTACACACCGTACTCACTTATTCACATCATTTTGATGTTTTCTATGTGGAGCGGCAACGATAAATTTTACATTCAGTTTTTACGCCTACTTCGACTACAAACATTTATAATAACCCTGTATAAAACTATACAGGATATTTCACGAGTGATAATGAACCTGACAGAATAATAAATTCAACCCACAATACATTTTCAAAAAAAAACGGACATTTTAATTTTAGTAGTCAGCTTTTTTCGGAAATATAGTATGGGTTGCATTTTAAATTACGTCAGGCTCATTACCACTCGTGAAATATCCTGTATACAGTGAGCGGCAAAAGTATGAAATAAATTCCTTAAAAATTAAACAAAAGTTTTTTCAAAAAAATCTTTGCACAGGTCAATTTTAGTTTATAAAAATACATGTTTGAGTATCAAAGAAAATTCCAAGCAGTCATTTGTTTTCGAGTTATGACGTCATCGATAGTTTTTTTAAATGGAAACCCCCCTATTTGTTTCTTGATTCTGATAGCCCCTTTAATTCTATAAATGACAGTATAAAAATTTTGTTATCTTACATAAGGAAATTTTTGAGAAAAAAAAATTGGAAAAAATAAATTTTATAACGAACAAAAACAAGTCAAAAAATCAAGTAGGTAATTCAAACAGTCAAATGTTACTGTATTCGTATGTGTTATTTGTTTTACAAAACGTTTTCGAAAATGACTCATTTAACAGAAACACAACGTATAGAAATTTTAATTTTGATTGGGTGCTGGGATAAAACTAAAACAGGGGGAATTTCTTCATAAACTTGCTTATTGTCAACAAGCTGGTGGATGGCAATTCGAACATTTAATTCTATAATTTTAAATACTTACTAACACAGTTTTTGACTTGTTTTTGTTCGTTAAAAAATTTAATTTTTCCAAATTTATTTTTTTTTTCTCAAAAATTTCCTGATGTAAGGTAACAAAATTTTCATACTGGCATTTAGACAATTAAAAGGGCTATCAGAATTAAGAAAAAAAATTGGGGGTTTCCATTTAAAAAAACTATCTATGACGTCATAACTCGAAAACAAATGACTGTTTGGAATTTTATTTTGCATTAGAATATGTATTTTTTTATTATACCTGAATCATAATCCCGGTTTTTGACACTAAAATGCGTGCGAAAAAGGGCCCTTAAAACACTAAAGCTTTAAGGGTCGCTTATGTAACAACAAATTCACGTATATTTTGAACAATGGTAAATACACAGTTTATAATAGCAACGAAACAACACCAATTGACCATTTCTACATATATCAACGATTAATGACACAGATTACTTTGGAAAAGGTATTTCAATTTAATGTTTTTGTTATAATTTTCAGATTGTAGTGCAGGTATAATAAAAAATAGCGTATGATACACGTTTATAAGGGCCTTTAAAGAGTTTAAAGCACTTGCGACGTTAAAAGCACTCCGCTACGCGTCGTGCTCTTAAACTCGTCTCGCGTGCTTTAAAGGCTTCCTTATAAACTTGTATCATAATATACTATTATAAACTAAAACTGACGGGTCCAAAGATTTTTTTGAAAAAAATTTTGTATAATTTTTAATGAATTTATTCCATACTTTTGCCGCTCACTGTATATATACAATTAGGCTCCTGCAGCTCTGCACTGAGGTCAGTCAGGTCACAGCACAATTATTATCACTGAAAATTGAAAACTGACAAGTGACGCACAGTTGATTGTTTTTCGCCCGCTCCGCAACAAATGTGGACTCCCATGATTTTAGCATACCGTGTCGTTCTGCGGACGATTTGTGCTATCTCGATCTGCGTTACGATTTTACCGTGTCGCATGAAACTAATTCACTGCCCGGGAATAAAATGTATGTAGTGCGCCTAAAGAAGTTTTCATTTCAAAACCAGCGATGTACTTCTTTATTTTCTTTTGCTGCAGTACAGTAAAATGACAATTATCCAATATACGTTTTCAATTATAAATCCATTCACTTTTGTAATGACGAACTAGAGTTACTAAATTTAGTAACTTTTGTCTTGTGAATACATCTTTTTACCGCGAATTTGGGCTTTTAAAAAGTTAGGTTATGGGTCACGTCATTTGTTTTGTCAAAACTGGCCCCAATCAAAGTATAGTGAAATTAAATGTGTTTAATTGTTTTGGAGAAAAAAGCAAAGTTGCACTTAACAAATACGAAAAGGATGGATGCTAAAGTTTCCCATAAGCCTTGTTCTTGCCCTTCATTTAAAATTCTGTACATAGTACTTCTGGGACTAAAGCCTGTGCACCACCTAGGAAGAGTTTTATTTTAGATTAGGATTTACCGAAAAAACATTCACCATTGCTTCTACTTTTTGTACTTTAGGTATTTACGTTTTCATTATCCCCATAAATAATTTCTTTCTTAATTTTGTTGAAAGCCTTTAAAATGTGCTGCTTCGTCTGCTTGCTTATTGATGCTTTACTCCGTTTTGGAAATTCATTCATTTTGGCAGTGACAATAATATGACATTTTAAATCATTGCCAACTGTCGAATTTTCATATATTTTGTAAAAAAATCTAACAAAAAAAAAGTTCCAGTTAGTTCGCCATTACAAAAATGAATGCATTATACGTTAATGTTTTTTTTTTTCAATATGTACTTCGATGAGTCCTTCACAGTTTTCAGGGATTTTTCCTACTGTTTTGATATTCCAAAGAGATACTGCAAGCTTCTGTACGAATCTCCTGTTTCCGTTTTGGTGTGATCCTGGTCACGGCACGGCACGGCAAAGTTTTCCGATTGATGGGTTTTGTTTCGGAATTTTTCTTCTAATTTTCTCCTCAAATAGTATTTCGCAAAAAATATGAAAGAAAGAAAACATTTCGAACATTTCCCCTAGTTCGTAAATACGATTGGAGCTCCTCATGATTCTTTTACAATCGGCAGGTCACGCCTTAAGGATGAACTGGAGTAACATTGAAAAATGGCGAAAATTGCTTAAAACTGGTACAATAGTCCTTTCATCCATTCTAAAGTACTGTGCCAAATTTAAAAACATTTGATGGAGGAATTTTAAAGTTATTACCTTTTAAAGTTTCGGGATATTTTACACGTGTTCTTATGAGAAATCGAGCAATAATTGCATAAAAATTGATAAAAAACATATTTCAAAATGGCCAATTTTTCTTAAATTTTTCACACATAAAGTATCGATATCGTAGAATTTTCTAATGAATTTACAAAAAAAGTTGGTCGAGGATTTTCCATGTAATCGCTAATTATATGTGGAAAAACACGGTTTTTGAGGTTATGTATCTGTTTTAATTTCAATAAAAGTGAACAAAATGCATATAATTGACGTCGGTATGCAACATTACACTCATATCGCACGTTTTACTACAGTTACGTTAAGAACTTTAACAGAAATCAATGAAAATTGAAATTCAGTGTGCTTCTGTTTACTTTTACGTACAGTCTTAGTCAAAAGATTGTAAAATCACATGTAAGTAATTATCTTAATACCAAGAAAATAACCACAAAATTTACTTGCAACTCATTACAATTCGTTTCCAAAAATTAAAAACTTTTTTTTCAAATATTGATTTCTCGTAATAAACGTTTCATAGCATTATAAGAATTCCGCAACTTTTTGCTGAGATTGTTACTCCAGTTCATCCTTAATGAAAATTGAGATTTCAACTTTCTCTAAATCACTAGCCTAACTTTTATGACTGACATCTGATAATTGAAATTTTAACGAATTGCCAACTGAAATTTTTGGTCACAGCCAACCCTAATTTTCTTTTTGGATGTCACGGTAGGTACATATTACAAAGCACACGTTATGTTTTGGTATTAAAAAATTAAATCAAGAATCCAAGAAGGTTTTCCATTGGTTTGAAAGGTATATCTATGATAGCATTTTTCGTTCTTACCCTTTACTTTTCTGATTTTAATATTGCTTATTTTTGTTATTAAATTATACTTTGTTGAGAGAAGCTGACGTTAAAAGCTATCTACCCTGAGTTTTTTTATTTTACTGAACATACGCGTAATGTATCTGTAAGTTTGGTTGCCTATCTCAGATCAATTGACTTGACCACTTTAGAACTGAATATAGCCATCCTCAAGTGAAATCTGCCAACCTTTCTTTGAAAATGCAGGTACGCGTCCGGGGCAAAACATAGCCCAAGGGGAACAAGTGTTCAGGGGAAAGGAAGCGTTGCAAAAAATTACATGTTCGACAATTTGGGTGGTCCAGTTAAAATCAGGGAATAATTGAATTAATGAATTTGATGTTAGCAGGTTTCAAATTGAGAGAACCACCAAATTAATGTCCATTAGATTAATTTACTTTTTTTAGCATTCTCAAATTTTTGGCATATTTGTAATTAAAGGGCGA
The DNA here is from genome assembly GCF_963966145.1 of Tenebrio molitor. Lineage (NCBI taxonomy): Eukaryota > Metazoa > Arthropoda > Insecta > Coleoptera > Tenebrionidae > Tenebrio > Tenebrio molitor. The sequence goes on along the minus strand of NC_091053.1, from coordinate 17,455,912 downwards.
GAATTGCAAATTAGAAACAGAGCGCTTTATCGTAGAAAATAACTAGAATCGTTTGCACTTTTAGTTAGAAAAGTAACAAAGCAAAGTAGAAAGGGAGTCGCTAGAAAACACGGACGACACGGTAACGGTAAAGCCAGGTAGTCGTAGAAATCAGAGGTGTGAGTGAGAGAGAGAGAATGAATTTTACGAAGTAATTATTAATTAGAACGGTTTTGGGGAATCAAACCAATGTAGAACAATTTTTAAAAGTAGCAGAACAACGGAACTTAGTTGCATGAAATGGCACTTGCGTAACAGCGTTTCAAGCCCAATTTAGGTTTCAAAATAAGGTCAAATTTGTTCTATTTTAATTCTGTTTGTTTCATGTTTATTATGTTTGTTTCATTTTAATTTTGTTTGTTTCATTTTAAATCTGTTTGTTTCATTTTAATTCTGTTTGTTTCATTTTAATTCTGTTTGTTTCATTTTAATTCTGTGTAATTCTTGGTGCTGATTTTGATTACTGTATAGAGTCGGTAATTCAGTATTCCTGTTTAATTTTATTTGTTCCATTTTTAATTGTGGTTGTTTCTTGATGTTGAGGTTTATTATTGTATAGAGTCAGTAATTTAGTGTTCTTTTTCAGAGTTCTAATTCAACAACAAATTATGTACATTCGGTCTGGTCCTTACAAAAGTCTAAATTTAAACATTTAAATTAATGGTGGAAAACGGAAACTGTAATTTCAAAAGTTCTAGAGATATCGAAAGGGTGTCGCGGTCGGCGTAAAGTAGAACCGAGCTGATTGGTCACTTTGGTCAAGTAGGGGTTGCGAAAGTGGGGTGCGCCAGAAATGATAAAACCGATTGCGGGACGGGAAACAAGGCTTTTTTGATTGACTCGGGGTTTGATCTCCAAAGTAGCCGGAGGTACGTTCGGTACTTCCAGCAGCCATTTTGTGACCACGTTCTTTACATTCACAAGGTAAATTATTTCTCTAATTCTTGTAGGTACCTTATTTGTAGTCGCGATTTAATTAGTGAAACAGCATTTAGTTCTTTATGGTTCTAAAGTAAAGATTATATTATTTTCTTTGAGCTTTTGATGACCACGTGACTCTTTAGAATCTTATATTAATTTCTTTATCGTATGTGATCTTCTTGAATTTACCGATTGGGGAAACGTGCTCTTGTCAAGGGGAACCAGTATGCAATTATTATAAAACATTTCCATTCATTATTTATGTCTTGGATTCTCGAGTTCAGGAAGCTACCGCCAGTGTCCGTCGCACTCAATAAGCTGTGGTCCGGCGTAAGAGCACAAAATTAGCCGCGTCACCCCCAAGGGGGCCAGCGACCAAACTAGGCCAGCTGACACGTGAAGAGAGGTACCCTTTGGCCCTGTTAGAACCTTTTTCCCTTTTATTTTCGACCACCGGAGTAGACCGGGGTGATCTATGAGATTCCAGGGTATCGCGTCGGGTTCAATTTAATTGGGGAAACAAGTCAAATCTAAATCGGATCACATAGTTCGCATCTCAAACTCGCATAATGCTGTTCGCGCCATAAACTCGTATATTCGCCCAGCTTAGTCATTTATTCATGAGTCAGATCTCAATTCGTTGGCCGCGAGTCAAATTTCATTTGGGTCAAATTTCCACCAACTTCTGTTATTAAATTCATTTATTTATTTTTATAATTTGTTGGGACCAAACACCACCACACTCGATTATTTGTTAAATAAAATTTAAGTGAAGTGTGCTCAATCGTTTTAATTCTATTTGGAAAAACCTTCCGAAGGTACGGCCTCTCGTTAGAACCTAATTAAACCAAAATAAAAAATAAACACAACGTAGGATCCGTAAATATTTCTTTTCTCATTATTTTTGTTTCGTATTTTTCCGCAAAATTTCACCCGAGGGAATGCGGCAACCAACAATACACCAAATGAAGGAAAAAAATCATCGAAGAGAAGTCGAGGAAGTCGAAGTTAAGAAGCGCTAGTTTGGCGTCAACGTCAAGCTCTGTACCGACACGTTATTTAGAAAAAAAAATCAGGAACATTTGGAGTTTTAATTCGTGTAAAAAATTGTACGGTCAGTGGACAAATAAAACTGGGACACTTAAAATTTAAGCTATGTAAATCAGACAATTGAATTGTCAATATATTTGTCAGTTTATATATAATATGTCATACTAAAGTTAACCTATTTGTGATAAAGCCGTAATTAAACGATGCAAATTTGTAAATTTTGACTTATGTGATTGTCATTTTTGTCCCAGTTTTATTTGTCCATCGACTGTACATTTAATTCCTATAATACTGATAAAAAAGTTGAGTATCTTCGTAAGTGCTAATTGTTAATAAAGAATTCTTACAAATGTATATGTATGTATATTTAAACGTTATTTTAAAGAAAGTATGTACATACATACCTAAGTGGGGATAAAAATTTTTTTTTACTTTCCCCACTAGTGAGGGAAGTGATTTACTTTCCTCACATGTGATGCAAACGCCTACTTTCATCTCTAAATTGAGTGATGGAAATGTCATTTTCAGACTTGACGTTGAAAAAAAATGTTTATTTATTTTCTTGAATTTTTATTGCACAAAAATCAACGTGTAAGACATCATTGAAATCAGAAAAAAATTCTCTACCAGAATAAAAATAAATAAATACACTGCCCGCCAAAATTATCGCATAAACTTCTAAAGTTGTTTATTATGAAAAGTCTGTATTAGTGTTATTGGTCAATTTCGTAAAGCATTTTGATTGTGGATTTGAGAGACGGTTAGTCAGAAGTTTTGGTTCCTTCAGTCATAAATTTCGAAAATGAATCCCTTCGAACGTTTAAGTTGACATACAACAGCCGAACGATGTGCACAAATTGTTGTACTAGTCGAAGACGGTATTAATCAACAAGATATTGCAAATGGTCTTGATCTGCACCAGTCAACGGTATCTAGAGTTTTGCATCGTTTCCACGAGACAGGAGAATACTCGTAGTCTAGAAGACCTGGACAAGGACGCAGACGAACAACAACAGCTCAACGGGATCGTTTTCTGCTTTTACAGTCGTTGAGACACAGGACTCTGACTGCTCCAGCTTTGCAAGTTATGACTTTAGGAAGATATCCGTTCCAAATTAATGCACATACTGTCAGAAGAAGACTTGCTGAACACGATTTAAGACCCAGGATACCAGCAAGGGGCCCACAGTTGACAGCAGTTCGCCGAAGAGTACGATTGCTGTTTGCTCAAAATCACGTTGATTGGGAATTGGATCAATGGAGGTTAGTAATGTTCTCTGACGCGTCCAGGTTTTGCCTGGATCACAGTCACAGATGTGCGCGGGTGAGGAGAGCGATATGTTCAATGTAACATTATCCCGAAAGTCAATTTTGGAAGAGGTTCCGTTATGGTTTGAGCAGGTGTCACTTTCGACGCTCGCACAGAGTTGATGGTGCTAGAAAGAGGAAACCGAAATGCGGCGATGTACATTGCTAATATTCTGGAACCTCATATTGTCCCATTGCGACTATTTATTGGGATGACTTTATTGTTATGCATGATAATGGTCGACCGGACGTTGCGGGAATAGTGAAGCATTATTTCCGTGAGGTCAAAATTGGGCAAATGTAATGGCCAGGAAGGAGTTTAGACCTAAACCTCATCGAGTAATTGTGGGATCCTACAGATAAAAGAGATAGAAGGTTACCAAATCCACCAACAACTCTTCATCAGCTGTCTTTGGATCTAACTCAAGTTTGAGAAGAAATTAAGCAAAGAGTTATACAAAACCTCATTTTAAGAATCATTAGAATCATCTCCCTTGATTCTGGGGGATTGTCCATGGGCCAAATTGCCTTGTGGAAACCTTTTCAATTTTTCCTCCTTGGAATATCTCCTTCAGTTGTCCATTTTTCGGTATTTAACATTTTGCAAAGATGAGTTTGACAGTGACAGTGGTTGACAGTAATCAAAAATAAGGTTAACCGTCCTAATGCTTGCTTTACAAATTTATGTCAGTCAACTGACTTTGACGACCAAAGTAATTTGTCCCCAATAGGACAAGACTCGACAGATTACCTGGCGTCTTATGGTTTGAATATTGTTTCCATTATTATTTGATAATTTGTTTTTTACTTTACAACCTTATCGAATTTTATTCAAATAAATTCTCTAAACACTTGGGACGCCACCGGACATTGCTTCCGTCTCACGTGAATAAAAACGGAACAAAAACTCGGCAAAAACCATACAGTCGACCTGTTCAGCAATAAACACCATCGCAAGTCGGATTAACTAGCATTATTCCGTGCGCTGATTGTATTTATAATATGACACCACATCAATTGTGAGCGATTTGTACTTGGGCTACTTGGTTAGCGTTTTTGCATGCAATTATATTAGGAACTGATTCTCCGCTTCCTACCTAACGCCTATTTGAATCCGATCTCTGATGATAAATGGCAAAGAACCTGACTCATTGTGAAACAGGCTTCGGCTTATATCGTTCTGCGCAACTACCACCACATCCCTTTTTTTATTACTCCATCTGTTCAGCGACCGCACTTTAGTTTATGTTTAATCGGGACATACCTAATTGAACATGTTTGTTTTCAGCCCTTTGCTATTTGCTTCGAGAATAGGAATCATTAAGTTATTCTATTTTTAATGTAAAAAGAAAGAAAGATTTTTTTTGGCTCTAAATTTTAGGTTAGCTGTCAACATGCTCCAATTAATCTACGCTTTAAAAAAGCACAACAATTGACGGTTTCCAACGTCTTCCCAGCCCAGGATTTCATTTGAACGCGCGATAATTCGTAAACGTTAAAACACGAATGCTTTTATTGGTTGTCACTCGGGCTCCGTTGCGCTCTGCGTACTCTGATCTCTCAATGGCCGTCAATTATCGAGCTCCATTCGTGCCGCGTTTGGTTCCAACTTTCCGATAAATAAGTGACGCTGGCCGAAGCTCGTTCACTTTCGTTCACGCTCCAAATGTGTTCGTTTGATTAACTCCTCTCCTTTCCCTCTACAAAAAGGCCTGCGGCTCCGTAAACCTGAGTTAGAAAAAAGACGATGTTTTTGGTGATCAGAGCCCAAGTTTAATAAATCTCAAGAGTAAATAAGTAAATAAACTTCAACTTTTTCATTATGGATAATAAATGTTGCGTACTTATCTAATTGTTCCAGATTGCTGGAACAATTAGATAAGTACGCAACATTTATTTTATTTTATTATTTACGCAAGTACTATTGCGATCAAAAAATTTTGGACACTAATGTCATCGTGCTGTCATACATTCTAAAACGACCCTTATGTTAATTAATATTATCATTAATTAACATTTAACACAATTAATAACCTCAATTTTGATTGTGTCAATTTTGAAAATGTGAATGTCTGATTTACCGAGAAAATATTCAAAAAGTTGTAAAAATCAGACAAATGGAATAGAACGAGGTTTTAATTAATAAAAAATATAAAACAAATACCCAAATGTACTCGCATATTAAAAAAATTATATTTTAAACCGGTGTCAAATTGACAACAATTTCATCTTTCATGTGACAGTTTCAATAAAGCATGATTTAGAGTAATTTTTTTAATGTGACAGAAGTTTGATGTCCAAAATTTTATGATCGTAATAGTACATACCAATGTCGGAACCTCGAGTGCATACATGACTCTGTTTTCTTTTCCCGAAGATAATGAAATCAAACAAAAAGGGATTTAAATCTTAAATTCATTCATAGGGAATCATTTACAAAAACATTCGGCAGTCTGTGTGAAACATTTTTCAGAGTCGTCCATTATAATAGATTATATCATTAAGAGTAGAAGTGAGACTTTTGTGCTAAGATTGAAGACCGAGACGAAGTCGAGGTCGCCAACTGGGCCATCACAAAAAAAATCAACCGTGAACTCATTTATTTTCTTTTGCTGCAGTTACAGTAAAATGACAATTTTGAAATTTACAATTTTCAAATCTTGCCATCTTGCTATTTAGAGTTTGACATCTTTCATCCGTACACATGGGCGACTCGTGTTACACCACACTGGCACCGGTTAAATATTGGGTACTAATTTCGTTATTTCGCTTTTTTCGAGCCCTTTTTAATAAGGATAATTTAATTATTAAATATTTCGTGCAATTATTGATAAATCAATCGTGAAAAGTGCTTCAAATAATCTTTATGTTGGTCCCGTCGGGACACTTGATTTAGGTGTTGCGTTTGCAGCGTCATCTGAACGAGCTTCGACGCACAATACATAGATTTCTGTTCGAATTTAAAAAGATCACGACCTCCTGCATTAAACCTGCCTGCACGACCTGCTGTTTAAAAGTGTAGTTTGAGTGATCGCCGCAGAGAGCCGGGTGCCTTTTGGGGAAGTTATTCATTTTAAGTTTTTGTCACCGAGAATTGTTCTTGTTCAAATGAATTTAAAGTAAAAAAAACCCTTGTTTTTTGCTGCAATAAAAAAAAGGTCACATTAACGCCCATTTAATTTATTCAGTTTTATTTTATTATTCCTAAACCTCGTTTCGTAGTAATTAAACTATAACAAACGTGATATACCAATTCTAGCACTGATAACGTTCAATAAATGAGACGAAATATTTGCAAGTTGAATTGTTCTTTTGTCTAACAAAAAATGTTCAAAAAAAAAAAGGGTGTGCTTAAGACCGCACGACAGAAGTGAAAACTTCTATGATGCTCGTTACTGATTTTAAGTAATATGTACCTATTCTATAAAAAAATATATCATTATGAATGACTTGGAGGAATAAGGAGCAATGCATAAATAATTAGTACTTATTATGTATTTAAATCCAATGCTGTTTTTAAATAAACATAAAAAATTTGTATTTTTCAATAGAAACTGCAAATACGTCCGCTTTTAGAGGTACACTCTAGCAAAATTTGTGAGGTTAGGTTTGGATGTTTAAGTTTTATTTTCTTGACGATGACATTGAACACAACACAAGTTTTCATAGCAATACTAATACCCTGTATTATGATAATTTGTTCATTTTCTTCTTCAAATTTTGCTACACAAATTTTTCCAGTAGGTGAATTGTTGAAGCCATATAATTGAGAATTACGTATTAAATCCTACATCCATCTGTAAATTATTTATTCCAACAGACATTATTTGTCTATAATGGACAGTACATACATATTACTTATAATATCGAGCGAATACAATATATACACTCACCGGCACAAAGTTCGATCCATGTGCATTATTTGAATTAACTTTTTTAATTAAGTTTAATTTTATTTACCATATTTAATTTTTGGTTAATTGATGAGTTTGGAAGGATTGTAACTCAATTTTAACGTAATTATACCAAAACTCACATTTTATTTCTCTAATAACAAAAATAATACAAAACCTCTTAAAAATTTAACACGAAATGTAATAAACTAAAAACTCATTAATCGTATATTGCCTCCTCTAGCTTGAATTACAGCTTCCATTCGTCTTGGCATTCCTTCAAAAAGGTCCTGAATGACAGCTTGGTCTATTTCTTGGCATTCTTGAATGACTGCTGCACTTAGGTCTCTCAAGTTTGCAGCAGCAGGTGTTCGGTCTTTAACTGGTCTTCCGACCATGTCCCAAACATGTTCGATTGGATTAAGATTGGGACTTCTTGCAGGCCAAATCATATGGTGGATTTCAACTGTGTCCAAATACTCATTTACGATTTGAGCAATGTGTGGACGGGCATTATCGTGCATTAGAATGGAGTCATTACCAATAAATGGGGCAAAGGGCACAACATGTGGTTCCAGGATGTCCCTAATGTACCTGTTTGCTGTCATTGCCCCTCCATTTACCACCACTAATTCGGTGCGAGCTTCCATACTAATTCCACCCCATACCATGATTGAACCACTACCAAAACTGATCCCTGGCACAAAATTGCACCGAGCAACCCTTTGGCCAGTGCTACGCCATACTCTTTGACGGCCATCTATAGATCTGAGGCAAAATTTTGACTCGTCAGTAAAAAGAATTCGACCCCATTCTTCAATTCCCCAGTTTCGATGTTCGTGAGCAATGAGAAGCCTCGCTACTCGGTATTCCCTGATCAACAGTAGGCAATGTGCGAGTGTTCTTGCACTTAAACCGTGTTCCTCTAACCTTTTTCTTACGGTTCGTTCACTTACTGCAACACTCCGTACCTCCTGCAGTTCGTTTCGTGCTCTAACTGCAGTAGTGTCCCTGTTTCTCAGGATCGTTAAAGTAAGAAAGTGATCATCGTGGTCAGTTGTTGACCTTTTTCTTCCTGGCCCAACTCTTCTGGTATAGCCTTTGGTTTCTGGAAATCGATTAACAGCTCTTTGGATACTACATGTTGAAACACCAAGAACGCGAGCCACGTAATACTTCGACTGTCGATCTTTAATTAAAGCAATAGCTCCGGCAGTATCGGATGGAGTTAAACCCATATTTTAGTTTTACGAATACTAATTTACTTGTTTTCAACACAGTCGTGAACAGTGCTGCACAAAGTGTGGAAAAAAATACGAAAGAACAATATGTAGAAAATCCTCAAAAACTGTTAAAATTCATTCAGACTTGGAATATAATAGTAGTTTATTTGACGAGTTTCTGTGTAAATTGGGCCTTTTTTGGCACGCGTGGGCTATTTTAAAACTCGAGTGAAACGAGCGTTTTAAAGGCCCACGAGTGCCAAAAAAGGCCCAATTTACACACGAACGAGTTGAATACAACGTTTTTTTGTTCGACGAGCCCCTTAAAGGCTCCAAATCGCTTAAAACCTTTAAAATTAGCTTAACGTTTCGTTTTGACAAGTTGTGACATTTATCAAAATCCGTTCACATAGGAGAAAATTCTCAAATTCTGACAGTGTCGAACAAAAAAAATGTTTTGCTTGTCTTCAATGAAATAGTAACTGAACACTGTTTACACTTGCTATATCAAATATACAACGTACGTTTGATAGGATGTGCTCATAAAAAAAAGATTTGATAAAAATATTGGATGGATGGAATTTTGTGCCGGTGAGTCTATCAGTAAATAAAAAGAAAGAAAAAAAACCGAAAAATATAAAAATACAGGTGCGCAATAATCTGTAAACTTTGACATAATTTTCAACTTGATTGTTCTTTTAAATGACTGTAAATGGAATATGTCAAGATCAGGATCATTACGATACAGAATATTATACAGTTTCAAGCATGTCAAAAGTGGTGAATTAAAATGGTGAAAAGTGGAGGGTATATCGTAATAAAACGTGGCAGGACTCCTACTTCCTATTCGAGGTAGAGCAATTTTAATTTGGTTTAAAAGCGATGGACAATCCACAATACCAATTAACAGCTTTTGTAAAAAACTTAAACAGTTCAAATTTCTTCTAGATAGCAAAGAGTTCAATTCTACAGATTTTAAAAGGATACTCTCATCACAATGTTGCATTGGATAATGACCGTGTATCTTGAAATACATGTATTTTGCAAACTTTCTTTGTATCTTCTCCAGCAAGCTGATATACACTTGGTTATATGGCATCCAAACAACGGAACAATATTCTAATTTAGAGCGAACAAATGCATAAAAAAGTGACTTTATAGATATTGTGTTTGTAAAATCACTGGTGTTTCTAAAAATAAAGCCTAACATTTTCAATGCTTTATTTACAACAGACCTCATATGAGGAGCAAAAGTCAAACCCGTGTCCATAATTACCCCTAAGTCTGAAATTTCATTACATCGAGCAAGCAAAGAGCCATTAACGTTAAAATTAAAACTAATAACTTCGGTTTTCCTAGTGAAGCTAATTTTTTTACATTTATCAATATTCAGCTGTAATTTGTTAAGTGAACACCATGAATATAACTTATCTATGCTATCTTGCAGATCCAAGCAGTCACCCGTGTTACATATTATTTTCGCTATTTTCAAGTCATCGGCATAGATAAACACTTTGCAGTTGATGTCTTTCACCACATCATTATAAAACAGTAGTAAAAGTAGAGGTCCCAAATTAGAACCTTGAGTAACCCCACTAATAGTATCATAAGTGTTAGATTTAAAACCAGCATACTCAACAAATTGTGCTCTGCCAATTAAAAGTGCTTTCACCAACATTATTAATTTATCACATAGTCCAAACGTTCTCAATTTACTTAACAGAATACTGTGATTTACACGATCGAAAGCTTTAGACAGATCGGTATAAATTACGTCCATTTGTAATCGTTTATCTAATGCCTTTGAAACAAACTGAGTAAAATCCACTAAGTTGGTTACTGTGGATCACTGGATCGGCCTTTTATGAAACCATGCTATTCTGGTACAATTTTGTGATTTACATGAGAGTACATAACATTAGCAGAAATATATTCAAATAATTTTTCCATAAGTTACATAAAAGTGCGACGGGTCGGTAATTTTTAATGTGTTTTTTTTTCACCAGATTTGAATACAGTTTCCACATTAACGGGTAGACAGACGTACTTAACATTAAATTAAATACATGCCGTAACGGAGTTAACACACAACGAATAGAATCAACAACCAAAAACGCAGGTATATTATTTGGACCACCAACATTATTGGCCCTAATTTTCTTCACAGCTTTGATGATGTCACTTACAATATTTGTCGTGTCTTTATCGTTTATATTATATAAAACTATACAGGGTATTTCACGAGTGATAATGAGCCTGACGGAATAATAAATTCAACCCACAATACATTTTCAAAAAAAGCCGGACATTTTAATGTCAGTAGCCAGCTTTTTTCGGAAATTAGTGTGGGTTGCATTTTAAATTACGTTAGGCTCATTATCACTCGTGAAATATCCTGTATATACAATTACTCCTGCAGCTCTGCACTGAGGTCAGTCAGGTCACAACACAATTATCACTAAAAATTGAAAAATGACAAGTGACGCACAGTTGATTGTTTTTCGCTCGCTCCGCAAAAAATCTCGACTCCCACGATTTTAGGTTACCATGTCGTTCTGCGGACGATTTTCGCTTGTGGTGCGTTACGATTTTACCGTGTCGTATGAAACTAATTCACTGCCCGGGAATAAAATGTATGTAGTGCGCTTAAAGAAGTTTTCAGTTCAAAAACTGTCATTACTAAATTTTACTTGTAAACTGATTAACCAAAAAATCGTTTCATATGACTTTACTGTCTTTATTTCAAAACAAAAAATGTATTACATTAGATTACCTTGAAATGTTTTGTTTATCATTCATATAATTTTACATTAATTTTAATATGACAGTTACAAGTTATATTTTGATAGAACAATTTTAACTGACATTCATATTAAGCATAACAGACCATACATTATAATTTTAAATAAACAACAAAAGCAAGCATATCTTTTAGATATAGCTGTTCCAAATTCACATAATATAACACAGACATATAACACAAAAATTAATAAATATTTAAAGCTCTCCGTTGCTATGGGAAATCTTTGGTGTTTAGAAAAAATTTCGAATTTACCACTTGTAATTTCAGCAACGGGAATAGTACCGCAATCTCTTTTTAAAAATTTAAAAATTCTGGATTTAGAGAACACATTGGTAGTTGAAATTCAAAAAGGTATATTATTATACTTATGTCACATCGTGAGGAAGTTCCTTAACATTGACACAGAACATAATACACAACAAAGTCAAAATGCGGAAGCGAGACGCCGGTAATTATGTTGATAAGCACTGCACTATTACTTGATAGTAATATCCGTAATAGTGTATGTACTCCGGCAAAATTGCCGTGGCGCCGGGTGGAGGTGGGATACGAAAATATAATTACATTGGTATGTCATTTTTGTTATTTTTTTTTTTGTTCTGATGGTTTGGGAATGAGATCTTCCGTTTATTTGGAGGACAGAAACAAGCCTCGTACGCGGATTAATAAATACTTTTGATGCACATCTATTTTTCCAGGGAATAGCTTCTGCTTTATCACGATAATTTAATTTCTTAGTCATCATTTTGTACAGTTCCGAACTTCTTGCTTAGCATCAACTACCGCCATTAACACGATGCTAAATTGCAACTTGTAATTAAAGGATTCACTACCAAAACTTTTTGGTGACTGTAGAACGACATGCTTGTTATCGATAGGACCTACACAGTGAGGCAGATTCCAAACATCCTCGGATATATTGGCAACTTTCTTCTTCCATCCAAATATCAAGATCCTTAGGCAAATGGCAAAATATAAGTACACTACTAGTAACTAATAGAAGAACAAAATCAACAACAATAAGTCTTATTCAATTACAACGATGAAGGATGTAAAAGCCGATGGAGCATTTTACGATGGATCTGTATATGAGGGACCTGTCTTATAGCACATTTATAACCACCATACAACCAAGTATCAAACTCAGAACCTGTGTCTCACTCTTCACATCAAACTCCACGCACAGCGCATCAAATACTATCAATCAAATCTTCTTTCCAATATCCCAACACCTACTCTCAATCTCCCTGGTCACAACATTTGAATGATATGAATGATTAGATGTCATTGTAAATTCAAATTTTGTTTCTTTCTCATTGTATTAATTTTTTTCGAACAAACCACAAGGTGTACTACTTTTTTAATTACCTTAATGTTTTCTCCCGATACTTCGATAAATGCTTCACAATCTTCAGGGCTTTTTCCTACTGTTTTGATATTCTAAAGAGATACTGCAAGCTTCTGTACGAATCTGCTGTTTCCGTTTTGGTGTAATGCTGGTCACGGCACCAACGTAAAGTGTTCCGATTGGTTGTTTCGAAATTTTGTTTCTAATTTTCTCTTCAGATGGTATTGCGCAAAAAATATGAAAGAAAAAAAAAATGGGAGAAAAGAAAAATGTATTGATCCTACGTTGTATTACGTTACTTATTTTATTTAATTTAATTAAGGTTCTGCGAGAGGTTGTACGTTTGCGAGAGTTTAAAATGAAATTAAAACACGTAGGGTGCTATTCAGAAACATTTTAAATCTGTACTAACTTATAACTAACTGTTGGTTAAATAAAAATTTGTGAAATTGTCATTCAGAGATGATTTTTCGGCTAGCTAAAATTTAGTCACACGTTAGCATTGTTTTATTTTAAACCACGTGATATCAAAATTTAGTCACAACTAAGGAGGTAGTTTTGCAGCTGATTAGCATTATTTGACACTTGTATTTCAGGGTTTTATAAGTTTTGCGTTCAAAGTTTAAGCTATGATCGAAGCAATTCAAGATTTAGCTGAAATAAGAGACGCATTAGACATGGGACAAATTAGGAATCCCAGAATATATAGGGCTCGTGAGAATCCTTTTCAAAAGTATACAGATAGGGAATTCAAAAATCGGTATCGCTTTACAAAGGCTCAAGTAGAAAATTTATATGGACTGCTTGGAAATGAATTTCCTATTGAAAATGATCGTGGTAATCCCGTAGATGGTAAATTGCAGTTGATGTGTGCACTCCGGTATTTTGCCAGAGGGCAAATTCAAGATGATACTGCCGACTTGCATGGTTTGAGTCAACCTACCATAAGTAGAATTATAAAAAAAGTAAGAAGATATTGTTTTAATGTAATATTTTGGAGAAAGTAATCTATCTCTAATTATTATTAGGTTAGCAGAATATTTGCTCGACGACGGGCAACTTACATAAGAATGCCTCGAACCGAAGCTGAAGAACTGGAAATAATGAGAGGTTTTTTTGCGATAAACAATTTCCCTCGTGTTATCGGTGCCATCGATGGTACTCATATTCCAATTCGTAACCCTGGTGGGCCTTTAGCGCAGATTTATATTAATCGTAAAGGGTGGTACTCAATCAATACACAGGTAGTTGTAGACCACCTAGGAAAAGTATGTGATGTAGTAGCACGATGGAGAGGCAGTGCACACGATGCTCGAATTTTTAATGAAAGCATTTTAAAACAAAGATTTGAAAACAATGAATTCAGAGGTCTTCTTATCGGAGAGAGTGGTTACGGCTGTACTCCTTATTTACTTACTCCTGTGCTTAATCTAGCAACTAGACAAGAAGAACGATACAATAGAGCACATATTCTTACACGAAATATTATAGAACGTAGTTTTGGAAGATTAAAAAAAAAGTTTTTGTGTCTATTCCAGAAACTTAACACTAATTTAGAAACCGCAAAAGCTGTTATTGTAGCATGCTGTGTGTTACATAATTTATCAATAGAATGGAATGGATTTGAAGATGAAGACCACGACGACGATGATAATATTAGACGACTAGAACAACCCGCTCAACTAATGCCACAACAAAACAGAAGAGGAATTGTATTTCGTCAACAGTTCATTCGCAGGCATTTCTGATTAAAATGGAGTACCTACTTTTTTGTCTAAATGTAGACACAATATAAACAAAACTAAACAAATGTATCTATTATTTATTATATTTACACATCTACAGAAAATTCATATAATTTTTATTTTCTCATTAATGACTTTCAATTCCAACAACTTCTTTTCTTTCTCTATTTCATGAAGTTCCTTTTGCATTTGTATTTTCAATTCATGCGATTCTTTTTCATTGTTTATGTGCAATTTAAAAAGTTCTCTTTTGTGTTGCATTTCTTCCATCACCTTTTCTCTTTGTAGTTTTAAAATTTCTTTCTCATAGGAACTCATTTCATTCATAAATTGCTGCCTACGCTTTTTACCTTTTTTCCTAGTTTTAGTTGTAACAGTGTTAGGCATTTCGGACACAACTGTTTCACCATTGATTGGACTTAATTCAGTAACTTCTGCATCAGCTGTAAATATTTCTGAGTCGCTTTGCGTTGTCGCTGGTGGTACGATTATCAGCACAGGATTACTTTGACTAGACGGTGATTCCTCTGGATTTATATTATCGAAATCGAAGATGTTTTCATCTTTTTCAAATTCATGGGGAATCATATCTGATATAGCCCAATCCAACTCAGTTACAGCATTCTCTGTTTCCAATGGAGGTCCACCGCCTGTTTTCTGTCTGTAGGTTTTTACTTTGGAAACATTTTTCTTTGCCATCTGCTTCATTCTTCGCCATTGTTCTTTTAATCTCGTTATATTTCTGTCCTTATTATTAAACATTGCTGTGAATTCCTCATGGATTTCTTTCCAAGCTCGCAATTTTCGGGCATTATTATTCGTGTCCGTTGTCTTATTTTCTATCACAGATAGTCTTTTATTTATGCAATTTATAAGCATGTCTTTCTCTTCTTGGGACCAGTTGGACGTTCTTAATCGTTTTTCGTGTTGTTCTCCCATCTTAATAATCTCCAATTGTAATAAATAATCACTAACTTTCACATTTATTTGTCACTTTGACATTTGTAGAGCAACGGCAACGTCGTTTGTTGACTATCGTTGAATTAAATGTAACCACACTTTAATACTCGATCCTGAATAATGAAAAATTAGATACATGGTAATCGCTGCTAGCTTGTGTTTAAATTAATTCCTTAGTAGTAGCGACTATAGGATTACTAAAAAATTGTCTGTGAATAGCACCCTTAAATTTTATTTCAAAATAATCGTGTTCGGTTGTGTCCGAGCAAAATTTATAAAGAGTGAATTTAATAAATGAGTTCTTAGAGGATGTTTGATTGAAGTTTTGACTTGCGGCCAGTGAATTGAAATTTGACTAACAGAGATACATACATAAATGATTAAGCTGGAACAATGAATTTATTAACAGTACTAAAAGAATTTTAGATGTGAACTATAGGTATGATCCTGCAGGTATTGAACTGTCTCCCCCGTTAAATTTACACGTCGCAAATACTCATGGAACCTCTTGCACAAGCCTAGAATAACATCGAGAATCGAGAAAAGGAACGATGTCATCACACTTTTGAGATAGTTATTTATTTAACGACTTCGTGTGTAATTTTGGCTTTTTTGGCATGAGTGGACCAGTTTAAAACTCGAGTGAAACGAGAGTTTTAAAGGTCCACGAGTGCCAAAAAAAGCTCAAATTACACAAGAACGAGTTGAATACAACGTTTTTTTGGTCGACAACCCCCTTAAAGGCTCCAAATCGCTAAAAATCTTTAAAATTAGCTTGACGTTTCGTTTTGACAAGTCGTCAAATGTATCAAAATCCGTCCACACAGAAGAAAATTCTCAAATTCTGACAGTGTCGAACAAAAATAGTTATTTGTGCAACGAGATAGGAAAAGTGACTTTTTTCCGTACGAGATGCGGGATTTTTAATAGAGAGGTAGTCGAGATTAAAAACGCGTCGAGTACGGAAAAAACACTTTTCCTTCGTGTTGAGTTATTACCCATGAAATCGCGGAAAAAATATGATAAAGCTTACAAACAATTTGAGGATTGGTGCCGTGAAAAGCGAGTGCGTGATATTACTGAAGAAGTTCTACTGGCAAAAATCAAGAAAACTCAAAGGCTCGACATTATGAAGATAGAAAAGTTCCTAAGGGAAGCGGATAATGGCACTTATTTAATGATGAAGGTAAAGGTGACTTTTATGTAATTCAAAAAATAACTGTTTTACTCTTTAAAGGTGATGTTGATAATAGGGATCAGTGGGGCATGCCGTCGCGAGGAATTGACTTAAGAAGACTTTGACGTAAGAACATTACAGACAAGGGGTCTTATATCATTATCCAGATTCCAGACACTAAAACAAACGTCAGGCGAGAATTTACAATATCACCAGGCAATTTTGAAGGTTTGGATTTATTAGAAATATTCAGGACATACTTTGTTACTTTGTTTGCTAAAAGAATGCAATAATGTTGTAGTACATATTTATAATAAATAATATAATTGCTGGTTTTCATTTGTTTTACTTTTCCTAACTAGGTAGGAAAAGTAGTACTTTTCCTAACCGAAATGAATGTGGAAATGTAACAGTTTTCGATACCGAATTAGAAAAAACTATTTTCACGTGTCAGCTGCTTGTCAGCGATTCATTTCCCCATTGATGGGTGGCGTGGCTGCAATTTGTGCTCAGCGCCGGACCGCAGCTATTTCAGTAAATGGACACTGGTGGAGTCTGGAGCCTCACGGACTACGAAATCTCCAATGAACGAATAACGAATGAAATAGTTATTTCCATTAGAAATGTAGTAGGTTCCATTTTACAGCGCGAGGTTTTTAGATAAACGAGAACTGTTTGAAGTCGGATATAAAAGTAACGAATTGATGCTCCAATTTTTCGTGAAGTTATAGTCTGTTTTTTAATCAAAGAACCACAACGCCGCAATTTACATCCAAAATAGAGCTGACAGCATTGTACACTTTTGACCTAGGGTGAAAAATCTCATCATATAAAAATTGAGGTTATTGGAGATATTAGTAACACAGCATATTAATAAAGTTAATAACAACTAATAACAATTAATTTGAGAGTTTGATAAATGTGTTACTTTGCGAGGCATTTTTAATAACACGTTAAAATTTTAGATGCGACTCAAAATATTTGTCGGAGACCGTCTAGTGATTGACAGGCACAATATGACAATAAATTTCTTTAAGTAGGGTCTTTGTTCGGTTTATTTAGAGCTTAAGTCAGAATTCGTTACAAAGATTCAAGGACTATCCTTTTAAGGAGATTAAAAATGACAGGCGTTGGCTGGTATAGCCAATAGACAATAGACTATACTGTGTAGATACTGTCTGTGGAAACTCCTTTCGTCTGGCTCTGTACAGGAGCATAATCCAAACATTTCCCTCAAGTAACTAAAGAAAATCGTTTCCGTCGCGGAAACGAATACTGAAAAAAATATCAAGGACGTGAAAAAAGAAGCGATTAGGCACTAAAACAAGTTGTTTTGATTAGCGAACAGTGTTAGGTAATACAATTTTATTTAAAGGATTTAGCATCATTCAGGAGACATCAGTATATGGCACGTTGTCTGGTTAACGATTAATGTAAGTAAAATGATGCAAAAAGATTCGTCAATAAATATAGGTATAAAAGTATAATTAATAAATTTTAACAGTACATAATTTAATGATAATAAGTACAAATATACGAACTAAGGGGGTCGTTCACGAAACCCGGAAAGGCTCGATAAGGCATTGCAAATTCAAAACCATGACAAATGATATTGTTGACGCATTGTATTTCCCGTTTCGTTAACAATTTGCAAATTATCTGAGTTTCGTGAATTTACCCCTTATTAATTGACAGATTGTAACGAATTTCTATTAAACAATTTGTAAAAATTAAATTAAAGCAACTTAACGATAAACTGTTTTTGAATCAAAGAAACACCATCTGTTGCATTATGTTGTGAAAAAATGAAATTGTAGTGGTGAATTTAATTTTGTCCGATTGACTAGGCTGCAACTGCCATCTATCATTGTCAAATGTCATGCGAGATACGCAAGCTCGAGTTTACGCATAAAATTTGAAATGTGAATTTAACAATTTCTCTTAAAATTTCTCTTAAAAACATCACAAAATCATACTTTTATTGACTTTTGTGATTGTTGGTTGGTTAGGTGATGACATTTGTCATTTCCATGTAATCTCGATTTCATTCCACCCCAACTTCAAGTTTACACAACGTTGCCGATCGAATCTTGGGTGTTAAAGTGTTGGCGGTTCTTTGATTAAAAAAAATACATATGATTGTGTTCTAATCTAGGTACCCAAAGGTGTGTCAATAGGGTTATTGTTTTCCGAGTTGTGCTGCGGTCGTCTGGATTGCTGGGTAGCTGACGTTTCAATAGCCATGTTGCTATCTTCTTTGGAGCTTCAAAGTAAACATTCAAAGTTCACGACACAACCCGGAAAACAATAACCCTATTTACAACGGCCGTGGAAACCTGCATTCGATTAAATGTGTGTCAATTTGGACATTTCTGTCTTCAAGAATTGAAGTTTCAAGAAAAAGAATAGACAAATTTTCTACTAAAAATTTTCCGCCTTCGGAGTAAAGATTGATCAAGGTATGAGACGTATTTGCGACATATTACTTACAAGAGTAGGTATACCGGGTGCCTCAAAATTCGCGGAACACCTTAGCCAGTACGTTGTTAAATAGTCATTAAAATATCACGTAAAAATCTTAAAAAAATCAATTTTCTTTATTGTAGAAGTTTTGGACCTATTTGTTTCACTCTTCGAGATTGAAGTTCTGGTCAAGGACCATCACGTGCAAGGTCAACTGTCGAATAGCTTGATTCCAATGTTGAGAAACGTTACAGATAATTAGAAGAAAATCTGTTTTCTTACAAAAGTTTGTCATTTTGTTTATGTCTAGAGCAATCGTAGAAACACTTCAGGGAATGTAAGTTTCCTACCTTCTACCGATTTGAACAACTTCTTGTGTCATTTTTATAAGTTCTGTAGTTTCAATAGTTCTGTCATTCCCTTGATCAAAATCGAGTAACTGGTCCAAAAACATTGGTGGTTGACCTTGAAGAGACACCGCAAAATGTTTAACGATATCTGTGTAGACACCTTCACTTGTTAAATCGGAAAGATCTTGAAAAATTCTCCACCCCGGGAACTCTTCTTTTGTTACGTTTGCCAATAATACCACTTTCTTCTTTTCAACGTTCTCGAGTAGTCTGATAGCGTGTTTAACGTATTCTTGATGATAGTCTTCCGCTTTCACGATCAAGGGAACTTTGTTTAAATGCCACAAAACTATACTTCTTTCATTTGGAGATAACTTCTTACTCCGCTTATTACGCAATCCATATTTGAGCGATGTCAAACTAATTTCATCATCACTTGCTGTCTCGTCCCAGATGTTAACGAGAACCTCTTCATTCGTATCTCTAACAATCGTCATGTCAAATTTCATAATTGCTTCTCTAAGAAGTTTTGATTTTTCGTTGCACTTACTGTCCGATATCGTTTGTATAAAGGGCGTAAGTATTAACTCAGCCAATTTTGCTACCACGTCATATTTAGTCAGTATAATGTTACCTGACCACCACGTTTCCATGAACTTGACAAAACGTGAAGAGTAAGCATCATAGTCAATTCCACATTCTTTTCTCAACGTCGCGTTGATTAACGACCGTGCTCCTGCCGTGTTAGTCTGATCACCAAAGAAATACAGTTGCTTCAAAGAATCATCAAGATCTTCAACTGATCGACTACTATCATGTTGTTCAAACTGAAAAACTTTTGTTCCCTCCTTCTCATCGCTGATTTCTTTTCTGTTCAGTAGCAGAAGTTTCTTAGGATCCAAGTCTCGCAGTTCCTTCACAACAATCTCTTCAATTGTATTGTCTTTATTTTGAAGACGAATTTTTGAACTATTCTTGATACTTGTCGGGGAATTTGTGTATAAAATAAAACTGACATTTTCAGTGTTTTCAAATTTTCGAATAGATTTTATGTACTTCTGTAAGCTGAAGTCTGCCGCAAGATTTTTTTCAGTAACTTTTTTCATATTCTTAGAATGTTTCAGTTGCAACAGAAATATTTCTGAATGTCCATCATCAAAAGTCACCTTTAGCGTCACGTCGTTGAAGTCTCCACAATCGTCACAGTTTGTTTTCATCTCGAAATCTGCCACAATATCACTTGTGCTGAATTTCAAAGCGAACAAAACGCACATCATTTTTTGATAGTTGTTGTCCGCTCCTCCGGTTACATTTCTTTTCTCGTAAGAATCAAATCGGGGCTGACACAAGCACTTCCTGGTTGTTGCAAACTGGAAATTAAAAAAAGGGGCAATTCTGAAATAAGTTACGTAATTATAAATATTAACAAAATTTTATTGAATTGAATTTCATCCAAGTTGTGATCTATTTGTATTGTTCAGTTGAATGACTTTATAATTTTTGAAGCTGCCCGTTAACAACGTCACACATTTTATGAATATTGAAATGTTCATAAAGTGCCGTTCACACGAAATTATTCCAAGAATTTTAAGACTGACAAATCGCTAAATTGGTTTGTGCTAAGCCATGTGTTCCAGGGCACTTGTTAAGTTTATAAGGAGTGTCGCCCAACTAAATAATTAATTTGCACACGAAAAGATAAATAATTTAATTGTTGTTTATAGCAGGCGAAAATAGTAATAGAAGGTTCAATAAATTAATACATGTAAGAACGGGTTCTCGGAAAATTAACAATCAAGAGCTCACAGGAAAGGAACGATTAAGAGAAAAATGTCTGTTTTTGATAATTAATATCGTTTATAAAAAGAAAAAACAACAGCGGTCCCAAGAGTGAGCCCTGGGGTATGCCAGATGTAGCACAAATCTCCAGTGAATCAAAACCTCTAATCTACAAGAAACAATTTATTTTCTGCCTTTATGGTAGGAGTAGAATAATTTTTTTAGCGGATGTGAGAGTCCGAAGCCATTTAATTTTTTTAACAGAAGAAAGTGGTCAAAAGTGTCAAAGGCTTTTCGCAGGTCCGTGTAGGTAGTATCTATTTGACACTCACTGACATATTGCACAAAACAGCTTAAGTTCGTATCAACAGATCGCCCTGGCCAAAAGCCATGCTCTATATTAGATATGAACTGTTTAGTGTGATTCAAAATAATATTGTGGAGCACAGTTTCCAAGATCTTAGAAAAATTGCAAAGTAGAGTAACAGGACGATAGTTTTCTACTTCTGATTTGTTGCCTTTCTTGTGTATAGGACTTACTAAGGACTTTTTTCAAGAGACAGGATATGTGCTTGTCTTCAGTGAAAGATTGAAGAGAGCGGTCAAAGAATAGACAAAAACATTTGCATAATCCCTCAATAAAAACGCTGGAATAACATCAGTACCTGCAGTAGATTTATCTTTAACTTTCCGTAGAGCCTTATACACAGCTTCTTTATCGATTTCGTTAATGAGAAGAGTAGGATTCTGCATTAACATCTCCAATTCAGTGGGTTGAGAAATTACATACGAATTTTGGAAAAAGTCTGCAAAGTCATTTACAATCGATAAAGATATTGTTAATTCATCACTATTATAGGTCATCGATACGGGGAAAAAACGTACATTTTTTAAAAGAATCTGCAACCTTCGTTCAAAAAGTTTGTGTAAATATAGTAATAACGTAAATTTGTTCAAGATGTTATTTCAAACAGAAAATTAACAGTTTGACTTATTTTCAACAATGGAATAATTTCTGTGCTGATCTGATCGATTTCATGGTTAAAACAAAATGGGCATGGTACGAATTAGTTGTATAGTCGTCCAAGAATCCCAACGATATATTACACTTTCACTTCAATAATGAGAAGATGGTAATTTGAGAGTTTTTGTTAAGAAAGCCAAAGTTCGACCCAAGAGGGACAACCTGGTATCTCTACCATGTTTTTAAAGGCAGAGCCTGTTTATAAAATATTTTGTCACCGTTCAAAACTGCTGAACAAGAACAATATTTTTTTTTAGTAAATCTACATCTAACGCTTAATAACCACGGACTAATCAACGATTATAAATACAAAATTTTAAATTGGATTGTCCGGTTGAATACCCCAGATCAAAGATGGTTTGTTTGTTTATCAGCTTATTTTTTAAGGTTTCTAGACCTTTTAACAATAGGACAAGAGGCAATAAAACGTTGGGATTCTTGCAAGACTATAAATAAATCGTCACAAAGATATTGCTTTTTATTAAACAAATACTACAACTTTTTGAAAAATAAACAAATTTAAAAAAAACTTACCGACACATTGCCATTTGAGACATATTCCTCTAAAATTCCAAGAATGTTGTCATTTTTGGGAAAACATTTTTTGCAATGTGTTTTGTAATCTCGCATAAGCTTGGTTATTTTCAGTAGTAGATCACTCCGAAGGTGTTCATTTTGGACAGCAAAGTGCAAAGGGTATTTTTGGTTGTTGACGTCGAAATTGCCCTGATATAATCCATTTTCTAGAAAGAATTCTACGGCAACACAATTTCCATCGTAAACAGCGTAGTGAAGAAACGTTACATAGTCAGTAGACATCAACTGACCGTATGCTGTAGCATCGAACATTATCTTCACGATCTGCCGGTATTCAGACCATAATAGGGGTACTGATCCACGACGTGTTACAGCATAATCTAGAGCAGTTTTTTGTTCCTTATCTCGCTTGTTGGCGTCAACACCGAGACTTAACAACAACTGAATTACCTCAACCTCAGGCAAACAGTTTGGGTCTTTGAAAGCTGCATGTAACACAGTCTTCCCGGAATTATCGGCAGCATTAATATCAGCACCGTGATCAAGTAGCATCTCTATACAATAGTTATTATTCTTGTTGAACGACTCGAAAGCTGCATGTAACACAGTCTTCCCGGAATTATCGACAGCATTAATGTCATAACCGAGATCAAGTAGCATCTTTAGACAATCGTACTCGTAATCATTCCCGCCGAACGACTCGAAAGCTGCATGTAACAAAGTGTTCCCGGAATTATCGACAGCATTAATGTCAGCACCGTGATCAAGTAGCATCTTTATACAATCGTAACTTGACCCTCCGAGCCATTTGAAAGCTGCATGTAACACAGTCTTCCCGGAATTATCGACAGCATTAATGACAGCACCGTGATCAAGTAGCATCTTTATACAATCGTAACTTGACCCTCCGAGCCTTTTGAAAGCTGCATGTAACACAGTCTTCCCGGAATTATCGGCAGAATTAATGTCAGCACCGTGATCAATTAGCATCTTTATACAATTGTAATTTACCCCGCCGAACGGTTCGAGAGCTGCATGTAACACAGTCTTCCCGGAATTATCGGCAGCATTAATATCAGCACCGTGATCAAGTAGCATCTTTATACAATCGTAACTTGACCCTCCGAGCCATTTGAAAGCTGCATGTAACACAGTCTTCCCGGAATTATCGGCAGCATTAATATCAGCACCGTGATCAAGTAGCATCTTGATACAATTGTAATCTTCCTCGTCGAACCATTCGACAGCTGCATGTAACACAGTCTTCCCGGAATTATCGACAGCATTAATGTCAGCACCGTGATCAAGTAGCATCTTTACACCATCGTAATTACACCCGCCGAACGTTTCGAGAGCTGCATGTAACACAGTCTTCCCGGAATTATCGACAGCATTAATGTCAGCACCGTGATCAAGTAGCATCTCTATACAATAGTAATTATTCTGGTTGAACGACTCGGAAGCTGCATGTAACACAGTCCTCCCGGAATTATCGGCAGCATTAATATCAGCACCGTGATCAAGTAGCATCTTTATACAATTGTAACCTACCTTGTCGTCCGTTTCGAAGGCTGCATGTAACCCAGTCTTCCCGGAATTATCGACAGCATTAATGTCAGCACCGTGATCAAGTAGCATCTTTACACCATCGTAATTACACCCGCCGAACGTTTCGAGAGCTGCATGTAACACAGTCTTCCCGGAATTATCGACAGCATTAATGTCAGCACCGTGATCAAGTAGCATCTTTACACCATCGTAATTACACCCGCCGAACGTTTCGAGAGCTGCATGTAACACAGTCTTCCCGGAATTATCGACAGCATTAATGTCAGCACCGTGATCAAGTAGCATCTCTATACAATAGTAATTATTCTGGTTGAACGACTCGGAAGCTGCATGTAACACAGTCTTCCCGGAATTATCGGCAGCATTAATATCAGCACCGTGATCAAGTAGCACCTTTACACAATTGTAGTTATCCCTCGAAATGGCATCGTAAAGTGGACTGCGATTCATTGAATCTTTAGCGTTTATGTTAGTACCACATTCTAATAAAATTACCAAGGCATCGTAATGGCCATTTCTGCAACAATAATGTAATGGAGTATGTTGATTGCAATCTCTGCCGTTTACATATATCCCTTTATCTATCAAGAGTTTTACTGTTCTTGTATTTACTATAGAATTTTTGAGAACAATATGTAGTGCGTTCTGTCCATCCTCATCAGTCGCATTAATATTTGCTCCTAGATCCAGTAAGAGTTTAGCGATTACATCGTCATTAACAGCAAGATGCAAAGGAGTTCTCTTCTCTTTACATTGTTGATCTACATCTAAACCGCATTCTATTAATGTTGTTATCACTTTTTTTCTTTCCTCCATTATTGTGTGGTTATTCCCTTTAATTCCATTTACGGCCAGGTGCAACAATGTAATTTCTTGTATTCCAATTTTCACTGATAGAACATTTGATTCTTTTTTAATGACAGAACCTAATAAATTTGGATAACCCATCTGAGACGAATAAATTGCAAGTGTGCCAATGTCATAGCATTCGAATAATCTTTCAAGGTTTATCGAGTCTCCAAATCTCTCTAAAATTTTTTCTACAGCGAACAAATTTTTAAGTCGAATTGCGAATTCAAGACAGGTCCATTGAAAAACGTGGTCGATTTGAAATACATCACAATGTGACAACATTTTGAATATTTCTCTGTACTGTGTAGAGACTTTTTCGATGTCATTTATAATATAAAATTCCTTTGAAATGTGTCTTCTATTTACCTGCAAACGAGGATGTTCGACTCCATAAGTACACAACAACTGAAGTGGACTTCGACCACATTCATCTTTGACTTCTCTCTTGTCCAAATGCTTTGAAACTAAATCAGTATATCTATAGATTACAGCCAAGTGAAGTGCACTATTTTCAGCCATCATAATGTCGAATATGAGCCTCAAATTTTGATTTTTTTTGGTAAATAAGTCATCTTGCAGCAGCGAAACTTTGTCCAGATTATTCTTCATCCACGCACAAGCAAAATACTCTGCGTAAGTTTGGTGGTTGAAGATGGCTTGATTATCGTCGGTCACTCTACTGACTATTCCAAACGGATCTCCAATTTTTAATTTTTCTAAGAACTTTTGACTCCTTCCGAAATTTATTCTTAACTTCTCGAAAGTCGTGGTGTCCAAACAAGACTTCAGTGCTAGCAACTCGTATTGTTCCAGACGCAGATCAAAGTCAAATCCGATCTGGTCCTCGTGTTCGTGCACTCCCAATTTTTGATATTGATGCTTCTTCTTTCCTTGGAAAAATATTTTAAACATTTTGGTCAATACAAAAATTTCTTGGTCAGACTCTGTCCACAAATTTTTATTGTTGAGAAAATTTTCTGTAATCATGAACAACTGTAAAGGGATTCCTAACAAGTGTCGACTGTTAACGATATCCACGTTTTCGTATATTTTATTGATAATGTGTTCTACTTCATCTTCTTGGTAAAAATCCTGAAGACGCTCTTGGATGTATGTCTTCTGCTGCTCTTCTGTCAGCTCTTCAATTTTTATGGGAAATATGTTTAGCTCATGCGACACTTTTTGCTCCAAATTTTCACGTGAAGTAATCAACACCCGATGACCCAACGAAGAGATGTGCTGAATAAATTGCAAAGCGATCGGAATACAGTCACTGTCTATTTCATCCAATCCGTCGAGAAATAAATACATTCTTTTATTTTGTAAAAGCATCGAACGAATGTTAACCGCTAATGGATCTTTCTCTTCTTCAAAAAAATTGTGTAATATTACATCGTGCGCACATTTATTCTTAAAAACTGTTTTGTGATTGATCAAATTTACACGGACACTCCAGTAACTGGACGGACAGATGCTGGTTAAGCGAGACACCAGCGCGCTTTTTCCCATTCCGGGTGGTGAACAAATGACATTCAGAGGATGGTCGAGATATGTGAAAATTTCCATTTCATTGACACGCGCTCCTTCAGATTTCATTGTTTCTAACGGAAATTTTTTTTCCTTACTTAGAACCGAAGTACAACTTTTGTCGTCAAAAACTTGGAGTAAATGCACGTTCTTCTTGGTCATTTCACAAATGTCATTGAATGGAACCTGAGCCCATTTATTATTCGTCAGCAAAACATCACATTTCTTTCTTTCTTCCAGGTACTGGTCAAGCTCCATCACGTGCAAATCCGACTGTCGAATAGCTGGATTCCAAGGTTGAGGAACGTTACAGATAATTAGGAGAGAATCTTCTGTCCTACAAAACTCTGACATTTTCTTTATGTCTAAACTAATCGTAGAAACACTTCTGGGAATGTAATTTTCAAACGCATTCTCCTGACTTCTACCGATTTGAACAACTTCTTGTGTCATTTTAATAAGTTCAGTAGTTTCAATAATTCTGACATTTTCTTGATTAAAATTGAGTAACTGGTCCAAAAAAATTGGTGGTCGACCTTGAAGAGACACCGCAAAATGTTTAACGATATCTGTGTAGACACCTTCAGTTTGTACATCCGAAAGATCTTGGAAAATTCTCCACTCCGGAAACTCTTCTTTGGTTGCGTTTGCCAATAATATCACTTTTCTTTTTTTAATTTTCTCGAGCAGCCTGATGGCGTGTTTAACTTGTTCTTGACGACACTCTTCCGCTTTCACAATCAAGGGAACTTTGTTTAAATGCCACAACACTTTACTACTTTCCTTTGGAGATAAATCCTTAATACCCTCAACACGCAATCCATAATATTTCAGCGATGTGAAACTGATTTTCTCATCACTTACTGTTTCGTTCCAAATGTTAGCGACAACTTCATCATTCGTATCTCTAACAAACGTCATGTCAAATTCCATAATTGCTTCTTTAAGAAATTTTGATTTTTCGTTGCACTTACTGTCCGATATCGTTTGTATAAAAGGTGTAAGCGTTAACTCAACCAATTTTGCTATCACGTCATATTTAGTCAGTATAAAGTTACTTGACCACCACGTTTCCATAAATTGGAGAAGACTTGAAGAGCAAGTAGCATCGTTAATTCCATACTCTTTTTTCAAAATTGCGTTGATTAACGACTGTGCTCCTGTCACGTCAGTCTGATGGGCAAAGAAATAAAAACGTTTCAAGTAATCATCAAGACTTTCAACCGATCCACTACTCTGATTTAATTCAAACTGAAAAACGTTTGTTCCTTTCTCTTGATTTTGAGGTTTAAGGCGGTTTTTTTTTCTATTTTTTTTCTTAGTATTTTCATTTTTGCTCCATAACAGAAGTTTCTCAGAATCCAAGTCTTGCAGTTCCGTCACAACAACCTTATCGTCTGTCTTGTCTTCATTTTTAATATCAATTGTTGATTTACTCTCGATACTTGTCGATTTATTTGTGTATAAAATAAAACTGACATTTTCAGTGTTTTTAAATTTTGAAATAGATCTCATATATTTCTGTAAGCTGAAGTCGCCATTTTCCGCTGCAAACATTTCGTCATTAACATTTTTCATATTCTCAGAATGTTTCAGTTGCAAGAGAAATATTTGCGATTGTCCATCCACAAAAGTCACTTTTAGCGCCAGGTCGTCGAAGTCTCCACAATCGTCACTGTTGGTTATCATCTCGAAATCGGCCACAATGTCACTTGTGCTGAATTTTAAAGCGAATAGAGCGCACATCAGTTTTTCATAGTCCTTGCCGAGATCTGTGGTTCCAGATCTTTTTTTGTAAGTGTCAAATCGGAGCTGACCTGAAAGATCGAAGGACTTCTTCTTGGTTGCAAACTGAAGATTAAATGAAAATTAGACAATTTTGAAATACGAGTCACTTACAAAATTATAGTGGTATTTACAAAATCTAATTATCTGTATTCTTATTTGTGATCTATTAGTATTTGTTCAGTTACATAACTTTATACTTTCTGAAATTGTCTTTTGTTAAAATCGAAGTAGACTATTTATGACTTCTCGTTACAACTTTTCAGCAATATAGTAAAATAACTTTTCAGGACATTATCCAATGTGAAAACATGTTCACACTATAGTGAATTCCAAAAAGATCTGAACTATCAAAGTTCCGTCAAGTTGTTACACTGATTATTATTATTGACAAAGCTGTTCTAGTACTTTTCATTGTACTTGGTTGACCACCCTGCAACAATACAAATCCCGCCAAATTTTTATGAAACAGTGTCAGTTACAAATTGTCAACAATTCGAGGAAAATGGAAAAACACAAGAGAACAGTAGTTAAAGCCAGAAAAAAGGAAGCTATTCTAATGAGATTTTCTGGTTTTTCTATTTAATGGTGCATGTCTTTTTTAGATTTAAACAACCCAACAACAGTCAAAATAAATTTTGAGCTGACCGAAATTTGACACTAACATCAAAATCATACATAACCTCACAAAAAATATAACATAGTACCTACACTTTCAATCAAAAATTGTATTTCGACTTTCAGCCGAATTGCGAATAATAAATTTTCACAAATTGTGACATTTGACAGCACGGATGTTTTTGGAGTTCACTATGTATATACATACAATTAGTTCATATGGGTCAACTACATTTGCCATTTTTGAAACGGGTTAATTTCATAACTAATTAATTAAAAACTTATGTTCAGGAAATGAAATTAATAGTTAAATCTATACCTAACCAATTTGGAGCTTAAAAAAAAAAAATGTCTACTGGGGTACCTAGGTCCTTCGGTTTTTTATTTTTTTTAAATTTATTTTTGTATCATTAAAAAAGGAAATATGTATAAACGAGACGGCCCATCATACATTTAAAAACTCGTAGTAGGTAATGAAGAAATAATTTATTCACCCATTTATGGTTTTAACGTTAACGAACGATCAACATCGCGGAACAGTCTTGATGAGAAGTTAGCCACTCGATAAAGCATCATAAGCAATTTCGTTATTTTATTCGTTTTATTTAAAGAAATAACACAATTCAAACGAATTCAAAATACATACAGGGTGTATCAGAAAAAAGTGCATTTATTTTAACTGGTAATACCATCTACTCATCAATTACAACAACTTTTCTAAATAAAGTTTCTTGGAATTTGGCAAAATTTAAAAACTTTTTTAAACGGGAATCGTAAAAACTGAATATTTTTATTCCCTTCGTATGATATTTGTGAATAAAATGATTTCACTTTCGTTTTTTTTTTTAAATTATTAAACTGCTGTTCCATAGTCGGGTAAGCCCCTTCTAGAAATAAGTGAGAACAGAGTCAATTACTTTATGGATGTAATTATCCTTGGTAAACCCACAGACAGGGCTAGACCGACACTTGTAACCCCCAATAAAAATATCTCCGATTTTGGCCTGAGTCCTCTGCTTGCAAAAAATCCAAAAATCGCAATATCTTGACCTGCTGCAACGGGTTTTAAACAGGTTAGCTGTTAGGGCGCAATAAAGCAACTGACTCTATTCTCATTTATGTGTAAAAGCTCTTTTAAGCAAATCTTTAGAATAATTTTGAAAACCATTTAGAATTTGTTTTCGAAAAAAAAATTTTTTTCTACAACTGTCAAAAAAGGTGACATTTATGCATCGTTATCAAGTCGCAAAGTATGTCATTTTTGATAGTGAAAAAATATTTGTCAAAAAGTTTCCTTAGATGCTAAAATAGTTACATTTTAGCAGCCAAGGAAACTTTTTGACGAATATTTTAGCATCCAAGCAAAATTTTACAAAAATTCAAAAATTTTTAAATGCTGTAGAAAAAATAGTATTTGTATTTCGTGCGAAAGATGATTGTTTTGTTGGCGCATTCGAATGAGTTTGAAGTCTCGACCTAACGGTCTCTACCAAAAACTCATTCTCATTCTCATGCCCAAACAAAAATCATTTTGCGCACTTAATACAAAAATAACTATATAACAGTTGTAATATTTAGATGAGTCCTATTACCAATTAAAATAAATGTACTTTTTCTGTTACACCCTGTATATACTACAAACATTTTCAGTTTTGCGAAATTTAATAGCACTAACTAGAGTTGTCCTAACTTTTATTAAATAAAAAATACGTAACAACACAATGTAGGTTGAATAAATATTTCTTTACTACAAGTAAGGCCCCTTCAGAACACTTTGTTTGTTTTTTTAAGCATTTTAACCTTGTTTTCAAAGGTATGTTTAAAAAAGCAAAACTATATGGGCTTGTTCAGCATACACCATTTTTTTATCAAATCTACCCCGTTTTTCAAAGTTCCTTTATTAAAAGTTAAAATTCGCTTTTTTGCCTTGTTTTTCTATTGGGCCACTTCAGCACACATGTGAATACGATTTCGTTCAAACAAATTCACCCTATAAAAACACTTAAAATTCGCCTTTTTGCCCTGTTTTTTGTTGGGCCACTTCAGCACAAAAATGAATACGGTTTCGTCCAAACAAATTCGGAAAGGTCCTCATGAGCGAAGCGAATTCACAAACCTGTTTTTTAAGGTAGCAGGCTCCATCTTATACAAACTCATGTAGATAACGATTTTAAAAGAAAATTGATGTTAGAGCAACAGTAAAGGATTAGCAAGTAGAACTATGTCAAAAATAGATGAAAAAGATAAAATTTATTTAAAAGAATTATGTGAATTAGAAAATTTGGTGTATACCCAAACGGTATACACTCCAGAAAATGGCCAATTTTTAAGGTCATTTAAAAAATATAACATTTCAAGTAAAAGAGCAAAAATAACAAATTTTAAGAATTTATACAATAAAACATTAATTCTTTTTGATCTCATTACAAGAATAAAAACATCTCCATGTTTATAAATTCTTTCAATTGATCAATGTTCCTAATCATGTCCATAAATACTGTATGAAAATGTATAGCATAGCTTAGGTGAATCACAGGCGATTAATTTGATTTATTATTTGATCGATAAGACCACATTTAAATCCGAAAACTGTCAGTTCAAATTTATCAGATTTAACTAATGTATTCCAAATATCATCAAATTCATAATACATTTTATCTTTAAAGGAATATAAATTTCAATATCTGAATACTCTGCTTATATTTGGAGGTATTCCAGCAAATAATTCTGAAATAAGGCCATGTTTCTTTGATCTAAACAAACACTCATTAAACTCAATGTACAAGACTCTATCATAAAATATATATGTTTTTTCATAGGTAAATAATTTTTCATTATTAACCAGTGGTGAATAATGGAACAACCGTCACCTAGCAACGAAAGATTGTCGTCTATTTCATTGGTTAACGTAGACGATTTTCATACCAACTGTCAAGAAATGACAACTCGGACACGTCGCATCCGACAAAATAATTTGATTAATAATTATTATCAGAAAGGGTTTGAACGTACCTAGTAGTGAAAAAAATAGTATATAAACCACGGTGGAGAAGTCCCTTATAGCCTTCGCGCCTTACAACCCTCGGCGCGCCTCGGGCTCTAATCATGAACTTCTCCACCTTGGTATATAATATACTATTTTCCAAGATAAGTTCTAAATATTGCATCAATTCTTTTTCCTTTTGGTATTCCTAAATTTTCAATAGATTGACCATTACATCCACTTTTAACATTAAAACTTGGAAAATCAATTAAATAATATAAATTTTTAACAACTATTAAAACATCACCTGAAGATCTTTGATAAATATGTGAAATTTCTTGAAAATCATCTGGTAAAAAATATAAATAATCTGTAATTAATTTCAGTTCTTTATCATAAGTCATCTTTTAAATTGACTAACCAAACATATTTCTTATAAAAAATATACAAATGATGATTTGCAAAATTAAAAATGTATCAATTTCTTTATTAAAATCACATAAATTGAAGTAACGCTTAAGGTATAAGATTATACCGGGTGATTCAGATTGGTATTCGCGCCCCTACGTCTTTTTTGTTTTAAGAAAAAATATAGCAAACCATATATATTTGTAAATCGCTTGTGAAACTACAATAGATGATGTTGTCAAATCTTCTCTTCGATAACATATGTCAAAGTTTAAGACAGTCAACTTTTTTTTTTAAATAGTACACTATACATTTCTTAGCTTATTCTTGTAAAGCTTTTTTTTCTACATTTGAATGTGTAAAAAAAGTTGCCACTTACATCAGAAAAAAAATCGAGAAAAAAAATAAAATATGATTTAATTTATTCGAAAGCGTTATATTCTAAATATTGTTGGTAGGCTATTAATTTTTCATTAGCTGTTGTACTACGTTTAAAGTGCCCTACAATTGTTTTAATTTTATTGACAAGTTCTTGCACCTCCTCTAAGCTATCCTGGACAATTAAGTTTAATGTATGTGCGTAGCAACCAAAATGTTTCCATTGAAGATGACTATTTATTGCTTTTTTAATATTGCAAGCGTTGTCTGTAACTGCAATTAATATCTTGTTTGATAATTTAAATTTTGCGATCATGTTTTTGATATTTTCCGCTAAATTTTCACTTGTATGTGAACCAGTAATTAAAGAACATCCAATTAAAACACTATTTAGAGAACAATCTTCCGTGATGTGGTGTGCCGTTACTGCTAAATAGCTATCTACATTCCTTGATGTCCAGCAATCTGTTGTGATGCATACACTTTTGACACTGTCCATTTTTTCTTGAACTGTATTCAAGCAACGTTCGTATAATGTCGGTATCATGTTTTTGGAAATTGCTTTTCTTCCGGGTAATTGATAAGATGGATTTAGGGCTTTCACAAATTCTACAAATTCCTTGTCTTCAACAGTTGAAAATGATTGCTAGTCAGTTATGAAAAGCTTGAGTAATTGATTATCTATTTTCTTTGCTTGACCTTTCGAAACTTTTTTGGGCACATAAAATGATGATATACGATGTACTTGTTTAGACTTTGAAGGATTGCTGCAAGGTTGTACAATAATGTTAGTGTTATTGGTTTCGGTACTAGTGCTGGTTTGGGGTTGCACATCATTGCTGTTGCTGGGTTGTGAATCTGAGATGACGTCACCAGTATTTGAAATTGATGTTGAGGGCACTGGACTTGAATTTGCACATCTTTCATCAAGTTTCAAATTTATTGTTGGGTGCCTTGTATCCAGATGTGTTTTTAAATTTGAAATTGACGACCTATAAGACAATTTCTGACTGCACATATCACACTTTGCCTTTTTTTCATTTCCACTTAATTCAGTGAAATACGCCCACAACGGGCTAGTATTACGTCTTTTGGCAGAATTCATATTGAGGAAAAAATAAAAATTTGCTTAAGTACTTGGGTACGTACACACAACACACTTTCCATCTAGAAGACAGAAAATGACTGAAATTCAATAAAGATAAATTACTGAATAAAGAAAACAAAACAAGCTGCATCAATGATGATCAACGAATTCTTATTTTCTGCTGAAAACACGGAACAGGTCTTTTCACTTTTGTAGACACCGACGCGCCGCCGATAATTTTTGGAACCTGCGGAAATTCATGCACCTTTAATCCCTTTACCTGCATCCGTACGGAGTTTCGAATCGCCGAATTTTTGAACGTTATTTTTCTATCACATCAAAAAAATACATACTTTTAACTCATGCTTTATTGAAATTGTCACATGAATGATTTGTCTACAATTTGTCAATATGCCACCCGTTTAAAATGTTAAGTTTTTAATTTTTATTTATTTTTTAAAATTTTTTATTAATTAAAACCTCGTTCCATTTCATTTGTCTAATTTTTAAAACTTATTGAATGTTTTGTCGGCAAATCAAAATTAATTTATTAATACATAAGGGTCGTTTTAGAATACATGACAGCACGATGACGCTAGTGTTTAAAATTAATTGATCGCCACCGTACATAGTACTTAAACTTATACTCGTTTTACTCGTTAGCATCGAGTTATCAGTATCAAGTTTAAGAACAACTAAATAAAATACCAGGTCGCATATGTAACTTTTTAATAAACTAGTATTTCATAACAGTTATTTGGAACTGTTACTAGCACGGAACAATAACAGTTGGATCTGTTACGAGGAAAATCACTCTTTAGCCCATCTCTACACCTAGCGGCAAGACTGTGGGACTTTTAAAAAGGAAAGTGATACTTTTGTACCAAAAAGGAAAAGTGATACTTTTGTGCAATGAAAAACCAAAGTTTGTTGAAAATATTTAAAAAATTGGAATAATTGATTTTGTTCTTATTACAGTTTTATTTCCCCTTTTCAACAACAAACTTCGTTAATTTGCCCTTTTGTTTAGGCTACAATTTTTATTGACGGTGATGGCTTATGACATTACAACATTTCGGAAAACTACTTTGAACAATTTTTATACATGATGATTTCATTTACAGTTTTTGCCGTAATTAAACTTCGAGCATTTGAATTTGGATTTACATTAATTTGGTTCTAAATTTATTGTTAATTTAATTCTTGATCTAATGACTATTTGTAGAAATTCCACTAATTGCTAATGAACAAAATTTTCGTAATTCGAAACAAATTTACATGACCGATTTGTTTAGACGAAACCGTATTCATTTTTGTGCTGAAGTGGCCCAACAAAAAACAGGGCAAAAAGGCGAATTTCAAGTGTTTTTAAAGGGTGAATTTGTTTAAACGAAATCGTATTCACAAGTGTGCTGAAGTGGCCCAATAGAAAAACAAAGCAAAAAAACGAGTTTTAACTTTTAACAAAAGAACTTTGAAAAACGGGGTAATTTGATAAAAAAAAATGGTGTGTGCTGAACAAGCCCATATAGTTTTGCTTTTTTAAACATACCTTTGAAAACAAAGTCAAAATGCTTAAAAAACAAAGTGTTCTGAAGGGGCCTTACTTGCTCACAATTTTTTGTTTTCCGAGGAAAAGCAGCAACCAGGATTGTACCAAAAAAATGAAACATTACATTGGTGTCGTCGTGACCAGGATTGCACCACAACTGTTAAAGCGTACCAATTAAAACGACAGGACACCATGTTTGGTCACAATTTTTTGAATGCACTTTACTTTTCAAAATTAATTTTTCATGCCGCCGGCCGTTATTGACGGTTTTGCATGATTCAAAATCCGCCGGGAACGTAAAATTCCCAACCTAGTACTTACAAAAGTGACCTTGACTAAAAATTCGCTAGAGAATGGGCAGGCAGCATTGAATATAGCCAACGGACTCCGTTACGGCTGAGGGACGCGAGGGTCGCGGGTTCGATTCCGCTTGTGAGACAAATTTTTTACTTTTTAAAAATTATTTAAATTTGTCGGCATGAAAAATTTTGTGGATTACACGTCCAGAAAATGTTTTGCGAGTGCTTGTGTTGCTTCGCCTCGGCTACGCAATATCACTCACACTCGCAAAATATCATTTTCTGGACTTGTGATCCAAATAACTATTTGTTAGAAGGTAATGTTAAATTAAACATTTTTCTTGCCTCATTTGCCACTCCTTACATATCAACATATACAGGGTGATGAAAAAAAGTGCCCGTGCTAACCTGCACGTTATAAAGTATTTTTAACTAAACACGAATTCGAAATCCAAAATTAAATTTGTCCACTCTTCGCCAAGATATAAGATTTCCTTTTTAGACAATAGAAATCTATATGATTAACCGTTTACTAATAATTTTATTGTTGAAGTCTAGATTTTGGTCGAGTTGATAATGTTCTTAAGTAAAAAATGCAAAAAGTCTATCGGAACCAACGTTATTAAAGATGTTAGAGTACCATTTCTTGGGTCCAAAGAAAATTCGTCAATGTTACAACATTGCAAAGCTCCTAAGATACAGAAACATGTAATTTTTGAAAACGATAGCAACAATAATTCAATTTTTAATATTAATGGTTTCGTCAAATTTAACCTGTCAATTTTCCAAAAAGTCTGAAAAAATGGCATACAATTTTAACGAATATGTAGACTCTGTTTGGGTGCATCAAATAATAACGCATCTGAAGCAGCAAGAGACTATGCAAGACTGTACCCTCAACGACGTCATCCAGATGCTAAGGTAATAAGAAGATTGATGCAGCGATTAAGAGAAAACGGCCAAATAATGCCTCTTTATGTAAATCGTGGAAGGCCTCGTGAAGTTCGAACACCAGCTTTGGAGGAAGCTATTTTGGAAGCAATTGAAAATGCGCCAGGACGAAGTATACGAGGATTGGCGCGAGAGTTTCACGTAGACTATCGCATGGTACAAGGTATCCTGGCTGACGAACATTATCATCCTTATCACTATGTTAAAGTGCAAGCTCTTCGTCCAGGTGATTATCCCCTCAGAGTAGAATTTTGTGAATGGCTACTTGGACGTCACAGAATCGATCCTAGGTTTATTCAAAACATTTTATGGACAGATGAATCATATTTTTCTCAAGACGGCATTTTTAATCAACATAATAATCATATCTGGGCAACTGAAAATCCTTTCGCTGTGCATCCTCGTGCACATCAGCACCGCTTCGGAATTAATTTGTGGGCTGGGGTCATTGATAATAACCTCGTAGGACCTTTTACGCTACCTGCCAGAGTGAATGCAGAAAATTTTCTACAATTTTTACAAAATGACTTTCAAGTTTTGCTTGAAGATTTGCCCCTTGTAATTTTGAGGCAAATGTGGCTACAAATGGATGGTGCCCCTCCACATTTTGGTAGGATAGTACGGGATTGGTGTAACGAGACTTATCCAAATAGATGGATTGGTAGAGGTGGCGCGATTGCTTGGCCCCCCCGGTCACCTGACCTTAATCCTTGTGATTTCTTCCTCTGGGGTCACCTCCAAAATTTTGTATATGCTACGCCAATTGCTAACTTAGGGGAATTAACAGAAAGAATCAACGCAGCAGTTAATACCATAAATGTTCCTATGCTTCAAAGGGTTCAAGAGAACATTGTTCGAAGAGCAGCATTGTGCATTGAAGTTGGTGGGAGAAATTTCGAACAGCTATTATAAGATTTAATTGAAACATTTAACTTTTTGTTCAATTTATTGTAAATTAAAATTTTGTTTCATATCCACATGACAGCTTTATTTTTATGCAGGTGACAGAATCTGTCATCAGCATTGGTTTCTTAGATACGGCGAAAGTCGTGAATATAATATTTTTTAGAAAAAAAAGTGCAATATTGCCAATTTGTACTGTTAGGAAAGCTGTTTAATTTTTAAAAGAATGTTTTTAAACCATTTTTGTGTTGATTTTCACAATACTTCGACAGAAAAGGACATTTAAGTTTCAGTCCTGGGCACTTTTTTTTCAACACCCTGTATAATAGTTATTTGGATCACCAGTCCAGAAAACGATATTTTGCGAGTGTGAGTGGTATTGCGTAGACAAGGCGCCTAGCCGCGGCGGCAACACGAGCACTCGCAAAACATTTTTTGGACGCGTAATCCACAAAATTTTTCATGCCGACAAATTTAAATCATTTTTAAAAAGTAAAAAATTTGTTTCACAGTCAGAACCGAACCCGCGACCCTCGCGTCTCTGAGCCGAAACGGACTCCCTTAGGCTATTTTGTATAGTCTATTTTTTTTTTAATTAGCTGTCAGTGTCAAAACTTTGTAAAAGACCAGACTGTGTTACCCTAAAACCTGTACTTTCCGACCAATTGTATAACAAATTGAGGTTATGTCTGTCAGTCTGTCTAACATAATTGAAATGTCGAACCTAGTCAGTCAGTGTTAAAGGTTTCAATGAAATGTAGGTTTATGTAGGTAGGTACATACTTGTATTTAAAGAGTATTTTGTAGAACATGTACTTTCGTTTAGGTACATTGAAGTGGACTTTGGAACACAACCATTTTTTGTAATGAAACACAGTTGCAGTTTATACAATGAAGAAAACATTAATTTTTTCGGAGTTGAATACATTTTGTCGTTTTAAAGCCATCACATATGATTGCAGACGTCCAACGTATCTATTTTAGAAGAGTATTTACGGAAATAAATGAGAATTTAGAAAATAGGCATTTAATACGATACATTGAATATGTTTGAAGCTTTCTCACAAATCGCCTTTTTATTCAGTTCAGGGTTGTCACCTTTCAACTCTTCGCAGTACCGAATCGGGGCCATTTTTTCACTCTCTGTGCACTACGAAGGCACCTTTTCAAATTTTGAGCGTTAATTTTTTTACGCAAACGCAAATGACAGTTAATATCTTCTATTCACTTTGATTGTGACCACAACGAAAAACATAGTAGGCGATGTTTAACTGTGTGCTGCATACGTTTTACACTAAATATTTGTGTGGTGTGAACATGATGTGAAAATGTCAGAATTGTCAAAAGTTGACCATGGTAGTAAAGCAATGATTTTAATGTACGAGTATTTATCAATATTAATAACGGAAATCAATATTTGAAGTAGGAGAAACTAAAAACGTCTATCTGATTCTGTAATCACGTCTGTTGAAAAGTGGGGTTATATCCAGGTACAGATTATTTAACGTAAAAACTTCGAAATCACCTCATGCAATTCTCGATATTAATGAGGAACGAAGGAAATGGTCATTTGGCAGTAAAACAAACTCGAAAAATGCCTGGGGATTACTAAAAGAAGTGATCAATTAGCATTGATTAATACAAATATTTTCAGATAAAAACTAATCAGACAGAAAGTTCAAAAAAATGATTTACAGGGGATGAAAAGGCAAAAGGTATCAAACTACAACACTTACTAGCCAAAATGGACAACAAAAATGCACAAATAGAGTTAACTTTATTGGTGATGTTCGTCTTTGTGAGTTGTTTTCCCGTTGGCTTCAATAAATGTCTCAAAACAAGTCAATATTAACCGTTTGGTCTCAACTTTGAGAAGACGACGTGGCATTTTCTTTTTGGATTCTAAAATTTTGTACCAAAACTCAATTTTATAGATATGCGCACAGTGTACGTCGAAAAACGTTTGCGCAAGTCGTTCTCCATTCTGTCTTCTGTGAGCGTGACGTTTCTGTCAAAATGGCGCCTCTGAGAGTTGCCAACTGCGACTGGATTTAGTGTTATCTAAAATTCCCTATCAATATCCTAGCAACTGAAAAGTTACTAGGGAGTGGTCACAATCAAAATGAATAGATTATACAGAGTGTCCCCAAAAAAAAAGACGAGTCTATAGCTCCCTTATTTATCGGAGGAATTTAATTATCTATACACCAAATTAAATGGTTGTTAATAGGCTACAAAACGGCTTAATAAATTCACGTATAGCTCCAAGGGCTTCAAGACTAAACTGTCAAAATATTTTTTTTCAAATAGGATTACATACTATTTTTTAGTAATTCTGATAGAGATTTTAATTCTGAAAACAACAATGTATCACAAGTATAACTTCACATAAAAAAATAACACTAACTTTTGAAACAAATGACGAGCACCAAGCGAAAAGCTATCAAAATGCATTGCGTTACAATGTAATAACCAAATTAAGGTAGCTGGAAAAACAAATGACAAATAATAACATGTAGGATTGCGCAGATATGCCACCAATGTTTAGCGCAAAATGGAACATAGACGATAGTAACATTTTTTACATTTTTTTTGTGAATTTTTGGTATTTAAGTGTATACTTGTGATACATTGTTATTTTCAGAATAAAAATCTCTATCAGATTTACTAAAAAAAATATGTAATCCAATTTGAAAAAAAATATTTTGACAGTTTATCCTTCAAGCCCATGGGGCTATACTTGAATTTATTAGGCCATTTTGTAGCCTATTAACAACCATTCAATTTGGTGTACAGATAATTAAAATCTTCCGTTAAATAACGGAGTTATGGACTCGTCTTCTTTTTTGGGGACACTCTGTATATGCGCAATGACAGCGCCGATGACCTTGCACGGCTCGACGTTGCCAACCTATATTGTGAAATGCACTTTCAATTGCTCACACCAACTTGACAACACTTTGACAGCTGATTTAAAAAAAAATGGACTGTATATTAATTAATTCAACCAAAGTAACTTCTATGTCAAACTTTGTTGACATTTAAGAATCAATGCTGCCTGCCCATTCTCTAGCGAATTTTTAACCAAGGTCACTTTTGTAAGTACTGGGCCGGGAATTTAACGTTCCCGGCGGATTTTGAATCATGCAAAACCGTCGATAACGGCCGGCGGCATGAAAACACGTATTACTTCTCAATATTCATACAACGTGTAACAGAAATAAGTACATTAATTTTAACTGGTAATAGAACTCGTCAAAAGGAACAACTTTTCTATTTACCATTTTGCCGAAAAACGATGTTTAATTCAAAAAAAAAAATTGGAGAGATTTTTCACTAAAATAACCCTACGCCACTAAATACTGCAATGGCTTATTGAGATCAGCGCTAATATGAAAAAAACATCCATTTTCATCCAGAAAACGTGTTTTAATGCCGAAATCGAAATTCAAATAAATCTACCCGTATAGCAAAAAATCCACTTCGTAAGAATCTGTTTGTTTCACATTTTTAGGTAGCTTAGTTTTGGAGATATGAACGGTTTTAGGAAAATCTTTCCTATTTTTTTAAGCCACTACGCAACGTTTTTCGCCAAAATGGCAAAGAGAAAGTTATTCCTTTTGATGAATTCTATTACCAGTTAAAATTAATGTACTTATTTCAGAAACACCCTGTATATAATATACCAAGGGACAGATATATTGCCGGAAATTTTTTCGAGCAGTCCTGACACACCAGTGTTTGTAGCAAGAAAATTAGACGAGGGCGCCAGCCCGAGGTTAATTTTGAGTGACAAACACGAGTTTGGACTGCAAGAAAAAATTTCTGGCGATATATATCTGTCCCGAGGTATATTCGGAAGAGAATCGTCCGAAAAACTTTTCCCTAGGTAAATTATATCGGAAAGTTTCCCTAGGGAAAATTTCCGCTTAATTAAATTGTGATTGGTTGCTATTCAAACAATTCATAGTTGTGATTTGTCAATATAAATCATGTGACATTTGAGGGCGATTCTCATATATAATATACCAAGGGAGAGATATATTGCCGGAAATTTTTTCGAGCAGTCCTGACACACGAGTGTTTGTAGCAAAAAACTTACACGAGGGCGCCAGCCCGAGGGTAATTTTGAGCGACAAACACGAGTGTTGGACTGCAAGAAAAAATTTCTGGCGATATATATCTGTCCCGAGGTATATTCGGAAGAGAATCGCCCGAAAAAACTTTTCCCTAGGTAAATTATATCGAAATTTTCCCTAGGGAAAATTTCCGCTTAATTAAATTGTGATTGGTTGCTATTCAAATAATTCGTAGTTGTGATTTGTCAATATAAATCATTTGATATTTGAGGGCGATTCTCACTAAAATTTTAAGGTAACATAAATTTAAATACATCTTACCATAGAAACTCCTTTCTGCTTATCATGAGTAGCAGTTTTCTTCTGAAAGTTTCGAGCTTCCTCGTTATGCTCATAAGTTGTACTACTGCAGGGGGAATCTTGTTCGGTACATTTTTTCTGCAACTCAATTTGTTCGTCCACCTTCAGCTTCTCTTTGTTGTCACAGTGTTCCTCCATTTCATTACATATTTTATTACCGGTATCCTTATCGTCCATGTTTGCGGTTCTGTATTTTTAATAACTTTCACCAAATACTCATTTTAGATGTTTTTATCTGCAATCCCGATGAAAACCTGAAAAAAAAAACATTAAATAGTAAATACAAATAATTCATTATCAGTTAATTAATTAATGACAATTTTGTTAATTCATTATTTCATATTAATATATTTGTATTAATCTTACTATCGCACTATCCCACCTCCACCCGGCGGCACGGCAATTTCGCCGGAGTACATACACTATTACGGATATTACTATCAAGTAATAGTGCAGTGCTTATCAACATAAGAACCGGCGTCTCGCCTCCACATTTTGACTTTGTTGTGTTTTATTATGTTCTGTGTCAATGTTAAGGAACTTCCTCACGATGTGACATGAGTATAATAATATACCTTTTTGAATTTCAACTACCAATGTGTTATCAAAATCCAGAATTTTAAAATTTTTAAAAAGAGATTGGTACTATTCCCGTTGCTGAAATTACAAGTGGTAAAATCGAAATTTTTTCTAAACACCAAAGATTTCTCATAGCAACGGAGAGCTCTAAATATTTATTAATTTTTGTGTTATATGTCTGTGTTATATTATGGAAATTTGGAACAGCTATATCTAAAAGATATGCTTGCTTTTGTTGTTTATTTAAAATTATAATGTCTGGTCTGTTATGCTTGATATGAATGTCAGTTAAAATTGTTCTATCAAAATATAACTTGTAACTGTCATTTTCCAAACAACTTTCTGGTGTATAACTATAATGTGGTTGTGTATTCTTTAATAAATTGAATTTAACAGCTAAATTCATGCGTATAATTTTAGCGAATATATCGTGACGTTTTTTATATTCGCTTTGAGCCAAAACGGTGCAAGAAGAAATGATGTGTTCAATTGTTTCCCCTTCAGTTCCGCAAATCCTACATTTATCAATTATCGCTACTAATATTAAAGAAAGATTTTAATCGATTAGTATTATTAATTAGGCAGAATATAGCCTAAGGGAGTCCGTTTCGGCTCAGGGACGCGAGGGTCGCGGGTTCGATTTCGACCCAGGGTGAAATTAAAAAAAAAAGGCTATACATATTCTATCTCGTGATTCGGAAGTCACGTTAAGCCATTGGTCCCGGTCTATTGAGTTGGTCATCACGCCCCTCATAGATTTGTAAACCAGTCCAAGACTGTGTAACAACATTTTTAATTATTACTGAAAAAACCGATATGATTTTTATATTCGTAAAACAAATATCATGTTGACAGTTAAAAATAATTTTAAAACATTCGGCTTTTTTCGACTGTAATTACACGAGAGGTCTTTTTTTGTCCGCATAAAATTGAATTTTTTTTACGATAATGTGGTTGCTTGGTAAATTGAAGACACAAACCACCCGATAAAAAAACGAGTCCGAAGGACGATTTTTTTTATCTGGTGGTTTGTGGAGTCAATTTACCAAAAAGAAACCAAATTAGAGTTTAAAAAATGAAATTTTATCCTGGACGAAAAAACCTCGAGCGTAATTCGATGAGATAATTTAATGAATAATGATAGGTAGGTAATTATGAAAAATTGAATTGGCCATTTTGCACGTCAATTTATTACAAGCTGTGTCAAAGTTTAAGATTGTTGGTTCGTTTTCATAACAACAAACAATAATCAGGTTCGAAAAAGTTTGCCATGGAAGTTTAAGCACATTTTATCCAGATGCAAAGTTAGGGCTAACTTTATCCGATGTCAAAGTGACAAATGCATCGCGGCTTATGGGATTTTTTATACATGAATTAAATTGTATACAGAGTGATTCACTTAGCCCGTTCGTTAGAAACTTTCTCATTTTCCCAAAATCGTATTAATATGAAAATTTGTAGCCGACCATAGTCGACTACTCTAATAAAAATAAATAAAATATTTTCAAAATGGTGACCATAGACAACACAGTAAACCTATAGAACGCAAACTCCTATGCATTTTCCCCATTTTTTTGGAAACGCACCCACCACAAGCCGTCAGGGGACGCTGCCGTTTTATAAAAATAAAAATCGCGGAAACTTATGCCAAAATTTAACTTTGCACCCTGCAAAGGAATTATAAACCATGTGGAACTCGCCATAGATTTCCAAATCCAATTAAATATCCTGGGCGTTTTATGGAATGGATTAAAAGACGGGTAACAAGCAGTTATCAACTTTGGAGCCTATGAAAGTGTAGGTATAACAGCTACACTGTGTGTGGACTTCATTTTACCAGCAAAGACTTCGGCATCGGCACGAACGAATATGGCCGTAGATACCCTCGATACAACTTCCCTCCTTTTCCAGTCCAGACTTACTTCCAGTAATAGTAAAAAAATATTGATAATTATATTTTAACTGAAAACTATTTTTTATAGAATTTTCATCCGATCTACTGATCTACGATATTTCTACTGAAGACGCTATAAGTAAATTGTGTAAATCCAGTTTTATGTAGTAATGAAGATATAAATTCTTGTGGAAGTTTCAAAAAGAAAATGAGAAAAGCTGAGCATATTTAAAATTATAAAAAGGCAGAATGTTAATCCAAAATTCGGGCTGCAACTAGGGGCTGCAATGTTCCGAAAACGTTACATGCAAAATTCGATGTCAAAATAAAGAGCAAAATTTTGAAGGTGAGGAAGCCATAAATCTCTGTTTGTCGCAATTGAGGAAAAGAAATACCAAACCAAAATTTATAAAAATGCAATGGAAATGTATCGAAAAAAATTGAAAATAA
This sequence comes from Tenebrio molitor, assembly GCF_963966145.1. Classification (NCBI taxonomy): domain Eukaryota; kingdom Metazoa; phylum Arthropoda; class Insecta; order Coleoptera; family Tenebrionidae; genus Tenebrio; species Tenebrio molitor. The sequence goes on along the minus strand of NC_091053.1, from coordinate 17,411,018 downwards.
AAACTTCAAAATAAATGTAGTCTTTTAATTTCATAAATAAATTATTTGAAAATTAAAATAAATAAAAAAGCCAGGATATCCAGCTGGCTGTGTCTTATTTTGCACCTACCACAAGCCAGTAGATGGCGTCGGGACACAAAAAACTATGGGAGTTTGCGTTCTATAGGTTTACTGTGTTGTCTATGATGGTGACACTTCCGATAATACCGGAAATCGACGCCATCTTTGATTTTTTAAATGGAAAGGCCCCATTTTGATTTTAAATTTCGATTCTACGTTAAAGTTTAAGTTCAGAAAGTCCCTTTGTCAACACTTATCTGTCATCGTTTTTGACCAATGTCATCTTTTTCGCAAAAAAGCGGGTTGCAGGGCTTCATTAAAAAAATTATAACTCCTGAACTATTGGAAATAAGGAATTGATTTTTTTTTATTGCATTGCTAAAGGTTTGGCCGATCTTTTCGCTACTAGTGACATTTTTTGTGTTTCATACGCCTACTGCAATTTTTCAAAATTAATAATAAAAAAATATCGAAAATTTCATTTTTTTAAATGGCAACTACCATTTCTGACACTAGATATAAATGTAAAATTTAATTTTAAGGCCACTTTTATTAACATTATTTTCTAATGTTTTATTATTTTATTGTTACATATTTACTATTTATCGCAATGGCATTTTTGAATAAAAATTCAAATAAAACAATTGCTTAATAAAAAAAAAGAATATTTTATCCAAAAAATAGAAATTACAGCAAAGCGGCTGGAAAGAGGCATACAAAATGTTAATAAAAGTGGCATTAAAATTAAATTCTACATTCATATCTAGTATCAGAAAGGGTAGTTGCCATTTGAAAAGATGAAGTTTTCGACATTTTTTTGATTATGAAATTTGAAAAATTGCAGTAGGCATATGAAACATAAAAAAAATGTCACTAGCGGCTTAGAAGATCGGCCACATCTTTAAGAATTCAATTTAAAAAAATCAGTTTTGTATTTCCAATGGTTCAGGAGTTATAAATTTTTTAATGAAGCCCTGCAACCCCGCCTTTTTGTGAAAAAAATTACATAGGTCAAAAACGATGACAGATAAGTGTTGACAAAAGGACGTTCTAAACTCAAAATTTAACGTAGAATCGAAACTTGCAATCAAAATGAGGCCTTTCCATTTAAAAAAAACAAAGATGGTGTCGATTTCAGGTATTTCCGGATGTGTCGCCATTTTGAAAATATTTTATTTCAACTTGGAGGAGTCCATTATAATTATAGTCGGCTACCAATTTTCATGTTCATACGATTTTGGAAAATCGGAAAGTTTCCAACGAACGGGCTACGTGAATTATCCTGTATACACTTCGGAAGCGGATGATTTTTACTTTAGGTGACTGACTTTCGTAAGTAGCAGTATAGTGGTAGTCGATAAAAGCTTGTACCTATGTAACATGGCAGTAAAGTGTCTATCGAACTCGTTTGCTTGCTCGACTCGGCTCCGCCACGTTTCGCAATCTGCAAACTCGTTCAATAAAGTGTCATTTTACTGCCTTGTTACATAAATAGCTATAATTGGAGTTTTTATTCTTTGTGTGTATGGTTAGATTAGACGTTATTGTATCATTATTTAACAAAGGATTGTAATGAATCATAATAGCCACTGGGTCGTAAAGTGTGAAGTTATGACTTTGTTAATGAAGATGTAATGTACGATGAAATGATGTAGCAAAATATCGAGGGGTTAGAAATAAAATAATCTTAAAAAATAGCTCATTTACAGACCAAGTCGTAGAATGTAGAATATAGTTATTAAGATGACTAGTGTTTTATAGAGGATTTAAAAATCGAGATTAACATTTTTTCTAACACTAACATCTTATCACAAATTTTAATAAATTCAGAAATTATTCTAAAATGTCATAAATTATTCGAGGCGCGTCACAATACACAAAATGCGAAAATTGCCGTGGGCACTATGGTAATAATATCAACAAATTTTGAAAAAACAATTTTCATTGTTGAAATGTGCAAAAATGTTCCAGAAGAAATAAGAATAAGGGAAAAGAATTTCGTACGAAAGGCTGGAAGAATAAAAAAGGCATCAAAGAGGTAACTGAAGATGGCATTTTGGCTTTTCTTGATATGAAGGTAACTGTGTAGAACTTTATTGAAAAGTTAATTCACATTACGACAAGAATCATTTGAAGAGATTGTAAAGATTGCCAGTGAAGTCTTTGGTGGCGGGACGCTTGCATTGGATGAAACAACAGAAGTTAAAGAAGTAGATGTTATAAACAAGAGCACCAAGCTAAGCAATAGGGAGGAGTTCTAGCTCAAGTACAGGCCTGAGTTTTCAATCCAATAATTGTGCTTTTTATTTTGAAATAATTACTGTAAAAATGATGAATAAAATGTTACTTGAATAATGTGCATCTGCCTATTTTACAATCTTATAATTATAAAATAAGTTGCTATTGACGGCGTGTTTTATAATTTCATAAAAAACATTACTACTGGCGACGTGTTTTATAAAGAAAACGTATTTTATAGATAACATAACGTGTGAGCTCAAATGCACTATAAAAACAGTTTAAGATATTAGTGTTAGAAAAACTTATTTTCAGACGACCACTGTGAAATATGGCACATTTCACACGGTTTTTCCTTAGTGAAAATTTAAAATTGCAAACGATTTCAACACGAACACGAACGAACAGCCTAACCGTGTACAATGAAAAATTTGAGAAATCTGACTGGCCGACAGCTGTGTGTTTTTATATGGATATTAATATAATGTTCACCAAATTAAATTATACACCCCTAGCGCTGTCGTCCAAAAAATTAAATTAACGTCAAAAATTCTTAGTGGACACCAAATAATGATACTTTGGAAAATGAGAACAGAGTCACCAAAATAGCAATGTTTGGTATTGTTTTACTGTTGCTTGCATTCTAAATGCTATATGTTTACCGATTTTACTAAATGTTCACCAAATGTGGAACGCTCACGTTACGCGCCTTTAAGGCCCATACACAATGGCGTTAACGTTACTGTAGCAGACACAATATTCGGACACCCAATAAACCTAAGCAAAGTACCCACAATTATGTTAACAGTAAGCAGTAACCACAGCCATAAATCACCAAACTGTGAGGGTTCGCTTGAAAGTTTGCGGCACGGACCGTACTTGAAAAAATCCTAATTAGGGAAAACCCAGCGGATGTAGTTTCTATTCAACACAACGCAGATGGCCCACAGTAATTTTTTCAATTTTGTGGGGTTATTTAGTTGATACCTTTTCTTAAAAATTGTAATGTTTTATGCCCAAATTTTGGAAAATTAAATATCATTGAAGATGCAATGCTACGGAGGAAGGCGTAAAATTGTGTGACCATATTTTTTTGCAATTTCATCAGTCGTAAAACGTTTTTTTTAAAGACACTGTACTGCCCCTGGAATTTCATAATACGGTCTATCGTAAGAAATTCTTAAGCGTGTTTGCAATCTCCCATTGATTTACCACCAACCGACCCTTTCTAATGTGGGTCTAATTATGGGCACTTGGTTTGGGTTTATTGGGTGTCCGAATATTGTGTCTGCTACAGTACGTCGATGTTAAAACGTTAACGTCAACGTTAGATCTAGAAATTCAAAATTACATGTATTTCAGTGTAGACCGTTCACAATGGCGTTATGATGAAAGTTAATGTTACATGATATTGTTAGCGTTAACGTTAGACCCAGAAATGTTCTGGATTCTTAACGTAACATTCTAACATTAGCCAACGGAAATAACTTTAAAAAAGTATTGAAATACATGTAATTAGATCTAACGTTAACATTAACGTTTTAAGATCGTCGTAACGTTAACGCCATTAAGGTCCATACACAATGGCGTTAACGTTACGTCGATGTTAAAACGTTAATGTTAACGTTAGATCTAGAAATTCAAAATTACATGTATTTCATTGTGGACCGTTCACAATGACGTTATGATGAAAATTGATGTTGCATGATATTGTTAGCGTTAATGTTAGTTCTAGAAATGTTCTGGATTCTTAACGTTACATTCTAACAATAGCCAACGGAAATAGTTTATAAAAAGTACTGAAATACATGTAATTAGATCTAACGTTAACATTAACGTTTTAACATCGACGTAACGTTAACGCCATTGTGAAAGGGCTGTTAGAGAGTTTTTGCAAACCGTTTGATTATGCCCGTTAAACTTTAACGACAACGTCAGTTTATGTCGTAGAGATGATGTCGTACGTCTTTAAAAAGAGTTTTTGCAAAACGTTTTAGCTTATCGGTAAACGTTAACTTATTTAAAAATAAATAAATAATAAATAAAATAAATAAATTAAATATCAATCACTGCTATGTCCAGATGGAATTATTATAATTAATAATTCATTATATTAATTATTATAAGCAGTTTTGTAAATGGCCAACGAATCAAAATTTATGGAGATAGCGCCTATCCTTTGAGAAATCATTAATGTTATAAGTCTAATCTTGGAACCTTTACTAGACGACAGTTTCGAAAATTAAATTTCTAATTGATATACGTTATTCGATTAACGTACGTACGACAATCTAACTAGAAAAGACGTAATACGTCTTTGGTTTAAGGTTTACGACAACGACAAATTTTTCTGTACCCTAGCGACGAGAGAATAACGTACGTTAAATTCGATAAAACGGTTTGCAAAAACTCTCTATTGTGAAAGGGCTGTTACTGCAAATATAAATATTCACGCTATCCATTTATATTAAGCACTTGCTCAAAAAAACTACTTTTTTGAAAACTGATCAAAAATGTTGACATTTTATGACCTAAATCGGTTGTCAAAGTGACTGTTTTTTGTTCACTGGATTTATAGTCCGGACAAAATAAATGTGAATCCTGACTTTACTAAGTAAAATTATTTCATAACATGATAACGATAATACAGATTTATGGTAGGTCGTTCTCGAAAAGAAGCAGATACAAGGTGTCCCCAAAATAGAAGACGAGTCCATAACTCCGTTATTTATCAGAAGATTTTAATTATCTGTACACAAGATTAAATGGTTGTTAATAATTAATTCTGATAGAGATTTTTATTTTGAAAACAACAGCGTATCACAAGTATACACTTAAATACCAAAAATTCACACAAAAAAACGTCTATGTTGAATTTTGCGCTAAACATTGGCGGCATATCTGCGCAATCCCACATGTTATTATTTGTCATTTGTTTTTCCAGCTACCTTAATTTGGTTATTAGTATTACATTGTAACGCAATGCATTTTGATAGCTTTTCGCTTGGTGCTCGTCATTTGTTTCAAAAGTTAGTGTTATTTTTTTATGTGAAGTTATACTTGTGATACACTGTTGTTTTCAGAATTAAAATATCTATCAGAATTACTTAAAAAAAAATTTAATCCCATTTGAAAAAAAAATATTTTGACAGTTTAGTCTTGAAGCCCTAAGAGCTATACATGAATTTGTGAAGCCGTTTTGTAGCCTATTAACAACCATTTAATTTGATGTATAGATAATTAAAATCCTCCGATAAATAAGGGAGCTATGGACTGGTCTTTGTTTTGGGACACCTGTATATAAATACAGCGAGTTTTCGAAATTCTACCTGCAAGTTTGGTGGTGGATAACCATCTGTTTCCCATCATAAATCTTTGTTATTGTTTTCTTTACATTTTGATTTAAACATGTTAAATAATTTGACTTAATAAAGTCAGGACTCACATTTATTTTGTCCGGACTATACAATCTAGAACAAAAAAGACTTTTACGTTCAGCAATTTTTGATTAAAGAAGAGGTCACAATTTCGCAATTTCTTAGCATTATATTCCAAATAGGCCAGTATCACACTTTCAGACACGTTCTTTAATTTCTTAGAGCCACACCAATTCATGAAATCCTTCTAAGCAGATTCATATTGTCTAGAAGGCTTTTCCGGGATAAGACTAGAAACTGCACTTCGTGCCGTTTCTAATACATCCAAAGGCAGATCATCTTCAACAATTTTGGAACTCATTTTTGTTTTTTCTTCTTTCTTTTATTAAACACCAGTAATTGTCCCAAAATTGCAACCAAACCTTACAAAATTGGAACTTACATCGTTTGTTTGTCGGTTGCTATGTACCATTATTAGTTGGTCAGAGCATTCCAAATTTAAAACATCAAGATAATTGTAGACAAAATTTTTTTGACTTTCCGCTAATGTGGAGCTGTGCAGTTTTCGATTGGCTGATACTCGATTGCGAAATTCTTTTGCATTCTATGTCCTTATTGAGAGAAGACCTAATAAAACATAGATTTTTCTTACAATTGATATACTATATATAAAATTCGGGCGACCCCTCCTTACAAAGATACTGAAGGTGTAGAGTTTGCATCAAATTTTCTTCAAATAGAAATTAGGAATGTTTGCCGTTTATTTTTATTTATCGTGAGAAAATAATGATGCAAAAAATTGTCTTAGAAAAGTAGCGTTATCGCGGAGTAAAATTTTTTTTAATTTTTGCAATTTTTGTTCAAAAAGAGACAGCAATTGGGCTGGATTAATGTTTTGTAACCTTGGATACGGAAAATTCAAACTGGTATCAACCTAGGCATATTTTTGTACATATCTTAGCAACGCTTTGATCTGAAAATTATAAGGTAAGGAATGCGGTTGCTGTATTGAACAAAGTTAGAAGGGTTATATCATCTTAAGAATTTTTCAAAACTTTTTTCAACAAGTTCTTGCTTGCTTCACGGCATACTCTCTGCAACGCTTTGGAGTCGGAATGCTTTAATTATGAGACACTCTGTATGAGAGGCTAATAAGAAGTCTACATCTGGCTATCCATTTGAAATTGAATATTGTATAAAATATAGTAAACATTTAGTATTTTTGTGAGACAAATAGTTTTTTTTACTGCATAAATATAAGACACTAACAAAAATTAAAATTATCTGGTTATCATTTCAGAATTAAATATGGAATACAATTTGGTGAACATATAGCATTTTTAGGCAACGAAAGCTATTTTTAGTAGCAAATAATATAAGAAACTAGCAGGATGTCAATATCTGGTTATCGCTCTAGGATTATGTATGGTCTTAATTTTGGTGAGCATTTAGTATTTTTGGGAAATAAAAGTATTTTTTTGTATGAATAAATTTGGTAAATTTGATAAACAGTTAAATACTACCCTTTTTATATTGTACACGGGCCGATGATTAACGATGTCTATCTCCGCGCAACGGCATAATTATTTTGTCCGCAGCTCTGTCGAATCATATTTGAAGTTTGAAGGGATGCCGAATATTAGCGTTTTTTTTTTGTGGTCGTCGGAAAAATATCGTGTATACCACGTGTTGAAAATTCGATTTCACACTCGTTTGCTTAAGCCACGCGCCTACGGCTTGTGGCTCAATTCTGCAAACTCGTGTGAAATCTTTCATTTTCAACTCTTGATATACAATATACTATTATTGCTCATTTCAGGTCTAACTTTATTATTATCACGATAAAACGCAAATTATTGACATTTTCCAAAGCACTTTATTCAAGGATACTAGGAAAACAGTGGTGAACAAAAGAACTGAGGTCACCGGAAATATTGACATCTCAATGATGACAGAAACGGTAACAAAAGCAGAAAGTTATTAATTGTTTAAATCAATTTTTGGGTAAAATATAAACGAAAAGTTCTTTTTTGTTGTTTCTGCAAGTTATATTTCATATCAGACTGAAATCGGCTTAGTGCAAAGGCTAAAGTCAATCGATTCTTCTCTGAACTAATTTCCTGCAAGTTTGGACGACTGCCTTTGTTCATTATTTTCATGCAATTGATAATCTATAGAGTACATAAGTAAACAACTCGTTAAAAATGTAAAATATGAGAAGAATAATAAGGTAAAGCTAAAGAAGCCAAATAGAATCCTACATGGTGATGGGTGTGGTCGCGCCAACTATTTGTATTACCACGAGATAACAAATACTCAACACAGTAGTTGAACCAAACTAATATTCTGCCTATTTAAACACTGGATAATTAAGATCATCCGACAAAATGTTCAAATTATTGTGAAAAACACTTACATGCTACTTAAGGACGTTGAATCAATGCACTTTTCGGTAGAAATTATTCTGATGACAATATCGTACCGTTTGAATTCGAAGTGATTCTGTTTAATCTATTATAAATAAGATATTATGTTATTTTTTAGCACTAACGATACGGTTGATATATTTTTGTGATAAGATTATTACAGAAAGGTTAAAGAATAAATATCTATATAGAATATACACCTATTTTATCTTCAAGCGGTCGAAAATCGCATATTTCTGGGTGTAATTTTTGAAGTGAAACTTTATGGGAGGGGTTTGAAATTCTGATCGGCAACCTTTTTGTGTGACGAAAAGGGATGGGGGTAAACACATGCTCCCACAGCGGTTGCGCCAATGTTTCCATCTCACTTAATTTGGAGTCTAATTTATGTAAATTAATCTGTTTGACACGATACAAACATCCCTTAAAATTGTGTATACTTCTGTCTTTGTCACACTCACGGCATTTATCGATAATGTCCTCTCTTTTAATTATTAAAAATGAACAATGAGTTACGCATTTCCATATTGTTTAGTGTTATCGTTAAAATATACAATTTTGTTGTAAATATGCTTAAGTCAGGCGCAGAAAGAACAAGAGCGTGGCGTGAGAGAAAACGTAAGAGTGAAGTGACAGTTCAGAATGTGAAAAAAACGGTGTAAATAAAGACAATGAACCAGCAACTAGCACCTCAGCTCAGCCACCTCCTCTTGCATCTATCAGAGATAATTTACAATATTCTGATTTTCCTGTAATACAAAAGTTTCACTTCTATCGTGCGTCTTTACGACACACTCTTTTTTTTTATCTTCAAGCGCCTTTGTGTATCTCCATAGAGACGGTTAAACTCATTTTTTTTTTCTGAGCTGAGTAAAAGTACTTCAAGTCCTAGGAGTAGAAGTGTCCCACAGGCGGCTCGACCGGGTCAAATGTAAGGTCATTTGAAATATTTGTCACGATTTATTTATCAATTACAACCATCAATTACAATTATCAATTGCACGAAATATGTAATAATTAAATTATCCCTATTAAAGAAAAGCCTCTAAAAAGCGAATTAACGAAATTATTACCCAATATTTAACCGCGTCCCATATATTCTGTCACGAACCGCCCGTTGTGAAGTTGTGGGCATGGCCACAGCGTGGATGTCAGACGCCATGATGTCTGGATGTCAATATTAAAAAATAACGCAAGATAACCGTTCACTGTTGAAAAGTAAACAGCTGTAAGTTGTAATCGTTTGCTATTCCGTTTTGATAATTTTTGTTATATTTAGCAAATAACTGAAGTCCGATGGCCATATGAATTTTACTCCACGAAAATTGACGCAGATCGCGGCAAACTACCTATGTAGGATCTAGTCCCACCAAAGTCCCGAAAAGTATATGATTAAATTGTGTATGTATAATATAATAATGTTCATGAATCACGGTGATCTGGCTACAAAGGTAAAATTTCTGAGTTCCCTAGACGAAGAATTATAAATTATTGTAGGTTATGTCCATAGAGTTATGTCTGACCGGATCATTCGCGATCATTCATCATTTTGGGAAAGTTTTACGTGGAAATTTGCAGAAAGTATATCGAACACAATGAATAGCATTATAGACTTTACAAATATTATCGAAACTTCAAGTACCTACTAATAACAAGGGAAGTAGAAATTACTTGTGCCTTAAAATTTGAAGATTGTAACTGCATAAAAAGAAAAATAAATAAGTGAGTTTATTTTCGATTTTTTTGTGATCCGCTTGAAGATAAAATAGTATATATCATTCAGAGTAGAAAGTCTTCTTGCGCCTCGCCTCGCCTCAACTGCGTTTCGGCCTTCAATCTCTGGGCTAGCCACGAAAGACTCATTTCTACTCTTAACGATATAATAACGTGCGATCAATTAAAAAAAAACCGAGTTACCTGGATTGTGCTATTCTGATGCTTTGATTGGTTCAAACCACCATTTTCGCCTACTCTATTTTTTTTTATTTGATCGCACGGTACTATTAACTATTCTGAGCGGAGCAGAAGTACTTCAAGTCCTAGGAGTAAAAATGTCCAGAGGCGGATCGATCGAGTCAAATGTAAGGTCATTTGAACTATTTGTCACGATTTATTTATCAATTACAACCATCAATTACACGAAATATTTAATAATTAAATTATCCCTGTTAAAAAAAGCCTCTAAAGAAGTGAAATAACGGAATTATTACCTAATATTTAACCGGTGCCACTGTGTGCACACGAGCCGCTCATGTGCACGGATGACAGATCTCAAAATCGCCCAGTTGCCGTCCTCAACTTTGTCTCGGTCTTCAATATCTGGGCTCACCACAAATAATTGAGTTCATGTCCGATTTTTTTTTTATTGTGTTCCGCTTGGAGATAAAATAGTATGTACAACAAAACCTCTATTTACGGCCACCTCTGAAAAACGGTCACCTCTAATAACGGCCAGTTTTGAAGTTCTCAGAACAGATTATACCGAAAACCCATACTAATGACACTCCTAATAGCGGTCACTCCCATAAAACAACAACAGCCACCCCGAAAAAGATATTATTGGAAAATTACCTGGAATTTTACCTCTCAATACCGGTCATAAATTGTTTTGACAAAAGAAACTTGTAATCCTAAAGTCCTTTAATCGTGGTTTTCTGAATTTAAATTTAACCCTGTTGTGTGTAGTTTCACAGATTTTTATAATGGAACCAGAAATATAGTGGTGCCACTTTTGAGAGAAGCATTGAACCTGTAGGTGCCCCTCGGAGCTGAATTTAAGGCTAAATAAATATACTTCAAGTTCATTACCCATGACTTTTCTCATGGGAGGAGTATTTTTGACGATATTTAATAAAATTAGAGACGTATACAAAATTGTTTTACTTCTTGGAAAACATACCCAATATTTGAAAAGCTGTATCTCGGAAACTGCTGGACGAACAAAGTTTGCTTAGGTCTCAAATTTTAGTGAATTTAATCTAGTTTAAAAAATATAAGTTCAACTTTTTCTGTGAGACTCATATCTTAGGAGATATTGAACAAAAACTGAAAATAGTGCTAAAATTTTGCAGTTCTTTGGCTACCACGCAGCGCGCACAAGTCTTTCGAAGTTGCAAATTTGGGTTTTTGTTCAACCAACACTCACTTTCACACATCACATATAAACATAAAAGATTTTCCTATAATCTTCCCCAAAACGTATCAATTTTAATGTAAGGGCCATAAGTAAGAAGAAGATTGCTGGAATGAGGAAAACGACTGAATCGTCGCACATACGAGTAAGTACGGGGTCATTATAAATGATTGTACCATCGTAGGTGGCTGTGCGCTATGCTTTAGGTGCGTTGCTACGCCCACTAGTTGTTACACACATTTATAATGACCCCGTATATGATACCGTGCCTTCAAATAAATTTGGAATTAGAGGTGGCTGTGATTTTGTTATGAAGTTGGTAACATGTAATATTTAAATAGAGCACACCAGTGACCTTGGACAGCACAGCACACGATTAAGGTACTATATCTTTAGAAGGTAGCGCCATTCCGCTCCACAATTTTTTGACTGGAAATTAAAAGAGATGCCATCATCGATAAATCCTGTGAGTGTGACAAAGATAGAATCTATCTGACTCGATACAAACATCCCTTAAAATTGTGTATACTTCTATCTTTGTCACACTTACGGGATTTACCAATAATGCCATCTCTTTTAATTTCCAGTCAAAAAATTGTGGAGCGGAATGGCGCTACCTTCTAAAGATATAGTACCTTACACACGATTGTGATCGTCTGCCAACCGTTAATAAACAAAATTTATAAATCACAGCCTCCTCTAATTCCCAATTTATTTGAAGGCACGGTATATTTGAACAATGTAAAATGAATGTTAACGATCTTAGCAAGTTTTTCTACATAATTGATGGTGGTATGTTACTTCACAGATTAAAATGTCAAACAGCAAAAATAAAAAATAATGTGTTACAGCGAGTTTAATCAACGAAAACAAATTTAAAGCAGTTTGCAAATATCAAAAAAGAGCATGTTTTTTTTATTCAGGCCTTCGCAGGATGTGATACTATATCGGCTTTTTATAAAAAATGTAAAAATCAATTTGTTAAAATTTTTAATTATGATAACAAGTTACGTACAGTTGCTGAAATTTTTATCAAAGTGAAAAAGTACTTTTCAACTAAGGTACTTTCTGTATTCTCACACTGTATGGCGGGAAAACGGCCAACAGTTGAATGAATTGAAGGCTCCACAATCCCTCACGTAGCGCCTACACTAAATACATGGAGTTATTTTTTTCGGAATTTTTCTACAAAATCAACTTTGAAGCAAAGCTTGACTTTTGGTTGGTTGGTAAGCACCTAAACGGAGGTCAATGACATTCAGTGCGATTCTGTTTCCAAATAGTTATAATATCGATCGTTACATTGAAAATTGCTTGTTTTAAATATTTTTTTAAAAATTAGAAAATCACTTTCGAATCAAAATTTAAAAAAATCAAGTTAATTTAGCAAATATATACTTGTACAGATCATCAACTTGCTTTAAGGAATCAGCAAGCTCTTTAAAAATCATTTAAAAAAATCGATCGTTACAATAACGATCGCTAAATCATAAAAATGTGTAAATGGAATCGCACAGATTCTCTTTTTTAAAATAGTATATTATGATACAAGTTTATAAGTCAAGTCCTGAGCTTTTGGCCACAGTTCCCAAAACACTAGCAGCATTTCCTCTTTGGATAGCAATACTTATTCTTTGCTGGAAATAGCTAGGGGACTCGGAAACACCAGATTTTTCAAGCAGCAACTTGCTTATATCTTTAAAAAGCTCTTTAGCATCTGGGCTCCATGGGCCAAAGGTTTCTAATGAAAAAGCGACAAAATTATGATTTTCTTTAATTGTACAGTATTTGCCGTGTTTTAATTTTTCGGCTGAAAGAGCAGCGGAACCTGATTTTCTTGAACAACCATCTAAATGTGTTGCAGCCAAGGTATCAACACATGTTACATCCCAAACAAGTGTTCTACCACGTTTCCAAGGAATTAAAGTAATCCCATCTGGTCTTTTACCATCTTCACGAAGCAATCCGTAAGGTTCAATAATACAAGGAATGTTGACTGAAGAGAAGGTACGCTTTAAAATATCATTTAAGGCACTGTGGCCTGGAATTCTACCAGCACTTTTTAAACACGAAAGACCATGATGACCCCATTTATCCACCTGAGAGTCACAAATGCAAATGTGTGGATGACAGATTTCAGATCCAATTCTAAGAGCAACAGCTATTTGAAGTGTTTGACGGTCTAATAAAGTACCAAGGTTAGAAGATGGTAGAGCTTTTAACCAGGCTCCAGATTCCAATTCAGAAACAGCTAGCAGTCTTGCTTTATTGCGATGATCAGAAGAATCCAAAATTTCATTAAACTTTTTGTTGATAATTGGAGCATCCCAAAGTCTTTGCAAATTAGGTGAATCAGGTATCTCAATGCCGGGACAGAGAAGCTTCCAACAATCCAAAGCTTCTGACAAATATTTGATCTCAAATGTATTGTTTAAAGGAGAGAGTATACATCCCATGAGAGCAATTGAAGAATGTATTGAAGCAAGGAATGCTACTGAAGATAAATCAGTCACTGAACGGATACCTAGTCCACCAAAATCTAATGGAAGTGATGCTTGATTCCATGAGTTTGAAGATAATTTAATGTTCAAAATTTTTTCCAAGGTTGATTGAATTTTTTCATCAAAAGCTTTACAATAATTTTTGAATTTCCAAAAAGGACAGCAACGAAGAAAATAGTTTAGTTTCGGAATCCAAAGACAATGACGTAGCAGAAATAAAGCCATATGAGGTTTTATGTTTACGATCTTTTTCACTAACAAGTCGAATTTTTCCAAAATTGTTGAGAAAAAATTAGGCATTGCATCTTCAAATAACGGCGAACCAAGTAAAGATAAATCTTCTGCAGAGGTCTTTCTAATATCTGGAGAAAGAGATTCAAATTTCTTCAAAATGTCGATTTTGCGTTCTTCAGAAACATGAGGAGAGAGGAATAATTCACATTTAGAGTAATTCAACTATAATAGTTTCCAGATCTCTTAAAACAGTTTCAGCTGAACCTCCTAAAGCGCCATCATTCAGATACCAAACATTAAGGTGTGACGAAAGTCTTTCAATGGTCGGGTGAATTGATAAGCTGAATATAGCAGGACCAAGGGGGTCGTCTTGTTGACAACCAACTTGGGAATAAATTAAACTTCCATTGTAAATCAGATATGAAGGAGAAGAGTAACATTGCCATAAATAAGGATAAATCAGGGGAATCTTGTTGTTAACCATTAACAGCAGGCAGTCACGTTCAACAGAATTAAAAGCATTTTTAACGTCAATCTTCAAAAAAACTTCGGCTGAATAGTTTGTTAAATATGATCTTACTGAATGCACAGCTGCTTCGCAACCACTTCTGGTACCGAAACCAAGTTGTTTTGGTTTAAGATAATTTGAAATCTCTCCAGAAAGATAATAACATCCTAATTTCGATGCAAGGCGTCTAAAAGTGGATCCAATAGCGATTGGGCGTATTCCACCATCTTTCTTAGACAGGGCGCATAAAGAAGCTCCATAGATAAAAGGTGTAAAATTCGAAATTATTTTCCCAGAGAACATAAAATTGCATAAACGCGTTATTTCAGACAGCAAACGTTGGCCAGCATCACATGAACTTTTACCAATTAAATCTTTTAGATGTTGTGGTCTTATCCCATCTAAACCAGCTGAAGAACCATTCGGAAAAGACATTATGGCTTTAAAAACTTTATCTTTAGAAACTGATAAATAATCAACATTTTCATTTGGTGCTTCAGGGAGATTAAGTGTTCTAGAAGGAGGAGGATGTTTTTCTTCTAATTGAGCAAAAGTATCTGAGTTGTTTGCTGCAAAAACATCTGACGAAGAAAGTAAACGAATAGCTCCACGGATGTCACCATCGCTAATTTTATTCTCTGCTGTTTTGTAAACGGAAAATTTTGAATTCTTTTTTTTAATAAATGTATTAGGAACTTCATAATAAGAGATGTTTTCCTTTACTTTTGAAGTCAAAGATTTATCCTTTAAATTTTTAGTTGAAATATTCAAAATCCTATAAGAAAATAGAAAAAGTTCTTCCCAAGCATTCATCGTATTAAGGTTAACACAAGCTTTTATCACGGAAGATAGTTTGTTTGCAACTGAAATTCGTGCACCTTTAGGAATTCTTTTGAGTACAGGAACATTAGATTTAAAGTTAGCAATTCTTTCTTGAAAACTCTTACATTTTATAAATTATATATTTTAAACTAAAGATGTGGACAAATATTTTTGTATTTTAAATGCTCAAACTTTTTACCCAAAGCCGCTAAGTAGTAACCTAATCGGTCTCGAAAATGGTCGAATAATAACATTTATAAAATTATTACACTGTTTTTCTTTTGGTTTTCACCTTTTGTCAATTATATCTCACTAAAAAAAATGTCAAAGTGACGTAAATATGAAATAGTTTTGAGAAATGGTGAAATACAATTCACAAAAAAGGAAAACCAGAAGAAAAACACTGTAATATTATAATAAATTAAAATTCATTCAATTTTGTTACTTTCACATAGAGATATTTTTTTTACTTTCACATAGAGATTTTTTTTTTTTATTTTTCAAACTACAGTTATTTTGGACTCTGCTATCGTAGTAAAAGTTCAGGATACTAAAAATTACAAATCGCGATCATTTATCATTTTGGGAAAGTTTCCGTCGAGATTTGCAACTGCGTTTCGGTCTTCAAGTTCTGGGCTAGTCACAAAAAGACTCACTTCTACTCTTAATGATATGTTTCGATTTTCTTGCCTAGGCGTGGAATTCACTGTTCCAAGACGATTTGGGCGAATGAAAACTCAGTAAATTTAGACGGAGGCCGAAAAAAAACTTTGTGGGAATAAGTGATTTGGAATAAGGGAAATAGCTATTTATGCACCAAGGGCGTTACAACGATGATTACGCCCGGAGAGATGGATATCGTTTGTTTTAACGCCAGGGTAGCAAATGCACCCCGTCGAAGAAGATAGCCGTTTCGCAATCCAGCCGGTTTACCCGGACCGTCAGGCAGAAGGAGAGGAGCACGGAAAAAAAACAACCTTCTTGTCTTAGAGCAGGTAGAGAAGTGCCGTGCCGTGCTGTTTCCGGCCGGCGTCGACTATTTTTAAAAAGTTGGACCAAATGTGGCAAAAGAACGAGCGGGGGTGGTTTTAGACCACCCAGGCAGCCAAACGACCCACGGGTAACACGTTCGATGGGCGTAATCATTCGGTGACGCCGTGGTGCATACAAGATTTTATTTTTCACTATACGTGTTCTTAAAAAAAAAATGGCAATTATGAATTGATGAGGGCGTTATGAATTCATTACGCCCGTTTATTCTTATTACGCCCTGTTATTATTCCCCGGTTGTTATGGACATGTTTACGTATTTCGTATCCTAGGAGTTATCATGCAATTATACCAAAGTGAAAAATAAATATGTTTTCTCCCGTTGAGCTTTTCGAAAAGAACTCGAACAAGTGAAGTAATTGTTTTTAAAAGAAACAACTTTCTATCATTTGCATTTTCCACCCTTTTTTGTTTCATCATCACCAACTCTTTTAAACAGTACCTCAAAATTTATTACTTATTGAATTCTGCTTTAACACATGTGCCAAGTACGACCTTTAGATCGATGATTGATATCGATTTCTAAAAGCGAAAAAAGGGTGGCAATGAAATTCCGGATTTTACATCAAAATTTTCAGAAATAATTAATTCTTTAATAAGACATTTTCCTGTTTAAAAATTTATATTAGTTTAATTTATATTGCAAAACTCGTTATTGCTCTTGTTATAATATTTTGAAAATGGCATGAAAGTGGGACGAATGTGGAAAGTTCGTTAAGACCGTTGAAGACCGTTTGTCGTAAAATTGTGGCAAACGTGAGATTTGCGAGAATCGGACCAACGGTCTAATAAATTGTAAGAGTAAGACAACGGTTAAATTGGAAATCGGTTAAAAATGGTAATGAAAGTAACTTCTGATTGGAGCTCCAGGTTAGCCGTTGTAAAGAATGAATCCTGAATGGATGAAAGAATGGTAGAGCGATGTTTGAATTTGAGTAAAAGTTGTGGAAGCTTTGAAGACGAGTCCCAACTTAGAGTCCCATACAAGAGTCCAAAGTGTTAACGAAATAAGTCTTAAGAGTTCTACTGTTTGTCACAGTTCATTGTAATATTGTTTGTGTTTGTGTTATTTTTGTTAAGTTTTATTCGATATATTCATCATTTAATTAAATCGGTGTTATTCCTGAATTATCCTGACAAGAGCAAGAAAGAAAATTGAACAGTTATCAGAAGTGGTGTAGAAGTTTTATATTCGTTTTGTAACGAGTCTATTTCCACACTTGAATTACAATATATTATTAGAGATTGGGCAAGCATTCTCAACCAGTTAATCTTTGTAGGTAGCTGATTTATCTAACACTGATCTTTCAAGTGCAGATATTTCTCATTGGTTGGCATATTTTGTAAATTACGAGTGTTTATGAAAATGTTGACGACATTATTAAACACAAATAACTTTTTAAGAGATTACATCTCTTTGAAAAGATTTATGTAAGAAGAAAAATAAAGTACTTGTTAGATAATCATTTTAACATGGTTTGGCAAAGTGCTAAAAACACTTCAATGGCGTTATCTTTGACGTATTTTGTTTGACAAGCCAAATATAATGATAAAGTAATTTTCAACAGAAAAATGTAGAAATCCAATGTCTAGCGCAATTATTAATTTAATTTTGTAGGTAGATGATTTACAATGATCTTTCAAGTGTAGCTGTTTCTCATTAGTTGGTATACTTATTTTGCAATTTACGACCCCTTATGAAAGTGTTGACTACATTATTTTAAACAACAAACAACTTTTCAAAATATTTCGTTTTTGTATTAAGTACCACATCTCATTGAAAACATAGGTAGGTAAGATAAGAAATCAAATACTTGTTAGATAATCATTTAACAAATAGTTTGGCAAAGTAGAAAAACACTTCAATGGCGTTGTTTTTGGTGTATTTTGTTTGCCAAGTCAAATATAATAATGAGGCAATTTTCAACAGACAAACGTAGAAAATTTACTTGATTTTCGTGGAAAATTCTCCGAAGCCCTTAAGGCTCACTTTTGTGTGTTGAGACATGGTAATGCTGTTGGGGATACCCGAAGGTATCAGGATTAGGCCGTATCAGCTGAGACAATAATCAGTCAAAAAAAAAAAAATTAATTGAAGCTACATGACTTGTTTTCAAAATTTTTGATAAGTTTTGATACATGTGTGATTTCAAAAAATTGGTATTGTACGTTCACATGTCGGAAACACAAGCTGTTTAATTTTATATTGGGAAAATGAAAAGTTAGGTTACAGTTTTTCATTCTTCCACATATCTAGCATGTTAACGAAAATTTAAATTTTTTGTTGAGCTTTCTTTCCACGGCATTATATTCAATACATTTTTCCGGAAATAGTCTTGGAAACAACATTTTCCTGCTTATTTACGCGCAGGAAAATTGAATTTTCGTGCCGCCGCCGCCGGTCGGAATTTGGTAAATTACAGATCTCGAAATCGAAATCGTCCAGATTTTGAGTTGTCATCGGTTTCGGTTGGCATTTGTTATCAGAATTCTATCAAACGTCAATGTTTGTTCTGTGGATGGCTCGTTAAAAATGTTTTTCTATTTATAACAACGTACAAACTACAGTGTGGAATAAAATGATTTACATCTAGTCACCTTTGCATTACCCTTGTAAAAATACGAAATACCGCTCTACAAAAAAAAAGAAAGCCTAACCTCAAAATATTCCAAAATTCCAAATGTGATTTATTGCGAAGGGATGATATGAATGCAAAGTAGAGATTGAAATTAAAAAGGAGCTAACAAAAGCAAGTCACAGCTAGTGTTGAAAGTGGCCACCAACGTTTGTTAATTCAATTTAATAAATTGTAACAATTGTCAGTTCGATTGGTGACATTTATTGCACTTCAAAAAAAAAAATAGAGCGGTACAGGAAAATTTACATGTGCAAAAATTCCAAAGAAGCAATATTTAACTAAAATTAATTAATTAAAATTACGTTTGGTGTATTTATTACAACAAATGTTTCAGGAAAATGTCAAAAACAAAACAAATGAATTAAATTTAATAAATGTCAGGAAACAAGAGCGATGTTGATTTTAAAATTTAAATGTTTAAATGTAAGTGTTGCCAACACAAAAAAAGTCCCTAATACCGATTATTAAAACAAGTACTTTAACTTCCATTTAACAAAAATCCGCAGAAGTCGGCACGAAAAATTTTGTGTATCACGTCCAGAAACTGTTTTGCGAGCATTCGTACTTACAATACTCGTCTATCGACTCGTAAACCGTACTCATGCTCGCAAACGTGCAGTTTCTGGCCTTGTGATACAAATAACTATTTCCGGACAAGTACTGTAAAGACTTTACAAGACGCAAAATAAATTTTTTCGATGTTTTTCACTTTGTAACTATAGTTGCCAACAAAATTGACAAACTTGATTTTTATGGAATTTGTAAAAAATTTTTCTAAAATTTGTAAATTTCGTCTTTTTACGATTTCCGGAAAATTGTAATACAAAACACGTCAGTAAAATTTCTTACTTGACCCGGAGCTTTAAAAGACTCGGCACAAAGTACTTCGTATTTCAGTTTAGCTATTTCAAAACAAGTCAACTTACCAAAAAAAAATCAATTGGTAATAGGAATATGTGGATAACCAATATAAGTCAATAACAGTCTTAAAGTGATTTTTTACAAATTCGGCATAATATCTGAGCAAAAATAGAGAATTAATTGATTCAATGGTTTTGTTGTTCGGGTTTAGCGAAAACGATCCCAACACCTGCTATATTTTTACATTTTTGAAAATAAAATAAAAAACCACATCAATATCAACGTTTTTCTTTAAACCTTAATAAAAAAATTATTCTTAGAAAAGATTAATAAAAAATCATGTTTCTTTGAAAGCAATAATA
The DNA here is from genome assembly GCF_963966145.1 of Tenebrio molitor. NCBI lineage: Eukaryota > Metazoa > Arthropoda > Insecta > Coleoptera > Tenebrionidae > Tenebrio > Tenebrio molitor. Next base: position 17,390,807 of record NC_091053.1, on the reverse strand, counting down.
TCTAATCTTATGAGTTTGTTGTCAAATTTTAACCTTAATAAAATAATAATTCTTAGAAAAGATAAAAAAAAAAATCATGTTCTTTTGAAAGCAATAATATCTAATCTAAATCTAATCTTATGAGTTTGATCACGCCTGTAAACACTACAAAATGAGAGCGAATTTAAGTCACTAAAATATTTTTATGGCAACAAATTTGGGATGAATCCACGATCTCACAAGAATTTGCCCTAAAAATTCGTAAATCTCGAAAAGTGAAACCTTTCAAAATGCACATGATTATTGATTAGTGAGTTGACTGAGGACCATCCAGATCCCAGATTACACTCGTGTAATGATAAAAAACAATAACCACAATTAAATTCCAAAATTTCACAACAATCTGATATGCTTAGATTATTATTATTACGTCATTGCTTTCAAGGGTATCTTGATTTTGCGTTAATAAGTTTTCAATTTTTTTATTGTGCATTCGAAATATAAAAATATACCGGTGTTCTATTTAAAAAAAAATAAGTTGGGGTCATTTCCCGTTAAACCGAAACCTGAAAAAACTTGAAAATACATACTACCAATCAATTGTTTATTTTTGATCACATATTCATGCCAAATTTAAAAAAATAACTTTAAAATAACAACGATAATGAACCGTTCCGATTACGAGACTTTGTCTTTAACTTATACAGAGCGTCTATAAATGATTGTGGCATCGAAGTAGGCTTTGAAAGTGTGCCGACTCTTTCACCAGAAATCGAATAATATTAGTCTGGTCTACGATATGCATCCCCAAAATCAACTGGTTGTACTGGTTGCCTATTGCCTAGCTTGACAAAATTAATACTTACAAAAATATGTCTCAACATTCTCAAGAAATTACGTATTTATTAAACACTTAAGAAGAATTTAAATCACATCAGTGATTCAGTTAAAAAAGTAACAATCAAAATTAAAGCAATGTCTCGAAGTGTCCTCCATTTTGCTCTGAACATTTTCTCACTTTCTTGTTTCCAAAAATATTTTGTAACATCTGTTCATTGATGTTACGACAACAGTTGTTAATCTCTTCTAAATTATTTAAATTATTAATTTGTCGTTCATGCACTTCGTTTTTCAAGTAGCCAAATACAGAAAAGTCTAAGGGAGTTATGTCAGGTGAACAGATTATTCTGAAACCAATTACAATAATTTATGCGGCTTTCAGGATCATTAGGGAGGAGCTATTGTACAGTTGTTACTTTGTATGGATGTAAATGCTCTAACAATTTTATGACATGTACTGCAGTTTGAAGAGACAGTCTAGTAAGGGATGTTCTCGGATGTGCTTCTAAATGATCTCGTATATTTTCAACTAGATCTTCCATCACCTTGGGACGACCTAACGATTTCCTCTTTTCAGCACTACCGGTAGTAACAAAACAATTAACAAATCGATGTAGGTATGTGAGCTGCGAGGGAATTTCCTAAAACATTTTGGTCCAGGTAGTTGGCTAAAAATTCTTCTTTGCAAGCTTGAACGCTGTATGTCCATTCCCCGTCTCTTTTAACACCGTTGCAGTAATAAGACATTACAAAGGAACTTATTTTGTGCAAGTGTGAAGACCATTTTAGCAATTACTTGTAAAATATTTGAGAGGTTATAAAATTATTCTGATTTTCAATATAAAAAGCAGACAATAGGTACCTTTGTAACACCACCGGAAAATTGAGGACTTTGAAAACGGAAATGAGGTTAAGTTGACTTTTTGTTTATATTTTATGAATATTTGACAATTTGTAATTAATAATGGATGAATTTAAAGGGGGTGGCAAATTCAAATTCCAGAGCCCTCTGCGATCTCACATTCTTTGATAGACAGTCTGTATAGAAGTTGCTCAAATTGTCATTACTCTTGTTTATTACTAGTTAACAAGGGTTCATACGTTGTTTGTGAATTCATTTCCAGCGGTTGTGCGGGGGTGTAATGTAATACCCACGCGCTGCTTTAATTTCAGAAAGATATTCACCATACGTACTTTCTTTATCCAAACATTTGTCGTCCATGAGCGTGCCGTTTGAGCTTTACGTTAATTAAAGTTTACTTAAACTTGACCATTTGAGTGCTGAGTGTAATCCACTACGCTAAATGCTGCGGTCTGTTCTCCAAACTTGTCACTTCGATGTCCGTTTGTAGATTTAATCGGCTACATTAAGCAGAGTAATCCCGACAGAAGGACATACAGTGTGTCGCACTTCCTATGAAGATTTTAATTTTCTGTACGAGTAAAGATTTGAATTTTTCCACAGCCCTAGAACTTTATAAAGTGTCGCTAAAACTCAAAAACGGCTCGACCGATTTGAATAATTATTTTTTTATTTTGTTCGCATTACTTCAGGGGTGGTTTAAAATGAAAAAAAAAATCGGAAAAGTTGCCCGGAAAATTGAAAAATTGGGGAAAAACTGAAAGTACTTTTTTCTGTGGGAACGGCTGGAGCGATTTGGCTAATTTTTTTTTATGTTCGTAATAATCCGTATGAGGTTTTTATGTAAAGAAAAACTGGAAAAGTTGCCCGGAAAATTGGAAAATTCGGGAAAAACTGAAAGTGCTTTTTTGTGGTGGATATGCATTTCTTTTTTTTTTGTTTTGTTCGTTATAGTCGTGAAAAAGTTTTCAGGAAAAAAACATCGCGACAATTACTACAAAGGAAAGTCGAAAAATTCGGGCAAACTGCAAAAATTATAATTTTTGTATGCATTCTCGATCATAACTGACCACAGGAACGACATATTTGATTAATTCTTTTTTTTTTGTTCGATATGCCCCGGGATGGAAATAACTCAGTAGAAAAAAATCTGGAAGATTTGGAGAAAAATCTGGAAAAACTAAATTAAAATAATTCGGTGAAAACTGAAAGTGCTTTTTTGTATGAATTCAAGACCATAACTCATGATTCGAACGATGGCTATGCCTAATTCTTTTTTGGTTTTGTTTGTTAGGGTTTTGGATAAGTTTTTGGAAAAAAAAATTGGGACAATTACAAAGGAAAGTCGGAAAATTCGGACAAATTTCAAAAATTATAATTTTTGTATGCCCTCACGATCATAACTGACAATAGGAGCTTCATATCTGCTTGATGCCTTTTTTTTGTTTTCAATTTAAAAAAAAATCTGGAAGATTTGAAGAAAAACTTGGAAAAAAAACGCAATCCAGTAAATTAAAATAAAATTACATTTGCTTTTACTTTTGTGTTGTTTCGCGATCTGTCCAACAAATGTAGTACATAGTTGTTTTATTTCTATTCCAATTTATTTGCCTACATGCACAAATGTTATTTGACAGCTGATTGTGAAATTGGAAATCAAACCAATCGGATTGTTTACTTGAACATCGATCTTGCAATCGAAATCGAAATGTAAATATTGGGTGATTCAAAATAATTGTGGATAAATCTGGCAACTATGTACGAAAATTAATGTGGCAACTGTGTGGGTAAAATAGGGATGACATTTCTTTGATAGTTCATAGACAGTTCATAGACAAAACCTCTGTAGAATACTGCTGATAGAATTCATCTCCCATGTAAAATTCCTCATTTTTACTTTGTTTGCACATTTCCAATAGCTTTTCACAAATTCACAAAAAAATTTAGGTATTGAAATTTGGACAAGACAACGTCTGTCGGGTCAGCTAGTAATAAATAAGTTGTAGTTTTGATTTACTGTTGTGAATAAAGTACCATCAAAACGAAAGAACTTGTCAATAACAAATAAAAAAAACATTTATTCTGTATTCAACAAAAGTGGAAAAAGAAATTGGGACACAAACTGATCCGAAGCTGCAAAGTATTGGAAATTGCTAAACAATCAAAATACGAAATTTGCGTTGAAACTCGGTACGGGAACTCAAAATTAGATTCGAAACAAGTTTTTCTCGTAACTTCTTTCGATATCTCTAATGCGCAGCAAAATACGAGTATCGTGAATTAATCGCGAGATCGCAGTTCGCTGGTTGTATCGTGCGATCAACAATTACATACTTAGATAAGGGGCGGCTATGACATTGACAATGTCAGATTTATATTTTTTATATTTTCAACGCAAAAATGGTTTTTTTTTCCCTAGCGGTTAGAAATTTAGGCTGTGGATACCTCATTTGAGGTGAGAAAATTCAACTTTCTCGCTAAGGTAAGAAAGTTAATCATGAAATGTTTATGGTAAAACTGTACCAAAATTCAAATGTCAAAAGTGTCAAAAGTGAAATAAGTTATTGATAAATGAAAGCCAATTCAATAAAGCAAGTTGGTAGATCAATCATATAATCTGGAAAATAAACAGATAAGCTAGGTAGGTACTACAACTTCTGTTTATAAGTATCAAATTTTCGAACAAACGTCAAATCTTCAAATGCAATGACAAGTTAATTAAACAAATAACCCAGCCTACTATTCAATTCTCAAAATTTTCGTTTTAATCAGGAATATAACTTCTTTTTTTGACTTTTTTCAACGAAGTTGTGCCGGTAGGGAAAAAAATAGTATTCAAACCTTGTTAAGAAAGTGCCCTTGCAGACCTTAGGCACTTACAAACCTCGCCTACGGCTCTGTTTATAATCTTTGCCTGCGGTCTGCAAGAAAGCACTTTCTTACCTTGGTTTAAAATATACTATTACTTCAGAACATAAAAGATTCATCATTGAATCTTACTTTCGTAATGGTGTTTTCAATAACGAAGAATGGACATACAGGGCTGTTACCTGTCTGACCGAGTTTCAGCAAAAATTTCTAAATTTAAATTGAAATAGGTATAGGCAACCAAAAATACATCCAGCATTCCAGAGCATGTGAACGTCTGAACCTCAAGAAGATTTGGACATATAGCCGGAAGAATATATATTTGAGAACTCATTATAAAAAGCCGATTGCCTTTTACAATGGTTTATAGCTTGTCCGTAACGATGTCGTAAATAATACCTGATTTCGGGCGGCTGGCCGTACTCGAAATTTTGTAATGTGTACCAGGAATTCTGACTCTTTCGATAAAAAAATGGATTATTGGATTTTCCAAGCCCTTCTAGGTACTTATTGATACTTTGAAATGATACGTGACGTGATCGGCGCGACCTATTTTTTATTAGTTCGCAAAAATTGCAGAGCACAAATGCGTTGAAGAACTCCAGCGCAAATGTAAATACAGCCCATTTCTGAACCTCCAATAATTTGAATTATTTATGACGGCCGACAGCAATGGTCTGTCGCAACCGTTCCGACCCTCATAAAAGTATTAATACGTTATAAAGACCTGCATAAATCGTTCCCAAATGTCTGTTCCTACGACTATACGTCCAAAATCTCAAAGGCTTCTTTGATTTAAATAATTGTTGATTGCACGGTACAACTCACAGTTAATTATTATTTTTATTAGCTATTACTGTACATAACGATTAGTATTAACTTACATACTTGTTGCTAATTGTGAGTTATAAAAAAAATTATGAGGTTTCTATTTTATACGCGTATGGATTTTCTGGCAATGAAGAAGAAAAACCTCAGCTTTATCTTATTTAGCCACACTTGAGACCAATTTATCGTAAACTCAAACAATATACTTAACTCAAGTCAACATGTAGCACTTTTGTATTTGCCTTGATCTTGCTCCTATTGCTTTGGTTTCCTGTTTTGTTTTATTGTCATTCGTGATCGTGTCCACTTAAAGATAATCGACTCAAGAACCGTAGTATGCTATATCGTGCTGAACTGGAATTTAACTAAATGGATTACGAGACATTCTTCAGTTTCCGAGATACTTTGTGACTTCGTGACTGGACATCACGATATCCAGTAATTTATCGAATTGAAGTTGTTTAGGGGATATGAGGATAAGACACTAGGAAATTGAATAAATGTGTGTTTGTTTTCTTACATTTTTGTTTCATTTGCTACTTGGTTTTTCCGATACATAGTTATTTAAGTATGTTTTTTTTTTAAATTTAGAATCAACTAATTAATAATTATTACAGACATAAAAAAATAAAGGAGTACAGCACTCGGTACAGCACCTGCCGGATAACAGGTATATGCAACCAAAAATTCATCCATGTATTCTAGAGCATGCATCTGAACGTCTGAACCTCAAGAAGATTTGGTTTGGACATACGTCCAAAATCTCAAAGGCTTCTTTGATCTAAATAATTGTTGATCGCACTGTATTACGAGGTCGGTTATAACACCCCATGTATGTATCGTATCGTGCGTTCACTTAAATTTATCCTCAAAGTTGGCGTTGAAGAGTCGATTGTGAACGCATCACTCTTGTAAAAACGTAAGATTTAAACAACTGATCCGTGATCCGTAATCCGTATAGTTCGTTCACAATCGAGTCTTCAACGCCAACTTTGAGGATAAATTTAAATGAACGCACGATATTTGAATTGTCATGCGGAAAAATCCTGTTATAACTAGATCTAAAAATAGATCACCGACCGACGCAGACCTTATTTGGCTTGATTTATGTTTCCAAACGGCAAATATTCAGTCTCGTTAGACCTCTCTAAAGAGAATCATGTGGACTTTTACTAAATTAAAACGTAGACAGTTCACAATTAGTAAAAAATGGAGATTCTATAAAAAGTCGATGGTGGTGTTACAAAATCTGTAGCATGCAAAGAGTATGGTTCATCCAGTCAATCTTATCCACTTAAAAAAAACGAAGAAATAGCCATTCAATTTGGTGTATAAATAATTAAAATCCTCCAATAAATAAGAGACTTATGGACTCGTCTTTATTTTGGGGACACCATGCTTTTAGTCTTCTACGTTGTCCCACAACCTCGTAGGTAAAATTTTGGCACATTTTTAAAATACACCTTTGTATAGTCCATTTTTTAATTATAGTCCGATGTATCAATTAAAAAGCAGAACAACTGTCATATTGCTATCTCTTTTCAACATAATGTAAACAAACTATTGAATTCTTGTACGTATTGTATTAAGCGTGTCCCACTATGCATCTCGCTTTAGCATGTACGATTAGAGCAAGACGCGAATTGTACGTTTATTCCACTAGCGACGTCAAATTTTTAGGTTACGTTTTAACCACGTTATTTGTGATAATTTTGTTTAATTTTGCTTGAAATGTCCTCCGTATGATGCCAAGGAAAAGCATGTGGACAGATCCTTTTACAGAATTTGTAAATTGCAAAAATAATATTGGAATTGCGCGGAAACTTGCAAGACTGGAAGTTAACAGGTAAGGGGGTAAACTAATTCATAGAGAGTTGTTTTGTGTTCATGGCGTTGCCGAAACAAAATGTAGCAAGAAAGAAAGACAGTCTAAATGTGGTTGTTTAGTGCTGTTTTCAACAATTTTTAATATATCTGACCTATTAGGTAGTTGATATGTAAATAATTATCAAAAGCGTTCTGAAGGGAGCGGTTTTTTGAAAGATAAAATTAAAACGAGGAATGAATTTGCAGAAATACCAAGAAAGCACGAAAGAACACAATATCTGTCTCATGTTGCCTAAATAAATGTTCAAATATTGGTAGAACCATGCACTGCTGTCAAATGTCGAAAGCAGACGCAGGTCATGTCGACTTCTTGATTCGGACTAAGCTCATCGGACTATAATAAAAAAATGGACTATATATCTTGTATATGCTTTAAAACAAGGGAACCGCATTAGGGTACGTTTTATAAAACATGATATACAAGGGTGTATTTTAAAAATGTGGTGAAATTTTACCTACGAGGTTGTGGGACAACGTAGAAGACTAAAAGCAACTATAAAAAATTGTACCTCAAAAATCAAATATCAATTTTTTTTTGACATAGAATTTTTTAAATATTTTTTCCGAGTTCTACATGAAGCCAGTAGCTCGTGGTTAAAATTATTCCGTGTATTTCGATTACACCCTGTATAATTTATTGAAATTAGACAATAAATAAAGTTGTTATAGCATTTTGGAATTATTAAAGATCACCTGTATAAACTAACACCTGGTAAGACTCTTTGGGGCCCGATTTCAAGTCATGGTGGCAAATAGGTGGTGCAGCGCAAATATGTAGCTTTCTTTGTCCTACACATTAATTACCAATATGCGTCATCTTTCTCTCTTGTGCCGTTACCATGACAAGTGCGACCGTCGCAAGTCAACTTGAAATCGGCCTTTAAGTCTTAAATTTAAAATTGAAAAGTCTTGTGGGGGTAAGTTATCGAAAGAACGGATAATGGCGAAGAGCTTCATGACTGGGATTCGGAACTCGTTAAGAAAAAAAATTCTCGTCGTCGTACATAATTGGTCAGTTTGCCCACAAGTCCTTAGTTTGAAAAAATATTAAGTTGGTATTTTTACCCCGCAAGACAACTTCAGTGCTGGAGCAGTTAAACCAGTGTATAATAGAAGAAGCTCAAGGAGATTAGCAATAGGATGACGAAGTGCCTCTAAGAGTAAATTTTGTATGGCATTAACTCTGAAAAAATCAACTTTCATGAATTTGTACATATTGACAATCTTGCCCATGCATTAGTCCATACTAATGGAACTTCAATCGAAGAAGAACAGATCGTTGACGGTGCCTACTCCAAAACACGATTAATCTGAATTTGAAAGTGCTGAAACTGACGATGGTGAACTATAATAAAGATTAAATATAATAAAGATTACCAGAAAAAATCTCCGTTGAGAAGTCAGCAAGTGTGTGGCAAAATTGCGAATTATTTTCGAAGCAGAAACTACTTTAAATGTCAGAGACATCTTTGAATTAATTACATTAATTCAGTAATCCACAAGTACATACGAGTACTCGTATATTTATCGCAGATGTCTTATTCCCATCACAGCGCTTTTCATCTTTTCACGTCAATTTTTTCAGTTTCATCTATAAGTATAATAAAGATCAATGGGCTGAGTACTCTTCCCTGCCTTACGCCGGTACTTATATAGTACTTGTAACTTCCTAAGGAATTCTGACTTAAACCCTAAATAAACCGAACAAAAACCCTAGTTAAAGAAATTTATGGTCATATTGTGCCTGTCAATCACTAGACGGTCTCCGACAAATATTTTGATTACTACCCCAGGTAATTTTTTTCTCCGAGACCGCCTAGTGATTGACAGGTACAATATCACAATAAATTTCTTTAAGTAGGGTCTTTGTTCGGTTTATTTATGACTTAAGCTAAAATTCCTTACGAATTTAAAAATACTATACCAAATTCTTTGCTGCACATAGAGGGTGGTCCAACCATTTTTGCGATTACGCAGTTTCTAATTATCGAAAAAATTTTACACTTGGCTAGGAAGAGACACACATTATGGAGCTATAAGCCTGTCTCATTATTTTATTTTTTATCAATTAAAGAAGGTGTCACATAACTGACAGGAATTTATGACGCAGTTACACTAAGTGCCTAATCACAAACCAATTCAGAAGTAAGATTTGCAATAACCCATCACCAAACTGCAGGTACTTACCCTGTCAGGGCCGAACTCGACTATTTTACGCCTAGCAATTTCGGCAAACATTTTGAAGAAATTTTCAAATAAATTGCGTAATGAAGTTGAAATTATTCAATATTCAGTTTTCTAAAATATCTATTTTTCATTTAAAGAAAAATCCTTTATTTGCTGCGAATCGTTTCTATCATAAACTGGAATTTCACCAGTACTGACCTGAAAAATGGTTTCGGGGGAGCCGACAGCCCTGTGTCAAAAAGATTTATTGAGGGACCATCACATTACGAGCTGTCCTATTCAGCTCTACCATAAACGGTCTTGGATTCCAGCTTTCTTTAACTTGATATTTGATCGCAATTTTCACTATTACCTAATTGTAATTCAAAGTCGGAAGTGGATCAATCAAAAAGGTGGGGAGTTCTGTAACTAGTAGAGAAAAAAAAAAGCTTTCAATACGTGGACCAATTTGATATTAAATCGCTATAAAGTTAGCTCCATCACAAAAATTTAATTGAAAAAAATTTATCATGCTCAATCATAGAATATTAATTGTAGATTGTGCCTACCGAGTTTCAGAATTTTTGGACAATTATTAAACGTGTAATCGCAAAAATGGTAAGTGTTGGACCACCCTGTAAAGTGCGTCTATGGATATTTTGAAACGACTTTTTAAACACGAGTTAACATTTTGGGTCGTTTATGATGGTCTCATTACTAGGGGATTATTTACCTACCCTGTAACAAAAACTCTCGATGGTACCTGCGGATTATTGAGGATCGGTTACTCACCACTTTTACGACAATCTTTGTTAGCGGGGAAATAAACCACTGAAGGAAGCAAAAGGTCATTTTAAAATATCGATAGACCCACTTTATTTTGAGTTCTTACCACGTTTCTCGTGCATACGTAATTGCTCTTGGGGCATTATCAAAATAACAATAAAATGTAATTCATATGTTTAAAATATTACTGTGTATGGCGTAATTTACAAACATTTATATAAAGTTGTCATTAACATAATCATTTTAATTATTAACATTAATTATTAATTAAAACACGGTGCGTATACACGAGATTTCAAAGGACTTATTTAATAAAACCTTTTTTAACCAAGCTAATTTGAAAATCCCGTGCGTCCTCGTTATAACCGAATTCTTTGTAGCTGTATATGAAACATACAAGTATTACGTATTTATATAACATTAAAAAAAACTTTAAACATGTTCAAGCTCTTGGATGGGTAACCTTTGTAAACAAAAACCAAGTTGATATCCAACCGGATTTGCGAGACTATATTTTTTTCTCCATTAGTGGTGAAATCGTAGCGAAAGTTTATGTCATACTTGTCGAATATCATATTTTTTGGTCTGAGGGTTTAGGATGGACAATATGAATCGGTCAGTCAGGACATTTGTCTTTGTATACTTACAGGATATTTCACGAGTGATAATGAGCCCGGCGGAATTGAAAATGCAACCCACAATACATTTCGTATTGTTTTACAATGAAATTATGAATCGATGATGGCTTTGCTTCCAATAATTTTATTTGTCACTACTGACATTTAACAAAAAGTGAAAACACGACGATTAAAATGTATTCGAACGATGAGAAAAGAGACATGATCCTGATTTAAGACGAATGTAATAAAAATGCTTCTGCCGTTGCGCGTTTATCCAGACAATAAAACATATTTTTCCAAAAATTCTTTGCTTTTTCACAATTTCATTTAACCAAGCGAATATGACATGTATGTCAAAATTTACGAAACTGCAGAATTAACTGTGCTTTACGTTTTCTAAATCAAAAAACAAATATCCACATTAGCTTTGTGGGTTGCATTTTCAATTCCATCGGGCTCATTATCATTCGTAAAATACTCTGCATAAAGAAAATTGGGATTTTGATATTTCGTTAATAAAACGAAGATACAATATTTGAGGAAATTATATGTAATATGTAGGTTGGTAGGAATATTTCAAATGAACATTAAGTATCTCTTCTTTATTTTACACGTTCTGTTAAATTTTTTCTTTTGCAAATATCCAGACGCTAAAGCAGAAGATGCGTCAAGGCAGCAAGCCTTTGAGATTGCCAGGGATGATATTAAATTAAATGATTGAAGAAATTAGTGAAAAATTTAATTTTGGAAAATTGATAATACATACGTATCTTTCTTATGTTCTAATGTAGGATGTTGGCATTTACGTTGTAGAGAGTTAGGTTAAGACGAATAAGCAGGATGTACAGTCTGATCCAAAGAGGAAATCTATGAATCTTTTATTTTGAAAGTTATCAGAGTTAAATTGTAATAAAAAATGTAAGGAAAAGTAACGATAGTTTAAAAAGTGAAAATTTCGTTCTTCAAATTTTTTATTGGTAAAATGACATGTAATAATTTTTTTCCAATACAGTGTTCCCATTTTATCGGTTCCCGCCTTAAAACTACAAAATAGGCAACATAATTTTTATTATTCTTATTTTAAAAAATAAATAATTTCCACCAAGATATCTGTGCAATGTATTATGTGTTGCCTATTGCTAAACCGTAAGGCGGGAAGAGATAAAATCGGCATCCTGTACTTATTAGAAAATGATCACTAATAAATACAAGAATAGTGACTACGAGGAATAAAATAAACAGTTTTGACAACTCCATCACTTCGTATTTGCATATTTATCACCACCTGTTTTTGTTTCTTATTTCAACTATTCAATGTTATTTTATGCACTGACGCAAATCCTTTGACGCACATTACTTTTTAAATACCCAAAATAATTAAAACATACCTTAAGTGCATATTTTACAATAAATAAAGTACAAACTTAAATTTATCAAGTTAGTTTGTTGTAAGCGTTGTTAGCTCAGCATGAAGAAAATTTTGATTCTTCTTTGTATTTTTGTTCTGGTTCTTGGACAAAATCAGAAACCTGGTCGTTGTCCCACTTCTACAGGACCAGGAATTTGTCCCGAAAATTGTAAGTCAGATCAAGATTGTGCAAAGGACCAGAAATGTTGCTCCAACAATTGCGGTCACATATGTATGGATCCTGCAAAGAACAACTAATCAATCTGTTTCTAAAACATATTCTGAAAGTTTAAAAAATAAAACTGAACCTGCAGTTCTTATTAAACCAAAGAACATTGTCCAGACTGTCAGTCGCACTAAATCTGACGTAAATTCTGCGATAAATCCTGTTGCTGAACAAATAAATGTAAATAAGGTTAAGAGTATAAACAACGGTGGCTTATTAATCGGTTTCTCTTCCAAAGAAGACAATGCAAAATTCAAAAGAGTTGCCGTAAAAAATCTATCACAAGATTATGAAATTAAAGAAGTGAAAGGGTTACAACCGCGAGTAAAATTAGTGGGAATGTCTCAGCGCTTATCTGAACAAGAAATTACTGAATTTATTGAACATGCTGTCAAGTATAATAATGATTGCAACAACGTAGAATCGGAGTGTAAGTTAATCAAATGTTGGCCCACAAAAAAAAAATCGCAATGTTTTCCAAGCTGTTGTTCAGGTGCATCGATCTGCATATGATCAAATTATGAAAGCCGGTGGAGTCTTCATCGGATATGATTTCTGTTTTGCCTTCGATGCTCATGATATCTTAAGATGCTATAACTGCAATGGGTTTAATCATTCTTCAAAATTTTGCAATCAGAAAAAGTCATGTCCAAAATGTGGTGTAGAAGATAAATTAGATCATACCATATCTGAGTGTGAATCACTGACCATTAAATGTATAAATTGTATCAAATTAAACAGAGACGAAAATGCAAATTTTGATACAGAACATGCCGCTTGGGACTTTCGCTGCACGTGCTATCAGCGTGAGCTCGAAAAAATAAAAGATTACTTTCAACTAAAAAAATAGCAATTAACTTCTTCTTCTATTACTAGTAACAAGGCTAAAGAAATTACTATTTATTATCAAAATGTTCGGGGAGTTAACACAAAATTAAATGAAATATTCAATGCTATTTCCTGTTCATGTTTTGACTTTATTGCGTTATCTGAAACCTGGCTGAAGTCTTCAGTACTTGATTCTGAAATATGTCCTAGTAACTATAAAGTTTTTCGAAGCGATAGAAATCTGTTGAAAATGGACAAAAGTACAGGAGGAGGTGTTTTGTTACTTGGTAAATGCAATTACTTTATGGAAAAACTAGATCTGTCCTCGGTAGGATTTGACACTTTGTCATCAACTGACATCCTTGGTATTAAATGCTCCAATAATATTTCCACTGTTTTTATTTTCGTTATATATATGCACCCCAAATCCTCTGCATCTGAATATGAACTTTTATTTCAATTATTGGCCCAATTTGTCGATATTCAAGGACACAGGATTTTACTTGTCGGCGATTTTAACATCCCCCATTACTCACCTGACTTACCTATTGATAGCATTGGAAATGACCAAAAATTGTCAATTTTATACAACTATTTAAACTTTTTCGATGTCAAACAGTTTAACAATGTACCAAACCATCATGGTCGCTATCTTGATTTGATCATTTGCAACGAATCGTGTGAAATTACTAAAGCCAATGATATTCTCACAGCTGAAGATCCGCATCATCCATCACTCTGTATAACTTTGAAGCATGTTAGTATTGCTAATAGATCATTCTGTAATTTAAAATATAAGCAATGGAATTTTAAGAAAGCTAACATTCAGCAGTTGTATGATAATCTTTCTAAGATAAACTGGTCCTTTCTTCACAATTGTGACAATGTAAACTATGCTTGTTTATTATTTTATAATAAGCTATACAGTGTGTTCGATACCTGCGTGGCCAAAACGCACTGTGGTAGCAGCAAATCTTTTCCCCCGTGGTTTACAGCAAATATTATAAAAATGATAAAATGTAAATGGCAACTGTGGCGTAGCTATAACAAAAATCGGTCAATCACTAACTATAATAAATTCAAAACAATTAGGGCTGAAGTAAAAAAGAAAGTCAATGCCGCTCACATTGACTATCTCAAAAAAGTTGAAAACGATATAAAGATGGATCCAAAAAAATTTTGGAGCTTTCTAAGTAATATGAAAGGTACCTCTGGGATTCCCAGTCAATTGATCTTGAACGGTGAAACACTCTCTACACCAATCAAAATTGTTGATGCCTTTGCTGATCATTTCAATGTAAATTATATCAAATCTAATTCAAGTCCTAGTCTAACTGATAACTTAATTTATCACATTATCTCTTTTGGCTCGGTTTCCGAAGATCAAGTCCTCTCTGCTTTAAAGAAAATTAAACCGAAATCAACAACTGGTCCTGATGGCATTCCGGCTTTTCTGCTGCCCAATTGTGCCGCTACACTTGCATTTCCTCTCTCAGTAATTTTTAACCTTGCACTAAAAACAAGTGACTTTCCTTCAACATGGAAAAATTCATATATAACCCCAGTTCATAAAAAGGGTGATAAGTATGACGTTAGTAACTACAGACCAATTTCACTTATCTGCAATTTTGCCAAAACATTTGAGTTCATTCTGCATGAGTATTTATTTACTAAAGTATGTAATCATTTATCCAACTGCCAACATGGTTTCTTTCTGAAACGCTCTACAATCTCGAATCTTTGCTGCTTTACCCAGTTTTCAGCTGAGTGTATTGATGAAAGAAAACAGGTTGATGTGATCTATACGGATTTCTCAAAAGCCTTTGACAGATTAGATCACAATATTCTTCTCTCTAAATTGAACAGTTTTGGGTTTTCTGCTTCTTTGTTAACTTTTTTTAAGTCTTACCTAACTGGAAGGAAGCAGTATGTTTTCTATAAGGGATTCAAATCTAAAGAAATTATTCCAACTTCAGGTGTTCCTCAAGGATCTGTATTGGGACCCCTCTTTTTTTCGATTTTCATCAATGATATAGTCAATGGCTTATCATCTTTGAAACTGCTATTTGCTGACGATTTTAAGTTGTACCGTGAAATCTCTACCATTAGTGACTGTGTGCTTCTTCAAGATGACTTACTCAAACTCAGTCGATGGTGTCATGAAAATAAATTAGATCTAAATCTGAACAAGTGTACTGTAATGTCCATTACACACAAAATCAACATCATTGAGTTTGAGTATAGAATTAATAACGTGAAATTAGCAAGAGTTCAATCGGTTGTTGATTTAGGTATTACGTTTGACAACAAATTGTCCTTTGTTCCACATATAAACGTTGTCGTTGCAAAAGCATTTCAGGCACTTGGCTTTATTATAAGGTGTTCCATGCACTTCAGAAATATTGACACATTAAAACTCTTATATTGTGCATATGTAAGATCAAAACTTGAGTATGGCAGCATCATTTGGGATCCAAGTTATCAGAGTTATGTGGATAAAGTCGAAACTATTCAGCGTCGTTTTCTCAAATTCTTAGCATTCAAGACTGATGGTGTCTATCCTGAGAGAGGTTATTCTCAACAGAACTTACTCAAAAGATTTGACTTTCTAGATCTTCAGACCAGGAGAAGAAATTTTTCAATTAATTTTTTAAAAAAATTGATCAAATACAAAATTGACTGTCCTGACTTGCTGAGTCAGATTTCTCTTCATGTGCCTAACAAAGGAACTCGCCAGTCGAGAACTTTTTACATATCCATACCCAGAACGAATGTTTTGAAGTTTTCACCTTTACACCAAATGTGCACTTATTATAATGAGTCACAAGACAATGATATTTTCAAGTGATTGCTGAACGCCGTAAAGTTTCCTGCCCCGTAATTGGATTCGTCTGTCGGGCAGTGTATAATAATAATAATAATAATAATAATAATAATAATAACTAAGCCTGGTGTATAACGTTTCTGCAAGATCTTTGGTGATGGGTTTTTGAACATTCTTATGACAGTGTTATTGTAATTATATTGTGCGTTTTAAACATTAGTAATAAAATGATTACATATTACCTATTCTTCCTAAATTTCATCCTTTAAGAACTGGAGGAGTCGAAAGATAACCAATGAGGCATCATGCTCTAAATTAAGTGTAATTGTTGTGTCTAGTTACTTTGCATTCAAAATAAATATAAATAAACCATATCAGTTAGTTTTGAAAAAACTGTTTGTAATAAAGAAGTGCACGAAAGGAACGGAGAAGATGTTCTATCACAAACTGGAAGTTTACACTTGAGGACAGTGACAACATATTGTGATGGCTATAAGGTTTCATAAGCTGCAGCACAGAGAAAATAAACATGTTTTTATTTAGACACCCGATAAGTGCAAAATTGCTCATATTTCCAAAACAACTAATCCAACGTAATTAATTGTGATTAATATACAGGATGTTTGCGAAGTTGAGGCGTTCCTTTTAACATGTGATAGTATGCGTTGTTCTAAAGAGTTTCAGCCAAAATCACTTTAGTAAAATGTGTACTACAATGAAGATACAATAAGTTAATTTTTTTGAAATTTTTGAAACCGGTCCTGCTCAAATTTGCGCTGATTTGTTAGAAATTAGCATTGACAAAAAATAATCAAATGAGCATGGACATTAATCAAAAATACTGTCAGAGTTGTCATCTAATTAGTCGGAATGGCTTTATCATTACGAAAATAATGAGCTCTCAGATATGTTGCTAATGTATGGGCAATGTTATCACGTTATCAGAATGCAGCTGCGGCGTCCAGAGAGTACGCAGAGCGATAGAAAGACACCATCTTGGGCAACGTCAGTTATTAATCTAGTGCAGCGGAGAAATAGGCAGGACCGGACTCAAAATTTTAGAAAACAATAAAAATATACAATCAATTATCTCCGTTAATACAAACATTTTACTAAGAAGATTTAGGCTAAAATTCTTAAGAATAATGTATATTACCTCGTGTTACAAGGAACGCCTCAACTTCGAAAACACCCTGTATATTAATCGATTATAATGATTAATCATAACTAACAATAAAATTATGACTTCCTCCGCATGGATGGACACGCGGTCCCTGTTTTTCTCTCAAGATCAGTGACATAATGATGACACAGATCTTAGTGATTTTGTAGGCTGTGATTAAAGTTGCAATCGTAATCAAATAACAGACATACAAACAGTCTTCAGCTGGAGTCCTCACAATATTTTTTTCACTGTTTAGCTTCCTTACGTGATAGCGTGATTATGCTAATTGAAAAGAACAAAGCTATCCAACACTGAAAGATTTCTGGAAAACGGTCCAGTAATTCTTGAGTTTACCCTGAACATACAAACACAGCAGGCCTTGCAAATTATTATCGGTCATGTCGTGGCGGATTCTAGATATGCAAATAAGCGTTCAATGCATGGGCGTGCCGTAGACAATTTGTGGTCTTAAACGCCAGTTCATAATAAATCATACCTCATGAATTTTAGACATTGGAATTATAATTGTGCATAATGAAGGAAATTTACTAAATAAACATTTTACATTCGGAAGAATGGGTAATTTACCAGCTTTGTTGCCAAACGCGACGCCACTGGTAAGCAGATTTTCCGCGGAAATGTCAAAGAAACGTCAACAATGTGCTGTAATTAACCTTTTAGCAAAGTTTACAGATGTTTACTGTAATTGTAAGCGGCAATTATTCCCAGTGGCGGCTCGTGACTCGTTGACGAGGGAGGGCTCTGTCACATATATGAGATAAAAAAATGTTTTATGCTGTATGAACATCACACAAAAACACGAATAGTACACGAAACGTATTATACCGAGAGTTTTTTATTTTACTGAACATACGCCTAATGTATATGTAAGTTTGGTTGCCTATCTCAAATGAATTGACTTGTCCACTTTAGAACTGAACATAACAATTTTACATCACATAAACGTAAAATATCTATAGTTTTTGCAAGAATATCTCTATTTTTCGTAGCCTCACAAAATTGTTTTTATGTTTTTTGGGATCCTCATGCTTGTTTATTTTTGTAACAAGATGTTTTAAATGACACACAACTTCGTTAGTCCACTTATCGTCTCCACCAAACAGTAGGCACACAAAACAGAAAAAGGCATTTGTTTCTTCACAACCACATATCTACGGTTTTTTTTATAAACACTCTATTTTTTAAATAAATGTTCGTTTCTATAGTCAATAAGTACCTCAAACTTCAGATTTTTTAAGTCATTTACTTTCATTTTGTCAACGTTAAAAAAGTGTAAATACTGCCAACGCGCGTCAAAATCTCGTTTGCAACGAAGCCTGTGAACGCTGGGCGCCGACTTTTCCTGCCACAGATCGTCTGGTAAAACGTGACGTTGTCATGGCAACGCAACTCGACGCTGCATTTCATTGTTGCATGATACGCGACCGAGAGCTCCGCGCTGGACGCCCAAAAGAGGAGAATGAATAATATGAAACTTACAGCGGACGCGGACACAGTTAGATTACTACAACCTTTAATAAACTAGGCAAAAATGAATAGGGAATTTCACAATTTTTCTTGGAAAACAAAATAATTGCCCCAATCCTCCCACGTATTCTTCAACACAAAATAAATTTAAAATGTTACAAGTACTTGAAACATTACATTTAATGTGTATATTAATATATTTCTCACACATTTCATTGCAAATTTTAAACTGTATTTAAAAAAAATTCAAAAAAGGAAAAATTCCCTATTCATTTTTGCCTAGTTTATTTTAAAAAAATATTTCCCTTATTTTCTTTATAAATTTCTGGGAGGGCGCCACCCCAGAGCCTCCCTCACGAGCCGCCACTGATTATTCCAGAATTTGTGTAGTATTTCATACCTGGGAAGTTTATATAATTTTAAAATATGTATATTGTTAAAGTTACGTAGGTATTAAAATAAGAACAAAAATGAAAATGTCGAGTAAGTTATAAAATAAACTCCTCCAAGTTATTCCAAATGGAACATTTTTCTTTTGTTTTATTAAAATTATACCGAATTGGGGTTGGAAAGTCCTGTGATCTGTAAAATTAATGTAGAATTCTATTTATGAATGAAGAAGCTACCGACCGATGACGAGTTAACGGAATTAATTAAATTGCCTGGAGTGGCTGAAACGAGTAGAAAAGAGAAAAAGAATTAGCCTTTGTTTTCCCAAACTTCACATTACAAAGAACTTCATTAAAGGTGTAGTCTGCGTAGGTGCTCTTTAATGGAATTGCAATCATGAGGCGGATTGATTTCTGTCTGATGTGAATAGATGAGTAAGCTGTGTGTAATTGAAGAGTAAATTGCACATTCGATCTCATTAGCGGATAAATCTTCTTAGTGACTCGCCGACCACTCATTATGCAGTATGTCCAGAGAAATTTCTAGATATACAGGGTATTTCACGAGTGATAATGAGCACGGCGGAATTGAAAATCCAACCCACAATACATACAATATCGTATTGTTTTAAAATAATATTATGAATCCACGATGGCTTTGCTTCCAATAATTTTATTTGTCACAAATGACATTTTACGAAAAAGTTAAAATACGACGCTTAATAGTTATTTACGAACCAAGTGCGGGAAGACGATGTTCCCGCATGAGCGCATTTTTTAAAGCACGAGCGACGAAGGAGCGAGTGCCTTTAATTAATGCGCGAATGAGCGGAAGATGTCTTCACGCAAGTGGTTCGTACAATATTTTTTGTACGAACATTAAATTAAAATTTTTTGTTTTAATATATTAAACATAAACGAACATAAAACCAAGTAGGCAGTGACCTTTGGTTATTAGAAACAATTGCTTCACTTGAAATTTCAATGTTTGCAATAATTTGTGAATTTTGTAGGAACAATTTTCAACGATTATAAATATTTCCCTAATTTTTTAATGAAGGAAAATTCAGGGAAGTTGTATTTTATGAACTAAATTTTATTATTATCAAGACCGATTTTTTTTTGAATGTCTCAAAGGGCCAGTGTTTTTTGCAATTTTCCTTTCGGGTGTTGGAAGCGTCGCTTTCAAGGCTATGAGTACAAAAAATGTATTCCAACGATGAGAAAACAGACATGGTTTTGATTTATGGCGAATGTAATAAAAATACTTCCATCGTTGCTCGTTTATCCATTTTCTCAAAAACTCTTCGTTTTTTTATAATTTCATTTAACCAAGCGAATGACCTTTATGTCAAAATTTACGAAACTGCACAGCTAACTATGTTTTATGTTTTTTAAGTCAAAAAACAAATATCCACGTTAACTTTGCAAATGAATTGTGGGTTGCTTTTTCAATTCCGTCGGGCTCATTAGCACTCGTGAAATACCCTGTATACTCTAGACCTCACACTTATCGCCGAAAATCAATTGTTAATGAATGTTAATAAATAGAAAGCATTCATGATACATTTGTACTTCAGGAAATAGAAGGCCTGCAAGATCTTTGAAGACACTTTTCAAATAAAAGCGCTTCTTACAACGCACTGGCTCACAATGTATGTAGTTCTATTTAAGGAAAGCATTTAGGGCGGCATTCAGGGCAAGAAAGGTAGCAACAGGAGATGTAAACATATCCACGATGTCTCCGACAACCTAGGACGTCAATTAGAGGAAAATCCAAAGAAATCTAAGACATCTTTCGCGAGAAATCAATTCCCTGTTGAAATTTACCTCACCACTGACAAAAAAATATTTTTGGAGGAAGCTATCAGCTATTGACTAACTTAATTTATTTTTCTTTAATGATGAGGCTTGGTTCCATATGGTGTAAACACTTTTGCATTGGGTCAAAATTAGTACATATTTGGTGTATTTAATCACGGAGAAAGTAAATTGCATTATTTGATTACACGAATGTAATCAGATAACGCTACTTGTGGCATTTTCTGTAGTTCCTTTTGAATTAACATTTTACTTAATAGTTGTGTATTTGAAAGACACCTCAAAATTCACAAGACACAAACTAGTTTCTAATTCGACGTGATGCTACCAGCTTTGCGAAATGCTGGTGGTTTCTCTTGTGGTTATGCGTCGAGGTTACCAATTGTGGTTGTTTTTGTCATGGTAATATCACACACGTGATGATGTCGGATTCACCAATGTGCGTTTTAGCTTGGAACCGATAAACTTACAAATGTATCGTATGATAAATATATGTATGTGTGTGATAAATTCGTTGCAATTTTAGATAATTTAACGTTGAAAATACAGCATTAACACAGCAGTGAAGATTATATCACATTGTGTAACATTAAACGTATAAAGATGAAATAATATTTACTTTAGATGTAAACAAAACATAAATGCATTTTAGAATTTTTATATTTATAAAAGTAAAATTGAACGTACAATGGCCGGCAATAAAAACTACCCAACACTTTTCTGTCACGTCCAAATCCAAATATGTAATTAATTCTTTAATTACACTGACATTTAAATGATGGCTAACTTTTTTTGCCGGCTACTGTACATAACAATAAAATAGTAATAATATAATTTCAGATATTGTTGAGCCAAATATACCTGACACTACAGCAAATATAAAACAGAAGTCTTTACATGGGAGATACTTTAAAGAACTGGAACAACGAGAAATTAATATTTATGCATGGCTTAAGAAATCAAATATTCACCCTGAGACAGAGGGTTTTATATTTGCAATGCAAGATCGTGTTATAAATACAAGAAATTATAAAAAACACATATATGCGGTTTGCAATCGATCATTGATAAATGTAGGATTTGCGGAACTGAAGGGGGGCGTAAGTTTTATAAAATATGATATACAGGGTGTATTTTTAAAATATGCCGAAATTTTACCTACGAGGTTGTGGGACAATGTAGAAGACTAAAAGCAGTTAAAAAAAAATTTTCCTCAAAAATTAAATGTCAATTTATTTTTTGACATAGAATTTTTTAAATATTTTTTCCGAGTTCTACATGAAGCCAGTAGCTCGCGGTTAAAGTTTGGCCGGACGTTTACCTAACACCCTGTATACAATATACAGTATGAGTCAATTGTGGTCAATTGTGGGGTATTTCTGAAATGGTCTTTGATGCAACCAAAAATACTAATTCCAGCATTCACTAGATCTGTAATTTAAAAAAAATTAAAACATTAATCCATGATTGCATTGCTTTGAGAATTGTCAACTTTGTCTTGACAGTTTTGCTAAAACTTGGTTATGAACTCTTATGACTCAAACAATGAGAAAGTGGACATGGTTTCTCATGTACGGGGTACGCATGTCGTAAAAATGCCATGGTTGCTGCAAATCTGTATCTACAGAAATATCCAAATTGCAGCTACATTTTTATTTTTTACAAAATGAGTTAGCCCTTATTGTTGGAACAGTTAGATGTGAATAAATGAACAAGACAACAATGTAAAGGGGTTCTAGCAGCGCCTTTAAATTTTTTTCTTGTGGGAAAGAGTCTACCAAACACCTGTACTTACGATTGATGAACTCAAAGAATTCGTGATGAGTGCATGACCATAACGCCAGAGACATTACACAACGTTCAAAGGTCCTTTTTAAACAGGGTTGACACGTGTTTACTCCAAAATGGAATGAATGTTGAACAATTTTTACGTTAGTTTTCTTTTTACGTTGTCATTTTGCTGATTAAATTTCCCAATTGTCATTTTGACGTTTGTAGCCAAAAACGCAATTTTGATTCAATTTATTATTTATGTTAAACACAGTATCAAGCGGTAAGTGGAATTAGTATTTTTGGTTGCTTCTAAGAAAATTTCAGAAATACCCCACAATTGACTCATACTGTATATATATTTTATAATAACTACAAATAATATATGTGACTCAAGCAGAACAGAGAAATACCAAAATACAATTAGAATTGGAGAAAAAGCAACTCGAACTCGAAAAAAAAATTTGAACTCGAGAGAAAAGACTTCAAACTGGAACTGGAGAGAAAAAAACCACGAACTCGAAAACAAATACTACGAATTACAGTTACAAAAACTCGAATTCGAACTTAAGATTAAGATATTATCAAAATATTACGTAAGTTAATGTGATATTGATTAATTAATTTGCCGTGATTTCTAATACACGCCTACGCCCTTCGATGAAAATTGTCCCGAAATCTTGCAAAATCGTGCTACTTCGTCCCGGATTTGTGCTACTAAATATGGGTGTTGTGGTTATTAAAAACTCCGTTTCGTGTAAAACCCACTCACAAAATTCTTGCCGGCGAATGTAATCGTTTGGTTGCAATGCTTGTACCCGCTGAACATGACATGGGCGCAACCCTTGCTCTTTAAAAACAAGGGCATACTGAGAAACCTTCAGTTCACGAGCTAACTGCCGCGTACAGTTAATTTCAAAATTATAGAGTACACCTAATTCTCTACAGTGTGAAATGCACTTACATTTTTTGTCAATGATCAATGTCAATTTTGACAAACAAAATGACTAGTCTAACCGAAAACGCGAAAGTGCTCTTTGTTTCCAAATTAGAAGAAGGGTTCTCGATCCGGAGGGTAGTCCAGTATTATAACATCACGAAGAGCACCGTGCAGAGGATAAAACAGACAATATAATGGTGTTCTAAAAGATCAGCGACATTTTATGTTGTCAAACTTACCTAATCTATATAAAAAATATGACGCTCAAAATTCAAAAAGGCATCTTTACATGTAGAAAAAACTGTAGTAAATCAACTTCTTGATTTTTGAGGTGTACTCGATAATTTTGAAATTAACTGTACTGGTTTTCTTCCACAGTGTCTAGAATTTGGGGTTCGAGGTCTAATATCAGTGGCGTACGCTCTTGGCCCCTATCCACACTTCTCGGTCAAAAAGTACCATTTTCCCGTTGACAACAGCCAGAAATGTTTGCGAATGCGGAACACGACGCGCCGGAATCTTTTCGCGATACAAAGCTTGTACCCTTGAGACAACACCATCTGCACTTCTGTAACAAAGCACCACATCGGTCATTTCACTATTGGTATAATTTCCCATGATAATGGCAGACTGAGACGTACAATTCGAAGCAAACAATAGCCGAAGGTCGCACTGAACGCAACTAATCTGCACGCGGTACTAGCATCCGCGACAACAAAACTTCTTGCATCTTTTTGCGTTGCACTGGATAATTTTTTTGTGCTTAATCTGTACATGGCATTTCTGTCCTCAAGTGAAAGAAATAATGAGAAGCCTGGGAAAGTATGTGAAGGAGAAAAAGCTGGAAGTGAATGTTGAGTGAAAAGCTTGAGTGGAAGTGTGAAGGAAGGAAAATAGAACGAGTGAGCGAGTTCAAGTATTTGGGATACACCTTCAACGAAAGAACCACGGACAAGCCACATAGTGAGGAAGGCAAACAAGATAGTGTGGGGGAAATGGAAATGTGGGAAATGGAAAAGAGAAAGTGGGGAGGTGATTTCAGGAGGAGAATGATGATGTTTGAGAGCATGGTAGAAAGCGTATTGATGTAGGGGACAGAGATCCGGGGATGGCAGAAACAAGAGGAGGTAGAAAGTGTGCAAGAAGAATATTGAGATGGGTGCTAGGAGTGGACAGAGAAGCGCCAGATTACATAGTGAGAGAAAAGTGCCAGAAGAAGAGACTGAGACTGAAAGTGGGAAAGAGAGCGGCAAAGTTTGAGAACAAAATGGATGGAAGGGAAGAGATACTGACGGAATGCAGGAGAGAAAATAAAAAGAACAAGGAGAGGAAGATGATAGAGAATTACTACCAGAGGATCGGGTGTGCCAGTGAAGAAGTGGAGAGGAAAAGGAAGAGGGATGAATGTAAGGGACAAAGAGACAGTGCAAGAGGGAGAAAAATGATGGGATTCAGATGTTGAAACGAGCAGAGAGAAAATAGGATAGAAGGAGAAGAAAGAAAGTGCAGAAAGTCCTATGAGGAGAGAGAAAGACAATCGAGCACATGTGGAATGGATGTAGCGAAATGAGAGAGAGAGGGAGGGGGAGGAACGGGGGAAATACAGAACAAAGACGGAAAGGAGATATGATGGATGAAAGAGATATGGAAGAGGAGGGAAAGGATTGAGAAGGAGAGGGGTAGGGAATATGAATTAAAAAAGTTATTTTTTTAAATTTCTTGGAATTGTTATTTTATGTTTATTATGTTTATGTATAGGTAATTGTGTTTATAATGTATTTCCGAATCTGAAAGCCCGTAGGGCAAATAAAGCAAATAATGTATATTTCATACCTCGGAAGTTTATACAGTGTGGAAACCACTTATGGAATAAATTCAGTAATTTCAAAACTAATGACATTTGTCAAAAACGCTGAAACAGGTCGATTTTTATTTCTCCTGGTGCTTATTTCAAGTTGCTTCACTTGTTCATGACGTCATCCATTTTTGAGCTATAACGTCATTACCATTTTTTTTAAATGACAACACTGACTTTTTTCTTCTTTTTCTGATAGACCTTACTACTACCTAAACGATTAATGAAAAAAATTGATACCTTAGATAACAATTTTTTTGAGAAAATGACAAATTGTACGTCAAAAATTTAATTTAATTTTAGATGTAAACATTTTAATTGACCTTAAACAGAAACAAACAAACATCTAAGGTTAACAATAAAATGTTACGCAAATGTTGAAATTATCCCCCGCCAACTTTTGGCACTGTACACCGCGCTCAATAATGTCAGGGCTGATTTGTTCCATTTCAGCGCGAATTCTCTGTCACAAATCTTCTAAATTGTTTGGTCTATTAAAGTAAACCCTCGATTTTAAATAACCACATAGAAAAAAAATACATTAAAAATGAAATTAAATTTTTGAAATAAAATTTGTTATTTTCTCAAAAAAATTGTTATGTAAGGTACCAATTTTTTTCATTCATCGTTTAGGTAGTAGGAAGATCTATCAGAAAGAGAAGAAAAATGTGGGGGTTGTCATTTAAAAAAATTGGTGATGACGTCATAGCTCAAAAATTGATGACGTCAGTGACATGTGAAGTAACTTAAAATAAGCATTATTAAAAACACAAATTAACCTGTTTCAGCGTTTTCAGCAAATGTCATTAGTGTTGAAATTACTGAATTTATTCCATAAGTAATTTCCACACTGTATAATTTTAAAACATATTATTAAAGTTACGTGTTAAATTAAGTAAATACATTTTTCTTTTGTTTATCTTTAAAATTATACCGAATTGGGGTTGGAAAGTCTTGTGAGGTGTAAAATTAATGTAGAATCCTATTTCTGAACAAACAAGCTACCAACCGATGATTAGTTAACGGAATTAATTAAATTGCCGGGAGTGGATGAGACGCGAAGAAAAGAGAAAAAGAATTAGTCTTTATTTTCCTAAACTTCACATTACAAAGAACTTCATTAAAGGTGTGGTCTGCGTAGGTGCTCTTTAATGGAATATAAATCATGAGGCTGATTGATTTTTGTCTGATATGAATAGATGAGTAAGCTGTGTGTAATTGAAGAGTAAATTGCGCATTGGATCTCATTAGCGGATAAATCTTCTTAGTGACACCCCGAGAATTCATTATACAGGGTGTCCCAGACCCAGAGTTGCGAAAAAGCTCCATAACTTGTTTGTTATTAAAGATATCAACTTTTTCTCTTTTCTAGAATCTAGATGATAGCTACGCTTCTACTGCATATTCGAAAAAATATTGCGGTATATATACAGGTGTCCCAATATTATAAAAACACTAAAGTTATGTTTTTTTAAATGGCACCTACCCAGTTTGATTTCATTTTTGGATTATTGGGTTTATTGAGAGCCATCATCATTATGAGCTGTTCATAAACGGCCTTGGATTCCAGCTTTCTATAACTTGATGTTTGATCGCACTTTTCACTATTACCTAATTATAATTCAAAGTCGGAAGTGAATCAATCAAAAAGTGACGAGCTCTGTAACTAGTAGAGAAAATAAACTCCAATATTTGGACTAATTTGATATTAAATCGCTACAAAGTTAGCTCCATCACACAAATTTAATTGAAAAAAAAAATTTTTTTGGACAATTATTAACTGTGTAATCGCGAAAATGGTAAGTGTTGGACCACCCGGTATATGTTCTGCAGTCTAATACAAACATCATCACGACTGAAATTTGGCAAATCTTTTCTGTATTAAATGTAGCACTTTTTATTGCTACTTTAACTTCATAGCTAATAATTCTTGGCATTTTTAAGCAAGTATTAATTTCTCAGTAATTTATTGATAAATAATGTTTTAGCAGGCTTTATCAAACAATACGTTTTTAAGTCACGTAATTATTACATGTATTGTATTCTCAATTTGGTTGTAGGTCGTAAAATTTTATTGCATATTATGAGCGATTAACGGGCACAATGGTTGGGTTTGAAAAGGTTGGGAAGCGGCGCGTGCCGTTTGCCGTACAATGCAAATATACAAAATGGACAATACAACCCTGCTTAAAATATTACCTGCTAGTGGTAAACTAGGATTTATAAGCCCCGCAAGATCTTTAACTTAAAGTATCATAAAATTTTACGACCTACAACCAAATTGAAAATAGAATACACGTTATGTACATTTTGATAGGTCCGCATGTTAGGCACTTTTGCGACGGAAATCAAACAGTGTGTCCAACGTAAAAAAATGAAACCATGGCCTCCTATTATGCCAAAAACAACATGAACGGTGTTTACATTACATTATATTGTTCGTTGTATTGCAGTAAATAAAACAAGATTCAAGAATTCTTATAACAAGTAAATATTTATGTAATCAAAGAGAACACGGCATCCAGACTAAATTTTATTTTATCATAATGGATATTTCTATCAGGTAATGATGGTGCAATTATTATTAAGACACCACTTTTTGCATAAAATGCGATTCTTTGGGAATTGTTTCTGTAAACAATAAAGTTGGTCAAGAAGCTTTTTTACAGATTGTCACAGAAATATTTTTCACCTTCGATGGAAACTACTTTATTTTAGACATTTATACTCGTATGTACATCGTTCGTGATATCCAAGAAAAATATTTTTAATGAAAAAACTGAAAATATTAATGTTCAAACTCTACTTTTTAAAATCTGTTGCAGATGTAGTTGCATCCGTTACCTTGAATTACCAATTAATACAAAATTCCCTAGAATTTGAATATTTAATTTTTTTATTTAAAAATTAAAACAAGGGTGCAAATTCTAAAAAATAATACAAAAAACTCGTTTTATAAAAGCATTGGCGCACACGTCCCATAGAAAACTCCCCTACGGCTCGTTTTCTACACTTGGGACTCGTGCGCCAAATCAACCCTTATGAAACTCGTTCTTTAATATACTATTTAATCTTATCGAAGGTAAAATAACCTAATTTTCTTATCGGATAAATTTTTCAATTTTATGAAAACTTTTTCAAAGATTAAACCCTCGAGCTAAAGCTCTCGGGCCTAACCAGAATAAAAATGCCCAAATTCAACTCGTAAAATTGTCTAAAGCAAAAATGTTTAAGGGAAAATTGGGAAATTTATCAGATAGACTACGTCCACTGATAGAATGCATTTTTTTAAATATCCTTAGATAACAAAATCCCCAAACCATAACATTAAAAATATTAAGAAAGTATCATAGATTGTGTTGGTAATATCTTGAAGCATTCGCGCCATTGATTCTCATTGGTTGTTATGAAACCCACGCGAAAAATAAATTATATGACATTTCAAATTTGAAATTGTCAGTTCTGTCAAAGTGGTTTAAGCATTTAGATTTGCGATTTTTCATCTTTAGAGCTTTGTTTCGCGATTCTCTGGTTTTAAAAGTTATTAGTTTTGACCGTATTGCTGTTTTGATCTGTTCCGTTGCGATTTTTTGTTTATTTTTTTAAATTTGTGAAGTGAGTTGCTGCCTCAAAAATCTAATTACATACAAACATCGAAAATGATACAGAGGTAATTTTTGTTCATGCATGAAATAGGAGTACATATTAAATAATCTCTTGTTTATGTTTAGCCATTTCCGAAAAAAGCTGGATATTTTAATTTCATTTGCCAGCTTTTTCGGAAATTCGAAAATGTGTATTGTGGGTTGCATTTTTTATTCCGTCGAGCACATTATTACTCGTGAAATACCCTGTATTAATAAAACGTAATATATTACTCCTACTGTACTGAAGTTTTCTTTCGTCTTTCGTCTTTCCTAAGTGCAAACATGCAGAATAATTATAAAACATTACGTGCTTTTTCCATTTTTTAAAATTTCGCGCCGGATCTATTTGTTGTAGCGTAGAGTGAACATTTTTAGTAACATTTATGTCAAGCAATCTATGAGTGGACAGAGTTTATAAAAAATTAAGTCGTGTTATTTTTGGCAAAATTAATTCCAGAATACAAACTTCAGCGTTAATTATTTAGTTATACCTACAGTGATTAACAACACAATTATTAAAAACAATTTGAAAATCTGCCAGAAGTAGCATGCAATTTTAATTACCTTTGACGGATGACAGAGTAGCAGGACGTTTTTATCGCGGTAAACATTTTTGATTGGATGAAAGCAAGCGCTCTGATTGGCTGAACACGCACGTTTGATGTACGTGAGAATTCATCATAAATCATAATAAAACAATGTAAATTCTGCTAATAACGTTATTTCAGTGCATACAGTGTGTCCAAAAAATATGGAAACACCCCAATAAAATAGAAACCAATTCTTTTCGAGAAAAACGCAAAAACATATAAACTAGCGTTTTCAAAAAGTTTACTGCTGATGGTATCCGTTTGCTGTTTTTGATGACCTTGAAAGTTTTTTTTAAATAGCAACGTCGCGTTTTTACTACCGTTTTTATAGATCTTTTAATTATCTACCCGACGGTCAAAAAAATTTTCAATTTTCAATTTTTTAAGAAATTTCCTGAAAAAACCTATTTTCTTTTGTATCATAATAACTTTTTCAAGGTCATCGAAAACACCAAAACGAAAATATCAACAGAAAGCTTTTTTAAAACACTAATTGACCTGTCTAGATTTTTTTCAAAAATTATACGTTACGTTTTTATTTGGGTGTTTCCAGACTTTTTGGACACACTGTATACTTTATACATGGGAAAAAAAATTTCCTCGAAAAAACTTGGATCATCGGGCTTCACAATCCCCTTTATCTCTGGTGTAGCAACCGTCATTTCCTACCAGATTATCATTTGGACGCGTTCAATAAATTTCGTCATCCATCACAATGGACTTTTCCAATAATTTTCTTCCAAATTTTTCTGGTCGACTTATTTTTCACTATGTTTAGAACCTTACCCCCTCTTGTGTTATCACGAATTATGCTTAAATAAAGTGCAGTGAATGCATCCACATTTTGCAACCAGTTTCGAATTAGGTTTTAGTGTTACAGCTTCTTGCATAGTCCTCAAATTGTAATTTATTTTATTATTATTTATAACAAAATCTAAAAAAGAAAAGTATGAGGCCTTAAAGGAAAGACGTATCTTTCAAATAAAAAAAGGACCTTGCCTTCATCTGTTGTGGTTTTAAAGAAATGGATGTTTAAAAACCACCGTTTTTCGACCATTTCAAATCAGGCCTTTTTATGTTGTCTTCAAGCCTTTCATTTGATAATAATGCTTCAAAATGTTAAAATGTAATACTGAATCAATTCTTATCAAGGTTTACTTCTTTTAAAAACAACTGAAAAAATAAATAACAATGTAATGGGGTATCATTGTTTGGGCAGGTAGTTCAGAAGTATAGTGGGCTGCCTAATAACCGAATTTTATCCATTTTTTTGAAACTCCAAATTCCAAAATTTTTAAGTTGGTATTATGGAAGTGCAACTCTTGCCTTCTAGAACACATGGAACATTGTCCCCATGAGTGTGAGTTGGTCACACGAACTTCATGAGGAAGTGGTGAATCCTTCTGTCCCAATCACACTTCTATATTTTCATTCTGTATCAAACTAGTAAATACAAAACTGATCCTTTCTAACTTCCTCCAAGCCTTTATCCATCCAGATCCTGGTTAAAAATGTCTAAACATACCTCAATGACTAACATTTCGGATCATGCTTGGTAGGTATTGATTCATTCGAATTTTTTTAGGTCCTCTCCAAACAAGCTACAATTCTATGGTAGGTATAAGTTTCACCGTGACTCATCCATCGAAGACAACAATAGAGTGGACCAAGTTAATATTTTCTTATGTCATAATAGTTCTGAGGTGTCTGACGTCTTTAATCCACAAGATTCTCTGTCCAGTTTGAAAGCTCTGCACCCGTTATGGATTTCTCGCTTGTCGGTCTTGACGACGTATTTATCTTAGCAGTCTTTTTTCTTTGAAAAATGGAAAATTTTCCAACAAAATTTTCAGGACACATGCGCCTTCAATTCGTCACAATTGTGGTGTAAGTTGCGCTTATTAGTATCTGGATAGCTTTCGAAGCGATAAGTGTGTTCATATCAAGACTGCTACCTGTTGATTATAAGGTAAATTGTTACTCTTTGATCAGTGTTGTGCATAATAAAATAATTTCTGGTGGTGTTAATATTAAACAACAAAATTAAATTAAAAAAATAAATAAATTGTCATATGTCGTTTGCTTAAATTTAAATCAATACTAAATGTTTTTCCGTGGAATGCTACGTAAAGAAACTGAAACAAATTATATATTAGCGATCGCTACTGTCATTTTTATGTTGCATTTCTACGAAGAAAGTTTTTTTTGAATTGTTTTTAGCAGTCAGTAAGTGTTGTAAGTCATAACAAGCGCGAAAAAAACTTCAAAGAATTTGTAAACGATCAATGAAACACTTGTTGGAGCAAAAACTTGCAACTTCAGTGAGCTGAAAATGAACCTCTCTTTGGTTATTTACTTATTTATTATACTGTATAAATTAAACTTCCAAGTTAGAGATTCGGGAGTTATGCAACAATTACATAATTTGTTTAATACTTTTTATTACTTAAGAAGACACAATACAACTAATAAATTAACACTATACTATACACTATAAATATATTGTAACGAAACACTTCAGCTAACGAGAACTTGTTATCTTTTATCAACATACAATATAATTAAAAAAATAACAGGTGGCTATGGGAAAAAATTGTGCAAACGTGCTGCGTTACTTAATTAACTGTCATTAGTCAATTTTGACGTTTACGTAAATTTTGTTTAAAAGTGGTTGAGAATACAAAACATTCTTTACAGATTCATATTTTTGAAATGAGACCGAAGAAAATGATGATTGGTTTTACCATTTCATTTTTGATTTTTTTTAACCTTTCTTTAAAGTCATTACAAATGTTTAAATTTTTTTTTTAATTTT
The DNA here is from genome assembly GCF_963966145.1 of Tenebrio molitor. Lineage (NCBI taxonomy): Eukaryota > Metazoa > Arthropoda > Insecta > Coleoptera > Tenebrionidae > Tenebrio > Tenebrio molitor. Next base: position 17,358,205 of record NC_091053.1, on the reverse strand, counting down.
TAAATAGAGATTTTTTGGGAACGAAGTGATGATGATGAAAGTGTACTTCTTTTACAGCTATATGATGTTATTATTATTAAATATTCCTACAATTTGTTGTTTGGAAAATATCTCTTTCTGCATAAGTACTTATCGTACTTAGATCTCCATGTTCTATGTTTTTCATTTCTAACCTTGATGTGATTTATTCAAGTAAAAATAGTAACAATAATAGAAATAAACAAACAAGCCATTTACACAAACGTTAAGATAACAACGCAACAAAAACAAAAACAAACCTTTTATTGCTAAAATAAAATATTTTTATTTTCCCACTTTATTTATATTATAACGCCTATATTCCGTTTCTGAGTCCAATGCCGCTAAGCCATAAAACGACTGAAGCGCTGACAGATTCCAGTGCGTCCAAATCATTTCATAAATAATTAATTATAAGCAGCCTTGGCCATTCTACTGGTATTAAAATGTTACGTTTCAAGTTTTTGGATTTCCTTGTCTTACCTTGGCATCTTCCAAACATCATGTTTTCTCACTCTTACGTCCGCACACAGCTTTCAGAACGAGGATGGCCAGTATTTTCTCGACAAAATAAATTTGTATGTGCTTGTGTTAAGCGGTGATTTTTATTGATTTATGACAACCCGGTTTTACGACTTACCGGCAACGAACTCAGAAACGGAGTCTAAATGAAAAACCCTGACCCACAACGTATCAGATATCAATGTTTTAACACATTATCTTGAAAGAAACGGTATTTCCCTGTGTTTGGAGCTTTTCAAGTCAGAGATCTTTAACTTATGGCGATGAGATTCGATGTAACTCTTTCCTTCTATTACGTTTTTTATGGGAAACAGTTTCAAAACCATCACAACAGAAGTCTTCTTAGTTGTATGCAAAATTTTGATTGTTTAGAACTGCAGACTTTTTGATTAAATGTCATTTCATTGGATTTTTTCGAAACATCAAGCTGTCATTATCATACAACAGAGTTTCTACCTCTGGAATTACTGGCAAAGTTCTCAATGATACCAGTATGTTTCCAACGTTATATTACGTCATTCATTAGTTTTGTACTTTCTTTCTAGATGAAATCATTAATGATTGGATTCTAACAGCTTTAAAAGGTTGCCTTCCGCGTACACGAGAGGTCGAATAGAAATATTTTTCCCAATTATGAAACACTCTCTACAAAACAGCGTTTTATCCAAAACTTGTTCAGGTTTCGTCAAATTACTGCATTCTATGTGTGTACTAAAATCACACAAACTGGCACACTGTAATGGTTTATTTTCTTTATTTTCTTCATCGTCGCTCATGGCTGACATTCCAGAATAATAGTTATTTATGTAACAAGTGTTGAAAACGATCCATTGCTTTACGAACGGTAATATGGCGCGAGACGCAGTCGAGTGCTATACTGTTTTCTCAATTTGGTTGTCCGTCGTAAAATTTGATGGTACTTTAAGTTAAAAATCTTGTGGGGCTTATAAATCCTAGTTTACCACTAGCAGGTAATATTTTAAGCAAGGTTGTATTGTACATTTTGCATATTTGCATTGTACGGGAAATGGCACCCGCCGCTTCCCAACCTTTTCAAACCCAACCATTAATCGCTCATAATACGCAATAAAATTTTACGACCTACAAAGAAACTGAAAGTGAATAAAGCAATAGAGTTTTCACAAGAGTAGTTACCATACAATGTTTTTTGTGCTGCCTTTTGTAACAAAAAATATTTCTTAAACATTAAAATAATAAATATTACTTAAACAAAATTATGTTGGTATTCAATTTATCACTAAATATGTCATTGTCAATATGTCAGTGCTGGAATTTCAAATTCAAACTCGTATTTAAAAAAATGGAAATTCCCTCACATATCAAAATTTTTTTTAGACAAAGTCACTGCAAATTTACTACCTGTAAAATTCGGAGGCCCATATGAAGCAGAATACCAAAAATTCTTCAATGTCAATAGATCATTCAACTTTGCAGAGCTTTGTCTTACCAACCGAAATTTTTAGAAATAAACTCCGCTACCCTAAAATTAACACATTTTAGAATTTTTTAAATATTTATCAAGCCCCTTTTGTTTTATAACATTGGAAACATAATTGTCTTTCTTTAGGTCTTTTGCAGCACTAGAGTTTTCTCATTTCCATTGCCGCAAGGTAATCGTCAACGTAAAATGTCAATTAAAACTATGGCAGAACAAAAAAATATTAAGTATTCTCTCCTTTTGACGTCTGTGCTTTTATTATTATTTTTTTTTTAATTTACAATAAATACATAACAGGCACAAAACAAAAGCACTAAATGCAAACTGTTCTGTAAATTGAGAAAGGACCAAAATAACAGAGAAATTAACAGGAAAACAATGTTTGCATTTTTTATTAAAGGAAACTACTTTGTCAGGCAGCTTTCTGTGTTTAGTTTCGATTGTCCTATTAATAATGAGTCCGACGGAATTGGAAATGCAACCCACAATACATTTGCAAAGTTAACGTGGATATTTGGTTTTTGATTTAAAAAACATAAAACATAGTTAGCTGTGAAGTTTCGTAAACTTTAACATAAACGTCATTCGCTTGGTTAGATGAAATTGTGAAAAAACGAAGAGTTTTTGGGAATTTATTTATTGTCTGGATAAACGCGCAACGCCAGAAGCATTTTTATTACATTCGCCTTAAATCAGGATCATGTTTGTTTTCTCATCGTTCGAGCACATTCTATTTTAACTTTTTCGTAAATGTCAATTGTGAAAAAAATTATTGGAAGCAAACCCGTCGTGGATCCATAATTTCATTTTAAAACAATGCGATATTTAAAATAGCCACATTAACTTTGGAAATGTATTGTGGGTTGCATTGTCAATTCCGCCAGCTAATTATCACTCGTGAAATACCCTATATGCTATATGTTTAATGTACAAAGTATCTATAAAAGAACGTATATCAAGAGTCCTGTGGAATTCGAATATGTATGTTTGATTTTTGCCGCTCTGTAGCATATTATGGTACCAAATAGAAAAACAGAAGTTATGTAAATCCATTAATAACAGATTTTTATTAAAGACTGTTGTAAGATGAAAAGTAACTAGATTATGGAAAAACTGAAGAAAATCACAAGGAAAACAGATTTAATAATTTGACATGTGACACTTGACAGGTTATTCGACGGCTTCAACGGCTCGACATAGTTCGGCACAATAAAATTATAGAACCGCATAATTCCACACGACTCTTGATATACGTTCTTTTATAGACACCTAGTAGCGATAATACGACTTAAAAATACAGGGCCATTATAAATTATTGTCCCATCGCAGTTGGCGTTGAAAACCCACACAAAACGTTAGACAAACTAGTAGCCAGCAGCGCTACCTATCGGCGCTACTAGTCTGACTCATGTTAGGAAGCTTGCGGCGCATTCAACTACGTCACCAACGCCTACTGCGCTGTATAATAAGAAATATTGCTATGGAGAACCTTACGTCACCTTTTCCTAAATTATTTGTAAGAATAATTTTTAACAGGAATAGTATTAGTAGAATTTTTCAAAATTCTGGTCAAGAGTATTTGGAAAATTTTTACGGAAACATGTCCACCATAACATTTCTGTTATTACATTTAATCTGTGCATTTAACTAAGTGAGAACCATTATAGGTAACGATCGCTCATCGTTGATCTTGAAGCCATTGAGGAAACAACTTTTTGTCATAAATACCTTTTGTTTTGTTGAATGAACCACTTTGTAATATTAGATCAGTTTGTTTCGAAAAAAAGAAACTTATAATAAAAATAGAAAACTAAATGAACAAATAGACATTTTATCACAGATTGGCAGTGAAACTTGACGGCAGTGACAGCACGTGGGGATAGCTACAAGGTTTCATAAGCAACAGTAGAGGGAAAATAAACAGAATTTGCAAAATTGCGCATATTTTCAAAACAGCTATTTCGAGTTGCACTAAAATTAATTAGTTTTGAATTCTTACTAAAACAAATATTTTCCACAAGGAAATATTCCAGTTGGTTTCTTTTTACACAAGTTATCGTAAATAAAAGAAATTGCAAAATTGCATAAAAGTGCAAACAGTCTGATTTTGAAAATTGTACAGATAACAACAAATACTGTAATTGTGAGTAAAAGTATAAAATAAGACATTAGAGAAGTTGCTCGAAATGTCTGCCATCGTTTACAAGGCAAGCTTCAGTACGACGTGTCCAAGAAAGCTGAACTCGATTGAGAATGTCTCTGTTTTCATGAATTTCCTGAGCGGTGTTTTGAATGTAATGACCACCATCGGTACCACATTTTTCGTCGAATTACTAGAGGGATTCCCTCGACTAATTCGGGCAAAACTTCGTTTAACAATTGAAGATAACCGCTTATGCATTTCGAAACGCTCGAAATCGCGAAGATACTGCACAACGTTCACAAAGGTTCGTAATTGGAACCTTGGAAGAAACCTTTCACCGTAGATTTGCCGTGCTAGCTGTAAATGTCCACCGGCTTTGCCATAGATCAAAAACCATATCGGTTTGCTCCAGGTTGTGATTTAAATTGAGGTTAAGATTGATGCTCTTGTCAAAGTGACTTGATTTTGAATTAAGTGACAAAAAAAATATTACTGTGATTTCTTTTGACCCATTTTTTCATAAAATTCAGTGGTTTCCAAACTTTTTTTTTGAAAAACTTTTAGCTTCATTTTTTCGAAAAATATCAACATTTGTATAAGACATTCTTGGCTCAATCTTCTGTGAGGTTCGATGACAGGTTAAAATATCTGCACAACCTTCAAAGTCACCCTGTATATCGGGTGTGTCAAAAAGGACGGACACCAAAGAAGGTACACAATTTAGGGTAATCATGGAACATGAAGAAATTTTTTATTTTTGCTTTTGGCCTTTCGTTAACGCGCAAGAGCTTTTGGAAGTTACAACTAAACTAGGTACTTGTAAAACTGAACGATCCTGTTATTGATGTGGGAACATATTACATAATTGTATGTGGCAACGTTTGAAATCCGTTTCTTCGTCAGTGTTAAATATGATTAAATTTGGTGTGGGGGAGTTATTATCAAACTCGGCAACATTGCTAACATATCCTAGCAACCAAAAAAAAGACACCTTTATTAAATAAAATTGTGACAGTTTTCAACTCGGTTTTCAAATTGTTTGGAAAATGAATTTTACCGCAGATTAATAGATATTGTATACAGGGTGTTACAGAAATGCACGGAAAAATTTTAACCACGAGCTACTGGCTTCATGTGAAACTCAGAAAAAATATTTAAAAAATTTTATATCAAAAAATAAAATGACATTTGATATTTGAGGTAAACAATTTTTTTAATTGGTTTTAGTCTTCTACGTTGTTCCACAACATCGTAGGTAAAATTTCGGCACATTTTAAAAATACACCCTTGTACCCCTACGAGTATAACATATTTTATAAAATGTATGCCAATTATTTTTTCCGAGTTCTACATGAAGTCAGTTGCTCGTGGTTAACATTTTTCCGTGCATTTCTGTAACACCCTGTATAATATGTATTTAGCTCTGGGTGCCGTAGAAAATAACGCGATATTTATCTGCACGGACATACACCGTGCGTTTTCCAGAACAGTTTTTGGTACAAAATCGGGGTATGTGTTATGCTATGGTATGCTACCAAAACGCCTGCCCGTCCAATTGGCATCAAAATCAAGAGGCCTGGAGTAACATCCGAAACAAACATTTTGTCCAAAAAAGAATAAAATCGATGCGTTTTTGCGGACGTTGTCGTGAACGAAAGAACATTCTGCAGACAGATAAACAGACCGACACACAGACAGACAGAGACAGACAGACAAATACACAGACGTGCGCACAGCCGCCTCGCGCAAAACCACTTTTTTACGTTTTAAGTATCGGCCAATAGAATTTGATTTAATCTCAGGCATGTGAGTTAAAAAAATGATGCAAAAATAATTTGAAATTATTGTTGTTTCAGTCAAATCAATCCCTCTTAATTGTGAAACTCACATCCGGGAACTGACGTCTACAACTCTAGAAGAAACAAGAAGAGAAAGACGTGACGAAACTATTTGAAGAAAACAATATGGCTGCATTAATATCCAATAATAATTTAAAACTATTTCAGCTAATTAATTCTTTGAATGCTTCCAACAACACATACAACTTTACCGAAAACGAATTACAAGTTCTTCAAAATCAACTTTCTTTTCTAAAACGCAACTCGACCGCTTTTGCGGAGACTCACAGGAACTTCAAGGACTGTGCAGGCAGATTCACACATTTTGCTCGAATCTATGCCGCTTATTACCATCCGTATTTCGCTATTTTTGTATGTGTGTTTGGAACCATTGCCAATATCTTGAATATTGTTGTTTTAACAAGGAAAGACATGGCGTGTGCTCCCGTAAATCGCATTTTAACAGCGCTGGCTGTGGCTGACATATTGCTCATGGTGGAGTACATTCCATACGTTTATTACTATTACATTGCCTTACCAAAAAGTCTGGATTTTTCGTACCATGGGGCTATTTTTATGCTGATCCACGTCCACATCACGCAGATTTTCCACACCACGTCTGTGTGTCTTAACCTCACTCTGGCTGTGTGGAGGTACTTGGCCCTTAGGTAAGTTATTAACAAATAAAAACATTGTATTATTATTAATACTTTTATTTTGTCGAACATATTGGCATTTTATTTTCTGTTATGTGTTATTATATGTATTACATTCACCATACAAAAATGTTGAAACAATTTTTTCAAATTATAAATTACGTTGTATAAATTTTAATTAAAGTGTTTTTCATTGGATAACAGGATTCATTACCACATTCATGGCCAGTTATTTATCAATTTCTCTTCATAGCCGAATTCTACTCGCAGATAAGGCTTGGATGAATTACGCCACTCGCCTGCAGCTCGTGACACAAAATCATCCTCACCAGTAATAATCATCATTATCCGCTCATTGCGTAATATACTATTTTGTGACAATTTCAGTGGAATTTTTCACTCTCACCTTGTATCACTTTTAAAAATCAATACCTCAGGAACCATTAGTTCAAAGGTCATGGTACAAGGACATAGGGGTTGCCATTTAAAAAATTGAAATGACGTCATTGCGCCGAAACGGAAAAGGACAGAAAAATAAAAATGATCGAAATTTAAAGTATTTGACCTATAAGAGTTCTTTTCGAAAAGCTCAACGGGAAAAAAATATTTCCTGTATTCCAAGCTTTTGGAGTTCACTGTATATGGCTTACCATTAAAGCTAATGAACGTTATATGAAGTTGCAATTTGAGGGCTTCGTTTCAGCGTTCTCTACCTTTATTTGTTTAGTCTGTTGTTGTGTGCTGTCATCTGATGTATTCTTATTTGTATAGAAGAATTTTGTCTAGGAAAACTTTCCGATATAGCTTTTCTAATTCACTGAACGAACTCCAGACAATTAGCTAAACCTGTACGAATTCTTTTGCTCTAGATTAAATTTTTAAACAATCCATATAAGTACCATAAAGGCGTAATTATGCAGGGTCATTATAAATTATTGTCCCATCGCAGTTGGCGTTGAAAACAATGAAAACCCACGTACATTTTGGATGTGCCGCCAGCCTTGCAACGTTAGACAAACTAATAGACAGATTTCCACTACCGCCAGGGGCGCCACCTATCGGCGATACTAGGCTCACTCATGTTACGAGGCTTGCGGCACATTCAACTACGTCACCAACGCCTACTGTGATGAGACAATCATTTATAATGTCCCTGTACTAATTTTAGATGTATTATGGGATTCACAAGACTCCCCAAGGCTCTGTTATGGGTCCCACTATTTTCCTTTTGTATATAAATAACTTATCAAATCTAACAAACACATTAAATGAAACGAAGGAAACACTTTCAGAAAGATTTTCTTACTAAAGTGGTTATGCTCTATTGTTTGTAGAAATCTCTTTCTTTCCATCAATCAACCAAACACACTAACTTGTTCGAATTATTTGTAAACGTTCTTTTAAGGAAATCTCTGTCATGACACTACCTCGTTGTTATATTCTTTGATCATTATTAAAGTAAAAAGAAAGAGAAGCGTCTGAAGGAGAAGCATTTCGCCTGAAAACTTAAGAACCTGCTTTTACGTGACAACCGCAGAACTCTTCGACTGTAAACAAAGTTAGATTAGCCAACATGATCGGTAACGTCTGGAACAGATAGGCACATGAAGAAGAAAAAAATATTGAGAAAGAGGCAAACTTGTTACGCTCCTTTTCCTTCTCCAAACCTTAAACTCGGCGATTTTCTTTCCTTTGACCGATAACAAATGCACAATCGCTCCTTCCGTGATTCTCGCGAAAATACCCTCTTTTTTTCATTTTTCAAACGATTTTCGTCCTTTTAGAAAATTATTTTTTAAACGACTGACAGAAATTAAAAACTTTAATATTGTTTTTGTGCAGCCGTACGCGAAACGACCACTTCGCGTACCAAAAACCAGGCCGCGAAATTGGATATCGCGGCCGTTGCTTTGACCGACGGCCGTTAAAGTCGTTTTAATATTTGATAAAGTAAATGTATTCATTTTTTGAATTCGATGCCTGTCCACACAAAGCTGCAGATTCCGGAATACATTCATGCTGTCTCATAAACTTCATTTTGAACTTTTTACGATGCGTACTTTATACGGAAGTTTTTCAACAAGAAATGTTGACAAAATTAACTGGTGTTTTGTACCGGAATCAAGATATTCGAAGCTTTCTAAATATATGTTTACTCATTTTGGGGCAATTTGTGGGATTACTTTTCTCTCATATTTATAAATTTCTTATTTTAATTCTTTACAGGCGCTATCAGTTTCATTGAAAGAACTTTTTCCCCTGGAAGCGTATTAAAAGTTGTACTAAAAATAAACTCGGATCGATCATATTACTTATCCTTCACTGCAATTGAAGAACGAAGTGTTGAACCTTTATTGGCATTTTCTTTCATCAAGAATAGCAGAATCGATTTTGTGTATAAAAATATTTAAAGCTTTCAGTTTTCACCTTTATTGAACTTTTATTTGTGACGGAATATTTTCTCCACATTCTCTTTGTCCTAATATCCGTGCTAGGCAATTCCACATTTTTGCAGTAATTAATTGGCCTACTCAAAATTAAATATTCATTTACCTCATGGTTAATTTCGCTTTCATTCAATAATTATGTACCTTTTAAGTTACAGTACAAATACAAAACAGGTATATGAAGTTCATTTTAAAAGTCAAAACTGAACAAATAAATAATTAATAACATAACATCACTGTAAGAGCTAAATTTAAAAAGGGATATTGAACAAACACTTTATTATAATAAGCCTTTTTTGTTCGTAGCATTTTAATCGAATTTTTTTTTCCGGAGGCCTCTTATTATATTGCCTGGATGTTTTTAGATAATTGAAACACATTTTTAAACAAATTATTTAAAACAATAAAATTTAATTTTAGATTGTGAAACAACTATTTATTTTCCTTTCAAAATGTTCCTAATATTTAATAAAACGCAAATTAATTTGGATTTCGAGATGATGCAACCAGGCTTACGAATACGCTGCAAATTGCTGCCGGTTGCTCTAGATAGAACTACACTGTGAGCAAGTGCGTTGTATAAAGGAATTTTCCGGATGAATACATTGGGAAGGGTCCTGCAAATTCTTGCAAGCAAGATTCGATATATATGATAATTTCATTGTCCATGCTGAGTAATGTAGTGGTTTATACAAACCTTTTACAAATTAAATCACGTCAAAATAATAAAATGGAAAAGCTCTGTTAACACGTCATGCGTCATTCATAACAACTCATGCGTTATAAATCCACGGGGGAATTTGACGGGAAATCTGTGTAAACATACTTTATACGAATGTGATTTACACAAGTTTTGCAACTTGTAAATACATAATATTTCTGTTTTTAAACAACACAAAATATTAGATTTCTATTTTCACTGTAAAAGATCTTCACATTAAATTAACACCTACAAAGAGATCCAAAAATATTGTGGTGGTTGGATTGGAAAAGATTTTTGGTAACTACTTCTGGAATTTTCGCTTTTTCTGGCTAGACAGCCTCAGGGCGTCCTCCTAGATCGTGTCCCACCATTCAAACCTTGTGCAAATGCCTTTTTTCTCTCTCTTGTTGTGTTTCAAGGTCGCGTCAAGGTCGCGCCAAGTCTTAGTATAACTAAAAGATAAGAAAAATTTTCATTTGCACAAGGTTTGACTGGTGGGAAACGATGCAGAAGGACGTCCTGAGGGTGTCTAGCCAGAAAAAACGCGAAAATTCCAGAAGTAGTTAAAGTGAACAATTACCAGATTTTTGCCACCTGTCGACGATAAGGTTCCGCACTATACTACATAAAACATAATCTCCAAGCCGCTGGCAAATGTCAAATATCATTTCTGTCATTCATTGCATGTTGTCAATATTCAAAAATTCGCAAAAAAGAGAAATCGAGTTTACCCAACGAAAACTAGTCGAAACATTTTATTATTCTAAAGGATCGTTACAAACTGATTTAGTTAATATTTTTTGATTCATAAAGATAAACCTAACTTGTCTTATACCTGTCATTTTGACAGTTCTTTGTAGATTTGGTTTTATAAGACGTATCGTTAAAAACAAGACGATTTTATATTTCATTATTAAAAGTGCAAATTCTTCTCTCATTTGTAAATTGACGTCTTTAAGTAGGTAGGTACATTTTAAGCACTTGAAAGAAATTGCTTCCAGTTCATTGTACTCAATTTAATGAAACAACAAATTTTAATGGCAAGTTATCGGATCTTGTGTTTACAAGGGTTAAATGTGATCCTTGAGTGAACAAAAACAAGCATCACACTGCATTGTCTGTTGATATTTTTGTTGCACAACATATTCATGGAAAATGTTTTTTTCAGTAGTAGGTACGTCTTACAATTTTCGCAAAACTGTGGTTTATCGAGTATCGATTCGTCGCTGAATATACTTCATCTGTGAACTCACTCAATGGTTAATTGCTTTATAAGATGTAATACGATTTGTTGATTGGGTACCTAATTATGTTTCTATGTTTGGTTCTCCACGGATTTATGCTCCTTCAATAGTTCGAGTATTACGCCTTGATATTTATTGTGATTTAAGAAACTGTTATTGAGAACATTCAGGAAGCTTACTCAATATACCTACCTTGTTCGAGATAATATTTATCTTTCCAGATATTTCTTGTCTTATATCGTTTGCCAAAAAAATGCAGTGAAAAATTACGAATAAACATAAATTGAATTGGAACATCGAATTCTAAAGGTCATGAAGAGCAAACATTAATAAACAGAAAGAGAAGGAAGTAGAAGATATTGCGTTATAATTTTTTGCTTATTCCATTCCAGTTACACATTTTTTCTTTCGAAATCATAACTAAAGTAAATTTAAAATAGATTGGGTATTTCAAGGTCCACTAATTTTATTTTTTGGTTATGTGATTATGTGACCTGCAGGGAACCAACATAACAATGTTCAATCCAACGTGAACGGCGTATACTAATTATCACCAATAATTTGCAAGTTCCTTCTAAACGTTTGGAAATGTATTATTTCTGATAATGATTTCCTATAAATCCTTGGAGACAGGATCCCTTTCTTTGGTGTTAAAGCAGACCAAAGTCTGTCCTGTTTTAAAATCGGGCGACAAATCTGTTATGACTAATTTCCATTTTGTCGCAATTCTCATGAATTCTTGTAACGAAGCAAGAATCACAGTACATATAACAATAAAAAAAGAAAGAAAATAAAAAAGATTCATTATACACTTATGACAGTTCAAATGCTTTTGATGTAGAAAATCAAATACATAATACATATTATTAGAAGTAAAAAATATATACAAGGTGAATCACGAGTAATAATGAGCATAAAAAAATTTGTGATGCAACCAACAATACATGTCCCCCATAGTTTGTTACTTTGTGTTTTTATTGATTATTCTACATAATGATTTTCATTAAATTTGACAAATGTAATGTCGGGCAGTTGACTGTGATTTGTAAAATTAAAATACAGGGTATTTCACGAGTGACAATGAGCCTGACGGAATTGAAAATGCAACCCACAATACATTTCCAAAGTTACGAGTAATAATGACACTAAAAAAACTTGTGATGCAACCAACAATACATGTCCCCCATAGTTTTTTACTTGCGTTTTTATTGATTATTCCACACAATGATTTTGATTAAATTTGACAAATGTAATGTCGGGCGTGTTGACTATCTTTTATAAAATTAAAATACCAGTATGTTTTTTTAAATCCACAGAATCGGTGCAAATGTATTGTTAGCTGCATCACAAAATTCGTTCGTTACGCGTTATTGAATTATCTTTTATATTTAATGACATTTTACAGGTTGTAATAGCTATTTACAATCGAGTGTGGGAAGTTACATTTTGCAGCGCGAAGTTTCATAAACTGAGCGTTGCAAAATGTCTCACACACAAGGTATGTATACTCCGTACTCTGATAGATTGTACGTTTTTTGACAGAATACAGACACAGAGAGTAGTGTGGCGGGAATTAAGCTGCAGGGGTACAACGGTTTTCTAAAGTTGACTCAAGTTGCAAAAAACCACTTATCATTTGCAACAGCATTTTTTTCATATTTTTGAACCAAATAAAGGCACAAAGGGACCAGAAAATCATAGTTTGGGTTGAATATTTTCCATATAAGTACAGTTTTAAAGTAATTTCAAATGACTAATGCCATAAAAGTGCTGTTGCAAATGCAAAGTGATTTTTTGCAACTTGAGTCAACTTTACATAACGTGAAACAATTGAGATGGAGAGTTTAGTATTTTTCACTGCTTTATGTTTTGGAACTAGAATTTAAAAACGTACGATCTATCACCGTACGGAGTTTATAATGCTTTTTGGCCGACGTTTTTTAATTTAAAGTGTTATACTAAGGACAACGTAAGGTTATACCTACGAAGAAATAATGGATGAAACAAAAACATTAGAAATATGCCTATTTGGATATCTTTGAGACTAAACATGTGCAGGTGGAATAGCATTTTTACGGCACTCATCAAAAATGAGAATTATGTCTGTTTTTTATCGTTTAAATACATGATACAATCGTGTAAAATGTACGATTTTTTTTTATTATGTCAAACTATAAAATGATTCTTCTTATAACCTTACATAGAGAACAAAAACGTTAAACATGGCATCTAGCAATCTGAGCTTTTGGTATTTTGTGTTGCATAACATAAATTTTTCGCTGGAACTCTACGGTGAATAACCCTGTATATCTGTTATATGGAGTATTTCACGAGTGATAATGAGCCCGACTGAATTAAAAATGCAAGACACAATACATTTGGAAAGTAAACCTGGATATTTTTCACGCCCGTATCCATCTTTACTTTGCAAATGTATTGTGGGTTGTATTTTCAATTCCATCAGATTTATTATAACTCGTGAAATACCCTGTAAGTATATCTATTATTTACATAACAACGTCAATTATTCACAATATGTACAAACAACTTCCAAAACTTTAACCTAAAAGATGAATCAAGACACGATATGTAATCTTGATTAACTACTATATTTACTAAACTTTTAAAAATTACACTCAGTTGTTCAAAAAAAAATTCATATTCATATTTTAACATTTTATTTTATTTTTTAAAATTGTGCAACGACATTCTAGAAACATCAGAAAAGATTATTTATTATTTATTATAGAACAAACAGAATTCAAGTCTGAATAATATCAAGTATTTTATTTGGAAGACAGAAAATCTCGAGGGTTTCTTTTATCCACTAGACTACTTTTTTTAAATGATATTAAATCTACCATGATACACCGCATTTGTCAGTCCTTTAGAAAAAACGCGGAATTCATACATGTCACGAATTCCTTTTTATAAAACATTTAATTTGACAAACTGGAAAATATATTGATTTTCTAACTCCCGTGGGTACTATTGGGGACAAAATACTTTGGTCGTCATTCTTCTGTCACTTCAAAACAAATTAATGTAAACGAAGCATTAACGTCAAGTCAATAGTGATGACAATTTCAAATTATTGACTTTTCTCTTGTCAAAAATATGGCACCTTCCACCATTCAAAAATTTAGAATCATCTCCCTTGTTTCTGGGGGATTGTCCATGGGCCAAATTGCCTTGTGGAAACCTTTTCAATTTTTTCTCCTAGGCATATCTCCTTCAGTTGTCCACTTTTCGCATTTGCAATGATGAGTTTGACAGTGACAGTGGTTGACAGTAGTAAAAAATAAGGTTAACCGTCCTAATGCTTGCTTTACAACTTTATGTCAGTCAACTGACTTTGACGACCAAAGTAATTTGTCTCCAATAGTACACCTACACGTGCAGAAATTAAATGATACAATTCAATTTTAAATCTAAACTAAGTTGTTTCTTGTTTTTTGCGTTGTTGCTGTATGTGGCTGCTATCCCTCTGTGACAAAATTCGAGCGCACAATTCGATTTGCCTCAACTTTCTCCTCTTTCAAATTTTATTTAGAAACCCCAAATGTCCAGATGTGACAGCTCAAATTAGTACAAATTATTACTTTTCGAATTTTAGTGGAACGCACCCAAGAATTGTTGAATATGAAGTAGAACCGACAGATGGCGCTGATATTTTATTACTTTTAGATTTTATTTTCTAAAACTAATTGAATTCAAAATGTATACATATTGTTCTCCTGAAACTCAGCTTCATTAATTAAAAATTGTGTATTTTTTCTAGGTTTCTAAAGGTTAAAAACAAGGATTATTTACTTTGCCGCATAGTATGTGGGAAAAATTCACCGTCGCACAGTCGCCGTAAAAACAAAGTTTCATCTGACGTGAACAAAGCGTATTTGCAAAATTTCCATCACAGAAGGCCAAAAAGAATTTATAAATTTTCCTGGGAGTTCGTTTACTTTGTTTTCTTCGTATATTATTATAACAGTGCGCCCGACATTAATTGAATCCAAACTCCTTCATATTACATGCTTTGAAAATTTTACTTTTATCATGTACGACTACCTTTTGTTAAAATTCTCTTCGTTAAACATTTGTTTTTACAAGTTTTGTAAGAGCATGATAAAATAAAAAATAAATAAGCACACTCCAAACAAAATATCTTGTTAACTTGTGATTATGCAACCAACAAAACGAACAACTCCCACAAAGAGCCCTGAGGACGGCTTTTCAGAGCATTGTATGCCAAAAATAAACTTTCAAATGTCAAATACTTTCAAACGTCAATCATAATGACAATAAAGCGTGGCTTACATTGACATTTCTTGAAGTGACATAAATATGACATATAAAATTCCGTGTCCGCAACGAAATTTAATAATTCAATCCTAAACTTTGAATCGTCTTCCGTCATTGATTTGGAAGGAATATGACGATATATGAGTACTAAAAATGTAAAACGAAGCTTCTTTGCAGCGCGTCATATTTGTATAATAATGAATCCTGTTATAGATCACACAACATCTTAAATTCAATCTTCTTGACAATTCTAGTGCTTCGTCTCCAACATTGTGAGGAATTTATTACCGTATGCATCACATTCGCAAGTTCCTTCTAAACGTTTGGAAATGTATTATTTCTGCTAACAATTTCCAATAAATCCTTGGAGACAGGATCCCTTTCTTTGGTGTTAAAGCCGCCTAAAGCCTGTCCTGTTTTAAACGGACGACAAATCTGTTATGACTAATTTCCATCTTGTCGCAATTCTCTTGAATTCTTGTAACGACGCAAGAATCACAGCATAACAATAAAACAATTAAAAATATCAAGAAAGAATCGAAAAATATTTATTCATTATACACTTATGACAGTTCAATTGCTTTTGATTTAGGAGATCAAATACATAATATTGTTAGAAGTACTATTTGATCCTTATATGATATGCTGGAAAAAATATATACAAGGTGATTTACGAGTAATAATGAGGCTAACAAAACGTATGATGCAACCAACAATACACGTCCCCCATAGTTTTTTACTTGTATTTTTATTGATTATTCCACATAAGTATTCTGATTAAATTTGACAAATGT
The DNA here is from genome assembly GCF_963966145.1 of Tenebrio molitor. NCBI lineage: Eukaryota > Metazoa > Arthropoda > Insecta > Coleoptera > Tenebrionidae > Tenebrio > Tenebrio molitor. The sequence goes on along the minus strand of NC_091053.1, from coordinate 17,342,082 downwards.
AATGTCAGGCGTGTCGACTACGTTTTATAAACTTAAAATACCAGTGTATTTTTTTAAATCCACAGTTGGTTGCATCACAAATTTCGTTCGTTAGGCGTTATTGAATTATCTTTTATATTTAATGACGTTTAAAAGTTTGTAATAGTTATTTTCATATGAGTAGCGCTGTCACATTACTTTTCAAGTATGAGGCCGAAATTTGAAGCACGAGGCGTCAGTCCAGTGATGCAAAACAGGCCGAATACCTGAAAAGCGACAGTGCACGAATATTGGATAACGTTTTTCATGTTCGTTTGGGCAAAGTCTTAAAAAACATTAATTAATTGTAAATTTTGAGGTTATCTTTGACAGATGTCAAGTTAGGTATATAACCGGGAAAGTTATATACATATTTAGTTATACAGAATGTCTCAATATTCGCGAATTTCAAATTCAGAGCGTTGTAGGGGATCACTTCAGTAGTCCAAATATGGAATATAAAAAAAAATCAGGACTCCCCCCACAAAGATACATTGGTCTGAAGGTGCACTGCTATGTATTGAACAAAATTAAAGTGCTTATATCTTCTTCAAGAAGAGCGAATTTTTCGACCTCCAGTGGGTCCTTCCCTACCACGCTCTGAATTTGCAATTCACGAATTTTGAGACACCCTGTATACCACTTTCCCGGTTACGTATCTCAGGAAACGAACATGAAAAGAATTTTTTAATTTTCCTGGGGGTTCGTTTACTTGTTTTCTTCGTATATTATTATAACAGTGCGCCAACATTTATTGAATCCAAACTCCTTCATATTACATGATTTAAAATTTTACTTTTATCATGTACGACTACCTTTTGTTAAAATTCACTTCGTTAAACATTTGTTTTTGCAAGTTCTTGTAAGAGCACGATAAAATAAAAAATAAATAAGCACATTCAAAACGAAATATCTTGTGAAATTGTGATTATGCAACCAACAGAACGAACAACTCCCAGAAGGAGCCCTGAATATGGCTTTTCACAGCATTGTAATGAAATATGAACACACTAACTTTTAATTTCACATCGAAATTCTTTCTTTACTGTGCGTTTACTTAACATTTTAATTAAATTTTTTCGGCGAATATTTAAAAAAATTTAATATCTTTTCATAATATCGAAGAATTTTTCACTTGAGCTCTAGATAATTTTTCATTACTTTCCACTTTAATACCTGACTCCACATAATTTTCCGTAACAATTTCCTTTCATGACGCATCTAACTACTTTGTCAACGTCTTGAATTATAAGGTTTCTATTGATTAAGAGGTCTTATTGCTTGACGTCGCAATATGTGAGTGGAAGATACGAAGAATAGAGACGTATATAATGTTTTTTTTTTGTTAATGTATCAATCTTATTACGTCTGGATGACTTGGTTCAGCTAGCTCAACTTCTGGCTCTGTTTCAGTGGCGCAACCTTTATTTGCTTTATTCTAAAACGTATTGCGGAACATTATTTATGCAAGAATAAACATCAAACGAAATTGAGGGTGACGATTAAAGTCGAGTGGTAAAGTACAATAAAACAGTCAAACGAGTGGGAATGTAAAAGCTCCAAATAGATTCAGGCACATTACAAAATGTTTCCATCAGGATTCTTACACACCTCTGAAAGCAGTACATTTGCATAATGAAAACAATAGGTGAAATAAGTCAACGTAGTTAATTTTACATTAACATAATTAACTTCTCTAAAAAGTTCTTAAAAGTTGTGAACCAATGTTTGATGTTTTCATTTAATCAGATCTCAGCTCCTGACATTCAAACCCTTTATTTTCCATCGTTTTGGCACTTCATTCTTTCAGCGAACCGTAAATTAATTCGCTTCTTTTGCCCAGATATCCTGCAAGAAAGTACGTGATATGTTCAGAGTTTCGCTGCACTGTAGGAATAGGACTCAGCTACATCCTACCCCTCATCTTGTGCATCCCGACATACACCGCTCTCAGCATAACAACACAGGAAATAGTCGAGAATAAAACAAAATACACCCTTTACCACACCGATCTGAGTGAAATATTTAAGGCAAATACCACACTCCTCCAGATCAACTTCTGGATCTACGCAGTGCTTATCAAGCTGTTGCCTTGTTGCATCTTAACAGTGATAAGCTTCTGGTTGATCCGCACCCTGTTCAACGCCAAGAAACGGAAGCAAGTGCTGCGGAGCTGCGAATGTTATGCTTTGACTGAAATTGGGAGGCCGAGGTCCGATGCATCGAAAAGCGAAAGAAGTGCGGATCGTACCACTAAGATGTTGGTTGCTGTTCTCATCTTGTTTCTTATCACCGAATTTCCGCAGGGAATTTTTGCGTTTATGATTGGAATAAAGGGGAAATACTTGTTTTTAGAGTGTTACCAGCTGTTTGGGGAAATGATGGACATACTGGCGTTGCTCAACGGGGCGATCAGTTTTATTCTGTACTGCTTTATGAACAAGATGTTTAGGAGGACGTTTGGACAGTTGTTCAAAAAGAGAATTCTTGGGTGGACGTTGTCAACTTGCGTACATGGTATGCATATTGTTAAATTTTTTCTTAGAAGCCTCACAATTATATTTCAGGGCAATAAATTGACTTGGAATTGCAGCAAACAGGAAAGTGTTGACCAAGCCTACTTCCAGAAGAATAAAAACACTGATCATAGGTAATAATGTATCTGTTTAAAGAACGCATTTTACTCTTGTTGTTTTTAAGCGTACATGTTGCAAAAGATGTTAATTGTTAACATATATTTGTCGTTCTCAACCCAAAAAGACAACCCGCAACTATGAAAAACCAAGCACCAAGTTCTTTCTCAAGATTTTTATGAATGTTTATATTTACTAAACGTTCCTACTTCAGTATATTTGCTCAATGTAGTGTGTAAAACGTTTAATAAAAAGATTTTCTCTAACTGTTGTCTTCTTAAGTAGCAAGAAATGTATAAAATGCCAGTTGGATTTGAAAGCTAATAGTTTTAGTTAGTTTTAGCGTCATCTGTCTGATGATGGTAGCTTTATTGCCAAAACGCATGTCAGCTGTAGTTTAGTAATAAAGTGTATTTGGTGTAAGGAAATCAATAAAATATTATAATTATAAACGCCAAATGGTTTATTAAATTTCATTTGATTTTGTATTGCAATTTAATTATTACCAAAATGGAATAATTTATCAACGAAAGGGTCGTTTACCTTCTTGAAACGTCTTATTTACAGCGTCATTATCGTGAACCGTAGTATGGACGCCACTGGTAACCACAGAAAGCAATAAGACAAGTGGATTCCAAAAAAAATAAAAACCAGTATTTAGTGAGTTTATTCAAAAGAATTGGATATTTTTTCTCGTTATTACTAATTTGAGACCGGATATGTTGTTCTGGTTTTTGCCCGAGGGATCCAATTTATTTTTAATCAAAGCATGGCTACAATTAATTTCAGTCGTAAATCGTATAAAAAATCCTACTGCTGTTTTCTTTGTGGTCTGCAAACCTTTGCTTTAAAATTCTGTTTTAAGCAAACAAACTCAAATTCACTGTTTGGTTTAATTTCGATCGATCGAATCAACAAACACAAATTAAAGATATCTCCAGTTGCAATCACGAGTGGGTTGGATGTTACTGTAAACTAGGCCAATTGCTTTCACTTTTTGTCATATTTTGTCAAGATTTTTTTGTGTCGTTCAATATTGCAAAACTGTTCTACAAGAATTAGATTCTTTTTTTTTTGGTTATAAGAATCCCCAATTATTTAACTTTGTACAAGAAAACAATGATAATTACATAATTAACCTAAACAAAACAAAGTACGTAAACTAAAACTATAAACATAAACTATAAAAGAAAAATTTCTTCCAAAATTAAAAAATTTGGTAAGCTCCCCAAAATGCTGGCACCATTACCGCGTTGGATTGCAAGAGAAATCCTTTGTTTCAAATAATATCTTGCTTTAGAATTTCCAGTCACCAAAAATAGTTTAGTCCCAATTTCATCAATAAAAGACTTAGATTCGTCACACCATGGACCCAGAGATTCAAAAGCTAATGAAGCCGGAATATATAATTAGTTTTTTATATTTGTCATGTTTTTTTTTTACATGCGGTTTCAGCTGCTGAACCAGCTTCTATAGTTGTTTGAGGTAAATAGGAAGTTGCAAGAGTGTCGACACATGTGACGTCCCAAATTAGTCGTTGGCCTTTGGACCAGGGAGTAAGAGTGGCACCATCAGACCTCTTACCATCATCACGCGAGAGACCAGTGGGCTCCAGAGTAGAATGAATATGGGCAGAACTTAAAGCTCTTTGGATAATATTATTAAGATCGCTATGCCTTAGGAATCTTCCTTTACTTTTAGAACAGCTAAGACCATGAATTCCTGTTTCATTAACAAAATTTCCACAGCTACAGACATGGCTTTGGTACAACCAAGTCGTATTTTTATACAGCAATGTTTAGAAAAATAGTGACTTTAAAAATAAGTAATGAAAAACATATGTCACAATTTAAAATAAGAAAGTTAAATTCTCGTATCACCCCATTTAAACCGCTTCTTTAAAAAATAAATTTTATATGGCAGTTCATAGTCCCTTAAACGCCTTTTCATTTGATATATCGTTTATTGAAATCGGACAAGAAATAAAGTTGCTAGAGCATTTAAAAAAAAATTGGATCACTCTGTATGTTGGAAAATCGACATTAACAGATGACCATGCATTTAAAGCTTCCTCTAGAAGATGGATCTGAATCTTGTTATCCTTCATAAGGAGTATATTAGATACAAGATACTCAGCACCATAAATTGAACTAAGGAAGGCAGGAAGACAGATATCTGTAATTTTACGAATTCCCAAACCACCTTTCGATATTGGGAGTGATGCTTGTAGCCACTGGATTTCATTTAGGCGGATATTAAGTAAATGTTCTAAACATGATCGCAGATTAGAATCTATTTTCTCCAATAATGATAGAAATTTCCACATAGCGCAACTTCGGATAAAATATGTTAATTTTGGAACAAAAAGACAATTTTTTAATAGAAAGTACGCGACATGAGGATTGACTTGGTCCAAGCGAGACATAAGAAGCTCTAGTTTGTGTTCTTTCATTGTAAAACTTTCACCATAGGCTTCTTCAAAAATTGGAATTCCTAGAAGTTCAAGGTTTTCCTTCATTCTGATTCGGATACCTGGACAAGCAGTTTCAAATTGAAATTTCATATCTTCGTCAATTTTATGAGAACAGAAAAAAAGTTAATATTTTGCAGTATTTACATTAAGACCAATTTCTGCTGCTAAATTGATAATTTGATATAGATGATTTAGGACAATTTCTGGTTTATCTGCTAAAGTTGCGTCGTCTAAATACCAAACGATTAATTCTGACAGTAACTTTTTTATCAAAGGCTGAATAGTAGCACTAAATGTCATTGGACCACAGGGATCGCCTTGTTGAACACCAACTTCTGATGGAATAGTTTTTTCTCCAAAAAATAAAGAAGAACTTTGACGATAACTTTGGTCTAGGAAAGGATACAGAAGGGAAAATTCGTTTTTAATTTCGGTCAGCATTTTGCCTCTTTTGATTGAATTAAAAGCGTTTGCAAAATGTACTTTCAGTACCACTTTATAATTATTTTCAATCAAATTGACGTATGTTCTCACAGCATGAATAGCGCTTTCACAACCTCTTTGTGTTCCTACTCCAAGTTGATGAGGGGAAAAATAATTTTGAAATTGATCACAATGTTTAAAACATGCTACTTTTGCTGCAAGTCTCCTGAAAACACTTCCTATGGCAATAGGTCTAATTCCTCCATTCTTCTTCAGAAGCGCACAAAGGGAGGCTCCATAGAAAATGGGAAGCACGTCTTTGTTAATTTTGCCCGTAAAAATAAAATTACAGAGACGGGTTATCGCCGCAAGTGCACGTCCGCCTGCTTCACCAGCTGAAAATGAGACAGACCATGTCTTTCAGAAACTGAGGTCTCATACCATCTATTCCTGGAGCTGAACCACAGGGAAATGAGTTAATACTCTTTAAAATATCCGACTCGTTTACGATTAGGGCAGGATGGTCATTTTCAGGAGGGTTTGGAAATGATTGAAAACTAGCTGAAGATCCATGTTTACTTCGTAATGTCCGAAATGTTTCATCGTCGAAGGGTGCAATTTTATCGTCTGAACTTAACGGCTCCTTTTATGTCGAAATCATTAACTTTTGCTTCAATTCTTCTGCCAAGAGAATTTGAAAATTTATTTTTTGAAATTGATGTTGGTAAACTGAAGGAAGCGATATTATTTTTAATTTTTAATGTTAAATTTTTAACATTATACTCATTTATGTTGAAAGATTTGTATGCAAAAAGCAATAAATTTTCCCATGCAAGTAATGAATTAGAATTCAAACAATTGTTTATAATTGATGCTGCTTTTGGTATTCTTCTTAGAATTTGAATGTTCCTTTTTGAGAAAATTAATTTATCTTGCAATTTAGCTTTTTGTGATAATTCAACAGAATTTCTTTCAAAGTTTTGCGATGGGGATAATAGAGATTCAAATTTCCAAGGTATTTTCTTCTGATTATTTTTTGTTGATGTTTTCGATGTTGATATTTCTTTTGAAAGGTTACTGGAATATTCATATATTATACAACTAGAGGATTGAAAATTCTCGATTATACGAGACGTGTTGCCCGGAAACACCACGAGATCGTAGATCGAGTGGTGTTTCCGGCAACACGTCGAGTAATCGAGAATTTCCAATCCTCGAGTTGTATACGGGTAGACTATATCATGAATAAAATAAATAAATAAATAAATAAATAAACAAGTTCCCGAAACCGACTGGGCGCATTCAGTAGCAGAGCGATTTAATGTGACGGCTAGCGCAAAAAAATTTGTAAGTTAAGGCGGCGAGCGAAAATACAAAGGTTGGTATATTCGAATATACAAAGGTTCGTATATTCGAAATCGCCCTGGTTACTACAATAACCGCTGTAATACATGGTTACTAAAGAAAATCAAAGATTCTTATTGGTTTATAAAGTAATGAATGATCTAGTCAAGAGAAGCAGAATGTAATCTTGAATGATGAATTTTCAGCCCTTTGAGATTTTTAAAGGAACAATGACAGATTTCACAATACTTTTTTTCAATGACATCTACATGAGAATTAATTTCAGAATTATTACCATGAGAGGGGCCTGCATCTTGTAAATCTTCTTTGCACACGTTCCAATTTTGTCTAATATTACCTGGTCTTGCACTACATGGATATTTATAAGGTAAATACTCTTCATCCGATGAAAATTCGTTAGAGATAATTTTTCAAATTTCAAATCAGATTATTATTAATTTAGATCTGTATTTTTTAAAAATGCAGTTGGTAAAAAAATAAGGAATCTAGAACAAGCCAGAACTGTAAGGGATGCTTATCTTTCTTATTTTCTTAAGCCCAGGCTCACACCCTGGCTACAAGACGTTCCAGTTTCAGTTTATCAAAGTTCAAAAGCTGACGATAATTCTTCAAGCATTTTAGGAATATAAAAACTAAGGAAAATAAAACCGAGAAATTATTGATATAGCCGGAACGTTATGGATGTGGATTGGGGAGTTGTCGTTAAGTTGGCACTACTAATAAAAGTAACTATATAGGCGCACCAATAGAAACAATCCTGATGACAACTTATGGTATCATCAAGATGGTGTAAGATGTTCGAAAAGATCTTGATCAAGTATTTCTAAATAAATGGATTGGAAGACGCGGAACCAGTGAATTGCCACCAAGGTAATTGGAATTCAGCTCTTTAGCTTTTTTCTTGTTGCATTACCTAAAAAACACATACAAAAGTAGATCTGACGATACTGATGAATTAGAAGACAGAATATGTAACAACATATCTCAAGCAACTGTAAATAATATTCAACAAGAATTTATTGAGCATTCAAGATACTGTCAGGAACGTTTAATTACATACCTAATTTAATATGGCTGCTTGTAGCATAAATCACGGATGTAGTACCAAAGCGCTCCGTACTAACCCTTTCGAAGCGCTACCGTCGCCAGCGAGAATCTAATCGCTGGGCTCCTACCATCACATCAGCTGCGCGCCGTCGGAGCGTGCCGCACCATCCCCAGCCAGGCTATAAAAGGGATGCACGCATGGACAATAATTCATTATTCATATGATCATTCGAGCTCCCTCAAGAGTCTCACCACAAACCTTTGTTAACTTTGTTTACCTTTATGTAAATAAACAATTTACAACACAAACGATGTTAAAAGTGACTCCACAACGTGAGGCATAATGTTAAATGCTTATATTACTATTTACTGCTTTTCTTTTAAAAAATTACAAGAAAAACAAATTTAAATACATTGGACCGTATGATTTCCCTTTCATTAAAGTTAAAGAACGTCGTTAAATTGTTTTGTCTCTGTCTAACATAGTGCTTGGCATATACTCTCACTTTGTCTAATTAATTATTTAGCTGATGAAAGGCTTAAGGAATGGGAAATTATACGGCCCACTATTCTCAAATGTTTTTAGTTTCCAACTTAGCAAATTTAGACCCTAAGTATAATAAGCTTTTGAAAGCAGCTCTTCATGAAAAGCAAAAACATAAGGTGGCCCAACACTTACCATTTTGCAATATTATAATCGAAACTGAAAGGAATTTATCACGTCTGCCGTCGGAAAGTTCGTGAACACATTTGTTTTTAAATTTTTTTAGTAAGAAAATTGTTATTAGAAAGTTTTTGATTTTTTGCTTAATAGACAAAAAGAATAGATTAAAATACAAGTAAGATTTCATGTTGTATTTGGCGTTAATTGGTGTATTTGAAAATGTTGGTATTATTAATTTAGAGTGTCACAAGCAATTAAAAGGTCCAAAAGGATTTTTTTTCATTACATTTTATAAATGACACATTTATGGGTTCAATCTAGTAATCGTGTGCTGTCAAAAGTGATTAGTGTGCTTGATTATTTATTTGTGCCAGTGGTAGTGCTTAATATTGTAAAATGTCGCAGTTAAGAAAAAGTATATGGGAAGAAAAACGTGCGCAGGCATGTATTCTTTCAAAAGAAGGGTATACTGTGCGGGAAATTTCAAGCAAACTTGGAATATCTGTAGGAGCTGACAGCAAAGCCATCGCCATCTAGAACACAAAGCCTTAAGGCAGCAATTGTTTTTGATCGTGACGTCACAGTAAAGGCTTCATCGAAAAACGCATTAAACCTCCAGAATTTAATAAAAACAGTTAAATTCTTGGTTAGCACTCTTTTTTTTTTAGTAGAACGGTGTGTTTAGGCTTTACAATTACTGCCTCGTGGAGTAAAATGCCATTAATGACGCGAAAATTGTCATTTACAAATGAGGTTAAGTTTGTATATTTATTGTTTTTGTGTAATTTTTACTTTGTGAATCATTTAAATAACACCAAATTACAACAAATGCTTCTTACATATCAATTATATGTGTAGCAAATATAGTTTCAACTAAATTGCCCTTACAACGACTTGTAATCACGAAAATGTTGATAGGGTATACAAATACTTCCCAGGTTTCAAGGTCTCTTGCGACGTTCGATGAACAGTAAATACCCTGGTATCAACTGAAACTATTATATACACTTGCCACCAAGCTTTTGCTTATCTCACAATTTTAAATTGATTTGATTAAAACACCGTATTTGATACTTTCTGAAAATGTAAACAAATGTCAAATTTTGACGTTTGGCCTTCCTCGTGACGTCATACGCTGTCTGGCTTAAGGCCTGGAGTTCGAGATGGCAATGGCAAAGCGGTACAACGAAAGCGTGAAACTGGCGCTCATCATGACAGACCAGGATCAGGACGCCCCCGAGACACCTCAAAAAGAGAAGTACATCGTTTCACAAAGTAAACGTAATTGGAGGCTAACAGCACCGAAATTGCTATTCAATTAAATAATAGCCGTGAAAAGCCAATTTCTGTTACCACAGTAAAAGAGCCTTCTTCATGCAGGACTTGGAGGTGGTGTAGCAGTAAAAAAAACATTTTTTCTACCGGAGTTTAGAAAACTTTAACATTGTAATACTCATTTGAGTCAGGAAAAGTGAAAAATTTCCTACTAAGGGCGGAAATAATATTTCAACACTAAAAGTTCAATTTTGGTCGTTTCCTGGGATACGTAACGTAAAAAGTGGTATTTAATTGAGAGAAAAGCTTAAACGCCTTCACAATTTTTCATTAATTAATTGTTTCTCTATGGTAACGAAAGTAGGACAATTTTGATTTCGCTTTGTTAATTTAGAAATAATGAATAAAATATCCAAATTTTATGTATTTTCCAAACTCCAGTAGAAAAAATCATGTGTGCAATACGGCATGTTTTTGATCTCGACTGTCGTCTCGATCAAAAATCCCATGCCTAATACGGAAAAAAATTGAATTTCCTAACTTATTGCACAAATAGCTATTTGCGTAAGCAAAATATTAAAAAGAGGCTGATATGGGCCAAAAAACACATAAACTGGACTGCAGAAGAATGGAAATAGTTATTTGTATAGCAAGGCTGCGAAATCCTACTTTGACGAACCGAGAGAAAAATTGTCGTCAAGGCCGCTTTGCGGCCGAGACAAGACAATCTCGAGGTAGTCAAAGGATTTCGTAGCCAAGGTGTACACAACATTTTGTGTGCAACCCGAAAATTTGTAATTATAAAATGAACAAATAAAATTTCCTTCACTGTCAATAAAAATAAAGTCGGCCTACATGTCACCATGTCGCTATGGAAACGACATAAATAAAACAATTCATTTTGAGAAAAATTGGAAAAATGTCGCAAGAAAATTACGTTTTCGGCCTCCCAATCTGGGAAATATAGCGTTACCTTACACTTTAGGTCAAGGGAGGTGCGATTTCCCGTACAATGTCAAAAATTTCTAGTGGAATGTGGGAAAAATCTGGTGGAGTACGGGAAAAATGTGCGGACACCGTTGATTTATTCTTTTCACAGTTACTTTAAAATTAAAGTGTCCATACGTTACTTTAATTTAGTGTAAAAAAACACATTTCCCTGTATAATTTTTCCGATAAATGTGTTTGTTTAATTTATATCGATCGAAAAAGAAAATAATCGTAACAGGGAAAATACAACCTATTGGGTTGGCAGCTGTATATGTCAAAAAGTTTGACAATTGTCAGGTATTTCATAAATATCTGCAAAATTGCACAATAAAACTAAACCACAGAAGTTAATATATGGTTTTGTGTACCTACTTTATCCAGTACTAGCTGTTAGTGCTAAAGTGCAACTGGAAAATAAAAATACACAAAACATTCTAACCCCAAAATCTTGTATTCACCTGAAGAAAGATGATTCGTTTTCACCAGGAAGTAGTGGTTAAGTACAAGACATTTTAATAATTTGCAACATTATTAACATAATTTATTTTGTAAAATTACAGTTGTAAACATTATTGTTACAATTCTCCACTTTAGAGAACAATGCAGAAACAATTTGGTAACTGTCAGCTTTATTACTTCTGGGTTGAATGTCAATATGTTGTACTGGTGCTTCTCTTACGGTACTGATGATGGAATTCTCAATGTTGGATGGTTACATTGGAAGCAACTGCTAAAAATTTAAGTAGATTAAAGCACTGTTTCGAAGTTTGTGACACAACTCACCATTGTTTGAGCTGTAGCTGCAACACAGTACATTTTCTTTTTGATGTTGAAGGAAGGCTATCAGTCATCACGAATCATTTTAGGAACTTCCATCTTGTGTCCATAAGGCAATCAAGGTTCAAATATTTGTCAATTTTATTTGAAATTGTTTTAATTGTATTAATACCAATTTAACCTGACTTCCATATATTTCTTCATAGTTTCAATCCAGTTTGGATTGGTAATGGCAAACGATCTACAAATATTGGTTTTTGTGTCAGTTATCAATATAATATCTTCTCTTGACATTTTCCATTTTCAGAGTATATAACTCCTTTCGGGAGACAGGCACCACAAACACCTATTAATAAAACTGTCTATAATAAAATATGGTTTATTAAAAATTTGTGAATTAAAGAATAGTTATTACATACTTTCGTGAGAAAAAATTGTCCTATGTTTCGATTTTTGTGGTAATAATTCAGAATTTAGTCCTGCCACTAGTTGTACTGCCTCTGGTGTCACATTTAACTCACTCTATATTATACCGGGTGATTCAGTTTGGTATTCGCGGCCCTACATCTTTTTTGTTTTAAGAAAAAAGTATAGCAAACCATATATATTTGTAAATCGCTTGTGAAACTACAATAGATGATGTTGTCAAATCTTCTCTACGATGACATATGTCAAAGTTAAGACAGTCAACTTTTTTTTTTAAATAGTACACTATGCATTTCTTAGCCCATTCTTGTAAAGCTTTTTTTTCTACATTTGAATGTGTAAAAAAAGTTGACACTTACATCAGAAAAAAATCGAGAAAAATAATAAAATATAATTTAATTTATTCGAAAGCGTTATTTTCTAAAAAGAGCTAGTAAGCCAAACATTTGTAAATTCGCATTATGTTGGTTCTCTGCATGTCACTATTTACAAGACAACCACGTATCCAAAAAATAAAATGATTTGACCTTGTTTGTTTTCAAGCCTCGGGTGCGCCTCGGCCAGAAAACTGAGATTCGGACGAAATACCAAATCCATTCTGAATTTACTATGCTAAATTCGCGTTATGTTGGTTCCCTGCATCTCACTATTTTAAGAATTACATAGCCAAAAAATAAAATTATTTGACAGTGAAATACCCGATCCATCCTGAATTTACTTTATTCGAATATTAGACTTTACACTTATTCGAATTTTACATAGTCACCTATTCAAATATTCGAATAATTCGAATACGATTCTCAAGACTCATAATGTCATTCATGCACTATCAAAATTCAACTACATATTTTCATCGTGTATGCATTCAAAGCGGTATAGTCAGGAAGAAGTTAGGTTTCGAAGCCAGATGTTATATCATAGTTATTTATTTAAATGTAGGTTATAACATAGCTATTTATTTAAATGTAGGTACGTTAATAATTGACGCTATTAATGTCAAAATTCAATTGTCTCCATGGCTAACTAGCTCTTTTTAGAAAATAACACTTTCGAATAAATTAAATCATATTTTATTTTTTTTCTCGATATTTTCCTATTGCCAGTGTCAACTTTTTTTACACATTCAAATGTAGAAAAAAAAGCTTTACAGGAATACACTAAGAAATGTATAATGTACTATTTAAAAAAAAAAAGTTGACTGTCTTAACTTTGACATATGTCATCGTAGAGAAGATTTGACACCGTCATCTATTGTAGTTTCATAAGCGATTTACAAATATATATGGTTTGCTATACTTTTTTCTTAAAATAAAAAAGATATAAGGGCGCGAATACCAATCTGAATCACCCGGTATACTAGACATTTTTTTCACTCAATACACCAAAATCAAATTTTGAAGCACGACCGTGAAAATTTAGCCGGCAAATAATTTGTTAGGAAAAAAACAAATGAGCGGTCACGGTCGTCAAGGAATTGATTCCACAGCATTCGATTCTTTATTGACGATTTTAAATTCTACAATAAAATAAGTCTTGATTTTTAGAAGATTTAATATTTTGGTCAGCCGAAAAGTCTAATACAAATGTCGTACGGGACGTATTTTCCGGCCCTCCAACTAATCAGGCACTCGGCTGCGCCATCGTGCCCGAAACCAGTTGTCGTGCCGGAAAATTCCCATCCCGTACTCTAATGTAAATAACTATTTTGTTCCGTCTACTTCCCCGGAGTTAAAAAATATTGCAGATTGTGCAGTGTCCAATTTAATACCAGAAAAGTTCAAACGGCAGTACAATATGTGTTACAATGACTTTAAAGAGTGGTGTAATAAAAATAATGTGAAAACGGTGTCGGAGAATGTTGTTTTGGCTTATTTAATGGAAAAATCAAAAACTGTGAAAAGTTCAACTTTATGGAGCACACATTCAATGTTGAAGCTCACGCTGAACATACGGGATGGCATTGATGTTACGAAGTTTCTGAAAATGGTACCTTTTTTGAAAAAAAAAATCAGTTGGTTATCGGGCGAAAAAGTCTAAGGTATTGACACGAGACCAGATCAATTTATTTTTAGAAAAAGCTAGTGATGAAAATTATTTATAGTGGAAGGTAAATATTAAGTTCTGTTATGATAAGCTGTATAATCTGCCCTTTTTTAGGTCATTTTAATCATGGGAATATCAGGAGCCATGCGAAGAGACGAACTAACTAAAATGTCTATCGATGACATCAAGGATGAACATTCTGTATTAATAGTGGCCATTCCTGACACAAAAACTGGCATAAAACGAACTTTTATTGTCACCAATCCAGAATTTGTAAGATTATACCGCAAATATGCAGCTCTTGTTCCGTGTACTCATCCAGAGTTAAAAAAAGTATTATGAACAGACGAAAGCTAATTTAAAATTTTTGGATCACGTCGGCGAGTTATTATTCGCCCCTATCCTCATGAAAAATATTTGTCCGAGTATGTTGTGCCTTCAGTGAAACATGGAGAAGGTAGTGTGATGGTTTGGGGTTGTTTTGGTGGTAATAGAGTAGGAGATTTGATCAAAATTGAGGGAATTATGAAAAAAGAACACTATCTATAAATTTTTCAAAAACCAGGGAGTGTCTTCTGGAACTCGTATTATAGGTAGGGGATTTGCGTTTCAAGAAGATAAAGATCCTAAGCAAAGTTATACACTGTGCAGAGATTTTGTAAAAAAAAAACAAAACCAAAAAGCTATAAAAATTATGGAGTGGCCTCCCCAGTCACCCCAATTGAATTATTCTGGGAAGAACTGGACCGTGAAATGATTTATTGGGTGTCATCACATTATGATCTGTCCTATTCAGCTCTACCATAAACGGCCTTGGATTCCAGCTTTCTATAACTTGATATTTTTCGCTATTACCTAATTATAATTCAAAGTCGATAGTGGATCAATAAAAAAAGTGAGGAGCTCTGTAACTAGTAGAGCAAAAAAACTTTAAATATTTGGATCAATTTGATATTAAATCGCTATACTCACAATCACGAAGCAACGCGTGTACGTTATTAGTTATTACTTATTACACATCCATGACGTCACGACATTACTACGTTAATCTGCGTTAGTCAACGCGAATATTAGGCATCTTCGAATGTTTTGAAACTTGCAGGGATCGTGTAGAGTGATTAGTTTTTGTATGTGGTTTTATCAAGAGTTTTTGTATTATTATTTCAACAGTATGTAAATAGATGTTATTCTGGGCGGTTGTGTTTCTCTGAATGCTCCACCACCCACGGCCTATATATTAGCAATTAGCAAGGAGTAAAATATCCTACAGATCGTAAAAAACACAGGCAAAAGTTAGCTCTGAAAAGAGTTTTATTACACGTAGGAAAGCAATAAATCGAGGATCTCAAAAGGAACGTAAACACTAAACAACAGCGACGACTTCTTCTAACTTTACAAATTGCTTTAATCGTTATCGATCAACAACATGATGTAAACTGACTGAAAACTGGTTCCTCGACATGCCAATCCTTAGGGATAAAAAATATCAACAATTGAACGATAGAATTCGCAGTTTTACAGTTTTAAGTTGGTACTGCAAAACCTTCATCGATGACGTACACGCATTGCTTCGTCTTAAAATTATCGTATTCCGAGTTCGGGGCTTAGTAATGGACATCCTGTTGACCAAGTAAAAATGTAAAAAAGTTGCTGTCACTTTGAAAAAAATATCAAAGTTGCCAATATTTGATCGTAAGTACCTGATTAATATTGTAGCTATATTGTACTTCCCTTTTGAACAAAAATTGGAAAAATAAAACTTATTTTTTCGAGATAAAGCTGCTTTTTCGAGAAATGTCTTTTCATTTATATTTTAATATTTTACATAATCATCCTCACCATACTTCAAAATGAATGTCAACCATTTATATTTTTTATTTGAAGAAAACATGATGAAAAGTTTGAACATTCAGAGCCATATATCTTTGTAAAAACCCCCGATATATTTTTTATTTTATTTTTTCGAAATTCCTGAGATTTTTCCCTACAAGACCCCCTACTTGGAATACGTTAATTTTGCGACACCCTGTATAAAGTTAGTTCCATCACACAAATTTAAGTGAAAAAAATTGATCATGTTCAATCATAGAATAGTAATTGTAGATTGTGCCTACCAAATTTCTGGATTTTTGGACAATTATTACTAAATGTATAATTGCAAATATGCCAAGTGTTGGGCCACCCGGTATAGAGGATTCCATAAAAAAAATATGTCGCCGGCATCATAGCTAGAATACTGCTGACGTCATGGATGAAGAATACAACACAATACATGCGTATTTATTCCATTCTTTATGTACACACTCTATGGAATTGATACATCAATCGAACCACTTAATTCACTTTTTGCTTTCTTTCCTTGCCACAAATCGAAGATATTTTTTTAATACTTTGATACAAGACAAACAAAACAACTAAAGTCACCACTGACACCACCACAATCACATCTAGAAGGAAATATTGGTACCAAGGCACATCTAAACCTGCAACTCTTAAATGTGGAGCTCCACCATGTCGAATCACATACTCGACCCAATAAATTGCCGTGTCCAGTGGACTAACCAGTCTGTCGCGAAAAATGTTTGATCTGCTCTTCGCATTTTTGACATATCTAAAAAAAATAAATTACAACACCCGATGGGAATAATTTCGCAATTTTTACTCCGGATTCGTCAAAAGTTCGTTAATATTGTCGGTTAAAGCTTCCTCGGTAATCTCTTGGAAGTTCATCGTAAGCCCTATTCCTTGATTAACTATTTCCCGAGCGTTCAATTTTTGATCACCAATGATTGGAATCGCCAGAGCTGGAACTCCGTGGTAAATTGTTTCCGTTGTACTCAAGAAACCGCCATGGGTTATGAAAAGTTTAACATTTGGATGAGCTGTAATAATTCATTATTCATCGAAACATTTTTTTTTGTGTGATTATTACCTAAAATATCTTGTTGTGGTAGCCACTTTGCCAAGTGAACATTTGGCGGCTGCCCTGGAAGACTATCTTCTTCCCACTTCCACAAGACTGTCTCTTTCAACTTGGAAAAAGCTTTGACAAATACTTGTCTCTTTTCTTCGGCAAGAAACGCACTCTTTAAATATGATCCTAAACTGAAATAAACCACACCCTCTTCGGCCCCATCTAGCAGTTCTTGTAAGTCTTTGGGCAGTGGTTTTGGAGGTTTCACATGAAGTCCACCAACTTCGATCATGCTTGGGACGCGCGGAATAGGCTGGTGAATGCTTGGATGTGAGTTGAGAAGCAAAATTGAAGCATTATAGATAACATCGTATAGGCTAGGTCCATTTGGAAAATATTTCTTGACCAGCTTGTCTTGTTGTGGGAACATGTACAAACAATTCATACCTTGTTCGGCAACGTACGCTACAGTGTTAAGTAATCTTTGGAAAAATGACATTTTGCTGGAGAAATCGAGAAATACATCCGGTACGTAAGCGAGGGGTTGTGGATTTCCAACTAATTGATTAATCCAAGTGTTAACACCAACTGCGCTAAAGAGAACAAGTGGAGCGTTGAAATGAGATGCGAGAACATTGTGTGCATCGTTCATGAACATTTCCACGATAACAACATCAAACGTATCACCAGAATGGATAAGTTTTTGCACATCTGTATGATTGAAAGTTCGTTCGCACATTTCTATATTTTTCGCAAGGAGCGGGAGAAGGGCAAGAATGCCTTTCTTTTCCATTTCGAAGACATTTATTTCCTTCACCATACCTGCATGATTTTTGTTTTTTTAACTGAATTACAAATGAACTAAACTTACGCTCGTGCTCTTCTGCGAATCCTGTAAGTACAATATTCGTATACGAACCATTTTTTGGTGGATTCTTATCTGCAAACGGACTAATCATTGTTACGTCGTGGCCCTTTTCTGCCAATCCTTTCAATAAGGTATTGCCGAGAATGTAATGACTAGGTACTGGCGCTAGAAATACTCCCAAGATCCTTGCACCATGTGAAGCATAAAGAAACAACAGCCCAACAAGTAAAACAAACATGTTGACTTATATTTTGTTACTGATAGCACTGGAAGGTTGTCATGTGGATGTGTCTTATAAACGATTTTCATTTTTATCGCGAATATAGATAACATTAAATGTTTACTTTGCACGATCAGATTATAAAATATAGGTTGCTGATTTCCAATTATCGTATCCAAAAACAGGCAACTACTAAATTCAAGGCTACCAAATACAGGTGACTTTGAAAGTTGAGCAGAAATTTTAATCAGTGGTAGGACTCCACAATAGGTAACGATTGAGAAAACTCTACAATAGGTAACGATTGAGCCAATAACGCCTTATACAAATGTTGAAAAAGGGGCTAAAAGTTTAAAAAAAAAGCTCAAAAAAATCATATTGAACTTTTTTGTTGTCATTTAATTCAAAATCAAGTCACTTTGACAAGAACATCAGTCTTAACCTAAATTTAAATTACAAATGTCTTTCACCAACCTGGAGAATACCGATATGGTTTTGATCTATGGCGAAGTCCGTGGTCATTCAGAATTAGCACGGAGAATATACGGTGATAGATTCCTCAAAGAATACTTTCCAATGCACGAACCTTTGTAAACGTTGTGCAGCATCTTCGCCATTTCGGCGTTTCGAAATGAATAAGCGCGATCTTGGCCGCCAAAGAGAAGATCGCATTTTAGTTGCAGAAGAAGACATTCTTCATGAAATTGAAAACCAGCCATAAACAAGTACGCCGCATCTTGCAAATCACCTGGCAGTTCCTCAATTTGTAATTTGGCTGCGTGTTCAACACGCCATCACTCAGGAAATCAACACGAAAGAAATGTATTTTTTCTACGACCGCTAGTGTAAAAGCGAAAATCGCTCCAACAACCCCTCTAGTAAACGCTTCCTTATGTACTATTCCGGACACGGAATCTTGGCCCACATTTTTTAGACATTTCTAAATAGTTATTTATTTAACGAGTTCGTCTGTAAATTGGGCTTTTTTGGTATGAGTAGGCCAGATTAAAACGCGAGTGAAACGAGCGTTTTAAAGGCCCACGAGTGCCAAAAAAAGTCCAATTTACACAAGAACGAGTTGAATACAAGGTTTTTTTGTTTGACGACCCCCTTAAAAGCTCCAAATCGCTTAAAATCTTTAAAATTAACTTGACGTTTCGTTTTGACAAGTTGTCACATTTATAAAAATCCGTTCACATAGGAGAAAATTCTCAAATTCTGACAGTGTCGAACAAAAAAAAATTATGTAAACCAATCATTAGTGTCATTAATGAATGACAATTATTAAAAATCACTTTGAAGTTTTTCTTGTGACATCAAAAAAGCAGGGAAATGGTATTATCGAGTGAAAAGTAGGGTTATATTCAATAAAGGCCAGTTCACACATACCTATTTGTCAGTTAAATGTTAAATGTCAGTTGTGGCCAAGATTCCGTGTTAGCAATTGTACGTGCACAGTAAATTAACTCCGCCCACTACTTGTTAGGGAACTTTACGAATTAGGCAAATTATGATGGCAGCACCTATGACCGTTGCTAAGCAACGGCCGTTCAGTGACAATGGTTTAGACTTCTTTCAATTGACATTTTCATCTCGTAGCGTGATCGTTATTTAACAAAAGGTAACACTTATAACAATATTATTTGCTTCTTAACTAAGTGAACTCAACTTTAGCTGGAAAATGTTCAGCGCAAGCGAGGATGAAATGCGTAGGCACGCCGCCTGAAATAATGGAATGCTCAAAATTCCAACCAACAGTCTGCTGCCAAAGAAATTTCGCGATAGATACGAGTGTTGATCAAACATTTATGAATTGGAAAGAAAAGAATAACATTAAGTCCTTTTCAGAGAATGAACTGTTGGCATATTTCGAAGACAATTCCAATACAATGAAACCATCTGCTAAAATAATGGCACACTTTAAGGCTGTTGCACAGTAATAAAACTTTTGGGCGAGGTGTAGTTCAAGTTGCAGAAGTATTCAGAATTCTTGGATCGGTCAAACACTGCAGCAGGTACCCTCTCGAGACCCGTCAGTCATAAAATTACCATTTTACAAGAACAGTAAATCTTCCTACTGTGAACAAATCTGTTGGCAAATTTTAGATTTTCTTGAAGGTTGGAGGTATCTGTGTACTTTAGTGGTTTAATCTCTTACTTCCAGAAAATTAATTTAAAGAATGATTTATTTATTGTTGGTTACTGTGCGGTTATTTTATGCTCCTGTCAATTTGACAATGTTTAATTTCTTTCACTTATTACGTTGATTACAAACATAACCTTTCGAAGCAATTGTCAACAAATTTGAAACATAATAAACGTTATTCACGTTGAGTGGAACATTTCAAGGTCAAACAATTTAATTTTTTGGCTCTGTAATTATGTTTTGTAAATAGTGACATGCAGGTAAACACCGTTCACGTTGGATTGAGGATTGCTAAATTCGCATTACGTTGATTAGCTGCATGTCACTATTTACAAAACATAATTACAGAGCCAAAAAAATAAATCATTTGACCTTGAAATGTTCAACTCAACGTGAATAAAGTATATACAGTGAGCGGCAAAAGTATGGAATAAATTCCTAAAAAATAAAACAATTTTTTTTTTCAAAAAAATCTTTGGACAAGTCAATTTTAGTTTATAAAAATACATGTTTTAGTATGAAAGAAAATTCCAAGCAGTCATTTGTTTTCGAGTTATGACGTCATCCATAGTTTTTTTTAAATAGAAAACCCCTATTTTTTTTCTTGATTCTGATAGCCCTTTTAATTGTCTAAATGACAGTATAAAAATTTTGTT
The DNA here is from genome assembly GCF_963966145.1 of Tenebrio molitor. NCBI lineage: Eukaryota > Metazoa > Arthropoda > Insecta > Coleoptera > Tenebrionidae > Tenebrio > Tenebrio molitor. Next base: position 17,321,144 of record NC_091053.1, on the reverse strand, counting down.
ATCTTACATAAGGACATTTTTGAGAAAAAAAATTATAAAGTTGGAAAAAATAAATTTTATAACGAACAAAAACAAGTCAAAAAATCAAGCAGGTAAATTATTATTATTACGCAAAATAGAAGCTGAGACCGAAGTCTATTTAGCTCCCAGATCAAATCGGAAAAGTAAACTATTTCCGTAATTTCAATTTCAATTGATCGCATCTGCTTCGTCATCGAAAGTGTGCATCAAGTTTGTTTTTAAAGATGTTGGGGTTGGATGCGTTTACAATTTCGTCACTCAAGGCGTTCCAGTCGCTAAAAACCCGATTCGGAAGGAAATGGCTTCTGATACTTGTCTTAAAATTTTAAATTTTCAGTTTAAATCGATGGCCGCGCAAATGGATGTTTGTGTTGAATTCAAATAAATTAAGTAATTCGTCAGATTCGTTGTTGGTCAATATTTTATAGGTCCATATGAGATCACCCCGTCTTCTGCGGTGTTGGAGAGTTGGCAAGTCTAACATTTGCAGTCTAGTTGCGTATGGAATCGATCTAAGTCCAGCGACTCGTTTAGTAGCCCTTCTTTGAATTCTCTCAAGGGTGTCAATATCACGTTGTAAGTGAGGGGACCATATCACATTCGCATATTCCAACAGAGGACGTATATAGACTTTACTTAATTTTTTGAAAGTTTCAAAATCAAGACGACGAAAAACCTTGAACATTAAATAACTCGATCTGTTGGCACGTTTTGTTATGAAACATACATGGTCGGACCACGACAAATTCTGGTTCACAATCACACCCAGATCATTATGAGACTCAACCTCTTTCAGATTTTTATTATTAATAACGTACGCGAGATGCGGGTTATTCTTACCCAAATGCAAGACCTCACACTTTTCAATGTTTAGCTGAATCAACCAGTCACGACACCAATGGGAGATCTTTACCAAACTATCCTGGATGGATTGAAATTGCGAAGATGGGTTACCGTATAATTTGCCATCATCAGCAAAGAATACATGATCAACGTCGATAATAGAGTTGAGGTCCGAGATATATATATAACAAAGAGAGCCTAAAACCGAACCCTGAGGAACACCCGAAGCCACCGTGCAATCATTGTAAGGTTTTTATAGTTCAATAAAACCCCTTTTTACAGAAAAACACTATATTAGATGTAACAAACTACCGAGCGTATAAAAGTTTTCTTAAATTGCTAAGTCAGCCCTTCTTGTTGCGCATGAACAAGAGTCTCATGTCCACGCATGTGCTACATACGGCTATCCTGCGTGTGGACTGTCCTCAGGCCATCTTTACCTCGCTTACTACCGTCCTTGCTGACTCGTCTCCAGGCACTTCAGAGATTTACCTACTTCGAACCTCATCGTATCACATTTCATACCAACGTGCAACTCAGATAATAAACAGACAATGTAGAGGCCTCGAATTATCATCCTCGTTGTTCACACGTCTCCTTTGCCTTCCAGAGATTTACCTACTCTGACCTTTCCAGAGATTGGTATCGCGACAAAAGCGCGCCGCAAAAAGAGCGCGCGACAAAAGATCGTGCGACATAAGAGCGCGGCGACATAAGAGCGCGGCGACATAAAAGCGCGGCGACAAGAGCGCGACGACATAAGAGCGCGGCGACAAAAGAGCGTGACCACAAAAGAAGGTAAATACAGGTTGCCTTTGCCTTTGCCTTTCTTAAGGCAATAATTAATTTCCATATTGAATGAAAATTTTCCTTACCCTTTAGTTATACTAAGAATTGGCGCGAACTTGACACGACCTTGAAACACAACAAGAGAGAAAAAAAAGGCATTTGCACAAGGTTTGAATGGTGGGACACGATCTAGGAGGACGCCCTGAGGCTGTCTAGCCAGAAAAAACGCGAAAATTCCAGAAGTAGTTAAAGTGAACAATTACCAAATAATCCTGTACATTTTGTATTGGAACAAATGCCAATGCTGGCAGGTGGCGCAACATGAGTGCAAATTCAGTATTTGCAGCATAAGATGCTTGGAGTCCTGCAGATTGGACATGCCGATAAATTGCCTGCGAAAAATGGAAAAAGCAACCTCCTCCGTAAATACATTGACTGCTGCTTTTTCAAAATCCTGTCTTGTCACAGTGTTTATTTGTCTCACGCTATTTTGTCGCGGCGCCGGCGCTCTTTTGTCGCGGGGCTCTTTTGTCGTGGCGCTCTTTTGTCGCTGCGCTCTTTTGTCTCTGCGCTCATATTGCGGCTCTCTTTTGTCGCGCGCTCATTTGTCGCGCGCTCAAATGTCGTAGATTCCCAGAGATTTACCTACTCTGTTTCTTTCAGAGATTTACCTACTCTGCTTCTTTGAGAGATTTACCTACTCTGTTTCTTTCAGAGATTTACCTACTCTGTTCCTTGATTGTATGCCTACGTGTAACTCGTACAGTAACCAGGCTACCTCAGCCTCGGCTTAGTGTAGTCTTTATTACCACGTCTCCCGGCAAATATTTTTTACAGCCTCATTAGGTATTACTCACTTCTGAACCGTGATCCACGGCTTCATTCTTTCCACTGCGACCACGAGCCGCCCCTTACGATGTCCTTCTCGTAAGTCTTCCACTTCGTACCTGTCATTAAACAGCACTCGCACTACCCTAAAAGGTCCTTTGTACTTAGGTAATAGTTTCTTGCTAGTGCCTGTATTGGCTTCGCTGGTAATCCGAACAAGAACAAGGTCACTCGTCTTATATTTGTCGGCTTCCCGCCTGTTCTTATCGTACTGTTCTTTTTGTTTTCGTTGATCCTCGGTGATGTGGCACTGAATACGACCTCTGAGATCGTCGATGTCTATCTGCTCCACTCCCGACTGTAGTGAGTTTAGCAACACAGCTTCTGCCGTTGTCTTTGTTTGGTAGCCGAACAATGCCTTCACCATGCTCTTATTGAAGGAAGTGTTGAGTGCGCTTTGCAGTTGTTTGATGTGAGTGTCCCACAAGTTGCTCTCTGCCTCAATGCTTGAAGTGGCCAGCATGTTTACAATCGTCTTGTTGTACCTCTCGCATTGTCCATTGGCCCTCGGGGTCGCTACCGCATTCAAAATGTGTCTGATACCATACGATTTGCAAAAGATACTGAAAATTCTCGAGGTGAAGGCACTTCCGCGATCACTAACTATACGGCTGGGTACACCGAAAATACACGTGACTGTTTGTAGTACTCGAATGACAATCTTAACTTTTGTAGACTTCACGGCTTCCATTATTGTAAATTTCGTAAAAGCATCGACAATCACAAGCAAAAACTTTTTACCACTCTTGCTGGTTTCGAACGGCCCAACATGATCAATATGTATAGTATGAAAAGGGATCGGAAGCTTCTCTATCGGGTGTAGTTTTCCTTGTTTCTTTCCGGCAGAGTGCTTATAATAAGCGCAGTTCAAGCAGGCCTTAACATACTTCGTCACAAAACGCCTCATTTTGGGAAACCAATAATTAAGTTGAATTCGCCGGATTGTGTGTTCAATACCGAAATGACCAGCTTGGTCGTGGCATAGTCTAAGAATTTGCCAGCGTGCCTCCTTTGGCACCACCCACAGCTTGGTTCCATCTCCCAACACTCGGTACACTTTGTTGTTTTTTACTTCGTAATTATCAAAATACTGCCTGGTTTCCGAATTCACAATCTTGGCCTGCAGTATTTGACGGATCCTCAGAAGTTGCTCGTCCTGGAGTTGTGCCGCCACAAGCCAATTACTTTCGGTTAAATCAACATTGTTCACCTCTATGTCGTTTGTCGGGTATCTGCTCAGTGCGTCGACGTGGTTCATGCGTGTCCCGGGTCGATATTTAATTTCGAAACTATAGTCCTGTACCTCGAGCCACCATCGACCAACTCGCGGAATTAAGTCTTTCTTAGAGAACGTGGTTCTTAACGCGTTGCAGTCAGTGACCACAGTAAAGTGTAGTCCTAGTAAGTATACCCGAAAATGTTTGAGTGCATAGACAACTGCCATCGTCTCGAGTTCGTAAGAGTGGTATTGCCTTTGATCTATCGTGGTCTGCTTGCTAAAATACGCAGCTACCCGCTGTTTGCCGTTGTGTTCTTGTAAGAGAATGGCACCTAGCCCTGTCGAAGAAGCATCGGTGTGAAGCTCCGTAGGCAAGTGTGGATCGAAGATAGCTAGTACGGGTCTGGATGTCAACATTTCTTTTACGGTCTGAAAAGCCTGCTCCTGCTCGGCCTTCCATTGCCATTTAACGTCCCGTCGCGTTAGCTTAGTCAATGTTTCGACGATTCTTGCGTAGTCTTTTAAAAATTTACGACAGTAGCTCGATAAATTGTCGTACTTGCTTGACCGTACGCGGGGCACTCATTTGCAACACGGCCTGAATCTTTTGCTGACCAGGACGTATGCCTTCCGCGCTAACTTCGCGACCTAGATAGCTTATCTCGGTATAGAAAAAGTTACACTTACCGAGTTTTATGGCCAGATTGTGCTTACGCAGGGCTTCTAGTACCAAGCGTAGACGATCCAAACCCTCTTCGACCGTAGCCGATGGTATGATTATATCGTCAATATAGGGGAATGCAACAGTGTGTTTCAGCTGTCCAAGAACGTTATTCATCAGGCGCTGGAATACAGATGGAGCATTCGTCAGCCCGAATGGCATTCGAAGGAATTCATAATGTGACTTCGGTGTGACGAATGCCGTCTTTGCGATTGACTCTTCTTCAACTGGCACCGGGTAGAAACCGGACGCCAAATCGAGTGTTGTAAAATAATGATTGCCTCCCAAGCGATCTAGCTGCTCGTCTATGAGTGGAAGGGGGTACTTGTCCTTGATCGTTACAGCATTCAGGCGCCTGTAGTCGATGCACATTCGGTAATCCCCCGTTTTCTTCTTAACCAGCAATATCGGGCTGGCATATGGCGAATTTGATTCTCTAATAATTTCATTGTTCAGCAGCTCATCTATAATTCCTTGTAGTATTTTCTTTTCTGCTTCGGGTAGGCGGTAAGGATGACATATCACCGGCTCGTCGGTGATGCACTTGATTACTAATTGTGCTGAGTTGGTCTTTCCTAAATTTGCCATAATGGTTGTTATCCGGTCGTTGAATTCGTTCAACAGGTCGAAACACTTTGTTTTGTCTATTGGTGAAACGTTGCCACAATGTATGGCGGACTCATCAAGTTCCTGTAATTCGAAACACTCTGGCTCCCGTAATAGTTTTGTTTGGTTCAAGTACCGCACAGAAACCTTGTCTTCGACCTTAACTAATAAGACGTCGGGTAGGTTAAGGAAATCGGCGCCAATGATGCAATCATGCATCAGCTGGTCATCGTTTACAACCACTACCCGTAATCTCGCACTGGCTTCGCCCACGCGCACGTGAATGTTTACCGTCCCGGTTGACGCGACGCGGTTACCGCTAAACCCTCGCAACACAGGTCGTCCAATGTCCTCCCTTACAGACAAACCTAAGGTCTTGGCCACACACTGGCGAATTATCGTGGTTGAACTTCCTGTATCCACGAGACACTTTACTTTCTTTCCGTTTAGTACCGCGGGCATTACAAATGGGTTTTTGCACTTCTCGGAGTCTTTGGCGATTTCGTTTATCTCGCGCTTAGCCTTGGGCTTCGAGTTTTTGAATGGGCATTTGTTTTGAAAGTGCCCCAGGTGCTTACAATAAAAGCACTCTATCTTGGGCTTTGGACAGTCTTTAACCCAATGGGCGCCTTTGCAGTTGAAGCACTGTACAGCTCTTGTGGTTGTATTGCTTGAATTTGCGAAGGTCTTTGTGAAGGTTTTTTTCGCTGCTTCCTTTGGGGCTGCAGGAGTAATTGTTGTCTTCGTATGGTCAGGCATACAGCCTAAGGTACTGAGATAGGCATATAACTCGGCGGTATCCACAAACCGCGAAGACTTTGCAGATCTTTGTATATTTTCGTCCGTGATTCCTCCGACAACTGCGTCGAGGAGATAATCTTCTGGGATGGTCAGGTTCAGTGCTTTGAGTTTCTCCATCTTTAGAAAACAATACTCGCTCAAGTCTTGTCCCGGCTGTGCTTCATATAGCGCGGCCTCTCGTAGCAGTTTCGCGAACGGCAATGGCTTGTGAAACTGTTTTACCAACTGCGTTCTCATATCACGCCAATTGATGCCTAGGTGATCCTGGGCATCGTACCATCGTCGTGCCATTCCCTGCAACCTGCTGGCGACCAGCTTGGTGGTACTACGATCGTCCCAACCGTAGTTCTTTGCCAATTCATCTACGCGATGAACCCAGGTATCGATGGACTGAGTTGATTGCGGATCAAATATGGGGATGACGTCACTTTCGCCATAATGCGCACCAAAACTTCTGGCGTTTTCAACAGCACGAAGACGCTTTTCTACTTTACGCAAGCGACGTTGTTCCCCAGAACTCGACGATGTTGTAGAAGAAGTAGAGCTTGAAGATGAAGATGTTGAATCCTTCGAGGGACCCGCCCTGTCATGGCGTCGACCATGATGTCTCGCACGCTTCGGCATTGTTTCAACACTTGACACCGTTTTGTTTTTTAAACCACGACACGAAACACCTTTTACAATAAAAGTTATGGATAAACAATCCCACTCCTGATTTGTAAGGTTTTTATAGTTCAATAAAACCCCTTTTTACAGAAAAACACTATATTAGATGTAACAAACTACCGAGCGTACTAAAGTTTTCTTAAATTGCTAAGTCAGCCCTTCTTGTTGCGCATGAACAAAAGTCTCATGTCCACGCATATGCTACATCATATGATTTGGAATCGCGCACTTTAACAGAGAATGTTCTGTTTGAAAGAAAAGCTTGAATCCACCTCAACATTAGTCCGCGTACACCAAAGTGCTGTAACTTAAGAAGCAATCGTCTATGAGGGACCCGGTCAAACGCCTTCTCAAAGTCCAAGTAAACAACATCAACTGGTCTCGAATTGTCTAAATCCGATGTCCATTTGTTTAAACAATGGAGGTGACAGGTGAACACTGATCTGCCTGGAAGGAAACCATGTTGTTCTTTGGGAATGACATTATGATTCAATGCAAATTCAGTAAGCTGTTTAGAGATAATTCGCTCCATGAGCTTGCAACATATGGATGTCAAACTTATAGGACGGTAATTAGACGCCAAAGTTTTGTCTCCTTTGTTGTAGATAGGGGTTACTAGAGCTTTTAGCCACCCTGAAGGTAAAGACGAACACTGGAAAGAGAGTTTGAAAATGTGGAGGTTGAACTAAGGCATCAGCACAAAATTTGAGTGTCTTTGCGGTTATATTGTCAGGGCCAGGAGCACTGTTTACATTAATGCGGTACATTTCTTCCAGTAGTAAGTTGTCGTTTAATATTACAGTTTCTAGAGAATCATGCACGTAAGGTCTGTGAATAGTATGCGGAAGAGATGGCGGTTCTTTAACAAATACGCTTTCAAAAAAATTGGACAAAATGTTGGCTGTCTCTAGGTCAGATTCGCTGAGTGATCCATCAGATTTTTGTACACGAGGAGTCGAAACTGTGGAAGATGTTTTTTGTCTAATATATTTTTATACGGATTTATTATTACTATTATGTATTCTGTTTTCGTACAAACATTTGGCCTTTTTTAAATCGCAGGATAATTTATTAGAAAATTTACGATGGTTGTAATAATCAACAGGAGAGTTAGAAGATTTAAACTTCATACACAACTTTTTTTTCATTTTAGCACGACGACGTAAATCAAGAAATATCCAGGGATGAGAAGGGTTGACCGTGACCACTTTAGTAATAGTTTCTTGAGAGACTGCTGATGATAGTAAGTCATTGAAGCAATTCCCAGAAGATGTTGAATCAAAAACCAAGGACCAATCAGTAGAATTCAGTCGTTTCTTAAGATTCGTATAATTAATGATGTTAAGATGTTTCAGAAATTGTTTAGGTTTGTTGTCTATTAGCAATTGGAGTTTATATTCAATTACTACATGATCAGATTTACCAATAGGAGATGTTAAACTGATATCATAAATTAAATTATTTTCCTTACATAACAGTAAGTCAAGTAGAGATGGACGTTGGCCACAACGGTACCTTATAGGTTCTAAAATAAATTGTTGTAGATTAGAATTCATTATCAAATCTGCAAATAGAGAGTTACTAGATGTATTTTCGGATTGTTGTTTTATTGGCCAAGTCAACTGAGGATCAAACAATCAAACGTATAGAAATTTTAATTTTGATTGGGTGCGGGGATAAAACTAGATAAAACTAAAACAGGGAGAATTTCTTCATAAACTAAAATTGACCTGTTCAAAGATTTTTTCAAAAAAAATATTGGTTAATTTTTAATGAATTTATTTCATACTTTTGTCGCTCACAGTATACTGTTCACGTTGGATTGAACATCAGTGGTGCAAATCGCACACATGTGGCATTAACTTTCATATGAGTTATCATAGTGACAGGTCAGGTCATTTGCACCACTGATGTTCATTCCAACATAAACAGATATTGATATTAGTGTTATTTATGACCAATTCAAATTTGTTTCGGATCCTAGCTCAAACATACGTAAAAGTTATTAGCTAATGACGTCATGGGTAAATGGGTAAAAATTGAACTGTAAATACCGTGCAATCAACAATTACTTAGATAAGAGGCAACTATGACTTTGACAGTGTCAGATTTTTCGTATCTCTGCTATCTTTAGCTAATAAACATCAAACAACTGTCACTATTAATCAAATTTTAATGCAAAAATAGTTGTTAGAGTCCAATTTTTACCCATTTGCGAGGACGCCACTATCTAGTAACTTCACGTATGTTTGAACTAGTCAGAAACTAATTTGAATTGATCATGAATAACTATTATCTTTCAAATTTGTAACCAATAATAAATAAACGCATCGCATTTTTTTCTGTCATTTCAAACAGGAGAAAACGAGAAAGAAAATCGTGACGTCTTCCCAAAAGGCTATACTATATCTCTATATAAGAAAGATAGGATTACAATAGCGCCTGTTTTCATTACCTGCACAAATAAATCCAGAAAAAAATCTGCTATCGGATAATACTTCCAACTTTCTCCATTTGTCAGAAATACATACTTGGAACCCTGTCAGAATCTATCCACTCAGACGTTTATTCAAAAAGATGATAGGCATTTTCCTAGTTTCTGTGTAAATTAGTAGGGGTGCTAATATTCAATATTGAATCTTTTCTGTGAACAACTAATTACCTACAGTTTGGCCGTTTACTCGACATTAGACACAGGTAGTTCGGCCCAACTGACCAACAACGGCTTCCAAATTGGAAAGAATGGGAATAGAAAAGTTTATAAACATGCATTAATGGAAAAAATATTTTCAGTTTTGTGGTTGCATTTTGAGTGTCACATTCGTGATGATCACTGTCTTTTATTTGATGGTGATAATAATGCTTCAGAATGTTACAATTCAATAGTGAATAAATTTGTTGGGGGCAAAAGAATTAATTTTTCTTTAAAAGGTTCATACGAAGGTAGATGTTACAGCGCTCTTGTTGATTATAATACAAAGGGCATATTTATTTTAAAAACAATTGAAAAATCAAATAACATAATAACAATATAGTGGGATATCATACACAAAAATTTTCAGAACGACGTTTCAAGGCTAGAGAGGTATGAGAAAAAATAATGGTGCGAAGAGACAAAATAGAATTGCTAGTAAAGATTCCGATTATGGTAACACATTAAATGAAATCAATAACGCTCCCGACATGTCTCCAGAAGATGAAGAGAACACGTTTAGTCATCCAAATCTGTCCGTGGAGTTTTGTCCAGTGGCGTATCACTTGCGTTCAGAAATGGGGGCATACGTTTTTATTTGAATGATTGTGATACCGTTTTTATCAATACCAACCTCGCTCAAATAAAGAAATAAAAATTATTTAGTTCCGAAAAGAACTGATTTCATTGCAATAGAAAACAACCCTGAAATCACGAAACAACGAAACGAACACTGGCAAAGCAGATCACGAATGAACGTACGCCTCTGACGCTGCATGGCCGGTAAGCGAAGCGGTTCTACCTTCCCACCCTAAAAATCGAAGAATGGACTCGACCAACGTAGTTGCGTCTGCCGCGCAACTTTATTGGTGTGTTCTCCTTAAAGACACGTGGATTTACATTACTCGCTCCTTCGTCGCTCGTATGCAATTAATTCTCTTGTACGTAATATGCTCTTTACTACTCTCGTAATGTAATATAATATATCACAGATGTTCAATATTGCAAGCGTCAGAACGTTGCAGATTCTAGCGTAGCAAAAGTATCGATAATTTTTTTCTTGATGAACTCCAGGTATTTTACGAAACATTTAAAGAAAAGAAAGTTGAGAAACTATAGATAGCTTCTAACTAAAAGAATGCATATCTTTCATCACGTTAAGAAAACATTTCCAAAAACTTTGCGACTTTTGACACAAAAATAGAATTCCCGGAGTTTATCGAAAGACCTGGTTGACGAAATATTTTCTTTTGCTACAGTGTTGTAATGTATGTATACAAAACAACAAATACATTAGCTGGAAGTTGTAAAGCATAATAATATATTCCTGAAAGATCACACTTTAATAAAATTGATAAAAGCAAAAAAAGATTTATCATCAAGTATTTCAGAATAAGAGATTGTCTCAAATGTGCCTGAAAAAGATGCGGCAGCACTCTTGATTTGTTTTCTTGTTAATCGCTCGGTATACACTGTATAGAATTGTCGTATCAATTAAATCACTCTTTGTAATAATTGCTTTCGGAGCAGAGTTACCTCTTTTCCCTTCAAATGTTAATTCAATTTTTGCTTTTTTTGCTTGCGACAAACCGAAGATATTTTTTTAATACTTCGATACAAAACAAACAAAACAACTAAAGTCGCCACTGACACCACCACAATCACATCTAGAAGGAAATATTGGTACCAAGGTAAATCTAAACCTCCAACTTTTAAATGTGGAGCTCCCCCATGTCGTATCACATACTCGACCCAATAAATTGCCGTGTCCAGTGGACTAACCAGTCTGTCGTGAAAAAGTTTTGACCTGCTCTTGGCATTTTTGGTGTATCTAAAATGAAAAAGTTGTAACACCCGGTGGGACTAATTTCGCAATTTTTACTTTGGATTCGTCAATAATTCGTTAATGTTGTCAGTTAAAGCTTCTTCGGTAATTTCTTGCAAGTTCATCGAAAGCCCTATTCTTTGATTCACTATTTGTCGAGCGTTCAAGTGTTGATCAGCAACAATTGGAATCGCCAGAGCTGGAACTCCGTGGTAAATTGTTTCCGTTGTGCTTAACAAACCAGCATGAGTTATAAAGAGTTTGACATTTGGATGACCTGTAACAAATTTATCATTCATCGAAAGTTGTTTTTGTCATTGTTACCTAAAATGTCTTGTTGTGGTAGCCACTTTGCCAAGTGAACATTTGCCGGTTGCCCCGGAAGACTATCTTCTTCCCACTTCCACAAGACTGTCTCTTTCAACTTGGAAAAAGTGTTGAGAAGTATTTGCCTCTTTTCCTGCGGAAGAAGCGCACTCTTTATATGTGAACCTAGACTGAAATAAATCACACCCTCTTTGGCCCCATCTAGCAATTCTTGCAAGTCTTTGGGCAATGGTTTAGGAGGTTTCACATGAAGTCCCCCAACATCGATCATGCTTGGAACGTGCGGAACAGGCTGATTAGTGCTTGGATGTGAGTTGAGAAGCAAGATTGAAGCATTGTACATAACATCATATACGCTAGGTCCATTTGGAAAATATTTCTTAACCAACTTGTCTTGTTGTGGCAACATGTACAAATGATTCACACCTAGTTGGGCGACGTGCGCTACAGTATTAACTAATTTTTGGAAAAATGACATTTTGCTGGAGAATCCGAAAAAAGTTTCCGGTACGTAAGCGAGGGGTTGTGGATTTCCAACTAATTGATTAATCCAAGTGTTCGCTCCAAGCGCGCTAAAGAGAACAAGTGGAGCATTGAAATGTGTTGCGAGCACATTTTGTGCATCATTCATAAACGTTTCCACGATAACAACGTCAAACTTATCACCAGAATGGATAAGTTTTTGCATATTTGTATGATTGAGAGTTAGTTCACACATTTTTATATGAACCGCAAGGATCGGGGGTAGAATTGAGAAGCTTTTCTTTTCCGTTTCGAAAATATTTGATCCTTTAGCCATACCTGGATGATTTTTGTTTATTTAACTGAATTATAAAAATGAAATAAACTCACGCTGGCGCTCTTCTGCATTTCCTGTAAGTACGATACTCCTGTACGAACCATTTCTTGGTGGATTCTCATCATCATATGGACTAACCATTGTTACGTCGTGGCCTTTTTCCGCCAATCCTTTCAATAAAGAATTGCCAAGAATGTGATGACTAGGTGATGCCACTGGAAATACTCCCAAGATCCTTGCACTATGTGCAACATCAAGTATACATAACACCCCAGCAAGTAAAACAAACATTTTCACTTATTTTTTGTTACTAATGATAGCACTGGAAGGTTGTCATGTGGGTTTGTATTATAAACGTTTTTCATTTTTATCACGTATACAGATAACATTCAATGTTTACATTGTTGCATAGATCAGATTACAAAAATAGTTATTTACATTGACAGATGCGGTAGTAAACTTATCAGCCAAGGAGACACTTTAAAGGCCAAGGTCGTTTTATCTTTTAAATTGAGTGTCACTACGTTATTACTGCTAGTATAGTTGTTGCTCCAATCTTTATAGTGCCGAGGCTATATGCACGACCGATTCAGTTTTCTGGACGTCAACACGCATTTCCACATCATTTCATCGCTGACTAACTGTAACCACGCGAGGAGGTGGAGCTTATAAGCAGGACCGGCTTAGAATAATTATTAATGTATGAATACTTTGTCATTATTAAAATTAACGCTTTTAAAATGTTGGTTACAAATAATGAACTGAAGTCTACAGGGTGTTTCTGAAATACGTGTGTTAATTTTAACCAGTGAAAGAAATCGCCAATTTATGAAACTTTTCTCTATAACATTTTGTAAAATTCGTAAAAGTATTCCAAGATTTTTTGTCCCACAATTTTTACCAAACGAGTCGTTTTGTGTGATTAACTAGTTTCTATTTTTTGTAACCATGAGAATCTAAATTTTGATTATTTATTTTTTTCTATAATAATGGAACTTTTTAACAAAACTCTGTTTCTATCACAACAGAAAATTTTCGCCCTTACTCATAGGCGGGTATACACTTTGATGGTTAATTTATTCCAAATTTTAAATCAATGTGTATTGCTTTTTCGTAAAAATGTTATAGAAAAAAGTTCCATGATTTGGCGCGTTCTTCCACTGGTTAAAATTAACACACGCATTTCAGAAACACCCTGTATATAACAACTGAGTTAGCTTATGAACCTAAAATAGATATAACGTAAGGTGATATAGATATGTAATAACAAATTTTAAAAAAATGCTCAATTTAGCTAATAATAATTTAACCATTATCTTGTGTGTACCGTATCTACGTATCTTCGTACGTGCCAAAAATTAAAATATAAATATTTAAAAAAAATAGTAGAATAATGAATAATCATATCATGCAAGAAATCTAAAGCAAGGCTACTGAGAGAAAGACAATTACCTCTTTCCTTTTTAAATCTTAATTCAATTTTTGCTTTCTGTGCCTCCGACAAACTGAAGATATTTTTTTAATACTTTGATACAAGACAATTTCGAAAGAGTGAATGTAAATCACTATTAATTCGACTGACGCGTTGGCAAGCTATTCACAAATGGTACACAACAAATCAGACATAATGTTCGTTTCAAAAATCATTGTAAATATTCCCAAGCGCGAAGAAGTATTCGGCACATTTGCGCGAATGAAGCACTCGTTCCTTCGTAGCTCGTGTGTCAAATAATGCGCTCATGCACGAAAAATGTCTTCTCGCACTTGGTTCGTAAATAATTACATATTACTACGTTATTACTGCTAGTATCTGGTTTAGTAATAGAACGTGTTACTTTCGTCATTTCGATTTAAATTGTGGGATGTAACAAACAACAAGGCAGAGGCATGCTGCATCGTTCAACTCGAATTATGTACTCGTATTAACAACTATTATAAGAAATTTTACATTTTACGTAAAAATATGTACACTTCTATTAAAAAAAAAAAGCGTACAAGTAGTGAGCACAATTTTGGCTAGATTACCATACTGTAAACCTATCCTTTAATTGTTGTTACTTAGAAACCTGTAACAAAACCCATGCTAATAGCTGGATTTTATCGATGTATTTTTCGAGATTTTAATGTGTGTAAATGTTGAGCCTTATTTATTACGCAAGTATTACCAATTACTGAATTACTACAAACACAGCTCAAACTTTTATTCGTAAATTTATAGAAAAAGGCAACTCTCAACAATCTAACAACAATTTAAAAATTTATAAAAAACAATTTTCACACATTTGACATACATACAAAATGTCAGTAATACCGTAATACGTTTTCTTGGAAACGATTAATTAATTTTATCCCCATTTACATTGGCTCTCAATACGTGTACGCTTTTTTTTTGAATAGAAGTGTACGTTCCGGGAAATGTGATTAACCGGTCATTATGAATAATAACCGGAGATTATACATAATACCCAACAAGATTGGTTATTATAATTAATATTTTGCAATTTAGTAAATTTATCTCCAGTGCCCATTGGCAAATTTAATAAGCAATTGTAAAGTCACATCTTCCAAAACGTGTTTAACAAGACAAAGTTCTTTCGGGTCAGTCGTACAAGTTGTATTAGAAAAGATCCACAACCACAGGCCAATGAACCGTGGGGAAAACTGACATTTTTTTAATTATTTAACTTAATAATAAAGTTGTTCCTAAATTAGATTTCAAAAACGCCTTTAACTCAGTCGAACGGGATTGTATTCTAAAAGAAGTGCAATGTCATACCCCACTTCTTTACCCTTATCTTTATCAATGCTATAGGAATCCTTCAACTTTATTTTTCGGTGATCATTTAATTTCTTCTTCTGTTGGAGCCCAACAAGGATTTCCTTGCGGTTCTATGATTTTTACTCATTCAACCAATTATTTTATCTTTGGATTTTCAACTGAATACATATTTGGTATTTAGATGATGGAACCTTAGCTGATTACCCAGAAGTAGTTTTGTCCGACTTTAAGAAAGTTATCAATTTATCCAGAAAAAATGGTCTTGAATTAAATTTTAACAAATGCGAGCTCTTTTGCTGTTCTGGAGACACAGTTAAAAGTCATAAAGAAATTTCAAAAGGAAAAGACCTCCAAGAAAAAAAGAAAGGCGAGCCACAAGGACTTGGACTGAAGAAATTAAAGCGGCAGTGGAGAAACGAGACGGTAGCTGGGAAGGAGTGAAACAAAAAAACATGACACAAAAGAAAGGAAAGAGATGTGGGGAAAAAACTTACACCAACTCCCACATGCTTTACACCGGGAAAGATAAAAAGGCATGATGATTAAGTAAATGAGTAAGTTAGTAATCTCGAATTTTCCAGGATTTTCATACATTTGCCATTCAACCAATTATTTTAGCTTTGGATTTTCAACTGAATATTTGGTATTTAGATGATGAAACCTTAGCTGATTACCCAGAAGTAGTTTTGTCCGACTTTAAGAAAGTTATCATCAAATCAAATATACCTGCCACTATAGTAAATATAAAACAGAAGTCTTTACATGGGAGATACTTTAAAGAACTGGAACAACCAGAAATTAATATTCAGGCTTCTCATGCATGGCTTAAGAAATCAAATATTCACCCTGAGGTTTTATATTTGCAATAGAAGATCGTGTTATCAATACAAGAAATTGTAAAAAACGCATATGCGATTTAAAATCGATTATCGATAAATGTAGGATTTGCGGAACTGAAGGGGAAACCATTGAAGACATCATTTCTTCTTGCACCGTTTTGGCTCAAAGCGAATATAAGAAACGTCATGATATATTCGCTAAAATTATACACATGAATTTAGCTGTTAAATTCAATTTATTAAAGGATACACAACCACATTACATTTATAAACCAGAAAGTTGTTTGGAAAATGACAATTACAAATTATATTTTGATCGAAAAGTTTTAACTGACATTCATATTCAGCATAACAGACCAGACATTATTATTTTAAATAAACAACAAAAGCAAGCATATCGTTTAGATATAGTTGTTCCAAATTCATATAATATAACTCAGCCATATAACACAAAAATTAATAAATATTTAGAGCTCTCCGTTACTATGAGAAATCTTTGGTGTTTAAAAAAAAATCTATTTTACCACTTATAAGTCCACTTATAAGGGTGGCTCAGTGGCCGCATGGCTGTCGGAGAAAGTACTCCGAGGTCGCGGCCCCGATGCTAGTGGGTTCGAATCCCACCGAAGGGGGAGGATTTTTTCAAAGGAAGGAACCTCCGCCGGGCCATGGATGTGTGTGTATGTCTCCTCAGGGCTGACGGTAGGGTGGTGGAAGGAAGACCGTTGGGAAGGGCGCCCATGGGTGTATAAATGTTGTTGTGTATGTCTGTGAATGTGAGGTGGAATGGGCGTGGGTGGCCGGGGAAAGTGCCCCGGAGCCCCGTCGCATCACCTGAAGAGGATAATGGAAATAATAAAGGAAAAATGAATTGGAAAACGGCCGACCGAAAGGTACCGTAAAAGCCGTATGGCAAAAAACGGGAATGGCAAATTAAAAAAAAAAAAAAAAAGTTCAGCAACGGGAATAGTACCGCAATCTCTTTTTAAAAATTCTGGATTTAGGTAACACAGTGGTAGTTGAAATTCAAAAAGGTATATTATTTTATTTAATAAATAAATAAACTTCTGCATTCGATAATAGAGAATTTATTCCATGTTTTATGTACACACTGTGTACATTTTGTTTTACAACAAAAGAACCACTTTCTTGTAAAAACTGAGAAAAAATCATTGGCAGTTTTTTTCCAAGAATTCCCTCTTTCCAAATCATTAGTCATTACTTTCTATTCTTTTGAAATCTCAATTCAATTTTTGCTTTCTTTGTTTGCGACAAACCGAAAATATTTTTTTAATACTTTGATACAAAATTAACAAAGCAACTAATGTCACTACTGACACCACGACTATCACATCTAGAAGGAAATATTGGTACCAAGGCAAATCTAAACCACCAACTCTTAAGTGTGGAGCTCCCCCATGTCGTATGACATACTCGACCCAATAAATTGCCGTGTCCAGTGGACTAACCAGTCTGTCATGAAAAAGTTTTGATTTGCTCTTGGCATTTTTGGTGTATCTAAAACGAACAAATCATAACACCCGGTGGGAATAATTTCGTAATTTTTACTCTGGATTCGTCAAAAGTTCGTTAATTTTGTCGGTTAAAGCTTCTTCGGTAATTTCTTGGAAGCTCATCGAAAGCCCTATTCCTTGATTCACTATTTGCTGAGCGTTCAAGTTTTGATCACCCATGATTGGGATCGCCAAAGCGGGAACTCCATTGTAAATTGTCTCTGTTGTACTCAAGAAACCGCCATGGGTTATAAAAAGTTTAACATTTGGATGAGCTTAAATAAGGTTATCATTCATCGAAACATTTTTTTTTTCGTTATTACCTAAAATGTCTTGTTGTGGTAGCCACTTTGCCAAATGAACATTTGCCGGCTGCCCCGGGAGACTGTCTTCTTCCCACTTCCACAAGACTGTCTGTTTCAACTTGGAAAAAGCTTTGACAAATATTTGTCTCTTTTCTTCTGGAAGAAACGCACTCTTTAAATATGAACCTAAACTGAAATAAACCACACCCTCTTCGGCCCTGTCTAGCAGTTCTTGTAAATCTTTGGGCAATGGTTTTGGAGGTTTCACATGAAGTCCACCAACATCGATCATGCTTGGAACGCGCGGAACAGGCTGATCAATGCTTGGATGCGAGTTGACAAGCAAAATTGAAGCATTGTAGATAACATCATATAGGCTAGGTCCAGTTGGAAAATATTTCTTGACCAGCTTGTCTTGTTGTGGGAACATGTACAAATAATTCATACCTTGTTCAGCGACGTACCCTACAGTGTTAAGTAATCTTTGGAAAAATGACATTTTGCCGGAAAATCCGAGAAATGCATCCTGTACGTAAGCGAGGGGTTGTGGATTTCCAACTAATTGATTAATCCAAGTGTTCACTCCAACTGTGCTAAAGAGAACAAGTGGAGCATTGAAATGAGATGCGAGAATATTGTGTGCATCATTCATTAACAATTCCACGATAACAACATCAAACTTATCACCAGAATGGATAAGTTTTTGCACATCTGTATGATTGAAAGTTTGTTCACACATGTTTATAATCTTCGCAAGAATTGGGAGAATGGCAAAACATTTATTCCTTTCACCAGACCTAGGTTATTTTTGTTTATTTAACTAAATTACAAATGAAATGGACTTACGCTCGTGCTCTTCTGCAAATCCTGTAAGTACAATATTCTTGTACGAACCAATTTTTGGTGGAATCTTATCAACAAATGGACTAATCATTGTTACGTCGTGACCCTTTTCTGCCAATCCTTTCATTAAGGAATTGCTGAGAAAGTAATGACTAGGTATTGGCCCTGGAAAAACTCCCAAGATCCTTGCACCATGTGACGCATCAAATATAACCAACAGCCCAACAAGTACAACAAGCATGTTGACTTATATTTTATTACTGATAGCACTGGAAAGTTGTTATGCGGATGTTTCATTTTTATCGCGAATATACATAGATAACATTAAATGTTTACTTTGTTGTACAGATCAGATTATAAAATGTAAGTTGCGTTTTCCAATTATCGTATCAAAAAGGGGCTAAAAGTTAAAAAAAAAAAAAATTGGGAGCCACTGAGTTTTATGAAAAAAGGGTTCAAAAAAATAATAGTCGACTTTTTTGTAGTCATTTAATACAAAATGAAGTTACTTTGACAAGAACCTCAATCTTAACCACAAATGGCTTTCACCAACCTGGAGAAATCCAATACGATTTTCATTTATGGCGAAGCCCGAGATCCTTCAGTGCTAGCACGAACCTTTGTAAACGTTGTGCAGCATCTTCGCGAATTCGAACGTTTCAAAATGAATAAGCGTGATCCTAGCCGCTAATGAGAAGATCGCATTTTACTTGCCGAAGAAGAAACTCTTCACGAAATTGAAAACCAGCCACGAACAAGTACTCGGGATGTTGCAAATAGTCTGGGGGTTTCTCTGTTTGTAGTTTGGTTGCGGGTTCAAAACCCCGCTCAGGAAATCAACACGTAAAAAATTATTTAATATTACAAAACTTTTCTACAAGGACCAGTTTATAATATTGATTTAAATTTGTCTTCTTGTAGAAATGTGATTATTGCAACACTAATGAATCTAGAAGCACAGCTTTGGAATGAGGAAGAACTGTAAGGGTTGCTCATTTATTTTTCTTTTTTAGCTGGAACTCACCCTGGCGTCAGGACGTTGCAGTTTCTTCTAAATTGTTTGGTCTATTAAAATAAACCTACTGTTTTAAATAAATGTATACAAAAAAAAATTTACATTAAAAATTAAATTAATTTTTTGAAGTAAAATTTGTCATTTGTCCAAAAAAATCGTTATGTAAGGTATTAATTTTTTTCGTTCATCGTTTAGTTAGATAGTGGGAAGGTCTATCAGAAAGTGAAGAAAAAAGTAAGAGTTGTCATTTAAAAAAATTGGTTATTTTAAACAAATTGCTTGTCACAAGATGACATTTTTGTAAATAAATTCGACCCGTACGATTTTGCAATTTTGTTCCTTACTTTATCACCACACTGTACAGGGTTATTCACGAGAGGGGTACTTCTCAATTTTTATTTTGCCGCAACCAACAATACAATGGCAGTGACTACTAAATCAAATGTGTTATTTCTTTTAAATTAGAAATTAAAGTAAGTTGAATAGATTTGTCAGAAATGTCAGATTGGCAGATAACCTGTATTTAATCAAAATTCAACAAATAAATTAACAAATTAAGTTAATGTAAAAGATGTCCGAAGTGTCTAAAACCATCGGCTTGGAAACATCCACAGCGGCGACAGAATTCCTTCCACGCTCTCCAAAATGAGGATCATATCAGTCTTTTCGTCGTTATTGTAAAAACAATTTTTTTGAATTGACAAAGATTTTTTGCTTTAACGTCAAAGAGACAGGCTAAGAGCCGTCGTGGATTCAGTTATGATTATTTTCAAAATTTGAAATCAAGATATTGTTGCAATGTGTATAATGGGTTGCGGCAAAAAGAAATTCAGAAATACCCCTTTCGTGAATAACCCTGTATATTGTCTATTCACGATGAATGTGGATAAGGGCCAAGGGGTGGCTACGACATCTGGTAATATTGTTGGTAGTAATTACAGAACAAATAAAATTCCGTAATAGAAATTGATGGCTTTCGGGTTAAGTTAAGTTGATTTCAATTAAGGTTAAATTTTGTGACAGAAACGGTAACATCGTTGCCAACTTGAACGTTAATAAATAATAAAAGGTGTCTATAAAAGAACATCTATCAAGACTCAAGAGTCCTGTGGAATTGTACGGTTCTATAGTTTTATTGTGTCAAACTCAAGGAAATTAAATTTAACTTCCTTTTGAAGCCGTCAAATTAGGTGTCAACAGTCAAATGTCAAATTATTAAATCTTAGCGTCAGTTGTGATTTCGACGTCTTAGCTATTTTGCTTGTGATTTTCTTCACTTTTTCCAAATTCTAAACATTTGTCATTAATGAACTTACATAACCTGTTTTTTTTTATTTGGCACCACAATATGCAATAGAGCGGCAAAAATTAAATATTTTCGAATTCCACAGGATTCTGGAAATACGTTCTCTTTTAGACACTTGATTAAAAACAAGATTTTTTAATGAAATTAAATTAGACAACTTTGTTCAAATTTGAATGTCGCAACTGTCATGTCATATTTCTGACAGGAAAAGATATAAAATTGAGTCAGTTCACCCAACATGATAAAAATAAATCACAGCTACCCCTTAATGCCTTATCTACATTTATCGTGAATTGACAATAAATAATAACATTGGTGCTAAATTTACTACAATAAATATTAAATGTGAAAACACTGTTGCATTGCTGTTTACATTATCATCTCTTAAGACGTGTACGGTCGCGATCAATAAATTTTGGACACTAGTGTCATCAAGCTGTCATACATTCTGAAACGATCTTTATTTTATGTATTAATAACCTTAATTTTGATTGTGTCAATTTTGAAAATGAGAATGTCAGATTTAGCGACAAAACATTCAAGAAGTTTTAAAAATCAGACAAATGGAATAGAACGAGGTTTTAATTAATAAAAAATAGAAAATAAATAAATAAAAACTATAAACTCAATATTTTGTCATTGCTCATGTTCACAAATTGTAGATACATTTGACAAGAAACTCATCATTCATGTGTGACAATTTCAGTAAAGCATAATTTAGAGTGATTTTTTTTATATGATAGAAAAATGATGTCCAAAATTTAATGATCGCAATAGTACCTATTTTTAACAGACGCTCAATATTGCAAAACTATTCTATGAGATTATTACAGTTAGAGCAAAGTTATTATTATTTTAACTTGGAGTCACACCCTGGCGACAGAACGCAGCAATTTCTAATGTACTCTCTTGATGATCCAATAGGTGGAGCTAATGTAGAGTTAATGTGTTTTATCTTTGAATGAGATATCTCCTCATTGAATAGTTATCGACAATACGTTGAATGTTGTATTAGGTTCTCATCCATCTAATTCCAATAATTGCCACACGCAGTGACGGAACTAAACGCAACATTTTGTCTCGCAACGAAACATTTTGCTGCAACCGGCCGCAGACGTCAATTATAATATACTTTATTTTTTAGTAACACGATATTGTTTCTTTTCGTCATAGATACAGATTGTGAAAAACAACTCATATCTCCCTTGGGATTTGTCAAATTTTTTCGTCCTCCACATTGTTGATAACAAACTCATGAGAACGAAACTATAGCAACCACATATTCACGCAATCTTCCCTGCTAAATATTTTTAATAAAATTTTAACTTTTAAGTACAGAGACTAAAAAATAAAATATTGTATGCACCACGGGAGATATTCATGGTTTTCCACTCGGTTGCCTTATAATTTCTCGGGCCAAAGGCCCTCGGATTTAACCACGTCAACCTTAGGGAAAAATCATGTTCATATCTCCCTTAATGCATAATAGCTATTTATGCACCAAGGGCGTTACAACGATGATTACGCCCGGAGAACGACGAATCTAGCTCGAGGGCTTTAGCCCGAGAGGTGGATATCGTTCGATGGGCGTAATCATTCGGTGACGCCGTGGTGCATACAAGATTTTATTTTTCACTATACGTGTTCTTAAAGAAAAAAAAATTGGCATCTTTGCAATTTTGAATTGATGAGGGCGTTATGAATTCATTACGCCCGCTTATTCTTATTACGCCCTGTATTATTCCCCGGTTGTTATAGACATGTTTACGTATTTCGTATCCTAGGAGTTATCATGCAATTATACTAAAGTGAAAAAAAAAATCTATTAAGACAAATATCTGCTGACTTAAGAACGTGCATCATGTTTTGCAATTATTATAAGGAGACCAAAGATATTTCTGAAGTTGAGCAAATTGCTTTTGTAAGATATTACGTAGATGGAGTTATTTACGACCGCTTCCTGGGATTTCATATTATGGACGCTTCATCTCATTTTCATTATATAGGAAATATTGCAGCCAAATCTAACACTAATATTCAAAAATGTATCCAAAAATCTTACGACGATGCAAACGTAATGACTAATGACTAATGAGACTGCACCTAAAGAGATGACGTAAAAGAAGTTATTTACGGGCACTGTTATATGAACACCATTTACACTTAGTTTTTATTTTTGGGGCAATTTTTACAATTTCAGTCAGGTTCTGCAACTCGTTCGAACTTCATCAAAATACAACAAGATATATCTACGTCCTTCTGAAAAGCCCACATCTTATTTTTATTAAACATCGACCATGAATATAATCGATTTTCAAAGCCTTTCTGTTTGCTATATCAGATAAACTTTGATTTTGTTTTGGTTTGTGTATTGTAATGGTCCAGAAAGGTTCGCTAAATTCTCTCTCTAAATCCTTTCCTCCTAATGGAGTATAAGGCGCATTCATGTTTCTTGGCCAGCAATTAGTGTGGTCGAGTGGGGTAAGCCCTCTTTCCCTCAATCCCTCTAATTTCCAATAATTTCAACAAAACATCCTTAACAAGCATTTACGGGAGTGGAATTATGTTAGTTCGATCCTAACAAAAATCTAATTTTAAACATTCAAAATTATGGCGCAAAACAAATTAAATTTAAATTTCACTTTCATTTATTAGTTCTTTTCTTGCACTAAAGTAAAAGAAAATATGTACACTGACCGGCACAAAAAACGACTCACTTTGAATTTTACTCGGAATTTGAAGTAATTCATTGTCTTAGAAAAATTTTTTGGTATCATGTTGCATTGATAAGTGTTATTTAAGTTATTCTTTGCCAAAGAATATCCGACAAACAAAACATTAAACACAGCAAATAAGATTTTAATGAAAAATGATAAAAGTAATGTTTTAGAAAACATTTTATGTTATGAAAAATTGCCAAAATTTCAACAGTATTTTGAATTAGTATCTCGTATTGTCAAATTAAATCTTTTAACACGTAAGACAACCGACAAAAACACAACATGGAAGTAATAATAATCATTTATTTAAACAAAACAGTTTGGTTGCCATGGTGACCATAGCACTCCCGATCATTGAAAATATCCCAATTTAATTATTAAAAAGAAAAATAGGCACAAATATAATTAAAATCGATCATCGATAAATGTAGGATTTGCGGAACTGAAGGGGAAACCATTGAAAACATCATTTCTTCTTGCCCCGTTTTGGCTCAAAGCGAATATAAGAAACGTCATGATATACTCGCTAAAATTATACATATGAATTTATCTGTTAAATTCAATTTATTAAAGAATACACAACCACATTATAGTTATACACCAGAAAGTTGTTTGGAAAATGTAATTACAAATTATATTTTGATCGAACAGTTTTAACTGACATTCACATTCTGCATAACAGACCAGATATTATTATTTTAAATAAACAACAAAAGCAAGCATATCTTTTAGATATAGCTGTTCCAAATTCCCATAATATAACGCAGACATATAACACAAAAATTAATAAATATTTAGAGCTCTCCGTTGCTATGAGAAATCTTTGGAGTTTAGAAAAAATTTCTATTTTACCACTTATAATTTTAGCAACGGGAATAGTACCGCAATCTCTTTTTAAAAATTTAAAAATTCTGGATTTAGGAAACACATTGATAGTTGAAATTCAAAAAGGCAGAAGATAGCCTAAGGGAGTCCGTTTCGGCTCAGGAACGTGAGGGTCGCGGGTTCAATTCCGACCCAGGGCGAAATTAAAAAAAAGGCTATATTCTGTCTCGTGATTCGGAAGTCACGTTAAGCCATTGGTCCCGGTCTATTGAGTTGGTCATCATGCCCCTCATAGATTTGTAAAACCAGTCCTAGACTGTGTAACAAATTTTATTTTTTTTTTCCGTAATAGTGTATGTACTCCGGCAAAATTTCCGTGCCGCCGGGTGGCGGAGGGATATTTCAAGATTATTTATTAAAAAAATTATAAGGAGTCGCTTTTTGTGCCCGTGACTGTATTTCTTTGGAAATTTCGTTTATAAAACCCTTAATTTAACTTGATTAAAATTCATTATCGCCAAGTATGTGATCCTATTGCATTTAACGATTGGAAAAACAAACCGACTTTTTCTAAATTAGTCTTAAAAGATTTTTCATTCATTATGTATTTGTTCCTTGGAGCTTTCGTAGACGGTGAGGCTTCACCAGTCTTCTGCTCTGGTCCGCCGCAGAGCACAAAATGAAGCGACGCCACCCATTAATGAGGAAATGAATCGTTGACAAAATAGCTGAGAGGTGAAAAGAGTTTCTCATAAGACTGATGGTACCTTTCCTTTTTACGATTCCTGATATTACTTCAATTTGAATTTAATGATTTAATGATTTAGGATGAGGAAATTAAGGTTATTACCTTAATGTTGCCAGTTTTGGTTTAAATATTTCAATGACAAAATAGTACAAATACAGGGTTATTATAAATATTTCTAACATCCTAGTTGGCTGCGATTTATTGTGCATGAATCCTTACAAAACATTTCAACAAAGAAACGTCTTTGAAGGTCCACGTTAGAGGTATAATCAATTGATTTGTCCAGGCTGAAAAGGCAATAAAAGAAAATCTACTGGAAAATTTCCACAATCTGAGGAAACTGTTAAATATTAAAGGAACGACTAGATCACGCAAACACAATTTTTTTCAGTAAAAGAATATTATAAAAACCAAGTGTTTAAAGACTACAGGAAGAAATTACTGCCGCAATATTGGCCAGACAATGCGGCAAAATATGTTTTTAAATAAGTGAAAAAGAAGAATCGAGTGCCTGGAGCGTTGCAATGAACACTTTTACTTCGAAGGCAATACATTTTTTGATGCTGTTTTTGTTCTGATAATTTTTAGTCAAACTTTACTCAATGAATTCAGCGAAATTTGTTGTAAAATAATTTTATTTTAAATATTTGTTACAATGCTTTATTTTATATTATATAATTTCGAAGCCCCTTGTATTTAGGCAACCAAGTAATCACAGCAATTTACGTTTAGTACTATACAGTTACGCTATGTATTGTAAGCGGCAAATTTCACAGATATCTACTATGCAAGAAACATTTATAGCATTCCTGTATTTATTAGCCTGTTTGCGGTAGGCAATTTTTTGCTTATAAAACGTTTCCTTATGCTTACAACCATAAGATTCACGTATAAGCTTATCGTAATATCCGATTCTTAGACTATTTTGAAAAATAACGTAGCCAATCATATAGTTCAACGTTATATTTTGTTGGTCTTTACGTCTAATAAAGATAGATGTCAGGATCTGACAAATATTAACTTGTCCATTGTGTCCATTGTGATAAGTTGATAACTAAATAATATCATTGAAAACTTCGAAATACTCGAAGATGTGCTTCGCAGCCGAATGGTTGCGAGAAACTCAAAAATTTTGGTGACAGTTTTCTAAATAAATGCCAAATTATAAGGGCAAGGGCATTATTATAATATTTTGTAGTTATGAAAATTTTCCGCAAATACTTTTGAAAATTATGAATTACGTGATATTTATAACATAAAATCAGACATAAGCATAACGAAAAATGACGTTCCGCAAACTCTCTATTATTAGATTATGACCCGTTAGAAAAGTTTTAAATACCCAAACATTGTTTTTAACTGTAAAAGCGTTTTTTCACTCACTTTTACATATGAGAAAATTATAAGACTTTCATATTTTGCAACACCAAACGTTCAGTTAATTCTAATGGAGACGTAAGTAAATGTTGTGATGAAGCAAACAATTCTAAGCTGTTTGTTAAGAATCTTGTGAAAACATTAATTACAGCATCCAGTTCTCGACTCAAATTTGCTATTCATGTCGTGAAAATCTGCTTCCTGGATAACAACAGTCAATCCTAAAAGCCAAGCACTTGAAAGAGCGACGCAGAAACTTTTCATACTGTCAATGAGAATTTGTCAAGCACGAGTCACCAAACGACGCGACAATATTCGAGGTATTAACGAAAAAAATAAAATACATGTCCGATGATGTTTTTACTACATTTAATACCAGTACTTTAAAATTAGTCGATTGCGCACAAGAAGAGCTTTAGCTGTTTTAATCCTGTCTATCACAGTCACAACCTCATGAAGGTTGAAGTTTACTTTAATTTTTGGACGAAGAATGTACGAAAGAATTATATATTTCAAACGATAATTGAAGTTATTTTGGGTCTACCAATGTCGTACACGTGATTTTCTCCTGAGCAACTTGCAAAACAGAGAAAACGTTGCGTAAGATGTTTATGTGTAAATCGGCACCTTTTAAAATCTGATGTTTAAAAACAATTTTTTTATAAACGTGATTGTTTTTCTCCTGCCAACCCAGTTCAGAAGGTGCCACAGTCACATGTTTGCCAATTAATTACGTAGTCTAGGGTTATCGATTGACATAAAACCGAAACATAATCGCTTTGCAAATGTCTATTACAAAAAAATGTCTTTCTTTCTTGATAAGATAATATTATAAACCATTCTGTTCGTAAATTACGAGTTCTTGTTCATCAAGGACATTTCTCATTTTTTTGTCAACCGTCAGTACTGTGAATCTATGCGCCTTAAAATCTTCGCGAATGTTTCAGAACGTGCTAGAACCTCATCGCACCACTCGAATCTCCGGTTTCCGCCGAAAAACCCCCACGGGAGAGGGGCGAAATTGATAAACATAGGGAACCAGCGACGAATGGCCCATTCATGGTTCGGAGTTCACGACCTTTAGTTTAGAAGCTTCTACGGGTGTCCCAAATAATAACGTAACAGTGCCTACTCTTTTATGTTGTTCAATAATTTTGTTGGTGCCAAAATTTTAGAACCAGGAATTTTCTTCTTCTCTGGTTGGAGTTATCCACGAGCTTCGATGTTCTCATGTTGAAGAAGTCTTTCTTCATGGCTTCCTGCCAACTTGTATTTCTTCGTCGACGTGGTCCAAGGTCCCTGTGGAGGTCTTCGTTACGGATGTCCCAGGGCGCGTTCACAACACACTTTGTCTTGAAAGTATTGAATTATTTTGATATTGCTTTTTTAATACACCCCCATAGTATACCGTACGTCCATACTGGTGTTCTGATTTGCTTATAAAAGGGAAGCTTATCATGTATTGACACAGCTGAGTTTCTTCGCAGAAGCCAGTATATTTTTGTGAAAACTTCTTTAGGCGCACCACGTGCATTTTATTCCCGGGAAGTGAATTAGTTTCAAGCGTGACGCTAAAATCGTTCGCATCACGCTAAAATCGTTCGCAGCGAGGTAAAATCTCTGGAGTCGAGTTTAGCGGAGCGAGCGAGGAACAGTCAACTGTGCGTCGCTTGCCAGTTAAAATAATTAAAAAAATAAATATTTCTCATTCAAAATTGTAGCTAGATTAGCAACCGGAAATAAACAGTGAAGCTCTATTAATTACCAAATGTTTCATCAATTCTGAATTTACTTGTTATTACTATGGCTGCATTTTAATTAATACTCGTTGAACAAAGCACAACGTGGGAAATACGAGAGATAAAGGAATTTGGTGTCGATGACCTCCGACCTCTGACGCTAAAATATAATTTTCGGAATCAGTCGAAAAAATCTGGCTGATAAAATATTTTCTTTTATGAAACTTTTATATTTATAAAACAACAAATACAATATTTCTCAAGCATAATATTTTTATCAAAAAAGCCCAGACGTAGCGAAAAATTACGCACCACGGGATACGTGGGGGGTTAGAGTAAAGTGGATTTTTTTATCGACCTTGCCAATAAAAATCGTCTTATTAACAGCAGGAAACAAAATTGAGAGGAATATTGTGCAGAGATTTGTTAATTGGGTGAAAACGAGAAACCTTGATACAGAGACATTTCGTGGGATGTTAAAGAAGTGTGTTGATCACATCGATAAATGCAAACTGTTTCTTCCATATAAAAAATTATATGAAGAAATTGTGATTAATGTAATCTTCCAACTTTTAGTGGGAGCTAGTGCAATCTGTGAAAAATGCCGGAACGTATGTGAAACTCCCCCAAATCCGTACCTGTGTCGCGAACTGAAGTGAGCCATCCGCGACAGATTTAGAAGCGCCTAGTCCATCTTGCACGTTCGAAGACAAAAAGAGAGGGAAAACGATGAATAAGAATGAGGTGATAGTGGAAGAGTGCAGGTTAACTTCTGTAGTACCATGAGATCGAAAAAAAAAATAGAATTGGCTGACCAAAAATTTTAGTTGGCAATTCGTTAAAATTTCAATTATCAGAGGCCAGTCGTAAAAGTTAGGTTAGTAATTTCGAAAACGTTGAAATCTTGATTTTCATAAAGGTGTGAATTATGTGTGACCTCTCGGTTGTGAAAGAATCATGAGGAGCTCCAATCGTATTTACGAACTAGAGTAAATGTTCGAAATGTCTGCTTTCAGCTTCCAAACATAATGCTACTCTTGGCTTCATGTTTGCAATTTTTTTTTTAATTTTCGATCGCACGATATATATCTCGTTTTAATTTAGCTCGAATTATAAAAAATTATCAATAAATTGTAAATTATAATATATTTCTGTTGGCTATTATGAACCTCGTGTTTCATGTTTCATATTTTCCATGAATTTTATTAAAAAATCTCTAACGTCAGTACTTTTTGTGCCAGTTTCTACTTGTTTTACGTAGGTATGCTGAAAATTAGCACTCAGAACTAACGTTATTATTTTCTGTGAAACGTTTAGGACTTTTAGGGCACATGCGCTTCAAAGTCGTTAAAATTGTGGCGCAAGTTCTCCTTATTTTATTAGTATCCGGATTGCTTCTGAAGCTCTAACAGTGTTTGTGACGTCTTCTACCTGTTGATCGTAAAAAATTTCTCAAGGTAAATTATTACAATTGTATCGATGTTGTACGAATCCACCAATGATGTTTGTTGGACTAAATTAATGAAATAAATTTAAAAAAAATGCACGTGTTTCTTCTGGCGCAAATCAGTGCTAAAAATGCAAATAATAAATTAATTGATGCAAAGTAAATTAAAATGCCATTTAGATTTTTTTAAATATCATTAGTGTCAGCTTTTTATTACAAATGTACGAATTCCGAATTTTAGACGGTTCGCGGATTTGTAAAAAAGTTATTCAAAGAAAATGTAATAGAAGCGTGTTAGAATTTGGTAAAACTAAGAAACTTTCGTTGAACTGCAAATTGCTCTAACTTTGTACATTACATAAATCAAATTGTCAATTTTAAAGCACTTTAAAAGTTACAGAACTGTTACATAATTCATAAGAAATAACCGATAATTTATATCAAAATATTTAATGGATGTGTAAAACTTTGTAAAGAATCAAATCATTTCTAGGGTAACAAATCTGTTTAATACTAGATTGTCATAACTATCATAACGGGTAGAAGTGAGTCTTTTTGTGCTAAGCCCAGCGATTCGCAACTGGGCGAAGCACAAAAAGACCTTCTACTCTGAAAGATATATTATTTTATCTTCAAGCGGATCACAAAAAAAAAATCGGACATGAACTCATTAGTTTTTTGACAAATTCTTCAAATGGCCTTACATTTGACACGGTCGAGCCCCCTGTGGACACTTCTACTCCTAGGATTTGAAGTATTTCAACTCCGCCTAGAAAAAAAAATGCCACTTTAACTGTTTCTATGGAAAGGCGCGATTTTCGGCCGCTTGAAGATAAAAATAATGAAGCATTTTCGTTTTACATAATTATAAATAAGAAATTATTAAATAAATTCAAAAATTAGTCGGGTACTCAAGATAATATATTTATCTTTACTTTGAGCATCCCTTTTATTAACATCAAAACGTTATTAAAACACTGGGCTATTGACATTCTTAATGGCATCAGAAATTATTCATAACTAATTTACGTTCTGTAAATTAAATTCAGCAATTTGCAGATTAGCGACCTCATCTTTTGTTTTATCGAAACGTTCGTCTTATCTTGATCGTACGCATATGTATGCTTGTTATGCACGGTCGTTGTATTGGTTGCCTACTTCTCTAAAAATCTATTATTAATTATTAATAATTAACGCTTCATTTTCAATGTTAAAACCAATTTTACCACTTATTTTGGGATAATTGTTGCTTAGAATTACAGTAAACTTCTGTAAACTTTGCCGAAATCGGAACGTTGTTTTCTAGGTTAACAAGAACACATCGTTGACGTTTCTTTGACATTTCTGCGAAAAATCTGCTAAGCAATGGCGTCGCATTTGGCAATAAAGCTGATAAATTACCCATTCTTACGCATGTAAAATGTAGCTCTTGCTTATTTTATAAATTTTCTCCATTATCCATAATAATAAAATGCACAATTATAATTCCAACGTCTAAAATGCATGACGTATGATTTATTATAAAGTAGCTTTTGAGACCACAAAATGTGTACGCCTATGCATTACTTGCATAGAATTCCGCTACGACATGACAGATAATTTGCAACGCCTGCTCTGATTTGTTTTCTTTTTGATCACTACATATTAGAGTACGGTAGGTGTATTGTACAGCGTGACAACTAGGTTTCAGGCACGAGACAAAACCGAGTGCCTGATTACTTAGACCGCTGTAAAATACCTACCGTACGACATTTGTATTAGACTTTTCGGCTAACCAAATGTTTTATTTTGCACTTTTGCAGATTTTTATGAAATAACAAATGTCAAGCTTTTTTGACATACAGAACTGCCAACCTGATTGGTTGTATTTTCCCTATTATGATTATGTATTTATTAATTAATGAAAATTAAAAAAAATATTTTTTCTGCTACCAGGTTTGTAACTGGGCCATTTTACTTCTATTTGAGATCCGTAAAAACCACTTACGGAGCATAGGCAAGGCCATAAAAATTGCACTTTACGAAGGAATATCAGAACTATCAGAATATTTAATTAAACTGCACAAACAATTTAAATTAACTGATTTTATTTTGAGAGCAGGTGGCGGAAAATGCACCTCGGGATGTAGCGCATTTTTTAATCTCAAATGCTTTACTCTGTTTCGAATCCTGCTAAATTATACATTGATTCTGTTCAAATAACAATGTATGCCTGATGTTTACTTTTGTATCCATTGACTTATGACGAAGTAATCTCATCAAATCAAATCGATTTTTTTTTTTTTTTAATTTGAAACATGATTTATTCGACGAACAAGCAGTCCTGTACTCACACCACTCTTTTTTGCAAAAGGAATAACTCCATATCTTTTAGAAAAAAACAGTTCTTTTTAGGACTAGTCAATTAGAGTTTTCTTGGTTTCCTTTGTGCGACTCGACGATTTCTACTTTACAGCAGAAATCTTTTACGATGGAATCTTATTTTCGTAATGGGACAAAAATTGGTGTAGCATGAAAGTAGCTACTCATTACAGAGATGTTTACGAGAATATCAGCAAGAATTTTCAAAACACCCAATTGACTACAATTTATTTCAAGTAACTGTAGATCCATGTCACGGTGTTTTTTGAAACGGGATATGTAGGAGGAAAAAGTGGAAGTGGACCATTAATACGGACTCCAGAAACTGTTCAAATAGTTAGGGATGTAATAGAAAATGACGACTTGAATTCGTTGCTTGTCACAACAAATTGGGCTATTTTAGGAACATGTCACGCAATATTTTACAAGGATTTGCGTCTTTGCGTAACTACACCGAACTACTCCAGTTTATCTATCATAAACCACAACGTTTAGAGCTTTGCGAAAGTTTCTTTGTCATAGAGGTTTTGCATTTAATTTGGTAGTAAAGCTGTCTGTTGAATTAGGTTAGGTCTTGAGTTTGAGGTTATAAATAGCGTCAATGTCTAGTACATTGTTGTCAGTTATACTAGTTTGCAACAGAAGAATACTCAGACATCACGTGAATTTCAGCAACATGTTATGTTAATTTTGATACTTCTACATGTCCGGCAGTTTAGTCATGGAAATTAAACAGTGTGTCCAACTTTAAAAAATAAATCCTGGCCTCCCATTATACCAAAACAACGTGAACGGTGTTTGCGTCATGATGACAAAGTTCTAGATTGATTTTTTTTTAAACAGGATGTGTTAATCCTTGAGATATGAGAATCTGGACCACTGAAAAGCTGCAAAACTTTCCTGAAGCTTCTTTACATCTAGATAAGGTGTGTGTGGGCAGCAATTAGTGCAACGAGAATAACTCGTTGTCATCATGTCATCATCTATTACCTCAGTTGTGTCTTCTGCAGTGCTGAGGTAAAATAACAATCTGTTGCATAATAGATTTTATAATTACAAATTTAATCGATCAACTTGAGGTGCGCCATAAATGACATATCAGTGACACATCGATTAATCCTCGTTTAGTGCAGCCAGTTTGTGGTAGATGGAGCGTTGATTTCGTACCTAAATAGGCAAACAACACGACACCGACAAGAATACGATGTAGACGATGGCTGTCATATACAGTGCGCAAATTCTTCTTCAAAACAGAGTTAAAATTAAATACAGGGTGTTAGTAAATGGTTGGGAATAAATTTCGGGGTGAATTTCTTATGAAAAATGTGGCTTAAAACCAAAAAAAAAGAAAAAAGAAAAATTAATGTATTCTGGCATATCCGTATTTTTTTGAAATACTGCGAAATAATAATGGTTTAAAGAATAAATTTAAACGTGGAAGGTTGAATTTAAAAAAAAAATTCAAAACTAATGCGATTTTAGGTAGACAAATGAACTAATTAGAGAAATTCTCCAACAGTAGACTACATTTTTTTTTTTTTGAGAAAACTACCCATTTTAACGAAAAACTTTATTTAGGTTTTAAGCCACATTTTTCGTAAGGAATTCACCCTGAAATTTATTCCTAACCATTTACTAACACCCTGTATAATTTAAACCCTACAATTCATACACGCTCATCCATTGATTACAAAGTACGAAAAAAAAATTTGATTAAAATACTCGAATGAAAAACAGTAAAAACTGTTAGTATTAGAACAGCCAGTGATGGTTGTTTCTTAAAAAAAAAAACAGTAACATTTTTCTCCACGACTATTCGATTTCTCGTATTTTCATTCTGCAACGGCAGATCGCCAATCGGATGGGTTTGTAAAGAATAGGTAAGTCCGCTGAACGAGGCACAATTTTAATTTTCAAATATTAAAAATCAAATTAAATTCAGTTTTCAAAGATTGTTTTTTCTTGGTATAGTCGTGGAGAAAGTATAGTCTTCAACTAGCGTATAATGGCTATTATTCACTGGGATGATTCCACTACTCGCCTACGGCTCGTGTTGGAATTTTCATCCTCTTGAATAAAAGCTATCAAAATCAAAATCAAAAAAGATCAAAATGTAAAAATATTAATTTTAAAGAGTTCTATTGGTGATTAAATTTATTACGTGGACTTCCATTAGACCTGGTATAATACATCTCATGACACATGATTTTGTGAATCAAAATATGGAATCATCGTTGAAGTTCTTTTCAGACCAGTTGCTTGCGCAATTGTAGACGTTTTTCAAAAGAAGCAATCAAAAGAAAAAAACAATTCTGGAAAAAATATATTTAGTACGAAATCACAGGTAGACTATGAGAAATATAAAAAGGAAGGTGAAAAGATTAGTAAAGGAAGAAAAACAAAAATTTTGAGTAAATCGAATAAATGTTTTTTTGAAGCTATTAACAATACCAGAAAGAACAAAGTTCAGGCAAGAGAGAATAAGGAACTCCACCTTTAGAGAAAACTTGAAAATAAAACTAACTCTGCAAACATACAAAAAAGACAAATGAAGTGCTTCGGATACATAAACAGGATGGGAGATGAGAAAATTTTAAGACGGATTTTTGAGGAAAAGACCTTCAATCAAAGAAAGAAAGGACGAGCCACAAGGATTTGGACCGAAGAAATTAAAGCGGCAGTAGGGTAGCTGGGAAGGAGTGAAATAAAAAAGCAAGACACAAAAGAAAGGAAAGAGACGTGGGGAAAAAACTGACACCAACTCCCACATGCTTTACACCGGGAAAGATAGAAAGGCATCAGGATTAGGTAAATGAGTAAGTTAGTAATCTTGGATTTTCCAGGATTTCCATACATGTTATCAACCAACAGTATTTTATATTATTGGTTCTACAATGAAGAGTCCATTTTCCGGATTCTGACTGTGGTAGGTGTTTTGACACAATATAATCGAAAACGAAATGTTTTTGAGATTAATTGGAAAAGAAACCTCCCAAACTAGCAAGAAAAAATTCTAACACTGCGGTTCCCTGAAGCCACATTAGACACGTGGCTTATACTGTAATCAAGAACTGTCTTTTCATACCAAAATTTAATTTTTTATTAAGAACAACTCCATTTTGGAAATTTTCTAATTCAAGTCTTCTTTAGAAAGAATACTTAATTTACGTTTAACAGATTTACAATAATGTCAGTCCACTTTACCGATTAGATTTGGTTGACTGGGAATTCGTCGCATTTCCGATATTTGCCTCCCTGCTTTCCCACCTTCAATTCATGGTGTTAAAAAGCTTGTTACACTATTACTAAATTCAAAGGATAATGAGCTTATTATTCACCATTATGATGAAGCTTTAGCAGCCTGGAATGTAGAAAATGAGAACGAAAGAGCAACAATCCCACAATTTCAGAAGATTTGGGATAATTTCAATATCAAAGGAATAATTGCCAATGACTTAATCTTTAACTCACCTAGAGACTTGGCTCGTTTTAAGGCTTTGCATGCAGAGAATCAAGATCTTGGTTACATGCAATACCTTCTTCTAATATTGGTACTCTCTCTTAGATAACACTTCCTTCCAAATTTGTATTGGTTTAAGATTAAGTTGTAATCTTTGTACACCTCATATTTACAAATGCAAAGCGAAAGTTGACGAAATTGGCATCCACGGTCTAAGTTGTTCAAAAAGCAGTGGTAGATTTTCCAGACACACTGAAATTAATTCTATTATCAACCGGTTTTTGACTTCTATTTATGTTAATTTAACTTTAGAACCAAACGGACTGTCTCGGGATGATGGAAAACTCCCAGATGGGATAATTTTAGTACCATGGATTAAAGATCAACCTTTAGTTTGGGACGTTACTGTTGTAGATACACTTGCAGATAGTTACGTTTTGAAAACATCAGAAATTTCAGGATGTGCCGCTGAAATGGTTTGAGGTTTGCAGACGCAAACATAGCAAATATAAATCAATTATTTCGTCAAATTACGTATTTAAAGGTTTAGCCTTTGAAACCTTAGGCCTTTGGTGCAAAGAAGCCATCGATTTCATTAATGTCATCGAAGACCGACTTATTGCGGAATCAGGTAATTCAAAATCAAAGAAATTGCTTTTCGGGAAGATTTCCCTTGCCATTCAACGTGGAAACGCTGCAAGCATTCGAGGCACTTTTCCAGATTCCGCATTATTATCGGAAATGTTTGAATTGTAAAACAAAAATATTATGTACTTCATGCATTATCTAATAGATTTGTTCAGTTTTTTTAATAACTGTTGCTAGCGACCGAGCATCATGTTCACAAGGGTTACGAAAGCATCAGCTGTTTTGTTTTTGACGATGTATCGGTGACAAATAATCGAAACATAGGCCTCTCGTTTGCTGTAACAGCAATAAAATCAAATTTGTTAATTTCTAAAAAAAATTTCACTGCGTTAATTCACTATAATGTTTGAAGTTCATTTAAAAGCAGTTGCCTTTTCAAGATGATGCTTTAGAACATTTTCTGAAGTAAAATTTATAAGTCTTCGAAATAATCCTTGATTTAACGACAAATCAAATTCACGACGTCCTCAAGAAACTAATTTCAAATTATCTTCTAAGATCTCCGATTTGAAGTATTTCCTCCAGTGTGTGAAAAGAAAGTTTTTTGTTAATACATGTTGCGCAGGATTTCAATTAATTAAATGTCACGCCAGCGATGTATAGACCAAGAAAACCTAATTTATTCCTACGGATTCTTATGATTAGTCTTCGTCTTAACTAGAGCGCTCTGAAAATATGCATCAAAACAGTGTTAAATTTGCCGTGTCCTCGCTGCTCAAAACCTGATGAATCACTCACTGCATTTGAATGCACCCAAACCCCCACATGAAACAGTTGCAACTTTCGATGCGTATCTACAACTAGAAGAATATTAAAACTGATATATAAATGTGTGCAACGCTCAAATGCTGATCGAATTTTTTTTTTTTTGTATTGTTACTAAAGTAACGTTAACAACAAACCAGCTTATACTAGATTTATTATAATCACTGAATCATTTTATCTTATTAAATGTCGATGGGAGAATGAAAAGTTTAATACATTACACGCTGCGAAAGCTCTTTCTTGTGCTTGGCGTTTGTAAATAACCTCGGCTCCGCTTACGCTTCGCCTCGGGCATTTAAAAACACCTCGCACATAAAAGTAAACTTTCGCAGCTTGTAATGTAAATAACTATTTTGTGCAACCGTACGCGAAGCGAGCACTTCGCGTACCTCCTAAAACAACGATGGTCGTTAAAGTAAACGTCATTTTAATATTTGATACAAACCAGAGTTTTCATGTAAGAGTGGCGTTTCAATTTTTCAGGTATGAAATAAGAAACCACAGAATTT
This sequence comes from Tenebrio molitor, assembly GCF_963966145.1. Lineage (NCBI taxonomy): Eukaryota > Metazoa > Arthropoda > Insecta > Coleoptera > Tenebrionidae > Tenebrio > Tenebrio molitor. The sequence goes on along the minus strand of NC_091053.1, from coordinate 17,283,747 downwards.
ATAATACGTACTTTTTAATTCTAGAAGAGTACCCACACGAAACTGAAACATCACTTTCACTACAATTCTTTTCCGACATTTTTACCATTATTTACAAAATGAATTGTTTTATGTCATAATGACATGTAAGCCGAATTTATATGTATGTATTGATAGTGAGGTAAATTTTACTTATTCATTTTATAATAATTACAACATTTTCGGTTGCACAAAAAATTTTGTGTACATCGCGAAATCCGTGAAATCCTTTGACATACTTGCTATTGTTTTGCCTCGGCCGCAAGCGACCTCGGCGACAATTTTTCTCTCGACCAGGAAATAACTATTAAGCAATCTTAAATAATATTGAAAGCGTTTTTTGGGTAATGACGATATTCATTATCTAGAATATGACATTTCTAGTAGGTATTGCATCTGCGAAAATTAGAATTTTCAAGCATTTTATCAGGATTAAATTTTGCATCTACATCTAAAATAAATATACATATTACACAAGCTAATGGGAGGATGTTTAAAAAGTTAAATGTAATTCTTGACACGAGTTAAGCTTTGATTTTCGTATCAAAACTCGCACACCACTTTTTGCTTGGAGTTGAAAAATTCAAATTATCCCATCTGACAGTCCTTAATAACGTAAGCTTCCAAAATAAATTGGTTTTATGTAGGATCGTGTAAACAGTTGGTACTTTTTGAATTGTTTGTTGGCGATAAACTCTAGGGACGCCTACGAAAAAAATTGCATAGTGTAACGACCGGAAGGAAAAAGGAGTGTAAAGCAATGACTGAAAATGCCTTGCTGGAATATTTTCAAAATGTTAAGAAAAATTTCACGGCTTCATCAATGTGGACAAAATATTCGATGTTGAAAATAGCTTTGAAAGTGCATACAGATTGCTTAATTATTATCTATCGATTAAGCTAAATTGTCTTATTTGAAACATATCCTTTTTGAGAAGAAAATTATTTTGAAATGAGGTTTCTGGAAATTCGTTTTGAATAAAGCACAGCGTGCAAAATGTAAGAGACAAATATTTTTCACTGATAACCTCTGACCTCTGACACAAATATAGAAAAAGTCTGGCTGCTGAAAGATTTTCTTTTACGGAAGCGTTACAATATTTACAAAACAACAAATTCAGTAGCTGGAAGTTATCAAGCATTATGTTGTTATTTCCGAAAGGTTATTCTTCAAAGGAGAGGTAAATAATCTTTCACAATATGAAATTACGTTACAAATATTTAAAAAAAAATCAAGTTAAACGTAAAATTAATTTGAAGAATGTTAATTAAATTGAGTGTAAACATTGTGAAAATGAAATACCTGTACATATTTAACGAATGAACACCTCTTTAGGGGTGAATAAACAAGTTGTGGGAGGTGAACGGATCGATTCATTTCGAATTTGAATTCTATTACAAACATAGTTAAACAAATTGTTTCACACAATAGAATTTCTTATTACAGACGCCCCTATTGCAAAAACCTCCTTGTGCTGACGGATTTTCTTATTCCCAGATGTGTTAGGTATATTAAAATAGAAATTCTAATGCGAACAATCCGTAATCCAAGCACGGACACTAAAATATATATTCACTCTAGAACATCTTTAATACGGAATCCGGGAGAGTGTAAAAATGCTTTCTCCGGGATCAGAAAGGAAGTGCCAAGACATAATAAGGTTAAAATAAAATATCTCTTGTTGAACATCTGTTCGCATTTACAGTATGATTTTAAGGGTGAGAATGTGAATAAGATGTTTTTTGATTGATAATTGTTAATTAAGACCACTGAGATGGTAAAATTAGAAATAGAAGACAATTATTCAAAGTGAAATGTTTCTATTTTCTAAAAAAGTAACAAATGCGCTGTTAGGAAAATGGTGGAAATTTTTAAAATCTGCCAGACACAATCATACGGCTGCTATTTTTGGAGAAAAAGTTGTAAAGATTCAAGGTTAGATTAAAAATATCACACATTTTTTTGTGAAGCAATTTAAAACGAATCAGTCAGCGTCGACAACGAAACTGCAAAAAATTGGATTAAAAACCCACAGACATCATCATCATCATACTCTCATGCACCGCAGGATACATGAAAATTGTCCTTACCGATAAAAATCGAGGAAAGAAAACTGGCAGTAATGTGGGGTGAAAAAGAAAAGTCTTGCTACACAAATAAACAGTTGTTGATCACATCGACAACAGAGGACTCGAGAAGATTAGGAAGAAAATAAAGTTCAAGGATGAATTGAAATTGTTGTTGAAGCTTTTGAAAAAGTTTGCATTGTCCGAAGAAGATGGATGCTTTGAAAATTGAAATTTATTTCGATAAATTATTATTCAGGGTGAACAACCTTTGAATACCACACTACCCACACATTATAACAACAATTGGTTATACATACAGGGTGATTTTGAAAGTTGTGCAGATATTTTAATCACGAGCTACTGGCTTCATGTAGAACTCGGAAAAAATATTTAAAAAATTCTATGTCAAAAAATAAAACAACATTTATTTTTTGAGCTACAATTTTTTTAATTGCTTTTAGTTTTCTACGTTATTCCACAACCTCGTAGGTAAAATTTCGGCACATTATAAAAATACACCCTTGTATATCATGTTTTATAAAATGTACGCCAATGCGAAGTAACCTATAGGAAATATGCTTTAAAACAAGGAAACTGCATTGGTGTACGTTATATAAAATATTATATACAGGGTGTATTTTTAAAATGGGCCGAAATTTTACCTACGAGGTTGTTTGACAACGTAGAAGAATAAAAGCAATTAAAAAAAATTCTAGCTCAAAAAATAAATGTTATTTTATTTTTTGACATAGATTTTTTTAAATATTTTTTCCGAGTTCCGAGCCAGTAGCTCGTGATTAAAATATCTGCACAACTTTCAAAATCACCCTGTATAAGTAATTGTAAATGTCGCCTTTATTTATATTATATTTCCAAAATGTATTTTTTTTCCGAATATTCTATTGCGTTCCCAGAACGTTTATTAATTTTCAGACACTGATTTTATTAGTATTTCGTATCAAAATTTGTACAAATCAATAAGAACTAAATGTCAACTAATTAAAAAATTCCACTAGTTCTTCTAAAGTGTTAACTCAGTGCAAACTTAAATCGTTCCTCCCTTTCTTTTTAATTAAATCAAGCAAGATAGAGATTACGCACAAAAACAGTATCCAGTATATACAGGGTGTGTCAGAATTCCACCGACAAACATTCAGGGCTGATTCTGTGATCACAAATAAGCATAAAACTTTGAATACATATGGGGTCAAAAACGGTTAGTTTGCGAGATAATCGACTAAAAAGTTTTACCAGCAACAAAAGCAGGAAAAGCAAAATTGTCAAAATTTCGCCCCCCCCCCCCCAGTTGACCCCATAAAATCCAAGGAACTCAGGTCGAAATTGTTTTTACGTTTTTTGTTGATTATCTCCCAAACTGAGCGCTTTTAACCCCATATGTATTAAGAGTTTTATGCTTATTTTTGATCGTAGAATCAGCTCTGAAAGTTTGTCGGTGAAATTCTGACACGCCCTGTACAATGTGATAAAAAAGAAAACAAATCAGAGTAGGCGTTGCAAATTATCGGTCACGTCGTAGCGGAATTCAATGGAAATGAGCGTTCAATGCATGGGCGTAGACAATTTGTGGTCTCAAACGCTACTTTATAATAAATCATACCTCATGAATTTTTATTATTATTGTCTGATAATGAAGAAAATGTATAACATAGGTAATTTACAAGTTTTATTGGCTAATAAGCCTGTAATGTTCGAACACAGGACCAGATCGAATAATAGGAGATGTTGTGTTGTGTAAATTATTAGTTAACAACAAAATTAGTTGCTCATTGTTTCCACAAAGTTTCGTCGAAGTCACAGTCACAAAACAATTTCAGTATCTACTACAATACATTATCATAGACATGTAGATAGATACGTATAATTTATTATGCATTAATTCGTAACAAAACTTTGTTCTCTGGAAAGTTTTGTTGCATGTTTTCATAAGCCCAGGCAAATACACTGTAAGTAACATTATTAAGTACAAAGTCATCAAAAAGAAAACAAATCAGAGCAGGCGTTGCAAATTATCGGGCATGTCGTAGCGGAATCCTGTGCAAATAAACATTCAATGCATGGGCGTCGACAATTTATGGTCTCATACGCTACTTATAATGAATTCTAGACATTTAGACGTTAGAATTATAATGGTGCATTTTATTATATTACGAAAGCATAATATACACTTAACAATATTTCAATATAAATTTTGCTGTGCAACTGTGGAACCAAATACGTACAATCGCGAGCAATAAATTTTGGCCGTCAAGGTCATTCTTTGACGCAATCGAAAATGCTCCATTGTAAAACAGTCGTAAATATCATAACCTATCATCATGTTGCATGACATTAATTGTCATTTTTTTCTCATTCTTTTGACACTTTGTTGACATGGGCATAATCAGGCAGGGAATTTTTTTAAATTTGTGACAATCTAACCAAATTTTGAAATGACACTAACGACCAAAATTTATTGCTCGCGACAGTACGTCACATATTTTGTATATTTTTTGTTACAATATTGTCTCTGTGAGGGACTCAGGACAGTTACTATCCTTGTATTCTTTCCTTACAACGTTCCCTAAATTGTAATGTGCCATGAAAATGTTGTGCTTATGTGTGTATGTGTACCTATACTATGAAAAAAAAAAACATTGATCTGATTAATTGGTTGCCTAAAAGCAAGAAGCTTTTAAACAAAACATAATTTGAAATAAAATCATTGTCACGAATAATAACTAAGATCCTGCCCGCGTTATTCTTTAGAAAGACTTTTCTGCTGCTTTAACTAATAGAGAACAGCGTAATTGATTACATGAAAAGTGACAAACAATTAAAACTGCAGAGAAACAAGTGAGACCTGCACGTCATCAGTGATTTGTACCACCCTGATCGACCTAAATTGAACCAGATAGTTTATAACAAACGTTTTCATTTGTGGGCTGTGTGTTCAGAATTTACACCACATCCGCTTCCAAATAGTTCAAATTTAGGTGGTCACATTGACGCTGTCACAAGAAATAATGTAACTGCGGTAACTCGTGAAACACACTGTATGCGTGTAAATATAAATCACAATAGATTATGTGGCTAAAAATATTTATACAAGAACTGTTCTTAAGAGATTTTTTTAACGGGAATCCTTTAAGAACACTTTTCATTAACGAGTTTGCTGAACGTTTTAAAAGTCTGTCCAGTATTATAATTAAAGCTGTTTACAAAAGACCAATCGATATTTTCAGGCCAACGATATTCATTAAAAAGTTCTTTAAACTTTACGATGATAAAGACATTATTGGTATTTATGTCATCATCACGAAAAGCATTCACGCATACCAATACGATTAGGGAATACTTAACAACAGAAAACATTTAAAATATTAATAAATATACCGTCTGAGCAACAGTTTCAAACAAAAAAGGACAAGAATGTATTGATAGTTTCCACAGACTTTTATTAACATATTTGGAAACTGTTTGTTATTTTTGGAAATAGCTTTTGAAGTCACAGTTCAGCTCTACCTAATTTTGGAAGTTTTTTCATTTCAAGGAAATTTACATTGTAGAGAGTGTTGAGAGATGTGTTGTTTACGTAAAGAGCAAAATTGCCGGCGGAGACAAACACTCTCCTTGTAATTACTTGGAGTCCTAAAATTCCATTAGTAGCTCTTCCAGGTAGCTCAAAACATTTCTTTCCACCTTCACGTAGTACTTCGGTTCATTCCGCTGTTCCCTTTCTTCATTTATTATACTGTAAATATATACTCTTATTTAGATATAACCAAAATAAACTGATGAAAAAGATGTTTTCTTGATTTCCTGTAAAATCTCTAATGCGAACACTTTCCTAACGCGCACAGAATGTTTCTTTCCTTTTCACTTTACGATAATAAGTAAATTAGATGTTTGTATCGTCGAGCGCCGAGGCCTACCTGGAATGTTCGAGACAGAGTAGGCATGAGGGTAAAAAACGACACGATGCTAGACGCTAAATTACGAACTTCAGTTTAATTTTCTGAGCTGTGAACGTAATGCTCATTTAGTGTTAATTCTTAATCAGTAATAAATTAGTTGTTTGTAAGCGAATTTTAAAAACGCAATAGAAAAACTACCCCTTCCACCCAAACCAGTGCCATCAATGTGTAAAACCTCTGGCAGATACCATGGTATATGCCTGAGCACCGAACGTATGGCGCGCTCTCACGCTGGCATTGGCGGTCTCCCAGTGAGGAGACTGGGGCTATTACAGGTGCTAGGTGTTTATCGTTTACATGTGCTAGTTTCTACTTGTTTTACTTATGCTCAAAATTAGCACTCGGAATATCCGTTCAAAGATTTGAATTCCTTTTGTTAACAAAATTTATTATATTTATCCAAGAGATGAACATGTTAAGTTATTTTTAGATGAAACGTTTAGCAATACTTTTAGGGCACATGCGCTTCAAAATCGTTAAATTTGTGGCGCAAGTTCTCTTTATTAGTGTCCGGATTGCTTTCGAAGCTGTAGCAGTGTTAGTGATGTCTGCTACCTGTTGAGCGTAAAACTTTTTCAAGGTAAATTATTACAAATTGATCGATGTTGTGGGCGTTAATGGATATTTGATAACCTAAATTAGTTAAAAAAAAAACAAATCTCATTACACTTTATCTTCGTTGGGACTTAGGTACATTAGTGCAAAAGTTACGAAGTGCGAATAATAAAGCAATTAACGTGAATTAAATGTCTGGACAAGAGTTGCTGTTTCGATCTTCTTAATTAGATTTCCATCTTTGAATTATAAGTTTACGAATTGCGGACCACACTCATAAATCTGCATAAAAAGAATAAAATATTTGCACACATTTTTTTTTTAATTATAAAGAATAAATTGTAAAATTAATTCAAGTGGTAACACATTGGGTTAATAACATTTTTAAAAGCATTACATTCTGTAAATTAAATTCAGCACATTGTAGCATAGTGAAGACAACAGTCAACAGTCAACAAAAGTTATGATCAAGAAAGTTAATTGCAAATTTCAAATCGATCAAATCAGTTATTTTCTGCCCATCCCAATTATGTAATTACGAGTTCATGCAAAATGTTGATACTTTTATTTACCTCCAGTTCCTAAATCAACACAAATCCGAATTTGTAATGTTGGAGGGTAAATATTTACTAAAGTGAGACGATGATGCAATTAAAACTTTTAATTGACATTTGTGTCATGAATACAGCTTTTCAGTGTCCGAATTATCTCCGAATAAAACTTGAGGCAACGTGGAAAAAGCTCGTTTTAAACAAAAACTACACGTTATGGAACACTTTTTTTCAATTACCAACTTGGTGAGTAGGCACAACAACTTAACAACCACCACGATGCATGGGCCTTGTCATGGGCAATGCCAAAAAAATGCAAAACGTTCCATTGGACGTAAGTAATACAAAACAATAGTACCTATACAGGATGTTTCTGAAATACGCGTGTTAATTTTAACCAGTGGAAGAACGCGCCAAATCATGGAACTTTTCTCTATAACATTTTTACGAAAGAGCAATACAAATTGATTTAAAATTTGGAATAAATTAACCATCAAAGTGTATACCCGCCTATGGGTAAGTGCGGAAATTTTCTGTTGTGATAGAAACAGAGCTTTGTTAAAAAGTTCCATTGTTATAAAAAAAATAAATAATCAAAATTTAGATTCTCATGGTTATAAAAAATAGAAACTAGTTAATCACACAAAACGACTCGTTTGGTAAAAATTGTGGGGCAAAAATTCTTGCAATACTTTTACGAATTTTACAAAATGTTATAGAGAAAAGTTTCATAAATTCGCGAGTTCTTTCACTGGTTAAAATTAACACACGTATTTCAGAAACACCCTGTATAATTACAGGATAAAGAAGGTTTTTATCCACGAAAATGAAGGTTGCTGCACGAGCCGAAGGCGAGTGCGTATGATAATTTGAGTGCATAAAAACTTGCGAGTATAATACTATAATGTTGGTTTTATCTGATGAACGTAGATAATAGTATATTATGTTATGAGGAGCAAAAATGAAGTTTTATGTGCTGCGGCTGGTAGATTGGCTGCCGAACGCAGTGAGGCAGACAAACCAGCCAAAGCACATAAAACTTAATTTTTGCTCCGAATAACATATACTATTTTTTCTTCAAACCTTCATAACAAATTATTTAAGACATGTTAAAAAACCAGGCAGGAATTTCAAATGATTTAGCTAGTTTACTTTACTGCCGCTCATCAGCGGAGATAATAACTTCACGGACGCCCTCAGCGGAGATAATAACTTTATCTGCCGCTCGTCAGCTCGTTAGATGCCATGACAATGAAGTGACACTTTAGCATTATCAATGCAGCAGGATAATGTCATAATTTACGGACGTTTGAAGAAAAACATCATTATTCAATGAACATTTTACGTAAATACTACTAAATATTATTTATTGACATTAAACGTGAAGGACTATCAGAACTGTCATTTAACCCAAATGCACAAATAATTTCGATTAACTTTTTTTATTTTGAGAGTAAGTAGCAGAAAGTGCACTTACACATAATGTGTTTTTCTCTACGACTATTAAAGAATGAATGTATTCTTGTTGGATATTCAATGAAAGAATGATATCAATTCCACGCCCCGTGTTAGAATATACTGAAATCCACAGCTGTCGGCAAATCGCATCCCTTGTATTTTCATTCTACAACGGCAGATCGCCAATCGGATGCGTTTTTAAACAATAAGTCGCCCATCGCGTGGCATCCGGTAAATGCTAAATTTTGAACATTTATTCTGTCACCATAAATTATGTAAATAAGTAATTGTATTGCAAATGGTAAATTTCTAGTTTTGTTGGCAAGCTGATAAAAACTACTATAAAGAAATTGTTAATATGCATTAATAAAAGTATCTCTTTTTGGTTTGCAGTTCGTACGGTCGCCTAAAAATTTAATGTACACCTCTACCGAAAAGTGCTTTCTCGCCTGTTTAAGCCTCGGCACCGCCTCGGCCAGAAAACTCAGATTCGGACACTTTTTGGCCTTGATATACAAATAACTATTTTATTTGGTTTCGTAATAAAGTGTGTAAATAGTAAATGAATCAACATGTTTTCACTTTTACTTGCGTTAATTTTTTGTGGGTTCATTCTTTTTATGAGACACGGCGGGATGATTTTTATAAAGCTTCAGAGCAATTTCTCCAAAAAGTTACTAAGCTTATTGTTGTGCTCGATGAGTTTTCCTAAATAACTATAAAATATTGTGGGAAAATTGTTTTTTGTATTCTTAAAATTTTTCAAAGTGAAACAGCTACGAAATGATTTTAAAAAATCCCTAATTCGAACTTTTCCTTTATTTCCGACGGAAAAAAATCGCTCTTTTCGGTGGTCTTCCATAAGCCGATGAACTAACTAAATTATATTATTTATCGATAGTTGTGTTATTTTCTGAATATCTCCTTCAACATAAAGAGTGCGTTTCTGAAGTTGTTTAAACAAAATATCACAATATAGCAAAACGGTGTGAAAATTTTGTAGCCAGTGTGTAAAACTTCATGGCATACGTAATTTCTTAAACCCACTGCTTGAATGATCAGTTTTATTGTCCAACATTTTTTCTATGCAGGTCGATAACTCATTCCGATATATAGTCTTCATGCATTTTGCATTAAAATTACGTCTGATTAGTGCCACTCTTGCTAACCGTCACTTTACCATGTCCTCAGTTCTTTTCGATGGGATGAAAAAAAAAAAGACGGAAAAGCGTGCAAATTTGTAAACAAAAATTTGAATTGCTTTTCTTTTGCATAATTTAACTGGTGGTAACAGCAATGAATAAAATTAGCTGTTTTGCCCTTGCTTGAACTCCTCTATATTTCCCACACATTACAGACTCACCATCCTAACTTTGACCTAAAAGTTTTTCTGTATTTTTGGAAATCTCTAACCAAGAACTTGAAAAATATCCTGGTAGAGTTGCACTACTGTGGTCCCAGGAAAATCCAAAAAATCTTTCATAGACTGAACCATATTTACAAATCGTGTCGTTTTATCTACTTGGACATAGTCTGCTGGATCGATTTCAGATTTAATTCTGTGATGGCAAACGGAATTTCGAGGATCATTGTGAACAATTTTGGAAGTCCATTTGAAAATTACATTTATTCGAAATGTTCTTCAAAGGTAACGTCTAGTTACGCTATAAGATTAATTAAACATGAAATGCTCTGAACTTAATGTTCTGTTGATGCCAGTTCAAAGGCGCCACAAAATTTAATGCATTCAGTTTGAGCAGTCCTACAAATTCCTAAACATGATTTAGATTCCTGGAGCTTCGGAACAATTTCAAATACTTGTCGTGAGCGTTTCACTTTTTACCAATTTGTACGTAGGTATGTCACCGACTTTCTAGTTATTTTATATCCTATTCTACCCTACGTCCCACCCTTTCGGATTCAAGAATAAGTGGTGCTCTATTTTACTCCAGACCTTGACCCACCCTATTAAGTGGGTGCAGTCCGGGTCGAATAACGTTATGGAGTATTTGCTATTTTTCTGTGTGATGTGTTTTGACGTTTTTCTTTCGACAACAAGTCAAATAAAATTATTTGTAAGCCTGACTACGCACACATTCGTATGAAAAATAAATTGCCGTGTTATTTGATCTCAACTCAGCCTTCACAGAACAAATAAAACTGAAAAAAGAGACAGTTTTAACGCTGTCGACATTTAATTGTTCGACAGTTTGGTGGAATCAAGTTGCTGGAAACAAATTTTCACCGACTAAACTATCTAATAGTAATTATTGTACACTATAGACATGTTTTGAAGAATTTGGGGAAAAAATGATAAACAAAAACATTCTTATTTTAAAGACGTCTATTAATGAGTAAATTTATCACGTGGACTTCCATAACACCCTGTATAAGTATACAGGGTGATTCATATAGTTTTATAAATATTTTAACCAGTGGCAGATTCTGGTCTCAAAAGGCTCTTGACAATAAAATTTTGAGTCATACATAAAAAATTGGCAAAAATTACCATAGCGGTTTTTTCACAATTAGTAAATGCCATTACACGCTAATTTATTCCACATTACGATCAACGTATTACAAATGTCATAAATGTCATAATAGAAGCAAACAATTGTTACTATAGCGAAAATATTGATATTATAAAGGTCGCTTTAGTTTTATTTTGACAACAATGCCCGACAGTTTGTTTCAACGTAAAATATTTCATTTATCTGCAGTTCTTAAAAGGTGAAAGTACACTCTTCAACATGCTTTATCTTCATTAATTTTAACGTTAGAACCTAGACATTTTTGTAAGAGTGTCTAGGGGTTGGAATCTACCACTGGTTAAAGTTTGTCTGATACTATATGAATCACCCTGTATATCATGTCTGTTAAAAAATTTCCCCTGTGAGATTCTTTCCCGACGTTTCTTTATAATCACTTTATAAAACTTGTTTAAATATGGTTTCAGACAAATTGAAATTTGAAATAATTATAGAATCGAATTTTACATATTATCGTTACATTGAAAGCACTCTTGAATCAAAGAAGTTAAGCAACGCTGGGTGGGGTCGATATTTGGGTGATGTAATGCCGAATGAATAGACTCCAATATGGATGTCATCTAAAAATGGACTATATAGAAGAAAAAAAAAGATGACCGTATTGTAAGGCGTGAAGAATAATTGCGACGGGTCTAGACTCGCACCTGTGTCGCCAACGAAGGTAATGTCACTGATGTCGTCCGATATAGAAACAGGAATGGATGACTCATTGTTCAGAGAAAATCAGAAGAGTACCTATATGATATAAGGGCCTCACAGACGTGACTCAAAAAGACAAATATGCAATTTGACTAACACAAAGAAAGAGATAAGAAAGGGCTTCTGAAAATATGTGACGCATCTTAAATAAATTATACTAAAGTTTTCAGAAATTTTGTTTTCCTTACCCTTGCTCGTTACAAATGTTTTATAGTTTTACGTCAAAATGGATATCACGCGTCAGCGTCATATCAATGAAATTTTATGCTGCATAAAGTGGACGAACGTTTTGTTTTAATTTTTTTTTTTGTATTGTTAAGTGTTTCGGCGTTACAAGCCTATTGCCAAAATCTAGAAAATATTATAAAAAATCGTTTGTAAAAATCTTTAGTAGTAAATAAACATTTTTTAAAATTATTGTCATTTTCTTTCACAACCATTCAATAATAAAATTCATATTTTTCAATAATGTTTCACTCACTAAATTGGGTATATACGTAAGTACAATTCTATGTTTTTATAAACAATAACAATTAAAACAAAAAAGCAAAATACCATCCTTAAGAGGACAAAAGTTCAACAATTTATAACAAGAAAAAAAAGTTTAGTGAACGGAAATTAACATACCTGTTATGTTTTGCAGTGTTAATAGTCGAAAATTATGGAAATTACTTCTAATCAGTATTAAAATAGTATATTATACGAAGCATTTTGTAGCACGACGAGCTTGCGAGGAGTGCCATAAAGGAGTAAGTGCTACAAAATGTCTTATAAACGAGATATCATACACTATTTTTTCTACTTTGCACTTTTTAAACCATTTTTAAGAAAATTAACAATTTTTTAAATTTGGGGAATTTTGTCATGGTTGGCAACAAATGTCATCGTTTGGAAGATTCAAATGGCGCCATTCAACAACACGAATAAAAGCACAATAGTTAGCAATGAAAGCAATTTTCACCCAAATGTCGTGGACAGCAATTTACCAAGGATTGGTCTAACAAGACACGTTTAATATTTGCAACAATTGTATATTCCACGAAAATAACAACTTAAATTAAAATTCCTTTTGTTTTGACATTTCATTTTCGTCATGCCAACCTTGAAAAAGTAAATTGCGCTAATTTATTTCGATACGCAAATTTCTATCATACGCAAAATGCGTATTGTAATACATAGCTATAGACCCAAAGTAGAAAATAGTAATTTATACTTAGTAGATATTTGGACACTGTATTTTTACACAGCTTTCACATCTTCTTTCAATCAATTGTCCCTAAACCGGTACGAATCTGTAAATCACAAGAAACTGAATATCTGAATATCTTTTTGTAAGAAATTTTCGCTTATAATCTCATAAGAGCATTAATTCTTAATAATTTCCGAATATGAATTAATGCTCGAATGCAGATTCGGTAAGAAAATCGTAACGACACAAATCCTAACAAGAATAATTTAATAAAATTTGACGTCTTTGACAGCAAAACATTTCCACTTATTAATCACAGTTAGATTGGTCTACCTAATACAAAAAATGTCCAAGACATTTTTTTTGTGGACTAATTTTTCTATTAGTCATTAATGAGTGTCGTACGATTTTCTGCCGTAATTTTCGACACTGAATGAACTGAAGCCCACAAAAAATTTCTTCTAGAGATTGGAAAACTAACATATTTAAATACTAATTTGAATTGAGAAAAGTGGAATATTTCATAACAAGGGCGGAAAGATAACCTCAAAATTTATAACTGATTAGTGATTAATGTTTTTGAAGGACTTTACTTAAACTAAGATGAAAAAGGTTGCGCTGTTACTTTTCAGGTATTCGGTCTGTTTTGCATTTTCTTTAATATCAAACGATTCATTTGTTTGTATCAGACATTTTAATAGAAATTCTGTAAATTTGCTCGAGCGAACTTAAACGCTTTCACAAACTTTCTTTTTTTATAAACTAAATTATTTCTTTACAGTAACGAAAGCAGAATAATCATGATTCCGCTTTTTAATTTAGAAATAATTAATAAATATATTAAAAATATACAAATTTAATTTATTTTCCAAACTCCAGTACACAGCATCTTTTTTATCTCAGCTAGCGTCTGGATAAAAAATCCCATGCGTAATACCAAAAAAAATTAATTACATTTCCTAACTTATTGCACAAATAGCTATTTGTAGCATTTTAGTAACATTAATTTCATCATCTAAAACATCTGTAATAAGCATGCAAGCTGATAGAAGGGTGTAATCAATTAATTATACCTATTGAATATCATCAATGGTTAAATTTTGCAACGAATGGTATTCGGATAATTATTTTATAAATAAAGCACAATTGTTAATTTTGCTCAAATTGTCATTACTTTCTTTGGTTCCTACTTCTTTTTATGGATTACTTCGTAAGCTCTTCATTAGCTTCTGGTAATGACCAGAATCAAATTCAAAATAAACATTTTGTTAACCAACCAACAATCTGTTTCTCTAAAGCAGATGCCGCAAAGCTCAACTAGAATGGTTAATACATTTCCCTTATCTTGTTTCTATCCCAATTTTTCTGCATATTCTTTAGTGCACTTTGATGAGGTATTTACACCAAGAGTTATATTTCACTATTTTTTAATTTTTCAGTTTGCATTGAGAGTTAGAACATAACCTTCATTCCTTATTGCATAAAGTGTCTCTAAAAGAACGTACATCAAGAGTCCTGTGGAATTAGAATGTATTTGATTTTTACCGCTCTGTAGTATATTTTTTAGTCGCCATGTCGCCTGGGCGGGATGACGATTCCGACTCGAGCTCCGAACAAAGTAATGAAAAGTGCAGAAAATGCAGGCGAAAAGTGTTACATGCATCAGTTAAGTGTGCAAAATGTAATGAGATATATCACGAAAGGTGTTTTCAAATATTAGTTGGCAAGGGTAAAAAGTTTTGTGTGATAACCGACAGCATGATGTTGTGCGAGGAACACTGCAGGCAGATAAGTTGCGTCGAGGAGACCTTTCAAAGAGTAGTGAAAGAACTCAAGCAGGAAAATTTGGCTCTGAAAAACGAAAATAGTAAGTTAATAACTGAAAATTGTAGTCTAAGCTCCGAAATCGAAGCCCTTGGAATGGAGATTAATAAGTTAAAAAATTGCGATAACAGTTCCGATTTGAAGGAAAATAGTACTGATATCACCGTTATAAAAACGATTACAGATAAATTTAAGGCTGATTTAACGGAGTACTTCTCTTCACTAAAAAATGATATAAACATACACGTTAGTCAGAAGTTTAATGAGCTGGGAACTGGGTTATCGCCGTCAATATCTTCGCCAAAAACTTACAGCGAAATTGCTAAACAACCCAAGGATGTAGTAATTCTTCAACCAAAGGTTCTTCAAGACTCTCTTTCTACTATGAAAAATTTAAAAGAACAAATTAATTTAGCTGAAGTTGGAGTAGGAATAACAAAGATTAAGCATCTCAAAAATGGAGGAATTTCAGTCGCATGCAACAATGCTGATGAAAGGATTAAATTGGAGACTGAGGCAAAAAAAAAACTTGGAGATGCGTACAGTGTTAAGAAAACAATCCTGTACAACCCAAAAATCAAAATTGTAGGTTTTAGCGAGGAACTCAACGAGGAAAACCTGAGAAACTGTTTAATTCAACAGAATTTATCTCTCAAAAACATCAGCGGTACTTTTAAACTGATTACCTGCAAGAAAATGAAAAAAAATTATTTAGCAATTATCGAAGTTGATCCTCTTACTTTCGCCGACTTTATGAAAATGGAATCTGTGTGTATCGGATGGAATATCTGTAAAGTTTATGAACACGTAAATGTTTTACGGTGTTTTAAATGCGGAGGATTTAATCACACTAGTGAAAAGTGCAAAGAAGATGTTTCTAAATGTTTGAATTGTTGCGAGGAAGGTCACGACGAGAAGGATTGTAATAATAATTCCGTGTGTGTTAACTGTTTGAAGTTAAACAAATCCAACAATTTAAATTTGAAAGTTGATCATTCGCGATTCAATTACTCATGTGAAGTATATAAAAAACAAGTGTCAGTTAGTAAAAGCAAAACGCGCTACTCCATGTAGCAATCAAAGTGCTGCAGTGTTGTAAAAACAGGTATCCTTTTTTTGAACATCCAGTGTTTAAGAAACAAAATTCAGGAACTTGAGGTTGTATTAGAAACTAATAAATTTGATATTTTATGTTTCGAAGAACACTGGCTGGTCGAGTCTGAGGCGAGTTATTTTACAGTAGGTAGTTATTCAGTAGCTGAATACTTTGCTCGAAAAAATCATATCCATGGAGGAGTAATACAGTTTGTTAACTCCAGTTTTGAATGTATACCTCTTCCTACTGTTAAAACTTTATCCATAGAAATAGACTGTGAATTAGTAGGGACATTTATTCCTTCATTAGATGTGTACATCATTACGGTGTATAGGTCACCTCTGGGTGACTTTAACATGTTTATTGAAACTATGCACAAGCTTTTGGGTAAAATCGATTATAAAAATAAAAATCTAATAATTGGAGGGGATTTTAACATGCACTTTAATACTAACAACAAATATGCACAATCGTTTTCTGATTTACTTCAAAGTTATGGTCTGTATTCGCATGTTAAATTCCCTACTAGAGGGTTATCCGCAATTGACAATGTATTTTCTAATATAATTACTGAAGACATAGACGTTACTCCAGTAAATTTTCACATATCAGACCATTTAGGAATATCAGTTAATTTACGTACCAATCATTTTATCACGAGAAAGTCTAAAGTAAAAATTGTTAGACCTTTGTCTGATGAGGGTAAATTTATGTTCTTTAAATTCTTAGAAAATGTAAACTGGAATTTTGTAGATTTATCTTTTGATCTCAATGTTAGGTTTCAAATGTTTATGAACACTATTATGTACTATTACAATTTAGCTTTCCCACAAAAACAAATTTTCTGTAAAACTGGTTCCAGATCTAACACTTCTGTGAAGTGGTTTACACCTGTACTAGATAAGATGCGTAATACACTAGGTCTTATATGTGACGCTTATAATTTACATAGGACTCCGGAATTGAAATCACTTCTAACAGATTATAAGAAGCGTTACCATCTTGCTATTAGAGATGCTAAAATTGAAGCAAATGCCAAGTTTATTTCTGATAATAAAAACAATCCCAGAGTCCTATGGAACCTTATCAACAATAATCGAACATCAAAGAACAAACACAACAATTGTGAGATAAATCCCAATGATTTTAATAATTTTTTTTCGAGAGTTGCTGAAAATATCATTAATTCATTACCCAGTGGAAGCAGAGATCCGATTTCTATTATGACTAATGAGAATAGTACAAATAATATTTTTTGTTTTAAAGGGGTATCGGAAGTTCAAGTACGGGATGCAATCACCAAGTTACGTAATACTCATTCAAAAGATATTTATGGTCTTTCTGTACCGATTATAAAATGTGTTCAAAATATTCTAATTCCACCTCTTACTAAATTATGTAATTACTGCATTAAAGAAAATATTTTTCCTGATTGCTTAAAAAAGGCCGTTGTCATTCCACTGCATAAAAAAGGAAATCCAGCTGATATGAATAACTATAGACCTATTTCTCTCTTGCCCGCTATATCAAAAATTTTTGAAAAATTATTATTTGAACAAATTTTAAATTTTTTGCATGATAACAATCTATTGTCTCCTCAGCAATTTGGTTTTCGTACAGGATCTTCCACCGTAAAAGCAGTTACTAATTTGGTAGAGAAGATAATAGACTGTTTTGAACGTAAAGAATATTATTCAACATCTTTCCTGGACTTGAGCAAGGCTTTCGATTGTGTGTCACATGACATCCTATTGAGGAAACTCTATACGTATAATTTTCATCCGTCGAGTACACGATTAATTTTATCATATTTGAGTGACCGCAGTCAGTGTGTTAGAATAAACGAAGTATTATCTGATTTTTCACGCATTGTTTATGGGGTGCCACAAGGTTCTATCCTTGGCCCGATTTTGTTTTTAATTTATATTAACGATCTATCTTCTTATGTTTCGTGTGCTGATATTACATTGTTTGCCGATGACACTACTGTGAGCAATGCGGAAATATCCATGGAGAATCTTTTACTTAAAAAAAAATATAGTATTTCATTAACTGAAGAATGGTTCCTGGCAAATCGACTAAATTTAAACAAAGATAAAACTGTACATATGATGTTTACTTTAAAACAATTTGTTGGAGGAGTAGAATACTCAGAACAAACAAAATATTTAGGAATATATGTCGATATGCAGTTAACCTGGAATGCACACGGTGAACAAATGGCTTCTAAAATATCTAGAAATATATATCTATTACGTAATCTAGCTAACAATCTTCCTCTCCAAAGTCTTAGACTAGCATATTTTGCATTAGTGCATTGCCATATTGAATACGGTATTTTAATCTGGGGTCACTCAGGTACTCTGTACAGAATTTTCCGATTGCAAAGAAGGGCTGTTAGGGTTATTGCCAACCTTGGTTTTAGAGACGATTGTCGGCAACATTTTGCTAAATTGAAAATCTTGACTCTTCCCGCCATATTTATATATAGATGTTTGGAATATGTCATTAAAAATCCGAAACTATACCCCAAACTATCATCTTATCATCAATACAGTACTAGGTCTCAAGACATTGATCATATATCTCTACGTTTAACTAAATCGCAAGATGGAATCCACTATTATTGCATTAAATTTTTCAACGCACTTCCGGACTCTCATAAAAATTTACCTCCAAACCAATTTTTAAAGCATATAAAAACTTATTTATTAAATAAAATAATTTACTCTTTTAATGAATTTTTAAACAATTCATCTAATGATTTGAAATAGTCAAATTTGTTTTATTTGTTCTTTTTTATTTATTTATTTTTTTCTCTCATTACTATTCCTTATGTAATTAATTTTTCTTTCGTTTTGGGACATGTGTAAATACTATTTTGTATATTTAACACGAATAAACAATTATTATTATTATTATTATTATTATTATTGTGGTACCAAATAGAAAAACAGAAGTTATGTAAGTTCATTTATAACAGGTTTTTAACAGAGCCTGTTGTTAGATGAAAAGTAATTAAAAGATATCGGGTGTTCATTTAAATTTATCTTCAAAGCTGGCATCGAAAAGCCGATTGTAAATGCACCACTTAGTTGCTTTCGTCTGAGCATCTCTAACGGCTTCTTCCTTTTGAATCTCTTAAGTCTTGCTTCTTGAAAGAAAAAATCTTTATACAGGGTCATTATAAATGATTGTCCCATCGCAGTTGGATGTGCCACCACCCTCGCAACTAACGCCTGCTGTGGAAGTATTTTTCTTGCAAAAATTTGGCAAGCTTCACGCATGCTTCTTTGCAGTTATCATCACCCAGTTTCTTTATATTACGTTTCTTTTTAAAATTTCTTCTAGACAATTTGGTACGTATCAGCCATTAGTTAATTTTCTTTCTTGCAAAACTCGAAGACTTGCTTCCACAGACATGACTTCCTCTTAATCGCGTCTTGAGGAACACCAAATGAATAATACAAATCTGATTTAAAAATCGACACATTCCCAAATCATGTATTTGCATTCATTTTCCAAACCAACAATAATGTTGTTAATACGGTTGTCGTATAATACAAGACCCAGCTAGAGATAGTTCATAAAGATGAAATTGTACCGCTTTAAAATTGGCTTAATTTCGATATTGTTCCAAACATTTTATCTCTCATTAGTTTTGAAATTTAGCAATGATGAATTGTTGATTGACGGGATGATATTGATCGAAATGTTTGTGAATGATACGAGTAGAGTCACTTCAATATAATTCTCGACATATTACAATATCATTCAAATCATCCCGCAGTGAGTTCTTAATAGAGGAAGCTTCCAAATAAATTACTTCTATACAAAAGCAAAGAGCAAATATGCTGGCTGTAAATCACAATAAATCAATTCAAGTTTCTTAGTTGAAATACCATGGGAGGTAAATTTAATACTAGCTGCATTAATTATTTTGTGTAGTCATTTTATTCCGGTATCCCCATGTACTTTATTAATTCCGCTTTTATATTATCCCGCCCAGCTGCTTTATTACCATTTTTGACTTTTCTTACCTAATGCTTGTTCTACTTCATCAACTGCAATTTCGTTATTATCTTTTCATGAAAGATTTGTTGTTTATCAGTTTCTGTTTCCACTTCTATTTTTCTATTTAGCTTTGTATTAATGTTATTGCCATTTGCCTATAATTTGTTCACTTGATGTCCATTCTTATTTTCTATAAAATTGATATCTTGTTTTTTACCGTGTCAATTGATTTTTCTATATAATACTTTGCTATTTTTTTCAATTTCATGGCCGAAATCTTCCCATGCATTTCTTTTTTATTTCGTAATAATTTTTTCTTCAAACGTCCGTAAATGATGACATTATACTGCTGCATTGATAATGCTAAAGTGTCACTTCGTTGTCATGGCATCTAACAAACTGTCCAGCGTCCGTGAAGTTATTTATTATCTCCGCTGAGGAGCGTCGGTGTAATTATTATCTCCGATGATGAGCGGCTGTGAAGTAAACTAGCTAAATCATTTGAAATTCCTACCTCAAATTGTAACAAATTCGTGTCTGATGTGAGATATTGAAACATTTTTCCATTCGTAAGAATGGGTAATTTACCAGCTGTATTGTCAAACGCGACGCCACTGGTAACCAAATTTTTCGCGGAAATGTCAAAAAAAACGTCAACGATGTGCTATTATGAAGCCAGAAAACAACTTTTCGCTTTCGGAAAATTTTACAGACGTTTACTGTAAATGTAAACAATAATTATTACAAAACAAGTGGTAATTAATCCGACTTTTTTCGTAAAAGAAGAAATATGAACATTTTAATGCTTTCAAGGAAAATTTTCATATCGATGAAATACAAGAGCGCCTAGGGCAACATTGCTTCTTATCAAAATTAGCAAAATTGTGTTCAAAATGAATTAATTTCAGTTTAAAAAATACATGTTTATTCCCTGATTTAAAATGTTGGTGGACACCATTAGGATTGGTTCCATTGTTTTATTTTCAATGAAACGTTTTTACAGGTTTTCAGAGTCATTCTTTACGTGGAAAAGTTCCTCCTTGACACAATAAAAATTTACTTGGAAGATGGCATGGAGGTAACGTAATTAAATAAAACAGATTTGTTGTTGTTTCAGACAACTCAAGCAACATCCAGAACCTTTTACATTCCAAGACCTGAAAAAGACACCATGGCTGTACTAGGCTCCCACAATTTAAAATTATTCCAAGCAGTCAATTCTCTGAGTGATTCCAACGACACATACAACCTCACCGAAAACGACTTACAAGTTCTTCAGAATCTGCTCTCTGTGTTGAAACATAAACGTAATGCCAGCAATTTTGCAGAGTCCAGCCAAAGCGAGGAGAATTGTGGTGGCCAATTAAGAAACTTTGCTGAGACTTATGCCAATCATTACCATTCGTATTTCGCAATATTTGTATGTGTGTTTGGAACGATCGCCAATGTCTTGAACATTATCGTCTTAACGAGGAAGGACACAGTGTGTGCTCCGATTAATCGCATTTTAACGGCGCTGGCAGTGGCTGACATATTGCTGATGGTGGAATACATCCCTTACGTTTATTACTATTATATGGCCCTGCCCAAAACTTTGGATTTTCCCTATCGAGGGGCGATTTATATGCTGTTCCACGTTCACATCACGCAGATTCTTCACACCACGTCTGTATGTCTCAATCTTACGTTAGCCGTGTGGAGGTACTTGGCCCTAAGGTAAGTTGTCGCTTTACGATTTTTTCATTTTATTCGTCTTTTCAAAACTACTAAATATGGAAACATTATATTTAATATTTATCTGTAGGTATCTCACACTGGGTTATTCTAAACTTTGTATATTTGTATATTTATTTGTTCTGGATAAACTCGAGAACCACTGAACTCATTTTCAAAATTCCTTCAGTGTTAGATAGGTTTGTTCTTCGAAAGTAATATAGACAAATATCGTTCCCTTGCCACGTACGAGGACTAAACAGTGAAATAAAATGTCAAACAAAGCAAGCAAAGTCGATAACCAATTTATAGATATGTAATATGTACTTCTGTAGAGATGTTGGATTTTTTCATGGGCTATGGGCCATATCTGTGCGAACTACGAATATCGGTCTCAAGTAGGCGCTACAAACCGACCGGAAAACATCGTCATTCGTTACGGTAGTGTTGTCTCTCTGTCGTTTATTTGCATGTAAAGTCGTCGATGTTTTCAGTTTTCATTTACAGATTATTCACTGATTTATCGCTCCGCCTTCGCGCGGATATTTACAAGGTCGCAGTCCATGAGAGAATCCAACACCTCTACTACAATTTTTTTACGTTCTATATAATTTTAAATAATACAGTTCTAAATTAGCAGCATGCCATGATGAACAAATACTAAAACTAGGTTTCTATTTCATCATTCAAATTCAGTCAAATTTAACATACTCGAAAAACCGATCTGTCAACGGAGTATTATTTATTCCTTGATTAAAACTGGTTTATTTCAATTTTGTAATGACGTTCTAAACGTAGACTACTCAATTATATCGTTCCTTTTGAACCAGGAAGAAGAGTTTAATTCATTTAAGTTTTTCCGATATCAGTTAATTTGCATTTTCCGTTTCGGTAAATTCAAATTAAAAATATTGACGGCTGAAAAGTAGCTGTTAATTGGTTCAGTGATGAAATCTGTGGACTGAGAGGTAAAGTTATAATAGAACTTTACATTGATATTGTTCCCGGAATAAACTAACTTCGCATGATTTATAATCATAAAGCTCTTCAAAATGGCAAAGAGGGGGTCTGTGACATGTATATTTGGAATTCAGCTTTATGAATTTAAGTTTTTCTGTAATTTAAATATCAAAGCAAATTATTTGCATGTTTCATCAGAAATCATCTGGTGAACTTCAGTTTTATAAATTTATTCTCAAAGCTCTAAATTTGACAAATTTTCAAATTATTTCCAAAGTTCAAATTGTAAATACATATAAAGCTAAGTATTTCTTCCATTTCTTCGCAAATAATTTTTTATCATAAACGTTTTCTGTTCATTTGAGTAACGATATACAGAGTGTTATCGAAATGCGTGACCAAACTTTAACCACGAGCTACTGGCTTAATGTAGAACTCGGAAAAAATATTTAAAAAATTCTGTCAAAAAATAAAATGACATTTATTTTTTGAGCTACAATTTTTTTTAATTGCTTTTAGTCTTCTACGTTGTCCCACAACTTTGTAGGTAAAATTTCGGCATATTTTAAAAATACACCGTGTATATCGTATTTTATAAAATGTACGCCAATGCGAATAACCTCTGGGAAATACGCTTTAAAACAAGGAAACCGCATTGGTGTACGTTTTATAAAATATGATAAACAGGGTGTATTTTTAAAATGTACGGAACTTTTACCTACGAGGTTGTGGGACAACGTAGAAGACTAAAAACAATTGTCCCTCAAAAATTAAATGTCATTTTATTTTTTGACATAGAATTTTTTAAATATTTTTACTTTTTTAAAGTGTAAATTGACAGTTGTAATGAAAGCATGTTGACAGCTAACCTAAAATTTATAAACAAAAAAACTTCCTGTTTTTTTCTTTCTTTGCAATGTTTTACATTAAAAATAGAATAACTAGCGAGTCTCATTCTCAAAGCAAATATCTAAGGGCACCCTTTGCTAAAAACAAACATGCTCAAGTACGTGCCGGTTAAATCATGTCAAATGGCGGGAAATTCAAACTTTACACTGTTCCAAATGGTTCACTTTTTTACCGCCTCCACAGGCCAGGTTTTCATTTGAACGCACGATACATTTCGTGAGTTACCTTTTCTGTTTTGTTTAAAAGCCTAAAACTTTTTAGGTTTCGTTGATAAAGAGTTTTCAATATTAGCAATGTAGTTTCTGTAAGATGTTGCAATGAGTGTGTGGACAAACTTCGATAATATTTGAAAGTGTTATCACGTTGAATACACTTCAATTTTTTATAATTAGTTAAACTTTTGGATTAATCATGCAGACAAGAAATCACTTTATACCCTTCGCTAGACTCCTTCACTTAATTTCTTTTGTTTGCTTCGACCATCCAGTATTTGAGGACGCTTTCCGCCCATTTTTGTGTTGTTGCTATTACAAAAAGTTGGACGACGGGAGTTTTATTTGAAGGGAATGTCTTCAGCTCTTGTCATCAAACAAATGAGATCAGAAAATATCAAGTCTCAGATTCAATAAAAAGAGCTTAAGAAAAAGTAATGAAAATCCGTGAAACTTGTCATGCATGACAATTTCGCACAAAAAAAATGCATAGCCTTCTAAAGGATAAAAGTATTTGATGAAATGTTATTTGATATTTGCTCTCTTACGAATCCGTCCACACCACTCAAGCGTTCAAAAAGAACGCGTTGTTGCTCTTGTTCGCTCAGTCGGTTTGGAAATACGATTACATTGGGCAGTATTAATAAAAGCTAGCAAATGCTTTTGCTAGCTATTTTATAAGCAATTGCTTTAAGTGATATTAATAAAAGTGTAGTAAATGCTAGTGAGACCTGGCTAGCAAATGCTTTTGCTCGTTTTAGAAAGCATTTGCTTGACGATATTAGGATTTGCTTCTTTTACTATTAATAAAGATTAGCATTTACTTGAAATAGTAAGCAATTGCTAGGATAAATGACATTCTTCTTCGTGTCGTACTAGTAGTTATAAATCGGCTGTTAAAGCACCATAAAAGTATGTTCCAAGTGCCAAGAAACCGTAAATTTTACAAGGAAAGGAAAGACAATACCATTACAAGAGAAGATGATGTAAAATTGTTTCATTTCCGAAATAAAAGTGTTCAGTGGATTGCTGATTTTCTTGGGAATGACGTTGGTGGTGCTTTATCTTCGGTGATGAAAATAAAAATATTGTTGCGATATGTGGCTGATCCAGGTATAAAAAATTAAATTATTCAAAAAAGTATGCCATGCCTATGTCAACATCATCTGATATTTCTCTTGACGAAAATGATAGTTTTTTTGAATTTAAATATCCTCAAGACTCAAGATTTCGTTTACGAACTACCCACTTGAAAATTAGTGACAAAGATTTAACCGACGCAGGTCCTTCGAACGTTAATATAAATCTTGACCAAAAATTCGGAAATGTCAAGAAATGTCACAATACAATTTCTGAAGATAAATTAGTTTTTCAATGTGAAGAGTGCAACAGGAACTTTAAAAATGAAAAGGGTCTTAAAATTCATAGAACAAGAATCCATGGAATAATGGGCCAATCTGTTTTGTGTGAATCATTTTCCTCAAAAAGTGATAAAACAAGAAGGAAAAATGAAACAATCAATCAAACTCCACCTACTTCCATGGATTATGAGAAACAATCCGGATCAGAAGATAGTCAACCTGATGGATCTCAACGATTACGTTGTACTCTATGTCCTGGAAAATCATTTAAGGATAACAACAGATTGAAAATTCACGTAGATAAGTATCATGTCGATAATAATCTATCAACTTCTTCTACTTCTTCAACCGAATCAATAACAAAATTGCTAATTAATTTGAAACTTCAGTTACCAACTATTAGAAGATTGCCGAAAGCTTGTAGACATTTAGCTGCGGATAAATTAAGTTCCATTATTAATAATTGTCTTTCGACCAAATCATTATCATCCTTTGAGAATCTTTTGCTTTTTTCGTATAGAGCTTTCAATGTAGCAGAGAAATCTGATAAGTCGTTGAATAAGCATATAAAAGAAAATCTTTCTAATTTTGAAGTACCTCAAATACGAACTGGTTCTAAGAAACGTATAAATTTATCATTAGCTAAGAAAGTAGAAGCAAAAGTAGCCGATTTTGATATCAGAGGAGCTGTTAAATTATTGTCCTCGGATGACTCATTAGCTTCATTCAACGAAGTTGTTGCCGAAGAACTTAAAAAAAAACATCCTTCACCATCTCGCGAACTTTTTTTCCCAGACCCTTCCAAACCAGGAGACATTAGTTTAATAGTCAATGAGCAAAACGTTCGAGAAGCTATCAATTCATTTCCTGCCGGTTCTTCACCAGGTTTAGATGGCATGAGACCACAATACTTGAAAGATATCATATCTTTGTCAGCGGGTGAAGCAGGTCAGAGGGCACTAAGAGCTTTAACCAAACTGTGCAATTTTTTATTATCTGGGCAACTTCCTTCAGAAATCTGCCATTTATTGTATGGTGCGTCTTTATGTGCCCTTAACAAGAAAGATGGAGGACTTAGACCGATCGCTATCGGAAACTGTTTGCGAAGATTGACCTCAAAGCTAGCCTGTTTTCAAAGTCGAAATATTGTAAATTCATATTTATCTCCACACCAACTCGGAGTTGCAACTAAACTAGGATGTGAAGCAGCAGTTCATACCACACGAACCTTTGTTAATAACGATCAAAACCGTGGCAAAGTTCTTCTTAAATTAGATTTCAAAAATGCCTTTAACTCAGTCGAACGGGATTGTATTCTGAAAGAAGTCCAATGTCATACCCCACTTCTGTACCCTTATCTTTATCAATGCTATAGAAATCCTTCAACTTTATTTTTCGGTAATTATTTAATTTCTTCTTCTGTTGGAGCCCAGCAAGGAGATCCCTGCGGTCCCATGATTTTTAGTCTTGCCATTCAACCAATTATTTTATCTTTGGATTCTCAAATGAATATATGGTATTTAGATGATGGAACCTTAGCTGATTATCCAGAAGTAGTTTTATCCGACTTTAAGAAAGTTATCAATTTATCTCAGGAAATTGGCCTTGAATTAAACTTTAACAAATGCGAGATCTTTTGCTGTTCTGGAGACACAGATTTAAAAGTCATAAAGAAATTTCAAAATTTAGCACCAGGCATTAAAATCTGTGACCGAGAAAGTTTATCTCTTTTAGGCTCTCCAATCTTTGACCAAGGTTTCAAAAACACTGTCGAAAAAACTATAATTACTGTTGAAAATCTTTTAAACAAAGCTGAACTCCTTAACAGACACGTGGTTTATACTTTAATCAAAAACTGTCTTTTCATATCAAAATTTAATTTTTTATTAAGAACAACTCCATTTTGGAAATTTTCTAATTATGTTAATTCAATTGATTCTTCTTTAAAGTCTTGTTTAGAGAGAATACTTAATTTACGTTTAACTGATTTACAATGGCGTCAGTCCACTTTACCGATTAGATTTGGTGGTCTGGGAATTCGTCGCATTTCCGATATTTGCCTCCCTGCTTTCCTATCTTCAATTAATGGGGTTAAAAAGCTTGTTTCTTTATTACTAAACTCAAAGGATAATGAGCTTAATATTCACCATTATGATGAAGCTTTAGCAGTCTGGGGTGTAGCAAATGAGAACGAAATACCAACAATCCCACAATTTCAGAAGAATTGGGATAATATTAATATCAAAGGAATAATTGGCAATGACTTAATCTTTAATTCACCTAGAGACTTGGCTCGTTTTAAGGCTTTGCAATGCAGAGAATCAGGATCTTGGTTACATGCAATACTTTCTCCTAATATTGGTACTCTTTTAGATAACACTTCCTTCCAAGTTTGTATTGGTTTAAGATTGGGTTGTAATCTTTGTACACCTCATATTTGCAAATGCAATGCGAAAGTTGACGAAATTGGCACCCACGGTCTAAGTTGTTTCAAAAGCAGTGGTAGATTTTCAAGACACACTGAAATTAATTCCATTATCAACCGGTCTTTAACTTCAATTCATGTGAATTCAACTTTAGAACCAAACGGACTGTCTCGGGATGACGGAAAACGCCCAGATGGGATGACTTTAGTACCGTGGATTAAAGGTCAACCTTTGGTTTGGGACGTTACTGTTGTAGACACACTTGCAGACAGTTACGTATTGAAATCATCTGAAGTCTCAGGTTCTGCCGCTGAAATGGCTTGCAAACGCAAACATAGCAAATATAGTTCAATCATTTCGTCAAACTACGTGTTTAAAGGTTTAGCATTTGAAACCTTAGGCCCTTGGTGCAAAGAAGCCATCGATTTCATTAATGTCATCGGAAACCGACTTATCGCGGAATCAGGCGATTCAAAATCAAAGAAATTCCTTTTCGAGAGGATTTCCCTTGCCATTCAACGTGGAAACGCTGCAAGCATTCGGGGCACTTTTCCAGATTCCGCAATATTATCGGAAATTTTTGTATTATAAAACAAAAATGTTTATGTAATTATGTTATTAATATATTTAAATTAATCTCTTTTCAATTATTCATAGAGTAATAAATAGTGTTAAACTATTTATAGGATTTCAGATTGGGGTAGCTGAACTCATAAGTAAGGAAGTAAGTCAACCAATTGTATCGAATGTTGTAAAATTTGTCACGGGAAAAATTATAGACAATGCACCACTTTGGATACATTTTCCTGGCGCCCCGCGTTGAACGGCAAGCAATTACTTGTCAAGTCACTAGCATATGCTTTCGTCAAGAGGATTTCTTTATTAATACCAAAGCAAGCAATTGCTAGAAGCAAAAGCTTTTACTTTAAAGCAAATGCTAATGCTAAGTAGCAAATGCTTGGAAGCATTTGCTTATTTTTATTAATATCACCCAATATTGTCATGTATGTAACTCCGTACCACTGTATACAGGATGTTTTTTTAAATACAAGTGAAGAAAAAAACTGGTTGTAATGATCTGAATACATTACTTTTCCCGCCAAATATTCGAACCTGCGCAAAACGGTAACAAATGTGGTCGTGATCGTCATCGAAGCGGAGGAGCCCTACGTTGTGTTTTTCTTTTGGTGGAAAAAGATTCGGAATGCAAACGATGAGGGTTCCAGTTGGAAGAGTGCCGCAAATAAAACACACATGTGAGGGACGCAAAATACCTTTTATTAAAAATGCCTGTAATAACTTTGATGGAAAAAAATGAAACGAATCCAAAAAGACAGAAATAAAGTTTAACGGAGTACAAGAAATTAACTAGTTGAGTACATTACAAAGATGAACGACAAGATGAATGCAGCAACATTTAAAACATCAGAAAACGGGTACATGACAGACAAAATGACAGGTTAAAGCTTGCAAAACAAGTAAACAAATTAGAACGCAGTTATTACAGACAGGGACGGATGAAAAACCCTCTTCAAAAACCGTATCCCAGGTATTACTCATAATTTACAATTCGATTAATGGCAAAAACAATCTTTAATTTAATTTGTAACTACTCGGTCAAGGTACGCCAACGGGAGCTTAGAGCTGGAGGTAACAAACTTTCGGCTGCGAGGGGACTCAGAAAAATAATCTGAATCGTCTTGAAAGCAAGCGACATTTACAGGTACTCGGGGTATCGCGTGTCGGACTACTGTTTACCGACCAATTCCGAGTGATTTAAGCGTTCGGGGTTGTAGGATGAGCTTCTCAGAATCGCGTAGAGCAGAACTTGTTCCACCTTCCCCAACCAACCGTTTACCGACAAACTCCCGAGGTCCCTATAACTGCGACGGGGGCTTCACGTAAACATCTCAGAGCCGCGTACAGCAGGACTTGGTCCGCCTCCGTTATACGGTCCTACATAACCGTCGCCCCCACGGAAATTTGACTAAACAACCCCCTGACCTCCTGAATGCCACCTAGCCCCCATGTGATCGTACTTGTAACATTTTAACTTTAACTTTTCCGAAATCTAGCAACAACACAAAGAAAAACCAGAGTTTAATTCAATCGAACAAAGAGTAACATTAAACGATGAGAAAATTTAGCAAAACAAATCGCCACATTTAACAATGATAAAATAAGCAAAGCAAAACGCAACATTAAACAATGAGCAAATAAAAGAGAACAAAGCGCAAAGTTAAATAACGATAAAATAAAAAACCTTTAAATGGCACAAATAGTACAATAATCGCTGGCTGGTCGAGTGCCGTTAGAAAATGTTAGTCAAAGCAAAACAAAATGGCGACTAATTTTTGAAATTACCAGAGTGTTAAAGAAAATGAACCTCCCGGGGAAAACTTTGGGATAACGCTTAAAATTAACAAATGGGCGCTTCCCGAAAGAAACAGCATGCAACAAAATGATATTTACAATATACCCTTACCACGTGGTCCTGGTTCCAAAAAAACACAAAAAGAGAACGAACGTGGGACAAATTACCCGGGGTGAATTAAAACGTCGGGTTCCTCATGGAGACCCTAAATATCTACTCGGGACGGTAGTGTAATTGATTCAGATTTAACTTACAAATTTTGGAATATGGATGGCTCTTCGCACGGTGTGTTCATTTCGAAAAACCAAACAAAAGTGCTCTACCCCCTTCAACCACGCGCGCGAGAGACCGCTTCACCCCCGCTATATTTCCGCTCTCCTTGTTGCCAACTCCCCAGGATCACCAACCCCATCCCTTAGTTCCTAATCTAGCCGCTAGTACCTTCACATTTGGCGCGCTTTCGTGGCGGTACCGGCAATCAAAATTTAAATTTTAAACTGGGTCATTACATGGTAATAGGTGAGGATGAGTAGAACTTATACACACAAAATAATCCAATAAAAGTATTTTCGTTTTCGAGATAAAAATAAATTAAATGTTGGTTGAAATTGTCAGTACGCTGCTAAATTAAATGCAATTAAAAACGTAATTGCGGTTGTCAAGCAATAATAATAATTTTATTGGATTTTTGTTCCTAGCATTATCGGGTTGCTGTGGTTTAATTGATTGTTTACTATTGTTGTAGAATGTGCATGGACAAGGTTAGTTTATCTCTACCATTTTAGATTTAAAAATTATGGTTTTCTGGACTCTGTATAATCTCCATACGATCCAGTTTTTTTTGTACCAGCATTTAAAAAACACCTGTATAATTTTCCTACAGAGACAATATTTTACAATATTTTAAAAATGTACACTGACCGGGCCAAAAAACGACTCACTTTGAATTTTATTATTATTATTATTTTATTAAAAATTTGTTACACAGTCTAGGACTGGTTTACAAATTTTTAATAAAATAAAAAAAAAAAAAAATTTGTTACACAGTCTAGGACTGGTTTACAAATCTATGAGGGGCATGATGACCAACTCAATAGACCGGGACCAATGGCTTAACGTGACTTCCGAATCACGAGACAGAATATAGCCTTTTTTTTTTTTTTATTTCGCCCTGGGTCGGAATCGAACCCGCGACCCTCGCGTCCCTGAGCCGAAACGGACTCCCTTAGGCTACATTCAAAGTGAGTCGTTTTTTGGCCCGGTCAGTGTACATTTAATTAAGTAATTCATTGTCTTAGGAAAATTTTTTTGATATCATGTTGTATTGATAAGCGTTATTTTTAAGTTATTCTTTGCCAAAGAATATCCGACAAACAAAACATTAAACACAGCAAATAAAATTTTAATGAAAAAGTAAACTAATTTTTAAGAAAAAAATGTATGTTATTAAAAATTGCATTTTGAATTAGTATCTCGTATTGTTAAATTAAATCTTTTAACACGTAAATCAACCGACAAAAACACAACATGGAAGTAGCGCAAATTTTCTAATATGTAATTTATTTAAACAAAACAATTCGGTTGCCATGGTGACCATAGCACTCCCGATCATTGAAAATATCCCAATTTAACTATAATAAAGAAAAAGAAGCACAAATATAATTTCAAGATCAGTTATTAAAGAAATCATAATGAATCGTTTTTTGTGCCGGTCAGTGTATTATTATTTATTATTATAAAAATACGATTTTTTTTTGTTGTCAAGTCTGACACTGTAGTTAGTTTCGAATATTTTAAAACATTTTTATGGAGCTTAACAGTTCTAAATCTAAATCGTACTTTTCTCAATTCGGTATCCCACGCAAATACTTTTTTTTATCTGCCATTAGTCTCATTTGGCACCTGAGTGAGTATTATCGTCTTCTGCTGTTATCATCGCTGAACAGCCAATTTGTTTCCAACATCGAAAGCTCCTTTGTAATCTTTTGTATATATTTATATTTCGTTTCTGAAATTCAAGCAGAACAATGCACACACAAAGTGTAATGACCAATGATGTCTTACGCAAAGAGTAATAAATAATAATTGTTAGCTCGTACTTTTGCAACGTTTTTCAAAAGTGTACAAAATCGTAGATTTACAGTTATTTTATTCAGTAGAGAAATCATTACTTATAAAGTAGCATTTGAGACCACAAATTGTCGACGCCTATGCAGTGAATGTTTATTTGCATAGGATTTCGCTACGACATGACTGATAATAATTTACAACTCCTGCTCTCATTTGTTTTCTTTTTGAGCACTTTGTACGGTGTACCTACACAATGTAAAAAAAATGGATGTGATTAACTAGTTGCCTAACCACAAAGGGCTTCTAGATAATGTGTTTTAAAAAGAAACACAATTTTAGAAGTTGTAACCAGTGTTCTGCACGAGATGTTTTGAAAAATGACACACAATAAAAACTGCAAAGTAAAAAGAATGATTTTGTACATCATCTACATCAGTAAAACCAACTGAACAGTGATGAAAATTGTGTCATTTAGATTCTCCTACTGAATAAACTCATCTTACAAAAAATAAGAAATTTGATTGCATCATTAACTGATTTACAGTTTATTGTACTTTAGATTTCATTTTAAAAAATGAAAGAAAGCAAATATTGTCATTATTGTTAGACAAATTCGTTAAAAATCATAATTATTTTGCTATTTTCAATACAAGTGAGCAAAGTAGTGCATTTAATTACGAGTACGGAAGTTGGGCGTCTGAGCCGAAGGCGAGGACCGAACCGTACCATGATCATAAAATAGAGTCGCGGAATCGAAAATTGGGGCACCATTTTTTTTGTCACTTTTTGAATTTTGAGTTAATTGCAGTGAGCTTTCACCTGCTGCCTACCCCTTATTATGCCGCAAATCACTATTTTTTAATGTAAATAAATCAAAATGACAAAACATAACAAGAGTAAAAAATGAGGTTATATTAACGTAAACTGTACGTGCCTATCATTATCTTTATCTATATGCATCACTATTTTCCATAACTGTTAAAATAAATGAAACAATAACTTCTACAAAATTAGTCCAACGAGAACTCACGCAAACAGTTTTTCACAACAAAACGTGGATCAACAAAATTCCAAACAAGAGAGGTTACGTTGCGTGTTTGTAATTGATTTACTGATTTTCGTTTAATCAGTGATACCAACACATAATGCATGAATTTTTCCAGAAGTTTACCTCAAGCAATTTCAGAAATCTAAATAACAGATTACAAATTTAAATAAGTCAAAAATAAGACACGCTTTAGTTAGAAAGTATTTTAAAAACAGATTAAAAAAACTTTCAGTACAACACATTTGGTGCCCTCTATCCACAAACTCTCAAAACATTCGCTTTGCTCACTAGTGAGAAAATATTATTTCCTCACTAGTGATTCAATTGCCATCTTTGCCAACTATTTTCAGTGAGCCAAAAACTACTAAAATCCAATGATCATGGAAAAAATAATTCTTCTGGGAGTTCCAAGCCACTTTTTTATTGAATATAACGTACAGTGTGTGGCAACATTCGCGAATTCCAAATTCAGAGCATTGTAGGGAATCACTTCAGTAGTCCAAATATGGAAATAAAAATAAAATCGGGACTCCCCACACAAAGATACATTGGTCTGCAGGTGCACTCTTTGAAGACTCGTCACACCCAGAAACCCACGGAAGGAGGAGACAGCAAATTGCGATAGAAAAATTTACAAAAAGCTACCGCATCGTAGAGTAGTGAAAAATAACTTCTCGGAGGAATTCTACGTAACAACTAACACCAAGAGTTGATCATTTTAAAACAATATAGATCTATGTTAATAACCTAAGAATGGCATTTACTAATAGTGAAAAAATCGATATGGTAATGTTTGCCAATTTTTGATGTATGGCTCAAAATGTTATTGTCAAGAGCCTTTTGAGACCGGAATCTGCCACTGGTTAAAATATTTATGAAACTATATGAATCACCCTGTAGTATTGTTTTAGAATTTTAGAGTTTCATCATCCATCCCTACATTTATAGATAATTACTCCAGTTGTCTCATTTCTTTGAGAAAAAAAATCTTGGAATGCTCCTCCAAAGTTTCTTCAAAGGACATGAATGTGTCCACAGGTGTACATAATTTGGTGTAACTGTCATGTGAATACTCTGCTCCCATCCACCTCCACTTCGAAAGACATTCTACTTTTTTTTTTGACGAATTGAAAACAAATGATAGATACACATAAATTCCAACAATTGAATTTCATTTTCCACTCAGATCTAAGAAAAGGGATTTTTTATAACATAAAATGTAATTGCTGTTTGTGCTTAATATGATATTTTACGCCTTGGAGAAATTTCATTGTTAGTAAAAAAACATAATAACGGAATAAAAGAAAAACTGATGTTCTAAAAAAAATTAATATAGTCGAGAATAATTTGCAGGTTATTTGAGGTAGAGTTGTCATCTGTATGACATTTCATAAGCGTGCATTTGATTTTTTTGATATCATTACACATTGATTTGACAGTTTTCAAAATTGCGCGACTATGAACTGTCAAAAAAATATCATCTCTACCCTACCCACACAGTTGCCATATAAATTTTCGTACATAGTTGCCATACTTGGCCACAATCATTTTCAATCACCCAATACTTCAAGTCCTGGGAGTAGAAGTGTCCCACAGGCGGCTCGTCTGGGTCAAATGTAAGATCATTCGAAGTATTTGTCACGATTTATTTATCAATTACACGAAATATTTAATTAATAAATTATCCCCATTAAGATAAAGCCTCTCAAAAACCAAAATAACGAAATTAATATCCATTATTTAACCGATTCGACTGTGATTAAAGACTTGGGACTTGTGGGCGTCTCTGTGGATGTCAGATCAGATGTCAAACAAATGTCAAAAATATTGCAAGATTGCCCATCAGTGTTAAAAGGTAAACAGTTGCAAGTTGTAACCGTTTGCTATTTACGTTTTGATAACGTTTGTTGTATTTAGCGAACATCTGAACAGTGTACTGTGTTACTTCCGGACCGAGATGATTTGATCGGTTTTGATTTAAAAAAATAAAATAAATAAATAAAGAAAGTGGGCGAAAGGGAAATGACAGTGACGGAAGTTTTTTTAGTTGTTGACTGAACGGTCCCAACTTACGTAAATTGCCACCACCGTCCGCAAATCGGCCTTGTCTTGTATTCGTTATACCCATGGAGGTAGTATTAACAGGAGGGAGCATTCCCTATACCGTCAATGCTTTAGATGCGGTACCAGTCGGCCAATCTCTAGTACCACTTTATGACTCTTCTTAAACTAGCCGCCAGCGTTAATGACACTGTTGGCCCACTGCTTGAATCTTTCCAGTGGCGTGCTCAACAAGAGTAATTTGGGGAATTTGGGCATTTCAGTTATTTTACTTTCGGCTTTACGTGTGAGTGGTTTTGGTATGAATTTTCTTCGTGTTTGGGTGTTGTTTTATTGTTTTTGTTGTTATTTTTGAACTTTTTGTAATTCAGAAGAATTGCAAAGAGAGCGAAAAATACCAATTTTACCACGCCACTGGAAAGGCACATGGTGCGCTCTGTATTTAGTACATACCACTTTATAGCACTGCGCATTTACGCGGCATTTCCGCTTTTTTCAAATAGTGCTCCCTCCTGTTAATACTACCTCCATGGTTATACCTAACTGATTTTCCTCTAACAAGTAAGTGCACGACTTTTCAACCGCGTCAGTGTCCCCGAGCCGGGAACGATAAGAGACATCGCACCCATCACCGGTACCCACAGTGGTCCTAGCTTGACCACCAGAAGCCCCGGTGGTAACAACTGTTAGAAAACGAAATGCAGTGCGAGCAACAGCTCCAAAATTGATGTAGATCGCGGCAAACTCAATGTAGATCTAATCCAACCACAGTCCCGGGCGAAAAGTGTATGATTTCTACATAATTGCTCCTGATGCAAAGTTTCTGATTACATAGGTAAAATTTCTGAATTTGCCAGAGGAAGAATTATAAATTATTATTGTAGGTTAAGTAGGTGTCTTACTTGTCACTAAGTGTGACCGCTTTCGATGCAGTGAAATCACCAATTTGACAACGAGAGATCGAAGATTAGGGCTTTGCTATCGTATTAAAAGTTCAGGATACTAAAAATTACAAATCGCGATTATTTTCCATTTTGGGAAAGTTTGACGTGGAAATTTGCAGAAAGTACTATCGCGGCCATCCAAAAGTGAACGTTTTTTTTATAGTTTGATTTTTACTTTAAATCATAGGCGTCCTAAAATGTCAAAGTTTGACACTAGCGATAAAAAAATTATTTAAACTATTTTTTTTAAATGCCACATCTCACTCCGATTCCGACAGCTAGGGCTATTGCAAAGCTAGAAGAAAATTGGTCTTTGGCTGCTGTGGCTAGAGAATTACATTGCAGTAAGACTTGCATCTTCAATATAAAGAGGCGTTGGCAAGAAAACAGGCTTGAGAGGCCAATACGAATAGGTGTTGAAAAGGTTTCTTTACTAAAGTTTACTTTCACTTTAATAATGTATCAATTACTTCTCAGTATCATTTTTATTAAAAATTATTTATTACAACTTTTTATTATTAAAATAGTAACGCCTGCTGCACGAACGTCAATGAATACAGCCTGATTTAATCTAACGAAAAATACGGAAATTTTCGCAAGCTATCGTTCACTTTTGGATGGCCGCGATTGTACATCGGATAGAATGGATAGCATTGTAGACTTTACTAATATTATCGAAACTTCAAGTACCAATAACAAGGGAAGTAGAAATTACTAGTACCTTAAAATTTGAAGATTGTAACTGCAGGAAAAGAAAATAAATAAGTAAGTTCTTGTTCGACTTTTTTTTTGTGATCCGCTTGAAGATAAAATAGTGTATATTATTCAGAGTAGAAGCTCTTTTTGTGCTTCGCCCAGTTGTCGACCTCAACTGCGTTTCGGTCTTCAATCTCTGGGCTTAGCACAAAAAGAGACACTTCTACTCTTAATGATATAATAACAACCTATTATTTAGCAACAAATTTAAAATATTAAATTAAATAATGAGAAACAAAGTAAATAAATGTATCGTAGATGAGGATTTCGGTCTATTTCTATTCTTCACACCCTCAAGAAGTTGTCTCAGTGTAAAACTGGCATTTGGTGTGCTTCTATTTTGCCTAAATCCTTGTTATTCTTCCGCTATAGTTGTGGCAATCTGCAGTTTCCTGTTCATTATTATTGATGTAAATTGTTCGCGACGGAATTTACTCATATAGATATAAATCCTCAATAATTTTCTTTTTTCTTTAATTTTATTTTTATATTGGCACTATTAGGCTTTCTTTTCAATTTGTAGGTATTTTTCTATTTCTTATTATTTTGTTCAACAGCTTTCACAGTTGTTGGACCAGCAAGACCTGGCGACTTTCGATTTTTCAATTCACTAATTGTTTCCAATATGTCCTCTTTTGTAATTGTGGTGTTCTCAAGATTAGTGTCTTCGTAAGAAAAAAAAATTGTAATCTATTAAATTCTGAAAAAATGTTCTCACACGTAAAATTTGCTTATGATTCTAGCCCCTTCTTTGCAATTGTCTATTGCTAAAATGAACATTTTTGCTATATAATTTATTAATAAGATAGAAACTCTGGTAGCGACTAAATTTATCTTTACTATAGTCGGATAAGCATTGGAATTCTTCAACAATTGTAACTACAAGTTATAGACGTTCAAATTTAATACTACACGTCATGTCAGTTGAAGTTTTCCTCTGAAGTTCTTAACCGGAAATTCTTTATTTTGCGCATGAGCATCCTTCTTTTCAAGCAAATGAATCAAAAATAGACTGTCGTTGTTAAGAATTATTTCGATGCAGGCAGTAAACACGATTTTTCTTGTCGGGTGGTCATAAAATCAGATTAACAGAAATCGTTGTCTCGATAGTTCAAAACAATTTGTGGTCAAGTGTTCCGATGTTTGCGTTTGTTAACGTATGTCGCAGCCTCACCCAAAAAAAGGGATAAAGAAACATTCTGTCATTTCCTCCTTTGGGAAGGCGATCTGCTGAGGCATTCCTTGCCAAATCAGCCACATGGATAGGAATCTATGATGGGTCCCTGGGTAGGGAAAGGGAAAAGTATGGCGGCAAGTAGTAGATGGAGAGATTTGACTCGGCATTCCACTTGTCTGGGATATGCGATATGGCCTTTTTACACATATTAAGATTTGGTGGTGTGGGAAAGAAAACCCACGAAAAAAATCCACCCAGAAGTGGGATTCGAACCTGATACTTCTCGAATGCAAAGTGGTGCGTTAAACGCTTGGCTACAGTGTCCAGCACTCAGCACCGCAGTTCACACAGTATTTACGAGTAGTACAATGCGCTGACAGGGAGAATAACAACATGTTTTGAAATGGGGAGCAAGCGTATTAATATGTAATACCTTTCATAATTAGTTAATGAGTAATGAGTAAATAATAAAAATAAATGTTGTTTAATAGTGTTTAATGGTAATCATATGCTCAAGGGCTAAAATGAACCTTTTAATCTCGAGAATGAAATTTATTACCCTTTATAAAATGGACGTAAGCGAAGATTCTTTCTAAAACTGTACGATGACTGGCCTGTAAGAGATTTAAAAATTAAAAAACGCAAAGATAAAAAGCGTGATGCCTTATTACCATATGGAATGGCAACGACGACCAATAGGAGCAACACCAACCACTTCATGATGAGGAACTGTGAGCCGCTATTTTTTCGGAGAGCTTTTATTGTGGAATATTGTAACTTGAGATCCGATAACATTCACTAAGCTAGCAGCAAAACACGTATCATTAAAATTATAAAAGTAATAAAAAACAAATCGAAAACTTGAATTATACAAGGATTTGTATCATTATCATAATCGTGTGGATACTGCTAGCTGATTTGCCATAACGATCATTCGTTGGAATTTTCTTCAAGTTGCTTTCTGTTTCCGTGCAACGCAAGCTATCTTCATTTCTTTAAATATGGAAATTTGGATCAATTATCAAAATTTGATTTATGCTCCTTTACCATATACCACAAAAATTCTTCAATGAGAAAATAATACTTACATGGCTAAATTTACACATATGTATTCATATCAACTAAAGAATTTTGATATCAACAAACTAAAAAAACAAACAAAATAAATACCTTCATGCACGTTTTAAAAACCTAAAAATCTTCTTCCAACAAATGTAATAAAATAACAATAGACTACTCGTTTTCGAAACTTCGAACGAACATTTTGGAAGTTGCTCTCACTTTTTTTAAGGTCCAACTAAGGATAGGCGGTTTTTAAATTGTTGTTTCACTTTATTGATATACAGGTGTTCACACAAGAGTACGAGGCTAACAAGCAACCCAAATTACATTTCACAGGCAACATGGTTTTTGCACGACCTCTATACAGGGTGTCCACGTAATAAATTTAATCACCAGTAGGACTCGTTAAAATAAACATTTTTGTGTGCAACCGCACGCGAAATGAGCACTTCGCGTGCGTACAACAGGCCGCGAAATTGAATTTCGCAGCCGTTGCCTTGACGACGGTCGTAAAAGTAAAAATCATTTTTATATTTATTTATTATCACAATTACAACATATCTATCTGCATATTTCCGGTGTAATCTTACAAAATCAGGATTGGATGCGGTTGAAGTTTGATTTTGTGTCAGGAACGGCCACTATTAGTACAGAATTTTCATCCAGTTTGAAATTTCCGCCAATTTCAAATGAGACAGCCGCATGAGAAGGAGTCGATAAGAAAGATCCCCATTATCGATCTATCATCTATATAAAACATACACATGTGAATTAGGTTAATTTTGGTTAATTTTTCACCGATCAAAAAGAGAAATATCTCGTAATAATTCCTGAATGTCATCAACAGACATTTTGGTTTATTTGTGTCTTTGCACAGCTCCTGATATTTCCACGATTAAAATAACCTAAAAAAGAGCAGATGATACAACCTAGCATAACATTGAGATTTGGCAACACAGCCTGGTCTGTCGTTTGCGTTCTGTTCTCTGTTATTAATTCTTCTTTTAAGTTATTTAAGTGCGATTTAATTGTTGAATTGTGCTTGATAAATGAATTGAAGGTAGGCTTTTACTATTTATTGTATTTGAATTGAAGTTTTCGCTTTAATTTTTTCAATAATAACAATTGTTTTTGTGCTTCAATTTATCAGCTAGTGCGCGATAAGTGACTGGCTGTGTGTTAATTCTTGCTGGCGCTATTATAACTTGTTATAATAATTTTGTACGAATAGTCTGTTCCGTTTGGAAGGGTGTTGCTAGTTTAAGCACCTCGCTAGCTTTAAGGTTGCCAGACTATCCAGTATCATGGTTCGTAAGAAACCTCCTTTAGTTGCGGATAATCCTAAGGATGTTTTGAAATCTGCGTGTCCTGGGTGTAAAATGGAGGTGGAAGAAAGTACAGGCATTAGATGTGATCTTTGTAAGTCTCACTCACACATCAACTGTATGGATGTTGCCCCTGAAGAGGCTCAACTCCTGCTTCGCATTCACAGAAGATCTTCTCATTTGAAGTTATTGTGTTTGAATTGTGATAGCGTTTTTCAGTGCTCTCCTTTGTTTCCGATTGATCCGACTGTTCCTTTAGAAGATAATGTGTTTTTGAAGTATGTTAGGAATATTGTTAATAATGCTATACAGCCCCTTCGAGATGAAATTTTTAAATTGCAGAAATCTGCTGCAATACCACATGAGCTACAACCATCGACGTCTTTTGCTGCTAAGGTTAAACAGTCTTCTGAAAACAATGTCATCTTCAAGCCCAAATCTGCTAAACAGTTTGTAACACAGACGAAGTCTGAAATCTTGAAATCAATTAATCCATTGCATGAAAACATTGACATTACTAGAGTAAAGGTGGCTTCAAATGGTGGGTTAATTATTGGTTGTTCTGGGAGTGAAGATGGAGATAAACTTATAAAAGTTGCTGAAACGAAATTGTCAGCTAAATATGACATTAAGAAGTTGGCTCCGGTTCTGCCTCGTCTTAGAATTGTGGGCATATCTGAGGATATTGGTAATTCCGAATTTCTTGACTACTTCAGGAAACAAAATCCGAGTGTAATCACTGATGGTTCTGTCGTCAATTTGCATAGATTTTGGGCTATAAAGAAAAACGGTAAAATATTTCAAGCTGAAATTTCGGTTGATTTGGATACATATAAATGTTTGCTTGAATGTGGCCATGTGCTCGTTGGTTTGAGTAGTTGCTCTGTTTACGACGCGGTCTCCGTGACTAGGTGTTACAGATGCCACGGTTTTAACCATAGTGCTAAATTTTGTAAGAACAATCCATTGTGCCCTTTTTGTGGTAAATCTCATGAAGAAAATGCTTGCGTAGGTGCTGATAATGAAACTAATCCCAAATGCCGAAACTGTAAGAACATTCGCATGTCGCAAAAATTAGATATTGACTGTAATCATGCAACATTTGAGCATGAGAAATGTTTTGCTTTTAAACTTGCCACAGCGAAGTTCAAAGAAAATCTGTTTGGCATCACAACTGAGCTGCCTGTGAGCAAAATTTCTGATGGACAGCACTCTGTGGCTGGTGATAGCTCTAATAAGTGACTAACTAATCTTTCTTCCAATCAGTGTGATAAAATAATAGATACTTTATCAATATTTTATCAAAATGTACGTGGCCTTAACACCAAATTGGTGCAATTTTATAATGCTGTATCTGTTCTTGATGTTGACGTGGTTGCTGTGACGGAAACATGGTTAAAAGACGATGTATTATCTACCGAATTGTTTTCCTCTGATTATATTGTGTTCAGAAAGGATCGTAATTTTAGTAGAACTTTTCAGTCCAGAGGTGGTGGTGTTGCTCTGGCTGTTAGATCTACATTGTCAGTGAAGCTGATGGATGTAGATTTAGCCTTTGATAATTTACCGGAAATTGATTTCATTTGTGTTAAGATTCATAATGTCAACTCCACTATCTACATTTGTCTTGTATATATTCCTCCTGGTCTGACTAGACATAGATATCATGAATTTTCTTATGCTTTCCTTTCCTTGCGGTTTCTGCATGGTTCTAAAATAATTTTCTTGGGTGATTTTAATGTCACTGAATACATTACCTTTTTGAATTTAGATCAACTACGGGGTAATGCAGTTCCGATTTTTCATATTTTAAGTGAGTTATCTATTCAGCAGCATAACTCTATTACTAATGATAATGATCGGCTACTCGATTTGGTTCTGTCAAATTTACATTGTAGTGTGACCAGGGGTGAGGAGGGTCTTGTCCCTGAGGATCCTCATCATCCATCTCTTTTGGTATCCATTGACGTTAGAATCAAGATAAGGAAGTTCATTTATGGTGTTGATGATGGTGATAATTTTAATTTTAGGGCAGTTGATATGGAGATGATGCGTAACGAACTTCTTCTTATAGATTGGTCTTTTCTTGAGAGCTATGAGGATGTCGATTTGGCATGCCATGGTTTCTACAATAAGTTAGTTGGGCTGTTTGACTTAATTGTTCCAAAGAAAAGAAAAAGTAGGCATAATTATCCGCCTTGATTTTCGTATGAGCTTATTAATAAAATTAAGTTGAAACACAGAATATTGAAGAAATTTAGGGTATCTGGCAAACTGTGTGATCTGGAGAAATTTAGAATGTTACGTCGAGATATTAAAGGTGATATTAAAAGGCAGTATGATCAATACGTTGCTAAAGCTGAGGCTGACATAAAGAGAGATCCTAATAAGTTCTGGCAATTCGTCAAATTCAAACAGAACGGTACTGGTATTCCTCTTAATATGACTTTTTCGGGAGCGGAAGTTT
Organism: Tenebrio molitor; assembly: GCF_963966145.1. Taxonomy (NCBI): domain Eukaryota; kingdom Metazoa; phylum Arthropoda; class Insecta; order Coleoptera; family Tenebrionidae; genus Tenebrio; species Tenebrio molitor. The sequence continues at coordinate 17,240,885 of NC_091053.1, read as the reverse complement.
CTGGCGCTGATGAGATTACGGGAGCTTTTGCTAATTATTTTGAGTCTGCTTATTGTGAAAAAGCTTCAGTCATAGAGTCATCTGTTGAAGAATGGAGTACATCTTCTTCTTAATTGCTGTTAACGAACAAGATGTTTTGAATGCAATATCCAAACTTAAGTTGAAATTCACAGCTGGTCCTGATATGATCCCATCATTTCTAATCCGTGAATGTGTTGAGGCTTTCGTTTCTCCTTTGGTAGTGATTTTCAACTTGTGTTTGAAGACTAATGCGTTTCCTGCAATTTGGAAAACTGCAAGGGTTGTGCCGGTTTTTAAGAAGGGTGATCGCAGTTGTATTGAAAATTATCGGCCTGTTTCGATCTGTAGTAATTTTTCTAAGTATTTGAATTCATAATATCAGATAACTTGTCTTTTCATTTTAAAAGTTATATCTCAGAGTCACAACATGGCTTTGTGAGAGGTAGGTCAACGATATCCAATTTATGTACTTTCACACAGTATGTAGCTAATTCAATGGATCTGGGCCTCCAAACTGATGTGATAATACTGATTTTTCAAAAGCTTTTGATAGGCTGGACCATGAAATCCTTGTCAGAAAACTGGAGACATTAGGTTGCTCTTCTAACTTTGTAAATTTTTTGTATTCTTACCTGAGTGGTCGTAAACAGTTTGTTAGTGTTCATGGACACCGTTCTAATGTTTTTGATTGCTCCTCTGGTGTGCCTCAAGGATCTGTGTTGGGACCGCTACTCTTCAATATTTTTATTAATGACATAATTGAGAATCTTTCAGTATCCTGTTTGCTGTACGCAGATGATATGAAGATTTTTACGTCTATTAGAGAATTTGGTGATTGTATCAGGTTGCAGGATAATATTGATTTAATCTCCACTTGGTGCATACGAAATAGCCTTTAGTTAAATATAACCAAATGTGTTGTAATGACTCTTAGTAATAAAAAACACAAGATTGATTTTGATTATAATATTGATGGTGCTGTTTTGGAGAGACCTGAATTGGTTTCTGACTTGGGAGTACTGTTTGATAATAAGCTGTCTTTTACAGGCCACATCAACTCTGTTATAAAAAATTCCTGGAAGACCTATGGCTATATTATTAGGAATACCAGAGATTTCTCTAATATCTCCACATTAATACACTTATTTCAATCATTTGTCAGAAGTAAACTTGAATATGCGTCGATTGTTTGGTTTCCTCATCATGCTGTTCACATTGCTAGTATTGAACATTTGCAGCGTAGATTCTTAAAATACTTGTGTTTCAGAGAGGATGGACGCTATCCTCCTATTGGATATTCACAGACCATTTTATTAGAACGTTTCTCGTTTAAAAGTTTATCTGAACGCAATAAATTAATGAATTTATTGTTCTTGTACAAAATACTTCATAACTTGATTGACTGCTGTTCGCTGCTCAGTCAGATTAATTTTTGTGTTGGTAAGCATTCTATAACTACTCGTACTAAGAACTTATTTTATTTATCAACTCCAAGAACGGATTTTCTTAAATTTTCTCCTTTGAACAACATGCTCAATATTTCCAACTCTGTCGGTGATCTCGTTGATCTGTTCTCCTGTAGCATTGAAGTGTTAAAGTCGTTGGATCAAAATGATATAAAGTTAGAATTGTCAGTTTCTGACAATAATGAAGTTTCTAATAATTTATAACGAATATAATGAAACATTAATAGAAATTAAAGACACTTTATTACAAAAATTGAATATTTATTCTAAACGATTAAAAAGATATAAAAATAATAAACAACGGAAATTTGAAAATAAACTATTTAGAAATAATGAGAAGTTGTTTTACAAAAATTTAGCAGATAATAAAACTCAAAATAATAATGGTCTACCAAATATAAATGAAATTAAAGAATTCTGGTCAAACATATGGTCAAATGAAGTTCAATTTAATAATCAGGCAGAATGGATTCCTAATTTAGAAAATGAGATACCAGATAGTAATAATCCACATCATATTCAAATTAGCCTTGAAATTTTAGTTAAAAATATTAATAGTTCACATAATTGGAAATCCCCTGGAGGTGACCAAATTCATAACTTTTGGTTAAAAAAATTTACTTGTATTCATAAATGCTTACTTGATCACTTTAACGGATTTATTAGGGAACCTAACACATTTCCAGAGTTTTTGGCCCATGGTATAACATATCTGAAACCAAAAGATTCCGATACTAAAAATCCATCAAAATATAGGCCAATCACATGTCTGCCTACAATTTATAAAATTATGACATCTTGCATTAAAGTAATAATTTACGACCATTGTCAAAAATTAAATATACTTAATGAAGAACAAAAAGGTTGTGTTAAGGAGTGTTTTGGTTGTAAAGAACAACTCATAATAGATACGGTAATAATGGAACAAGCTAGAAAAAATAATAGAAATATTTGTACCGCATTCATAGACTACAAAAAAGCCTATGATTCAGTACCACATTCATGGTTAATTAAAATTCTTAAAATTTATAAAATTAATTTGGATTTGATTAACTTTTTATCCCATGTTATGACATTTTGGAAAACTACTTTAAATTTATCAATAAACAATACTAAATTAAAATCCGAGCCTATTCAAATTAAACGGGGAATTTATCAAGGAGATTCTTTAAGTCCTTTATGGTTTTGTCTAGCCATCAATCCTTTGACAAATCTATTAAATAGCACTGGATATGGTTTCAATATTAGAGTTAATAATACCACACTATCCAAATTAAATCACCTTCTTTATATGGATGACATAAAACTTTATGCATCTAAAAAGAATCACATTTTATCTTTACTAACAGTAACTGAAAATTTCTCAAATGATATTGGCATGAGTTTTGGTATTGATAAGTGTAAAACGCAATCAATATGTCGTGGTCATTACGAAAATTTAGAATATATAACTAAAGAAGGAGAAATCATTAAAAATTTAAATAAAGGAGAATTTTATAAATATTTAGGTATTAATCAATCAAATCATATTCAACATTCAATTATAAAAGAAAATTTAGAAAAACAATTTTATTTAAGAATTAAATCTATTTTAAAATCAAAATTAAACGGTAATAACTTAATTAAAGCAGTTAATACATATGCTGTTCCATTGTTGACCTATTCTTTTGGTGTTATAAAATGGTCCAAAACTAATTTACAGAATATAAATATTCAAACTAGAGTTCTCTTTACAAAATTTTGTAAACATCACCCCAAATCTGCTATTGAAAGATTTAATTTACCACGCGAAAATGGTGGTAGGGGTTTTTCAAATCTAGAAATTTTACAACACAATCAAATTGCTTCACTAAATAGTTATTTACATTAGAGTACGGGAAGTGAATTTTCCGGCACGACAACTGGTTTCGGGCACGATGGCGCAGCCGAGTGCCTGATTAGTTGGAGGGCCGGAAAATACGTCCCGTACGACATTTGTATTAGACTTTTCGGCTGACCAAAATATTAAATCTTCTAAAAATCAAGACTAATTTTATTGTAGAATTTAAAATCGTCAATAAAGAATCGAATGCTGTGGAATCAATTCCTTGACGACCGTGACCGCTCATTTGTTTTTTTCCTAACAAATTATTTGCCGGCTAAATTTTCACGGTCGTGCTTCAAAATTTGATTTTGGTGTATTAATCGAGTGAAAAAAATGTCTAGTATATAATATAGAGTGAGTTAAATGTGACACCAGAGGCAGTACAACTAGTGGCAGGACTAAATTCTGAATTATTACCACAAAAATCGAAACGTTACATAGGACAATTTCTTCTCACGAAAGTATGTAATAACTATTCTTTAATTCACAAATTTTTAATAAACCATATTTTATTACAGACAGTTTTATTAATAGGTGTTTGTGGTGCCTGTCTCCGAAAGGAGTTATATACTCTGAAAATGGAAAATGTCAAGAGAAGATATTATATTGATAACTGACACAAAAACCAATATTTGTAGATCATTTGCCATTACCAATCCAAACTGGGTTGAAACTGTGAAGAAATATATGGAAGTCAGGTTAAATTGGTATTAATAAAATTGACAAATATTTGAACCTTGATTGCCCTATGGACACAAGATTGAAGTTCCTAAAATGATTCGTGATGACTGATAACCTTCCTTCAACATCAAAAATAAAATGTACTGTGTTGCAGCTATAGCTCAAACAATGGTGAGTTGTGTCACAAACTTCGATACTGTGCTTTAATCTACTTGAATTTTTAGCACTTGCTTCCAATATAACTATGTACCAGCAGACAATTCCATCACCAGTACCGTAAGAGAAGCACCAGTACAACATATTGACATTCAACCCAGAAGTAATAAAGCTGACTGTTACCAAATTGTTTCTGCATTGTTCTCTAAAGGGGAGAATTGTAACAATAATGTTTACAACTGTAATTTTACAAAATAAATTATGTTAATAATGTTGCAATTTATTAAAATGTCTTGTACTTTCTGGTGAAAACGAATCATCTTTCTTCAGGTGAATACAAGATTTTGGGGTTAGAATGTTTTGTAAATTTTTAGTTTCCAGTTGCACTTTAGCACTAACAGCTAGTACTGGATAAAGTAGGTACACAAAACCATATATCAACTTCTGTGGTTTAGTTTTATTGTGCAATTTTGCAGATATTTATTAAATACCTGACAATTGTCAATAAATCAACGGTGTCCGCACATTTTTCCCGTACTCCACTAGATTTTTCCCACATTCCACTAGAAATTTTTGACATTGTACGGGAAATCGCACCTCCCTTGACCTAAAGTGTAAGGTAACGCTATATTTCCCAGATTGGGAGGCCGAAAAAATTATTTTCTCAATAGAGCTCGTGATAACACTTTTTTTAATGCTTTGGTTTCAGCGGATAAAGGTTACACACCTTTAAATTTAAGTGATAATGTAATTTCAGATATTGTTGAGCCAAATATACCTGACACTATAGCAAATATAAAACAAAAGTCTTTACATGGGAGATATTTTAAAGAGCTAGAACAGCCAGAAATTAATATTCAAGCTTCTCATGCATGGCTTAAAAAATCAAATATTCATCCTGAGACTGAGAGTTTTATATTTGCAATACAAGATCGTGTTATAAATACAAGAAATTATAAAAAACACATATGCGGTTTACAATCGATCATCGATAAATGTAGGATTTGCGGAACTGAAGGGGAAACCATTGAACACATCATTTCTTCTTGCACCGATTTGGCTCAAAGCGAATATAAAAAACGTCATGATATATTCGCAAAAATTATACACATGAATTTAGCAGTTAAATTCAATTTATTAAAGGATACACAACCACATTACATTTATAAACCAGAAAGTTGTTTAGAAAATGACAATTACAAATTATATTTTGATCGCACAATTTTAACTGACATTCACATTCAGCATAACAGACCAGACATTATTATTTTAAATAAACAACAAAAGCAAGCATATCTTTTAGATATAGCTGTTCCAAATTCACACAATATAACACAGACATATAATACAAAAATTAATAAATATTTAGAACTCTCCGTTGCTATGAGAAATCTTTGGTGTTTAGAAAAAATTTCGATTTTACCATTTATAATTTCAGCAACAGGAATAGTACCACAATCTCTTTTTAAAAATTTAAAAATTTTGGACTTAGAGAAAACATTAGTGGTTGAAATTCAAAAAGGTATATTATTATACTCATGTCATATCGTGAGGAAATTCCTTAACATTGACACAGAACATAATACACAACAAAGTCAAAATGCGGAGGCGAGACGCCGGTAATTATGTTGATAAGCACTGCACTATTACTTGATAGTATTATCCGTAATAGTGTATGTACTCCGGCAAAATTGCCGTGCCGCCGGGTGGAGGTGGGATAGTCGAAGAAATAATAATAATAATAATAATAACAGAACTTAACATTTACCTTCCACAATAAATAAATTCCAATAAATAGGTAAGCCAGTACAACATTATCCAACACAGTTTTCACATTCTTCTTGTTACACCAGTCTCAAAGTCACTGTAACATTTGTCATATTGCTGTTTCGATTTTTCAGGTTTCAAATGCGACACTGCATAATTTATAATATTTTTTTAACTCTGGATGAGTACACGGAACTGAAACATTGTAATTTTCTTCGGACATTTTTGCAATTTTTCTCAAAGTCAATTGTTTTATTTATGTCGTTTCCATAGCGACATGGCGACATGTAGGCCGAATTTATTTTTATTGACAATGAAGGAAATTTTACTTGTTCATTTTATAATTACAAATTTTCGGGTTGCACACAAAATGTTGTGTACACCTTGGCTACGAAATCCTCTGACGATCTCGAGATTGTTTGACTCGGCCGCAAAGCGGCCTTGGCGACAATTTTTCTCTCGGTTCGTCAAAGTACGATTTCGCATCCTTGATATACAAATAACTATTTTTCTTTATCATTTGTTCGGCAAAATTTTCAAAGCAGAGTTAAAATTAAATATGATTTGAACCCTAAAATTCATACCCGCTCATGTGTTTACACATCCATTGAGAACGAAGCACGAAAAAAGAATTACTCGATTAAAATCCTAGAATGAAAAACAATAAAAACTGCTAGTATTGAAACAGCGACCGTTCTTTCTTTAAAAAATTGGTAAAGTTTTTACCGCACAAAAACATTTTCACTCTCTGTTTAGTTTCAATTGATGCAGGCTTGTGTCTTTCGGACCACAGAGGCCTGTTTTCGCACTACATTTCCGGATTTTCACGTATATTTTCGGCCGTTTGCATCAGACGGACAGTTAATTCTTCAATGGTATTAACTGGATCATTCAGCACATTTTGAAGAAAATCCAAATACGCTGCATCATTCAAACGTGGAGGTAAATTATGGGGCCCAATTAAACGATTTCGATTTCGTCCATTGTAAATAATCGACTTCGAAAATTTTGTACCTCGTCGATCTTCCGGCCACGTCATTGACGAAAAGCAATCCTCCGAAATGAATCTCCATGTTGAAGAGCTTGAACACGTTGGACATGGTAAAGATGTAACGTGCGATAGACAATAAAAGTGGAAGCACCGAAACATAAAGCAAGTCTTCTGATACTCAAATTTGGCTCTTCTTCATAGGCTTGTAAAATTTCAGGTTATATTTCCAAAACGTGGTCACTTCGTAATAGTGTATGTACTCCGGCAAAATTGCCGTGCCGCCGGGTGGAGGTGGGATAGTGAATAAATTTAAGGCGGAATATTGCCTAAGGGAGTCCCTTTCGGCTCAGGGACGCGAGGGTCGCGCGTTCGATTCCGACCCAGGGCGGAAAAAAAAGGCGATATTCTCTCTCGTGATTCGGAAGTCCCGATCTATTGAGTTTGTCATCACGCCCCTCATAGATTTGTCAACCAGTCCTAGACTGTGTAACAATATTTTACATTTCATAATAATATGTTTATTTGTGTTAATATGCAATATTTATTGTTTTCAACTGTCGTAAATTCTCATTTTTCTCCTTTGTAAACTGGCTCTTAACTGCCCTAAAGCAAAATGAGCAGATAACGAACCGTCGCCCTAGACAACACATTTACGAGTAACGTTACATTTCTGACAGGTCTTAAAAAATTTGTCAAAAGTGTCAAAAGTAAATGTGAAATCATTTTTAAAAGATTTGGAAGCTTCAGGGACGTCGTTTCAAACAATAAAATTTTGTATGCAACTCATTTCTGGGTCTTAAAACCCTCCCTACGCTCGTCTTGTCCCTCGGGCAATTAGAAAAGCCCAATTTACTCAGAAACTCGTTGCATAAGTAATTATTACACATGTCCCAAACAAAAGAAAAATCAGTTACATCGATATTACCTAGTAACGACCGAAGAAGAAAAAAAAAAAGAAAAAGAAAAAAGAACAAATTACATACTTCAAATCATTAGAAGAATCATTTTTTTCTGACGTGGCCCAGGATGGTATCTTTTTGGAAATCGCTCTGCGTACTCTCCGGACGCCGCAGCTGCATTCTGATAACAGTGATAACGTGATAACATTGCCCATACATCAGCAACATATCTGTGAGTGATAATGATAAAGCCATTCCGACTAATTAAATGACAACTCTGACAGTATTTTTGATTAACGTCAATGCTCATTTGACTTTTTTTTGTCAATTCTAATTTCTAACAAATCAGCGCAAATGTGAGCAGGACCGGTTTCAAAAATTTCAAAAAATTAACTTATTGTATCTTCATTGCCGTACACATTTTACTAAGGTGATTTTGGCTAAAACTCTTTAGAACAACGCATACTATCATATGTTAAAAGGAACGCCTCAACTTCGAAAACACCCTGTATAAAACTGAAAGAGGTATAGAAATTTTTTATTATTTTTCTTATTATTTTCTAACATGAGTTGACATAGCGCCATTGTATACTTACACAAAAATCAAAACAAATTCTTAGTTCAATACTTTTTATTTTTTAAATGTTAATGTTCGTTTTGTTACCATGGCTACGTTCTTGTATTTGGTTATGTTGCTACAGTTACTGCAAACTGATGTCAACTTGACTATGGTGGAAAAATAAAAATCCCAATATTTCTAATTTTGAATGGTTCAAATCCCGATGGATAAAAGAGCCTGTTAATTTTATCCATGGCTGGGAACCAATAAAAGCTCTCTTTTACTTTGTTGATGGATTAAATGACGATTTCGAGTAGAGCTTTCACATCAATAATGTTGCTTTTATCTGATGATCGTAGATAATAGTTATTTTTATATCAAGTGCGTGAAATGAGTGTTTTTTTGGGTTTGAATAAGTCTTTTACACCGAGACGCATATTACGTATACCGGGTGATTCAGATTGGTATTCGCGCCCCTATATCTTTTTTATTTTAAGAAAAAAGTATAGCAAACCATATATATTTGTAAATCGCTTATGAAACTACAATAGGTGACGTTGTCAAATATTCTCTACGATAACATATGTCAAAGTTAAGACAGTCAACTTTTTTTTTAAATGGTACATTATACATTTCTTAATCTATTCTTGTAAAGCTTTTTTTCTACAGTTGAATGTATAAAAAAGTTGACACTTGCAATAAGAAAAAATCGAGAAAAAAAAAAAAATATGATTTAATTTATTCGAAAGTGTTATTTTCTAAAAATAGCTAGTTAGCCATGGAGACAATTGAATTTTGACATTAATAGCGTTAATTATTAACGTACCTACATTTAAATAAATAGCTATGTTATAACCTAGATTTAAATAAATAACTATGATATAACATCTGGCTTCGAAACCTAACTTCTTCCTGACTATACCGCTTTGAATGCATACACGATGAAAATATGTAGTTGAATTTTGATACTGCATGAATGACATGATGAATCTTGGGAATCGTATTCGAAATATTCGAATATTTGAATAGGTGACTATGTAAAATTCGAATAAGTGTAAAGTGTATTCTAATATTCGAATAAATTAAATTCAGGATGGATCGGGTATTTCACTGTCAAATCATTTTATTTTTTGGCTATGTAATTCTTAAAATAGTAAGATCCAGCTCAGTGGGGATTTGGTATTTCGTCCGAGTCTCAGTTTTCTGGCCGAGGCGCACCCGAGGCGTAACAAACAAGCTCAAATCATTTTATTTTTTGGCTACGTGGTTGTCTTGTAAATAGTGACATGCAGGGAACCAACATAATGCGAATTTACAAATGTTTGGCTAGTAAGAGCTAGTAAGCTCTTTTTAGAAAATAACGCTTTCGAATAAATTAAATCATATTTTATTATTTCTCTCTATTTTTTTCTGATGTAAGTGTCAACTTTTTTTACACATTCAAATGTAGAAAAAAAAGCTTTAAAAGAATAGGCTAAGAAATGTATAGCGTACTATTTAAAAAAAAAAGTTGACTGTCTTAACTTTGACATATGTCATCGTAGAGAAGATTTGACAACATCATCTATTGTAGTTTCACAAGCGATTTACAAATATATGGTTTGCTATACTTTTTTCTTAAAACAAAAAACATATAAGGCCGCGAATACCAAACTGAATCACCCGGTATATTTATGTATTGAACGAGTGCGAAATGTGGCAAATTAGTCACGAAAGAAATTTTTTCTTTCATTTTCTCCTGAATTTTTTGGCACCGATAACGAGAAATCATTTCATACGTTATTTTAAAAATTATAAATAAACCTTAGATTAGTTGTTACGGTAAGTTGTGTTTTATTTTATTATTGTTTGGTTGTGCAATTCACAAAAAAACTATAACAAATATTTCTCCATGACATTCTGTAATTCTCTCATTAGTAAGTAATGGTGAATATTATTAATTTGCAATTCCAACCGTAACATTCCTATTATGAGTAGGTGTTCGATAATAGATTATATTACGGTCAATCATCTATTAAACTGTAAATTTTAAAAAAAATCTGCAGTTCCAAAAAAGTCTGTTTGTATTATTTTAATGATTCTTATTTTGCTGCTAGCTTAGTGAATTTCGTCGGATCTCATGTGACAATATTCCACAATAAAAGCTCTCCGAAAAAATTGCAGCTCACAAGTCCTCATCATGAAGTTGTTGGCGTTCCTTCTATTGATCGTCCTGGCAATTACATATGGTAATAAGGCATCATGCTTTTTATATTTGTTTTCTAATTTTTAATTTTTTAATTTTTTGCAGGTCAGTCAAAGTTTATTTTTAAAAAGCGATACTTTGATGAAGATGATTTTGATGATGAAGATGAGCTTCCTTGGGACTATGTTCGAAATTAAAAGGCTCATTGTAGCCCCTGAGCATAATGATTACTAAATATTAAACACTTTTTAACAACACTTGGTTCTATTATTTACTCCTTAATTAATTATGAAAGCTATTATTAATACGCTCACTCCCTATTTCAAATCATGTTGTTATTCTGCATTTCAGCCTATTGGAAATATTCTTTAATATCTCTGAACTTGTGGTTTATTGGTTCAATATTATCTCTTATATCTCGAACGCTTCTTTTAAGCTCATCTACATTATTAACTCTTACTGGAAATTACTGTTACATCTCAGGAATGTAGAAGAAAAGTAACCTATGTTTTACGACTTACCAGACGATTATTATGAGAAAATTACCAGAGTTCGATAAGTGCAACCAGAAGTTGCAACATCATGCAAATAACCTTGCCGGAATTACTCATCCTACAATTCATTCAAAAATGCCCTTAACATTTCTTCCGTATTGCCTTGACTTTAACTGAAAATAGCATAGTTATTTAAGATATAAGTGTAAAAAGTTATCCTTTATTGCACGAACGGGTTTAAAATACAGTGTGGAATAAAATGATTTACATCTAGTTACCTTTGCATTACCCTTGTAAAAATACGAAATGCCGCTCTACAAAAAAAAGAAAGCCTAACCTCAAAATATTCCAAAATTCCAAATGTGATTTATTGCAAAGGGATGATATGAATGCAAAGTAGAGATTGAAATTAAAAAGGAGGAACAAAAGCAAGTCACAGCTAGTGTTGAAAGTAGCCACCAACGTTTGTTAATTCAATTTGGTAAATTGTCACAATTGTCAATTCGATTGATGACATTTATTGACAGAACTAATAGTTCGGCACTTTTTTTTTTTTTTAATAACCAAAGTCGTTTGAGAACCACGTCGTTTAGCAACCTAAACAATGTTTTCAACAAATCAGCTAGGAGAAGCTTTTGAACTGCAGTCACTCGATAAGGACAAATCTTGTGTAATTCAAGTTTTCGCTTTATTTTTTATTACATCTCTAACACCACGACCTGCTAGATAGTCAGAGTGTCTATAGCGGCCTGGGCGTAGACCGAAAAATCCTATTGCCCTCATGATTCTGACATTTGGGGTTGTTTTCGGGGGTTGCTGTTAGTAACTAACTGTCATGCTATCAAATGTGTGACGCCATGTGCATAGTGACAATTTAGACATGCAGTCCACACTCCACACACATGTATCTGAGTAGTTGTCCAGTGATAAATGATACTTTACTTTAATTGTAATTACAGTTTGGATATTCTGAAGAAGCAAGATATTGCGCACTGGTTCGGTTGTGCGGAAGGAACAAAGTTTCGGCGCCGCGTTTTTTGAAAATATCAGAAAATGTCAGTGGCGAGTGCAAATTCACAGAATAATAATTTGTCCAAAATTATCTAATTACATTCAGAACTGTACAAAACTTAAAGTATACTTTCCACTCATTTCCACCAGGAATGGCACGGATTAATTAAGTAAATATAATTGTTTTGTTATGGACTCATTTTTATCTGAAATGATCCGCTTAGGAAATAATGTACCTACTGCAAATCCAAGATTGAGATTGTAATTTTAATATTATTCCAGAAATAGGTTTACAACTAAGGGAACTTGTTGCTGCATTTACCGCAATATCAGTTCTCATATGATAAAAAAGCCAATTCATAAACACTAACAGCAAAATAGGTACTAGAAATACCATACAGAACTAGCATCAACTAAATTAATAAAATGTTTGTTATTAAAGTTCTTTTTAAACTGTGAGACTCTTGACATTGCACTTTGACAACTTCACTGAATTCATTACATTTTTGTTTGTGAGATTATGATTATTTAGTGACATTCCCCCCTAAAGTGGCGCCGTGGAGATCACAGGCACTAAAACTTCGCCCAGGCAGATCTATAGTGAAATATGTCAATCATCAAGACGGCGGTGCCTAACACAAACAGAAGGGGGTGGAAAATGAATATTATCGGAAACCTGTCCGAGTTTCTTCGAAAAACTCAACTTTATGGTTTCGACATTTGAGTTATCGCATGGTTAAAATAATTTGAACACGTCCCTTTCTAAGAAATGAATCGAGCTTTCGACTTATTGGGGAAGGCAGCAGTACAGGGTAGTAAAAATTTTAGCAGAAGGGGGGCCACTACTCCTAGTCTCTTTATTCAATTGAACATGATTTTTTTTTATAAATAAAGACTACTGTTACGTTAAGAAACATCCATCGAACTGTAAACGTTAAATCAACCAGAAGAAGCTTTGGGATTGCAGCCGCTCGATAAGGGTAAAGATGCAAAAATCCTTATGTAATTCAAGTCATCGCTTCTTTTTCCATTATATCCCCAACTGTTTGAACAATTTCTGAAATGTTCATTGATGGTCCTGCTTCATGAAAAATGTGACACAGTTATTTGAAAAAATGTGTAGTTAACCACGTTTGCTAAGACTTCCGGGTGCTGGTAATGAGTTTTTAGGTACCCTTAATGAAAAAGGTAATTTTACGTACTCCCATGCGTAACTGTTTTTCGGGCGCACTTTTCAAGGCAGGGACCGTAGCGCCATCTATTGGTCAATTTAGTAAGTTAACAACGAAACCGACAAAACCGTGTAAACCGACTGAAAATCAATCAATGACAGTAAAATTTACCTAACCCCATTGATTTACTTCTGGTAGTGGTTATTTGATGAATTGATGATAGCGACAGTGAAATTGACGTAGCGATGACTGATACGCCGCCGGACATTGCAGACGAAGCTAGCGCTGCAAAACAATACTTGCTTCCGAAAAAATCTGGAGACCTGTATAACATTCAAAATGTCGACCATAAGTCAAAGATTTATATTTCTTCGCTTTTTGTGAAAAGAAAGCAAGTAAGACATTTTCACTGTATTTAGTTATTTTCTTCTTGTTGCACCATTGTAGTTAAAATGTATTACTATAATGAATTTGTAATTCTTTCAAGGATGTCTTTTGCTTTGTAGTTCGTGCGGTTGCCTAAAAAATTAGCACCTCGGCCAAAAAGTGCCTTTTGTTCTCACCTGTTTTCAAGTCTCGGCTCCGCCTCGAATAGAAAACCCAGACTCGGACAAAAAAGATGCACTTTTTAGCCTTGATACACAAATAACTATTGTGTGCAACCATACGCGAAATGAGCACTTCGCGTGCGTACAACAGGCCGCGAAATTGAATTTCGCAGCCGTTGCCTTGACGACGGCCGTAAAAGTAAAAGTCATTTTTATATGTACCTATTTATTATCACAATTACAACATATCTATCTGCATATTTCCGGTGTAATCTTACAAAATCTGGATTGGATGCAGTTGAAGTTTGATTTTGTGTCAGGAACGGCCACTATTAGTACAGAATTTTCATCCGGTTTGAAGTTTCCGCCAATTTCAAATGAGACAGACGCATGAGAAGGAGTCGATAAGAAAGATCCCCATTATCGATCTATCATCTATATAAAACATACACATGTGAATTAGGTTAATTTTGGTTAATTTTTCACCGATCAAAAAGAGAAATATCTCGTAATAATTCCTGAATGTCATCAAAAGACATTTTGATTTATTTGTGTCTTTGCACGGCTCCTGATATTTTCACGATTAAAATAACCTAAAAAGGAGCAGATGATACAACCTAGCATAACAGAACTTAACATTTACCTTCCACAATAAATAAATTTCAATAAATAGGTAAGCCAGTACAACATTATCCGACACAGTTTTCACATTCTTTTTGTTACATCAGTCTCAAAGTCACTGTAACATTTGTCATATTGCCGTTTCGCTTTTTCAGGTTTCAAATGCGACACTGCATAATTTATAATATTTTTTTAACTCTGGATGAGTACACGGAACTGAAACATCGTAATTTTCTTCGGACATTTTTGCAATTTTTCTCAAAGTCAGTTGTTTTATTTATGTCGTTTCCATAGCGACATGGCGACATGTAGGCCGACTTTATTTTTATTGACAATGAAGGAAATTTTACTTGTTCATTTTATAATTACAAATTTTCGGGTTGCACACAAAATGTTGTGTACACCTTGGCTACGAAATCCTCTGACGATCTCGAGATTGACTTGAACCCTAAAATTCATATCCGCTCATGTGTTTACACATCCATTGAGAACGAAGCACGAAAAAAGAATTACTCGATTAAAATCCTAGAATGAGAAACAATAAAAACTGCTTGTACTCGTATTAGAACAGCGATAGTTTTTTCTTCAAAAAATTGGTAAAGTTTTTACGCACAAAAAAAAAATTCACTCTCTGTTTCGTTTCAATTGATGATTATCCCATGAGCGAAGTGTCAAAGTAGGGGTTAGAAAAACGTATTATTGAGATAGGTTAGTAATAATTTCCCTGAGCTGATTTAATCATAATCATTATTCATGCAGGCTTTTGTCTTTCGGACCACAGAGGCCTGTTTTCGCACTACATTTCCGGATTTTCACGTATATTTTCGGCCGTTTGCATCAGACGGACAGTTAATTCTTCAATGGTATTAACTGGATCATTCAGCACATTTTGAAGAAAATCCAAATACGCTGCATCATTCAAACGTGGAGGTAAATTATGGGGCCCAATTAAACGATTTCGATTTCGTCCCTTGTTAATAATCGACTCCGAAAATTTTGTACCTCGTCGATCTTCCGGCCACGTCATTGACGAAAAGCAATCCTCCGAAATGAATCTCCATGTTGAAGAGCTTGAACACGTTGGACATGGTAAAGATGTAACGTGCGATAGACAATAAAAGTGGAAACACCGAAACATAAAGCAAGTCTTCTGATACTCAAATTTGGCTCTTCTTCATAGGCTTGTAAAAAGTTCTATATCAACGTGGTCACTTTTTGGTGAATCAAATTTTCCGTGATCACCCACTCGTTGAACAGTTGCCGAAAAAGTCAGCTCCGTGTACAACCGCCGCGGTTCGACCACATTACCTAAATAAAAATAATTTTAAAAAAAAGAGTGCCGTGACAACTGTATAAATGTCATTAAATTCGCTCTGTAATAAAAACGCGCCAAATGTTGTTGCAAGTGCTTCACTGCAATCCAATGGTGCTACAGAAGTTAGAAAACGCAAAAAATGGACTATGGAAATGAATATTTTCATTATACGGGAATATTTTCGGATCACGAAACTAAAGGATGTTGTGAGTACTCACAAGCTTGATTTATTTAAAGCGTTCCAAAATAAGTACCCCCAGTTTCCTGTTACTATTCAAAATTTAGCTGACCAAAGGAGAGCCATTATGAAGAAAAATTATATCCCTTCGGCAATTTTAGAAAAGATCAAAATGATGTAAAGTTAGAATTGTCAATTAATTATTCTGACAATAATGAAGTTTCTAATAATTTAGTTGAAAATTTTGTTGAACCGCAAAGTTTACAAAGTTTATCAAATCATAATGACTCTTTCTGTTATCAAAATAGTTCAACACCAAACAACACGATACAAAAAGAGATAAATAATTTAGACTTGAGTTATAATGATATACATGTTATTAATCAAAATTTTACTACCATCAAAATTTTGAAGAACAAATTGAAGATGAATTTAATAGAACTCTGAACGAATTTGAACATATAGAACCATTTAATAGACCACTATTACCTAAACAACAAAGCACCAAAAAATTCTTTGCAATGATTGAAATTTTAAATCAATTCATTTTGCCTAAATTTGTAAATAACACAAGTTTTAAAAAATTACACAGTATTATATATAGTGGAGCTTTAACAATTATCAGATTAAATGGATCAAAAGAAATTGGCCAGACAAATAATATAAAAGCGAAAGAATTACCAAAATGGGAACAAAGACTAAATAAACGTATTAATAATATCAGACGAGATTTAGGTAGAATAACTCAATATTTAAAGGGTATAAATTCTAATCATCTAAATAACTGTATTCAATCGATTTTAAATAAAAACAGAATACATTGTTTAAAATTTAATGAATATAATGAAACATTAATAGAAATTAAAGACACATTATTACAAACATTGAATATTTATTCTAAACGATTAAAAAGATATAAAAATAATAAACAACGGATATTTGAAAACAAACTATTTAGAAATAATGAGAAGTTGTTTTACAAAAATTTAGCAGATAATAAAACTCAAAATAATAATGGCATACCAAATATAAATGAAATTAAAAATTCTGGTCAAACATATGGTCAAATGAAGTTCACTTTAATAATCAGGCAGAATGGATTCCTAATTTAGAAAATGAGATAACAGATATTAATAATCCACATCATATTCAAATTAGCCTTGAAATTTTAGTTAAAAATATTAATAATTCACATAATTGGAAATCCCCTGGAGGTGACCAAATTCATAACTTTTGGTTAAAAAAATCTACTTGTATTCATAAATGCTTACTTGATCATTTTAACGGATTTATTAGGGAACCTAACACATTCCCAGAGTTTTTGGCCCATGGTATAACATATCTGAAACCAAAAGATTCCGATACTAAAAATCCATCAAAATATAGACCAATCACATGTCTACCTGCAATTTATAAAATTATGACATCTTCCATTAGAGTAATAATTTACGATCATTGTCAAAAATTAAATATACTTAATGAAGAAAAAAAGGTTGTGTTAAGGTGTGTTTTGGTTGTAACGAACAACTCATAATAGATACGGTAATAATGGAACAAGCTAGAAAAAATAATAGAAATATTTGTACCGCATTCATAGACTACAAAAAAGCCTATGATTCAGTACCACATTCATGGTTAATTAAAATTCTTAAAATTTATAAAATTAATTTGGATTTGATTAATTTTTTATCTCATATAATGACATTTTGGAGAACTACTTTAAATTTATCAATAAACAATACTAAATTAAAATCCGAGCCTATTCAAATTAAACGGGGAATTTATCAAGGAGATTCTTTAAGTCCTTTATGGTTTTGTCTAGCCATTAATCCTTTGACAAATCTATTAAATAGCACTGGATATGGTTTCAATATTAGACTTAATAATACCACACTATCCAAATTAAATCACCTTCTTTATATGGATGACATAAAACTTTATGCATCTAAAAAGAATCACATTTTATCTTTACTAACAATAACTGAAAATTTCTCAAATGATATTGGCATGAGCTTTGGTATTGATAAGTGTAAAACGCAATCAATATGTCGCGGTCATTACGAAAATTTAGAATATATAACTAAAGAAGGAGAAATCATTAAAAATTTAAATAAAGGAGAGTTTAATAAATATTTAGGTATTAATCAATCAAATCATATTCAACATTCAATTATAAAAGAAAATTTAGAAAAACAATTTTATTTAAGAATTAAATCTATTTTAAAATCAAAATTAAACGGTAATAATTTAATTAAAGCAGTTAATACATATGCTGTTCCATTGTTGACCTATTCTTTTGGTGTTATAAAATGGTCTAAAACTAATTTACAGAATATAAACATTCAAACTAGAGTTCTCTTTACAAAATTTTGTCAACTAACCCAAATCTGCTATTGAAAGATTTAATTTATCAGGCGAAATTGGTGGTAGGGGTTTTTCAAATCTAGAAATTCTACAACACAATCAAATTGCTTCACTAAAAAATTTTTTTCTCGTGATAACACTTTTTTTAATGCTTTGGTTTCTGCGGATAAAGGTTACACACCTTTAAATTTAAGTGATAATGTAATTTCAGATATTGTTGAGTCAAATATACCTGACACTAGCAAATATAAAACAGAAGTCTTTACATGGGAGATATTTTAAAGAATTGGAACAACCAGAAATTAATATTCAGGCTTCTCATGCATGGCTTAAGAAATCAAATATTCACCCTGAGACTGAGGGTTTTATATTTGCAATACAAGATCGTGTTATAAATACAAGAAATTATAAAAAACACATATGCGGTTTGCAATCGATAATTGATAAATGTAGGATTTGCGGAACTGAAGGGGAGACCATTGAACACATCATTTCTTCTTGCACCATTTTGGCTCAAAGCGAATATAAAAAACGTCATGATATATTCGCAAAAATTATTATACAGATGAATTTAGCAGTTAAATTCAACTTATTAAAGGATACATAACCACGTTATATTTATAAACCAGAAAGTTGTTTGGAAAATGACAATTACAAATTATATTTTGATCGTACAGTTTTAACTGACATTCATATTCAGCATAACAGACCAGACATTATTATTTTAAATAAACAACAAAAGCAAGCATATCTTTTGGATATAGCTGTTCCAAATTCCCATAATATAACACAGACATATAACACAAAAATTAATAAATATTTAGAGCTCTCCGTTGCTATGAGAAATCTTTGGAGTTTAGAAAAAAAATCTATTTTACCACTTATAATTTCAGCAACGGGAATAGTACCGCAATCTCTTTTTAAAAATTAGAGAACACATTGGTAGTTGAAATTCAAAAAGGTATATTATTGTACTCATGTCACATCGTAAGGAAATTACATAACATTGACACAGAACATAATAAAACACAACAAGGTCAAAATGCGGAGGCGAGACGCCGGTAATTATGTTGATAAGCACTGCACTATTACTTGATAGTAATATCCGTAATAGTGTATGTACTCCGGCAAAATTGCCGTGCCGCCGGGTGGCGGAGGGACTGTTTATTCGTGTTAATATACAAATAAATGTATTTATCTAATCCCGTGGGATAAATGACACTTACCCCACTCATTTGAGTGGAATAAGGAACTTCATTATCGGACGCATTTCATTACTCCACTCAGTGGGATAAGTGAGCTTCATTACCCCACTCAGTGGGATAAGTAAGTCATTATTCCACTGAGTGGTGTAATGAGACTGGCGGAAATAAATAACATTTACCTTTTTTTTTTAATTCGGGGCGGTCTTAGATAAAATTTTGTACATCACACGTGGGCTAAAGCATATTACAGGAAACTCGTGTGATTACAGATGAACTCGGGCTAACGCCCTCGTCATCTGCAATCTTCACACTCGAATCCTGTAATATTGCTTTTATCCCACTAATTGTGTAAATAACTATTATTGTTTTCAACTGTCGTAAATTCTCATTTTTCTCCTTTGTAAACTGGCTCTTAACTGCCCTAAAGCAAAATGAGCAGATAACGCACTGTTGCCCTAGACAACACATTTAACGTTACATTTCTGACAGGTCTTAAAAAATTTGTCAAAACTGTCAAAAGCAAATGTGAAATCATTTTTAAAAGATTTGGAAGCTTCAGGGACGTCGTTTCAAACAATAAAATTTTGTATGCAACTCGTTTCTGGGCCTTAAAACCCTCCCTACGCTCGTGTTTTAATCTTGTCCCTCGGGCAATTAGAAAAGCCCAATTTACTCAGAAACTCGTTGCATAAGTAATTATTACACATGTCCCAAACAAAAGAAAGATCAGTTACATCGATAGTACCTAGTAACGACAGAAGAAGAGAAAAAAACGAACAAGAAAAAAGAACAAATTACATACTTCAAATCATTAGAAGAATCATTTTTTTCTGACTTGGCCCAGGATGGTGTCTTTTTGGAAACCGCCCTGCGTACTCTCCGGACGCCGCAGCTGCATTCTGATAACAGTGATAACGTGATAACATTGCCCATACATCAGCAACATATCTGTGAGTGATAATGATAAAGCCATTCCGACTAATTAAATGACAACTCTGACAGTATTTTTGATTAACGTCAATGCTCATTTGACTTTTTTTTGTCAATTCTAATTTCTAACAAATCAGCGCAAATGTGAGCAGGACCGGTTTCAAAAATTTCAAAAAATTAACTTATTGTATCTTCATTGCCGTACACATTTTACTAAGGTGATTTTGGCTAAAACTCTTTAGAACAACGCATACTATCATATGTTAAAAGGAACGCCTCAACTTCGAAAACACCCTGTAGAAAACTGAAAGAGGTATAGAAATTTTTTATTATTTTTCTTATTATTTTCTAACATGAGTTGACATAGCGCCATTGTAAACCTACACAAAAATCAAAACAAATTCTTAGTTCAATACTTTTTATTTTTTAAATGTTAATGTTCGTTTTGTTACCATGGCTACGTTCTTGTATTTGGTTATGTTGCTACAGTTACTGTAAACTGATGTCAACTTGACTATGGTGGAAAAATAAAAATCCCAATATTTCTAATTTTGAATGGTTCAAATCCCGATGAATAAAAGAGCCTGTTAATTTTTTTCCATGGCTGGGAACCAATAAAAGCTCGCTTTTACTTTGTTGATGGATTAAATGACGATTTCGAGTAGAGCTTTCACATCAATAATGTTGCTTTTATCTGATGATCGTAGATAATAGTTATTTTTATATTAAGTGCGTGAAATGAGTGTTTTTTTGGGTTCGAATAAGTCTTTTACACCGAGACGCATATTACGTATACAGTGTGTTAGGTAAATGTCCGGCCAAACTTTAACCGCGAGCTACTGGCTTCATGTAGAACTCGGATAAAATATTTAAAAAATTCTATGTCAAAAAATAAATTGACATTTAATTTTTGAGTTACAATTTTTTTTAACTGCTTTTAGTCTTCTACGTTGTCTCACAACCTCGTAGGTAAAATTTCGGCACATTTTTAAAATACACCTTGTATATCATATTTTATTAAACGTACACCAATGCGGTTTTCTTGTTTGAAAGCATATTTCCTAGAGGTTACTTCGCATTGGCGTACGTTTTATAAAATATGATATACAGGGTGTATTTTAAAAATATGCCAAAATTTTACCTACGAGGTTGTGGGACAACGTAGAAGACTAAAAGCCGTTAAAAAAAATTACCTCAAAAATTAAATGTCAATTTATTTTTTGACATAAAATTTTTTAAATATTTTTTCCGAGTTCTACATGAAGCCAGTAGCTCGCGGTTAAAGTTTGGCCGGACATTTACCTAACACCCTGTATAGTTATGTATTGAACGAGTGCGAAATGTGGGAAATTAGTCACGAAAGAAATTTTTTCTTTCATTTTCTCGTGAATTTTTTGGCACCGATAACGAGAAATCATTTCATACGTTATTTTAAAAATGATAAATAAACCTTAGATTAGTTGTTACCGTAAGTTGTGTTTTATTTTATTAATGTTTGGTTGTGCAACTCACAAAAAAACTATAACAATTATTTCTCCATGACATTCTATAATTCTCTCACTAGTAAGTAATGGTGGATATTATTAATTTGATGCAATTACAACCGTAACATTCCTATTACGAGTAGGTGTTCGATAATAGATTATATTACGGACAATCATCTATTAAACTGTAAATTATAAAAAAAACCTGCAGTTCCAAAAAAGTGTGTTTGTATTATTTTAATGATTCGTATTTTGCTGCTAGCTTAGTGAATTTCGTCGGATCTCATGCGACAATATTCTACAATAAAAGCTTTCCGAAAAAATTGCAGCTCACAAGTCCTCATCATGAAGTTGTTGGCGTTGCTTCTATTGATCGTCGTGGCCATTCCATATGGTAATAAGGCATCATGCTTTTTATATTTGTTTTCTAATTTTTATTTTTTTAATTTTTTGCAGGTCAGTCAATGTTCAATCTTAAAAGGCAACTACTAGATGATTGTGATGATTATGATGATGAAACGGGCGGTTCTCTTCGCTTAATGCCATTTTAAAAAGAGTAATACATTTCATGCTCGAGATTAAAAGGCTCATTGTAGCCCCTGAGCATAATAATTAAATAATAAATTAAATATTAAACACTTTTTAACAACATTTGTTTCTATTATTTACTCCGTAATTAATTACGGAAGCTATTATTAATACGCTCACTCCCTATTTCAAATCATGTTGTTATTCTGCATTTCAGCCTATTGGAAATATTCTTTAATATCTCTGAACTTGTGGTTTATTGGTTCAATATTATCTCTTATATCTCGAACGCATCTTTTAAGCTCATCTACATTATTAACTCTTACTGGAAATTACTGTTACATCTCAGGAATGTAGAAGAAAAGTAACCTCTGTTTTACGACTTACCAGACGATTATTATGAGAAAATTACCAGAGTTCGATAAGTGCAACCAGAAGTTGCAACATCATGCAAATAACCTTGCCGGAATTACTCATCCTACAATTCATTCAAAAATGCCCTTAACATTTCTTCCGTACTGCCTTGACGTTAAGTGAAAATAAAAATTAGTTAGGATACAGTTAATTCAGAATTAAAAGCAATGTACTTTAAGAAAAATCCAACGAATTGTAAACATTGCGCCAAATCAGCTGGGAGAAGCTGTTAAACTGCAGTCACTCGATAAGGACAAATCCTTGTGTAATTCGAGTTTTCGCTTTATTTTTTATTACATCCCTAACACAAACAGAAGGGGGTGGAAAAATGAAAATTATCGGAAACCTGTCCGAGTTTCTTCGAAAAGCTCAAATGGAAAGAAAATATTTCCATTGTTGCAAATTTTGGCGAACACTGTATTTTAAGCTGTCCTTAGTGGTAGTCTAGATGGTTTCGATGTTTAAGTTGCCACATGATTAAAATAATTCGAACACGCCCCTTTCTAAAAAATGAATCGAGCTTTCGACTTCTTGGGGAAGGCAGCACCACAGGGTAGTAAAAAAGGCCACTACTCTTTAAGCATAACGGAGATCCTAGTCTCTTTATTCAATTGAACATTATTTTTTTTATAAATAAAGACTACTGTTACGTTAAGAAACATCCATTGAACTGTAAACGTTAAATCAGCCAGAAGAAGCTTTGGGATTGCAGCCGCTCGATAAGAATAAAAATGCAAATCCTTATGTAATTCAAGTCATCGCCTCATTTACCATTATATCCCCAACTGTTTGAACAATTCCTGACGTGTCCATTGATGGTCCTGCTTCACGAAATATGTGACACAGTTACTTGAAAATTTTTTTTAGTTAACCACGTTTGCTAAGACTTTCGGGTGCTGGTAATGAGTTTTTCATACTCCGTCAATTTTGTCTTATTACGAAAATAAGAGGCCACCGTAAATGATTTCGCCCCTGAGAAACAAAAAGTGCATCTTTTTCGTCCGACTCTGGGTTTTCTGGCCGAGGCGCAGCCGAGGCTTAAACAAGCGAGGGTAAAAAGCATTTTTTGGCAGAGATGCACATTAAATTTTCTAGGCGACAGTACGAAGTGCAAACCGGAAAAATTACAAATTTATTTTGTATCAAATATGTAGATTAATTTATTAATACATATTAACAATTTATTTAATAGTAGGTATCTATTATCAGCTTGAAATTTACTACTTGCAATACAATTATTACTACATCCCATCATTACTTGTACGCTAAATAAAAGACGTTTGACGGTAATATGGAGTTATTATAAATGTTTCTAACATCTAGTAACGACGCACCTAAAGCATAACGCACAGCCACCACGATATTAGAAACATTTATAATATTAATAACCCTACATGTTTTGAAGGAGTACTGCAGTCAAGCGTTTAGCCTGCCGTTTTGTATTCGGGGAGTGTTAGGTTCGATCCCATACGTGGGGGCATTTTTTTTTTCCTGGGTTTTCTTTTCCACACCACTGGATCTAGATATGTCGTTTAAAAACCAGCCCCCTATATGCCAGATATAGTTAAATGCGGAGTCAAATCTCTACCCATCAGTACCACCTGCCACCGTCAGACCAGCTTCCCAAGGGAGAGAATGACAAAATCTTTCTTTATCCTTTTATAGGCGAGGCTGCGCCAGATGTTAACAATCGCAAGCATCGGACCACTTGACCACAATTTTTTTCAACGTTCAATATAACATTCTCAGCGACCTAGTTAACTGCTTTTATGACCAGCTGACCAAAATCTCCCAAGAATAATCGTGAAACGTGTACATTTACTGCCGGCATCAAAATAACTCCACACAATCACCGTCTATTGTTATTTCGTCTGCTTAAAAAGCTGTGTGTTCCCGACTACAATAAATGCCCAAATAAAATTCCTATTCATAACAAATAAATTTTTTTGTTGTTTTTCACGGTAGACCCGTATTTCCTGGGCTTTCCTTTGTGTGTCTCGTGCTTTTAGTTGATCTTTGTTGTAAATACTATCGATAAAATTAGATTTAGGTTTTGAAATAAAATTCCAGATTGGAGGAACTCTTTTTTCAAAGCGTGTTTTTGTTCCATATTTTCAACAGAATTGTTGACAGGTTTTATAGAGATTTCGGGGATTAAGAGGACAAAATCGTGATGATTGGAGCGTTATCGATTCCGACCTGGGGTAAATTACTTTTGTAGATCTCTCATATCTTATAAACTCTAAATAACCGTTAATTTTTCACAGTAAAAATTACTTCGAACATAAAACTAAATAGTTATTTGTACAACTAGTTATGAAAGTTATAATTTTTTTCACGAATTTGCAGATTGATTAACGAGGGCGTAGCCCGAGTTAATTAAGCAAATAAGTGTAAAAAAGAGACTTTCATAACGTGTTGTACACACCATTTTTTTTGCATATAAGTTGAGAAATTTGGTCTAAAAGAATTTATAAAAAATTAATAAAAAAAAAATAGGTATGCTTTGAGAATCATCTCCAAGGAGATGGAGTAAAATGATGCAAAAAAGTACTACCTTCACTACGATTTTTCGTGTAAAAAAGCGCCACTTTCACTACGATTTTGCGTGTAAAAAAGTGCCACTTTCATTACGATATGCAAAAAATATTAATGATTTATGCGAAGTTTGTTTTAGAGTTTTAGACTAACAACTGAACTGCTTTATACTGGGTGCCCCAAAATTCGCGCAACAACTCATTAAGGCAATGTCAATTCATGTTAGAAAATAACGAGAAAAATAATTAAAAAATTCTATACCTCTTAGATTTAAAGATATGGGGGCCCAAAAGGTGCAGCTTTGATCTCATTTATTTTAAATAATAAAAATGTTTTTGACTATTTGTCTTTTACTAGCCAGTGGTGGCCTAATAATTTTGAACGATTGTGTTCAGGTTTGCAATTATTTTCTTCATTATTTCCAGCATTTCCAAGTAGTAATTTTATGTTCGATTTACCTTAAATAGCGTACGGCAACACGGCTTTGATTTTTCCCTCTCATTTCCAAGGATACAGCAAAAATGAAATATTTGCAAACTATTGGGATGCATAGAATGTTTTTCAATGTTGCCACATTTAGTGTAACGAATAGGTCCATATCTTCTACAAAAAAGAAGATTGATTTTTTTAAACATTTTTACCTGATCTCATAATGACTATTTAACAACGTACTACTACGTTGTTCCGAGAATTTTGGGGCACCCGGTATTTACCTTTATTTTAATGATAATACGGGGTTATTATAAATGTTTCATAGGTTTCTGGTCTATAATATATGCCGCACACAATGCATAGCGTAAGTATACTACACTTAATGTAAATCGACGTGATTGCTTGGTTGCCTAAATACGAGGGGTTTAAGATGATAAAGTTAATTTCGAAGTAAAAAAATCCTAACAAACTATTATAGTATAATATACTATTTTATCTACTTTGCTGTACTAATCCCTGAAATTTCGACTGCTCAAGCTTTCATATTAGACAAGGGACTTTCGCGTGGGTTGGTAATAGACATTTTTCACAAAAATGTAAGGTTATTTTACTAAATTTACTTCGTAGTTTCACTCGTTACCTTGACGCCTGACGTCAAACAGCTGATGTTATCAATATAACAAAAGCTAAAAGTTAAATCTGTAAAGGGACAACTGTGAACTGTCAAATGTCAAATTTACAAGTCCAGAAAAGGGGAAAAATCCATACGTACACTGTAAATTACAACCAACTACGATGTTAGATACATTTTTTCTATTATAATACTGTCGCGAGCAATAGATTTTGGTCGTCAATGTCATTTCAAAATTTGGTTAGATTGTCACAAATTTTAAAAAATTCCCTGCCTGATTATGCCCATGTCAACAAAGTGTCAAAAAAATGAGAACAAAATGACAATTACTGTCATACAACATTATGATAAGTTATGACATTTACGACTGTTTTACAATGGAGCATTTTCGATTGCGTCAAAGAATGACCTTGACGATCAAAATTTATTGCTCGCGACTGTACATGTTTTTTTATTGATTTACAGGATTATCCCTGTAAATCAATTTCATTAAAAAAAATCAGAGATGGAGAAATGTGAAGGCTTCATTTAATTTTTAACATTTTTAAGTTAATCAATCCTGCCTACATGTTAGATCTAGACAGATTCTGACAGACTCGTAATAAGATCCACTGTACCCTAATATTTATCTTTTAGTTGTCAGAACTGACATTTGATATGTATGGTTTGCGGTTTTTATTTGAAACGTTTATATCTGTTAAAAATAACTCAATTCTAAATGTAATAAAGAGATTCTTTTTGCTATACTACGTTCACTGCACCAAAATAATAGTCACATGCACTCAACCTAATTTCTGGAAATAATTAATGAAATATTGCTTAACTTAACACACGAGACTTTCACCGAATAGTTGTTATTTTTCATTGTCATATTTTTAAGTGAATATGTTAAGGAAGATTTTTATTTGCGAACAAATTTAAAGAAAGCTGTTTATGTGGGCAACACCTTTCATTGATACTTTGCTTAAATTACTGCTGCCACATTGTATAATTCTTGGAAGTAAAGTGGTTGTCATCCAAATTGGAGGTTACTCACCTTTTATACAAATATTACAATTGAGTAATTCTACGTAGGACTGACTGTAGGCTGAAAAAATGAAAAAGATGTTTGCGAAAAAAATTCAATCTTTTCTAATTCTGAAGTGGGCTTTACAAATAGACGCGTGGGGGACATAAGTCAACCATTTTGTAAAAAAAATACAATAAATCAAATTTGTCGTTGTGTATTCTTTAAGTTTCCATTTTATTTGCTTCAGACTTAATTTAAAATAAAAATATAACTTAATGTTAGTTTCACACGGTCCTTGAAGATCCAGTTTTGACATTTGTAACTCCATCTTGTTTAGTTGCGAGCTCTTCTACAGATTTCGTTAACATCCTGTATTAATTTTCTTGCTTTTCGTTGCAGATATCCTGCGAGAAAACACATCGTATGCTCGGAGTTCCGCTGCACCTTAGGAATCGGCATCAGCTACGTCCTGCCGCTGATCCTGTGCATCCCGACCTACACCGCAATCAGCATAACAAAACGGGAAATAATAGAGAACGAAACAAGATACACCCTTTACCACACAGACTTGAGCGACATGTTCAAAGCCAACAACACTCTCTTGAAGATCAACTTCTGGATCTACGCCGTGCTCATCAAGCTGTTGCCTTGTTGCATCCTGACGGTGATAAGCTGTTGGTTGATCCGCACCGTGTTTAACGCGAAGAAGCGGAAACAAGTCCTGCGGAGCTACGACTGTTATCCTTTGACGGAAACCGGAACGAAGAAGCGAGAAGTTTCGAAAACTGAAAGGCGTGCCGATCGCACCACGAAGATGTTGGTGGCGGTGCTGATATTGTTTCTCATCACCGAATTTCCGCAAGGAATTTTTGCGTTCTTGATTGGAATCAAGGGAAAACATCTGTTTCTAGAGTGTTATCAGTTGTACGGAGAATTGATGGACATATTGGCGCTCATTAATGGGGCCATCAACTTTATTTTGTACTGTTTTATGAACAGGATGTTTAGGACTACGTTTGGACAAGTGTTCAAGAACAAAATTCTTTGTTGGACTTCGTTAGTGTTAAATGTGGGCACGTTATGTGTATATTTTTGAACTGCATGAAAGAGACTTTTACCGTTCGAAAATCATTTGATAAGACAGTTTACAAGCCAAAAGACGTTAAAGCAACTCTTCACTTGTAAACGTTTTGCATTTAACTTCCACAGCATGTTAGAACGATTGGATTGTGAGCATCAGATATGTCAGGAAATTATATTTTATCTTCAAGCATTGCACCTTTGTGTATGTCTATAGAAACGGTGGAAATGACTTTTTTCTTCAAACGTCCGTAAAATATGACATTGCACTGCTGCACTGATAATGCTAAAATGTCACTTCATTGTCATGGCATCTAACGAGCTGACCAGCGTCCGTGAAGTTATTATCTCCGCTGAGGAGCGTCCGTGAAGTTATTATCTCCGCTGAGGGCGTCCGTGAAGTTATTATCTTCGCTGATGAGCGGCTGTAAAGTAAACTAGCTAAATCATTTGAAATTCCTACCTGGTTTCTTAACATGTCTTAAATAATTTGTTATGAAGGTTTGAAGACAAAATAGTATATGTTATTCGGAGCAAAATGGTTTTATGTGCTTTGGCTTGTTTTTGCTCCTCATAACATAATATACTATGTATTTTTTGTGACCGGACTTGAAACACTTCAAATCCTAGGAGCTGAAATGTCACAGGAGGCTCGAGTCAAATGTACGGTCATTTGAAGCATTTCTCACGATTTATTTATCAATAATTACATGAAATTACGAAAATTACGAAATATTTAATTATTATTATCCCTATTAAGGCGAAATAACGAAATCATTACCCAATATTTAACCGGTGCCACTGTGGTGTAACACGAGTCGCAGGGTGAATGGATGACAAATGTCAAAATCAAAAAGAGCAAGATGGCCGTTCACCATTAAAAAGCAAATTTTAGACTTTAGTAGATTTTACTATTGTATATTGGGTGATTCAAAATGATTGTGAATAGGTATGGCAACTATGTACGAAAATTTATGTGGCAGCTGTGTGGGTAGGATTGAGTTGACATTTCTTTGACAGTTCATAGTCGCGCGATTTTTAAAATTATCAAGTCAACAACCATTTGGATCATCCAGTCTTATTGAACCTTCAATAATATGCAACAAGAGAAGTAGGAATTACTGGTGCCTTAAAATTTGAAGATTGTAAGTTTGAAAATTGTCATTTTACTGTAACTGCAGTAAAAGAAGATAAATGAGTTCATGTCCGGTTTTTTTTTGTGATCCGCTTGAAGATAAAATAGTATACATATATCATTCAGAGTAGGAGGTCTTTTTGTGCTTCGCCCAGTTGCGTCCTCGACTTCGTCTCGGTCTTCAATCTCTGGGCTTAGAACACAAAAAGACTCACTTCTTCTGCTCTAATCATCTAATATTATTTGAGGAGAGTAAATTGCCATGGAATTGTGTAGGGAATAAATGACATTAACCTAGATCAAAATGATAACAACAATAGAAAGTACAGTTGGTTGCAAAAAAACGGGAACTGTCAGAATAAAATTGACACATTTTTACAATTTTCCCATAATGTGAAACCTTCTTACGAGAAATAAGTAGGTTAGAATTATGGTCAAAATTCAACGACATTTTTTTAAATTATTTGATAGGTATTGTCAAGTAGACAATGAATTGACAAATGGGCAAAACCAAATTTACATTAGGAAAATGTTCAATTCCCATTTTTTTTGCAACCAACTGTACCTACAGGTTTTTATTTAATTACAGATTACAATTTACCGTTGGTGTTTTTAAACATTATATGTAACAAAATAAAATATAATTGTGTCCCCCAACCACCATTACAGAACTAGGAAACAGAAAATGAAAATGTTTCACAAAGCTTTAATTCAATTGACTCAACATTCCATTTTTAATGTATTTGCTCAATGTGGTGCTTTAATGTTTAATAAAATGTTTTTGTGATATTGTTGTCTCCTTAAGCAACGAACCCGTCAAGTAATTCGTCTTGTACTGTAGTAATCAAAATACCGGATGACTTTTAATGATTGAGACAAATTTAGTGGGTTGGCACTCCCGAATAATTGGTACGTCTAGTCTTTTGTCAATGAGTTGTCTGTTGATTCGCTTTCTAGGTTAAGATTCTAAATGTACAATGCGTTATTTTGTGGTTTTAATTGTCATATTGAAATTTGACAGTACCAACATAAAATCGTAAATATGTTGCCAACCGAACAAAAATAATTTCAATCATTAAAAGTCACTATGACTATCATGGTTAAGTTGGCAGTCCTAGTTTAAATACTACTGTAGCCAAAAACACATTTAAGTCTTATAACTTTAAACTAGTGCTGCCAACTGAACTATAATAGTCAAGGCTTACTCGATTTATTTTTATTTGATCGTACGGTACTTCTCTACACTCTACAGTGACAGCTATAGTGATAGCGATTTTAATTATCTGGAAAGCACCGATGGAGAAGACACAAGAATTAACAGCAGTGAATCAAGAAAGAAAAGAATTTAAATGAACAGGCTAAACAGATTTGTTTAAATGTTTACAACAATCTGAAAAAAGAGAAGGCTGGAGCTATGAGTGAGACTAAAACGAGGAAACAGCACGTGTAATGTGATGTTTTTAAGAAAATTACTCGGACAAGTCGATTTTATTTTGAAAAATGACATCCTGTGACGTGCAACTTGTTTAAATGACGTCACTGCTTTTTGCGCAATCACATCATCACCAATTTTTTTAAATGACAACCCACATTTTTTTCTTCTCTTTTTGATAGACCCTTCTACTACATAAACGACGAATGAAAAAAATTGGTACCTTACATAACAATTTTTTTGAGAAAATGGCAATTTTTATTTCAAAAATTTAATTTCATTTTTAATGTTTTTTTTTTTGGTTTATTTAAAACAGAAGGTTTATTTTAATCGACCAAACAATTTAGAAGATTTACTGCAGCGAATTCGTTCTAAAATGGAACGAAAAGCCCTGACATTATTGAGCGCAGTGTACAAAGTGTCGGTAAGTGCCAAATGGTTGGCAGGGAATAATTTCAACATTTGCGTTAAACTTTATTGTTAAGCTTAGATGGTTGTTTGTATTTGTTTGAGGTCAATTAAAATTTTTACCGGTTTCAATATAGTATGCCTTGGTTTACATTCACAAAAGTACTAGTAACCAGTACAGTTATGCTGTAGGGTAATATTGCCATAGTGACATGTCAACAACAATCAGCAAATGAAGGACAGTATCTAACTTTATTCAAACAAACGGAACTAAAAACAACATTAATTACTTAAATAGACGGAACTCTGCCATAGTAAAAATGAACTGCACTTCGTAGCATCGGGCATCGGGTATTCGGGTAGTAGGTACATATGTACCAGGACGTCCATAATGATGAGGCATGCGGGGCTATAGTTCTTCGACTCTATAAACAAAAAGGTAAATACGTTACGGAACTAACACTATGAGCACTTACCAGTTCATGAAAATACGCCAACATCACTTTCATTTGCAGTTGTAACCTTATTTCGAGCCTTATGTAGATCTTGCCATTGTTTGAATGCCTCTGAGTTCAGATAAGTACCTCCTGCCTTTTGATTTTTCCGGTATTAAGCTATTTAAAGCTTGTTCTCTTCTTCATTTAAGACGTTTTCCGGTAAAACACTATCATTCAAACTCATTTTGCGAAATATATGTTTGTATAAACAACCAAATGTAACTATGACACCTGAACATATCATGCAAACGCTTTCAACTCAATCTATTTTAAAACGAGTTTTTGGATTTAATTGTTTTAAATTCTCTCTAATTATTCTGAAATCGGTAATCTATTGAACAAACCGCGGATGTTATGAATCATAACATCGCTAGGTATGTTAATTGCACATACATTAAAATAGATATTTATACACCAAGTGAGTTAAACCAATGTTTATTCAAAAGAAGAATTACCTCAAGAGCGCGAAGCGCTAGTAAATAAACATTCGTTTAACTCACGCGGTTTATACAATATTTTATTCAATTTTGCGAAGACACAGTTTCAATTCACGAATTATTATGAACTATGCAAAAAAAAAATTTTTCCCTACCGGTTAGAAATGTAGGCTGTAGATACCTCATTTGAGGTGAGAAAATTCAACTTTCTCGCTAAGGTAAGAAAGTTAATCATGAAATGTTTATGGTAAAACTGTACCAAAATACAAATGTCAAAAGTGTCAAAAGTGAAATAAGTTATTGATAAATGAAAGCCAATTCAATAAAGCAAGTTGGTAGATCAATCATATAATCTGGAAAATAAACAGATAAGCTAGGTAGGTAGATTACTTTACCCTGTTTATTTCAAATTTTCGAACAAACGTCAAATTTTCAAATGCGATAACAAGTTAATTAAACAAATAAACCAGCCTACTATTCAATTCCCAAAATTTTCGTTTTAATCAGGAATACAACCATCTGTTTTTGACTTTTTTCAACGAAGTTGTGCCAGTAGGGAAAAAAATTGTATTCAAACCTTGTTAAGAAAGTGCCCTTGCAAACCTTTTAGCACTTACAAACCTCGCCTACGGCTCGGTTTATAATCTTTGCCTGCGGTCTGCAAGAAAGCACTTTCTTACCTTGCCTATGAGTGTCGTAAGAACTTCAATGACACAGTTCGTTTTCTCGTGAAACACTATCCAATTGTAGGCTTTACAAAAAGTAAGGTTAAGAGAGTCGTCAATTTATTTGAAGACACAGGAAGCGTACGTAAACTAAATTACCTTGCTAAAATATCCCGATCCTGTTTTAGTCCTTTATGAAAGAATTAAAGCATCCAGTATAATAAATTACGTCCAAATGTTGTCTTTAACTTTGTAAATGTTTGTAAGGTTAGCAAGATAAACGTCAAATGTGTCACCTGCGTTTGTGCGAAAAGGGATGACCAAAATTCGGCGAGGGTGCGCGTTTGTTTCATACGCGTCTACGTTTTTGCATCTGCAGCTACGTTTAACAGAGTTTTTTCTTTTTTCTTGCAAACCAGACGTCTTTCGAGGACGAGTTTCTCCCGACAGCATTTTTTATTGACGATCAATTTTTTGATGTAAATTTTAAGTGATTCAACATTTTAAAAAGGCATGTAAAAATTACGTTTTTAAGATTTGGGTAATTGCATTAATGGAATTTTATTCTTCACTGTCTAAAATATCTGCATTTTAAATTTCACAAAAATCCTTTGGAAAATAACCGAGTTATTAGGCTCGAAAGTCTTAGCTGAGACACCCTGTATATCTGTTCTTTAACAAAGAGTGAATTAATAGTTGTTTATTTAACGAGTTCGTATGTAAATTGGGCTTTTTTTGGTATGAGTGAGCCAGATTAAAACGCGAGTGAAACGTTTCACATTGTAATAATAAAAATTTGCTTTTTTTATGTAACATTGCTAACTAACAATCAACCAAACTAAATTTAAAACGTTCGATATGATGAATTGATGATATTCAATTCATTCAGTTTTTATCATTTTTTTCAATTTTCTTTAAATATCAAGATCTCCACATAATTTTTGCAAACAATTTTTAACTCTCATTATTTTTGGACGTAGCAGAACTGTGGCGAAATTTAAATTAGTAAAGCGTTTGATTTACAGCTTGAAATTTACTGGTCTGATAAATTATTATTCTTGAATCAAGATTGTTATAAATACACCTGCACACTAGTGAAATGAATCTTATTCTTCTAAGTGATTTCTTAAATCTTATTACTTATCATATAGGAGTATCAGATGTGATTATACATATTATTCTTGTTTTGTTGATAAGCAATTCAAATTGTCACAGTAGATTGTTAACAAACATTTTTCTTGGTTTCTTATATCATATTTTTACTTTACAAACATTTTTTTTACCTAAACCATTTCACTTGAAAAAGTTATACGGCAGTTGTATGGTTCAGGGATAAGATAAAGTTTTATTTTTTAACGTAACGCAACATTGTTTTTTTTTATGTAGATGTTGTGTGGCATATTAGTGGGGATGCTTATACACCCCTCAAAATGTGCCATGACCGAAAAAGAACTCAAAGATTTTTTGGCCAACGATTACTATGAAAAAAAGGCGTCCGACATGTGTACCAGACTGATTAAAGCTAAATGGAATCACCACACAGACCTTAAACAGCGAGGAAAAGCGAAAAATATACGTATATACTATACTACTTCTCTTAAGAAATTATGATTATGATTAAAAACATTTCAGCACGAGCTGACATTAGAACAAGATCCTTTGGAAAAAGCTATGTGGCAGAAGTACTTCAAAGATTTGAACCCTGACAATTATCAAGACGAAAAAGTCAAGAGACAATTTAAAAGATTAAGAATTCTAGGTGATGCTGCGCTTGATGAAGACAAACTGACAAAGCTTACGACAATTATCAATGAGCGACGTCTACCATACTGCCAAGATCTGTCCGTATATCAACATCAGTTGTGACTTGTCCAAAGACGAGTTGTCATTTAAGCCCAAAATCGCTTACGTTTTAGCAAACTCCTCAAATTATAAGTTGCTTTACGTGTGGAAGGGTTGGAGGGATGCCTCAGGTGCCAAAAATAGAAACCTGTACAAGACTTATGTAGATTTGTCGAATGAGGCGGCAGTTACCAACGGTAACTGACTCCTTTCAAGCAAATATTTTCAGGTTTCAAGAACAAAGGAGAAATGTGGAAAGTTACGAAACGCCTACTTTTGTCCAAGATATGGACGATCTGTGGAGCAAAGTTGAACCTCTTTACGTACAATTGCACAAATATGTTAGTAACAAACTGAAGGAAGTTTATGGTGATAAACTAGATATTTCTGATGGTCTCCTACCGGCTCATATCTTAGGAGATATGTTTGCGCAACGGTGGGGTTCCCTAGCTCGAGTGGTCAAACCGTTCCCCAATGCAAGCACAATCGATATTAACCAGGCTGTGGCTGACCAAAAGTACACTGTCTTGGAAATGTTCAAAACCGCTGATCATTTCTTTAAATCTATGGGACTACTTCCAAACGACATTTGTTATAACACTAGTGCAGGAGCTGTGATCGAGAAACCTTCTGATGGTAGAGAAGTCTTCTCTCAGTCGCAGGCTGTGGACTTCTGCGACGGCCAGAACAACAGGTGATAACATCAAACTGCAATTGAAACAAGTCAAAATTTCATATTTTATGATTCTAATGTGTACGGAAGTCAACGACTTCTATTTCCCAGCTGTTCATCACGAAATTGGTCACATCCAGTACTATGTGCAGTACACCAAGCAACCTTACATTTTGCGGGAGGCACCAAATTCAGGCTTCCACGAGGCTGTCAGTGACAGCATCGCATTGTCAGTCTCCTCAACCAAACACTTGCAAAAGATCCACTTCCTCCAGGATTACGAAGACAACTACGAATCTACGATCACCACACTGATGGACATGGCATTACAAAAAGTCGCCATGCTGCCTTTCTGTTTGCTCGTCGACAAGTGGAGGTGGGATGTCTTCAGCGGAGCCGTCACTCAAGACAATTGGAATTCGCATTGGTGGGGGTACCGGAAAAAGTATCAAAATTTGAAGCCCAGTGGCGAGGTCCGAGGCCAATGATTTAGGTCTAGCGTCACAGTTCCACGTGGCTGCAGGCGAGGAATATATGGAGTAAGCATCGATAGTGCTTGCTATGAGTCTAAAGTGCAACACAAAATAGGTGCAAACAGTTTTATTTTTCACTTTAGTATAATTGCATGATAACTCCTAGGATACGAAATACGTAAACATGTCTATAACAACCGGGGAATAATACAGGACGTAATAAGAATAAGCGGGCGTAATGAATTCATAACGACCTCATCAATTCAAAATTGCAAAGATGCCATTTTTTTTTTTAAGAACACGTATAGTGAAAAATAAAATCTTGTATGCACCACGGCGTCACCGAATGCTTACGCCCATCGAACGATATCCATCTCTCGGGCTAAAGCTCTCGAGCTGGATTCATCGTTCTCCGGGCGTAATCATCGTTGTAACGCCCTTGGTGCATAAATAGCTATTTCGTGTTCGTTTCCTGAGATACATAACTGGAAAAGTGGTATATAACTAAATACTGGGTGCCCCAAAATTCGCGGAACAACGTAGTAGTACGTTGTTAAGTAGTCATTAAGAGTTCAGATAAAAATGTTTAAAAAAATCAATCTTCTTTTTTGTAGAAGTTACACTAAATGTGGCAACATTTAAAAACATTCTATGCATCCCAATAGTCTGCAAAAATTTCATTTTTGTTCGGCCTGTTTTGCAGCACTTGGCTGACGCCTCGTGCTTCAAATTTCGCCCTCATACCTGAAAAGTGATCTGACAGCGCTACTCATACTATTGTTACGCGGGTGCTAGTACCGCGTTGTTGTTAGTTGTTTTCAGTGCGATCTTCGGCTATTGTTTCAACCCTCAAACATGTAAATTGCTCCGAAGGATTAACCCTAGCCTTTCTGGAAAGTGGCCAATTGCTCCGGTGGTCTGTTCGGTACCTGAGAGGATTAACCCTTCAGTAGGCGCTTATTATTTTGACACACGAATAGGCATGAATTTTTTTTTTAATCACAAATTGATTTCTTATAATTTGTTTTAACCAAATGGTAAGTACAGTTGCGAGCAATAAATCTTAGTCGTCAATGTCATTCTTTGACGCAATAGAAAATGCTCCATTGTAAAACCTTAATATTTTTTTCCCCATTTTTTTGACATTTTATTGACGTGAGTATAATCAGACGGGGATTTTGACAATCTAACCAAATTTTGAAATGACATTGACGAATAAAATTTATTGCTGGCGACGACTGTACCTTAATCTATACTCTAACAAACAAACAAAAATATTTAATCAAATTAAATTAGACGACATTGTTCAAATTTCAATGTCGGAACAAACATGTCATATTTCTGACAAGAAAAAATATAAAATGGTGTCAGTTTATCCAAGATGATAAAAAGGAATCACAGTAGCCCCTCATCCACATTCATCATGAATCGATAATATTCTAGGATTATGTCGGGTAGTCGATCGGTCGGACGTGATGCTTCCATAATCCAGCGGAGAAATTTACCATGCCTAATTAGGGGCTAATTTGACCATCGGAGAAATTTTCCATGTCTTATCAGTACCTAGTTTAACCATCGGAGAAATTTACAAACACCGGTTGTCTACGGGAAAATGGTACTTTTCGATTGCATTCGTCAGCAAGATTTTTGTTAGTAATTCAAATGTGCGTCGATCAACCTGATTTTACGCGATTAATGTTAAGGATGAACTGGAGTAACATTGAAAAATGGCAATAGTCATTTCATCCATTCTAAAGTACTGTGCCAAATTTAAAAAAATTGGGGAAGGAATTTTAATGTTATTACCTTTTAAAATTTCGGGATATTTTACACGTGTTCTTATGAGAAATGGGGCAATGGTCGCATAAAAATTGATAAAAAACATATTTCAAAAAGGCCAACTTTTCTTAAATTTTTCACACATAAAGTATCGATGTCGTAGAATTTTCTAATGAATTTACAAAAAAAGTTGGTCGAGGATTTTCCTTGTAATCGCTAATTACATGTGGAAAAACACGGTTTTTGAGGTTATGTATCTGTTTTAATTTCAATAAAAGTGAACAAAATGCATATAATTGACGTCGGTATGCAGCATTACACTCATATCGCACGTTTTACTGCAGTTACGTTAAGAACTTTAACAGAAATCAATGAAAATTGAAATTCAGTGAGCTTTTGTTTACTTTCACGTACAGTCTTAGTCAAAAGATTGTAAAATCACATGTAAGTAAATATGAAGAAAATAAACACAAAATTTACTTGCAACTCATTACAATTCCTTTCCAAAAATTAAAAACTATTTTTTCAAATATTGATTTCTCGTAATAAACGTTTCATAGCATTATAAGAATTCCGCAACTTTTTGCTGAGATTGTTACTCCAGTTCATCCTTAACACGCATATTCATCTGCGCAAATTCCGGACATTGTGTCTAATAAATTGTAAGTACGGTAATTGTGGTTTTTGCTTCGACTTTTCCTTTCACTTGGTTTTCACTCTTAATGTTACATGTTTTTGCGGCTGTTTAAAGTGTTTTTCGGCTATTTCATTCAAAACAAGGTTTTGTCACTCTCGGTTTTTAAATCGTTTTTGCAGATATTCATGTTTCGATTTATTAGAACTTTCAGAAGCGTTTCGTTCGGGATGGAATTAAGTTAAATTGGATTTTATGAATTTAAAATGTTTAACCACATTT
Source organism: Tenebrio molitor (assembly GCF_963966145.1). NCBI lineage: Eukaryota > Metazoa > Arthropoda > Insecta > Coleoptera > Tenebrionidae > Tenebrio > Tenebrio molitor. The sequence continues at coordinate 17,202,085 of NC_091053.1, read as the reverse complement.
TCGGTTTATTCACTTCCTGAAGATCCTGGGGTTTTAAGATTGTGACGTATTTCAAATTCACCCTGTATAACAAAAAAGTTTGACTTTTATATAGAACGGAAATGATTTTAAAATGGAATTTAGAATTAACAAGCTGAAGGCAGTGTTGAAAATTAGGAACATGAGAAATGTATGTTTTCTGTAATAATATCACAAGGACGACAGCGAAGTTCCTCCCGACGGTCAGAAATTTTCAGGTCTTGTAGAAGGTAGTGAACGGTAAGGGATTAGCACTGGTGATAAGAATGATCCGGTAATTAGGAATTACATTCCCTTTCCTAAAAAATTGCGACCAATGATTAAAACCATCTCTTTTTTGGTGGGATGCAGGGGTAAATCTCGCTTATAAATAGGCCCATTTCAAAGTAAAATTTTTAGTTTAATTATTTCTTTAAAAGCGTCACCATGGAAACTGAGTGAAAAAGGCAAACTTGTAGTGAATGGTGCAAAATTTTGTCAAGCCAGAAAGTTATGTAAAAAGTGATAACCGTATACGTTGGAGATGTAAAACCCTATGGCCAGTCTTAAAAAAAACTCACTGTATACTCATATCATGTACCGGGTGTCCCATCACTTGTGTCCCGTAGGAAAATGACTAAATTATATTTATATGAAGGTATTATAGATGCATAAATACTGTTCACCGCCACAAAAATTGGGTATTACTTTTTTGTTAAAATTAATTACCTAGGTACAGCAGACAAAAAACTATCACTTTAAAAATTAAATTTTGTTCAATGCAGTTCAAATTTAGTATACGTTTTGAAAAAATGGTAGAGCAATAAAATCCGTGATTAGAATTTAATTAAAATGTTTTGATGTAAAGATATTTGGTTAAATTAATTTGGGCCGTTTTACTTTATGAAAATTTATTGCAGACGAAGATTTATGAGGGGTTGCAGTGTGTTTGACGGGGTAACACAGGCAGGTACCGCTGGAACCCTCTTGAATGGTCTTCGTACCATAAATTGCGGACAAGAATAATACCCACAAACTTAACTTTGTCTTCCATAAGTTTTTATAAAGTAGAAGGACCCAAATTAAATTAACCAAATATCTTTACGTCAAAACATTTTAATTAAATTCTAATTACGGATTTTATTTCTCTATAACTATTTCATAACGTATACTAAATTTGAACTGCATCAAACAAAATTTAATTTTTAAAGTGATAGTTTTTTGCTTTCTGTACCTAGGTAATTAATTTTAACAAAAAAGTAATACCCAATTTTTGTGGCGGTGAACAGTATTTATGCATCTATAATACCTTCATATAAATATAATTTAGTTTTAAAGTCATTTTCCTACGGGACACAAGTGATGGGACACCCGGTACATAAATAGAGTACAATTTGTAAATGCCGTATGTCATTTTAATTCTCCCTCTCATCAGTGTATTTTTTGTCAATTTTAAGCAAAATACTCGTCATTATAATCTAGTCCGGCTACCATCCGTCGACTACCTATCGCAGTAATCCCCGATAACCTCGGGAGAAACTCCTTGGTTAAAAAGGGTTATGCAGGTAAAGAAGTGACCACCGGGAGAAACTCGGATACGCCCATCACAGATTTTCGAAAACTTGTTGCCATTTGGCAACAAGTTTGAGAAAGAATCTGGAGAATTATTTTCTATTTATTCTCACTCTCGAGGGGTATTCCTAGGATTATTTTTTCATGAGTACAAAATAAAAAATACAAAAAAAGATTATATTATCGCACTGAATCGTTTTTCGTTCATTTTCAACAATTGATGACACTTACTGTCCAATTGAAAAATACGTGGTCACTGAACAAAAATTAAAACAAAATACGAACTACATATATTATTCTCACAAGGATAATGTACTTAGATTATACTCACTATAATAATGATACAATTGGACAGATTTGAACATGTGATCAAAAATGCTGATGAACTATTGAAAGTTATAAACAGAGACCGGCGAAAAATGGTCAAACGCTAGCGAATAACTCCCACCACAATACCCTTAGGCCGTTTTCACAGACACCGGCAAAACCAGAGCCGGAGCCGGCGCCGTCACCGGATACAATGTAACCAACCAAGGCACGCTCTATTAGTGGAGTAAAATCGGCCTGCAATTATGAATTAGTGATTCAAAGGTATAAATAACTAAATGAGACATATCCTATCTTGTAGAGGACATTTTGGGGCATAAGGAATGGCCATCTACAACTTTTTTTTTTGTAATATCTAGTTGTTAAAGGTGGCTTTCCGGACTGTTTGTCACCATGTAAACAACCTCATAACGGCCGGAGTCCGTTATAGGTGTCCTTTATGAGTGGGAGCGGCCGTTATGAATGACTAAATAACTATAGCAACGTAGATCTAAACTTTATTTTTCAACTTTTTTACAACTGGTACTATTGCGATCAAAAAATTTTGGACACTAATGTCATCGTGCTGTCATACATTCTAAAACGACCCTTATGTATTAATAACCTCAATTCTGATTGTGTCAATTTTGAAAAAGTGAATGTCAGATTTACCGAGAAAATATTCAAAAAGTTGTAAAAATCAGACAAATGGAATAGAACGAGGTTTTAATTAATAAAAAATATAAAACAAATACCCAAATGTACTCGCATATTAAAAAAAAAATATTTTAAACCGGTGTCAAATTGACAACAATTTCATCTTTCATGTGACAGTTTCAATAAAGCATGATTTAGAGTAATTTTTTTAATGTGACAGAAGTTTGATGTCCAAAATTTTATGATCGTAATAGTACAATAATTAATGTTTAATGTTATGGGACACACCTTGAATTAATCCAAATCGGTATGCCACTAGCAGATGTAGACGAGATCGAAGATGATGCTTCAGAATTTTAACACCAACACAAGCGCGATTTTGCAGGGAATAACGATGACTTCACTTGCTCTGCGGCCATCCGGACATCGGGAATACCTTGATCGCGATTTTTTATTCACTTCAGTCGTTTATTTTCAACGGAAAGTTAAGTGTTGAACAAATCTGACAAACAGCAGCAAATGGAGACAAGATCGAAGATGATGCTTCACTAACACAAGTGCGATTTTGCAGGCAATAACGATGACCTCACTTCCGGACATCGGGAATATCTTGATTGCGATTTTTTATTGATTTCATTCACTTATTTTCAACGGAATGTTAAGCGTTAAACAAATCTGACAAACAACATTGAAACAATTTTTTTTCACAAACAACGGTTGACATGACGACGTTCTTCGCACACTTATTAATCATTCGGTTTTTTCGATGGCGTTGAAAAAAATGTATTTCAAAAAGATAATTTTGAACGAATCGTAGAGATATTACAAAAACTATTGTACAATACTCGTCCGTTAGGGCCTTTACAGCCTCGCCAGTATTATTCGACTAGCTCTGCGAGCTCGTCTCACAAAATCTCTGGCTCGGCAGTAAAGGCTATCCTAACGGACTTCTACTGTAAAATACTATAATAGGACCGAACTTTAAAAACGGCTTTTATAACTACGTAGTTGAGATGTAGTCCGAAAGACTACGTTTTTCGTAACATTTAACGCTGTGTTAATTCAACTATTGAAGCTATAATTTTGATTTTCTGTATATTTATACTAGAAAGTAGAGCGCTTCCAACAGTGAATTGAAAATTTCGCAAATATCAATAGTTTTGAAAAAAATAATTAATGAATTTCGATTAATCAAAAATGCGCATCGTAAACTTCACTCTGCTGGGACCTATGTGAAATATTGAAAATTTCCATACACATGTAGCGAGTCAAATGTAACTAAGATATTGGAAAAGATTTTAAAAAAAGAATTAAGTCGATAGCCCGTGTACTTTTTGAGAAAATAATTTTTTTATTCGACGAGCTGAAATAACCCGGAACTTTGTATTTTTGCTAAAATTTACCTATTTTAAATGCTTTCTTCGTCATCCTCATTCTCATATAAACAAGAAACATTGTTCAATTCTCTGTTGACAAAATCAAAAATTGGTTTTACTCGTCCGAGTTATAATTTTCGAATTCGCAATTGACACGCACACAATTCATTTGGCGAACTCAAAGCTACCAAGCCGGACGTAGACGAGTTCCTCCCAGCGGTCAGCTTACACCACAGGTGGTCGCTACTTAGCTGTTATCTGTAGACGAGTTGCTCCCGCTTATTGTCGAAGGATTAAGGAAGGCGGCAGGTATATTTTTACATTTTTGAGTGCAAGATAAACGAATATTTGCTAAATATTAAAATAAAATGTTTACTCCCAGGAGTCATAGGTTTATTATGATAAGAGATTATTTGTACAAATTTATTCTAGGGAGTATTCCATTTTCACAATTTTCTATTAATTTTTGTAATGTCTCCTTTTTGTTTCTTACGTCGTTTCTCAACTTTTTCATTTCTCTGTTTGCAGATTGAATTTTGCTATACGTATATGTTTGAAAACTAATATGTAAGTGCATCTAAAAAAGCAAAAATGGAAGGATGACTAGAATAAAAATTATTTTTTAAATGTGCAGATAATAATTAAAGTTCTCCCAGAGCTGCAGCGGTTTTATGGCAGGGCAATAGTAATTATTACGCCTGTTGAGATGCCGATACGCGACATAAACAGACCCCTGTCAATCATCATTTTCGTTCTATACCTGTCAGTTTACAGGGTAGTACTTGGACGAATTTACGATTAGGGGTTGTACTTGCGGTTTAAACCTATTGTCGGTGTTGTTAACGTTTATACAATGGTACCCTGCCATAAAACCGCTGCAGCTCTGGGAGAACTATACCACCCCTGCAATGCAGTCTAATCCCCAACCCTTCGCTACCTGCATCCAAGATTAGGATATTTTGGGTACCGGGAGGAACTCGTCTCCGCCGACCAAGCCACTGCACTAGAGTGCCGGTCTCTGGTTATAAACATGAAAAAATAATCAAACATTTATAATTAAAACTTGTTTTTAATTTTAGCTCAAACAAAACTTGCTGGTTTATCGTAAGCTAAGTGTCCACTCTCTGGTGGACACACTTTTAAGAGTAACTATTGGAGATTGCCTACTAACTCTCGGACAGTGAACATGTCGAGACCTGCTGTCATGTGGACACACTTAAGGGTCAATTTTAGTTTATAAAAATACATATTTTAATATAATAAATTCCAAGCAGTCATTTGTTTTCGAGTTATGACGTCATCGATAGTTTTTTTTAAATAGAAACCCCCTATTTTTGTTCTTGATTCTGATAGGCCTTTTAATTGTCTAAACGCCAGTATAAAAATTTTGTTATCTTACATAAGAAAATTTTTGAGAAAAAAATTATAAAGTTGGAAAAAATAAATATAATAACAAACAAAAACGAGTCAAAAACTGTGTTAGTACGGTGCGATCAATTAAAAAATAAATCTAGTCGGCGTGTTATCTATGGCAACCCATGCTATAGCATAGGCTCCAAAGCAAACTCGATTTATTTTTTAAATGATCGCTCGGTACTTAAAATTATGGAATTCAATGTTTGAATTGCCATCTTCCAGCTTGTTGACAATAAGCAAGTTTATGAAGAAATTCCCCCTGTTTTAGTTTTATCCACGCACCTAATCAAAATTAAAATTTCTATACGTTGTGTTTCAATAAATGAGTCATTTTAGAAAATGTTTTGTAAAACAAATAACACATACGAATGAAATTGACAGTAACATTTGACTGTTTGATTTACCTACTTGATTTTTTGACTTGTTTTTGTTCTTTATAAAATTTAATTATTCCAACTTTATTATTTTTTTTCTCAAAAATTTCCTTATACATACTCGTATATTAGATAAAAGTAAAGAATATAGAAATCGTGAAAGGACAAAATATTAAAAGAATTGTTAGAACAAGAAATAGCCTCACGCATTTGTATAAATACTGGGTGTTATTGAAAGTTGTACAGATATTTTAACCCCGAGCTACTGGCTTCATGTAGAACTCGGAAAAAATATTTAAAAAATTCTATGTCAAAAATAAAATAACATTTATATTTTGAACTATAATTTTTTTAAATTGCCTTTAGTTTTCCACGTTGTCCTACAACCTCGTAGGTAAAATTTCGGCACATTTTAAAAATACACCCTGTATATCATGTTTTATAAAATTTACGCCAATGCGAAGTAACCTATAGGAAATATGCTTTAAAACAAGGAAACCGCATTGGTGTACGAACAAAGTTGAGGAATTGCAGAGCATCGTCTCTTTCAAGTTCTTTCGTCAGCGTCACACATGCTTTGGTGGTGGGACGCATTAAACAAGAGCACCAATAGTGAAGAATGTAGCAGTTCTAGCTCAAGTACTGGCCTGAGTTTCCAATCCAATAATTGTACTTTTCCCTTTTGAAATTATTACTGTAAAAATGATGAATAAAATGTTAATTGAATAATGTATATCTGTCCATTTTCTAATCCTATAAGATGCGTTGTTATTGACGACGTATTTTATAATTTCATAAAATACGTTGCTATTAACGACATGTTTTATACTATCCGTTTATTAAACTCCCGCATGTCAGTGTAAAATGTTTGACTTTTTTTTTAGTGTACTTATGGTGACATACCTTTTCAGTTGCCTGTACACAAAATCTAGTTATAAGAACGTCAACAAGAAAAGTTTGGTTATGTTAATGGAGTTAATTATCTTCTTTCCAGACAATAATGAACAATACCCCGCTTCTCTCTGGCCGTTAGCAGTATTATTTTATATTTCACATCTTTTTTTTTTTGATCAGCCATTTCGTGTAAGTAACATTTTGAATGAAAGAAATCTAATTTATTAAACTTAAATTCAATTTTGAAATTTCAAATTTTTGCGCCAACGTTAAAGTAAAACTTACTAGTCTCAGAAACGAGAGGCTAAATGACCCAGGCCATTCCATACTTGTGCGCAAGTCCTATAATTTTGCGCGTTATTTAAATTTGACGTTCACGGACTTAGAAAATATCGCAAATTTATTGTTTAAAAATTAGAACAACACTTGCGTATCTAATAAGAAACAATACAATAAAAGACCTTCTTTATGTAGTAAACTCATTTATACAGGTGTCCCAGAACTCGCGCGTCAGCTGTTAACTGTGAATTTTAATATTTAATCCAACAAGGATTCTACAACAACAAACGTGAAATAGCTATTTATGTAACCAGTTATGAAATGCGTTATTTTGTGTAACGAGTGGAATATTTGCGGGACGAGCGCAGCGAGATCCCGCAAAATCACACGAGTTACACAAAATTGCATTTCCTAATGTGTTACATACAAGATTTTTTCTAATTTTGACAAAAAAAAGTTTCTTCAAACGTTAAACGAAGTAATGAATTTCATTAATAATAAATTATTATTGTGTTAAAATATCAAGTAGGTAAGTAGGCACGGTTATTTTGCTTAAAAACAAAAAATATGACAGTGTCAAACTGATGATACAATAAATTTTTCCTAACCAGTTAGGAAAGATTTTACTTTTCGTAACCAGTTACGAAAAGTGTGACGTTTCCCAACGTCAGTTAATTTTGAAAAGTGTCACTTTATATGTTAAAATTAGAAAAAGTAAAGTAACGCTTAAGGTATAAGATTATATGGCAGCACTAAAATTATCCCAATAATGGAAACCAATATTGGCGTTGAGATGGTTGTCTCCGCTCGTGCAGCTGCATCCCTTTTCCTCGGTTCAGGGCAGGGATTAAAAATTTGTGATAGAACATGTTTTTGATGTTTATTGTAAATTTTGTGATTGTAACGAAATTCCCTTTAGTACTTTGTGTCTTGAAAACAGTAAAGATGATTTGTAATAGTATTGTATATTTAATAAATAAGTATAATTTCATCGGTACGCATTTGTTTTGAGGCCGGCTCTGGAATTCACAACAGAGAATTGCTTGAAGCATGATTTATGGTTGGGCTGACCGCCTACTGCAATTGCGACAAAAGGGACGTTTATCTCCGGTCAAATACTTTTAAAGGGCCATATAATCTTATACCTTAAGCCCTGAACTAAGGAAAAGAGATGCAGCTGCACGAGCCGAGACAACCGTCTTAACGCCAATATTGGTTTCCATTATTGGGATAATTTTAGTGCTGCCATATAATCTTATTAAGCGTTACTTTACTAACAAATATCTGCATGTAACAACAAAGCACCCAAGTTACTAACGCATGCGTATTGATAAGGATCGTCCTGGGTTATTTAGCCTCTCGTGTCTCAGAAGTCAGAACGGCAGTGCGGCACCTTGCAAACACGTTAGTCCAGTCAATAGAGACATAAAAATGGCTCCACCTTGCAAAAGGTACTGAAAAGTTTACACTTGGCAGGTATTTTCTATTAGGCATATTATTAATATTGCCGAGTTTGCGACCTTGGGGGGTTGCCGCTCGCCCCGCCATACTGGAGAATAGGGGTGGAAAATCACATTTCTGCGATTATTTCATTATCCGTGCGAGATACGTCTATCTAAGTTATTATAGAAAATGTAGAGCGTACAATTATCTACATTTCTTGTTCTTTATGTTTTTTTGTCAGAGCAATAGTTTCGTAGTTACAGCGTGTAGAATTCGAGAATTTCTTTTATTTTTGTACTTTTTATTCTTTTTTATACCACCACAGAGGTAGAGTAATAGGGTGCGTTTTTTTCTTACGTAGTGTCCCCGGTGGGCATAGTCCACGATGCAGTAGAAGTTTACTGTTTTACTCTTTTTGATCTCTTTGTAACGTAGACGGATCCAAATGATCTGGATCGATCGGTATAGATGAGCTGAATTCATCAGAGTTTATGAATTTGGGAATTCCTCTTGAGAATTTTCCTCTTGTTCCTCGGGGTTATCATCATCATCATCAGGATCATTTGGCGTTTACCTGTTTCATTAGAATACACGTTAGAGTCCGATATGCCCGTAGACGGGCAAACAATAAATGCTCGATTTCTACAGGCTCTAACTACGAAACTATAGATCTGACAAAAAAACGTAAAGAACAAAAATTGTAGAGAATTGTATGTTCTACATTTTTTGTAATTAGTTAGTATACGTATCTTGCACGGATAATGAAATAATCACAAACGTTCCAGAATCTGAAGATCAAGACGAACAAATACCTGAAATCAATGAATTTCTGTTTTGGCAAACACCAGGTGATTTTGATGATGATGATGATGACCCTGAGGAATTAGAGGAAACTTCTTAAGAGGAATTCCCGAATTCATAAACTCTGATGAATTCAGCTCATCTATACCGATCGATCCAGATCATTTGGATCCGTCTACGTTACAAAAAGATCAAAAAGAGTAAAACAGTAAACTTCTATTGCGTCGTGGACTATGCCCACCGGGGACACTACGTAAGAAAAAAACGCACCCTATTGCTCTACCTCTGTAGTGGTGTGGAAAAGAATAAAAAGTACAAAAATAAAAGAAATTCTCGAATTCTACACGCTGTAACTACGAAACTATTGATCTGACAAAAAAAAACATAAAGAACAAAAAATGTAGAGAATTGTACGCTCTACATTTTCTATAATAACTTAGATAGACGTATCTCGCACGGATAATGAAATAATCGCAGAAATGGGATTTTCCACCCCTATTCTCCAGTATGGCGGGGCGAGCGGCAACCCCCCAAGGTCGCAAACTCAACAATATTAATAATATGCCTGATAGAAGATACCTGCCAAGTATGAACTTTTCTGTACCTTTTGCAAGGTAAAACTCCCTATTGATTGGACTACTTTGACAGTGCGGGAGTTTAGTTTAAATGGATAGTAGAGAAAAGCGTCTTTTACTGAAACATAACGAGTGAGCTCAAATGCACCGTAGAAACAGTATAAGATATTAGAAAAAAATCTTTAAAATTATCTTGACGTGTCGATTTGATAAGCTCCGTTCACACAGGGGAAAATTCTCAAATTCTGACAGTGTCAAACAAAAAAATTAGTTAATTTCCATGAAAAATCATATGAGATTTACCCAAACAAACGGTAACATTTTTAATTAAATGCAGCGCACTATAAGTAACTTATGAGAGTAGCTTTAATCAGAGTAGCTGTCGTTAAGAGTTTGGCACACTTCAGTTACCAAATGCTTGCATGTATTTGGTATCGCTTGTTATTACTACAGTTATGTATTAATTAAGTACTAATTGAACAGGAAACATCGTAGGAAGTACGAGAACAAAAAGTTAATTGAACGTCGACAAGCAATAAGATAGACTTTCCGACAGTCTTGTAAATAAACAGTTTATTCCGCCAAAAAATGCAATACATACAGGGTGATTTTGAAAGTTGTGCAGATATTTTAACCACGAGCATGTAGAACTCGGAAAAATATTTAAAAAATTCTATGTCAAAAAATAAAATGACATTTATTTTTTGAACTAGAATTTTTTTTAATTGCTTTTATTCTTCTACGTTGTCAAACAACCTCGTAGGTAAAATTTCGGCACATTTTAAAAATACACCCTGTATATCATATTTTATAAAACGTACACCAATGCGGTTTCCTTGTTTTAAAGCATATTTCCTATAGGTTACTTCGCATTGGCGTACATTTTCTAAAACATGGGTGTATTTTAAAATGTGCCGAAATTTTACCTACGAGGTTGTGGAATAACGTAGAAAACTAAAAGCAATTAAAAAAAATTGTAGCTCAAAAAATAAATCTTATTTTATTTTTTGACAGTATTTTTAAAATATTTTTTCCGAGTTCTACATGAAGCCAGTAGCTCGTGATTAAAATATCTGCACAACTTTCAAAATCACCCTGTATACTCGTACATCATTAGTTGGCAATTATTATGGAACACAATATTTTTTATTAGCCAATGTAATGACATTGGTCAACGTTAATTGCGTTAGTAAACAAATCATGGAGTATAATGCAAAACAATTTACACAAAAAATTGTCGTTGTGGTTTGAATTTCATAAAGAAATGCAAATAATCGGTTAAAAAAAGAATAAATATAAATGGTTTATTACACTGATACCTTTCATTATTGATATTTTTTCCTATTTCTGGGATTTGCTACATAAGAGATTCACGCAAATAAAAACTTTCTGATGCGGAAACTAAATACATACAGGTGTCTGAGAGTTGAGAAAAAGCTCCATAACTTGTTTGTTATTAAAGATATCAACTTCTTTTTTCTAGATGATAACTACGCTTATACTGCATATTCGGAAAATATATATACAGTGTCCCAATATTATAAAAACACTAAAGTTATGTTTTTTTAAATGGAACCTACCCAGTTTGATTTCATTTTTGGATTCTATGCTAATTGTGAATCAAATCTACACAGGTCGTTTTTACTCACGAGTATCTGCCATCGTTTTTGATCAGTGGCGCTTTTTTTTACCAGAATTCCGAATTGCCGGGGTCTCTTCGAAAATTCGTACCTTCCAAATAGTTGCACATAAATTAAAATAATTGACGCTGTCTGATTTCTGAATGTTTGCCGCATCTGCTAAGTGTTTACTCAATAACGTGCTTAGTCGCATATGCCTACTGCGATTTTTTAAATATAACAAAGTAAAAATGTCAAAAACTCATTTTTTTCAAATGGCACCCAGCATTTATTATTGCACTGGTCGAAAGCTTTTTTAACAAGCTTTCCAACGGTATTGGGTTTGTATAGTCGAATGTGAAAATCTAGGGTGCTATCTTAAAATCACAAACAAACAAACAAAACAATGTACTTTGTGACTTAACCTAACCTAAATAGAAATGATGCACGAGAAAATTTGCACTACCAACTGCATCAGTGTTGCCAATCCACTATTTTGCTTCAATCATTTATAGTCACTCGGTACATGCAAAACACATAAGAAGCAAGTGTTTCACACAATAAAAGCTCTCCGAAAAAAATTAGTTACGAAATATTTATGTGACACAGTTACTTGAAAAAAATTGTTGTTAACCACGTTTGTTAAGATTTCCTGGTAAGAGTTTTTCATACTCCGTCAATTTTGTTTTATTCTTATTACGAAAATAAAACGGTTTCCTCAAAGGTTTCGGCTCTTAGAAACCATCGTGTTGTACAAAGAAAATCAGAAAAATTCTTGTGGGTTAAGAACTTTTTATTGTAAAAAAAATAATTCCCATTATTACTTCTACGTCCATATAAGGACGTTTGACAGATTGTAAGTTTTCACTGAACACTGTAGCCAAGCGTTTAACGTGCCGCTTTGCATTAGAGAAGTGTCAGGTTCGAATCCCAGTTGTGGTGTGGATTTTTTTCATGGGTTTCCTTTTCCACATCTCACCAGATGTTGATAGTGGAATGCCGGGTCAAATCTCTACCCATCAGTACAATCTACGACCTGACTCCAAACCTATCTGTAGCAAGAAACACATGCTAGATTCCTATCCATGCGGACAAATGTTCCCGAAGTTCTCCATAAATCATAACAGAAAATAAAATTAAATTGAAGGAAAAAACATGCCTACTTTAGTGCATAGTCAAATTTAACATTTCTTGAAGAGAAACAGTCAGATTTTGAGTGGAGATTTAATGTCGATTTCTCGACAGAAAAATCAAAGTTTTTAAATGATTTTTTTAATAATAGACGGAGTTTTTTTTATTAATATTTAAATAGATTTGAATCCGAAGTATTTATTTCATATTTTAGCTATCACCTGTTTCTAATTCCTTCAAATCCATAATAATAGGTATGTATAATTTATATAATATACAGTGTGTTTACCTCAGTGTCATTGTTTTTCATCCTGAGTCGTACTTTTTACTAAAACAGTTTTTTCAAAACGAAAGTGGTTTTTTACTCAATTGAGCAAAAAAGTTTTTAAGACCAAATTATTTTCGCAACGGTTGTGAGGTCAAGTATGGGTGGTCTTAGTCAGTGCAAATTGTCGTCGATAATGAACAATTTCAGAACTGGCAGACTGGAATTATAAAAAAAAGAAGGTAGCGGAATGTAGGATCATTATTAGAAATAAACCCATTTTATTCATTTTGCTCGTCACAATTGAGACAATTGAGACAGTCACTTGTAAGAATATTGTGAGTGGTTAATAACTGAAGAATTGAAGTTTCAAGAAATTTATGTATTTGGATATGAACCAACAACAAATCAGTGGACGGAATGCAACAAGGCGACTGTAACTGTTTTTACGAAAAAGGGTTGAAGTCTTGTGTTGAGGTTCTCCTAAAATGTGGAGCTGATCCCAATAGAATTACCTCCAATCATCGATCGTGATCGTCTTCACGAAAGATCACAAGACGATTGCTAAGATAACGCTGAAGAGAAGCAAGTTGAAGTTACCAAAAAGCATATTGGTCAAATTCTTTTCCTTCAAGTATTTGTGCAAAGGTTCGAAATACTCCAAAAGTGCAGTCGCATCCAATTTTCTTTCCCCGGTCATTGTTTCCAAGACGTCCTTCCAGTGTTTACTAGCACCGAGAGATAGACTATTCCTAGAACCTCATCACCTTAAATCTAACCATCACCAAATGGCAGATGTTCATACCTCAGTTTTTCACCAGCCGCTTTAGACTCATAGAAATCGCATTGATGCAGAGGTACCTTTTTATTATCTGGATTATATTCACCGGCAGCAATACACAGACCTCTATAAAATTGGAACTGGACAATGTGGGCCACAAAATACCTAGAAAAAATCACTCAAAGGAATCACGATCACTATCGATGCTTACTCCATATATGGCTCGCCTGCAGCCACGTGAAACTGTGATCCTGGATCAAAATCGGTCTCCGATCTCGCCACTGGTGGCTTCAACTTTTGATACTTTTTCCGGTACTCCCACCAGTGCGAATTCCAATTGTCTCGAGTGACGGCTCCACTGAAGACGTCCCATCTCCACTTGTCGATGATCAAACAGCAAGGTACCATAGCAACTTTTTGTAATGCCATGTCCATCAGCGTGTTGATCGTAGATTCGTAGTTGTCTTCGTAATCGTGGAGGAGGTGGATCTTTTGCAAGTGTTTGGTTGAGGAGACTGACAATGCGATGGTCTCACCGATAGCTTCGTGGAAGCCTGGATTTGGTGCGTTCCGCAGTATGTATGTAAGGTTGCTTGGCGTACTGCAGATAGTACTGGATGTGACCCATTTCGTGATGAACAGCTGGGAAATAGTAGTCGCTGACTTCGGTACACATTAGAATCCTAAAATATGAATTTTTGACTTGTTTCAATTGCAGTTTGATGTTATCACCTGTAGTTCTGGCCGTCGCAGAAGGTTTTTCGATCACAGCTCCTGCACTAGTATTATAACAAATGTCGTTGGGAAGTAGTCCCATAGATTTAAAGAAATGATCAGCAGTCTTGAACATTTCCAAGACAGTGTACTTTTGGTCAGCCAGAGCCTGATCAATATCGATTATGCTTGCATTGGGGAACGGTTTGACCACTCGAGCTAGGGGACCCCACCGTTGCGCAAACATGTCTCCTAAGATATGAGCCGGTAGGAGACCATCAGAAATATCTAGTTTATCACCATGAACTTGAAAATTTAGAAAAACAATTTTATTTAAGAATTAAATCTATTTTAAAATCAAAATTAAACGGTAATAATTTAATTAAAGCAGTTAATACATATGCTGTTCCATTACTGACCTATTCTTTCGGTGTTATAAAATGGTCCAAAACTAATTTACAGAACATAAACATTAAAACTAGAGTTCTTTTTACCAAATTTAGTAAACACCATCCTAAATGAGCTATTGAAAGATTTAATTTAAGTGATAATATATTTTCAGATATTGTTGAGCCAAATATACCTGACACTATAGCAAATATAAATAAAACAGAAGTCTTTACATGGGAGATATTTTAAAGAACTAGAACAACCAGAAATTAATATTCAGGCTTCTCATGCATGGCTTAAAAAATCAAATATTCATCCTGAGACTGAGGGTTTTATATTTGCAATACAAGATCGTGTTATAAATACAAGAAATTATAAAAAACACATATGCGGTTTAAAATCGATCATCGATAAATGTAGGATTTGCGGAACTGAAGGGGAATCCATTGAACACGTCATTTCTTCTTGCACCGTTTTGGCTCAAAGCGAATATAAGAAACGTCATGATATATTCGCTAAAATTATACACATAAATTTAGCTGTTAAATTCAATTTATTAAAGGATACACAAGCACATTACATTTATAAACCAGAAAGTTGTTTAGAAAATGACAATTACAAATTATATTTTGATCGCACAATTTTAACTGACATTCACATTCAGCATAACAGACCAGACATTATTATTTTAAATAAACAACAAAAGCAAGCATATCTTTTAGATATAGCTGTTCCAAATTCCCATAATATAACACAGACATATACTTAACACAAAAATTAATAAATATTTAGAGCTCTCTCCGTTGCTATGATAAATCTTTGGAGTTTAGAAAAAAATTCTATTTTACCACTTATAATTTCAGCAACGGGAATAGTTCCGCGATCTCTTTTTAAAAATTTAAAAATTCTGGATTTAGGGAACACATTGGTAGTTGAAATTCAAAAAGGTATATTATTATACTCATGTCATATCGTGAGGAAATTCCTTAACATTGACGCAGAACGTAATACACAACAAAGTCAAAATGCGGAGGCGAGGCGCCGGTAATTATGTTGATAAGCACTGCACTATTACTTGATAGTATACTTGGCACGGAAAAAATACGTTATCCTATTGTTGAACAGTTAAATGCTTGTACAATAGGTTTATGAAGACGCTACCTGGTACCATAAATTACGGCGCTTGACCCATGTCTGGTTTGCTGTGTGGATTAAACAGGGTCGTATTCTAAGAAAAACTGTAGTTTACCTCAGTTGCCAGGTATTTTGATCATTTTACTTCTGTTCATTGCTTCGTGATGAAGACAGCAATAGTGACAGTGATAACGATTGATTAATAATGTACAAGATGTTCAATAAATATTCCTTTTTATTTTTATAAAGTCTTATTTTAAAATGTAATTGTCTGGAAGCATGGAAGGTTCAAGACGGCCCTGGTGAAGTTGTGGTGTCTACGAATTCGGTTGATTTATGACAAGTAGGATTATACTTTACAAGCCGACGGTCCATTGTAGGTAAATTATTATTATAAATTAAAATTTGTTACACAGTCTAGGACTGGTTTACAAATCTATGAGGGGCATGATGACCAACTCAATAGACAGGGACCAATGGCTTAACGTGACTTCCGAATCACGAGATAGAATATAGCCTTTTTTTTTTTTTTAAATTTCGCCCTGGGTCGGAATTGAACCCGCGACCCTCGCGTCCCTGAGCCGAAACGGACTCCCTTAGGCTATATTCTATATTATTATTATTATTATTTAGTTAAGCTTGCCAACAGGTAATGACCTAATTACAGGCAAGCTATCATTAGTTAGGCAGTAAGTGGAATGAGTAGCAGCATGATACTACTCTCCCATTAGGAATCACACTTACTGCCAGCTTATATATATTCTTGCTATATTAAGAGGCATATGTCAGGACAGACCTGAGTTCAGAGGGTCTTGTAAAGAATATGTCGATTTTATTGGAGTCAGCTTTGGTTGAACAGCTGTTAACCATCTGGTATAACGGTGACATTAGTAGAATATTTGTCCTCGCAGATCTTAGTTCAAAAACTTCACATCTTCTACAATTAAAAGCAGGAACCTTAATAAGAAGCTTTGACAAAAGGTAGGGGCATTCAACAGAAAAGCTGAGGACATCCGACAGAAATTTGATTTTAGCAAAATCCCGTCTACTCGCTAATGAATGAAGCTGAACACATTCTAAAAGGGTTTCCTGCTGAAGTCCCCTAGGTGGGTATTGACCAGTTTCATTAAATACCAAAAATTTAGCAAAATGTCTTTGAATCTTCTCCAAGGCCCAGGTGTGGTTATTGTATATTGGTGACCAAACAATACCAGCATACTCCAATTTGCATCGCACATAAGCCTTATAAAGCGATACAATTGCCTCAGCACTATGGAATAATCTCCTGTTACGAAGAACAAAACCCAGAGATTTGTAGGCAGCAGATGTCACATATTCAATATGATTGCGAAAAGTGAGACCACAATCGAACACAACTCCAAGATCCCTGAACTCAGTAGCACGCAGTATCTTTACCCCACCTATCCAGTAGTCACAAATAATCTTGTCTAACTTCCTTGAGAAAGTCAACACATAGCACTTCTTAGTATTGATTAGCTGATCATTGTCATTGCACCATTTTTGAATGATGTCAAGATCTTTCTGTAACCTAGAACAATCATCAAGTGTCGAAACTGTACGATAAATCTTCAAATCATCAGCATACATTTGAAAATTTTCATTTAATAAAGAGGTCAGATCATTGATAAATATATTAAAAAACAGGGGTCCAAGGACAGAACCCTGAGGAACCCCTGAAGTTTGAGAGAAAGATTCCGATTTGAAGCCTCTATATTGAACAAACTGAACCCTTTCCTGAAGATATGACTCAATGAGCAAAATCAACCCATCGGACAAACCGAAATCATCTAATTTATAAAGCAGTAACCTGTGATTCACGCGATCAAATGCTTTGGACAGATCCATATATATAACATCAACCTGCCCGTGCGCATCCAAACTTTCACACAAAAATTGCGTGGTGGAAACCAAATTAGTGACGGTAGATCTTCGAGCCATAAAGCCATGCTGGTTAACAGAGATTTTTGACGATATGTGGTGATATATTCTTTCAAACAGAATAAATTCAAAAATTTTAGCAAAGTTGTTGATTATTGCTATTGGCCGATAGTTGGTTATATCAGATTTATCACCATTTTTGAATATTGGGCAGAGTCGAGATTCCTTCCACTTAGCTGGAAACACGGAAGTTTTAACAATAAGATTAAAGATTATTTTTAGGGGACTTGAGAAAATTGTTTTACAGTCACATAGTAAAAAAGAGGGTATCTGGTCAGGGCCCGCCGTTTGACTATTTTTCAGCTTTTTTATAGCTTTTTGTACATCATCATCAGATATATCGTTTAAGTATAACACGTTTTTGTTCACAAGTTCAGTAGGACGTTGATTAGATTGTTGATTTTTATTATTTACCATAAATGATTTCGAGAAGTACCCAGCAAACTTATCTACGATATCTTTAGGATCTTTTAATATAGACCCATCATAATTCATGACGTCTGGAATTGAGGTGGATTTTTTTATCGAGTTCACAAAACTCCAAAAGTATTTCGGATTAGCTTTGACACTGGCGCTCATCCTATTCACGTAATTATTGTATGCGTGTCTTTCTTTCACCTTAACCTCGGCTCTGAGTTGTTTAAAAATATTGTAGGCATGAATTCGTTCTGAACGCTTATATCTTTGCATGCCTTATACTTCCTCCTTATTAAGTATATCAGTTCCCTGTCAAACCAAGCAGGATACGTACCAAGAGACCCACCCCTCCTCGGAATATGTTTATCAAAAACTGAGTATAACCTTTGATAAAGCAAATCGACAGCACTCTCAGTTTCATATGCTTGTTCTAGAAACGACCAATCTATACTAGACAACTCAATATATAGACTATAAAAGTCTGCTTTTCTAAAGTTATAGTTCAAAGAAGAGAAAGTCGGAAAGCTATGAGTGTCTTCCGTCCAGCTCGTAGTTATCTCCAGTGCCGGGTGGTAGTTGTCTTCCGGAACAAGGACATCGTCTGCTTTAGCAACACGGCAGGACTTATTGCACATAACTAAGTCTAGCAACCTGCCAATATTATTCACAATTTCGTTAAACTGCCTCATATTAAAGAAATCTAAAAAGCGAGAAAAATGTGTATATATGGAGGATGTTGTTGCATAACCCCGCGATTGTGATAAAGTTAGGAAATCAGGCATATTAAAGTCACCTATGATTAATAGATTATTATCAAATAACATATCAGTTGCCATAAGGGAGTCAAAGAGAACTATATAGTCGTCGATTCTACAAGCCGGAGGAATGTACACTAGGCAAATAATGACGGAGCAGCTATCTAGGAAAATTCTGACCAGCAAGATATCAACATGTTTAGGCATCCTAGAGTCATCAAGTTCATTAATGTGAAGGCAAACAGCCCTGATGGTCCTTCTCACTGCCAGCAAAACACCACCTCCCCTTCTATTACCGCAGGCAGAAAAATTTCTATCACATCTAAATAGATTATATGCATCCAAGTCTAGTACCTCACCATCCAAAACAGATTCAGACAGCCAAGTCTCCGACAGGGCTATACAGTCATACGGAGCTGAACTAGATGACAAGCGAATATCCTGTAGCTTAGAGTTAAGACCTCTAACATTTTGATAATAGAGCACAAAGTTTTTTGACGCTAATCTAAGGGAACTGACAGATTCGGAAGTGACATCAAGACTAGAATGAGACATGTGGGACAGGGGAGTCTGCTATAAGGAGACACCAAATAAATCCTTTTTAAGTTTGTCGACTACCAGCTCATATGCACGGCAATTCTTATAGTCCCAGGCAGCATGATCTACGGCAATTAATTCAGAGTTTTCAGAATTTTCTTTCGCTCGAAGGTTTACACAATTAACACAAGTCAAGGTTTCCTCTTTACAGTCATGTACATCATGATTTTTGGAACAGCGAGGACAAATCACCTTATGTTTACAATTTCTGGAGGAGTGGTGAAAGCCATTACAAGTGAAACATCTAGTAACCTCAATCGCACTATAAATAGAACAGCCATTCAAACCTACTAGGCCGCTGATAGCCTATCTTTCGTCAGTTGCTTGATTTTTCCCGCATCCCCACAACCAAGCATCACACCACCGTCTCTGAGATTTTTAACTTTGCTGATATTTGCTGCCGACTCAACAGAGCTAAGGTTAATCAATACATCAGATTTAGTCTTATTAACAGATTGAGTTTTGTCCTTAGGTTTTATAATTATTGTATTTTGAGAATTTTTCACTAGGGTCTCGGCATAAGAGGCTCTAGCATCACTCGTCTGCAGACTAGTATCTTGGATAACACATTTTCGTACAGTTTTATTGAGATTAACTATTTCATTGCGAAGCTGCTTATTTTCAGTACACAGAGTATCTATTTTTGCCTGCATTTCGGCAACCCTACCCACTAAGCCAGCTAACTGATTCTGAATTATAACCTCTATTAATTCCTGTAACCGATCAGAAGGCATATGAATAGATTGAGAGTTGTCAGAAATTATGTTATCAAGGGAGCACGCTCCGTCTACCAGTGGGGTTGATTTTTTTACACAAGATCTACATTTCCATGATGTACATGTTCCCTCTTTCTCCATTAAGTCGAATGTATCATCATCAATGCCTACGCAATGAATGTGAAAGTTTAAAGCACATTGCTTGCAGGAGACATATGTAGCACTCCCAATGTTACGATTACATTTCTTGCATCTAACCATGTTAGAAATTGAACATGCTATAGTATAACGAGAGGAGAGAAAGAAAAAATAGGAGGAGATAAACAAACACGCACAGTCAGCCGATCAATGTGGGTCAGCGAACCTTAAGCAAAAACGCTTGATAGTCGCCGGCCTCAGCTAGTTTAGCAAAAAAGTCTGCGATAAGCCAATACAGCCGAAACTTCACAAAACTAAACAATAAATTGGAACAAACTCACCGTATAGTCCAACAAGTTGGAAACCAACTAACCAGACGAGGAGAGCAGCCTCTTAGACTCAAGATGAGTCCAAAATTATTGAAAATTGGGATCAGTAAACCACATCAAAGTTCAAAAAACCACGGAGCACTTTTCTTGCACGATTTTACGCGTTTGCGTACAACGAATATGAGCAATATTGAGGGCCATAACGTATTTTTTCCGTGCCAAGTATAATATCCGTAATAGTGTATGTACTCCGGCAAAATTGCCGTGCCGCCGGGTGGCGGAGGGACTGTTTATTCGTGTTAATATACAAATAAATGTATTTATTGTTTTCAACTGTCGTAAATTCTCATTTTTTTCCTTTGTAAACTGGCTCTTAACTGCCCTAAAGCAAAATGAGCAGATAACGAACCGTTGCCGTAGACAACACATTTAACGTTACATTTCTGACGGGTCTTAAAAAAATTGTCAAAACTGTCAAAAGTAAATGTGAAATCATTTTTAAAAGATTTGGAAGCTTCAGGGACGTCGTTTCAAACAATAAAATTTTGTATGCAACTCGTTTCTGGGCCTTAAAACCCTCCCTACGCTCGTGTTTTAATCTTGTCCCTCGGGCAATTAGAAAAGCCCAATTTACTCAGAAACTCGTTGCATAAGTAATTATTACACATGTCCCAAACAAAAGAAAAATCAGTTACATCGATAGTACCTAGTAACGACAGAAGAAGAGAAAAAAACGAAAAAGAAAAAAGAACAAATTACATACTTCAAATCATTAGAAGAATCATTTTTTTCTGACTTGGCCCAAGATGGTGTTTTTTTGGAAACCGCTCTGCGTACTCTCCGGACGCCGCAGCTGCATTCTGATAACAGTGATAACGTGGTAACATTGCCCATACATCAGCAACATATATTTTATAGTGTATTTGTGTAGTGTATTTTTAGTGAGTGCGATATTTTTGTGATTAGTCTTGGACAATTTAAGAGATTGATTACCTACATTTCAGAGGTTTAATTGAGCGTTTCCCGTAACGGGTATGTACACAGTCGCTTTTTGAGCTGTTGCATTGTATAACGCTGTTTACTGTTGGTTTTTGTTTGGGTGTACAACCTGTTAACCAACATACCAAATAATAATAATAATAACATACATATCTGTGAGTGATGATAAAGCCATTCCGACTAATTAGATGACAACTCTGACAGTATTTTTGGTTAACGTCCATGCTCATGTGATTTTTTTTTGTCAATTCTAATTTCTCACAAATCAGCGCAAATTTGAGCAGGACCGGTTTCAAAAATTTCAAAAAAAATTAACTTATTGTATCTTCATTGCCGTACACATTTTATTAAGGTGATTTTGGCTAAAACTCTTTAGAACAACGCATACTATCACATGTTAAAAGGAACGCCTCAACTTCGAAAACACCCTGTATAAAACTGAAAGAGGTATAGAAATTTTTTATTATTTTTCTCATTATTTTCTAACATGAGTTGACCCATTGTATACCTACACAAAAATCAAAACAAATTCTTAGTTTAATATTTTTTATTTTTTAAATGTTAATGTTCGTTTTGTTACCATGGCTACGTTCTTGTATTTGGTTATGTTGCTACAGTTACTGTAAACTGATGTCAACTTGACTATGGTGGAAAAATAAAAATCCCAATATTTCTAATTTTGAATGGTTCAAATCCCGATGGATAAAAGAGCCTGTTAATTTTATCCATGGCTGGGAACCAATAAAAGCTCTCTTTTAATTTGTTGATGGATTAAATGACGATTTAGAGTAGAGCTTTCACATCAATAATGTTGCTTTTATCTGATGATCGTAGATAATAGTTATTTTTATATTAAGTGCGTGAAGTGAGTATTTTTTTGTGCTTGAATAGGTCTTTTACACCAAGACGCCTATTACGTATATAGTTATGTATTGAACGAGTGAATTTTTTGACACCGATAACGAAAAATCATTTCATACGTTATTTTAAAAATGATAAATAAACCTTAGATTAGTTGTTACCGTAAGTTGTGTTTTATTTTATTAATGTTTGGTTGTGCAACTCACAAAAAAACTATAACAACTATTTCTCCATGACATTTTATAATTTTCTCACTAGTAAGTAATGGTGGATATTATTAATTTGATGCAATTACAACCGTAACATTCCTATTATGAGTAGGTGTTCGATAATAGATTATATTCCTGACAATCATCTATTAAACTGTAAATTATAAAAAAAACCTGCAGTTCCAAAAAAGTGTGTTTGTATTATTTTAATGATTCGTATTTTGCTGCTAGCTTAGTGAATTTCGTCGGATCTCATGCGACAATATTCTACAATAAAAGCTTTCCGAAAAAATTGCAGCTCACAAGTCCTCATCATGAAGTTGTTGGCGTTGCTTCTATTGATCGTCGTGGCCATTCCATATGGTAATAAGGCATCATGCTTTTTATATTTGTTTTCTAATTTTTATTTTTTTAATTTTTTGCAGGTCAGTCAATGTTCAATCTTAAAAGGCAACTACTAGATGATTGTGATGATTATGATGATGAAACGGGCGGTTCTCTTCGCTTAATGCCATTTTAAAAAGAGTAATACATTTCATGCTCGAGATTAAAAGGCTCATTGTAGCCCCTGAGCATAATAATTAAATAATAAATTAAATATTAAACACTTTTTAACAACATTTGTTTCTATTATTTACTCCGTAATTAATTACGGAAGCTATTATTAATACGCTCACTCCCTGTTTCAAATCATGTTGTTATTCTGCGTTTCAGCCTATTGGAAATATTCTTTAATATCTATTAACTTGTTGTTTAGTGGTTCAATATTATCTCTTATATCTCGAACGCATCTTTTAAGCTCATCTATATTATTAACTATTACTGGAAATTACTGTTACATCTCAGGAATGTAGAAGAAAAATAACCTCTGTTTTACGACTTACCAGACGATTATTATGAGAAAATTACCAGAGTTCGATAAGTGCAACCAGAAGTTGCAACATCATGCAAATAACCTTGCTGGAATTACTCATCCTACAATTCATTCAAAAATGCCTGTACAGGACCGACCTGTACCGTTAGTTTAGGTACCTGACCAGGGAGGACCGCACCCCACCACCCTCTCTTAAAAGCGTGACGCATCCCACAGAAAACAGATACATCAGATCAATCAGACAATTCAAAAAGACATAACCATTTTTTGTACAATCGAATCATTTATACTTTGTTAATGTTATTGTTTTGAAGTGATTAAATATTTAAAAACCAACAATTCTTTTCCAGCGGTACAAGACCGCAACAATGCCCTTAACATTTCTTCCGTATTGCCTTGACGTTAAGTGAAAATAAAAATTAGTTAGGATACAGTTAATTCAGAATTAAAAGCAATGTACTTTAAGAAAAATCCAACGAATTGTAAACGTTGCGCCAAATCAGTTGGGAGAAGCTTTTGAACTGCAGTCACTCGATAAGGACAAATCTTTGTGTAATTCAAGTTTTCGCTTTATTTTTTATTACATCCCTAACACAAACAGAAGGGGGTGGAAAAATGAAAATGATCGGAAACCTGTCCGAGTTTCTTCGAAAAGCTCAAATGGAAAGAGAATATTTCCATTGTTGCAAATTTTGGCGAACACTTTATTTTAGGCTGTCCTTAGTGGTAGTCTAGATGGTTTCGATATTTGAGTTGCCACATGATTAAAATAATTCGAACACGCCCCTTTCTAAAAAATGAATCGAGCTTTCGACTTCTTGGGGAAGGCAGCACCACATGGTAGTAAAAATGGCCACTACTCTTTAAGCATTATTTTTTTTATAAATAAAGACTACTGTTACATTAAGAAACATCCATTGAACTGTAAACGTTAAATCAGCCAGAAGAAGCTTTGGGATTGCAGCCGCTCGATAAGAATAAAGATGCAAATCCTTATGTAATTCAAGTCATCGCTTCATTTTCCATTATATCCCCAACTGTTTGAACAATTCCTGACGTGTCCATTGATGGTCCTGCTTCACGAAATATGTGACACTTCCGGGTGCAGGTAATGAGTTTTTCATACTCCGTCAATTTTGTGTTATTACGAAAATAAGAGGCCACCGTAAATGATTTCGCCTCTGAGAAACAAAAAGTGCATCTTTTTCGTCCGACTCTGGGTTTTCTGGCCGAGGCGCAGCGGAGGCTTAAACCGGAAAAATTACAAATTTATTTTGTATCAAATATGTAGATTAATTTATTAATACATATTAACAATTTATTTAATAGTAGGTATCAGTGACGGCTCGTTAGGGGCGGCAGAGTCGGCCGGGCCGTACCACACAAAATTACGAATTTTATTTTCATACTTTCTGATAAAAAAATGTTTACGTTATTTTTCTTCAAAGACAAATAACAACTTAAATTACAATTTACATTTCTGTCTCATACCTAATTACATTGTACTGTGTACCGTTAGTGCTGTAAATACACATATTATGTAGTATAAATACCTAAATGCATCCAGGATAGTTTTGAAAAAAAAATGTGTGTGTAAATAAAAATCCACTTAATAAACGCAAAATTCTACTAAACATAAATTATGATGTCTGTTCGCCTTCATCGTTTTTTTTTTAATTGCCTCAGTAAAGACCAATTTAAATTAGATATTGAAGTTAAAGTTATTTTTTCACCATTACAAAAATTAAATGCATACGAATATTTACAAAACTACGGCAATAATTGACAAAGCCGTTCCTAGGCTCCTGCGGCAAGTGTTTATTAAATAGGTAATAAATACATTCGGCCAAGGAAGGGGAAGGGTCGGCCAGTGACGTATTTGCCGAGTGCACACAGACTAATCTTTGCACTGCGATTTTGAAACGATGAATACACTCAGAAGTACGTCCAGCTGTCTCGTCTCACCAATCTTAAGTTATGTTGCTCTAACTTGTAACGGATAGCTTAGCTCGTTTCACACAACCCCGGCAAAAGTTAATTTGGCCGACAGCTGTTTCAGCGCTGTGGCGCTGCTAAACTGAGTTTGCTAAGGCATAGCCAACGTTAAATAACTAGCCGTGCTGAGAAAAAGGCAACGTCGCAATCTTTCCGACTGGCGGACCGGGTGAACCGCCGAACATCGAGCGCCTAACAAACATAAAAGCGCGTTTTTACACGTTCTCAATAAATTGACATTGTTTATTATATTAAAGAAAAAATAATGTATCCCACTTCTGATAAATTATTAAAGAAAAAATAATGTAACCCACTTCTGATCAATTAATATTGAGCTTTTCACTTCTCTGTCAGGATCCAGTGAAACTCAAACTTCAAATAAAGTGTAAGGCGTATCGGAGAAAATGCAATCAAAGACTTGTTTCCTTAACCAACTTTAATTCTGAACTGTTTTTCATACACAAAAATCTCCCACTTTATAGGCGGGCCATTACCAAACTTGAGACCCTTCGTTGGGGTCGATATCATGCAAAAAACCAATTAAGACAGCTGCAGTTACCTAATCCTAAGAATGCACCAAAGTCCGCAACATCTGGACAATAATTCATAATCTACCAACTAGCATAAAATAAAGTTCGGTTCCTTTACACCCTCAACGTGGTGTAAATGAGGCAGAACGACACATACAGAAAAAAGCGGGGTAGCTAATTCGGGGTCAAACGCCGGGGTCATGCAGCTGTGTTATTTTTTTTTCTTAATTCTAAAAAATATTGTAACAATTAGATGATTATTACACTTCCCATCTTACTCTCATGGAGTGAAGAATTGATGATATTTAATTTTGCACTGTCCAGCAGTAGCGGCTCGTAACAAAAGTAAAAGGGGGAGCAAACTTTTTTTACAGACAGAATAGATATTTACAACAAAGGTGCTGTGCTACACACTTTTCTTCATCAGTCATCACCGTAGAGGTAGAGTGCAAGATGCGTTTTTTTACTGTGGTTTACCCAGTAGGCCTAATCCACAATAAGAGAAATTCTTCGTAAAAAGTAACTAAATAACTTGAGGAGTTAATTCTTCTCCTTTTATAAAAACTTTTACTTAAAGACATTCATTAATATAAATTTTTGTCTCAATATTTAAAGAATCATTAAAATTCAATGTAAAAAAATATATACCAAATTCAACAATTTTATGTCCCCAGCCACTCAAATTAAGTTTGATTGCAAATGTTGTTATTAAATCATTAAAATTGTTTATTATATCTGCTTTCATAAAATTCTCTACTTCATCGTTTTGCCTTTTAGAAATTGTTTCACGCCTAAACTCTGGATCTGTTCTCTCTTTAATTGCTGGCTTTGATAGATAAGACGCTAAATTTGGAAACACGCTAAAAACAGCCGCATCTTTTAGTCTGGGGCTTTTTAAAAGCAATTGTTTACAGGTTCCATCAGGTTGCAAATGTTTATCATATAGAATTATATCATCAGAACTAAAATGTAATTGACAGACCACACTTGAAGATGAAGTTTTTTCGAGGGATTGCTTTTAACCATGCCTGTTTGCGCTCTACATTTTTGGGAAATTTGTAAACGCTTACACCGCGATTGTTTTGTGCATTTCTTAAAGACGAGTCGTAATTACTTTTACAGCCTGTTACACAACACCTACTAGGCATGTTTGAATAATATTTAAATTTTAAATACCTGTTAGAAGTTAGAACCAACGATATTTCGTTTAACACACAAAAGTTAGGTTAGGTTTGTCACGATTTAACTTCCATCAAGTTGACGGCTTTAATTCCAGAAGAAAATGCCACAATTTATTTCGCAAACTCTATACTAAATTCCCTTCAACTTTTAAACAACTTGGTAGCTTAAAATTTTGGAAATAAACACAGTTTTCTGAAGTTAAAACGTTAGGATCACTGTGTAAACACATGCAAATCTGCACAAACTGACTCGGTCCTAGGTCTGCGGGCATTGTTGCCAAATTTACTTGAGCACGGCTAGTTCATTTAACGTTGGCTACGGCTAAGGTAACGACAACGGTTGCGCCAATATTTCCATCTCACTTAATTTGGAGTCTATGCAATATGCAAGTTAATCGACACGATACAAACATCCCATGACACGATACAAACATCCCGTAAAACAATGAGTTGTCGCTACCTTATTTATTTTATCATCGAGAACCTTAGAGTTTGCGTTTGCGTAGTTTAATTCCTTAATTTCAAATTCACGTCTGCTCCTAACCGTTTAACGTATCGTCTTTTGTTTCTGTTTTGTGTGTTTAATCTGTTATTAATTATTATAGTATGTATTATTTAAATTGTGAGTGTAAGTGGTAAGTAGGTAAACACACCGACAATGGCAAATGTAAAAGATGTAGTGAGTACCAATGCCGATTTGATTAACTATTTATTGGTAAATAAATTTCATACATTGTCTTATGATGACAAAATATTTGTGAAGAAATTGCCAGTTCCACAACCCTCAATGGTTGATTTAATACAATCGAAAAGTGGTCATAATCGCGCGTTTTCTAAAACTCTGTACCAGAAACATATATGGTTAACGGGCAGCCAGGTTCGTAATAAATTGTTTTGCTGGTATTGTGTACTCTTTTCGGTAAATAAAAATCCTTACAATTCGGTAGGGTACGACAATTTAAAAGAAATTCATCGCGCTTTAGTTAAACACGAAATGTCTAAAGAACATACACATTCGGCAATAAAATTTAAATTGTTCGGTAAACAAAATATTGTAAATGCAATCGACAGCGGTCATAAAGAATATATAAAAAAATACAATGAAAAGGTCCGGGAAAATCGAGAAATGGTTAAACGTTTAATAAATATGACAATTTTTTTGTCTACACAAGAATTGGCATTCCGGGGTAATGATGAATCGGTACATTCAGATAATCAAGGTAATTTTTAGAGAGTTAGCCAAATTTGCTGCTACTTTAGATGAAAATTTTAATAAATTTATAGATCCTTCTTTATCTCCTGTTTTTACTGGGCTATCAAAAACAATTCAAAACGACTTAATCGACTCGGTAACAAAAATTGTAATGAAAACCATTTATGATGAAATTAACAGCGCCGTATGTTTTTTGTGGCAAATAGACGAGACTACAGATATCACATGTTTTTCACAGATGTCTGTTATTTTTCGTTTTGTTAGCAACGGTAAAGTTTTGGAAAGGTTTCTCGGATTTTTTAACGTAAGCGATGGTCGAACTGCAAATGACATTTTCAGTCTGCTGCAACAAAATTTTGGTCATTTTAATATTGAAACAAAATTAGTCGGACAAACATATGATCCCGTTTAAATAATTTGTCGGTTTTAGCAATTGAACGAGGGTTGGTTAAAGAATTAATTAAAGACGAAAATTTTTATACAAAAATTCTTGATGATTTTGCAACGACAAAATCGCGTAAAATTGATTTAATATACAAATATGAATAGGTTTTTATTCAGAAAATTATTTAGTTTTTGTAGTTTGTTTTATGTGTTCAGTTTATTTATTGTTTGTTTTTTTAGTTAGATTTAAGGGTTTTATTTTAATTTTGAGAAGTTTATTTTTGTTTTCAGAGTTTTATAATTTGTTATTCCAATTTTTAGAATTTATTTTGTTTTTCAATTTTTAGAATTTTTTTTTTGTGATCTACCCCCGAACCTGACCTTTTCCTACATCCTATTTTCCTATTTCCTTTCCTGGCAAGAATGCTCTAGACCTCCTCGTGGTTCTTGTCGTAAGATTTAATTTTTTGATTAATATGCAACTTGCACTTGTTAGTTTTACTATGTAACATTTTTTTAATTATGAACCTACATTTGCCACGCGGATGCCTATCAAAAAGTTAAATTGACTAATTAGAGCTTTACCGATCTACCCATGTTCGGCCGACCCATATTCGCGAAACACGAGCCGTCACTGGTAGGTATCTGTTATCAGCTTGAAATTTACTACTTGCAATATAATTATTACTACATCCCATCATTACTTGTACGCTAAATAAAAGACGTTTGACGGTAATATGATGGAGTTATTATAAATGTTTCTAACATCTAATAACGACGCACCTAAAGCATAGCGCACAGCCACCACGATGTTAGAAACATTTATAATATTAATAACCCTATATGTTCGATCCCATACGTGGGGATTTTTTTTTCGTGGGTTTTCTTTTCCACACCACTGGATCTTGATACGTCGTTTAAAAACCAGCCCCCTATATGCCAGATATAGCTAAATGCGGAATCAAATCTCTACCCATCAGCAAGGATTGTATAAAAACATAGGATAGCTGGATGCCGGAATATTTTCGTCGAGCGTAGGGGGGGCTGTGACGTCAGCGACGGACCAGAGACTGAATGAGTTCCGTATTATGCCGGCGCTACACGATGCTACGAACGTTGGCTCCAACGTTGGACCGAACATTTGAGACAAATACGTTCGACAGTTGGGTGCGACAAATGTACCAGCTACACGGTGTAGCGAATGTTTGATCCAAAAAGTGTGGTACAAAAGTTTGTCCGGTTTGTCTAGAGTACAACCGTAGCTGCAAATTTCGCTTTTAAGAGTTACGATGCCGACAAAGGCATCCAGACATAAAATTAACCGATTTTGGCCCCAGTGAACGGTTCTTTGGACGTTTCGTTGAAATTATTTAAAAACAAAAATTATTTATCGAACCTATTCGGACCATTACAATACAATACACACCTGTGAAATACAAATGAAACACTTTGCGCTACACCTAGTAGCCTAGTACCCCCAGAACAGCCACCCAGAAATTGAAAACTGCTTTGATGTTAGAACAAATCGTGTAGCCGTGCATCAAACCAACGAATGTTTTCGTCAAACGTTTGGAGAAAGTCCTTTGACGCGGTCAAAAATACCGACAACAGCCGGAACGTGATCCAACGCCAACGTTGGACGCTCGACATCTGTCGTTGGTGAATGGAAGATCGGCCACACGATGCGACGCACTATCAACCCTCCAGCGTTGGAAGGCGTTCGTAGCATCGTGTAGCGCCGGCATTACAATGATATATTTTATATATTTTAATAGATCCATACTTATATAAAAATAAATCTAAAACTCTGGTATCAAACCAAAATTAACGTACTATTAGGGACAAATTACTTTGGTCGTCAAAGTCAGTTGAGTGACATAAAGTTGTAAAGCAAATGTTAAATACCGAAAAATGGACCATTAATGAGAATTAATTAATAAATTAATAATAAATGCACTATTACTTGATAGTAATATCCGTAATAGTGAATGTACTCCGGCAAAATTGCCGTGCCGTCGGCGCCGGGTGGTGGAGAGAAATATATAAATGAGAAATTCCAAGGAGGAAAAATTGAAAAGGTTTCCTCAAGGCAATTTGGCCTATGAATAAAATTTTTGAACGGTGAAAGGTGCCATATTTTTGACAAGAGAAAAGTCAATAATTTGAAATTGTCATCAACGTTGACTTGACGTTAATGTTTGGTTTCCATTTTTTTTTTGAAGTGGCAGAAAAATTATGACCAGGGTATCTTGTCCACACACACCAAATATTTCATAGTTTAAACGGGACAACGAAATTTATAGTAAAAAATATTTATGTAAATCAGTATTTTTTTTTAGGAATGTCAAAATGCCAAAATGCCAAAATAATTGCAAACCTGATCACAATCGTTCAGAATTATTATGCCACTGGGTAGTATAGGACAAATACATAGTCAATTGCAGATTGATTAACGAGGGCGTAGCCCGAGTTAATTAAGCAAATTCTTAAGTGAAAAAAAGAGACTTTCATAACGTGTTGTACACACCATTTTTTTTGCATATAGATGTAAGTTGAGAAATTTTTCTAAAAGGATTTATAAAAAATTAATAAAAAAAAATAGATATGCTTTGACAATCATCTCCAAGGAGATGGAGTAAAATGATGCAAAAAAGTACTATGTACCTTCACTACGATTTTTCGTGTAAAAAAGTGCTACTTTCACTATGATTTTGCGTGTAAAAAAGTGCCACTTTCATTACGATATGCAAAAAATATTAATGATTTATGCGAAGTTTGTTTTAGAGTTTTAGACTAACAACTGAACTGCTTTATATGTATTTACCTTTATTTTAATGATAATACGGGATTATTATAAATGTTTCATAGGTTTCTGGTCTGTAATACCTATACGCCGCACACAATGCATAGCGTAAGTATGCTACACTTAATGTAAATCGACGTGATTGCTAGGTTGCCTAAATACGAGGGGTTTAAGATGATAAAGTTAATTTCGAAGTAAAAAAATCCTAACAAACTATTATAGTATAATATACTATTTTATCTACTTTGCTTTATTAATCCCTGAAATTTCGACTATTCAAGCTTTCATATTAGACTAGGGACTTTCGCGTGGGTTGGTAATAGACATTTTTCACAAAAATGTAAGGTTATTTTACTAACTTTACTTCGTAGTTTCACTCGTTACCTTGACGCATGACGTCAAACGGCTGATATTATCAATATAACAATAGCTAAAAGTTACCAAAAACACTTTAATAATATGCTTCATTATTAAACTGTTTTCGGTATAATAATGAGCCTATTTGTATCACAAAGTAGATAAAAATAAAATTCCATACCACATCTCGCTTGTTCTATTGATGAAAGTTTTATTGCATAGTTATAAAACAAAAACAGTACCAACCAAATGTATTGTTTTTAGAGCAAAAGTGTTCACTTCAACGCTGCAGACGCTTGATTACTTTTCTTACCTTGTTTTCAAAAATCTTGTGTTACATTATCTGATCAATATTGCGTCAACGACATCCTTTAAACATTTGGTCCTTAAATTATTGCAAAATGTTTGTGGATTCTGCTCTAAACACTACTTTAATCCTCAACAGCTTCATCAGACTCTAAAAGAATTCCAATTGATTGCATTTTATTTAGATTTTCAGCCTGAACAAATCTAATACAGACCACAAAAGTCGTTTTCTGATTGGAATGTTCTGTAATATCCTTCGTAACTCAAAACACCATAAGCAAACACTATACTCCGTACGCTGATAGATTGCACGTTTTTAAATTCCAGTTCCAAAACATAGCGCAGTGAAAAATACTAAACTCTCCATCTCAATTGTTTCACATTATGTAGAAAATCGTTGCAACCTTCCAGATTAATTCGCGCCACACTTGTTTCTGTGTCTGTCTTCTGTCAAAAAACGTGCAATCTATCAGAGTACGGAGTATATGAAAAATGGTACGCAATGACACCTGACGTCAAACGGCTGATGTTATCAATATAACAAAAGCTAAAAGTTAAATCTGTAAAGTGACAACTGTGAACTGTCAAATGTCAAATTTACAAGTCCAGAAAAGGGGGAAAATCCATACGTACACTGTAAATTACAACCAACTACGATGTTAGATACATTTTTTCTATTATAATACATGATTTTTTTTTTATTGATTTACAGGATTATCCCTGTAAATCAATTTCATTCAAAAAAATCAGAGATGGAGAAATGTGAAGGCTTCATTTAAGTTTTAACATTTTCAAGTTAATCAGTCCTGCCTACATGTTAGATCTAGACAGATTCTGACAGACTCGTAATAACATCCACTGTACCCTAATATTTATCTTGTAGTTGTCAAAACTGACATTTGATATGTATGGTTTGCGGTTTTTATTTGAAATGTTTATATTATATATAATTCTGAATGTAATAAAGAGATTCTTTTCGCTATACTCCGTTCACTGCACCAAAATAATAGTCACGTGCACACAACCTAATTTCTGGAAATAATTAATGAAATATTGCTTAACTTAACATACGAGACTTTCACCGAATAGTTGTTATTTTTCATTGTCATATTTAAGTGAATATGTTAAGGAAAATTTTTATTTGCGAACAAATTTAAAGAAAGGCGTTTATGTGGGCAACACCTTTCATTGATACTTTGCTTAAATTACTGCTGCCACATTGTATAATTCTTGGAAGTAAAGTGGTTGTCATCCAAATTGGAGGTTACTCACCTTTTATACAAATATTACAATTGAGTAATTCTACTTTAGTGCATAGTCAAATTTAACATTTTTTGAAGAGAAACAGTCAGATTTTGAGTGGAAATTTAATATTGATTTCTCGCCAGAAAAATCAAAGCTTTTAAATGATTTTTTTAAAACAGCATTTTATTTAAATATGTTAAATGATCCAAAAGAGAGTAGGTACAGTCGTTGACCAAAATAAAATAGGACAAAGTGTTACCTTAGACAGTTTCACAATTCAAAAATTTGTGTAGTGTAACTGAGGCGTATGTGTCTCAGATTACAACTTGATTTGACTTGACGATTGATTTACAAAAAGTTAGGTTGTGTTTTTTCACTTGTCATCTCGTCACTGTCACTTTGTTCAATTGAATGATTCTGAGTTTTTGAAATATTGTCGAATGATGACACTTGTTAGAATTGTTTTTTTATTTTTGACACTTTTGTTTCCTAAAGCTTGTTTGACACGATGCTAAATTTCGTAGAAAATTTGTTAGAAAATGAGAGAGACCCTCGATCGGACCAATGAACGATCAGGATCATAGTCTGTCTTTGTCAGATCCTGATCGTTCATTGGTCCTCTCTCATTTTCTAACAAATTTTCTACAAAATTTAGCATCGTGTCATACAGCCTTAAGAGATGGATTTCGCAAAAATATCGAATTACACAATCGAAATTTACTTTGTCCTATTTTATTTTGGTCAACGACTGTACAACAAAATATGGAACTCTACAATAGACGGAGTTTTTTTTTAAATATATAGATTTGAATCCGGAGTATTTTTTTTCATATTTTAGCTATCACCTGTTTCTAATTCCTTCAAATACTATCATCCATAATAATATAAGTAATTTATATAATATACAGTGTGTTTACCTCAGTGTCATTGTTTTTCATCCTGGGTCGTACTTTTTACTAAAACAGTTTTTTCAAAACGAAAGTGGTTTACTTAATTGAGCAAAAAAGTTTTTAAGAGCAAATTATTTTCGCAACGGTTGTGAGGTCAATTATGGGTGGTCTTAGTCAGTGCAACACTGTTTGCAAAAATTTCAGCCTCAGTTTCTTCAAATTATCCTCGATAATGAACAATTTCAGAACTGGCAGACTGGAATTACAAAAAAAAGAAGGTAGCGGAATGTAGGATCATTATTAGAAATAGTAGTATAGTCCTACAGAAACTCTAGTGGAATTCGGCTTTGGTTGTAAATTTATGCTTGTCACTTGAAAAATAGAATTTTAAGCTGCAGCAATAATCCTACTGATAAATGCTAATGAGGGTTGTCAGCTTGGGGTTTGCAATGTTAGCATCAGGCAGGGATGTTACAGGTAGTGGTAGTTGTATTTATGACTACATTTATTACTTGATAATAAAATCTTATTCTTCGGTTGTTGTTGTTATATTTACAACTAAAGCCGAATTCCACTAGAGTTTCTGTAGGACTATATATTATATTCTAAGTGATAGAAATACATCATTATACAACACTTCTCACGAGTTTCATAATGGCATTTCGATCACGTGTGATATACGACGTTTTATCTTACAGGTGCAACTATTGCAAAAAATCCAAGAAATGAAGTTTCATTCAAGTAAAATGACAACTGTCAAATTTAGTCACTTGTGAGTACTTTATGTCAAGTTAAATGACAACTGTCAAATTTACTCACTTGTGATTAAAATTTAAGTTCTGTCACCGAAAACAATGGTCTAAGGTACCTCAAAAACTCCACCGGTAAGATAAGCCTGTTTTATTCATTTTGCTCCAGTAAGGCAATTGTGACAGTCACTTGTAAGAATATTGTGAGTGGTTAATAACTGAAGAATTGCAGTTTCAAGAAATTTATGTATTTGGATATGAACCAACAACAAATTAATAGACGGAAGGCAACAAGGCGACTGTAACTGTGTTACGAAACAGGATTGAAGTCTTGTGTTGAGGTTCTCCTAAAATGTGGAGCTGATCCCAATAGAATTACCTCCAATCATCGATCGTGATCGTCTTCACGAAAGATCACAAGACGATTGCTAAGATAACGCTGAAGAGAAGCAAGTTGAAGTTACCAAAAAGCATATTGGTCAAATTCTTTTCCTTCAGGTATTTGTGCAAAGGTTCGAAATATTCCAAAAGCGCAGTCGCATCCAATTTTCTTTCCCCGGTCATTATTTCCAAGACGTCCTTCCAGTGTTTACTAGCACCGAGAGAGAGACCATTCCTAGAACCTCATCACCTTAAATCTAACCATCACCAACTGGCAGATGTTCATACCTCAGTTTTTCACCAGCCGCTTTAGACTCATAGAAATCGCATTGATGCAGAGGTACCTTTTTATTATCTGGATTATATTCACCGGCAGCAATACACAGACCTCTATAAAATTGGAACTGGACAATGTGGGCCACAAAATACCTAGAAAAAATCACTCAAAGGAATCACGATCACTATCGATGCTTACTCCATATATGGCGCGCCTACAGACACGTGGAACTGTGATCCTGGATCAAAATCGGCCTCGGATCTCGCCACTGGTGGCTTCAACTTTTGATACTTTTTCCGGTACTCCCACCAGTGCGAATTCCAATTGTCTCGAGTGACGGCTCCACTGAAGACGTCCCATCTCCACTTGTCGATGATCAAACAGCAAGGTACCATAGCAATTTTTTGTAATGCCATGTCCATCAGCGTGTTGATCGTAGATTCGTAGTTGTCTTCGTAATCGTTGAGGATGTGAATCTTTTGCAAGTGTTTGGTTGAGGAGACTGACAATGCGATGGTGTCACCGATAGCTTCGTGGAAGCCTGGATTTGGTGCCTCCCGCAATATGTAAGGTTGCTTGGCGTACTGCAGATAGTACTGGATGTGACCCATTTCGTGATGAACAGCTGGGAAATAGTAGTCGTCGACTTCGGTACACATTAGAATCCTAAAATATGAATTTTTGACTTGTTTCAATTGCAGTTTGATGTTATCACCTGTAGTTCTGGCCGTCGCAGAAGTCCACAGCCTCCGGCTGAGAGAAGACTTCTCTACCATCAGAAGGTTTCTCGATCACAGCTCCTGCACTAGTGTTATAACAAATGTCGTTGGAAAGTAGTCCCATAGATTTAAAGAAATGATCAGCAGTTTTGAACATTTCCAAGACGGTGTACTTTTGGTCAGCCAGAGCCTGGTTAATATCGATTGTGCTTGCATTGGGGAACGGTTTGACCAATCGAGCTAGGGGACCCCACCGTTGCGCAAACATATCTCCTAAGATATGAGCCGGTAGGAGACCATCAGAAATATCTAGTTTATCACCATGAACTTCCTTCAGTTTGTTACTAACATATTTGTGCAATTGTACGTAAAGAGGTTCAACTTGGCTCCACAGATCTTCTACATCTTGGACAAAAGTAGCCGATTCGTAACTTTCCCTCCACATTTCTCCTTTGTCCTTGAAACCTGAAAATATTTGCTAGAAAGGAAGAGTGAAATGCGAGTCAGTGAACCTACCGTTGGCAACTGCAGCCTCATTCGACAAATCTACATAAGTCTTGTACAGGTTTCTAATTTTGGCACCTGAGGCATCCCTCCAACCCTTCCACACGTAAAGCAACTCATCATAATTTAAGGAGTTTGCTAAAACGTGAGCGATTCCGGGCTTCGATGACAACCCGTCTTTGGACAAGTCACAGCTGATATTGGTGTACGGACAGACCTTGGCAGTATTGTAGATGTCGCTCATGGAATCCATAGTTGTGGTCAGCTTTGCCAGTTTGTCTTCAGCAAGCGCAGCATCATCTAGAATTTTCGATATTTTAACTTGTCTCTTGACTTTTTCGTCTTGATAATCGTCAGGGTTCAAATCCTTGAAGTATTTCTGCCACATATCTTTTTTAAAAGCACCTTGTGCTAATGTCGCCTCGTGCTGAAATGTTTTTAATCATAATTATAATTTTTTTAGAGAAATGGTATAGTATGTACGTATATTTTTCGCTTTTCCTCGTTGTTAAGGTCTGTTCGGTGATTCCATTTTGCTTGAACCATTCTGGTACACATGTCCGACGCCTTTTTTTCGTAATCGTTGGCCAAAAAATCTTGGAGTTCTTTTTCGGTCATGGCACATTTTGAGGGGTGTATAAGCATCCCTACTGATATGGCACAGAACATCTACATGAAAAAAAAAACGTTGCGTTACGTTAAAAAATAAAACTTTATCTTATCGCTGAACCATACAAC
Source organism: Tenebrio molitor (assembly GCF_963966145.1). Classification (NCBI taxonomy): domain Eukaryota; kingdom Metazoa; phylum Arthropoda; class Insecta; order Coleoptera; family Tenebrionidae; genus Tenebrio; species Tenebrio molitor. Next base: position 17,164,235 of record NC_091053.1, on the reverse strand, counting down.
TAACCTATAACTTTTTCAAGTGAAAGGGCTTAGGTGAAATTTTTTTTTATAAATTAAAAATATGATATAGGAAATTAAGAAAAGTGTTTGTTAACAACCCACTCTGACAATTTGAAATGCTTATCAACAAAACAAGATTTTGCAGTTAATATATAATCATACTCGATATATGATAAGGATAAGTAATAAGAATTAAAAAATCACTTACAAGAATAAAATTCATTTTATCAGTGTGCAGGTGGATTTATAGCAACCTTGGTTCAAGAATAATTTCTCAGGCGAGTAAATTTCAAGCTGTTAATCAAACGCTTTACTGATTTAAATTTCGTCACAGTTTTGCTGCATCAAAAAATAATGACAGTTCAAAATTGTTTGCGAAAATTTTGTGGAGATCTTGATTTTTAAAGGAAAATTAATAAAAATGCTAAAAACTGAATGAAGTGAATCTCATCAATTCTTCATATCTAACTTTTAAGTTTAGTTTGGTTGATTCGTTGATTGTTAGTTTATAAACGTTACATTAAGAAAAGCAAATTTTTTATTTCAATTTCAATTCACGCAGAAAAAATTGAGTTTTAAGAAGTTTCCAACAAAATCACAATTTGTATATATTTTTTGAAAGGAACATTAGCATTTTTAAATTATTACCCAATAGTTCCCAATTTAGTGAATAGATGGCGCTTGCCCAAGTGTCAATCGAATTAATAGCGATTTATTTTCATTATTTCGAAATTTTCAACATCCAAATTGGAGAAATGACGTTTTGTAAACCAGATTTTATTATTATCAAGTCACATTATTTTCAGAATGCTCAAAGAGGCCAATGCTTTTTGGATAAATTTGAAGCACTAGTGAGCGAAATCTACGTTCGCGCACTAGTGCGTTTGCGAAATGTCATTTTGAAGTTAGTGAAATTAGTTACACAACCTTAATTCAGAATAAAAAGCAATGTACTTTAAGAAAAATTCAATGAATTGTAAACGTTGCGCCAAATCAGCTGGGAGAAGCTTTTGAACTCGATAAGGACAAATCCTTGCGTAATTTAAGTTCTTGCTTTATTTTTTATTAAATTATCGGAAATCTGTTCGAGTTACTTCGAAAAGCTCAACTGGAAAGAAAATATTTCCCTTGTTGCAAACTTTGGCGCACACTGTATTTTGGGCTGTCCCTAGTGGTAGTCTAGATGGTTTCGATATTTGAGTTATCAAATGATTAAAATAATTTGAACACGTCCCTTTCTAAAAAATAAATCGAGCTTTCAATTTATCGGGAAAGGCAGCAGCACAGGGTAATTAAAATTGTAGCAGAAGCGTGGCCACCACTCCTGGCGCAGTCCTGATAATAATAACAAACTAAATAAATGAAGCATAATGAAGATCCTTGTATTTTTATTCAATTGAACATGATTTTTTTTTTATAAATGAAGACTATTGTTACGTTAAGAAACATCCATCGAACTGTAAACGTTAAATCAGCCAGGAGAAGCTTTCGAATTGCAGCCACTCGATAAAAATAAAGATGCAAATCCTTGTGTGATTCAAATCCTCGCTTCATTTTCCATCATCGTTTATGGTTCTGCTTCACGAAATATGTAACACAGTTTCTTGAAAAAAAATTGTTGTTAACCACGTTTGCTAAGACTTTCTGGTGCGGATAATGAGTTTTTCATACTCCGTCAATTTTGTTTTATTCTTATTACGAAAATAAGACTGCACCGTAAAAGGTTTCGGCTTTTAGGAACCATCGTGTTGCACAAGGAAAACCAGAAAATTTCTTTTGGGTTTTTATTGTTAAAAAAATAATTCCCACTATTACTTGTACAGCCGCCCGCAAAAGAATCGAGCCGACCCTCTGCAAGGAAATAATCACCAATCCATATTTCGACAAAGGAACCTGACCACTGTCGTAAACTCATAAATCTAATCTGCAACATTTTCAGGCATTTCGATATACGAGGACAGTACCATTAGTTTTTGTCTTTTATTTAAACGGTGTTGACTGACAAATGAAAATTCGGTTGCATTTTTTTAAAATTGTTATACAATGACGTTTATTGGTTAAAAAATCGTATGATTACGAATAACAAATAAACAAAAATTAATACGCTAAAAAGATTTTCACTTATAATCTCCCAAGTGAGTAGATTTATTATCGAAAAAAAAATCCAGTTATTAATCTACTCACAAGGGTTGATTCGATAAGAAAATCGCACGACACAAAGAAAAATTTAAACACAAACCATATAATTTTCCTTATATCAAAATCCCAAATTTTCTATAGTCGTCTTTGGAATGTGTTCTGTCAACTGCATAAATAAAAAATTATAAAATGTGTCATTCAGGTTTTGTAGAAATATAGTGTTTAAAAATTATCGGATGTTCATTTAAATTTCCGATCAAAGTTGGCGTGAAGAATTGATTGTGAACGCACCATTGGTATAAAAACACAAATAATGGTAAGATTTAAACAACTGATTTGTGATCCGTAATCCGTAGTGCGTTCACAATCGACTCTTCTACGACAAATTTGACAGGAAATTTAAATGAAGATAGATGAAATTCAAACAAAAAATACAAAACGAAGCAAGGCCAATGTGTGGTGCCAGTTTCAACTTTCAACAGTTCTTAAAAGAGCGCAACGTCAAGTTGGATAGTTCCTTGATTCTACTATGCTGTTGAAGGGGTGGACTGGAAACATGAAACGCAAAAATGGGGACAATTATGAAAAAGCTGTTATAAAACTAATGTGGAAATCCACACCGAAACTGTTAAAAAAAAAATTATCAAATTAGCGCTTATTAATTTTGCTTGGGTATGTAACATGTAAAATATCAGAAAATTTTTGAGTTGCTAGGCAGTTATTAAAAGTTCTAATTCATTCTTTGGCTGATTTTGAGTGCCGTGCGATATTCTATTGAAATCTTAAAATAAAGAAACTCCAGTTAGATTGCAAACTATGACATTAAACTAGAGTTTTTTTTTTAAAGTAATAGAGAAATTTGCTATAAATAAACCTATGTACAAAAAAGTAAAAATTAAATTAGATTACCACCAAAATAAACAGTAATACATAGTAGATATTAACAGCAAACTAAACATTCTTCCTGGTGAAATCTAATACAAATATCCATTTTACCCAAGACTGTAAAATCTTGCCTGGCTGAACCGGGGATTTTCGTTAGGGACAAATAATGGTTGTCTTGTTAAAATTACCTGTATTCTGTATTCTAAAAATCTCGATTTTCAAAAATTAAATTTTTTGTTCGACACTGTCAGAATTTGAGAAATTTCTCCTGTACGAGCGGATTTTGATAAATGTCACAACTTGTCAAAACAAAATGTCAAGCTAATTTTAAAGATTTTAAGCGATTTTGAGCCTTTAAGGGGCTCGTCGAACAAAAAAACGTTGTATTAAACTACTATTTTACATTATACCGGGTGCCCCAAAATTCACGGAACAACTTAGCAGTACGTTGTTAAGTAGTCATTAAAATACATATCAGGTAGAAATGTTTAAAAAAATCAATCTTCTTTTTCCAAGAAGAAATGGACCTATTCGTTACAGTAAATGTGGCAATATTTTTTAATATGTAGTATGTAGTTTATTTAACGAGTTCGTGTGTAAATTGGGCTTTTTTTGGCATGGTGGGTCCACAATTGAAAAGTTGTGACATTTATCAAAATCCGTTCACACAGGAGAAAATAACTCTCAAACAAAACAAAAATTCTATGTATCCCAATAGTCTGCAAATATTTCATTTATGTTGTATCCATGGCTATGAGAGAGAAAAATCAAAGCCATGTTTCCATACGTTATTTGAGGTAAAACGAAAAAAAAATTACTACTTGAAAATGCTGGAAATAATAAAGAAAATAATTGTAAACCTGATTACAGTCGTTCAGAATTATTGCCACTTGCTAGTAAAAGACAAATATGTAGTCTGAATCTTTTTTAATATTTAAAATAAACGATGGGATGTAACATACAGAATAGAAACCGAGAGGACTAATTCATTTCTATTTATTTTATTCGAATAACTTAACAACCACACCTTTCAGCTGAAGAACAAGAAAACAAACAATATCAAAAACAAAACAGCAATAAAACAAACAAAAAAGAATCATCACACAATTAAATCCATGTGATTTCAATTGAATAAATGATTTGTTATCTAACTGCATTTATATTTATTTCATTCATACATAACCAAATTTAGCAATAGCGAAGCATTGCCCGGTGCTAGTAATTTATAAAAAATACTTAGAGACCAGGCCCGCGCTAAAGGGCAAATGGATGATTTTCGGTAAGGAAAATTTTTCTGCCTGGGAATTCCATTATAAAACAACTTGTCACAGGTAGTTCGGGGAAGGGTTTAGTTACTGTTACGATTTAAATCGCCGCGCGTTTTTAAATCTTCGCGATTTTTCTAGAATGTTCTAGAATCCATCGCGACGGAAACGTACTCGGACTTCCGCCGAAAAATCTGCGAATAGAGGGGGTGGAAGGTATAAATCGGGGGAACCAGAGACGGAGGAGACTTTCACGACCTTTTGCCGGTGGTGTTGTCAGTGCCTGGGGAGAATCAAGGGGACAGTGATCGAGTGAATTTGCAGGGCCGACGAGACGACGTAGTGGAGTTCATGAGGGCCGTTGGAGACGATTCGTCAAAGTACCACCGCCCACATCGCCAAGCGGATCAAGGACTTCACTACGGAAGGTTCCAAACCGAACGCTTTTGCGGATCAGGATCTCGTCGAGTCCTGTCAGTCCAGGTCGTCCCCGGACTCACCGGAAGGTGCCGGATCTACCCACCAGCAAGTCCGGACCAGTGGTGACACCCCATTTTTTACAGGCCGTAGCTTCTCAAGTTTTCGGTTGTATTTTGTCACTCCGTCGAACTAATTGAACGTTTGTATTTAACTATAGTCAAATTTCCATTGTCACTCATTATTTCGACGGGTGATTAGTTCTATCAAATTCATTTAAATTGTATATCGCGTTTAGGATTTATAATTTGTTCCACTGTTAAAGTTGCAGTTTTGTCATAAGGCGCGTCATTTCATTAATCGTACTAACTTAAGAAAAAATTTCCTTATCAAGTCCGTCGGGTTTTTATATTCACGAACGATTATCAATCCGTGAGTGACCTCGCCAGGAATTGTGTATCGCGCTCACCGAACATTTTTTTGCGCGTGGTTCTTCACCGATCCGTACCGGAGAAAAACATCTTAACTTCAATTTTTTTTTTTTGGAGCGAAGGAAGACTTGGAGGACCTCTCCGCTTATGCGGGCGGCGTAGCCGAATAGCGACGTTACGTAGGATCAGTCGGCCTTCCTCCTTCGCTAAAGAAGGGAATTTTTTTACTGTTTCGCCGGTACTCGTTCGTTGAATATCTGGGACCCGGAGGACCTTCCGAAGAGTTAGGGTTATTCAAATTTGTACACGCCATTAGGCTAGTCAGGCTTCGTTGTTTTCTTTCTTTTTCATTATATCATTATTTTCATTGTTGACATCTGAATAAACGATTAGTTGGAAGATTGTGTATCATTTCCCGTACTCCGGGCTGTTCTCACCAATTTTTCAGCTTCTGTCGGCGTTTCTCGTGGTTCGCATTGTAAACCGAGTCGAAGCCACGACTTGTTCGTTATACCCCTGAACATTCCGGATTTGTAACCGGTAACAGGGTTGCCCAGTTTCGGGAACGTAATTTATAACGTAACATTACCTACATATTTACAAATTGTTTCTTGTAGTAATTTTAGCTCAGTTCATTGTGGTTTGCTTTGTTGAATAAAATTATGTTTTAAAATCCGCATTTGGTGCTTTTATTTTCGCTAATAAGAACACAAGTAGTGTAAGATACAAATAAGTTTCATTAAAAATTAAATGGCACAATTGTTCACTATTTCTGTTGCGTTTCTTTAATATTGATCTTAATCAATTTTCGATCGTTACACATGAATTATCATTACATGGGATAAAATACTCGTAGTTAAAAAATAAATAAGACTTAGATAAAAGCAGACATTCACTATTTTGTAATCGGTATACCAAAATTTACAACTGTGTCATAAAACCCTCGATGGTATGAAAGCAAGACTCACTGTTTACGGCACCTAACAGCTAGAACTTGTTCAAACAGTAAAAGAAACATAAGCCCTGATTAATTTATTATACCTGACGATTATTTCACGATTATTGAGATTCTTATTTACGGCTGAAAATTTTATTTAAAATATGTTTGGCCATTTTAACCTCCCCAATGTTGTTTTAGTTTTGTTTAATAAAGATACTTTACCTCTGCAAATTTACCCAGAATTTTCTTACCTATTGTAACGATCTATTTTATTACGTTCATTATTACAATAATTTTGATTTTAGTTACATATTTATTTTTTCTATTAAGCACACCGGTTATTTCGATTGTGTATCATTTTATTGAAGATTCAACTCATATTAAAATCAAAAATTTCGTAAACGTCTATCCATCACTGTAACTCTTTCTCTAAAATAAATTGGTGATTATCTTTGAAAGCAAACTCTTTATAGTAACTAATAAATACGTTTCACATTTTTTAAAATCATGCGAATTGTGTCAATTTGTTGTAAAAATGCATAAATCGGGATTTGGAATGGAATCACCTTTGCAAATCAATGCGATGTTCAAGTCAATTGTTATAGGTATTACTACTTACTGATAATTATTTTATTTTATTAGCTCTATAATTCAATTTTTTTGGAGACATGGTTTCTATTATCCGTTACAAAACTAAAAAAAAACACCAACACTGGATTCTACCTAGAAAATACAACCGACAACGTTGTATGCTTATAGTTGATTTTTGACATAAGGGAAATAGAAATGTTTGGTTACGGTGATGTCAATGATACCTTATGAAAACTATAAATAAAAATTCGATTTGTTGTAATCTTGTGTTATTTAAAAGATTTCATTATTTTTACGGCACTCACTTTTTGACATCATAAAGAGATCCATCAAAAGGTCTAGCTGGCATCCTAGTAATATAAAAGTTCATTTGGACATTTAGGCCCGGTTTATTCACCTTCAAGTAAATTTATCTGGCCAGTAGTTGCTATGATTTAGAATCTGCTATTGGTAGATCCACGGTAATTATCAAATAAAGTAACTTGAAGGTGAATAAACTGGGCCTTAGTGTAATTTTAATTTTACCAACTTAATTCAACAGGTGGTAGTTTTTAAATTTTAGCAGGGCTAATACACATATATTTTTATAGTTTTACTAAACGTCGGCCGTTACAAATCACATTTATTGCAATCGAATTAAATCAATAATTTTTAAATATAGAGACAGACAAACTCTAGGGATATCTAAGAAAAGAAACATGTTTAATTCAGAAGCGTCTAAGTAATGACCAAAAATTAATGAAACAACCCTCGTATACCAAACTGTCCGAAATAGTTCCAGGCTAGATTTACGAGTTTATGAGAGGTGATTATTCCCTTGCAGCCGGGTAGGCTCGATTCTTTTGCGGGCGGCTGTACGCTAAATAAAGACGTTTGACAGATAGTAACTATTCAGTGAACACTATAGCCAAGCGTTTAGCGCACCGCTTTGCATCCCAGAAGTGTCAGGTTCGAATCCCAGATGTGGGTGGATTTTTTTCATCGGTTTTCTTTCCTACAGCACCAGATCTTGATATGTGCAGTAAACTCGTATCCCAGGTGGTTGAAATTGGGAAGGAATACCTCAGCATACAGTCTTCCCAACGAAGAGTGTGACAAAATGTTGTCCCTTTATTTTTTTTTTGGTGAAGCTGCGCCATACGCAAACATCGGACCACTTAACCACAATTTTTTTCAACGTTCGAGATATAACATTTTTTGCTAACAGTTAACTGATTTTATGACCAGCTGACCAAACGCTCTCAAGAAGAAAAATCGTGACGTCTATTGCCGGCATCAAAATAAATAAATCCACACAATCGCCTCTATTGTTATTTCGTCTGCTTGAAAAGCAGTGTGCTCTCGACTACAATAAATGCGCAAATAACATTCCTATTCGTAAACAAATACTTTTTTTTTCACGGTAGACCCAAGTGTTTCCCGAGGTTTCTTTTGTGTGTCTCATGCTTTTAGTTGATCTTTGTTGTAAATACTATTGATAAAATTAGCTTTACGTTTTGAAATAAAATTCGACTCTTTTTTGAAAGCGTGTTTTTGTTCCATATTTTTAACTGAATTATTGACAAGTTTTATACAGAGTTCGAGGATTAGGAGGACAAAATCGTGATGATTGGAGCGTTACCGATTCCGCCCTAGGGTAAATTATTTTTTGCAGATTTAAATCGCATACAAGTGTAAATTGGAATAGAATAATCAACAGGAAATTGTTGTGGAATTAAAGGGAGACGGGAAGGGGATTCCCACGAAAGAAAAAGAAATAGCAATAATCTCAAAGATGCTCGCCTTCGGCTCTCCTGTCATATCCTTCTGTCGCCAGTAAAAACCCTTTTTACCATGCTAGTAATGTTAAATACTATAATTTGTGCTTGTGCAGTATTGAGTGAAGTTAATATTTCTTTTCTGATCGATGAGAGAGGAGAGAGTTGTTTGGTAAAGCGAATTACATTAATCAATTATATTATTATAATAAACCGGCGTTAATTAACAACAAACTTGTAAAAGCAAAATCTAGAGATTACGAGATCTCTCATATCTTATAAACTTTGAATAACCGTTAACTTTTCAGTAAAACAAAAAAAAAAAACTTCGAACATAAAACTGAAATATTAATGATTAGCGGAAGTTTGTTCTAGACTTAATAACAACTGAACTGCTTTATATTCATTTAACATAATACGGGATTTGCCGCTTACAATACATAGCGGAACTAACTACGCTAAATGGTTTTTATTTGGAACGTTTAATCTGCTAAAAATAACTTAAATATGAATGTAATAAAGAGATTCTTTTCGCTATACTCCGTTCACTCCAGCAAAATAATAGTCATGTGCACATCACCTAATTTCGGACAATGATTAGGGAAATATTGCTTAACTTAACTTAACTCGACTTACACGATTCTGGCACCCAATAGTTGCCATTTTTCGTTTTCTTATTATTAATATCGGGTGTTTTTTTTAAATTTTACCTCAAAGTTGGCGTTGAAGAGCGATTGTGAACACATTACGGATTAGGGATCAGCTGTTTAAATCTTACGATTTTACAGGAGTGGTGTGTTCACAATCGACTCCTCAACGCCAACTTTGAGGTGGAAAAACACCCGATATATTTTTAAACGAATATGTTAAAGAATTTTGTTTATTTGCGAACAACAAAAAAAGGCGTTTATCGTGGGCAACACCTTTCACTCATTCTTTGCGTAAATTACTGCTGCCGTATTGTAATTCTTCAAAGTAAAGCAGTTGTCACCCAAATGGGAGATTATTGACCTTTTATTAAAATGTTACAAGCGAGGAATTCTACGTAGGACTGACTGTAGGCTGACAAACGATGAAAAATGAAAAAGATGTTTTTGAAACAAAATCAATTTTTTCTAATTGTGAAGTAGGCTTTACAAATAGACGCGTGGGGAATTAAGCCAGCCACAAAAATACAATAATAGTTATTTGTACAACTAAAATTATTGAAAGATTTGGCACATAACCTAATTATTATCTCTGAGACATTGCATTTACAATATAAAAAAGTTGTATCTACACCACAAAAGTTACTAAAATCACTAGATTTAGTAGTGTACACTCCTGTTTATTGCTTGTGTAAATCAGATTTACGAGTACCTGATCTCACTGTCATTGTCAGTTGCAGATAATTGAAATAATTCGATTTCAGTCGAAGTAAAAGTGTTGTTAAGGCCCCCTCAATGAAGTATTATTCTTGTTTTTGAACACATTGTTTTTCAGGTATGGAAAAACAAAATAATCAAGGCAAGTTGTTGGTAAGTGCCTTGAAAGTCCGGAATGACAGTTACTATTGTAATTAATGACATATGATGACATTTCAATTAAATTTTTACGTGTTGCCAACTGAAGCGTATTAATCATGGCCATCTCGTTTTTTTTTTTAATTTTCGATCGCACGGTACTTTATAGCATAATAAAAATTCTTATTTTTGTGTTGGAGTATATCAAGTGATCGATCTACCATGGACAAGACACGCCGAGGCAAAAGCAAATGAAAAGAAAAGTCGAAGATAAATTATTAGTTACAGTATCAGTTATTGAAATATTAAGAAATACATTTGTGGTGAAGTGGCCTAGCGTTTGCTTTCATTTCCGCTGACGCATAACCCAACTTTGTAAATCAATATGTCAAACTATAATCTTTCGTGAAAGGATGAGGATGAATCGAATGAAAGTGGACGACCATGAATACGTAATCCGGAAAGTCCAAACAGTTAGTAAGAGTTTACTGAAGCTTCTTCACATCCAAATGAGATGGTGTGTGGCAGCAATTAGTACATTACATTTCTTGAATTTAATAAATTTATTTTTCTACTAGAGTTTAAAAAACTTCAACATTGTACTAATTTGAGTAAGGAAAAGTGAAAAATTTCCTACTAAGGGCGGAATAGTATATTGTATATCAAGAGTTGAAAATGAAAGATTTCATACGAGTTTGCAGAATTGAGCCACAAGCCGTAGGCGCGTGGCTTAAGCAAACGAGTGTGAAATCGAATTTTCTACACGTGGTATACACGATATTTTTCCGACGACCACAAAAAAAACGCTAATATTCGGCATCCCTTCAAACTTCAAATATCATTCGGCAGAACTGCGGACAAAATAACTATGCCGTTGCGCGGAGATAGATATCGTTAATCATCGGCCCGTGTACAATATAAAAACACACAGCTGTCTGTGTTTGCAATTTTAAATTTTCACTAAGGAAAAACCGTGTGAAATGTGCCATATTTCACAGTGGTCGTCTGAAAATAATATTTCAACACTAAAAGTTCAATTTTGGTCGTTTCCTGGGATACGTAACCTAAAAACTGGTATTTAATTGAGACAAAAGCTTAAACGCCTTCACAATTTTTCATTAATAAATTGTTTCTTTATGGTAACGAAAGCAGAACAATTTTGATTTCGCTTTTTAATTTAGAAATAATTAATATGTCGCGGTCATTACGAACATTTAGAATATATAACTCAAGAAGGAGAAATCATTAAAAATTTAAGTAAAGGAGAATTTTATAAATATTTAGGTATTAATCAATCAAATCATATTCAACATTCAATTATAAAAGAAAATTTAGAAAAACAATTTTATTTAAGAATTAAATCTATTTTAAAATCAAAATTAAACGGTAATAATTTAATTAAAGCAGTTAATACATATGCTGTTCCATTATTGACCTATTCTTTCGGTGTTATAAAATGGTCCAAAACTAATTTACAGAACATAAACATTAAAACTAGAGTTCTTTTTACCAAATTTAGTAAACACCATCCTAAATCAGCTATTGAAAGATTTAATTTACCACCCGAAAACGGTGGTAGAGGTTTTTCAAATCTAGAAATACTGCTACATAATCAAATTACTTCACTAAAAAATTATTTCCTCAATAGAGCTCGTGATAACACCTTTTTTAATGCTTTGGTTTCAGCCGATAAAGGCTACACACCTTTAAATTTAAGTGATAACATAATTTTAGATATTGTTAAGCCAAATATACCTGACACTATAGCAAATATAAAACAGAAGTCTTTACATGGGAGATACTTTAAAGAACTGGAACAACCAGAAGTTAATATTCAGGCCTCTCATGCATGGCTTAAAAAATCAAATATTCACCCTGAGACGGAAGGTTTTATATTTGCAATACAAGATCGTGTTATAAATACAAGAAATTATAAAAACACATATGCGGTTTACAATCGATAATTGATAAATGTAGGATTTGCGGAACTGAAGGGGAAACAATTGAACACATAATTTCTTCTTGCACCGTTTTGGCTCAAAGCGAATATAAAAAACGTCACGATATATTCGCTAAAATTATACACATGAATTTAGCTGTTAAATTCAATTTATTAAAAAATACACAACCACATTATAGTTATACACCAGAAAGTTGTTTGGAAAATGATAGTTACAAGTTATATTTTGATAGAACAGTTTTAACTGACATTCATATTGTAACGGTCCGAATAGGTTCGATAAATTAAGAATTTTAATGTTAAAATAATTTCAACGAAATATTTTAAATACCGTTCATTTGCGACATAAATGCTGGCCAGTTGTAAATTTTATTGAAGCCGTGTCGGCACCACATTCCTCAAGTGAAATCTGCCAACCTTTCTTTGAAAATGCAGGTACACGTCCTGTCCGAACACAACACAAAGATAACAGTTTTTATGGGAAAAGAAACATTGCAAAATTTACTCGTTCGACAATTTGGGGAGTCCAGTTAAAATCAGGGGATAATTGAATTAATGAATTTGATGTTAGCAGGTTTCAAATTGAGAGAACAACAAAATTAATGTTCATTAGGTTAATTTACTTTTTTTAGCATTCTCAAATTTATGGCATAGTTATAATTAAAGGGCGAGAATTGCAAATTAAAAACAGAGCGCTTTATCGTAGAAAATAACTAGAATCGTTTGCACTTTTAGTTAGAAAAGTAACAAAGCAAAGTAGAAAGGGAGTCGGTAGAAAACACAGAGGACCGGGTAACGGTAAAGCCAGGTAGTCGTAGAAATCAGACGTGTGAGTGAGAGAGAGAGAGAATGAAATTTACGAAGTAATTATTAATTAGAACGGTTTTGGTGAATCAAACCAATATAGAACAATTTTTAGAAGTAACAGATCAACGGAATTTAGTTGCATGACATGACAATTACGTAACAACGTTTTAAGCCCAATTTAGGTTTCAAAATAAGGTTAATTTGTTTCATTTTAATTATGTTTGATTCATTTTAATTATGTTTGATTCATTTTAATTCTGTTTGTCTCATTTTAATTATGTTTATTTCATTTTAATTATGTTTGATTCTTGATGTTGATTTTTGATATTGTATAGAGTCGGTAATTCAGTGTTCCTGTTAATTCTGTCGTTCCATTTTTTAGATTGTGTTTGTTTCTTGATGTTGATGTTTATTATTGTATAGAGTCAGTAATTTAGTGTTCTTTTTCAGAGTTCTAATTCACCAACAAATTATGTACATTCGGTCTGGTCCTAACAAAAGTTTTAATTTAAACATTTAAAATAATGGTGGAAAAACGGTAACTGTAATTTCAAAAGTTCTAGAGATTTCGAAAAGGCGTCGCGATCGGCGTAAAGTAGAACCGAGCTGATTGGTCACTTTGGTCAAGTAGGGGTTGCGAAAGTGGGGTGCGCCAGAAATGATAAAACCGATTGCGGGACGGGAAACAAGGCTTTTTTGACTCACTCGGGGTTTGATCTCCAAAGTAGCCGGGGGTACGTTCAGTACTTCCAGCAGCCATTTTGTGACCACGTTCTTTACATTCACAAGGTAAATTATTTCTATAATTCTGGTACATTATTGGTAGTCGTGATTTAATTAGTCAACCAGCATTTAGTTCTTTATCGTTCTAAAGTAAAGATTATATTATTTTCGTGAGTATCTGATGACCACGTAACTCTTTAGAATCTTGTATTAAGTAATTTCTTTATCGCGAAGTATGTGATCTTCTTGCATTTACCGATTGGGGAACCGTGCTTTCATCAAGGGGAACTAGTATAAATTCATTATAAAACATTTTAATTTATTATGTATGTTTTGGAGTCTCGAGATCGGGAAGCTACCGCCAGTGTCCATCGCACTCAATTAGCTGTGGTCCGGCGTAAGAGCACAAAATTCAGCCGCGTCACCCCCAAGGGGGCCAGCGACCAAACTAGGCCAGCTGACACGTGAAGAGAGGTACCCTTTGGCCCTGTTAGAACCTTTTTTCCCTTTTATTTTCGACCACCGGAGTAGACCGGGGTGATCTATGAGATTCCAGGGCATCGCGTCGGGTTCAATTTAATTGGGGTAAATTGAAATCTAAATCGGATCACATAGTTCGCATCTCAAACTTCCATAATGTTGTTCGCGCCAGAAACTTCTGTATTTGCCCAGCGTAGTCATTTATTCATGAGTCAGGTCTCAATTCGAGGGCCGCGAATCAAATCTCATTAGGTCAAATTTCCACCAACTTCTGTTATCAAATTCATTTATTTATTTCTATAATTTGTTGGGACCAAACGCCACCACACTCGATTATTTGTTAAATAAAATTTAAGTGAAGTGTGCTCAATCGTTTTAATTCTATTTTTTGGAAAACCTCCGAAGGTACGGCCTCTCGTTAGAACCTAATTAAACAAAATAAAAATAAAACAGAACGTAGGATCCATAAATATATCTTTTCTCATTATTTTTGTTTCGTATTTTTCCGCAAAATTTCATCCGAGGGAATGCGGCAACCAACAATACACCAAATGAGGGAGAAAAAAAATTATGGAGGAAAAGTCAAGGAAGTCGAAAAATTACAATATTAAGCATAACAGACCAGACATTATAATTTTAAATAAACAACAAAAGCAAGCATATATTTTAGATATAGCTGTTCCAAATTCACATAATATAATACAGACATATAACACAAAAATTAATAAATATTTAGAGCTCTCCGTTGCTATGAGAAATCTTTGGTGTTTAGAAAAAATTTCGATTTTACCACTTGTAATTTCAGCAACGGGAATAGTACCGCAATCTCTTTTTAAAAATTTAAAAATTCTGGATTTAGATAACACATTGGTAGTTGAAATTCAAAAAGGTATATTATTATACTCTTGTCACATCGTGAGGAAGTTCCTTAACATTGACACAGAACATAATAAAACACAACAAAGTCAAAATGTGGAGGCGAGACGCCGGTAATTATGTTGATAAGCACTGCACTATTACTTGATAGTAATATCCGTAATAGTGTATGTACTCCGGCAAAATTGCCGTGCCGCCGGGTGGAGGTTGGGATACGAAAAAGTATATGAAAAATGTCCAAATTGTATTTTCCAGTAGAAAAAATCATGTGTGCAATTCGTAGAAAAAGTGTTTTTTCCGTACTTATTGCACAAATAGCTATTTTATTCAGTATTAACTGTAGGTACTCGTATATTAACTAATTTTTATTTTAAAGTATCTTCAATGCAAATTGAATGAATTCCACGTTGACAAACTCCAGCAAGTTTATTTCCAGCAGGATGGTGCAACTTTCTATTGCATTTATCGAACATTGATAATGCTACAAGAATACATATCTAGATTTGGGTCTCCTGAAAAATACAAAAGAATTTGAAAATTCATAAGAATGTCGTTTAATGCTATGCTGGACTGTTTTAAATTCGTCCTGACGATTTGAAAAGTACCTAGCATACCTTTGCGACACGCTGGAGCAAATTCCAGTCTTTTAACTTATATCCTAGAAGTTTCGTTTGCTTTTTGGATACATTTAAATGAAGCACCAAGTTTTTTTGTGTCGTCAATAAATGACGCTCACGCCAAGAAGTGTTTGCTTCAAACTTACAACGATTGTGAATGTTTTCGTCTTCTTCTCATCGCAGAAGATAAGTCAAGGTATGTCACGGTATGCTCAGATTTAGATCTGATACTTGTCGTGTTTGTCAGACAGAAATGACAGTCTATTGAGTGATCTTGTGGTTCTTGCCAAACCATTAAAAACGCAAAAGGCAGATGACGAGAACCATTTCCCATCCCACAAGAAACTTAACGCAGGTTACGAGTATGAGGGATTCAACTCTTTTCATAACCAAAATAAAAATAATAGCACTGTTTAATTAATGGAACTTTAAAATAGACTTCGCCACACACGTAAAGGAAAGTGTCAAAGAGAAAATTGAAAATATGTCGTTTAAAAATGATGGAGGCGCTAAAAATCAAAAAGAAAAATTTGCTATCCGTTCTATTTTTGGAATTCGGAAGTGGGTCGACTGTTTGTTATAGATTTTGAGAAGAGGAATAGTATTTTACAGTAGAAGTCCGTTAGGATAGCCTTTACTGCCGAGCCAGAGATTTTGTGAGACGAGCTCGCAGAGCGAGTCGAATAATACTGGCGAGGCTGTAAAGGCCCTAACAGACGTGTATTGTACAATAGTTTTTGTAATATCTCTACGATTCGTTCAAAATTATCTTTTTGAAATACATTTTTTTCAACGCCATCGAAAAAACCGAATGATTAATAAGTGTGCGGAGGACGTCGTCATGTCAACCGTTGTTTGTGAAAAAAAATTGTTTCAATGTTGTTTGTCAGATTTGTTCAACGCTTAACTTTCCGTTGAAAATAAATGAATGAAATCAATAAAAAATCGCAATCAAGATATTCCCGATGTCCGGAAGTGAGGTCATCGTTATTGCCTGCAAAATCGCGCTTGTGTTAGTGAAGCATCATCTTCGATCTTGTCTCCATTTGCTGCTGTTTGTCAGATTTGTTCAACACTTAAATTTCCGTTGAAAATAAACGACTAGAATGAATAAAAAATCGCGATCAAGATATTCCCGATGGCCGGATGGCCGCAGAGCAAGTGAAGTCATCGTTATTCCTTGCAAAATCGCGGTTGTGTTGGTGTTAAAATTCTGAAGCATCATCTTCGATCTCGTCTACATCTGCTAGTGGCAAACGGATTTCAATTAATTCAAGGTGTATCCCATAACATTAAACATTAATTATTGTACCAATTGTAAAAAAGTTGAAAAATAAAGTTTAGATCTACGTTGCTATAGTTATTTAATCATTCATAACGGCCGCTCCCGCTCATAACGGACGCCTATAACGGACTCCGGCCGTTATGAGGCTGTTTACATGGTGACAAACAGTCCGGAAAGCCACCTTTAACAACTAGATATTACAAAAACGAATTAAAGATGTGCAGTTAATGTATAACATATTAGATAAATTTAGTAGGTATAATAGTAAGAGATTAATGCCCAGTTGCATCACACTATTTAATATTACTTAAAAGGTTATTAATTTTTAACATTTTTAAAATTTCATTTTACGTTGCACCACACCTTAAAAACAATTTAATTATTATTAAATTTAAATAGCCAAATTTGGTTATTTAAATTAGTATTAAAATATAAGTTGACGTATATGACAGTATAATAAATTACGTAAATCTAATTTATCCACAATGAATTTATTATTTGATGACGTTGATATATTTGAAGATGATTTCGATAAATTAGAAATTATCGATATCGGATTTCCTCGTTTGTGCTGAGTTAGATCTGCTCATTTTCACGATATGGATGAATTTAATACATTCTATAGAAGATTTCGATTAACGAAAAAAACATGTTTAAATTTATTTAGTTCCTCCTCCTGCTTTATAATGTTCTCGTCTTTCGACAGCCGCAATTTTTCTTGTAGTTTGGACCACGTTAAGGAAAAGTCTTCGAAGAGTTTCTTGAGTCTTGAGAAGAATTCAATTTTGAATCCCCTAATGGTAAAATACCATTAGGGGATTCAAAATTGAATTCTTCTGTAATTCTCTTCCAACATTTTTCCTTTTCTTCAACCGCATCTGCATCGGTTTTATTGTTGGAAACAATATTTTTATATTTATGCACCAAGTTTAAAAGAGTGCTTTTTTCAAAAGGGGAAAAATTTGCCCCACGTTTTCGTTTTTTTGATGCTTCCATTGTTGAAATTTGAAATATACCACCCAAATTGTAAATATATGACGCAAAAAAATGTCACTAGGCACCTTTTCGAATTGAAAAATCATTTACTAAAATATTAGTTAATACTCGTTCATTTTGTGACGGTGCAATAATATAGTTATTTAGGATATATTAATATAATATAATATTAATATAATATAATATTAATATAGTTATTTAGGTATTTATTAAATTTAATACTACATTAGTTAATATTTATTAAACTGATATGTGGTGCAAACGGGCATCAGTTGATGTGAAAATCATGGCCTTCCAAACAATAATAAATCAAATTACGTTGACACTAGTCAATTGTACAAATACAGCAAATAAAACTGTGAGAATGTTACAGTTCTAGAGCTTTTTCAGGATTTAAGAAATCAATTCTCACTTTTTAAAGGATAATAGAATTAATGCGGTGTCTAGGGATTGTCTTAAAAAGTAAGAAAATCATGTTCACAGTACGGGCAATAAAAATGCTGCTTTTCTGGTAGAAAATTACACTAGAACACATTTGCTTTAAAAGTTTGTTTGAATCATTCTGAAATATTTAATACACTACATCAATCTCATACACCCTGTGGGATGTCCGGTGTAACAAATATGTCAACACAATCTGAATCGCAAAATAAAGCAATCTGCCTTCGTCCGGGGAAATCAGATGTAATAGCCTAACAAAATGACAGAAAATAATAAAATAATGGTATAGTTGTGCTAGTAATATACTCGTACAGTGGCAAACAAAAAAGTGAAACATCAAATTCAAAGTGAGGTTAGGACCATGTATTGGTTAGTTCACGCCAAACGTCACGGTAATGACTTTGATGTTTCACTTTTTTTGCTCGCAATAGTACCGAGCGATCATTTAAAAAATGAATCGAGTTTGCTTTGGAGCCTATGCTATAGTATGGGTTGCCATAGGTAACACGCCGACTCGATTTATTTTTTAATTGATCGCATCGTACATTACATAATATGTCAAATTAAAAAAAAATAGTTTATTTACCATAAGTTCTATGGTGCGATGCAAAAAACCTCAAACTAGGTTGTAAACAAAAAAATCGTATGGTTTATAGTATAGTACTGGCTGACCCGACAAACGTTGTTTTGTCCCCTACCGCCACCTACCGAGTCACGAATTACGACCCTTTGTGCTATAAAAAAACCTTCAAGGCTTAAATTCGCAATAAATAATATTGAGGGTCATTTATCGGGATAAAAACTATCCTATCTCTCAAGTTGGAGCAAACAATACACATTTACAAAATATCATTAAAATCGGTTGAGCGGTTTCGGAGATTAGCGTGAACGAACATCGATCTAAAATTTGGAATAAATTAACCAGCAAAGAGTATACCTGCCTATGGGTAAGGGCGAAAATTTTCTGTTGTGATAGAAACTGAGCCTTGTCAAAAAAGTCGCATTGTTATAGAAAAAATTAAATAATTAAAATTAAAATTCTCATGATTACAAAAAAATAGAGACTAGTTAATCACACAAAATGACTCATTTGGTAAAACGGGGGGAAAAAATGTTGAATCAATTTTGCGAATTTTGCAAAATATTTAGAGAAAATTGGTGAGTTCTTTCACTGGTTAAAATGAACACACGTATTTATGATACACCCTGTACCTATATAACTCATTTCTTAATTTGCCCAATGATACTAAGCCTTCGAATATATGTGGATGAAGTTGCTTCCATAATTTCCTTCACATTATCCATTACCTCGGTAGCTATAATATAATATACATGCTTTGTTTGGTTTTCCGCCACCGGTTTTTCTTTCAATACTTCCGTTTTGTCTGAATAATTTAAAATTTTTGTTTACAAATTGGTAAATATCACCATAATAATAGTTCGGTGCTCAGGCGGGAAGATGTTCCCGAGGTTATGCTTAACAGACAACAAATTATACAGGTTATTCACCGTAAAGTTCGCGCGAAAATTTAATGTTATGCAAGTGCCCTTCGACAAAAATTTTGTTTTTGAAAAAGAAAGAAGAGGTAGCGGAATGTATGATCAGTGAATTTTTGTTAATAATAATAATTTATTAAATATAAACCAGAGATGATGTCCATTTTATTTGCTAATTTATGAAGGTCGGAATTTTTAATTTCTATCGTCGTATCGTCCGTATACAGAGTGATCAACAACAAAACAAATCAAGAGTGGCACCTTATCTTTTGTTTTATAGAAACTGTCTGTTTTTTATTGACTCAGAGCCGTAATTATACTTGCTGCGCGTTTTATTGGTTGCCTACCTCTCGAAAAACTAAAAATTAATTATATATTTGCTGATAATAATTACCCACTGCTTTATCTTCAATCTTCAAAACTCATTTTACCACTCATTTTGGGATAATTGTTGCTTACAATTACAGGAAAAGTTCGTAAACTTTGCCGAAATCGAAAACTTTTTTTCAAGGTTAACATCAACACTGTTGCTTTAAAACTGACGTTTCTTTGACATTATCAGATAATAATAATAAAATGCACAATATATTTATTTCCAACCTCTAAAATTCGTGGGGTATGATTTATTATAAAGTAGAATATCAGTCATCATATTTCTCATTTGAGACCACAACGCCCATGCATTGAAGGCTTATTTGTATAAAATTCCGCTACGGCGTGACCGATAATTTGCAACGCTTGCTCTGATTTGTTTTCTTTTTGATCACTTTGTATAACGCATTGTTGCATGACTTTTACGACATTTTGATTTTGTAGGAATTTTTAATCTGAACTGCTTGCCTTTAGGATTTTAATTCCAAAATCAATTGTGATTTTATTTGATTTAATTTGGTAATTTATTTGATATTATAATTGTAAACAAGAAAAATTGTAATGAAAAATCAATATGTACTATAGTCTCTTGGGGAGTTAATTAAAAAAATTTCCATTATATTTTTCGATGTTTACTAATTTCGTGGTTAAATTTAAGAAGATTGTGATACACAAATAAACAACTTTTTCCAAATAAATGTTCTTTACTTCCGTCTGATTGTAGGAACATATAAGACTGAGGTGGGTGTTACAAAAAAAATAATTCGTTCTCACTTTGCTGTGTGGGCTACGCCTATAACAAACGGCGGATTCAAATATTTAAAATTAATCGGTTTAACAAAAGTACTTAAGTACTTATATAAATAAAATAAAAAACTGGAAAACGGCCAAGTTGTCTAAGCTAAACTCAAACTAAAACTAAAAATATGTATATCTATACATAATACATACATACAGAAGTGAAAATAAAACAGGAGTTTGTCTTTTGTTTCAATATTTTAACAAGTTTCTCAACTTTTTCAGTTACTTAGGCATTACAGAAAACAGTTTAACGGTTTTTAACATTTTTGTCTGTCTGTTTGCTTCCACTTGATTAAAAAACAAACAAATCACTTTCCTTCAAACAAAGTTTGCTATAAAGGAAAAATTCCTGATTGTGCTCTGCAATTTATTTCATCACGATGTGACGTCAGGAAGCTGCGTTGTAACAACAAATCCGTGTCTAAGCGACAAGATGTGACCTTACGTTTAACCGTAAGAAAGACACTTCTTTCTTTATTATTCGTAATATGTATTTATATCTTTAAATAAAACATTTTTTAACAACAAAATTTCCACTTGTGACTACCGTTGCCACAAAAGGAATTTTTTCTTTCCATCACATTTGACAACAGTTTGTGCATTAAACGTGTGTTGCGTGCTTTGTAGGAGAAAAATAATAATTGGTAATAAATACAAAGAAAATCATAATTTATATTATTTGTTGGGCTGAAAATCCAGTAACAACAGAATTCGTCTATTGGAAAGTACCGGATCAATATGTCGAAAATCATTGTGATCGTTTTTCACAAGAGTATCCACCAGATCCTTTTGTTGACGAATTTGGTATCCCTGATGTGGGTTTATTGTTAACAGCAGTGCGTGTGCGTCATTACCGCCTGTAATAAAAATACCAGTCACATTTAGATTTTTGACTGACTAAAAAAGAGAAATTATTTGATATAATTCTACATATCGGCATAGTTTATTACACAGATAAATGAGTAAACCTAAAGCATTGACACTAATCGCGCTTATCACTATCTAAAATTGGTCATACTCGTATGTTTACATGTTGCGGACAAATTCGAGAACTACTTGACCTATTTTCAAAATTATTTCAGTATTAAATAACCTCATTCTTCAGGAGTAATGTTGGCTAGAACATACAAAATATGTTCCTCTGAAGAAATCAAGCATTTGTTAGTTTGTAGGGTAGTGCTTACATGCTCAGCTTGGAAGCTCAACTAAAAATCACTTGACGGTTTTCAGATAGTACCTAAAGCTTGTTTTCTTTTAAAATTGCCTGAAGTAGAAAATCTACTAACTAACCACCGCTATATGAATATTCAAACAATTAACTAATTAATATGCTTGACAGCACATTCAATTACATATATAAATTATAATAACAATAAGAAGTACTGGCAATAAATGGTGCTAAAGTAAAAAACAATTAAAAAATATATTGTGCGAGATTCAGTTTTCATTTTCTGCCGAATTAATTGATTTATTGGTTTTTAAGCGAAAATGGCTTTAAAACAAACCAAAGTTCCCTCGGCATTGCGTATAGAACTTGAACAAGCTTTAAAAGTAAATTATGAATGGAATTAATTAAATTTAAATGAAACAGTAAACCACAAATATGTTGTTTCGTATTAGTATTGTAAACATAATTTTCAATATTATACATATACAGGCACCCCGTATTTATTATTGCACTGGTCGAAAGCTTTTTTGACAAGCTTTTGAACAATATAAGGTTTGTATAGTCGAATCTGAAAATCTAGGGTGCTATCCTAAAATCCCTAAATTTGGTGCAATTTTTCCGTTAAAAAGATAATACAAAAATGTAGTAGGCCTAACAAAAGATAATCACACAATATGGTCACTCCATAAAGATGAATCAACCAACAAAACAGTGTTTAACAATTAAACATTTCATTATTTTAGTGATTTTAAGATAGCACCCTAGATAGTGCAGGGGTCTTTTCGAAAATTCGTACCATCCAAATCGTTGCACATAAATTAAAATAATTGACACTGTTTGATTTCTGAATGTTTGCCGCATCTGTTAAGTGTTTACTCAATAACGTGCTTAGTCGCATATGCCTACTGCAATTTTTTAAATATAACAAACTAAAAATGTCAAAAACTCATTTTTTTCAAATAGCGGCCTGCATTTATTATTGCACTGGTCGAAAGCTGTTTTGACAAGCTTTCCAACTGTATAGGGTTTGTATAGCCGAATGTGAAAATCTAGGGTGCTATCTTAAAAACACTAATAATCACTAAAATAATGAAATGTTTAATTGTTAAACACTGTTTTGTTGGTTGATTCATCTTTATGGAGTGACCATAGTGTTTTGTTAGGCCTACTAGATTTTTGTATTGTCTTTTTAACGGAAAAATTGCACCAAATTTAGCGATTTTAGGATAGCACCCTAGATTTTCAGATTCGACTATACAAACCTTATATTGTTCAAAAGCTTGTCAAAAAAGCTTTCGACCAGTGCAATAATAAATACGAGGTGCCATTTGAAAAAAATTAGTTTTTAACATTTTTAATTCGTTATGTTTAAAAAATCGCAGTAGGCATATGCGACTAAGCAGGTTGTTGAGTAAACACTTAGCAGATGCGGCAAACATTCAGAAATCAAACAGCGTCAATTCTTTTAATTTATGTGCAACGATTTGGAAGGTACGAATTTTCGAAAAGACCCCTACAATTCGAAATTCTGGTAAAAAAAGCGCCACTGATTAAAAACGACAGCAGATAAGTAAAAACGACTTGTATAAATTTGATTCATAATTTAGCATAGAGTTCAAAAATAAAATCAAACTGGGTAGTTTCCATTTAAAAAAACATAACTTTAGTGTTTTTATAATATTGGGACACTCTGTATATATATCGCAATATTTTCCGAATATGCAATAGAAGCGTAGCTATCATCTAGAATAAAGAAAAAGTTGATATCTTTAATAACAAACAAGTTATGGAGCTTTTTCGCAACTCTGAGACACCTGTATAATCCTGCACAATAGTGAATTTAGAAACTTTGGAAATCCAAAAAATTATTTTAAATCCTCTACGGTAACATTGCAAGGTAATGATGTATGAATATATCTTTGTTTACATTGTATTATCATTAATAATAATAATAAAAATAATTGATTTTTTTGTCGGAAACATTTTTTCCATATTTTTTTCACGTGCATTTAAGCATCCTCAATAAGGTAGTAAGTAGTTTGTACGCCACTTTTGGGACACCCTGTATGTATGAATATACAGGTGTATAAAAAATGGCCCATACTATTTATCTCACGGGAGGTTACTTTTAATACCAAACAAGAAATTGTAATTTCAATTTGGTAACCATAATAATAATGGTAACAACAATAATGATACCAATTCACAAATGAAATTAATGACAATCCTTGTTACTTTCTGACTTCACTAAAGTTCGAAAATTCACTCCAGCTCAGTTGCGATGTTGCAATAGCTTCAAAATTTATGAACAGCAAAGTTTTTGCATTTTTAAAAATGAAACCAATAATCAAAATGGTAAAATTATTGCTGGAAAATTTATTTTATTTGTTGAATTATGTATTTCTTCATTACAAAATTTCTAAGTTTGACTGTTAATACCGCCATGGGCTGAAGGTTTACAGTAAATTGGTACTAGAGTTTTTTGCTTGTAGTTCAACATAGAAACATGTGATGTAAATATTACGCGCCATTTTTATACACCGTGTATATATATACAGGTGTATCCGAATTCGACCGACAAACTTTCAGGATTCCTACGATTAAAAATAAGCATAAGACTTTTAATGCATATCGGGTCAAAAACGTTTAGTTTGCGAGATAATCAACAAAAACGTAAAAACAATTACGATCTGAATTCCTTGGATTTTATAGGGTTATCTGTGCATTGAACAGGGGGGCGAAATTTTGGCAACTTTTGTAAATTATTGTACATAGCTCCTTTTTATTTTTGTACGTTTCATCAAAAAATTTCACCCGATTCCTTTCGTTGCTAGTAGAACTTTTTAGTCGATTATCTCGCAAACTAAGCATTTTTGACCCCATATGTATTAAGAGTTTTATGCTTATTTTTGATCATAGAATCTACGCTGAAAGTTTGTCGGTCGAATTCGGATACACCCTGTATACAGGCTAATTCACGTAGCCCGTTCATTAGAAACTTTTTGATTTCCCAAAATCATATTAATATGAAAATTGGTAGTTGACTATAACCGACTACTCCAAGTTCAAATGAAATATTTTCAAAAGGGCGGCACTTCCGGAAATACCGGAAATCGATGCCATCTTTGTTTTTTTAAATAGAAAGGCCCCATTTTGACTTCACATTTCGATTCTACGTTAACTTTTGAGTTTAGTACGTCTTTTTGTCAATACTTATCTGTCATCGTTTTTGACCTGTCATATTTTTTCCAGAAAAGTGAGGTTGCAGGGCTTCATTAAAAAATGTATAATTCCTGAACCATCAGAAATAAATAATTTATTTTTACTTCACTGACTTGCCAAAGATTTGGCCGCTTTTTTGCGCTATCAAGGACATTTTTTTAATGTTTCATACGCCTACTGCAATTTTTTAAAATTGATAATCAAAAAATGTCGAAAACTTTATTTTTTTAAATGGCAACTACCATTTCTGATACTAGATGTAAATGTAAAATTAAATTTTAAGGCCACTTTTATTAACATTATGTATGCCTATTTGCAGCCGTTTAGGCGTAATTTCGATTTTTTGAATAAAAGATTATTTTTTATAATCAATTGTTTTATTTGAATTTTTATTCAAAAATAGCATTGCAATAAATATTAGATAACAACAAAACAATAAAAAATAAGCAAATTAACAAAAAAATATTTTAATGTAAATGAATTCATTGAAAATATTTTTTGTTAATTTGCTTATTTTTTATTTCGCTGTTATTTACTGTTCATTGCATGTGATTTTTGAATAAAAATTCAAATAAAACAATTGTTTGATAAAAAAAAACAATATTTTACTCAAAAAATCGAAATTACGCCAAAACGGCTGGGAATAGGTATACACAATGTTAATAAAAGTAGGCTTAGAATTAAATTTTACGTTTATATCTAGTGTCACAAATGGTGGTTGCCATTTAAAAAAATGAAGTTTTTGACATTTTTTGATTAGCAATTTTGAAAAATTTCAGTAGGCGTATGAAACATTAAAAAAATTTCACTATTGGCGGAAAAGATCGGGGAGGTCTTTAGGAATTCAACTAAAAAAAATCTATAATTTATTTCAGATGGTTCAAGAGTTATAAATTTGTTAATGAAGCCCTGCAACCTCGCTTTTTGCAAAAAAGATGACATAGGTCAAAAACGATGACAGATAAGTGTTGACAAAAAGACGTTCTAAACTCAAATTTAACGTAGAATCGAAATGTGAAGTCAAAATGAGGCCTTTCCATTAAAAAAATAAAGATGGCGTCGATTTCCGGTATTTCCGGAAGTGCCACCATTTTGAAAATATTTCATTTGAACTTGGAGTAATCGATTATAGTCAACTACCAATTTTCATATTAATATGATTTGGGGAAATAAGAAAGTTTCTATTTCTAATGAACGGGCTACGTGAATCAGCCTGTATATACTTTGCACTCCAAAATTTGCGGAACAATTCAATGGGGCAATGTCAATTCGTGTTAGAAAATAATGAGAAAAATAATAAATAAATTATGTATTTTTAGATTTGAAAAACTTAAAACGCGATACTTATCTTCTAGTTTCACATTCTGAGGAGATAATTTAGATTTAGTATATTTGATAATAAAATTATGCTTTTAATTGACTTAAATATCTGACCTCACTTGCCGTCGTATTACTACGCCACAACACCAAATTCCAAATCAATAATAAAGTTATAAATAAAACTGTAAAGATTTTATTTACTGGCGCTTTCGGTGCAAGTTGTATGGTGGTACTTTAAGGATTACATATGTCGTAGGTTTAACATGTTCCTACGCAAACGGCAATTTACTTAATTCAAAATTTATAAAAAACGCAATAACGAAAGATAAATAAAGAACTTGTAGGAGTAAGTAATATACCAAGGGCGAAGCTCCAAACTAACGTTTATTTCAATTAATTTGAAACAGTTTGTTGTTCTGAATTAGTTGATTGATTCACTTGTTCCATTCATAATTTTCAAAGATATGTAATCAACATGTACATTCCTAAAAGAATTTTTTTTCAAGATGAATACATTGTAGAAGATTTGTAACTAAGAGATATTTAATTGATTTAACTTCCACTCTCTTATAGCTATTAAGACAACAAGAGTTTTATACAGGGTGTTTGAAAATTGCTAGTACAAAAAAAAACCGTGGCATCTGGAAGCCCTAAGAAATCCAAGAAACCAATTTTTAATTTTTTAAAACAAAAGGGATAAAGTAACCCTATTCCTGCATAGTCTACGCCTCAGGCGGGGCAATATTTTTTAAACCTTGGTAACCAAGCGTGATAATGAAGGACTATACAACAATATGAAAAATTTATATTTTTTTGCAAGATCTTGGCAACCACAGATTGACAGTTTAAGAACATCAAATTTTTTATTTCGTTATTGCTAAACAACAAGTGTCCTTTTAAAATACCTTAACTCAGTGGCGCACTAACAATTTTAACCCAATTTTTAATAATTTTTATCTCGAAAACTAGAGGATTTTTATTAGAATTTTTTTTTGCCGATGACTTCAACTCACCATCACCAATTACCAGTTTTTTTTTGTACTAGCAATTTTCAAACAGCCTGTAGACGATTTAAAAATCGAGATCGTAGTTTAAATCAGAGCGACCGCAGGAAGCGAGGATTTAATAGATCGAGATTTTTAAACTATAAAACACGCGTTGTCTTCAAGATTTTTTCTAACACTAACATCTTATCAGAAATTTTAATAAATTCAGAAATTATTCGAGGCGCGTCACAATACACAAAATGCGGAGGTTGCCGGGGAACTATGGTAATAATATCAACAAATTTGGAAAAAAACAATTTTCATCGTTGAAATGTGCCAAAACGTTCCAGAAGAAATAAGAAAAAAGGGGCAATTTGTTACCAATGAAGTCTAAAAGTCCATACGAAAAGGTGTATGTTTCGTTTCAAGGCCGCAACAATAAAATCACGCATCACGGAGGTAACGGAAGATGTCACTTTGGCTTTTCTTGATATGGGGTAAGTGTGTAGAACTTCATTAAAAGTTAATTCACACTACGGCAAGAATCATTTGAAGAAAATGTAAAGATTGCCAGTTTTCGATGGCCGGGCACTTGCATTGGATGAAACAGCAGAAGTTAAAGAAGAAGATGTTAGGAACAAGAGCACGAAGCAAATGTGGCAGTTCCAATTCAATAATTGTACTTTTCACTTTTGTGATAATTACTGTAAAAATGATGAATAAAATGTTACTTGAATAATATGTGTGAGCGTATTTTATGACTATAAGATACGTTGCTATTGACGACGTGTCTTATAGAGAAAAGCGTATTTTATGGGAAACATAAGGTGTGAGCTCAAATGCACTATGGAAACAGTATAAGATATTAGTGTTAGAAAAAAGAGCATTAGATTAGTACTTCAATTAACAAAGCTTTTAAAATAGAAATCATCTTCCTTTGCATTGCGGATTATAAGTGGATATAAGCTAAAGTTATAAACTGAAGATCTTAATTAACATCAAATATAAATTTAACATCATTAGGTGTTTACTGAGACCTTGTTTACTACATCATAGTTTACTTTTTTTAATGATACAGTAATTGTTTATTTTGCATTTCTCAAATTGTTGTGACTCTTCTACTCTTCATATAATTAATACAAATTAAATTTACCTACGGTTGAATTAGAGTTCTGTTCTGCAATTCGTTCTCCATGAAACATTATTATCATTATAATGAAGCAATGGATAAAATGAGAACCGCTGTGCTCTCTTCTTATCTGTAAAGCTCTCGAGAGAATTAATCACGATTTGCCACAACAAAGTTGTTGCGGTTGTGACTCCTTCCTGACAAATCATAAATAATAAATTCCTTTGTAAATACGGACCAGATACGTCTAAGTTATAAATAATACTCAAAATACTGTGAGTATTTCGTTAAATCGGTCACACATAGTGGAACAAATAATATACACAAGGAATAATAAAAAAACACAATCCATGGAGGTTTGAAATAAGAAGAAAAAGAGAAGTTAATTAAATAAAATATAAAGCTGAACTTTCCCAAGTGGAAGCTCGAAACAAACAAACCAGATAACAGGAAATAATGTGTTTAATAAAGAACAGATTCAGATTTAATAAGTGGATTTATACGAAAGAAACAGCAATAAAATTTATCAAGGATGTTTGTTTTTTTTTTATTTGGCGTTGAAGAGTCGATTGTGAATGAACCACTCGTCTTAAAAACACTGATTTTTCAAATTGAAGATTAAAAACACAAACAACGGCAAAAGTGAGGTTAGATTTTAACAGCTAATGAACCTTTGGTATTATTTCCCACTGTGCGGGGCTTGGGATGCGATGAATTCACCAATTTGACAATGAGAGATATCGAAGATTTGGGCTCTGCTATCGTAGTACAAGTTCAGGATACCTACTAAAAATTACAAATCGCAATCATTCACTATTTTGGGAAAGTTTTACGCGAAAATTTGCAGAAAGTACATCGGATAGATTGGATAGCATTGTAGACTTTACTAATATTATCGAAACTTTAAGTACCAATAACAAGGGAAGTAGAAATTATTAGTGCCTTAAAATTGGAAGATTGTAACTACAGGAAAAGAAAAATAGGTAAATGAGTTCATTTTTTGTGATCCGCTTGAAGATAAAATAGTATACATATATCATTCAAAGTAGAAGCTCTTTTTGTGCTTAGCCCAGTTGTCGACCTCAACTGCGTTTCGGTCTTCAATCTCTGCGCTCAGCACAAAAAGAGACACTTCTACTCTTAATGATATAACATACTATTTTTTGTGTCCGCTCCTCAAATTCGCCTGTAATTTGCAATCAATAATGTCTTGTTGGACTAGTTGAAAAGTTTGAAAATTTACACCCAACACATTTCAAAAAACATGGATTTAATCGAATTTGCAATTTAATTTGTGAAAAAATAATAATTTTGGACAAAATACGTGGTTTGTTGGTTCCCCACAAAAGACCACGAATGTTCTTTGAGTTTCCTTCCTTTTCGTTTTTAGTTTGAACTCTTGGAACATTGCCGCGCATGAGCTAACATGCCTTTGCTCGCTCACGAATCTAGCCACGCCATCTGAGCACAAGTAAATAATGTGGTCATGCTCTTGTTCGCTTTAGCTCGACGAGTTGGTCTGGACGCACCTTTACATTCTCTGAAAATACTACGAGTATTTTATACTGTTAAGTCATAAACTGTAGGTTACTTTTCAACATTTACAATCCCTCCGCCACCCGGCGGCACGGCAATTTTGCCGGAGTACATACACTATTACGGATATTACTATCAAGTAATAGTGCAGTGCTTAATCAACATAATTACCGGCGTCTCGCCTCCACATTTTGGCTTTGTTGTGTATTATGTTATGTGTCATTTCCTCACGATATGACATGAGTATAATAATATACATTTTTTAATTTCAACTACCAATGTGTTCCCTAAATCCAGAATTTTTAAATTTTTAAAAGAGATTGCGGTACTATTCCCGTTGCTGAAATTATAAGTGGTAAAATAGAAATTTTTTCTAAACTCCAAAGATTTCACATAGCAACGGAGAGCTCTAAATATTTATTAATTTTTGTGTTATATGTCTGTGTTATATTATGTGAATTTGGAACAGCTATATCTAAAAGATATGCTTGCTTTTGTTGTTTATTTAAAATAATAATGTCTGGTCTGTTATGCTTAATATGAATGTCAGTTGAAACTGTTCGATCAAAATATAATTTGTAATTGTCATTTTCCAAACAACTTTCTGGTGTATAACTATAATGTGGTTGTGTATTCTTTAATAAATTGAATTTAACAGCTAAATTCATGTGTATAATTTTAGCGAATATGTCATGACGTTTCTTATATTCGCTTTGAGCCAAAACGGTGCAAGAAGAAATTATTATTTATTATGAAGTCTATTAGTTCCTAATCAAAAACAAATAGAATTTTTCTCAATTTTGGATCTCTGGCAGACACTAAATATTTTCATTTCTCATTGATCTCATTTTTGAGCCTCATAATCATAATCGACTGCGTTAAAAAGTTGTATTATTGTTTCCTGCTGTAACGATCGTTGAACTGCCAGTTTGTCTGCAACCTCAAAAGCTCGTTTATATTCTTTTCACAGATATAGAAACTTTTTACTTTTGCGAATCCTTATTCTCATATACTCGTAATGTTAACCAATAGTTATTTACATTAGAGTACGGGATGTGAATTTTCCGGCACGACAACTGGTTTCGGGCACGATGGCGCAGCCGAGTGCCTGATTAGTTGGAGGGCCGGAAAATACGTCCCGTACGACATTTGTATTAGACTTTTCGGCTGACCAAAATATTAAATCTTTTAAAAATCAAGACTAATTTTATTGTAGAATTTGACATCGTCAATAAAGAATCGAATGCTGTGGAATCAATTCCTTGACGACCGTGACCGCTCATTTGTTTTTTTCCTAACAAATTATTTGCCGGCTAAATTTTCACGGTCGTGCTTCAAAATTTGATTTTGGTGTATTAATCGAGTGAAAAAAATGTCTAGTATATAATATAGAGTGAGTTAAATGTGACACCAGAGGCAGTACAACTAGTGCTTTAATCTACTTGAATTTTTAGCAGTTGCTTCCAATGTAACCATCCAACATTGAGAATTCTATCATCAGTACCGTAAGAGAAGCACCAGTACAACATATTGACATTCAACCCAGAAGTAATAAAGCTGGCAGTTACCAAATTGTTTCTGCATTGTTCTCTAAAGTGGAGAATTGTAACAATAATGTTTACAACTGTAATTTTACTAAATAAATTATGTTAATAATGTTGCAAATTATTAAAATGTCTTGTACTTAACCACTACTTCCTGGTGAAAACGAATCATCTTTCTTCAGGTGAATACAAGATTTTGGGGTTAGAATCTTTTGTATATTTTTATTTTCCAGTTACACTTTAGCACTAACAGCTAGTACTGGATAAAGTAGGTACACAAAATCATATATCAACTTCTGTGGTTTAGTTTTATTGCGCAATTTTGGAGATATTTATGAAATACCTGACAATTGTCAAACTTTTTGACATATACAGCTGCCAACCCAATAGGTTGTATTTTCCGTGTTACGATTATTTTCTTTTTCGATCGATATAAATTAAACAAACACATTTATCGGAAAAATTATACAGGGAAATGTGTTTTTTTACACTAAATTAAAGTAACGTATGGACACTTTAATTTTAAAGTAACTGTGAAAAGAATAAATCAACGGTGTCCGCACATTTTTCTCGTACTCCACTAGATTTTTCCCACATTCCACTAGAAATTTTTGACATTGTACGGGAAATCGCACCTCCCTTGACCTAAAGTGTAAGGTAACGCTATATTTCCCAGATTGGGAGGCCGAAAATGTATTTTATCTCACGATTTCGTTTCTTTCCAAACGGAACAACGAACACATAAACTGTGACGACTTAATAATATAATAAATTTTTCAGGAATGTATAAAATCGTTCATTTACAGATATTTTATTCAGTATAGCAAAATTTAATTATATTTTTGGAAATATTACTTTGTGTGATGAGAATATAAAGGAGCAGTTAATTACATTGATCTAATTTGTGGCCGCATTAGCTGTGTTGTGTATCAGGTGTCCATTTAAATTTCCGGTCAAAATTGGCGTTGAAGAATCGATTGTGAACGCACCACTCGTGTAAAAACACAAACAACGGTAAGATTTAAACAGCTGATCCGTGATCCGTAATCCGTAGAGTGTTCACAATCGACTCTTCAACGGCAACTTTGACCGGAAATTTAAATGAACACCTGATACATATCAAATAAAAAGAAATTTTAGTTTAATTTATTTCTAATATAAATACTTAATCCTTTTCGAAGAGCTTACAAATATGTAATGCAGGATTTGTATGTTAATTATCGCGTACTTAACACTGTTTAAAATCTACAATAATTGGTGCAATCATTAATTGTTTCCGTTTGATATCTTTGATATTTTATAACAAAACGTTATGAATTCTTCAAAACGCAATTTATAATAAGGGTAATTATTACTGTTCTCAGAAGTAATATTACTAATCCTGGTTTGGCGGCGATAGCGAGCAGACGTGGAAAAAGTTCAGCGATAACAAACGTAAACAACGACGAGTGAGTGAGAGGTGATAAGCAGAAGACAGCGGGGAAGAAAGAGAAGGCATGCCGAAATCGCCAAAAGCAAGAAAAGAAAGCAGCAAGAGAGAAAGAGAAGAGGGTAAGATGTCGGAAGAAGGCCTGAACCCATTCAGAAAGAGTTCCAGAACCGAAAGATCCCCAAGTAGAGGCGAAGAAAGAAATCAAAACAAAGAAATAGAGAAGAAAATAGAAACCGTGCTTAGAGAGATAAAAGAGGATATGGCGGGAATAGTAGAGGAGAGCAAAGTACGAAGAAAGGAATTAGAGCCAGTGAGAGCAAGAAAGAGAGGACATGCCGAAATCGTCAGAAGTAAGGAAAGAAAGCAGCAAGAGAGACATAGAAGAGGGTAGGACGTCGAAAGAAGGCAAGAACCCACTCAGAAATAGTTCCAGAACGAGAAGATCACCAAATAGAAGCCACCAAGTAGAAAATCAAAGCAAGGAAATGAAAATAACCATGATTAGAGAGATAATAGAGGAGATCAAAACACTAAGAAAGGAATTAGCAGCAGTGAGAGAGGATAATGGGGAGCTAAGGAAAGAATTAGCGATAGTGAGAGAGAAGATTGGGTGAAAAGGATGAAAATGATAGAGGAAAAGATGGAACAAAGAGAAAAGCAGAAGAGGAAGAATAATGTTATAATATAACTGGAATAGGGGCAATAAGTGGAAATATAGAGAGGGGGGTGAAAGAATGGTTAGAAAGGGAGATAGGAGTGAAAGTAAATGTAAAGGAAGCATTTAAAATAAATAAAGATAAGATCATGCTGGCAAAAATAGAAAGTTGGGAGCAGAAGAAAAACATAATGCTAAATAAGAGTAAGTTAAAGGCAAAAAAAAAATGTGAGGATGTATATAGATGATGATTTGACAAAAGTAGTAAGGGAAACACAAAAGAAGTTAAGAGAGTTGGCCAGAGAAGAGAGAGACAGGAGGAAAAAGGGTGAAAATAGGATACAGGAAATGCAGATAAACGGGGAGTGGTTTAGATGGGATGAGAGAGAGGAGAAACTGAAGAAAATTTTCTAGAAGAAGACGACCCGGCGAGAAAATGTACAAGGAGAAGGTGAATAAAAAGGTAGAGGGACAAAGACACAGATAAGTAAGAGAGAAGAGAGAGAATAAGAGAATCGAAGTACAATAGGGAGGGGAGAGAGTGTGTGTGAGAGAGAAAAATGATGGCGATATGCAGAGGTGGGGACGAGGAGAGAGAGAACAGGAATGGGACGGAAGGAGAAGAGAAAGAGAAGGTGCAGGAAGTGACGCAGAAGATCGAATACTTGCGGCGAAATGAGAGAGAGGGAGAGAAGGGAACGGGGAGAAATATGGAGCGAAGACGGCAGGAAGATGGATGAAAGAGAAATGGAAGAGGAGAGAAAGAATAGAGAACAAGAGGCGTAGGGGAGAATAATAAATTGTTATTTTTATGTTTATGTTTGTAATCAGGAATACAAAAGCCCGGAGGGCAAAATAAAGGATTTTGTTGTTTGTACTAATCACTGTAAAACAAATATTACTAGATAACTTGAAAAATTAAAAAATAAAAATTGTAGAAATGTTACTATTGCAATTTCGGACAGTTGTTAGAATTGTTTCCAATATCGTAGTATGCTGTGGAAATGTGTCATCTACACTGTATATGGTGTACCTAAACCATTTAAAAACTTAATGTGATTAATTATTATGAGTTGCCTAAAAACAGGAAAGCAGATTCCGTCGGTTGAATAAATGATCACAAAGTGGTTAAATTGAAATAAATCAAATCAGCCTTGTAAAGTTAAATTGGTACCAATCTTCTTTTATCTTTTCTTTGACTTTAAACAGGAAAGTGTGATGAAAAGCTCCACAGAACAGGCACAGAACTTCTGAAGCAACAGTATCGCGTTTTTAATCTTCCCAGAAATCGTTTCAGGTGAAACGCACATGAGAACTTTCGCATTTGTTGGTTTCATTTGAATTTTAATTTATAACGTTGGTGACATTTCTCGAGATGTTAAAAATCCTGTGGCTTATTTTGTCGTTATTGTCATTACAACAGTTTGTTCAGTACTTCTAAAATTTTCGAAAAAAAACCCCAAAATATTATGCTGTTATAGAAGAATTTAAGTGTTTATGACTATGAGTCACTGTTTTACGAACAAGTTTAACGTATCGTAGTAGAAGCAGTAGAAGCAGCATTCCCGACCTTTCAATTTTAAATATTTTTTATACCTAACTGAATTGAGATGATGTTAATTCATTATGTTCTAGTGCTTATC
The DNA here is from genome assembly GCF_963966145.1 of Tenebrio molitor. Classification (NCBI taxonomy): domain Eukaryota; kingdom Metazoa; phylum Arthropoda; class Insecta; order Coleoptera; family Tenebrionidae; genus Tenebrio; species Tenebrio molitor. The sequence continues at coordinate 17,128,818 of NC_091053.1, read as the reverse complement.
GAAAACAATAAATAACTGGGCCAAAAAAATAACCATTTTAGAATAAGTTGTAATCAAAAGTTGAGTAGGCTATATTATTGCAGCCCATTTCCAAAGTTAACGGGGCAATTTTAAATTTCGTATTATTTGAAAATGAAAGTATGGATCCATGATGGCTTTGCTTCCAATAATTTGTCAGTGACGTTTACGAAAAAGTTAAAATACGGCAATTAAAATGTATTCGAACAATGAGAAAACAGACATGAATGTAATAAAAATGCTTCTGCCGTTGCACGTTTATGCAGACAAGACATTTTCGCAAAAACTCTTCGTTTTTTCACAATTTCATTTAACAAAGCCACAACAAAGCGAATGACGTTTATGTCAAAATTTACGAAACTGCACGGCTAACCATGTTTTATGTTTTTTAAATCAAAAAACACATAAATTGACCAATAAGAATCATAGCCAGATTCAATTTTTATAATTTCTCATCACATTTGGCACGTAAAAAAGTTAAGGTTAGAATTTGGTTGTCAAGTCCACAATTATTGTTGTAGGTTCTAAAAAATACAATGTCATTAAGACAATTCAAATGTCAGAAATTTTTACTGTGTAAATTAGATCGTCTTTACAACCTATTTGATTGGTAACTAAAAAGATGCAATGATAATGTAATTTAAAAGTAAAACATTTTAACAATGAAATAAAAAATTGTTGAAAAATTATAATATATACTCGTACATCCCTGGAATAAAGTATAATTTCCTCCCTTGGGTGATTTCGCCGGAAAATTGAAACTGTGAAAGGAAATATTGATATTTATGCATTAAGGGAGATATGAACATGATTTTTCCCTGAGGTTGACGTGGTTATAAACCGAGGGCTTTTGGCCCGAGGTTTATAAGTCAACCGAGGGGAAAAACATGAATAGGTATCTCCCGTGGTGCATAAAATAGGCTTTGATTCTTCATACAGTGTGATTGAAAAAGAATGAGGACAATTTGAATTTGGCGCCTAGTGAATAATTTGTCATGTTGGTAACAAGTATTGACAGCAAAAATAAAGCTTGATATGATCATGGGCGTATCTACTGGCGAATTGCAAGTTGGTGACAATTGACAAACGAAATTAAAACAATGTGTTTGACCCTGGTTTGACGGAAACCTATGGATAAATCTTGACAGCGATGCTCTTCTGAAGCAAAACTGCCACACACAAAACATGAAACGCACTATAATTTATGGCGCCAAATTCAACTTGTCCTCATCCTTTTCCAATCACACTGGATGACGAAAAGACACAATATCGTGTTACTAAAAAATAATAGCTATTTATGTAACCAGTTAGGAAATGCGTTATTTTGTGTAACGAGTGGAATATTTGCGGGACGAGCGCAGCGAGATCCCGCAAAATCACACGAGTTACACAAAATTGCATTTCCTAATGTGTTACATACAAGATTTTTTCTAATTTTGACAAAAAAAAGTTTCTTCAAACGTTAAACGAAGTAATGAATTTCATTAATAATAAATTATTATTGTGTTAAAATATCAAGTAGGTAAGTAGGCACGGTTATTTTGCTTAAAAACAAAAAATATGACAGTGTCAAATTGATGATACAATAAATTTTTCCTAACCAGTTAGGAAAGATTTTACTTTTCGTAACCAGTTACGAAAAGTGTGACGTTTCCCAACGTCAGTTAATTTTGAAAAGTGTCACTTTATATGTCAAAATTAGAAAAATACATTTTCCTTCTTCTCATACAAATAATATTTTCTTTATTGAAATTGAGTAAGTATAAAAAATTAAATTCACAAATTAGAATTAGTATATTAAAGAACGAGTTTTATAAGGCTTGATTTGGCGCACGAGTCCCAAGTGTAGAAGGAGAGTTTTCTATAGGACGAGTGCGCCAATGCCCTTATAAAACGAGTTTTTTTATGTTATTTTTGCACCCTTGTTTTAATTTTTAAATAAAAAAATTAAATTTTCAAATTCTATTATTCTATTAATTGGTAATTCAAGGTAACGGATGCAACTACATCTGCAACAGATGTTAAATATTAAATATTGATAAAAATTTCATTAAAGTACAGTGTACTTTTATAAAGCCATAAACGACTCCTACTGACTGACGTTTATAGACGTATTATAAACGCAAATTCTAAAAAGACATTTTTTGTCTCGTTCTCTTTACTCCAATACAGAAGTTTCTGAAATTTGATGCTTTTTAAATCGACTGACTCAACGCAAACATGAAAATAACTGAAAAATCCGGTTATTTTATTTTGGTACCTTCTTTCTACGTAACAAAAAAGAGTTTGACTCTTAATAGAACTGAAATGATTTTTTGAAAGTTAGAAACTTAGCTCAAATAAAATTTGCTGTTGTATAGTTAAACAATACATACGGCTTTTATTTTGTTTTTATAAAATCTTATAGGTAATTTATTTTACTTCCATTGAAAATGTAGTCAAATAAAAAAATTGCGCTCTAACTCTAACACGCCAAATAATGAAACTTACAGTCGGAATAATTCCAAAATTAGTTAATTTCCATGAAAAATGATATGAGATTTACCCAAACAAATGGTAACATTTTTAATTAAATGCACCGCATTATAAATAACTTGTGAGAGTAGCTTTAATCAGATTAGCTGTCGTTAATAGTTTGTCACACTTGAGTTACCGAATGCCTCATGTATTTTGTTATCGCTTGCTATTACTACGGTTATGTATTAATTAAATACTAATTGAACAGGAAGCAACGTAGGAAGTACGAGAAAAAAGTTAATTGAACGTCCACAAGCAATAAGATAGACTTTCCGGAATTTGGCGAAGTCTGGTAAATAAACAATAATTTATTTCGACAAAAAAATACAATATACTCGTACATCATTAGTTGGCAATTATGGAAGACAGTATTTTTTATTAGCATAATAGGTATGTAATAGGTAACAAGTCAACGTTGAGTCCCAAAGAGGTGTGGCCTACAGGTGCACTGTAAAGCGGATAAACGTGTTACTCTGAATAAGGGAGCTTCGTGGCCGCGTGAGATGCGCGTCCGGTTTAAATTCCGGAGGTTCGGCGTTCAAATCCCTGGTCGGACTGTAATTAGAAGAGGTTTTTTTCAGAGGTTTTTCTCTCTAGTCATGTGGACTCGTACACAAAAAAAAACAAATGTTTGTGCTACAGTGACCACATCTTCTGAAAGCACTCGACTTTGACAGTGTCCCACCCGCAGGAGACTTCGCTTAACGAGGGTCTCTACCGAGGGTCGGACCGAGGTTATATGGGCGACAATAACGGTCTTTACTCCAAAAAGCCCTTAAGTCATAACTCATAACACAGTCCAGTGGTTTTTTTATAATTTTGAATAATTATAATATGTATGATTAAATACATTTCGGTGCAAGGGGAGTGGGGTGAAAAAAAAATCTGCTAACTAATTACTTAACTTGAACTATAAATGATAAATGAAGCATAAAACTTTTCTCAATAGCGTTGGTAAACAAATCATCTCTGTAGTTTGAATTCCATAAAAAAATTAAAAAATTGATTAAAAAAATAATAAACATATACAAATAAAAATAATGGTTTAATTAATTACACTGAACCTCTCATTGTTGACATTTTTTTCTTATGTCTTCGATTTGCTACGTAAGAGATTCACGCAAATAAAAACTTTCCAATGCGGAACTAAATCCTAGTGCTTCTTTAATACGGACTCCGGGGAGGTGTAAATACTCCCTCCGGAGTTCAGGAACCGGAGCTGCCACAAACATTCTACATTACGAGATTGAAAGAAAATATGTCTTGTGTTACATCTATTAGTCACGTCCATATAATAATTTTAAAATGTTTAAGAGACTATTTATACGATTTCATGAAAACTACTAGTTCATTAGATTGCCATCACTTAATTGGTAAAATTCAAAACGGCGGATAAATTATTAACAGTTTTGAATAAATTTTTTACTTGTTAGAGTGTGACTCCTCGTAAGAAAGAAGTAAAAGGTAAATTTTGGAATGATTCTGAAATAAACGAGGAAAAGGTATAAGGAAAGCTGCAGACATTTTCAGCATCTCCAAGACTTGTTCTTGAAGTTGAAAAACATATTTTTAAATATTTTTACCAGAAATGTCAAGGATATCCCTGTCCCGAGGCTAACAATCCAAGGAAAAGAAAATTGCGAGAGAATTAAAAGTGGAATAATCTCAGGCTTCATACGGTTGCCTGGAAGAAAACCCGAACACATTACAACATTTCTTGTAAAGCAATTTCTGTCGAATGAACGTACGTCGACTGTTCAAAGTTTCAACTGTGCAAATTCCAGACATGCTAAAGAATTAAGCAAAATTTTTTATTTTTTGGCCTTCCTGCCAGATGCAATAAAAGGTAACACAATTGAGAAAAAAATTATAATAATCTTAATAAATTATAACAATAGCAATAAATTATTGGAATAATTCTGAAACAAATTACAGAATGTAAACATTAAAACAAGAGTTCTTTTTACCAAATTAAGTAAACATCAACCCAAACCTGCGACTGAAAGATTTAATTTACCACGCGAAAACGGTGGTAGGGGTTTTTCAAATCTAGAAATACTGCAACACGATCAAATTGCTTCACGAAAAAATTATTCCCTGAATAGACCTTTTTTAATGCTTTGGTTTCAGCCGATAAAGGTTACACACCTTTAAATTTAAGTGATAATATAATTTCAGATATTGTTGAGCCAAATATACCTGACACTATAACAAATATAAAACAGAAGTCTTTACGTGGGAGATATTTTAAAGAACTGGAACAACCAGAAATTAATATTCAGGCTTCTCATGCATGGCTTAAGAAATCAAATATTCACCCTTAGACGGAGGGTTTTATATTTGCAATACAAGATCGTGTTATAAATACAAGAAATTATAAAAAACACATGCGATTTACAATCGATAATTGATAAATATAGGATTTGCGGATCTGAAGGGAAAACAATTGAACAAATCATTTCTTCTTGCACCGTTTTGGCTCAAAGCGAATATAAGAAACGTCACGATATATTCGCTAAAATTATACACATGAATTTAGCTATTAAATTCAATTTATTAAAGGATACACAACCACATTACATTTATAAACCAGAAAGTTGTTTAGAAAATGACAATTACAAATTATATTTTGATCGCACAGTTTTAACTGACATTCACATTCAGCATAACAGACCAGACATTATTATTTTAAATAAACAACAAAAGCAAGCATATCTTTTAGATATAGCTGTTCCAAATTCCCATAATATAACACAGACATATAACACAAAAATTAATAAATATTTAGAGCTCTCAGTTGCTATGAGAAATCTTTGGAGTTTAGAAAAAAAAATCGATTTTACCACTTATAATTTCAGCAACGGGAATAGTACCGCAATCTCTTTTTAAAAATTTAAAAATTTCAGGTTTAGGTAACACATTGGTAGTTGAAATTCAAAAAGGTATATTATTATACTCAATCAAAATGTGGAGGGGTGACGCCGGTAATTATGTTGATTAGCACTGCACTATTACTTGATAGTAATATCCGTAATAGTGTATGTACTCCGGCAAAATTGCCGTGCCGCCGGGTGGTGGAGGGTTAGTGTATTGTGATGATAATGAAAAATAACACGGTGATTCCACTATTATGAAAACTCTGTCGTCATTCGGTCAGTGTAGTTAAGCAGTCTCACACGCGATAAGTGTTTGAATGGGTGACTGTCGGGGGAAACCCAGCATTCCGTTGTAACTTCAATACTTCACAGCTTTATTACTTGATTTCAGTATTGCCTGTAATCTGTAATGTCGAATGAAGAAACTTTGACGTGCAGGTTGCGTAAGAAGGCGACGCATAGCAAAAATAAATTGTAATGTAAAAAAAAGCTTTCGAGGAAACATGAAGCTCTATAAAACACTTCGAATCAGAACCGAATTTTGTAGTTACATAGAACAGGCAAAAAATTGTCTACAAAAGCATTCCAGAGTACTGAACAGCTCCACCTTGTTTTTACAAATAAACTTTTCATTAAAGCTCAAAGCACACCTTGAATATTTCATGACATTTAATGAACAGGGGAACAAATTCCGTTGAATTTGGACAACTTTTTACAAAACTTTCAGGGCACATGCGCTACAAATTCGTTAAAATTGTGGAGTAAGTTCTGTTTATTAGTATCCGAAACGCTTTCGAAGCGAAAACAGTGCTCGTGAAAAGTCTGCCACCTGTTGCTCGCAAAAACTTTTTCGAGGTAAATCATTACAAATATTTTTCTCAAACTAAATTACATAAAGAGAGAGTTGTCGCACAGTAGATCTTCGTTCCGCCCCAAATTAGTTCTAAAAGTTTTGAAGCACGAACCAGAAATTAAGTTGAGTGAATTAGATGTTCGGAGTGAAATTGCCGTTTCGATTTTCTTAATTTGATTAGTGTCATTTTCTTCTTGCAAATTTACTGATTAAACCGGTTTTATTTGTTTTTAACATTTCGTGAACTTTGTAGGTCGTGATGAACGCAAAGTTTATCCCCAGGGAACGAAGTATGTTTGGAAATGGCTGAGTTAGAGTGTACTCTCGGAGTAAAATCATGTCATGAAACTCCAGTTTAAGCCAAAGTGACACTAACTTTGTTTTGATATTACATTACATAATAAAAAAGTCGCTTTACTGTGATTTACTTATGGAACAGAATTCGCTTAATGTTTTACGTCTTAAAAAACCTAGGTACAACAAATTGATTGTGAAATTTACCAACTAGTACATCTATATACAAGTGTCCCCAAAAAAAAAGACGAGTCCATAACTCCGTTATTTATCGGAAGATTTTAATTATCTGTACACCAAATTAAATGGTTGTTAATAGGCTACAAAATGGCCTAATAAATTCAAGTATAGCCCCATGCGCTTCAAGGGTAAACTGTCAAAATATTTTTTTTCAAATGAGATTACATATTTTTTTTAGTAATTCTGATAAAGATTTTTATTCTGAAAACAACAATGTATCACAAGTATACACTTAAATACCAAAAATTCACACAAAAAAATGTAAAAAACGCCACTATCGTCTATGTTCCATTTTGCGCTAAACATTGGCGGCATATCTGCGCAATCCCACATGTTATTATTTGTCATTTGTTTTTCCAGCTACCTTAATTTGGTTATTACTTATTATTATTACATTGTAACGCAATGCATTTTGATAGCTTTTCGCTTGGTGCTCGTCATTTGTTTCAAAAGTTAGTGTTATTTTTTTTATGTGAAGTTACACTTGTGATACATTGTTGTTTTCAGAATTAAAATCTCTATCAGAATTACTAAAAAAAAGTATGTAATCCCATTTGAAAAAAAAACATTTTAACAGTTTAGTCTTGAAGTCCTTGGAGCTATACGTGAATTTATTAAGCCGTTTTGTAGTCTATTAACAACCATTTAATTTGGTGTATAGATAATTAAAATCGTCCGATAAATAAGGGAGCTATGGACTCGTCTTTTTTTTTTGGGGACAAGTGAAGGAAAAGCTTTGTACCCCTTTTTAAGCAAACTGTGCGCACGGAGGAGTGTGAAATTTGGCATGGTTAAAGGTTATATGGAGGAGAAGTGCAGAAAGATAAAAATTTATGTATAATATACAGGGTGTCGCCAAAACAAAGACGTGTCCATAGCTGCCTTATTTATAAGAGGATTTTAATTATCTGTATACCAAATTAAATGGTTGTGAATAAGCTACAAAATGGCGTACTAAATTCACGTAAAACCCAAAGTGCTTCAAGGTTAAACTGTCAAAATATTTTTTTCAAATACGGACACATACTTTTTTTTAGTAATTCTGATAGAGATTTTTATTCTGAAAACAATAATGTATGACATGTGTTACCTCATATAAGAAAAAAATTTAAAAAAAATAACACCACCTTTTGAAACAAATGACGAGCACCAAGCGAGAGGCTATCAAAATTCATTACGTTACAAAGTAATAAATTACCTAAATTAAGTTAATTGGAAAAACAAATGACAAATATGTAATAACATTTTTTGAGATTGCACGTACAGTGCGTAGTTTAAACAGCAACGATAGTAGCGTTTTTTAACTTTTTTTTGTATTTTGGGTAGGTAAGTGTACACTTGTGATACACTGTTCTTTTTAGAATAAAAATCTCTATCAGAAGTGTCAAAAAAATGATGTGTTCGCATTTGAAAAAAAATATTTTGACAGTTTAGCCCTGAAGCCCTTGGACCTATATGTGAATTTATTAGGGCCTTTAGTAGCCTATTTAGAGCCATTTAATTTGGTGTATAAATAATTAAAATCCTCAGATAAATAAAGGAGTTATGGACTCATCTTCTTTTTCGGGGACACCTGTGTGTTACAAATATCAAAACATTCATTGTTTACGTTCATCCAGTGTAAAAAATTAGCGGAGTGAATTTGGAGCGAATGCGGAGTGGATGATTTGTAATTAATTTAATCCCCCCGCAGTGAAATCCACTCCAAGAGGGAGTTTATTTACATTCTTCATAAAAACACTCTTTGGAGTGAAATATAAAATTCTTTGACTATCAGTGGTTTGCCACCACATAAGTTAGTATTGAAAGTTAATTGCACGTTTTACTGATCAGAAACTTAAATGCAAAGGAAGCATTATTAGTCTATGGAACAAGAAAACGCATCAAGTTTATGCATCGCAATATGCTATTGATTCCGAAGATTTAACTGGAACCGAACGCAATAAGAGAATTTTGATTCCACGTATAAAAAAAATAAAACAAACATTCGAAACAATTGCAATTTTATTGAGGCAGCCAGTTTTCAATTGTACGTCGCAGCAAGTAGAGTTCGCTCATTCAATGATTTGAGATTTTATACTTCCGAATAAAACTGCCAAGGGCGTTTAGCAAATGATGAAATTTTATTTTAAGTTCAATGGACAACATTTTATTTTTTAACCGCCCGGTTTTTTTATTTCAATAAAAAATATAGGTATAAAAAATACGAAACACGTGTTTCATTTTCCATTTTTTGTATTAACTTTTTTTTTCAATTTTATATAATTTGAAAAAGATAGGCAAATCAAGTGTGTAGCCTTGGCGAAACCTGGCCAGTATAGCAATAAAAACCTGAGGAAATGTCAAAAAACGCGTTTTTGTTTTTTAAATATGGCATAGCCAAACTACGAGTATATCTCATTTTTCCTATCGCTCGTATTTTTCAAATAACTCGAAACGTTCAAATTTAAAAATTTAATGAAAACGGTCGAATTTCGACCGCGCTGGGCGACCTCTAGTTGAAGATAAATCGTTTGCAAATAATCAATATTTCACAAAATTTAGAGACAGATCAAAGACGAAACATTAATTGAAATCAACCAATCGACACCATTTTAGCGGAAATAATATTTTAAATTAAAATCTGAAAATTTTCTACCAATTAGCGTTTCGACGAGAATTAAACTGCCAAAGCGAAAGCAACCAAGCACATTGTGAAGGAACTCGAACGGGTAAACACAATAACAATGTAGAAAGATTGTTGCTCCTTCCTGTGACATTCTAACTGATAAATCTTCACATAAGCGTTAACTGAATGGGTTCTTTTTCCAAAATGAGGAGATGAAGAGAAAGAAAGCAAAATATGTTTTTAAAGAATTTGTTTGACAAAACTTCAACACCACAAAACATGTTCCTGTTCATTGGCTGGCACAAAGAATATAAGTCAGAAATATAAAAAATAGACAGAGTGTTATTGAACTCCGCGATGAAAATTTAACCACTAATAAAGCTTGTCAAAATAAGCAAAAATTTTATTTATCATTTGTTCCGGAAAATTTGGCGTCGAAGTTGGCGTTGAAGAGTCGATTGTGAATGAACCACTTGTCTTAAAAACACTAATTTTTCAAATTCTAAATTAAAAACAAGAATAACGCAAAAAGTTAGGTTAAACAACTGATCAGAGTTGTAATCCGGTGGTGCGTTCACATTCGACTCTTCAACGTCAACTTCGACGCCAAATGTAAAAAAACAGCCGTTATACACGGTGTCTCAAAACTGGCGAATCAGATTTAAAGGACATATTCCTTAGTCGTAATGGAGGTGAAAAACGTTAAGAAAAATATCCAGGGTGCAATAACTTCTTAGTTATGAATTTTTCAAATTGAGAAAAAGTGTTCGAGCAGTTTTCACCAGAAAACTGAGTTCTTTCCTTCAGTTACTAAGTAACGTGTAAGACGCATGTATAATAAAAATTATGTTGCTAAGCAATTTAAAGTGTTCGTTGAATTTACCTGAAATTGAACAGCGATCTTCTGATTGGTCAACTTTAATTGATCTAAGTTTGATCCGCGAGTTCTGGGACACCTATACCGGGTGATTCAGATTGATATTCGCGCCCCTACATCTTTTTTGTTTTAACAAAAAAGTATAGCAAACCATATATATTTGTAAATCGCTTGTGAAACTAGAATAAATGATGTTGTCAATTCTTCTCTACGATGACATATGTCAAAGTTAAGATAGTCAACTTTTTTTTTAAATAGTACACTATACATTTCTCAGCCTACTCTTGTAAAGCTTTTTTGTCTACATTTGAATGTGTAAAAAAAGTTGACACATACATCAGAAAAAAATCGAGAAAAATAATAAAATATGATTTTATTTATTCGAAAGCGTTATTTTCTAAAAAGAGCTAGTTAGCCAAACATTTGTAAATTCGCATTATCTTGGTTCCCTGCATGTCACTATTTACAAGACAACCACGTAGCCAAAAAATAAAATTATTTGACCTTGTTTGTTTCAAGCCTCGGGTGCGCCTCGGCCAGAAAACTGAGACTCCGACGAAATACCAAATCCATACTGAATTTACTATGCTAAATTCGCGTTATGTTGGTTCCCTGCATCTCACTATTTTAAGAATTACATAGCCAAAAGATAAAATTATTTGATCCTATTGCAAGTAGTAACTTTTTTTACACGTTCAAATGTAAAAAAAAAGCCTTACAAGAATAGACTAAGAAATGTATAATGTGCTATTAAGACAACAAGAGTTTTATAGACGATTTAAAAATCGAAATCGTAGTTTAAATCAGAGCGACCGCAGGGAGCGAGGATTTAATATAGTATAATTCAGAATAAGTGGCATCGCAGTAGGCGTTGATTCTCTAAAGTGAGCTTTATGTTATGTCAAAAAATTTAGTAAACATGTGAAACCGTCATTACTTTATTCTGAGGTTATGCGTTACATAATTTTGACATGGTTTTCACCCACAACAGGGATAACCCCCAGACAAATAATACACTTTTCATAAATGAAACAAGGAAATTCCAAATACTATAACAAGAAAATAAACACAAAACGATTCCAATGATAATATCAAGGCCAAATTAAAAGAGAAGGTTTACCAACAGCATCGAAACTAGGGTATTATTATTAGCAAGGGTCTTGCTGCCAACGTAAATTTGAATTTCCAACGCCTACCGCGATGCCACTTATTCTGAATTATAATATAGATCGAGATTTTTAAACTATAAAACACGCGTTGTCTTCAAGATTTTTTCTAACACTAGCATCTTATCAGAAATTTTAATAAATTCAGAAATTATTCGAAGCGCGTCACAATACACAAAATGCGGAGGTTGCCGTGGGTACTATGGTAATAATATCAACAAATTTGGAAAAAATCAATTTTCATCGTTGAAATGTGCCAAAACGTTCCAGAAGAAATAAGAAAAAAGGGGCAATTTGTTACCAATGAAGTCTAAAAGTGCATACGAAAAGGTGTATGTTTCGTTTCAAGGCCGGAACAATAAAAAAAAGCATCACGGAGGTAACGGAAGATGTCATTTTGGCTTTTCTTGATATGGGGTAAGTGTGTAGAACTTCATTAAAAGTTAATTCACACTACGGCAAGAATCATTTGAAGAAAATGTAAAGATTGCCAGTTTTCGATGGCCGGGCACGTGCATTGGATGAAACAGCAGAAGTTAAAGAAGAAGATGTTAGGAACAAGAGCACGAAGCTAATGTGGCAGTTCAATTCAATAATTGTACTTTTCACTTTTGTGATAATTACTGTAAAAATGATGAATAAAATGTTACTTGAATAATATGTGTGAGCGTATTTTATGACTCTATAAGATACGTTGCTATTGACGACGTGTCTTATAGAGAAAAGCGTATTTTATGGGAAACATAAGGTGTGAGCTCAAATGCACCATGGAAACAGTATAAGATATTAGTGTTAGAAAAAGCCTTTTTTTGAGTGATTGACAACCAGATTAAGATCCGCGATTTGTGGAATCATCCTCCATATCATGAAACTTAAATAACAAATGAAATTTTGTTGTTTCAGTCAACTAAGATCAACTGTTATGATTTCCTGCAAGTGATGTCCAGAAGTGAACACATTCCTAGAATTGAAGAAGACAATATGGACGCAGCAGTATTCAATAATATAAAAGAATCCCAACTAGTCGAGTTTATAAGAGAATCTAACAACACGTATAACCTCACCGAAAACGATTTACAAGTTCTTCAAAATCTCCTCTCTATCCTAAAACATAAACGTAACACCAGCAATATTGTAGAGTTAGACGAAAGAGACGAAGACTGTGGCGGCAGACTGAGAAACTTTGCTGAAACCTATGCCAGTCATTATCATTCGTATTTCGCTATATTTGTATGTGTGTTTGGAACGATCGCCAATGTCTTGAACATTATCGTCTTAACGAGGAAAGACATGGCGTGTGCTCCGATTAATCGTATTTTAACAGCACTAGCTGTAGCTGATATATTGCTCATGGTGGAATACATTCCTTACGTTTATTACCATTATATGGCCTTGCCGAAAAGTTTGGACTTTCCCTATCAAGGGGCCATTTATATGCTGTTCCATGTTCACATCACCCAGATTCTTCACACCACCTCTATATGTCTTAATCTCACGCTGGCTGTGTGGAGGTACTTGGCTTTAAGGTTAGTTCTTACTTTAACATGTTTAGTAATACTTAATAATGTGTAAATAATGTATTAATAAATGAAAATGTATGAATAAGACAGTGCTTTCGAGGAATTATCGTTACTTGATTGAAAAATCTGTAGTGATAGATAAATCTGGCCTCTAAGTCGTCCTTCAAATAAAATACATAATTGAAATTAAATTAAAAGTCAACTAAATCATTCCCTGTCAGAATAATTGGAATAAATAGCTATTTTCAATACAAGTGAGCAAAGTAGTGCATTTAATAACGAGGAAGGAAATTGGGCGTCCGAGCCGTAGGCACTATTTTTTAATGAAAATAAATCAAAATGACAAAAACATGACAAGAGTAAAAAATGACGTTATATTAACGTAAACTGTATTATACCTATCATTATCTAGCTGCATCATTATTTTTCATAATTGTTAAAATCACTGAAACAATAAGAGGCAACTCACGAAAACAGTTTTTCACAACAAAAGACGTTATGTTGTTAGGCGTTGCGTGCTTGTGATTGGTTTAGTGATTTTAGTTTAATCAGGGATACCAACACACAATGCATTTAGCATGAATTTTCCCAGAAGTTTACCCCAAGCAATTTCACGTTTTTTGTCAATTGAAATCTAAATAACAGATTACAAATTTAAATAAATCAAAAATAAGACAAGCTTTAGTTACTAATATTCAGAAAGTATTTTAAAAACATATTTGGCGCCCTCTATCGACAAACTTGCAAAACATTACACTTTGCTCATTAGTGAGAAAATATCATTTCCTCACTAGTGATTCAATTGCCATCTTTGCTAACTATTTTCAGTGAGCAAAAACCACTAAAATCCAATGATCATGGAAAAAAGAATATGTTCCGTAGTCGCAGAGAAAGAGATTAATGTATTTTAGTGACTCCAAAACTCCAATGTGGATTGTTACTTTCAATCATTAGAAAGAATGTTATCCCAAAGATGTTGCCAACGGATTTAGAATTTTTTTATTGTAAAGTTATGTAAGGAAAATACAATAACATTGATTTTCATCCAACGAATTCCATTTCAATTCTTATAAATCAGACAATGGACCTGTACATTTAAAAATCGATAACTTACATTCGTTTTAATTATTTTTGAGGTAGAGAAACGTGTGTTGAAAATTCATTGTCAGACGACATTGTGAGACAACAAAGATTTTCCAAATTAAAAACACAGCCAAAGGCGTAATCATATCCTTTTGTCTTCCTTTTCTTATTCGCGTTGAGGGTGTTGTATTTTGTTTGCTTATTTGATTAACTTTTTAGTTGTAAGCACTACATGACGTCAATATTCATATCGTAGCGAACACGAACCAAGTAAATGTAGTCCAGTAAAATTAATATTTTGCTTGCATTCATTCAAACAAAATTGTATTAAGCTAGCGCGAACCGACAAATCTATAAGTCACGCGAAATTTAAATATTTCGCGGTGCGCTATTGAACGCCTCTTACATCTAAACTGTAACAGCTTCACTACAAATTTTTTGTAGGAACTTGTGTGCTCTACAAAAATGATCCAGCTGAACCTGGTGCAGTTTTCTAATTAAAATCCAAAAAAGTAATTTTCAAATCTTCCACAATTTTATAGATTGTTTAAACAGTTGCCTGAGAGTATTTTTGTACTTCAGAATTAATGCAACAGTTTAGAGCTGTTGGATTCTCTCATGGGCTGTGACCTTGGAAACATCTGCGCGAAGACGGAGCGATAAACTACTTGGGTACTGTCGTGTATAAAGTATTTTTTATGCTTAGAATTGGAATGCACGAGCGTAGCTACTTCCCACTTGTAAGAAAAAGTAGTGCTTTACATACACGTTGCATAAATAACTACTGTTGTCAATAATAATGTTGATCGGTTATTCAAAATCTATTTTTGAAACTTTACAATCGGAAAGCAAACCGCTCCTCCTCATGCAACGTTAAATTTTAGCTTAAGTTAACCTACATCAACGACCTATAAATGACCTTTTACTGTATTGTATTTATTAATCATTAGAAATGGCGGAACGTTGCATGTCAATGATTCGTAAATTTCAGTTTAATCAATTGTTCTGACAGAATTGTTACCTGTTACCTTTATTTCCAACAATATTGGTGTATCAGGTAGCTTCTTCCGCTTCCTTGTTGTGGCATTCATTTTCTCTCACTAATTCACGCTCGATTGTTCATCAAGTGTTTCCAACGAATGCTTTTATGATGGAACTAACTTTTGCCAGTGACTTGGTTCACATAATTTTCAACATTGTAGTTATTAGCGAACTCTTAATTAATACTATTTAACTTGCTTTCAAAGGTCATATTATCCAAGTCGCATCTCGTCACAACTTTAAGAATTTCACTAAAAACATCTAACCAGACTGACTTTACTACCACGCCCGCCTAACATCTTCTAATAGACAAAAAATCTAAATTAAATTTTATTTAAACTGCAAAGTCTAATATCTCAAAAACTTTCCAGGGTAATCAATTTTTTTTTCTGCAGAAAGATACTAAAAAAGATGTATTCTTTCATAATCCGCCATTAAAGACATAGGGTGTTATTTAAAATTTTTAATTGGAGGTGGCTGCGGACGGATAGAGGCAGAATCCTGACATAAGTACTACGCCCAGTTAGTATACAGGCTGTTTGATGAAAAACGCCTCAACCCATAACTTGGTTATTTATTACCCAATTTCAATGAACAAAAAAATCAAAGATATGGTTTTACAAGCGCTACAAAACAGCCATAAAATGGTTCTTTTTTGGCGTTATCTTTAATAGCCAACGATAGTCAACTTTTTTTTTAAATAGACACATGTAGTTTTTTAGGCTTGGTCTGGTAAGGTTTTTTTTTCTGGATCTAATGATGTATTGAAAGTTATCATTTGGTTCATAGCTAACTGAAAAAAAAACAACATTTTTTTGTGGTTCAGCTTAATATAAAATTTTTAAGAGTGCCGTGAAAAACAATCGGAATACAAAGTACGATAAATGTCATCTAAACGTCAGCTTAGAAGTTTTCATCTGCTTTTTTAAACTTTTTTTATTTAAGTATAAAATAACATTGTCATTCATGCAGGATAGCAGTCATTTGACTATTATTTTATGTTCGAGTATAATAAAAATCGTAATTAGTCAAAAACAAAAAGTTAATAGAAAAAATTATTATTATTATTATTTATGTTTTCCAAGAAAATAATAATAAAACTCTTCAAGATTGCACCTGAAAATTTTCAAACTCACACTTGACATTTGTTGCTATTTGTATTCCAATTGTTTTTCACGGCACACTTGAAAATTTCATAATAAACTGAACCACAATTAAAAATTGTTTTATTTTTTTTTTCAGTCGGCTATGGACCAAACGATAACTTTTAATACATCGTTAGATTCAGAACAAAAAACTTTATCAGACTGAGCCTAGAAAACTACATGTGTCCATTAAAAAAAAAAGTTGACTATCGTAAGCTACTGAAAATAACGCCAAAAATAATTATTTTATGGCTGCTTCGTAGCGCATGAAAAACTATATCTTCGGTTTTTTTGTTCATTGAAATCGGATAATAAATAAAAAAGTTATGGGTTGAGGCGTTTTTTATCAAACAGCCTGTATACAGGCTGTCCCAGAACTGCCTCCCCATGAAAACAGGCATGCGCTGACAGCAAAAGAGACAAGATGAAACCCCTGTAACGCACAATTGCGGACATCCTACCTTGATGGTGCTCAACTTTGATTAGTCAAGTTTAGGGTGTCTTTTCTCGATTATCGCTTGAGATAGAGGACTTTTTTCCTTTTAAATTTAGATTATCACATTTACCCAAATACTCCCTCTTTCTCTGGGGAGGCAGTTCTGTATATATACAGGTGTCTCAGCTAAGACTTTCGAGAATAATATCTAAGTTAAAAAATGGAATTTTAACACCATGTTTCCTTTATTGAAAATTATATTGAACGAAAAGATTAGATTTTGTTGTTAAAAATTTAATCTAAATTTTGAAGGTATTTGAGCAGCTTTGAAACAATTGATGAAAAGTTGCCAAGCAACATTTTGTACACCCCTTAAAATCTATCAAAAGTGGGCTCGCTTTATTAGAAAAGTCAAATTGTGTAAATTTATTGAAAATACTCTAAAAATAGACTACAATGGCAGACATTTCAATATTGTTGAAAAAGGAAACAATGTTTGTTGAGAGAGTCGTAAGAAATTCAATGACAGAGTTCGTTTTCTAGTAGGCTTTACAAAATGTAAGGTTAAGAGAGTCGTCAATTTATTTGAAGACACAGGAAGCGTACTGAACTAAATTACCTTGCTAAAATATCCAGATCGTGTTTTAATCCTTTATGGAAGAATTAAAGCATCCAGTATAATAAATTACGTCCAAATGTTGTGTTTAACCTCTTGTAAGTGTTTGTTAGAAAGATGAACATCAAATATCTCACCTGCGTTTGTGTGACGCGTAGCGAAGTGGGGTAACCAAAATTCGGTGATAGTGCGCGTTTGTTTCATACAGGGTTATTTTAAATGATTGTAGTCGAAGTAGGCCATGCCCATGTTATTATGTTTTTGCCGCTTTCATGTGAACTGTCAATTGTGTCGCTGTCACTGTCATTTTTTAGGTGAAAAGTGCGGTGATGAGGATTTTATTTATTTTTGTTAAATTAACGATTGAATCCAGAAATATTGAGTTGTTCTACAATCAATTTTAAAAATATTGAGTTGTTTTGCACCCAATTTAACATATCATTTTGATGATTTTTTTATGTGGAGCGGCAACCATAAATTTTACATTCAGTTTTCACGCCTACTTCGACTACAATCATTTAGAATAACCCTGTATAATCTGTTTCAAAATCAAAAATCCACCACCTGTTGAATTATGTTAGCAGAAAAAAAGAAATCCCTAGAAAAAGTTTAATTTTTTTGGGTTGGAACAACCTCCCGCCAAAATTTGAATTTGAACTGTTGAGTTTATTTACGAAACACAAAATAATTATTATGTACAAAAAGGTTTTAGCTACCATATCATACTTTTTGAGTGAAATAATAAAATGAGAATAAAAACACGATGAACAACTACCGAAACGACTGTCCAACAGTTTTCTCTCATAACCCCACTTTCTTCTGACACTTGCAGACACTAAAAACAAAAGTCGGCGACGTTGTCGGTTGCATTTTCGAGGTAGAATGCACTGTTGGTGGATTTTTTATTTTGAAACAGATTATACGTGTCTACGTTTTTGCATCTGAGGCCACGTTTAACACAGTTTTTTTCTTTTTTCTTGCAAACCAGACGTCTTTCTGCATTTTTTATTGACGATAAATTGTTTCATATAAATCTTAAGTAATTCAACATTTTAAATGCCATGCCAATGTCAACATCATCTGATAATTCTCTTGACGAAAATGATAGTTTTTTTGAATTTAAATATCCTCAAGACTCAAGATTTCGTTTACGAACTATCCACTGGAAAATTAGTGACAAAGATTTAACCGACGCAGGTCCTTCGAACGTTAATATAAATTTTGACCAAAAATTCGAAAATGTCAAGAAATGTCACAATACAATTTCTGAAGATAAATTTGTTTTTCAATGTGAAGACTGCAACAGGAACTTTAAAAATGAAAAGCGTCTTAAAATTCATAGAACAAGAATCCACCGACTAATGGGCCAATTTTTTGTGTGAATCATTTTCCTCAAAAATTGATAAAACGAGAAGGAAAAATAAAACAATCAATCAAACTCCATCTACTTCCATGGATTATGAGAAACAATCCGGATCAGAAGATAGTCAACCTGATGGATCTCAACGATTACGTTGTACTCTATGTCCTGGAAAATCATTTAAAGATAACAAACGATTGAAAATTCACGTAGATGATATAATTGAAATTTTTTAATAAACAATTGTCAAAACGTTGTCATGTTGGTATGAGCCAAACAGTGATTTTCATTAGCATACGATTAGTCACACTGAGTGTCAACATTTTTTAAATATAGCTGAGGCTGCGCTCTGACGAGCGAGAGTTTATTTCAAATTCGAAAAAGATTTCTGCTGATTTCTCATTAAATTTGTTTTGAAAATGAATTCGCGGAAGAAAGGTCCGGGAGGTGAAGTGAACATAATCTTATAATCTGTTTCAAAATCAAAAATCCACCAACAGTGCATTCTACCTCGAAAATACAACCGACAACGTAGCCGAATTTTGTTTTTAGTGTGTCTGCAAGTGTCAGAAAAAAGTGGGGTTATGAGAGAAATCTGTTGGACAGTCGTTTTGGTCGTAGTTCATCATGTTTTTTATTCTCATTTTATTATTTCATTCAAAAAGTATGATATGGTAGCTAAAACCTTTTGCGTTTCGTAAATAAACTCAACAGTTTAATGTCAAATTTTGGTGGGAGGTTGAGCCAACCCAAAAAAATTAAACTTTTTCTAGGGATTTCTTTTTTTCTGCCAACATAAGTCAACAGGTGGTGGATTTTTGATTTTGAAACAGATTATAACTATGATATGGTGTCAAATTGTTATACAGCTGGTCCATATGCGCACATTTTAGGGTGGTACAGAGTGGTTTTTTACTTGATTTTGACATTGACAATTATTTATTAAAAAAATTTCACTATAAGTATCATGTCGATAATAATCTATCAACTTCTACTTCTTCTTCAACCGATTCAATAACAAAATTGCTAATTCATTTGAAACTTCAGTTACCAACTATTAGAAGATTACCAAAAGCTTGTAGACATTTAGCTGCAGATAAATTAAGTTCCATTATTAATAATTGTCTTTCGACCAAATTAATATCATCCTTTGAGAATTTTTTGCTTTTTTCGTATAGAGCTTTCAATGTAGCAGAGAAATCTGATAAGTCGTTGAATAAGCATATAAAAGAAAAAATCTTTCTAATTTTGAAGTACCTCAAATACGAACTGGTTTTAAGAAACGTACAAATTTATCATTAGCTAAGAAAGTAGAAGCAAAAGTAGCCGATTTTGATATCAGAGGAGCTGTTAAATTATTGTCCTCGGATGACTCATTAGCTTCATTCAACGAAGATGTTGCTGAAGAACTTTAAAAAAACATCCTTCACCATCTCGCGAACTTTTTTTCCCAGACCCTCTCAAACCAGGAGACATTAGTTTAATAGTCAATGAGCAAAACGTTCGAGAAGCTATCAATTCATTTCCTGCCGGTTCTTCACCAAGTTTAGATGGCATGAGACCACAATACTTGAAAGATATTATATCTTTGTCAGCGGGTGAAGCAGGTCAAAAGGCACTAAGAGCTTTAACCAAACTGTGCAATTTTTTATTATCTGGGCAACTTCCTTCAGAAATCTGCCATATATTGTATGGTGCGTCTTTATGTGCCCTTAACAAGAAAGATGGAGGACTGTTTGCGAAGATTGACCTCAAAGCTAGCCTGTTTTCAAAGTCGTAATATTGTAAATTCGTATTTATCTCCACACCAACTTGGAGTGGCAACTAAACTAAGATGCGAAGCAGCAATTCATACCACATGAACCTTTGTTAATAACGATCAAAACCGTGGCAAAGTTCTTCTTAAATTAGATTTCAAAAACACCTTTAACTCAGTCGAACGGGATTGTATTCTGAAAGAAGTCCAATGTCATACCCCACTTCTGTACCCTGCTATAGAAATCCTTCAACTTTATTTTTCGGTAATCATTTCATTTCTCTTCTGTTGGAGCCCAGCAAGGAGATCTCTGCCGTTCCATGATTTTAAGTCTTGCCATTCAACCAATTATTTTATCTTTGGATTCTCAACTGAATATATGGTATTTAGCTAATGGAACCTTAGCTGATTACCCAGAAGTAGTTTTATCCGACTTTAAGAAAGTTATCAATTTATCTCAGGAAATTGGCCTGGAATTAAACTTTAACAAATGTGAGATCTTTTGCTGTTCTGGAGACACAGATTTAAAAGTCATACAGGAATTTCAAAATTTAGCACCAGGCATTAAAATCTGTGACCGAGAAAGTTTATCTCTTTTAGGCTCTCCAATCTTTGTCCAAGGTTTCAAAAACACTGTCAAAAAAACTATAATTACAGTTGAAAATCTTTTAAACCAAGCTGAACTCCTTAACAGACACGTGGCTTATACTTTAATCAAAAACTGTCTTTTCATACCAAAATTTAATTTTTTATTAAGAACAACTCCATTTTGGAAATTTTCTAATTATGTTAATTCAATTGATTCTTCTTTAAAGTCTTGTTTAGAGAGAATACTTAATTTACGTTTAACTGATTTACAATGGCGTCAGTCCACTTTACCGATTAGATTTGGTGGTCTGGGAATTCGTCGCATTTCCGATATTTGCCTCCCTGCTTTCCTATCTTCAATTAATGGGGATAAAAAACTTATTTCTTTATTATTAAATTCAAAGGATAATGAGCTTAATATTCACCATTATACTGAAGCTTTAGCAGCCTGGGGTGTAGAAAATGAGAACGAAATACAGCAATTCCACAATTTCAGAGGAATTGGGATAATCGACTATCCCACCTCCACCCGGCGGCACGGCAATTTTGCCGGAGTACATACACTATTACGGATAATACTATCAAGTAATAGTGCAGTGCTTATCAACATAATTACCGGCGTCTCGCCTCCGCATTTTGACTTTGTTGTGAATTATGTTCTGTGTCAATGTTAAGGAATTTCCTCACGATATGACATGAGTATAATAATATACCTTTTTGAATTTCAACCACTAATGTTTTCTCTAAGTCCAAAATTTTTAAATTTTTAAAAAGAGATTGTGGTACTATTCCTGTTGCTGAAATTATAAATGGTAAAATCGAAATTTTTTCTAAACACCAAAGATTTCTCATAGCAACGGAGAGTTCTAAATATTTATTAATTTTTGTATTATATGTCTGTGTTATATTGTGTGAATTTGGAACAGCTATATCTAAAAGATATGCTTGCTTTTGTTGTTTATTTAAAATAATAATGTCTGGTCTGTTATGCTGAATATGAATGTCGGTTAAAACTGTACGATCAAAATATAATTTGTAATTGTCATTTTCTAAACAACTTTCTGGTTTATAAATGTAATGTGGTTGTGTATCCTTTAATAAATTGAATTTAACTGCTAAATTCATGTGTATAATTTTTGCGAATATATCATGACGTTTTTTATATTCGCTTTGAGCCAAAACGGTGCAAGAAGAAATGATGTGTTCAATGGTTTCCCCTTCAGTTCCGCAAATCCTACATTTATCGATGATCGATTGTAAACCGCATATGTGTTTTTTATAATTTCTTGTATTTATAACACGATCTTGTATTGCAAATATAAAACCCTCAGTCTCAGGATGAATATTTGATTTTTTAAGCCATGCATGAGATGCTTGAATATTAATTTCTGGCTGTTCTAGCTCTTTAAAATATCTCCCATGTAAAGACTTTTGTTTTATATTTGCTATAGTGTCAGGTATATTTGGCTCAACAATATCTGAAATTACATTATCACTTAAATTTAAAGGTGTGTAACCTTTATCCGCTGAAACCAAAGCATTAAAAAAAGTGTTATCACGAGCTCTATTGAGAAAATAATTTTTTAGTGAAGCAATTTGATTGTGTTGTAGAATTTCTAGATTTGAAAAACCCCTACCACCATTTTCGCGTGGTAAATTAAATCTTTCAATAGCAGATTTGGGGTGATGTTTACAAAATTTTGTAAAGAGAACTCTAGTTTGAATATTTATATTCTGTAAATTAGTTTTGGACCATTTTATAACACCAAAAGAATAGGTCAACAATGGAACAGCATATGTATTAACTGCTTTAATTAAGTTATTACCGTTTAATTTTGATTTTAAAATAGATTTAATTCTTAAATAAAATTGTTTTTCTAAATTTTCTTTTATAATTGAATGTTGAATATGATTTGATTGATTAATATCTAAATATTTATAAAATTCTCCTTTATTTAAATTTTTAATGATTTCTCCTTCTTTAGTTATATATTCTAAATTTTCGTAATGACCACGACATATTGATTGCGTTTTACACTTATCAATACCAAAACTCATGCCAATATCATTTGAGAAATTTTCAGTTATTGTTAGTAAAGATAAAATGTGATTCTTTTTAGATGCATACAGTTTTATGTCATCCATATAAAGAAGGTGATTTAATTTGGATAGTGTGGTATTATTAACTCTAATATTGAAACCATATCCAGTGCTATTTAATAGATTTGTCAAAGGATTGATGGCTAGACAAAACCATAAAGGACTTAAAGAATCTCCTTGATAAATTCCCCGTTTAATTTGAATAGGCTCGGATTTTAATTTAGTATTGTTTATTGATAAATTTAAAGTAGTTTTCCAAAATGTCATAACATGGGATAAAAAGTTAATCAAATCCAAATTAATTTTATAAATTTTAAGAATTTTAATTAACCATGAATGTGGTACTGAATCATAGGCTTTTTTGTAGTCTATGAATGCGGTACAAATATTTCTATTATTTTTTCTAGCTTGTTCCATTATTACCGTATCTATTATGAGTTGTTCTTTACAACTAAAACACTCCTTAACACAACCTTTTTGTTCTTCATTAAGTATATTTAATTTTTGACAATGGTCGTAAATTATTACTTTAATGCAAGATGTCATAATTTTATAAATTGTAGGCAGACATGTGATTGGCCTATATTTTGATGGATTTTTAGTATCGGAATCTTTTGGTTTCAGATATGTTATACCATGGGCCAAAAACTCTGGAAATGTGTTAGGTTCCCTAATAAATCCGTTAAAGTGATCAAGTAAGCATTTATGAATACAAGTAAATTTTTTTAACCAAAAGTTATGAATTTGGTCACCTCCAGGGGATTTCCAATTATGTGAACTATTAATATTTTTAACTAAAATTTCAAGGCTAATTTGAATATGATGTGGATTATTACAATCTGGTATCTCATTTTCTAAATTAGGAATCCATTCTGCCTGATTATTAAATTGAACTTCATTTGACCATATGTTTGACCAGAATTCTTTAATTTCATTTATATTTGGTAGACCATTATTATTTTGAGTTTTATTATCTGCTAAATTTTTGTAAAACAACTTCTCATTATTTCTAAATAGTTTATTTTCAAATTTCCGTTGTTTATTATTTTTATATCTTTTTAATCGTTTAGAATAAATATTCAATTTTTGTAATAAAGTGTCTTTAATTTCTATTAATGTTTCATTATATTCGTTATATTTTAAACAATGTATTCTGTTTTTATTTAAAATCGATTTAATACAGTTATTTAGATGATTAGAATTTATACCTTTTAAATATTGAGTTATTCTACCTAAATCTCGTCTGATATTGTTAATGCGTTTATTTAGTCTTCGTTCCCATTTTGGTAATTCTTTAGCTTTTATATTATTTGTCTGGTCAATTTCTTTTGAACCATTTAATCTGATAATTGTTAAAGCTCCACTATATATGATACTGTGTAATTTTCTAAAACTTGTCGTGTTATTTACAAATTTAGGTAAAATGAATTGATTTAAAATTTCAATCATTGCAAAGAATTTTTTGGAGCTTTGTTGTTTAGGTAATAGTGGTCTATTAAATGGTTCTATATGTTCAAATTCGTTCAGAGTTCTATTAAATTCATCTTCAATTTGTTCTTTAAAATTTTGATGGTAGTAAAAATTTTGATTAATAACATGTATATCATTATAACTCAAGTCTAAATTATTTATGTCGTTTTGTATCGTGTTGTTTGGTGTTGAATTACTTTGATAACAGAAAGAGTCATTATGATTTGGTAAACTTTGTAAACTTTGCGGTTCAACAGAATTTTCAACTAAATTATTAGAAATTTCATTATTGTCAGAAACTGACAATTCTAACTTTATATCATTTTTGATCTTTTCTAAAATTGCCGAAGGGATATAGTTTTTCTTCATAATGGCTCTCCTCTGGTCAGCTAAATTTTGAATAGTAACAGGAAACTGGGGGTACTTGCTTTGGAATGCTTTAAATAAATCAAGCCTGTAAGTACTCACAACATCCTGTAGTTTCGTGATCCGAAAATATTCCCGTATAATGAAAATATTCATTTCCATAGTCCATTTTTTGCGTTTTCTAACTAGTGTAGCACCATTGGATTGCAGTGAAGCATTTGCAACAACATTTGGCGCGTTTTTATTAGAGAGCGAATTTATTGACATTTAGACAGTTGTCACGGCACTCTTTTTTTTAATAATATTAATATCAAACGAATAATTGCCAATGACTTAATCTTTAATTCACCTAGAGACTTGGCTCGTTTTAAGGCTTTGCAATGCACAGAATCAGGATCTTGGTTACATGCAATACCTTCTCCTAATATTGGTACTCTTTTAGATAACACTTCCTTCCAAGTTTGTATTGGTTTAAGAGTGGATTGTAATCTTTGTACACCTCATATTTGCAAATGCAATGCAAAAGTTGACGAAATTGGCACCCACGGTCTAAGTTGTTGCAAAAGCAGTGGTAGATTTTCAAGACACACTGAAATTAATTCTATTATCAACCGGTCTTTGACTTCTATTCATGTTAATTCAACTTTAGAACCAAACGAACTATCTCGTGATGACGGAAAACGCCCAGATAGGATGAATTTAGTACCGTGGATTAAAGGTGAACCTTTGGTTTGGGACGTTACTGTTGTAGATACACTTGCAGACAGTTACGTATTGAAATCATCTGAAGTCTCAGGTTTTGCCGCTGAAATGGCTTGCAAACGCAAACATAGCAAATATAGTTCAATCATTTCGTCAAACTACGTGTTTAAAGGTTTAGCATTTGAAACCTTAGGCCCTTGGTGCAAAGAAGCCATTTTTACGAAAAAGCATTACAAATTGATTTAAAATTTGGAACAAATTAGTCATCAAAGTGTATCCTACCCGCCTGTGGGTAATGGCGAAAATTTTCTGTTGTGATAGAAACGGAGCCTTGTCAAAAAGTTAATTGTTATACAGGGTTATTCTAAATGATTGTAGTCGAAGTAGGCGTGAAAACTCAATGTAAAATTTATGGTTGCCGCTCCACATAAAAAAACATCAAAATTATGTGAATAAGTGAGTACACACGGGAGTTAAATTGGGTGCAAAACAACTCAATATTTCTGGATTCAATCGTTAATTTAACAAAAATAAATAAAAACCTCATCATCGCACTTTTCACCTAAAAAATGACAGTGACAGCGACAAAACTGACAGTTCACATGAAAGCGGCAAAAATGTAATAACATGGGCATGGCCTACTTCGACTACAATCATTTAGAATAACCCTGTAGAAAAAATTTAAATCAAAATTTTCATGGTTACAAAAAATTGAGCGTAGTTAATCACACAAAACGACTCGTTTGGTAAAAAATGGGGGGGGCAAAAAATCTTTTGGGAGTTTTGCAAAATGTTATAGAGAAAAGTTTCATAAATTGGTGACTTCTTTCACGGGTTAACACGTATTTCAGATACACCTTGTATATACAGGGTGGATTAAAAATGGCCCACAATTCTACAGGACTCTTGATTGATATATGTTCTTTTAGAGACACTTTATATTAAACAATGACATATCTAAGTGTATAAAATGTGTAACATTAAATTATGATAGCAGCCTACTGCAATTTAAAATACATATTTCCAATTGCTTTTAGCCCACCCGTCTTTATTGTCTTACCTGATCTTGTTACGGATGAGTTTTGTCCCATTAGCCCTCTAACTTACTTTATATACTGCGCCAAAAAATTGTCGCAACACTAAACGTATTTTTGCATTACTTAAAAATGGCAGAAGTAATTGAAGCAAAAGTCATATACAGGGTGTCCCAGAACTGGCGTACATCCCGTTAACTGCAAATGTAAATATTTATTTTGAAATGGATTCTGCAAGAAAAATTGTTTACATCCTTTTGTTTTTAAGTTAAAACGACTTTAATATAACGAATCATCGTAGACAAATATGAATTCAATCCATACGTTTCCTAGGAGACAATAGCTCACGGTAGATTTATCTGTAATCTTTCTGTTGTGGTTGGCTAACTTAAAATTGCTGTAGTTAAAAAACTACAACGTTAAACAAAAAAATTCTAGTGAAATCTTTCTCAGCAGAAAGAGCGGAGCACGTGGTTAACGGGATGTACGCCTGTTCTGGGACAGCCTGTACATACAGGCATTAGGCTAAAATTCTTAAGAATAATGTATAGTACCTCCTGTTGCAAGGAACGCCTCAACTTCGAAAACACCCTGTATTATAACTTATTATTATGTTAATATTATGTCAATATTAAGTTATCATCATCATAAAACAATAGTTATTTATTTAACGAGTTCGTGTGTAATTTGGGCTTTTTTTGGCATGAGTGGGCCAGTTTAAAACTCGAGTGAAACGAAAGTTTTAAAGGTCCACGAGTGCCAAAAAAGCGCAAATTACACAAGAACGAGTTGAATACAACGTTTTTTTGTTCGACGAGCCCCCCCAAAGGCTCCAAATGGCTGAAAATCTTTAAAATTAGCTTGACGTTTCGTTTTGACAAGTTGTCAAATTCATCAAAATCCGTTCACACAGGAGAAAATTCTCAAATTCTGACAGCGTCGAACAAAAAACAATATTTTCGAAATTCGATGTATTGTGACAATTTTTTGGCGCAGTGTATTTTATTCAACTATCGTTTGAACACCGTTTATAGATTTTATGTTTCATCCACATCTCCTTTTATCGATGTATCTTCTGACCTACAAAGAGTATACTTGCGAAAATAATCGCTCCTGAAATTACAGTTAGATTCTGTGTACATTTCCTGCTCTTTGTCTTTTAACATGTTTGATTGCAGTAAAGGATTTTTTGTTTTATACTTACGCAGTTCTGTGACCCGCCGAAGAGTTTTTCGTTATATTTTATTTGCACTGCTTTCCACTGACCAGTTCGTTTGCGGTGAATGTCTTTGATAAAAAAATCCTATAAATTATCTCTTCATGCAACTGGTGATACAGTAAAGCCGGCTGTTTTAATTTCAATTTTTAATCAACACCTACATCAAATACAATAATGTATGCACCTTAACACTATTTTATTCTTGTTGTTTTTTAAAAACTAAATTTTCTATGAATTTCTTCAGCTTTATATGTGGTGTTCATTTAAATTTCCCGTCAAAGTTCGCGTTGAAGAGTCGATTGTGAACGCACCACGGATGACTGGTCACGGATCAGCTGTTTAAATCTAACCTCACTTCTTGCGTTGTTTGTGTTTTTACTCTGCAGCAAGCTCTGCGCACTGACGAATGGTGTGTTCACAATCGATTCTTCAACGCCAACTTTGACGGGAAATTTAAATGAACACGCGATATAATTAAGATTTGTGCACCTGCCTTTTTAGCTAATTGTCAGTCTAATTCTATCATTTGTAATTAACTAATTTAACAAAAAAAAACAGATTTTCTGGCTTAAGTACTGCTGGAT
The DNA here is from genome assembly GCF_963966145.1 of Tenebrio molitor. Classification (NCBI taxonomy): domain Eukaryota; kingdom Metazoa; phylum Arthropoda; class Insecta; order Coleoptera; family Tenebrionidae; genus Tenebrio; species Tenebrio molitor. The sequence goes on along the minus strand of NC_091053.1, from coordinate 17,100,349 downwards.
GTTTTTTTTTTAATCTTTAGATCACCGATGTAAATCACAAGATTCAAATGATTAACGAACAATAATGAAAGTATAAATAAAAATTTCTCGATAATTGTTGTCAGAAAAAGGAGCTTTTGTTCAGGTGGTTATAAAAGCATCATAAAGTCAATTAACTAATTAACGAAAATTATTATTATATGGAGCTTTCAAATCAATTTGTGGTCAAGTGGCCTGATGATTGCTTTTGTTTCCGTTAACGTATGGCGTGGCCTCATCAATAATTATTGTCAACGAACAATGAATGAGGTTTTTTTTTGCTAAAATTGATTCCGCTTACTACGCTTTTAAAGCTTTTCGTAACCAATCGTTTTAACGGGAATTTCTATTTCAAACCGCTTTACATTCGTCCATTTTTGTAGCCAGAAGTGGATCCGGATTAGAGGGCTTACTTTGAATTCTAAGTATTAATATACTTACCCATTAACTCGTGTTCTGTCAAAACTGCAATAATTAATGATAATATTATACTGTACGAATGAATTACACACAAAGTGATCAAAAAGAAAACAAATCAGAGCAGGCATTGCATTACGTAGCAGCGTTCTACGTAAATAAGCGTTCAATGCATGGGCGTAGACAATACCTCATGCATTTTAGACATTGAAATTATAATAGTGCATTTTATTATTATTATTATCTGAAAATAGAGAAAATGTATAAAATAAATCAGAGCAATATTTTACGTTCGTAACAAATGGATAATTTACCAGCTTTATTTTCAAATGCGACGCCACTGGTAAGCAAATTTTTAGCTGAAATGTCAAAGAAATCTCAATTTTAAAGCAACAATGCGCTGTGTTAACCTTGAAAAACGACTGTGTATAGCAAAGCCAAAACAGACGTTTCGATAAAACAAAAGATGAGGTAGCACTCTTGATTTGTTTTCTTGTTAATCCTCTTGTACATATTTTCAAATCTAACTTGCAAAGCTCCTTAAAGCTTATTCAAATATATTTACAATTGATGTCTAAAATAAAACATAAAAATATGAAAAGATTCATTATTTTTGCAATTAGTAAAAGACTTTAAGAAATAATTTCCTCTGTAATGTTTGTTTGAATTTGATCAAATGAGCAAACAGTAGCAATAAAATGGGGAGAATAACGAAAAGGCAAAATTAGATAGACCTGGTTACGGCTTTATCTGAATTTTTTTTAATTTAAAATATCTTTTTTCTGATGGTCTGGAAATGAGTTGCCAACACAAATTACTTCACAGCAAAAATAATTATAACGTATTCACTACAAGTTATTGATTTTTCAGCGTCATAGGTCAACTATATTTTGCATTTTATTAAAGCTGCAAAATTAATTACAACTACTAATTAAACTGGATGAAAAGTTATTGTTAAATAGCCGTTGAAGATTAATTGATTTATTTCGATTAATTACCTTTTCGATTCAACGAAATTCTACTGGCTGCATCTATACCTAGGTAGACCAAGTTAAAACAAGAATATTCACGTGCATTTTTAGAACAATGGGTCATATGCATAAACTATTAGCAAATGCTTTTACTTGTATTAGTGAGAGATAGAAATACATGGACTCTATTAGATAGAAAAAGACAAATATATAGCATAAGCAAATGCTTATTCTTATGCATACTACCCAATGTGTTTTTGTATTTTCATCCAAGATACAGTATCGCCTTTTTTTTTCTTATACTGAACCCTGGAATTGACATCCTCATTATTACAACATCAAAGAACACATGACAGAAATCCGTCGACAAAACACAAAACAACTACATATTACAGTATGTTGAGTTTCTCGCTGGCAAAAACAAATGCAGTTATAATGGAAACGAGTTCAATATTTAGCAATTTTTTTAAGTAAACATGAAATATTTTAATTTATCTAAATAAAATCGAAGATCGATGACTAAAGAATTGTCCAGTATTGTGAAATGTATTGAACTGTGCAGATGTGTCGAAACCGTTGAAAAAATATTGTCCTGCCTAATTTGTTTTAGAGGTGAAAAACTATGGCAGAGTTCACTGACTTTGATGTTCTGGTAGAAATTTTGAAGGAACTTCTCTAAGTCATATTAACATTATTAAATATAATTATTATTTTTGCGCGATTGTACTCTATTTGGTTGTTTACCACGTCTGTTTCCAAGATGGTAAGCTTTGTTTACTCGTTGCTAACGATAAACTCGATGGTAAGTAATTTTTGGTGTTCTAGAACGGTAAGTAAAGTTTATTCAAAATTAATCGATTATTATAATAATTTTTATGTAGACAGAAGTTGAAGACAAGATGTGGGGGCACTTTCTGGAAACTCATAAAGCTCTTGTAGTCGGCTTTCCTTGGCGCTGCAATGAAATAGCATTAGCAAACTTGCCGCGACATTGGCATTGTCAAAATTTTCATACCCCGCATTTTCCTTGTCTTATTGATTAGGTACACATTGAGGTTGTTGGTTTCGAAAATTCTTCATTTATGTAGACAGAAGTTGAAGACAAGATGTTAGCACTTTCTGGAAACTCACACGGCTCTTGTAGTCGGCTTTCCTCGCTGCTGCAACGAAATAGCATTAGCAAACTTGCCGCGACATTGGCATTGTCAAAATTTTCATACCTCGCATATTCCTTGTCTTCTTGATTACACATTGAGATCGTTGGTTTCGAAAATTCTTCATTTATGTAGACGGAAGTTGAAGACACGATGTTAGCACTTTCTGGAAACACACGGCTCTTGTAGTCGGCCTACCTTGCCACTGCAATGAAACAATTTTAGTAACAGACTTGCCGCGACATTAGAATTGTCAAAATGTTCATACCCCGGATTTTCCTTGTCTTCTTGATTACATATTGAGTTCGCTGGTTCCGAAAATTCTTGATTTATGTAGACAGAAGTTGAAGACAAGATGTTAGCACTTTCTGGAAACTCACACGGCTCTTGTGGTCGGCATTCCTTGCCGCTGCAATGAAATAATATTAGCGAACTTGCCGCGACATTAGAATTATCAAAATTTTCATACCCCAAATTTTCCTTGTCTTCTTAATTACACGTTGAGGTCGTTAGTTTCAAAAATTCTTTATTTGTGACGCACCCCACATTCAAAGTTTCTTCTACAACATCCACTTCGTTTTCGGAATCACTAATATCACTCATTTTACTGCTTGTTTTTAAACACAACTGGCGATATTTGCGCACAAAAACTGCAATGGCGGTAGTTGTTTGCAGATTGCCTTAGAAACGCGATACAAAAATCGACATTGTGGCAACACGATGTGAAGGGTATAAACACGTATCGCATTGGGCCTATTCTAGATGTGAATGTTTTGTAATAAATATTCAATCGCGCAAAAAATCTCATAAGCATGACGAACGTTAATGACAATGTACGGATCTCAGACAATATTGGAGTCGTCGCAAGCTCCTCCTCCAAACAATTGTCTTCGATCCGTACATTGTCATTACCGTTCTTTATACTTAATATACTATTACGCAACAAGTGCAACATAGATAAAATTATCGCATTCATGAAACAAGGCCGACGGCCTAGGTTGTGTAATCAGTAATCACATAAGTGCCATAATAATATTGTATCCCGCTTGTTAAGTACAACATTTTATCAACGACCAGTCAGAATGTTTCAAAACCGATACGTTTTCATTTGGATAAAGATTCTAGTCGAAATTAGGTCAGTCGACAAAGGTTTTTATGATGGAAATAATCAAGGACAAGCTGGAACAAAGAAAAGGGTTTTATTGAGCAAATAATTTGGGACAAGCAGGAATTAATTTTATTCTTTTTGTTTGGACTTCTAAAATGGCAGACTAATTTTACATTAACTAAATGACATTTTAATTAATATTCATCAATATTTCGGTTTGACCTAATTTAGAGCAAAACCACAAGTTACCTGAAAAAAGGGTATTTGCTTTGAAAATCGATCGGTTGCAGATTTACAGCTATCAAAGGAACAACATTTACCACTGGAAAAAATCGTCACACATTCTATTTGCTATATAAAGGATAAAAAAAACAACATTTGTGTAAGCCCTGATCAACTGTACCAGATTCTTGTAAATCTTGTAAAACAGGATTTATCGTAGACAGTCCTTTTTTATTACTACATATATCTGTTCGGCGACTCTACTATAGTTTCGCGTCCAGCTTCAAAAAAAGTGACTTTTTTCAGATGTTTATTCCAATATGGTGACCAATTGGTTGTTCTATTTTTTTTTATACAAACCTACCCAGAAACACTTCCTATAATTATTTACGAAATCAGCGAAAAAAAAAACACTTTGAAAATTATTTCTATTTACGACTTGCTGCTTGTACTGTTGTAAATTTAGGTGACAATGGGAATTGTCAATTTTATGGCAAAGCTGTAAATAAGAGGCTCAAAACGGTCGGCTAGTAGTGAATGATCCTTTTGTTGGCAAATTATACCATTTGGGTTTGCGTTTATTGCGAATTATTTTGCTAACCAAGTCAAAATTTGTAATTGTGCCACCAGGGTTTGATCCACTAGCAGGTACAGATTTATTTAGTGCAAAAACTTTATCGGTAAATTAACAGTTAATATCAGAAAACTAACAAAACTGTTACGGCCTTATTTATTAACAAAAAAAAAAATTAAAAAATTCTCAAATATACCTTATCAATAATTAGTTAGGTTATAAAATTTCGACAATTTTATTTAATTAGAAGTCGTAATTTCTCGCGTGCTCATATACGACGCCCGACCCAGTATCTGTTCGACGACTCGACTATAGTTTCTCATATGTTCACCTCAAAATAGGCGTTGAAGAGTCGATTGTGAACGCATCACGGATTACAGGTCAGATCATGGATCAGCTGTTTAAAGGGCCCACCTGCCCCCCCCCCCTTTGCTACGCCCTTGGTGAAATTTAAAAAAAAAACGATATAGACTGCATACTCTGATGCCTGTATTTACTATTTATGTAACCCTTTAATTAACAAAAGAAAATTGTTTGAGTTCATCACATCATTCATGAAAACACCTTTTTTCAGGTGATTTCTCCAATATCACTGCCAACTGCTATTGTAGTTCTCATCTCTGAAAAATCGGAATCAAATATAAATTGGCTCATTCACTTTTCTTTATTCTTTTCCCATTATCAACTTTAGCTGTCTGAAATGAGTAGAATAAGGGGGATATATCTCACGGTTCTAAATAAATAATTGAAGCTTTTTCTAAATTACTATTACTTACAACAACGTAATAGGATGACAAAAAATATACAAAATACCACTTTCATTTTAGAACTGCAACGAATGCCACAATCAATGAAGCAGAAGCTCTTTAGATGTATTCATCTCTCATTGACATCATTTCATGAACTGAAAATAACACAAATTATCGATTGCGTTGAAGATCAGCACTGCTGACTTCCATAGCTATCGCTGAACTGCCGATTTTTTTTTGAACATCATTTGTATTCTCTTCGCAGAAGCAGTAACTTTTTATTTTCCTGGAATACTTTTTTTCATAAAGTACAGAGCATGTATTTTATCCCACCGTTCGGTTTTTTTTCAAATAGAATGCTGAACACACAAAACTTACGACAATACTTAATGATGTGTTTACACAAAACGTAACGATTTATTTCGTAGTTCGTGTTTTGCCCCACTTTTATTTTAAAGAAATATAGATAACGTCTTTAAAATACCTTCCACTTAGTTACACATGTATTATGTACAGAATGATCAACAAGAAAACAAATCAAGGGTGCTACTTCATCTTTTGTTTTATCGAAACGTCTCTCTTAGCTTAATCGTACACATATGTATACTTGCAAGACACAGCTGTTTTATTGGTTGCCTACCTCTCGAAAAAAAACTATTATTAATTAATTATTAGTTGTACTACAGGCGCTTTGAAAGAGTTGAAGCATGATTCAGAATTATTTTGCCTAAACTAATATTGTTTTCGCTTGATGTGCAATTAATGATAATCTCTGTCCAAGTCTTTTTCAAAGGCTAGAAGTGTCACTCGGGTTACTTCTTATGAGTAAAATTATCAAAGTGAAGAATGTTTAAACGAGATGCGGCTGGGAATTAAATTTTGAAGCCAAGTCGTTATTAATCAAGAATTCACTAATAACCACAAAATTTTATATTTAACATTAATGTGCGGGTAAAAGCCACTACATAAATAAGAGCTTCCATTCTGGATATCTTTTACATTAATGTACGAAGTTTGCAAAAGTTACGACCATTATATTCTCTTGACGTAAAACATACTCCATTGTACTATTTTCCTCACCAATGGCTTAATTACAAGGAATTGGATGGTGCCTTCCTAGATAACTATTATCAAAAACATGTTGCAGAAAGTTTCGTTATAGACAGACATATTATATGTTCATCCAAAAATGATATTAATTCTATATCTGTTGGAATGGGTACCGAGTAAACTCGAAATTGTGTAATAAACTTTCATCAACATGTTTATGTAACAATCAAAAAATTATTACAAGGAAAAAACAAAATGATATTTCTTGAAGAATATTCTTTTGATCTGACCTAAATTTTTTCTATAATGCTTCTTCATTTAAATAACTCTTTCAAAGTTGAAATAACTTCCATTACCGAAAACTTATCTTATGAGAAACGTCACAAGATGAATTGACAGTCTCACCGAAAAAAGAGTACCTATTTCAAGAAAACTAAATAGTAAACAATTATTAAATAATTAGTCTTGAATCAATCAACAAAAAAAAATAATTAGTTGTCACAGAAGTGTAGCGGTGCTTGTTAAAAAAAAAGTCACAAAAAATTTGTTGTTCTCGCTCGATCTAAAAACAGTTGATTATGATTAGTAACTTTAAGACTTTTTGCATGTTTTTGCAATCTTGCTATTAATGGTGGCCAAAATATTTCATGGTATTTTATATAAAAATACATTTTTAGTTTCAACTCGCTTTTGAAAGAGTTTTGCAACATCCCATTTTGGCTGTTCTAAAACTGTTCGGTACTAAAACAAATAAGAAAAGGGTGTGTGTATTATGATACGAGTCCTATAAGAAGCATTTTGTGGCCCGCACGGGTTTAGGGCACGACGAGCTGGCGAGAAGTGCCATGAAAAAGTAAGTGCTACAAAATGCCTTATAAACGAGATATCATTGCCTACTTTTCCTATTTTGCGTTTTTTTTTATACTGCTTGGTGGCACAAATGTTACAGTGGAACATTTGAAAGTTCAGTTTGAAATTATTGTTATATCGTTTATTTAGCGTGTACTGGTCTATTACAGCACTCAAATCAGCTATTACCGCACTCTTTTGGGTGCTGTAATAGCTTTATTATAAACGCAAAATAGAAACAAAATATTTTTTAAATCATGAATTTCTCATGTGAATTTCAGTATTTTTGTGTCGATTTGATTTAGTTTTTGACGACATTTTATCGATTTCCAGATTTAACTGCGATCCGCCTTAAATTTAAGACAAATCTTTGAAAACACGAGTTCACACTCTCGCATCTAACAAACTTTTCGTTGTTTCTCTGACATGACATTTCCAACGTTCATTATGCGCTGCTTTCCATTTCCTTAGACATGAAAAAAAAATTTAACCGTTGTATTTTCGTTTGTTCCTCTAGGTTTATTATTCTAAAAATTAAATTTCAGTAAACTAGAATTTAACTGGTTTTAAAAGTAATGTTCGTTATGAAAAATTCGTGAAACAAAATTGCTATTTCTTTTTGAGGAAACCAATCTAGGTGTAATTAATGTAAAAGTCTTCAAAAGCAAAAAAAAAAAACAGGAACTCCAAACACAAAGTACTTCGCATATGGAATTTCATACACAAATAAAAGTTAATGAAAACCTTTCGATACAGTTCAAATATCAGTTTCTCTTTTGATAAGAATTGTTATCGTAATTTTGGCTTCCATGAATTTATTTAAATAAGATAATTTCAAATTTGAACACATGTCCTAGCCGTGAGACTCACAAAAATTTTAAAACACTTGTTTGCCCGGCAAGTGATGACACTTAATGTCCGTGTGAATCAAACTAAGACTCAGCTTTTGTTTTTCGTAGAAAAATTATTTCCACATAACGGTACAAAGCACGGCATTGATATTTTAATGTATCTAAACATGATCAACAATGTTCAACATTATCCAAATATTTGCCTAATGCAACTAACTACATAATGGTGAATTTAAATTGTGTATAACATTTTGCTCCAACAATAGAATATCAATAGTTTAGAATTAATTATCTTCTAATTAGAACATTATTATGGTTGCCTTACATTTTCCAAATGTAAATCTTGTTGCAGAATTAATTATTTTAGTATACAGTATACAGGCTGTCCCAAAATTCGCGGATCAGCTTAGCAATACGTTATTAACTAGTCATAAAATATCAGATAAAAGTGTTAAAAAGAATTCTGTCTTCTTTTTTGTCTAAGATATGGATCTTTTTGTTACACTAAATGTGACATTATTTGTACAAGCACCAGCAACTTTTTATGATTTTGTGCAATGAGTGAAGCATCCAAGGGTATTACAGATCAAACAAAATGTTGTTGATTTCATTACTTTTCTTGTAACAAGCTGTTCAAAAGCTCTATGTACTTACGAGAAACAGTCAAATCGGGAACCTTTCCAGTTGAAAAGAATATTTTAACGACATTCAACAAAGTAACTCCACATCTCACATAAGAACAACTCCCTTTCTTTGTCGTCTACTTCCATTTGTAAAGATGTGTGCTCCTAACATCACGTAAAATCCGCATCTAAAATTTATATTCGTAAATAAACACATTTCCCTTGGTCCCGATGGTGGCTTCTAAGATTTTCTTGACGATATTTTTGAATTTCACATAAAACGTTCACGCTTACTTTGAAATAGCTTTTTATAGGAGTAAAGACAGATTTACGTTTTGAAATAAAATGCCACTTTCGGAGCACTCTTTACAGTACGCCAATTTTCATTTCACATTTCCGAATGGATATTGGATTGTTGACGGGTTTCATATTAGAGTTTTAAGGAGCTTTATCGATTCTGGTCCCAGATTATTTAACTTTTTGCTGATTTCAAAAGGTATAACCTAGTAACCATTACCAGCCGCGACGAAACGTTGATTCAAAATTAATATTTATGTTTGAGCAGCTGAGAATGGAAGACAATAACAATAATAATCTTTCCATTTGTACTAATAAATTTGAATAAAACAACTAAATTCTCTGAAATTGAACCGCATATGTGATTTTCAAATCTGATAGAAAGATTTAATTAAAATATAAATTATATCATTTGCAGCTGACAGCATTAAAGGCAAAGTGCCAGCATGAATTTAATAAAATGGAAAATTTAAAATACATAAATGGATTTTATATTCAGCGATAAAGTGTTGTTTCTGTGTACAATTTAAAACATTCATTATTTATTATTTCACTTTCACATAAATATTTCATTTCGATTATTATTTTTGTCGTAGGCTAAATTAATAAATTGATATTTATTTTACCATGAATAACTCAAAAAATACTGTTATTTATTTTACAAATAAAATCCGTAACATTGTAGTCTTGTTCTTTGTTTTTTTTTTATAAGATGTAACGTAATTATGAAATTTCTAAAAAAGAGAATCATATTAGATATTTTATTAATTTGGAGTACTTAAAAAATACAAGCCAAAACGAAAATAGCTATTTTCAATACAAGTGAACAAAGTAGTGCATTTAATAACGAGGACAGAAGTTGGGCAACCGAGCCGTAGGCGAGGGCCCCAACCGGACAAGTATTTAAATGCACATTTGCTCATGCGTGTTGATCTGATTTTTTCCATGATCATAAAAAAGAATCGCGGAATCGAAATTTTGGGCAGCATTTTTGTATCACTTTTTGAATTTTGATTTAATTGCAGTGAGTGTAATTAAATCATCGGTGTCACCTGCTACCTACCCCTTATTATGCCGCAAATTACTATTTTTTAATGTAATAAATCAAAATGACAAAAACATGACAAGAGTAAAAAGTGAGGTTATATTAACGTAAACTGTACATACCTATCACTATCTAGTTGCATCATTATTTTTCATAATTGTTAAAATCACTGAAACAATAACTTCTACAAAATTAACCCAAGAGGGAACTCACGAAAACAGTTTTTCACAACAAAACGTGGATCAACAAAATTCCAAACAAAAGAGGTTATGTTGTTAGGCTTTGCGTGTTTGTGATTGGTTTATTGATTTTAGTTTAATCAGTGAGATCAAACCAACACATAATGCATTTAGCATGAATTTTTCCAGAATTTTACCCCAAGCAATTTCACGTTTTTTCGTCAATTGAAATCTAAATAACAGGTTACAAATTTATATAAGTCAAAAATAAGACAAGTTTTAGTTATTAATATTCAGAAAGTATTTTGAAAACAGTAAACAGATTCAAAAAAAACTTTCAGTACAACACATTTGGCGTCCTCTATCCACAAACTCTTAAAACATTCACTTTGCTCACTAGTGAGAAAATATTATTTCCTCACTAGTGATTCAATTGCCATCTTTGCTCACTATTTTCAGTGAGCAATAAAGACCACTGAAATTCAACGATTATTAACACTTTTAATTGATGGTTAGTAGAGAAACACTCACGGACACTTCACAATAAAATTTCAAAAAGTGAAAATTATTTTGTTATGAATCAGCAGACGACAGCAAGAAAATTTAGCAACGTCGTGTTTGCACTGTTTGCAGACTAGATGTACAAAAATGTTTTATTTTATTTTCTCCTCTTATGTTGTTCTTCCACTAATTCCCGTTTTGTAAAACTTCCATTATTACGGATTTAATCATTTTGGATTAATTCCTTCAAACACGCTAAACTTTGAACTGGAACTAACTCCGGATTACATCGGAAAATTTCGAAAACAATTGCATATTGACGGCCGTTCTTACTCGAGTACAAAGACTCGCAACGTGAACTCGCTCGTAATTAGTAACGAAATGTGTAGACTAAGTAGCACATTATTTCCGCACCTAATAAAATACAAACCGATCTTCAGCTGCTTGTCGCTTCTCAAAGCTTGTGAACAGATATAAAGCGCCTCATACACGCCCCGAAAATCCTCTAAGGAAAAACTGTAGACTGAACTTGAAGTGTTGTACAGAGTGTGTGAATGTGGGATCCGAGTAAGCGTTGAAACTTTGCCGACTCTTTCACCAGAAATCGAATAATGTTAGTATGACCTACGATATGCAATCCTCAGAACAAACTGGTTTTACTGGTTGCTTAGCTTGACAAAATAGTTGCTTTTCGAAAAGTATAAATCGTTTGTTTAAGTATATTTATAATACGAGTCGCCACTGGACATGACTACGTCACTGCAACATTTTTCAAACATATCTTGTTTTGTACATGAAACGGTTACATTTGCTAAAGTTCCCTTAACTCTCGACCTAATAAAATATAGATCGCAACAGCCTGCGTAAACACATTAAGTAGAACATTTTTGTTTGTGAACAAATTTAAAAAGGACACGCTTTCATTGATAATTTGTTAAATTACTGCCAGCTCTTGGTGATTCTTCAAAGAAAAATCTAAGCAATTCGTCGGGTTTCTTTCACAAATTGTACAATTGGGGAATCTTGAGCAGGATTTACCGTAGGCTGACAGAAGTGATAATGAAACAGATGTTGGGAGAAAAGAATTACATCTTTTTTTAACTCTAAAGTAGGCGCGCTTGTTAAAAAGATATAAGAAAGGGTGCGTGGGAGATTTGATTCATCCATTTTGTAAACAACAATACAATGACAAAATGTATCGTTTTATATTCCTTAAGTCTTCTTTTGATTGAAATATTTTTATAAACTTGATTTATTCTTAATTCTCAATTAAATTTGATATTTGTCACCCAATCCTGTTATTATTTCATAGCCTGGATAGAATTTAGATTTATTAGAAAATTATTTACATTAGGGTGTAGTCCTTACACAATTCCAATTAAGTACAAATTTTATTTTTCTTGAAAGTACAACTGTCGTCAGGGCTACTTGTCAGAAATACGCCTGAAGACTGCATTGTCCAACGTTTTTACAGCGTGGCGCAGAGCACTAAGAGCCACCTCACAATTTTCGCGTGTAAAAAAAAATGTAAAAATCACTGATTGTACACTATAACAGTACTTTAATTAGTTTCTTTTCCTCTGCAGATATCCTGCAAGAAAACACATCATATGTTCGGGGTTTCGTTGCACTTTAGGAATCAGCATCAGCTACGTCCTGCCGCTTATCCTGTGCATCCCGACTTACATCACCATCACCATAACAACCCAGGAAATAGTCGAGAACAAAACAAAATACATCCTTTACCACACAGACTTGAGCGAAATGTTCAAAGCCAACAACACTCTCTTGCAAATCAACTTCTGGATCTACGCCGTGCTCATCAAGCTGTTGCCTTGTTGCATCCTGACGGTGATAAGCTGTTGGTTGATCCGCACCGTGTTTAACGCGAAGAAGCGGAAACAAGTCCTGCGGAGCTACGACTGTTATCCTTTGACAGAAACCGGAACGAAGAAGCGGAAAGTTTCGAAAACTGAAAGGCGCGCCGATCGCACCACGAAGATGTTGGTCGCGGTGCTGATATTGTTTCTCATCACCGAATTTCCGCAAGGAATATTTGCGTTCTTGATTGGAATCAAGGGAAAACATCTGTTCCTAGAGTGTTATCAGTTGTACGGAGAATTGATGGACATATTGGCGCTCATCAATGGGGCCATCAATTTTATTTTGTACTGTTTTATGAACAGGATGTTCAGGACTACGTTTGGACAAGTATTCAAGAACAAAATTCTTGGGTGGACTTCCTCAACGTTAGATGTGCACACATCGTATGTATATTTTTCAACTCCACTAATCTGATTTTTTACTGCCAAAACAATAACCGAGTAAAAGCAGCAAATTTTTATTATTTATGGTTTTTAAAAAAATACATATCTATATGAAAACAACTTAATTTTTTAAAACAATTTTTCTAAAAACATTTGGATGAATATATCGTATGTTTTAAAAAAATGTATGATCAAAGGTGGCCGTGAAAAATAAAGCTTGTATTATTACAACTAGCCAGAGACTACGTTTCACATAACCTAACTTTGAATTGCAGTGCTATTCTATCGTATCTACCATGTTGGAAAAGATAACTCAATCACATAGGAATCGTTCTCAAACAAAAACTGCTTTTGATCTTCGTCCCTTATTTCTTTTTCATGTATTTTGCTTTTCACAGCCGCTCGTGTTTATGCATTTTTTGAAAGATATGGTACAAATTGCACTTATGCTGTCAATTTAAAATTATATAATTTGTTCCAGGACAATAAATTAATACGGAAGGCGACACTTGGAGGATCTTAATCCAGGCCAAAATTTTTACTCTAGTAAAAAGTCTAATTTTTTACGAACCTTGAAGGACTGTGACAAACAAGTAGAGGTAACAATATTTTTAATAACAAAACATAGTTTATCTTTACTGTTTTCAAAACTAAATATATGTAACTGTTAAAAATCAACGGTTGTTCTCTGCAACCACCAAAAGACAAAATGTTTATCAAGACTTTTATTAATGTTCACATTTTTAAACGTTCCAGTCAGACTGTATTTGCTCAATGTAGTGTTTGGATGTTTAATAAAAATCTTTTGAGTAATTGTTGTCTTCTTAAATTACCAACTTTATAAAATGCCCCAAAAATTAGAAAGGTACAGTTGAAATTGTTTCAGTAAGTTGAAGATGAATAAAAATACTGAAACCCTAATTTTTACAGTCACGGAACAGTTAGAAATTTGTATCTGCTGTTCGATTTCGTTGGAAAAGTTGTCTCTGTAACACTTAATAAAAATTGTATTGAGAAATCAATAATGAAGTGGCTTGTGTTAAAAAATGTTCGTTTGTTGACGCTGAAAAAGTTTCGTGGATAACTGTGACAACTTTGGAAAACCGAAAATTATTAAGCAATAATTTGAAAGCATTGTACTTTTGACAAATAATAAATTTTCAGTCGTTTTCAAATATTTCAATTTAATGTCAATAGTAAAAATAAATTGCTTCTAAAGTAGACAGAATAAAGAGTAATTTAGAAAGATCTTTTCTTTCCTCCGCCTATGCGGGCATAGCTTGTGAAAGATAATAAATTAAATTCCGGACAACGTCCCACGCGTTTCGAACAGATGATCCGATTAGACATCCCCAAAACGACCCTCTTAAGAATATTGCAAAATTGGGTAAATGGTAAAAGGTTTCGTGTGTCAGTAATTTATGTTTCTGATTAGGTTAGAGAGTTAATTGATAATTAAAAAAAAATGTTGTTACACAGTCTAGGACTGGTTTACAAATCTATGAGGGACGTGACGACCACCTCAATAGACCGGGACCAATGGCTTAACATAACTTCCGAATCACGAGATAGAATATAGCTTTTTTTTTCGCCCTGAGTCGGAATCGAACCCGCAACCCTCGCGTCTCTGAGCCGAAACGGCTTCCCTTAGGCTATCCAAAACTTTATGCTTATCTTATAGATTTTCAAGGTTTTTAAAATTGATGCAAATGGAATTGTACCTAGTGGTGTGTTGTGTAAGATAAATTTTTGCGCGATTGTACTCTATTTGCTTGTTTACCACGTCTGTTTCCAACGTTGCTAACGATAAACTCGACGGTAAGTAATTTTTGGTGTTCTAGAACGGTAAGTAAAATTTATTCAAAATTAATCGATTATTTTAATAATTTTTATGTAGACAGAAGTTGAAGACAAGATGTGGGGGCACTTTCTGGAAACTCATAAAGCTCTTGTAGTCGGCTTTCCTTGGCGCTGCAATGAAATAGCATTAGCAAACTTGCCGCGACATCAGTATTGTCAAAATTTTCATACCCCGCATTTTCCTTGTCTTCTTGATTACACATTGAGGTTGTTGGTTTCGAAAATTCATCATTTATGTAGACAGAACTTGAAGACAAGATGTTAGCACTTTCTGGAAACTCACACGGCTCTTGTAGTCGGCGTTCTTTGCAGCTATAATGAAATAGCATTACTTAGCGAACTTCCTGCTACATTAGCATGTGAAAATTTTCTTACCTCGAATTTTTCTTGTCTTCTTGATTACACATTGAGATTCTCTGCATTACAAAGCTTTAAAACGAGCCAAGTCTCTAGGTGAATTAAAGATTAAGTCATTGCCAATTATTCTTTTGATATTAATATTATTCCAATTCTTCTGAAATTGTGGGATTGTTGGTATCTCGTTCTCATTTTCTACACCCCAGACTGCTAAAGCTTCATCATAATGGTGAATATTAATCTCATTATCCCTTGAATTTAGTAATAAAGAAACAAGCTTTTTAACCCCATTAATTGAAGATAGGAATGCAGGAAGGCAAATATCGGAAATACGACGAATTGCCAGACCACCAAATCTAATCGGTAAAGTGGACTGACGCCATTGTAAATTAGTTAAACGTAAATTAAGTATTCTCTCTAAAGAAGACTTTAAAGAAGAATCAATTGAATTAACATAATTAGAAAATTTCCAAAATGGAGTTGTTCTTAATAAAAAATTAAATTTTGGTATGAAAAGACAGTTTTTGATTAAAGTATAAGCCACGTGTCTGTTAAGGAGTTCAGCTTTGTTTAAAAGATTTTCAACTGTAATTATAGTTTTTTCGACGGTGTTTTTGAAACCTTGGTCAAAGATTGGAGAGCCTAAAAGAGATAAACTTTCCCGGTCACAGATTTTAATGCCTGGTGCTAAATTTTGAAATTCCTTTATGACTTTTAAATCTGTGTCTCCAGAACAGCAAAAGATCTCGCATTTGTTAAAGTTTAATTCAAGGCCAATTTCCTGAGATAAATTGATAACTTTCTTAAAGTCGGATAAAACTACTTCTGGGTAATCAGCTAAGGTTCCATTAGCTAAATACCATATATTCAGTTGAGAATCCAAAGATAAAATAATTGGTTGGATCGTAAGACTAAAAATCATGGGACCGCAGGGATCTCCTTGCTGGGCTCCAACAGAAGAAGAAATTAAATGATTACCGAAAAATAAAGTTGAAGGATTTCTATAGCATTGATAAAGATAAGGGTACAGAAGTGGGGTATGACATTGGACTTCTTTTAAAATACAATCCCCTTCGACTGAGTTAAAGGCATTTTTGAAATCTAATTTAAGAAGAACTTTGCCACGGTTTTGATCGTTATTAACAAAGGTTCGTGTGGTATGAATTGCTGCTTCACATCCTAGTTTAGTTGCAACTCCGAGTTGGTGTGGAGATAAATATGAATTTACAATATTTTATTAGGGCACATAAAGACGCACCATACAATACCCGTAAATGGCAGATTTCTGAAGTAAGTTGCCCAGATAATAAAAAATTGCACAGTTTTCTTTTTGATTCACTCGCTATGAACATTTACTGTCAAGGGTTTGTCATTGGCTGAAATTCAAATTTTGCAGCGATCTGATTGGAAATGAAAAATATTTCAGAAAAATATATTAAATATTTTGTTCGATACCTCCCTAGAAAGTGGGTCTGTATCCATGGTTACCAGTGAGTGAAGGTTCCACTTTCGCTCACGCACTTTCGCTCACGCACTTTCGCTCACGCATAATTGAAATTCGATTTTATGAAAAAGAATTTGTATATTGAAAATAATTACATACTATAATGATATATAATAATACTATACGTGAATAACTAAACGTTATTCACGTGGAGTTGAACATTTCAAGGTCAAATAATTTTATTTTTTGGCTTTGTAATTATGTTTTGTAAATACATAGTGACATGTAACGTGAACGGTATTTACCTGCATGTCACTATTTGTAAAATTATTTGACCTTGAAAGGTTCAATTCAACGTGAATAACGTATACACTGCGTTTTTTAAGACTGGCCAGAGGGTTTTACATGCTAATTTTTCAACCCCCTGTTAACTTTTATTTTTGTGAAAATTACAAAACCTAGCGCTGTTTTTAGATTAAACAATAGTATTATCTAGTCATTTACTTCATTTTGTAATACCTAAATGGTTGAAATAGACAATTTACAAACAAAATGTTATTTGCAAAAAATAGTGTGAACATTAATATTTTACATTTTATAACGATAGATTCATTATTTATGTTATAACAAGTTTCTTTACTTTAATAAAAATTAAATGAAATATTCAAAATGGCCTCCAGAAGCAGTTAAGCAATCACATAATCAATTACATATCAAAATTACAAATGTCAGGTGAAATTTTAGCCTACTGAAAATTTAAAATTAGAGCAAACGGAATTCAAAAAATGTCTTTTTGCTATAACTTATTCCTTGATTCTGGTTATTAAATTGAAATTGTTTCAATACATTATCATATCCCACAACTTTACTACAAAACTGGGTTGAATATTTTCATGAGGACAAAAGTTAACAGGGGGTTGAAAAATGTTGCTTGTAAAACCCTATGGCCAGTCTTAAAAAAAACTCACTGTATAACAATTCATCACTTTACATAATTAATCACGACGGCCACCGAATATGCCCATCATCAGTACAACTTTCTGAAGGATCCACTCTTGGTCCGCCGCTTCCAGTAAAAACTTGCAAACATCGTTTCTTGAAGAAGTTGTAGCTTTTTTCGGCTGATAGTTTCTACATTTTGTTTTCAAAAAGGAGGTGAGACTGTTGAACCTGTACAATTTATTATATTAAAACAACTAATAGCTTATTAAAAAAACCTCTTACCTGGATACCTGGAGATATAAACGTTTTGAAATACAAACAGTGTACTCTTCAACATTGAATAACCGCGCTGATGCTGCTTTCGTCTTTTCCCTTGATCTCGGTCTGCCATTGTGTAAATATTTCCAATTCTTTCTGGTATCGTAATTTTGATTTCGTAGGCACCATTTGGTACTTCGCGGCACTTGCCTCTTCCAGGACGTCATCAGGAACACAGAATTCTTCGTCATCCATTTCCACAACGTGGTGTGTACAATCACTTTATTGACTTTGCAAAACTTTGTTTATTTTGTATTTTATTTTTTTCCATAGCAACAGATCTCTCCGAAAATGTGATTTATTTATTTTATTTTAATTTTATTTAAAATTTTGAATATAAAGTTACAGACTCATTTTCTAAGGAGTTATGTCTGGTATCGAACAAAATCAAATACAGCACTCGAGAGTAAGGCCGCTTTTGTTCACTTGAATTGCATCGACCACTCCGCTGCGTGTCGTGGCCGAACATGCAATTCGCGTGAACAAAAGCTTTACCTTCCTTTCTCGTAGTGTAAATAACTATTTCTGTTAGTTTTAAATTTCAAGTTGTGGATAATTTCTCCAGAGCGTGGATGCACTTTATTTGGATTCGGGAAATTCCTACTGAAAATTGCATTTTATACATTTGGACTAATCAAACTTCAGCATTTATTTGACAATCAAATCTTAACTTCACTGAAATTATTTTGAGGGGGGACCACTACACATTCTTTCGTCAGGTGGCGACACATAATTATGGTTCAGTTGTCAAAGAAACATATCTAAGTCCCCTAACCTCTAAAACAGAAATCTAAAAATTGTCAAATTGATAAGTGATAACTCGATATCTGATAGTGATAAGTATAGCTTTATTGCATTTTTTCAATCGCACGATATTTATGTACTTACCTACATAAGAGTGTCTAAACTTTTATCAGAAAAGGTCAATAAATACAGCGTGATCAACAACGACTGAGTCTGTTGAAAATGTTGAAACAATTGAAAAGTATTGGTGTTTTTTGTCTCGTAATTGGTACTGAGCGGACATTTTATCTTGAGACGGCATTAAAAACATTTTTGGTTATGCCGGTTATGTTTATGTTATTTTGTTGGTAAATTTCAAATTTGCCAAATTTCATTGTTACCTCAGTCATTCTTGATCACACCGTATAATTAAATAAGAGCTCTCTTCATGTCAGCACCCATAAGGACTCGTTTTTTTCTATTTTGCTCTATTTTCGCGAAAAAACAATAAATTCTTGATAATTATTGAATGAAAGACGCGTTGAGTCAAATATGACGTGACATTCAACAAAAGTCAAGATTGGCAATAATAGTCAAAAAATTACTAAACATGTTTGCAGCGTTGCCAAACTGACAATCAACAGGTGGTGTTTCAGTAGAAATGGCAAAGCCTATAGGTGTACCTTAATAAACATAATCAGATTTTAACGAAAAGATTTCAGAGCAGGACACAGAGTGGAAGCATGATACATTCAAAATGAGTGCACAGAAACAAACCCTGTCAAGTCTGCAGCCTGGCAGTCTTGAAATTAAAAAAAAAAAAAACGCACAACGGCGCAAATATTTCTTCACTGTTCCATCGTGCGTCGTTTCCATTGGTTTCCATTCTGTGCCTGTGCCTCCGTCCTAGAAATCGCCGTCCTAGAAATTACTCCGTACTTTTCCTTCAGATATCTGTAGGAGATTGAAACTAACATTTTAAATAGATCAATTTAAATTAAAAGTGGATTTATCAACTTACGGCAAAATAATCTCCAACCATTCGGTAAACTGGCATCCTCCCCAAATTTAGACCATCTACTTCCCAAATGTTTTTAAAACACCGGTCAACACTTTGTTTTGTCTCCAAAGTGAAGCATTTTCTCTTTATAATCCTGCCTGTGGCCTCCATGATATCGCTACTTCATCGTATTTTTTTCAATAGTATTTATAATCCGACAGTGTCAAATTTTTTGACAAATTTAAAACGTCCGCTTTGAATGTTGAATATTAGAAAAAATACAACACTTTCATTGCAATACAAAAAAAGAAAATTCCCTAACAGTAATGTATATTGAAAATGGATGGAGTTTACGTTTCAAATTAATAGAATAGCTACTCAGATTCCTGATTTAATTTTTAAATACCAAAACACAATGAATGCTTTGTAAAGTGTATTTTGGGTTGCATTTTTACGTGATCGGGCTCGTCATCTTATGTGAATACTCGTAATCCTGTATGAGTCAATTGTGGGGTCTTTCTGAAATGGTCTTTGATGCAACCAAAAATACTAATTCCAGCATTCACTAGATCTGTAATTTAAAAAAATTAAAACATTAATCCATGATTGCATTGCTTTGAGAATTGTCAACTTTGCCTTGACAGTTTTGCTAAAACTTGGTTATGAACTCTTATGTGTTATGACTCAAACAATGAGAAAGTGGACATGGTTTCTCATCTACAGGGTACGTATGTCGTAAAAATGCCATGGTCGCTGCAGATCTGTATTTACAGAAGTATCCAAATTGCAGCCACATTTCTATTTATTTAAATTTTTTACAAAATGAGTTAGCCCTTATTGTTGGAACAGTTGGATGTGAATAAATGAACAAGACAACAACGTAAAGGGGTTCTAGCAACGCCTTTAGATTTTTTTCTTGTGGGAAAAAGTCTACCAAACACCTGTACTTACGATTGATCAACTCAAAGAATTCGTGATGAGTGCATGGCCATAACGCCAGAGACATTACACAACGTTTAAAGATCCTTTTTAAACAGGGTTGACGCGTGTTTACTTCAAAATGGAATGCATGTTGAACAATTTTTACGTTAGTTTTCTTTTTAAGCTGTCATTTTGCTGATTAAATTTCCCACATTGTCATTTTGACGTTTGTAGCCAAAAACGCAATTTTGATTCAATATATTATTTATATTAAACACCGTATCAAGCAGTAAGTGGAATTAGTATTTTTGGTTGCTTCTAAGAAAATTTCAGAAATACCCCACAATTGACTCATACTGTATAAGGGTTGGTAACGTTGGTAAATAGACGAACAATTTTAAGTTTTTAATTTAAAGCGTTGTGAAATGCAGTGATCACGTAGCAACAACTCACTATGAGTCACTGCCAACATTAAAAATTTAAGTAAATGTTCCTGAAACGCGTATCGAAAAGAGCTCCTTTTCGCAACCCGTTTGAGTGTTATACTGACTGTGTTATAGGTGCAAAATAGAAAAATGATTTTTTTGTTCGACACTGTCAGAATTTAAGAATTTTCTCCTATGTAAACGGATTTTGATAAATGTGACAACTTGTCAAAACGAAACGTCAAGTTAATTTTAAAGATTTGGAGCCTTTAAGGGAGTCGTCGAGCAAAAAAACCTTGTATTCAACTCGTTCTTGTGTAAATTGGACTTTTTTTGGTATGAGTGGGCCAGATTAAAACGCGAGTGAAACGAGCGTTTTAAAGGCCCACGAGTTTTACACATTTACACACGATCTCGTTAAATAAATCACTATTTTGAAACTATTATACATACATACAAAACGCTGATACAGTAATGGCGTTGTTTATTTATCGAGTTTCGCCAAGGCGGTCTCTATTTTTTCTTTATACCATACTGTTATTAGGATTTATCAGTACTCAATGCTTGATTGATATGATACCCATAACAGACTAGGCCGTTATTCAAAATTATCAGACCGAGGCCGTTATTTTTGCTACCGTTGCTACGGTTACGGCACAGATGACAACTAAATTTAATTTTTGAAGTAAAGAGAAATGTCAGTCTTACAAATAAATTATCGTTAAATGTTAAGTATTATTGATATAAAGAAAACTATAAAACAACATACGGCCGATATGGATATAACAGACTCGGTTGATTATAAAATCTCGGCTCTGCCTCGATTTTACAATATCTCAACCTCGTCTGTTACATAACCCATATCGGCCTAATACCGTTATATACTATAACAGGCCAGGACACTGGCTGTGTTGGCAAATTTCTTAGTGGGCCATTCAATAGCATCCTGAGTTTCAAAAATATTGGCACTTCCATAGAAAGGCAGTCCATTCAAAAATCATTTTGACAAGATAATTAATTGTGCAATTAATTCTAGTAATTGAAAAACTAAACATGCCACACAAATGTTGCGTACCCAATTGCAAGTCAAATTATGCTTCAAGCAAATCTTTCTACGTTAGCGTTTTCAAATTCCCATCGAAGAAGATTAGAATGCAAGAATGGATGCGGATTTTGGAACTAGGAAACTGGCGCGTGAGGTCTTTGTTGCTCGTTCCATTAGGTCAAAAATCCATTTTAAATAATAAACCTGTATTGGTGGTTAGGGTCCATACACTCGAGTGGGTAGCTTTTGCAGTTCTTATTTATTTTTAACAATTTATACTGCACCTTTATTAGTTTTTAATGGTCTCTGTGTACGACTTTAGAAAAGATTCTTGTCCTGATTGGAGCTAATGCAATCACGGTGAACTAAAAGGACTTCTATCTTCATTTTGGATAGGATACTTGTTCAGAATACAGGACTCTATGAAATTTTACTAACAATAGTTACCTTATAAAACAGGATACACATAATTACCTTGACTTGGATACCTGATATACTTTGACCGAAGTAAAATTGCAATACGAGAATTAGAAAAATCTTTCAGTGATGATTGACTGACAGCTGACAATGACAAAATAGTGAGTGACAGTGAGTGATCACAAAACTTCAAAACTAGTAACTTTTTTTAAAGGTTGGCAAAGCAACGTTGTCAGACGTTAGTGGGCCATTCCACAGACCACTTTCTGAAGTCACTGTCACGGCCTGTTAAATTAGAGACCGCCTTGGTTTCGCCTGTTTCCGGTTTGTTTTCTTAGTTAGGAGCTAAGTAGGCATTCCTGATTTTTTTTAAATAACTATCGAATTTCTAAATGTCAAACATCAATATATCTGAATCGTGTTAATTTTGATTTCCGGAGGAAACAATACCAGCACTTCGTTATTGCATGAAACTATTCCAATAAAACCGATTATTGTGGAGTCCTATTTTGCACCCAACGGTTTTAATAAACAGATTCCAACTTTTGTGTTCAATTTATTGTTTATTTGCATGGTGTTCAATTTTTTTTAAAGTTTGTTCAAACAAGTTCGGTTCATTAGCTGCAGTAAAAACAAAAAACGTAAAATCCACAATGTTTCCAATCAGTCATATGTTGAATTTATGAATATTAAATGTTTGTCAATTTTCCAGAGCAAATCAGCCAACAATTGATTTTGGCGTGAGAAATGAATTTGCAAAATATACAAATTAAAACTTTAAAATAAAATATGTATTTTTTTTATAGCTACAAAACAGTGACACTTTTTGTGAACGGATAAAATAATATCATACCCACTTACTAATGAGACCTCCATAAATATGAATACCTATCTAGATTTATTTGATGACTTGATCAGTGTTGTAACTTCATAACAATAAAATAAATGTATGTACCTAACAAGAGAGCGATTAGGTGAATTTTTTAGAGCTAATTAATTGTTGATAAATATTGAAGTGTTGTTAATTTGTAACTGTTTGTTTATTGAGATTTTATCACCAACAATTAAATCATTGAATAGTTATTTATCACACAAGTTTCACGTTGCGTTAAGCGTTAAGTAATTACTGCAAATACAACAAGATTCCATGTTAAGCCCATTGCCGCTCGTCTTCACTTATCGCACCATTGGTTCTACACTTGTTTGTGCATGATACGCACACATATCGCATTTTCCACATGTTACCTACATATTTAGGCTTGATAAGAAACTAGAACATGAACAGATTAGTCACCCAAAAAAATATAAAACCTTGGACATTAATTTAGAATATTTAGATTAATCATTGATACAACTTATTATAAGAACTAACTACACCTGAAATTAAGTACCACTAGAAATCAATCATTTAAGATTAGGATTCCTTGTTAGTACGAGTTTATCGGCAAAAGCCTCTGGAAACAAAGTAAAACCTTTGAACAAGCTCGTAGCTCTTACAGCTAAGCTGCAAAGCGAATCGACGAGTCAAGAGATAAATTGTTAGCGATTCAAGATGTAGACAGCACAGTAGTCGATTTTTGAAAATATCGTTTTAAGTTTTTATTTATCTAAATGATGTGTTGATCCCTTTCTTTGAGAATGAATTTTAAACTATTCGTTAATTATAAATAGAGTAAAAAAATTAGACGATGAAAATATGTTGTAACATTTTCTTCAATGGATTTCAATGGATATGAGTGAAATCAGTATAAATAATTAAGAGTTTTGAATATTATATTATGAAATTATACGAAACGCCTGTATGGTTGACAACCAACTTTACAAGCCACCGATCTATTGAAATGTGAATGAAGTATTAATTAATAAAGCATGATAAAAGTAGTTGTTAAACGCTAGTTTTTGAGAATAACAAGCAAATCAAAATAATAAATACTCATGCGGTATAAAAGAAGTATCCACCAGGACCACATTCTGGAGGGCAATCATATTAAGAACAATAATTATTTAAACGTTGTGAAAAACTGAGTTGGTATCATGAAGCAAAATTAAAATACAATATGGTGGAAATCTGTTAAACATTAATTATTTAATTACAATTTAACCAATATATCTGTTAAACCCAAGGTCAAGTGTTTCATCTTCCATCATTCTATCGCGCTCACCTGTCAAAAGTTACCTACATTAGATGTCACAATTACCGACATTACCCCCTATTTGCAAAACAAAGTGCAGATAGGTGATGTTCGCATTTATTTGGTGAGACAAAGTGGATATTTCTGTCACATTGGTAGGTCTTCGTTATGAAGAAATTAACCCTATCAATAATATTAATTATTAATCTAAAATAATTGTTACTGGTGAGATGAAATCAAGTGTGCCGTGTGTTGCTGGGTTGCTGCGTCCGATGACGTCAGTACAGTTGTTTAAACTACACCCACGATATTTTGCAAAAACGTGTTTCGTGTGGTGTGATGAAAAAAATACTTCAAAGCAAAAGTTTTCGTCGTTTTCTTTGATGTGTAACACTGACATTGAGGTGATAGTACAAAAGAGGATTTATGTCTCGAAAGTAACCTAAAAAACCAGTGAGTTTTCTTGAGAGTGTGATACCGATTTAAAAAAATTGTAATAAAATTTGTGATATCGTGACTCGTTAGTTTTTCATTTGTTAAAAATGTTTTTGTTGGAAATTTAGTCGAATAAGACGAGAAAATGTTGGGTTGTTTTGTGTTGTGGAGGATTCTGTGTGTGTAATGGAGCCTGGCGCCCTGGCGGGGGCGGAACTAAAGTGGATAGAAAAGGATTGTGTCGTAAAGGGTAATTTGTCACAAATTTCGTACCTATTTAAAGTACTTAAAATTGTTTTCTTTAGTAAGTCCTTCAATGACGAAGCAGAGGGGAATCGCAGCAACGCAGAAGAAGAAGCCAAAAAGGTGAGTCAAGTTTTTCTAATAATACAGGGTAGTGGTAAAATGCGTTAAGAAAATGTAAACAGCGATAGAACTCATCAAAACAAATTACTTTCCTATTTATAATTTTTTGGAAAATTCAAATTTATACTGAAATTTATCTTTCGGCCTCCCAATCTGGGAAATATAGCGTTACCTTACACTTTAGGTCAAGGGAGGTGCGATTTCCCGTACAATGTCAAAAATTTTTAGTGGAATGTGGGAAAAATCTAGTGGAGTACGGGAAAAATGTGCGGACACCGTTGATTTATTCTTTCCACAGTTACTTTAAAATTAAAGTGTCCATACGTTACTTTAATTTAGTGTAAAAAAACACATTTCCCTGTATAATTTTTCCGATAAATGTGTTTGTTTAATTTATATCGATCGAAAAAGAAAATAATCGTAACAGGGAAAATACAACCTATTGGGTTGGCAGCTGTATATGTCAAAAAGTTTGACAATTGTCAGGTATTTCATAAATATCTGCAAAATTGCACAATAAAACTAAACCACAGAAGTTGATATATGGTTTTGTGTACCTACTTTATCCAGTACTAGCTGTTAGTGCTAAAGTGCAACTGGAAAATAAAAATACACAAAACATTCTAACCCCAAAATCTTGTATTCACCTGAAGAAAGATGATTCGTTTTCACCAAGAAGTAGTGGTTAAGTACAAGACATTTTAATAATTTGCAACATTATTAACATAATTTATTTAGTAAAATTACAGTTGTAAACATTATTGTTACAATTCTCCACTTTAGAGAACAATGCAGAAACAATTTGGTAACTGTCAGCTTTATTACTTCTGGGTTGAATGTCAATATGTTGTACTGGTGCTTCTCTTACGGTACTGATGATGGAATTCTCAATGTTGGATGGTTACATTGGAAGCAACTGCTAAAAATTCAAGTAGATTAAAGCACTGTATCGAAGTTTGTGACACAACTCACCATTGTTTGAGCTGTAGCTGCAACACAGTACATTTTGTTTTTGATGTTGAAGGAAGGCCATCAGTCATCACGAATCATTTTAGGAACTTCAATCTTGTGTCCATAGGGCAATCAAGGTTCAAATATTTGTCAATTTTATTTGAAATTGTTTTAATTGTATTAATACCAATTTAACCTGACTTCCATATATTTCTTCACAGTTTCAACCCAGTTTGGATTGGTAATGGCAAACGATCTACAAATATTGTTTTTTTTTGTCAGTTATCAATATAATTTCTTCTCTTGACATTTTCCATTTTCAGAGTATATAACTCCTTTCGGAGACAGGCACCACAAACACCTATTAATAAAACTGTCTGTAATAAAATATGGTTTATTAAAAAGTTGTGAATTAAAAAATAGTTATTACATACTTTCGTGAGAAAAAATTGTCCTATGTAACGTTGTTTCGATTTTTGTGGTAATAATTCAGAATTTAGTCCTGCCACTAGTTGTACTGCCTCTGGTGTCACATTTAACTCACTCTATATTATATACTAGACATTTTTTTCACTCGATTAATACACCAAAATCAAATTTTGAAGCACGACCGTGAAAATTTAGCCGGCAAATAATTTGTTAGGAAAAAAACAAATGAGCGGTCACGGTCGTCAAGGAATTGATTCCACAGCATTCGATTCTTTATTGACGATGTCAAATTCTACAATAAAATTAGTCTTGATTTTTAAAAGATTTAATATTTTGGTCAGCCGAAAAGTCTAATACAAATGTCGTACGGGACGTATTTTCCGGTCCTCCAACTAATCAGGCACTCGGCTGCGCCATCGTGCCCGAAACCAGTTGTCGTGCCGGAAAATTCACATCCCGTACTCAAATGTAAATAACTATTCCGTGTCATCGAGTCGTTTATGGATGGGGACGGTGAAAGAACAATGGCTTCGTACGAAAAAGGTTAACGCACAAAAAGTATACATATTTACTCGTACTTTGCCGTATTCGGCAAAAACCCAGCCGGATAGGTCTTGCAAAAACTTACTGACACAATTTAGTCAGGTCCTTCACCCTGCAGCCATGTTTACAATTAATTAAAAAGTGAATTTTCCGTAATTATCGTTAAAAATGGTGCAGTACATTAATCCGGAGTTAGCACACATGTTGTTCTTCCACGGAGAAGCTTTATCAAATGCTGAGGCAACCAGGCGTTTGTATACATGTACAGAGTTCCCGGTCCCCAAGTTGCCTCTGCACTCTACCTTTGTGAGTGCTGTCCAGCATATGGTACTTTGAGTCCTATCAACCAGGATCGAGGCCGTTCAAGATCTCGCCCTGTTTTGTTTGGACTTGGAGCCTGAAATCCTGCAAGCTTCTGAGGAGGAACCAAATGTTAGTTGCCGACGACTTGCATTACCAGTGGACGTTTCCAGAACCAGAAGATCCACCGCGTCGAATTACATTTTGACAATGGCTTTTTCAGAAAAAATCAGCGAAGGACCGAACTTTTTAAGCATCGTCTTAACTTTACTCGAGATAGAGTTTTCAATTCGCATAATAAACCGACACCAAATCTGAGAACGCGATTTCCAACATTTAAATGGTGAAGAATATTAAATTTTTTTACAAAATGTGTTAAATGACCTTTCGATTAACTTTGCTAGTTTGGAGGGATATGTGTATGTACCATGATGGAGCGCACGCTCACAGTGCACGGAATGTTAAAAATTGGTTGGACCCTAATTTAGAAAATCGATTGATAGGTCGTAATGGATCAGTTTTATGGCCAGCTCGTTCACCTAACCTAAACCTCTATGACTTTTTTTATGGGGCCATTTAGAACAAATTTTGTATGAGACTCCAGTTAACACCGTCGAAGAATTAACTATTCATGTGAATAATGCTACCAAGTCAATTCGATAAAATTCCGACATGTTGGTGAGGACTCAAGCTTCTATGCCTCGAAGAGCACAAACGTGCATCGATAACAAATGACCTCATTTCGAGCATTTAATTTAAAGGTATCTGCCCTTGATGAAGTGACAGTCAAGTGTGGTGCGTAAGGTCAATGTCATTCTCACTACGAATAAAGAATTGGTTTTTGCTTGATTATCTAATTATTTTTTACCTCCTTTCGCTTTTAATGTACGCGCGGACACACTGGCGGCTACCAGAATCTACGATCATTGATCAAACTAATTAAAATTTTATCTCAGTTTAGAAAGATTTTTCGAAAAGAAATTTGACGTGAATTAACATTTTATATTTCTTAAGAGCTAGGACAGTCTGTCTCAGTAATAATAGGGACCCTCTAAAATAAAGCACAAGAATTATAAGAAGGATATCAGATCAGATTCAATATGATTAATACGAGTGAAGTAAATTGGAGACCCAACCAAAGAAAATGCATAATGTATGTGTTGGGCAGAAATCTCTGCAGTTTGTGGCTGATTGCATGAATGATCGTTCTCAAGTTGATGTATTCACGGACTTGTCGAAAGCGTTTGACACAATTGATCATCCAATACTGTTAGGAAAACTTTCCAAATTTGGACTCTGTACCAATTTTGTCGAATTTTTTAGGTCATATTTCAGTGGTCGTTGTCAGTATGTTAATTGTGCTGGCTTTCAATCACACGTGATCAATGTTTCATCTGGTGTACCGCAGGGCTCCATTCTTGGACCACTTTTGTTTAATGTCTTCATTAATAATATAGCGGATGTTGTTGACTCTCAAATTTTATTATATGCTGATGATTTCAAAATTTACTCAAGAATTGACCATGCTGTTGACTGCCTGCGAATGCAGGATACCATTGATGAAGTGGTAACCTGGTGCAACAGCAATGGTCTAAAACTAAACAAGGATAAATGCTGTATTATGTCATTTACCAGAAAGACTCAGCCTATTCATCATCACTATACTCTTGACATCTCAGACCTACAACGTTGTACAAAACATGTTGATCTAGGAATAACTCTCGACAGTAACTTGTCCTTCTTAGAGCATGTTGAGGGCATGGTTACCAGATCGGTTAGATCCCTTGGGTTTGTCATCAGAAACTCTCGGAGTTTCAATAATACTGATACTGTGAAACGTTTGTATTTTGCTTTCGTGAGATCGAAATTGGAATATGCTAGTGTGGTTTGGTCTACTGGTTATAAGTCACAGATTGAGGATCTTGAGAAAATACAAAGACGTCTTCTAAAGTACTTGAGCTTCAAAGTTGATGGTACTTATCCAGAGAACGGCCATCCACAACATGACCTGTTACGTCGTTGGAATGTAGACAGTCTTTTGCATCGCCGCGTTTGCCATTCCCTTATTTTTTTACATCGACTAATTAACAACGTCTTCGACTGTCCTGAACTGCTGGGTAAAATTAATTTTCATGTACCTAGGCTGGCATCCAGAAATCAGTTGACTTTTTATATGGATACTCCTCTCATAATTCTAATAAGTTACCTTCCCTCGATATTTTCAACTGCACTATTAGAGACATAAAGGGGATGTGCTTCAATACAGATTAATATACTGATTTTGGTTTTTCCTACCCTCTAATTGGACTACATGTCTGTTGGGTGGTGTAATAATAATAATAATAATTTATTTTTTTATTTTTTTATAATAAATCAATCCACAAGTTCTTGTAGCTTAGTTCAATACTGTATCAGAATAGAAAGTCTGCTCGCTTTCTGAAATAGGTAACGACACTTAGCTGTGTTCAATATAAGACGATGCACCACTTGATAAGAGCATCGATATTCAATATCACTAAATGATTCGATTTTCGAAAATAGTTTGATATCATCAGTGGAGAGCAGATTTTAACGAGAAACAACCCCTTGCAAATCCCAGATTGAATCTCTGACGTGCTCCGGAAGTTGGTTTAATCGTATTTGAGATAAAATTACGATACGTAACATAGTGTTCAGCATTTTTAACAAATAGGATCGATGGAGTTCAAGCAGCGGCTTTGAAAAACCAAGCAAATGGAATCTTTGCAACGAAATGAAATTGTTACTTTTTCCCAATAATAAGAAATTTAGACTGTTTAATTCTTAAATTAAATAAAACGTAAAGCGGCTTAACGAAAATACATGCACAGTCTCTCAAAGAGTCTCGCAAAAAACTGGGAAAACTCAAATCCCATTGTCGGTACATTTTTTGCACATTTTACTTAACATAATGTTCTGTGTTTAATAAATAGGACCGCAAGAGCCAAGAGGTCAAGCACCGGCTTTGAAAAACCAAGCAAATGGAGTTTTTGCAACGACCTGGTCAGAAACTTTTTGAAAGTCCCAAATCACAGCAACAACCTGTGACAGTTTATCAATAGCTACTGCGATCTTTACCACTCTGTTATCTATCATTCTTTCTATATGGTTGTTCCATTCTTTTTTCTTTCTCTCACCCACTCATTTATATTATTTACCTAACATGTTTTTCTAATATCTTCACTGAGTAACGACTCAAGGGCGAAATTACACAACAGTGAAATAGGTCTACAGTTTTTTAGTTCATCTGGTTCACCTTTCTTGAGAATACTTTATATATTTATGGTTGTCCCTTTCTAAATAATACGAAATTTGGACCTTTTAATTATTAACTTGAATAAAAAGTAAAGCGGCTTAACAAAAGTACATGGACAGTCTCTCAAAGAGTCTCACAAAGAACTGGGAAAACTTACAAATCCCATTGTCAGTAGATTTTTTGCTCATTTTAATGCTTTCAAAATTTTATCCCCAGTGATATGTTCCACAACAATAAATAGCGAGTAATTACATCTTATTGTGAAATTGGAAGTGTCTGGGTTGCTTTGATGTTCGCACTAAAAGTAGTCGTCAAATGCGTCAACTATTGTGTTTGAACAGTTCAATTTAATGTTGTTATACTTCATTAACCAAGGAATTCTTGAGTTACCTTTCCTGTCTTGTTCAATAGCCGAACAATTTTTAGGGTGCTTTGCTAAGGAGTTTTCAATATTAGCAATATAGTTTCTGTAAGATGTCGCAATTGAGTCTTTGGACAAACTACGATAATATTAGAAGATGTTGTTACTTTTTTATAATTAGTTGAAGTTTGCAGACAAAAGACTACTAATGCTTTATGCCTTTCGCTAGGGGCTCTTCTCTTATATCTTCTTTTTTATCATTCCGTCATCCCTCTCAAGGAGTTCTCTCGGTCCAGGAGCTGCGAGCCAAGAGCAAAAGGCCGGCCAATAACATGTCGCCAGGTCAGACAATTTATTGTTTTAATATCTCGTAGCTGAAGGATAACTTTTTTATTTGTAGAAGAAAAAATATACTACGTTCTGTCTTGGTAAATTCAGTATTTGCATAATATGAGTCTTCATTAATTCGTTAAATGAATCATCCATTCAATTTTGTAATCACGTCAACATGGTTGAATGTTAAAAAATTTACTTTAAGACATGATTGCAAAGAAAGTATCAGAATTTTGAAACAGCATAAATCAGGTTTAATCAAGAAAATTTATTCTTTCAGGTAGATAAAAAATTGAATGTTTTCTTTTAAAAAAACATGTTTACCATACTTGCACAGGATTTTCATAAATGATTCATCCTTCTAGTAATTTATTTGATCCGTATCTTTTTATTCTATTAATTAATTCATAATTGTTTAACTGGTTGCATAAACTGTAATCCTTTCTATGTTATTGAAGATTTTATTCGTCCTTAGTGAAAAAACAGTACATTTACAAATGGCAACTACAGAAGATGTTAAAAATACATATTCACCATTATTTTCTAAACACTTTCTCACTCTTCTTTTCATATTTTGAAAAATGTTCTGTAGCATTTCTTTATTTATAATATTTTTTTTTTTTTTTTACTCCAAGAGAGATCTGCAATCTGCCAGTGAGCAATCAGCGTTTGTTATGACTAGGAGATGCAGTGTATCACTTCAGTAAGTGATCACCTTTAAAGATTACATACTCTAAATTTTAATATTAAATCTAGAGTTTATTTGTCCACGTGATGTTAAGTTTAAACTTATCTGGGTTCTGCAATTAGGTCGGATGGTTCCAGGCGTTTTAGCCTACGCACTTCGTTGGCTTCGCGCACATTTAACTGGGTAGCCAGCACGTTAGGATGCACTGACACTCTTTCGCTGTATTTCACACTATATCGATGTATAGCCTCCTTGGTGGATTCCAATGGGATGTCGTGCTGGATCACTTCGTTTGAAACGTAGTAGGGTGCGTCAACGATGGCACGCAGTACTTTGTTTTGAAACCTTTGCAGGATGTTAATATTCGAGACACATGCAGTTCCCCAAAGCTGAATTCCATACGTCCACACAGGCTTAAGAATGGACTTGTAGAGTAATACCTTGTTGTCCAGGGATAATTTTGACTTACGGCCGATGAGCCAGTACATATGGCTTAGTTTAAGTCCAAGCTGTTTGCGTTTGGAGAATATGTGTTTTTTCCATGTCAGGCGTCGATCCAAATGCATGCCGAGATATTTAGCATCTTCGACTTGTGGCAGCTGACAGTCGTTAATCTTCACAGGAGGACAAGTTTCTCTACGTAATGTAAATGTCACATGTATGGACTTGGTTTCATTAACTTTGATGCGCCATGTTTTTAACCAGCATTGAATTTTATTTAGGCTAGTTTGCAGGTTTCTTGATGCTGACGTTGGATTAGTGTGGGAGGCCAAAATAGCAGTGTCGTCAGCATATGTTGCCACAGTAGTAGTTCTTGTTGTTGGTAGATCTGCAGTGTATAATAGGTATAATATGGGTCCAAGTACGCTTCCTTGGGGAACGCCTGAGTGTATGGGAAATAAGTCAGTATATTCACTCCCTTGTCTCACTAGAAAGTGCCTGTCTGTTAAGTATGATTTAAGTAATTGATAGTGGGGATGAGGAAGAAGCTTCTTTAGTTTGACTTGTAAGCCGCTGTGCCATACCTTATCAAAAGCTTGAGATATGTCGAGGAAGGCTGCAGAGCAGTATCTTTTGGCATTTAAATCTTTATTAATTTGGTTGACTAGTCTATGTACTTGTTCGATTGTTCCATGTTCATTGCGGAAGCCAAACTGGTGGTTTGGAATTATTTTTCTTTCTGCTATTATAATGTTGAGTTTCTTAACGTATAACTTCTCGAGGACTTTGGAGAGCATTGGTAATAAGCTTATGGGCCTGTAGGAGGATACATGTTCTGGCTTTTTCCCAGGTTTAAGGATCATGATGATTTGAGCGACTTTCCAGATGCTGGGGAAGTAGTTTGTTCTCAGTATTGCATTAAATATGAAAGTTATTAGTTTATAGCATTTTTCAGACAGTTCTTGTAGTACTTTTCCCGAAATGAGATCAAATCCTGGTGCCTTTTTGATGTTTATTTCTTTCATTATTACCTGTTTTATTTCTTTAGTTTTGAATTTACAGTGAGGTAATTCCATTTGAAATGGGACATCTAGGAAATTCGTTATCTCATTTTCCTCTTGGGTCGTGAGCCCTGAAGGAAAGGGTTTGAATACATTTTCTAAATGTTTCGAGAAAGCTATAGCTTTTTCTTTGTCATTTCTGGCCCAGGTATTGTCCTCATTTTTAATTGGAGGATTGTGTTTTTGGGGTCTCTTTAGCCTTCTTGTGGCTTTCCAGAGTGAATACTCTGTAGCGTCCGTTGGCCTAAGACTTTCCAAGTATTCTTGAATGCCTCGGTTCTGTTCTTGGATCCAGTTTTTTAGTTCTTTGGTGGCTTTATTTAGCTTTCTTTTGTTTTCTACAGTTTTGGCTAGCTGCCATTGTTTCCGTAGGTGTCTTTTTTCTGCAATTTTGTCTTTGACAATCGTTGATATTTCATTTTTACGGTGAGGTGCTTCGTAGGTTGGCGTAGCAGACCAAGCAGCTTCTTGTATACTCTTTGTTAAATATTCCACCGCTGTTTCTATGTCCACTTCGGTCTTTAGTGGTTGATTTAGCGAAATGAGAGAGTCTAATTTTTCCCTAAATGCATCCCAATCTGTTTTACTGTTGTGCAAGGAGGGTTGTTTATCTTTGTTCAGGATTTGTGAGTAAACAGTTAGCATTACTATTGAGTGGTCTGATGACAGGTCTAGGCAGGTTTCGACCTTACATTTCTTAGTGTCAATTCCTTTTGTAATGCAGAAGTCTATGACATCAGGAATTTTGTTTCTGTCAGTTGGCCAGTACGTTGGCTCGCCAGTAGATAAGTGTTGCAAATTGTTTGCTTTCATTGCTTTGAAGAGTTCTCTACCTTTTGGAGTTATCAGCCTTGAGCCCCATGTTGGATGTTTTGCGTTGTAGTCTCCTCCTGCGAAGAATTTGTTGCCTAATGTTTTGAAGAATCCTTCGAAGTGCTCCTTTTTGTTGAGGTGTTTTGGTGGACAGTAGATGGCAGATATAGTTATTGGTCCGCGCTCTTCTTCAATAGTTACACTGGTGGCTTGTAGGTAATCTTTGGTGAATTTTTCCCTTTCGTGATGTTTAATACTGTCTCGCACGATGATGGCAGTTCCTCCATGGGCTTTGTCGCTTGGGTGTCTTGTATGATATACTTTGTATTTCGGGATCCTCAAGTAATGCTTTTTTGTGAAGTGCGTCTCAGAGATCATTATAATGTCTATGTTTTGGTCATATAAGAATGTTTTAAGTTCTTGGGCATGTTGCTGAAGGCCATTGGCATTCCAGATAGCTATTTTGTATTTTTGTTGTTCTGCCATTAAGCTAATTTGCTGACGACAGTGGTAAGTAAGTTGAGCATTGTACTCATTTGCTCCATAAGCTTGCTCATCATTTCTTCGAGTTTGCTCATATTGTTGATAGGTTGATTGATCATTGGTATTGCTTGATTGTTTTGTGTTTTGTTATTGTTGACTGTTTGCGCGTAGGACATTCCTGGTGGAGCATCTTGGACTGGTGTAAGCTGTACTTGTTGTTGCAGGTTTATTTTTTCCCTTAAGGCGGGGTATAATTTCTGTTGCAGTTGTTTATGCACTTGGCATCCTCTGTAATTAGCAGGATGGTCTCCACCACAGTTGACACATTTTACTTTCTCATCACGTGTTTTGCGGGTGCATTCTTTTGTTTCATGTTGGCCTGCGCATTTTACGCATCTGAACGTTTTACGGCAGTAGGTTTTTGTATGTCCGTACGCCTGGCATCTGGTGCATTGGGGGACTATTCTTTTGGTATACGGTGGTTCACATTTAATGATACTGTTTCCTAATTTGTCTAGGTTGTATACTTGTTTGTTATTTTCCTTTGGTGTAATGTCAATGAAAAACATTGGTAGTGGCTTTTTTGTGGTACGATGTTTTATGTTGTGTATGTTCACCGCTTCGTGACCTTGTTCAGCAAGGCTTATTTTTATGGCCTCGGTATCTGTGCCGTGATGTAGTCCTCTCAAGACGAATCTAAATGTTTTTTCACTTTTTGGTCTATACGTGTGATATTGTGTGTTTCTCTTATCGAGTTCTTTGATTAATGTCTTAAAATGTTCAGCATCAAAAACTTGGACTTTGATTGTTTCATAACCGGTGGTTTTTACGGTGTATTTATTATTAGTAATTGGTTTAAGCAAGTCATGAATATGTTGGATAACCCCTACTTTGTAGATGGTTATGGGTGGCGGTTTTGGTACATCTTTTACGTTGTTTTGTTGATCTTTTTCTTTGCTTTCATCATTGTCTTCTGTTAAGCTGCTAAATCTGTTATTTGTTTCAAATGGTTTCTGCAACCAATAGTCGCTTATTCTTGTCTGCTTTCTGGCATTCAGTACTTCAGGACTTCTTAGTCGTTTTTTGTTTATCACGGCAGTCCATTCTGATTGCGCCTGTTGATTAGACACTTGGAGATCTTAACTTTGTTGCTGGAAGGTCTGTATTGTTGGTTGTTGCTGTTGATAAA
The DNA here is from genome assembly GCF_963966145.1 of Tenebrio molitor. Classification (NCBI taxonomy): domain Eukaryota; kingdom Metazoa; phylum Arthropoda; class Insecta; order Coleoptera; family Tenebrionidae; genus Tenebrio; species Tenebrio molitor. Next base: position 17,064,223 of record NC_091053.1, on the reverse strand, counting down.
TTGGAACCTGGGGTGTCACTAATCGCGTCAGCGGAAATGCCCCTTGAGTTTGCTGATATTGAGGATGAAGCATCATTTGATTTGGATCGCTGTATTGCATAGATGGTTGCACCATCGGCGTGGTAGCATAGTACTGGGGGTTAGCCATTTGGCCGGCCCCTGTATTTTAATTGTCTGTTATGCACTTTTAATTATTTTCGATAGTGTTATTAGTCTATAATTATTAATTTTTTACCATTAATTTTCTTTTTCACGGTGACTGTCCTTGCGGTCCGTCAGCGCTTGTTATCGCTTCGCTCATGCACTATCTCGGCTCGGAACAAAAACATCCGTTCTTCACTTTGACAAACACACGACTGGATTTTTGATATCTGCAATTTTATTTTGAAATTCTTCGAAATTATTAGATGTTTGTTTGGAAACTTGATTTTTTTAAATGGCCAAATGCTGAAAATCTAACGGCGTAGGATCTGGGGAATGTGGTGGAAATTGTAGAGGCTTATAATTCGGTCGAAAATAGTTAACGATATCGTCTGAAACTGTAGGTCCTATTGATTTACCTTCATTTACGCAACGCTAAATCTGTTAATTACATACCGAACGTGACTTAATAAATAAGCTTCCTGAAGTTGAATATCTGGAAACCTTGCACAAGCTTGCACTGAGTAGGTCCATTCACCATTGTTGAATTACATATTGCAATAATAATGTGATTAAGTTGAAATGTTTTAATTCTAAGCTTACAACTTGCGTTTTAATTTGATGTTATTTCAACGGCTTGGTTTAAAAAAATGTTTCCCCAGTTATTTTAGAACTTTAGATTAAAAAAACGCAAAGAGAGAAATAATTAAACATCTTGTTTACAGACTAAAAATGAAAATACATTGTTAATTAATTAATGAATTAACATTGTCCACTGTTACTGATGAGCGGTAAACGACCAGAATTTTTACATTTCACAGCATACTGGATGCATGAATCATTTATGAAAGCTCTGTATTAAGATCATAACGTTTAATGTGTTGCAGTAAATAACAAAATGTTCATAAATTCCCGTAATTGGTGCGATTCTGTGTTAAAATTTAAGCAATTTTGCTATATAATTCTTATGCAATTATTATTGAGATACCGTTTTTACCAATATTGTTATTGACAAATAAATTACGATTTTTAATAAAATACGATAATAATTGTAGAAGATGAGTAATGTTCTTCGATTGTACCGACTGACGACGTCCTAAGTCTGCAAAGTTCAAGAACTGTAAACTCCCATCTTCCTTTTGAATTACACTCCAGAAGGATTAAAATGGGTTTCTTCTTAAAACTATTTCTTCGATTTAGATAATTTACATCTCACGTGACCCCAAATACACATTCTTCAAGGAAACAGAACGTTCAGAAATGAGTCACTGAATGATTACTTGTGACAGCAACAAATAATACAGTGTCTCCATAAGAAATAACCTATAGGAAATCGGGTGGTCTTGAAGGGCCACTCAACTGTGTCGCTTTTGCCATTCTGCGAGCCAAGAAATCTGGTGTGAAAAATTGTCCAGCAGAAGCAGCAGCAGCATAATGTGCAGGCGCTCCATATTGTGGAAAACGAAGATAATCTTTGTTATGGTTTTCATCGCTTCAAGTATTTGATTTGTCATAACTCCTGAAGTACTGCGAAAAGTTACATTTAATAACCTTATGTTATCTAGGTAGACAGAATTATTATAATTATACCGAGCGATCATTTAAACAATAAATCGAGTTTGCTTTGGAGCCTATGCTATAGCATGGGTTGCCATAGGTAACACGCCGACTCGATTTATTTTTTAATTGATCGCACCGTAGTAGGTATTGTTGTAAACAGAGTCCAAACTGGTTTAAAATAAAACATCCCTAGACACAGTTCCTAAACACCTTGTTTGTATCTTACTGCCAACATGTAAAGTCAGTTAATCCGCGAAATGTTTAGGCAATCTGCAGAATGTCCACATTAGGCCTTTCGCGGCTTGTCTGACATGTTTTAGCCAGTTCTCAAAATGTCGCTGAGCTCAACCAGCCTTCAAACTGACAAGATGGCATCCTCACTGTGCTTTCGGTTTTTCTAGCGTTTAGGTGTACGTAGGAACCTACTTTGACATCCTAAAATATGTTTAAGAGAAACAGTTATTCTTTAACACTATTACGATGTGCAGGTGATCAACAAGAAAACAAATCAAGAGTGCTACCTCATCTTTTGTTTTATCGAAACGTCTTTCTTTGCTTGATCGTACACATATGTGTACTTGCCATACGCAGTCGTTTTATTGATTGCCTACCTCTTGAAAAATATAATCTTAATTAATTAATTGTTCATAATTAATACCATTTAAACATGACGTTTGTTTGACATTTTACCGAAAAATCAGCTTACCAGTGGCGTCGCATTTGACAATAAATCTGGTAAATTACCCATTCTTACTAAAGTAAAATGTTGCTATGTTATTATCAGATAATAATAATAAAATGCACAATTATTCATTAATATAATACCTACGTTTAAAATTCGTGGCGTATGAATTATTATAAAGTATCGTTTGAGACCACAATTTGTCTACGCCCATGCATTGAACGTCTATTTGTACAGAACTCCGCTACGACATGGCCGATAATTTGCAACGCCTGCTCTGATTTGTTTTCTTTTTGAGCACTTTGTATAGTAGATACTGAAATCCCCAACTTGGCAACTGCCAAAGGTTCCCTTTTTAAAATAATTCGAAAATTTTAATTGTAAATGTATCAGACAAAGCCACCGAAAACTGTTTCATTTTCACAGGAATCATATGAACGAACAAAAACACACTCATAATAAAAAAGATACAAAAACATTTTAAGATTGTTTTTATTCGTAACAATAATACACATTACAAAAATTGTTCAAAATGTCGCTCCCGATTACCAATCATGCACGAGCATGACGTAACCATGATTCACGCACGAAGAGATGTCCTTAATAAAATCCAAAGCGATCTGAAGACAGTAACTATCTATTTCGTCCAATCCATCGAGAAAAAAATACATTCTTTTATTTTGTAAAAGCATCGAACGGATCTTAACCACTAATGGATCCTCCTCTTCTTCAAGAAAATGGTGCAATATTTTATCGTATGCACATGCATTCTTAAAAAGTGTTTTGTGATTGATTAAATTTACACGGACACTCCAATAACTGGAGGGACAGATGCTGCTCAAGCAAGTCACCAGCGTGCTCTTACCCATTCCGGGTGGGGAGCAAATGACATTCAGAGGATGATCGAAATATGTGAAAATTTCCATTTCATCGACACAAACCCTTCGAGATGTCATTGTTTCCAACGAAATTCTGTTTTCCTTACTTAGAACTGAAATACAACGTATGTTGTTGAGAACTTGTACTAAATGCACGTTTCTTTCGGTTTCTTTACAAATATCATTGAATTGAACCTCTTGCCATTTATTACTTGTCAGCAAAACATTAACTTTGCTTAATAATTGCTTTCTCTCTTCCACTTTCAAGTACTGGTCAAGTTCCATCACGTGGAAATCGAACTGTCGAATAGCTTTAATCCAAATTTGAGAAACCTTACAAATGATTAGGAGACAATCTGTTTTCTTACAAAACTCTGGCATTTTGGTTAAGTCTAAACAAATCGTAGAAACACTTCTGGGAATGTAAGCTTCAAACGTATTCTTCTGCTTTCTACCGATTTGAATAATTTCTTGTGTCATTTTAATAAGGTCTGCAGGTTCAATTGTTCTCCCATTTCTTTGGTCAAAGTTAAGTAACTGATCCAAAAAAATTGATTGTTGACCTTGAAGAGATACCGCAAAATGTTTAATGATATCTGTGTAGACACCTTCATTTGGTAAATCGGAAAGATCTTGGAAAATATTCCATCCCGGAAAGTCGTCTTTTGTTGCGTTTGCCAATAATATCACTTTTTTCTTTTCAACTCTCTCGAGGAGTCTGACACCGTGTTTCACTTGTGCTTCATGACATTCTTCTGCTTTAACAATCAAGGGAACTTTGTTTAAATGCCACAACACTTTACTTCTTTCTTTTGGAGATAAATGCTTAATTCCGCTAGGACGCAATCCATATTTGAGCCCTGTCTTCATTCGTATCTCTAATAATCGTCATTTCAAATTTCATAATGGCTTCTCGAAGAAGTTTTGATTTTTCGTTGCACTTTCTGTCCGATATCGTTTGTATAAACGGCGTAAGTGTTAACTCAGCCAATTTTGCCACCACGTCATATTTAGTCAGGATAAAGTTATCAGACCACCACGTTTCCGTGAACTGGATAAAACTTGAAGAGTAAGTAGCATCGTTAATTCCACACTCTTCTCTCAACGTCGCGTTGATTAACGACCGTGCTCCTGTCGTGTTAGTCTGATGAGCAAAGAAATAAAAATGTTTCAAATGATCACCAAGACCTTTAACTGATCCACTACACTGATTTAATTCAAATTGAAAAACTTTTGTTCCCTCTTTCTTATCGCTGATTTCTCTTCTGTTCATTAATAGTTTCCCAGGATCCAGTTCTTGCAGTTCCCTCACAACAACCTCTTCATTTGTATTGTCTTCATTTTGTAGACAAATTTTTGAATTATTCTTGATACTTGTCGGGTTATTCGTATATAAAATAAAACTGATATTCTCAATGTTTTCAAATTTTCGAACAGATTTTATATACTTCAGTATGCTGAAGTTGTCATTTTTCGCCGCAAGCTTTTTGTCGGTAACATTTTTCATGTTCTCAGAATGTTTCAGTTGCAAGAGAAAGATTTGCGAATGTCCATCCACAAAAGTCACTTTTAGCGCCACGTCGTCGAAGTCTCCGCAATCGTCACCGTTGGTTTTCATCTCAAAATCTGCCACAATATCACTTGTTCTGAATTTCAAAGCTAATAGAGCGCACATCAGTTTTTCATATTCTTTGCCGAGATCTGTGGTTCCAGCTCTTTTCTTGTAAGTATCAAATCGAAGCTGACTTGAAGAACCAAACCATTTCTTGGTAGTTGCAAACTGAAGATTAAAGGAAAATGAGATAATTTTGTAATAAATTACATAATTATATTTGCAAAATTTAATTGAACTGGATTCCATGTTGTGATCTATTTGTATTGTACAGTTGTATTACTTTATAATTTTTGAAATTACATATTGTTAAAACTGAGGTAGAGCACTCCTTGTTATCACTTCTCAGCTATACCCGGTGAAATTGAAATGCATCATAATATGTAAACCATAGTATTTTCAAAAAATGAATAAATTGAAAATGTCCCTAAACTAAATGTATCACTTATAATATCCCGATGCATAGATTCTATCCAAATTTTTTTTTCAGTGCATTACTGACAAAGTTATCAATTGCTTTGTCAGGAATGCACGAATATAAAATTTTTCTATAATTGATTCGAAAAATTGAAATTCATGCATAGTTATCTGTGCCTGAAGTGGGTCATTTTCTAACGTGTATTTTTTTTTTGCATTGTTAGGAAGATCGAAACCATAGAAACCATACAAAACAGTGTGTGAAATGCAATTTCACGCATACGACTATTTCTGTTTTTCATTTCACGCACTGTTTTTTATTAGTTACCTAGCAACATGGTCACTGCATTGAAACTTCAGAGTTCCTTCAAAAATTTGAATTTTTAATTACAATTTTTTGAATCAATTATAGAAAAAATATTGTTTATATTTCGTGCGCGAAGATGTTTTTGTGCATTCAAAGGCTTATACTGCCTCGACCTTCGTCTCGGCGTAAAAGACCTTTTCATGCACAAAAAACACTCTCTTCGCGCACTTAATATAAAAATAACTATTTCAGGATATGAACCTATGCAGAGGGATATTCAGCAAGGAAATCGCATGAATGCATTAACCATGAGTGAAAGACCAGACAAAACTGGTCATAATTAATAATGTGCATTCCATTCTCCCTTAGTTGCAAATGGATGCTGAGCACTATCGACAAATATGATTTATGAAAATGTACTAATTCGAATAAAAATTTTGCTATTTTTGTTATACTGGAAATATTTTTCTTTCCACCTAGATTTGTCAAAATTGTTTACGGAAATATTTTATGTATCCATGGTTATAACAATAAACGTAGCTTTTTCATTGGATAGTAGATTCATTAATGCGATTTTCTGAAAAATATTTTTAAACAATGGTAATTTTTCTTTAAAAATACATTCTCCTAGTAACGAGACATGTCAATGCTGTCATTTCCTCACGTTGTAAAGAGCGATCAAATTAATTTGTAATCAGGTCATCCATGGATTTGAATCCGTATGTCTTTTCGATTGATATGCTCAGATCTAACCTGTGTTTTAAGTTGCGTTTTTTGTTCAAGAAACGACATACGATTTCGGATTCATGGATAACTCGATTACAAATTATATAATTTGATCGCTCGATACAACATACCAAGGAACCTTAAGAATCACTTCAGAAATAAAAATGGAATTCTTTGTTACTTAGAAGGTATTATTTAAATGTTAACGTTGAAGATGAAAATCATTTTTTCGGATTTTTTTTTAAGTGGGCAGTAGAGAGCATTCAAAAAAACTCGTGGTCAAGTGGTCTGGTGCTTGATTTTGTTTCTGTTAAAGTGTGTCGAATAGGCCGTGGTGTGTACTACATATTTCTTTTGCCAAAAAAAAAAAATCATTCGAACTAACCAATGAGAATTTTTCTTCATTTGGTGCAACAAAATGGTATTTGATATACATTTAAATCATGCATTAAAATGATAATCAAATTAAGATTATGTATCTGAAGGAAATGTTAAAGCACACCAATTAAAACGACAGGACATCATGCTTGGCTACAATTTTTTGAATGTTACTTACGAATCAAAATTATTTTTTGGTTAAACAAAATATTTTTACTTGTCTCATTTACCACACCTTCCATATCTTTAAAAGATCTAGTAATCAACTTGTACAAACATTATATTGCTTCACAATATTGACCCAATTTTAAGATAACATAAATTTAAATACGTTTTTTGTTCGACACTGTCAGAATATGAGAATTTTCTCCTATGTGAACGGATTTTGATAAATGTCACCACTTGTCATAACGAAACGTCAAGCTAATTTTAAAGATTTTAAGCGATTTGGAGCCTTTAAGGGGCTCGTCGAATAAAAAAAACGTTGTATTCAACTCGTTCGTGTGTCAATTGGGCTTTTTTGGCTCTCGTGGGCTTTTAAAACTCTCGTCTCACTCGCGTTTCAAACTGGCCCACTCGTGCTAAAAAACCCCAATTTACACAAGAACTCGTCAAATAAACTACTACCATAGGAACTCCTTTCTGCTTTTCATGAGTAGCACTCTCGCTCCATAAGTTTCGAGGTTCCTCATTATGCTCATAATTTAATTTACTACCGCAGAGAGAATCTTGTGGCTTCACTTGTTTAGTACATTTCTTCTGCAACTTAATTTGTTCGTCCACTTTCAAACTCTCTTTGTTGTCACAGTGTTGCTCCAATTCATTCGAAATTTCATTACGGTTATCCTTATTGTCCATGTTTGGGATTCTGATTTTTTAATAACTTTCTTCAAATGCTCGTTTTATGTGTTTTATCTGCAACCCCGATGAAAAACTGACAAAAAAATATACATATTCAAAATATAAATAATTCATTAAATAATCAACTAATGAATGACAGTTTTGTTCATTACCAGTTGTTTTCTCTTTTCTGTTTGAACAAAAAAAAACTGAGAATTATACAGGCTGTTGGGGAATGGTCTCCCAAGAATTTCAGGGTGAGTTTATCAGGGAAAATGTGGTCGAAAACCTTTATACCGCTTTTGGATAAATTGAACCGTTGTCTTAAAATAAAATTGTTCCCTGTTGTTTTGGGACTGCTGAAATATTGCTTTGTGCACGAAAAAATCTTGTATGTTTCGATTTAAAAAAAATGATTGCTTGGTAACGATTTGAAATTTACTACTGTCAAAGTCTACACTTTGACTTGATCTATCTTTTATTCGTCGCCTGCAAAGATTACAATTGTTTACAACGCCAGAATATTCTATCGAGGAGTGTGCAGATATGCATTTTGTGTATGGGGAATGTAGGGGAAATGCCAATGCTGCTGTCCGAAGGTATGCTTATGTAATGGCAAACGGAGGATATTTTAAGCATTTATTATGAATGTTTTCAATACAAATACAAATAAATAAAGAATACAGTTACAGAGAAATTAACGAATCTTATTGGGGTCAGTGCTCGATTTCAATACATTTTAGAGGTTGATCGAGATGTGGTATCACAAATGAAGCTGCACAAATAATTTCAGTTCATTGCATCAATAAAAGGGGACAGTCCTGGTAGTTTTTGATGATCTATTGTCCAAGGGAAATATTTAAAACCGAAACGGCATTGTGACAGTAGGTACTCGATAAAATCTGACATGAGGCATTGTTGTTTTTGATTGCTAAGCAAAATTTTTTGCTTTGACAATTTTACGAGTTGAATTTGGGCATTTTTATTCTGATTAGACCCGAGAGCTATAACTCAAGGGTTTATTTAACCTTTGAATAAAAATGCCCAAATTCAACGAGTAAAATTGTCTAAAGCAAACATGTTTAAGTGAAAATTGGGAAATAATGTATCAGAAATAAAAAATTAGGTCGTGTTAGTTTTGGCAAGATTAATTCCAGAATACAAACTTTAATGTTAATTATTTATTTATAATACGGGGTGATCAAGAAGGACTGTTTAAGTTGGTAATGCTGAATTTTATTTTTAAATGGTACAACTGGAGTAACTTCCGGTTGTTGACCGGCTTCAAATTTAACATTTCAAATTAAATTAAACATGCTGGTGAATCGTTCGAGAGAAGAGTTAATTTATGTTCAGAGCAAAATGGAGAGCACTTTGAGAATTTCTTTTAGTTAATTTTTAGATTATTATTCCGAATTCTAACATTGATTTCTTTTTGCCGTTCATTTTTACTCTCATAACCTACCATTTTGTCGTTAATGCTATGTCAGATATCTGTCAAATAAACCCACAAAACATATCCGGTTGCAGTGTTGTAAATAGCCGAATAAAAAAATGTTCTTAATTAAGTTGCCAACTTAAATAGTCCTTCTTGATCACCCGGTACTTACAGTTATTAAAAACACAATTAATAAAAACAATGTGAAAATCTGACAGGAGTAGCATGCAATTTTAATCACTTTTGACAAATGACAGAGTAGCAGGACGTTTTAACCGCGATAAACATTTTTGATTGGATGAAAGCAAGCGCTCTGACTGGCTGAACTCGCAGGTTTGTTGTATATGAGAATTAATCGCCAACAGAACTCTTTAAAATTAACATTTTTTAAACATTGATCTTTTTTCAATCGAATATTTTTTTTAAACATTTTTCTAGCCCCCAATTCGACACTTCGCTCATGGTTTAATCAATTGAAACGAAAGCGTAAGCGAAAATGTTTTTGTGCCATAAAAAGGTTGCAGTTTCTTTTGAAACAAGAACGACCGCTTTTTCCAATGTTATCGTTATCACTTATCAGTTGTAATTCCACGAGAGCTCTGAAATGATCGATTTTTAACACGAAAGCTCTCCTAGGTAACGAGTGGTTACCTTTTGAAAGCTTGAGTGTTAAAACAGATCATTTCAAGAGCTAGAGTGTAATTCGGTTGATTATTTCATGAATTAAATAGTACTATTTGACAACAGTATTTATTTTATTACTTTAGCAATAGGATTGAAAACATCTGAGAAACCTACTTGACGAATTATCGAATTATCACAATAACCCAAAAAATAAAGTCACAGTACGGTCGTAGCTGTTCGATTTTTAAACCGAAGTTAATACATACTTAATTGGTGAATTTCAAAAATACCGAATTAATTAACCGATATGGTGTTATTGTATGGGAAGCTTTAGGTAATGCGGTCGAAGCGCGGCGGTTGTACACGCAGCGATTTCCAAATCGTAGAATTCCGGATTCGCGGACTTTTTCGGCAACTGTTCAACGAGTGGGTGATCACTGATCACAGAAAATTTGATTCACCAACTCATGATCTGGGAGGTCCAAGAAGTGACCACGTTTTCGAAATAGAACCTGAAATTTTACAAGCCATTGAAGAAGAGCCAAATTTGAGTATCAGAAGACTTGCTTTATGTGTCGGTGTTTCCACTTTTATTGTCTATCGCACGTTACATCTTTTTTGTAATATTTAATTGTTAAAGGTGGCTTTCCGGACTATTTGTTACCATGTAAACAACCTCATAACGGCCGGAGTCCGTTATAGGTGTCCGTTATGAGCGGCAGCGGCCGTGATGAATGACTAAATAACTATAGCAACGTAGATCTAAACTTTATTTTTCAACTTTTTTACAATTGGTATAATAATTAATGTTTAATGTTATGGGACACACCTTGAATTAATCGAAATCCGTATGCCACTAGCAGATGTAGACGAGATCGAAGATTATGCTTCAGAATTTTAACACCAACACAAGCGCGATTTTGCAGGGAATAACGATGACTTCACTTGCTCTGCGGCCATCCGGACATGGGGAATATCTTGATTGCGATTTTTTATTGATTTCATTCACTTATTTTCAACGGAAAGTTAAGCGTTGAACAAATCTGACAAACAACATTGAAACAATTTTTTTTCACAAACAGCGGTTGACATGACGACGTCCTCCGCACACTTATTAATCATTCGGTTTTTTCGATGGCGTTGAAAAAAATGTATTTTAAAAAGATAATTTTGAACGAATCGTAGAGATATTACAAAAACTGTTGTACAATACACGTCCGTTAGGGCCTTTACTGCCTCGCCAGTATTATTCGACTCGCTCTGCGAGCTCGTCTCACATAATCTCTGGCTCGGCAGTAAAGGCTATCCTAACGGACTTCTACTGTAAAATACTATACCATGTCCATGTATCCCGGGTATCAACCACCAAACCTGGCCATAGGCACATTACACATATTAAAATAATATATGGGTTGCCATGAAATATATTATTGTGTAATGTCATATTGACAGCTAAAAATTAAATTTTAATTTAATTTTTATAATATAAGTATGCCATGCCTATGTCAACATCATCTAATATTTCTCTTGACGAAAAAACGCAGGTCCTTCGAACGTTAATATAAATTTTGACCAAAAATTCGGAAATGTCAAGAAATGTCACAATACAATTTCTGAAGATAAATTTGTTTTTCAATGTGAAGACTGCAACAGGAACTTTAAAAATGAAAAGCGTCTTAAAATTCATAGAACAAGAATCCACGGACTAATGGGCCAATTTTTTGTGTGAATCATTTTCCTCAAAAATTGATAAAACGAGAAGGAAAAATAAAACAATCAATCAAACTCCATCTACTTCCATGGATTATGAGAAACAATCCGGATCAGAAGATAGTCAACCTGATGGATCTCAACGATTACGTTGTACTCTATGTCCTGGAAAATCATTTAAGGATAACAACAGATTGAAAATTCACGTATAGTCTGTCTCAATTCAAAATTTCCACCAACCCTGCATTCTACCTTAGAAATACAACCGGCAACACTGTTTGGTGAAAAATACGTCATGTTGTATTTGTGAGGTTATCATTCCCTATGTCAGTCAATTTCCATTTTTACAACTCAAGATTTTAGAATAAAGGAAAAGAACGTGGTAACCTTTTTATTTCTTGGAAACATTTTACTACAGCATTTTTCATTTTAGCGTCAGATAAATTACATTGTTTTGGAATCATGTTCATAAAATAATTATATTGCCAACTTTGGTTATAACAATCCCCAGTTTAAAAATATTTTTATTTTGCCAACATAAGGTGGTGGAAATTTAGAATTGAGACAGACTATAGATAAGTATCATGTCGATAATAATCTATCAACTTCTTCTACTTCTTCTTCAACCGATTCAATAAAAAAATTGCTAATTAATTTGAAACTTCAGTTACCAACTATTAGAAGAATTCCAAAAGCTTGTAGACATTTAGCTGCAGATAAATTAAGTTCGATTATTAATAATTGTCTTTCGACCAAATCATTGTCATCCTTTGAGAATCTTTTGCTTTTTTCGTATAGAGCTTTCAATGTAGCAGAGAAATCTGATAAGTCGTTGAATAAGCATATAAAAGAAAATCTTTCTAATTTTGAAGTACCTCAAATACGAACTGGTTCTAAGAAACGTACAAATTTATCATTAGCTAAGAAAGTAGAAGCAAAAGTAGCCGATTTTGATATCAGAGGAGCTGTTAAATTATTGTCCTCGGATGACTCATTAGCTTCATTCAACGAAGATGTTGCTGAAGAACTTAAAAAAAAACATCCTTTACCATCTCGCGAACTTTTTTTTTCCAGAATTTTCCAAACCAGGAGACATTAGTTTAATAGTCAATGAGCAAAACGTTCGAGAAGCTATCAATTCATTTCCTGCCGGTTCTTCACACACACAATACTTGAAAGATATCATATCATTGTCAGCGGGTGAAGCAGGTCAGAAGGCACTAAGAGCTTTAACCAAACTGTGCAATTTTTTATTATCTGGGCAACTTCCTTCAGAAATCTGCCATTTATTGTATGGTGCGTCTTTATGTGCCCTTAACAAGAAAGATGGAGGACTTAGACCGATCGCTATCGGAAACTGTTTGCGAAGATTGACCTCAAAGCTAGCCTGTTTTCAAAGTCGAAATATTGTAAATTCGTATTTATCTCCACACCAACTTGGAGTTGCAACTAAACTAGGATGCGAAGCAGCAATTCATACCACACGAACCTTTGTTAATAACGATCAAAACCGTGGCAAAGTTCTTCTTAAATTAGATTTCAAAAATGCCTTTAACTCAGTCGAACGGGATTGTATTCTGAAAGAAGTCCAATGTCATACCCCACTTCTGTACCCTTATCTTTATCAATGCCATAGAAATCCTTCAACTTTATTTTTCGGTAATCATTTAATTTCTTCTGTTGGAGCCCAGCAAGGAGATCCCTGCGGTCCCATGATTTTTAGTCTTCCCATTCAACCAATTATTTTATCTTTGGATTCTCAAATGAATATATGGTATTTAGATGATGGAACCTTAGCTGATTACCCAGAAGTAGTTTTATCCGACTTTAAGAAAGTTATAAATTTATCTCAGGAAATTGGCCTTGAATTAAACTTTAACAAATGCGAGATCTTTTGCTGTTCTGGAGACACAGATTTAAAAGTCATAAAGGAATTTCAAAATTTAGCACCAGGCATTAAAATCTGTGACCGGGAAAGTTTATCTCTTTTAGGCTCTCCAATCTTTGACCAAGGTTTCAAAAACACCGTCGAAAAAACTATAATTACAGTTGAAAATCTTTTAAACAAAGCTGAACTCCTTAACAGACACGTGGCTTATACTTTAATCAAAAACTGTCTTTTCATACCAAAATTTAATTTTTTATTAAGAACAACTCCATTTTGGAAATTTTCTAATTATGTTAATTCAATTGATTCTTCTTTAAAGTCTTGTTTAGAGAGAATACTTAATTTACGTTTAACTGATTTACAATGGCGTCAGTCCACTTTACCGATTAGATTTGGTGGCCTGGGAATTCGTCGCATTTCCGATATTTGCCTCCCTGCTTTCCTATCTTCAATTAATGGGGTTAAAAAGCTTGTTTCTTTATTACTAAACTCAAAGGATAATGAGCTTAATATTCACCATTATAATGAAGCTTTAGCAGTCTGGGGTGTAGCAAATGAGAACGAAATACCAACAATTCCACAATTTCAGAAGAATTGGGATAATATTAATATCAAAGGAATAATTGCCAATGACTTAATCTTTAATTCACCTAGAGACTTGGCTCGTTTTAAAGCTTTGCAATGCAGAGAATCAGGATCTTGGTTACATGCAATACCTTCTCCTAATATTGGTACTCTTTTAGATAACACTTCCTTCCAAGTTTGTATTGGTTTAAGATTGGGTTGTAATCTTTGTACACCTCATATTTGCAAATGCAATGCGAAAGTTGACGAAATTGGCACCCACGGTCTAAGTTGTTTCAAAAGCAGTGGTAGATTTTCAAGACACACTGAAATTAATTCCATTATCAACCGGTCTTTAACTTCAATTCATGTGAATTCAACTTTAGAACCAAAAGGACTGTCTCGGGATGACGGAAAACGCCCAGATGGGATGACTTTAGTACCGTGGATTAAAGGTCAACCTTTGGTTTGGGACGTTACTGTTGTAGATACACTTGCAGACAGTTACGTATTGAAATCATCTGAAGTCTCAGGTTCTGCCGCTGAAATGGCTTGCAATCGCAAACATAGCAAATATAGTTCAATCATTTCGTCAAACTACGTGTTTAAAGGTTTAGCATTTGAAACCTTAGGCCCTTGGTGCAAAGAAGCCATCGATTTCATTAATTTCATCGGAAACCGACTTATCGCGGAATCAGGCGATTCAAAATCAAAGAAATTCCTTTTCGAGAGGATTTCCCTTGCCTTCAACGTGGAAACCCTGCAAGCATTCGGGGCACTTTTCCAGATTCCGCAATATTATCGGAAATTTTTGTATTGTAAAACAAAAATGTTTATGTAATTATGTTATTAATATAAGATTTTTATAATTATTATTCACTATCCCACCTCCACCCGGCGGCACGGCAATTTTGCCGGAGTACATACACTATTACGGATAATACTATCAAGTAATAGTGCAGTGCTTATCAACATAATTACCGGCGTCTCGCCTCCGCATTTTGACTTTGTTGTGTATTATGTTCTGTGTCAATGTTAAGGAATTTCCTCACGATATGACATGAGTATAATAATATACCTTTTTGAATTTCAACCACTAATGTTTTCTCTAAGTCCAAAATTTTTAAATTTTTAAAAAGAGATTGTGGTACTATTCCTGTTGCTGAAATTATAAATGGTAAAATCGAAATTTTTTCTAAACACCAAAGATTTCTCATAGCAACGGAGAGTTCTAAATATTTATTAATTTTTGTATTATATGTCTGTGTTATATTGTGTGAATTTGGAACAGCTATATCTAAAAGATATGCTTGCTTTTGTTGTTTATTTAAAATAATAATGTCTGGTCTGTTATGCTGAATGTGAATGTCAGTTAAAACTGTGCGATCAAAATATAATTTGTAATTGTCATTTTCTAAACAACTTTCTGGTTTATAAATGTAATGTGGTTGTGTATCCTTTAATAAATTGAATTTAACTGCTAAATTCATGTGTATAATTTTTGCGAATATATCATGACGTTTTTTATATTCGCTTTGAGCCAAAACGGTGCAAGAAGAAATGATGTGTTCAATGGTTTCCCCTTCAGTTCCGCAAATCCTACATTTATCGATGATCGATTGTAAACCGCATATGTGTTTTTTATAATTTCTTGTATTTATAACACGATCTTGTATTGCAAATATAAAACCCTCAGTCTCAGGATGAATATTTGATTTTTTAAGCCATGCATGAGAAGCTTGAATATTAATTTCTGGCTGTTCTAGCTCTTTAAAATATCTCCCATGTAAAGACTTTTGTTTTACATTTGCTATAGCGTCAGGTATATTTGGCTCAACAATATCTGAAATTACATTATCACTTAAATTTAAAGGTGTGTAACCTTTATCCGCTGAAACCAAAGCATTAAAAAAAGTGTTATCACGAGCTCTATTGAGAAAATAATTTTTTAGTGAAGCAATTTGATTGTGTTGTAGAATTTCTAGATTTGAAAAACCCCTACCACCATTTTCGCGTGGTAAATTAAATCTTTCAATAGCAGATTTGGAGTGATGTTTACAAAATTTTGTAAAGAGAACTCTAGTTTGAATATTTATATTCTGTAAATTAGTTTTGGACCATTTTATAACACCAAAAGAATAGGTCAACAATGGAACAGCATATGTATTAACTGCTTTAATTAAGTTATTACCGTTTAATTTTGATTTTAAAATAGATTTAATTCTTAAATAAAATTGTTTTTCTAAATTTTCTTTTATAATTGAATGTTGAATATGATTTGATTGATTAATACCTAAATATTTATAAAATTCTCCTTTATTTAAATTTTTAATGATTTCTCCTTCTTTAGTTATATATTCTAAATTTTCGTAATGACCACGACATATTGATTGCGTTTTACACTTATCAATACCAAAACTCATGCCAATATCATTTGAGAAATTTTCAGTTATTGTTAGTAAAGATAAAATGTGATTCTTTTTAGATGCATAAAGTTTTATGTCATCCATATAAAGAAGGTGATTTAATTTGGATAGTGTGGTATTATTAAGTCTAATATTGAAACCATATCCAGTGCTATTTAATAGATTTGTCAAAGGATTGATGGCTAGACAAAACCATAAAGGACTTAAAGAATCGCCTTGATAAATTCCCCGTTTAATTTGAATAGGTTCGGATTTTAATTTAGTATTGTTTATTGATAAATTTAAAATAGTTTTCCAAAATGTCATAACATGGGATAAAAAGTTAATCAAATCCAAATTAATTTTATAAATTTTAAGAATTTTAATTAACCATGAATGTGGTACTGAATCATAGGCTTTTTTGTAGTCTATGAATGCGGTACAAATATTTCTATTATTTTTTCTAGCTTGTTCCATTATTACCGTATCTATTATGAGTTGTTCTTTACAACCAAAACACTCCTTAACACAACCTTTTTGTTCTTCATTAAGTATATTTAATTTTTGACAATGGTCGTAAATTATTACTTTAATGCAAGATGTCATAATTTTATAAATTGTAGGCAGACATGTGATTGGCCTATATTTTGATGGATTTTTAGTATCGGAATCTTTTGGTTTCAGATATGTTATACCATGGGCTAAAAACTCTGGAAATGTGTTAGGTTTCCTAATAAATCCGTTAAAGTGATCAAGTAAGCATTTATGAATACAAGTAAATTTTTTTAACCAAAAGTTATGAATTTGGTCACCTCCAGGGGATTTCCAATTATGTGAACTATTAATATTTTTAACTAAAATTTCAAGGCTAATTTGAATATGATGTGGATTATTACAATCTGGTATCTCATTTTCTAAATTAGGAATCCATTCTGCCTGATTATTAAATTGAACTTCATTTGACCATATGTTTGACCAGAATTCTTTAATTTCATTTATATTTGGTAGACCATTATTATTTTGAGTTTTATTATCTGCTAAATTTTTGTAAAACAACTTCTCATTATTTCTAAATAGTTTATTTTCAAATTTCCGTTGTTTATTATTTTTATATCTTTTTAATCGTTTAGAATAAATATTCAATTTTTGTAATAAAGTGTCTTTAATTTCTATTAATGTTTCATTATATTCGTTATATTTTAAACAATGTATTCTGTTTTTATTTAAAATCGATTTAATACAGTTATTTAGATGATTAGAATTTATACCTTTTAAATATTGAGTTATTCTACCTAAATCTCGTCTGATATTGTTAATGCGTTTATTTAGTCTTCGTTCCCATTTTGGTAATTCTTTAGCTTTTATATTATTTGTCTGGTCAATTTCTTTTGAACCATTTAATCTGATAATTGTTAAAGCTCCACTATATATGATACTGTGTAATTTTCTAAAACTTGTCGTGTTATTTACAAATTTAGGTAAAATGAATTGATTTAAAATTTCAATCATTGCAAAGAATTTTTTGGAGCTTTGTTGTTTAGGTAATAGTGGTCTATTAAATGGTTCTATATGTTCAAATTCGTTCAGAGTTCTATTAAAAGTTCTAGTAAAAATTTTGATTAATAACATGTATATCATTATAACTCAAGTCTAAATTATTTATGTCGTTTTGTATCTTGTTGTTTGGTGTTGAATTACTTTGATAACAGAAAGAGTCATTATGATTTGGTAAACTTTGTAAACTTTGCGGTTCAACAGAATTTTCAACTAAATTATTAGAAACTTCATTATTGTCAGAAACTGACAATTCTAACTTTATATCATTTTTGATCTTTTCTAAAATTGCCGAAGGGATATAGTTTTTCTTCATAATGGCTCTCCTCTGGTCAGCTAAATTTTGAATAGTAACAGGAAACTGGGGGTACTTACTTTGGAATGCTTTAAATAAATCAAGCCTGTAAGTACTCACAACATCCTGTAGTTTCGTGATCCGAAAATATTCCCGTATAATGAAAATATTCATTTCCATAGTCCATTTTTTGCGTTTTCTAACTAGTGTAGCACCATTGGATTGCAGTGAAGCACTTGCAACAACATTTGGCGCGTTTTTATTAGAGAGCGAATTTATTGACATTTAGACAGTTGTCACGGCACTCTCATATTATAATTATAATTATTATAATTATTATCCGTACAAACAATTCCATCAGGAAACTTTTGATGTAGGTAACGTAGAAAGTAGTTAATCCTACAGGACAGTTGCGCGCCAGGTAGTAATAGGCTTTTGGTCAGTAGCGCGCGGCGGTAAGTTTTGGGGCCATCAAATTTCTAGCAAAGGGTAAACTGACCGCGGCGCGCTACTGACCAACACCCCTTTGTGAATGTTGTCCAGCATTCAAGGGATCATGGTCTTCTCAACCGAGATCGAAGCCGTTCAAGATCTCGCCGTGTCTTGGACTTGGAGCCTGAAATTCTGCAAGCTGTGGAGGAAGAACCGAATGTTAGTTACCGACGATTTGCATTCCGAATGGTCGTTTCCAGTTTCACAAATTGGAGAACGCTGCACGAACAGGGATTACATCCTTATTATCTTCAACGTATCCTACACTTAAAACCAGAAGATCCACCACCTCGAATTGGATTTTGTCAATGGCTTCTTCAATAGGTCGTAATGGACCAGTTTTAAGGCCAGCTCGTTCACCAGACTTAAACCTTTCTGACTTTTTTATGGGGCCATTTAAAACAGATTGTGTATGAGACTCCAGTTAACACCGAGGCAATTCTATAAAATTCTGACATGTTGATAAGAACTCAAGCTTCTGTGGCTCGAAGGACACACAAGAGCGTGATCGATAACGGAGGGCGTCATTTAGAACATTTAATTTAAAGGTTAGTGCCCTTGGTCAAGTGTGGTGTGTAACTTACTGAGAATAAAGAATTGGTTTTTGCTTGACTATCTAAGTTTTTATCTTCTTTCACTTTTAATGTACGCGTGGAGACATTGGCGGGTACTAGAATTTACGATCAAACTAATTAAAATTTTATCTGGGTTTCGAAAGATTTTTCAAAAAATTGTAAATAGAAAAGTAATTTGTTTGATGAGTTCTATCACCGTTTAAATTTTCTTAACGCATTTCAATAACATACTGTATACAGCGCTGTTGCCTGTTTGGTCGAGTTTCAGTAAAAATTTCAAAATTTAAATTTAAACAGGTATATGCAACCAGAAATACTTCCATCAATTCCTGACACACGTCGAAAATCTTAACGCGACAACGTGTTCTTTGATCTAAATAATTATTGTTAATTGCACAAAGTAGAATCACCTCGAACTGGAACGGCTCCTTATATTGTTATCAAGAAAACTGCATTGATTGAAGGTCTTATAGCTATTAAAACAACAAGGGTTTTATAGACGATTTAAAAATCGAGATCGTAGTTTAAATCAGAGCGACCGCAGGGAGCGAGGATTTAATAGATCGAGATTTTTAAACTATAAAACACGCGTTGTCTTCAAGATTTTTTCTAACACTAACATCTTATCAGAAATTTTAATAAATTCAGAAATTATTCGAGGTGCGTCACAATACACAAAATGCGGAGGTTGCCGTGGGTACTATGGTAATAATATCAACAAATTTGGAAAAAAACAATTTTCATCGTTGAAATGTGCCAAAACGTTTCAGAAGAAATAAGAAAAAAGGGGCAATTTGTTACCAATGAAGTCTAAAAGTGCATACGAAAAGGTGTACGCTTCGTTTCAAGGCCGGAACAATAAAAAAGCATCACGGAGGTAACGGAAGATGTCATTTTGGCTTTTCTTGATATGGGGTAAGCGTGTAGAACTTCATTAAAAGTTCATTCACACTACGGCAAGAATCATTTGAAGAAAATGTAAAGATTGCCAGTTTTCGATGGCCGGGCACCTGCATTGGATGAAACAGCAGAAGTTAAAGAAGAAGATGTTAGGAACAAGAGCACGAAGCTAATGTGGCAGTTCCAATTCAATAATTGTACTTTTCACTTTTGTGATAATTACTGTAAAAATGATGAATAAAATGTTACTTGAATGATGTGTGTGAGCGTATTTTATGACTCTATAAGATACGTTGCTATTGACGACGTGTCTTATAGAGAGAAGCGTATTTTATGGGAAACATAAGATGTGAGCTCAAATGCACCATGGAAACAGTATAAGATATTAGTGTAACGGCCGTATTCACCAACGCCAGTTAACGTTAATTGTAGGTTAAAATGTTTCGTTACCTTAGTTACCTATTGTTACAACAATATTTTCGTATATTTTAACCTACAGTTAACTTTAACTGGCGTTGGTGAATATGGGCCTTAGAAAAATGTATAATATTTGTTGTCTTGTGATAATGCAATTAGTTGGCGACCCATAATCATGTGAGGTTATGTGTTAGTCATCTCACTAGACACAAAGAAAAATTACGAGTGTTTATAATGCATTTTTAAAAATTGCACCGTGGCTAATTTTGTCGTCAAATCTGTTGCTCGCATGTAAGTATTTTTCAAACTAATTTCAACATTTTATCGGGTCATTTTTAATTATTCAGTACCTACATATTTAAATAAGATAGGATACCTATTTGTTTGGTTAAAGTACTACGAAAAAATTACGTCAAATTATCTCGATTTAGTTATCAATATCTACGTTTCTACTATACAGGGTGTTATGGAAGTCCACGTAATAAATTTAATTACCAGTAACACTTGTTAAAATAAACATTTTTTTTAAATCATTTTTTCCGCAAAATTTTCAAAACAGTTAAAATTAAATATGATTTGAACCCTAAAATTCATACCCGCTCATGTGTTTACACATCCATTGAGAACGAAGGACGAAAAAAGAAGGATCTCCCACACCAACGCGAGAAGTGTTGTAGAAAACGCTTTTGGTATATTAGCACAAAAGTAGCGTATACTCTATAGGTCAATACAAACAAAAGTTGATGCTATTTTAATCGTGAAAACTGCCTGGGCCCACCAGAACCTGAACTTGGTACCTTTACTAATGTTGGAAATGATCCAATGAGAGCAGCAAGAGAGATTGGTTGACATAAAATTCACTAAATTCTACGCAGGGAAAGTATATACAGGGTGATTCAAGTTTTACCGCCCGAGTGATTTAAAATTCTCAGAAAATTCAGGAATTATTGTGTATGGCTGTAGAACATTCTGTAAAAATTAAAAAACTTTTTTAATGAAACAGGAAAATATTTCGTTTTAATTCAATAACCGCTAGATTAATTTACATAATCACTGGGAGTCCTTTCGAATCACCGGTTTCCGAAATAAATGGAATTTGATATTAAAGTGCAAGATTTAGCTATGATTTATTATTAAATTGGGCGGTCACTTCCACAAAAGAGCTTGACATGGCTTGTTTATGGTACCCTTTAGGGACTTAAGAATTACTAGAAAAATTGTCAACAGATGTCTACCCAACAATGAGGTATTTATTTATGACACTGCAGTTGTAAATCTTGGTCATTTTTCCCTCTTAATGTTAAAATTGTAATAATTCAATTTCATAAGTGTGTTCTCTGAATTAATTGTGAATTATGAGCGTGTACGAAAAAACATTTTTTTTTTTGGATAAAAATCAATTTTTAAAATTTTATGGCTTTGAATGAAGTGATACGGGAAAATTGATTGCACACATTTGAAGCCTTATATGAAGGGAATGTAAGCCCAACGTTTCATAATTTTGACTAATTTTTTAGTAGGGTTTATCGTGCGGGCAGTAAAACTTGAATCACCTTGTACAGCGTGATCAACAATGACTGAGTCTGTTGGCAATGAAACAATTGAAAAGTGCTGGTGTTTTTTTGTCTCGTAATTGGCACTGACCGGATTTTTTAACTTGAGACGACATTAAAAACATTTTAGGTTATGCCGGTTATGTTTATGCTATCTATGTATTACAGAAATGAACAGATTCAGTCATTCTTGATCACATCGTATTACCTAGCGTAAATTATTTATTTATTTATTTACCTTCAAGCAGTAACATTTTTTGCTCTGAAATTATGCTCTAATTAATGTATTCTAGTGCATTTTGTAGTGTTGGGTTACAAGTCTATAATTTAAAATCTCCCAATCTCTCGCTGGATGAAGTATACCTACTGTTCTGGTTAGCTTTTTAAATAATCTAAGTGCAGATTTATCATTCGATTGATAACTTTACCAAGAGGATAATTTAACATGGATGTTTAGCCACCAAATCATGTAATGTCATTGACTAGTATTTTTTCTGCTTGGTAAAATTAACAAAAGATGAGTAAATAAAGAAAATACTTAATTAGTAGTAGTATTCATCAATTTTCGTATTCATTAAAAAGTTAAAAAGAGTTATTATGTATAATATTTAAAAATTAAAAAATGAAAAATTAAACTATCCCTCAGCCACCCGGCGGCACGGCAATTTTGCCGGAGTACATACACTACTACGGATATTACTATCAAGTAATAGTGCAGTGCTTATCAACATAATTACCGGCGTCTCGCCTCCACATTTTGACTTTGTTGTGTTTTATTATGTTCTGTGTCAATTATAAGGAATTTCTTCACGATATGACATGAGTACAATATATACCTTTTTGAATTTCAACTACCAAAGATTTCTCATAGCAACGGAGATTTTTGTGTTATATGTCTGTGTTATATTATGGAAATTTGGAACAGCTATATCTAAAAGATATGCTTGCTTTTGTTGTTTATTTAAAATAATAATGTCTGGTCTGTTATGCTGAATGTGAATGTCAGTTAAAACTGTGCGATCAAAATATAATTTGTAATTGTCATTTTCCAAACAACTTTCTGGTTTATAAATGTAATGTGGTTGTGTATCCTTTAATAAATTGAATTTAACAGCTAAATTCATGTGTATAATTTTAGCGAATATATCATGACGTTTCTTATATTCGCTTTGAGCCAAAACGGTGCAAGAAGAAATGATGTGTTCAATGGTTTCCCCTCCAGTTCCGCAAATCCTACATTTATCAATGATCGATTGAAAACCGCATATGTGTTTTTTATAATTTCTTGTATTGATAACACGATCTTGTATTGCAAATATAAAACCCTCAGTCTCAGGGTGAATATTTAATTTTTTAAGCCATGCATGAGAAGCCTGAATATTAATTTCTGGTTGTTCCAGTTCTTTAAAATATCTCCCATGTAAAGACTTCTGTTTTATATTTGCTATAGTGTCAGGTATATTTGGCTCAACAATATCTGAAATTATATTATCACTTAAATTTAAAGGTGTGTAGCCTTTATCGGCTGAAATCAAAGCATTAAAAAAAGTGTTATCACGAGCTCTATTGAGAAAATAATTTTTTAGTGAAGCAATTTGTTTGTGTTGTAGAATTTCTAGATTTGAAAAACCCCTACCACCGTTTTCGCGTGGTAAATTAAATCTTTCAATAGCAAAAATTAAAAAAAATTTAAATATTTTTTAATGCATATGCATGCATTTTCGGTTATTGTTCAGTTTAGGTACTTCCGGAATTTTTCCGTTTTTTCTGGCTATACAGCCTCAGGGCGTCCTCCTACATCGTTTTCCACCACTCAAACCTTGTGAAAATGAATTTTCCTTGCCCTTTAGTTATACTAAAGGCGAATTTACACGGTGCCAGTAACTTGGCCGAGTAACTAAAAGACAGTACTAAAATCGAGAGCTTGAAAGCACAGTGGTCGTCTACACAGCATATTAGTGACTTGGTCAAGCAGCTAAAAATTACTTAGTACTAAAAACATATGTTCACACGACATTAAGTTATAAAATCTAGTAGAGAATTTTGAGGTTATTTATTACGAAGCAAATGAAAAAATGAACGGCGTTTGAAGACGTAATTTCCTTATAAAATAATCAGTGAAATCATGTGTCAAAATATTATGTGAGTTGATTGATATTTTCCAAATGGTTTTAAT
Organism: Tenebrio molitor; assembly: GCF_963966145.1. Taxonomy (NCBI): domain Eukaryota; kingdom Metazoa; phylum Arthropoda; class Insecta; order Coleoptera; family Tenebrionidae; genus Tenebrio; species Tenebrio molitor. The sequence continues at coordinate 17,040,091 of NC_091053.1, read as the reverse complement.
AATGGAGAATCCACAAAGAAAAAGGCTATGGATCAGAAAGTGGTTAGCACGAAGAAACACCCACGGTGCGTCAAATATGTTTCTTAAGGAGCTTGCTACAGAGGACATTGAAGAATACAAAAACTGTATGGGAATTGAAAATGTCTACACAGGTCTAGTGCACTGGCGAGCTAGGGTGGGGATAACTACTTGCTCCAGTAAATAGGAAGGCTTTCTATTCGCTTGACTGGAATCATTACTGGAGCAAGTACTAAATTTTAATACTGAAACGTCTGTTTACACGGAGAGTCCAGTACTGGATTTTAGTTACTCAGCCGAGTTACTGGCACCGTGTAAATTCGCCTTAAGACATTGGCGCGACCTTGACGCGACCTTGAAACACAACAAGAGAACTTTGTCCTTTTTCCTAATATGTTTATAATCGTGATGTTACAGGTCATATAATATAGGGTAGTTTCTTAGAATCTCAATAAGTTTCTCCGTTTTCAACTTTCCTCTTCCTAGGTACGAGTACTACTGTCGCGAAACCAAAGAAAAACGCGTCCGATCGCGAATCAACCAATCAACATCCGCAGCGGATAAAAACGCTGTCCAAGCGAAAAAAATCGTGCCAGTCTGAACGTGTAGATTTGTTATCGTGGAAACAATAGATGCAAATTTGTTTGCGGCGCGAATATTCGCGACCGACGCGAATTTCCGCGTTGGTGTGGTTTTTTTTCTTTGGTTTCGCGACGGTAGCAAGAAGCAAGATGAATAAAAAAGAGACACTTATTGAAATTATACGAGTATACGACATTATCCTATATTATACAGCTTGTCACATGAACATCACATAAATATTAGGCGAAAACGGATAAAATTTGAACTAAAAATCTGACGAAATCTTGTGCGATTTATTTCGCTACGATGTGAAGTATCCTCCGAATTCTGCCGCGAATTTCGCTGCGAATTTTCCGTCGCGGATTCGCAGCGAAAGTTTCGCGTTGGTTTGGGGGAGCCTTTACTCGATTAAAATCCTCGAATGAAAAACTGTAAAAACTGTTAGTATTAGAACAGCGATCGTTCTTTCTTCAAAAAACTGGTAAAGTCTTTAGCGCATAAAAACATTTTCACTCTCTGTTTCGTTTCAATTGATGATTATCCCATGAGCGAAGTGTCAAATTAGGGATTAGAAAAACGTATTATTGAGATAGGTTAGTAATAATTTCACTGACCTGATTTAATCATAATAAATGTTCAAAATGGCGACCTTCATTATTCATGCAGGCTTGTGTCCTTCGGAATAAGAACCATGTGTTCGCACAAATACATATTTCCGCATTTTCACATATGTTTTCGGCCGTTTGCATCACACGGACAGTTAATTCTTCAATGGTATTAACTAGATCATTCAGCACATTTTGAAGAAAATCCATTCAAGCGTGGAAGTAAATTATGGGGCCCAATTAAACGATTTTGATTTCGTCCGTTGTTAAATAATAATCGATTCAGAATAGTTATACCTATACATTACAAATGCGATAGGCACGTTGGACATGGTAAAAATGTAACGTGCGGTAGACAATAAAAGTGGAAACACCGAAACATAAAGCAAGACTTCTGATACTCAAATTTAGCTCTTCTTCAATGGCTTGTAAAATTTCAGGTTCTATTTCGAAAACGTGGTCACTTCTTGAACCTCCCAGATCATGAGTTGGTGAATCAAATTTTCTGTGATCACCCACTCGTTGAACAGTTGCCGAAAAAGTCCGCGAATCTTGAATTCTACGATTTGGAAATCGCTCCGTGTAAACCGCCGCGCTTCGACCGCATTACCTAAAGCTTCCCCATACAATAACACCATATCGGTTAATTAATTCGGTATTAGTGAAATTCACCAATTAGGTATCTATTACTTCATTCATCCTCGTTTTCGACCAATCGTAAGGCTTTTTTTTTGGGTTATAGTGATAATTCGATAATTCGTCAAGTAGGTTTCTCGGGTGTTTTCAATCCTATTGCTAAAGTAATAAAATAAATACTGTTGTCAAATGGTACTATTTAATTCATGAAATAATCAACCGAATTACACTCTAGCTCTTGAAATGATCTGTTTTAACACCTTCGGTGTCGGGAAATTAATACTGTCAAAGTGACACTCGTTACCTAGGAGAGCTTTCCTGTTAAAAATCGATCATTCCAGAGCTCTCGTGGAATTACAACCGATAAGTGATAACGATAACATTGGAAAAAGCGTTCGTTCTTGTTTCAAAAGAAACTGCAACCTTTTTATGGCACAAACACATTTTCGCTTACGCTTTCGTTTCAACTGATTAAACCATGAGCGAAGTGTCGAATTGGGGGCTAGGAAAATGTTTAAAAAAATATTCGATTAAAAAAAGATCAATGTTTAAAAAATGTTAATTTTCAAGAGTTCTGTTGGCGATTAATTCTCATATACAACAAACGTGCGAGTTCAGCCAATCAGAGCGCTTGCTTTCATCCAATCAAAAATGTTTATCACGGTTAAAACGTCCTGCTACTTTGTCATTTGTCAAAAGTGATTAAAATTGAATGCTATTCCTGTCAGATTTTCACATTGTTTTTAATAATTGTGTTTTTAATAACTGTAAGTACCGGGTGATCAAGAAGAACTGTTTAAGTTGGCAACACAATTAAGAACATTTTTTTATTCGGCTATTTACAACACTGCAACGGGATACGTTTTGTGGGTTTATTTGACAGATATCTGACGTAGCATTAACAACGACAAAATGGTAGGTTATGAGAGTAAAAATTAACGGCAAAAAGAAATCAATGTTGGAATTCGGAATAATAATCTAAAAATTAACTAAAGGAAATTCTCGAAGTGCTCCCCATTTTGCTCTAAACATAAATTAACTCTTCTCTCGAACGATTCACCAGCATGTTTAATTTAATTTGAAATGTTAAATTTGAATTGTCAGGGATGCGGCTGTCAGTGTGAAGCCGTCAACAACCGGAAGTTACTCCAGTTGTACCATTTAAAACTAAAATTCAGCATTACCAACTTAAACAGTCCTTATTAATTATTAACGTTAAAGTTTGTATTCTGGAATTAATCTTGCCAAAAATAACACGACATAATTTTTTATATCTGATACATTATTTCCCAATTTTCACTTAAACATGTTTGCTTTAGACATTTTTACTCGTTGAATTTGGGCATTTTTATTCAAAGGTTAAACCCTTGAGCTAAAGCTCTCGGGTCTAACCAGAATAAAAATACCCAAATTCAACGAGTAAAATTGTCAAAGCAAAAAATTTTGCTTAGCAATCAAAAACAACAATGCCTCATGTCAGATTTTATCGAGTACCTACTGTCACAATGCCGTTTCGGTTTTAAATATTTCCCTTGGAGAATAGATCATCAAAAACTATCAGGACTGTCCCCTTTTATTGATGCAATGAACTGAAATTATTTGTGCAGCTTCATTTGTGATACCACATCTCGATCAACCTCTAAAGTGTTTTGAAATCGAGCACTGACTCTAATAAGATTCGTTAATTTCTCTGTAACTTTATTCTTTATTTATTTGTATTAGTATTGAAAACATTCATAATAAATGCTTAAAATATCCTCCGTTTGCCATTACATAAGCATACCTTCGGACAGCAGCACTGGCATTTCCCCTACATTCCCCATACACAAAATGCATATCTGCATACTCCTCGATAGAATATTCTGGCGTTGTAAACTATTGTAATCTTTGCAGCCGACGGATAAAAGATAGATCAGGTCAAAGTGTAGACTTTGACAGTAGTAAATTTCAAATCGTTACCAAGCAATCATTTTTAAATCGAAACATACAAGATTTTTTCGTGCACAAAGCAATATTTCAGCAGTCCCAAAACAACAGGGAACAATTTTATTTTCAAAAAACGGTTCAATTTATCCAAAAGCGGTATAAAGGTTTTCGACCACATTTTCCCTGATAAACTCACCCTGAAATTCTTGGGAGACCATTCCCCAACAGCCTGTATAGTTCTCAGTTTTTTTTTGTTCAAACAGAAAAGAGAAAACAACTGGTAATGAACAAAACTGTCATTCATTAGTTGATTATTTAATGAATTATTTATATTTTGAATATGTATATTTTTTTGTCAGTTTTTCATCGGGGTTGCAGATAAAACACATAAAACGAGCATTTGAAGAAAGTTATTAAAAAATCAGAATCCCAAACATGGACAATAAGGATAACCGTAATGAAATTTCGAATGAATTGGAGCAACACTGTACCAACAAAGAGAGTTTGAAAGTGGACGAACAAATTAAGTTGCAGAAGAAATGTACTAAACAAGTGAAGCCACAAGATTCTCTCTGCGGTAGTAAATTAAATTATGAGCATAATGAGGAACCTCGAAACTTATGGAGCGAGGGCGCTACTCATGAAAAGCAGAAAGGAGTTCCTATGGTAGTAGTTTATTTGACGAGTTCTTGTGTAAATTGGGGTTTTTTAGCACGAGTGGGCCAGTTTGAAACGCGAGTGAGACGAGAGTTTTAAAAGCCCACGAGAGCCAAAAAAGCCCAATTGACACACGAACGAGTTGAATACAACGTTTTTTTTGTTCGACGAGCCCCTTAAAGGCTCCAAATCGCTTAAAATCTTTATAGGAGAAAATTCTCAAATTCTGACAGTGTCGAACAAAAAACGTATTTAAATTTATGTTATCTTAAAATTGGGTCAATATTGTGAAGCAATATAATGTTTGTACAAGTTGATTACTAGATCTTTCAAAGATATGGAAGGTGTGGTAAATGAGACAAGTAAAAATATTTTGTTTAACCAAAAAATAATTTTGATTCGTAAGTAACATTCAAAAAATTGTAGCCAAGCATGATGTCCTGTCGTTTTAATTGGTGTGCTTTAACATTTCCTTCAGATACATAATCTTAATTTGATTATCATTTTAATGTATGATTTAAATGTATATCAAATACCATTTTGTTGCACCAAATGAAGAAAAATTCTCATTGGTTAGTTCGAATGATTTTTTTTTTTTTGGCAAAAGAAATATGTAGTACACACCACGGCCTATTCGACACACTTTAACAGAAACAAAATCAAGCCCCAGACCACTTGACCACGAGTTTTTTTGAATGCTCTCTACTGCCCACTTAAAAAAAAATCCGAAAAAATGATTTTCATCTTCAACGTTAACATTTAAATAATACCTTTTAAGTAACAAAGAATTCCATTTTTATTTCTGAAGTGATTCTTAAGGTTCCTTGGTATGTTGTATCGAGCGATCAAATTATGTAATTTGTAATCGAGTTATCCATGAATCCGAAATCGTATGTCGTTTCTTGAACAAAAAACGCAACTTAAAACACAGGTTAGATCTGAGCATATCAATCGAAAAGACATACGGATTCAAATCCATGGATGACTCGATTACAAATTAATTTGATCGCTCTTTACAACGTGAGGAAATGACAGCATTGACATGTCTCGTTACTAGGAGAATGTATTTTTAAAGAAAAATTACCATTGTTTAAAAATATTTTTCAGAAAATCGCATTAATGAATCTACTATCCAATGAAAAAGTTACGTTTATTGTTATAACCATGGATACATAAAATATTTCCGTAAACAATTTTGACAAATCTAGGTGGAAAGAAAAATATTTCCAGTATAACAAAAATAGCAAAATTTTTATTCGAATTAGTACATTTTCATAAATCATATTTGTCGATAGTGCTCAGCATCCATTTGCAACTAAGGGAGAATGGAATGCACATTATTAATTATGACCAGTTTTGTGTGGTCTTTCACTCATGGTTAATGCATTCATGCGATTTCCTTGCTGAATATCCCTCTGCATAGGTTCATATCCTGAAATAGTTATTTTTATATTAAGTGCGCGAAGAGAGTGTTTTTTGTGCATGAAAAGGTCTTTTACGCCGAGACGAAGGTCGAGGCAGTATAAGCCTTTGAATGCACAAAAACATCTTCGCGCACGAAATATAAACAATATTTTTTCTATAATTGATTCAAAAAATTGTAATTAAAAATTCAAATTTTTGAAGGAACTGTGAAGTTTCAATGCAGTGACCATGTTGCTAGGTAACTAATAAAAAACAGTGCGTGAAATGAAAAACAGAAATAGTCGTATGCGTGAAATTGCATTTCACACACTGTTTTGTATGGTTTCTATGGTTTCGATCTTCCTAACAATGCAAAAAAAAAATACACGTTAGAAAATGACCCACTTCAGGCACAGATAACTATGCGTGAATTTCAATTTTTCGAATCAATTATAGACTATTTCTGTTTTTCATTTCACGCACTGTTTTTTATTAGTTACCTAGCAACATGGTCACTGCATTGAAACTTCAGAGTTCCTTCAAAAATTTGAATTTTTAATTTCAATTTTTTGAATCAATTATAGAAAAAATATTGTTTATATTTCGTGCGCGAAGATGTTTTTGTGCATTCAAAGGCTTATACTGCCTCGACCTTTGTCTCGGCGTAAAAGACCTTTTCATGCACAAAAAACACTCTCTTCGCGCACTTAATATAAAAATAACTATTTCGTGCATTCCTGACAAAGCAATTGATAACTTTGTCAGTAATGCACTGAAAAAAAATTTGGATAGAATCTATGCATCTGGATATTATAAGTGATACATTTAGTTTAGGGACATTTTCAATTTATTCATTTTTTGAAAATACTATGGTTTACATATTATGATACATTTCAATTTCACCGGGTATAGCTGAGAAGTGATAACAAGGAGTCTTAAGTGCTCTACCTCAGTTTTAACAATATGTAATTTTAGAAATTATAAAGTAATACAACTGTACAATACAAATAGATCACAACATGGAATCCAGTTCAATTAAATTTTGAAAATATAATTATGTAATTTATTACAAAATTATCGCATTTTCCTTTAATCTTCAGTTTGCAACTACCACGAAATGCTTTGGTTCTTCAAGTCAGCTTCGATTTGATACTTACAAGAAAAGAGCTGGAACCACAGATCTCGGCAAAGAATATGAAAAACTAATGTGCGCTCTATTAGCTCTCAAATTCGGCACAAGTGATATTGTGGCAGATTTTGAGATGAAAACCAACGGTGACGATTGCGGAGACTTCGACGACGTGGCGCTAAAAGTGACTTTTGTGGATGGACATTCGCAAATCTTTCTCTTGCAACTGAAACATTCTGAGAACATGAAAAATGTTACCGACAAAAAGCTTGCGGCGAAAAATGACAACTTCAGCATACTGAAGTATATAAAATCTGTTCGAAAATTTGAAAACATTGAGAATATCAGTTTTATTTTATATACGAATAACTCGACAAGTATCAAGAATAATTCAAAAATTTGTCTACAAAATGAAGACAATACAAATGAAGAGGTTGTTGTGAGGGAACTGCAAGAACTGGATCCTGGGAAACTATTAATGAACAGAAGAGAAATCAGCGATAAGAAAGAGGGAACAAAAGTTTTTCAATTTGAATTAAATCAGTGTAGTGGATCAGTTAAAGGTCTTGGTGATCATTTGAAACATTTTTATTTCTTTGCTCATCAGACTAACACGACAGGAGCACGGTCGTTAATCAACGCGACGTTGAGAGAAGAGTGTGGAATTAACGATGCTACTTACTCTTCAAGTTTTATCCAGTTCATGGAAACGTGGTGGTCTGATAACTTTATCCTGACTAAATATGACGTGGTGGCAAAATTGGCTGAGTTAACACTTACGCCGTTTATACAAACGATATCGGACAGAAAGTGCAACGAAAAATCAAAACTTCTTCGAGAAGCCATTATGAAATTTGAAATGACGATTATTAGAGATACGAATGAAGAAGTTATCGCGAACATTTGGGACGATACAGCAAATGATGATGAAATCAATTTGACAGGGCTCAAATATGGATTGCGTCCTAGCGGAATTAAGCATTTATCTCCAAAAGAAAGAAGTAAAGTGTTGTGGCATTTAAACAAAGTTCCCTTGATTGTTAAAGCAGAAGAATGTCATGAAGCACAAGTGAAACACGGTATCAGACTCCTCGAGAGAGTTGAAAAGAAAAAAGTGATATTATTGGCAAACGCAACAAAAGACGACTTTCCGGGATGGAATATTTTCCAAGATCTTTCCGATTTACCAAATGAAGGTGTCTACACAGATATCATTAAACATTTTGCGGTATCTCTTCAAGGTCGACAATCAATTTTTTTGGATCAGTTACTCAACTTTGACCAAAGAAATGGGAGAACAATTGAAACTGCAGACCTTATTAAAATGACACAAGAAATTATTCAAATCGGTAGAAAGCAGAAGAATACGTTTGAAGCTTACATTCCCAGAAGTGTTTCTACGATTTGTTTAGACTTAATCAAAATGCCAGAGTTTTGTAAGAAAACAGATTGTCTCCTAATCATTTGTAAGGTTTCTCAAATTTGGATTAAAGCTATTCGACAGTTCGATTTCCACGTGATGGAACTTGACCAGTACTTGAAAGTGGAAGAGAGAAAGCAATTATTAAGCAAAGTTAATGTTTTGCTGACAAGTAATAAATGGCAAGAGGTTCAATTCAATGATATTTGTAAAGAAACCGAAAGAAACGTGCATTTAGTACAAGTTCTCAACAACATACGTTGTATTTCAGTTCTAAGTAAGGAAAACAGAATTTCGTTGGAAACAATGACATCTCGAAGGGTTTGTGTCGATGAAATGGAAATTTTCACATATCTCGATCATCCTCTGAATGTCATTTGCTCCCCACCCGGAATGGGTAAGAGCACGCTGGTGACTTGCTTGAGCAGCATCTGTCCCTCCAGTTATTGGAGTGTCCGTGTAAATTTAATCAATCACAAAACACTTTTTAAGAATGCATGTGCATACGATAAAATATTGCACCATTTTCTTGAAGAAGAGGAGGATCCATTAGTGGTTAAGATTCGTTCGATGCTTTTACAAAATAAAAGAATGTATTTTTTTCTCGATGGATTGGACGAAATAGATAGTTACTGTCTTCAGATCGCTTTGGATTTTATTAAGAACATCTCTTCGTTGGGTTATCGCGTGTGGATTACTTCACGTGAAAATTTGGAGCAAACATTGTCGCGAAGCCTAGACATATTTCCCATAAAAATTGAAGATTTGACAGAAGACCAGCAGAAAACATACATTTGAAAACGTCAGCAGAATATCTACCAAGAAAATGAAATTAAACAAATTACCAATAAAATATACGCAAGCGTGGAAATGGTTAATAGTCGACACTTGTTAGAATTCCCTTTACAGTTGTTCATGGTTACAGAAAATTTTCGCGACAATAAAAATTTAAGGAAAGAACCCGACCATGAAATTTTTGTGTTGACCAAAATGTATAAAATATTTTTCCAAGGAAAGAAGAAGCATCAACATCGAAAATTGGGAATGCACGAATACGAGAACCAGCTCGGGTTTGACTTTGATCTGTATCTGGAACAATACGAATTGCCAGCACTGGAGTCTTATCTTGACACCACGACTTTCGACAAGTTAAAAATAAATTTGGGAAGGAGCCAAAAGTTCTTGGAAAAATTGAGAACCGGGGATCCGTTTGGAATAGTCAGTAGAGTGACCGACGATAATCAATCCATCTTCAACCACCAAACTTACGCAGAGTATTTTGCGTGTGCCTGGCTAAAGAATAATCTGGATAAGGTTTCTCTGCTGCAAGATGACTTATTTACAACAAAAAATCAAAATCTGAAGCTCATATTCGATATTATGTTGGCGGAAAATAGTGCACTTCACTTGGCTGTAATCTATAAAGATGTTGATTTGGTTTTAAAGCATTTGGACAAGAATGAAGTGAAAGATGAAGGTGGTCGAAGTCCACTTCATTTGTTGTGCACTTATGGCGTCGTACATCCTCTTTTGCGGAAAGAAGTAGACACATCGTCATCGTCTTACAAAAATAAATATGTTGCAAATATTATCGAAGGAGTCTCTACACAGTACAGAGAAATATTCAAAATGTTATCGCATTGTGATGTATTTCAAAAGGACGACGTCTTTCGATGGGACTGTCTTGATTACGCTGTTCGACTCCGAAACTTGTTCGCAGTAGAAATTTTTTTAAACAAATTTAGAGACTCAATAATCCTTGAAAGTTTATTCAGACGCTATGATATTGACACACTTGCATATTATTCTTCACAGATGGGTTATCGAAATTTATTACGTGCTGTCATTAGAGCAAATTCAAGCGTTCTGTCAGTGAAAATAGGAAATCGCAATTTGACATTGTTGCACGTGGCCATTATTGGAATTAAAAAGAATAACAAATCTGGACAAATTTTAATGGAAGAAAGAAAAAAAGTGTTGAGAACGTTAATAGAAGGTGGTTTAGATGTAGATGCACAATGTGGCTGGAAGAAAACTGCTTTGCATTTAGCTTCTGAACTTGATGACGATGTGGTCGTTAAACTTTTACTGGACCTAGGAGCAAATATCAATTTGACTGATGACTTTGGACGAAACGCATTACATTTCGCTCACTAAAATCCTAAAGTAAATATGGGAATAGTAAAACACTTGATAGATAAAGGGATAGATGCAAAAGCCAGAGATGCCAGTGGAAGAACTCCGTTATATTTTTGTTGCAGAAAAGGACATTATGACGCTTTGGTTATGTTGCTTAATCTTGGTCTTGACGTAAAAGTTGTCACTGCTGAGAAAATAAACTTATTACATGCAATAGTCAGACAAAATAAACCAAATAAAGGAATGATGAAGTTGCTGATCAGTAAGGGCGCAGACGTGAATGGTGAAGACTCTCGTGGACGTACTCCCTTACATTATGCCTGCTACCATGATTATGATCTCTTAGAACCACCCATTCGGTCTGGGGGAGACGTTAATCCCACAGACAATTATGAAAAAAGTATTTTGGACCACATGATTCTTTCTGGTACTTCAAATGCAGAAATAATATCTTTTTTACTAGAAAATGGTGCCAACGTAAACGCTAAAGATTGCAAAAACCGAAGTGCACTTTACTATGCCGTTTTCAGACAAAATTACAATTGTGTAAAGATGCTAATTGATCACGGTGCTGACATTAATACTGTTTGTGATTCCGGGAAGACTGTGTTGCATGCTGCTTTCGTAGAAGCACACTTCCCTGATGTTAAAGTGATTCAGATGTTGTTAAATAAGGGTGTTGACGTTAACAAACGAGATCAGGACCAGGCAACTGCTCTAGATTATGCTGTAGCATGTCCTGGATTACATCTGGTGGTGAAGATACTGTTCGATGCTACAGCACACAATCAGTTGATGTCTGATTCTGTAACGTTTCTTCACTACGCTGTTTACGAGGGCAATTGTTTTGCTGTAGAATTAGTCCTAGAAAGTGGATTAGATCTAGATAATCTCGATGTCAACAACAAAGAATACCCTTTGTACTTTGCAGTCGAAAATGAACACCTTCAGAGCGATCTGTTATTGAAAATGACCGCGTTTATACGAGATTGTAAGCAAAAATCAAATTTCGGAAAAAAGCAGATTATTGAACTTTTGGAGGAATATTTCTCAAATGACCATGGGTCCGATTGTGTAAGTTTGTGTTTTTTGTTTGTGCTTATTTTTCAAATAGTCACGGTACTTGCTGAATAGAAAGCGATTCTGTTATAATGCACTTCCTAACCTTATATCCAGTGTTGTTAAATATTTAACTATAAGTAGTTGGAAATGTAGTTCAACTACATTTTATGTATCTAAATATTCATCTAACTACTTTTTTCGACGCGTTAACTTAATTACAAATAACTACATTTCTCCTACCATTTAACTACAGTATTTAACATAGTCTAGTCCAGGTAAATTTTTATAATACTTCGGAAAGGTTTGACCCGTTATAGATAACAGTACCCTCTCTAATCCGAATCCCTATACCAGGAACTATTAAATACAAATAGTCATTAGGAGGGTCCAGAAAATATTTCTAGGAAATGAGGTGCCTGGTGCATCTGATGCCGGCTGTAACTTAAAAGTAAGCATGTTATCGCCTATTGGTCCATGGCGATATTTGTGAGTTTACCTGTGCCCAAAATTTGGAAACTTTCATTATTTGACAAACGTTTTTAGTGGAATAAAGTCAAAGTGTGTTTAAAAGGTTATTAGTGTCGAGCTGAGCAGAAAATGGAAAATAATACCGAGAAGAGTTTACCAGCAATTTTCAAGACTAATATTTTCAAGATCATCGAAACCAATGGTGACAAAATTAAAACAAAATGCCAATTATGTGTGGGTTCATCGGGGGAAATTAGTGGTTCTACTAAATCTACCACTAATTTCTTAACTCACATTCGACGCAAACATCCTCAACGCGTAGATGTTTTGAATGAAGTAATTCAACGAAAAACTGTGAAAAGATCATCAATCACGATTGATAACGATACAGACGGTCAACCTCCAAGCAAGAAACCAAAAGGTGTGAAATGCACCCCGTTTACAATCGCTTCCGCAAACTCTGCAAGAAAAGGAATATGTAGCTATTGAAAAGGTAATAACTAATAGACAATAAATTCAATTTCTTTCGGTAACTACGATTAAGATTTATCCTTTTACAGTGCAACGAAGCAGTGATCAACTATATAATAGAAGAAATGCGTCCACTTGCAACAGTTGATAAACCCAGCTTCAAACATTTGTTGGAAATTGTATCAAATGTAAATATATTTCTTGTACAATTATTTGTTTTTTCCTCTATACCCTGCTTTCCTGTGATGTAGTTAAATAATGGTAACTACATTTCCAATGTATTTAAAATTGTAGTTAAATACATTTACAAAAAAATGTATTTAAGCTGCGCTTAGATACATTTTTGGAAGAGTGATTGTAGTTGAGCTTAACTTCATTTTAGAAAGTAGTTTTAACAACACTGCTTATATCCCAATATACTAGAACACGAGATCGACTGTTCATTTTTTATCTATTAAAAAGTGTCCATTTTCTAGGTATTGGTTCTTGACGATGAGCATGTCGATTCATACTGGAACTGGCGGATACATCTCTCGAGTAGGCTACGGAGTTTAGATCTTAGCAATTTTCTTTGGTGTTCATCTGATGAAGAATCAGAAAGCGATTGGGAATAATCACCAGAAGATAATGTAAACTATGGTTATATGAATTGTTAATAAAGTTTCGAAAATACGTCTCACATCATTTACAAAAACAACTTCTATAAAGACGTAATGCATATTTCGTAATTAATCTTGAGTACAAAAGCCAAACATTTTTATTAGAAAATGTGTCTCTTGTATTGTCGCCGACGCCGCTTGAGGCGGAGACAGGACAATCTCGAGGATGTGTTACATCCTACCTACAGAGTTGCCACATACATTGTCGTACATAGTTGCCATATTTATCCACAATCATTTTGAATCACCCAATATAATGGAAACTGCAAGTATCAATAATATTACAAGGGAAGTAGGAATGACTGGTACCAAAAATTTGAAAACTGTAATATTAATGTAAGTGCAGGAAAAAAAATGAGTTCATGTCCGATATATTTTTTTTTTATCCACTTGAAGATAAAATAGTATATATCATTCAGAGTAGAAGGTCTTTTTGTACTTGGCCCAGTTGCCTCGACTTCGTCTCGGAAAAGACACACTTCTACTGTTCATGATGCAATCTACTATTTAGCAAAACTGTCAGTGCTGTAGTGAATACTGGAATTATGTAGTATTTTTTGTTGCGTCTAAGACCATTTCAGAAATCTATATACAAGTGTCCCAGAACTCGCGGATCAAACTTACAGTGCGATTTCCTTGGTGATAACTGAAAGCAATTGCGTTAAAAAAAAAGGACAGGGTATAATCGATTTTTTGTAATGAATAATTAAAGTTGACCAATCAGAAGGACGCTGTTAATTTGAATTTCACGTATATTTAACCAAAGGTTTGAATTGCCTAGCAACATAATTCTAGTAAGAATGGTATGGAATTTCAAGTAAATGTTTGGGCAACTGTGAAGATTTTGACAACGTCAAGTTATAATTTGATTCGAAATTGTCAAACTTCGTATTGAAATCAAGTATACAGCTTCAGAGTATGCCGAAATGCTCATAAATTTATGGAGAGTGCCGGCGCAATGCACGTGAGGATGCAAGGGAATATGCAGTACGTTTACCACGACGTTTGCCACATCTAAATTATAACGTATTTCTACGGTTGGTGTACCGTGCTCGAGACACTGGGTCCTTGGTGCCTACCTGACAAGAAATTGGTGGTCCCCCGCGAGAAGTTAGAACGCCAGAGACTGAAGATGCTGTTCTTCAGTCCTTTGATGACGACGGTAGAAGAAGTATATTTGAAGAACTATATTTACCGCGAACCTATCAATATTTTAGAAGAACTAAATGACCAAATTCACGAAACACTGGCTACTGTTATTCCTAATATGCTTAGACTGGCAAGGGAAAATTTAATAAAACGAACTCGCCTATTCCTTCAGATGAAAGGTGGTCATTTTGAACACTTGTTATAAATTATCCTTTTTATTTTGCATGTTTCTTATTTCATTTGTTGCATTCTACATCGTTTAGTTATAAAATTTGATCTTAAATTTTTACTAATAATGATGCTAAAATAAACTAGGCAAAAATGAATAGGGAATTTTGTCATTTTTGCATTTTGTATAAATACAGTTTAAAATTTATAATAAAATGTGTTAGAAATATATAAAGATACACATTAGATATAATGTTCCAAGTACCTGTAACATTTTAAATTTATCTAGTGTTTAAGAATACGTGGGAGGATTGGGGCAATTATTTTGCTTTCTAAGAAAAATTGTGGAATTCCCTATTCAGTTTTGGCTAGTTTAAATAGGTTAGTTCAATCCAGTTTTGTCTTCTTTCTTTCAGAACTGCCACAATGCTTGATCTGTTGTTCAAAATCTACGTGTAACTCCAGTTTTTTTGCAATGTCAAGAATGTTCCTAAAAGTTTTTTCTTTCATTTCGACTATGACGAGTCCCGCTAGCGTAGCTGCGCTAATACGTTGCAGATGCAGAGTGTATGCACAGGAGTCAGGATAAATTTCTTGTGATTCCGATTCACTTCACAGGCCCTGCATATTTCACTTTGTACTAAGATTTTTAAGGTAGTAATATGTATTACTCGCTTGACGCTACGTCGCCATTTTAACTTCCATCAACAAAGGTTCAATTCAGCATATCCCTCCCGTCAATTTCCCATACCCCTCAAGCTTACAATTGATCTGGAAATTTTCACTCATAACAAACCATATTTCATTCATTGCCGGAAGAAGAAACTTCTTGCGTTCCCTGATTTAGATTCTATACCTGCCTTTGGCAAGTTGACCAGATAAATATTGAAAATAATTTGTTCGATACCTCCCTAGAAAGTGGGTCTGTATCCATGGTTACCAATGAGTGAAGGTTCCACTTTCGCTCACGCACTTTCGCTCACGCACTTTCGCTCACGCACTTTCGCTCACGCACTTTCGCTCACGTACTTTCGCTCACGTACTTTCGCTCACGCACTTTCGCTCACGCATAATTGAAATTCGATTTTATGAAAAAGAATTTGTATATTGAAAATAATTACATACCAATAATAACTAAACGTTATTCACGTTGAGTTGAACAATTTAAGGTCAAATAATTTTATTTTTTGGCTCTGTAATTGTTTTGTAAATAGTGACATACAGCTAACCAACATAATGCGAATTTAGCAATGCTCAATCCATCGTGAACGGTATTTACGTGCATGTCACTGTTTGCTAAATTATTTGACCTTGAAATGTTCAATTCAACGTGAATAACGTATATAGTGCGTTTTTTTAAGACTGGCCAGAGGGTTTTACATGCTAATTTTTCAACCTCCTGTTAACTTTGTATTTGTAATACATAAATGGTTGTAACAGACAATTTACAAATAAAATGTTATTTGCAAAAAATAGTGTGAACATTAATATTTTACATTTTATAACGATAGATTCATTATTTATGTTATAACAAGTTTCTTTACTTTAATAAAACTTAAATGAAATGTTCAAAATGGCCTCCAGAGGCAGTTAAGCAATCACATAATCAATTACATATCAAAATTACAAATGTCAGGTGAAATTTTAGCCTACTGAAAATTTAAAATTAGAGCAAACGGAATTCAAAAAATGTCTTTTTGCTATAACTTATTCCTTGATTCTGGTTATTAAATTGAAATTGTTTCAATACATTATCATATCCCACAACTTTACTACAAAACTGGGTTGAATATTTTCATGAGGACAAAAGTTAACAGGGGGTTGAAAAATGTAGCTTGTAAAACCCTATGGCCAGTCTTAAAAAAAACTCACTGTATAACAATTCATCACTTTACATAATTAATCACGACGGCCACCGAATATGCCCATCATCAGTACAACTTTCTGAAGCATCCACTCTTGATCCGCCGCTTCCAGTAAAAACTTGCAAACATCGTTTCTTGAAGAAGTTGTAGCTTTTTTCGGCTGATAGTTTCTACATTTTGTTTTCAAAAAGGAGGTGAGACTGTTGAACCTGTACAATTTATTATATTAAAACAACTAATAGCTTATTAAAAAAACCTCTTACCTGGATACCTGGAGATATAAACGTTTTGAAATACAAACAGTGTACTCTTCAACATTGAATAACCGCGCTGATGCTGCTTTCGTCTTTTCCCTTGATCTCGGTCTGGCATTGTGTAAATATTTCCAATTCTTTCTGGTATCGTAATTTTGATTTCGTAGGCACCATTTGGTACTTTGCGGCACTTGCCTCTTCCAGGACGTCATCAGGAACACAGAATTCTTCGTCATCCATTTCCACAACGTGGTGTGCACAATCACTTTATTGACTTTGCAAAACTTTGTTTATTTTGTATTTAATTTTTTTTTCCATAGCAACAGATCTCTCCGAAAATGTGATTTATTTATTTTATTTTAATTTTATTTAAAATTTTGAATATAAAATTACAGACTCATTTTCTAAGGAGTTATGTCAGGTATCGAACAAAATCAAATACAGCACTCGAGAGTAAGGCCGCTTTTGTTCACTTGAATTGCATCGACCACTCCGCTGCACGTCGTGGCCGAACATGCAATTCGCGTGAACAAAAGCTTTACCTTCCTCTCTCGTAGTGTAAATAACTATTTATTATTCATCGAATTATACGTTGCTTGGCAATTGAGGGAAGGTACTCAATTTTCTCATAAAGGGAAAATTAGATCGAGCTCTATTGGTCAATTTGATTAATTCATAACTAAAAAGCTGTTGCACCCTGAATATTTTTCTAAACGTTTTTTACCTTCATTACCACCAAGGAATAATCAGTTTCAATTTGATCCGCGAGTTCTGGGACATGCTGTATATAAAACTGAATGTCTGTTTGTTTGTATATTTTGTATGCAAATCTACAGTTTTACTCCGATCTTGATGAAATTTTGTACACTTGATCTTCAAAACAAGAAGAAAATTACTGTCTACTTTAATTTTACAAGAACTAACCCCTACTACCATTTTCAACCCTGTTAAGAAAAAAAGATAGTTTTTTCGAGTTGGAAATACCCTCACCTTCGCCGCTTCACCCCTATTTCATCCTCTGAGTATATCGTCACCTTCGCCGCTTGACATCCACAAAAAGCAACCCCTATTGTCATTTTTAAGCCTGTTAAGCACAAAAAAGTTTTTTCGGGTTGGAAATCGCGTTTGCATGATATGTTCAGGTCTCATTGTTACATTTGGTTGTTTATAAAAGTAGCAATTTCGCAAAATGTGTTTGAATGATTGTGTTTTACCGGAAGATGTCTTAAATGAAGCAGAACAAGCTTCAAATAGCTTAATACCGGAAAAATCAAAAGGCAGGTATCTGAAATCAAATGAGACAATCAAACAATAGGAAGATCTAAATAAGGTTACAACTGAAAATAAAAGTGTTATTTTGGCGTATTTTCATGAATTGGTAAGTGATCATAGTGTTAGTTTCTTATCGTATTGATCTTTTTGTTTATATACTTAGTCGAAGAAAAAAGTAGTCTACAGTAAAGTTTTAATTATTCTTCATAAAAAGACAAACTTCATATTGAAATTATGTACTGCGTTTATCACAATACATGAAAGTATTAGAAACATAATTTTAAAACATTCTGAAATTTGCGGGCGAAGCCGCGGGTAAAAGTTAGTAGACTATAATTGAATGATGCTATATTAAAATATAAAATTAAATATTATTTAATTTTTCCACATAAAGACGAACTTGGTGAAAATAACGGGTTTTTACGTCCTCATATTTCTAGCACAATTTTAAATGAGGTGATAATCGAGTGGATAATGCAAAGGCAGAATAAAACAACTCTAGTTTATTAACAGTAGCTTCTTAAAAGTGACAAGACTAGCTAATTGTTGTTAAAAATGGGTAGAGGAAAATTTATTGATGAATTTTTTTAATTAATAAGCGGTGTTTTTTTAGGAATCATCCTGTATATTATATTATACATACAGGGTTATTCATCTAAGATGGCGAGCCTGACCAGGTAAAACACAGGCGGATAGGTGTTTACAATTTATTAGAAAGTGAATTTCTTGTAATTATTGTTAAAAATGGTGCAGTACACTAAACCGGAGTTAACAGACATGATGATCGTCTACAGGGAAGCCTTATCTAATAATGCTGAGGCTTCTGTATATACCTTTGTGAATGCTGTTCAGGATAATAATACTTTTAGTCCTATCAACCGAGATCGAGATCGTTCAAGATCTCGCACTGTTTTGGACTTGGAACGTGAAATTCTGCAAGCTGTTGAGGAAGAACCGAACGTTAGTTGCCGACGACTTGCACAAGGAATGAGCGTTTCCAGTTTTACAATTTGGAGGACGCAGAACGAACGGAGATTACATCCTCATCATCTTCAAAGTGTCCAACACTTAAAACTACAAGATCGTCGAATTGCATTTTGTCAATGGCTTCTTCAGAAAATATGCGAAAAACCCAATCTTTTACACATCGTCTTAACCACAGATGAAGCAGGATTTACTCGAGATGGAGTTTTCAGTTTGCACTAATAAATCGACACCAAATCCGTGAGAACGTGGTTCCAACAAACATTATCAATTATTATTAATGTGTGGGCGGGAAGAACTGGGAAGCGTTTGATCAAGCCACATGACTTCCCTCAATATTTAAATCGTGTAGAATATTAATTTCTTTTACAAAATGTGCTAAATGACCTTTTCAATGACGTACCGTTCTGCCGTGGCAAGTTGCGGGGGATATGTGGTACTTACATGATGGAGCGCGCGCTCACAGTGCACGGGATGTTAAAAATTGGTTGGACCTTAATTTAGAAAATCGTAATGGACCAGTTTTAGGGCCAGATTGTTCACCGGATTTAACTAAGCTCATATGATTGGAAATTGTTTGAGACTTCAGTCTGTTCGTGATCGTGTGAATAATGCTGCTGAGTCAATTCCAACATTTTGGTTAGAACTCAAGCTTCTATGGCTCAAAGGACAGAAAAGCGTGCATCGATAACGGAGGGCGTCACTTCGAGCATTTAATTTAAAAGTTTATGCCCTTGATCAAGTGGTGCGTAAGTTCAATGCCGAATAAAGAGTTGGTTTTTGCTTGATTATACCTACATATAATTTTTTATCTCCTTTCGCTTTTAATGTATGTACGCCCGGAGTGGCCAGACACATTAGCGGCTGCCAGAATTTACGATCAACAAATTAAAATCTTATCTGGATTTAGAAAAATTTTCCGAAAAAAAATTAACTTGATTTAACATTTTATATTTCTTAAGAGCTAGGCACAGTCTGTCAATATGATTAACGCGAGTGAAGTAAATTGGAGACCAGACGAGAGACCATGCACTAGTTTGGACCGAATAAGCGAAAAAAATTAAATACATAATGTATGTACGAGTATTGCCGAGAAATCTCTGCAGTTTCTATAAATCAATCCATTAGTTCTTATTACTTATGTAACGACTTCATTTATATGTTCAATAAAAAGGAATTGTGGGTCGAATACATACAATAATACCCAAATCTTGATAAGTACTAGCTCTATTTGGTACAATGCCATCAATATTGTATGTAGGTATCAGAAATGACGATTGTTAATACACCACTTGATAATAGCATCGATATTTTCTTGAAGAAATTCAATATCACTAGATGATTCGATTTTTGAAAATCGTTTGGCATCCACAGTGGGGGGAAGATTTTGACAAGAAACAACTTCTTGCAAATCATTAAAAAAAAAAAATGTGTTCGAGATAAAATTTAACATATTGTTCTGTGTTTAGCAAATAGGACCAAGCTCAAGCAGCGGCTTTGAAAAACCAAGGGAGTTTTTGCAACAATCTGATCAGAACCTTTTTGAAAATTACAATTCACAGCATCAACCTGTGGCAGTTTGTCAATAGCCACTGCGATTTTTGTCACTCTTTGTTGTCTGTCATTCTTTCTATACTGTTGTTCCATTCTTTTTTGAAGTGAAACTTTTTATGGGAGGTGTTTGAAATTCTGATCGGCAACCTTTTTGTGTGACGAAAAAAAAAATATAGAGCGTACAATTCTCTACATTTTTTGTGCTTTATGTTTTTTTGTCAGATCAATAGTTTCGTGGTTACAGCGTGTAGAAATCGAGAATTTCTATTATTTTTGTACTTTTTATTCTTCCACACCACCACAGAGGTAGAGCAATAGGGTGCATTTTTTTTACGTAGTGTCCCCGGTGGGCATAGTCTACGATGCAGTAGAAATTTACTGTTTTACTCTTTTTGATCTCTTAGTAACGTAGACGGATCCAAATGATCTGGATCGATGGGTTTAGATGAGCTGAATTCATCAGAGTTTTTGAATTCGAGAATTCCTCTTGAGAATTTTCCTCTTGTTCCTCAGGGTCATCATCATCATCATCAGGGATCATTTGGCGTTTACCTGTTTCATTAGTATACACGTTGGAGTCCGATATTCCCGTAGACGGACAACCAATAAATGCTCGATTTCTACAGGCTGTAACTACGAAATTATTGATCTGACAAAAAAAAACCTAAAGAACAAAAATTGTAGAGAATTGTATGTTCTACATTTTTTGTAAGTAGTTAGATATATTTACGTATCTCGCACGGATAATAGAGAGTTTTCGCGTTACGTTCCGTTAAAATAACCGGTACGCTATTCGCGAGAAATTACCGTAATCGCTTATTGTGATAATGAATCGATTACGCTATTGCCTAGCAACACCGGCGTTAGCGTACACAGTTGTCTGAAAAACGTAACGCGAAAATTCTCTATTGAAATAATCACAGACGTTCCAGAATCTGAAGATCAAGACGAACAAATACCTGCAATCAATGAATTTCTATTTTGGCAAACGCCAGATGATCTTGATGATGATGATGATGACCCTGAGGAACAAGAGGAAAATTCTCAAGAGGAATTCCCGAATTCATAAACTCTGATGAATTCAGCTCATCTATACCGTTCGATCCAGATCATTGGGGTCCGTCTACGCTACAAAGAGATCAAAAAGGGTAAAACAGTAAACTTCTACTGCATCGTGGACTATGCCTACTGGAGACACCACATCAAAAAAAAAACGCACCCTATTGCTCTACCTCTGTGGTGGTGTGGAAAAGAATAAAAAATACAAAAATAAAAGAAATTTTCCATTTCTACACGCTGTAACTACGAAACTATTGATCTGACAAAAAAACATGAAGAACAAAAAATGGAGAAAATTGCATGCTCTACATTTTCTATAATTAGATAGAGGTATCTCGCACGGATAATGAAATAATCGCAAAAATGTGATTTTGCACTCCTATTCTCCAGTATGGCGGGGCGAGCGGTAACCCCCCAAGGTCGCAAACTCAACAACATTAATAATATGCCTGATAGAAGATACCTGCCAAGTATAAACTTTTCTGTACCTTTTGCAAGGTAAAACTCCCTATTGATTGGACTAGAAATACAAAAGTTTCGCTTCTATCGTGCGTCTTTACGACACACTCTCTTTTTTTTCTACCTCTCACCCACTCATTTATATCGCGTCAGACAATTTATTGTTTTAATATCTCGTAGCCGAAGGACACCTTTTTTATTTTTAAAAGAGAAAAAAACACTACGTTTTGTTTTGGTAAAATCGGTATTGCTATAATTTAAATCTATGTATATTAATTCATCAAGTGATTCGTCCATTCAATTTTGTAATAAAATTGCATTTTCAATGCCGTTGCGCTCATTATCACTCGTGACATACCATGTATAGATAAAAAATACAATGTTTATATTCAGAAATTTTATTAAAAAATATAAAAATAGGTATTTATCATACTCGCACAGGACTTTCATAAATGATTCATCCTTCTAATCGTTGATTTGATGTTCCTCTTTTTATTGTGTCATTAATTCATAATTATTTAACTGGTTGCATAAGCTGTAGTCCTTTCTATGTTACAAACTAAAAACTGAAAATTTTATTTATCCAAAGTGAAAAAACAATACATTTACAAATAGCAACTACAGAAGATGTTCACCTTTTTTTTTATAAACACACTCTGACTCTTCTTTTCATAAAAACTCTGTAATTTTATTTTGAAATTCTTCTAAATTATTAAATTTTTGTTTGAGAATCGCCCTCAAATGTCATGATTTATATTGACAAATCACAACTCTGAATTGTTTGAGTAGCAACCAATCACAATTTAATTAAGCGGAAATTTTCCCTTGGGGAAAATTTACCTAGGGAAAAGCTTTTTCGGGGGATTCTCTTCCGAATATACCTCGGGACAGATATATATCACCAGAAATTTTTCCTTGCAGTCCAAGACTCGTGTTTGTAGCTCAAAATTACTCTCGGGCTGGCGCCCTCGTGTAATTTTCTTGCTACAAACACTCATGTGTCAGGACTGCTCGAAAAAATTTCCGGCAATATATCTGTCCCTTGGTATATTATATATGATAACTTGATTTTTTAAATGACTAAATGCTGAAACATCTAACGACCTAAGATCTGGGGAACGTGATGAAAACTGTAGATAAAGCCCCAAGCTTATAACTCGGTCTGAAATCGTTAACAATATCGTCTGAAACTGGCCTTCCTATTGGTTTACCTTTATTTACGCAAGGCTAAATCTGTTAATTACATACCAAACGTGACACAAGTTGATTCAAATATTTTAATTCCAAGCATACAACTTGCCTTTTAATTTGTTGTTATTTCAACGGGTAAAAAAATGTTTCCTCAGTTATTTTAGAATTTTCGATTGATGAAAAGTGGCAACAAAACTACAGAGACAGAAATAATTAAACATCTTGTTTACAGACGGAAATAATGAAAATACATCACTGTTACTGATAAGCGGCAAACGAGCAGCATTTTTACATTTCACAGCTTACTGAATGCACGAATCATTTATGAAAGCTCTGTATTAAGTTAAAGATGTATACTCAATTTCATATAAATGTGCATCTAAGCAAGCCATGAAAATCTGATTTTCTGTTGGTATTAAAGCTAAAGCTAGTGACTTTGACTTTCAAAGTTGCTTGCTCTGCGCGAACCCGATTTGACTAATTTTTCATGTTTTGTCCATTTTAACATTGCTGATTTCAAAAGCAATGTTACGTCTTTTTACTGATTAAATGAAAGTAATCCTTATTTGTTTTTGTCTTTGTATTTTTACCAAGTAAAGATTTATTGGACATGATCTTCACAAATGTGACTTTGTAATGTAACTAAATTAAAGGTGCTTTTACAAATGCACAGCTCACTTGATGAACATTTATATGAAATCAATTATACACGTTGGACATGGTATGAGTGTAGGGTTTGTTGATGTCAAATTCTCCACACCAATGACTGTGATAGTCCCTGTTGAATGGCGTGCCTCCTCGTGCTTATTCCTGAAGTTTGTGCGACAGCATCTAACACATGTTTTTCTGCTTCTAGACTACGATCACTAAAAAGGATACAACAGACATCATATCCCACCTCCACCCGGCGGCACGGCAATTTTGCCACTATAGGTATATATAATTAATCAACTTAAGTACATAACATTTTTGGTTTACAATACAACAATTTCCGATAATAATGTAGAATCTGGAGAAGTGCCCCGAATGCTTGCAGCGTTTCCACGTTGAATAGCAAGGGAAATCCTCTCGAAAAGGAATTTCTTTGATTTTGAATCGCCTGATTCCGCAATAAGTCGCTTTCCGATGAAAATTTTGGTATGAAAAGAGTTCTTGATTAAAGTATAAGCCATGTGTCTGCTAAGACATTCAGCTTTATTTAAAAGATTTGCAACTGTAATTATAGTTTTTTCGATAGTGTTTTTGAAGCCTTGGTCAAAGATTGGAAAGCCTAAAAGAGATAAACTTTCTCGGTCACAAATTTTAATACCTGGTGCTAAATTTTGAAATTCCTTTATGACTCTTATATCTGTGTCTCCAGAACAGCAAAAGATCTCGCATTTGTTAAAGTTTAATCCAAGACCAATTTTTCTGGATAAATTGATAACTTTCTTAATGTCGGATTAAACTACTTCTGGGTAATCAGCTAAGGTTCCATCATCTAAATACCAAATATTCAGTTGAGAATCCAAAGATAAAATAATTGGTGAATGGCAAGACTAAAAATCATGGGACCGCAGGGGTATCCTTGCTGGACTCCAACAGAAGAATAAATTAAATGATTACCAAAAAATAAAGTTGAAGGACTTCTATAGCATTGATAAAGATAATGGTAAGGACATTGGACTTCTTTTAGAATACAATCCCGTTCGACTGAGTTAATGGTGTTTTTGAAATCTAATTTAAGAAGAACTTTGCCACGGTTTTGGTCGTTATTAACAAAGGTTCGTGTGGTAGGTATGAGTTGCTGCTTCGCATCCTACTTTAGTTGCCACTCCAAATTGGTGTGGAGATAAATACGAATTTACAATATTACGACTTTGAAAACAGTCTAGCTTTGAGGTCAATCTTCGCGAACAGTTTCCGATAGTGATCGGTCTAATTCTTCCATCTTTCTTATGAAGGGCACATAAAGACGCACCATATAATAAATGACAAATTTCTGAAGGAAGTTGACCAGACAATAAAAAATTACAATACAATACAATTACAGTTGATTGCGAAAAAAAAGGGAAATGAAAATTTTCCTAATGTAAATTTGCTTTTGTCCATTTGTCAATTAATTGTCTACTTGGCAGTACCTGTCCAATGGTTTTTACAAATGTCATTGAATTTTGACCATAATTCTAATCTATCCCTCGTAAAAAAAGAAGGTTTCACACCATGAGAAAATTGTAAAAATGTGTCAATTTTATTCTGACAGTTCCTGTTTTCTTGCAACCAACTGTACATACTTATTTGCATAATTTATGGTGACAGGATAATTGTCGGTTTTGTCGATTTCGTTGCTAACTTATCAAACAGACCAACAGAAAGCGGCACGGTCACAGCATGCCATGTGGTGTGGTATTGCGGACACATGGCCGATTGAAATTTCTAATTTCTACTATATGTATTTCGTGAATCGTGAATCAGCCTGTACATCTAGATTATACAAATATAAGGTAGAATCACTTCGAACTCGAACGGCTCCATATTTTATCGGGTCATTTTTAATAATTATCAGTATTTAAATGAGATAGGATATTTGTTTGGTTAAAGTACAGTACTCCCAAAACTCTGATAGGCAATTTCGTTATGAAGTTAAAAATTTTAACAAAGAATCATGTAATGACCGTAAATAAACAACCCTCTTTAGCCTGGAGGCTTTAAAACTAAATTATATTTATATGAAGGTATTATAGATGCATAAATACTGTTCACCGCCACAAAAATTGGGTATTACTTTTTTGTTAAAATTAATTACCTAGGTGCAGCAGGCAAAAAACTATCACTTTAAAAATTAAATTTTGTTCGCTGCAGTTCAAATTTAGTATACTTTATGAAAAAACGATAGAGAAATAAAATCCGTGATTAGAATTTAATTAAAATGTTTTGATGTAAAGATATTTGGTTTATTTAATTTGGAGTGTTTTACTTTATGAAAATTTATGGCAGACAAAGTTAAGTTTGTGGTTATTACTCCTGTCCACAATTTACGAAGATTTATGAGGGGTTGCAGGCCGTAACACAGGCAGCTATACCGCTGGAACCCTCTGAATGATGTCTACCTGATATGGATGACATTTCAACAAATTGATGTCATTTAAAAAATAAAACAAATACGTACCACGAATTCTTTAATGAGTAGTTGTTTTGAATATGTAATTGATAATAATAATAGTACATAAAAAAGTAACAACTATAACAAATGTTCAAAATGATGCCCAGCTTGCTCTAAGCACGCTTCAAGCCTTTCTTCGAATGAATCTTGAACTGTAGCAGCTTGATTCGATTCGTTTATCGAGCGAAACGCTTGTATAATTCGTTGTCTCATGTCTTCAGGTGTTGTTGGAGTTGTCCTGTACACAATATCTTTCACTCTGCCCCACGTGAAAAAATCCATAGGTGTTAAATCGGGAGAACGAGGCGGCCACGTTACAGGACCTCCTCGCCCAATCCACCGATTAGGATATTTCTCATCCACAACTGCACGTGCAACCAGTGCAAAATGTGGCGGAGCTCCATCTTGCTGAAACCACATGTTTGCTATTTGATTCAGTGGTACATTTTCTAATAAGTCATCCAACTCATTTTCCAGGAAATTTGCGTAGATTTCCCCTGTCAAATTTTGATAGAAAAAGAACGGTCCTATCAATCTATTATTTATAATGCCACCCCAAACATTTAATGACCAGCGATTTTGTATTTTTTTACACTCTCTACATGGTAAGTACGTTGTTATGACATTGATTTGGTGGATGTAGGTACAACTTTTTTGACCTACCGTTGGTTACTATTAACGACGGGATGTAAGTAACCACTTACCTCCCTCGGGGAAATAAGTGACAAAAATTAAACCAAACAAAACACTAATATGCCTTATGGTAACGTTTATTCGATTTCTGTGGCAGGGGGAAGGAACATGAAGCGTTTGCAGCCTCAGCAACTTCCATTTCTCTTTTAATTTTGTTCAAATTCATTTTACAAACTTTTGACACGACGCTTTTAATATTGACGTTTTGTGTGATGCAAGTCGTAGCAACCGGCAACAGACATACTAATATTTTATTCAAATATTTAAAATAAATTCATCAAAAAGAAAGTATGCAGTTCAAAATAACTTTGAGAGTAGAAAAAATATTATAAACAATTCGGGAGGTAACTAATTTAACCAGTCTCGGACTCTATTGCTACCCCTCGCTATCGCTCGGGGGCAAACTTGTCCTCGACAGGTAAATATTAGTTACCTCCCTTAATGTTTAAATAACTATTTGTTCAAGCATCCAATGCGGGTTCACAGGCGACCAATAATGCATATTGTGCCTATTCACATGACCGTTACTTTTAAATGACGATTCGTCCGTGAATAAAACATTTTTGAAAAACATTCTATCCTCGCGTAATCTTCCTTGGGCCCATTCGCAAAACGCAACTCTGTTTTCAAAATCATCCCCGTGGAGTTCTTGATGCAATTCAAGATGGTACGGATCATACTTATGTTGTTGCAAGATCCTTCCCACAGATGATTTGCTGATGCCAGTTTCGCTGCTGATTCCTCGTATGCCAATATGATTATTGTTATCAGCGTAATTTAACACAATTGCCTTGTTTAATTCGTTGGTGATGGGTTTGTTGACGACATCCTTGGTTTTCGGTTTCAAACTTCTTGTTTCTTTGAGTCCTTCCACAAGACGTTTAAAAATCTTTTTTTGAGGATGATTTCGCAATGGAAATCTTTCCGCGTAAAGTCTTTCGGCAACGACTGCATTTTGGTGAGCTTCCCCGTAGATGAGGATCATATCCACTTTTTCCTCCAATGAATAATTAAAAGGCATTTCGGAAAAGACACTTATTTTATAACTAAACCAAAACGACACTTTTTTCTTCACGAAGTTAACTCTTCGATATCCAAAAAAATATTGTGCATTTGAAGTGAAAAAATAATTACAGGAAAACTTGCAGGTAATGACTAATGAGTAATGACAAGCTGATTACCTCTAGTTGTTTACTAACCCTTATGTCATGTAGCAATAAGGTTGAAAATACCCTAAGCAAATTCTGGACACCATCTGGCCAGACTGGGGCCCTAGGTACCTGCACTTCGGCTTAAGCCGCCCTCAAAAATATTGGTACTATAAATTGGGGACAAGACAACCACAAACTTAACTTTGTCTGCCATAAATTTTCATAAAGTAAAACACTCCAAATTAAATAAACCAAATATCTTTACATCAAAACATTTTAATTAAATTCTAATCACGGATTTTATTTCTCTATCATTTTTTCATAAAGTATACTAAATTTGAACTGCAACGAACAAAATTTAATTTTTAAAGTGATAGTTTTTTGCCTGCTGCACCTAGGTAATTAATTTTAACAAAAAAGTAATACCTAATATTTGTGGCGGTGAACAGTATTTATGCATCTATAATACCTTCATATAAATATAATTTAGTTTTAAAGTCATTTTCCTACGGGACACAAGTGATGGGACACCCGGTATATACAACAAATGCCTGTGAACCTTTCATTCTCATTTTACGAGTACAGTAGCCATCCCTCCAAATTTATATTTATTGATGTTCGCTTGAGGCTTCAAACATTCATTTATAGCAAAATAAAAAGCTCAACCACTTTTAGTAAAAAATTAAGAAAAGACGTAATTTAACGGAAAGAACGTTTAGAAAATTTGATTAGTAAATACAACAATAATGTTGTTGACATTTTTAGTTATGTGAAAGCAGTTTCGTATTATAATAAAATTTAATTTGTATATTTTAATAAACATGTTTGAACATTTTGGACTAAGTGTTTAATTTTGAGAAAGAATAAATACTTTAAAGAGCACCTGCTTTGCCGTATCATTTTTGTGTAATTAACCCGTCCCTGATAATCCTCTACATTTTGCTACCTGACCTGGTACCTGCATTTGGAGGAACTCGTTTGCGCCACTACCAGGTAGTCTCTCTTGGACGAACTACTCTTCTTCTCACTAGGACGTGCCAAATACTAATCCCCTCGTTATTAGGAGTAGTATTGCGTATCATAAAACGTTAGAGTTCTGGCAGTACTATACTAGGAAGAAATTACGTCAAATAGTCTCCATGTAGTTATCAATATCTACGCCTGCATTACAATTACATACCTACTTTACTCTCTTGATAGGTAAATAATGAAATAACTAAACTTCGTCCAGCGATAGATTTTAAATTGTATTAAATAAATTCAACATTACAAAATGCACTAGAATTAATTAATTAGAGCATAATGACAGGGCAAAAATGTTACTGCTTGAAGGGTATATTATTTCAAATTTTACGTGCGCTATCTACTCCTTTCTCCACGTGGAATTTAGTGACTTCTATGTCAACCAATCTCTCACTGGACAAACCATATTACCGTTTAATAATTTTATTATATAAGAATTGCCAAACTGCGGAGAATTATCTAGTTCTCATTTTTTTTTTTTGGTTTAAACAGAAAAGAGAAATCAACTGGTAATAATTAACAAAACTGTCATTCATTAATTGATTACCTATTTAATGAATTATTTGTATTTTGAATGGATTTTTTTTTGTCAGTTTTTTATTGGAATTGCAGATAAAACACATGAAACGAGCATTTGAAGAAAGTTTATTAAAAAAACGCGCCGCAAACATGGAAAATAAGGATGACCGTAATGAAATTTCTAATGAACTGGAGGAACACTGTGAAAACAAGGAGAATTTGAAAGTGAAGGAACAAATTAAGTTGCAGAAAAAATGTACTAAACAAGTGAAGCCACAAGACTCTCGCTGCGCCAATAAAATAAATTATGAGCATAATGAGGAAGCTCGAAACTTACGGAGCGAGAGTGCTACTCATGAAAAGCAGAAAGGAGTTCCTATGGTAAAATGTATTTAAATTTATGTTATCTTAAAATTGGGTGAATATTGTGAAACAATGTAATGTTTGTACAAGTTGATTACTAGATCTTTTAAAGACATGGAAGGAGTGATAAATGAAATAAAAAATAATTTTGTTCATAACAAGTATTCAAAAAATTGTGGCCAAACATGTTCTGTCGTTTTATTTGGTGTGCTTTAACATTTTCTTCAGATACATAATCTTAATTTGATTATCATTTTAATATAAATTAAATCGTCAATTTAAAGTCAAATACCATCTTGTTGCTTAAAAAAAAAGAAAAATTTTTATTGGTTAGTCCGAAAGAAAAAACATTTTTAGGCAAAAGAAATAGTTTACACGACGACCTCTTTGAAATATTTTAACAGAAACAAAATCGAGCATCAGGCCACTTGACCAAGAGTTTTTTTTTAACGTTCTTACTGCCTACTTAATAAAAATTTCCGAAAAAATTCGGAATTTCGCTGAAACGTAAAAAAGAATACGATTATTATTTCTGAAGTGATTCTTAAGGCTCCTTGGTAGCAACATATTTTTTCGATTCCATATACAGGATGTTTCCTTAAAAACGCCGCAAACCGTAACTCCGTTATTTATTGTCCGATTTTAATAAACAAAAAAAGCAATAAAATGGTTAAAAAAAAACACTACAAAATGGACATATTTTTTATTTTTTCAACATTAATTGTTACGTCAAATAAGTGTCAACTTTCTTTTTTTAAATGGAAACATATATTTTTTTATTTTTATTCTGGTAGAGAATTTTTTGTTTGATTTGAATTATGTCTAAAACGTTGACTTTTGTGGAATAAATATTTAAGAAAATAAAATTATACACTTGAGTTTAGCTGTTACATTCAATTTATTAAAGAATACACAACCACATTATAGTTATACACCAGAAAGTTGTTTGGAAAATGACAGTTACAAGTTATATTTTGATAGAACCATTTTAACTGACATTCATATTAAGCATAACAGACCAGACATTATAATTTTAAATAAACAACAAAAGCAAGAATATCTTTTAGATATAGCTGTTCCAAATTCACATAATATAACACAAAAATTAATAAATATTTAGAGCTCTCCGTTGCTATGAGAAATCTTTGGTGTTTAGAAAAAATTTCGATTTTACCACTTGTAATTTCAGCAACGGGAATAGTACCGCAATCTCTTTTTAAAAATTTAAAAATTCTGGATTTAGATAACACATTGTTAGTTGAAATTCAAAAAGGTATATTATTATACTCATGTCACATCGTGAGGAAGTTCCTTAACATTGACACAGAACATAATAAAACACAACAAAGTCAAAATCGGGAGGCGAGACGCCGGTAATTATGTTGATAAGCACAGCACTATTACTTGATAGTAATATCCGTAATAGTGTAAGTACTCCGGCAAAATTGCCGTGCCGCCGGGTGGAGGTGGGATACGAAAAATAGTTATTTAAACAACGAGTGTTAGAAGTGCAACTTTTTTCATAAGTGTGGAAGTTTATTAAACGAGCCCTTGGCGAGTTGAATAATCCACACGCATGAAAAAAAAGCACGCTAACACGAGTTATTTTTTTTTTTACTTTCATAAATCAAAACCTATTTTAACTGTAATTTTGTGCTTCCATTTTGGTCAAGTGTGGTGACCGGTTGTGGTAACTAAGGAAACGTTATAATTATCTTTATTGAAATTATTTGTCATTTGTATGTCAGTCTCAATAAAAGTGAAAATAAGTCATTCAGATGAAGATCCTGAAATTACTTGTGGACTAAAGAAACGTGGGTTATTTCAATTTTCATTTTGAAAAATCACTTCTTTGTGGAATACGTATATCGTTCATTTACGGATTAAAACCAAGCAGTTAAAAAAAGTTGATGACATCATCACTAAGTGAAAAAAAGTGACACTTCTAACACTAAAATCAATGAAAAATAGTTAACTTTTTTTTATAAAATTAAAAAAACTTTTTTTAATGAAATTTAAAAAAAAAGTTTTATTACATTACGATTTTTTAATAATGAATTTGAAAAAAATCAAGGGCGCCGTGGAAAACAATAACAAATGTTTATTCTTCGTTCGAAGAATGACGAAATGACATTTATCCCTTTGACATTGTCATTGTTTTCCACGGCGCGCTTGATTTTTTTTTCAAAATTCATTTATAAAACATGGTAACGTAATAAATTTTTTTTTCTTGAATTTTTATTGCACAAAAGTCAACGTGTTAAACATCATTGAAATCAGAAAAAAAATCTTTAGCCAAAATAAAAAATAAAAAATATGCTCGAAAATATGTTTCCATAAAAAAAAATATTGACACTTATTAAAAACAATTTGAGAATCTGACAGGAGTAGCATGCAATTTTAATCACTTGTGACAGATGACAGAGTAGGAGGACGTTTTTATCGAGATAAACATTTTTGATTGGATGAAAGCAAGCGCTCTGATTGGCTGAACACGCACGTTTCTGTATGGGAATTAATCAGATAAATTTAATTTAGGTACATTTTCGATTTATTCACTTATTGAAGGTTTACATAGTATGATTTACATATTTCAATTTCACCGTGTATAGCTGAGAAGTGATAACAAGGAGTCTTAAGTGCTCTACCTCAGTTTTAACAACAGGCAATTTCGAAAATTATAAAGTTATGCCACTGTACAATAAAAAAATTGACTACAACATGGAATTCAGTTCAATTAAATTTTCTAATGTAATTTATTTCAAAATTGACTCACTTTCCTTTAATCTTCAGTTTGCAACTACGAAGAAGTGCTTTGGTTCCTCAAGTCACCTTCAATTTGATACTTACAAGAAAAGAGCTGGAACCACGGATCTCGGCAAAGAATATGAAAAACTAATGTGCGCTCTATTAGCTCTCAAATTCGGCACAAGTGATATTGTGGCAGATTTTGAGATGAAAACCAACGGTGACGATTGCGGAGACTTCGACGACGTGGCGCTAAAAGTGACTTTTGTGGATGGACAATCGGAAATATTTCTCTTGCAACTGAAACATTCTGTGAATACGAAAAATGTTACCGACAATAAGCTTGCGGCGGAAACTGGCGACTTCAGCCTACTGAAGTATATAAAATCTATACGAAAATTTGAAAACATTGAGAATGTCAGTTTTATTTTATACACGAATAACTCGGCAAGTATCAAGTGTAATTCAAAAATTTGTTTTCAAAATAAGGCCAATACAATCGAAGAGGTTGTTGTGAGGGAATTGCAAGACTTGGATCCTAAGAAACTTCTGCTAATGAACAGAAAAGAAATCAGCGATGAGAAAGAGGGAACAAAAGTTTTTCAGTTTGAATTAAATCAGAGTAGTGGATCAGTTGAAGGTCTTGATGATCGTTTGAAACATTTTTATTTCTTTGCCCATCAGACTAACACTACAGGAGCACAGTCGTTAATCAACGCAATGTTGAATGAAGAGTGTGGAATTAACGATGCTACTTACTCTTCAAGTTTTATCCAGTTCATGGAAACGTGGTGGTCTGGTAACTTTATTCTGTGTAAATATGATATGGTAGCCAAATTGGCTGAGTTAACACTTACGCCTTTTATAAAAACGATATCGGACAGAAAGTGCAACGAAAAATCAAAACTTCTTCGAGTAGCAATTATGAAATTTGACATGACGATTGTTAGAGATACGAATGAAGAGGTTATCGCGAACATCTGGGACGAGACAGCAAGTGATGATGAAATTAGTTTGACATCGCTCAAATATGGATTGCGTCCAAAAGGGGATAAGGATTTATCTCCAAAGGAAAGAAGTAAAGTCTTGTGGCATCTAAACAAAGTTCCCTTGATTGTGAAAGCAGAAGAATGTCATGAAGCACAAGTTAAACACGCTATCAGACTGCTCGAGAAACTTGAAAAGAAAAAAGTGGTATTATTGGCGAACGCAACAAAAGAAGACTTTCCGAGATGGAATGTTTTCCAAGATCTTTCCGATTTACCAAATGAAGATGTCTACAAAGATATTGTTCAACATTTTGTGGTGTCTCTTCAAGGTCGACAATCAATTTTTTTGGACCACTTACTCAATTTTGATCAAAGAAATGGGAGAAATATTGAAACTGCAGACCTTACTAAAATGACACAAGAAATTGTTGAAATCGGTAGAAGGCAGGAGAATGCGTTTGAAGCTTACATTCCCAGAAGTGTTTCTACGATTTGCTTAGACATAAACAAATTGTCAGAGTTTTGTAATATAACAGGTTCTCTCGTAATTATTTGTAACTTTCCTCAATTTTGGAATAGAATTATGCGATTGTTCGATTTACACGTGATGGAGCTTGACCAGTACTTGAAACTGGAAGACAGGAAGCAATTAAGCAAAGTTAATGTTTTGCTGACAAGTAATAAATGGCAGCAGGTTCAATTCAATGACATTTGTAAAGAGACCGAAAGAAACGTGCATTTACTACAAGATTTCGACAACATAAGTTTTACATCAGTTCTAAGTAAACAAAACAGATTATCGTTGGAAACAATGAAATCAAAAGAAGCACGTGTCCATGAATTGGAAATTTTCACATATCTCGACCATCCTCTGAATGTCATTTGCTCCCCACCCGGAATGGGTAAGAGCACGCTGGTGACTCGCTTGAGCAGCATCTGTCCCTCCAGTTACTGGAGTGTCCGCGTAAATTTAATCAATTACAAAAGAGTTTTTAAGAATGAATGTTCGCACAATGAAATATTGCACCATTTTGTTGAAGAAGAGGAGGATCCATTAGTGGTTAAGATTCGTTCGATGCTTTTACAAAATAAAAGAATGTATTTTTTTCTCGATGGATTGGATGAACTAGATAGTGACTGTATTCAGATCGCTTTGGATTTTATTAAGCACATCTCTTCGTTGGGTCATCGCGTTTGGATTACTTCACGTGAAAATTTGGAGCAAACACTGTCGCGAAGCCTGGACATATTTCCCCTAAAAATTGAAGAGTTGACAGAAGAGGAGCAGAAGACATACATCCAAAAGCGTCTACAGAATATCTACCAAGAAGATGAAGTTGAACAAATTACCAATAAAATGTACGCAAGCGTGGATCTCGTTAACAGTCGACGCTTGTTAGAAGTCCCATTACAGTTGTTCATGGTTATGGAAAATTTTTGCGACAATAAAAATTTGTGGAAAGAACCCGACCAAGAAATTTTTGTGTTGACCAAAATGTATAAAATATTTTTCCAAGGAAAGAAGAAACATCAACATCGAAAATTGGGAGTGCACGAATACGAGAACCAACTCGGGTTTGACTTTGATCTGTATCTGGAACAATACGAATTGCCAGCACTGGTGTCTTGTCTTGATACCACGACTTTCGACAAGTTAAAGATAAATTTGCGAAAGAGCCAAAAGTTCTTGGAAAAATTAAGAACTGGAGATCCATTCGGAATAGTCAGTGGAGTGACCGACGATAATCAAGTCGTTTTCAACCACCAAACTTACGCAGAATATTTTGCGTGTGCGTGGCTGAAGAATAATCTGGATAAGGTTTCGTTGCTGCAAGATGACTTATTTGCAAAAAAATATCACAATCTGAAGCTCATATTCGATATTATGTTGGCGGAAAATAGTGCACTTCACTTGACTGTAATCTATAGACAAACGGATCTAGTTATAAAGTATTTGGACAAGAAGAAGGTGAAAGATGAAGGTGATCGAAGTCCACTTCATTTATTCTGCACTTATGGCGTCGAACATCCTCTTTTGCGAAAAGAAGTAGACTCATCGTCATCGCCTTTCGAAAGGAAATATGCTGAAAATATCTACACAGTACAAAGAAGTATTCAAAATGTTGTTGCATTGTGATGTATTTCAAAAGGACGCCGTTTTTGGATGGAATTGTCTTGACTACGCCCTTCGATTCCAAAACTTGTTCGCAGTAGAAATTTTTTTAGAAAGATTTACTGACTCGACAATTCTTGAAAATGTATTCAGACGCTATGATATTGACACACTTGCATATTATTCTTCACAGATGGGTTATCCAAATTTATTACGTGTTGTCATTAAAACAGACTCAAGGGTTCTTTCCGTGAAAATTGGAAAACGCAATTTCACATTGTTGCACGTGGCCATAATTGGAATTAAAAAGAATTACAAATTTGAACCGATTTTAGTAGAGGAAAGCCAAGATGTGGTGATGACCTTAATAGGATGCGGCTTAGATGTAGATGCACAATGTGGCTGGAAGAGAACCGCTTTGCATTTGGCTTCTGAACTTGATGACGATGCGATCGTTAAACTTTTAGTGGAACGAGGAGCAAATATCAATGTGACTGATAAGTTTGGACGAAACGCACTACATTTCGCTCTCAGAAATCCTAAAGTAAATATGGGGATAGTAAAACATTTAATAGATAAAGGGATAGATGTGAAAGCCAGAGATGACAATGAAAGAAGTGCGTTACATTTTTGTTGCAGAGAAGGACACCATGACGCTTTGGTCATGTTGCTTAATCTTGGTCTTGACGTAAAAGTTGTCACTGCTGAGAAAATAAACTTATTACATACAATATTCAGACAAAACAAACCAAATCGAGAAATGATCAAGTTGCTGGTCAGTAAAGGCGCAGACGTAAATGGTGAAGACTCTCGTGGACGGACTGCCTTACATTTTGCCTGCTACCATGATTCTGATATATTAGAAGCACCCGTTCAGTCTGTGGAAGACGTTAATGCAATAGACATTTATGAAAAAAGTATTTTGCACCACATGATTCTTTCTGCAGAAATAATATCTTTTTTACTAGAAAATGGTGCCAACGTAAACGCTAAAGATGACAAAAACCGAAGTGCACTTTACTATGCCGTTTACAGAAAAAATTACAATTGTATAAAGGTGCTAATTGATCACGGTGCTGACGTTAATACTGTTTGTGATTCCGGGAAAACTTTGTTACATGCAGCTTTCGAAGAAGGACACGTCCCAGATGTTGAGGTGATTCAGTTGTTACTAAGTAAAGGTGTTGACGCCAACAAGCGAGATAGTAACCAAACAACTGCTCTAGACCATGCTGTAACACGTCCTGGATCATATGACTTGGTGAAGATACTGTTCGATGCTACAGCACACGATCAATTGATGTCTACTGACTACGTAACGTTTCTTCACTACGCTGTTTACGAAGGCAATTGTTTTGCTGTAGAATTATTCCTAGAAAGTGGATTAGATCTGGATAAGATCGATGTCAACAACGACAAATACCCTTTGTACTTTGCAGTCAAAAGTGAACACCTTCGGCGCGATCTATTATTGCAAATGACCGAGTTTATACGACTTTGTAAAATATCAGATTCCGGACAAAAGCATATTATTGAATTCTTGGAGGAATATTTCTCAAAAGGCATCAGGTTCCCTTCAGTAAGTTTGTTTAACATCAATTTGTTTATTTTTCAAATAGTCACAGTACTTGCTGAATAGAAAGCGATGTCTGTGATTTATAGTCGTTCAAGAATCCCAAGTTATGTTAAATAAATAGTTGCACAATTTGGACCGATGAATAAAAATTTTATAAATCGGATCTGCATTTATTAACAGACTGGAGGTCGCAGGTACTCCGTTGGGCCGAATTGTGGCTTTCTAACTAAAAGATGTCAAATAATATAACGTTAGGATTCTTGAAGGACTATACACATAATTGGAAAGTACCACATCCAGTTGGTTAATCATGAAATCGATCAAATCAGTACAAAAAATTTTCAATTGTTGAAAATAAGTCAAACCGTTAATTTTCTCTTTGAAATAACATTTTTAACAAATTTACATTATTTCTATATTTAGGTAAACTCTGTCCACTCATAGATTGCTTGACATAAATGTTACTAAAAGTGTTCACTCTACGCTACGACAAATAGATTCGGCGCGAAATTTAAAAAATGGAAAGAGCAGGTTTACACGTGATGTTTTATTATTATTCTGCATGTTTACATTTAGGAAAGACGAAAGAAAACTTCAGTATAGTAGGAGTAATATATTGGGTTTTATTAATACAGGGTATTTCACGAGTGATAATGTGCCCGACTGAATTAAAAATGTAAGGCACAATTCATTTTCTAATTTCCGAAAAAAGCTGGCTAATGAAACTAAAATATCCAGCTTTTTTCCGAAATGGCTAAACACAAACAAAAGATTTATTTAATGCATGAACAAAAATTACCTCTGATTCATTTTCGATGTTTGTAATGTCACTTAAAGTGTTCATTATGTTAGATTCTTGAGGCACGCACTCACTTTACAAATTCAAAAAAATCAACAAAAATCGCAACGGAACAGATCAAAACAGCAGCACGATCAAAACTAATAACTTTTAAAACCAGAGGAACGCAAAACATAGCTCTAAAGATGAAAAATCGCAAATCTAAATGGTTAAACCACTTGACAGCACTGACAGTTAATGTCATATAATTTATTTTTTCTTCAAACGTCCGTAAATTATGACATTATCCTGCTGCATTGATAATGCTAAAGTGTCACTTCATTGTCATGGCATCTAACGAGCTGACGAGCGGCAGATAAAGTTATTATCTCCGCTGAGGGCGTCCGTGAAGTTATTATCTCCGCTGATGAGCGGCAGTAAAGTAAACTAGCTACATCATTTGAAATTCCTACCTGGTTTCTTAACATGTCCTAAATAATTTGTTATGAAGGTTTGAAGAAAAAATAGTATATGTTATTCGGAGCAAAATTGGTTTTATGTGCTTTGGCTGGTTTGTCTGCCTCACTGCGTTCGGCAGCCAATCTACCAGCCGCAGCACATAAAACTTCATTTTTGCTCCTCATAACATAATATACTATTTCGCGTGGGTTTTATAAGAACCAATGAGAATCAGTGGCGCGAATGTTTCTAGGTATTACCAACATAATCTACGATACTTTGATAATATTTTAATGTTATGGTTTGGGGATTTTGTTATCTAAGGATATTTAAAAAAGTGCAATCTATCAGTGGACGGAGTCTACATAAATTTTTTGAGCAAAAGTTGCAGACTGATTTAATTAAAATTTCATTGATAGTACCGTTAGGTATTTTTTATTTTTTTTCCTTAAGATTATAGCGATATCTTGATGAGATATTTATGTCAAGAATATTGTAACTTTCAAAATGTCTTGTGTTTCTACATGGACTCTTGAAACATTTAAATTTTGAACATGAGATCTACTGTTTATTTTCTATCTGTTAAAAAGTGTCCATTTTCTAGGTATCGTTTTCTGTCGATGGGTATTTCGATTCATACTGGAAACAGATACAACTCTCGAGTAGGCTACGGAGTTTAGATACTGCCATTTTTTTTTGCTGTTCATCTGATGACTCAGAGAGCGACTGGGAATAATCACCAGAAGATAATCTAAACTATGGTTGTATGAATTGTTAATAAAGTTTCGAAAATACGTCTGACATCATTTACAAAAACAAATAAAAAAAGGTCATTATAAAAATTTTCAGTTTATTTTTAATCTGTAAATCAGACAGTTTAGAATTGACCGAACATTTTTATTAGAAAATTTGGCTAGTTTTTTTTTCTTGAAAGTCGTTCAAAATTTAGGTATATTTAAGTTGATATGAGAAATTTGTGATAAAAAAAGTCCAGAATAAAACAAAATAAAATCACTTTTAACACGAATATCATACATTATTTTTTCAACAAACAGTACAAACACTATTAAAACCGTGGAGGGAGAAAAGACTGGACATGGCACTAATTCAAATATGTATGGGGAAAGATACTTTTGAGGAGATTTCTAGCACGGAATGGTACTTTCGAGGAGAATTTGGGAATTTCGAGGAGCTCCTCGAAATTCCATGCAACGGAAAGGTACTTTAGAGGTATCAAGATCTGATTGGGATGTGCTGCCCACTACATGAACTAACACTGTATCGACACTGTAATGAGTTTAACTAGGCTATTGTCCCCCAGGTGGAGAAATACATTACGAAATTATTTTCAAATATGGACAGCAGTTTCATTGCCTTAAAACTGGTTTTCAACCCTTATTTTAATTGACAAAATGTTTATAAATTATTATTATTATTACTCTAAATTAGCTTTTCAATCCTTATTTTGGCATAATAAAAATCTGCCTTTAAATAAGTTCCACATGATCAATCATATCCTTCATCCCGTTTTAATCAACAATTTGTAAATCCAATGAATAATGAATATTTTTTAGCAATATTTATCGTTCACCCCAAGAATTTTTAGTTCTAATGTTAACAATTTTGATAAGAAGTTACCCTCCAACCTTTTTTTATGTTTGTGAAAGCAAAACACCACAAATGTTAACTGTCTAATTTCGGATAATGATCAACGGTATTTTTTTTAACTTTCACCCCCTGCGTTTACTTTTACAATTCTAAATGTCGTAAAAGTTTTTTAAAGTGTTGTGATCATCTTAATAACTGTCACAACACTAATGGCTAATCAAAAATTTTGTTTTGCTCGTAACTGGCTTATTTACAAATCTGCGCCGCAACCCCCTACACACGAATTGGTACTTTTGAGAAACCGTAACTCCTTGAAAGTATCATTAGATACATAAACTCTATTATCAAGAGCAATGATATTTTTTTGTTCTTTTACGCTCAAACCTTTGAAAAACTACCCCCTTTTGTAAATTTGCTCCCATAATTTTTTTGTTTTTTTGCATTGATTGTTCACACTAAGACTTCTTAGTTTTAATGTTAACAGTGTGACAAGAAAATACCCTCCCACCCTCTTTCAACCCCCAAACTTTTTTTATGTACAAAAAAGCAAAATACTACAAAACTTAACTGTCTAATTTCAGATGACGAACAAACAGTAACTTTTTTTCAATTTTCACCCTCCACTTTTCCTTTCAAAATCCAAAATCTCGTAGAAGTTTTTTAAAATGATGCGATCATCTTAAAAACTGTCACAACATTAATGGCTAATCAAAAATTTTGTTTTCCTCATAACTGGCTTACTAATCTGTGCCGCATCTGTGTGCATACGAATTGGCACTTTTGAGAAACAGAAACTCCCTGAAAGTTTCATTAGGTACATAATCTTCATTGACTATGTATCTAATGATGCTTTCAAGGAGTTTCTGTTCCCTTACGGGAAAAGATATTTTTTTGTCGTTTTGCGTTCAACCATTTGAAAAACTACTCCTTTTGTAAATTTTGTAAAATTAAAAATTATTTTTGTGAAAACTGTTAAGAAAATAGAAAATGCAAGTAAAGAATTAAAATAAATTTCAATTATTGAGGGACACTTTATCCACTTTTGCAAGCTTTAATCTATGTCAAGGAGACTCCGGGTGGTCTATACTTACAAAAAGATTTGAATCAAAAACTTTGAGAAGACTTTTTAAACGAAAGGTTAGTCGACTCCATTTTCTATTTATAATTTTTAGTTCCTAATATCATTTTAGGGTCAATTTTGTCTTCAAGATTTGTTTTTTAATAATATAAATTCATGTTATGTAACACCATTTCCAATAGAACATAACCTTAAAAATTGATATCACGTAAAGATACTTTTGAAGAACACGAATTCCCCAAAAGTACCTTTACGAGAATCGAAGGCATATTCGGAATCAGTGCTTTTTAATTCGTTTGTGATTTGGACAATTGCAAGTATTTTTAGTACTGTTTAATAATCACTAATGAAGTAAAATCTGTTGTAAAAAATATTTCGCCAAATAATAGAAGAGTCACCCGATTCCATTTCATATTTAATATTTTTTTAAATGGGGTTACTGCGGGATTCCTGTTGATAATAATTTAATGTCAACTTTGCCTTCAAGATAATTAGGTCTTTTTAAAAAGAGAGACCGACATACTCTGTAACATCATTTCTAGTAGAATACACCTATATAACCTCAAAATTAATATGATGTAAAGGTACTTTTGAAGAACATAAATTCCCCAAAAGTACCTTTGCGAGAATTGAAGAATGATTCGGAATCCGGCTTTTTAATTCGTTTGTGATTGGGATAACTTCAAGCATTTTTAGTTTTTTTTTTTTTTTATCACTAAACAAGTAATATCAGTTGTAAAAAATTGTCGCCAAATACTAGAGGGGTCACCCGATTCCCTTTCATATTTAACACTTTTAAGAATGAGATTGCAGCGGGATTCCTGTTGATAATAATTTCATGTCAACTTTGTCTTCAAGATAATTAGGTATTTTTAAAAAGGATCAAAAAGGCCAGCACAGTCTGTAACATCATTTCCAATTGAACATACTCCTAAAACGCATATCACGTAAAGGCACTTTTGAGGAACACGAATTCCCCAAAAGTACTTTGCGAGCCATTGCAAGGACGGCGATGTTGAACACCTGATCGGTACTTGACCCTGGTTTCGAGAGAATAAACTATTTATAGATTTAGAATCGACATGTAATGTAGCCTTTGTTTAAAATGTGGGGCCTAATTAGGTGTTGTAAGGAGAAGTAAGTCGGGCAAGATTTTTAGGAACGATCTTGTACTCTGATGAAATAAATGTTAATTTTTTAGGTTTTGAGCAGTATTTCTTACAAGCAGTTTACTGAAAATAAAATTTGCATTTTGTTTTATTTAAATAATGACAATTAAAACGTATCGGTGTGTTATTTTATATAATGTACAGTAAGGTGTTGAAATGCACATTCAGACTGGTACTGTTGAGAAAAAAGAACCCCTGGACTCCTTTCGATGTAAAGTGCACCCATAAACCGTGGATTAAATTCGATAAAAGGCAAACAAACAATTTGTGAAAAAAATATTCGGACAGATTAATTTCTAATTTCACGTGATGAACAATGACTGAGAGCCCGATTTCAAGTCAGGGTGACAAATAGGTGGTGCAGCGCAAATGTGTAGCTATCTTTGTCCTACACATTAATTACTAATATGCGTCATCTTTCTCAAACTTGCAATTTTGTGCCGTTACCATGACAATACAAGTTGCAAGTCAACTTGAAATCGGCCTCTTAGTCTGTTGGCAAAGAAACAGTTGAAAAATACTGGTGGTTTTTTGTCTCGTAATTAGCACTGACCGGATTTTTTAACTTGAGATGACATTAAATAGATTTTTGGTTATGCCGGTTTTGTTTATACTATTCCAAACAGATTTCCTTTCATTCATTCATTTTTAAGAATGGGGCTGCAGCGGGATTCATGTTGATAATAATTTAATGTCAACTTTGTCTTCAAGATAATTAGGTCTTTTTAAAAAGTCTCACAAAGGGCAACATACTCTGTAACATCATTTCCAATAGAACATAACCTCAAATTTGATATCACGTAAAGGTACTTTTGAAGAACACGAATTCCCCAAAAGTACCTTTGCGAGAACTGAAGAATGATTTATTTGTTTGTGATTGGGATAATTTCAAGGGATTTTTAGTATTTTTTAATCACTAATCAAGTAGGATCGGTTGTAAGCAATACTTCGCCAAATACTAGAGGAGTTGAAGCGGGATTCCTGTTGATAATAATTTAATGTCAACTTTGTCTTCAAGATAATTAGGTCTTTATAAAAAGGTTCAGAAAGGCCAACATACTCTGTAACATCATTTCCAATAGAGCATAACCTTAAAATTCATATCTCGTAAAGGTACTTTTGAAGAATACGAATTCCCCAAAAGTACCTTTGCGGATTCCGATGACATTAATGAAATCGATGGCTTCTTTGCACCAAGGGTCTAAGGTTTCAAAGGCTAAACCTTTAAATACGTAATTTGATGAAATAATTGCTATTTGCTATGTTTGCGTTTGCTAGCCATTTCAGTGATAAAACCTGAAACTTCAGAAGTTTTCAAAACGTCTGCAAGTGCATCTACAATAGTAATGTCCCAAACTAAAGGTTGACCTTTATTAATCCATGGTAGTAAAGTCATCCCATCTGGGCATTTTCCATCATCCCGAGACAGTCCGTTTGGTTCTAAAGTTGAATTAACATGAA
The DNA here is from genome assembly GCF_963966145.1 of Tenebrio molitor. Classification (NCBI taxonomy): domain Eukaryota; kingdom Metazoa; phylum Arthropoda; class Insecta; order Coleoptera; family Tenebrionidae; genus Tenebrio; species Tenebrio molitor. The sequence continues at coordinate 16,996,090 of NC_091053.1, read as the reverse complement.
TAGAATTTAAAGCCCGCTTGATAATAGAATTAATTTCAGTGTGTCTGGAAAATCTACCACTGCTTTTTGAACAACTTAGACCGTGGATGCCAATTTCGTCAACTTTCGTATTGCATTTGCAAATATGAGGTGTACAAAGATTACAACCCAATCTCAAACGAATACCAACTTGGAAGGAAGTGTTATCTAAAAGAGTACCAATATTAGGAGAAGGTATTCCATGTAACCAAGATTTTCTGTATTGCAAAGCCTTATAACGAGCCAAGTCTCTAGGTGATTTAAAGATTAAGTCATTGGCAATTATTCGTTTGGTATTGATATTATCCCAATTTTTCTGAAATTGTGGGATTGTTGGTCTTTCGTTCTCAATTAATTATTAATTCATTATTATAAGAAGTATTACTAGTTGTATAATTAACCCGGACAAGATGGTGTTTTAATGTGTTTGGATTAATTTATTTATTTTTAATTAAATTAATTCGACAAAAATATTAGTGCATAGAATCGGCTCTTCAAGTAATATTAAGATCGTGTTTTCTGTTTATCTTAAAAACGTAATCTTCATTCCAGGCCTGATAAGTACATATTGTATAGCCAGCGTCATTAAATCAAACGATTAGTTTTCGCCGAAGTTGTAAAACTTTCCCGCGCGATTTTTTTGTTTCGCTGTGGGAACGCTTGAAATGGAGCCTTTCCCGCTGTTTACGCAATTCTCACCACTCCCGTTGATGTAGCATTGTTGATTTATTTTTGTACTACGCATATTAACTGTCTAATTGGAGATGACACGAACAAAATGAAAAATATTTTAGGACTTCCACCGCACACGTTCCACACCCCATTCCCCGTCAATTTATAAAATATTAAATTTTACATAAAATTATATTTTCGAAATTTGTTACGCAATCCCTAGATACAGATTGGTACTGTTGAGAAACAAGAACTCCTTGAAAGTTTCGTTGAATGTATAGTGCGCCCATAAAAGGTGGATTAATTTCGAAAAAATGCAAACAATTTTTGAAAAACAATCTTCGGACAGATCAAATTCTATTTTCTAGAAGACATTTTAATGAGAAAGCTGACCTTAAAATGTCATTAGGAAGCAATTGGCAACCCTCATTTTAAAGAATTTAAATAGCAAATGCGAGCCAATAGCTGTTACAAAAAACATGCATTCTCTTTTAATTAACCATTGAAAGGACATTTTAAATTAGGGTCCACCCGATTTTCTTTCATATTTAATAATTTTAAGAATGGGGTTTCAGCGGAATTCCTGTTGATAATAATTTAATGTTAACTTTGTCTTCGTGAACGCGGCACTTCCAGAATTTTATTGAATATTTCCGTAAAATGATTAAAATATCCGGAACTGCAGCATCCTATGTATTTAATTACCGAATTAACGGAATTCTCTTTGACAATGTACGAAATTGAAAAATTGCAAATCCGGAAGTGTAGCGTTCGAGGATAAAGAAAAAACAAGTATTGTCTGTCATCCACACAATGAAAAAAAATAAATAAAAAAAAAACGTCGCCTGCACCGAAGAGATGTTGTAGGTACATGCTAATTACAATATATTAGGCTTTTTTTAAAAAGGCTCAGAATTGCCAGCATTGTCTGTAACATCATTTCCAATAGAACATAACCTTAAAAGTGATATCACGTAAAGGTACTTTTGAAGAACACGAATTCCCCAAAGGTACCTTTGCGGGAATTGAAAGAATGATTCGGAATCCAGCTTGTTTATTCGTTTGTGATTGGGATAATTTCAAGGAATTTTGAGTATTCTTTAATGACCAATCAAGTAAGATCGGTTATCAAAATACTTCACCAAATACTAGAGGGGTCACCCTATTCCGTTTCATATTTTACAATTTTACGAATGGGGTTGCAGCGGGATTCCTATTGATAATAATTTAATGACAACTTTGTCTTCAAAATAATTAGAAATTTTTAAAAAGGTTCAGAAAGCCCAGCATAGTCTGTAACACAATTTCCAATAGAACAGATATCACGTAAAGGTACTTTTGAGGAACACGAATTCCCCAAAAGTATCTTTGCGGGAATTGAAGAATGATTCGGAATCCGGTTTTTTTATTCGTTTGTGATTGGGATAATTTCAAGGAATTTTTAGTATTTTTAAATCACCTATCACGTAAAATCGGTTATAAAAATATTTCGCCAAATACTAGAGGGGTCACCCAATTCCGTTTCATATTTTAGATTTTTACGAATGGGGTTGCAGCGGGATTCCTATTGATAATAATTTAATGACAACTTTGTCTTCAAAATAATATGGACTTTTTGAAAAGGTTCAGAAAGCCCAGCATAGTCTGTAACACAATTTGCAAATGAACATAACCTTAAGATTGATATCACGTCAGGTACTTTTGAGGAACACGAATTCCCCAAACGTACCTTTGCGGGAATTGAAGAATTATTCGGAATCCAGCTTGTTTATTCGTTTGTGATTTGGATAATTTCAAGGAATTTTGAGTATTTTTTAATCACCAATCAAGTAAAATCGGTTATAAAAATATTTCGCCAAATACTAGAGGGGTCACCCGATTCCGTTTCATATTTTCGATTTTTACGAATGGGGTTGCAGCGGGATTCCTATTGATAATAATTTAATGACAACTTTGTCTTCAAAATAATTAGGAATTTTTAAAAAGGCTCAGAAAGCCCAGCATAGTCTGTAACACAATTTCCAATAGAACATAACCTTAAAATTGATATCACGTAAAGGTACTTTTGAGGAACACGAATTCCCCAAATGTACCTTTGCGGGAATTGAAGAATGATTCGAAATCGGGCTTTTTTATTCGTTTGTGATTGGGATAATTTCAAGGAATTTTGAGTATTTTTTAATCACCAATCAAGCAAAATCGGTTATAATAATATTTCGCCAAATACTAGAGGGGTCACCCGATTCCGTTTCATATTTTACAATTTTACGAATGGGGTTGCAGCGGGATTCCTAATGATAATAATTTAATGACAACTTTGTCTTCAAAATAATTAGGACTTTTTGAAAAGGTTCAGAAAGTCCAGCATAATCTGTAACACAATTTCCAATAGAACAGATATCACGTAAAGGTACTTTTGAGGAACACGAATTCCCCAAAAGTATCTTTGAGGGAGTTGAAGAATGATTCGGAATCCGGTTTTTTTATTCGTTTGTGATTGGGACAATTTCAAGAAATTTTGAGTATGTTTTAATCACCAATCATGTAAAATCGGTTATAAAAATATTTCGCCAAATACTAGAGGGGTCACCCGATTCCGTTTCATATTTTCGATTTTTACGAATGGGGTTGCAGCGGGATTCCTATTGATAATAATTTAATGACAACTTTGTCTTCAAAATAATTAGGAATTTTTAAAAAGGTTCAGAAAGCCCAGCATAGTCGGTAACACAATTTCCAAATGAACATAACCTTAAAATTGATATCACGTAAAGGTACTTTTGAGGAACACGAATTCCCCAAAAGTATCTTTGCGGGAATTGAAGAATGATTCGGAATCCGGTTTTTTTATTCGTTTGTGATTGGGACAATTTCAAGAAATTTTGAGTATGTTTTAATCACCAATCATGTAAAATCGGTTATAAAAATATTTCACCAATACTAGAGAGGTCACCCGATTCCGTTTCATATTTTACATTTTTACGAATGGGGTTGCAGCGGGATTCCTATTGATAATCATTTAATGACAACTTTGTCTTCAAAATAATTAGAAATTTTTAAAAAGGTTCAGAAAGCCCAGCATAGTCTGTAACACAATTTCCAATAGAACAGATATCACGTAAAGGTACTTTTGAGGAACACGAATTCCCCAAAAGTATCTTTGCGGGAATTGAAGAATGATTCGGAATTCGGTTTTTTTATTCGTTTGTGATTGGGATAATTTCAAGGAATTTTTAGTATTTTTTAATCACCTATCACGTAAAATCGGTTATAAAAATATTTCGCCAAATACTAGAGGGGTCACCCAATTCCGTTTCATATTTTAGATTTTTACGAATGGGGTTGCAGCGGGATTCCTATTGATAATAATTTAAGGACAACTTTGTCTTCAAAATAATATGGACTTTTTGAAAAGGTTCAGAAAGCCCAGCATAGTCTGTAACACAATTTGCAATGAACATAACCTTAAGATTGATATCACGTAAAGGTACTTTTGAGGAACACGAATTCCCCAAAAGTATCTTTGCGGGAATTGAAGAATGATTCGGAATCCGGTTTTTTTATTCGTTTGTGATTGGGACAATTTCAAGAAATTTTGAGTATGTTTTAATCACCAATCATGTAAAATCGGTTATAAAAATATTTCACCAATACTAGAGAGGTCACCCGATTCCGTTTCATATTTTACATTTTTACGAATGGGGTTGGAGCGGGATTCCTATTGATAATCATTTAATGACAACTTTGTCTTCAAAATAATTAGAAATTTTTAAAAAGGTTCAGAAAGCCCAGCATAGTCTGTAACACAATTTCCAATAGAACAGATATCACGTAAAGGTACTTTTGAGGAACACGAATTCCCCAAAAGTATCTTTGCGGGAATTGAAGAATGATTCGCAATTCGGTTTTTTTATTCGTTTGTGATTGGGATAATTTCAAGGAATTTTTAGTATTTTTTAATCACCTATCACGTAAAATCGGTTATAAAAATATTTCGCCAAATACTAGAGGGGTCACCCAATTCCGTTTCATATTTTAGATTTTTACGAATGGGGTTGCAGCGGGATTCCTATTGATAATCATTTAATGACAACTTTGTCTTCAAAATAATTAGAAATTTTTAAAAAGGTTCAGAAAGCCCAGCATAGTCTGTAACACAATTTCCAATAGAACAGATATCACGTAAAGGTACTTTTGAGGAACACGAATTCCCCAAAAGTATCTTTGCGGGAATTGAAGAATGATTCGGAATCCGGTTTTTTTATTCGTTTGTGATTGGGATAATTTCAAGGAATTTTTAGTATTTTTTAATCACCTATCAAGTAAAATCGGTTATAAAAATATTTCGCCAAATACTAGAGGGGTCACCCAATTCCGTTTCATATTTTAGATTTTTACGAATGGGGTTGCAGCGGGATTCCTATTGATAATCATTTAATGACAACTTTGTCTTCAAAATAATTAGAAATTTTTAAAAAGGTTCAGAAAGCCCAGCATAGTCTGTAACACAATTTCCAATAGAACAGATATCACGTAAAGGTACTTTTGAGGAACACGAATTCCCCAAAAGTATCTTTGCGGGAATTGAAGAATGATTCGGAATCCGGTTTTTTTATTCGTTTGTGATTGGGATAATTTCAAGGAATTTTTAGTATTTTTTAATCACCTATCAAGTAAAATCGGTTATAAAAATATTTCGCCAAATACTAGAGGGGTCACCCAATTCCGTTTCATATTTTAGATTTTTACGAATGGGGTTGCAGCGGGATTCCTATTGATAATAATTTAAGGACAACTTTGTCTTCAAAATAATATGGACTTTTTGAAAAGGTTCAGAAAGCCCAGCATAGTCTGTAACACAATTTGCAAATGAACATAACCTTAAGATTGATATCACGTAAAGGTACTTTTGAGGAACACGAATTCCCCAAACGTACCTTTGCGGGAATTGAAGAATTATTCGGAATCCAGCTTGTTTATTCGTTTGTGATTTGGATAATTTCAAGGAATTTTGAGTATTTTTTAATCACCAATCAAGTAAAATCGGTTATAAAAATATTTCGCCAAAATACTAGAGGGGTCACCCGATTCCGTTTCATATTTTCGATTTTTACGAATGGGGTTGCAGCGGGATTCCTATTGATAATAATTTAATGACAACTTTGTCTTCAAAATAATTAGAAATTTTTAAACAGGTTCAGAAAGGCCAGCATAGTCTGTAACACAATTTCCAATAGAATAGATATCACGTAAAGGTACTTTTGACGAACACGAATTCCCCAAAAATACCTTTGCAGGAATTGAAGAATTATTCGGAATCCAGCTTGTTTATTCGTTTGTGATTGGGATAATTTCAAGGAATTTTGATTATTTTTTAATCACCAATCAAGTAAAATCGGTTATAAAAATCTTTCGCCAAATACTAGAGGGGTCACCCGATTCCGTTTCATATTTTCGATTTTTACGAATGGGGTTGCAGCGGGATTCCTATTGATAATAATTTAATGACAACTTTGTCTTCAAAATAATTAGGACTTTTTGAAAAGGATCAGAAAGCCCAGCATAGTCTGTAACACAATTTCCAAATGAACATAACCTTAAAATTGATATCACGTAAAGGTTCTTTTGAGGAACACGAATTCCCCAAAAGTACCTTTGCGGGAATTGAAGAATGATTCGGATTCCAGCTTGTTTATTCGTTTGTGATTGGGATAATTTCAAGGAATTTTGAGTATTTTTTAATCACCAATCAAGTAAAATCGGTTATAAAAATATTTCGCCAAATACTAGAGTGGTCACCCTATTCCGTTTCATATTTTACAATTTTACGAATGGGGTTGCAGCGGGATTCCTATTGATAATAATTTAATGACAACTTTGTCTTCAAAATAATTAGGACTTTTTAAAAAGGTTCAGAAAGGCCAGCATAGTCTGCAACACAATTTCCAATTGAACAGATATCACGTAAAGGTACTTTTGGGGAACACGAATTCCCCAAAAGTATCTTTGCGGGAATTGAAGAATGATTCGGAATCCGGTTTTTTTATTCGTTTGTGATTGGGATAATTTCAAGGAATTTTGAGTATTTTTTAATCACCAATCAAGTAAAACCGGTTATAAAAATATTTCGCCAAATACTAGAGGGGTCACCCGATACCGTTTCATATTTTACAATTTTACGAATGGGGTTGCAGCGGGATTCCTATTGATAATAATTTAATGACAACTTTGTCTTCAAAATAATTAGGACTTTTTGAAAAGGTTCAGAAAGCCCAGCATAGTCGGTAACACAATTTCCAAATGAACATAACCATAAAATTGATATCACGTAAAGGTACTTTTGAGGAACACGAATTCCCCAAAAGTATCTTTGCGGGAATTGAAGAATGATTCGGAATCCGGTTTTTTTATTCGTTTGTGATTGGGACAATTTCAAGAAATTTTGAGTATGTTTTAATCACCAATCATGTAAAATCGGTTATAAAAATATTTCACCAATACTAGAGAGGTCACCCGATTCCGTTTCATATTTTACATTTTTACGAATGGGGTTGCAGCGGGATTCCTATTGATAATCATTTAATGACAACTTTGTCTTCAAAATAATTAGAAATTTTTAAAAAGGTTCAGAAAGCCCAGCATAGTCTGTAACACAATTTCCAATAGAACAGATATCACGTAAAGGTACTTTTGAGGAACACGAATTCCCCAAAAGTATCTTTGCGGGAATTGAAGAATGATTCGGAATCCGGTTTTTTTATTCGTTTGTGATTGGGATGATTTCAAGGAATTTTTAGTATTTTTTAATCACCTATCACGTAAAATCGGTTATAAAAATATTTCGCCAAATACTAGAGGGGTCACCCAATTACGTTTCATATTTTAGATTTTTACGAATAGGGTTGCAGCGGGATTCCTATTGATAATAATTTAAGGACAACTTTGTCTTCAAAATAATATGGACTTTTTGAAAAGGTTCAGAAAGCCCAGCATAGTCTGTAACACAATTTGCAAATGAACATAACCTTAAGATTGATATCACGTCAAGGTACTTTTGAGGAACACGAATTCCCCAAACGTACCTTTGCGGGAATTGAAGAATTATTCGGAATCCAGCTTGTTTATTCGTTTGTGATTGGGATAATTTCAAGGAATTTTGATTATTTTTTAATCACCAATCAAGTAAAATCGGTTATAAAAATCTTTCGCCAAATACTTGAGGGGTCACCCGATTCCGTTTCATATTTTCGATTTTTACGAATGGGGTTGCAGCGGGATTCCTATTGATAATAATTTAATGACAACTTTGTCTTCAAAATAATTAGAAATTTTTAAACAGGTTCAGAAAGGCCAGCATAGTCTGTAACACAATTTCCAATAGAATAGATATCACGTAAAGGTACTTTTGACGAACACGAATTCCCCAAAAATACCTTTGCAGGAATTGAAGAATTATTCGGAATCCAGCTTGTTTATTCGTTTGTGATTGGGATAATTTCAAGGAATTTTGATTATTTTTTAATCACCAATCAAGTAAAATCGGTTATAAAAATCTTTCGCCAAATACTAGAGGGGTCACCCGATTCCGTTTCATATTTTCGATTTTTACGAATGGGGTTGCAGCGGGATTCCTATTGATAATAATTTAATGACAACTTTGTCTTCAAAATAATTAGGACTTTTTGAAAAGGATCAGAAAGCCCAGCATAGTCTGCAACACAATTTCCAATCGAACAGATATCACGTAAAGGTACTTTTGGGGAACACGAATTCCCCAAAAGTATCTTTGCGGGAATTGAAGAATGATTCGGAATCCGGTTTTTTTATTCGTTTGTGATTGGGATAATTTCAAGGAATTTTGAGTATTTTTTAATCACCAATCAAGTAAAATCGGTTATAAAAATATTTCACCAATACTAGAGAGGTCACCCGATTCCGTTTCATATTTTACATTTTTACGAATGGGGTTGCAGCGGGATTCCTATTGATAATAATTTAATGACAACTTTGTCTTCAAAATAATTAGCACTTTTTGAAAAGGTTCAGAAAGCCCAGCATAGTCAGTAACACAATTTCCAAATGAACATAACCTTAAAATTGATATCACGTAAAGGTTCTTTTGAGGAACACGAATTCCCCAAAAGTACCTTTGCGGGAATTGAAAGAATGATTCGGAATCCAGCTTGTTTATTCGTTTGTAATTGGGATAATTTCAAGGAATTTTGAGTATTCTTTAATGACCAATCAAGTAAGATCGGTTATCAAAATACTTCACCAAATACTAGAGGGGTCACCCTATTCCGTTTCATATTTTACAATTTTACGAATGGGGTTGCAGCGGGATTCCTATTGATAATAATTTAATGACAACTTTGTCTTCAAAATAATTAGGACTTTCTAAAAAGGTTCAGAAAGGCCAGCATAGTCTGCAACACAATTTCCAAATGAACATAACCTTAAAATTGATATCACGTAAAGGTTCTTTTGAGGAACACGAATTCCCCAAAAGTACCTTTGCGGGAATTGAAGAATGATTCGGATTCCAGCTTGTTTATTCGTTTGTGATTGGGATAATTTCAAGGAATTTTGAGTATTTTTTAATCACCAATCAAGTAAAATCGGTTATAAAAATATTTCGCCAAATACTAGAGGGGTCACCCGATTCCGTTTCATATTTTACAATTTTACGAATGGGGTTGCAGCGGGATTCCTATTGATAATAATTTAATGACAACTTTGTCTTCAAAATAATTAGGAATTTTTAAAAAGGCTCAGAAAGCCCAGCATAGTCTGTAACACAATTTCCAATAGAACATAACCATAAAATTGATATCACGTAAAGGTACTTTTGAGGAACACGAATTCCCCAAATGTACCTTTACGGGAATTGAAGAATGATTCGAAATCGGGCTTTTTTATTCGTTTGTGATTGGGATAATTTCAAGGAATTTTGAGTATTTTTTAATCACCAATCAAGCAAAATCGGTTATAATAATATTTCGCCAAATACTAGAGGGGTCACCCGATTCCGTTTCATATTTTACAATTTTACGAATGGGGTTGCAGCGGGATTCCTAATGATAATAATTTAATGACAACTTTGTCTTCAAAATAATTAGGACTTTTTGAAAAGGTTCAGAAAGTCCAGCATAATCTGTAACACAATTTCCAATAGAACAGATATCACGTAAAGGTACTTTTGAGGAACACGAATTCCCCAAAAGTATCTTTGCGGGAGTTGAAGAATGATTCGGAATCCGGTTTTTTTATTCGTTTGTGATTGGGACAATTTCAAGAAATTTTGAGTATGTTTTAATCACCAATCATGTAAAATCGGTTATAAAAATATTTCACCAATACTAGAGAGGTCACCCGATTCCGTTTCATATTTTACATTTTTACGAATGGGGTTGCAGCGGGATTCCTATTGATAATCATTTAATGACAACTTTGTCTTCAAAATAATTAGAAATTTTTAAAAAGGTTCAGAAAGCCCAGCATAGTCTGTAACACAATTTCCAATAGAACAGATATCACGCAAAGGTACTTTTGAGGAACACGAATTCCCCAAAAGTATCTTTGCGGGAATTGAAGAATGATTCGTAATCCGGTTTTTTTATTCGTTTGTGATTGGGATAATTTCAAGGAATTTTTAGTATTTTTTAATCACCTATCAAGTAAAATCGGTTATAAAAATATTTCGCCAAATACTAGAGGGGTCACCCAATTCCGTTTCATATTTTAGATTTTTACGAATGGGGTTGCAGCGGGATTCCTATTGATAATAATTTAAGGACAACTTTGTCTTCAAAATAATATGGACTTTTTGAAAAGGTTCAGAAAGCCCAGCATAGTCGGTAACACAATTTCCAAATGAACATAACCATAAAATTGATATCACGTAAAGGTACTTTTGAGGAACACGAATTCCCCAAAAGTATCTTTGCGGGAATTGAAGAATGATTCGGAATCCGGTTTTTTTATTCGTTTGTGATTGGGACAATTTCAAGAAATTTTGAGTATGTTTTAATCACCAATCATGTAAAATCGGTTATAAAAATATTTCACCAATACTAGAGAGGTCACCCGATTCCGTTTCATATTTTACATTTTTACGAATGGGGTTGCAGCGGGATTCCTATTGATAATAATTTAATGACAACTTTGTCTTCAAAATAATTAGAAATTTTTAAACAGGTTCAGAAAGGCCAGCATAGTCTGTAACACAATTTCCAATAGAATAGATATCACGTAAAGGTACTTTTGAGGAACACGAATTCCCCAAAAATACCTTTGCGGGAATTGAAGAATTATTCGGAATCCAGCTTGTTTATTCGTTTGTGATTGGGATAATTTCAAGGAATTTTGATTATTTTTTAATCACCAATCAAGTAAAATCGGTTATAAAAATCTTTCGCCAAATACTAGAGGGGTCACCCGATTCCGTTTCATATTTTCGATTTTTACGAATGGGGTTGCAGCGGGATTCCTATTGATAATAATTTAATGACAACTTTGTCTTCAAAATAATTAGGACTTTTTGAAAAGGATCAGAAAGCCCAGCATAGTCTGTAACACAATTTCCAAATGAACATAACCTTAAAATTGATATCACGTAAAGGTTCTTTTGAGGAACACGAATTCCCCATAAGTACCTTTGCGGGAATTGAAGAATGATTCGGATTCCAGCTTGTTTATTCGTTTGTGATTGGGATAATTTCAAGGAATTTTGAGTATTTTTTAATCACCAATCAAGTAAAATCGGTTATAAAAATATTTCGCCAAATACTAGAGGGGTCACCCTATTCCGTTTCATATTTTACAATTTTACGAATGGGGTTGCAGCGGGATTCCTATTGATAATAATTTAATGACAACTTTGTCTTCAAAATAATTAGGACTTTTTAAAAAGGTTCAGAAAGGCCAGCATAGTCTGCAACACAATTTCCAATTGAACAGATATCACGTAAAGGTACTTTTGGGGAACACGAATTCCCCAAAAGTATCTTTGCGGGAATTGAAGAATGATTCGGAATCCGGTTTTTTTATTCGTTTGTGATTGGGATAATTTCAAGGAATTTTGAGTATTTTTTAATCACCAATCAAGTAAAACCGGTTATAAAAATATTTCGCCAAATACTAGAGGGGTCACCCGATACCGTTTCATATTTTACAATTTTACGAATGGGGTTGCAGCGGGATTCCTATTGATAATAATTTAATGACAACTTTGTCTTCAAAATAATTAGGACTTTTTGAAAAGGTTCAGAAAGCCCAGCATAGTCGGTAACACAATTTCCAAATGAACATAACCATAAAATTGATATCACGTAAAGGTACTTTTGAGGAACACGAATTCCCCAAAAGTATCTTTGCGGGAATTGAAGAATGATTCGGAATCCGGTTTTTTTATTCGTTTGTGATTGGGACAATTTCAAGAAATTTTGAGTATGTTTTAATCACCAATCATGTAAAATCGGTTATAAAAATATTTCACCAATACTAGAGAGGTCACCCGATTCCGTTTCATATTTTACATTTTTACGAATGGGGTTGCAGCGGGATTCCTATTGATAATCATTTAATGACAACTTTGTCTTCAAAATAATTAGAAATTTTTAAAAAGGTTCAGAAAGCCCAGCATAGTCTGTAACACAATTTCCAATAGAACAGATATCACGTAAAGGTACTTTTGAGGAACACGAATTCCCCAAAAGTATCTTTGCGGGAATTGAAGAATGATTCGGAATCCGGTTTTTTTATTCGTTTGTGATTGGGATAATTTCAAGGAATTTTGAGTATTTTTTAATCACCAATCAAGTAAAATCGGTTATAAAAATATTTCGCCAAATACTAGAGGGGTCACCCGATTCCGTTTCATATTTTCGATTTTTACGAATGGGGTTGCAGCGGGATTCCTATTGATAATAATTTAATGACAACTTTGTCTTCAAAATAATTAGAAATTTTTAAACAGGTTCAGAAAGGCCAGCATAGTCTGTAACACAATTTCCAATAGAATAGATATCACGTAAAGGTACTTTTGAGGAACACGAATTCCCCAAAAGTACCTTTGCGGGAATTGAAGAATGATTCGGATTCCAGCTTGTTTATTCGTTTGTGATTGGGATAATTTCAAGGAATTTTGAGTATTTTTTAATCACCAATCAAGTAAAATCGGTTATAAAAATATTTCGCCAAATACTAGAGGGGTCACCCGATTCCGTTTCATATTTTACAATTTTACGTATGGGGTTGCAGCGGGATTCCTATTGATAATAATTTAATGACAACTTTGTCTTCAAAATAATTAGGACTTTTTAAAAAGGTTCAGAAAGGCCAGCATAGTCTGCAACACAATTTCCAATTGAACAGATATCACGTAAAGGTACTTTTGGGGAACACGAATTCCCCAAAAGTATCTTTGCGGGAATTGAAGAATGATTCGGAATCCGGTTTTTTTATTCGTTTGTGATTGGGATAATTTCAAGGAATTTTGAGTATTTTTTTATCACCAATCAAGTAAAATCGGTTATAAAAATATTTCACCAATACTAGAGAGGTCACCCGATTCCGTTTCATATTTTACATTTTTACGAATGGGGTTGCAGCGGGATTCCTATTGATAATAATTTAATGACAACTTTGTCTTCAAAATAATTAGCACTTTTTGAAAAGGTTCAGAAAGCCCAGCATAGTCAGTAACACAATTTCCAAATGAACATAACCTTAAAATTGATATCACGTAAAGGTTCTTTTGAGGAACACGAATTCCCCAAAAGTACCTTTGCGGGAATTGAAAGAATGATTCGGAATCCAGCTTGTTTATTCGTTTGTAATTGGGATAATTTCAAGGAATTTTGAGTATTCTTTAATGACCAATCAAGTAAGATCGGTTATCAAAATACTTCACCAAATACTAGAGGGGTCACCCTATTCCGTTTCATATTTTACAATTTTACGAATGGGGTTGCAGCGGGATTCCTATTGATAATAATTTAATGACAACTTTGTCTTCAAAATAATTAGGACTTTTTAAAAAGGTTCAGAAAGGCCAGCATAGTCTGCAACACAATTTCCAATTGAACAGATATCACGTAAAGGTACTTTTGGGGAACACGAATTCCCCAAAAGTATCTTTGCGGGAATTGAAGAATGATTCGGAATCCGGTTTTTTTATTCGTTTGTGATTGGGATAATTTCAAGGAATTTTGAGTATTTTTTAATCACCAATCAAGTAAAACCGGTTATAAAAATATTTCGCCAAATACTAGAGGGGTCACCCGATACCGTTTCATATTTTAGATTTTTACGAATGGGGTTGCAGCGGGATTCCTATTGATAATAATTTAAGGACAACTTTGTCTTCAAAGTAATATGGACTTTTTGAAAAGGTTCAGAAAGCCCAGCATAGTCTGTAACACAATTAGCAAATGAACATAACCTTAAGATTGATATCACGTCAAGGTACTTTTGAGGAACACGAATTCCCCAAACGTACCTTTGCGGGAATTGAAGAATTATTCGGAATCCAGCTTGTTTATTCGTTTGTGATTTGGATAATTTCAAGGAATTTTGAGTATTTTTTAATCACCAATCAAGTAAAATCGGTTATAAAAATATTTCGCCAAATACTAGAGGGGTCACCCGATTCCGTTTCATATTTTCGATTTTTACGAATGGGGTTGCAGCGGGATTCCTATTGATAATAATTTAATGACAACTTTGTCTTCAAAATAATTAGGACTTTTTGAAAAGGATCAGAAAGCCCAGCATAGTCTGTAACACAATTTCCAAATGAACATAACCTTAAAATTGATATCACGTAAAGGTTCTTTTGAGGAACACGAATTCCCCAAAAGTACCTTTGCGGGAATTGAAGAATGATTCGGATTCCAGCTTGTTTATTCGTTTGTGATTGGGATAATTTCAAGGAATTTTGAGTATTTTTTAATCACCAATCAAGTAAAATCGGTTATAAAAATATTTCGCCAAATACTAGAGGGGTCACCCGATTCCGTTTCATATTTTACAATTTTACGAATGGGGTTGCAGCGGGATTCCTATTGATAATAATTTAATGACAACTTTGTCTTCAAAATAATTAGGAATTTTTAAAAAGGCTCAGAAAGCCCAGCATAGTCTGTAACACAATTTCCAATAGAACATAACCTTAAAATTGATATCACGTAAAGGTACTTTTGAGGAACACGAATTCCCCAAATGTACCTTTGCGGGAATTGAAGAATGATTCGAAATCGGGCTTTTTTATTCGTTTGTGATTGGGATAATTTCAAGGAATTTTGAGTATTTTTTAATCACCAATCAAGCAAAATCGGTTATAATAATATTTCGCCAAATACTAGAGGGGTCACCCGATTCCGTTTCATATTTTACAATTTTACGGATGGGGTTGCAGCGGGATTCCTAATGATAATAATTTAATGACAACTTTGTCTTCAAAATAATTAGGACTTTTTGAAAAGGTTCAGAAAGTCCAGCATAATCTGTAACACAATTTCCAATAGAACAGATATCACGTAAAGGTACTTTTGAGGAACACGAATTCCCCAAAAGTATCTTTGCGGGAGTTGAAGAATGATTCGGAATCCGGTTTTTTTATTCGTTTGTGATTGGGATAATTTCAAGGAATTTTGAGTATTTTTTAATCACCAATCTAGTAAAATCGGTTATAAAAATATTTCGCCAAATTCTAAAGAGGTCACCCGATTCCGTTTCATATTTTACATTTTTACGAAAGGGGTTGCAGTGGGATTCCTATTAATAATAATTTAATGACAACTTTGTCTTCAAAATAATTAGGTCTTTTTAAAAACGCTCAAAAAGGCCAGAATAGTCTGTAACATCATTTCCAATTGAACCTACTCCTAAAACACATATCACGTAAAGGTACTTTTGACGAACACGAATTCCCCAAAAGTACCTTTGCGGGAATTGAAGAATAATTCGGAATCGGGCTTTTTTATTCGTTTGTGATTGGGATAATTTCAAGGAATTTTGATTATTTTTTAATCACCAATCAAGTAAAATCGGTTATAAAAATATTTCACCAAGTACTAGAGGGGTCACCCTATTCCGTTTCATATTTTACATTTTTACGAGTGGGGTTGCAGCGGGATTCCTATTGATAATAATTTAATGACAACTTTGTCTTCAAAATAATTAGGACTTTTTAAAAAGGTTCAGAAAGGCCAGCATAGTCTGTAACACAATTTCCAATAGAACAGATATCACGTAAAGGTACTTTTGAGGAACACAAATTCCCCAAAAGTATCTTTGCGGGAATTGCAGAATGATTCGGAAGCCGGCTTTTTTATTCGTTTGTGATTGGGATAATTTCAAGGAATTTTGAATATTTTTTAATCACCAATCAAGTAAAATCGGTTATAACCGGTTCATATTTTACATTTTTACGAATGGGATTGCAGCGGGATTCCTGTGGATAGCAATTTAATGTTAGCTTTGTCTCCAAAATAATTAGATCTTTTTAAAAAGGCTGAGAAAGGCCAGCATAGTCTGTAACATCATTTCCAATAGAATATAACCTTAAAATTGATATTAATTGATAAAAGTTTCTTTTTTTAAAGTGAATTCACAAAGAGGAATATTTTTTTTTATAAAGTTGGCCGAAATGTAATGCGGTATAGGCAGAGAGTTGCCTCACGTATTTTTAATTAATTGAGAGGCTAATTAATACTGCTGATTTTTTTCTTGAAGTTAAGACTGCATATGCTAAGCAACTATTTTCGCTTTAACTTAAGTTCTTCGAAAGTCCCAATAGAGAATAAAAAGTTCTGAAATTTTATGCAACCAATTTTACTGCGAAAGTCCTCGAAAGTTCTGAAGGTTCCCCAAAATTCCTTCAAACGTCTAGCTTTGCTACAAACCAAAAAAAACACCCCATAAGTATCTTTGCATACTTTTTTTGCAAAAATTGTCTTTTCTTTACTTTTCTTTATAAAAATGCCTTCAGGTAAAAATTAGATGAATTTTAGTGAAATCCTCACCTTCGTACGACAACGAATAAAAAAGCTCCCCGAAAGTCCCTTTCCACATACATATATAAGTGTACCGGTCCGCGAAAACTACAGAGTCATAAAAGGTTTCTGAATATAGACGCTAGGCCAATAGCTTCCTTCGCCTTCCTTCCAGGCGCATTGTGCTTCTTTATCTAGCGCATTGTGAACTGGGTCATTAAAGGTTGTCGGACGTGTTTTTAGAGGGTTCGGATTTTTAACATGGGAAGCATAGGAAATGCCATCTCCAGTCTTTTCTCCCTCCACGATTAAAACACTTTAAAAATGAGGTTATGTTAAAAATATAATTGAAAGCAGGACGCAGAAGAGCATGGAGTCATGAAGTGTTGCCTATTTTCAACACCGTCCCTCGATTGTAGGTAGGTAGAGCTTATATTATTCTGGTAAAGTGTGTCTATCGATATTTTGAAACGACTTTTTAAACACTAGTTAACATTTTGGGTCGTTTATGATGGTCTCATTACTAGGGGATTATTTACCTACCCTGTAACAAAAACTCTCGATGGTACCTGCGGATTATTGAGGATCGGTCACTCACCACTTTTACGACAATCTTTGTTAGCGGGCAATAAACCATTGAAGGAAGCAAAAGGTCGTTTTAAAATATCAATAGATGCACTTTATTCATGGGTCTTTCTGTGCTGCTCTGTCAAACCGTCATTATGACAAAGGACTTGACATTATTGACAAACTTAATTTTTAACGCCGTGCTAAAAATTGACTTTTTACTAGTGTTTGTAGAAAAAAATATGTTTAACTAAAATCATAAATCTGCATAAATAAAGTTCATTCAAAAATCAAAAAACCACCACCTGTTGCTTTAGGTTGGTAAAATTTAAAAAACCCTAGGTAGATATTTTTTCATACTATGTTGGTAAATATAAATTATGACATTTATTTGATTCAAAATAAAATTCAATTGCTCTGAATTTCGTTCATATTGTTTTATTAGCAGTACGTTTCATTTATTTATTGATTCTTATTATTTTTACTTAAACATGCCCAGAAAAACAAGACACTTAATAAACATTTAACCTCAAAATTACAAGTCTCACTAAATTTTACACTAGACAGCGTTGCCGATAGTAATTATCGAGGAAAATGCGACGTTGGTGGTTTTTTGATTTTTGAATGGACTTTAGTTATTTTGTATATCAAGGCTGCGAAATCGTTTGCTTGCGGCTGAGGCAAGACAATCTCGAGGATGTTAAAGGATTTCGCGGCCAAGGTGTACACTATATTTTGTGTACAACCGAATTATCATCCGATTATTATCAATTTTGAGGGACAGAGGCATAAGCCTGTTTTGTTCCCAGAAATTTACTCAGCAAGCTTTAGTGTTTCCAACAGCTGTTTTTTCACTGTTTGCTCCGTTCGAGCCGCCTATAAGCACTAATTATGGTTACGAATTTCCAAATAAGTAGTAGTTTGGACTTGTTTCTTCAATTACTACTGTTCTTGTAAAACGTGGACGTCCACGATCTTGATTGTGCAAAGTTAGTTAAAGATCGTGCAATATATGCGCATATTTTTTTCATTTTGTGGTGCGTATAATCCGGGCTTTAGTTATCAGGATATATTCTACCGAAAACTGCATTGGATCAACGTCTTAATGTATCATTTGTTTATCTTGTGATAATACAAATAGTTCGCGACCTATAATCATGTAAAATTATGTATTAGTCATCTTTCAAAACAAATAAAATAACTAAATTGCTTATAATGAGTTTCCAAATTTGCACCGTTGCGTTGTATGTAAACCATTTTGTCAGTGTCTTTATCGAGTGGCTAACTTTGTCATCAAATCTGTTGGCCGCACGTAAGTGTTTTTCAAAATAATTTCAATATATTAGAGAATCATTTTAATTATTCAATGTTTAAATAGGACAAGATATTTTGTTTCGTTAAACTACTCCGAAAAAATGAAATAGTCTCGATGTAGTTTCAATATCTACGCCTCGACTGTAAAAACTTTACGCCCTTGATGGGTAAATAATTCTTACCGATTAATTATTTTATAAGAATTAACAAAGTGCTTTTTAATTTTTTCCGTTCAAACAGGAAAGAGAAAACAATAGGTAAGTAACAAAATTGTCATTCATTAGTTGATTAGTTAATGAATTATTTGTATTTTTGATAGATTTTTTTTCAGATTTTCATCGGGACTACAGATGATACACATAAAATGAGCATTTGAAGAATGTTATTAAAAAGACGGAATCGCAAACATGGACAATAAAGATGACTGCAATAAAACTTCTAATGAAGTGGAGCTAGACTGTGGCAACAAAGAAAAGTTGAAGGTGGACGAACAAATTAAGTTGCAGAAAAAAATTACTGAACAAGTGAAAAGTGAAGATTCCCCCTCCACTAGTACAAATTATGAGCATAATGAGGAAGATCGAAAGTTACAGAGGAAGAGTGCTATTCATGAAAAGCTGAAAGGAGTTTCTATGGTAAGATGTGAATATTGTGAAGCAATATACAGGGTGTCCCAGAACTCGCGGATCAAACTTACAGGGCGTTTTCCTTGGTGATAACTGAAAGCAATAGCGTTTAAAAAAAAGGGCAGGGTATAATCGATTTTTTGTAATGAATAATTAAAGTTGACCAATCAGAAGGACGCTGTTAATTTGAATTTCACGTAAATTTAACCAAAGGTTTGAATTGCCTAGCAACATAATTCTAGTAAGAATGGTTTGGAATTTCAAGTAAATGTTTGGGCAACTGTGAAGATTTTGACAACGTCAAGTTATAATTTGATTCGAAATTGTCAAACTTCGTATTGAAATCATGTATACAGCTGCAGAGTATGCCGAAATGCTCATAATTTATGGAGAGTGCCGGCGCAATGCACGTGAGGATGCAAGGGAATATGCAATACGTTTTCCACGACGTTTGCCACATCCAAATTATAACGTATTTCTACGGTTGGTGTACCGTGCTCGAGACACTGGGTCCTTGGTGCCTACCTGACAAGAAATTAGAACGCCAGTGACTGAAGATGCTGTTCTTCAGTCCTTTGATGACGACTGTAGAAGAAGTATATTTGAAGAACTATATTTACCGCGAACCTATCAATATTTTAGAAGAACTAAATGACCAAATTTACGAAACACTGGCTACTGTTATTCCTAATATGCTTAGACTGGCAAGGGAATATTTAATAAAACGAGTTCGCCTATTCTTTCAGATGAAAGGTGGTCATTTTGAACACTTGTTATAAATTATTCTTTTTATTTTGCATGTTTCTTATTTCATTCGTTGCATTCTACATCGTTTAGTTATAAAATTTGATCTTAAATTTTTACTAATAATGATGATAAAATAAATAGGTTAGTTCAATCCAGTTTTGTCTTCTTTCTTTCAGAACTGCCACTATGCTTGATCTGTTGTTCAAAACCTACGTGTAACTCCAGCTTTTTTTGCAATGTCAAGAATGTTCCTAAAAGTCTTTTCTTTCATTTCGACGATGACGAGTCCCGCTCGTGTAGCTGCGCTAATACGTTGCAGAGTGTATGCACAGGAATTAGGATAAATTTCTTGTGATTCCGATTCACTTCACAGGCCCTGCATATTTCACTTTTTACTAAGATTTTTAAGGTAGTAATATTACTCACTTGACGCTACGTCGCCATTTTACCTTCCATCAACAAAGGTTCAATTCATCATATTTCCTCCCGTCAATTTCCCATACCCCTCAAGGTTACAATTGCTCTCGAAATTTTCTCTCATAACAAACAATAATGAGTAAGTTCGGCATTACAATCCTTAGAGCGAGAGGATGAATCGCAGATGACTCACTTGACGCTACGTCGCCATTTTACCTTCCATCAACAAAGGTTCAATCCATCATATCCCTCCCGTCAATTTCCCATACCCCTCAAGGTTACAATTGCTCTAATTTTCACACCTAACAAACCATATTTCATTCATTGCCGGAAGAAGTAACTTCTTGCGTTCCCTGATTTAGATTCTATACATTTGTTCACCTGCCTTTGGCGAAATTATCCCATTTTTGGTTATTTCAAAAGTAGCTGTCACTTTTGACGTCTGTTTTGACAAGTTGACCAGATAAATATTGAAAATAATTTTATTATTCATCGAATTATACGTTGCTTGGCAATTGAGGGAAGGTACTCAATTTTCTCATAAAGGGAAAATTAGATCGAGCTCTATTGGTCAATTTGATTAATTCATAACTAAAAAGCTGTTGCACCCTGAATATTTTTCTAAACGTTTTTTACATTCATTACCATCAAGGAATATACAGTTTCAATTTGATCCGCGAGTTCTGGGACACCCTGTATAACGGATGACTATTAAAATTTTCACTTAGGGTTGGCTATGGATCATTCTTTGTTTTCCGTTGCACCTTAGACACTGACAAGTTTGACATTTCAATAACTGTTTTTTCTCTTAATTTGGCGTTTCATGTTATACTGATGCCGCGCAAAATTTATAGGTTATGTTTCAATTGTACTGACTGACATTTGTCGTTCGTTCTTGCGTGTGTCTAAAGTAACAGAAAAAATAAAAACTCGTTCAAAGCCAACTCCAAGTGAAAATTTTAATAGTCACCCGTTATTTGTATGAGTTGATTAGTAGATTTTTTAAACACATGGAAGGAGTGGTAAATGAGGCAAGAAAAATGTTTCATTTTAGGTTACCTTTTGACAAAAATTATTTTTGAGTAGTAACGAGCATTCAAAAGAATTGTGGCCAAACATGCTGTTCCGTCGTTTTAATTAGTATGCTTCAACATTTCCTTCAGATACATAATCTTACTTTGATTATCTTTTTAATGTAAATTAAATCATCAATTTAAAACCCAATACCATTTTGTTGCACCAAAAATAAAAAACGAACATTCTCATTGATCAGTCATAAGAAAAATTCTTTGAGCAAAAAACAATTCAAACCACGGCCTATTTGCCATACGTTATTTGAAACAAAATCAAGCACCAGATCACTTGACCACCAGTTCTTTTGAACGTTCTTTACTTCCTACTTAAAAATCGCTTAAAGGTGCAAAATAGAAAAATATAGCTGTGTAACTTTCATTTAATCTTCAGTTTGCCACTAAGAAGAAGTCCTTTGGTTCTTCAAGTCAGCTCCGACTTGATACTTACAAAAAAAGATCTGGAATCGTAGATCAAGGCAAGGAATATGAACAACTGATGTGCGCTATATTAGCTTTGAAATTCAGCACAAGTGGTATTGTGGCAGATTTCGAGATGAAAACCAACAGTGACGGTTGCGGAGTCTTTGACGACGTGGCGCTAAAAGTGACTTTTGTGGATGGACAATCAGAAATTTTTCTCTTCCAACTGAAACATTCTGAGAAAAAGAAAAATGTTAACGACAAACAACTTGCGGCAGAAAATGGCGACTTCAGCCTACTGAAGTATATACAATCTATTCAAAAATTTAAAAACACTGAAAATGTCAGTTTTATTTTATACACGAATAACTCGACAAGTATCAAGAGTAATTCAAAAATTTGTCTTCAAAATAAAACCAATACAATTCGAGAGGTTGTGGTGAGGGAACTTCAAGACTTGGATCCTAAGAAACTTTTGCTAATAAACAGAAAAGAAATCAGCGATGAGAAGGAGGGAACAATAGTTTTTCAGTTTGAATTAAATCAGAGTAGTGGATCAGTTGAATGTCTTGATGATCATTTGAAACATTTTTATTTTTTTGCCGATCAGACTAACACCACAGGAGCACAGTCGTTAATCAACGCTATGTTGAGAGAAGAGTGTGGAATTAACGATGCTACTTACTCTTCAAGTTTTATCCAGTTTATGGAAACGTGGTGGTCTGGTAACTTTATCCTGACTAAATACGACGTTATAGCAAAATTGGCGGAGTTAACACTTACACCTTTTATACAAACGATATCGGAGAGAAAATCAAACGAAAAATCAAAACTTCTTCGAGAAGCAATTATGAAATTTGACATGACAATTGTTAGAGATACGAATGAAGAGATTGTCGCTAATATCTGGCACGAGACAGCAAGTGATGATCAAATTAGTTTGACATCGCTCAAATATGGATTGCGGCCTAAGGGAATTAAGGATTTATTTCCAAAGGAAAGAAGTAAAGTGTTGTGGCATTTAAACAAAGTTCCCTTAATTGTTAAAACAGAAGTACGACATCTAGAACAAGTTAAATACGCCATCAGATTACTCGAGAGAAAGTTGAAAAGAAAAAAGTGGTATTATTGGCGAACGCAACAAAAGAAGACTTTCCGGAATGGAATATTTTCCAAGATCTTTCTGATTTATCAAATGAAGATGTCTACACAGGTATTGTTAAACATTTTGCGGTATCTCTTCAAGGTCGACAATCAATTTTTTTGGACCAGTTACTCAACTTTGATAAGAAAAATGCCAGAAATATTGAAACTACAGAACTTATTAAAATGACACAACAAGTTATTCAAATCGGTAGAAGCCAGGATAAGATGTTTGAAGCGTACATTCCCAGAAGTCTTTCTACGATTTGTTTAGACATAAACAAAATGTCAGAGTTTTGTAAGTTAACAGGTTCTCTCCTAATCATTTGTAACGTTTCTCAATCTTGGAACGAAGCGATTCGACAGTTGGATTTGCACGTGATGGAGCTTGACCAGTACTTAAAACTGGAAAGAAAATCAAGGAATGTTGATGTCTTGCTATCGAGTAATAAATGGCCGCAAGTTCCATTCGATGTTATTTGTAAACAAACCAAGAGGAACGTGCATTTACTTCAAGTTTTCGACGGAAAAAATTATTGTACTTCAGTTCTAAGTAAGAAAAACAGATTATCGTTGGAGACAATGAAATCTAAAGAAGCACGTGTCCATGAATTGGAAATTTTCACGTATCTCGACCATCCTCTGAATGCCATTTGCTCCCCACCCGGAATGGGTAAGAGCACGCTGGTGACTCGCTTGAGCAGCATCTGTCCCTCCAGTTACTGGAGTGTCCGCGTAAATTTAATCAATTACAAAACACTTTTTAAGAATGCATGTGCATACGATGAAATATTGCACAATTTTCTTGAAGAAGAGGAAGATCCATTAGTGGTTAAGATTCGTTCGATGCTTTTACAAAATAAAAGAATGTATATTTTTCTCGATGGATTGGACGAAATAGATAGTGACTGTATTCAGGTCGCTTTAAATTTAATAGAGTACTTCTCTTCGCTGGGTCTGCGCGTATGGATTACTTCCCGTGAAAATTTTGCGGGACTAGTGTCGCAAATCCTAGATATATTTTCCATAAAAATTGAAGAGCTGACAGATGAGCAGCAGAAGGCATACATTACAAATCGTCTACAGGATTTGTACCAAGAAGATGTAATTAAAAACATTACCAATAAAATATACGCAAACGCGGATATCGTTAACAGTCGACACTTGTTAGGAGTCCCTTTACAATTGTTCATGGTTACAGAAAATTTTCGGGACAATAAAAATTTATGGAGAGAACCCGACCAAGAAATCTTTGTGTTGACTAAAATGTATAAAATATTTTTCCAAGGAAAGAAGAAGCATCAACATCGAAAACTGGGAGTGCACGAATATGAGAACCAGCTCGGGTTTGACTTTGATCTGTATCTGGAACAATACGAATTGCCGGCACTGAAGTCTTGTCTGGACACCACAACTTTCGACAAGTTAAAGATAAATTTGAGAAGGAGTCACATGTTCTTGGAAAAATTAAAAACCGGAGATCCGTTTGGAATAGTCAGTGGAGTGACCGACGATAATCAAGCGATCTTTCACCACCAGACTTACGCAGAATATTTTGCTTGTGCGTGGCTGAGGAAGAATCTGGACAAGGTTTCGCTACTGCAAGATGACGTAGTTACCGAACAAAATCAAAATCTGAAGTTTATATTCGATATAATGTTGGCGGAAAATAGTGCACTTCACTTGGCTGTAATCTATAGACATATTGATTTAGTTTTAAAGCATTTGTACAAGAGTGATGTGAAAGATGAAGGTGGTCGAAGTCCACTTCAGTTGTTATGTACTTATGGAGTCGAACATCTTCCTTTATGGACAATAAGAAAAATGGGATCTGCTAAGTATTATATTGAAAATTACATCGTGGGAGTCTCTACACAGTACAGAGAAATATTCAAAATATTCTCACATTGTGATGTATTTCAAAAGAACGACGTCTTCCAGAAGGACAACGTATTTCAATGGAACTGTTTTGACTACGCCATTCGATGCTACAACTTGTTCGCCATAGAACAATTTTTAGAAAGATTCGGAGACTCGATAAGCATTGAAAAATTATTCGAACGCTATGACACTACCACACTTGCATTTTATTCGGCACACTTGGGTTATCCAAATTTATTACGTGCTGTAATTAGGAATGACTCAAAAACTCTATCAGTGAAAATTGAAGAATCCCAATTGACATTGTTGCACGTGGTCATTAAAGGAATTAAGAAGAATAACAAATTTGAACAAATTTTAACGGATGAAAGAAAAATAATGTTGACAACGTTAATAGAAGGCGGTTTAGATATAGATGTGCAATGTGGCCGGAAGAAAACTGCTTTGCATTTGGCTTCTCAACTTAAAGACGATGCGATCGTTAAATTATTAGTGGAACGAGGAGCAAATATCAATTTGACTGATGGATTTAAACGGAACGCACTACATTTTGCTTTGAAAAATTCTAAAGTAAATATGGGAATTGTAAAACACTTTATAGATAAAGGGATAGATGCGGAAGCCAGAGATGACAATGGAAGAACTCCGTTATATTTTTGTTGTATAGGAGGACATTACGATGCTTTGGTAATGTTGCTTGATCTTGATGTTAACGTAAAAGTTATCACTGATGAGAAAATAAACTTGTTACATGCAATATTGAGACAGCGCAAACCAAATAAAGAAATGATCAGGTTGTTAATCGATAGAGGCGCAGACGTGAATGGTGAAGACTCTCGTGGACGTACTCCCTTACATTATGTTTGCTACCATGATTATCATCTGTTCGAAGCACCCGTTACAGACAATTATGAAGAAAGTATTTTGCACCACATGATTCTTTCTGGTGCCAACGTAAACATTAAAGATTCACAAAACCGAAGTGCACTTTACTATGCAGTTTACAAGGGAAATTACAATTGTATAAAGATGCTACTTGATCACGGTGCTGACATTAATGCTGTTTTTGATTCCGGGAAGACTGTGTTACATGTAGCTTTCGAAAAAGAACTCTCCCCTGATATTGAGGTGATTAAGTTGTTGTTAAATCGTGGTGTTGACGCCAACAAGCGAGATAAGAACCAAACAACTGCTCTAGAACATGCTGTAACACGTCCTGGATCAGATGACTTGGTGAAGATACTGTTCGATGCTAGAGCACACGACCAGTTGATGTCTACTGACTACGTAACGTTTCTTCACTACGCTGTTTACCATGGCAATTGTTTTGCTGTAGAATTATTCCTAGAAAGTGGATTAGATCTGGATAAGATCGATGTCAACAACGCTGAATACCCTTTGAAATTTGCAGTCAGAAATCAACGACTTTGCAGCAATTTATTATTGAAAATGACCGAATTCATTCGAGATTGTAAGAAAAAAGCAAATTTCGGAAGAAACCGAATTGTTGAATTTTTAGAAGATTATTTCCCAAATTGTTCCTATCGTGTAAGTTTTTTTTTTAACATCAGTTTATGTTTATTTTTCAAGATGTTACAGTACTTGTTGAAGAATAAAAAACGGTGCTGTGTGACAATATATTTATAGTCGTTCAAGAATCCCAAAGCTATATTATCTATTGCCCTATTATTAAAATGTTAAATACATATTATTGAAGTTAAAGTGCAATATAACGTTAGGATTCTTGAACGACTATACACATGATTGGTAAGTACCATGTCCAGTTTGTTTTAATCATGAAATCCATCAAATCTGTACAAAAAAGATTCCATTGTTTTTGAAAATAAGTTACGCTATTAATTTTCTGTTTAAAATAACATTTTTAACAAATTTACATTAATCCTATATACAGGTGTCTCAGCTAAGATTTTCGAGGCTACCATCTCACTTATTTTCCATTTTATTTTTATGAAATTTAAAATGTAGATATTTTAGACGGTGAAGATTCAATTGGTAATAATAAAATTAACTTAATTAAAATTTTATTGATAGTACCGTCAGCTATTTGTTATTCGTTTCCACTAGACTATGACGATGTCGTGATAATAATATTGTAACTTGCAACGTATCTTTTGCTTCAACATTGTACTAACACCATAAGTTTTAGTAAGTCTTGAAACATATGAATTTTGAGCAATGAGATCTATTCTTCATTTTCTATCCGTTACAAAATTTCTATTTTCTAGGTACCGGTTCCTGACGATGATCATTTGGATTCGGACTTGGAACAGACACAACCCTCGAATAATGTATGGGGTTTAGGTCTTAATGATTATCTTTGCTTTTCATCTGATGACTCGGAAAGCGAGTGGGAATATTTACCAGAAGAGGGTCCAAACTATGGTTAAATAAATGACGATTTTATAAGTAAAGTTTCGATAATACGTCTCATATCTACCACAATAACGACTAAAGAAAGTTCTTCATAAAATTTATCTGGTTGTTTTTAAAATGTACCTAAATCACAGGATCTATAGAGATGTAATGCATATTTAGTAATTAATCTTGAATACAAAAGCCAAACATGTTTATTAGAAAATTTGTCTAGTTTTTTCTTGAAACTGTTACAATATTTAGACATTACTTAAGTTAATACATAATATGAGACATATGGTAAAAAATACATAGGTAATTAAAAAATAACCAAAAACTATCTGTACATCGTGATTATCGTGCATAAAGACAATTTTCAATCGCATAAAAAAATTCTCCAATAAGTTTACCTCAAGAATAGAATTTTTTAGATTAATCATGACATTCATGACAGACAGAAATGTCCAAATTGATTCTCATTTACATACTGACCTACGTTAAAACACATACAACGAGATCAAAAAGAAAAAAAAATCAGAGCAGGCCTTGCAAATTATAGGCGATGTCGTAGCGGAGTTCTATGCAAATAAATGGGTGTAGACAATCTGACGTTTCAAATGTTACTTTATTATAAATCATACTTCATGAATTTTAGACGTTGGAATTATAATTGTGCATTTTATTATTATTATCTGATAATGAATGTGTTGTAATATTAAATTTATATTTGATATTAATTAGTGAGCAGTTGTTCAAAAATAAATGAATATTATAAATAGTTTGAATAAAACAAATATAAACAAAAAGTCTGTCAATAGTTTATTGAATTAAAAGGATTCTTCTAATAATACTACAAAGGGTTATGGGCCCTGTCGAATATTAAAAGAAAGAAATTATTTAAGTGATTTGTCATCGTTTCTCCTTCATTCATTTTGGACATTATTAGTTGTTTTAACAACGTGGCTTTTCTTGCAGGACCTTTTGATTCATAAAGCTCCTTTAATTTTTTCCATATTCCATTTGAAGTTACACAATTTTTTATTTGCCTTAGTTCATTGGGATTTATCGCTAAGATTAAATCTGCTCTTGCCTTTTTGTAGTTTTCTTCCCAAATAGTATTTTCTTCATTATTTGGTTTTTCAATAGATCCATTTACATATCCCCGTCCAAAAACGGAAAAAGAAAAATTTAAGAAAAAATAATTTCAAAGAAGCATTCAAATTTAAATGTCATTATTGCAAGAAAATAGGACACAAAGCTGGAAATTGTTGGTCAAAATCCAAAGCAAGAAATGAAATTTCGAAAAAGGCAGAAGTTACCGAAACAGTTCTTCAAATCAATGGAGCCAAATCAGAAAGTTAATGGTGGTGTGTGGACTCAGGAGCGTCTTCGCACATGTGTTCATCAAAAGATTAATTTCAAAATATCGCTCAAAATGATCAACTCCTAAATTTGGCAAATCACAGTTTTACAAAAATAAGAGGAACGGGAAATGTGAAAATAAAAGTGTCAAATGAAAATAATTTACGATCTGTCAATTTGAATAATGTCATGTATTATCTATTCACTTTGATTGTGACCACAACGAAAAACATAGTAGGCGCTGTTTAGCTGTGTGCTGCATACGTTTTACACTAAATATTTGTGTGGTGTGAACATGATGTGAAAATGTCAGAATTGTCAAAACTTGACCATGGTAGTAAAGCAATGATTTTAATGTATTTATCAATATTAATAACGGAAATCAATATTTGAAGTAGGAGAAACTAAAAACGTCTGTCTGATTCTGTGATCACGTCTGTTGAAAAGTGGAGTTATATCCAGGTACAGATTATTTAACGTAAAAACTTCGAAATCACCTCATGCAATTCTCGATATTAATGAAGAACGAAGGAAATGGTAATTTGGCAGTAAGACAAACGCGAAAAATGCCTGGTATAAAGGTAATCAGAACTTTCAATTAGCATTGATTAATACAAATATTTTCAGATAAAAACTAATCAGACAGAAAGTTCAAAAAAATGATTTACAGGGGATGAAAAGGCAGAAGGTATCAAACTACAACACTTACTAGCCAAAATGTACAACAAAAAAGCACAAATAGAGTTAACTTTATTGGTGGTGTTGGTTTTTGTGAGTTGTTTTCCCGTTGGCTTCAATAAATGTCTCGAAACAAGTCAATATGAACCGTTTGGTCCCAACTTTGAGAAGACGACGTGGCATTTTCTTTTTGAAATCTAAAATTTTGTACCAAAACTCAGTTTTATAGATATGCGCACAGTGTACGTCGAAAAACGTTTGCGCAAGTCGTTCTCCGTTCTGTCTTGTGTGAGCATGACGTTTCTGTCAAAATGGCGCCTCTGAGAGTTGCCAACTGCGACTGGATTTAGTGTTATCTAAAATTCTCTATCAATAACCTAGCAACTGAAAAGTTACTACGGAGTGGTCATAATCAAAATGAATAGATTATATGTTCCTGATTTACGTTCAAATTTATTATCTGTCGGAAAAATCACAGATAAAAGTTCAACGGTGATATTTGAAAACAACAAAGTCTACATCCTTGACAAAGATGGAAAAGAAATTATGATTGGTCAAAAAAGAAATCATCTTTACTACGTTCGCAATACTCTAGATAAAAAGGAAGAGACAATGAACATTTCAAGAACAAAAATACAAGAGTGGCATGAAAAATTTGGACATATTACGAACAACAATTAAAAGAACTTGCAAGAAGTGACGAAGTTTATGGTTTGAATATTGGATGCAATGAACATATAATAAATTGTTCAATTTGTTTGAAAGCATAACAAACTAGAAAATCTTTTCCAAGAAATGAATCACATCGAAAAGAAACATTATTGGAATTAATTCACACCGATATACAGGGTGTCCCAGAACTCGCGGATCAAACTTACAGTGCGTTTTCCTTGGTGATAACTGAAAGCAATAGCGTTTAAAAAAAAGGACAGGGTATAACCGATTTTTTGTAATGAATAATTAAAGTTGACCAATCAGAAGGACGCTGTTAATTTGAATCTCACGTAAATTTAACCAACGGTTTGAATTGCCTAGCAACATTATTCTAGTAAGAATGGTATGGAATTTCAAGTAAATGTTTGGGCAACTGTGAAGATTTTGACAACGTCAAGTTATAATTTGATTCGAAATTGTCAAACTTCGTATTGAAATCATGTATACAGCTGCAGAGTATGCCGAAATGCTCATAATTTATGGAGAGTGCCGGCGCAATTCAAGTGAGGATGCAAGGGAATATTCAATACGTTTTCCACGACGTTTGCCACATCCAAATTATAACGTATTTCTATGGTTGGTGTACCGTGCTCGAGACACTGGGTCCTTGGTGCCTACCTAACAAGCAATTGGTGGTCCCCCGCGAGAAGTTAGAACGCCAGAGACTGAAGATACTGTTCTTCAGTCCTTTGATGACGACGGTAGAAGAAGTATATTTGAAGAACTATATTTACCGCGAACCTATCAATATTTTAGAAGAACTAAATGACCAAATTCACGAAACACTGGCTACTGTTATTCCTAATGTGCTTAGACTAGCAAGGGAAAATTTAATAAAACGAGCTCGCCTATTCCTTCAGATGAAAGGTGGTCATTTTGAACACTTGTTATAAATTATTCTTTTTATTTTGCATGCTTTTTATTTCATTTGTTGCATTCTACATCGTTTAGTTATAAAATTTGATCTTAAATTTTTACTAATAATGATGCTAAAATAAATAGGTTAGTTCAATCCAGTTTTGTCTTCTTTCTTTCAGAACTGCCACTATGCTTGATCTGTTGTTCAAAACCTACGTGTAACTCCAGCTTTTTTTGCAATGTCAAGAATGTTCCTAAAAGTCTTTTCTTTCATTTCGACCATGACGAGTCCCGCTCGTGTAGCTGCGCTAATACGTTGCAGATGACGTGTATGCACAGGAGTCAGGATAAATTTCTTGTGATTCCGATTCACTTCACAGGCCCTGCATATTTCACTTTTTACTAAGATTTTTAATTAGTAATATTACTCACTTGACGCTACGTCGCCATTTTACCTTCCATCAACAAAGGTTCAATTCATCATATCCCTCCCGTCAATTTCCCATACCCCTCAAGGTTACAATTGCTCTGGAAATTTTCATTCGTAACAAACCATATTTCATTCATTGCCGGAAGAAGAAACTTCTTGCGTTCCCTGATTTAGATTCTATACATTTGTTCACCTGCCTTTGGCGAAATTTCCCATTTTTGGTTATTTCAAAAATAGCTGTCACTTTTGACGTCTGTTTCGACAAGTTGACCAGACAAATATTGAAAATAATTTTATTATTCATCGAATTATACGTTGCTTGGCAATTGAGGGAAGGTACTCAATTTTCTCATAAAGGGAAAATTAGATCGAGCTCTATTGGTCAATTTGATTAATTCATAACTAAAAAGCTGTTGCACCCTGAATATTTTTCTAAACGTTTTTTACCTTCATTACCATCAAGGAATATACAGTTTCAATTTGATCCGCGAGTTCTGGGACACCCTGTATGTGCACCAATGAGAGTAAACTCTATTGGTGGATCAAGATATTTTATTACGTTCATTGATGATAAGTCAGGTTGGTGCGAGATTTACTTTATCAAGAAGAAAAGTGAAGCTGCCAGTGCATTTTTTAAATACAAGGCAATGGTTGAAAATCTGCTAGGAAAAAGAATAAAATGTCTTCGATCGGATAATGGAACTGAGTATTTATGTAATGAATTTGAAAGTTATTTGGAGAAATATGGAATAAAACATGAAATGACGGTGGCATATACACCAGAACAAAATGGTGTCCCAGAACGAAGAAATCGCATTTTAGTAGAAATGGCAAGATGTATGATGGCTTTGCGAGAGGTAGGTCAACGATATCCAATTTATGTACTTTCACACAGTATGTAGCTAATTCAATGGATCTGGGCCTCCAAACTGATGTGATATATACTGATTTTTCAAAAGCTTTTGATAGGCTGGACCATGAAATCCCTGTCAGAAAACTGGAGACATTAGATTGCTCTTCTAACTTTGTAAATTTTTTGTATTCTTACCTGAGTGGTCGTAAACAGTTTGTTAGTGTTCATGGACACCGTTCTAATGTTTTTTATTGCTCCTCTGGTGTGCCTCAAGGATCTGTGTTGGGACCGCTACTCTTCAATATTTTTATTAATGACATAATTGAGGATCTTCCAGTATCCTGTTTGCTGTACGCAGATGATATGAAGATTTTTACGTCTATTAGAGAATTTGGTGATTGTATCAGGTTGCAGGATAATATTGATTTAATCTCCACTTGATGCATACGAAATAGCCTTCAGTTAAGTTATAACCAAATGTGTTGTAATGACTCTTAGTAATAAAAAACAAAAGATTGAATTTGATTATAATATTGATGGTGCTGTTTTGGAGAGACCTGAATTGGTTTCTGACTTGGGAGTACTGTTTGATAATAAGCTGTCTTTTACAGGCCACATCAACTCTGTTATAAAAAAATTCCTGGAAGACCTATGGCTATATTATTAGGAATACCAGAGATTTCTCTAATATCTCCACATTAATACACTTATTTCAATCATTTGTCAGAAGTAAACTTGAATATGCGTCGATTGTTTGGTTTCCTCATCATGCTGTTCACATTGCTAGTATTGAACATTTGCAGCGTAGATTCTTAAAATACTTGTGTTTCAGAGAGGATGGACGCTATCCTCCTATTGGATATTCACAGACCATTTTATTAGAACGTTTCTCGTTTAAAAGTTTATCTGAACGCAATAAATTAATGAATTTATTGTTCTTGTACAAAATACTTCATAACTTGATTGACTGCTGTTCGCTGCTCAGTCAGATTAATTTTTGTGTTGGTAAGCATTCTATAACTACTCGTAGTAAGAACTTATTTTATTTATCAACTCCAAGAACGGATTTTCTTAAATTTTCTCCTTTGAACAACATGCTCAATATTTCCAACTCTGTCGGTGATCTCATTGATCTGTTCTCCTGTAGCATTGAAGTGTTAAAGTCGTTGGATTTGTCGGATATTTAATTTGTATAGGTCAAATTATACGTGCTCTTTAATTGGGATTTTCCTGTTGAGCATGAAATTAATAATAATAATAATAATAATAATAAATAAAAAATTTATTTTATAATAACTGTTTGCGTTGAAAAATTAACGCACAAAATTTGAAAAAAAAAATTTCATAGAGTCCTGTATTCTGAACAAGTATCCTATCCAAAATGAAGATAGAAGTCCTTTTAGTTCACCTTGATTGCATTTGCTCGAGTGCAAATTCCAACGCATGCCTCCTGTACACTGTACAGCTCAGGACAAGATTTTTTTTCTAAAGTCGTACACAGAGACCATTAAAGACCAATAAAGGTGCAGTATGAATTGTTGAAAATAAATAAGAACTGCAAAAACTACCCACTCGGGTGTATGGACCCTACGACCAATACAGGTTTATAATTTAAAATGGATTTTAGACCTAATGGAACGAGCAACAAAGACCTCACGCGCCAGTTTTCTAGTTCCAAAATCTGCATCCATTCTTGCATTGAAATCTTCTTCGATGGGAATTTGAAAACGCTAACGTAGGAAGACTTACTTGAAACATAATTTGACTTGCAATTGGGTATCTACGAGAACACAACATTTGTGTGGCATGTTTATTTTTCAATTACTGAAATTAATTGCACAATTAATTGTCTTGTCAAAATGATTTTTGAATGAACCGCCTTTGTATGGAAGCTCAGGATGCTATGGAATGGCCCACTAAGAAATTTGGCAACACAGCCAGTGTCCTGGCCTGTTAAAATAGAGGACCGCCTTGCTAATACCCATTTGCACCGTCATAGTTTAAAATTAAGAAGAGCTTAAGACATTGGTTACAATTATTGAAATCGTAGCAACAATTGTTTTTAAGCTTGGTTTAAAAATAAGGGACGTCGGTGCAAACGGCCATTAGTCACTTATCTAACACTCAAATTTTAATTCACTTGAAGTTAAATCAATCAACAACCCAAAAAAATCCATCTATTAAATTCACTCCTATGTTTGTGATGAGTTTTATTCAGACTAAACACCACCAAACACTTGTGAAATAAAATTTAAGTTAAGTACGTTGAATCAATACATTGATGTTGCTCAAATTATAAGGCGGGCGTCGTTATTTTGGTCGAAAAAATATCCTGGCGCCTCCACCATTTCTGCAAGATATCTAAAACTATTTACTGGGCTAATCGTAGAGATATAACGACCTCTCAGATAAGTAATAACTCATTTTATCGCACGGCGTGCGGTAATAAATGTTTTACGACAGGCCGTGCGGCGAAGCAAATAAAAGAAATAATTAATACAAGATGACTCATACTCAAAACTTTCACAAAAACGAAAATCTAGAATTTACGGTTCATGCAGTCGCTAGGGCGTTGCTATAATTTTGAAAACAACTCCTATTTCTACTCTGAGTTTGAGTTCAAATAAAAACGTGTCAATTTTAACATATTCTCAACTGTTGTAGATGGAATTTTGTACGCAACACGTGAGATAATACATTGTTATTGCACCTATGTGCGTACGGCCTCATTGTACAAACTTCACATGCGTATGATAATAATGTCTACACTCACTTGTTGCGTAAATAATTATGATGGCTCTAAAGAGAATTTACGTTCAGTTTTTCTTAAGCTTAATGTATAAAAAAGATTAATAAAAGTATTAGTTATCATTATCAATTATTATTTTTGATTATTGCAGTTTTCAAACTATATCACGTGAGACTCCACTAAACGTGTCCAACTTCGTCTTTCCACTCACAGATGGCACCGCATGTACCAGAAACAATTGCATTTCGTGACCAACTTAAATATTATTGTTTTTTCTGCTCATTACACTAATTCCAGGGTAATAAAACTTATTGTTTCTAGATTTTTGTTCAAATATATTTTGCATCAATTTTTTTTACACAATTTATGTTTTGTCTCTAATGTGAACACCTAATAAAATATGTACACAAGCGCCTTATCATGTAAAAGCCTCCATATGGCTGAAAATACTTAACTCAAATGAATAATTTCTCGGTTTTCGATTGAAATCTTTTTTAATGAAAACAATTTAGAGTTAACAATTAAACTAGATTAACAACTAAGCTCGCTATCTTTTTACAATCATTTATAAAAATATACATAAATTAGTAACTACGTCGTGAATATTTGTTAATTTAACAGTTAAGCGTCTCTTTAGAAATCGTAAGAGTCGGGGTCGGACTTTTGCGCTTTGAATAAATATTTATAAATTAATCCGGCCAATACTCCACCAAGTAACGGACCCGCCCAGTAGACCTGAAAACAAAATGAATCAGTCAAGTGATTCGAGTAGAATTTATCGAAACCAACCCAGTGATTCTCCCACAAATCCATTATGACAGCAGGTCCGAAACTGCGAGCCGGATTTATGCTGGAGCCGGAGAACGGTATCTGAAAATAATTGTCAGTACCGTTGTGGCAGTACGTCGAAGTACCGTTTCTTACCCCGCAGAGATGACAAGCAGTAACGGCCAAACCGATGGCGAGAGGCGCCGACCCTTTGATGTCCTTCCGTCGAGGGTCGCAGACGCCGTGGATGACGAACAGGAGCAGGAAAGTCAGGATTATCTCCATCAGGAATCCTTGCACGTCCGTCAACTCGTTACCCAAGTTCGTGATGCCCAAGTTGCCTTCTTTACTTTCCGGAACCATCAGCTGAAAAACGAACTGGTGAAGGAAGAGGAAGAAGACGAAGAAGCCAAAAACGCGATTGAGCCTTTTACGGAGCTTAAAGTGAGGTTGACCGACTTCCTGCGACCCAGAGGTCGCTCGGTGCATATAGGATGCAGCAAGTGTAGCACATGACCGCTAAGGTTAGTCACGCATATCGGACAACCTCAACGCTGTTCCATTCCGCTGCCCACCAAGTTCAATGACTATTACGTGGGTACAATGTTAAATTAATTAGCGGCGACAGTTTTCGTTCTTGTCTGAAAAATTGTTTGGGTTTTTACCCTCAACACTCCGGCTCCACCCACGGCTCCGATCAGCTGGACCACGACGAAGAGCAACGCTCTGAGGAGTTTTATGTCACCGGTGACGAAGAGGCTCAAGGTGACTGCGGGATTGATGTGGCAACCGCTGATGTGGCCGATTGTCTGGAAAAATTCAAAGAAAATTTGAAAATAACGCAAAAGCGAAGGCGTTGAAGTGGTCTTGGAGGGACGACATTGTTTAGAACTTGCAAAGAATTGGTTTCTCCCAGTAGCGTGGAGAACAAGATGACGCTTCACCTCACAGTGAATGTGTGTAATTACCGAACTTTCTCTAGTAGTCAGACTGGAAAATAAGAAACGAAAGAATGCCCATCGCCTGGCGTTTCAACTTGATTTTTTCTTAGTTTTGTATTTTATCTATTTATTGTCTGTTTGGTAAGTGTGTCACAGAAATTTTACTCTGTGCAGAAAATTATTCATTCCACTTTCCAGATTACTACTGATTTGCAAATAAATAATATAAAATTTGAACCCATTATCAAATGGAAATTCACTTGTAAGTAAGGTTATGTTCGTCTTTTTCTGAAATACAATAAGTCTTCCCATCATATTTTTATTGACTGGCGAATACGCTATATTTTGAAAAATCAAATGGATCTTTAAAACTTGCTGTTTAATTGTTTCAGAATGAAAAATTCGTTTGTTGTCCGATAGTGAGGTTATGTTTACACTATAGTTTCTGCAATAAAAAAAAAAAATCACTCTTCAATATAATCTACTATGTTTTCGTTGTTAGTGCAGAATTATATGAAAATGAAGTATTTTGATCGTGATCGGGCTAGAAATCTGTTCTTTCATGAGTTTGTTGTTGACATGTAAGGTTATGTTCATTTTCTAGATTATTTTATTTTTAATAACATTAATCTTGCTACAAGATTATTAATGATATGTTAACATGTTTCAATTGATAAGTGAAACGCTATTGAAAATAAACATTCTAATCATTATCAAATGAGAAATTCGTTTGTTTGGTAAGTGAGGTTATGTTTACATCTAAATATTTTTTATTATAATTAATCCTCCAAGATTCTTAGTGATTTGCTAATGTGTTGATTTAAAATTGGAAGTACCAGGTGTTTGGGTAACTGGGTGATAGCAGGTTTGGGCAACCTGGGCTATGAAATTAGCACCTCAATGTGTAAAACCTCTGGATACCATGGTATGATTTTTGAGCACCGAAGTATTTAACGTGTACCGACGAGAAGGATGTATTAATTGAAAAATATTGAGTGGCTAAGGTCCTTGGGCAAGAACCAATTTTTACAGGCTGTTTAAAAATAAAGTGTATTGATCATTTTTGTTGGGATTGGTTGTGTTTATGTCTTCTGCAACAAAATGAAACTTAAATGGTCTCAATTTTATTAGTGACTTGCTAAAATGGTTTAATTGATAAATGAAACATTTAATAATCACGTATGTTAATCATCACGGAATGAGAAATTGGTTTGTTGTTGCGCGGTAAGTGAGGTTACAGTTGCGGACAATAAAAAATAGTACAACTCTTGCTCAAAATTCGCCAAATATTTAGCTGCTTAAATGAGGCTCTAATTTGTAAGCTAATGTCACCATTCATTAGTGTCATTCGTCTATCAACTAACATTTACCACCTAACCTATTTCTAGACGTTTGACATATCACAATGTCAAAAAAAGCCAAATTGTACGATGTAAAAAAAGTATACGGTTTTTTATTGTCCGCAACTGTATGTACACATAAAAAGAATTATCTTACAAAATTCTATCCATCATAACTTCTCATTTTTCGTCTAGACCAAACTAGATTTAGTTTATTTTCATTCTTGGTCAATGAAAATCTAAACGAGAGCCCTTTATTGGTCGGCAATGATTATGAGTACCTACTACTACTACTACCACTTATTTTTTTTATATAGTATTTCTTGGAGATTATTTTTGCACTTTGCCCCTTTCTGCATAAGATCGATTTATCTCCACAGACCAAATTTATCAAAAACTTAATAGACCACTCAAGAGTTTCTTAAATTGAATGTACCTACTTAGTTTTATTATTCACCACTTCAGGTTTATATCACTTCAATAAAACACCCTCGCTTCTATCTAATCTTTTATTGTGACATTATTGAGAACAGGTACTCGATGACGTTTTTCCCGGTTTCACGTACAGATAACGGAAACGACAACGATCAAGATATGCTCGATAACAGCAATTCGTACTCATTTTAATTTTAACAAAATTAGCAGATCTAACAGTAA
Organism: Tenebrio molitor; assembly: GCF_963966145.1. Taxonomy (NCBI): domain Eukaryota; kingdom Metazoa; phylum Arthropoda; class Insecta; order Coleoptera; family Tenebrionidae; genus Tenebrio; species Tenebrio molitor. Next base: position 16,957,491 of record NC_091053.1, on the reverse strand, counting down.
TTCGGTTGTTGAAACGCTATTCAGCCTTTGGGCATGGTCCGAATGTGAACGTCCGCAAACAACAGCCTCTGGCACCGCGGCTGCACTCTTTCGACCATCCTTTTACCCACGTTTATTGCGCAGCCTGTTACAAAACGACAACACTAATCGTCGATTTTTTTCCGAACAAGTGGAGGAAATCGACAAGTGCCCAAGAAACCGCAACACAAGAGACAGTGACGTCGCTCGCTGCAAATCTAGTTCAATCAGTTTTGGCAACGTTTACGCAACGATTTTTCGACTTCCAGCTGTGTCTGTTTTTCGGCGCTGGATGGGAAAATCAGAAGTTCTTCTCGTAACGTTATGGGGGGACACTTGCATCACATCCGTTCTATCGCTCTAATGATGAAACCATTACCTATACCCTAAAGTTAATTACAATTCGTTTGACAGGTAACACGCACGATTTAATTTAAGTTCTCATGGCCTTCAACTTTATAAATTCGGTCATATGTGATACTTAACACATTAATAGATTTTGCACGTTAGATAGTTATAATGTGGAAATTGAAAGCAATCATTCTCAAACGTAAAGTAATAATTAAAATGATAGTGGATTTGCGCCGCACTTAAATTACCATCGCCGTTATTGCCATAAATGAAACACTTAAATGGCAAAAAATGCAACTCTCATTAGTCATGACAGGATTACAAGTTAACAGTTTTGTAGCGATTTTCCAAGACCAGATTGTAATCTTACCACTGGATTATCTGTCACCAATAATGATGGATCTGTAGATTCTAGAGTGTTTCTTGGAAGTTCAAAATAACCCACTTTTGCCAAGATGACGTTTGTCATTCGATCTTCTCAGAAATGAAAAGTACAAAGTACAACAGACACAAAGATGGGACCAGCTAGATCGCCCGATTCGAGACCCGTTGAAATCTCGTGGGGTATATTGCGTCGAGCTCTAGAATCGCATCGACCAGTCGTAAGACTTCAGAAATGACAAAAAAATCTCCGTTCACTTTTCCCGTGGCACAAAATCAGTGTTTGCAGTAGTGTCACGTCTAAACTGCATCCCCGGGTGATGCAACGGCGGAACGAAAAAAAATCGATATCGCATAATCGCGTCGAGATCAATTATTCGTTTTGGAAGCGGTGGCCCAGTGACCTTTCCGCTTTATTTGCGAAGGTAAAGATCGATTAAAGTGACATCAAAGCAAACAAGTATAATGGCAAAAAACGAAATCATGATTGGAAATTTGCGGTGTCATCCGAACGATAGGGAATGAAAAGGAATCGTGCCGGCGATCCTATTCAGGTGTCCCTGTTTCATCATTACCGTCAAATTAATAAGACTGAAACAATGTACGTGTGATTGGTTGGGAAAAATGCACCGGCGCACCTCGACCACTCACACTAAATAAAATGTAAATCTAACACCGGGGAGTTGCGCAACTGTTGCACGGGTACGAGAAATGGTAGTGTGAGGTGGAGTTAGGTGTCGCGTGCTCTTTAACGGCTTAAAGGACGGGAATTGGCAAAAAAGTAATTGTAACATTAGAAGAAGTGCGCGTCTTGCAGGACGTAACGAAAACAAAGTAAATGGAAACGTTTGTTGATTGAGTTGAAAGAACGTGCTGAAAGCAAGTATTGGAGAATTGGATAATTTATTTTTATTTCTTAGTTCATTGTCCGTTTTGTTGCTTTCTTTACTTGGGGTTTACGTATGTATTCAAGGATGTTTCTTTTTTTCTTCTTTTGTTACACTCTAATTTACCAGATCTAGAAAGGGATTATTTCCCTTTCATTTTGAAATTATTTTGCATCAAATAAAACCAACTGTAAAACTAGTGTTTATTCCATTCTCTTTACTGGATCTACCTTCTGTTTTTTTTTTCTTTACTATTCAATTGCTCTAAGCATTTGAATTTTCTTCTGTTTTCTTTCACCTTCATTCCTTTTTCCATCTTCATCTTCACTCTTTCAATTTAGAAATTTTTTCAACTATGTATTTCTAATTTCTTTTTACACACTATTCAGTACATTCCTTTTTTTTCATCTTCAATTATTCTATATATTTTTCTTTCATTTTTTTTATTTGTTCCTCCTTACTTTCTCCCGTTTAAACAATTAACCTTTCGTTAGTTTTCTTATTTTCTCGACGTTAATTGTCAAAGAAACTTTCCTTCTAACATATTTCTCCATCTTCTATTTTTTTCTTTCAGCTTTGAAGAATCTTTGATTTGATATTTTAAAATTTATTTCATGTTAAAATAAACTAATGTAATATCGGCTGTTCATGTAAATTTATCCTCAAAGTAGGCGTTGAAGAGTCGATTGTGGACGCACCACTCCTCAGTCTGCAGAGTAAAAACACAAACAATGCAAAAAGTGAGGTTAGATTTAAACAGCTGATCCGTGGTGCGTTCACAATGCGTTAAATGAACACCCGATACAAAATTTAAATTGTAAAAAAAATATTTCGATTCTTTGGTAAACCCTCAATTTTCGTTCTTTTAATCACAATTTTTTCACAGAAAAAAATACAGATTTAATTTTTTTTATTTTACGGTTTTATTTTTCATTTCATTTTTGTTTTCTAGTTTATGAATCTTCATATGTATTATTTTTTTGCCAAATTATCCTCATCAGTAGATCTTCATTTTATTTTTAAATTTTTATTTTTCCCATTACATGTCTCGTGGAATAAGAAATTCTTTAGCTACTTCTTCATCTGTTACAACCCTTTGAAAAACTCTTGTTCGAAATTTTCTGACACAAAGAAGAAACTTGTCGGAAATATCTTCTTGCCATCAGGTCCACATTCTTTCTCTTAAAAAGATGCACAAAAAGAAAACAAGTACTCGTTAGTACCACTCACTATTTATAAGAATTATTTTACGTTCCCAATCCAGTCACTAATTTAAACATAACTTATTTCTATTATGATTAGAAGTAATATGTTGATATTTTCCTAACAATGGACCAACTATGTGGCGAATATCTTTGCGATCATCGATAAAGTTGCACAATGGAACGATTTGTCATTGTTGGTTGACCCAAATACCCTCGTACTAAACCCATTATTCATCTTAATTAGCAAATGATTAATTTATTTCTACTTCCACATTCGCGATAACTTTGGAACTTGCTTTACAGAAAACCGTCCGTTCCTCATTTTGGATGCCATAAATTACGCCGGTTTCGACACGTGGGTGTGCGTCCGACGTCACGCATATACAGGGTGTCAGCCGCAATTTTCGAAATAATTGTTTAATTGTTTGCTAATGCCCGCCCATAACTCATTGATCTCCCTATTGTGGGACGGTCCCAAGGTGAATTATGTCGACATGTGGCACAGTTTTTCGGGTAGAGTAGGTGGTCCGGGTTTGAGATTCGCCTCCGGCAGAGTCCGGTTAGTGAACCCGCCGCGGAATCGTACTCACTAGACGTACAGGCACCAATAACACAGTGTTATGTCGTTTTGTGCTCGGTGGCTATCGAGATCGAATCCGAAATTGTTCACCTCAGTCTCGATCAGAACGAGATCGAGCAGGTTTTGGAATGGCGGGGCCAGAAATAGCACCAGAGAACGCGAAAAATTTTGACAATAGAAGAAAATGTTTCGTAAACTGCTTTGTGGTGTTCTTTCTACGAATACACTCGTGCAAAATATTTTGTAAACTGACCAGCTATATTCATTCGTTTTGTGAAGAATTTTGGCAACACTGTATATTTGTCAAAATTATGTTAAATTTTAGTGTTGGCAGCAAGTGTCATTTCCAGATAACAAAACATCAAGAGAACAAATCATCAATAATATTCTCTAGAAGTACTCGTAAGGGTAGAAAAAAGTTTTGTTTTGACACAAAAAATTTTGGCACCATAAATTTGTGAAAATTGAAAATCAGATTGATTTTTTTTTTGACTTTTTCAACATTTATTATTTCCCAAAAGTAAAACAATCACATGTTCACATGTCAAGGATTCAACACCTGTTGAGTTATGTTGGCTAAAGAATAAATATCCCTATAATCCTGTGCGGTAACTGTAACAAGTTGGCACAACTGAAAAGACGAATTTTGTCAAACTGATGCTTGTGCCGTGAAAGGAAAGAAATTTGTTTCAGGAAATTAACCTCACTTTTATTTTCCCCTAGATCCAAATTCAACAGGGTTGCCACGTTGTATCTCAAGATTTATTAGTAGATTTGTCTGACTGATTAACAAATTAAAACCATTTTTTTCAAGACTGTACATGTTTTACTTTATTGTCCTGTTAGTTGTGGTAACAAAAAATTCCAAAGATTTTTTCTTGTTTCATCTAACCCAAATAGAAATAATAGATAACCGCTACCTACAGTCCACATTACTGTAATAACATTTGTAAAAGCGTGCAACAACGACCTCATTATTAAATACGGTAAATGTCAGAATTATTATTTTTCCAACATATTTATTTTCCAGTAATAAATAATAAGTTCACATATGAAACCGATCTGAATTATTGCCGCGCCGAATAGAGGGGGTCCTAATTGTTACCCTGCGCGTCCACCAGACATAAATTTAATTCGCAGTCGTTTGTAAAACGAGCTGAGATCACAAGTGATGACTTCATCTCCATTGTACAACTCTGCGAACCAACAACTTACCCAAACATTATAATATTCATTACGAGGTAGACGACGACCATTGTCAGTTAACATTACGCAGAAGTGAACCACTAAACTAGAATTTCTATTGCGTCTTTGCAAAACTAAGACTTTTTTCAGACGACCTTGATCTAAACTGACCTGACATTTGAATAGACCCATAAATTACCATCTTCCAATATAATAATAAGTTTATTGTTAGTTAAAAAATTATCGAGGCAATGAGTCACACCAAATCAACGCACCTTAGGATTATAATCCAATTGGAAAATTTATTGTGCAGTAAAAAAGTAATTTGATTTGAACCGATTCGTAGAATTTGGAAAATTAAATTATGTACATTTAGCGGTGCAAGTCTAAAAATAAGTCTGAAGAGTGGAAATGCACTATTGCAAAGATCAGTAACGAAAGAGATGCGCTGGCAATGATCAAGGATAAACATTCTTCTTGTGACTTCCATCGCACCTGTTACTGATGCTAAATATCTGTCCGACTAGATTGTAGTTGTCATTCCTTCAGATTTTTTAGTTTTGACAAGTGACAGGTCGGTGCGGCAACGCCGCACCACATCACAAAGTAAAACAAACCGACTATAAGTCGCTCGTGGAATCGAGGCCAGAAAATTCACTCGTTCAGTTTATCAACCCAGTCACTGCACTATAATTTACAATTGTGTACCGACCCAACACTTTTGACGCCACATTTCGAGCAAACACTCAAGATTGTAGAAGTGTCATTTTTGCCGCGTATTTTTCGCTTGTCCGCTCCTTAGAAAAGCGGTCCGCACAATCGCTCAGGTTGGTCCGATTCGATTTCGCAACTCTGGTACTGTTCCAGATTGCTTTTATAAACTTTTATTCATTCTTAACTGTAATTTGTCGCAATAAAAAACAACGCAATTTAGAACGCGTTGGAAAAGAAGCGTCCGGGTGGTACTCGACGCGATCATTTCCCATCGCTGCCATCTGGACGCCAATTAGCTTATCGACGTTTCGTCGCCTGAACTAATGGTCCAGTAATGGAACATGACAGGTTTATTGGTAAAAGTTATGTCAAATCACGAACCTGGGCTAGCGTGGCTACCGTCAGACCGAATGTGAGTGCCACGCGGACGATGAAGTCCGTTTCGGAGAAGATGATGGAGCCGCAGCCGATCACCACCAGGAGGAACGTGCCCACGAATTCCGCCACCAGCATGCGCCATATTGCTTTGTTTTCTGTTATCTCCGAAAGGCCCAAAATGCTCCCGGCACCTGAAACAAGAAGACTTGTTAGGAACTTTTCTTTTGATGAGGTTGGCAGTTTCTAGTTACTTTAGCTGTCATTGGGGATCTTCAACGAAGCATACCAAGAGTGCTCTGGAATGAACGACAGTTCAAAGCACTCTTGATCTGAAATTTATATGATCGCACGATGTGTAGATATGTAGTGTTTTATCTCAATTTGGTTGTAGGTCGTAAAATTTTATCCTAGTTTACCACTAGTAGGTAGTATTTTAAGCACGGTTGCAGATTTGCATTGTACGGCAAATGCCACGCGCCTTTTCAAACCTAACCATTGTGCCCGTTAATCGCTCATAATATGCAATAAAATTTTACGACCTACAACGAAATTGAGAAAACAGTACATGGTATAATTATAGATATGGATATAGTTGAGTGATTTGGTAACGAACTAGATATGAAGACTATGAATACAATTGCCAACTGACACCCGAAAGTCCCTATAGAACGTCAACAGTAAGATGGTCACGCTAGCAAATCACAAAAGAGCGTAGAAGAAAAGCTATTGTAAAAGTAAGACTAATTGTCTGTGATTTTTTCTAGATGCAATTTACAAAGCGGTAATATGCGGTACAATAAAACACTTTTGTTTTTATTACTTCAGAACCACGCGAAAACACCGAAATATCAACGGAGCCATAAAATAAATGCATAAAAACAATTAAATAAATGAAACGACTAATTTGAGTGTGAATTTCGCAACAATAATTTTGTGTTGTTGTGTTGGTGCGTCTGGTGACTTTTAATTTCGAAACGAGCGGTAGATTTCGATGTGAAATCAGTCTAATCAGTGTTAAAAATCAAAATCCAATTCAGTTCAATGTGAACCGTTTGACACTGCCAATTCTTATAGCATCAACGTACAGTCACGTGACGCAACTTGCAAAATAACTTGTCATATTTTAGACAATCGATACAACAGCAACTAATTTATTTTTGTGTCTAGCACTGTACAGATCTTGTCTAACGTAATTTCTCTTAGAAAGTGTGGAAGTATTCAAAGGATAATGAAAACCTTTCTCGAACAAACCGTTTCGTACGTGCATTATTTCATTAATTAATAAGGAAAAAATGAATATTTTGCAGAATCATAGTAAAAGCGTCCACAATCGATTCGTTGGCAATGAAAGTTTAAACTCGAGATCCTCCATGGTTATCTATTTTGAAACTGATTCACGCTCTCATTCCCATTTCTCATTTCACTTGTATTGTTTTTTTTTTCGTGTTTGCACTTGAAAAACTACTCCAATCGGATTATCTATGTAGGATAAAATTATTGTAAGTAAATAAGCGAGCCGTATACGGTAGCGACAATAAAAACGTATTATCACCTAGTCAATGTCACAGTTATTATGGGATTATCTCTGATCGCTGCAGATTAGCGCGGTATGTGCATATAGTGGCATTTTTTCCAAACAATAGGATTAACGAAATAAATTGAAGACAAGCTCAAGGAAAAAGTGTTTTTGGGGACAAATCCACACTCACAATACAAATTTCGAATTTTGTACCACACTATTTTGGTTCTTTGGTGCTTTCACAACGAACAAAATAGATTTTGTGTCATTCTGTACGTCGAGCTTTCGGAGTAATTTAAATCAAATTTGGAGTAATTGCGTATCTGAGAAAAAATGTCAAGTGTACAAGCATTTCTAGTACGTTTGATTGTTTTATCAAAAATTGTTGAGATACCTTGTCCACGTAATACATAATCGTAACACATGTTTTCGGCGAGTACAAGTACTGTCATTTCGAAAATAATGGAATGCTTATGATAACGTATCGAAAACGTTGATATTCGGATCAATATGAATTTTTTTAGAGGTGTCCAAAAAGGTGTAGAATTTTCGAAACCGGAGGTCTTCATGGGGAAGCTTTGAAAGAAGAAACCAACAACACACCAAACTTGGAATTTGAGTCTTCCAGGGTCTAGAATTTTTGGGAACGAGAACATCAATTTGGGAATTGTTGGGTGGGGATCCAGTTTTTTGGGAAAGTAGACAAATAGATTTGGGGATGTGCGAAAAACATTTTGCTCACCTTTAGCGTCCTTGTTGGCCATTTCGCCACGACTCGATCGTAAGGAGAACACCGAGAACTGTCCGCAGTATGTGTAACCGATCGACAACACACAAGTAAACTAGGTTCTGAGTCGAGTATCAATCAAACAAAATCTCGTAAGTCAAGAGATTTGAATGTCGGTCAGGAGTGGAACTGAATGAATCGAGGCGACTCAGCTCAAACAGTTATATAAAACGAGCCGAACTTGAAACAATACGGATTTGCTGCACTTGCAGCAGCGGAAGAAAATTTGGAGAGGGATTTGGAGGCGTCGATTGGTGAGGTTTTTTCGGCGCAGTTCCTTCGGATTCGGCTCAAAATTACGGATTTGAGGTGCGGCAATAATTATGTTTGTTGATTTTTTTCCTTTATTTGTTTACTCGACAGTTGCTCAACGTTTGCCGGTTTTATCTAATGATATAATAAGATCACAACGCTAGATACATCTCTCAGTTTGTTGTTTCCGCAAGAAAAATCTCAAAAGAAAAAAAAATGTAAGCACTGTTTTATGAAATCAACCAATAAAAAACAATGTGGGAAATCTGCGGGACCGGGTTGGGGTTTTTGGCATATTTGTAGCTCGCCATGAATTGTTAAAATAATTTTTAAAAAATTACCATTGGTCAAAAAACAAATGGACTGGTGAATTTTCAAAATGGGAAAAGCAGCTGACTTATACAGATATGTACTAACCTAAGTAAGGAGTCACTTTACAGCTTATGAACAGAGCTTATATGTGATATACAGCATGGTATATGTATTTTGAAAAAAGTACAAGGTTCCAAAAGAAAAAACAATTTTTGAAATTTCCAAAAAAATGTTTTTCTAATTCTTTCATCTAGTGGTAATAACTGGCGTTTTGATCTACAGCGGCTAGTGGATTGTGAGCAGTTTTGACCATTTCCAAAATTGAAAAAACAAGAACCTGATGGCCAAAAAAAACACAAACAACCCTATGGTAGGCCATACAATTTCAATAATGAACCCCATCTGTCATGATTTTATAGATTAATTTGAACAGAGCAGAAAACACCAAAAAAGTAGAAAATATTTAGAAATTTGGTTCGGAAAGAGCTAGAGAGATTTGGAATCTAGAAAATTTAAAAAACAATTTTGGAAATTTTTGGAAACAAGAGGATTAATGAAATAAATTGAGAGAAAAGTTCAAACAATTGTTATTTGTATCACTAGGCAAGAAACGGCACGTTTACGAATGCGAGTAAGATTTGCGAGCCGAGGCGACAACCGAGGCTTGAAATGCGAGTACTCGCAAAACCATTTCTGGGCATTTCCAAGTTTGAAGCAATTTGTTTCATCTTTAGCACGTAGAATGAGCTTCGATAGAAGATTGTTCAGCTGGAAAGAATGTGAAGTGTGCATTAGTATTTCTAATACGTTTGATGCCTTTATCAGTATGTATTAGCGGCCGGTGATCAAAAACATAGAAAAATCATTTTCAGTATCTTATGATAAGCTCTATCTGATGCTCCAAAAATGGACCAGACCCATGACATCATGCTTAAATTAATTTGATGTGGAATGACGCTGACGCAAAAGGAGAATACAGAGTTCTGAAAACACATGAAACATTGACCAGTACCCTCTCAATGCACAAAAAAAAAATCTACTCAAGTCCAAATTCTAGCAATAAATGCACATCTTAACGTACGAGTGTTGTAAAAGGAAAAATTTATATCTGTGTATATTTCTCTTGAGCACTTATACATAAACAACTGGTAAACGTATTTCGATGGGGTTTTCACTACCCCGGCCCAAATAAATTTCTATCTGCTCTGCATATCTTCTTTGAAACTACAAAATAGTTTTATCTTTGGCGTTAAGCGAAATTCACCTCTGCGATTCGGGTCAACAAACGATTTCATAAAACTACAATGTTGATTTGATTCCATATCTAAAACGTCTCCAAGATCATATCGTGAATTTCTCGGAACTATTTGTGATTTAAAAGCTCCTCGAAATGGTTTTTGAGCATTGCCATAGATCAATTAAAGCAAGACTAAAAATGTATGATATGTATAAGGAATTTGGACTTGGATTTGTTTCAGATGTCAGAGTGCATATTGGTGGCAGCTGCTTCAACTTCAGAAAGAAATTCTTGATTATTGAAGAGGTCCAATGAATAAGAAAGTCTTCCGCTTTAGACCTACAAAATTACAAAAAAATCTATCGGTCCTGATTTCATAAATTATCGAATATGCTTGGTTTTGTCGACAGTTGGACACAGATCTGAGACATGTTGAAGTAAAAACAGGACCGTTCCAAAGAGCAAATCGGGACTAGTTTTAGCAATCATTACATGATCAAAATGTGCAAAAACAACCGAACAACGTGTACATGCAGACATGTGAATGAATTAATCACGACTTAATTAATCGCAATTACTCGAGGCACAAATCAAAAACAAATCAAAGCTGGAGTCTCGACTTTGAATCATGATGATGATTGTTTGTTAGAGTCTGAGAATGCCGGAATTACCGTCATTTCATTTTTTATTAATTCCTTTTGGTTCGTTATCAAAAATCCATGACGCAAATCGTTGCATAAGGTAGTAATGAAGAATCAGAAATATCCTTAATCACCGCATCATTCTCGGACCATAGAATTCCTCCATTTAAATATTCCCCTAAAGGATTCGCTCACAACAATTTATTTATTAATAGACCGGCAATTATGACTCTATGGGCGGATATTATATAACGCTAAATCGTTGCTGCATTGTGGTTTATCGCCAACCACCAATTATTATTAGCGTCGCAAGCGACAAAGAACTCACCCATCACCACTTCAACCAAACAGACACGTTGCACTAGAAGTCGCGCTTCTAACTCACAACCTCGCAAAAGGACTTGTCTATTTTGTGAAAAAATCACTCAACTGATAACACTCTTCCAACACCGGCTCTTATTGTTTTAGCCGTATTTGCTTCCCTGTTGCGTGTACATATGTACATATTTGGAATGATAAGAAGTCCTCCATAACTCTTCCAGGACATTGTGTCAACAAAGAAGAAATTGGAAGCTGGAGATCAATTTTTTTTGTTGTGCCGCAGGATATACAGTCATCTGTATTTTTCGCTCGACTGGCTCTCATTATCCAGGATGTTGTATCAAAGTGTAAAAAATATTGCTAATTACATCCTGCCAGAACTGTTCCTCTTCGTATTCCACAAAGCAAACGACGTAAAAGCGTCAAATACGTTCGGCCACAAATCACTCCCTTAACATTTTCCAAACAAGAAATAAATTAATAGGTAGAACACACACGCCACTGCAAATATGCCATAATTCAAATGTTTATTCGAATTATCGTCCTTATTTACTGTAATAATTAGTGCACCTACAGTTGATTATATTTCGAACGAGTTCGGGTGCTAAACGGTGACGTCATTCTTCAGGCATTTCTTACAGCTCCAGTCATTTCATTGGAGACATCGAGAGAGGTCGTCTCGTATTTTTTCTAATCTTCTTAAATATTTATCTATTTTTTTGCGACACAAAAGGGTAAGTTTTGCCGAATAACAACAAAAACAGAATTAACTCATCTGAAATTCAGATGAAACGCAAATATGTATCCAGCGTTTCAGGGCGCCACATAACGCATTATTTATTGGTGGCAAATATTTTCTCTCATTAGTAAAAACAAACACGTATTCGTCACCCCCCAAAACTGGAAGGACGAATTTTGTAAAAAAGGGACACGGCAACGAGGCCGGATTTATTTATCATATGATTCCTCTGTTTGCAGAAAGTTGTAAAGTATTGATTGGAACAGGACTTCTCCGGCGGCCACCGATTCAAACACTGACTGCGTCCGACGGTGCTTAACTCCACTGATCGCATGATAATAGTGTCGTTATTATTATTATTATTATTAACATAACACGAGGAGAAAAAGAAGTCAAACTTCTGCAAGTTTCTATGATGGATTTTAGTATTTCACTTTTGAGCGGTCCTACCAGAAATGAATGGGTGTCGAATCTGGCAGCCGCGCAGGCCATTTCGTTATTACGATTGTTCTGATTATGATTATTTCGTTGTAACTGGTGTGGTGCGTGTTTAAGCATTCCATTATGTTTGCGTTACAAAAAGAAACGTGTTTGTGCCAGTGAAGGACCTAAAAATCCCCAAAACACTGATTGATTTATCATGACGACTCAAGAACAATAAAAATCCTCGAAACAGTCGCGAGAAAAATACGCAAAACAAACACGCATTAACTGTAGAATTTTGAAATGGGCATTATCTTGACAGATTGTCTTAAAGGGAGAACGTTGTGCAACGTCGCATTTTGAAAAAGGCGTTTTGCAACGTCCAACGCTCCAAGGTTGTGGAGGTGTAAGCTTTATTTAAAATAGGTCAGATATGAATGTGATCATTACAAATTATTTGTTATTACCTGCGAGTGTGGCATCTTATTCGCCAGGTGTACCGTGCGATGTTAATTAATTCGCCAAAGTCGTAATGATAGTTATTAGAAGTACATAGGTATGCGAGAGAAATATATATGTAATGTTAATGAGTAATTCGCGTCGACAGTTAAGTCACAAAAATAATGATTTGTTTGTTGGCAAAAGAAAAAAACAATCGACTGTGGATTTTTCCAGTGTAATGCAAAAACAAAAGCAGGTTTGGCTGATGCAAAATATTAACATTGTGATTAACACATTAGTAGTCATAATATTGGTGATGTTTTTAATTAAGTCTCGGCGTCGAGATCTAACGTGGAAATATGAGATGGTCTGAACGTAAAATGCATTCACGTAATGGGAGGTCATGGAAATTTTGCATTTAATTTGGTAGTAAATTTGTCTGTTGAATTAGGTCATATTTTTCTAAATTTAAGGTTATAAATAACGTCAATGTCTAGTCTATATTTTTCATATTTTATTTTATATATTTTTTTTGCCTATTTTGGGATTCACATGTAACGTACGCGTATTTTTCCTGAACAATCTGAAACTAAGGTCTAAGATTTTTAAAAGAGTTTCGTAAGTGACTTTTATTCTCCAATATTTCTGTCTATTGCAGTTGTTTTTTCCCATTCTCGAGAGCAAACTATCGGGCGTTCAAATGAAATCCTAGGCTGGGAAGACGTAGGAAACCGTCAATTGTTTTGCTTTTTTAAAGTGTAAATTGACAGTTGTAATTAGCGCCTGTTGACAGCAAACCTATAATTTATAAACAAAAAATATTTCTGTTTTTTGTCTTTCTTTGCAATGTTTTACTTTAAAAATAGAATAACGAATAACGATTTCTATTCCCGATGCAAATATCTAAAGAGACCCTTTCCTGAAAAGAAACATGTTCAATCATTTGCCGATTAAACATAAAGAAATGTCATTCGTGTCAAACGGCGGGAAATTCAAACTTTACACTGTTCCAGATAGTTTATTTTTTTCAACGCCTACTCAGCCCAGGTTTCCATTTGAACTGGTGATAGAAGTAGTGAAAAAAGTTCTAAGAATGTGTGATGAATTTTGAATATAAAATTGAATTACAAATTGATATAAAATTGTGTTTTGTAATACTCGTAGTTGACTTAATTACTAATAAACAGCTGAGTGTATAAATAGATGACAATTAAAAGAATCAAGAAAATAAGAACAAAAGATCCGTATGAAACTTGAGATCTAAAAGATAAAAATTAACATGTTGAAGATAAGATAAAATTAAAAGTAAAAACAGGAAGAGATTTAAATAAAATAGAAAAAGTTTATCAAAAATATTTTAAGATGAATACAGATAATGAAATAGACAAGTGACAAATTTGAGAGTCGAAGGAATTGAATAGAGTGAAGGTTGTGCAGAAAAGAGAGTAAAAATTGAGAATTTTAGATTCAAGGCAAATGAGAAAAATGTAAAATGAAATTGAAAATGCTTAACAAAATTCAAATGTAGAAAGAAAAATATAAACATGTGATTGAAAAGATGAATTTGTAGTCAAAAATAAAAAATGGAGAAATAGTACGTGGAGAAAGAGAGAAAAAAGGAAATAAAGGAAGATCTCCTTTCATTCTTGTTTCTACGTCAAGACAAATTAAAAAACTATGAAGACTTAATTAAAATTAAAATAGTAACGGGTGTTCAAATGAAAAGTTCATCTATTGAGTCAGCAAATTAATCTAATAACGCACACAATGTTACACAAGAATTTACATCTTTATTCCTATCGTGTTACAGCAGTGCAGGAATTGAAACCAGCAGATTATCCAAGAAGATTACATCTTTGCAATTGGCTTAATGTCTTGAAACACATCTAACCTAAAATTTTACAGATTAGACAACGCTGCGACTTTCGACGTGTCCTGCTCTAATTATAAACCTTTTTGATAACCTGGCAGTCACATTCATATAAAATAAATTTAGTTAAAAATCTCACTTCTTAACGTGGTCCTAACCTAACTTTTGTCATTGATCTTCTAAGAAATCCTTCACAATGTTGAAAAAATTCCAAGGCTACTTGATGAACTTTTCAATTGAACATCCGTTATAAAGAGAACACAAAATTTGACAGTTATGATATAGATTCAAAATAAATGAAAATTGTGTTATGCACATAAGCATATTAACGAGATATGAACGTGGAGGAAGAATGTTTAAAAATTGGTTGAAAAGAATCACAACTACAGCACACTCTTTAAATAAACAAAATAAGTAGCAGAACATATGTTTAGAAAATGAAAAAAAAAAGATTATAATGTGTATGAAAAAAGACAGAAATGAGAAAGAACAGGAGCAAACATGATAGAGAAAAGAATATGTTCAATAATTTAAAACTGAGTTTTAAATAAAAGATTAAAAAGAAAGATTGCAAAGAATGAAAATACGAGTAGAATAAAATGTTTGAAAGGAGAAAGAACAGAATTGAATATTTTCTCTTACACGGGATATCTGTGTAAGAAATTGAAGCAGAAAAAAATTAAGAAAAAGAGGAATGAGGAAGAAAGGAAGAAACAACTCACAATAGAAAATAGTAAGTTTTCAATTAGTTAAAACTCGATTTTGGTGTATAAACCTGTCGTTGATGAGTTTTTTTCCCGAAATTTTGTCATGTTCAGCATATTCTTGTAAATTCTTGATTTTTTTTGATTTTTTTTTTAATTAATTCTTTTAAAATTCAGTGTTAACTCTAATTGAGTCTTCAAAAATCACTTTCCATACAAAAATGGGCTTAATGCAGAATAACGGAGGGCCAAGAATAGAACCCTGTGGAACCCCTGAATATGCACATACCTTTAAAATATCTTCCAACATTTGTTTATCTACTCAATACATGTAATCTTCATTTTGAGACAAAAATCTAATCTGAACTTTCAAGTGTGCTACAACAAAACCAAATTATGAATCGTAATCAGAAACTTGTGAGTTGTAAGTTGTAAGAATTAAACGATGGAATGCGGTGACTTTAAACATAGTTTTTTAGAAAATTAATTTGTCTCAGATAATGAAAATGTTTATTGTATTAAATACTGTTTCGATTAAAAATAAGATGGAATGGGTTTAAGTTTTTTTTTTGACGGCTTCGTAACTTGCTCTCATTTGTTATTCTAAACTGGACTATTAAATATACCAAAACGCCCAAAACCACTACTTTTTAGTATAAAAATATCAATAATGACGGAACCATGATAGAACCCTGTCGAACGCCTGAAATATGCAAACGACTTTAAAATAATTGTTGTCGTCTGGCGCTAAAATTTTTGAAAATCGGTTATTTCGTAATTCGATGAATCGCCTAAGTCACGCTTAAATTAATGAATCATTCATTATTCATTAATCTTGACTAATCTGTATATCTGGAATGAGAAAAAACTTGTTCCGACAAAAACGTAATTTAGGAGGCAGACAGTCAAGTTTCAGAAGGAAATTCCCATTGTTTTGGCAAATTGCACCTGAACTTGGCCGCAACATTTAGTTCATTATCATCACTGTTTGTCATCCATTTGGCGGCAATTATCGTGTGAAGTTGGTCGACTTCCTGCAAAACAAAGGTAATAAAAATTTGTCAATTAGAGTCATTTGGCAAATTTTGGCCAAGACGAATTCAATTGAATTAGACCGTCCCACTGGTCCAGCAACCAGAACCGCCAAGACGCAAAACTAACTCGTTTCTAATTAGGGATCAGGGATCGGAGATGACTTTGTTTTTGAATCTAATCAGTTCTCATTTATTCCGGCCACGTAGAATATTCCACGACAATAAATATCTTTAAAAATGTTACCTTTGTTAAATGGAGTCGCAACCTTGGTAGTGACTGTATGAAGCTTTGCAATTATCGAAGATTATGCTTTGAATATTTAAATAACAACGATAATGCTACGGCAGGACGGCTAAATGTTAACGCTGGAATGGGAGCCTCCTGCAGATCCTGCGATACATAAATTTCGCATGGAACGCAGTTGCATCAATTTCGTCATCGAATTGCCTCCTCCATCGAAACTAATCCAATTGCTCGTCGCGATAAAGCAATAAACACTGGGTCCATATCTTTACTGCTCGTAAACACTTTTTAATTGCACATTTAAGCAATTTTTCAAATCGCTGTACAAGCCCCTGCGAATCTGGCACGATCTAGCTCCACATTTCGCAACGTCCACATCAATTACGCTACTTTTTTGCGGCATTATGCCCAAGATGAGACATGCCGTTGCGAAATTTCCGTTCTTAAAAACCCATTGGGTAATTCGCGAATTTAATATGCGGTATGAACTGTCAACCTCGTACACTTATCTAGAAGATTTTTACGAAATTGATAAATGGCATACGAATGTATCATGTTCATGGGAGTGTGCGGCCGAGGTGTGGTCCGGGAGTTTTCCGCAATTTTTATTTACGAAGGAATTTTTCGGAATTGGACGCGGAGTCGAGGAAAATGTGGGGCCCTGACTTGGGTCAAGTTAACACGATTCCCATCGGCTTTCACCTTACGGTGAGTGCAGCGCTGGATGCATCGATGCATGGGAAAATTTGCGTCAGTCATTTCTAATTGCGCTGGAATACACAAAACTGATAGAGCGAAAGGCAAATACTATTAATAACTAGTCTGGAACTTTATAATACATAAATGCACACCTTGAAAACTGAGAAACAACGTTGGGAAGATGTTTCGAAGCAATCTGCAAATTTTAGGCGTTCCACCAGGTTCCGTTGGATCGCTCGAAGAAATGAAGACACCCTCAAGGGGATATTACCAACCAGAAGACTAAAAAAGTAATGGTTTAGGCCGTTTCATAATTTCTAATCGTCCCAACAAGTGAGAGTGAGTTATGAAAGCATCAAATAATAAACTTGCATTTTTTTTAATTTAAAAGACATGAATCCTCACCAACTGTGAATTTGTTAAGACCAATTTGACAAGAACACGAATAATAAAGGACGAGTAATTGAAAACTTTCTTTGGTCTACTGTGACTTACACTTTCCATTTGTCTTCATTCTTCTCTTCTTCCATGTACAACTTTTTTTTTCTCCGATTTGGTATATTTTCTAAATCAATATTCCACTGTTTTTTTTTTATTCATTTTATTCCAGCAGCCATTCTCTGATATCAGTTAAAAAAAATACATAATACTCTTATCATTTGCCTTGAATCTATAACTGTCATTTTTTTCTCTTTAGTTTCTTATCAATTAAGTCTTCATAGTTCTTTCTTTGTTATTTATTTCGATATAATTTGTTCCCTCCATTCTTGTTTTATCTCCTTTTACCCCCTTGTTCTCCGTTCACTATTTTATCTTTTTTATCTACAGTTTTTTTAATCTCATATTATACAGGGTGATTTACGAGGAATAATGAGCCCGGCGGAATAGAAAATGCAAGCCACAATACATTGGAACAAAAAGCCGGACATCGAAGCGGTAAATGTCCGGGTTTTTCTCCTCCTCCTCCTCGTAAATCACCCTGTATAATAGATTCCTTTTCTCGATACAATTATGCCTCAACATTTCTATTTTTTACATTTTTAAATAGCATATTATTATTATTATGATACTAGTCTTATAAGAAGCATTTTGTAGCACGTATGGGTTTAGGGAATGACGAGCTTGCAAGGAGTGTCATGAAGGAGTAAGTGCTACAAAATGCCTTATACACTATTTTTTCCATTTTACGCCTTTTTTAAATAAAAAATCCCAGTTTCCAAATTTGAGGAATTTTATCTTGGTTGGTAACACAAATGTTACAGTGGAACATTTGAAAGTTCAATTTGAAGTAATTGTCATATCGTTTGACATTTGATGTTTGACATTGAAAGTTACCGACCTTGAAAATGTCAATTGTACTAGTCTATTACAGCACTTAAATCAGCGATTAACGCACTGTTTTGAGTGCTGTAATAGCTTCATTATAAACACAAAATATTTATTTTAATGTTTCTGGTTTGTGTTTAGTCTGTAATTGTAAAACGCGGCTCGCTTTTATCGTTTACAGTTATTTTAATGGAATATTCGCGATCTTCTCTTCATTTGATTCGTAGAACTCTCAAAACGCTTAGTAAATATCAGTTTTGTTGTGACACATTTCAAAATCTAGATTAGATTTTTGTCTGAAAATGAACATTACATTAAGTACCTAATGGATCTTGTAAGCTGAGAAACAACTTTGGAAAGATATCTGGACGCAATCTGCACATTTCAGGGATTCAACGTGACTTCATTATTGCTCCTTTGATTATTTGATGTTTTTATCAAAGACAAAGTAATGATTTATGGCGTTTCATAATTTCTAATCGTCTGAGCTTAAAGTAACGAGTGCCAGTGAGTTATGAAACCATCAAATAAAAATTGAATTAAAAGGACTTATTATAAACCTTGAAATGAAGTCAACGGTGAATTTAAAAAATATTTAACACGTAAGAATATAACGAAAAGATCTAGTCAAGTTTTTCGGACAAAGTAAAACCAATTTGATAAGGACACAAAACAAAACCACAAAACGAGTTTTTTTATTATTACTTGTTTGTCTCATTTTTCATCGTTCTTCTCTTTTTCCACACAGTACCTTTTTTCTTTTTCAATTTCTTACATTTCCTAAATAGATATTCCACTATTTATTCTTTTTAATACATTTAATTCTCAATGATATATATGTTTTTTTAATTCTTTTACATATTTATATTATGTAAGTATTTCTTTTTACGTAATACTCTTATCATTTGCCTTGAATCCATATCTCTTATTTTTTTTCTCTTTAATTTCTTATCAATGAAATCTTCATAGCGCTTTCTCTCTTATTTGTTTCGATGTAATTTGTTCCTTCCATTCTTGTTTTATTTCCTTACTTCTATTTAATTCCATGGTCCCTTGTTTTTCCTTTATCTAGAAATTTTTATCTCTCGATTCATTCACTCTTTTATTTTTTTATCTATGGAGAAAATATTTTAAGAGATCTGCTCTGCATGTTCAGGGGTTCCAAAAACACCAAAAGACGCCGGCTACGGCGAATCCTAACAAAGTAATAATTTTGGTTTTAATAATCCACGTTTAACGTGACTAATAAGAACGAGTTATGAAACTCCGTTGCATTTCTTTTAAATTTGAGAGATCAAATGAACCTAACTGAATTTAAAGAATGTTGAACGTGTAAGAAAACCAGTTTTTCTGACAAATATGGGCATACCAATCTCACAAAAATACAAAAATATGACAAAAAGACAACCAGAAAGAATAATTAGCTCAGACAACTTCATATTCCAAATAACAAGTTTTAGGTCAGTGAAAACATTCTGTTTTCTATTATGACTTGTTCCTTCAGTTCTTTCTCATTTCTTGCATTTTTTATACACTTTCCAAATATTTTTCACTTACATTGTAGATATTATTCAATTTTTTCTTTTTTTATTTTATTCTACTCTTCATTCTTTTCCATATTTGCTTTCTTATACATCTAAATTATTTTTTTTTTTGCCATAACTCTCTTCTCATTTGCCTCAAATGGTCATCGTCAAATTTTGTGTTTTCTTTACTTTGTTGTCTACTTTAATTAGGTTTTTATGGTATTTTCATTCCTGTTGCTTTTTGTTTTATTCCCTTATATTTCACTTTCTCCTGTTGCATGATTTTTTTTATCTACAATTTTTTATTTTTCACATAGAAAATTTTCATTTTCAATTCAATTTAAGGAAAAAGCTTATATTAATAACATAATTACATAAACATTTTTGTTTTACAATACAAAAATTTCCGATAATATTGCGGAATCTGGAAAAGTGCCCCGAATGCTTGCAGCGTTTCCACGTTGAATGGCAAGGGAAATCCTCTCGAAAAGGAATTTCTTTGATTTTGAATCGCCTGATTCCGCGATAAGTCGGTTTCCGATGACATTAATGAAATCGATGGCTTCTTTGCACCAAGGGCCTAAGGTTTCAAATGCTAAACCTTTAAACACGTAGTATATATTTTTTCTACATTAAATTTTATCGAACATGATCTTTTTTCTTTTCACTAAAATATTTCATTTTTATTCTCTTTTCTGCACAACCTTCTCTCTGGTTAATTCCTACAACCCTCAAACGTTCACTTGTTTATTTCATAATTTGTTTTCACCATTTTAAAAATAAATTTTTATTAACTCTTTATTTTATTTAAATCTCTTTCTGTTTTTACTTTTATCTTATCAAAAATATGTTTACCTTATTATTACTTTTTAATCTTTTAAATGTGAATTTCCTTGCGGACCTTTTGTTCTTATTTTATTATTTTGCTGATTGTTTTAATTATCTCTTATTTATATATTTATTATTTTATTATGTAGTATGTACTAAATAAAAAATTACCCAACAAAGTTTTATATGAACTTTTACTTTTTGAGATCAAAATAAATCACACATTTTAGAACATTTTTCTTTACGTCTACTGTGCTATTGTGAAAGAGAAAAAACTAATAGATCTATAACAAGTTTAAAAACACGCAATAAAAAATTTGCAAAATAAGAATCACTTAACCCATAAAAATCTTTAGACTTTAAACTATTTCAGAGTCCTAGTCCTGTACGGTATGTAGAAATAATATTTAAATGTACAAATCTTGAAGAATATCGAAACAAGTTTTTCTAGCAATTTAAAAGATATCGTAAAAAAAAATTATTATCATTACATTTTCTAAACAAATGTTCTACTGTTTATTCTTTTTTATACATTTTATTCCACCAACCATTCTCTGATATTAATTTTTTTATTTCTTTTTACATAATACTCTTATCATTTGCCTTGAATTTGTGTCATGTCATTTTATTCTCTCTTATTTATTTCGATATAATTTCTTCCTTTCATTCTTGTTTTATTTCTTTTTTTCCCTTGTTCTCCGTTCACTATTTTGTCTTTTTTATCTATAGTTTTTTTTATCTTTTAAAGTACGAGTAGATTTATTTTTCTCGAAAATTTTTTTGCCTCATTATTGCAATATTTTACATTTTGAAAACACTTTGTTGCATATTTTCTTAGATCTTCATAGCTTTTACTTTCTTATTCCTTCCTGCACAATGTGTTTCTTATACTTAATCTCGTTTCATTTCCTTAGTCTTTTTTGTGTCCTGTCACTTTTTTCTGACTTTTTATCTACATTTTCACAATAGAAGTTCATCTTTTTCAATCAAATTTTTACATCATTCTGCGAAGTTTTTCATTTTTCTCTTTTCCCATTTGCCCTGAATCTACCCTTGTCACATTTTGTTCCCTTTTACCCTTCATAAATAGATTTGTTTATTTTGTTATCTCTTTTCTTGTAGTATTTTGATAATCCTTTTCTCTAATTTTTTTAAACCCTTTTTACTCATATTCATACTCGCTGTGCTGATTTACAAAAAACAGTAATCAAATTAATTCGTGCCATACACATAAGTCTGTCATTTTTATTCAATTCCACAAGCTCTCAACCACAAATTCGTATCAATTAAAAGATTAATTATTCTTCTAACGAAATATTAATAAATTTAATTATAATTGCATCAGAACCTAAAATCGTACCACCTCGTTGAATATTCAGAAATTACTTAGTGTCCTGTACATATTCAGTTTTATTTAAAAGCGTTAATTAAATTGACACAAACACGTTAATTTTCGTTATGTTAAACATAAAATTGTAATAATAATCACTACTTATCTATTATTACTAAGTTAAATACCCAGCAGATATTTAATGTTTATTTTGTTATAGCGAAAATGCTAATTGGTAGTAATTAGTTGAAACAATTAAACATGCCAAAAATTGTTTTGTTGCATAATGTATGAGGCTTTTTTTTATGGCATTATTCAAAATGTTTTAACACGTTACAGGTAAGTAGAGCTAGGTTAGGCAACCAAATATTCACTGGTGTTTATTTATTTGCCTAATGTTTCCCAATTTTTTTATTCTCTAATAAGGATTAAATCAATATTACAGATTTTGTTACTTTAAAAAACTAAGAATTAAATTGCCCGCAGTAATTTAAAAAATTGTTTATCAAGTAAGTTGAAGTGTTTTATACGTTCTGTGGATTAGCACCTAGCAACCTCGTTGCTAACCAAGCAAACAACTATTTTCATTTTGTCAGCAGAATTTGACACAAATTAATCTTTGGAAGAGCACTTTTTTGAACATCCAAGATGGTAAATTCGGCCTCGTTGTTTAAAACTGTTGTTCTATCGATCGATGTTAACACAGCCGCCGAAGAAGAAAGGAGGAAAAGGCAAAGGTGGGATGGGGAACATCATCGACGGGGTGGACACCACCCAGATGACCCGAGAGCAACTGGAAGTCTTCTGCCACCGAATCAAGGAGGAAAACGAGCGAGAAAGAGAAGAAAGGAATTTTTTCCAACTCGAGAGGGACAAGCTGCGCACCTTCTGGGAGATCACGAAGAATGAGCTGGAGGAAGCGAGAGCGAAACTCAGGTAACGTGCCGAGCCTGAAAGAAAGAAATTCGACAGAAAATTCACAGGAATAAAGATCGTCAGATCGAGGAAGCCGCCGAGAAGAATGAAGAAGAATTGAAGTTCTACAAGCAGAAAGTGAAGCACTTGCAGTACGAACACCAGAACAACTTGACCGACTGTAAAGCTGAAGCTCTGGTGTCTTTGAAAATGGCCCAAGATGACCACACCGAACAAGAACGGGAACTGCTCAGGGACAAGAGAGACCTCAAGGCGCAAATGCGAGAGCAGGAATTGGCCCATCAGGATCAAATCAAATCTCTCAAGTTGGTAAGTTGTTGTAAAGTTGTAAGGCTTGTGTTATCAGTAAGTGTAGCAACAAAGCGAAGAGATCAGCAACATCAGGAACCAGTTCGAACTGAAGGAAAAGGAACTGGAGAACAAGTACGAGAAGAAATTCGCCGATCTGAAGCAAGAACTGAACACGAAGCACAAGTAAGTATTCGGAGGTGAAATGCAAAAAATTAACATTTTGTCAGCATGGAGATGGCCGAAATGGAAGAGAGGAAGAACAACCAGATCACGGATCTAAGCAAACACCACGAGAAAGTCTTCAACGAGATGAAGAACTACTACAACGACATCACCCTCAACAACTTGGCGCTGATAAGCAGCTTAAAAGTATGACAGTTGCGAGTTGTGTCAAAAAGTAAAGGAATTCTTGTAGGATCAAATGGAAGTTCTCCGAAAGCAGAACGAACGAATGAGCAAGCAGGTGGCGGACGTGACGGCAGAGAACAAGAAACTGGTAGAGCCTCTGAAGCAAGCGCTGAGCGACGTGGCCGAGTACAAGAGACAACTGGAGCACTACGAGAAAGACAAGCTTTCGCTGGCGGTAATCGATTTTACAAAGAATCCGCACAGAGTTTTAGTATTGATTTCAGAACACCAAAGCCAAACTGAACGCCACCAGGCAAGAACTGGAAGACCTGCGGTGGGCCAATGACGCGCTCCAGTTGCGTTTCGAGAAGGTAAGACAGTTGATTCGAATCGATTCTGTCTGATCGCGGTCGCAGCTCGAAGCCGAGAAGGAAGAACTGAGTCGCAGATTCGTCAGCGCGATGCTGGAAGTGCAACAAAGGACCGGCCAGAAGAACATTCTCTTGCAAAAGCGCATACAAACGTTGGCCGACGTGGCGGAGTACAGAGACGTGATCATAGGGGAGTTGCGCGCGATGTCGGTGGACGGAGGGCCACCGATCAACCAGAAACTGGAAGTAAGAGGTGAGGTAGTGGCAATTTACGGGTCTGAAGTGGAGTTTGCAGAAAGTCCTCGCCAAGAAGAATACGGTGATACACGATCTGCAGTACGAGCTGGCTAGAGTGTGCAAAGCTCACGACGATCTGTTGGACACGTACGAGGACAAGTTGCAACAGTACGGGATCGCCAAAGAGGAGCTGGGTTTTGTGCCGCTCAGGATTTTGCCAGATGGGCAAGGGGGGTTGGCGAAGGGGCCGGCTGGGCTTGTCACCAAAAATCGCTGAATCAAATAAAGATTGAAAGCTTTGGAATTTCTTTTATTTATCCATACCTGAACAAAAAACGTCTTCTGTTTTTATTGTCAAGAGAGGATTTTTTGAGTTCTTTCAGTTCGTACACAATAACACAATTGAGCACAATTATTTTTTATTCGTTAGCAAGCCTCTTATTTTTACAAAAAGATAGAACAGGTAAATTAACATTCAAGACATTCTAGCATGTCTCTTTTTATTTCGTTCGTTGTCGCCTCTTCCAACATTACTTCTCGATGTCTGATTTTGTCTGTTATTTCCACTATACTGTTCGTTTTTCATATTTTTCTGCTTGATGAGATAGTAACATGTGTTCAATTGAAAAGTTCATCGAATTTGCTTTGATTGATTTTTGTCGCTATTTTTGTCTAACCAACTTAATTTACGATGTTGTCTTTTAAAAAATAAAATTAAAGCCAACTCGATGAAATTTTCAATTGAACACCTGTTATATTGAGATATACGGTTAGTAAGTTCATTATAACAGAATCGAAGAAGAGTTTGAAAAATCGAGACCAAGTCGAGCTTTTCAAATTCCGAGCTCAGTGTCGAGCTAAATATACAAGGTGTTTAAAAGATGCTGCACTAAAATTATTGTACGGTGTTCAGAAGAATTTCATAGGTGAGGGAAAAATATTTAAAAAATTCTTGGTCTTCATTTCTCTGCACAGTGGGAGTTTTTGTAATAGATATTTAAACGTTGTTAGTTGTAATTATTACATATAGTCGTTTTCAACGACATCCGTGCTGTCAGTGTCATTTTTTATATGTTGGTGCAGATTGTACACACAAATTCATAACCAGTATTCAGAGTATAGCTAAGCAAATTCTAGTTAAAAAAATGTCAAACAAGAATTTTAAGTTATTGTAAAAGAAAATTTATATTTCGTGAAACATCAACAACAAACAAGAAATCAATCTTCAACATGGTATAAAACATGGTTACACTAGGTAAGTCATCCTTGGAATCCGAATCACATTACATATTTTCTTTGTTTTGTCGAAAATGATAATAATTTGAATTTGTCAATTTTCCGCGTCAAGGTAAATCGCCAAATTAGGAAACTCAAAATTACTAAACTGAAACAGCAAGTGATGCCAACATACTGCCATATTGACAGTACGGATGTCATTGAAAACGACTATATTACTAAATAACACCCAAACTGCAACTAAAATATGCAGAATAGAAGGATAATTATTAAATTTTTTTGTTCGACACTATCAGAATTTGAGAATTTTCTCCTGTGTGAACGGATTTTGATAAATGTCACAACTTGTCAAAACGAAACGTCAAGCTAATTTTAAAGATTTTACGTGATTTTGGAGCCTTTAAGGGGCTCGTCGAACAAAAAAACGTTGTATTCAACTCGTTCGTGTGTAAATTGGGCCTTTTTTGGCACTCGTGGGCCTTTAAAACGCTCGTTTCACTCGCGTTTTAAAATGGCCCACTTGTGCAAAAAAGGCCCAATTTACACAAGAACTCATTAAATAAACTACTATTTTTCACTACTAGTCTCAGAAGGCGTCATTATTGACTCTCGAACCAACCCCAGAAGTAGAATTTCTCTCCCAAGGTTAATAATAATTTTTAATATTGACCTTGGTCAACAGCCGTCACTTAGCAACGAAAGATTTTCGTTGATTTCATTGGTTACCGTAGACGATTTTCATAGCAACCGTTGAAAAATGAGAACTCGGATCGTCGCATTTTCTCTTCTTTTTCTTTATTGATGACTCTTGAGATTCACCTATAGTTCCTTTAAACATGAATGCTGCATCCAAAATCTTCCATTTTTTCAAACATGAGATATGTTCCTCTGAAGGATTTATCTTCCACCACGTTTTATATCCGGTGACGAATTGTGAAATTTTGCTTTGGTCGTTCTTGTGAGAAAACATTTTGAACCAGAAACAACAAAGGTTTTAAAAGAGAATTTACCATCGCGGTCAAAAATAACTGGGACAGTGTGTTACTGTAGACACTTCCAAAACTCATTAAGTTTGGCAGTGTCTACAGTAACATACTGTCCCAGTTAGTTTTGACCGCGATAGTATGTTCTCATATTTTGTTCATGTTCTTAGAATTTCCTCAAGTTTTCTAAACTTTTTAAATGCGTGACGATCTCTAATGTCCATTTTTTTCTTTGTTTTTTGTTTTGAAAAATGCACTTCCTCCTTAAATTAAATTAACTGTTAAATTGTCCACAACTGGCATTGGCTACGCAGCGACGTCGTAATATACAGAGTGATCAAGAACAATACAAATCAAGAGTGCTACCTTCATCTTTTGTTTTATCGAAACGTCCGTCTTAGCTTAAGCGTACACATATGTACACTTGCTATACACAGTCGTTTTATTGATTGTGTATCTCTCGAAAAATCTATTATTAATTAATTAATTAATAATTAATGCTTTATCTCCAATGGTGAAACTTATTTTACCACTTCCTCTGGGACAATTGTTGCTTACTATTACAGGAAAGGTCCGTAAACTTTGCCGAAAATTTTAAGATTAACATCAACACCGTTGCTTTAAAAAAACTGACGTTTCTTTGAAATTTCAGTCACCGAAAAATCTGCCTACCAGGAGCGTCGCGTTTCGCAATAAAGCTTGTAAATTACCCATTTTTACGAATGTAATATGTTCCTCTTGTTTATTTTATAAATTTTCTCCATTATCAGATAATAATAAAATAATAATTTCAAAATTTGGTTAGATTGTCACAAATTCGAAAATTTTCCCTGCCTGATTATGCCCATGTCAACAAAATGTCAAAAAATTTAATTAATTAATGTCATACAACTTGACGATAGGTTATGATATTTACGACCGTTTTACAATGGAGCATTTTGCATTGCGTCAAAGCGTGATTTTGACAACCAGTTTTTTTTTTGCTCGCGACAGTACTATCGGATAGCAAAAAAAAACTGGTACAGTATGTTACTGTAGACATTTCCAAACTGAATGAGTTTTGGAAGTGTCTATAGTGTCTATACTGTAATCTAGTAATTCCAAGGCAAAAATTCATGAGGTATGATTCTAATAAGAAAGTAGCGTTTGAGGGCCCGATTTCAAGTCATGGTTGCAAATAGGTGGTGCAGCGCATTTGTGTATATAATAATTCAGAATAAGTGGCATCGCGGTAGGCGTTGGAAATTGAAATTTACATTGGCAGCAAGACCCTTGCTAATAATACCCTAGTTTCGATGCTGTTGGTAACCTTCGTTTTTAATTTGGCCTTGATATTATCATTGGAATCGTTTTTTGTTTATTTTCTTGTTATAAGTATTTGGAATTTCCTTGTTTCATTTATGAAAGGTGTATTATTTGTCTGGGGGTTATCTCTGCTGTGGGTGAAAACCATGTCAAAATTATGTAACGCATAACCCCAGAATAACGTAATGACGGTTTCACATGTTTACTAAATTTTTTGACATAACATAAAGCTCACTTTAGAGAATCAACGCCTACCGCGATGCCACTTATTCTGAATTATACTATAGCTATCTTTGTCCTACACATTAATTACCAATATGCGTCATCTTTCTCAAAGTTGCCTTACCCTGACAATAACAAGTTGCGACCGTCGCAAGTCAACTTTAAATCGGCCTCTTAGAGCCCGATTTCAAGTCAGGGTGACAAATAGGTGGTGCAGCGCAAATGTGTAGCTATATTTGTCCTACACATTAATTACTAATATGCGTCATCTTTCTCAAACTTGCAATTTTGTGCCGTTACCATGACAATACAAGTTGCAACTCAACTTGAAATCGGCCTCATAGACCACAAATTGTCTACGCCCATGCATTCAACGCTTAGTTATTTGATTTGCATAGGATTCCGCTACGACATGGCCGATAATTTGCAACGCTTGCTCTGATTTGTTTTCTTTTTGATCACTTTGTACACAAAACATACTGAGTTCTTCATGATTACCTAAATTACTTATGTTTTTTTCGTAGCACGTCAACCAAGAATATTCTTTCCGACAAAATCACCACGATTTCCCATTTTTTCACCTACAGATTTAATTTAAAATATTTCGCGGACACATTTCTTCTTTTGTTTTTGTTTGCTCTTTTCTTCATAATAACTAACAGGTACACTTTGAAATTTTGAACGTTTTCATTTAAATTACTTAGTAAAAAGGAAGAAAGAATATCCGTAAATTGCGGTAGACCTTGAATTATTTCGTGTTACGTTTAATTTGTAAAAATTCAATAATCAAATTAAAATTAATCAGAGGGTAATGAGAAGTCTTCATGTTTTTGTATAGAAAAACCATCTACGTTCCAATTTGCGTAAAACAAAAATTAACACAACTAAAGAATGTTATCATCAATCCTAGTCAATAATGATTAATGAACTACACAAATCTGAAGCAAATCACGTGTCAAGCAATTACCGATGCAGTGATTATTAAATTAATTTTAGAAAATTGAAATGAATAAACAAACATTAACAAGAAATCAGTGGATCGATGTCGAATATGATTTAATCATATACAGGGTGTCAACGAGATCATGAGCTTTTATAAATTTACCAAAACAAAACTCGGCACTGTTATTCTAGACGCTGATTTTTTGCGGACTTATAGTTTCGCAGGAAGTGACAGCAACTTTAGATTTTCAAGTGAAACACCGATTTTTATTACATTTTCGGACCCCTAAGAACAATTTGAGTGGGTCTACATAATTTTCTTCAGTTTTAGACCTACTTTTTTTTCTAGCTAATTTTTGCTTCAGATCTTGCGTGCTGCAAATAACTTCAAATCATGATTATAACGTAAACAATAGCAGAAAAAACACAAAATGGTAACTGTTTTACATATCATTTCGAAGCTGATGCCCAAGGTGAAATCTACTGCGGGGAATCACCGATGACTGTGACCAGATACATGTGCTTCCATTTAGAGCTTGTTTCATTCAATTGCAACACAGATAGTGTCTCATTCGTTTTACTTTAGATGTGGGGGCGATAGAAAGAACATTTTGCAACCAACAAATTAGTCTTTCCTCGAACATAGAACAAGGCTGTGCTTTGGTATGGTTTTTCCTCTTTTTTCGAGAAGAATAGCGTTTTATGTCCATCATTTAATCCAGACAATCGATTTACTGTGCCTACTTACGATTTTAATCTCTTAGGAGGAACTTCTTACAGGTTTTTATGCTGATTTTCTGTTATCTTTGCGCAAAGGCCATACTGATCTTCTCTTTTCTTTGCACAGCGGCTATGCTAATCTTCTCTTTTCCGTGCGAAGGCCCATACTGATTTTTTCTTCTTGTGAATGAGCCGTGCTGATCTTCTCTTATCCTGGCGCAGGACCCTTACTGCACACCTTTTTTCATAAACATTTCACAATCTCTTTTTCCTCTGAGAACGTGTAAAACTAGGATAGATAGACCAGCCCTCATTTGACTTGATTTGACCTGCCCACACCTACCCTGCCATGACCTTTCTAAAATTTAGCTTTAAAATTTTGTTTGCTATTTTCTACCCTCCCAGAACCCCGATTCACTCCATTGTCCCATTTCATTTCACCTATTATAACACATTTGAACAATATTGCTGTACTGTGAAAATTTCTTCAAAGACATTTTTGCAAAATTCCGGAAAGGCATGTTCTAACAAGTTACCGAATTTTTCTACTTGTGATATTTCTGTGGTCGAAACAGTGGGATTTAATTTAACATAGGCTAACATCTCAACTTCTTTTTCTTCATCAATAACAACATTCTCTCCGGGATTTTATTCTGTCTCTTATCTGAACTTTCGCTCTAAAAACGAAAAGTACTGCCTGCAGGAATGTCACCTTCGAGGACACCGTTCCACATGCAGAGCTTGGGCTGCTGCTGCGCTCTTTTGGCATTCGCCCTAAATTAGTAACTTGTTTACTTTTTCGTCTCTTGAAAACGTGCCAAGATCAAGATAATGCCAAAGAGCAGATACTTCAAGAAGTAACAACGGCGCTTCAAATTAACAACAGTGGGTGGTTTCTTAATAAAGTTTCTTAGAAGTGTCAAATATTGCTTTTGCATTCCATAGCTTACTTTGAAAAATGTTTTGACAAATATCTTTATGGTTTAGTCCAAAGACAAATATACAGGGTGATTCATATAATTTCATAAATATTTTAACCAGTGGCAGATTCCGGTCTCAGAAGGCTCTTGACATTAAAATTTTGAGTCATACATCAGAAATTGGCAAAAATTACCATATCGGTTTTTCACTATTAATAAATGCCATTCTTCGCTAAATTATTCCACTTTACGTCCTATGTATAACAAATGTCATGAATGTCATAATCTCATAATAGAAGCAAACAATTGTTGCTATAGAGAAAATATTGGTATTATAAAGTTCGCTTTAGTTTCATTTTGACAACAATGTCTGACAGTTTGTTTTAACGTAAAATATTTTCATTTATCTGCAGTTTTTAAAAGATGGTAGTACATTCTTCAACATGCTTTATCTTCAATAATTTTAACCTTAGATCTTGACATTTTTGTAAGAGTGTCTACGGGTTGGAATCTACCACCGATTAAAGTATGTATGATACTATATGAATCACCCTGTATATATTTTTTTAATTTACAACTGGACGAATTGTAGGTTTGAGGATATCGTTGGATTCGTATTGAAAAGCTATACAGGGTGTTTAAAAATTGCTAGTACAAAAAAAAACTGTGCCATCTAGAAGCCCTAAGAAATCCAAAAAACCAATTTTTAATTTTTTTAAATAAAAGGGATAAAGTAACCCTATCCCAGCATATTTTACGCCTCAGGCGGGGCAGTATTTTTTAAACCTTGGTAACCAAGCGTGATAATGAAGGACTATACAACAATATGAAAAATAAATATTTTTTTGCAAGATTTTGGCAACTAACAATGGTACATACTAACAATTTTAACCCAATTTTTAGTAATTTTTATCTCGAAAACTAGAGGACTTTTATTAAAAAAATTTTTTGCCGATGACTTTAATTCACCATCACCAATTACCAGTATTTTTTTGTACTAGCAATTTTCAAACACCCTGTATTTAACTGACCTAAGCCACTGGGAATATCCACAGATTTAAATGCTTTCAGGTACGAAATTTCTTCTTTAAAAAACAAGTTTGTATTTTTCTGTTGTTGTCTGCAGTAATCTCGTTGACACCCTGTATTTTGTAAATCTTCATACGGCCCCCGGCTTGCCACCAGCGCGGTGTATGAATTTTCTTGTTGCAAATCTACGCACTTTCTACAAACAAGCGACGTGTTACACGTCTGTTACTCCTGTTACATAATCCACGTAACCACGACATTACTCCATCGTTTCCCGAAAATGTCACCCATCTGTTCCTACGGACCTTCGATAAAATGTTGGAAAGTCGACATTATTACGGCGCAAATCGAGTGAAATTATATCGCGTTATATTTGACGAAAGTTACAGAAATGTCGATGAATGTGATTGTACTTAAAAAAATTCTAATTGGTTCAAGAAACGGAAAGTAGACCGTATTTTGTTAATAAGATTCCTCTCATCGCACACATGCATAGAGAAAGACTTTCGCCAACTCCACCACCACCCGTTGCCAATCTATAGTCCCGTTTCAGTGGTGGAAGTGTAACTATAAAACCGTCCCATTTCAACCTGGGTGCAACAGTTCACTTTCAACTGTGTCTTGTACTGGATTTATACACCTATAGGAACAATGTATACGGTAAGACTGTTGTACTTAGTGATTCAAAAACATTTTTGCGATTTTGAAACATTTTTGATTTTTTGAAAAAATTTCTTTCAGATATTTGTGATCGCCCTAACCCTGGGACTGGCAGCACCTGAACCAACAATAGTCGGCTGTGAGTATTAATTACAAAAAATTAGACTTAATTAAGAAATCTATGCTTCATGTCCATATTTGGGCAATTGTAAAAGTTTTCACGTAAAGACGAAGAGTGAAAGCTCATTACTTGACCCTCACGCAACATCTCATGACCGATCTTTCATTAATTTCCAGCGTACGGGAACGATGAACAGATATCCTTGGACAGCTACGGCGGAGGAGGCGGTGGCGGTGGCGGCGGCGGCCACGACTTCTCCGGCGGCTTCGGCGGAGGCTACGGTGGTGGCTTGAGTGGAGGCTTAAGCAGCGGCGGCGGCGGCGGCTGGAGCAGCGGCGGCGGCGGCTGGAGCAGCGGCGGCGGCCTAGGAGGCTACGGAGGAGGTGGTGGCCTAGGAGGCAACGGAGGAGGTGGAGGTCACATCGTACTGAGTCTGGAAAGCGGCGGCGGCGGCGGTGGAGGCGGCGGAGGCGGCGGTGGCCTCTACAGTGGTCACAGCAGCTACGGCGCGGGCGGCGGCGGTGGCGGCCAAGGCGGCTCTTCCTCAGGCGGCGACGGAGGGGACTACCACCACGGCGTGAGCATCGTCGGAGGCGGTGGAGGCGGCGACGGTCATAGCGCTAGTTTCGACTTGACGAATCACGGGGGCGGCGGACACTCTGGCCCGTTCGGGGGCAGCTTCGTCGCCTCTGCTAAATACGAGGGACAAAACAGCGGCGTCGCTCTAAACGGCGGCGGCGGGGGCCACGGCGGCGGCGGGGGCCACGGCGGCCTCATCACCTTCGGCAACGGCCACTACAGTGACGTCCTCGGAGCCAGTCAGGATGGCGGCAGCAGCGGAGGCGGAGGCGGAGGCTACGGTGGCGGCGGCTTTGGAGGCGGCGGCGGTGGCGGCGGAGGATACAAGTGGGGTTTCCAACCATCGGCCGATGTCGGTCTCGGGGAGCATTGATGATTGTCACAATTGAGTATCTTTGTTACACTTTTTTGTTGATTTTTGTTGTTATTCTGTTTTGTTGACTGTTTTCTATTTATTAAGTCTATTCAGTAAACTTTTTCTTATTTTTCTAATAACTAGCGTGGTTTTATTTCGGAACCGCAAATCATCAGACAGATAAGATTTTCCACTTGAAAGACGACATTGAAGAAACGTTTTATTTCTATTAAAATGAGAGAAGGGAAAAATTAACCGACTCGAACTAATAACGTGACTATTCGCTCTGCAGGATTGTTCAGATAATTCTAAATGAGCTCGAATTTAAAAATAGTTTTTGATTAAAATTGTTAATAAGAACACCAGCAACGCCCCGGACGTGGGACGATCAATAATTAAACAGCGAAATAAGAAAAGCTCTAATTAAATTATTTATTTGATAAAACTAGATCTAGAACAATGAACTCTCCATTTTAAACACCACACTTTACTTACTATAAAGTTATTGATTTACATAGCACAGTTCTCATCATTTTTCAAGCCTCCCACACATTTTATTCGGCTGCAGTTTACTATCGAGTGATCGAATAAAAAGCAACACGATGACGTTCAATCGATACCTTGCATAATAAACATGTAGAATGATAATATCTTTGAAAGCGTGTAATTAAGGTGTAAACACAAGAATTTAAATCTTGTTGGTAATGACTGTAATAAAGGAATTAAATAGGATTCGAAAATGAGAGACATTACAACAAACAAAAGAATAAAGAAGAAGGATGTCAAGCCAATCACAATTATAATCGAAGAAATATAAAAAAATAAAAGAGAGAAAGTTTTAACATGTCGCTTTTTCATTTCTTATTTCTTAATTGCAAAGAACAAGCTCAGCAAAGATTTTCTGGCTGGTGGTAAATGTGTAATCGGGCGTTCAAATGAAATTCTTGGCTGGGAAGGCGTTGGAAACCGTCAATTGTTTTGCTTTTTTAAAGTGTAAATTGACAATTGTAACAAACCTAAAACCTAAATTTATAAACAAAAAATGTTTCAATTTTTTTCTTTGCAATGTTTTACATTAAACATGAAATGGAATAACTAACGATTACTATTCTCGTAGTCTAAAGGCACCCTTTGCTTAAAACAAATATGTTCAATCATATGCCAATTAAACACAATCATAGTCAAATGTCATTCGTGTCAAACGGCGAGAAATTCAAACTTTACGCTATTCCAGATCATCTACTTTTTCCAACGCCTACTCAGCCCAGGTTTTCATTTGAACGCACGATACTTTTTTACAAACATTTTTGTCTTTTGTTCTTCTTCGGTTTCTGTGAAGAATACATATTTCAATATTTTTTTATGTTAAATATTTTTCAAAATCCCGCTTTCATTTATTTTACAATTTATTTGTGCGTACGAATCTGTTTCAATATTTAATAAGTTAGATACAGTTTGTTGCTGTTTTATGTGATGGTTTCATAACTGACAAACTGACTTTAGTTCGACAAAGTCAAGCTTATGTATGTCAGGAAACTGTATTGAGTTTACTTCCGGAATAGTTAACTTGTTTTAGAAGTTCTTTAAATAAATGATTACCTTTTCTGGCAAAAAAAAGGTCTAGAGTAGAATGAATTTACAACTACATAATTAAAAAGCAAAAAACACAAAGTTTAAGGAGTCAGCATAATACAAAAAGGAGAACTTAAAATACGTAGAAAGATTCAGCAATCGAGAAACAACAGGCAATTGGATGAGTTTAGGAAAATTGTTTGATAAGTTAAAACTGGAAAGATGGAATAGAAGCTGCGAAAAATAGGACTTTTGTTGAGAAAATGTGAAAAACTTGATGAAGAAAAATGCACAGAAGAGATGGTAAATGGAAAATGAGGTGAATGAAAATATGAGAGGAGGTAGTTAGAACAAATAATAAAATAGAAATTAAAAAGAAAGCAATGGAGATCTGACTGCATTATTTATAGACCATAAAATAAAGAGAAACAAAATTGACCTTTAGGTATAGTGTCAAACCATAAGTATGGTAAATAAAAAAAAATGTTGACAAGATTGGGAGAATAGTACCATTAATTATTGGAAGCCCTAAATGATTGTGGGGTATGAGATATTAAACCAATAAAAAGAATAAAAGTGATAGTGAGTCGAAAAAGAGAGAAGTAAGAAAGTGAGTCAAAATAGAAAGGAATAGAATGATACTCGAGACTGGAAAGTATTCACGTAGGACTCTTTCTTCGAGCTATAAATTTTGCGTCGATATTTCTTAATTTTTTTTGTGCTTTCGAAAGAATAAAATATTTATCTCCTTACGATCACTCGATTGTTATATCGGGTGCTCATTTAAATGTATCCTCAAAGTTGGCGTTAAAAACTCGATTGTGAACGCACCACTCGTCAGTCTGCAAAGTAAAAACACAAACAACGCAAAAAGTGAGGTTAGATTTGAACAGCTGATCCATGATCTGCAATCTGTGGTGCGTCCATAATCGACTCTCCAACGCCTACTTTGAGGATAAATTTAACAACCAATGCTAGTATTATAAAGATATAGAAATAAGGAAATTGAAACACTGAGAGGTCCAAATGAAGAAAGAGTTAAGCAGACAAGACTGTCGTATACGGTGTGTCGCATTAAAGATGAAGCTTGATATGTTTAGAAGTGGAAGTTTGAATTTTTGTTACAATCTTCATGAGATTTAAATCCAGCGAACTGCGACCTGGCAAATAGAGCAAATGCTTGATATTTTTCTCTCGAAAGAAATTACCATAAAAGTTGTTCAGGATCCAATTGTGGTCTCTCGTATTGAGATTCAACACAATATTGGCATTTTTCAGTTATTTTCAAATTCCATAATTGCAGAATTAGCTTGTGCTCCAGATAAAAAGTAGGGATATTCACAAGATTTATAAAAAATAGTCAAATTTATTGGAATGCGTAAAATTTTTGGGATGAGAGATGTAAAAATAGAAAGAGAACAAAAGGATAAAAAAGACAGTGAATAGAAAAAGAAAGAGTTAGCAAGTGAGACAAAATAGAAAAGGACAGAATGATAATAAAAACCGAAAACAGTTCTCCGTCACCGAAGAATGAGTGTTTCCAAAACGTTCAATTAAGAAGTAGACATGATTCAGATTTATTTAAATAAGAGCAAAAAAGTCTAAGTTAGAATGATTTTATAAAATACATAGGAAGATTCAGAAATTGTGAAGTAACAGAAAATAGGGTGGCTTCAAAGATATATAAATAAATAAACATTTTTGACAAGCCGCTTTGTTTCCATTTTATTAAAAATTGAAAATCAAAATTACATCTTAATTTAGAAATTACAACGGGAATTTTGCGTTGAAACCCGGCTTGTGGGGTTAAAATTTGATTCTCAACAACTTTTTCTAATAACTTCTGCTTACCAAGCAAAATACTGAGAATTCCAAGGTCGCAATTGACTAAGTTTACAATTTACAGTTGAACTGGGTATCTCAAAAGATGCACCTCATGAAGTTCTACGACGTGTAAAAATTCAAATCTCTATTCCTACAGATAACGACAATTTCAGGCTTAAGTGCAACACGCTGTATACAAACAGTAAAAACAATTGCAGTTTGTTATATAATGGCTTCATGGTAATTACCTTTGTTCTACAAAATTATTGATCTAGGTTTAAACTCTTGCAGACGATTAGAAAAATAGTTAAAAGCTATAGAGGGTGGATGAGAAAAAACGGCCCCAAGCTCTAGGGCCTTTATTGCGAATCCCAAAGCAACGATCCCAATATAATTTTTTTTGTGTGCGTGTGTGAATGAATGTTTTTTTTTCGGTTTCAAAGATTTTTTTCTTCTGAGTTTAGTGATTTCGTAATAAAGGTTCCTGCGAAAATATGGGACAAATCAAAGAAAAAAAAAGCACAAACGGAATAACGGATGTAATCCGACGAAAATTGGGTTTTTGAGACATGTTTTAAGCAATATCAGATGTTCATTTAAATTTCTCCTTAATAAAGGTGGCGTTGAAGGGTCGATTGTGAACACACCACGGATCATGGATCAGCTGCTCTAACCTCATTTTTTGCCTTGTTTATGTTTTTACTCTGCAGACTGACGAGTGGTGCGTCCACAATCGACTCTTCAACTACCATGCGATAAAAAAAAAAATAAATCTAGTAAGCCATGACAATCAGAGTTCAGTTGATTAGTTTAAACGTTTTATTTGACATTTGACGTTTCTCTGTTAGAATATTTAAATATGATTCTCCAACAGCAGTACTGAAAATTGCCGAACTATCGTCGCAATGGCTTAATCGATCACACTGTCCAATATGATTAACAAAAAGAAAAGTTAAGAGGCAGCTATGGAAAATACAATTCTGACATTTACATTTATTTTATTATTTTTTTTAAATCATGACAGCATCTTATTTTCGAAATGGGAAAGAAGAAAATAGAAATGAAATCGTATTTGTTGAAGTTTCTGCAAAGCTACTCTTCATGGTTCCATTATCGTAGCACACGTTTTCAGAAATATTATTTTTCATAGCCACCCTTTATATCTTTTGTTGTTAATGGTATTGTATTGTAGATAAAGTCTGTCTCAATTCTAAATTTCTACCAACACTGCATTCTACGTTGGAAATACAACCGGCAACACTGTTTGGTGAAAACGGCGTCAGATTTTATTTGTTAGGTTATCTGTCAATGTCCGTTTTTACAACTAAAAATTTTAGAATAAAGGAAAAGAACGAAAACCTTTTTTTAAATGCAGCAAGTAAGTAGGCAGAAAATCAAATTCTAAAAGCAAAATAAACTTATGAACTAATTTTAATGTTTTCGAATCATGTTTATAAAATAATTAATATTGCCAACTTTGGTTATAAGAATCCCCAATTTAGAAACATTTTTATTTTGCCAACATAATTCAACAGGTGGTGGAAATTTAGAATTGAGACAAACTATAGTACCGTGCGATCATTTAAATTATAAATTAGAGTAGGCGGGATTTTTTTTATACGGTTGCCCAGAATGCCAATTGACTGATTAAATAAATGTGAGGTTATGGTTAACTTTATAGTGTTTATGGTTCCCATATTCAATCGTTTTAATTTAAAGGAAATGAAAGCAATAAAGAATAATGTAGTTTTATTGAGAATTACAGAAAGTGTTCAAAGTGTTCTCCCCCAGCTTCAATGCAACTGTTAACCCTCCGTTGCATATTTTCAAATGCATTACAGAAAGTGTTCAAAGTGTTCTCTCCAAGCTTCAATGCAACTGTTAACCCTCCTTTGCATATTTTCAAATGCATTTTCCAACATCTGAACGGTTAGAGCGTTGCATGCCTTAAATAGTGCCTAAAAATAATTTAAATTAGAAATTTAGATGATTCAAAAACCACTGACTGTATCTTCTTCGCATAGGAAAATCTCGTGGGAGTAGCTCTTAAACGACGGTAATTTTATAGGAATGAAGATTTAAATCTTGTTTTAATATTTTGTGACGAGTTCCATTTCAGAGGTCCATCTCTTGGGCTAACCTGCGGTGAGGTTTTTTTTAGGAGACTGCTTCATTCTTGCTGAAACATCTGCCACAATCTCAGGAATTCTTTTTTTGGACGCTCCGCTACCGGATTTTTGACCAACAGTCCCAACATTACGAAATTTCGCCACACATTTATAAATTTGTTGGACCAATTTTTGGTAATCTACAGGAAAATTAGGGAATGTGTTTTGAAAACCATTAACGCAGTGCTCTACAGAATACTTCCATTCGCCATTCTCTTGTTGTTCAGTGTTTATAAAATAATTCACAGAAAGAAAAATGTTCTGTTCGAAATAAAAAAATTTGAAACGTCACTTTGACAATTCAAATTTTAAATCAAATTGACAACAATTAATAATGCCAACCTTATTTAAAATTCACAGCCCGCTCTAATTTATAATTTAAATGATCGCACGGTATTATTAAAAAATGTTGAAAATAAATAGAAAAATAGAGACATGGAAATATTGAGAGTTGAAAGATCCAAATGCAGGAAGCAAAAGGACTGCGATGTGCTTATACGCAAAATAAAATGAAGAAAGAAGGAGCAAATTCATAAAATACGAGATGTCTCAGTCAGTGAAGGCATTAGAACTTCAGTTAAAGAATGGGAAAAATTGGGAAAGGAAAAATTGCAAATAAGATAGAAGACAGAAGTTATAATAAAAAGCATAATCAACAACTTAAATTCGTTATTTAAGATATTTTATATTGTCTTCTACTCTTGTAAAAATAAAGACTTTGTTCCTTTCTTCACTTTTGGAGGAATTTACACATAAATTGAAACGTGTCAATAATGAGTCAAGATCAAACACTTTGATTTCTTGAACAGATGAAGCAACATCTATTTTAAGCACCCCCATACAAGAATATTTTATATGTAACGATAAACCGTGTTAACTTGTTCCACCCCTTACAACTAATTCAAATTATGTTTGCTTGTTTGGGCAAACACGCAACGTTTCAGGGATTTTCGGTTACGTGTAGATTAATTTTTAACAACCCCCAGTGGAATCATCGCATCACCACCCATCTCAAAAATTTTTCCTTCGATTAACCCCACCCATATAAAACTGACCAAATCGATCCGAACCAATTAAATAATAGAACAACTGTCGATTCGACCCATTAGCAATACAAACAAATTGATGTGGTGTATCTCGCGTGGAGAGCGTTTTAAAGAAAATATTCTAATAGCAGCGCCAGTTCGAAGATGTTATCGCCGCTGCATTTATTAGCGGAACGTTCTCAAGAAGTAGTCCACCATGGCATCGATCTCTGTTGTATGTGTAGAGGTCTCCAGGCGACCGGCTATGACCAGAGTGACCAATACCTTTATTACCATACCCATACATTATAACAAGCGTCACGAAAGGCGGATATGTAAGGGGCGAACTACCCTACTTTAAGAAACGCAGGCGAAATGCGTGCCGCTCCGAGGCCAGAGGTGGTGAAATGTGATGTGGTCTGTGTGACAAGAAAGAAGGAGTGACGCATCTTTGGCAGATTTTCTGAGGTCTTGATGGCCGTCTTGCGAAAATACGTCCAGACATCTTCGCTTTGACCGGTGTGTTGACAGGTAAGGTGCTGTTTTGACACTTTAACTCGCATTTGAGGAAAGGAAAAGTATTTTCTAAATTGGTGTTGATTCGGTGATCGTTTTTGCACCTGTTCGAGAAACACAAGAAAATCAAAGAGTCACATTCATATCTATAAAACGAATTTAAGTTATTGACAATTTTCTCTTTTCTGTTGCAACTTGTTCTTTCATTCTTCTCCGTTTCCCTTTTGTTTTCCTTTATCGTTTTTAATTGTCCACGTTCTCACATTCTTTCAACTAAAAGTTATAGTGTTTTTGGTTTTAAGACCTGTATTTTGTTACTTTTTACCGAACACTGCAATCATGTCTTCATTTCTCAATATTTATCCATCTCTAATTTTCTATATTTCCAACGCTTCTGCAGTATAGCACATTATGATGCGAGTCTTATAAGAAGCATTTTGTAGCACGCACAGGATTAGGGCACGACGACGTTGCGAGGAGTGCCATATGGGAGTAAATGCTACAAAATGTCATATAGGAGTAAGTGCTACAAAATCCCTAATCATACAGTATTTTTTCTATTTTTCGCTCTTGAAAAATCGAATTTTAAAATTTGGTGAATTTTATCTTGGTTGATAACACAAATGTTACAATGGAACATTTGAATGTTCAATTTGAAGTTATGTTATATCGTTTGTTTAACGTGATTTGCCGTTTGGCATTTGATGTTTGACGTTGAAAGTTGCCAACCTTGAAAATCTTGTAAATTGTACTGGTCTATTACAGCACTCAAATCAGCTATTAACACACACTTTTCAGTGCTGTAATAACTTTGTTATAAACGCAAAATAGAAAAAAAGAGGAAAAAAATAATTGTCTGAAAAATTCATACCCCAAAGAAAAACGTTTAAGTCCCTGTTACACCTTTTATGAGCTTTTTTATACATTTTTTTATTTACGATTCTCATTATTCTCATTTGTTTTAAATCTCTAACTGTCAAATTTTGTTTCTCCCTAATCCTAATTTATTACCTACAAATAATGCAGTTGATCTCTTTTTCGTTTCTATTAAAATTTGCTCCTTCTGTCTTATCTCACTTGTTCTTTTATTTCCTTCAGTTTCTCAGATTCTCTCAACAAATATGTTCTTGTGGTTTATTTTTCACTGCTTTCATTATTCATTTCAATTTTATTTTATCAAAAAAAAGTTAATATTTATTCTTAAAGTCCCTTTGTTTCATTTTTTTAATCTTTTTTTGAATAATCTTAATTATCTTTTCCTCAGGTTTTTACATATATTTTGTTGTGTCCTTTGTGCACCTAGTTTTCCTTTACAGTTTTGTCTTGCTTCCTCTCTTTTTCTACTCACTATCTCTTTATGCTTTTTCTTTCGTTAATATCTTAAATGCTGTCAACAGAAACGCCGTGATCTTCTATTTACGATTCTCTTCTCATTCTTCTCATTTGCTTTGAATCTCTAACTGTCACATTTTGTTTTCCTTCCTGAATGATGTATAAATAATGCAGTTGATTTCTTTCTATTTTATATTCCAATTTTTTCCTTCTTATCTTATCTTTATCTCATTCGTAGATTCATCTCGTCTCTTCCATTTACCACATCATTCGTTCTTTTTTCCCATTTTCTCATATTCTCTCAACAAATGTTTTTGTGGTTCTTTTTTTTCATTGCTTTCCCTATTAATTTTAATTTTAGTTATACTTCACAATTTCTAAATAATCTTATTTATCTTTCCTTGATGTTTTTATATTGTTGTGTTCTTTGTGTAGTTAATTTTCATTTCCAATTTTGTCTTTTGTTCCTTATTCCTCTCTTTTTCTAGTCACTGTCTCTTCATACTTTTTCTTTCTTAGATATGTCATATTCTCTCAACAGAAACGCTACAGTTTTTCATTTTATAAACATTTTTCTTTTTTTTATTTATTATTCTCATTTTCTTATTGGCTTTGTTTCTACAGTTGACGAATTTTATTTTTTGTTCGACACTGTCAGAATTTGAGAATTTTCTCCTGTGTGAACGGATTTTGATAAATTTGACAACTTGTCAAAATGAAACGTCAAGCTAATTTTAAAGATTTTTAGCGGTTTGGAGCCTTTAAGGGGCTCGTCGAACAAAAAAACGTTGTATTCAACTCGTTCTTGTGTAATTTGGGCTTTTTTTGGCACTCGTGGACTTTTAAAACTCTCGTTTCACTCGAGTTTTAAACTGGTCCACTCATGCCAAAAAAAGCCAAAATTACACACGAACTCGTTAAATAAATAACTATTCCTATTCTTATTGTGTTCACCTGGTTTT
Organism: Tenebrio molitor; assembly: GCF_963966145.1. Classification (NCBI taxonomy): domain Eukaryota; kingdom Metazoa; phylum Arthropoda; class Insecta; order Coleoptera; family Tenebrionidae; genus Tenebrio; species Tenebrio molitor. Next base: position 16,914,905 of record NC_091053.1, on the reverse strand, counting down.
GCTTTCATCACCTCTTTTATGCTTTTTTCGCTCATATTCTTTTAACATGTGTTCTTGGTTCTATTTTTTCACTGCTTCCATTCACCTTTCCAGCCTTAGCTATTCAAAAAAAATGTTTTTAAATATTTTCTCTCTATTCCCCATTATTTCACGAGTTCCAATTCTTCTTATGTTTTCGTTTTTGTGTTGTATTGAATCCTTTAGTTTGTGTGCTTTGTTTATTTCATTCGTTATTCGTAATTCAATCATTCCATTTTAGATCTATGTTCAATTCAATAGTCTTACCTCATATGTGAAGTTTGCACAACGAGGCCCTGCTCAATTTATCAAATAGCTCGTTTTATTTTGTTCTTTATATTTCTTCTACTAAATATAATTATCACGTTCCTTATATTTCCTTTTCATCTTTTCACTCATTCACTTACTTCTTACTTAATTGTTTCTATTAATTCAGTTACCCAATGGTGACAAAGCTTCACAAAGGAACAAATCCAACATCTCACTTACCGACAAAAATGCACCTACATTTTACTTTTCAAACAGTCCCACGTGAAATCAATAGGATTCGAATCTGGTAATCGTGCAAGCCATTATGTCGTTATTAATCGATGTAGTGTCAGTGCAACACGTGCTTAAACATTTCATTATATTTGCTTTACAAAAAGAAACGTGTTTGGATTGTTGTGAAGGAAATAAAAATTTTCAAAACATCGATCATTCTCGAAACACTTGCGAGAAAAGAAAATTATTGTTATTACCCTTATCATTATATTGGTTCTTCAAACTCCAATACAGTTCCGGAGAAATAATATTTTTTATTGGCAGTTCCGAGTACAAGAAAATTGACACGTGATGACAACGTGTTTACACATTAAACACCGGAAAGAGAAATTAGAAAATCATATCGAAAATATAACGTAGGTAATTGATTTCGAATTAGTACAGTATTGATTGTCGCTACTCACTCCGGATAAAAGATAATGAATTATAGACGAGAACAATGTTTGGGGTCGTCTCCTCCAATATTCACGCCGTTTTCTTTTTTTGTCTTCTCGTTAAACTCTTGCATAAATTAGCTTATTAAAAACTAGGACAAACATATTCACTAATTTTAATAATTATTATTACCTACATACGGTATCAGTTTTAAACAATCTCAGCACGCAACTGAAAAATGTGTCCATAATTAATAATACATATTGAACTGATAAGGATAGGTCGCGAAAGAAAACGGTTCTCGGAAAATGTTAATAACGTTGGAGCAATTTTGTTGGGAGACCTTGACAGTGAAAGTGTGACTGAGCAATCGTACCTTCACCGAATCCATCATGATCTCACAAAAACGACGAAAAAGTGTGGGACTTTCTTTGAAAAGTAAAATGAGAGTCAGGTTGAGTTTTTATGTGGGCGTGGCCACAGAGTTTACTATTCTTGTAATTATTGTAGAGACAACTAAAAAATGAAGCGATTGAAAAGCGTTGTCTGGTTTAAGGTCCATGTGCGGGTACCGATCCCACGATGGGTTGCACACCAACATGGCTGGTACTCCTGTGGGTCCCCCTCGCCGCCGCACTTCCGGAGTTCGACTCCACCGCCCTGCTGCAAGGCGTCCTGATCCCCGCCGACGCCGCCGTCGGTTCGATAATCTACCGGCTGAGGGCCCACGACCCCACCTTCGACTACCCGTTAGTGTTCACCCTAGACCAGGACCCCACCACCGTCTCTGTAGATAGTCTAAACTGCACCCGTCTTAACTCGATTTGCCAAGCCAACGTTGTGTTGAGAAGAAGACTGGAAGCTGATCGGTTTTACGATTTCAGCGTGATTGTGCGCAACCAAAGGGGCGAAAGCGCCACTTTGAAGTGCTCGTTTCGAGCCACCAACGCTACCACACCCATCAACGACATCTTTCCCGGCGCTCCCACCTTGCTGATGGTGTCCGAAAACGCGCGAAGGAACACCGAACTGGGCGCCATTACAGCCAAAGGCAACCCGAATAGAACCGACGGGGTGCTGCTGGAGCTGTGGGGGGCGCCACAGTTCGGGCTCTACCAGAGACTGATCACCAACAGGGACGCGCAAGCGACTGTGGTCCTGTTGGGGAGTCTGGATTATGAAACCAGGACGGTTCATCACCTCACGATTTTGGCTAACGTAAGACCGAGGCCTGGTGGTAGCAAAGACCGAGTGATTTGTTCCAGGATCCTTGGACCAACATGAACGAAGACACCCGGAATGTGGCGACTTGGCCGCTGTTGGTGGCAGTACTGGACGAACAAGATACTCCGCCTGTATTCACTCTAGCCCCGCCCACTACTAGTCTAAGCCCGACGCTGCTACCCGGTGATGTAGTACTGCGCATCCACGCAGAAGACGGAGACAGAGGCAAACCTAGAGACATCCGGTACGGACTAGTACCGGAAGGCAACCCCTTCACAACATTTTTCAACATCTCCGAAGACACAGGTACTACAATTCGGACTCTGATAATAATTACTGAACTGTACATTTTAGGAGAACTCCATCTGGTACGACCTCTCAATGAAATCCTCGCCATCTCGCACTCCGGCCAGCCTATCCTCCTCACAGTGATCGCCGAAGAGGTCAGAACTGACCCCCAAGAACCCCCGGCTCAATCCTCGACAGTGAGCCTGGCACTCATCCCCCCGGGAGTACGCCCAGGTACTCCCATTTTCGGCGCCAACGAGTACAACACCCTCCTCGACGAAAACTCTCCGATTGGGACCCCACTGGAGTTACCCCAAGCAGAGATAGTGGCGCAACCTGGCAACGTTGTCACTTTAAATCTAGTGGGGAACAATGGTACTTTCGACATAACACCGAGCGTAGTGGAGGGTCAGTCCAAGTTCGAGATCAGGGTGCACGACCCTAAACTACTGGACTACGAGGCGAGACACTCTGTGGAGTGCTACATCGTGGCCAGAGAGGTCGGTACTGGAAACTTCACCGCTCAGGCTAGACTAGAGGTACTGCTGAACGACGTGAACGACAACGCGCCTCAGTTCACGCAAAGCGAGTACCGAGGCGCGGTCCAGGAGGGCGCTCCGATCGGTACCACCGTGGTGAGGGTCGAGGCAACGGATGTCGATCGAGAACCCGGCAGCAAGATCAAGTACACGCGGCTTACGGGGAGCGGGAGCGAGTACTTCGAGGTGGACCCAGCTTCTGGAGTGGTTACTGTGGTGAATTCGGCTGGTCTGGATGCGGAAAAGACTCCAGTCGTGACGCTGTTCAGCGAAGCAGTCGACGAAGATGGCAAAGGACGGACTTCTACCGCCACAGTGATTGTTACTCTCCTCGATATGAACGACGAGGCTCCTCAGTTCGACAAGAGCGTCTACGAGTTCATTTTGAATCCAGACAAGAATGCGTTCACCACCAAAGCCTTCATCAAGGCTGTAGACAAAGACATCACCAAGCCAAACAATGAAGTTCATTACGAATTGATCAAACCAGTTGAGAATCTACATTTGAACGAGAGAAGTGGAGAGCTTGTGGTGACCAGAACTTGGAGGGAGAGCAGGATCGTGATCGCTGCAGCCAGAGCATGGGATGGAGGCATTCCGACGTTGTCGAGCGAGTGCGAAATCAGGATTTATCCTCCTGATGGGCATTCCAGGAGGATGGTGTTTATAGTTCCTGGAAAAAATCCAGATCTGGAATCGCTCCGGAAGAAGTTGAGCACCCTGACGGGGGCCAGAATCACGATCAACGAAGTCAGACCTTACTCGGGGTCGGAACCTGGAGCGACGGACGTCAGCAGAGGCCTAACTTCAGACAAGTAAGTTAAATAGTGTCGACAGCGAGGAAGAAAATGTTTGTGGAATTTTGCAGAAGCGTCGTGGTCGTGACGGCAACCTACTCCGACGACAGCGTCGTCGACGTCAACACCGTCTACCAAGTCTTCGACGAACGTCGCTCCACCGCCGTCACCAAGACTGCGTCGAAAAACGGCGGCAACCTGTTGTGGCTGCTCATCTTGTTGATAGTGCTGGCGCTCTTGCTGGCTCTGATGTTGATCTTGTGCTGCATCTGTCAAGGTTGTCCTCTGTACGTTCCTCCCAAGCGACGAAAAGTCGTTTCTGCGGAGATACGAAAGGTGGTTCGTGGCTCGGGAATCGGGAGGGAGAGCAAATCGGTCCAAGTGGCGGAATGGTTCGGGAGAAGGGAAGCTTGGTCCCCGGAACACGTGATGATCGACAACGAGGCGGAGTCGCTGCAGAGGCACGAGCAGGAAAGAGGTTCGGACCGCACCGAAGCCAGAAGGACGATCCACAGACAGCTGCAAAGGGAACCGTCACGCGACCAGTTGTACATCCGCGAAGGCAACACCGACATCTTGAGACTCGTGACCAGAGGGAACGACGCGGTACGCTCGGAGCAAGCGTACTACATCACCGACAGCGGAAAGGACATCTTGATGCGGCGGTTTATAGACCAGCAGCAAGCGGAAGCCGTGAAGCAGATACATTTGCCCAACGCTGTGACCAAGCTGCAGACAGAACACGAGCTTTTGGAGGCCTCGTTGAGGCAACAGAACGCGCTGCTCCGCCAGATCTTGTTGGAGCGCGAGAGAGATTTGAGATTGGAGACGCAATCCCTTCCTGCAGGAACTCAGACCGACCAAGACCAGGAGACTCAGACCGAGCCTCTGTTCCTCCGACCACCGAGAAGAAAAGTGCGTTCGGACAACGACGCCAGCGAAGGAAGCGACGACGAACTCGCCGTGATGAGAGCCAGAGCGAGACGACGCAGGACGCACCTGCGCAGGATCAAAACCCCGATCCAAGAGGAATCGGAAATAGAGAGCGTGGAGAAGCCGAAGAGCAACACCAGCGCGAAACCTCGCGTCGAGATCAAGCAGACGAGGACCAGCGAGCTGAGACAGAAGAAAGCTTCGGCTGTCAAGTCCCGCGCCAACATCCGCAAGGAAGTCTTGAGGGAGATTTCGGCGTCGTTGGATCAAAGCGACAGCGAGGAGGAGAAGATTCGAAGAGTCGAGTACTTCTCGGAAGACAGTCTAGAAGAGATCAGTCCCAGGTCCGAGAAGACGACGGACTCGAGCAGGCAGAGGTACCACTCGGAGTCAGACCTGCGAGCCCCGTCACCTTCGCAGGTCAGAGAGGTCAAGTCCCAAAGCCAGACCGATTTGAGTGAGACGCGGCGCGACCCCAAACCCAAGAAGAAGCAACAGAAGCGGACGGCCAGGTACATGGAGTGGTACAACAAGAACGCCAAAGCGAAAACCGAAGCGAAGTCGTCGCAACGGTCGACGAGCAAAGAGGACAAACCGGCCACAGAGGCCGTCAAGAAGACCGCCAGCAGGTTGCTGCAAGAAACCGAGTCCAGTGCGAGGAAGAAGGTGGAGAAGAACAAGCATCCGCTGATTCAGCACTCGGAGCACCGATTCGAAGCGCGGTATCCCGTCGCGAGGAAGCCGGAAGACGACAAAGACACGGACTCGGGGATAGCGCTGACGCGGCTGCCGATCGCCGAGAAGAAGAGTGTGTTCACGATTGCCTACGACGACATGCATACGAGACAGTTGCGACCAGACAGTCACAGTCCGCCGCTTTGATTCCCCGAGTAGATTCTAGAAGGAATTTCATTTTTAGTTCTAGTTCGTTGACCTGTGACCCTTCTTGATTGTAAAATTTATTTTATATACGTAATATTAAAAAATAACATTTTCATGGCTTTCAGTGGAGTGACAAGGTGACAGCAAAAAACTATAACAATGACAGTAAGGTCAAAAGGTTGAAACATGACAGTGTAAACAATAGTCATTTTTGCAGTAGGTAACAAATACCAACACAAATGATTATGTCAATTAAACGGTAGCCATAACAGAGATGACGATGATGACAACGACGGTGACGACTGTAAAAAAGCAAAAATAGTAATACATAACGGCAAAAATTATGAACAACAGGAACAACTATATCACCATTAGCAACAATTAGTAACAATGTCGAAAAGACAAAAATTCTAGAAACAATATCGATGGAAATAAGAGCAATAAAAACAATATCAGTGTGTTAACTAACAAATTATTATAATAATATCTGGTGACTTTTAGTGTTTAATGATGGAAATTATTTTTGTTCGGTTGGCAAGACATTTACGATTTCATGTTGGTACACTTGACTATCAGATTAAAATATGACAATTGAAAACCCAAAATAAATCAAATTGTCTTTCCAGAATCTTAACCTAGAAAGCGAATTAACAGACAATTCTTTGACAAATTATTATAGGCATACCAATCATTTGGGAGTGCCAACTAACTAAATTTGTCTCAATCATTAAAAGTCCTCCGGTGGCATCAGCTATTTTAAATCTCAATTTTTTTTAATAACGCGCATCAAATTATTATCAAAGGTGATCAAGAACTGTTTGAGTTGGCAATACCATTAAAAACATTTTTATTCGGGTAGGTATTTGCCCTGCACTGCCCCCGTATATATTTTGTTGGTTTATTTGACAGATATCTGATGTCACATTAACAGCGACAAAATGGTAGGTTATGACAGTAAAAATTAACGGTAAAAAGAAATTAAACTTGAAATACAGAACAATTATCTAAAAATTAACTAAAGGAAATCCTCGAAGCGCTCCCCATTTTGCTCTAAAGATAAATTAAATCTTCTTTTTAAGTTTTCGAACAGATTTACCAGCATGTTTAATTCAATTTGAAATGTTAAATGATACTTATCAATGCTGAGGCTGTCAGTGTCAAACCGGCAGTTAGTCCAGTTGTACCATTTAAAAATAAAATTCAGTATTACCAACTCAAACAATCCTTCTTGATCACCTTGTGCATTAGGTAAACACACTAACAACAATAACAAAAAATAATATCAATCATAGTAATGAAAACAATAATAGAAGAAGAAGGTGATAATAGTAAAAACAACAAGAGCAATAGCTATACCAATAACAACCAGAATAAATAAAACACCAATACCTGTCACAAAACTTTACAATACCAAATATCAACTCACCAATAAAACAAATAAAAAATTATAATAACAAAAAAGAAAAACAAGGAGAATGCTAATGTCAATATGTAATAATAAAAAGAGACCACGAATACCAACCGAACAAAGTCAATATCAAGATAAATATTAAGAAAAAGCAAAGCCTTTCAAATTTCAAGCGTTCAACATTGTGTCGTGTACAAAAATTTTGTATAGTTTAATTCATCCTTGTTAATTTTGATGTTACCGAGACAAAACTTTTCATTTCTTATGTCAGATATAATGACATTCCGTGTGTCAGACATAACCTATTTGAAAAAACTGCCATTAAAGGTCAGAAAAGTCTGATTTACATGTCTTAAAAATTCAGTGCTCTTGATTTGATGTACTCGATTTTTTTGCAATTAACTATACATAACCTCTGTTTTTCAATTTGGTACCACCATAGAGCGGCAAAAATCAAATATATTCGAATTCCACAGGACTCTTAATAAGTATACGTTCTTTTAGAGACACTTTGTACAATATGATCAAGAAACAAAGAGATTAAAAGTGGCTATGGAAAACAAAATATCTGAAAACATGTGGCGTAGGTAACTTAATTAACTGTCACTTGTCAATTTTGACATTTTGTGTGAATTTTATTTAAAAAATGGTTTTTATTCGAGAACACAAATTATTCATGACAGAATCCTAGTTTCGAAATGGAAACGAAGAAAATGGCAACTGGATTTACCTCACGCAACTTTGTTTCCGGCAAAACCTGTCTTTATTTATGGGTGTAGCCATAATTGAAGCTACGACGTATGTTCTCAGAAGTTTTATTTTCCATAACCGCCTTTTATATCTTTTTGTTGATCACATTGTAATATAAACTGTTTTTAACATCGCACTTGATGACTAATTTGTATGCATACGTATACAGGGTGATTCAAAGCAAACGCACCAACTACTAGGAGTTGGAATACAGTAAGTAGAACATAAAAAAATTGAAAAAACATTTTTTCCCAGCTTCAATTAAAAGTTACAGGGTGTTAAAGTTAGAAATTTTTAACCAAAAATGTTTAAAAAAAAATTGTTTTGTTCCAATTATGTTAGACAGAGTATTCATTCAATTTTGATGACATTCTGTTATTAAATTATTTTTCTTTGTCCATTTGCTTTTTTAAAAATCGAAATTTAAAATTTTTGTTACATAATTTTTGATTGTCTTGGTCAATTAATCATGTGCTCGTAAGTGTCAACAAAAAAAAATCAAAATTTGGAAAAATAAGGAAAAACCAAAAAGCATAAGGAAAATATTTGTACATATTATTTTTTTCACGTTCCTCTATACCTCTACTTTATACGATTACAAGTAGTTGGTGCAGTCGTTTTGATACACCCTGTAGATTTGCCGCCTCTTCTGGATTTGTAAATTTGACATTTGACAACTCGCACCTGTCACTTTTCATAGTTTATCATTTTTATCTGGTATTCTGAGTTAACTGAGACAGCAAGAATCTTTTTCACAACTCGTGAGTTCTCAGTTATTTTATTATTTGTGACAATTTTTTATTTATAATTACATTGTTTAGAAACCCTTATTTTTAGACAACCAATTAATTACACCATCTTTTTTGAATGATATTGGTACACTGTGTATTGTAGTTAACAAATTTTCACGGTATACTCAATGCTTGGAGCCTGTCTTTTAAGTAGACAAAAACCACAATCCGTAAACTGTCCCATAATTATAGTTTATTGTAGTTATAATAAAAGGCTCCTCACACAAGACTGAAAACTTCCTATTTGCCATATGTTGCAAACCAGCTGGTTCATTCAAGTTTGGATTTTTTTAATAAAGTTGGTAGCCCGCGATAAACAAAAAAAAAACTAGAGCAGGAGGATGCGATAAAAAATTTGGGCATAAATATAACACGGTTGCCTCAAAAATTGTAAGTGAAAATAATTCTTAAAAAGTGTAAAACTGATCAATGAACCAGAATTACATAATTGTCCAAATCTTGCATTAATGAGTGTCAATTTTGTCAATTTTGAACACACTGAAAATTTAATATTTTTTCAAAAAATTATTATTTGTCGATGTATTTCAAGGTAATTTCTTGTTTCGTAATTGTAACAATTCACAAAAAAAGTATTAAGTTAGTTGGCGTACCGGCAAAACCAAAAGGGACTAACATTACCGGTCGTTCAACAGTACAAGCTGAATTTAAAACTAGAACAGGTGTCTCTAATAACAATAATTAAACGAACGGACGAGGTGATTTCCTGTTTTACAAAATATTATGGTTTCGCAACAGCGATGGCGTCTTGTGCTCTTGAATACGAACCGCCCTTGAAACGTACGTCTGGTAATGAGCGTTCAAACTATTATTAAATAAGCAGACAGGTCTTGTAACGACACCGAACAATGACGAAAAATGACGGAGGCGGCAAAATATGTATGAAGAACAAAAACAACAAATAAAAAATTGCCACTAGGAATTCGTTACAAAATCATTTCACTGTTGTACTAGCGTCGTGATTTTTTTAAAATAAGTTTTTAAATTAAAATAAAGAAAACATGGCAAACTTTCTTTAAACATGTCCAGCACTTTCACTATGCTCTCGTCCCACAATCTTTCCCTATTTCTAAAAAAAAGATTGATAGTTTTTGTACCAAGCAAGCATTTTTTTACATTTTCACTTTGTCCTGATAGTGCGTGCTTCTCCACTTTCCCCTACAAACACAGTGGTGTAGTAAGCCAGAAAGGGGGCGAGCGCCCAGCTTGAAGGGATGCTAGAATTTGTACTGAAAAAACATTTGATAGACGTTAAAGTTTCAGTTTCGTTTCAAAAGAAAATGATAGCAACGACAGCGTTGAAATTATTGAAGTTAACTGTTCAGTGAAAATTCTATCAAGTACCACTAAAATGTCATCGTTTTCTTAACCGTTTGCATCTCACGTGGCTCAGAGTATCAAACGTAATTGGTCCTTCGAGCCGGATTGTAAACACAATTGGTCCTTCGAGCCAGACTGTAAACGTGATTGACACAATTTTTTCACACAAACTCAAAAACAACAATTTTAATTTGAGATTGCGTTTTCTGATCATTTTTATGATTGTCTCGTTTTGTGAATTGTTATTATTTTTACCAAAGATTATGTAGTGTGAGGATGAGGTGAGGGTGTTTAAATGCAAATGCGCAATTACGTCGCTACGCCACTGTTCAAACCTCAACTGTTTTGCTTTTCTTTGGATAATTCAGCAATTATTCAGCTTTCATTATGCACATTTATGAAAAAAAACTATGAAACGCATAATCTCGTGTAGATGCACGAAAGTGCAGCAGCGACACTAACAATTCGTCGCATCCAACAATCTCGATAGTGTTTTTTGACGTGAAAGGTGGTCAGTTAGTTTTTCGTGATTAAAAACCGCCACAAAACAAGACGAAACCGAATCCGACGTGTGAAATAATTTATCTCGCATTGTGACCTCGTCGCCTCAACCTTGACCTGGTAAAAGGCACTTTTCCTCAAGTTACCTGATAAGAAGCAGAAGCAATCGAGAGCGAAGCGTCCCAGATGAAAAAAGAGTGCCGCGAATTACGAAATGGTGAGTCGTGGCGGATCGCATCCTCATTAGTGACATAAGATGATGAACTGACAGACAAACTTCCGTTAAGAGCCTGGAATGTCGGAGATGCGGCTGTTGAACCATTCTTCAACAGTGTACACAAAAGACCGAAGCAAGTCGCAACATAGAGCACGGCGAGACGTTCGTTCCTTTAACCTAAAATCCGTCTAATCGGACATGTCTTAAAATACACAACAGCAAAGATAAAATCGTGTGGGTTATCGGTACCCAGTGGCACTCCACCACCAAGGTTAGTACCAACAATTACGGTGTTTTGAAACAGTGTCCGCTCCGAAAACGCGTCGCACGCACACTTGCCCACTTCAGATGCTCGAAGACGTCGTCCAGTCCGTGGATGCGATCGTCATCGCGGTCGTCGCCATCTTCTTCCTCTTCTTGGGATACCGGCCCCCGTGGTGGCTCCGCACGCACAGCGACTGCACCAAGGGGGTGCGCTCCGTCCCCGGACCCTACTCTCTACCTGGCGTCGGTACTACCTGGGTTTTTTGCCTTGGCGTACGCACTCTCAGCCGCCTCCACGAGTACTACGACGACCTCCACGCCAGGTACGGCCCCGTGGCGAAGGAGGAGTGTCTGGGGAACGTCCCCGTCGTGCACCTCTTCGACAAGAGGGACATCGTCGAGGTGCTGAAGAACGGCGGGAAGTACCCGTTGAGACCACCCGCCGAAGCCATCGCGTGCTACAGGAGGAGCAGGCCGGATAGGTACGCCAGCACGGGGCTGGTCAACGAGCAAGGTAACCAAAGTACTGTTCGATCAAGATTCGAACAGACAGACCTTCACACCAAATTACCTTTTAACGAGAAATTCGTAAAAATCAGACCGATCAATTCTGCTGCTGTGTCTCTAATTAAGCGCCACGCGTTTTCAATTAGGTTCGAATCTGGAGACAGCGAAGGCCGACGCGTAATATCCGTTCCTTTTTTTTTCAACCAATTTATAAAAACTAGACTCTTGGATGATATTATGTTAAATAAATGGGCACCCAAGAGTCGCTTAAGATCATGACCACAACGACAGTTGTCAAGATTGTCGCTGCAATGACAGTTGTTTCAGACTGCCAAAAAAAGTTGATCAAGATTGTCACTGCAATGACAGTTTATTCAGATTGTCATTGTAATGACAGTTGGTTCAGATCAGTACAGTGACAACTGATTAAGAATGACAGTTGATTGAAATTGTTACTAAAATCGCAGTGGTTGAAATTATCACTACAATGACAGTTGATTAAGATTGTCACTATAATTTCAATTGGATATCGCCAAAATAACAGTTATTTTGGATTTGTATAAAAATGAAAAAAAAGAGAGTGTAGATCTGTAGTTATTAATTGTCCAAAACATTATTTTGATTCTTGAATAGACGAAACATTTGAGTGTTTATGAAAGCACCGTCACTATAGGTTTCAATTATACCGAGTGACTTAACATTTTTACGATTTAATGTTGGTACACTTGACTGTCAAATTCAAATATGACAGTTCAAAAGTCAAAATAAATCAACATCATTATCAATTTCTAGAATCGTAACCTGAAAGTGAATCAACAGACAACTCTTTGACAAATGACTGCCTAGTCATTTGTATAATTGGTACGCCTGTATCAATTATTCAGAAGTGCCAACCCACTAAATTTGTCTCAGTCATTAAAAGTCACGCTGTACTTAATTCATTATAAATGTGCATCTTAGGCGGCTTTGAAAGCTGATTTTAGTTTGGCAACCCTGGCTAAAGACCTACAACCCGTCTGAAAATATGCTGTAACAATTAATTTGTATTTTCCGTGGAATTTATCAACAATAAACAAATTTTGAGCAATAACGTATCATTTTAAGGTTAGAAGCGGGGGCCACTCGCTCGGGCTCATGTCATTACTGTCATTTGTCAACGGCTAGTAATTTTTCTGCTCAGAAAGCTAAAGGTGCATTCACACTTCCATTGCCTCCTAGATGCACATTTATAATGTATAGAGTATAGGTTTAAATTAAGAGATTGTGAAGGCCAAAGCACAACAGATATCTATTCTTTCCTTTTTTGAGCCAATTTACATAAAACATTTTATTTAAACTGCCTTTTGTTGTTTTGTTTACTTTTAAATATTATTTTGATTCTTGAGTGATATTGTAGATAGAGGTGTTGGATTTTCTCATGGGCTATGAGTCATATCTGCGCAAACGACGAATATCGGTCTCAAGTAGGCGCTACAAACCTACCGGAAAACATCGTCGTGCGTTACATTAGTGTCGTCTATTTGGAGGTAAAATAGTCGACGTTTTCAGTTTTCATTTACAGATTTTTCACTGATTTATCGCTCCGCCTTCGCGCAGATATTTCCAAGGTCACAGTCCATGAGAAAATCCAACATCTCTACCTATAAATGGTTATCTCAGAGTTAATTAACATTGTAACTACAATGGCAGTTACTTCAGATTGTCATTGCAATGACAGTTGATTGAAATGCACAGTTAATTTGGAGTGTAGAATCTGTTTGTATTGTATTTGTCGCTGTAAAAACATTGTTATTAATATGGTATTGATATTGATCGTTGAACATCAACAAAATTTATCACTGTTTACTATTTAAATTTACTTTTAGTCTTCAAACTTTAATCATCTCAGCAGCGATAGAATTTTACCAAAGTATCTACAAAACACATCCAAAAGTCTTGTTTGTTCATCAAACAGACTAATGACATATCATAGATAATAATTTGTACCAACAAAATAGAAATGTTTTGAACACCGTCCAGCCAAACAATGTGTTTGAACTTCACCTTCTTATCTTGACTTCTCAATCGATTCCTCCATTTGAAAATATTACGATTACGTAACATATTTTTATTATCCACCTCAAACATATAAATAGTCCTTATCTGTGTAAATTCTTTATTCTAGTTTATTTTTATTGATTCAAAGAACCCGGAGATGTTTACGCTCGATGTTTCGTCCAGAAATTATTTTTGCACTTGTCCTATTTTACACACTAAAGTGTCATTTTTACTCCCGAGAGATTAAAAACCATAGAGAATCCCAAGGGAACAAACTGACAGTCAACAACGTGTTGCGATCGCAATCTACAACTGTCCAATCAAAGTAATGTTAAACTGCACCACCAACAAAGCAACAAACCAATTCACATTGCTGCTCACATATTTTAATTCTTTTTCTGGAGAAGAAGTCTTTCGTGGGCTCTTCACCACTCTTTCTACATTTCATTTTCTCTGCGTTTTAAAATGCCACAATAGATCTTATTGACAACGTTGCTATGGTGATTTCCATAGAATTGAACATGCTAGATATCTACTGTCAAAACTACAAAATTTCTTTTCTTTCCAACTGTTTTGATTTGAAATAAATTCTCGAGAGCCAAAAATATCTTTGCCTCTCTCGACATCACACTGTAGACCCTTGCTGTACATACAGCATATGTAGTATTTTGTCCCTCAAGGTTCAACCTGGGATTGTTATTTGTTGCAGGGGAGTCGTGGCAATCGCTGCGCACCTGCCTAACCCCGGCCCTCACCAGCTCCAAAACCATCTCCGACTTCCTGCCCGAGGTCCAGCAGATCGCCAGCGACTGGTGCAACCTGCTTCGACAGTCTCGCGACCACGAGTGCAAAGTGTCGAACCTGGGTGACATCGCCGACCGCCTCGGCCTCGAGATCACTTGTGCGCTGGTCCTGGGACGGCGCATGGGCTTCCTGCTCCCAGGGGGCGAATCCGCGATCGGGAAGAGCCTGGCCGAGGCCGTCCGCCAGCACTTCCTCGCCACCAGAGACACCTACTTCGGCCTCCCCTTCTGGAAGCTCTTCGCCACTCCTGCGTACCGGAGGCTGGTGAAGAGCGAACAGGCAATCTACGAGCTCGCCGTCGAGTTGATCCGCTCCGCCGACGACTCCACCAAAGACAGCGCCGTCTTCCGGTCGGTGCTCAAAGCGGAGATCGACGAGCGGGAGAAGGTCGCCGCTATCATCGATTTCATCTCGGCGGGGATCCACACGATGAAGAACAGTCTGCTCTTTTTGTTGTATCTCGTGGGGGAACACCCGCGCGTCCAGGGGAAGATCGTGGAGGATGGGGCGTACGCGAAGGCGTGTCTGACCGAGTCGTTCCGGTTGTACCCGACGGCGAACGCCCTCGCGCGGATCCTCGACAAAGACACCGAACTGGGAGGGTATAGATTGAAGGGGGGGACGGTGGTGGTTTGTCACAACGGCATCGCCTGTCGAGACGAGAAGAACTTCACCGACCCCGACAAGTTCCAGCCCGAGAGGTGGTTGGAGAAGACGCAGACCAGCGCGTCCTTGATCCTCAGTCCTTTCGGCGCAGGCAAGCGGATCTGTCCCGGGAAGAGGTTCATCGAGCAGATCTTGCCGATCGTCCTCACCCACACCGTCCAGAGCTTCGAGATCGTCGCCAAAGACAAGCTCGAGCTGCAGTTCGAGTTCTTGTTGACGCCAAAGGGCGACATGGCGATGGTTTTCAAAGACAGAGTCTAGGAGCACTAGTACAAATCACGTTTTACTATTACCGTACCTACACACATATTAATCGAGGGTAAATGGCTGTGTTCAAATCTATCTAAGTGATGTGTTCATTATTCTCATCGATGTTTTAATCATTTTTATTAGCACGCATTTTATCAATAAAATATTTTATTTGTAACCAGAAGTTGTCCGATTAATGTGGTCGGAGTCTGTTGACCGCGCCGCGGTCAATGACCAATCCACACGCAATTGACAGCAATCGGAAAGAAATCACCAAGCATACGGAAGAACTGTCAGAAATCGCTTCGATTGACACACTTACGTGCACGACTGTCAGTGTCATCGGAGCAAGGTCGCCAAATACAATAGCCCCGAACAACCTTGACTTCAAGATCAAATTCGATTAACTAAGCAGTATGAAGCGCACGCTGCAAATATCCGGTGCACTTAAATCAGATCAATAACACCTAGCTGGAGGAGGCGAAGAGGCGAGATTCGAACCTTCCGAAATCCAACTCTTGCCTCTTCGCTTCGTTGGGATTGTCGGGATGTACTCGTGGGTCTTCGTTCGTGGGAGTTGCCCGCGAGAGCGGTGTCTTCATCGGAATCTTCACCTGCGAAGATCGAAAATTTGCATTTGAAAAAGATTAAATTAAACATGGCCGTGATTGTAATTTTTGATCCGCGTCATCACAGAGGGGGCCCGCGAAGCCTTGAAGAAATGTTTGAGCTAATACAGTTCAAATAGAAGAAAAGAAACGTTACGGTTTTAAATCTGGCCTTGGTGTCCTGTCTCATTTAGGTTAGGCGAACCTGGGCTATAGCCCCATGACTTGAATTAATATCAAACGGAGTCTAATTTCACTGAACTAAAGATTTAACGAAGGTGCATAGTGTAAAATGTTGAGAAACACTGATCACTACCCCCGAGGATCGATGTCATGAACATAACCTAACTTTTTTAATAGAGGAGAATTAATTTCTCGCTTAGAATACGTCGCTTCTTGTATTCAGTATTATACCGGGTGACTTTTAATGATTGAGACAAATTTAGTGGGTTGGCACCCCCGAATAATTGGTCCGCCTAGTCATTTGTCTATTGACTCGCTTTCTGGATTAAGAATTAAGATTCTAGAAATAAATAATGACAATTTGATTTATTTTCACTTTTAAATTGTCATATTTGAATTTGTCAGTCAAGTGTAGGTACCAACATAAAATCGTAAATATGTTGCCAACCCAACAAAAATAATTTCAATTACTTAAAGCCTCCCGGTACTTACAAAGTAAAACATATTGGTAATAGGTACAAACTACAGTCACAGTTTTAATTCGTTTTGGATAAAAGCATTAAAATTGAAAAGTAAGCGTTGACGAAACATTCAAAATTCAAGTCAGTCCTGCCAACTGCCAACAATAGTGAAATTTAATTTTTTAATTTTGATGGATACTGTGGTGTCGCGGCAGACCGCAGACGTGACCTTGGGTGGAATCCTTCAAATTTAACGGTTTTAAATTTTAAATTATTTTTTTCATTGAAAAAGTGGCAAAGTAGAAAAAATACTGTATGACATCTCGTTTATAAGGCATTTTATCACACTTACTCCTTTAGGGCACTCCTCGCAAGCTCGTCGTGCTCTAAAACCGTGCGTGCGATAAAATGCTTCTTATAAGACTCGTGTTGATGTCCATAGTTACATAGTTACATTTTATAGTTGCATAGTTGCATTTTTTATGCAAAAAAGAGTTGTAATCAAGAAAGCAGAGCAGAATAAAAAATATATGTCAATAAATTTGTGCAATTTTCAATAACAAAAAAAGTGTAATTTAACCAAAAGGCAAACCATTGCCTTATCAGCATCATTGTGGTCCTTCGAGCGCCGGATACATCAGTGCATTAATCGTGCAAATCGCAAACAAGGAAGTAAAGGTAAGTGGTCTTCTTTTAACTGTGTTACTTCGTCTGTACAATGGCTGAACTCACTACTTTATTGAGACAAAGAGGGCATGTAAAATCAAAACTAATTGGTCTCAAACGACTAGTTGACAGAATTTCAAGTTCCGAAGCAAAGGAAGAAGATATATTCGAGTTAAATCAATATTTAATCGAAGTAGAAAATCTTATTCGAGAATTTGATGACTATCATATGAAGATTATTCTTAAAGTAGAAGACAGTGAAATTGAAAAGCAAGTGGAAAAAAGGATACAATTCACAGCGTCGTATCACAGAACCGTGGCGATGGCAAAAAGAATAATAAATTCTGCAAATCAAGCTAATATCACTACAGACGATGATTCCAGTGTATCAATAAATCAAAATAATGCCATAAATGTCGGTCAATCTGTGCGATTACCAAAAATTGATATACCAAAGTTTAATGGTCAATACGACAATTGGTTAGAATTTAGAGATACGTTTTCCGCGCTAATTCACAACAATACAAGTGTGGCAGAAATCACAAAATTTCAGTATTTGAGATCCTTTTTAGTAGGAGATGCAGCTCAAGTCATCAAATCATTGGAACTTTCAGCAGAAAATTATGGTGCAGCATGGCAGTTGTTATGTGAAAGATATGATAATCGAAGATTATTGATTGACAACCACATCAAAGGACTTTTTAATTTAGAAAAAATCACAAAGGAATCTGCTTCAAAAATAAGAAAACTCATTGACGATACTTGGAAGCATTTGAGAGCACTGGTATCGTTAGGTGAAGATGTCTCTTCGTGGGATACGTTGATAATCTACATGATTACTACGAAGTTAGATAATAGAACCAGTCGTGAATGGGAACAATACAAAATCACAAAAGAATGTACCACTTTAAATCAGTTAAAAACTTTCCTTGGAACTCATGCAAACTTATTAGAAACCATAGATCAAAATGAAGCACAAAAATTCAGAACAAATTTCAACAATCCAGCAAGGAAAGAAAACAAAACATTTATAACATCCACAGAATCCAGTTGTCCTGTTTGTAATGAACATCATGCCATATATTCATGTACAGCTTTTCTCAATTTAGATATCAATAACAGGATAAAAAAGATCAAAGAACTGAAGCTATGTCTTAATTGCCTCAAAGGAGGTCATTACACCGCAACGTGCAAATCAGGATACTGTAAACAATGCAAAGGCAAACATAATTCCCTTCTTCATTTACAAAAAAAGGAAGTTGGAACAACAGTAGACAATTCGGCAAGTACGAATTCCACAACCTTTGCGTCATATTCAGAGCACAACAGCTATGTGTTGTTACCAACAGCCGTTGTTAACATCAAGGACAATGAGGGAAATTATAAAGAAGCCATTGCTTTACTAGACACAGCATCACAATCGAGTTATATCAGCGAAGAACTTCACAAAAAATTAAACATTCGAAAGTTTGAAGACAAAACGGTCGTTTCAGGCATCAGCGATATGAGTCTTACAATTTCAGGCGCATGCACCGTAGACATTCAATCCTCAAATGTAAAATTTGGTTTTAAAGCAAGTTGTTTGATAGTTCCTCAAGTGACAAGTTGTATGCCAACTATCAAACTTGACACATCCAAGATAACAATTCCAAGTCATATCAAGTTAGCAAATCCTCGTTATTTTATACCTTCAAAAATTGATCTACTCGTAGGTGCAGATTACGTGTGGGATTTATTTTGTGTAGGAAGAATAAATCTTGGAAAGGATGCTCCGATACTTCAAAAGACACGATTAGGGTGGATAATCTCGGGTCCTTTACAGATGAAGACATCATCTAAAACAGTACACTGTCATTTCCTACAATCAAGCGATATCCATACTCAAATGAAACAATTTTGGGAAATAGAAGACATCTCCAGTACTCCATTAACATTATCGAAAGAAGAGCAGTTAACAGAAAATCATTTTGTTTCAACTACAAAAATTCATGAAGATGGAAAATTCATCGTAAAAATTCCATTAAAGGAACCATTAAGCAAGCTAGGAGATTCTTATGAAAAGGCAAAAGCACGCTTTTTATCACTAGAAAACAAACTTCAAGCAAACCCTGAGTTGAAAGGGAAATATTTAGAGTTTCTAGAAGAGTACGAAACATTGGGCCACATGAATTTATGTAATGCAAATCATTCTGGTGTAACATATTACATGCCACATCACGGTGTCTTGAAAGAAGATAGTTTGACGACCAAACTAAGAGTCGTATTCGACGCATCAGCACCTACGACTTCGGGATATTCTTTCAACGACCTACAAAGAGTTGGTCCTACTCTTCAAAATGATATCTTTTTAATATTACTTCGCTTCAGACAATATACATATGGATTATCAAGCGACGTTCAAATGATGTATCGAATGATATGGGTAGATCCAAGTCAACATTTGTTACAACGGATTCTTTGGAGAGCAGATCCGTCTAAACCAATACAAATTTATGAATTAAAAACAGTGACGTATGGTACTACATCGGCACCATATTTAGCCATTAGATGTATGCTTGAAATTGCCAATCAAATAGAAAATGAACAACCAAACATTGCCGAAATTATCAGAAATTGCTTTTATGTAGATGATTATTTAGGAGGAGCTGATGACATAGAATCTGCACAACAAATATGTAAGACTCTTACAAACGCATTGAAAACACGGGGATTAATTCTGAGAAAATGGGTCTCAAATGATCCAACAACATTAAAGGAATTGGACCCAAAACTTTTAACTTCAAGCATGACTAATTTAGGCTCAGATGCAAATACAAAAACGTTAGGTATTCTTTGGTCACAACAAGAGGATGTTATCAAATGCAAAGTGTCAAAGACACCATCAACAACCAGATGGACTAAAAGGTCAATATTGTCTTGTATAGCTCAAATTTACGATCCGCTTGGATTATTGAGCCCATGTATCATACAAGCTAAAATAATGTTACAAAAAATTTGGTTAGAGAACCTAACATGGGACGAATCTCTACCTAGTAATATCTTCACTGAATGGAGAAAGTTTCACAGCGAACTCAAATATTTACAAGAACTTTCTATACCAAGACATGTTTTAATTAATAGTCCAACAAGATTAGAACTTCATGGATTTTCGGATGCATGTTTAACTTCTTATGGAGCTTGTATTTATGTAAGATCTGTCAGGGATGAACAGGTAGTTGTACGTCTCTTGTGTGCAAAATCAAAGGTTTCACCCTTGAAAGGAATGACGATTCCGAGACTTGAATTACAAGCAGCTTTGATGTTAGCTAAATTAGTCGCAAAGGTTCGTACAGCTTTAACTGTTAAAATTGATACAACAAATCTATGGTGTGATTCCACTATTGCATTATGTTGGATCAAAAGTGAACCACGAATTCTCAAGACATTCGTCAGTAATCGGGCGAGTCAAATTCAAGACTTGACAGAAAACGACCTGTGGAGGTATATTTCTACAAAACAAAATCCCGCAGATTTAGTAAGCAGGGGAATTAGTCCAAGACAATTAGAAAATTTAAGCGTTTGGTGGAATGGACCATCATTTCTTTCCGAATTGCATTACGAATTTCCCCTACAACCTCAAATTCAAGAAGATCCAGTTGATTTCAAAAAAGAAGTTCGCACAGTAACGCTAATGTCAACATCCCAAATTGAAAATAGAATTTCCATCGAAAAGTTCTCCAGTCTGATCAAATTGAAACGAGTTACTGCTTATTGTTTAAGATTCGTAAATAACATGAGAAGAAGTAAAGAACAACGTCAAAATGGACCTTTAACGTTAAACGAAATTACAACGGCAACAAACGAACTAATCAAAATTGCTCAGAGGGGCTCTTTTTCAGAAGAAATCAATCAGCTAGAACAAAATAAGCCTCTTCGAACTAAGAGCAAACTGTTATCGTTAAATCCTTTCTTGCATGATGGCATCCTAAGAGTTGGCGGAAGACTTAGCAACTCTCAATATGACTTCCATAAAAAGCATCCAGCAATCTTACCTCATAATCACAGGTTAACAAAACTGATTTTAGAACACGAACATAGAGCACTATTTCATGCAGGTCCTCAGTTACTCTTATCTCAAATTAGAAATAGATTTTGGCCTATTTCTGGAAGAAACCTGGTAAAACAAACAGTTCGAAATTGTGTAACTTGTTTCAAGGCAAATCCAAAACCAATGCAACAGCTAATGGATGATTTGCCTGCATCAAGGCTCAAACCAGCACCACCATTTAGCATAACAGGAGTTGATTATGCAGGACCTTTTATAATAAAGGATCGAAAGGGGCGAGGCTCTAAAACATCAAAATGTTATTTATGTCTTTTTATTTGTTTTGTAACAAAGGCAGTACATTTAGAGCTTGTCTCAGATATGACCACAGAGGCCTTCATTCTTGCATTGCGACGTTTTGCATCGAGAAGAGGAATGCCTCAAGAAATAAATTCTGACAATGGAACGAACTTTCAAGGTGCAAAATCTGAACTTGAAGAGTTAGGAAAATTTCTCCGAAATAATGAAGACGAATTAGTGCAAGCGTACGCTCAAGAACAATGCAACTGGAAATTTATCCCTGCATATTCCCCTCACATGGGTGGCCTTTGGGAGGCAGGCGTTAAAGCGACTAAATATCATTTAAAAAGAGTTATGGGTTCAACCATTCTAACATTTGAACAGTTATATAGTCTCATTGTACAGATTGAAGGTATACTAAATGCAAGACCACTTTCCCCTTTATCACAAAATCCTAACGATCTAACGCCTTTAACACCATCGCATTTTTTAATTGGTCGATCTCCATCGTATGTTCCCGACTTTGATTTCACCCATTTACCAGAAAATCGTCTAAATTTATACCAGCATATTCAGTACATGACGCAACAATTTTGGAAGAGATGGCAGATTGAGTACATTTCAGAATTGCAGCAAAGACGCAAGTGGAAATCTCAGTCAAACACCATCTTAGCGGTTGGAACTTTAGTCATCATAAAGGAAAACCAAGTGCCAGTGAACCAGTGGAAGCTTGGACGAATCCTTCAGTTGCATCCAGGTCCAGATGGCATCACGCTTGTCGTCACCATTCAACTCAAGACAGGAATCAGCAAACGAGCTGTGACAAAAATATGTGCATTGCCTAATTTGGGTTTGTCGGAGTGATATTAAGTGAGTGCATTATTATGGCCTGTCTTTTTTGTTCAATTTGTTTATTGAAGTGCTATTATTTAGATTAGAGCTGCGTGAACTGATGTCGGAAAAAATGTGTATTAATTTAAGTTAATTACATAATTGTAATGTTCGTTTTGAAAAAAAAAAAAAAGAATAGGTTTTTTCAAGGCGGGCGGCATATGTTGATGTCCATAGTTACATAGTTACATTTTATAGTTGCATAGTTGCATTTTTTATGCAAAAAAGAGTTGTAATCAAGAAAGCAGAGCAGAATAAAAAATATATGTCAATAAATTTGTGCAATTTTCAATAACAAAAAAAGTGTAATTTAACCAAAAGGCAAACCATTGCCTTATCAGCATCAACTCGTATCATAATATACTATTACAAAACAAGAATCTTTCATACGCGAGATATTCTGAATTAATAAAAAACAAATCTTAACGGGTTTTTTTTCAATTATTAGTATTATTACTGTTCTTCGGAATTATTTTCACTGTTATATCAAAGATTCGCCACCACCGCAACTGAGTTAAATTCTTCAATTCCACCCACGGTATTAAGACAATTTTAAGTTTTATGTTAACCAAATTTGTTTGATTTTCACGGCATTATACAAAATTTTAATTTTCCGAAGGGCGAAGCAAAATTAAATTGGAGCTTCCGTTGTACCAACTTATATCGTCTTCAGTTACTACCATATAGCACTGTGGAGATATTTATTGTTTAACCATGACCAACTTCATTAAACTATGTTATGGCCATTAAAATGGGCTTCGTATGAAGTATGTCATGGATAGTGATGAAGTGGTGCCATCTGTTTGTTAGACATCAAGGTAAAATTGCCGTCAAATTTGAAATTTTGTCAATCAAAAAGCTCAGAAAATGCTCATTAAATGCATTATTTGTGGCATTTCTGAAAAACCTTTATTTGAATTTCCCAGCGACAGTGGAGTTAGAGCTAAATGGTTTGAGGTTCTTCGGGAAATTTGTGGTACTAGAAAAGAAATTCGTTAACATAGTTTAATGAAGTTGGTCATGGTGATGGAAATGAAGTGGCGATATCTAGTGAAATTTAGAATAACCACACATTTAAAAAGTTAAATATCAGGTTATGTTATATGCCATTTCATTGTCAAAAACTGTCAGTTTATACTTTTATGACGAAGAAAACGTATAAACTGACAGTTTTCGACAATGAAATGGCATATAACATAACCTGATATTTAACTTTTTAAATGTGTGGTTATTCTAAATTTCACTAGATATCGCCACTTCATCTCCATCATCGACTTGTCATTTGGTTTACTTTTTTTCGACATTTGGGATGGCCATAACATAGTTTAATGAAGTTGGTCATGGTTTAACCAACATAAGTCAACGCATAAAGCAATGTCAACAAGAAACTGCTCCCTAGGATTCGAATTTTTAGGGAAATTACGTTTTTCATGTTGTAACTAGAATTTTCAATAGTAATTTTGAATGCCTAAGGTTTGGTTACTATCAATTGAGACATTCTTTGCGCAAGTCCAAGTCAGAATTGTCAAAAACCACTGATCTCTATGGTACACCATACCATAGAGATCAGTGTCAGAAACCAAAACTGATCGTGAAACGAAAAAACATTTATCAGTTAGCGAGAAATTAGCCATTTGCAAGTGTTACAATGAATTCGCTGCTTTACTTTTTGACATGGTTACGATATTTTTTGTTTGTCACCAGAAACCACATGGCCTCCAATGTAACCAAATTTATGGCTAACCATAACCAATATCCCTAAATCCTAGGGAGTAATTTCTTGTTGATATACTGAATAGGTACCCCCGCGTCAATGGAAAAATATAATTGATTTCATATAAACGTTCATCAAGTGAGCTGTGCATTTGTAAAAGCACCTTTAATTTAGTTACATTACAAAAGTCACATTTATGAAGGTCATGTCCAATAAATCTTTACTTGGTAAAAATACAAAGACAAAAACAAATAAGAATTACTTTAATTTAATCAGTAAAAAGACGTAACATTGCTTTTGAAATCAGAATTGTTAAAATGGACAAGAACTGAAAAATTAGTCAAATCGGGTTCGCGCAGAGCAAGCAACTTTGAAAGTCAAAGTCACTAGCTTTAGCTTTACTACCAACAGAAAATCAGATTTTCATGGCTTGCTTAGATGCACATTTATATGAAATTGAGTATTGGAGAAAATCAGCGAAGTGGCTGACCTCTGGTGGTAATTTTTGAACTAACGAAATAGGGAAAACAAATGTTTACGTATTGGCCGTAATACATTTCAATCGCCAAAAAATAGCCAAATTCGTTTATTTTTCATAATAAATTGTGCATGAAGTGATAACGAGTACCTCAAAGTGTTATTGTTCCGTGCCGCAGTGTGATACAGTGATACAGTGATACAGGAAGTTTTAAAAATCGGAAAACCTATTAAAGAGCTTCTAGAAATAAGTGAGAATAGAGTCAATTGCTTTATTGGCCCCTAAGAGTTGGGTATCAATCCCTAATAATAAACTGTTTAAAACCCCTTGCAGTAGGTCAAGATGTTGCGATTTTTTGCAAGCAGACTCAGGGACTCAGGGTAAATTCGGAGATATTTTTATTGGGGGTTACAAAGCACTTTCTACCAACCGATTTTATACCTTTGGGCAAGTTTGGGAAGCTTTGATGATTATAGCTTTTTACACAACAGCAAAAGGTGTCAAGTGAGACAATTGAAACTTACAGCCATTCCCTCTCACAATTTACCAGTGGATACTCACAATAAAACCGTAAAATGTGGACAAACTACTAATAGGTAACGCATCTTAGGTACTATAATAACAAATTTTATTGACCGAACTAGTGTTGTTTTTTTGTAGTTCGTGAAGGTTAAATTTTGGTGTAAAAGAAGCAGGAAATGATCTGGGTAACGCTGCTGATGCTGACAAATTTTCTCCAACTGTTGATGTTAATGAAGAAACAGCACAACAGACAAACATAAATGATGAAAAGCCAGTCCAGAAAGTTGCAATGACAAAGGTCTTGGTAGACAAATCAACGCAAACTGGTAATCTGGGTGGTTCTTATAACTTGCAATTTGTTTTAAACCATTTATTATAATGTAAAATGTAAAAAATTGTTACCGGCAAATTAAATCCAAATACAAATGAAATCAGCTGTTCTTTGTTTTCCCTATTTCGTTCAATTTGCAGCGCCATCTTGCGGTTGCTGATTTTCTCCAATACCTATGCGTTTTTTAAAAAACGTAAGAATATGTGAACAAACGCGCCACTGTCTTGGTTTCATAGTTGAAATTATATCATTATAAAAGAAAAAGCGAACTCTCGCTTTTTACACGCTTTATACAGTTTTTGTAAGTACGACAAAAAGAGGATCTTCTTATTGGAGATTGGGTTGGCGTAGTCAGTTATTACATAGGTACTCGCAGTTGCAGTTCAACAAACGGTGCAGTGTATTAATAATCGTGTATTTGTTATTAAATCGATTAAATTCCAAATTTAAAAAACGTGGAATTAACGGATATGGTGCTCGAGTACAGTGCGGTGAGTGGCAACGCGGTCCAAGCACAAATATTGTACTGTACCCATACCGGGAACAGAACAGTTATTTCATTTATGTATTGTTGGTGATATTGATAATTAAGTTGGACCATACATCTTGCCGGACCGTTTAAATGGTGAAGAATACCTTCGATTTTTGAGTGATACTTTGGGTGAGTTGCTGGCCGAAGTGCCCTTAGACATCATGCAAGGAATGTGGTACGCAATGGTTAAACGAAAGCTACCCTGAAAGGTGGATGATGGTCCAATGCTTTAGCCGCCAAGATCTTCGGATTGAAATAAATGTGCATTAATGGCACAAGAGTGTATCATCATCAAGGATCAAGGACAACATTTCCAGCATCTATGAATAAGGTAGGTCAGCTAAAAGTAAAAGTGTTTTCGGCCGCCTGGGAAACACCGTTACCTTACACTTTAGGTCAAGGGAGCTGCGATTTCCCAAACGATGCGGGAAATTTCTGGTGGAGTGCGGGAGCAATGTTGCACACACCGTTAATTTATTCTTTTCACAATTAAAGTATTCATACGTTACTTTAATTTAGTGTAAAAAAATACATGTATGCAACTCGTTAGTAAAGTATCTTTTTTTACTCGGCGGATTTGCGCACTCGATTCGCTCGAGCGGCAAATTTTCCTTCTCTTAAAAGAAAGTATTACTTTACTCACTTGTTGCATAAATAACTATTCCTATATTATTTTTCCGATAAATCTGTTTCTTTAATTTTTATTGACCAATAAATAATCATAATCATAACAGGGAAAATACAACCTACCGTGTTGGCAGCTCTGTATGTCAAAATGTTTGACTTCTTCTGGTGTCTGTTTTTTAATCAAAGAAGAAAGACCTGTTGATTTAAGTAGGTCTGCAATAATAAAATTTTACCAAATTTAGGGAATTTAATGATATCTATTGCCCATTACAGCCAACGCCTGTCATTTTTAATGTCCTTGAAAGTACGCAAACTCGCATTTAAAATTTGAACTTGTTATTAAAAATGCTTCGCAAAGTGAAACATTTATTAAACGCTCAAATTGATTGTTATTAACATGCTGCGCTACTAATATCTCAGCATAACCTTAATTTTTACATGATGAGATTTTTCACCCTAGGTCAAAGGTGTACAATGTTGCCAGCTCTATTTTAGGTGTAAATTGCGGTGTTGGTGGTTCTTTGATTAAAAAAAACAGACTATATCAAGCACTAACAGTGAAAATTTAACCTCATAAACGCAGCAAATAATTTGTTTCGAAAAAAAACAAATCAGCGTCACGTCGTCAAGGAGTTGATTCCACAGCATACGATCCTTTATTGACGATGTAAAATTCTACAATAAACTTAGTCTTGATTTTTCAGAAATTTTGTATTTTGGTCAGCCGAAAAGTCTAATACAAATATCGTACGGGGGGATTTTCCAGCACTCCAACTAATCGGTCCCTCGGCTGCACCTCGTACCTGAAATTAGTTGTCGTGCCGGAAAATTCACCTCCCGTACTATGATGTATTTGTCCACTTTTTCGACACAATTCAGTATCAGTGTCAAATTTCTTACGTGATAATAATCGTTTTCGTTGAAGCTTTTTTACCATTTAACTTTCTTTTGCTCTTCATTAGCGTCGACTACGGGGGAGAATGAGGTGAATTTTTTAATTTTTAATTTACGCAATTTCAGCCATCGCAAATTGTCCTCAAATGTCTTAGTGGCTTTCCGCCTATTTTGATTACACCCAGTATAAAAAATACTTGATTTCAAATCTCGTTTGACATTTTTGATATTTAACACACTTTCACGGCGTTTTACCGTCAAACAAACTTGACAAGGAGTTAAGCATCACAGTTTGGTGTACTTCAAGGTTCTCATTGGAGCTCTCATTTCATCAACAACGAATAAAAAACAAATTTATTATTCTCGCTACTAAAATTACTAATATCCATATTTGTCATTAAGGGCAGTCCGTCCGTCTCCCGACTGACCACTAGGCGGCACCCACATATTATAGTCCTCCTTGTTGGCATCTTCCACATAACCTCTCTGCTTCTCGATTTCCGCCCGTTCCTGCTTTTGTTGTATCCGCCTTTGGTTCTTCCTCTTCTTCCTCTCTATCTCGGCTTTGCTTTCTTCACTTCTCTCCGCACTCTCCCTACTTTCACTCCCACTTCCATCTAAAAACTGACTTTAGTACCAGCCCTACTCGGGTCACGACTCGCACACTCACCTTCTTTCTTCTTCGCTTCGAGCTTCGATTCGGGTTTCGGCACCCTCTCTTCTCTCTCATCGTCACCAACACTCATACTTTCTTCCTCGTCTTCATCTTCTTCGTCTCCGTCTTGCGTGACCGTCGCACTTTCGCTCTTCGCCAACTGCAACTTGATCTTCTTGCGCTTCCCGAACAGAGGTAGCGACTTCTTTTCAGATTTGCCGGACGAACTCGAAGCGTACTGCGCTACGAGAGGCGGCAGCGAAGCCGGCTTGGCGATGTTGACCAATTTGATGATGTTTCCGTGCTCTTGTTTCAACTTGATCAGCTCGGATTTGAGCCTGTTTACGGACTGCTTGTTGGGTTTCGACTGTTTTAACTCCATCATGAACGAGTCCAGAGGGTCGACTTCCGCACTGGACGACGCCTCCGACTCGGACAATTTTCGCTGAGCTTCCTCCAACTCCACCTCCAACTTTCTAATCGAGTCGCTGATCTTTCGCTCTTTCCCTATCTGCAATAACAACCTGTTGTTACCAAATCGAGACGCTTCGATTCGTACAAACCAAACTCTCGTAAGTCTCCGCCCGTTGGGGCTCTTTGGCCTTCATCCTCATCTCCCTCTTCTTTTCTATGGCGCCGGTTCGGTCCAGAAAAGTGTCATCGTCGCTGTCGTAGTAGTCGTTTTCTTCCCAGTTCTTGGGCTTCCGCTTGCGCGACTCTTAAGCAACTCTCAACAAATGATGTTTCAACTGTGGTAAACTTACCGTGAGTCGCTTGACGCAACAAACCGTGTCTGTCCAGGATACGACAAGCCTCCAACGCGCACTGTACCACGGCTTCTTTCTTCTTGCCCTTGTGGAGAACTTCGGCGAAGACAGGACGACCGGTCTCGTCGTCCACGGGGAGTTCCACCTTGCAAAGGAACTGACCCATTCCTTGTTCGGTGCAGTCGTACTCGAGATCTAGACCCTCTCTCTCGAAGAATCCTCGCAGGGCTTTCTTTGGATTGTCGAGGTAGAGATCTTCGTTATTCGTCTGGGCGAAGGGATTCTCCGCGAGGTCTGCCTCTTCGTCGGCATCCTCACCTACCAATATCAGAAACTCAGTTTTAGTGAAGAAAACAAAGAAAACATAACCTCACTTTTCCCGTACGAGTAAACTCACAAAGTAAAACATGGTCGCAATTTCAATTCATTTTAAGTCATTATTGTAAATGTCAATTTGAGATTCAAATCTGGCCAGTGCTGCCAACTGCTTCGAAAAATGTGTCAATTTGTTATTGATTCTCTCTTCGTGTGATCAGCGCAAATCTTTGTGAAAATTAATGATTTCTTCACTCACCTAATCCCCAGTCTATGCCCCGTTCTTCTTGCTTCTTGCGTTTCTCTTCTTCTTCCAACTTTTGGCGTTCGCGTTGCAGCAACAATTCTTGACGTTGTTGTTTCAATTCGGTAAGAGACAGAGGCGATTCTTCTTCGGTGTCTTCAAGGGGGCCGTTCAGGATGTACGTCCTCGTACTGCATCCCAGCTTCAACATGTGACCAACCTGAGAAAAAAAAAGGAAACAAAGTGTGAACGTTCGGTTGCCAGGGGCGACCCGATATGAAGAAAAAAATAACAAAGTCATGCCAATATTCGTTGACACATCAACGCAAAATTTCCAATTCGAGAACAAACCATCAAAACATGGAATCAACGGATATAATAGCCGCTAGAAAACAAGTTAAGAACCAGAAAAACATTTACGTTCGTTCCGACAAGAAAATGCCGCAGACGAGAATCACAGATGAAGAGTCGTACCAGCGACTGCGAAGACTGTTCCTTAAAACGGAAGAAATGAAGGAGATATCGCAGGCGAAGAATAAAGAAATGGAGGGGCAGTTCAAGGAGCTGCAAGAGCGTCTGGTCAGCAGTTCCGGTTTTTTGAATCAGATCAAGAAGAGCATCGAGAACGTCAAGTTCGCCTATCAGAGGGACATCATCGATTTGGAAAAAGTAACCGAGGAGAATCGCGAAGATATCGACAAGCAGATTGAAGAGATCAGAGAGCACATCGGCAAGCTGCGGTCCAGAGCTCGGGAAGAGCGCCCCAAGCCCCAGACATACCAAGAGGCCTTCACCGACGTGCTCACCACGTTCCAAAACATCGCCCACGGCAAATACAACTCGCAAAACTTGAAGTAGGAACTCACCTGCACCCTCACGTAACTCCTGGGCTTGACTCTGTTCTTGTTCAGAAACGTTCCGTGTGTGCTTTCCAAATCGTAAATGTAAAACCCTGTTCTAGCAGCGTCAGCTTGGTCGCTCCTATACTGTAATACTGCATGATACCTGCAACATTTTTTGTAACAATTTGTAAATAAAATGTGAAACTAACCTAGAAATGGTGGGGTGCTGCATGGAAACGTCGCAGTTGGCCAAACGTCCGAAAATCCAGTACGCTCGACTCATCAAATTCACCGTTTCTATGATAGACCCGTTTTTCAGAACTTCCAGGACGTACTCGGTTGAAGAAGTTTCAGGTAAGCTGGACCAAGGGGGCTCTTCGTACGGCGGGGTTTTCGCAGCTTCTACGGGTTTGGGTTCCGGGGGTGCATCCGACTGTACTACAACAAGGACAAGTAACACAGCGAAAATGAACGATGTTGGTCCTACTCGTAGACTCTTCTTCCGGACTTTCTGTCTTCTCAGGTTCGGGGGTCGCGGTCACGGTTTTATACCTTTTCGGAAATTTACCGATTTTTCCAACCAGCATAGGCTTCTTGAAGGGTACTTCCGGCGTATTCTCCTCCTTTTTGGCTTCTGTGGCCATCGTTTACAAATTAATCAAATTATTCACTCGAACAAAAAGTGAGGTTAGGACGCCGAAATATCGATTGTCAGAGTTTTTGAGGTTATGTTTCCAAATACAATTTACACAATTAATAAAACGATTTTATTTAACGGTCAATACATTATTAAAATAATACAATTTACAACGATACAATACAATTCGATACAGTCTTTATTATGATCCCATTCTTTGTTTCAGTTTCCGTAAAAACTCCTTGGCTTGTTTATCACCCTGTCTATGCTCCAGCGCCGTTATGGCATCGGTAGCTGAAATCACAAATTATTTATTTCTCCTCACGCGCTCGGTCACAACCTTACTTAAGTCGGTTGGTCTCAGAAGAGGCAATTCGATTTGTTCCAAGTCACCCAAAGGGGTAGTCGTCGAGGCGATGTCCTTGAAATGCAAAAACGCTTCGCCGATGTACTGGTTGTTGTACCCCAACATGTCTTTGTCTTTTACACTGAACATCAACAGTCCGTCTTGTATGTTTGTATGTTCGCTAGTCAGATTTCTGCAAACCGGCAATGAGAGAAAAATTCTTTCACAGTCTGGGCCAATTACATTACAAAATTTTCGTCGAACAAAGGAAACAACGTTTTGTAGTGGGTCTGAGTTTTGGGCTTGGGAATCCCGCTAAATCTGTGCTCTGGTAGCAGATGTATCCTAACGAAAGCGTCGCTAGCGCCGTTAGAGTCCATCGCTATCAGATTCCTGGCGTTCATCACGTAGATCTTCAGATTGTTGTCTTCAAATTTCGCCTTCACGCTCAGCACCCCGAACTTCGACTCCTTCGCGCTCTTGAACTCGTCGTACAAGTTGAGGTGCACCAAGTGGATCAGGTCGTTGGTCTCCAGTCCGTTGATCTTCAACTTGTTTTCGGTACGTTTCAGTTCGTCGCAACTCGAGTTTTCGTTGGAGGTTTTGAAAGAGCCCAACATGAGGTTCAGGGTTTTGTGCAGGTTGGCGAAGAATGAAGGCGGTCGTCTTTTCTACGATTTAACAATGAGACGATCACGAAATCGTGAAACCAACAACGACTCACTTCTATGTTGGACTGGATGATTTCGTTCAAAATGTCGCCCAGGTTGTCCCAGAGGATCTCCAGAATTCTCCCGAAGTTTTCTTCGTTCAACTCATTGTGTAAAGTGGTGAGGTTATTGTCGACGTACATCATTAGTCTGTCAATACTGTTACTGTCCTGGTTGAAGAGCTCAGCCCCTTCGATCAAGAGGCGCTTCATAGCCGGCACCATCTACAAAGAATAAATGTCAACACAATTTTTACTCCGAGACGTTTATTTCTTGTCACACCTTTTTCACAACAATCTCCAACAAAGATATGATTTCGTTTTTGACCGTGTCGATCGCGTTGGCTATGACGTTTGTCAGAGTGTCTTGACACCTCTTAGCCTCGACTGCGCTCTTCAAATCCGACAACTCGTCTATCACCTCCTTCATGCCTAGTTCTTCCGTGAAGGGCTGCAGGGCTTGTCTCACGTAGTCTATATTGTTGATAGCCAAACACCACTCGTTCGTCACTTCAAATGTTTTCTCGTAGACGTCCTGTTTGTCGCCCATTCCGTCGACCCTCATCGCCATCCTCTCGGCGTAGAAAACGCAACACCGACAAATATCCTGCAAATGCGGTTACAAAACGTTGCTCCCAAAAATGAGACAAACTCACGTCGATTATTTTGGCAATGAACGTGTAGCAACCTTCGACGTCCGGCCAGTTGAGCTGTTGCCAAAATACTTTCACCTAGAAATAAACAATAAGATCGGAGCGACTCGGAGGATGACAATACCCACTTGGTAGAATATGGTGATGGTGTCGACAGCCGAAGAGCTGTACCTGACCGTGTTGTCCACCGGGACCAGACTGTCCAACTCCACCGCTTTCTCGATGCGTTGCAGGGCTTTGAAGACGGCGATGTCCAGCCATTGGGCCACCCCTCCGTGGAACCACTGGTAGAAGTTGCGGATGTGGAAGGAGTCGTGCTCGGTCGGACAGAGACCTTTGCCCAAAATGACGAATCTGTGAAGCGCCAGGTACAGCTCGAAGAGAGTCGTCCCTTCGGACAAAGACTCGCTGGAGTCGGTCTCCGCGGCGGTGAAACCGGTGAAGGACAGCTTCTTCAAGGACTTGCAGATGTTGCGGACGTCAGGTTCAGCCAAAGCGGAGATTTTCGCTTGGTAGAAGGTGTACAAGGCCTTGGCGTATTGGAAGTGGATGATTCTGAAAAACGCGACTTGATGATGTATCGCATTCTAAAAACAGAGTCGTTTGTGATAATTTTGGAATTAAAAAATATGCACGTTGGAATTTGTACGATGACGTGCGCATATTTTCAAAAATAAACGGATTTTATGCATTTCTTGATCAATTTTATCCGGGAGCTAAATTTCGATTTTCACAAAAATTTGCAAACAAGGCGATCGTGAATTACTAGAAAGTCGTGGGAGAGTCAATTTTGAGCGACCCAAAAAGGCAAATAATATAAAATACGCACTTTTTTGATGTTTTTAATAAAATTTTTGAAGCAATGACAGCCCCGGTAAACGTCAAGAAGTGCTACCAACTTGAAAAAAATACCACACTAGATTAATAAGGTTTCCCCGAACCGAAATAAGTTGTCGAAGAAGACATTTCGCTGCCAAATAGCCAAATTATACTTCAGAAATTTTGTTGCCCTAACGTGACTGACCCGATTTGAAGTGATCTGACCTCAAATTGTCGTATTTTAGTCGATGCAGTCGCAATTCCTTGATGTGATTGGCAATATCGACTGAAATTTCAATTTTTCTTCAACAACTACAAAAACCAGCCAAAAACGAGTTAAAACCGTGATTATAGTCGAATTGAGAGATGTGTTTGGCAAATAAAACCTTAAAAGATGATGTAATTTGCAAATTACGTGCAAAACTGTCCTGTTGCCGAATCCAAAAAAAGTGAGGTTATGTCCATGTTGCCGACAACTTTTTGATAATAAAATCAATTTCCTTCAATCTTTTAAGTTTTTGTAATGATTTTAGTCGAAATCAGAGTACGATTGTCATGTGGATGTGTACAAATTAACGTAATTGCTAAGTTCTCCTGTCGTGAATAAAAAAAGTGAGGTTATGTTCATTTTAGTGAAAACATTTTTTTGTGATGAAATGAATTCTCCCCAAGTTTTTAATTTGTTAAGGCACCTAAAACTACCCAAAACGACTCTATTCTCTCGTTTATTACGTACTGTTGAAACAACTTGTCGTAGAACTCTATCGCCTTCTGCAGATCACTCCTGACCAACTGGATGGCTTGGATCAGGTACTGCAGCCTGCCCACATCGGCGACATCCTGCTGCACGTTATTCTCCGTAATATGATTGAACCAATCGTCGGCCCCTTGCCTGACGGCATCATCCACAACTGTCAAAATCCCCCTTTTCTGGTCCTCGCAGTACGTCACCCACGGATACCAATTCGCCGGGAACAAATCCAGATCGCCCGGCGCCCCCAACACCTGGACCACTTTAAAGACGTTCAAAACTTCGGTCAACTGCTGCACCGTCATCTTATCCTTGAAATCCTTCTTCCTGATTTTGCGGATGACCGCGAAGCACGACGGCAACAACTTCTTCATTCCGTCCCAGAAGATCTTGACGTCTTCTTCGCTCACTCCGTTCGTCGTCTGCAGCGGCTTGACCAACTTGTCCAGCAACTTCCCGAACAAGGTGAAGCTGAGGGGGTGACTCTGGTGGACCGAGGAGTAAACAGACCACTGACACATCGCCACTTCTGTGGGCGTGAGACCCGACTGGGCGACGTGCTGAGTCAGCAGAGCTTCGCCTTGGGGGCTGAACGTGCCGCACCACCAGAACGGCGCCACCTTCGACATCTCCAGCTCGTGCAGGAGGATGATCCGTAACATGTGTCTGTGTTCTTGTTCGGCCACCTGGTGGTTCTTCTCGGAACTGAACGAAATCCGCACTTTGACCACTCCCTGTCGGGTGATTTTGTTTTTCTTGTCGAGACTGTACCACATCGTCATCCCCGACGCGGGGATCGTGTTCAAGGGGATCTTCGCCACGCCGATCAGTTCGTTCTCGTGCTGGCCGGTGGCGGCGGCCACAGCTATCTCTTTGACTAGTTTACGCATGCCTTTCACACCTTTCACGTCGAAGAACTTGCCGAATTTCTCTTTCACGGACTCGGCGGGGTCGAAGTCCCACACTTCTATGCACAGCGTGTCGTCGTTGGAGTTCTCCGACACGGGTCTACAAGAGAAAATTTTTGAAACTCCAAAGCAAGAGGAAGACAGTAAGGATAGGATAAAACTGTTGTACTGTACTACTTCTCAAGGCCATATCTACTACTACTATCGTACGAGAGAAGGTATCTGCTCAGATACGAGATGCCGAAGGCAAGGAGAAGAGAGAACCGTTCTACTACTTCTCAAGGTCGTATCTGTCGAAGGAGCTAGAAATGACTCTGCTGCTATTATTGTCATACGAGAAAATGTATCTCCTCAAATACGAAATGTTGACGGCAAAGAAAAGAGAGAACTGCTCTACTACTTCTCAAGGCCATATCTATCATAGGAGCTAGACATGGACCTAGTACTACTATCGTATGAAAGGAAACATCTACTCGGATACGAGATGCTGAAAATGGAAGAAACAGAATTGCTATAGTATTTCTCAAGGTCATCGGCATCAAAGGCGCTAGAGACAGTCCTACTACTACTTCGTGCCAAGAAAGGTATCTCCTCAGATACGAGATGATGTGAAGAGAAAAGAGACAGAAGTGCTGTATTACTTCTCAAGGCCATATCTGTAAAAGGAGCTAGAAATGACCTTGCTACTATTATTATCGTACTATAGAAGGAAAGAAAGAAGGGAGAACTGCTCTAGTACTTCTCAAGGCCATATCTGTCAATGAAGCGCTACTGCTGGTACTACTGAACCCGTTTGAGTAACTTACAAGGCAAAGTGTTCTTCCCACGTGGGAGCCAGCGTCGCATACTGGACT
Source organism: Tenebrio molitor (assembly GCF_963966145.1). Lineage (NCBI taxonomy): Eukaryota > Metazoa > Arthropoda > Insecta > Coleoptera > Tenebrionidae > Tenebrio > Tenebrio molitor. Next base: position 16,879,043 of record NC_091053.1, on the reverse strand, counting down.
GAAGAGTTGTACCTGTGCGCGGCATTGCTCGCCAAGTACAAAGTGACGAAAGGGTCGCTCAACCCGTTCGAATCCTTTGGTTTGAGATCTTTGGCTTCGATGATTTCCACATTAATCAATATCTCGGGCGCCTCCTTCATCTCGGCTTCGGCCATAAGTTGATTGTGTTTATTATTAGGTACCTTAAATGCATCTTGGGCGTAGGAAATCAAAGCAGTCTGCCCTATTTCGAGACTGACATCACAGCCGACGTTGTGCAAAATCTCGTACAAGATCTCGGCGTACAACTCGTCGATCTGGAACCAACACAGAAGATTTCTACATATTTCGTGACAGTCGCGGCGCAGGCACCGTTCCCGTTCGTGCTATTTTAAAAACTTACTGTCATGGACGCCAGGTACATGCTCGTTTGTCTTTGCAACTCGTCCTTTTTCATCCCCCGGAAGTTTTTGCGGGGGAGAGTTTTGGTAAAAAAGTTCGGTTTGACCGTGGCGTTCAGGTTGGTGTCGGACGCGCTCGATTTCAACATGATTGCGACCGATATCGACTAAGTGGGTGGACGGACGAGCCCCTGAACATCGGGAGGTATCGCGAAAGGGTGCTTCCCGGAGGAGGACGCGTAAACAGTGCGCGCGGTTTTGCGACAGGGTAGCGACTAATCAAGTTTAACTGGATGTGCCAAATCTATTCTGGTAAAGTTGCGTGACTGACATTAATATTTTGTGTAGCGCGAAGAGAGCACTTCTATCGAGAAAAATCAATCCCAATTTAAAATAGGACTGAGCTAGAGCGATTTGCTTGTCAATCACGAGGTCGAGTAATTAACATTCTTCCTGGCGATGACTTGTTGCGTATTTTCGAGAGTCTAACGAGTGTTAGGGGCGGGCGAAGGTGTTGAAAGAGTCCGTTCAACCAAAATTTACCCAAAAAGTATTTGCCGCTTTGAAAAAAAAATCGCTAGTTCACAGTTTCCACAAAAAAATTGTTATGATTGGTTTTTTTAAACACTGCAAGAGTTTGGTTGAGAAATAATCTTCCGTATTGTCCAGACTTGGCCCTATCAGAGTACCTACAATTGTTTTCGAAGTTAGAAAAAATTTTAAAAGCAAAATATTCGAATTCCACAAGAAATTGATACGTTTTTAGCTCCGCAGACAATCATTTTGCAAACAAAAACAGTTGCAAAAATGAGGAAACAATGTTCAAAAAGTGAAAGAAATAGAATCATAGAACCATAGAATCAATAATCTACGAAGGAAAAATTAAAGACGTAGAGTAAAAGCTGGCCAAACTAAAACAGTGACTCATTATACTCAGCAGAATTAGTAGGTACTCGTATGTATTATGTATCACTTGTCCGCTTATAACAAAAGAATTGCGGAACAAATTTTGATGGGGTCTTCAATAATGGATAGAGTATTTCTTCAGGTTAAGTTTTAACATAGAAAAAGCACCTTACCTTGTGGGAGGGGGATGAGAATAAGGAAAATGTTGAAGCAAATCGGAGAACTCCTATAGGGAGCATTGGGAGCGGTCGCATAGCAAAAGCTTGTCTACGACGCATCTTAAGTGGAGTTCGTTGATCTCAATTTGTGACAATAATAGTGACAAGCAACGAATTTTTGTCTGTGCGACAAAATATACTTTGATTAAATTTAGCTACGTTTTGTATAAAAATAGTATATTATTACATAAGCGAGTAAAGAAGGTTATTATGCACGAAAAGGAAGGTTGCTGCACGAGCCGAAGGCGAGTGCATGTAATCATTTGAGGAAGAGCCAATGCCGAAAGGGCAGAGAACGGAGACTTCCCCGGAGGAAGACTTCCGAGATTCGACCCAGGTCCCCGGCTCCGCAAACTAGCATCCTGGATATGAACAGTTGACAGTTTCCAATGCCTTCCCAGCCCAGGATTTCATTTGAACGCGGGATATTAACCATTAAATAAATTCCCATTTTCCTGCGTAGCTGTTCAGTTGCATTTTTGAGTGTCATTATCGTCTTTATTTCTTGTCCTTTAGTATAAAATTTGCTTACACCTGAAATTTTTTTGACATTTGAAAATTACTGACATAACCTCAAACCTGATCTAGGGAGATTTTACGATACAGTTGTTCCGAAACGAAAGGTTTTAGGGTGGTAAAAAAGAAACTATCGCGCGTTCAAATGAAATCCTGGGCTGAGTAGGCGTTGGAAAAATTAAACCGTTTAGAACAGTGTAAAGTTTGAATTTCCCGCCGGTTGACACGAATGACATTTGTTTATGTTGTTTAATCGCGACATAATTAAACATGTTTGTTTTCAGCAAAGGGTGCCCTTAGATATTTGCTTCGAGAATAGGAATCGCTAAATTATTCTAGTTTTAATGTAAAACATTGCAAAGAAAGAAAAAAAGGAACATATTTTTGGCTCTAAATTTTAGGTTAGCTGTCAACATGCTCCAATTAATCTACGCTTTAGAAAAGCACAACAATTGACGGTTTCCAACGCCTTACCAGCCCAGGATTTCATTTGAACGCGCGATATAATTAAAGCACAATTCAAAAAATGTAAATGAAACAAAATTTGACATTTTGAAATATTTTTATATTGTGTAATTTTCTTACTTCATTATTTTTTTAACAATGTTTTTTTATTATTACATATTAATTTAGAACCCATAATACCTGCCTAGGGAAATCTAGGGAATTTTTGTCTTAAGTCTAGGGAAATTGAAAGATTTCATCAGGCAACCCTGATTCATTCTAGATTCTGTGCTTTCTAATTTCTTTCTCATCGCCTACAGTGTTTAAGTGTTGTCAAAGTTTTGCTATGGAAGTGAATAGTTTCGCAGATCTTGCGTCTTACATCAATTCAGATGATGAGGCTTTTCTCGCGCTGCTGCAAAGATGCTCTCTCGTCCGGCAAAATTTGCGGTGCCAAACATCAAACTGCCGCCGCAATTGCAATCTTCGCTGCCGTCAAAGCGCCGTTCTCGGCCACGTGTTTTTTTGTATCCGATGTCGCAAAATGTACTCCGTGATTGACGGTTCTTTCTTTGCCACGTTGCGGGTTCCGATTAGAACAATTCTGTCGTTGCTGTGGAATTGGGTTTGCGAAATTCGGGCGGGCTCGTCGGCCATGCATCTAGGACTTCCACGGCAGACAGTCATCCGACAGCACAAGTATTTTCGAGACGTTTGTCCCTGGAAACTGTCGGAACAGCGGGATTTGTTGCTTCTCGGTATTTTCTACATTCATCTTGTCTGTCCATTTTTACGGATTGCTTTTTTCATGTAGGTGGTCCGGGCCATGTCGTTCAAATCGACGAAAGCCCCACCAAGCAGAAATGGATAATCGGCATTTACGACTGTACTTCCCCGAAGGGATATGCTGCGTACATTCCCGACCGTTCCTCGGAAACTTTGTTGCAGCATATTCTGAAAGTCGTTCTGCCGGGGAGCGAGATTTGGACGGACCAATTGCAGAGCTATCGCTGTTTATCCGTTTTGGGAGGTGTTTCACCGTACACGCACAAAACCGTAAACCATTCCCGGTATTTCCGCGACCCGATGACGGGGCTGTGCACGAACCGCGCCGAGGGGTACTGCTCAAGGTTGAAGGGGATGATCCGGCGCCTAGGTGTCATGCAGAGCCCTTTTCTGCCGAAATATATTGACATGTTTCTGTGGTGGCAGCATTTCGGTCCTACCGCTGCTGACCGCTTCAGAAACGTGTTGCTGCACATTTCCGAAAAATATACTTTTTAAATACATTTTGTTTTTTTTTCCTTGGGGTCCAGGGGCAAAACCCCGGTAAAAACAGGCCGAAATGTCTTGACATTTTAACTTTTTTTAATACTCCTTAGAAACAAGGCAGAATCCTTAAAAATTTAACTGTTGTCCCGAACAGGCCCATATAGTAGTAATCTTGATGGTTGATTAAAGCGATTCACCACATGAAACCACCAAAAAAATCTAAACGAGTGTAACATGCAATTTTTTTTATTTCGGCTTCATTAATTTAATGTTTTTAAATATAAAATAATTATCTAGTGACTTTTATTTTAATAGAATTGGGTTGGTATTGATATTGATGAGCCAATGTCATTTCATTGAAAATTAAATTACAAATAGTCTCTCAAATGTTGTTACGATAATAATCTACCCCCTTAATAGTATATTTTGATCCTACAACATAGATTCAGATCCAAATGACATCACATTTAACACTGACATTTATTATCAATACCAACCTCATAATAATAATCACTATAAACGATGCTATAAAATGGATCATTGTGAAACTGTTTTCAGTGTCACAAAATGCTCATTGTGACACCGAAATATAAAATAGTATATTTTTGTAATTAAAGAGAACTTCAATTATAGAATGTTATCAGTTGTTATATCTTTAATCTTTTTTTATCAAAGTTGGTCTTGTCACATTTTGTGTAACAGATGAAAATATTTTTTCTAAAATGTCTTTTTCATTAAAACCAAATCAATATTTTTGTTGGCACTTTAAAAGTCACTCTAGATTTTACATTTTATCATTATTACTTCTTTTAGATCGGAAACATTTAGACCTTGGTACGCTGTCGATATAGAATTCCTTCTAAAATTAAATCACAAAACTCAATAATTGAAACTGAAGACGTTCGATCTATTTTTATCGAGAACAAGTTAATAAGCACTTGAAAACGAAATCAGTGCATAAATCATTCTGTGGTGTATATTTATTTTAAGAGAACTGCCAGAACATCCATCAAAAAATTCACCTATAAAATTTTAATAATCCTCGGAAAAAATACACAACTGATTGGCCTCGCAACAAAACTACAAAATAATAAATGTTGATTGAATCTCTTCTCCAGTTACGCAACCAAACCATCCATAACGTGACCTTTTCATCCAATAATAAATATGTAATTTATGAACACAACTTCTTATCAACTTTTTTTTCAAAACTGACTATCAATTTAACTTGTTTATTACTTGTCAGTCTCTTACATAACTCAGGTTTTTACCAGCGCGCAAATATTTTTAATCGTTGCTTTATTTATTTAATATTATAATTACTCTCCTTGTTGGAGCATTGTTTACACCGCCGTCGCCCATTTCCTGTTCCCACTCGTGTTTACAAAAAACGAATCTCCGGGAGCGATCGGTGATCGCATTTTTACTCACATTAAACGCCGCCGAAATTAGCTCTGACTTGTCCTTTTCCTCTTCGAGATCCGATGCCAAACTCTTCACTTCGGCGTCAGCATCCGCCGCCAGGATCAACTCTTCGCTGTCGATGGACTCGTCGGCTCTGATCCTTGCGGCGATCTCCGCCACCTTTTCCATCTCTTCAGTTTCGCGGTTCTCCACGAGCTCGGCATGCTCGCGAAATAAGTTCCCGAATTTCTCGAAAAAACCGCCGTCGACTTGCTGGATTCTGAAATTGAGACAGTCGCAGATGGGTGAAAGTGGAACTGGTGGTGGAGGGTCAGAAATAATAGTCAAAGCTCATCGACTGCACTTTATTCAATCAACAGGAACTTTTCTTTATACGGAGCTGAACAGTTCTGCTGGCCCTGATTGTATCAGATCCAGCGGACATTTTAAGAAACTTATTTCAGTGCGCTGGATCAAGTTTCAACAGAACTTCAAGCGCTGTTGTACAGATTTACAGCACAGAATCAGGCATCTGGCTACTCTTCATCGAAGAAAGTGGAGCCCCACTGTCAAGCTGAAAATGTACTCAGAAAGAAAATTCCCCTTTTGTAACGACCCCTGCTGGGTAGAAAGTAAAAATTGTGAATTTAAATTGTTTACATAAATGACAGTTGACGTGTCGCTTGACAGATGGCATTGCTTTCAACTTGACGGAAACGAAATAGATCAACTTTTACGAAACATAATAATCTACTAATGTGTCAACACTTTGTCTTAACATTAGAAGAGGGTTAAAATTAACACTTTACATGTGTCACTGATACCTAATCAACAATACAAGGCTGAGTTTTATTTACTGGAAGACTTTTGTTGGAAGACTAGTTTATACCTGATGACTAGATTATTTATGATCTTAGCTTAAATCACTTAACACTTAATATCTACTGCATACCTCCTACGCTCTATCTTGGTATTTCTATTACGAGTTTATTGCTCTAGGTAGCCGAAAGAAAAAAAAATTGCCAGCGCAAAATATTTGCATGATAATTTTACACTTTGGCAAAAGCCAGAGTCTAGAAACGCGGAAATAGATTAAGAAATTAAGAATAGTATTTGTTCGCGTAACATGATAAAGCAAAATTTGAAGGTTAGAAAAAATAAACGAATTTCAGTAGGCCGAGTCTGTCATTTTTGACAGACAACTGTGTTGATTTTGAAGATTCCGAGCGTGATTGAATCGAAAAATTGGAATGTTTCGACGAACAGAAGTGTAACAATCTTAAGGTAAATCTGTACAAAATATTTACATAAAACGGGTACAATATAAAGATTAAAAATGTATAAATAAAAAGTAAATATTTGACCACAATCAAGATGGCGCTGCGTGATGTGTCAGATTTTAGTTAAAATTTTAAAACATTGATATATCAATAAAATGTAATGTTGTTACTCCACATATCGTTGTTTTTCATCGATATGTCGATAACAACCCCCTGATAGCATATTTCACCCTTGGATTAAAAATAAAATGACATTTCTCTTAACCTATTACGCTATTACGCTTACAAATTACCCAGAGCGACGTATTTTACGTACGTAAATTCTTCGATCCCGTGATGCGACCCCTCCCTGCCCAGACCCGACTCTTTGACCCCACCGAAGGGCGCCTCGGCCGTCGATATCATCCCCTCGTTCACCCCGCACATCCCCACTTCTAATTTCCTCGCCACCCTGAATATCTGCGAGACATCTCGCGAATAAAAATAGCCGGCTAGACCCCGCTCGGTGTTGTTGGCCATAGCGACACTCTCCTCTTCGGTGTTGAATCGAAATATGTTGACGACGGGGCCGAACACCTCTTCCGAGTAGACCCTCATGTCGTCTTTGATGTCGGTGAGGACCGTGGGTTCGTAAAACAAGCGGCCGTGCTGGGGGGCGCCTTTGCCCCCAACTAAGACTTTGGCCCCTTTGGAGACGGCGTCCTGGACTAAAGTCGTCACCTTCTCGAACTGGGCCTGGTTGATCAGAGGACCGACTTGGACGTCGGGCTCTTCGCCGTTCCCAATTTTCAACGCTTTGATTTCGTTTGTTAATTTTTCGACGAACGAGTCGTAGATGTCGCTTTGGACGAAGAACCTGTTGGCGGCGACGCAAGTTTGACCGCAGTTGCGAAATTTCGACCCCATGGCCCCCTTGACGGCGCTGTCCACGTCGGCTGATTTGTACACGATAAAAGGCGCGTTCCCTCCTAGCTCTAGACCTAATCTCTTAATGCCCGAAGAGCACTGCTTGTACAGTAGCTTCCCCACTTGAGTAGACCCCGTGAAGGATATCCCGGCCACTAGAGGGCTCTGACACAACAAATTACCTATTCCGGGAGCGTTGCCTCTGCTGCTGGTCACCACGTTGACAACCCCCTTGGGAAAGCCGGCTTCGTGCGCCAACTCCATCAACGCCAGCGCCGTGAACGGCGTGTCTTCCGCCGGCTTGATCACGCAGGTACACCCCGCCGCCAGCGCCGCCCCAGCTTTTCGTGTGATCATCGCGTGGGGGAAGTTCCACGGTGTGATCAATCCCGCCACTCCAATCGGTTGTTTCTCCACGAGGATCTTCCTGTTCGCGACCGGACTCGGAATTATCTCGCCCTGGATGCGGCGAGTCTCTTCTGAGAAGAACTCGACGAAAGAGTTACCGTAGAAGACTTCCCCGCGGGCCTCCACTAGAGGTTTGCCAGACTCGAGTGTTACTATTTTGGCGAGGCTCTCGAGATTTTTCACCATCAAGTCGAACCAGTTGCGCAGATAACGTGAACGCTCTTTGGCGGTGGTGTCTTGCCAGGTCGCGAAAGCCCTGGACGCCGAATCGATGGCGTGTTGAGCGTCGACAACGTCCATGTCGGGGGCCGTTCCTATCACTTCGCCGGTCGCGGGGTTTGTCACTTCGAAAACTTTGTCGCTCCTGGCGGACACCCATTCGCCGTTGATGTAAGCTTTGTTTTTGAGGAGGTGCATCGTTCGGAGTTGTAAGTTCAGCGGGACTTGCACGAAACGAAACGTTTTAACCACAAACATCGTGTTTTATTAAACAAAAATGCGGATTACGTTAGATACGATATTAAAAAGATAACAATGACTTGTTCAATGTCATTTTAATTTGTTCATCGAATTAACCGCACAACCACAAACAAGTAAATGTCATTCTATTTTTAGCTCACAGCTGAATCTGACAGGAGCGTGTTGCCAACCGCAGGGAAATATCAACATGAGAAATACGAAAACCACCAAACATTGAGTCGACAATTTAAAAAATGGTAAAAAACTACGTGGTGAAGGACATACATTTTTTATTCAGCTATTTGTAACACTGCATACCGTATATGTTTTGTTAGTTTATTTGACAGACATCTGACGTAACATTAACATCGGCAAAATGGAAGGTTATGAGAATAAAAATTAACAGTAAAAAAATAAAATTTGAAATAGAGAACAATTATTTTCTGTGTCAAGCCGTCAACAACCGGAAGTAACTCCAGTTCTTGGCTCCAGTTGTACCATTTAAAATTCAGTGTCACCAACTTAAACAGTCCTGGATCACCTCGTATTTTTTTATACCTTGCCAAAAGTGTCTACAAAATATTCAGATCTTAAAACATGTTATTTATTTATGTAAAACGAGAACAAAATAAAGATAAAATGTATAAATAAACAGTTTTCGATCGTTAACTGTTCGACTTCGACAACAGTAAAGATGGCGCTCCGTGATGTGTCATTTTGGTAAAAATTTTAAAACATCGGTGGGTAAGTAAATCGATAAAACTCGATATATTCGTCGATAAATCGATGTTCCTATCAGCAACAATCCTCTGATACCACACTGTACGACTTTATCCTTAGATAAAAAAGCGACATTCGCCTTAACCTCAAATCATCAAATTACGCTTACAAATTACCCAGAGCGATGTATTTTAGGTATGTAAACTCTTCGATCCCCTGATGCGACCCCTCCCTGCCGAGACCCGACTCTTTGACCCCTCCGACGGGCGCCTCGGCCGTCGACAGCATGTCCTGGTTCACCCCGCATATCCCTACTTCTAATTTCCTCGCCACCCTGAATATCTGCGAGACATCTTGCGAATAAAAATATCCAGCCAGACCCCGCTCGGTGTTGTTGGCCATAGCGACACTCTCCTCTTCGCTGTCGAATCGGAATATGTTGACGACGGGGCCGAACACCTCTTCCGTGTAGACCATCATGTCGTCTTTGATGTCGGTCAGGAGTGTGGGTTCGTAAAACAAGCGGCCGTGCTGGGGAGCGCCTTTGCCCCCGATCAAGACTTTGGCCCCTTTGGAGACGGCGTCCTGGACCAAACTCGACACCTTCTCGAACTGGGCCTGATTGATCAGAGGACCGATTTGGACTTCGAGGTCTTCGCCGCTCCCCATCTTCAACGCTTTGATTTCGTTTATTAATTTTTCGACGAACGAGTCGTAGATGTCGCTATGGATGAAGAATCTGTTGGGGGCGATGCAAGCTTGGCCGGAGTTTCGAAATTTCGCCGCTATGGCCCCTTTGACGGCGCTGTCCACGTCGGCTGATTTGTACACGATGAAAGGCGCGTTCCCTCCGAGCTCTAGAGCTAGTCTCTTGACCCTCGAAGAGCACCGCTTGTACAGCAACTTGCCCACTTGAGTGGACCCCGTGAAGGATATTCCCGCCACTAGGTGGCTGTCGCACAACAAATTACCTATCCCGGGAGCGTTGCCTCTGCTGCTGGTCACCACGTTGACAACCCCCTTGGGAAAGCCGGCTTGTTGCGCCAACAACATCAACGCCAGCGCCGTGAGTGGTGTGTCTTCCGCCGGCTTGATCACACAAGTGCACCCGGCCGCCAGCGCCGCCCCCGCTTTTCGTGTGATCATCGCGTGGGGGAAGTTCCACGGTGTGATTAATCCCGCCACTCCGATCGGTTGTTTCTCCACAAGGATCTTCTTGTTAGCGACAGGACTCGGAATTATGGCGCCCTGGATGCGGCGAGTCTCTTCTGAGAAGAACTCGACGAAGGAGTTGCCGTAGGTGATTTCGTGGCGGGCCTCCATCACAGGTTTGCCCGCCTCGAGTCTCACTATTTTGGCGAGGCTCTCGTGATGTTTCACCATCAGGTCGAACCAGTGTCGCAGGTAGAGCGAACGCCTTTTGGCGGTGGTGTATTGCCAGGTCGCGAAAGCTTTAGACGCCGAGTCGATGGCGTGTTGAGCGTCGGCGGCGTCCATATCGGGGGCGGTTCCTATCACTTCCCCGGTCGCGGGGTTTGTCACTTCGAAAACTTTGTTGCTCTTGGCGGACACCCACTCGCCGTTGATGTAAGCTTTGTTGTTGAAGAGGTGCATCGTTCGGGGTTGCACTTGCACTGGACGAAATGTTTTCACCGCAAACATCCGTTTTGTAGAAAAATACCGAATTGAGTGCGAAATTGAATTAAAACAAACAATCACAACGACCAGTTTAATGTCATTTTAATTTGATCGTTAGCCACATAACCACAACACAAACGAGTAAATGTCAAAATTGTCATTATAAAAAATGCCATAATTACCATAGATAAACAAATTGATCAACATTATTCAACTTTTTTCGTTCTTTCGAGCAAGACAATTAATTTGTACAGTTGCGGAATAGTTATTTTTTGTTCGACACTGTCAGAATTTGAGAATTTACGCCTGTGTGAACGGATTTTGATAAATGTCACAACTTGTCAAAACCAAACGTCAAGCGAATTTTAAAGATTTTAAGCGTTTTGGAGCCTTTAAGGGGCTCGTCGAACAAAAAAACGTTGTATTCAACTCGTTCGTGTGGTCAATTGGCCTTTTTTGGCACTCGTGGGCCCACTCATGCCAAAAAAGCCCAATTTACACACGAACTCGTTAAATAAACTACTCTTATACAACTATGTAGGTAGTTATGAAAGTCATACTTTTTTTCACGAATTTGCAGCAAATAAGTGAAAAGAGAGACTTTCATAACGTGTTGTACACAAAATTTTTTTGCGTATCGAAAAAAGTTAGAAATTTGGTCTAAAAGGAGTTATGAAAAATTACAAAAAATAATAGGAAATGTCATGAAAAATGTGTGTTATTTGCACCACAATGGTTTTTTGATTTTGACACAGCGTTTACACTATTTTTTATAACGAATAACTCAAAAATATCAATTTAAAAATATGTAATAAAATTCAAAAGTAAATAATTTAACATTAGTACCTAACGTTTTTACTATTGGGTTGGTAGCACTTTCCGCGCCGATTACTAGATTATTAGAATTTAAAGCATTGTGATGTTGGTTAATTTTCGTTCCACAGTTTTTTTGTTTCTGCTATAATTTTGTCAAAATGAGCGACTCCGACGATCTGAAATTAAGGAATCAAATTCGATATTGCTTTATTTGCTGATTCCCTAATTTATAGACAATAATAATTAAACGCCTATTTTGTTTAAAATGAATTGACGTTTCCCTCTGTCCTTATGTCATGTAATACCAATCTTCCATAGCAATTTGCCCTAGTTTATATTCCAAAGTAAAAAAACATTGGGGTGCGGGAAAAACGTTTTCCCACACTTCGAGGATAACCGGTAAATACCGATTATCAGGCTATGAGTACAATGGATATGAGTACGGTTCACAGCTTCAAGGTGTTGGGAATTCAATGAAAGTCTGGGAAAGTTAGTGTCGTCTCATTCCAATTCTTCTTTACCTTCATCTTTATAAGTTTTAAATCGCCACATACACGAGTATAATCTACAGTGCCATTATAGTATATTAAAGAACGAGTTTTACAAGAGTTCATTTGGCGCCGTAGGGGAGTTTTGTATGGGACGAGTGTCCTTATAAAACGAGTTTTTTATGTTATTTTTTAGAATTTCCATCCTTGTTTTAATTTTTAAATAAAAAAATTAAATTTTCAAATTCTAGGGAATTTTGTATTACTTAATTGGTAATTCAAGATAACGGATGCAACTACATCTGCAACAGTTAAAAAGCAGAGTTTGAACATTAATACTGGAAGTTTTTTGGTGTAAATGACAATAATACACTGAAATATTGATAAAAATTTTCTTAGAGATCTATTAAACTACGAGTGCTTTAATAGATAGCCATAAACGACTCCAAGTTGAATACAATAATAGACTTATTAGAGACGCAGATTCTAAAAATATAGTTTTTTTAACAATGGCAATGGACACTGAATCAATCTCCAACTGCATAAATATGCCCGTTTTCAAAATATTTTTGTTGAATTATTAATTATTGCCCAACTGAAAAGAACATTTAAAAGTACTGTTTTGTGTTTTGAGAAAAGCAGCCGTCAGTCCAAATTATCATATTCTGGCCAGTCCTTAAATTGCTTGTTACGTAATTTTCCAGGAAAAAACAAATGATTGACGAATATTCATTAGAAGAGACAACTCCGCCTGACTCACGCCAAATGAAATAACGACATTTTTATTCTACATTTGGACCGTTTTATAGGGATAGAAGAAAGACACATTCAGTTTTTTGGACTTCCACGTCCATGAAAAACAGTTTTGTGATTACAGTCTTTTTGCTACATTTTTCTTTAATTCCTCAGACATGTTCTTACTTCGTCATGATACACACTAATCGCGTTCATCGTTTTGACGTTAACTAACGTCTGTGTAGGAGGAGTATAACAGTGTATCACTTACACCGCTCAGAACTAAATTGAGCATCGCAAGTCTTGCACAAAAATGATCATCTCAAAATCCATAAAGCTTGGACAAATGTCATTCTTTATTGTTGATCTCGACGAGTTCTGCACTCATAGCCATTATTTTCGTTTAACACTAACGGTTTAGCCGCGATGCCACTTTGAAGTGTAAAATTAGCAAGTCGCCAAGCGCTGAAAAGGAAAAACTGTCATTTCTCATTTAAATGTCGGCAACGGCTGACACGCATTCCCACACCGTCGGCATCCGGAAGACGGTAGTTAACGCCACGCCACATAGGCACCACCGATAGTATCTTTAAATTCATATCGTGAAGGAAATTTTATGGAGACGAATTAACTTTGTGGTCAATAAAAAACAAGACAGCAAATCAACTCCAAATTGAGTTCAAAAAAAGTTGGCTTGAGAGTGTCAAGTGAGATTCTATTTTTGCAAGATTCTTCAAGAAATATCTTTTCTGCTCTTGTGTTTTGCTAAGTATTGAAATAAGGTGGTGTTTCCAGTCAGTCTTTCTTTTCTGTTAAACCCAGCACATTTAAGAACACTTTCTCAGGTATTCCATCTTCACAACAAATCCAAGTAAATTGTCCGCCGAATGTATCTTCATCTGTTCAATTTCTTCATCTTCTAGTTTCTTCACTAACCAATTACATAGATATTGCTCCTTGTGTCTACGATTTACCCTGCACACTTTTATAACTTCGAGTACCCTCTCAAGATCTTTCTTCACTTCACATCTGATAATGCCACGAAGCATCACACCTCTTTTTTCCAAAAACATATTTCTTCTAACTCACATAGGTACCTTTCTGTTCTCATTTTTCGCTCATTTTTTTTCTCCGACGTTGAGTCTTTGTACCGTGTTTTCTTCAATGGTGTCGCTTCAACTTTACTACTTTCTTAACAACGTTCTCGAACGTCTTCTGTATCATCACATCTGACGCCAAAATTGCTTAATTTCCTTCCAAGACATGTTGACAATAATGAAGCTATATTCACTTTCCAAAACAGTTGTACCATCTTCAGCAGAAATCCGGAATTTTTCTGTATCTCAACTCTTTTTAATCGTTGTTAAATCTCGACTAATAATATGTAAATTGTTTTTGTTGGATACCTCCCAAGAAAGTGAGTCTGTATCCGTAGTTACCAGTAGGTGAAGGTTTCTCTTTCGTTCACTCCACTTTCGCTCATCGTTTTTTGCCCACTCTCTTTTACTCACTGGTTTTCATTCTCTCTTATTTTTTTCCAATTCTTTGTAATAACGTAATTTTGATTTTTTAGGCAACATTTGGTTTGGTACCTCGCGGTACTTGCCTCATCAGGAGCTTATAACTTTTTATCATCCATTTTCACAATTTCCAAAACGTGCACACAACTACTTTATTGACGTTATAGAACTTTGTTTTGTTTTTTTTTTTTCATAGCAATAGCCCGAAAATGTGATTTATTTCTATTTAAAATTTTGAATACAAAGTTACAGACTCGCTTTCTAAGGAGGTATCAAACAAAACCAAATACAGCACTCGAGAGTAAGGCGGCTTTCGTTCACGCAATTCGCGTGAACGAAAGCTTTGCCTCCCTCACTCTTACTGTAAATAACTCTTTTTCTTTTTTCAAGTAACTAATCTATCACTTCTGGAATGTCACAAATTAGACCTTCTTAGCCAACATTTTGATTTTAACCGCCACATTTTCCACATTTCCATTTTAACCAAAATTTTCATCAGCCATGCTAACACTTTCTCATGGATTCCGCACCAGATGGTACCAAAATCTCCTTTTGGATTAAAAATTGACTTACGAGTTTTGCGACAAGACCTGTCCCACAAAATCAGTTAGATTCAGATCAGGACTGTCCACTGGTCATTTAACGATTACTCATTCTTCTAATTTTCCTCGGTACTACATTCTCGACTCGTCAAGTTTTATCTGTTTACTTCGGACATTTCTGAAGATCTTCACAAACATATTAGCAAATCAGTAGACAATAGCTCACTCTATGCCAACAGTTGCTAATTTATGTTAGGAGAACAATGACTGTTTGTACCCACCACAAAATCAAAAAAGTAAACAGTTCCTGGTACCAATGATGCCATACCTTCCATTTACTCAATAATAAATATTTTAAACAAGAAATGTTGCATTTGTCAATTACCAGTACTGTTTACCAGTGCATTACTCTTCTCTTGAAGCTCTCATATCATAGATACAATCAGAGTTCACTCTGGTGCACAGTGATGTCTGTGGCTCTTCGCAACACCATGATTCATACTTGTGTACTAATAACTTTGTTATATTTATGGTGCCATTAACTCATTGATTGCGTCTAAATATAAAAATGATCTCGAGATCTCGTTTACACCTTTCACTGAGTTTCTTAAGCCCGACGAAAAATGTTACATATCTACAGTATTATTATTATTTAAAACTTTATCAGCACCGAATTTGGAAGCAGGTACCAACGTGACTATGAGAGAAAGTGCACATAACACCCACATAACCAGTACCGTGACGAGTACCGGAACGACCCATTTTGTTTTCAATACAATTAGGGAAAAAAAAACTGTACAACAGAGATAAGCGCTGCAAACGTTCTAATAATGGAAAAAAATTACCTCAACTCGTGTTCGGTGTGATCGACAGATTTTTGACTTTGCAACCGGTTGTAGATGTGTTTCCACATGACATCCTCCGCTTCCATATCCATTTTGTTCTTCGACGCGAAACGCACTTAAATTATCACTAGATAAATGAGGAAAAAAGTGTTTATCACAGAACTGGTCGGTCACTGGTCTAGTAAATTACTGCAGCGGTGACAAATCAACAAATCCAAGCAACAAGCATTTCCTACCACCATAAAACCCAATGTAAAAATACGAATGAACTGTGGAACCTCCTACCAAGGAGTCCTGACCTTCGCAGACTAGAAAATGAGGTTTTTCGAGATGAGCGGCAATGTTTACATTTGCATTCGCATTGTTCTGGTCTGTTCTTGTTGGGGAACTACGCTCGAGTTCGAATCATCGGGTTCGGGAGATTCTCCGGAAGTGACATCGCGCCGGGTGTTCCCGCACGACCACGCACGAGGAAAAACTCATCCGATTAGGCCGTGACTCCCCAGATTCGCATTTTCTGGGAAATTGGTGGAATGGAACGAGATTGCAAGATTAAAGGTTGATCATTGAATTAGAAGTGACCTTGAACCTAAGCCGATCGCTCAGCTAATTGCAGACGAAAAATTGTGTAATGAACGAATCGGTACAGAATAATAATTGCGATTATGTCATCGGGATTTGAGTAACAAAAAAACAAACGTCTCAAAGGACGGGTTTAGATCATTTTTGCATAAATGTGAAAGGTAAACGTGGTTTATTGTGTTCGGTATGCTAAGTGTTCACGGGACAAGTTCTTGAGGTTTTGTTTTGTTGATATTCAAATTTTCAAAAAATGTTTTGTTCGGTTAAAAATAGTTGGAAAAATAAAATTGCAACCTTGAATACAGGAAGTCGGCTAATTGTTGTTTAGTTGAATGTAGTACTGTAGTGTCTAGAAACGTGGAATAGCCAGTAAACAGTCCCTATCTTAGTCCAGTAGAAAATTTGTGGAGCGTTCTAGATCTAGATGACAGAGAGAACTGGAGAGCCATTTAATATTGAGGCGTTTTCCTTTGCAAGACTGAAAATACGGTGCACAAAAATTATCACGTGACTTCTGTCATACGTAAAATTTGACACTTTTGTAACAAAAACGAAAAAAATGGAGGTGAATAGATCGGAAAAAATTGGTTCTAACAGATTTTATGCCCTTTGTTCCTGATGCAAGGACTAAAAACTTGACTGATAAAAGTTATCACGTGACTTTTGGTATACGTCAAATTTGCAATTTTTGTAAAAAAAAAATCAAAAATGGAGTTGAATAAATCGAAGAAAGGAAAAATTGGTCCTAATCAGATTTTATGTCCATGTGTAAGTTTTTTGAACAAATTTCGAAAGAAAAAAAACACATCTTAACAACAAAAATCAAAATTAGAAAATTAATTTTAACTTGACTGAATAAAAAATGTATAAGGGAGCAAAATTGAGCTGTAATAGATATTTAGGATGCAAGTGGGATAAGAACATTATTAACAAACGCGTGCGAAATTTGCACAAGGAGGCGAAGCCGAGTTGTGTAATCGCACAAGTTATCATCGGGAGTTTATTTAACAAATTGCAAAAATTATATAATTAATATTTATAAAAAATAGTTGCAGCAATTGTTCTTGTAGTTAAATATTTATTAATTTCAATTTTGATTAATTGGTTATTATGAAAAAGCGCGCGGTGATTGCGTGCGGTAATGAAGTCGTTATCCTACGCCCGTGAGATAAATGACACTTATTCCATCCATTTTGTGTGAGATAAGAACTTATTATAAAAAAGGGTACAGTAATGAAAATGCGTGCGGTAATGAAGTTCTTATCTCACCCAAAATTGATGGGATAAGTGTCATTTATCCCACGGGCGTAGATATACATTTTAAACTAGCAATCATTTATGTTCTAGGAATTATTTTGAATCAGTTTTCGAATATGCATCGTATCAAGTAACAAGTGACAACCTTGGTGCATTTTTTTTCGAATTTTGTTCTGAAAATTTGCACACCGTCATAAAATCTCATCGGGATTAACTTTTTTCGCTTTAAAAAATTATGTCAAATTTGAGATATAACGGGTCACGTGATAACTTTTGTCCATCGTATTTTCAGTCTTTACCAAGCAGCGACGATTGTAAAAAAAATCCAAACCAAAGAAAAAACTGCGAACATCTTTATTAGTACTCTATAAAGAAATAATTTGTTTCTACTGTTGACACAGTGACTCAATTGTTTGACTGTTTTATGCCTCATATGACTTCATTCATATCTCTTCTTGTTTGCTGAAATTTTTGACAACCCGAACCGATTTTACTGACAAACACAGCAAAACCATCTGCTGGACAGCAGACAGTCCCGATCTGGATCCAACAGAAAATTTGTGGGGCGCAAATCAACTCTTTCAAACCATAACTGTATTTGTAAATTTCCCTTTGCCTTGGCAAAAATTCTACCAAAAAAAATTGTTTGTAACCGAAAACTGACAAACAAAAACTTTCCGCTCCTTCTTCACTTTTTACCGGCATTTTTTCAACACATTCCGCTCGTTGCTGCTTTGATTAATTTAGTTTAATCAGGATACGCTTCAGACGATCTCAAGCTTTGCTACTCCTCGTGTCCTGATCCATTTCTCTCAATTACAAACACACACAAAATTACCTCTTGTTGGGCACATCCACAGAGTTCTGTCTCTGCAGTCTGCTGTACAACGTTTCTTGTCCCACCTCCATCATCACAAGTAACTAAACTCGAACTAAACCGTAGAGCAAACAAATTAATTATGTAGTTATAATATGATACGTTCAATCACGAAACCACGAAGGAAAAAACTTTGCGAGAATCCTTGATGCATATAAATAAAATGACTGCTTCACTCTGCCGAGTCGCTTAAATTTAGAACACTGAAATACCCGGTAAATGTAAACACAAGATAAGCGGGAAGATGTGGTGTTGACACGAGAGTAAAGCGGAATTAATTCGGAAAATTTGAGTAATCAGTGTGGAGGAAAATCCGGTCGACCACTAAAAGGAGTTGATAGTGTTGATACTACATAGTTGAGTGTTTAACAGAACTGCTTTTCGGTAATTTTGTGACGGTTCAAGTATACAATTGGGACTGTTCGTGGAAATAAAGAAAAAGAAAGAACGTTGACAATTTATGTTGTGGTTGTCTAAAGAAAAATTTGGGAGCAGTGGCGTAGCAAAGTGGGGGATGAAAGTGTCAAGTTAGATACTCGTAAGTACCATTTCAAAATTATGAACGATTAACAAGAAAACAAATCAAGAGTGCTACCTCATCTTTTGTTTTATCGAAACGTCTGTCTTAGCTTCATCGTACACATATGTATACTTGCTATACACAGTCGTTTTATTGGTTGCCTACTTCTCGAAAAATCTATTATTACTTAATTAATTGTTAATAATTAATGCTTTATCTTCAAACTCATTTTGCCGCTTATTTAATTACAAAAAACGTCCGTAAACTTTGCTGAAACCGAAAACTATTTTCAAGGTTAACATCAATACCGTTACTTAAAACTGACGTTTCTTTGACATTTTACCGAAAAGTCTGCTTACCAGTGGAGTCGCGTTTGGCAATAAAGCTGGTAAATTACTCATTCTTACGAGTGTAAAATGTTGCTCTTGTTTGTTTTATAAATTTTCTCCGTTATCAGATAATAATAATAAACTGCACAATTATAATTCCAACGTCTAAAATTCATGAGGTGATTTATTATAAAGTGGCGTTTGAGACCACAAATTGTCTACGCCCATGCATTGCATAGGATTCCGCTACGACATGACCGATAATTTGCAACGCCTGGTCTGTTTTGTTTTCTTTTTGATCACTTGGTATATTGGAACAGACATTTTGCAAGGGATTTCCGAGAATAGGTATATTTACAAAACGATCGCCAACGGAAGTTGATAATGATTTGCAATTCAAGGATCACCGTGTAGGTCAGTGCCAGGAGCAAAAATGCAAGTGGTGCACCATTAAATTAAAGAAAAACTCGCTTGTGTGGTTCTTACGAGTATATGAAAAGTCTTTCTTTGGCAGCTGCAAAATGTTTTATCACTTCATTATTAAAATTTGGGATGTTATGTAAGTTTTTTTCGATGGGAAGCACAGCTACAATTCATTTCATTTTAGAATGCACTAGATGTCGCTTCGAATGGAGAACGTTGCACACTGGCGAACGCGGCAAATTTGAAAAAATAATTCCAAGCAAAATTAACAAAAAAAAAGTCATTAAAGGAACTTACGGTAGTGGTATTCTAATAACAAAATTGTAATTTAATGATGCGTTTGATACAAAAACTCGATAAGTTTGACACTAATAACCAAAAAATCGATCAAATATCAAAATTTGACTAGTTATGAAAAATCGAACATTGCCTTGGTGTAAACTTTTCTCACATTTTGACCAACCAACGACGGGAAAATAGTCCCTATGCTATTCTATACTGCATACTTAAATCAATTTTCAATCAATGTTGGGGTTGGCATTATTGACTTGCCCCCCAAGATTAACTGGTGCACATTATTTGGACTTTTTAAGAAATAGTCTAGAAGATCTTTATGCAATAATTGTGAGGGAATTGTTAGACGAAAATTTTCCAGATAAATGGATTGGAGGAAACGGACCAATACCATGACCACCGGATTTAAATCCTTGTGATTTATTTTTTTCGTATGAGACCACATGAAACAATTGGTGTACGCGGAACCTGTAAATAATGAAGAACTTCGTCTTCGTATAGAAGATGTGCCCCCAAAAAAAAAAAATAACAGAGGGCGTGAATGCGTTGATAACGGGGGACAAGATTTTGAACAAAACGATTATTAGGGTGTCCAGAAAGTTCTGAGCGTTTTTTAGAAAAATAGATCTATTACTTAAAAAATTAAACAAACATTAAACTAAATATTCCCCGTTATTGTCAATGACTTCCAACCATCTTTGTCCCAAAAGCTCAATTCCACGACGATAGAAGATGGACTCTTTCGTCCCGAACGATTCTTATCTTTAAGACCTTCTTCCCCATTCACAAATTTCGCAAACCATCGCCGACAAGTAGACTCTTTTACCGTCCCCGCACCTTCAATTCTGCATATATTTCTTGTGGCTGCTGCCGCTGAATGTCCACATTTAAACTCATAACATTAAATGACGATTTCGTTCTTTTTTTCCACGTAAACAATCAATTACCAGAATGTAACCAATTGAAAATTATTTTTTGTAATATCTAGTTGTTAAAGGTGGTTTTCCGGACTGTTTGTCACCATGTAAACAACCTCATAACGGCCGGAGTCCGCTAAGGGTGTCCGTTATGAGCGGGAGCGGCCGTTATGAATGACTAAATAACTATAGCAACGTAGATCTAAACTTTATTTTTCAACTTTTTTACAATTGGTACAATTAATGTTTAATGTTATGGGACACATCTTGAATTAATCGAAATCCGTATGGCACTAGCAGATGTACGCGAGATCGAAGATGATGCTTCAGACTTTTAACACCAACACAATCGCGATTTTGCAGGCAGTAACGATGACCTCACTTGCTCTCCGAACATCGGGAATATCTTGATTTTTTATTGATTTCAGTCGTTTATTTTCAACGGAACGTTAAGTGTTGAACAAATCTGACAAACAGCAGCAAATGTAGACAAGATCGAAGATGATGCTTCACAATTTTAACACTTACACAAGTGCGATTTTGCAGGCAATAACGATACCTCACTTCCAGACATCGGGCATATCTTGATTGCGATTTTTTATTGATTTCATTCATTTATTTTCAACGGAAAGTTAAGCGTTGAACAAATCTGACAAACAACATTGAAACAATTTTTTTTCACAAACAACGGTTGACATGACGACGTCCTCCGCACACTTATTAATCATTCGGTTTTTTCGATGGCGTTGAAAAAAGTGTATTTCAAAATAGTATATTAAAAGACAAGTTTCATAAGACCAGTCTTGAAGCACGAATTCAAGATTAAAAAACGAGTGGCTTAGCCACGAGTTATTTTAAAGAATGAGTGCTTCAAGGTCTTATGAAACGAGTTTTTTATACTATTTTTTGTAATTTGCCCTTTTTAAGCCGTTTTTAAACAAAAATGTTTACTTTCCTCGATTTAGGGATTTTTGTGGCGGTTGGTAATGTCTCAATTTTAAAAGTGAAAATTTGATCAAGTCTTCAAAGTCACCTTTTGTTTTATCCAAATTCTGTCACAAAACACGAATATGGAAAATAATCTTTCATGTACGCCCGCTGAAATACGTGAAATTGCCAAAAATACGGTCGCGAATTTGTTGCTTGATAAATCCTGATAAATAATTCTTTGCACGTTTTGTAATTTAGACTGACACGCATGACAGATCAAGCTTTGCCAACCTAAAAATTTTCGTAAAATGTTCCGTGAAATAATGGCTATAAGGACATCCCAGATGATGACGTCGCGTTCGTTAATATGTCTATTAGAGAATCAAAATGGAGGCAAATTACAAAAAGATAATTGTGAACGAATCGTAGAAATATTACAAAAACTATTGTACAATACACGTCCCTTAGTATTATTCGACTCGCTCTGCGAGCTCGTCTCACAAAATCTCTGGCTCGGCAGTAAAGGCTATCCTAACGGACTTCTACTGTAATAGTATTTTACAGTAGAAGTCCGTTAGGATAGCCTTTACTGCCGAGCCAGAAATTTTGTGAGACGAGCTCGCAGAGCGAGTCGAATAATACTGGCGAGGCTGTAAAGGCCCTAACGGACGTGTATTGTACAATAGTTTTTGTAATATCTCTACGATTCGTTCACAATTATCTTTTTGAAATACATTTTTTTCAACGCCATCGAAAAAACCGAATGATTAATAAGTGTGCGGAGGACGTCGTCATGTCGACCGTTGTTTGTGAAAAAAAATTGTTTCAATGTTGTTTGTCAGATTTGTTCAACGCTTAACTTTCCGTTGAAAATAATTGAATGAAATCAATAAAAAACCACAATCAAGATATTCCCGATGTCCTGAAGTGAGGTCACCGTTATTGCCTGCAAAATCGCGCTTGTGTTAGTGAAGCATCATCTTCGATCTTGTCTCCATTTGCTGCTGTTTGTCAGATTTGTTCAACATTTAACTTTCCGTTGAAAATAAACGACTGAAATCAATAAAAAATCGCGATCAAGATATTCCCGATGTCCGGATGGCCGCAGAGCAAGTGAGGTCATCGTTATTCCCTGCAAAATCGCGCTTGTGTCGGTGTTAAAATTCTGAAGCATCATCTTCGATCTCGTCTACATCTGCTAGTGACTTACGGATTTCGATTAATTCAAGGTGTGTCCCATAACATTAAACATTAATTATTGTACCAATTGTAAAAAAGTTGAAAAATAAAGTTTAGATCTACGTTGCTATAGTTATTTGGTCATTCATAACGGCCGCTCCCGCTCATAACGGACACCCTTAACGGACTCCGGCCGTTATGAGGTTGTTTACATGGTGACAAACAGTCCAGATATCCACCTTTAACAACTAGATATTACAAAAAATACTATAACTGAGAAACGTCAAATTGTTTATGGACAAGTGTACTTCATATTTCAAAAAACTAACAAAAATTACCAATTGATTTTACATTGATTTTATATCGTGAAACAGAATGCCACAAAAACGCTCAGAACTTTCTGGACACCTAATATTATAAGTACATAATTGTCTTATTTATCTTTGTTGTAAGTAACAAATCTTTCAAAATGTAAAGATTGTTTTTATTATTCCTGGGATTCCTACTGAAATTTAAGTATCTGATACCGTGGGGATAAAATGCACCCAAATAATGTAACAAAAGTAAGTAACATGGGAGATATTTTAAAGAGCTAGAACAGCCAGAAATTAATATTCAAGCTTCTCATGCATGGCTTAAAAAATCAAATATTCATCCTGACACTGAGGGTTTTATATTTGCAATACAAGATCGTGTTATAAATACAAGAAATTATAAAAAACACATATGCGGTTTACAATCGATCATTGATAAATGTAGGATTTGCGGAACTGAAGGGGAAACCATTGAACATATCATTTCTTCTTGCACCGTTTTGGCTCAAAGCGAATATAAAAAACGTCATGATATATTCGCAAAAATTATACACATGAATTTAGCAGTTAAATTCAATTTATTAAAGGATACACAACCACATTACATTTATAAACCAGAAAGTTGTTTAGAAAATGACAATTACAAATTATATTTTGATCGCACAGTTTTAACTGACATTCACATTCAGCATAACAGACCAGACATTATTATTTTAAATAAACAACAAAAGCAAGCATATCTTTTAGATATAGCTGTTCCAAATTCACACAATATAACACAGACATATAATACAAAAATTAATAAATATTTAGAACTCTCCGTTGCTATGAGAAATCTTTGGTGTTTAGAAAAAATTTCGATTTTACCATTTATAATTTCAGCAACAGGAATAGTACCCCAATCTCTTTTTAAAAATTTAAAAATTTTGGACTTAGAGAACACATTGGTGGTTGAAATTCAAAAAGGTATATTATTATACTCATGTCACATCGTGAGGAAATTCCTTAACATTGACGCAGAACATAAAACACAAAAAAGTCAAAATGCGGAGGCGAGACGCCGGTAATTATGTTGATAAGCACTGCACTATTACTTGATAGTATTATCCGTAATAGTGTATGTACTCCGGCAAAATTGCCGTGCCGCCGGGTGGAGGTGGGATACTAAAAAAAAAGCTGAAAACTGTTATTATCAATTTTGTGATCACTGATTAATTTATGTGTGATTTTGTTTGATGAAAGTGAACGTCGTTTTTGTGTCCCGGCGCCTCTGAACAGCTTTTTGTCCCTTTTTATTCTACGAATGTGAACGTAATATTTTCACTTGATGAGTACGGTTTTATTGATTAAAATTCTTGTGACCACCAAATTGTTTTCAGTGGCTCCAATGTAGCCATCATTTCTAATTTTTAGATTTAACATTTCATTATTAGAATTTCTTTTTGGTATTGCTTTTTATGTTAAAGCTCCTCTTTATTGTTATTGGCTGTATCTTCCCCTAATCGGCGAAATGTGGGAGGAGCCTGACACAGATCCGCCCAGGGTGCAGTATCTTATTACGCCACTGAACCAGTGGACCTGCTCCTTATCGCTTATTGTCACTTGGTCAATAATTTTTATTTGGTTTCGATACACAAAAGTAAACGCTTCTTAAAAATGTCTATTTATTGCGAACGGAAAATGCGAGATTGCACCGGAAATTGAAACCCCTTTTACAAGAATTGACAACTAGCGCTTGTCAACACTTACCTGACCAGTTTATAATTCTTGTTCTCGGTTTTAAAGCAAACAGAGTTTGCGTCATCTTTCAGTTGAATCTTGATTTTTCAAGTATCAACGACTTTACTGTTTTTCTTTCGAAAATTACTACGGTAGAGTTAAGCCGGCCTGAGATATGTCATTTGGTGGGGGAAATCTGCGCGGACAAATCACTTAAATTACTCAAAAAACAGCTAAATGGAAACTTTTACTCGTTCACCGGTCACTGAAAAAATCAACTGATTTTTAATCTATTGAACACCCCTATTTTACGAAAGATGGACCCGTCCGACTGTTTTCCGTCTTCGCGTACCCCCACCAAATGACATATCTCAGGCCGGCTTAACTCTAGCACGAGCGATGCTCTAAATCAGTGGCTCTCAAACAGTTAGAATTTCATCGTGAATTCGATAGTGTTGTACAGGCTCAAAAAGTTGAGAACCACTTCTCTAAATTGTGATGTGAGGTAGCAGCAATAAGCAAAAATCAAGTGTTCTATGGTGATGATAATAGCTTTACTCACTTTAACCAAAGATCTGGAGTCCATTATTAAAATATGTATATTGTATATTTATTTCGCCTATTTCTCGTGGCGTAATTCTTTACTGAAAACTTGTCTGTATTGATGTCTCACGTGACTGTTTTAATAGTTCTTCATGTGCTACGCATGCGAGACAGTGTGCCAGGTTCTAGTCTAGTCAACAAATGTCAGATTGATAATCGATGAATACGAAACGAGAAAATAATACAAACCTTGACCCTTTTATAATAAATAATAAAAAAATAACAACATCCAATCGGAAGCTTGTATTTGGTATGGTTGTCATGACAATAAAAATTGAAAAAATGTTGGTGCACACCATTGGCGTGCGATTTTCTCATAGAATGTCTTTTCAGCATGTATTTTTATTGTTCTTCGGAAATAAGACACTCGTCTGCGACTCGTGCTTATTTCTATGACAGCAAAAGCACCGAATTTCCGAAACAATCCATGCACCAAACGGATTATTTTGCAAAGTATTGTGCAATATTGATATTCCACAATATGATCAACGAAAACAAAAAAAAAAGAGAAGGGGCGGTTATGGAAAAAAAAAACTTCTGAAAACGTGTGGCGTAGTTTCAATCATACTAACAGCGAGGGTGAACATAAGAGAGGTTTTGCCAAAATTCCAAAAAAACATGAATGGAAACCCAGGCATTGTTTTCTTCGTTCTAATTTCGAAACAATATTATCATAAATGTTTTATATTCTCGAGTGAAAACCATTTTTTCAAATAAAATTCACGTAAATATCAAAATTGATAAGTGACAGTTAAAGTTACGCCGCACGTTCGCAGAAATTTTGTTTTCCATGGCCGCCTCTTATCTGTTTTTTTTGTTGACCAAATCTTATGATCAAGACATATTACTAATAATTTTTAATACATTATTATAACTTTTAACGAGCAAAAATATGTGTCTTTATTGACATATTTTTACATTTTGTCGTCTAGTACAAAGTATTCATTTTATGATATTTACGTGTACTCATTAGCATAATGTAATCTGTTTGCAGTTTTATTAAACAGAATTAGGCAGAGTAAATTCGTAATTTAGTTATCTGAGGACACACTTTCATCACTACCAAAAAGACAAAATAACAAATAATTTGTGGTAAATCAAAGAGAAGACAAAATAATTTGTCCAAAGCCCCAAAATCATTTTTATCATTATTATCTTGCCGAAACGTTCATTTTGACTCACCTTCGCCCCCTCAACGGGTGAATCTTTCTGTACTTCCACAAGAAAAACCACGGAATCGAGACGTTTTTCTTGTAGCGAAACCTGTCCTGCAGAAAATG
The DNA here is from genome assembly GCF_963966145.1 of Tenebrio molitor. NCBI lineage: Eukaryota > Metazoa > Arthropoda > Insecta > Coleoptera > Tenebrionidae > Tenebrio > Tenebrio molitor. The sequence goes on along the minus strand of NC_091053.1, from coordinate 16,852,322 downwards.
CTTGATTTTCTTGCACTCCATTTTAGCCCCATTCACACCCTTCGCATTCCTAAAAAAGACATTTCAACACAACGTCAATCAAAACAATAGAGTTTCCCACATAATCAAATCAAAATAACGTGACATTCTAATCCGAATCTCGCCGTATCATTTATCACCAACATGTGACCGCTGGTGATGACTCCGGATGGTAAATATAAATACCTTTCCGCAAGAACGCTCGAATAAAACATTTCAACCACAAAGTGGTCGTGAGTCACCTAATTGCAAAAATAATTAAATCCAAAACCGCGGACCAGTCGCGTCCAAAAAAATTTTTTGCCACTTTAGATGCCAAGAGGAAGTTGCGATAGCTGTCCGGTGTAGTTGCGTTACTATCAAAACGGAAAGTGTTATGTCGTAATGGAAATAAAAATAGCGGTATGCAAATGAAGAGTGAAAGATAGGAGGAAGCGTTAAAATGAATTGAAAGAAAAATATTCACCTTCGCTTGAAACTCCTTTTGAACTCCCGCATTTCAGAATCTTGCACGGTGCAATTGGAGTTCTTCAGCACCGGTCTTGTGCGTCTCCTGAGGGCGTTGGACCTCTTCAACAGGCAACCGTCGCACGATGCCTCCAAAGACATCTGATGGATCTCCAGGCCGCGAATAAACAAGTTATCTTCTTCGCACATGGTGCGGTCAAGAGATGACAAGTGTAGATCGGAAGGTGACGCAACTTTCGGGAAATACTCTCCTATGCATCAGTGTGAACTAATTTACTATTTGAGAACTGTTAAAAACGTACATTTACCCGCGGTCGACCGGTCTAGCACAAAAGTGCGGAACAATGGACTGAGGAGGGGATTTCCGCTATCAACATTACAAGTTCTTCACGAGTCAGTGGAGTAACTGTTCATGTCAGGAGTGACAAGAGTCGTGCGTGTCTTCTGCCACGAGAAAAATACTAATTGCAACTGTTTAAAGCTAGTTTGAGGAAACAAAAAGGATTGTATTGTTTTACTTACCAAGGGTCGAGTGAAATTGCGACACTTGTGTATCATACTTTATTTGTAAAAAAAGTACACAATATCTTCTAGACTTCTATAGTAGTGTGTATTATGGTACAATTTATAAAAGCAACAAAAAATAAGTTTACAGTGCAGATATCGACAGAATGCCATCGAAAGGCACTTCACTCTAGCGACTAATTTCTTTTGGAAGATCAAGTGTCAAAAACAGCGTCAGTTAAATAATACTGGAATGTAGACACACAAATAAAATGGACGGACAAAAATAAGTTAGAATTTAAGTAAAAAAAAATGCAATTGCACAAACCTAGTTTATGCCACATGAACACAGAGTATTAAAAACAAATCTTATACATTAACGTGAACATCTTATTTTACAAGAGGACTCGTCGACGGTCCGACGTCCTTCACCTAGATGTCGCCGAAAAACGCTGAAACTGCCTTACACGACTAATATGGTTGTACTATTAGGCCCGTTCGATACGCTCAAAACAATCCACTAAATAAACCATTCCTTCTTTTTCTGCACGTGGTGACCCGTCGTGCCGTGCACCACCGCCGTGTCCGGGTCGAGAGCGGTGTCGGCGCCGGCGTCCTCCTGCGTCAGATACTCCCCCTTGTGGCGGTGCAAGTACCGACCGACGATTATCGCCAGCACCACCAGAGCCAAGAAGATGATGGCCAGCACACCTGCGACGAAACAGTGAAAATGTCGGATGGTTTAACATCACACGAGACGCGGAACCCCACTTCGGGAGATTAAAAAGCAAAAGCGGTCGGAAAGATGCAAGTGTTTTTTGAGCAACCCCAGGATGTGAAAATGCATTTGTTACGTGCACACCACCTGCTGTATTGTAACCGGCCTGTTCATTTCATTAAAAATACATTATGAAAATGTTTCCGAGAAAGAGCCAATTTCCACCACAAAACGGGCGCTTCACGCTTAAATAATAAACAATCTGCAATAACAAACAACAATAACAACACTAAACACAAAAACAACGAACAATAAGGAAAAGTTTCACGAATATCACTTCAAAGCAGTAAAAAACGAAGAGTTTTCTGACTTCAAATTCAAAATGTCACTTTAACATGAAAAATTCTTGGTGACAAAAACTTTAGATGAACAATATCCCCAAAAAGCGCCCGTACACTAGCGCTCTGCGGGGATCACTCAAACTACACTTTTGAATAGGCCGGTTACAAAAAATGATAATTTATGCAGGTCGTGGTGCGCATGTACGAATTTTTTGACAGTCGTTATCTTGTCGCAGGTCAACAAGTCGTCTCAATCACAAAAATTAATAAACAAAGATAGCGAAATTAGTAATAAATAATTAAAGTGTATTTTGGGTCACAAATGACATTTGTCGAGTCTCGTAGGAATCTAGTGTGTTGTGACTTTTGACACAAAATAAGAAATCGCAGGAAAAAATCTTCGGAGTGAGTTTAGACAGGTTAATAAAATATCATCGTCAACAGCTCATCGATTATTCTTTAATCCTTTTCCTTCTAACTATTTGTTCTAAAATATTCGACTTGGTGATTTTCGCGGTACCAACTTAATTAATGTCGTTTGGTAGCGATGGAAACAAATGCCGTGTTTGACAAGTTGCGTCACGAACGTTAAAAAATCAAGCTGTGATGCATTTGCGTCGAGGAAATGAGTGCGTCAGTTGTGCAAAAATGCGAGAAAGAAAACGAGAAGTGGTAAAGAACAATCTTTTAAATGTCAACACAAAATAAGAAAAATAACAGGTGCAAGTTGGCGCGTCTCTTTACTTACTCCCCAAGATGGCGGAATCTGTCTGATTGTAGGCTTTCCTCAACTTCTCCTCGTCCAAGATGGGCGGCGGCCTCGTCTCCACCGTGTCGGGAGGATGCGTGATCGGCTCGACGCCGCAGTAGTCCTCCGTCAAGGCCGCTGAAAAATCCGCTGTAACCTCAAAACCTCACCTTTCCACCATACTCACTTCCCAAGGACTGCACGTTGATCGGTCCCGACTGCTGGAACAGCAACTTCAACGGGTAAATATCGTCGAACTCGACCCGCGAGATGCACCCTATGAAACCTTCGTGCATCGACTCGTTTTTCCCGATGTACATGTACTGTATGTTGTTGAATTGTGCATCCGCTGACGCTTTGATGTTGAAATGATACTCTTTCGGCTCGTAATTGTCCACCTGGAGAACCAGGGTGGAGCCGGAATTCTTGCGCGACAGTCTCATATCGTGGTACTGTCCCAGACTGAAGAGCTTTTCGGGATAGATCACCTCCTGTCTTTCGAAGCCGAAATCGAAAACGACGCGCAGATGTCCCGAGTTGGACACCATGATCGTCAGGTATTCCTTCGAGATGTTCGACGAGAAGCCCAACAGGAAGCCTTTGGGGTTGGTGGTGGTGAAGCCGACGCGGATGTGCTCGGCTATGGTGGACCGCCACGAGCCCATGAAGTCGTACTTGACCATCGAGGTGGGGCGCATGTTGACGCCGATCTCGTCCGCGCAGATCGGCCCTTTGAAGGCGGTCCAGCGGCAGTCGCACCAGTAGCCGTCGTACCGCTCGAAACAGGTGCCGTTGTTGAGGCAAGGGTTGCTCTGGCATTTGCCGACGCAACCCTCCGAGAGTCCGTACGCGCCGCGGCGGGCGTAGCTGCGCAAGTCGACGTGTTGGCCGTTGATGAGGAGGGCGCGGATGCAGCCGGTGAAGCCGTCCCGGAAGTCAGTCGACGCTCCGATCACCAGCTCGGAGGTGAGGTGGATCGCCCGGACCGGGCCCGGGGGCTCGCGCACTTCGGCCTTGAGGGCGCCGTCGACTACGATCATGGCTTCTTTGCGGTTTCGCTCGACCGAGACCGAGTGCCAACGGTCGTCCGACAGCTTGTACGACGTCTCGCGGATCACGGCCATCGGCCCCAGGCCCGCCTGGTACTGAAACTGCAACTGGTTCCCGTTCACTATGCTGAGCTTGATGAAATCCGACGGTCCCTTCGAGTGGAACAGGACCGCGTTCTCCGTGGCCGTCCTGAACTCGAAGTAGATGTCGCCGCTGTGGCCCATATCGAAAGTGGGGAGGTTGATCGTCGCGTCTGTCACCCTGAACGTGATGACATTGTTGAAGAGATCGTCGCCTTCGCACACCAACGGCCCCAAAGTGTACCGACCTTCTTTGTGGTCAAGAGCGGTGCCGGTGTCGCCGAAGCGCAACTGCTTCACCGGGAGGTTCTCCTTTTCGACGATGTCGCCTCCGTCGGACAACCACTTGTCGCTGTTGTACTCGTTGAAGCTGTCGCAGTTGCACCACTTGGTCTCGTCCACGCAAGTCTTGGTCACTCCGCATTCGCACTTCCTAGACCCGGGCAGAGATCCGCCCCAGTAGTCCATCCTCTGGTTGTGCCTCGACACCCACCACGAGAACGGCCTGAAGTTGCTCTCCGTCGTCGGAGAGTTGAACAACCGCGCCCCTCTGCAAGCGTACTGCAGGTGTTGCCTGCAAGTGCTCGACCGATTGATCAACGCCGTGATCTGGTCGTCGTCGCCTTCGTAGTGGATGTCCTGGTGGAAGCTTCCGGGTTCTTGGAAGCCGTCGACAGACGTCGTCTCCTGGTTGCTGTGGTGCAAGACGGTCGTCACCCTCCCGTCGCTCAAGAACTCGCAGGTGACGGGGAACGGCGCCAGAGGACCGCTCCCGTCCACGTCTATCTTGATCTCGGCCTTGTGGTTGACGGCTTGGACGTTCTTGTACGCTTGGCACGACAGCGGGTTGATCGAAGTGTGACAAACGGCGCCTCCGTATCCGGTGTTCTTGCAGTCGCAGATGAACTCTTGGGAGTTCTGCTTGCAGACGCCGCCGTGCTGGCAAGGGTTGGGATTGCAGCGGTCGGTCATCCTGCACGCGTCCACCACCACCTGGTCGGGACAGCAGTAGTCGCCTTCGGTCCAGTCGCTGGGGAGTTTATAGTTGCCGTCGATGCCGATGGTGCGCATGCACCCCACGAATCCGGGCATGTGCTGGCCGGAGTAGCCGATGGAGGCGGTCACGCCGCCCGCGATGAAGTAAGTCCCGCCGGTCTGGATCTTCAACAGGCGGACGGTCTTCATCGGTCGATAATCAACATTGAAGATCATCAAGTTGGTGTTGATGGTCAACACGACGGTGTGCCATCTGCCGTCGTTGAACTTTTCCTTGTAGTTGTCCAGGACCACTTTGGACACGCCGGAAGTGATCAGCTCCACTTTGATCTTTCCCTCTTCCAGAAATATCTGAAAGACGAGAAACGGTCGAAACACGAAACGCCTGAGTCGACGCGACTTACGGCAACGTGGCCTTGAGTTGAGAACGCGTGGAAGAACATCAGAGCTGTTTTCTCGTACGTTCTGAAGGCGAACGACGCGTTCATCGAAGTCATACCCTCGTAGCCCTTCAGTCTGGCGTAGGAATCTTTCGTGAGGAAAGTAACCGGAACGACGGGAGGTTCCTGGAAGAGTTTCCTTTAAAAATTGTCGATTTTTGGTACGGAAGAACTTACGGGACAGTTGTACAGAGTGTTGACTTTCTCGAATCGCAAAGCTTCGTTGTACTGGTAGGCTTCTTTCACCTCGCGGATCAAGTTGGTGGCGTTCAAATAGAGATTTTCGATGCATCCGGTGAAATTCTGGACGACTTCTAGACCTTCTTGGATGTTAGGGACGCCGCCGACGTAAAACTGAAATAAATACATTATCTCGCAATTATTACATCAACTGTTACTTAACAATACGGTAAATAAGAATACTGGAGGTAAAAAGAACTATGGAATGGAGAGAACTAATGAAACGGGTGATTTTTTAAAAAATGTTAAATAAAAAAAAAAGTGAAAAAAGTCAAAATATAGGCTCTGCCATTTCTATTGAAACACCACCTGTTGGATTTTTCCTAAAATTTAGCAATGTGTAACAGGTTCGTTTGGTTGTAAAACGGCTCTTAGTGAGAAATTTGAAATTTTGACATTTTCTAGTTCCTAAAATGTCAAAGCAAATCGCTGTCAAAATAAGTGTGATAAATTGATAAATCAATGATCTAACTACACATTTAGCAATTATTTATCTCGTCGACGCATCGTGCATTCTTAATATAATTTAATATAAATGTTAATAGAAATCTAAAAATTTTACGCCTGCGAAACCTACCACTACAAATGTGAGTGAGTGGTTTTTAGCATGGTTATCTGTCGTTGTTAGTGTTCCTGCTGGAAGGTAAAACCCAAGGGAAACTCAAAGAATTTTAATCAATGAACAAGGAAATTACAAAATCAAAGGATTGGCGCCAGTTTTGGAATCTTGAAGGATTTCGCCTCTCAGGTGTGATTGGATAATTCTGTAGACAGTAATATCAGATATCTGGAAAAAGAAATTGGGGGTATGTGGGTAATGTGGGGTAAGATTGTAAGGATAAAAAAAAAATCAGGAGTTTGAGGAACTCAAAACTCATAATTGAATGAATTGGGGAAAATTTTAAGTAAAAAAATAATTATTTTCGTTTATTTCAATGTACTTATATGTATGAAGTATTTTAATAAACTACACTTGCTGAAATGCTTTTTTTTATTGAATTTTTCTTATGGTGAAACCACAGAGGATGAACGAAACTTACACATAACCTCACTTTTCTGCTGTTAAAGTTAAATGAGTAATAATAATTAATTATTTTACGGAACTGAAGGGGAAACCATTGAACATATCATTTCTTCTTGCACCGTTTTGGCTCAAAGCGAATATAAAAAACGTCATGATATATTCGCAAAAATTATACACATGAATTTAGCAGTTAAGTTCAATTTATTAAAGGATACACAACCACATTACATTTATAAACCAGAAAGTTGTTTAGAAAATGACAATTACAAATTATATTTTGATCGGACAGTTTTAACTGACATTCACATTCAGCATAACAGACCAGACATTATTATTTTAAATAAACAACAAAAGCAAGCATATCTTTTAGATATAGCTGTTCCAAATTCACACAATATAACACAAACATATAATACAAAAATTAATAAATATTTAGAACTATCCGTTGCTATGAGAAATCTTTGGTGTTTAGAAAAAATTTCGATTTTACCATTTATAATTTCAGCAACAGGAATAGTACCCCAATCTCTTTTTAAAAATTTAAAAATTTTGGACTTAGAGAACACATTGGTGGTTGAAATTCAAAAAGGTATATTATTATACTCATGTCACATCGTGAGGAAATTCCTTAACATTGACACAGAACATAAAACACAAAAAAGTCAAAATGCGGAGGCGAGACGCCGGTAATTATATTGATAAGCACTGCACTATTACTTGATAGTATTATCCGTAATAGTGTATGTACTCCGGCAAAATTGCCGTGCCGCCGGGTGGAGGTGGGATACGATAATTAATAACGAATAAAACTGCACTCGCTGAAAGTTTAGCTGAAGAGATGAAAATCAAAGTTACAATTAATTCCAATTTAGAACAATAATTTAAGATGTCCCCTCAAGGCGCATGTGCCAAGTGGCGTGTGATAAAAAGTGCGGGATTTAATTTTGATGTTATACCTAAATGTTAACAAATGTAAATACGTTCTAAGCTGACGCTTTTTAGAATGATAGAAAGACGCTTTTTTTTAACTTACGGAAAAGATTTCTGAAATTTCAACACAAATTTTTCTGACTGACCACATTGGGTGACTTAAATGCAGTTTATCATATAATTTAATAAGAGCTCTCTTCATGTCAGCACCCATAAGGACTCGTTTTTTTCTATTTTGCTCTATTTTCGTGAAAAAACAATAAATTCTTGATAATTATTGGTTTATAATTGAATGAAAGATGCGTTGAGTCAAATATGACATGACATTCAACAAAAATCAAGATTGGCAATAATAGTCAAAAAATTACTAAACATATTTGCAGCGTTGCCAAACTGACAATCAACAGGTGGTGTTTCAATAGAAATGGCAAAGCCTTTTTTTTTTTTATACAATTAAAGTAAATCAGCTGTCAAAATGTTGTCAAGTTGGTATGAGGAATTTAAACTAGCAAATAGTGCATTTTACAATGTGGGTTTGGCAGCGTCCGCGTCGAGCCGTTGAAGGTCATCGGCGGTGTCATTTGCGTTTGCGTGGAAAAATGGCCGTGATTCGGTACTGACTTGAAAGGTGACAAACCTGAATTGAGTAAGAAAATCACGTTCGACATTTCAATTACTTACGTTACACAGACATAACCTCAATTTTGACATGGGGAAACTGTTATACAGTTCGTCGGTAAGTACAGGTTTTAGGGCAACAGTTTGGTTTTTCTATAAAGTTTTGACACTGACAGCTGATTTAAAAAAAAAATAGACTACAGAAGCGAAATTAAGATCAAATATGAGATTATTACAACTAATAAATTCTGATAAAGTAGTCATGAAGAATAAAGAAAAATTATAAATAAACTTGGGGAGATTAAGCAAAAAACAAAAGAGGAAAAACCAAACTGATACCGGGTGACTTTTAATGATTGAAATGATTTTTGTTCGGTTGGCAACATATTTACGATTTTATGTTGGTGCCGTGAGGTTGGCTCACTTGACCGTGAAATTCAAATATGACAGTTAAAAAGTGTCACACAAGTTGTCAGCGCTATTGATACATAATTGTTTTACCTATTTATTATGAATTTTACTTTAATTACTTTAACCTCGTGTTTTTACTAGTAGTAATAAGTAATAAGTACGTAATAAAATTAAAATATCGACATACGTTTTTTCTTGTCATTATAATTCACCTCAGTAATAAAATAAGTACTTAATTAAAACATACACCAATTGTCTTGACCTTCGTGTTAAAGAAACATATTATTCTACGCACGAAAATGCATTTCTTTTTATTTTATGCAATCGACAAATACATTTGTACAACTAGTTATGAAAGTCATACTTTTTTTCCACGAATTTTCAGATTGATTAACGAGGGCGTAGCCCGAGTTAATCAAGCAAATAAGTGAAAAAAGGAGATTTTCATAACGTGTTGTACACACTATTTTTTTGCATATCGATATAAGTTGAGAAATTTGGTCTAAAAAGATTTATGAAAAATTACAAAAAAAAAAAAAAAATATATAGCCTTAAGCCACGCGCCTACGGTGTGGCTCAATTTTGCAAACTCGTGTGAAATCTTTAATTTTCAACACTTGTTATACAATATACTATTTCATTACGATTTTGCGTGTAAAAAAGTACCACTTTCATTACGATATGCAAAAAATCAACTTACCGCTCTGTTCAAGTTGAGCCTGTTAAACTCCCCTTTGATCTTGTCCTGCACCACGACCCTGTCCACCGAAAACAGAATGTCCCTCCTGTTCCTCGATATGACCACGTCGTGCCAGATGTTGTCGTCGAGCAGACTCCCGACGCACAAGCTGGTCACTATCCCCGACCCCAGATCGATCTTGAGCAGCAGCCTGTTGTCTCTCAGCTCCAGAGCTATGTAATCCCCTTGGGTGCCCCTGCTGTAGAGGACGACACCGCTCGCCACCGCCGTCTTGAACCTGAACCTGATGCTCTCGCGCGACGCCGAAACTGGATCCCGCATCAGGTCCAACTTCAGCAGGGAAGTTCCGTTGAAGTACATGTCGTCGGCCTCTGAAAGTCTTTGTCTTTGACGACTCCCGACCAGTTTGTGCCATCTCACCGTATTCGCAGCCGTACAGTTCCACCCTCATCGAGATCCTGTCGCGCCATCTGGTGGGATTTATCCGTATCCATTGCGCGATAATCGGCACCTCGAATTCGTTCTTGTGAATAGAGTCTCCGTCGGAGTTACCTCTGAACATCTACAATTCGACAATTGTGACGTGTGCGCAAGAAAAACCTTCACCTTTTCCCGGTCGGTGTAGTACACTCGGCTCCACTTCGAATGTCAAAATGTTGAGGTGACGTTAGAACCGGAGCCTAGTGTACGCGTTTTAGAGTGGAAAAAGCGACAGTTCTTATCCGAAAGTCAAGCAAATGAACCGATTAGAGAAAAGTGAAAATTTGATATTAATAAAGCAGCAAAGAAGCACCTCGGTCTCTCCTTGTGTGTCAGTGAAACTCCTCCACGCCTCCCCATCGTCCGAAAACTGGACGATGTACTCTGTGACGAACTCGATGGAGCCCCTCCTACCCTGAGTGCTTATCGAACGGATCTCGTAAGAGCCACCTAAATCCATTGTTAGAAAGTGAAAATAGGTGCTCTCTTCGGGACTCCAAACGGACGATCCTATGGTAAAGCGTGTCTTGTTATCAAACCGTCGGATTAGTGAGAAAGTTAGTAGATTAACAGCTGGTACGCATGCATCAGTTAGAGACTAAAGCGACAAACAGGGTGCAAGAAGTACACGTGATACCCACAATCCAAGTAAGACGGATTTTGTGTCGGTTCTCACCATTGAGTTACCGCCTGGTTCTTTGTAGTCGGCGTAATCTAGACCGTTAGTGCCGTAGCTGATGGTGTACTCCATAACAAACTCGTTGCTATGGGGTCTACCCCGCGTCCAGATTCTGGTCACGTTCATCACCTGGCCCAGATCAATGATCAACTGTTGATCAAAGTCGTTCTCTTCGGCACTCCAAGCGTTTCCACCTTCATAATTAGCGGTTTTTAAATTGGTTGGAATCGATACTTACGTAGTAGGGCACACTTTTTTTAAAAACTTTCTGCGGAACCTATCGTGAGGGATGGACGCGACATCTTGTCGCAAAAACGTGTAACAGGACGAGTCAAAAGGTCCAGAAAAATTAATAAATAAACCAACAATGTTGTCAAAAGGTTTAATTTTTTCTCTTACTGAAAAATAATCATTTTAATCTTTTGTGTTCTTATTTTCAAAGATGAATAAAGAGACCGTGATCATATATTGCCAGACAACACTTAAACCTTTTTAAGAAATATAGAGATAAAAGGATGCATATTGCATATCAAGAATGCAGTGTAATTGTGCCGCTCTACAGCTTTAATGTGGTCGAACTATGTAAAATTAATATTAACATTTATGTTACATATTCATTGTATTCTATTCGCTTAAGCGGAAATGAACTAACAAACATGTATGCTACGGAAAATATGTAAATATCAAATGTGCATTACAAAACCAAAGGTTTCTTTCAGCGCTCCGTGTGATAAATTGAATCTTTTGAGGGCTGCTTTACGAGTGTTTGTTGAATAACGTTCTCTCTAATAATTTCCCCCAAAAAAAAACTCTAATTTAGAGATGTTTATGGCTTAATTCCACGTTAGAGCTCAATCAGAAATGGAGGGAAGACGTAGGGCTTCCAATATCTACGTCATTCGTATGTAAGGATTATTATAAATGTTTGTTACATCGTAGTTGGCAGTGAAATTTGCCACCCACAATACATAGTGTAACGGTACTATAAACAAATATATGTATAAATATATAAAGGTAAGTTGAGGTAATTATTTGGTTGCGTAACAGTAATAGTTTTTAAGACAACATAATTTAAAATAAAAAAATCCTCACAAATAATTAAATTCAAACCTCGCAACAAATTTCGTCTATTCAATTGATTAAAATTTTATTAAAAAGTAACAAAAAAAAATACAACAGCACCAAGGACAACACTGACACACTCGTGATTGTTGAATCCTCTATTTTATAATATGACAATAAATGTATCGGGCGTTCAAACGATATCCTGGGTTGGAAACCGTCAACTGTTTTGCTTTTTTAAAGCGTAAATTGACAGTTGCAATTAGAGTATGTTGACAGCTAACCTAAAATTTATAAAGAAAACACCTTTGTTTTTTTCTTTCTTTGCAATGTTTTACCGCCCAGTCGAAAACACCCACTTCTAATCGATTTAAAATTCTCAAAAAATTTTAGAATGATTGTGTATCACTGTAGAATATTCTGTAAAAATTTCAATTTTTTTAGTAAAACAGGTAAATATTTCATTTTTAATTCAATAATGAAAACATCACCGGTTTTTGAAATAAATGGAATTTGATATTAAACCGCAAAATTTAGCTATGATTTATTGTTAAATTGGGCGCTCAGTTGCACAAAAGAGGTTGACATGGATTGTTTATGGTACCCTTTAGGAATTACATACTACAACGTGATCAAGAATGACTGAATCTGTTGGTAACAATGAAAATTTGATTTATTTTGGTACCACTGTAATCAAAACGCATTTCTGGTTGTCAGGTTTGATATAGTTGACAGGCGGATTTGACGTTTACCATCAAAGGGTCATTTTTGTAATAGCATAAACAATTAAACATACCCGACATAACCTAATTTTTTTTTTATGTGTTGTCAAGTTAAAACATCCGGTCAGTGCCAATTACGAAACAGAAAAACATCAAGATTTTTCAATTGTTTCATTGCCAACAGACTCACATTATTGATCACGCTGTAGAAAAATTTTGGCTGTTTACCAACAATGAGGTATTTATTTATGACATTCTAATTGTAAATCTTGGTATGTAATTTTTCGCTGTTAATGTTAAAATTGGAATAATTCAAAAACTAGTAATTTTCTTTTGATGATAGTTTCATAAATGTGTTCTTTGAATTATGTAATTGTGAATTATGAGCATGTACGAAAAAAACATTTCTTTTGCTCAAAATCGATTTTATTTATTTTATGGCTCTGAATGAAGTGACATGGGAAAATTGATTGCACACATTTGAAGCTTTATATCAAGGGAATGTAACCCTAACGTTTCGTAATTTTTACTAATTTTTTAATAGGGTTTATCGTGCGGGCGATAAAACTTGAATCACCCTGTATAAAGTATTTATCGAGGGTGCTGTGGAATTGTGCCGCTCTACAGTTTTAATAGAGTCGCACTACGCCGAGCCGTCAAATGTCAAATTGTAACATTTTAGCGTTATTTGTTGCGCTTTAGTTGTTTTGTTGGTGATTTTCTTCAGTTTTTCTACATTGTAATTACATAATTTTCATCTCACAACAGTCTTTATCAAGACAACATTTTTCATTGCATAAATGTGAATATCAAAATATGAGTTACGAAGTCGGGACGGCAAGAAATTTGTTATTCAGAACCTAAGAGTAAACAGGGAGCAATATTTTCGGCAAACCGCCATGCAGAACGGAGGATAAACAAAACGTAACGCTTAAACGCTTACGAGGAATGTTTCACAAAATTTCCCGATGAGAACATAACCGAAGCAAATTTTATTGCACACATTGAAAGAGTTGTGGATGGATTTGTGGCAAATGGAAGTGTTGAAAAGGGTAAAAGTGTGGAAAGACTGATGAAATTGTTGAAGATTTACGCTACGAAATGCAAAAAAAATCCCTCAGAAAGTTACACAAGGTTATTATAAATGATTGTAGTCGAAGCAGGCCATGCCCATGTTATGAAATGTTTGCCGCTTTCATGTGAACTGTCAATTTTTGTCGCTGTCACTAATTTTTTTAGGTGAAAAGTGCGGTGATAAGAGTTTTATTTACTTTCTTTTTTAATTAACGAATGAATCCAAAAATATTGAGTTGTTTTGCAACCAATTCTAAAAATATTGCGTTGTTTTGCACCCAATTTAATTTAACTCCTCTGTGTGAACGGTGTGTACTCACTTATTTTATTCACATCATTTTCATGTTTTTTATATGGAGCGGCAGCCATAAATTTTACATTCAGTTTTTACGCCTACTTGGCCTACAATCATTTATAATAACCCTGTATCACTTCAAGCTGGAGTACCAATCAGGAAGTTGCTAGCAAAAGCATCTGCACAGTAGTGCATTGAATTTAAGCAATTTAATAAGCATTTAAAAAACAAAATTTTGTTCGCAGACTATTAGACCTTACTTTTTTTCGGACGAGGCGTTATTTCATTAGAGAGACATGTAAATTCAGTGAGAGGTCACAAAATGCATTTGTAGAAACGCCACTGCATTGTACAGGGTCATTATAAATGAATGTATGTAGTCCCAAGTAGGCGTAAAAACTGAATGTTAAATTTATGGTTGCCGCTCCATATGAAAATGATCGAAATTATGTGAATAAGTAAATACACACAGGAGCTAAATTGGTTGAAAAACAACTCAATATTTTTAGATTCAATCGTTAATTTAAAATAAATAAATAAAAACAGTCATCACCGCACTTTTCACCTAAAAAATTACAGAGACAGTGACAAAAATTGACAATTCACGTGAAAAATGTCACACTACAATTATGTTTGTGCGAAGCGGCAAAAATTTCATAACATGGGCATGGCTTGCTTCGGCTACAATCATTTACAATGACCTGTATGAAGGTTGGTGTATGGATTGCAATTTCACGTAGGCGTTTAATTGGTTTCATTTAATTTTCTCATTGAACTATAAACGCCGCTAGGTGCAGAGAACAAATTTTATAAATATTTATCAATCAGCTGCACGATGGAGAATTGCAAAATGGATACTTTCAACAAGATGTGCTACAGTTCATCCAACACTAAACAATTTGCTTTATCTGTAACAATTTTATGGAAACAGAATTACAAGTGATAGATTAAATACTGAATTTCCCCCACGTTCTACGGATTTAGCACCGTCAGATTTTTCTGTATTTGGGTACCTATTTAAAAAACGAGGATTTTAAAAGCACAATTTGGAGGAACTCGTTGCAACCAACTGTTGCTGCAGAATATTTTTTAATATGTAATTTAAAAAAATCGCAAATGATTTATTTTCTTTTACGAACACTTTATTGTTTCAATTTCATAATTTAAAAATGAACTGACAACTATGTCACTTGAAATGTCATTGCAGGTAAGGACGTTCAACGTCAATGTTTCATCTTTTTTTGAAAATGATAACTTGAAAATCAGGATTTAAGGAATGAAAATTAAACAAATTTGCGGGGCTTAATCATTTTGAAAAACAAAAAACCAAACGATTCAATTTGTGTTACGTTCTGGTAATTTTCGTAATACCAACTTAAATAATATTGGTTGGTGATGAACTGATGAACAATGGCGGCGAAAATTGAAAAAAAACGTCACTCTTCACAGTTTACACCCGGAAAAACTGCAAATTCTGATAAGCAAGACAGGTTTGTGATAACTTATCACTTCCTATCACTGATAAGTGAAATTGAGGACGATTTGCTAACAAAATTAGAGGTGATGGATGCTTCGGACAAATCAAATACGGATTACTGTAAATGTTTCAAACATTATAGTGTGCTGTGGAAATGAAATACCACCAACTACAACACGAACATAACCTCAAATCTGGTGAAGCCAAATCAAATCTGGTTTAACACTTTGTTCCCTTAAATATTCTGACCCATGTTGTTAAAAAATAGATTTACCAGATCTATACCCCACTCGGAATTATCTTCTGCTCCACTTAACTTTTTATTCGCTATTTTATTGCTTTCTCCTTGACTGAATTCATAATAATTGTTTTTTTTTACCAACACTTGGACAGTGCTACAGCTAAATTTAAAACCACACGTGGAAATTTTCAACATGTTACTTTTTTTCAAATTATTTACTCTTGTCTGAAGTAGAGTTCATTACTACCGTCTACTACAAGGAGATATAAATATTTATATTCATATTTATATCTCCACGAGTTCACCAGATCAAAAGTAAGGTTGGCAGAGCCATCTTCTTCTTCTAGTGCTTTTTTCTTTGATCTTTCGATTTTGTAAAATTCACAGTAGGAAGTCAACGGACTGTGATGACTCCAGGTGTAATTTGGAATGTGTTGTAGGAGAATCGAAGTTGTTGATGTGTTTTAATCAGAGAGGTCTCGTAGTTTTTAAATTTGTCTTAGTCTCCGATGTTGACTGCATCGACGTTGTCAATTTAGGATGAGACGTTTCTGTTGTATTATTGATTATCAAATGAACATACAGTTTGATCGATTCCCTTCTACCGAGGAAAATTACATTGGAAAACTATAGACTATTAACTACCGTAATTCTTTCTGTTCTCTACTTGAGTAGATTTAAAAGAAATCAAAAGGGGAAAGTATTTTCCTCTGGACCTTTTACTCCCTTCTATCCCTATTCTTTAGGAACATCTAACGCATTCAGTTACTATCTAGCCTAAAAACGTGATTAAAAAAATTTTGAACTACAAAAACATTAAAAAAAAAAAATTGTACTGCAAGCTAACAAAACACGATTTCTGTCATGCAATAACTGTTTCACAAACTAATCCAATTGCATGCAGAAGGAACATCAAATTCTGTGCCATACTACGACTGGTACCGACTTGCAGCCGCCGTAAAAATATCATGGAATGGTGACATGAAAAAAATGTTGCCCCAAAAAAGATTTATTTCAAACGTGTATTACTCTACATTTTTTTCTTTTCGCATTTATTAAAGAAATCGTTGCAGTAGTCGTCGTCTTGTTCCAACACAGGCACCGCGTTTTTGACAATCTCGCCAAAATCTACCTCTTCGAAAACGACTTTGTCGTTGTTTCGAGAGTTCAAAGCGACAGCCACGCAGTGGTGCTCATCTAAAAGCATCTCTTGAAACTCCCAGTCGAGTTTCTCGCCTCTAAAATAGACCTCCGTATCGTCAACAACTCCGTTTCTGTTGAGAACCTTCGAGTTAATTTTAAAACAAACATCTTGCAGATTTATCGTAACCCCGACACCCACCGCCTTCAAGTAGCTCTCTTTGAGGCACCAGTGCCTGCAAAACATCGCCAACTGGTCCCTCTCGCCACCCACACCCCTGATAGTCTCCCACTCTCTCGGCGAGAAGATCCTCGACATCAGCCGAAAGTACTCCCCCAAAGTCTTGCCTCTCGGCTGCTCTATCTTGACCACATCCACCCCCAACAACCCGTCACTCGCGCACCCCGCCAACACCGTATAGTCCCCCTGGTGGGACACGTTGAAGTTGATTTTGTTGGGACAAGCGGACCCCAACACTGGCTTTCCCTTTTCGTCCCTACCGAATCTGACCTTGTCGTACTCGGTCCCGGTGGACTCTTTCACGAACTTTCGCAACAGCAAACGACCGATCAGCGACGATTTGAAATCGTCCCTGAAAACGAATCTCGCCAAGCGCTCTTTCTCTTCGAGCTGAATGCAACACGTCGCCAGAGAGATTTCCGCGTAAGACGGCTCCCATTTGGCCAGATTGAATGCCCAACGAACGCTCGACATTTTGCACTCGTGGCTAATGGGCACCTAAACAAAAAGCTGATTTAATGGGCAACGTTTCGTACCATTCCATGGATATTATTACGAGGGAGGCTACACTTTCGGGGCTTACCGTAGAGGACTGCATTCTCGGGGCCCCGCTTGGGCATCGACGACGTCGCCTTCAGCTGCGCCCGCTCCAGCAAGGGCGTGTTGCACTCATAGTCGCTATAAAAGTCTGAAACAAAACCATACAACTAATATCTTTTTTTTCCATCTAGTCTTGATTTTATGGCAAATCCTGACTCAAATTAAACAGTTCAAAGTTTTTAATCAAGAGCTTCTAGGTTATTCATTTAGAATCTAGATCAATTAATCCAGTTGACACATTTTGTAATAAAAAAAACAAAAATACGCAAATCTCAAGTCAAATAGATACAGTTAACCTTGTTATGTACTCGAATAGATAAATAAGCTTTATCATAAATTCGTTATCTTATCAAAAGCGTGTTATCACAGTTGGGGCTGAATTACCTGCGAGAACATACTGTCCAAGGAGAGGTAAACACAAATAAACAAATTGAACGACTCCCATCACCACATCACACAATTTTCTACCAAATTAAATTGTAATCTAATAAACGATCACTTTCTTTTCTACACTGCAACATAAAGATCTGAGTAATTCAATCAAATCATGCTGATGACTCAAAAGTCAAGTCAACAAACCGACAGTTACTGAGTTACACCCATTGCAGGACTGCCAACTTTACGTATTTTTGCACTAGTTAGGCCCTTTTACGCAGCACTCGTAATGGAATGCAATGGAATATTTGCACAGTATTAAATAAAAGTGTCTTTTGTGGAGAACAAGAGTGTATTTATATTTTATGCGTGACTTTTTTTGCGGTTGAGTTGCCACTTCTGATTACGATAAACAGAGAAATTTCGTAGACGTTTGTTAATTAATTTTATTAGGAAGCTTAAGTGTGTTTTCTAGTAATTACGAGATAAGATTGGTTTAAACAGTAGAATAGTCGAATTTTTCTAGAAGAAAGGACGATTTGGTGAGTTTTTTTTGTAAGGTTGGTAGTTTTTCTGGGTTGCTAAATTTGTTGTGGTGTAATATGGTGGTCAAAAAAGAGAAGAGTATTATTGTAAAATTATAGAAAAATCCCTGATTAAACAATCGCCGATTGAGAAAAGACTAAGAGATGGCTGAAGCCGCAGTAGAAGACCGACCACACCAAAAGTTTTACTGTCACATGTGCAACGTTCAGTTCGAAAACGCCTCAGCAGTGAGTAATCAATGTCTCGTCAGAACGGTTAGAATGTCATTTTGTCGAATTTCGCTGTTGTAGAACTTCACCTGTCCGCACTGTTCCGATGGCTTCATCGAGGAGCTGCAAGAGATCCCCGAGAACCGCGAGACGAGCGGCGACATCGACGACGACGACGACAGCAGCGATGTACGTCTGACAAATCTGCACGCGCATCTCATTTAATTGCTCTTTCTTTAAGATGGATTTCAATGAACTGTTCATGAGTCCGGCGACGATGGAAGACCTCCAAACGGGACGTAACAGACAAACAGACGGACACCGAACAGGGAGAAGGTATGCAGTAAATCGCGCCAGGATAGTTCGACCCAGGTTGGATATTTAACCGCCTCTAGCATGCACTTATAATAACGAGCACAATTTCGCGGGGACTCCACTCACACGTCTTTTATCCTTGTTCCAGGACCTTGACCAGACTGGCTTCATCAAATCTGAGGCAGAATGTGCCATTTGAAAATCTCATACAGGATTTTATCGTGAATTTGGGGGTCGGGCTCAACTGGGGCGCCGCGGGGAATATGCAGCTGTTCCTAGGGAACCCAGGTGATTATGCTTGGGGGCGTGAAGGCCTAGACGCCATCGTGACACAATTATTAAATCAAATGGACAGTACAGGTAAGCGGAGTAGCTTCAGGTTCTCCATTATCTAATCACTTATCAGATTTTCGTAATCTACAGAACGTCGCGCGTTGTCCCTCAATATCCCACAAAGAAACATATTTTTGGCCAGTTCAATTACCTCATTTATTTTAGGAACAAACATCTACTTCCTGAATGCGCTTCCAAAATTATTCTCTTTGTAAAAATTCGATTTTTTCTAAAGAAATCGGGGTCCACGAGTAGTCGGGTGTGCAGAGGGCAGCACCTGTCACCATTTGACATTTGATACTCGACTGTGGCGCCTCTGCCGGTCAGATTTGACGATTGTGGTTTTTAGGACCGCCGCCAGTGTCGAAAGAAGTGATAGACGCTCTACCCATAATAAACGTGAAATCTGATCAAGTGGATGCCAAATTACAATGTTCCGTGTGTTGGGAGGACTTCATGTTGGGGGAGAACGTACGACAGTTACCTTGCACCCATATCTACCACGAGCCGTGCATACGGCCTTGGCTGGAACTGCACGGAACGTGCCCCATCTGTAGGCAGAATTTAATGAATGACGAACAAAACAGCGATAGTAATCAAGACTCTGGCGGATCCTCGAATGGAGGTTGTGGTCTGTGATAAGAGGTGTAATCCGTACTAATCTAGTTATGATTCAAGGTAACCATACTCTAAACGCCTTTAGAAATATACTTCAACCTGCCCACAATGCGTCAAGTAGTTCAAGTTCTTTAGAAAATTCTAGACCGACTCATTCTAGATCCACTTCTAATAATACAGATTCTATGATGTAATCCATAGCAGTTATTAATCGACTAGAAATATAACGCTTGCTATAAATTCGTTTGACGGATTATTCAACATGCTTTACGTGGAATGAATAAAATGTTTTAAATGGGACAGTTTTGTAAATGCGGTATGGTGAAATAAACCATTTTAATCATTCCCAATTGTTAATCTAAATGATGAAAATAAAACTGTATAGACTGGATAAAGTGTATTGTTATTTTGACGCAAGCAAATGAATTTTAACACTCGTTCAGAGCTGTCAACAGTCTTGTATTCTGTAAACAAGAGAAGCACTTTGAAGTTTGAACATGCAAGTTATGTTATGTATTTATTGATGACACTGTTGTGATAATAAACAATCCCAGAGATTTGATTTTGCTTGTTTTGCTGTCACCTTAGGTCAGGTTGTATCGGAAATCAAATGGCGCGATCCCAAAACGTAGAAACACTTTACTTCAGAATTGTAATTTTTTCTAGTACTCGGTAATATTTTTTTAATAACTGTCATGGTAAAATAAAGATTATTTACAAAAATTATGACATTTACTAAAGACCTATGTCGGTTTTTATTTCTTTTACTGAACTTATGAATTTCTTTATCTGTGAAACATAACTTACAATAAATAAAGTGACACAGAGTTTGTATCTTAACCTATTTCTGCAGGGCAGGCCGTACCCAGTACGGCGAGCCGTACAGATTCATGCCTGTGGATATTGCAATACATGTATTTTTATTTTTCCAATCATTTGAATAACTTTGTGTTGGTTGTTGTTACCTACCTCAGAAGTAACGGAGGAACTGCTTAGAAAGAACCTCCCTCACTTGACTCTTGCCTATTCGCGATCGCATAAACAAGATATCTGTAGAAAAAAATTGAAACAATCACTTAAATCTAGTGGGTACCATTCTGTATCTATGGAACCGTGTAGCATGATGTAAACAAAATTTTCTCAAAATTTTGAATGAGTTTTCGCTTCCTACAAAATTTATGTAATTAAAATTTGTGGTGTCCTTGTGTTAAATTATTGAAGACCATCAAACATGGTAAGTTGGTATCGATCGTTTGCCGATTTTAACCGCCCCCACTTAGAGGGAATGTATCTCTGTCCATATCGGCCAAGCCGGTGTGCAAATCGGCAACACAACGTGGGAACTGTACTGTCTCGAGCACGGCATCCAGCCTGACGGCAGTCTCAAAGACCAGAAGGAAATCGTCTCGGACAACTGCTACGGCACGTTCTTCTACGAAGTGGAAAACGGCAACATGGTGCCCAGATCGCTGATGGTCGACCTGGAGCCCACCGTCGTCGGTCTGTATGTCCCCCACGCCGTGCGCACTAACCAATCGCTTTCATGCAGACGAGGTGAGAACTGGCAAGTACAAACAGCTGTACCATCCGGAGCAGCTGATCACGGGCAAGGAAGACGCCGCCAATAACTACGCCCGAGGCCACTACACCATCGGCAAGGAGATGATAAGCGTGGTGATGGACAAGCTGTCGAAGATGGCCGAGCAGTGCTCCGGCTTGCAAGGCTTCCTCGTCTTCCACTCGTTCGGCGGCGGGACCGGCTCCGGCTTCACCTCTCTGCTGATGGAGAACCTGTCGGAGGAGTTCGGCAAGAAGAGCAAGCTCGAGTTCGTGATCTACCCGGCCCCCCAGGTGTGCACCGCCGTCGTGGAGCCGTACAACTCCATCCTGACGACGCACACCACCCTGGGCCACACCGACTGCGCCTTCATGGTGGACAACGAGGCCATCTACGACATCTGCCGCAAGAAGCTCGGCATCGAGCGGCCCAACTACATCAACCTGAACCGGCTGATCAGCCAGGTGGTGTCGTCGATCACGGCGTCGCTGCGCTTCGACGGCGCTCTCAACGTCGACTTGACCGAGTACCAGACCAACCTGGTGCCGTACCCGCGCATCCACTTCCCGCTGGCGTCGTACGCGCCGGTCGTGTCGTCCGACAAGGCCTTCCACGAGGGCATGTCCGTGTCTGAGATCACGTCGGAGCTCTTCGAGTCGTCGAACCAGATGGTGAAGTGCGACCCTCGCCACGGCAAGTACATGGCCTGCTGTCTTTTGTACCGCGGCGACGTCGTCCCCAAAGACGTGAACGCGTCGATCGCGCAAATGAAGACTAAGAGCAACATCAGGTTCGTCAACTGGTGCCCCACCGGGTTCAAAGTCGGGATCAACTACCAACCCCCGACTGTCGTTCCCGGCGGGGACTTGGCGCGGGTCCAGAGGGCCGCTTGCATGTTGTCCAACACCACCGCCATCGAGTCCGCCTGGAACAAGCTGAACAAGAAGTTCGACTTGATGTTCGCGAAGCGCGCCTTCGTCCACTGGTACATCCACGAGGGGATGGAAGAGGGCGAGTTCAACGAGGCCCGCGAGGACCTGGCGATGCTGGAGAAGGACTACGAGGAGGTCTCGATTGATGACATCGATTGAAATCATTTTCTCATTCCATTTATGGATTATTCGATTTTATAACTTTTTATATACATACAATAAATCTATTACATTTTGCGAAATCGTTTACGTTCAACTGATTTTTTAATACTTGATTTACATACATTGTACGCCTCATCGGCGAAGCAGCACTCCGGTTAAGATTTCCGCAGTTTATTTAGTCGCTCGATTTCCTGGCCCAAAGTGTCGACGTTCTCCTGGAACAGAGCTCTTCAACACTCGTAACAGGTAAACTCTTTAAGTTACTCTCTAGAGACGATACCTCCAACTTCCAGTGGCGTAGTAAGCCCAGGTTATAATAATAACAACGTGCTTTATTGCAAGCACTTGGTCCTACTACGCCACCGCCAACCAACATCTAAAACTCACCTTCAAAGTGATATTTTTAAGCAGGGCATCTTCGAGTACAGCCTGTAGCTTCCGATTAATGTCCAAGGATAATTCCAACGTCAGTTTGTCGTCAGCTACTCGCGAACTATACACAGATGCCATGATCCCGTTCAACTTGGCTATGTTCGCCTACAAAACCACACAAACCTTCAACACAAACTCTTCTCGATCGACCACGACCTTGCATTTATCTTGTACGCGATCAAGATCTCTGTACATACAAAACTACGTGTTGAGACTTACCAAAATTTTGAAGACTATGTTTCGGTATCATTGAAACAAAACAATTCGATTAAAACTGAACACGCAATCGACAGTTTTCACTACGACGAGCTGCTACGAAACACGAACCGTCGCGCTTACCTTGTTCGCGTCCATGCTGTTCGAGGTCAGAGTGCCCGACTGGTCTCGAAGGATGTAGCTTTGGAGGAGGCGCGACTTCTTCTGCAGCTCCAGGACCAGGGTGTTGACGTGCTCCTCCAAGAAATCGAGCTTCTCGGATTTTCTCGCGCTTATTCGCTGCAGCTTCACGATGTGCTCGATCAACGTTTGCCTGTCTAGACCCGCGTCGGGTTGGATCACCTGACATTACTCCGTTATAAAAAAAATCGCACAAATAGAAACAGACAATGATACCTTCACTTGTTCTGCTGCTGGTGAATCGTTCGATCGATCTCCCACGTTGAGGGACGAGTTGGAACTGCTGCTGCTTCTATTTTCCAAAATCTCGTAATGTTCCAGTCGCTTGCGGCATTGCTGCAGCTCCTTATTCACCTCCTAAACAAGGCAAACATAACCTGTACTAGAAGGAGCAAAATTCTTTCACTGTGAGTAACTTGGTCCTTCAGGATTAACATATCCTACCACGTAAGAGGACTAAACAGTGAAAAAAAATATTGTAAAGACTACAATTAAAGATGGCGTGCATGTGTTATTTGGTTACCATGGCAACGCACGGTTCTGATGCCAACTTACACAATTTATAAAATTACTGTCATTATTATGTCATCGATTTTAGACTCAACTAACCCTCAATGACAACTCAAACTTCCTCCTCAACAGCTTATTCTCGCCCTTGTGATCGACCGCCTCCTGCTTGAACTTGTCGCACAGTCCGCTCTTCTCCGCCAGCCCCTTCTTCAACCCGTCGATCTCGTCCAAGCATTTGGCCCTTTCGTCGGCGACTTGCGCCGCGAACATCCCCATCTTGGTCTCTTGCTCTTTCACGCTGCGCTTCAACAGGGTCTGCTCGCAAGTCAGTTGCTGCACCTGAAACACCACCTCAACAAACGAATCGTCAACGTTTCGCTCCTCTACTTTGGTCTCCAGCGCCGTGAATTCCGACTGCAACCTGACGTTCTTGTCCGTCAGTTGTTGGGTGAACAGCAACAGCTCCGCCTCTCGATCTCTGCACGCGATGATGTCGCCCTCCAGTTCGGCGTTTCTTTGTTTCAGCAAGTGGATCTGGTCGTTACACGCCCTGTTCTGGTCTTGCTCGTTCTTCAGCTGCAGCTTCAGCTGGTCCAGCAGCGTCGTTTTCGCTTGCAGGTCGGCGCAGTCTTGGCGCTGTTGGTCGGCGCAGGCGCGGAAGTCGCTCAGTTTCTGTTCGCTTTCCAGGCGGTCACGTTCCAGTTGTTGGACTTTGAGGGAGAGGTCGTTGTTCTCTTGCAACATGTCTTTTTGTTTGGTTTGCAGCTTTTCGAGTTGGGAGTTTAGCGATTTGATTTGTTGCTCTTTGTCGTCCCTCTCGTGTTTTAACAAAATCAACGCGGCTTGTTGTTCCTTCAGTTGCTGGTCAAGCACGTGCGCTCTGTTGTCTTGCGACGTATGGAACGCCTTTATGGATTCCTGCGCCTCTTTCTTCGCCTGTTCTATCTGATCCGTGGCGTCTAGACATTTCTTATTCAACTCTTCCAATTTAGTCTGACATTCCTGAAAACACAAAAGTTGTAGTTTTACCAACAAACAAGACAAAATACTTACTTTGTGCAACTGAATTTCGGTTTTCAAACTGTTCTGGGACCACTTTAATTTCGTTTCTAGCGCGTTCAAATCAGCTTTCGCCTGTTCCAATTCTTGTTGGCTCCCTTTATACTCATAACACTTGTTATCAAGCATCTGACATATTCTAGACTTCTCACTGCACATTATTTGTACTTTATGCTGAATAATTTCATTTTCTGTTATTTGTTCCTTATACTTTTTCTCCAGTTGCTCTTTTTGATGCTTCATCTCCAAGAGATTCTTCTCACTAACAGCATATTTTATCACCATTGCTTCTTTTTCTTTCTGTGCCAGCTCTTTCTGTTTTATCACCTAAACATAACAGGCAAATTATCAACATTGCTCCATTCCTTTTTCACTACTTACAAGATCTAATCTAGCTTCCAAGTGGCCACATTTTTGCATTAATTGATGGATTTCTTCAGACTGTTCCCTTGCATTTATATTGTTTCCTTCATTGTTTATTTGTCCGTTTGGCGGTTCCTTGCATTGCTGTGCTGCAGTATTTTGATCCAAACTTGTAACTTCTTCATTTCTGCTGTTACTCTCAGACATATGGGGTGTTTCTTCAACTTCCGTCTTATCCGTCATAGCAAACCAAATATTATTTCTCGTTATAAAGCAACATTTTAATACTGATTAATACGTTAACAGTTCGACTAGATTGTTGTAAAAAGCAATAACAATATTTTTAAACACATTTTACCACATAAATTGTAACAGATAGACAACCAACATTTCCGTTTATCACTGACAGTTGACAACTTTGACACATTGCCGATGTGTCTAAAGCATCACACAAAAATTCAATCACGAAAAATTTTATTTAAGACTAATGTAATGACAAACCATTGATTTGCTTTCGAACAATTTTTGTCATCTTAACAAAATAAATGAAATAAATAGACAAGCGCCGAAGCGCCTTTGGCGTTTATCAACAGTAGACGAGAAGACAGTTTGCAAGTGTCTAAAGAACCGCACAACTCCAAAACTATTTGAACTCTATAATTTAAATTTCAATAACTAAAAGTTTCTTATTGAAAATCATTGAATGGCTTCTTTAAATTGTCATTTTATTGACTTGCTACAATTTTTTTAGTGTTATTATTAACACTTTTGAAGGACGCCGCTGTCTGTCATCTGTCAAATCAGTATGTGTTGATGTTTACAAGTAATGTAAAGTGTTTGTGACTATTGTAGCGTTAGATTTTCGTGATTCCCTTATTGTGGGCAATCATAAAACGTAAAAATGCACATAAAACAGGTAATCAAATTGAGAATTGCCGAAAATGTGACTAACTAAGTCTGCATGTAGGTTATCATACAAGGTTTCAAGAGCTACAGAGACCAAACTGTTGTGGAACCATTCGACAAACGCCATAACGTAGTTGTAGGCCGCAACGGTTCAGGAAAAAGCAACTTTTTCTATGGTAAATGTACAAACATTTTTGGTGCAAAAGTCTGACAGAAATTTACAGCAATTCAGTTTGTCCTGAGCGATGAGTTCTCACATTTGCGACCGGAGCAGCGTCAAGCCTTGCTTCACGAAGGAACAGGACCGCGAGTCGTGTCAGCTTACGTAGAAATCATTTTCGATAATGCGGACGCTCGAGTGCCAGTAAGTTTTAGGATTACAGGTTTCTACTTTTTGGATTTATAAAATTCACATAAAATCAATTAAACAATTACGAAAACAATCACGTTTGTTGAATTTTAGATCGAGCATGAAGAGATTTACTTGCGCCGCGTCATTGGCGCGAAAAAAGACCAATACTTCCTTAACAAGAAAGTGGTGCCCAGAAGTGAGGTTATGAATCTGCTAGAGTCGGCGGGATTTTCAAATTCAAATCCGTACTACATCGTCAAACAGGGGAAGATTAATCAGATGGCGACGGCCCCCGACGCTCACCGACTCAAGTTGCTGCGCGAAGTCGCCGGAACGAGAGTGTACGACGAGAGACGCGACGAGTCCATGGCCATTCTGAGGGAGACAGAGGGCAAGGTCGAGAAGATAGAAGAGTTTCTGCGCACGATCGAAGAACGACTGAGCACGCTAGAAGAGGAGAAAGAAGAGCTGAAGCAGTACCAGCACTACGATAAGATACGTCGCGCTCTAGAATACATCATCCATGAAGTGGAGTTGAACGAAAACAAGAGAAAGTTGGCTGATGTGAGTTTTTGTTACGTTTTTTGTTGATGGTGATTATTATTATGGGGTGTTACAGTTGGAAAAACAAAGGAACGAGTCGGGGAATGAACAAGAAAAGCTTGCCTTGAATTTGAAGAAGGCTCAAGACAATATTAAAACCTTGACGAAAAAGACGAAAGAAACGAAGAAAGAACTAACGAGTCTGAAAGAAGAGAGGGACATATTGAACAATGATCAACAACACTTGATCAAGGAGAAAGCGAAGTTGGATTTGACTATTAAGGATCTGTCAGAGGAAGTCCAGGGTGACAATAAGTCGAAAGAGAGGGCCGAGAACGAGTTGGCGCGTCTCACTCAGTCAATCAAAGAAAAAGAAGCCGAATTGGAGAAAGTCAAGCCTCAGTACGAAGCGATGAAAAAGCGCGAAGAAGAATGTACGAGAGAGTTGGCCTTGAAAGAGCAGAAACGTAAAGAGCTGTACGCTAAGCAAGGTCGTGGCAGTCAGTTTACGTCGAAAGACGACAGAGACAGATGGATCCAGAACGAACTAAAGTGATAGTTTTAATTCGATCCAGTCCCAATGTTTGATGCGTTTTGTTTCAGATCATTAAATAAACAGTTGAAGGATAAGCGCGACCACAGAGACAAACTCGAAGCGGATTTGAAACGCGACGCTGCCAAAACGGTCGAACTGACCAAAAAGATCGAAGAACAGAGTCAAGAACTGGAACGTCAGAAGAACTGCATCGACGAGCACAACAAGCAGTGCTACGAACTGAAGAAGAACAAAGATCAATTTCAGGCGACGAGAAAGTGAGTTTTTCTCCAGAGATGTTTTGTAAGCTCAGCGCGAAATTTCAGCGAGCTCTGGCGCAAAGAGAACAACGTCCAGCAGAACCTGTCGTCGTTGAAGGAAGACCTGGCCAAGGCGGACCAACAGTTGAGGTCGATGGCGGGGAAGCCGATTCTGAACGGTCGGGACAGCGTCAGGAAGGTGTTGGACACGTTCGTCAGCAGAGGGGGTCGCGAAGCTGAAATCGCGAGGTCCTATTATGGTTTGGTAATCGAGAATTTCGACTGCGAGAAGAGCATCTACACGGCGGTGGAGGTCACGGCCGGGAACAGGTTGTTCCATCACGTTATCGATTCGGACAAAGTGGGGACGCAGATCTTGAAGGAGATGAACAGGCAGAAGTTGCCAGGCGAGGTGACCTTCATGCCGCTGAATCGGTTGAACGTGAGGGATATCGCCTACCCCAACGATTCGGTAATTCATATAAAGCTTTATCTTTGATTAGTTTTGGAAATTTAGTTGACGTTTGGATTTGACAGATACGTCAAACGGTGCCAACTTGACAAAAACAATCTCATGGCCTGCTACGTTTTTTATTTTTGTTATTCCTTTAGGACGCCATCGCCATGGTGTCGAAGCTCCACTACGACCCCAAGTACGACAAAGCGATGCGCTATCTCTTCGGCAAGACGCTCATCTGCCGCAACTTGGACGTCGCCACCAAACTAGCGCGAACCACCGGTCTCGACTGCGTGACCCTCGAGGGTGACCAAGTGTCTTCGAAGGGGTCCCTCACCGGCGGTTACTTCAACTCGAACCGGTCCCGTCTCGAAATGCAGAAGAACCGCAGCGAAACCATGCAACAGATCTCGCAATGCGAGGAAGAACTTAAATCATTGAGAGAAGAACTGACTAAGACCGAATCGTCCATCAACAGCATCGTCTCGGAGATGCAGAAGACCGAGACGAAGAACAGCAAAGCCAAGGGCATCTACGACAAGGTCAAGGGCGAGTTGAGACTGATGAAGGAGGAATTGTCGAATATCGAGAGGTTCAGAGGACCGAAAGAGAGGTCGCTGGCGCAATGCAAGTCCAATCTGGAGGCGATGCAGTCGACGAAGGAAGGTCTAGAGTCGGAGTTGCACCAAGAGTTGTTGTCGCAGTTGTCGTTCGCTGATCAGGCGGAGGTGGATTCGTTGAACGACGACATCCAGAGGCTGCAGAAGGAAAACAAGGAGGCGTTCAGTACGAGGATGAAGTTGGAAGCGGAGAAGAATAAATTGGAGAATTTGTTAACGAACAATCTGATCAGGAGGAGAGACGAGGTCCTTCACGCCTTGCAGGAGATATCGCTGGAAGACAGGAAGAGGCAGTTGGTCAACTCGAAGAGCGACCTTGAAGAAATCGACAGGAAGATTGAGAAGGTGAACAAGGAGTTGAGCACGATGGAGACCAAAGTGAAGGACATGGCCAAGAGGGTAAGTCTTAGTTATTGTTGTCGTTGCGGTTTGTATGATTTGTGCGTATCTAGTTGAAATCAGAGCAAAACGAACTGGAAACGTACAAGAAGAAAGAAAAAGATGCGCAGGATAAGATCGACGAAGACGCCAAACACTTGGAAAAGTACGCCACAAAACAGAATCTGTTGGAGCAGAAGATCTCAGAGTGTGTTGAAAAAATCAATCAACTGGGGGCGCTGCCGGCGCAAGACTTGTACTCGCACTACGTCAAGATGTCTTCGAGATCTGTAAGTTGGTCACGTGTCGGAATTGAATCAGTAGTTAAGCTTTTGATCGAACTGTAGCTCTTCAAAGAACTGGAAAAGACCAACAACCAGTTAAAGAAGTTCAGTCACGTGAACAAGAAGGCTCTGGACCAGTTCATGAGTTTCTCGGACCAGAAGGAGAAGTTGCAGAAGCGCAAGGAAGAACTGGATCGAGGGTAAGTCACATGACAAATCGAAGGGAGAGATTCGAGGTTGGGGTTGCAGAGGCGAGAAGATCAAGGAGCTGATCGCGATGTTGGAGCAGCGGAAGCTCGAGGCGATCCAGTTCACGTTCAAGCAAGTTTCGAAGTACTTCACGGAGGTGTTCAAGAAGCTGGTGCCGACGGGCAAGGCCAAGCTGGTCATGAAGACGGTGGACAACGAGGAGGGGCGCGACGTCGGCCCCGAAGACACCAATTCGGACCACTTCAGCGGCATAGGAATCAAGGTGTCGTTCACGGATTCCGACGCGGAAATGAAGGAGATGAACCAGCTGTCGGGAGGACAGAAGTCGTTGGTGGCGCTGGGACTGATCTTCGCTATACAGAAGTGCGACCCGGCGCCGTTTTATCTGTTTGACGAGATCGACCAAGCGCTGGACGCGCAACACAGGAAAGCGGTTGCGAATATGATACACGAGCTGTCGGGGGAGGCGCAGTTCATCACGACGACTTTCAGGCCGGAACTGTTGGAACACGCCCACAAGTTCTACGGGGTCAAGTTCAGAAATAAAGTCAGTCACGTGGAGTGCGTCACGAGGGATGTGGCGAGGGACTTCGTCGAGGATGACCAGACGCACGGTTGAGCTTTTTATAATTTAATTAAGTATTAAAAAACATATTTACTAAGTGTAGACTATTAATAAAGTTATTCCCAAGCTGACAACCATTTTTGCCGCGAGTCTCTCCTCAAAGTGTCGCCGTCGATCCGTTCCGGTTTGTGTCGGAACTCGTCAGCCAGTTGCAAACGTTGCTCTTCTGATTGCAACACTTTCAACACCTTGAGTTCACCATTCTCCTTCAAATAGGCACCTCTAGTGTCTGAGGGGAACCCATCAGGGAATGTGATGGGACAGATCTTTATTAAATGTTTTATTTGCCACAATCTCTCATTATTTTCGGGTATGTTTTTAATTATCACGACGTCGCTGCTCTACAAACAGACTACAGTTATTAAACCCTTTGATGTGTACATTGATGGTTGACACCTTTCCAATGAGCTTGAAGTCTGACAAGATTTTCTTTTCGTAATACGGAACCCCTTTCAGGGGCTTTATTCGTTGCACTCGAAACAGTTTCGAGGGTTCATACGGCGGATCTTTGAAGTCTGGGTATCTAAAACCGACTGGTTGCAAAGAACTGCGACATAACCTCACCTTCTACCTCGGATAATATTTAAATCCCGGATATTGTATTCCTTCGTCTCTCCAGTTGTACCGGCGGTTGGCCACCGTTCTCCGGGCCGTAACCAGAAAACTGAAACTTTTTAAAAACTTGGACATCTCTACGTACTTTGAGGTTATGTGAATTTGACAGTTGATAATTTTGACATCTCATGTGTGGGGGCGCCATAACCTCACAATCACAAATTACCTTCCAAAAGTTACAATGGATTATGCAGAAGAACAAAAAGGGGAAATAGAAGCGCTGGAATCCATCTATTACGGCGATTTGACGAGTAAGTGTGCTACACTGCTCGAACTCGCCTTAAATATGTTTTTCAGTATATAACACAGAGCCGTACTACAAATTTTCGATACCCATCAAGTCCGAAGAATTCGACCCAGAAGTGGAAAACACAGGCCTAGCATGCGACTTAGTCTTCACTTATACGCCAAAATACCCAGAGGAATCGCCCATTATAGAAATAGAAAACGCCGAGAACTTCGATGATGAGTGTGAAACTGAGTTGTTAAGTTATTTGAGGGAGCAAGTGGAAGAAAATTTAGGTATGGTTATGATTTTCACGCTGGTGTCGTCGGCGCAAGAGAGACTAAATGTCAGGTGGGAGTTGGTGAAAAAAGAGCGGGACGAGGAGACCGCCAAGAAGCTCAAAAAAGAAGAGGAGGAAGAAAGAGTATAATGTTGGTACAAAAAAAGACTGTTCATATATTTTGTTTATTTTAGAAACGCTTCGAAGGTACTAGAGTAACTGTAGAAACATTCCTAAAGTGGAAAACGAAGTTTGAAGACGAAACGGGTATAACAAAGAAGAGAGAAATATGCGAGAAAGAGGGGAAGAAATTGACAGGGAGAGAGTTGTTCATGACTGATAACACGCTGAACGAGTCCGACCTCAAGTTTCTTGAAGACGGTACTTAAGACAACTTAGTTGAGCCTCAGCTTAAGCATCTTGTTTTCAGGTGACGCCGTCAAGGTCGACGAGTCGCTTTTCCAAGATCTGGACGATTTGGATCTAGATGATGAGGATGATGAAGACTTTGATCCAAACAACTACCACAGTGATGACTCTTCTAATTGATAATTCTTTTTGTATTTTTTTCTGTCAACTTCGAGAAATTGAATTAATAAATTTTGATAAGAAGGTTGTTTTTATTTATTTATGTAGAGGGCGCTCTCCGACTAAACTCTTATCACATCTGAATCTACTGGGCGTGGCTTAGAAAATCAATGTTTCCATCAGGGTCAGGAACTGATTCAAAGTGCAAATCACACGAGGTACAACTTTTATTAAACTTACAGTTTGTTTACATGTTTTATTCGCAAGACATACCACCAACTTGCATGACTCTGCTTACTAGAAAAATACTAAAGGAAATTGGTTTTAAAGTCAAAAACATAATCGAAACAATTTATTTTAAAATAACTTAACAACATAGTACCGACTGTAAGGACAAAGGTTTTAAAAAAAGAACCAATATGGCCTTAATTGACAAAAATCGCAACTAAGGAGTTATTTATTAATTTCTAACGCTGTACAATAATATGCAATAGTGTCACTTTCAATTTAGATTACATGACATTACGATCAACACTCTGTATTAAACATATGCCGAACGTGGTACGCGTGTGTAAGCCCAAAGTCACTGGATCCGATTCGTTCTGTCATACGTCTAATAAGAGCCATCTACATAAAAAAATGTCCTATTGCTTTTAATGAATTTTTTAAAACGTGGTGAAGAAGTTACATGATGTTGACGCAACATATTGGAATTGATGGTAAAATCTCCTTGCTCCCCTTGGCAGTGTTTAGAAGGCGAACAATAACAAGAACGCCATCATGAGACAGAAGAGACCCATAGCTTCGGACAGGGCGAAACCCAAGATGGCGTACGAGAAAAGTTGCTGTTTGAGGCTGGGGTTTCTGGCGTAGCCGATGATTAGGGAACCGAAAACTGTCCCGATACCAGCTCCTACATCCAACACAAAACTCCAAACATTTAAAAAACATCCAAAACAAAGTGCAGTTGTAGTAATAATAGTAATAATAATTAACGTACCACCAGTTTTGTGCTTGTTAGTTTTATTTAAGTCTAAGCGAAATTAAAAAGCAAACAACATTAAAAATGCGATCATGAGACAAAAAAGTCCCATAGCTTCGGACAAAGCAAAACCAAGAATTGCATATGAAAACAGCTGTTGTTTCAACGTCGGATTTCTAGCGTATCCGATTATCAAGCAACCGAACACCACACCGATACCAACACCTGAAAACGATCACATCTTTTAAAACATGCACTTTACGTTCGCAAACCACTCTCGGATCTGTGCCAAAGGACAACAACAAAACGTGCAACAGTCGACTCGATACTGACCTGACCCAGCTACTCCTACTGTGGCAGCACCGGCGCCGATAAATTTGGCAGCTGAGTCGATATCTCTGGTGACCGGAGTGGTCTGGAAACTCCTAACGGCCGGCAGAAGTGTGGGCTGTTTATGTTGCTGAACGACCGAACTCTGTACTAACGACGGGTTCTGGCTGAGGGTGGAACTCAGTGGCCTTAAGTATACTTTGGAGTTTGAAATGAGCTGAAAACAAAAGTCTCATTTTACTCTCGCCCATCCTGAATGCGGAACAAAGAAAATGTGCCAAGCTAAGTTCAGACATCCAAGGAAGTTAACATTCGTCACAGTGTTCAGTGAACTGAAAGTTGTCATCATTTTTATTACTCTTGACACTACCCACTTCATACAGCGCCAACGGATAAATCAACAACTACTCTAAAACCGGACCAAAGTGGTAGTCGACTGTTATGCAAGTTTACTTATGTAACTGTCAAAATTCTTATGTAATTGGTCAGAATTTTAAAATTACTTCGAAAATTGTAGTCAAATTGACAGTTCTAGTCGGTATTTTCACTTTATCGTAGATTAACGAGAGAGATCAATCAACTTGCTGTATTGCCAGTTTGCTAATAAAAAATGTCTCAAGATGAATAAAGTTGCCGCGATTCTATCTTTTATTAATTCCTAATTGAATATTAATTATTATCGGAAATGTTTGTATTGTAAACCTTTATGAATACTAATTTTGTTAAAAAAATCATTATAAAATTTGGGAACTGCAGTTACGTCAATTGGAAACATTACAAAAAGAAAATTACTAAATCTCAAAATGGAGCATTTTGATGTTTGTAGACGTTTATTTAAAAAATATATAATTTGCAGCAAGATTGATCATGAATAGTAAATTTAATTGGGTAAAAGCTGGACAGTTAGTTGAAATAATTGATTTTGTTCGGTATTTTTGTGGTTTTTCGTGGAGTTATGTAGCACATTACATAACCACAATTGCACCCAAAAATACTGAGAATCTGAGAAATCTACGAAATTGAAGTTCATAGATAAGAACTGAACTAGTGAACAGCATTACATAATAATAAATCTCGTGTTGTGGGTTTTTTTTTTGTAGAAAAATAATTGCATAACCCTATTACAGGAGTCAAGTGCAAATTAGGTACGTTCCACATCGATAAAAACGAAAATTTGTTACTTACGGCACTCCTGGCGGCGGGGGCGATCAATCTGGCGCAGGCGAACATTTTCTTAAATTTAATTTAGTCGGTTGGAATACACTTAACAACCTGAAAACGACACAGTCGACATTAGTTATCCGTCCAGACGCAAAGGTTTAGGGTTCACCGACGTTATGTAGGTGCAAGGGTTACGTAACACCGAACTCGGGAAAAGCGGGCGAAAATCATATGAGAAACCTGCGATTTTCCCGACAATTTCGTCCGCCGACCGCGTTTTCCCACACCGAACCGGCAAACAATCAGAATTTGAGCCGAATCGACACCCGGGTACAATAATGGCGCAAGATGTCGGTATTTATTATGTGACGGAGCGGTTGCCAGGGAAGTACGAAACAAATGAAAGAAATAGTTGCTGCGGTGGATCGCGCGGTGCTGTCCGGTGTCGGTTTTTCGGTTTGTGCGGGACGATGGTGGCCACAGTGTTGGAAATTTGCAGAAAAGTACTCACTTAACGGTACGGCGAACTTACCACACGACAGTGTCAGGAGGAGGTGACCCAGCACTTGGAATGTGTACTGCGGAGTGACAGCTCGGGCAGGAATCGAACGGCGCAAACGTGGCGAGTTTGGTGCGTGCTGGGTCGCTTCGGGTCGGCAGCCGGGGAGCTGGCAGTTGAAGCGGCCGACAGCAGGTGGCGCGAACCATTACTGATTATTTCAAAAATCGAACATCTAAGTTAGTTCAATGCAACAGTACTATAGATTAATCCTAAAACATGTGGAAACTTGCACAAATCTATTAAATTTTCAGTTGCAGAGGAAAATTGAGGCCGAAAAATGCGGCCGGTTTTCTATGTAATGTTGGTTGCAGATATGTTAATCATTATTGTTTGCACAAAAATGTAAATTTTGTTCGGTCTAAACTCGGTTGAAATTTAAATTCAATTGTGCAAGAATAAACAATTGTTAATATCACATCTGTAAATGACGTCCGAGGGAAAATGTGTCTAAAGTATCTACAACAGCGACGCAACTCGATCCCGACTTATATTCTACCTTCATCACTCCTCCACAACTATCTGAATAAAGTAGTCTTTCATATGTTCCAATAAAAAAAGGATGTTACTTTACTTTGTCTGATTATTTTGTAGTCTATTTCAAAGACTAAAATTTAGCTGCTGAGATGCATTTCATTCTTTTTAACTTCTCATTTACACAGTGTTGTAAAACGTGACAACACGAACATTTTTGCTACTGGAATTTTTTGCTATCTCTTTTAAAAGCCCCGATTTTCATCAAATACTAATTTTTATACTTTGGAAATAAGTATTAAAAAAAATCGTAACTAACAATTTTTCTTCTGATTGCACAGAAAATCTTGATGAATTTATAAAAATTTTTAGTTTTTACGGATTCAATTTGAAGGGCACGTGATCCAGGACTTTTTGTAGAGTTTTTCAAAATGCTTTCTACTAATTTTGAAATGAGCAATACATGTTTATGACGTCACTGAAACCTATTATGTAGTGGCAAATAACAACAATGATAATAATGATCTTTTAAACTTACCCCCTTTTTAAAGAAATGTCAAATTAAAACACCGATATTAACCACAACGTGAACTTAGTTTCAGAAGAATGAAAGAGAACTTTGCTCTTGGATTTAATCTGTTGTACCGACCAATATGGCGGAACAATTTTGGTTTTACAATTTTTGGCGGGTTATTTAAACATGGAGTTACCCTATCCAAGTATTATTTTAACTCTCTGATACGATTAAATTTAGTTGCCAATATTTTGACATACATAATGTTTTAAACAAAGCCGAAAGAAGAAGAAAATGCAGGTTTTACAACTTATTTTTTGACGTCAATTTAAGTGTTGCGTCAAATTCTTGGTAGACATCTTGTTGTAACTTGAACCACTGCTGTACATATGATCGCCAATCATCAACAAACAAATTCCAATACTTATTTTCTGGCATTCGAGTTTATGCAATACGTATTGCTACAATTTATTAAAATAAATTTGTTTGAAAATTCTCGCATTTTCAATGGGAAAACCTCTTTTAAAAATTCTCAGTTCCGCCATTTTTCTTCTGTTTTTTAAATTTTATTGGACAAATCACCGACGTTTCCAAGGCTGACTTGATCTTGATCTTGAGGAGTCATATTTGTCTATTTTACAATTATGAAGAATTTCTATGTCCTTAACGTTACTTTTTTTTAAATCAAACATTTTGGGCAATCACGTTTCGGAACGTGAGAAAAAATTCGTACACGTTAAAAAATGCAAACTCTTTTTTCCCTTTCGTCGATCGCACCCCATCCCCCGTTCTGATAACATTAGAGGCACTGACGGACCGAAAAGCGAAGATCGCTAAATAATAGATGAGAAATTACAAAGTACGAAGAAGGAAAAAATCTCCGTTTTAATACTCGAGGGTCCTCTTTTATTTAACGGGACTGATACGAGAGGATCAGATAGAAAATGATAAAGTCTTCCGGAGAGAAATTCAAACGAGAATCAAATTGGAGCGAATTGACATTTAACATCTAGAGTGACATGTGCTGCGTACCCAGCACTCCGTACTCATCAACTGTCCCTCCAATTAAAAATAAACGAAGGGAAGACTCGCCCCTGATATTATTAAATAATATACCCCAGGGGGTTGTGGTGCAAATAGGCTGTGAGATACTGACGTCGAACGAAAATATTAGTCATTTCGAGTTTTAACAACGTTTTCCCGGATTTCTAAAGCCAGGAAAATTGAAACTAAACAAAGAATCATTATTTCTTCAGTTATTAATGGTCTAACGTATATTTGGTCAGCTGAAAAGTCTAATACAAATGTCGTGCGGTAGGTATTTTACAGCGCTCCAACTAATTAGACACTCGGCTTCGCCTCGTGCCTCAAATCTAGTTTTCGCGCTGTAAAATACTCCTACCGTACTCTAATGTAAATAACTATTTTTACGATGCAACTGTTTGCTCGAGAAAAGTTTAATAACACAATTTTTCGATTCTTCTTCGTCGCGTTTTTCGC
This sequence comes from Tenebrio molitor, assembly GCF_963966145.1. NCBI lineage: Eukaryota > Metazoa > Arthropoda > Insecta > Coleoptera > Tenebrionidae > Tenebrio > Tenebrio molitor. Next base: position 16,814,878 of record NC_091053.1, on the reverse strand, counting down.
TTTAGCTGGGCTGTTGGGTTTTGTGTTGCTCTTGCTAGATTAAAAAACGAAACATTACAGAATGGTTGTTTAAAAGTTATAATCAAAAAAGTTAGTGGGTTGAAAATTGAAAAGTATAGAACTTTACTCGAGTATTTCTTTACTTATATTGTTTTTCTTCTTGAATTTTGAAAATTACGTTAACCTTCCAGATTGTTTCCTGGATTTGATTTAACGCTCCTGTTTCTTGTCAACACAAGTGCTTTGTTTTTGCACTTTACTTACCAAGAACATGACAATCACGTTCGTGTTTGTATAATTTTTTTAATAGAATAATAACCAGGAAGGGTCGCCCCGTTGTTTTTAATTTTTGTTCGCGAGTCCGATTTCCCCTTTCCCGAAAGCTCGCCGCCGAGCATGCGCTTCCATTTTGCTGTAAAATGCGCCACCGCTGAAAGCTCGCAGCTTATTCCTGACGATTTTACCCCGAAAATCAAAATCAATATAAGTCTTGAGATGTTGAGGTGTAGACGTTCGTCGACTGCTCTGCACCCATATGTTTATTGACGTTAAAATCGATAAACGGTGAGTTACACTGGCAAATCCGACATAAACACGGGAACACGTCGGAAGGAGAAAAAAACACACACACACACACACACACACATACGCATCGAATCGAAGAGAGACCGAATCGAATCTTCGTTGTTTTTTATTTTTATAAATACGTCAAGACGAAACATGTGAGTGAGTGTGACCGGTACGATCCCATCAAGCTTTAACATGCACCTGCACTTCGAGAGGACTGTCAATGCCAAAAGTGATTGTTCCATTCTTTCGCTCACTTGGATGGGGAAGGTGCCGGACGAGCTGCCAGAGGTAAATCGGTGTGATTTTTCTTGTTGCCGGGGGCTTTAGCGTGAGCACAAAGTGTAATTTTTTATCGTTTACTCAAGTCATTATTTTTATTTTTCTTGTGTTATCAAAAATAGATTAGCAAGAAATTAGGTCACCACTGCATGAAACTGCCAATGACTATAACTTTTTAATTTGAAATTAATTTGATGTGGGTTGAAGATGAAGCCGATAACAGTTTCGAAGTGCTTGAATGAATTTAAACTTTGCAGAAAATTTATTGATGCAAATATATTTTGAAACCCGAGACCCGGCGCCTCCGCCAAAAGTACAAAAGAATCTTTATCACACTTTTAACAGCCAGCTTTGTGGAGGTTATCGGAAGCCGACGCAGAAATTAAAGGGTTCATATTTTATTTATAGAGTCCCAATAGAATCAATCATTTCCTCTGTACACAGTACTAAGTAGAGCAACGCCCTGGAAGCTCAAGACGTCGTCATTTCGCAACAAAAAAGATGTTTTTGATTAAAATTACTCCCTGGCTGGATATAACAATAACAATTTTATTCGCCGTATTATTACTATTGTGTTATTAAATTCATGAAATAACTCCGGCTTACTGCCCACCAGTCATAAAAATTTCATTAGCTCGAGGTCGCAGCGGGAAGAAATAAGTAATATTAATTTCTCTCGTTTTTTTCCCAATTCAATTTCGATAATTCCTCTCGAAATACGTGACAATGACGACGCGATGGATTGTCTATATTCCGATGAAATCCATTAGAAGCCGACGAAATGCGGTCGGGGCGAAGCCATCACCCTTGATGCGAGGCATAAAAAAGATGTTTTTTATGTACGATGCGATTACGACTTGATAACATTTTTTATCAATCGAAAATTGCTCGTGCCACTTTAATTAGTGTGAGGTGACGTCAGTACAGCCGGTGGCCTTGGTTTAGAAACAAACGAAGCAGACTGTCAATCGAGAAGACTTTCATCTCCTCTGCAATAATTGAATCCCATGTGAGCTTTGGGTGACGTACGTCGTAGATGGAGTGGGTCCTGTCACGTCTAGTACGGCTAGCCGTACTGCTGTTAACACTACATACATTAGAAAAATATGAAAAAATTGTTTAGGACAAAGTGAACAGTTTGCAAGTGCTGTTGAATAGTTATTTGTGTACCAAGGCCAAAAAGTCAGAGTCTAAGTTTTCTGACCGAGGCGTAGCCGAGGCTTGAAAACAGGCGAGGACAAAAGGTGCTTTTTGGCAGAAGTGCACATAAAAATTTTAGGCGACCGCACGAACCACAAAGCAAAAGGCATTATTAAAAATAAGTATTACAAATTTATTTTGTATCTACCTTTTTCAAATAGAGAAACTTATTACGTATTAACAAAAAAAATGTATCAGCTCCCAACAAAACGAGAAATTTACTACATATATGCAATACAATTATGTACTTATTTATATAATTTATGGTGACAGGACAATTATCGGTTTTGTCCGTTTCGTTGTTAACTTACTAAACAGACCAACAGATGGCACCACGGTTCAGCGTCTGAAAAAGTGCGTCCGAAAAAGAATTACTTTTCGTCCGCTTTTGAGAACGCCTAAAAATATTATTTCCAATCTTGCACCCTTTCCCGGACGGTTTAAAATTTTTTCTCGTTGGGTGAATACTGTGAGGATTAGCGCTGAAGAATTCTTTTCCCGTCGGCGCACGTGTACTGAGAGATTGGATTAAATCGAAAAGGGTATGAAACAGAAAAAGGATATTTAATAATTCATGTGTTTACGCACGAAGGACGATATCTGGTGGAATTGAAAGCGGCGATAGCGATCCGATACAATTCGAAAATGCACACGAATGAAAAAACGCTTCCATCCTGCGCCAACCCTGAATTTTTAAAGGACTCACCCCCGAAGACAGATGTTGGCAGATTGGCGACCCAGTTTTAATTCAACGCTCGGCCGCTTTTCGAATTTTGTCACACGTGAAACGACTCTACTAAAAATATCCATCACGCAGAAGAAATTCGGATAGAATCGTAAAAAATGTCCGAAGAGTTGACGTCAGGACTGTGATTTCTGCGCGGAGAGGATCTCGGAGATCAAAGTAGCTCGGCCCCATTAAAAATTCTCCCTGTTAAATTGAATGGAGATCGTTTTGTTAAAATTGTACGGAGGGCACGCCGCATTTTCGGCTCAAAGCACTGCTTTGCGTCTGCGGTAGGTGCTTAGGACGTTTCATGTCTGGGATTAATTTTTTTTGGGTGGAAACGCACAAGTACCGTATATTACGATCCTGGAAGAGGTTTCACGTCCCGAGTCGATTCGAAAGGTCAAGGACGACACTACAGATTGACAGTTAAAGTTGGTTTTTGTTGTTTCACAAAACAAATGTCAGCTCTGATGCTCTCACCGAGATTACAGAGTGCTGTCGCACTGTTGAACCAATCAAAGGTGGCGCCTTGAACGTGCACAAAGATAATAATAACAATAATAAATAACAGATGATGGTAATAATGGGAAGTAAGAATACTATGTAGCGGTGAACAAATTGCAAGCTAATTGGACACATTGGCAAAAACTATTAGGATACGTACGCGAAAAAGAAAGAAGCTCGCAAATCATGGTAGGTAATAACAATAAATGATAGTGTACAAAATATACTTTTTTTAAAGGAATTATCACTTCATAGAAATATCCGTATTGATAAATAAATTGCCAACCACATTGGCAAAATATCTTACGTTACGTACGAAGCAAAGAAGGAATTTTCATAAATAATAACAACAATATAGCAGAATACAGGGTGTTTTTGAAAGTTGTGCAGAAATTTTAACCCCGAGCTACTGGCTTCATGTAGAACTCGGAAAAAATATTTAAAAAATTCTATGTCAAAAAATAAAATGACATTTATTTTTTGAGCTACAATTTTTTTTTATTCTTTTTAGTTTTACACGTTGTCCTACAACCTCGTAGGTAAAATTTCGGCACATTTTTAAAATACACCCTTGTATATCATGTTTTATAAAATGTACGCCAATGCAAAGTAACCTATAGGAAATATGCTTTAAAACAAGGAAACCGCATTGGTGTACGTTTTATAAAATATGATATACAGGGTGTATTTTTAAAATGTGCCGAAATTTTACCTACGCAGTTGTGGAACAACGTAGAAGACTAAAAGCAATTTAAAAAAATTGTAGCTCAAAAAATAAATAAATATTTTATTTTTTGACATAACTGACATCTGGTAACTTTGCAATTATTTTGTTGTCGACAAAGTAGATGAATTCTTCTATTCGAGTAAATAAATGAATGATTATAGAGTATATTTATTACCTAATCGAATAAAAGTAAAGAAAAAAGAGTAGGTAGATTGTAACATAAGATTTGATTTAACGAAAGAACCAATGATGCTGTTAAATTAAGAAAAACACAAATTGATCAAATTTAAATATGTAAATAAGAAAAAAAACAACAATTCAATTAATTTTTAAACTTTGTAAATCATTAATAATTACTGTTCTGGATCCAGAATTATTGCATCTTGCGAGGGTCCCTGATGGAAGTGGGAGCAATTTCCAAAGTACCCCTAGGACCCTCCACTCCGAGTCCTGTAAAGCCTCGGCCTCAATGCATAGACTTGTGTTGTCCGCTTGTTGTAAAATAGGGTCACCGCAATGGCTAAACAGCCTTTGGTAGAAATCTGCGGCTGCACACGCAAAAGTATCTACTGTGAAATCCCAGGCTTCTAATTCTGCGGATATACTGGCTTTCTTGGCATAATTCTTATATTTTTCCCTCCTAGTGCTTGAATCCTCAGATCCAAGATATAGTTCTTCAAACAGCTCCAATACATCCCAGGCAGTCAAGGTCGTTCTTTGTAGCAATTTCCAGTTTGCTTGGGCCTAAAACATATCAGCGACTAGTACCTACGTAACTTAGGTATAACTTAAATAATCCGCACCAATCATCAATATCACATTACTTACTTACAAAAGCTTTTTTCAATTCTAGGATTTCAATATTTTTTTTGTTCAATATTTGTTGACGCAAATCATTTTTAATTTTTGAAACCCTCGATTTTAACACATTTTTTGTTTTCTCCGGCAAGTTAATCCCTCTAAAAAGATGTTGCCTCTTCACTTTCTGGGAAAAAACCATAGGTATATGTATATGTACAGGGTGTTAGGTAAATGTCCTGCCAAACTTTAACCGCGAGCTACTGGCTTCATGTGGAACTCGGAAAAAATATTTAAAAAATTCCATGTCATAAAATAAATTGACATTTAATTTTTGAGGTAAAATTTTTTTTTACTGCTTTTAGTCTTCTACGTTGTCCCACAACCTCGTAGGTAAAATTTGGGCATATTTTTAAAATACACCCTGTATATCATATTTTATAAAACGTACGCCAATGCGAAGTAACCTCTAGGAAATATGCTTTAAAACAAGAAAACCGTATTGGTGTACGTTTTATAAAATATGATATACAGAGTTTATTTTTAAAATGTGCTGAAATTTTACCTACGAGATTGTGGGACAACGTAGAAGACTTAAAGTAATTAAAAAAACATTGTACCTCAAAAATTAAATGTTGCGAGTTCTACATGAATACCAGTAGATCGCGGTTAAAGTTTGGCAGGGACATTTATCTAACACCCTGTATATTATTTGTAGCTATAATTGATAAACAGTTAAAAGTTCTGTTTCTTCTGCTTACCACTGGCTCCTGCCTCGCCTCCATGATAGAAAACAACTTTAAGAATTTGGGTTAACAGCTTACGCCAAATATTTTATTCGCACACCTCTAGACTACTGAAATAGCTTCCAAAAAGAATATAAGATAAGATAAAAATAATAAGAGGTTGATAACGTTGTTAGAGCAGATGTGAAATATAATCTATTCCATCTTTAAAAAAACAATAGGTTGCCATGCTTTAATTTTGTTAAATTGGCAGTACTGAGGAAAGTACTAGAGTCCGCACACATTAAGGAGAACACGTTGAGTCATCCAAATCTGTCCGTGAAGTTTTGTGCAGTGGCGTATCACTTGCGTTCAGAAATGGGGGCATACGTTTTTATTTGAATGATTGTGATACCGCTTTTATCAAAACTAACCTCGCTCAAATAAAGAAATAAAAAATATTTAGTTCTGAAAAGAACTGATTTTAATGCAATAGAAAACAACCCGTGAGCGGTTCTACCTTCCCACCCTAGAAATCGAAAAATGTGCTCGACCAACGTAGTTGCGTCTGCCGCGCAACTTTATTGGTGTGTTCTCCTTAAAGTGTTGGCACTCTAGTTATATTTCATTTCATGTTGGTTGTAAACCTTTTTTAACTAAATTTGAAATCCTATGTTGCAAGATGATTCTAAAACAAAAAGTAAATAAAGTTATCAATAAATGTCATTTTGACGTTTTTCTAATTTATTTTAAATTAAACAACATAAAGTAATAATTCAAAGGATTTACTACAAGTGCATAATGCTAAAAGTTGTGTCTTTTGAGACAAAACGTAGTGTGTTGAAGTGCTACACACATTTTAAACAATTTTTTTTTTTGAAGTGACAGAAATTGACGGCTAAAATTTTTTGGCCGCATAGTACAACTTCGACAATTCGGGCACACTCTGGTTCTCTATTAATTTCTTTTAATACAGTTTCAATCGATTCGTAAAAAAGCGGAACACAAGTATGGCAACATTGTGACTTCAAAATTTTCAAAATTCCTAACCAAAATTTTCTTCAGATATACAGGATGAAATCTGTCAGATTGTCATGGCCAAGGCTTCGTTTTTTTAAAATTGGAATACATTATAGGTACGGTCGGTGGACCAATAAAACTGGGACACTTCAAATTTAATCTATGTAAATCAGACCATTGAATTGTCAATATATTTGTCAGTGTCTGTATAATATGTCATACCAAAGTTAACCTATTTGTGATAAAGCCGTAATTAAAAGATGCAAATTTGTAAATTTTAACTTATGTGATTGTCATTTTTGTCCCAGTTTTATTTGTCCATCGACTGTACCTAACAACGGTTCATCTTATCAGAGATCAATTTGTACATAATTTTCGATAACCTTAAAATTTCAGATACAGTCTGTTTCTTTATCAAAGATCCACCAACACCGCAATTTACACCCAAAATAGAGCTGGCAACATTGTACACTTGGATATTAGTAGTGCAGCATGTTAATAAAGTTAATAACAACTAATTTGAGAGTTTAATAATGTCTCACTTTGCGAGGCATTTTAACAATCACGTTCAAATTTTAAAGGCGAGTTTGCGTACTTTCAATGATATTAAAAATGACAAGCGTTGGCTGGTATAGCCAATAGATATCATTAAATTCCCTACATTTAGTAAAATTTTATTACTGCTAACCTAAATCTTTGCAAAAAAAAACCAAAGTGCATTGATTTTTTTTATACCATTGCACGTTAATTTGGCGCGACTATGAACTATCAAAGAAATGTCAGCTCTATCCTACCCACACAATTGCCACATCAATTTTCGTACATAGTTGCCATACTCCGCAATCATTTTGAAGCACCCAATATTTCTAACATGAGAATTTAACCTATAAATAAAAGATGTATCCTTTTTTTCATAGATTGGTAATACTATTGTTGATTATTGTGTTGTCAATTCTTTTTTAATGTGATAATTGACAAAAACATAGGCGTACTCCCCTATTTAACACAACTTATTAATACTTAAAATGTCAAAATGACGTTTTGTACGGCAATGTGTTAATTAAGATATCAGGTTTTGAAAAATGTTCCCAACTTAAGAAAAAAGACACATTAATTTATAGTCAGCCGCTTTTATGTTTTTGCTTTTATGACCATGAAATTTTAACAAAATTTCCATTATCTAATGAGAAAACGAACAAATCTGCGTATTTGCGTTTCCACAGTCAGAAAAAAAGAACACGTTGATTAATGTGTATAATACAGCGTGATCAACAATGACTGAGTCTGTTGGCAATGAAACAATTGAAAAATATTGGTGTTTTTCTGTTTCGTAATTGGTACTGATCGGATATTTTAACTTGACACGACATTAAAAAAAAATTAGGTTATGCTGGGTAATTTTATGCTATTATAAAAATGACCCTTTGATGGTAAACGTCAAATTCGCCTGTCAACTCTGTCAAATCTGACAACCGGAAATGCGTTTAGATTACAGTGGTACCAAAATCATTCAAATTTTCATTGTTACCAACAGATTCAGTCATTCTTGATCACGTTGTATGTATGTATTGAATTACAGACCAGGTGATCAAGAAGGACTTTTTACGTTGTTAAAACAATCGTAATATTAACAACGACAAAATGGTAGGTTATGAGTGTAAAAATTAACGCTAAAAAAAAATTTAACTTGAAATACAGAACAATTATCTAAAAAATAACTAAAGGAAATGCTCGAAATTTCCCCCATTTTACTCTAAACATAAATTAATACTTCTTTTTAGGCTCTCGAATCGATTCACCAGTATGTTTAATTTAATTTGAAATGTCAAATATTACTTGTCAATGCTGCAGCTGACAGTGTCAAGCCGTTAACAACCGGAAGATACTTCAGTTGTACCATTTAAAAATAAAATTCAGTATACCAACTCAAACAGCCCTTCTTGATTAAATTCTTGATCACCTTGTATCTACATACTTAGGTGGAATTAAACTGAACTGGTGAACCTAAGTATGTTACAGCAAATATGTAAATACGAGTATCAAAATGTGTTGTCCACAAAAGCAACATTTGTATAGAACAGTGGCATTTTTTATGCTTTTGAAACATAAATAATTATAAATTGACACTTACAACCCGAGCACTAAAAATAAATTCAATTCGTCACATTCGTTTCATCAGTTAAGCAACACTGGGTGTGGTCAATATTTGGATGGGTGACTCCCCCATTGGTATCTGCGTCCGAAATCTCCAACATTTTTTAATATTAGTTGATAAACACGCCATTTTTTCTCATCTGACTGCGTAATTAATTCATAACAGAGCATTCGAGACATTATCATCTTCCGCATCATTTCCTCGACACGGTGTCTAAACCAAGAACCTGAAGTTCTCTTTTGTCCTTTTTGATCAACGTTTTGGTGTCAGATGAGCTGATTAAAAAGCGAACCAACACGAATCTCGTCGACCATCCATCATAATTTCGGTGTTGCGAAAAACGACGCTTCCACCGTCACAGATTTCGTCCTTGTTCTTGCATCACACCAACAAAAGAGTAAATGCTAATTAATTGCACGGCTGCAATTCGTCGGTCCTACAGCCGGATCGATTTTCCACCCTCCGTCGCTGCATAACGTAATGTGTTTACACTGTCAAGTTGTGGATAACGTAATTTCACATATAAAAGCGGCCGAATACCTGCACTCTAGCCCGGAGGAAGTGTTTGAAATGCAAAATAAACTCCAACTAGGGCGAAGGGAGCTTGATTAAGAGCGGTGGAGTTGCTCGGCACAAAACCCGGAATAGATCGAGTCTCATGGTGGTTAGATAAAAATAACCGATCAATTTATTCGGAGGGTCGCAGATGAGGAAATAGGGGGTGCGAGCATCTTCTCTTGTCGGATAATTGGTCCGGGTTACAAGAGAATTTGTACTCTCTTTCCTCGCTTTCTTGTTGTTCAGTGGAGTTCGCTTCCGGGGAGGGGAATCACCCGAAATTACGATAATCGCTGTAGTGTCCCGAGCGAGTTTTAGTTCAACCGTTGCGCACCCGACACTCCCGACGAGAATTATGTTGACACTTGCCCTTTGAGAAAACGATGACGTTTGGTGAAAGCTCGCCGAAGAATTTTCATTTCGTTTTATTACGCGAGGCGGCGTTAATAAATTGCCCGAGCAAGGACTCAAGGACCCGTGTAATGTCACGGTTAGTAAGTAAAAACTACAACTGTTTCAGTTGGCAATAGAATTAAGAATATTTTTTATTCGGCTGTTGGCTACACTGCAACCGTGTTTTGTTGATCTGTTTGAAAGATAGCTGACGTCAACAACCGGAAGATACTCCAGTTGTACCATTTAAAAATAAAATTCAGTACTACCAACTCAAACAGTCGTGGGGCGTGATTTCGCCGCACAAATACGGGACTGGAAATTGTCCAATTCCAATATCGAGGGATCGACTCGTTCCGAAATTAATTATTGCAGGGACCGTATTCGACGGAAATTACAAATCAAGGACGATAATTACGCAGCCGGAGGACTAATCGAGACGTTTCCACGTCCACCAAACGGAGATTGTTTTTTATTTTCCATTCCCAATTCCCAAAGCGGGATTGAATGAGACAAGACGTTCGATCAGTGTTCAATTTGTTTGCTTAGCGATTTTGCCTTGTTCCAGGACGAAGGATGGAAACTGAACAGGACGAATTACTACCAAGAGGGATGGTTGGCCACGGGCAACGTCCGAGGCATCGTCGGGGTGACTTTCACCACTTCCCACTGTAAGAAAAACGTTGACTTTCCTCTCCGGACGAACTACAATTTAAGAGGGCATCGATCCGAGGTAAAAATAACGTTCGAAAATGTACCAGTCCGGAAGTAATATCGACGACACCAATTCCAATTTCCGTCTTTCTCTGTGCGATCACTGGAAATATGTATTTTTATACGAACGGTGAAAGTTGTTGTGTCAACGACCAATCACCGGACGGCTCTTCACGGCGCGACCTTCGAATTGACCAATGCGACTAGACCTGTGGGCCAACCCCTACCGACCGTCTCAGCGGCAAATTTGAATTTTCTTTTTGTTTTAACAATCGCAATCGATCGGTCGAACAAAGACGAAACGAAAATAAATCATCCCCAAGTTCGCTTAATCGCAGGGCTTGAAAATCGCGGCGGAGATTTATCGTTTCGCATTATGGAGGCAAAACGGGGTCAGTTGGTGTTCTTGTAACGTCTGGGGTATTATTTTTGAAAAGTTTACATTACAGTTAAGTTAGCAACGGACTAAATCTGGCGTGTTTTGTCTCGAAGGGTCGTATTTATTTAGCTTTAAACAATAGTTAGCTCGGCTGTCTCTGATGGGGAGTTTCGCTCTTTTATGAAAATGGAATGTTGTAAATGTTGCGTAAACGGCCCGAAGGCAAACGTGAGATTCAATGATCCTCGCCAGGAGGATATTCGGCACTCGGTTAAGTGTCCATAAAATGTATTCCGGCAGAGGATTTGAATGAAACTGAAAAAGGATTCGATCGCGACGAATTTAAATGAGTTTTGGTTTGTTCATGATAATGTTGAATGCACAAAAAGTCGAATAAAAAAAATCAGAACATATAATTTCAGAACAATGAAAAGAGGGAACGTTTGCAGAAATTTTAATTAAATCAAAACAAAACATGATGAAGTTCCAGCAGAATTGAAATTGAGAATGGTTGGTCAAATATTTGCGATTTTAATAATAAAATTATCAGAATAAAAGATTTAACAAATAAACTAGAGAATGTAAAGTTAATGAATATCAAAAACATAAGTCTTGAAATATTTTCATTTTTAGTAAAACACATAATTATGGAAAACTTCTGGAAACGATAGAATCCATAACTTTTGATTAAAAAATGTGAGCTTTTACGTCAGTATATTCTAAATCAATTAAATAGATTTATAACGAAACCTTCAGAATTTACGGAATTTTTGTTTCGGTGAATAACATGTTTCAAACAAAAAAAAATCTGATACAAATACAGGGTGTCTCAGCTAAGACTTTCGAGCCTAATATCTGGGTTCTTTGCCAACGGATTTTTATGAAATTTAAAATGCAGATATTTCAGACCGTGAAGGTTCAATTAGTAACTGTTGCGCGTGAATCAAAGGCGAATAATTATTCTATGATTTATTGAGACACACACTAGATGTTTGCCGATCTCTCGCATACATGAATGACTTACACTTTACACTTGATCTACTGTCAAGCTTTGAATTATAAGTGTACAAAAATGACTTACGCTTGCTCTAACGTCAAGCTCTGAATTGCAAGTATGTATACAAAATTGACTTACGCTTGCTCTAATGTCAAGCTCTGAAATGCAAGTGAAACTTATTCTAAAACTACCACTATTATATAACTACGAGCGTGGGGGGTAGGGTGGCAAATGGCCGACGCCTCAAGCCAAGTTCAGGTAAACTGAACAGTAACAATAAAATTACCTCAAGTTAAAAAATGTGATTTTAACACATGTTTCCTTTATCGAAAATTATGCGCGATTATTATTAGATTGTTAAACATTAAAAAATACACAAAAAACACAATACACAAACAATTAAGTAAATCACTGATCTGATTCAACGAAAAGATTAGATTTTGTCGTTAAAAATTTAATGTAAAATTTGAAGGTATATGAGCAGTTACCTTTTGAAACAATTGATGATTAATTGCCAAGCAACATTTTGTACAGCCTTTAAAGTCTGTCAAAATTGGGCGCGCTTTATTAGAAACGTCAAATTGTGAAAATTTATTTAAAATACTCTAAAAATAGACTGCAGCGGCAGAAATTTCAATATTGTTGAAAAAGGAAAAAAAAATGCCTATGGAGAGTGTCGTAAGAACTTCAATGACAGTTCGTTTCCTCGTTTTCTCACTATCCAAATGTAGGCTTTACAAAATATAAGGTTAAGAGAGTCGTCAATTTATTTGAAGACACAGGAAGCGTACGTGAACAAATTACCTTGCTAAAATATCCCGATAGTGTTTTAGTCCTTTATGGAAGAATTTAAGCATCCAGTATAATAAATTACGTCCAAATATTGTCTTTAACTTTGTAAGTGTTTGTAAGGTTAGCAAGATAAACGTCAAATATGTCACCTGCGCTTCTGGGAAAAGGGATGACCAAAATTCTGCAAAATTGCGCGTTTGTTTCATACGCGTCTACGTTTTTGCATTTGCAGGAACGTTTAACACACTTTTTTGCTTTTTTTCTTGCAAACCAGACGTCTTTCTAGGACGAGTTTTTCCCTACAGCATTTTTTATTGATGATCAATTTTTTATGTAAATCTTAATTGATTCAACATTTTAAAAAGGCATGTAAAAATTACGTTTTTAAGACTTGGGTGATTGCATTAATGGGATTTTATTCTTCACCGTCTAAAATATCTGCATTTTAAATTTCACAAAAATCCGCTGGAAAATAACTGAGGGGGTCATTCACGAAACTCGGTAAGGCTCGATAAGACATTGCAAATCCAAAACCATAGCAACTGACATTGCTGAAGCATTGTATTTGCCGTTTCGTTAACGATTTGCAAATTTGCAAAGTTTCGTGAATCTCCCCCCGAGTTATTAGGCTCGAAAGTCTTAGCTGAGGCACCCTGTATAATATGCGTCCAAATATAAACCAATTACTTGTTGATCAACAATCTACAAAATAACGATCGCATGTCTTACAAAAATGATTTATCACCGTTGTTTGAAAAACAGGATAATTAATGAAGAACAAATGTGTTTTATCAAGGACTCTTGGTTGTAAAGAGCTGTTATCATTAACTCCGTTATAGTGGAGAAAGTGAAAAGGAACAAACGTAATATTTGCATTATCCACACTATAGATGATAAAAGGAATATGATTTAGTGCCACATTTATGGCTCCTTCAAATTTTAAAAATTTGCAAATCGATCCTACATTAATATCGGGTGTTCATTTAAATTTCCGGTCAAAGCTGGCGTTGAAAAGTGGATTGTGAACGCACCACTCGTGTAAAAACACAAACAACGCAAAAACTGAGGTTAGATTTAAACCGCTGATGCGTTCGCAATCGACTTTTCAACGCCAACTTTGACCGGAAATTTAAATGAACATTGAACACCCTATATTTTTAAATCATTGAATGAATTCATGGCAAACTGTTCCCAATTTAAAATCAGGACAACAACCAAGATACGGTTTTTCAAAATGATTCTTCAAGCTCATTGTCGTTTTGTTTGTTTATGAATTTAAGATTAAACTATCACAATTACTGTTAAAAAAAAACAATTATGATCAAGAGCTGCTGTGAAAAACGAAAGATTTGGAAACGTATAGCTTAACATAATCCACCCGTAAGTGTTATTATTACAACAGTTGCCATGAGGACCGGTTCCTATGTGAATGAGTTACAGTACAAAAAAGCAAATATATACGAGTATATCCTGAAACTGAGGGATTTATCGTATATCTGTTCAAGATCAAATTATCAACAATATACATATATTCTATCTCGTGATTCGGAAGTCACGTTAAGCCATTGGTCCCTGTCTATTGAGTTGGTCATCACGCCTCTCATAGATTTGTAAACCAGTCCTAGACTGTGAAACAAATTTTTTTATAATTTTTTTTTTAAACTTTATTAGAGATTCTACTGAGTATGCGATAGGTAATCATAAACTTGTAAAACTTGAAAAGATGTCAAACAATACAACAAATTATTGATTATGTTCGTTTTTAGCACAGCTGACTACAAATACCGGCACAATTGTGTTGCTAAAATAACACAATTTCATTTAGCAATAAATTACAAATTATCTCGTTGCAAATAGACCGGACATTGCAGTTGTAATTGAAACAAATATCGATGCATTTTTTGTTGATGTTGCTATGCCAAACTCCAACAATTTGAACCAAATCCATAACATCAACATTTCTAAATCTGTGCAACAGTAAAAAAATTAGTGGAACTTGGATAAGATCACGATTTTACCGCTGATAAGTTCACCTAAAACACAATTCAGAATTGTTGCCAATAAATGAAAACGTTTTCGTTCAAATTCAAAACCCTACATTGTTGTTATACAGGGTGTTTCAAAATTGGCGAATTCCGAATTCAGAGTAGGGAAGGACCCAGTGGAGCTCTTCCTGAAAAAAATATAAGCACTTTGATTTTGCTCAATTCATAGCAGCCTGCATATCGACAGTAACAAAATATTATTCTAGCTACGTTGCCGTTCCATTTTTAAGAAAAATTACAAAAATTTTACATTTTTTTTTTGCTCCAAATTAAAGCTATTCTTCAAAAAATTGTTTTACGTTATTATTTTCCACAATAATCTACACCATAAATAACAATAAACACTGAACTTTTCAGCTTGTATTTGAAGAAAACGCAGTTCAAAGAGTGCACCTTCAAACCAATGTATCTTTGTGGGGGGAGTCCCGATTTTTTTTTATTTCCATACTTGGACTACTAAAGTGATCCCCTACAACGCTCTGAATTCGGAATTCGCGAATTTTGAGATACCCTGTATGTATTGTTCAAGAATACGTTGCAAGTGCTGTGATGTAGTACTTACACTGGATGTGTGGCAGGGATATAATTTTACTTAAGTCTTTATTATAAGTACAGGATTATTATAAATAATTGTGCCATCGCAGTTGGCGTTGGTAGCATAATTGAACGTACCGCAAGCCTCATAACATGAGTCAGACTAGTTTTGCCGGTAGGTGGCGAAACTGGCGGTAGTTTTTACCGCCGGAAATCTGTCTACAATACTGCAACGAAATGCTACCTCGCTCTTGGTTACTCTATTCCACTAACAAATAGGGAGGTCGCATGTCGTCGCAGGATTTTGTAAATGGCGCGCGCAACCGCCTACCAGGAAAAAATAGACAATAGTCTGTCTCATGTTGCGAGGCTGCGGCACATCCAACATTTGTATGGTTTTCACCGCCAACTACGATGAGACAATCATTTATAATCACTGTATTACCTTTACTTGATATTATAAGTAATTATAAATTAATCCGGCCTGAATACCTTGTCACCGAGTGTGTTATGAGTCAGAACATAGTGAATCAACTACCTTAAGTGCCTTGCTTTGACGGTTTCAATAATGTAGAAGGACACCAATTAAAAATTGACGGTTGTTGATTATTCTTTATTTGGTTAGTAATTCTAAATCAATAGACATTTAGACTTTTGTTAAATTTAACAAATCCGGAAAAATGCGTTATAAAAATTGTATTATTCCGATTAAGGGACAAAAAATAAGAAAAGTTATTCTAGTATTGTTATGCGAAACTAACTTTTTCTGGAAACTAGAGTAAGTATAAGATACATAATTAGAAAAAAAATACGTGAACTTTCTTGCCCAAGCAAGAACTCTAAGACTGGTTAATCTTAATTAGCAGACAGAAAATGAGAATATTAGAGGACCAAAGACAAATCCCTACATATGAGTATTTAATTTGCGTTTGTTTAAGCTATGACAAGTGATAGTCGGACTTGCAAAGCCACGCCCAAAACTCAACACTTTTTCCCGCTTTGAATCTCTTCTCCCCGGCGCGGTCGTTAAAGAGACTTTACACCACATAAATGTTTGAAATATATCTCCATGATGCAAATATTTGAAAAATCTGAAACTTGTCTCATACGAATCGTAGATTCTACGAGTACGTGACGGTTTATCCGCCAAGTTTAATACGTGAATTTGTATTCAAAGTTTTCGGAAACGAAATATGTGACTGGCGCATGCGCAGCAACTAATTATTGGTGCACGATGCACGTGTCCAAAAATTTGTACTATACATTTATGTACAAGACAAATCTAGATTTTATTTAACACATTATAAGTACGATAGCTCGAAGTGAACACAAAAACGTGTCAAAAAATAATAAATCACTGGCGCCGCGTTATTATGACTTCCTATCGATTATTCAACTGCAATTTGCATCACGTTCGGAACAGAACGATACCCCATCCTGCTGGAAATGACAGTGTGCATGATCTATGATCGCGTGCATAATTTGCTCCACGTAAAGCCAATACCGAGTTTGATGATTACCATCCGTGACGTGGCTCGTTTCGCAACATTTTTAAACTTCCAACTTGCAACTTCCGAAAAACTGCAATCGTGCTCGTTTCCGACCTGCAAACCCACAAAGTTGCGGTATAATTGCATTCTGAACAACCGCAGTGCACGGCACTAGGCGAGACAAGTGGAATGACTTGTGGAGGAATCAAAATTGAAAGTTGTTAAAGCTCCAGACGCTTTTAATCCGGCTTTTTGGGAAAAGCGTTTTGAACGTTTTTACGACTTCCCTCTGCGATCCTCAAACCCTCCGGCACAGCTGGAAATGACTAACAAGTTTGTCTGTTAATGTGACGGCGGTCTCCTCTGTCCAGGTCATTCTCGTAAAATGGAACGAGCCCTACCAGAAGCTGGCGTCGTGCGACAGCTCGGGCATAATATTCGTCTGGATAAAATACGAGGGTCGGTGGTCAATCGAGCTGATAAACGACCGCAATACCCCGGTCACGCATTTCTCTTGGTCGCACGACGGCCGAATGGCCCTCATCTGCTACCAAGACGGTTTCGTGCTGGTCGGCTCCGTCGCCGGCCAGCGCTACTGGTCGTCGATGCTTAACCTGGAAGCCACCATAACGTGCGGCATCTGGACGCCCGACGACCAGCAAGTCTACTTCGGCACCACCTCCGGCCAGATCATCGTGATGGACGTGCACGGAGCGATGGTCTCCCAGGTGCAGCTCAGTTCGGAAGTGGGAATCACGTCGATGGCGTGGTCGTGCGAAAAGTTCAAGATGGAGGAGGGCGACGACGGCGATCCGGGAGTGGCGAATGCGGGGGAGAGGAAGTTCGTGTTGGCGGTGTGCCTGCAGAACGGGTTCATCTTTTTATTGAAGACTTTCGACGACGTCTCGCCGATACAGATGGATACGGGGCTGCAAGGGCCGCCGTGCATGGAGTGGAGCAACTCGAGGGAGCTGTTGGCGGTGGCGGGGGTGGCGTTTGATGGCAAGAATGGAGGAGTGCAAGCGGAGTACACCAATCTGTTGAAGTTTTACAATGAGAAAGGGGTGCTGCTGTACTCGGCGGCGGTTCCGTTTTGTCAGGTATTTACAACAGGTCTAGGGGGCGAATGTTCCCCTGTTGCTTCGGATCAACGTAAACCTCTGCATCGTCTCCCGTGGACCTCTCTGTACCTTCGTTACATCTCCCATCCGGCATCTCCATAGGCCTCCTGTATCTCCCAACCCGGATCTGACTATTTCTCTCCCAGATCTCTCTTTATCCCCTCAGATCTCCCTGTATCTCCCCTGGAACCTCCCTGTAGCTACTCTGGACTTCCCGTCACGGATCTCCCTGCTCGCCCCATCTCCTTGTATCTCCTTCTTGTGTCTTCTCTGGATCTCTTATCCAAAATCCCTCTGTATCTCCTTCGTATCTCCCATGTGCCTCCCTGTATCTCCACTGGATCTCCAATTCAGAACCTCCCTATATCTGCCACCCCATCACATTCCCATATCTTCCTGCGTTTCTTCGGATCTCCCTGTATTTTCCATTAATCTTTATGTATCTCCCTTGGACTTCCCATCTCGGATCTCCTTGTATCTCCTTATCCCTGCTCTTCCTGTATCTCCCATCCCGCATCTACCTATGTCTACCTGGGTCTTCCCATATCTCCCATGGGTCTCTCGTATTTACCCTAGACTCCTCATTCCGAATCTCCCTGTATTTTTCATGCATCTTTCTGTATCTTTCCTGCACTCGTCATCCCAGATTTCCCTAAGTCTCCACTAAACTTCCCATCCTGGATCTCCGTGTACGAATCTCCATGCATCTTCTTGTGTCTTCTCTGGATCTTCTATCGCGAATCTCGCTATATCGTCCGTGAGACTTCTTGTATCTCCTTTGTACCATCGGTCTCCCTGTATCTCCTCCAATTGTCCAAGAAACTCATTCTCTGGGATCTCCCATTCGAAATCTCTCAGACCCCCCTTGTATCTCCTCCGAATCTCCCTGTATCCTCCCTGGATCTCCTTGTGTCCTTGCCGAATCTCCCCATCTTTCCCGTATCACTCCGCATCTCCCATCTTCTTCCCTGAACATTCCATATTGGATCTTCCTGTATCTGCCATGGACCTCCTGGTCGAAATCTTCCCGAATCTTCCATGGATTTTCCTGTTCCTTCTCTGTATATCCATCCAGGATCTTCCTGTATCTCCCCCAGATCTCGATGTATTTCCCATAGATCTCACCGAATCTTCCTCGCATCTTTTTCGATCTCTCTGAATCTCCCACCCCAGATCTCACTATATCTCCCCCAGGTCTCCATGTATCCCCCTACTTGTAGCTGCCAAGGACTTCCCATCACGGATCTCCCTGTATTTCCTACCTTCTTTGGACTCTCCATTCCTGGTTTCTTACTATATTCCATGTATCTCCCTGTATCTCTTCTGGATCTTCCATCCTGCATCCCGCTGTATCTTTCATAGATCTTCATGAATTTCCCATAGATCTCCTTGTATCTCTCCCATCTCGCATCTCGTTGTTTCTTCCTGAGTCTCCCCGTACTTCCTCAGATCTCTCCATATTTCCCATGGATCGCTCCATATCTCTCCTGCACGCCTCATTCCAGATCTCCTACTATCTCCTTTGGGTCTCTCGTCTCTCCCATCTACCTCCTTGTACCTCATCTGGATCTCCCCCATTCCAGGAACTCCCTATATCTGCCAGCCCATCACCTTCCCGTCCCTTCGTGGGTTTCTCCGTACCTCCCCGTGTCACCCATGGATCTCTCTGTATCCACGCTGAACCCCCATCCCAGATCTCTCTGTTTATCTCCTGGACATCCTTTCCAGGATCGTCTTGTATTTCCCATGAATCATCTGTATCTCCCCTGGAATCACCACCTCGGATCTCCGCATGTTTCTTCTGAATCTCTCATCTCAGATCTCCTTAAATCTCTTTCAGATCTTTTGCATTTTCGTGTATCTCTCCTCTACGCCTCCTATCCCTGATCTTCGGATTTCCCTGTATTTTTCATGCATCTCTCTGTATCTCCTCGGGACTCGGTCATCCCAGATCTCTCAATGTCTCCCCTAGACCTCCCATCCTTGATCTCCGTGTACTTCCTACAAATATCCATCCCGAATTTCCTTATATCTTCTTCGGTTCTGCCTGTATCTCCCATGAAGCTTCTTGTATCTCTTTTGTACCTCCAATGTCTCCCTGTATCTCCCCCAAATCTGCCTGTCTTGTCCATGAAACTCCTTGTATCTTGCGTAACCCTCTCATCACGGATTTTTCTGTATCTGTCATGGACTAGATTTTTCTTCGGATTTTCCCGGATCTTCCTGTAGTTTTGTAGGATCCACATTCCACATCTGTCAGACCTCCTTATATCTCCCCCGAATCTCCCTGTCTCCTCCCTGGATTTCCTTGTGTCCTTGCCGAATCTCCCCATCTCTCCCCGTAGCACTCCGCATTTCCCACAGATCTCCCAGTTTCTCCCGTGAACATCCCATACTGGATCTCCTTGTATCTGCGATGAACCCCCTGTTCGGAATCTTCCCGAATCTCCCAGGGATTTTCTTGTATCTTCTTTCGAATCTCGATGTATTTCCCATTGATCTCTCCGAATCTTCCTCGCATCTGTTCTGGATCTCGTATCTCCTCCATATCTCGATGTAAGATCCTCGCATCTTCTTCGATCTCCCTATATCTCCCTAAATCTTCCCTCTCGAATCGCTTTATTGTATTTCTTCTGGATCTCACATCCGTGGAACATAAAATATCCCCGTTACCACCACCCCACACCCCTTAACGTATGTAGTCGAACGAAATGTCATTCCAGGCCCCCGTCTCAGCCTTAACCTGGGGCCACAACGACAAGAGGCTATTTTTAGCGACCGGCACCCAGATCCACATCGCTTGGATATCGCGGAGGATCGCCACGCTCCAGCTCCTGTGCAGGTTGCGAATTCACGACTCCATCCAACAAGAGAACCAACTTCCCGCCTTGCCTCTGCCCCCTAGAATTCGCAATCTGATCGGAAACCTGTTTGCTCAAACCATCAGGGTGAGTATCGCGGTGCCTCCGACATGCCCAAATCAAAATTGTTCACGTTCTTGTGCGCAGTGTTGCGTCCCGGAACCGAGCGCTCTCAGGGAGTTCGTCTCGAGGCCCCCAGTAGGATCCGTGAGGTTGCACTGCACCATGATACGACACGACGACGACAACAACTTGTCTTCGGGCACCTGCTACACTCTCTATCTAGAGTACTTGGGCGGGTTGGTTCCGCTGCTCAAAGGCAAACGCACCAGCAAGATACGACCAGAGTTTGTCATCTTCGATCCGCAAGTCGAAGGTGAAGCACGTACGAAGATTTGACGATGATAATGAGACGCGTGTGTCTTCAGATATTCATCTGCAATGGTCTCCGGAATCGAAGAGTTCTGGATCGTCCAGTCACTCGACTAGCGCTGGGGGGTTGCTGACCGACTCTTCGGACAGCGACCGCGAAGAAGGATGCACCAGTTCGCCGAGGATGCAGAGGAGGCGGAAGAGGAGGAACAAGTCGCATGGTAGGGCCCCCAACCACGACAGACAGTCCGGGCAGAGTTCGGGAGACGCAGACCAGGAGGATCTCGCCTACGTCGATACTTTACCAGAGGTACGTATTTTTCTTTGTTCGATTGCTTCACTGTAGCAGTCGATCCAGCACGTGCGCCTGGTCGAGGTGACGTCCAACATCTGGGGCACCAAGTTCAAGATCCACGGTCTGGCCACGTCGGTCCCGGCGAACCTCGGCCAGGTCACCTACAAGACGTCGCTGCTCCACCTGCAACCCCGCCAGATGACTCTGGTGATGACGGAGCTGCGCGACGACTTCCCCGTCGTCCCCGACCCGAATTTCAACCCGAACCTCTTCTCCGAAGACGAGGAGGAGTTGCATCAAGCGGACGGGAAGAAAATCCCTCGGGTCTCCATCGACAACAGCCCTCCGATAGCACCGATGTCGCCGCGGGGCAACAGACTGGGCAAGGCCAAGCCGATGGCCGAAGTCCCCCGAAACCTCCCCTCGCTGGCCAAGGCGGAGTCCTACGACGACGAGTTCCACGTCGAGTCGAGCGAGGTGGTCAGCTTTTGTGATAATCTCCGTCCACAGACGTCAAACGGTTCGAACCTGCGTCCCGGCAACAGCACCCAGAGCACCAGCTTCGTGGGACAGTACCGGAACGGTACCACCGGCAGCGGCAGTCAGAGACACGCGATCTCTCCGTTGTGCTGCGAGGGGTCGGTGCCGGCGTTGCAATCGCCGAAGAACGCGGTCGCCCCCAGCGACATCATCTTCGACAGACCTCCAGCTCAGACGCTGATCACGTACTCGACCAGCGACTATTCGACGAACGTCCAACAGATGAAGTCCACTTTCATCAACGAACATCACCAGAAAGCGGTGATCGTGAAGAACGAACCGAAAGCAGAGAAGAAAGCGAACGACAAAGAGATGAGTTACATTGACGAAGACCACCAAGACGCGTTACCGGGCCCCTCCACCCTGATCCGCCCCTCGACCACCCTCTGTCTAGCCGACTCGATGGTTCGTAGTTGTAGTGTAGGTTATTTGGACATGGTTGACGCTCAATTAGTTCCCAGCGAGGTCGCTCTGTTAATGTTACGAAAAGACGCACCGAAAAGACTCGTTTTGGTGAACAGAAAGCACAAAACGAAGCGTCAGAGCAGACAGAATTTCAGACAGAACGCGAGGAACGCGACGCCCAAACTGAAGAACTGCGGCAAATCGAAGAGTCTCGATTCGAGCGATCTCTTCCCCAACACCGAACCAATCGCCAAAGCGAATTGCATCGAAGAGGTCATACCGGAAGTGAACAAGTCGAGCAGTTCCTCTCCGGAGAACGTGGACGAAAACTCGAACAAGAAACCTGAGGCGGCCAAACTGGGATTCTTCGCCTCGAGGTCGCCTCTCATGAGGAGAAAGAAGAACGACAACGAGACCACCAAGACCAGACGAGCCAAGAAAACTGTCAACCAACAAGTCGAGACTCCCAAGAACGGAATGCCTCTCCACACGCAGGCCCTGGCCAATCTGGAGAAGCTGATCACCAGGTTGAGGGAAGACGACAAGGCGACGCCGCCCCCGACGCCGCGGTTACCGAGGAGCTCGCCGGCGTCGCCTGCTCCCAGCAAGAAAGGTAGGGTGTTGCTCTGGTGCGATGGAACCTGCTGAACTGGTCTTGTTTAGGGAAGAGACCTCAGTCGGCGTCCCCCATTCGGAAGAATCTCCTCTCGTCGCCGCTCCTGGGACGGAAGAACAAGAAGAACCGCAACCAGGAGAGTTCCGACGACGAGGTGACCGCCTCCGGCGACGAGGTCTTCAACGGGACGAACTACAGAGACCTGGAGACCTTCCAGAAGGCGCAGCTCAGACAAAAAGTAACGAGAGTTGATCCGTTGTTACAGATGATGAGTTTTGTTTTGTTTTAGTTAAAGAGGGGCAAGATCGAGCCGAACGGGAGCAACTGCAACACCCACCCCGTCCCCCAAAGACGCGAGTTCGTGATGCACAACAAGGCCCCCATGTGGAACGAGAACAGTCAAGTCTACCAACTGGATTTCGGCGGGAGAGTGACCCAAGAGTCAGCGAAGAATTTCCAAATTGAATTCAGAGGAAAACAAGTAAGGATCGGATGTTGTTGTTTCTTTGATTAATCGAGATGTGATTGAAGGTGATGCAGTTTGGGAGGATCGACGGCAACGCCTACACTTTAGATTTCCAATATCCATTTTCCGCTCTTCAGGCGTTCGCGGTGGCTTTAGCTAATGTTACGCAAAGACTAAAGTAATCCAATAGAAGAATCGAGTCGAAGCATATCTCTAGATTTTTGCAAAGGTGCCAATTTTATCGTTCGGTAAAGAAAAGTAAGGTTAAAAATCAACTAAAGCCGACCAATAAACAAGTACAAGCGAGAACTAAAAGTATCGCGTAAAAAGCGACTAAAATGATATTTTAATAAAACGAGAGACACTCCTCAGCCTCACCTTACTTCGCTTTACTCAAAATTGTTGCGTTCAAGTAACTTGTATTACCGAGGATTTGGGAAGCGAGTGTGTCTGTTATTTTCGTTGATCAGTTGACATTTTTGAATTTGTAACGACTTATCGATGGTACAGTGCAAGCAGACACTCAACATCTTATTTGACCGTCCGATCAAAGAAACACAACTGTTGGCTAAGGCACACTATTTTTATATTAGCCTAATAGACTAATACCGACAAGGATATTCTAAATGATTCTTACAGAATTCTATGTTGACCTCAGAGTTTGGAGACCTCGATCATTTTTATACACTGTATGTGTAAAAAACATGCGAACGCTTTAATTTATTGTTACCTGTTACGTGTGATATATACGTTTTTTTGTAATTACGTTTCTTGGAAGATTTTTATCTCTACTTGAAGTTTGTGTTGTCAAATTTGGATATACAAAGAAATATTGTTCGTAAATGATATTTGTATGTGCATATATAAATAAATTGCTTTTTTATGGAACCAACTCCACTTTTATCACTCACCCATCCCTTATCGTACCGCGAGACCACGACGCACTGTCAATCGTTGCGACCTTGAGGGTGTACTTCCGGCGGGTACAAATATTCTGGGGAAAAATGCGGTGGATCAAGTTATCGTCGATCGAAATCTTGAGGCGAGGTCAGATGTATCGTTAGAAGAGCGTTTCAGGGACTCTTCGTCTCGAATAAACATTGTGGGGAGTGAAATTATTGTAAATTAGTTGTTGAAGGTTGAATCAAATTCAAATTTGGCGCCACTCGTCCCCACCCCGACGCTACGTTGTCATGTCGTCTTATCTGACATTTTGTTACGTCGAGTACGTCAGTGACAGTGCTTTTGTAATAAATTAAATTTAGAATTGTAAAAAAACTGTGTTTGTTGTTACTGTAAATAACAATAATGGCTTCAGGTAAGTGTCGGGCACGTTTTAGTGGCGGAGCGGTTGGGGAAGAAGCGAAATGTAGCGAATCGATGCGACCGCGTGTCCGGACCGACCGTATTGTAAAATGAATCTGTTGCAATTCCAGCTAAGAAGGGCAAAAAGAACAAAGGGAAGACCCTGGCGCTGATCGACTTCCTCCAGGAGACCCCCGGAGCCGTCGCCAGCATGCCCATTCGCAAATCCGCAGTGAATTGGGCCGACGAAGTCGAGGATAATCACGGTACCAGTTTACTTAACCTATAATTTGTGCATGTGGATCGATTTATGGGAAAATCGACGCGGATTGGCGTCGTGGGGCGACGTGCGCCTCACATGCGTCACGTCCGCAAGGGGCACAACATCATTTGTTTCGATGCAGGTGTATCTGAGTGCATCAATATTCTATAAATAATTCATTTCTAGAATATTTCTAAACGAATGAAAATAGCGTTGGACACGGTCGTCGCATAAATTATATCGCGATTTGGTAGCTTGGAGGCTTGATCGGTGTGAAACTGGACTGGTTTTAATTGTTTTTCTTTGCAGATGTGTACGATTCGCGCTCGTCCAAGAGCAACGTGGTTTTGCCTACAGCCCCAAAGGCCTCGCGAGATTTCGACGACATCATCGACAAAGTACCACAAGATCCTCCGTTTATCGCATACTTGACCAATTTGCCCTATGACGTGGACGAAAATGAAATTTCTAACTTCTTCAGGAACATGAAGGTTCATATTTGTAAACAAAAGAATTGTTAAAAGAGTGAGTGACGAATTTTTTCAGATTGCCAACATGAGGATCCCCAAGGACGACAGGGCGGGCGAGATGCCCAAACTGAAGGGTTTCGGTTACGTAGAATTCGAGGATAGGGACAGTTTGTTGAACGCTTTGGTCATACCCGACACTGTGAGTGTCGTCGTTGTGCGCATATCCATAGAAAACTAACAGAGACGCTTTGCAGACCATCAAGAACAGGCGGATACGAATCGAGATCGCCACAGATTACGACAACGACAAGAGGCGCGGGGGGCGCATGGACATGAACAGGGATCGCAGCGGCAGGAGTGACAGTTCGATGGGAGACTGGAGGTCCGGCCCGAGACAGGAGAGCACAGACACGGAACGTCGAGGTTTCAGCAGAGACGGCGACACGGAGCGTCGAGGTTTCAGCAGAGACGGCGACACGGAGCGTCGAGGTTTCAGCAGAGATGGCGACACGGAGCGTCGAGGTTTCAGCAGAGACAGTGACACAGAGCGTCGAGGTTTCAGCAGAGACCGCGACAGGGAGGGTAGGTGACGCTGGAGTGGACGGTTGGATTGATCTGTCGGTTTTTCGATGTTCAGACAGTTCGAGTTCGAGCACCTGGAGGGACGGGGACAGGAGGAGCAGTCGAGAGCCGGACAGGCCGTTCACCAGGTCGTCGGATCGGTTTAGTAGGGACGATCGCGATCAAGATTTCGGTAGGGCGAGGGACGACAAGACGTTCATGACCAGGAGGTACGACGATAAGGGGGGCAACAGGAATGGGGGAGGATTCACGAGGAACGCGCCGCCGAGAGAGGAAGATTCGAATAAGAGTAAGTGATGAACGATCAAAGGGAGTAACTGTGGAGAGTAATTTTTGGAGGGAGTGCGACTGGGTGGGGCCACTGTAATCGACGAAAGCTCCATCTGGAGAGTTTTGCATGATCAGACCGAGTAAAGCAAAAGTCGAGTCGTAGATTTGTTCGTACGGGCGTCACTAAAAGTAAAACGAAATTGACAGATGATGATGCAGGATGTACTACCGTTAGTGATTAGTAATTGCTGCTTAATTGACAGCTTAAGCTATAAGAACGGATTCGTAAAGCAGCTCATTAGTAATACAGGGTGATTAAGAATGGCCATTTGAGTTGGTAATAGTGAATTTTATTTTTAAATGATACAACTGGAGTAACTTCCGGTTGACGGCTTGTCATTGAAAGCCACATTTGACATTTCACTTAAATTAAATTTCATTGGCACCAACAAACAGATTCAGTCATTCTTGATCACGCTGCATAGAGGTGAACAACAAAATATCTACCGGGTTGCTGTAAATGTTTTTTTTTTTAAGTTGGCAACTTTTTCAAAAACTTGATATCTTAATACTTTGACGTACAAAACGTCATTTTGATATTTTATGTATTAATAAGTTGTGTCAAATAAGCCAGTGCGTCTCTGTTAATGTCAATTATCACATTAAAAAAGAATTGACAGCACAATAACTAAGCAGTATTACCAACCCATTAAAAAAAGGCATATTCATTTATAGTCGCCCGGTATTTTAATCTTAATAATGAAATAAAAATTTCAAAAAAATGTATCAAAAGTCGCCTGTGATGAGACCTGTCGGAGACAAAGAGTACATCTGCAGAGTTTTGTATGGTCGGACCAAAAGAAGCAAAAGTTGAATCGTGGATTTGTTCGTACGGGTTTCGCTGAAAGCGTTGCAAAAACGAAAACACTGAAATTTTGTGTTGTGAAAATACACTCGGCTCAATATGATACCAGGGATGAGAATTTACAATAGTCCAGTTGGATCTAGCGGCATATTATTAATACCAGTGGAACGG
Organism: Tenebrio molitor; assembly: GCF_963966145.1. Classification (NCBI taxonomy): domain Eukaryota; kingdom Metazoa; phylum Arthropoda; class Insecta; order Coleoptera; family Tenebrionidae; genus Tenebrio; species Tenebrio molitor. The sequence continues at coordinate 16,787,667 of NC_091053.1, read as the reverse complement.
CCCGCGCTTACGCACGCAGCAATATAATATTAAAAAATTAGGAGTATTTTTTTATTATTATTATCTGAGTATCTGACATCTCTTCTCTTCTTTCCTGTGACAAACAGGTTCTTTCTCCATGTGTCTCTCTTTCGCTATCACTTTGCTGATAATTTTTGGATATCCCCTTCTTGGCTTCCTTGTTCCTGCCTACGTCTTTGCCGTTCTCAATTTGCTGCTCTTTGTCGCTCAAGTTCGTCTAAATTATCCATTGTAATATTTTTCTTATAAAATTAATGACAGGTTTTACTGTCAAAAGGGACGTGTCATAGCAACACTGTTTCGTGGGTGCCGCCATGTTGTGACACGAAACGGACATCTATTTGCATTATACAGGGTCATTATAAATGATTGTCCCATCGCAGTTGGCATTGAAAACGCACACAAATTTGGGATGTGCCGCTAGCTTCGCAACATTAGACAAACTGGTAGACAAATTTACACTACCGCCAGCAGCGCTACCTATCGGCGATGCTAGTCTCACTCATGTTATAAAGCTTGCGGTACATTCAACTACGTCACCAACCCCTACTGCGATGAGACAATAATTTATAATGACCCCGTAGTATGATTTCCCATTCGTTAAGCCTTTCATTAGTTAAATAATTGATTAGACAAAGTGAGAGTATATGCCAAGCACTATGTTAGACAGAGACAAAACAATTTAACGACATTCTTTAACTTTAATGAAAGGGAAATCATACGGCCCAATGTAATTTAATTACGTTTAAGCGCAGGTCGTGACAATTTTTTTAAAGATTTTTCTACATAAGAAAATTTGCAAGTGACAAAATATTTAATAAAAATATCAGGTGTGTAAATAAAAAACTAAAGAATGCTTTATCACACATACTATTTACTTCCGGTATATTGCAGCTTATGGAAGTTTGCAGTTGTCACTGTTGTCAAATTTAACCTTTCCGGACTTACTACAAATGATTATAACATCGTAGTTGGCGTTGAAAACCCACACAAATTTTGGGTGTGCCGCTAGCCTCGCATATTCAAGTACGTCACCAACACCTACTGCGATGGGACAATAATTTATAATGACCCTGTACATACATTTCTACATGACAGTTGACAGATTTCTGCCGGTATGTTTGAGCTAGGATCGGTAACAAATTTGAATTGATCAAAAATAACTTCAAATTTGTTGACAATTGCTACGAAAGGTTATGTTTGGTAAACAAAGTAATAAATGAAAGAAACTAAAAGTTGTCAAATTGACAGGAGCATAACCACAAAGTAACTAATAATAAATAAACGCATCGCTTTTTTTGTTTTCGTCGTGTCATTAGAGAGAAAGAGGAAATCGTGACGTCATCCCAGAAAGGTAAAAATTAAAGTCCATAGATAAAAGATCTAGGAACTTTAGTAAAAATTGGACTATATTGCCACCTGTTTGGATATACAATAATAGTCCGTCTCATGTTACGACGCTAGCGGCACATCTACAATTTGTGTGGTTTTCTACACCAACTAGGATGTTATAATCATTAATAAAAACTCTGTATTTAAGAATGAATGTTTGTTTTTTATTTTGTACTCTGTTTTTATAAAAACTCAGTTTTTTCGTCGCCAACAGATATCTAATAGTACAAAATTGTTTATTCAACCGAACAAAAAGCATTAATGTTATGACATAGGCAAAAAAAAAAGAAACCAACACTAGATAAAAAAAATATATATTGTCGACCATGGTCATGACTTGGTTTACCAAGTTATAGTAGATTTTTTTTGTATGTTTGACATCCTTGGAACGTCATTTTGATGATTTTTAATGAGAAAATTATTGTTGTAATTATAGTTCAAAATTAGAAGCTGAGCGGAGTGTACATCCATGCCAAAATAAGAACACAAATACAAGTTGAGCCGATTGTACATTTCACTCACAGACCAATCAATAAACAGTCTTATGTGGTATTTGTCTGGATAATTTAACTTCTATAAACAATAATTAAAACAATGGATTTAATTTTATTAAGCTTTTTGTGAATACAAATCATAAGAAAAAAAAAAATTCCTGGAGCAAATCAATCACAGGAAGTGTCTTGGTTTGTTTTTTTTTGTTTTCATCCATAAATGAGGTCAGAAGACCAATTATTATCAAATAAGAGCACGAGACGAAGTCGAGGGCTTTTATTTGATAATAATTGGTCTTCTGACCGAATAATTTTAGGATGTTTGAGTTCATTAGCAAAAAAATTGCCGATATTAAAATTTTGCACGAGGGGTATACGGCTGATTATTTCCTGAATAGAATGAAACAAAACGCATTATTTCCAATCCCTTTTATTCAAAATAATTAAAAAAAAAATCAGGTACCGACATTTTTTATCAGATTATTCAGTGTGCATTTTAAAGAAATTTTATCGGGTTATTTTTTGTTTTCTCGTTTTGATTGGTCAATATTTGTCACGCAATTGGTTGCTAAACACATGAAGAAATTAACTAATTAAAAAAATATATTTTGCTCCAATAGAATGTTTTGTTTTCTTTTTTTTTCAATAATTTTTATATTTTACAAAAAGGTGTGTCCGTTACATCAGATCTGATTGCCATTGACAATTTATGGTTCGGATGTGTTCCGAAAAAACCTAAATGTGTCTACTGAAACGTTGAATTTAAAAGCATAACATTTTAAAGAAAATTCTGTAACGTTTATACTGATTGTCGTGTACGTCACGGTAATTTCCCCGTACGAGTGAATCCGCGAGTGGTGTTTGGTGTTTCTCGAATAAAAAAAAATATGATCGTTTGATGAACTCGGCAGACGAGCCACGACAGAGACCGAAACTGATGTTAACTCCTCGAACTAAACCCGTCGAGAACGAACCGGAAAAGGTGGCGTCGTCGACGTCGATCTTCGGCAACGCCAAACCAGTAGACACGAGCGCTCGAGAACGTCAAATCGAAGAAAGACTGGCGAAGGACCACGATCTTCCACCTCGCAGAGACCCGAGCAAAGAGAGGAAAGACGTGTTGGAGAAGGAAAGCGTCGTAGTTCATAAGGAAAAGAAGGAGAAGGAGAAAGCGCCCGAGCCCGGTTCGTACATCACTCGTTTTGTCCCTTCCCCCGATAAATGGTGTTTAGTTTTTGCAGAGAAAAAAACCGTAGAGAAAGAGAAGACGCCAGCATCGCACAGCAATCCAAAATCTGACGTGAACGGAGTGGTGGCGGCGGCGGTGGAGAAGAGTCATCCACAAAAGAGGAACGGTCTGTGGCCCCCTCGCGGTCGAATCTCGTACTAAACGTTGCGTTTCAGGAGATCACGAAAAGAAGGAACCGGTCAAGGTGGAGAGCGGGGACAAGCATAAACCGGACGTCAGGAAAAGGGACGATAAAAAGTGCGTGGGATTGCAGGGGTGGAATGAGTGTGATTGATTCTGGTCTGTTGCAGGGAAAAAATCGAAAAGGAGATGCCCAAGGTGAAGAAGAGCGAACCTCCGAACTTCATCGCGAGCAACAAATTCGCCTTTCTGGAAACCGAGGACAGCTCAGATTAATACCGTTGATTTGTAAAAACTCGCCCGATAGTAAAATGTTTCATTATTGCCCATGTTATTATTTTTTTAATCTTGAAAATGTGGTGTCTGAAAGTTACATTTATACATAATAATATACAAAATAATAATTAAGTATTTAAACTTGCGGTGCAGTTTTACTGAACTAGAATGACCGCGTCGAAAGAAAATTCAAGAGTGAAGAAATAAAGTGAAAGTAGTGAAACAAAAGGGAACGTTAGAATCAGCGGCGTCGTTTCTCCACCATCTTCGGTCGTCATCCAATTATTGTTTAGTTGAAAGATTTAAATGAGAAGAAAAATTGTACACAGTGAGTCATTCTTTTATATTTGTTAGCTGAAAAAGCATTAAGTGAATTAATGGACATTTGTATTTTAATAAGGATCAAATGAGTCAAGGAATGAAGAATATTTTTTTCTTGGATCATTTCATAATATTATGGTTTATTATTACGCATTCATTTTGTAAGGGCCGCTGAGAATGGGACAAATGTTCTGGGCTCTGGACGCGAACCTGTTAATGTTTGTTGCTATTATTAATGTTTTTTATAATGTTTGAATGAAATTGATGTTTCTTGTAAAATAAAATGATTTCTGAAGGCTTGTTTGTTATTTTTCTGAACTGCTACGTGTATATTTTGAGCGTAGGGAATCTTCAGAACAAGGTTCTTTATAAACACTTAACTCTAATCGGCGTTGTACGGAAATTTATAAAAGCAGATATGAATTTCAAAGCACAAAGATGCGATCAGAAATTTGAAAAAGATCGAGAACAGTCGCAGAACTTTGTCTGAACTTGAAAATAGAGCAAAAGTTCTTTCGGTCCTTCAACAATTTTGGTGGAAATCATGATGCTAACAATGTCAATATCATAAAAGAACGATTCAGTTTTTCTTTAAAACAATTGTCGAAAGTGTCATGTTAGTACCGGGTAATTTTAAATGATTGTGACTTTTTTTCTTAAGTTGGGAACATTTTTCATAAATTATTTTGGCAAACTTGATACCGTAATCAACACATTGGCGTACGTACGTCATTTTGACATTTTATGTATTAATAAATTGTGTCAAATAGGCGAGGACGCCTATGTTTATGTCAACTATCACATTAAAAAGCAGAATAACCAACAATAATATTACCAACCTATGAAAAAAAATCACATTAATTTAAAATCACCCGCTAGTTGGTTAAATCACTAGTTATTTTCATATTGCCCAGTTGTCATCCGTGATTTCTTAATTTTTCAAACTATTCATTTGTTTAAAGTGACATTGTCAAATAAATTGCAAAATTATTTAATTGTATTTTGTAAAAAGGTTAAATGGAAAGTTCAAAACGAACTAGGGTGGTTCTATTGGCGCGAAAGAAGGGGGTCATAAGAAATTATTATGAGGAACAAACAAAAAAGTGATAATAACGGAAAGAAATTACAAATTTGTGCCAAAGGAGCTCCAGTATTGTTACCTGACTAATAATTTGTGTTCGTTTTTCCGATTTTGAATAAATGAAACAGATTAGTTTGTTACCTGTTTGTCGTGTGTTTTTTATAAGCTTTATTAAATTGCTCCAATTCATCTACGTAGTTGCTGCATTTCACTTTAAGTGTTCGGAGCAATGAATGATTCAAAACATTTTTTAGTTCAATAAATAAAAATGAAAACATAACAATATAGTTATTTATGATATAATTGTTAAAAGTAAGATTTTATTTTAGGAGAAAAAAATCACTTTTAACACTATTTTTTCTACAAACAGTACACTAGTTATTTATTTAACGAGTTCGTGTGTAAATTGGGCTTTCTTTGGTAGGTATGAGTGGGCCAGATTAAAACGCGAGTGAAACGAGGCCCACGAGTGCCAAAAAAAGTCCAATTTACATAAGAACGAGTTGAATGCAACGTTTTTTTGTTCGACGACCCCCTTAAAGGCTTCAAATCGCTTAAAATCTTTAAAATTAACTTGACGTTTCGTTTTGACAAGTTGTCACATTTATCAAAATCCGTTCACATAGGAGAAAATTCTCAAATTCTGACAGTGTCGAACAAAAAACACCATTAAAAACACTTAAAAAATGAGGTTATGTTAAAAATATAATTGAAAGCAGGACGCAGAAGAGCATGGAGTCATGGAGTGTTGCCTGTTTTCAACCCCGTCCCTCGATTGTAGGTAGGTACAGCTTGACCATAATAGCTTGGCGGATGAGATGCGCACAAGAGGAAACGAGCGAGTCTCTGTAAGACAAGGATATGGCTATGATTGTAGGTACGGTACACTCAATGAAGCAGATCTGCTCAAAACAGCCCGTACGTGCTGTTCGCTTGAAGCGCAGATTTTTTTTTACACGATCTAAACACTTCCAGACCCAACAAACAAGTGCGCTCCGTTAATGGGAGGGATTTCGGTCCACTGCGTCACCCGCCAAGCTGTTTTGGTCGACCTCTAGAGCTTATTATTCTGGTATTCATGGGTCTTTCTGTGCTGCTCTGTCAAAACGTCATTGTGTCAAATGACTTGTCATTACTTTTAACACTAGTGGGAAAAAACTTAATTTTTAATGCATGTACGGCGTGTTAAAAATTGACTTTTTACTAGTGTTTGTAGAAAAAATATATTTTGTAACTAGATTTGATGTCGGTACACTAGCGAAAATTGTTTATACCCAAGTACAGTTAAAACAAGCATTTTATTTAAAATTTAATTTTGACATTCCACGAGTTTTTTGAATTTACTATAGGTTCGCAACGTAAAATGCATATAGGATATAGGCCGTGCCATGCCAAACTTACCTCGTAGTAGGCGTTGTAGAGTCGACTGTAGGTACATACTGTGAACGCACTACTCGTGTAAAACATAAGATTTAAACAGCTGATCCGTGAACCGTAGCCTGTATAGTGCGTTCATAATCGACTCTTCAACGCCTACTATGAGGTAAAATTAAAAAAAAAAAACACCCGATAGGTACTATGCCGGCCAAAAAATTTTGGCCGTCATTGTCTGTCAATTCAAAAAAAAAAATTGTAATCCGTACTTTATTGTCATCATGATTACCGTCTTGATTATGAACGTTTTTTTTTTGGGTGGTAAATTTCAAAACTCAAATTTATTTTGTCATTTCTACTACACAGAACGTTTACCTCAGGTTATCTATGTACGATTGCTCTAATTTTGTTCATTCATATCGGATTTTTGGAATATCTGAGCTTCAAACAGTTTAAATTGATTGTCAAAATGACAAGAATCGAAAGTAGGGTTACGATTCCTAAAGGTTTATTTACACTTTTCTTGAATGTCAAGAAAGTGACGGCCAAAATTTTGTGGCCGGCATAGTACATGAATGCTAGAAAAATTAATAGTTATTTATTTTACGAGTTCGTGTGTAAATTTTTTTTTTTTTTTTTTGGTACGAGTGGGCCAGATTAAAACGCGAGTGAAACGAGCGTTTTTGTAATGTTATTTATAATGTTATTTATACTGGGTGTATTATGAAAAACCTTTGGTGCTATAACTTCCTTATTTTTTATCCGATTTTAATAAATGATATGTCAAACAAAATCGTTTTTAAATGGGCTACAATTTGAATTGATCCAATATTTGTTCTTGAGTTCTGTTTTTGACAAATAATAGTCAACTTTTTGAAGTGAAACTTTTTATGGGAGGGTCTTGAAATTCTGATCGGCAACCTTTTTGTGTGACGAAAAGTGGTGGGGGTAAACACTGTCTCGCACAACGGTTGCGCCAATATTTCCATCTCACTTAATTTGGAGTCTAATTAATTATGTAAATTATAATAATCTGTTTAAGACGATACAAACATCCCTTAAAATTGTGTATACATACTTCTGTCTTTGTCACACTCACGGCATTTGTCGATAATGTCCTCTCTTTTAATTAAAAATGAACAATGAGTTACGCATTTTGATAGATATTGTTTAGTGTTATCGTTAAAATATACAATTTTGTTGTAAATATGCTTAAGTCAGGCGCAGAAAGAACAAGAGCGTGGCGTGAGAGAAAACGTACGAGTGAAGTGACAGTTCAGAATGTGAAAAAAACGGTGTAAATAATAAAGACAATGAACCAGCAACTAGCATCTCGGCTCAGCCACCGCCTCTTGCATCTATCAGTGATAATTTACAATATTCTGATTTTCCTGTAATACAAAAGTTTCACTTCTATCGTGCGTCTTTACGAAACACTCTTTTTTTTTTTAATGGCACTATTAACTTTTTTTGCTCAGTTTTATAGAGATTTTTATTTTAAATATGAAAATGTAAACAACCATGCTCATGCATAGAAGCAAAAAGAAGAAATTAAAAAACGATGTATTTTTTTTTTTTAAATTAAGCAGTCACATTAAACAGTAATAAAAGTGCATTCTAATTTTACAAAGTGACTAAGAGAGCTATGGGCATTCAAGACAATGTCTATTTGACTCCGGCCAATAACAGAGATGATTTAATAAAAAGAATCGTAGCAGTATGTGAACAAATACCACCAGAATTTTTATTAAACGCCACAATGGGCGTCAGTGGAAGGTGTCGAATGTGCCTTAGAGAGAATGGAAGTAATTTCAAACATTTGCTATAGTAAAGTTATGGCTTCTTGATTTTTGGAAATTCTATTTTTTTTATTAAAAACAAATTTTTGATTTTTTATTTTAATGTTTATGTATTCAGAAGATAAACATCTATCAGAATAAAGATAAAAAAATATACAGTGCAACTTAAAAAAACAAAGTTAGCTGCGGTCTGTCAAAAAATATAATGTTAAAAAAAAATCATAGCATGTCGGGCTATAGTGTTTCTAAAACGATTTTGTTTGACGTATCATTTGTTAAAATCGGATAAAAAATAAGGAAATTATAGCACCAAAGGTTTTTCATAATACACCCGGTACATATAGCTTTCAAAGTCACAAAAACCATTCCTCTGGAACTTTGCGTGCTTGCAAAAAAATCCGAGTATCTGTGGCATTTCTTTGATTGAAGGAACACTATAGTGAAATTTTTTTAATAAACAATTGTCAGTGTCAAAATGAAGTAAAAAACCATACTGTACCACCCTAAAATTTGGACATATGGACCAGCTGTATAACAATTTGACACCAAATCATGGTTAAGGTTATGTTCACTTCACTTCCCGTACCTTTCTTCCGTGAATTCATTTTCAAAACAAATTTAATGAGAAATCAGGAGAAACCTTTTCGAATTTGAAATAAACTCTCGCTCGTTAGGGCGCAGGCTCAGTTACATAAAAAAATGTTGACACTCAATGTGACCAATCGTATTATCATGAAAATCACAGTTTGGCTCATACCAACAAGACAACGTTTTGACAATTGTTTATTAAAAAAATTCAACTATAACCATAACATGCTCATCAAACTCATTCTCGTTCTCTTCGTCATCACTTACTGCCACATTTGTCACTAAAAACAAAAAATTAAAAACATTCTAATTTTATTCCAAAGTTGCATTAACTAGGTATACAATGGTATAAGGTATACAATACTGTGTACCTGTTTTTACTAAAATAATATCTATTTTAAAAAGCCAACCAAGAATTACATAACGTTACTTAGGTATGTACACCTAGGTTTCTTTACTAAAGACATAAGACAAGGACAAGAACACGATCTCGAACTCTCGAATACGAAACAAGAAAGAATAAAGGAATGGTAGCATAGAATGGTAGACAAGAGGAAGAGGAATAAGAGGATACGTGAAAAGTTAGTGAGTTATATACCGAGGCTACGTTATCTCTGCCGAGGCCAGCCAATCAAAATTTTTTCAAAATTCTTCAAACTAGCGCATGCGCAATAACTTTGCAAATGTCGCCAAAGGTGTGATCCGTCAGTGGCAATCTGGCAGTTCTGGCACTGAAGGACTGAAGCTTTCTAACCTCAGATCGAGAAATTGGAAATACTCAAAGCGATTGATTTTTAAGCAACTTTGTAGCAAAACAGCAATTTTAATTGCTATTTTTATTTGAATTCGCAAATTTTGTGTATAGCAGCTTATTTGTTAGTTGTCGGCTCCGGGTGGGTTCCGGGTCAGGTCCGGTTGGGTTTCGGATCGGCTCCGGGTGGTTCCCGAGTTGGCTACGGGTGGTTCCCGGGTCGGCTCCGAGTCGGTTCCGGGTGGTTTCAGGGTCAGCTCCGGGTGGTTTCCAGGTCGGCTCCGGGTGGTTTCCGGGTCGACTCCGGGTGGATTTCGGGTCGGCTCCGGGTGGTTTTCGGATCGGCTCAGGGTGGTTTCCGGGTCGGTTAGGGTGCGCTCCCCGGGTCGGCTCCGGGTGGGTTCCGGGTTAGGTCCGGTTGGTTTCTGGATCGGCTCCTGGTGGGTTCCTAGTCGGCTCCGGGTGGGTTCAGGCTCAGCTCCGAGTGGTTTCCGGATCGGCTCCGTGGCGGATCCAGGTGGTTTCCGGGTCGGCTCCGAGTGGGTTTCGGGTCGGCTGTTAGTAAGCTCCGGGTCGGCTCCGGGTAGGTTCCGCGTCAGGTCCGGTTGGTTTCTAGGTCGGCTCCGGGTGATTTCCAGGTGGGCTCCGGGTGGGTTCCGAATCGGCTCCGGGTCGGTTATGGGTGGTTTCCAGATCGGCCCCGTGTGGTTTCCGGGTTACTTTAATAACTTATTTTTATAACAATGTTTTCGTATATGTATTTTAAACCTACAGTTAACTGGCGTTGGTGAATCCGGCCCTTAATTTATTATTTGCTTTATTGTTTTGTTGTTATAGGCAAAAAAAATATAATTAAGTAATTCATTGTCTTAGAAAAAATTTTTGATTACATTTTGTATTGATAACTGTTATTTAAGTTATTCTTTGCCAAAGAATATCCGACAAACAAAACATTAAACACAGCAAATAAAATTTTAATGAAAAAAAAAATAAAAGTAATTTTTTAGAGAAAGTTTTATGTTATGAAAAATTGCCAAAATTTGAACAGCATTTGAATTAGTATCTCGTATTGTCAAATTAAATCTTTTAACACGTAAATCAACCGACAAAAACACAACATGGAAGTAGCGCAAATTTTCTAATAATTTAATTAAACAACACAATTCGGTTGCCATGGTGACCATAGCACTCCCGATCATTGAAAATATACCAATTTAACTATAATAAAGAAAAATAAGTACAAATATAATTTCAAGATCATTTATCAAAGAAATCATAATGAGTCGTTTTTTGTGCCGGTCAGTGTATATCATTCAGAGTAGGTCTTTTTGTGCTTCGCCCAGTTGTCGACCTCAACTGCGTTTCGGTCTTCATTCTCTGGACTTGACACAAAAAGACTCACTTCTACTCTTTATGATATAATATCCTATCAGGCCTTCAAATAAATATATATTTAGAGTAGGCGTAGGCGACATTCTGTTAACAGTGTAAAGTATGTATTTTTTGTAGGTAACCCATTATTCTCCGGGGTTACACAGGTTACATAGTAAGTTTTTCCAAATTTCATATTGTCATATTCCGTGGAGAGGGAATAGGAAGAATGCACTACAAAAATTAAAAATATTTTCTAACCTAATTTTATTTCGTTAAAATGTCAGACGTTTCTTGTGTCATTTTCTATACTGGAAAAATGTTGAAAACAATTGAATTTCCATAGGTTGCTCTAAATATAAATTTATTTGAAGGCCCGTTACTATTGTGCGATAAAACCTTGACAGTTTTTTTGAAGAGGAGAAACGACCGCTGTACTAATCGTAACAGTATTTACTGTTTTAATTTTGATCGAATAATTTTTTTTTCGTCCCTCGTTCTCAATGACTGTGTAAACACATGAGCGGGTATGAATTTTAGGGTTCAAATAATATTTAATGTTAACTCCGTTTTGAAGAATTTGTGGAAAAAATGATAAATATACATACTTATATTTTTTTAATTTTAACGAGCCCTACTGATGGTTAAACTGATTACGTGTATTTCTATAACACCCGGTATATTGATATTTTAACTTTATAATTTTGGACCTAAAGATCAAATTGTTCCAACGCGAACAATATAGTTTCGTGGAAATTGAGGTTTTAGGTGTGTCTTGAATTGTCATTTTATTTTTAGATGTCAGTATTGCCAACCTAAAAACCTAAAAGTGATAGTTCTAGATGTCAAACGCCGATCATATTTGACTGACAATTGATATTGACAATAACTGTATTTACTACCTGCTGTGTAAAGAGCTATCAACCGTGCAAAGACTAAAACGAAAGTGTTTGAAAGAGTTTGGTGGTTTGTAGCAGCAGCTACGTATTCAACGGAAATACCACAGCTTTCTGCAATATGACGTTTTCCACGTCATCAGACCGATGAAGTTTATTACTGAAGAACTTTTTGTTGGCGTCCTCCTGCGACAAATTTTGCAACAATTTTTTGTGCTCGTCTTGTGACGTTCAATTTCGATTTATCGAGGGTTGCGCAAAATCATCGACAAATACGTTTTTCATCTGCCGCAATCGTTCGATACGTCGCAATAAAACTCTTAATCATCGTCGATAAGATAGAAATGTGATGTGACTTTTAGGTCGATTATTTTAAACTGTCCCCAACGACCAAAAACAAAAGCACTCAGAGCTGCAACGATTACAGCAACACGTTTATTGGTGGAAGTGCATAACGGTAAAATGGTAAAAGGTTCCACGACTTGCTCTAAAAGAACACGATTATGAGCTTCGTCGCCGACAGGGCCGGCTTTGACACATTTTAAATTTTAACGTGCAGACCTTCAAGTTCGTATTGCGCTAGAGTCTAGAGTGCTAGACAAATGACGAGCTAGATGATTGAGTATCGACTGTGACCTTGAAAAGTTGAGCAAAATTTACGAAACGGTTTCCACCTGGCACTAAGCCAGTTCAAACTTTCGCCACGTCTGAAAAAGTTCCCCCGTACGAAATTTGATTTGTTTCGTGATTCCCGCACTCCGGGCGACAATTATACCAACCTTCGCGAACAACAATCCAGACACGTTGACCTAACAGTTCACCAAACAAACAAAATTCGTGGGGAGTTCTTTCACTTTCGTCGTAAAATCACCGACTTTACCGGTTCCTGTCCGTTCGCCGTCAGTTACACCGGCAAATAAAAAATACATTTTTTAAATAACTCCGTTCCTTTTCATGTTTTTTGCTCCTGTCACAGACAACGTGCCACATGAAGCCGCCTTTGAAATATATTCAACCCATTTTAACGCTGACGCACCTGAAATATGCGCTTCGGGGCGCTTTCCTTATGAAATGTCCAAAGCGAAATCGAAATGCGAATTTCAGGTTGGTATCAAAATGGCGGTCGGTTGGCGGGACCGTTCAAATTTTACATCTTCAATTGTTACAGTTTGGCGAATCGCGCCGGAAAGTGTGTCAAGACGCATCCGCCTACGGTGGACGTGTTTACGCGATATTCGAAACTCGGCGGTGGAATTTGCTCTGGTCGGCAGTTGAGGACAAGAAGTACGGCGAATTCGCGGATTCGGTGAAAGTGTGCCAAGGTGTATAATGTATATAGTGGACTCTGAAATGGAGGTTCGGCTGCAAACTCGAACTTACGTAAACACCGCTAACGACCTCCTTTTTCACTTGACACTGAATCTTAACTGTTAAAGAGTCCTTATAAATCGCAACTGTTCATTCTCGGCACGAACACGTGGCGTTTTAATGGCGACACTCGCGAATTCTTGGGAAAATTCTTGCGAAAAAGAACCAACGCCACTCGTAAATTGCATCTCACGAAAAGAGCGACAGTCGCAGGGTCGGCGAGATCTCCCAACAAATCACAAATACGAATACGACAGGCGTAACAAATTTTAATATTTTTTATGCCTGGGTTGTAAGTGTTGTTTCTTAATTATTTATGCCTCAACTCAACTTTGCTTTTGTGACTAAGACCTTAATATTTGATGTTTATGAGGAGAGTTCAAATTGGGCTCGAAATTTTGCTCCCGAAGGCAAGAGAATTGGCCAGCGAGGAAATAACTTTTTTCGATGATGTAATGAAATATCTAGAAGCCCCGTGTACCATCGTTATCGTCGCAGTTGTTTTTGATTGGTGTTTACAACGATGACAGAACAACTAGTTCACACTTGTGTTGCGCAACTCATTGTTGTTAGATTTCTTGGCGATGAATGTGTCAGAAGCGGTGAAATTCTTGTGAGACTTCGCCAACGGTTTGGAGACTGTAAGAGGTGCACAAGTGTTCCAGTGATGCTAAAATAATAGGAAAGGACGTAAACCGGTCGTGAATTTGTCGCAAACAAAACGCCTACGAACTTCGATTATCTAAAAAAAAATATTGTCCTTTGCTTTACTTTTGTTACAGATTTTGATATTTACATGTGTTTCTTAAAACGAAAATTTAGGTTCGCTATTAACATATATATACAGGGTGGATGACAAAATCTGCTCCGAGTTTTAGAGCTTTTATTACAGATCATCTCCCGACGATCGATGTGCCAATCGAAATACATATTACTCATATTAGGTATGGTATAGTCGTTTTCAACGACATCCCTGCTGTCATTTTCAATATGTTGAATTATGTTGGCAGAAAAAAGAAAAGAAATCCCAAGAATAAGTTTGAACCTAACCTCCTGCCAAAATTTGACATTCGGTTTGTCAGATATATCAAATTATAAAAATGCCTCGAAAAAGGAGGAATCTTTAAACCGTTAAATTAAAACGAGCACTCACTGCTTCGAAGACATTAAAAAACACGATGAACTACGACCAAAACAACTGTCAACAGTTTTCTTTCATAACCCTGCTTTGTTCTGACACTTGCAAACACGTTAAAAACAAAATTTGGCGACGTTTTTTAATTTTATTTTAAATAGATATTTTTGAGTTATTCGTTATAGAAAATAGTGTAGATAAACCCTGTGCCAAAATAAAAAAACCATTGTGGTGCAAATAACATACATTTTTCATGACATTTCCTATTATTTATCACAGTGAAAGATAAGTCATTTGCACCACTATGGTTTTTTGAGTTTGGCACAGCGTATACCTAAAAGATGCAATTTTTGGCCTTGATACACAAACAACTATTACGTTAATAACCTCATTTTTTACTCTTGTCATGTTTTTGTCTTTTTGACTTACGTACATAAAGTCTGTCTCAATTCTAAATTTCCACCAACACTGCATTCTACGGTGGAAATACAACCGGCAACTGTTATGTTACGGTTGGCTTCAAAAAAAAACGGGGACTGTCAGAAAAAGTTCTGTCAGATTTTATTAAATTTTTATAGTTTGAAACGGCCATTTAGAATTTAGATTATAAAACTGCACTTATGTGTCAGAAATACTACTGTCAAACAGACACAAATTGACATAAATTGACAAATTAAATTTTCAGTTCACATTAGGTCAAATTTCATTTCCCGTTTTTTTTTTGAAGCCAACTGTACAAGGAATTCACTGCCTTACATTTTATTTGTCAACAGAAACCACATAGCCTCCAACCTTACCAAATTTATGGCCAACCTAGTAACGAATATCCCTAAATGCTAGGGAATAATTTGTTGTTGACGTTATGTAGGTATTATATCGCGCGTTCAAATGAAATCCTGGGCTGGGAGGGCGTTGGAAACCGTCAATTGTTGTGCTTTTTTAAAGCGTAAATTAATTGGAGCATGTTGACAGCTAACTGAAATTTAAAGCAAAAAAATTGGTTTTCTTTCTTTGCTTGTTTTACATTAAAAATAGAATAACTTAACGATTCCTATTCTCGAAGCAACTATTTAAGGACACCTTTGCTCTAAACAAAGATGTTCGTTTATGTCCCGATTAAACATAAACAAATGTCATTCGTGACAAACGGCGGGAAATTCAAACTTTACACTGTTCTAAACGGTTTAATTTTTCCAACGCCTACTCAGTCTAGGACTTCATTTGAACGCGCGATACATTCTGACCAAATTGAGACATTTTCAGGGCTCACTAAATTTTAGCAGCCATAGTCTTTTTATTTTTTTAAATATGTTTATACCGAGTGAGCAATAATAACTGTTTCAGTTGCCAATAAAAAAATGTACATAAAATTTTCAAGCTATTGTAAATTCATTTTTGTAATGATGAACTAGCTGGAACTTTTTTTTTTGTTAGATTTTTTTACAAAATAAATAAAAATTGGACAGTTGGCAAATATTATTGTCGCTGCCATAGTGAATTAATTTCCAAAACGGAGTAAAGCATCAATAAGCAAGCAGATGAAGTAGCACATTTTAGTCTTTCAACAAAATAAAAAAAATTACTAATGGAGATTATGGAAACGTAATGATAATGAAAAAGTACAAAATTGTAGAAGCAAATGACGTGACCCATAACCTAACTTTTTAAAAGCCCAAATTCGCGGTAAAAAGGTGTGTTCACAAGACAAAATTATGTAACTAAATTTAGTAACTCTAGTTTGTCATTACAAAAATTAATTTACTATATTTCGGTTTGTTTTATTGACATGATTGACAGCTGGCATACATTTCAAATTTAATAATTCGAAGTATCAAGGTCGTCACTGTGAACATCCTCATATTCCATCAAACATCAAACTCCGGTATTTCCCTGTTTCTAAAATTTTCTTGCATTAAGTAAATTCAGGATGAATTGGGTATTTGAAGGTCAATTTTTTGATTTTTTGGCTGTTATGTGATTATGTCTTAAATAGTGACATGCAGGGAACCAACATAATGCGAATTTAGCGTAGTAAATTCTGGATAGATTGGGTATTTCAAGGTTAAATAATTTTATTTTTTGGGAATGTGATTATGTCCTTTAAATAATAACATGCAGGGAACCAACATAATACCATAATGCTCAATCCAACGTGAACTGTGTATAATACGAAATTCTTGCGGTCTTGTTCTGTAAAAAAACGGTGATTATGTATTAAATTATTTCTACAAAAAATAGATTTAAGATTATGTGGACATTAGTTTACGGGAATGGCAGACTTTAGTTTACAAAAGCTGTTTAAGTAATTCGTATTTAATGTCTCAATGTATTCCTTACTGAGGACGTCTCCCTATTTAACCGTTTTACGTGAACGCCGACTAAAACACCCTTTCAGCCAGCGCAGCGCGGTCTAGTCTTTTTACTTTGCTTCAATACCCACGAAATAAACTACTAAAATGCAACGTGTGCTTCATCGGTTACAATTCCTGTCAAAATTTGTCCAAACAAATTAAAATCTCATGTTGCGGTTTCCTTGTCAAGTCATCAAACACACTGCAACCTGGAACATTTGCTTTAGATTTGTGCGAGCTTTGTTTATGTGTTTATTGTGCATTGTTAATAAATGTTTGCATAAAAAAATGACTGGCAGACGTAAGTGATGTGTTGGCAACAGCGAACGTAAAAATGAGAAAATGAACACGAACGCATGTAAAACGTAAAATGTTGCACAGAGCGAAGAGCAAAGACGACTTCTCTAGAAATGGATTAAAGTGTGGCACCCCTACACAGTCGAATTGGAGTCTTGCAGGTATCAAATTTTTTGCCTTCGTCGAAAGCATCACATTCCGTTAAACCTTGGTGCAGAGCAAAGATAAGTACAAATCTACAAAAAGCCATAAAAATAATACCTGAAAACCTGAATTATTTGGATTAAGTGGTAAAGAGAACAGAGGGGGTCTGAACTTGACATTTTGAAATGTCAAAATTTTCATTGCCTGCTTCGACACAATACACTGTTCTGAAAGAGTTGGTATTTCCGTTGGAAGACTTAAAATCGGATTGGTGGTCATCAGGTGTTGAAATTTCCTGGTACTTTCGCTTCAGACAGCCGTTTATGGATAACAAGTTCGCACAAAATGCCAGAGTCAAATTGGCAACACTGAGCGTCAAAATGACGTTCGCAAGCGCGAAATTCCGTCGCCTCCTCGACGCAAATCCAGAGTAGCATCCCGGCAAGCCCCGGTGTTTCCGCGAGGAGTCCCAGAATCCGGCTGTACCTCTCCGCATCGTCGGACCGCTTCTTCTCGCGCCTTCGCTTTGGCCTCACGTGAGCTCGGCAACAAAGTGGTTTTACCGACCGTCGGCCGTCCCCCACTCCTCCGAGACGCAACTCCAACTCCCGGCTGCGTTGTTTTCCTCCGCGCGCGCCTCTCATTCGAGGTCGAGAAACGGTAGAATACGTTTCGCGTTCTTGTGTCGAACCGCGCCTGTCTCAACACAGAAAATTTTCACAAATCATTGTCGTCGCAGCTGGCCATGGACGTCACTAGGCCTACCGGTGTGTGTTTTTCGCGACGGTGAGGTGGTGGTTGCGAGTGTGGCGCCCCCAGCATCGGAGTATCCCGCCTCGGTGTAGTGGAGATCCGTTCGGGTGTATATTGTGCCGAGTCGAATGTTTACTTAACGATAAACGTTCTGTGATTGTGTGTGACTGCTATTTTGGTTTCTTTACCATCGCTGCCACGTCGCACTGGGCTATTTTCGGGATTTTGTGCCGAACCAGAACCCGCCTCCTCTATTTTTAAGTGCCATTTTACACTCGATTCTTTGTGATCAAGTGCATCGTGTCAGTGCTTCCCTTGGATTACAGTGTCCTTTTTGGATTACGTCTCGCTAAACTTGTTATTGATCGGCACTTTCTTGGCTTTTTTTTGGTACGTATTCGACTATTTCATTGTTCTATTCGGCCGTCTCCTTCTCCGACGCGTTCGCTGTTTTTTTTTCCTTTCCTCCTCCGGTTCGATCCAATAAAACACCAATCTACATCGAAACTTTCCACTTGTGGACGAACCAAGGAAGTAACAAGCAACAATGGCGAGTGCCGATGGGCTGGTGCAGGTATCTACCAAGCCGTCGCGTAAAACAGATTTTTACCCGAAAAAAATTCAGTTCAAGGTTCGGCCCCAAACTGTAATTAGACAAACTCCAATTTGATGATGTCCAACTCGCAATTTCATACTTACTTTCGACGCGAATTCGACTTGTGACAACTCTTGTAATGACCACTGATTTAGTTGCGAATCTGTCAAAACCAGTTCTGCCAAATTAATTCTCATTAATCGTCATTTGTTTATAATTACGTACTACCATTAATATTAATTTTTCACAAAAAAGTGGGCAAATACAGATACAAATAATTTTAATTGTTTGAAAGTAATTACGACAATCATCGAGTAATAAGCAGGTAATAAAAACCCACAGCAGAGGCTCCCCCACACACAACACAATAGCCATTGACAGCTCTAGATCACGCATAAATAAGTGATTTCATGTGAACGTGTAATGTCTGGTTTACAATTAGAATAATCCAGGTGGACAAAGCAAATGAAAATAAATCTAAGCGTTCTTTTGAACAGTAACAGAAATAATGGGGAAATAAATTGTTGCAGAATTGGCACAACTGCACGCTGTCACAAAATATAAATAACAATGGCAGAAAAATATAAACAACTTTTTTATTAGATATTTGTTAATTTTGTAGTAACGAAACTGAACCTTTCTCTATTTTTAATCGGAGATATGAAGACATTTTCAAATTGAGAATTTTTGCTACATTTTGTTTTAGATGAGATCCGTTCTCGGATGCCTTTTAGGTCGTTTATTGCCGACCCAAGTTCGAGCTTCATCAGCACTCTTTTCACGTCATTCTTATTTCTTCTTATTCCCAATGAATTATCCCTGTTTCACGTGAAGACCGCATTTACATAGGTACAAACAACCGAATTATGTGGAACAAGGATGTGGTGATTTATTATCGAGCCGTAAATGTTGTTGATAGCCAGAAATTGGTAGTGGCGATTAGATTAGTCAGAACGAAACCTTCAGAGCGGTAACCTGTCGTTTGTGTTTACGTGAGAACTCCCCTAATTAATAAAACAAATTCCGTGTATGGCGTAGCGAAACATCTGTGAACGGTTCAGTTAAAATTTAATCAAAACCTGGAGACGACACTACTAAATGGGTTAGATAACAATCAGGGACTACGTTGTGTCAATCAATAACGGAACACCAAAAAGTGTGGTTGTTGCAGCGTAATTGTCGTCTCTAAGCTGCGAAGCTTCGTCGCGATTAAAAATCGTGTTTCAACCTTCGATAGAGCGCGACCTCAATTTAAGAATGATGCGGGAATTTTTTCGAAAAGTGTAATTTTCAAGTTTTCCAAGGAGAGTTGAGTCACGGGACTCAACAATCGTGTTGGGCGAAGTGTAGAAAAGGTGCAAAACAGCCGGACCGACTCTGGTCATTTAGTAATTGACGCGAATGACCTCGAGATGCCATCTTCGTATTTAAGTAAACAAGTGAAATCTTTCACCATTTCGTCGAAACTTCCATTTTGTCGTAAGTCCCAATGTCTGATTGGTGCGGGCTGGACAATAAATTCCCATTCGTCTCAACAAAACGACTTGATTGCTCTCTTTGAAGGTCAGTGGCGCATCTAACGGATATCACACAAATGATCAACTATTAATTTCAAAGTGCCGCCAGCGTTTCAAATCGAGACCGGGCCGGCGTTCATGAAAACGAAATTTATTCTAGGACAATTTCGTTTTCGAACAATTCGAACGTTTTCGTCTGTACTGTTATTTCCTGTTTTGTAACGGCAGCCTTATCCGTTTTATCAGGGCCTGTGTGAAATTGTTGTGCTGATGCGTGTTTACAATTTACATCAAGATAACCACGTATAATGGCTCACTCGCATTCTTGCAAACTAGACGGAATCGTTCAGCAGACGGAACTTTTCCCGCCGTCGTCTCTTATTTTAACATTTTTTTTTGGGTTTCTCGTTTTCAATCTGTCACGATTTGTCTTTGTGCCTCGTCAGGCCGCGGGGTATTTGTTGTCATATTTATCGTTTAATTCGAGCGACGATAGCGAAACAGAAGTGACATTCGTCGGTTCAGATTAGAGCCAGCGAAGTGTTTGTTTTCGTATTAATTCACGTATTATCGTTCTGACATTTTCACTCAGGAATACATTGAGGCATCCAGTAATCGAGCACGGGTTGACCCTAAACCGACGCTGCAATTCCGTGGATCGAAACTCCTCCAGTAACAAATAACAGCCGTGAAACGTAACGGTTATGGCGTAGCGCTATATGCTCGCTGTTATAACCGTTAAGACAACAGGTACCCACCTAAATAGAGAGTTGGAAGTGATTTAGTTCTGGATGCGTCCACATACACAAAAATACGAACCTGTTAACGACCTTGCCTTAATTATGCTGTTTACCGAACGACTCGAACAGAAAATCACTCGGAGTAATGGTGTTTTATCTTAGTAATTGAGGTTAGGATTTAGCATTTAATGAGATTTGACAGTATTAGTTGCCAAATTAATCGACATCTGTATGAAAATCCCCAAATGTACTGTCAACCAGACTTTGATTCGACAGTTCGTCGAATAATCGCGCCCCCATGATTGTTGGCGTTTTATTAGAGACTCCGGTCACTAACCTTGATGATTTAGCTGTGCCGGGGCGCGCCTGAAATCGATAAGAATTGGTTCGGTGAGAACGAAATTTGTATCAACAGGATAATTGTCACGACACGAGGTTGGTACTCGAATTGTGGCAGATCAAAGGAAATAATTTCGCGAATTTTATTAAAAATGTCAATTTTGTGTCTGCCCCATCAACCAATTTGTCATTTCGCTTAATTTTCGCGAATTCTGCAACTGCACAACATACGGTGACGTCGCGGAGAATGTTTTGAGGTTAGGTTTGCATTCGTTGTTTTTTTCTTTGATAAGATTGATTTTCCGCGAGTTTTCTCGTATGATTTGGGGATTACCGCATAAAATGAGTATTTTTGTGGTTAAAATGTAGCAGACTCGTTCCAAAAGTACTTCAGTTTTGAGGTTAGGTAATGAATGAATTTTGTGGGTCGTAGAGAGAAGCCGAGAACCGCGTGGCATTTTGTTGAGAAAACGGAAAATTGCTACGAGACAAGAGGAAAAAAGGAGGGGTGGAAAGAGCGGAGATTAAATGAGAAATTCGAAGAGACAAGTAATACAGATGGTGGTAATGAAATTCGCAAAGTTTCGAATGAGTTATTTTGAGAATCTGTAGAAGAAGAGTTGCGATTGTTAAGTTATTATCTTGGGTTTTTCGACTAGACGAGCTGAAGGAGTTGAAGATCAATTTCGATTTCGCACACACCCAAGACAACCAGCGCAACGGACCGGATCGGCGGCGGCTCGCCCCAGGTGATCTTGACGGCCCCGGTCTCGTCGTTTTCTGGGCCAAAAGCCTGTTCGCACTTTTTCGTCGATCATAACCTCGTAAAGCACAACACCAATAACCCGGCGAGCTTCATTAAAATTAATTAGACAGCTTGTAAGAACGAATCGAGTAACGGCGGCTCTCCGTTGCACGGTCACGACGATATTTTATGGGTTTACGTGCCCGAGTTAGTACCGGCAAATTGTATCGATCTGCTTCTTTCCGACACCGGAATCAAGTCGGGAAGATTTAATTAGCGAATCGAGGACTCGGCCTCGAGGATGGATCGGGAACGGTGACACGGACACGCCGAATTATAAATATTTATGGGCTTTTTCGAACGGGAAAGTGGAAAATGACGAGCGACACGGATCGGGGGAGTTGGGAAAGGCTCGGTTCGATCCCGAATCCCGATCGCGGAAAGCGTCGACGTACCTCGTTGTCGCAACGAAATTTGTATTTTTACCGATATTTACGTATTAAGAGTGAGGAGAGTCGTGATAATCGATAATGTGATGTCTTTGAGTGAGGGATGAGGGACACCAGGGAAAGCTTATGAAATGGAGAACGAGTCATGTGTATATCGTCGAGTTTGTTTCCCCAGGGACCGGTCCAACTCTCTCTTCTATTCAGATGATCTGCGCAGAATTTATTCCAAGAGATGTAGTCGCGTGTTTTTTTTTTGTATTATTTGTTTCACGAAATAAGTACACATCTTTTTTTCCCCAACATCCAACGCAAGAACCTTGTTACGAGTAATAGATTTAAGAAATTTTGCAAGTAAATAACACTGTTATATCACCAGAGCGCTGACTTTCACGGTTCATGGCCTACTCCAATTAGAAATTTTTTACTGTTTGCTTGACGTCGAGTCGTTAAATTTCTCTCTTCGCACCGGCGTACCATTCCAAGATAAGTCAGACTCGATGAACCAAGGTCTGGTGATGAAATATGATTTAATTGACATTCCATGATTGTAGATTAGTCTTTCTGAGGACCTTTTTTCATTGTAACACATTTGTGAGTGTTTCAAGTACTAGAAAAGAATATTTAAAAAAATCTAATTGTTTGAGTATAATTATTATTATTACATATTGCGTTCTGACGCACCAGGCACCGGTGCCACGGCATTCAGGCCAGATTAATTTATCATTACGGATACAGTAAAAGCTGCCTTAACGGACAGCTCTATCGAACGGACAGTTCTTTGGGCACCGTTTTAATTCGTATAAGTTTGTTAAGAAAGTCATCTCTATTGAACGGACAATCTGTTGAACGGACACGGACAGCAATTTTTCCCCCCTCTTTGAAAATAAAGCTCCCTTAGGGGGACGCGGCTCCAGTCAATCGCCATCAGCCAGAGCTAGTCGCCTCGTTTTACATGCATCAAATTTTTTTGAGTTACTCTTATTAGTGTATGATTTGCTCTTGTGATAACTTGCGCAATACATATGTAGTGGGTAAAGTTAAAATGAATTCGAAAAACAGACATGGAAAAATTTAAGCATCTGTCATTATATAGAGAGAAGAGTTTACAGCGAAATGGCAATCGAAAACGAATGTCAACCAAAAAAGAAGTTTCCAAGACAGAAGGTTTGAACATAAACTAGTTTATGAAGACAACTCGCAAAATTTAATGCAATGGTATCAAGTATACAAAGTAATAATTTTAAAATGTCAGTTTCAGTTTATCTAATAATGAAACTTATTTATCAATTTCTCTTCATAGTCGTAGAAAATGTATAGTATTCTACTCGCGGATAATGGATATTACTTGCTCGGATAAATTACGCCACTCGGCTGCGGCTCGTGCACAAATTCATCCTCACGAGTAATAGTGATCATTATCCGCTCATTGAATTGAATAATATACTATTACACTTAATATTATGACCTACATAATTTTTTTCCTTTGAACCAGATGTATTCCTTTTGAGCGGACATCTCTGTTGAACGGACAAAAAATTGGCGACCGACGGTGTCCGCTCATGCGAGCTTTTACTGCATTATTATCCAGGGATGATAAAATTCATTATAAAAAAGAGAAAGAATTCTTGGAAATAAAAGAAAAACGTTGAAACGTTGTAGGTAGGAGGTATAGAGAAGTTTGATAAATTTAGAATAAGATTAGAAACACAACTCTGTGTAGATGTTGTAAAACATTCAGAAACCATCAACATCCTACAGTTATATCTCAAAATAGAGAAGGGGCATTGAAAATAGGAATATAGAAGAAGGCAATACATATACAATGCACAATATACATACAAAAGAGGAGAAAAGATGGCGGAACAGCATGGAAATGAAAGATGAAAAATTGTTAGATGATAAAACAAAGTTCTAAAATAAGTTTAAAAAGAAGTAGGATATAGAAAAGAAAGAGCTGTAGGTGACCAAGAAAATGTTGAGAAATCTATCAAGAATAAGATGTTGTTGTCAAAAAGACTTGACGTAAACGTTTTAGATTCGATTGTCAAACTCAAGGTCGTTTAAAACTTACGACTGAACTGTACGTTAGTGTGAAATCTGTCATAAATTCCAAATATAATACCTTATAAACGCGCCTATATAAAGTCTATTCAAAAATCAAAAAACCACCAACGTCGCATTTTCCTCGATAATTACTATTGGCAACGCTGTCTAGAGTAAAATTTGGTGAGACTTGTAATTTTGAGGTTAAATGTTTATGAAGTGTCTTGTTTTTCTGGGCATGTTTAAGTAAAAATAATAAGAATCAATAAATAAATGAAACGTGCTGTTAATAAAACAATATGAACGAAATTCAAAGTAATTGAATTTTATTTTGAATCAAATAAATGTCATAATTTATAGTTACCAACATAGTATGAAAAAATATCTACCTAGGGTTTTTTAAATTTTACCAACCTAAAGCAACAGGTGGTGGTTTTTTGATTTTTGAATGGACTTTAGTTACTTTTCCTGGTAGTGCCAACTTAACGACAAGCCCCCAATCCACATTTATAACGTTCCGACTATAGGATGTCGCGTAATCAATTTAAAGATGTGATTTTCTGCTTCCTTGAGTACTTCCAAAAGCATTTCAAGATTCCAGGCAGAATCTTGTTGCCCAAGCTCATCACCACTTTAATTCTTCTCGCGCACTTGTTGCGTTCAGCGGAAACGGTTACAAACTGGTTTACAAAAGACAGATGGTGCACTCGGAAATCCAGAATTGTTTAGAAAAAGAAGCTCAAAAAGTGTCGAAGTTAAAAACCATGTACTGGAGAACTCAGTGTAGAAATCTAGTCTGCTAGAGTGCTTGTAACGGTTGAGGAACTTGCTGAGAAACTAGATTCTGCTAATTCGACACCTCAGTGAGATCGGGTAGGAGGGACTGCGTCATGAGTCAACAAAAACAAATTTTAAAGAGTTCCTTCCTGTCTCAATTTTACAAGTACGATGATCTGTCATCAGTTCATCACTGTAACCAAAATGAGGACTTCATGCAAAGAAAAACGTGTCGTCGCCGTGATTGAATATCGATAGAATTAGGTATAGTATAATTCAGAATAAGTGGCATCGCGGTAGGTGTTGATTCTCTAAAGCGAGCTTTATGTTATGTCAAAAAAATTTTCAAAAATGTGAAACCGTCATTACTTTATTCTGAGGTTATGCGTTACATAATTTTGACATGGTTTCCGCCCACAGCAGAGATACCCCCAGAAAAATAATACACTTTTCATAAATGAAAGAAGGAAATTCCAAATATTATAGCAAGAAAATAAATACAAAACGATTCCATTGATAATATCAAAGCCAAATTAAAAGCGAAGGTTACCAACAGCATTGAAACTAGGGTATTATTAGCAAGGGTCTTGCTGCCAACGTAAATTTGAATTTCCAACGCCTACCGCGATGCCACTTATTCTGAATTATAATATATTCATCATGAGCTTTTAAATCTCAATCAGATTATATCAAAGAAGTCTGTTGTGATCAGCTGGAACGACTTAAGGTGAAGTAGAAGCAGAATTGTCTACATTTGACGAAGTGACAGAGTTCTGTTCAAGAGCGCGCGCAAGAAACACTACAAAATTACAAAAAGTTTAGATAGGAAGCAATGAGTCATTCTCGACTTGACCTCATCAGATGATCACTTGTTTCGGAGCTTACGAAATGATTTGAAACAGGTAGAAATCGTTGCGGTATTCGACAGAAATTGGATACGTT
This sequence comes from Tenebrio molitor, assembly GCF_963966145.1. Lineage (NCBI taxonomy): Eukaryota > Metazoa > Arthropoda > Insecta > Coleoptera > Tenebrionidae > Tenebrio > Tenebrio molitor. Next base: position 16,761,742 of record NC_091053.1, on the reverse strand, counting down.
TTTGAAGGACATGACATTGGAAATGAATTATTAGAATTGTTGTGTTTTCCTGAATCGAGAATCCCTTATTTAAGGGATGACCCAACGGAAGAACCTCATCGATTTTATACGCACCCACAAAAAGACAGATGAAGGGCTGGCCCTTGAAATATTAATAAGCAGCAGGCTGATTCATCGAAGGAGGATTGTGGAGGTCAACGACAATAATGACGTCACAGAGGAACAAGAATTCAAACCCTTTTGTTTCAAACGAACGAACTAGATTTTTTTGTTGCGAACATTGCACGCTGGCAGTTGCTCTTTTTTTGACAACCACCTGTCACCTAGCACAAAGCTTATTATTTTTTTAGAAGGAAACAAACATTCAAAGCATTCAAATGAAATCCTGGAAAGCGTCAATTGTTTTGATTGACAGTTGTAATTACAGCATGTTGACAGCTAACCTAGAATTTATAAATAAAAAATCTTTCTGTTTTTCTTTCTTTGCAATCCTATTTTACATTAAAAATAGAATAACGAAGCCCTTTGCCAAAACAAACATGTTATATTATGTGCAGATTAAACAAATGTCATTCGTGTCAAACGGCGGGAAATTCAAACTTTACATTGTTCCAAATGGTTTGTGTTTTTCAACGCCTACTCAGTCCAGGTTTCCATTTGAACACATAACAGCAGCAACCTTCTAAGCAAGATGCTTTTACTGCTCTTGAGAAAGATCTGTAGAAGTTTTTCGTACTGAACTAAACGACAGATCTTCGTGGAAATGTTTTTGAAGAGTGTGGACTAAAGAAACTTCAAAAATTATCTATCAAGGTCTTCCTTGTTCTAATCAGACAGCGCAAAATGAAAGAGTTGCTTCAAAGCTGGAGCAGCTGAGAATACTGAAGAGAACGACTTCCCATTGGATTAAGAATGAGAAGTAAATTCAATGTACGCTAGTGTTATAAAAAATGAAGGAGAATTACGAAATGTATCAAATTAATCTGTATTCAGCTTTTATCAGGCAGATCTTGGAAAAGTGAGCCCATTACTGACCTAAAAAATACACAATGTATGTCAGAGTTAAATATTCAAGAGATGCAAATGCCAGATATGTATTTGGTTAATGAATTAGAATGTTTCAAAGCTCGGGCCGTGAAAATGATTGAAGACCAAGTTATTGTCACAACGGCATTCCTTGCGTGAAGTTTTCGTTAACCTCTCAAAAAGTGTCGGAACAAGAATGTCTTTCTTGTCCTTTCGATTGGCCAAACGTGTTGGAAATCAACAAACAATGCACTTTTCAGTTCCGGTTCGACCTAGTTTTTAACTTAATACTTTAGTTTTTGGAGTTTGATCGAACCTCTACCGACCACACTGTCCCGGTGAAGATCACTCGAACCGAATCACGACCGGGCGAAACTAGAAACGGTTCGCAACGGGTCTTTTTAGAAAGTAAAACCGCCAAGCACACCATCGACGGTTACGTCTCTGCGAAAATTTTTCCTCTCATATGGCGTGGGGCTACCATGGCGCATCCCTGCGCCGACCCGTCTCGCCAAATCGCCCGTAACGGCTATTTTACCGTTCTTTATTCCGTGCATGAGAAGCGAATGTTGAAATTCTGAACGTCGACAACGACGACGAAAAGTGGGACAGGCTGCGCGTTTCTAGCCGGGGCCATTGCCTCTGCCGGAGAGTTGCTCGCTGGTCGATCCGCCTTTGTCGCCTCCGACGAGGTTGACTTTCGACTGGGCGAGACATCGACTTCGATCAGGAATGACGTCGCGGGGAACCGCCACCTCGATTATTTTTGCGAGGTGGTGGCAGGTGCGAGGCGGGATGGAGGTTGTTGCGAACGCTGCGACGTTTCCTGCGAGGAGTGAAGGATGTGGCAGGATGTGGGGAGTACGAGCCGCGTCATTAAGTCAATTGAAAAGTGCCCAAGTGTTGCGCCAAAATTTGGGAGCGACGAAAGAGACGTTTTAATTAATAAGAGTCGGTGATAATTTTTGGCGATAAGTTATCGTTTGCCAATTAAGAACGTAATCTGCGAGGACTGGAGATTAAAAGGGCATTGACTAGATAAGAGTGTTGTCAATCATCATTGTTTTGGATAGCGCGTGTGCAGATTTGATAGTGCATTGATATTTCTTGGAATAAATAAACAAATATTTTTTTACTTAATATCGGGTATTCATTAGAATTTATCCGCAAAGTTGGCGTTGAAGAGTCGCTTGTGAACGCACCACGCATCACTCAGAGCAAAGACACAAACAACGCAAAAAGTGAGGTTAGATTTAAACAGCTGATCCGTGATATGTAATCGACTCTTCAACGCCTACTTCGAGGATAAATTTAAAAGAACACATAAGTACATAATTAAAAATGAATTTATAACGCAAGAAAGAAGGCCGAAGCTGTTATTATTTGTAAAGGGATCAATTCTGTGTGTGCAAAATAAGAAATCACGGGGAAGTCAGAAAACACGACCACTTTTTCCGAGCAGAAAATTAATTTGTTGAGAGTTTTGCAGATTGAAACATTTTCTTGGTAAAAAGTGGTAAATTTTACTCATTGTGGTCACAGATTTTTTTTCGTCATAGTGTAGCAATTATAGACAAATGAAATAAAAAGTAATATCTATCGAGCGTTCAAAAAACTTTGCGAACAACCAGGCCGTGGTTTTCGTTCTATTACAAACCAAGGTCGTCTTTTTAGTTGGTATGCTTTGATGTTTCAGATACATAACCTTACTTTGATCATCATTTTATTTCAAATTAAGCATCATACAGTAGCAAGAAGAAAACTGAAAGCTCACGTTTGTTGGAGTTGTTTTTGTAAAAGAAATAATTCACATCAGAGCTTGTTCGTTGCATAAGTGACGTTTGACATGCATGATTTGACAGCTGATGAAACTGCGTCAACACTAATGGAAACAAAAGCAAGGAGCTGACCGTCTGACCAGACATTCAGACATTTTTGGACCGCTCTTTATTTTTCAGAAAGATAAATTTTACGTAGGCAGGTTCAAAATGTTAATAATTTATTTATCGTGTTTGTCATTTGTTTAAATTTAGCTACTTAAACGATAAAAAATCATTTCAGGCGGTATTTTAACTTTGGATATTTTTCTCTCTTTTGGTTCATTTTAAATATGGGAAAATGATTTTTTTTTGCTACATCGCTTTTGTTTCATTTTTTTATACAGACATACATATTTTAAACAGTGCAGTATGTAAATGAGATCCATGTTTTTATTTTTATGAACTGAGAAACAGTCCTTCAAGTAACTCCCACACATTTTCTCAGCAATTTTAGTTTTCATTTGTTTCCGAACGGTACAGTCCTATAAGTTTTCCGTAGGCTGCAGATCTGGTGATCGTGCTGGCCAGTACGCTATAGTTGAAGCTGAATCGGTGAATCACTTGGCAACTATTCGTTAAGCAATCATCTCATTCATTTCTTAAAAGGATATTCGAGAGGAAAATCTTTAAAGGCACAGTTCCTGCTGTCTTTATACTTTTTTTACGTAGTTTCATTTGTTTTTACTAAATATAGAAACTAAGACCGAATACTTGTGAACTATCGGGTGTTCATTTAAATTTCCGATCAAAGTTGGCGTTGAAGAGTCAGTTGTGAACACACCACTCGTGTAAAAACGTAAGATTTAAATAGCTGATCTATGACCCGTAATCCGTAGTGCGTTCACAATCGACTCTTCAACGCCAAATTTGAGCAGATATTTAAATGAACACCCGATACATACATCTAAAGAGATAAAAGTGAGACATTGATTTAGTAAATTTATTCAAAACCTTACGTTTTTATTGTTTATTATACTGCTAAAGTTGCCACTTCTCGCTGTAAAAGTTATCAAAAGTTCGCATCTTCACCAATAAAAATTTCGTTTTGTTTATTGGTTTGACTTTGAAATTTCCAACCGTTCTTTGTGGAGTTTTTTTTTTACATTTTTTCCCACTTTTTTACCTTAATTAAATTACCAAACGCTTTAGTTTGCTTTCAATTAATAAAAAATCAACTTGTGGTAAATTTAAAATGAAACATTTTTTTATAGGCACACTTTTAAGTGACAGGTACCTAGTTCATCAAAAGGATTACATTTCTTAATGTTAATTGTCTCATTCTAAATTGAAAAATACAAGTGGTTATGATTATCGTCGATGTTATCAACGAGTGAAATTGAGCTGCAGATTCAACGAGTCGGAGACGAGGTGAAAGTGCTCCTCCGGTTTCACGAGTCATGTCATCGATTATTAATCATATCACGAGTTCACATTTGATGAGAGAATGAACTCAATGAATAAATGAGGAACATTTAAATCCATAAACAGACATTACTGGCTTTGCTTTTTGATAACTCGAGTTTTTGGGACCGACTTGCTGATTGCCTCCTTGTCTGCCCAACGCTTAGTACTACCCTATTTCAGGCAATTAAAATCGTTGAAACGGGATCATGTGACACAAATTATATTCTCGAACAATATAGTTTCACACATTTTGATTGATTTGAAGTCTGGCAATCGTGCTGGCTATGGAGCTGCAAATCTCTCACGGATCTGTGGTGAATTAGACCGTTGCGTCGATTACTTCTTATTGGTCGTATTTGAAAGGAAAACATCGAAAGGCTGTTTCGACAGCGTCTGGACAATTCCTTTCATACCTTCATTTGTTTTTACAAGACATTTTTAAAGCTAACAGTAGACATTTTGCATGTTCTCTTAAAGGATTATCTTCTAATGCAATCTTTTTTTTTTGTACTATTGCGGACACGGAATCTTGGACGATTTGTCATTCGATTGACATAAAAATGTAAAACTGGCTTTAGGTGCAACTAACCTCACTTTCAATGTTTGTAATTTTTATCATTCTGACATGCCAAAAATAAACTTTCAAATGTCAAATACATACATAGTTTCAAAATTCAAACGTCAATTATAATGACAATGGCTTACATTGACATTTTTTGAACTGACATATATTTGACGTCTAAAATTCCGTGTCGGCAACTGTACCATATCAATAGAAACATTTAATTTAACAATGCAATCTCAATGCATTTTTTTTAAATCGGAGCAAATAAATGGCCGTTGGTCTTACTTATTTTTGTGAATTATCTGTTGTTTCAAATGAGGTAAATAACAATTTTGTAAATTTGCTTGAAATCTCAACCACAAGTATTCATCGTATCTATTTACCAAATTTCCATTTCCACTCCACTCTTGTTTTAGTTTTCAATGTTGTCCATTTCCGATCGACTACAAATTTTCGAGTGGATTTAAATCCGGCGATCGTGCCGGCCCATCTGAGTCCATGATTCGGGGATCAAACCTGCATTTCTGTACTTATTTGAAATGTAATCACAATAATTGCATCTGGACAAATTTTTGTGTGGCTTCATTGTCCTGGCGTATTTGGCGAGATCTCTCAGAAGAAGCTGAGCAATTGTCGAGGTCAAATTTGATTCCGTTGTAAAAGTTTTCGTCGACTCATTACAATAATTAGCAGCGAGGGTCGTTAAAATCAAGAAGCAATTAAAATACGGTACGTTAATGCCGTCATGAAATTCAAACCGGCAGGATTCGGCCTCGAAGAATACCAACAACGTCATCAACCCTCGACCGTTCGGGATTCCACCTTGGGCGCGAATTCCTGGTCGCACCATAACCACCCATGTGGTACCCAGCGTGAACTTAATCGTGATTTCTCTCGGCACCGCGTACACATGTGAAAGTTGCAATTTACATAACCTCATAACTGTTGCGATGAACTTTACGACCTTTAACTGTTCATGCATGCGCTTATTAAAGGACTGTTTTTCCCCCTGTCCTTTTCACTTTTACCCCGTAATTGTTTCGCCCCGCTGTCATCCACCTGTTCCCGAGCAGGTACATACCCGGGGGTGCGACCCAGCGCTCGCTTCCACCCTAATGAAGACGAACGTTATCGATTACTCGGCTGGGCGAGTGTGCCAGCCACCCTGTATTTATCGACGGACCTCCCCCTGCATTATGCAACCCTAGACGGTGCGACGTATTATATGGGGCTGACAAAGCGGCCGAAAATGGATAGATTTTTGTTGCATTATTCGGCCTCGGTGCTGTTACGGTTTTGTAGCGCCGAGGGACGATTGATTTTTTTGTGACAGGCGGCCATCTTGACACGTCGACGACGACGATTTTTACTTGTTTTTCAAACGAGATCCGATCAATTGGGATATTGTCAGCGTCAGGTTGGCACCGGGCGGGGAATTCTTCCACGCGAAATGTCACCTCACCAAACGTCAAAATGAAATCGAAAGATTACCATCAAGGTTTTGCCTAAACTGTTTTCATAATCCCGTGGTTCAGGGACAATACTGAAAGGGTGCAGGGCTCGCCCCATTCTTTTGCTCTTTTCCCGCCAGGAAAACGAAAACTACCACTGCAGCCGAGCTTTTTGTGTTCTTCCATCCCTTTTACAGCTCGCAACTGGACAAATTCTAAACTAAACAGCCGGTTGACAGTTTCGGTGATGTACGATTTCTGGGTGCAGTTCGAACAAAATTGGTTGTTTATGTTCGGCTTATGGCCCTTCAGGGCTTGACGGACGATTTATGTTTAGGGATTTTTTTTAACTTGATGCACTCCGGCCCTTCTGTGTACTCTGTTCGGTAAAGCTCGAGCATTTCTGCTTGATCAAATATAAATCGTATAATTAAGACTTAAGGAGTTAGTGAATGAGGATTCGTTAATATTTCACGGTGGTAATTACGCGGAACGGTTGAATTTTGCAAATCTCGATTGTGCATTATTAACGAGGGATCCAGACGATCATAAATTCATCTCTTGTTTCCCCTCAAAATATTTTTAGCGTCTCACGTTGTTGCACTTGGAAAGTCGTGGAGTGACGAAGTTCGCGAATAACTATTTTAATCTGGTTTGTATTTTTATCGCGGAAACCTTGATGTAAATCAAAATATGACATTGTTAGTGTATACTGTTTCATCTTATCGCGTTGTCCTCGTCTATAGTAGCTAATCTACAGTCTATTTAAAAACAAACGAGGTATTTGTAAAAACAATTTTCGATTCACTGAAAAATATTTGTATTGTGATTTGCTTCAACGGAACCAAACTGATGAAAGAATTTCATTTCATCGATTACAATATCATTGACTTGTGAATACTTAAACAACTGATTAACGAATTACAATGATTGACGTGGTAGCGTTTTAAAAGTTTTTGATCGATTTTGGTTACTGATTGCTGCCTGCAAATAACCATTCGGATAACTGATCGTGATCATTAAATAGCACCTGTTACTTTGGTCATTAATCTTCTAGCATGGTCTTCATCAACGTGGTTATTGGTTAATTAAGATCCAAACCCGTGATCATTTAATTGATTACAAATTGTAAGTGATGTTTTTCAATGATTATTGCAGCAAATAATTGTGAAGAAAACTCATGCCATTAGCCTGTTGACTCTTCTACCTGTATTCTCATACTTTAATCAACTTAAAACGTGAATCTGTGATCATTTAATTGATCACCTGACTCGCGAGTTATTATTTTATTTCATTTTGACTGTACTCATATGAATGGTGATCTTGAAAATGAAGCGCAAATACAGCTGCTTCTTAATTATTTGATCGATTTGGTTTACTAATGATCGTAACAAATCATCTAATAATTGATTGTTAATGATTCAAGAACAGAGCGAAACTTTGTCATTAATCCTTGAACGTTATGTTATCTAAGTACATTTTGATGATTTATCCATCTTAAAATTCCAATGACCAAATGAGATTTCAATCTGTGATCATTTAATTTGATTACTTGAGTGATAAGTTTGTACTCCAAGCCTTTCTAAATCTCATTCCAAGTAATGTCGATCTACCACATGCAAAGTGCATTGATAATTTAATCTTATTGAAACCGTTTTGGTTTATTGATTATGATAATTAATTGATTATTAAAGATTCAGTAACATTTAAAGAATGCCAACATTGTTACTACTAATCTTTCAGCCGTCTATTTTGATTTTACTATGTGTTTTGAATGCGTGATCATTTAATTGATCACTTACAGTAATTAAACAGATTATGTCGTTACTTCAAAAACCGAGAAAAACGTTGTCACAGTTTATCATCAATCTCTTGGTGCTTTTTAATTTGTGTTGAGATCTTTTATTAACTTTAATTGTACAGATTAATATTCAATTCGTGATCATTTAATTGATTACCCGATGAATAAATTGTTAACCGGTTGTTTCAGTACACAATTTGTAATAGATTATTTAGCTATTCCATTCTATCCGTTGTTATAATGAATAATTAATTTTATAAAACGATTAAATACTGAAATGGGTTCATCACTTTGCACTCATAATCGTTGTCCCTTGTTTCATTAATAAATCGTCTGCAAAGCTATCAATTATCTAATCATTTCAATCGATCATTTTAATGTATAACTGATCAAGTTTAATCGTATAATTGAACACTAAACAAAGATCTGTAAAATTTTACGACGTCCAATTAAAGTCACTTTATTAAAAGTTGAACAGGTGTCGTTTTCATTGACCATTTGATTAATGATCATTTGACAATTTGATTGGGGAATGCAGCCTATATGTTTATTTGATAGAAAATAACTAATAAATACCGAACACAGGTCATCAGAGCCATCGGTGTTGTGAATTATTGATCGATAATTTGAACAGTGAATGGTTTTTTTCTTTTATTTGTGTTGGCACAATTTCGATGCGGCCCCGTTATACTCTGATTTTAATTTAAATAAATTAAATAGCTTGGTGTATACTTTCGAGGTGTGTTCTTTCCAGGACGATGCCCAATTTGGAAACTTCGATAATTAAATTAAATCTTAATTACATCTAATTACGTCCGAGTCGTAGCCGCCCAGAATCTTCAGCTTTCTAAATCGACGAAACTTTCACTCTCGTCAGTTTCGTTTTCGAGGAGGAGCTGTCCTTACCTTGAGGTTATCTAACCTTGAGCTTAATCTAGGTTTTCGGATTGTTCGCAGATGCGAGACTCGCACAAAAGTTTCGATACGTCGATTAATCTCGTGCGTCGATTATCAAACGCGTTGGCGTTTGATAACAAGTCGATTTACCAGTTCGTCGATATGTCGATACGCAATCGTATCGATCGAGCCGTGGGTTGTGGTAAATATCCCGTTGAAAACCGTTTTGCAAGGCACATCACAAATGGAAAACATAATAATAATCGGATTTCTTCCGTCGCAAACGAGCGGAAAGCAATAATATCGGATAATTATCGCCATTACGGTTACGGTCGAGTCACGTGACGCGATTTGCGTCCTTACGGCAGCGACCGCACAGGTCGTGCGGTCGCGAATCGAACAACTGTCATTGGTCGAATTATTAAACGGCCAACAATACGTGACCTTAACAGTCGTGTACATAACGCAACGTGTAAATTCGGTGTTTGTTGTCTTTTGTTTGTGTGTTTTCTTAGTCTAAGCTCGTGTTTTATTTTCAGGTGAGTCCTTCGCTCGGGCGGTGTGATCAACACGCGAGGAATGTTGGCAAGTTGTGTTTGGTTTATTTTTGGGGATTTTTGAAATGTTATGTTACATTGTTGGTGGGAAAGAGTGACAAAATGCGATGAACGCGTTCGGGGTGGGTCCAAATCTACACACGCCCTGCGGTTATATCGTTTTTGGTAGACATAATACCAACCTCAAAAAAACAATACGAATATAATTATGTTTTGTTAAAAAGTCAATTAAAAACAATACGGTTGAATTAAAGTCGTTGTACTTCCGGAAATGTACCGATAATGCCATTCAAAGTTCTTCCAGTTTTATTTTTAACTGAAAGCGAAGCTAGTCTAGAATTATTCCCAAAATATACAGTTATCAATAAGCAAAGCCAGTGCCGTCTGTTTATGGATTAATAAGCGATGACATGACTCGTCAAACCGGAGCAGCACATTCAACTCATCTGCTCGTGTTATATTATTTATCTAACAATAAATAGCTTTTGGTTTATTTTTAATTAATTGACAGTAAACTAGAAAAGTTCCAACCTTGTCCATATTCTCGTCACTCCTTTATAATTGATTTCTTCATCTTCCAAAAGTCAGAAAACCTTTCAAAAATTTGGTCTTATGTAGGATTGTGATCCATAATCTCTTTTTGATTTGTCTCAAAAAAAGCAATCGGTGCAATGACAGAACCCAGAACTCTCGAATCAGGCGATCAAGACATAACTTTCTTCTACTTCTAGACCTCCACTTTAAATTGAGTGCTAACGCAGATACAACAAATCACGTGTATTGCATAATAAAATCTAAGCCGATCCTCTCGCAGCTATCGATGTTATTTTTAGAACCACACATCTCCAGTGTCGAAACCTTCTTCTTAAAATTAGTTTCAAAGTACTGTTGCAACACTCCACGTGCTCGAAATCTTCGAAAATCTTTTCCTCCCAATGCGGTGATATCAAGAACAATCTAAAGAATGATTTGCACAGTGTATTGACAATGTTTTGAAATGAGTCTTCTTGATTCTGTGACACAGCATTGTCACAGTCAAATCCGGAATGGTGTCTTCGCTCAGATGGTATTAAATATTTTTTGACAGCTCTGGGGCAGATTTCCCCTCGGTGGCAAACCACCTAATAAATGATTCACTTACTTCGGACCTTTCCACACTCGATGGCCGCGTGAAACATTAAATCAAGAGCAAAATATCTTCCCTTTTCTCTTCTCCTTACTTGTTGATAGTTCGTGAGATTAATCTACTGATCAATCAATTATGCCTCAATTTGTTCAAACGTGAAACTGTTGACTGAAAACTTATCTTTGAATTTAACTTTCACTAGTTTTCAACTCGGCGATGTAATCGACGTTCTGGTTTAGTCACTGCCGTGAGAAAAGTACAACAGAACAATACTTTCTCATGGCAAGTATATCACTTATGTCTTTAGAATTTTCTCCTCGTTTGGCTAAGCTAAGAGGTGTTGGATTCTCTCATGGGCTGTGACCTTGGAAATATCTGCGCGGAGGCGGAGCGATAAACCAGTGAAAAATATCTAAAACATTCAAACAAATAGACGAGAGAGAGACGAAACTAACGTAACGAATGACAGTGTTTTCCGGTCGGTTTGTAGCGCCTACTTGACACCGATATTCGTCGTTCGCGCAGATATGACTCATAGCCCATGAGAAAATCCAAGACCTCTAGCACCATGACAATGTCAAACGACCATTTTTCTTTTGCTTTGCATTGTACCATCAGCACCCAAAAGTATTAAATTTTGTTGTGAAAACATTCTTCCTCTTACAACTAGATCAAGTCTCAAATTGTATAGACTTGATATTTGCAACGACATCGGAATAAACAGAAAGTGTAGGTATCTACTTTTTCACCATTCTCTGAATAAGATTCAGTGTTTTCTTCATCATGTGTACCAGGAAGACTCTTCGGAAGAAATCGCCTGGATTTTCAGCTTTGCATCTTTTTGCTCACATATTTTATGTTCTTTTGGTGTTTCTCTGTTTGCTTCATCTTAGTTGACCGGAAGATTTTTTACGGAAGAAACATTCTGCTCCACTTCTAAATCTAGATCGTTTTTTCCTAAATTCTTCTGCTGGATTCTGCAATCCGGGAGAAGAATGTCGGTAGATCTTACTAACAAGTTTTTCTCTTCTGTTATTTGTCTTCACCTTGTGAAAACTAATCGAATCTAGTCAGACAGTAAGAATTCTTCTATCAGATTACAAAAATACTCTCGGATTAGAAGTTGTAGTACATAGTTCTGATTTGAGGAGAACACTTTACTGAAATGTAGATTGATATTTATGATCATATCATTTAAAAGTGGATCTAGTGGACTCCCACTCTTTCTGTTCTTCGCGATGCGACCAAGCGAGCGTCCATCTTAAGTACTCCAACAGATTTGGCAGTTTTTAACCAGTACCGTTCAAATTGGATCAGACTCGGCAACGAAACCACACCGGAACCCGTTCTTCAAACCGCACAATCTCCAGATCAACCAGTACCGTTGATCGACTTTCTATTCATTTTCAAAATGGCCGGCGGTACCAAAAACGCACATCGACATCATCTCGTCGATCCCATCGGGAATTATCACAGCAAATATTAATCAGATGTGGCACGTCCAGTCCACGTCTGTTGATTTATGATAATGAAATGCAATGACTCATTATTATGCTATTGTAGCGTCAAAGTGGAACAAGCGAGGTTTGCAGTTATGGATCGCCCGGAGCCGAACGTCTCCGGAATGAGAGATGTGGTCAACTTTCATCTCTTCTGTTACGGTGGTTGCGGCCGACCAATCGATACGCACCATCATTCCCGATACAGAATAAATACGGTTCGACGTCTCACGCCGACGGCGCTACAATGCAACAATGCTAAATATCGACACGTCTGCAAGTCATTACCACGGCGGGATCGAAGATGATGGCTGCGAAGATGATAATCACTAGGAACCGGTCGATTGACACGCGAAAAAGTAAAAAAAGGATGGGTTTTCCAGCTTGAAGAAAAACAGACAGACCTCAATGGTCAAGTGTCAAAAGCGATTTGTCTTCTTGCGACCGACTCTGAAGACAAATAGAAATGACCTTTGCATTTTTTCCAACACTCCAGTAGTTCTTCTTGGTCTTTTTTTACATAGAATACAGTAGTCTTCACTACGTAATCTGTGTTGACGGTTTAGCAACATGTCTACGCACACAAATCTTATTTACACCAAGCTTCATGTTGTTCTTCGTATTTTGGGCAGAAGCAGAATTTTTGGTGTTTCACCATCAAGGCCTGGAATCGTTGGTTTGAAGAAGCCATTAGAATTTTTAACCCAGAAAGCTAATCTGAATGACAGACTGCCGACATTCGATTTGTGTAATTTCTGATCGTCGATAATATCAGATCATTGCTCCAACGATAGCGATAATGATAATGTAAATAAATGCGATAAATTTATCAATTACCTGCATGCGGTGTGAAGTAAGTAACGCTTGTAAATTTAGCACGATAGCGTCATTTATTTACTAGTTTATATTTATAGTGATTATCTCTGACCTTCCTAACCCTTTCCTGCTTTGCACGCTCTCCAAAAGATTCTTTCGTTTTTATCTTCAGCCGCACAACTCAAAACAAAACATTGCAAATAAGCGAAAACATACGTTTTGGAATAAGAACATTTATCAAAATACAAATTTGCTAGGATCTAGAATGTATTCCAATTGTCTTTCAAAATTGAATTCGATGCTAGGTTTCCATACGCAAAGATTATTGGCGCCAGTTTCACTCCGCCAGTAGTAGTGGTACTAATTGGTGTTTCCACACTTTCAAATTGGCACGGTATTTAACTGCTCCAGTTTGTGCAAATATTGATATTGTAGTGCAAATTTTGTCATCGGCGCTCCAAAATATGTTAAAAAACTAGACTGGCGCAACCAACATCAATTCCTGATAACTCCTGAAGTTGTAATCGACTCAATCAACATCGATTCCTGATAACTCCTGAACCGTTCAAGTTTTGATCGACTCCTCTTTTCATCAACTTATTTTTCCACCTTGTATTTTATTGGCGCAATGATTAGTGGCGCCAGTTGAATTAACATGTCGCCACGTGCAACAAAATTGGCGGGCGTCGAGTGTCGCCTAAAATTGTGCTTGTGGAATCGCCGTAAGTTTACAGATTTCCGGGTAACAGGACCACGATTTCGTTGTAGATTTATTGCGGCAGTAAAATCGAATTTCTTGACCATTTTGAGATTTATCTGTTCAATCAGGAATAGGAAAAGAGTGATGCAAAGATAATGTCATTGTTTCTTGACCAATTTCTATTGTTCGAAAGCAAAGAGTGCGAAAACATTGTCGTGTTTTTCTCTCTCGTTTACACACATAACCTAACTTTCATCGTTAAAGCAAAAACCAGGAACACTCGTTGGTTTGTCCTAAAAAAAACAAATTCACTTCACTGCTTGTTCGTAGAATGAATTCTGTATGGTTTGACAGCTGATGAAGCTACGCCATACGTCAACGAAAACAAAAACAATCACAGAGCGACTTGACCACCGTGTTTGTTGAAGTTAACTCCGTACAAGGGTCATTTGAAAAGTTTACGACCTGATAATGAAAGGTTGTGTTTTTCTTTGTGAAAACAGTTTTATTTGTCGTTTTACAAAGCAGCTTGATTTTGTTCAGCGATGCTGTGGCGCTTTTATCCCCTCCCGGAAATCTGATTTCTCAACATCTTCAAAATAGCCGGAGCCAAATAAATGCAGCTTTCAGCTCATTATTTTTTGTGATTTGAAAATAGATACAAGTTAAAGTAGCTAAATCATCCTGATACTGACAAGATGATTTTTTTTATCAGTCTGATTTTTTTTAAACGAAATTTTCCTTTCACTTGGTCTCAAAGGTTGCTCCCGTTATCTTTTGAAAATAACCAGTCAACAACATTCCCTTTGTATCTCAAAATATTTTTACTCTTTGCTTTCTTTCGTGGTAGAGAATCACCATTTTATTGTTTTTTTGAAATCTGTTTCTTATGGAGGTGGATCTAAATCGGGCAACTTCTTTATACAGGGTGTTTCAAAACTGCAACCAAAACTTTATAGAACATGATACAGTATGCTGTACTGAATAATAAATCATCAAAAAAAAAGTTTTTGTATGTCTGCGGAAGATAAAGAGTTGCTAAGGCTGGAATAAAGAGATATAGACATTACTGACAGGTTCCATTAAAAAAAAAAACTGTTTCCCTTCTTTTTTCAGGCTTTCTAACTGCTGGTTTTTAGTTATTTTTTTTTTCAATTTACATTTGGCAACATCGATTTACCTTACAATTTGCATTGTATGACCATAATAAAATTGTTGCTGTGATTACTGCTGCTTATTATGTATTATCATCTTCTCTACAATGTTGTGACATTTTTTAGTAATATAAACCTCTGTAAAATCATTCAGATGCATTAAAAAAAAAACCGTTTGATTACAATTTCGCGTTAATATTGATATGAGAAATTGCTGTGTAACATTTTTTGGCCATAGTTTTGGAACACCCTGTATCAATTCTTCCGTTAGAAGATGAAATGTTCGTTTATTTGAGATGGTCAAATTCTTGGCTATTTCAAAGTTTTTATGTTCTAGGATGACAACTTTTTAAATGATCATTTGTTTTTGTACTACAGATGTTCTATTGTTATTTTTTGTTCGTACCATCAAATGTCAAAAATATATGAAAACATCAAGCGAAAATAGAGTCGAATTCGTGTTTCGGCGGTAGAAAGGACGAGAAGTAAGCCGCAACGTTGTGCGATTTGATTGGTCCGTCATTATTGCAGCGTTTGCGTTGCGGTCGCGTTCGCTGCAAATCCCCCTTTACCCCAGCGCCAAATACGCAAAGTATGCATTTATGTGTGTTACTATGTGCCACACGAACAGGTGTAGTTTTATATTTACGTCGTCATAACCGCGTCGTACTATTTTCGTAACGCTAAATATAAACCGTCCGACCTCTTGCAAAGAAGAGAAAAAAAAATCCAATTCGGAAAAGCGCGATCACCACACGAGCAATCACGCTCGATAAATCCGTGTACGAATTAAAGTCGAGCAAATGAGGAATTTATGGAACCGACAAAAGTGAGAAATGGCGAGATAAAGAGAGGGAACAGACCGGGGGATGATGAACCTCGCCGAAATTGGATGGAAGTTTGGAAGTCGGGGGCGAGGGAAAGGACGGGGATAAAACAATATACAAATTTAGTAACGTCATATTTTTTAATAACGATTACGAGCGGACAAAACGGGGGCGGAAAAAAGAGGCACGGTTTATATCGATCGATTCGGTGTGTCGAAATGTAAATGGGAGTTTGGGTGGTTCGTCGGAGGACCGATTTGCGACTCAATTATCGAATGTGGAGGGGTGTGTGTTGGGGGTGTGCAGATCACCCCGTAACGGCGCTCGTAAAATTTAAATATCTTCCCAAAAGGTGAACCCCTCACTCGAGATTTGAGATTTACTTCAAACGCGTACATTTTAGTAGTTTTTTTACGTATGTTTGGATTTTTTGCTCTAGAGCGGTAACAAATGTAGAAAACGATTTTATTTCCTTTGAAATATGTATTTACAATACATATATTCTGGTAGCGTTCTTTTACAAATATTTAACAAGAAAAAACTGAAAGTGTTTTGATATACGTGTTTCTTGTGGGCGGGTCAGCACGATCGCCAGATTTAAAACCTATTGAAAACTTGTAGAGGCGTCACAGTTATGATTGCGATAGAAAATGAAAATTTGTTTTAAGTCATGTCTCAAGTAACTCTTAACCTTGTCTTCGAAAGAGAAATGGCTAGGTATTCCAGCCATAAAACAAGAGAAAACATTATCTCAAGTCAAAATGCAACACTTTTTACTTAGGATCTGGATATCACTCTCTGAAAAATGCGAATTCCCAAGAAAATCTGAATCTTCATTCGAGATTTGCTTCAAATGCATAAATTGTATTTGTTTCTTTTTACGGATGTTGTTTTTTGTTTGGATTTGTTGCTCTATCTAGACTGGAGCGATAGCAACAATGTAGGAAACGATTTTATTTCGTTGGAAGTATTTACAATACATCTGTTGCGGTGGCGTTATTTTACAAATATTTAACAACAAAAAACTGAAAGTGTTTTGATATATGTACGTGTTTGTTGTGGGCGGGCCAGCACGATCGTCAGATTTAAAACCTATTGAAAACTTGTAGAGGCGTCACAATTATGATTGCCATGCATAGAGAATGGAAATTTGTTTTAAATCATGTTTCAAATGTATCTTAACGTTAGATAGAGAAACTTTCAAGCCAAGATGCAACACAGCACGTGTCAACAGATTTCAAACAGAACATTTACAAATGTGATGTTATTCATTAATGATGTTGACGATTTTAAACAGTTTAGTAATCTCGTAGAAAGAACCAACTTGGGAGAAACTCGATTTCAGTTTTGATGATAACATATCCATTTTTAAGATCGCAAATTACTCTACCAAAATTGGGAATTACCAAGAAAATATTTCCAGTTGCACCAACTCTGTTTAAAAAAATCTATCTTATTTTTTGTAGAAGATATGGACATCATTTACATTAAATGTGGCAATATAAAAAAAAAATCGATTTATCTCAATAATCTGCAAATATTTCTTTTTTTTTTGTATCCATGGAAATCAGAAAAAACAATCAAGGCCATGTTGCCATTATGTTATTTGAGGTAAAACCGGTCGAGGTGTTGGATTTTCTCATGGGCTGTGAGTCATATCTGCGCAAACGACGAAGATCGGTCTCAAGTAGGCGCTACAAACTGACCGGAAAACATCGTCATTCGTTACGTTAGTGTCGTCTCTCTCTCGTCTATTTGCATGTAAAGTAGCCGATGTTTTTATGTACAGATTTTTCACTAGCGCAGATATTTCCAAGGTCACAGTCCATGAGAAAATCCAATACCTCTACTTGCTATCACTGACTAGTAAAAACAAACAGTCAAATTCTTTTTTTAATATTTAAAATAAATGAGATCGAAGCCGCACTTTTGAGCCTCCATATCTTCAAATCGAAAAGATATATCGGGCGTTTTTAAGATATATCGGGCGTTTTTTTAAATTTCACCTCATAGTAGGCGTTGAAGAGTCGATTGTGAATGCACTATACGGGTTACGGATCACCGATCAGCTGTTTAAATCTGACGTTTTATACGAGTGGTGCGTTCACATCGACTCTTCAACGCCTACTACGAAGTGAAATTAAGAAAAACACCTATAGAATTTATTTATAATTGTTCTCATATCGTCAACACGATTTGACCTTGTCCCATTTAGTTGTTCCGTGAATTTTGGGGCACCTAGTATATCACAAAAGACGAAATTTGTATGTATGTATGTCTTGTCCACTTACAACTGAAGAACTACTTAACATATTTTCTTGGGGTCTTCGCCGACAGCAAGAGTGCTCCTTCAGTCAAGTTTTAATGCACAAACCATTCACCACCTCGGAAGCGAGCCGAGTAATAACGAAAAAGATGAATTTTTGTGGCAGCATTCGAAGTGTTTACTTAGCAATGGCGTATTCACAAGCAATTCTAAAATAGAGTTCGTTGATCTAAATTTGTAACTAATTTTTGTACGTGCGAGTGTTGCTGCAATTACATTTACACGTTTTAATCGGTCGCGTTCTACATAAAAAAATACTTCCGATTTCATGTTTTACGTCACGAACTCATCCGATATTTGACACGCTTTGGCAGCGTTGTAAATGTCGTTTAATTTTCATACAAAGAAATTAGTTGGAAGATTCAGAGTAATCAAGAGACATAATTTGTTATGACGCCTACAGGTGATTAAACTTGGAAAAAAATCTTTGTGAAAAGATTTTTGTGTGTTTGTTTTCGTGAGATTTATTCTGAGCTGGACGTGTTTTTTGGATTAATTTAGAACAAAAAACATTCGCCAATGGATGCAAATATCTATCCAAACTCGCAGCGTCGAAGTGAAAACCGTGAATAAAACGGTAATTGACAACTCTTTGGACAAAATCAATACGCTTTTAATTTTTCGTCCTCGGAGACTGCATTCCTGTAAACATTGCGCTCCCGTTTTATTTTTAATCACGTAAAAAACCCGCTCGAATTATAAATTAATTGAATGTTTTAAACGAACCACTCGGTTATAATTTATCGAACGAATTTCTCCTCGATTATCGTCATTATTTAATGTTGCCCTGAATCGTTCAACTTTCTGCACTCCCGGAGTCGAGAACTTCGAACCGGACAGATTTAACCGGTCTCCTTGCTTTCCAAACAAAATCACTTCCGACTGGAAACGAATAAAACTCGGCCCGATCGCAGGGGCCCCCACTGAAGACCGTTTCTCGCCCCTTTTACAAAAGCCGCAATAAAAATACCGAACAAAAAGCCCACCGATTCTCGTCACTTGGAACGCAATGAATCCACACCGGCCATAAATAATTCATCTTGTTCGGGTTCGAATTAGCGAAAAACTCCAGGATTAGTAAAATGAAAGAGGACCCAGTCGCGTAAGTAGGCGGGAAAGTGGATTTCCGCGGAAAATCCGGGACGATTCGAGTGTGACGAATTATCGCGCGGCGACTTTCTGTGCGGTCACCGCAATACAAAAGTGATTTTTTCGTGTGGGACCGCCATAACTTGGGAAATAAAAGTTAACTCCCGAAGTTGCGGAGAGAATTCGTGGGGAAGTTCGCGAGGGTTGGGGGAAAATTGTGCAAGGATTTTCGTAAGCGGCGGTGTCTAGCTGGTCGTCGAAATTGCGACGCATTAATTGAAGGATTATGTGTTTTTTTGTTCGTTTTGGTCTGTTTTTCGTTTTGATGAGGTTTTTCTTCAGAATAAAAGAGTGTCATGTTCACAAGCGTGTCGGCCCGGAGCGGTCGCCTCGACTGGGGAGGAAAATGATTGTGGAATTTTTTTTTTAGAGAATTTTTCCAAATTCCAAAATACAAACTCTCGTTTTGTGAATGTGGAATATTGGCAGTTTATAAAACGCGTAGTCATTTTATAATACATAGTTATGTATGTGATGCGCTTAGTAAATTAATCTTTGCGGGCGAGCTGGAAGTTTGCGGGACGAGCGACGAAGGAGCGAGTCTCCATAATCCAGTGAGCTCTTAGCACAAACGCCTGTAAAGTGTCACTTACTTAGAATGTGGAAATAAAATATCTTACCCACCAGGTTAGTTATGAAATGAATATACAGAGTGATCGATCAAGAAGGACTGTTTGAGTTGGTAATTTTGAATTTTATTTTTAAATGGTACAACTGGGATCTGTCAAATAAATCAACAAAACATGTACAGTTGCAGTGTTACCAATTGCCAAATCAAAAAATTGGAAATTTTAGCTCCCATTACACTACCATGTTTGGTCGAATCTACGACGATCTACAGTAAGTGCAAACATTTTGCACTTCTGTTGATTTCTTATTTCGTCTTGTTTCGACGTGAACCAGGGTATTTGTGTATTTGTCCTTGTTGAGACACAACTCGTTAGCCAAGAACCATTTTTGTGCTTTAGCCAAATTAAAATTGGAGCAGTTTGTAAATACATATTCCTACAGGATTTTATTTTTACTCTATTGTTGTGTCATCAGTGCGAAGAACCACATCAGCGAGAGGAAAATACAATCGTTAATGCAAACTCGAATAAAATAGGTCTTAAAATTTATCTTTGAGGTACGTCTTGATTAAAGCGCTCATCATTTGAGCAAATACGATCAACACTAACGTTATGATAGTTGTTGGGCAAATGGGAAGTAATAAATTTAGTGGTATCGGATTGAAAGTTTTATCGAATAAGTTTGTCCAGTAGTATTTGATGAGAAATACAGTCCGATACCATACTTGGATGTAAGAAGGACGCCAAGTAATAATGTCCAGTTTTAAAGCTTTCGATAATGTGGTCGAGAAAAGCAAGTGCAGGTTTTAAACGATCTGAAAAAGTGCACAATTGGATGCAGTACATAATTCATGAATTACGTAAAAGTGAAATTAAAACATTAGGACTAGCTTAACAAAATTTGTATTTATGCTGTTAATGTCTTTACAATTGGTGTTTCTGGAACTATTTATGGCTTCACGAACTTGAACTTGAGAAACTTCTCCGAAGTGAAATGAACATATTTTTTTTGTCTGATGTAATATTTTATCATAAATTTTTTTTGACTCACGATTACAATCTGAAAAAGAATTCACGATAATTCTTACAGCATCGATAAAAACATTATTAAAGGATTACTTTGTTTCGTTCGTGGCTCACTACGATTTATCATAGGGTTCTAGAGTAAATAAAGAATGCTGATATGGTAACAGGATGTCTATAAATAGTTATTTATGCAACAAGTGAGTAAAGTAATACTTTTTTTTACGAGAAGGAAAATTTGCTGCACGAGCGCTGCGAGTGCGCAAATCCGCCGAGTAAAAAAAAGATACTTTACTAACGAGCTGCATACACATTTTTTTTGGCGCCCGTAAGTATAGATAACAATTTTTTCGACACTCAAAATTTGAAAATTTTCTCCTGTGTGAACCCCTGGACCTTTAAAACACTCGTTTTACTCGCGTTTTAAATTGGCCCACTCATGCCAAAAAAATCCTAATTTACATACGAACTCGTTAAAAAAGCTACTAATTATGAATGAACAATTTTATAATTGCGTTAAAAAATGACACGCTACGGCACCTTTTTTAACGCAAAATGCGTGCAAAAATGAACCGCTATGGCACTTTTTAACGCTTCTTGACCGATTCAAAAATCACATATTTTATGAACGCAAACGAATGAAAAAACTTGCACTTTTTTTTGACGGACGTTAAAAAATATAATTATGTATATGATTCTTCAGAAAATGAAAACATTTTATTTTATAAAATTCGAATCTATAATAATTGTTGTTTGTGCTTTCACACCGACGTTTTCACTCCAAAATGACTTTTTATACTGTCATAGTTTATACAGAGTGGATACTCTTAACAAAGTCATGGCCAACCCTCATGCATTTAGAAACTGAATTGTACATAATACCAAGTGTCTGTTATCTGTTGTTTTTTTTTTTATCAAAGAACCACGACATGTTGATGTATGTTTGCAATAATAAAATTTTACTACATTTAGGGAATTTAATGATATCTATTGGCTACACCAGCCAACGGCTCTCATTTTTAATGACATTGAAAGTACGCAAACTCGCATTTAATATGTCTCGCAAAGTGAGTGACATTTATTAAACTCTCAAATGAAGACTACTAATACATATCTACATAACCTCAATTTTTATATGATGAGATTTTTTACCCTAGGTCAAGTGTACAATGTTGCCAGCTCTATTTTGTTGAAGCCGTCAAATCTAATGTCAACAGTCAAATGTCAAATTATTAAATCTTAGCGTCAGTTATGAGTTCGACGTCTCAGTTGTTTTTCTTGGCATTTTCTCAGTTTTTTTTAATACTCTAATTACGTTTCATCATACAGCAGTGTCTATTAAAAACCTGTCATTAATGGACTCACATAACCTCTATTTTTCTGTTTGCGTTTGATACCACAATTTGCTACAGACCGGAAAAAATCAACTATATTCGAATTCCAAAGGACTCTTGATATACATACGTTCTTTTATAGACAATTTGTAATTGTTGAAGTTTAAAGACTTTGTGGCCTTTGTGTAATTTGCATAGTCGGCTTTGTAAATTGTATTTTCTATAACCAATAATATGCGAAACGAGATACATCAACTTTCGAGAAAACTATCAGGGAGCTTGAAGCTTATTTTCTGGATCTTGTTATCACCCACTGAAGCTCGAATCCTTCATGACGTTCACCTGAGACCTTCGTGAAGTCACTTTTAAGCATGATATGACACTGAATATATCGCGCGTTCAAATCAAATCCTGGGCTGGGGAGGCGTTGGAAACCGTCAATTATTGTGTTTTTTAAAGCGTAGATTAATTGGAGCATGTTGACAGCTAAAAAAAATCTCTCAATGTTTTATAATAACTTAACGATTCCTATTCTCGAAGCAAATGTCATTCGTGTCAAACGGCGGGAAATTCAAACATTACACTGTTCTAAACCGTTTAATTTTTCCAACGCCTACTCAGCCCAGGATTTCAGATACTAAAATTTTTCACTTTACTATGAGTCGACATTAATTTCTCATTTTTGCATTTACACATTCTGAATTATTCATTTCCCAAGTGTTTAAGGAAAGAGACGAATCTACGATTCAAGCTTTACATTCAAGTTCAACGTCTGATAATAAGCGAGATATGGCACTTGAAGTGACAAAAGAAAAATTGAATTATTATGAAATTTTATATTTCATCTCTCGACTTGGCGTAATAAATCACGAAGTGATACAGCTGGAATTATTTTCCTGTCCGTCCCTTTACGTATTATTCTAATTATTCTAAGAATGCGTACATTTTAACAAATTGACAATTAAATATTCAGCATCGATCAAACTAAATAAATGTGATTCTGAAGTGGAGAGCAAAAAATAATTTGCAAACAAATATTTATGTAGTCCGACGTATTCAAACGAACGTTAAAGTCTACCGTAGCGGTTTAAACCATTTCTGATTTGTAGATGAAGGGTTTAGTTCCATGTGTTCTATTAATCCGACACCGGCGAGAGCGGAATGGCTTCCTTCGTCGTAACGGAAATGACTCTGTTAGTGAATTAAGATTCATTAGAAGTCTTACTGTTGCATTTTGCCACAAACTCGCCAAGATTTGTTCCTAATGTAATAATAAACAAGTCTGAATCGAGTTAAATCCACGTGGACCGTTTCGTACACTTTACGGCTGCTGTTAAACGTCGATTAAGCAAATTACAAACGGAGCGGCGAACGAAACGAAAGAAAAACACGGTGCGCCCCACTTACGCCCAACCGTAAAATAATCGAGACGCTCCCACTCGTGCCAGATTTTCACCGGCAAAATACGATCGCATCGACTGATCCGCTCCTCGCAATTAATGAAAATAGCGCACGAGTTCCATGTTCACTTGCTCATGAATGGGGACCTATCAGGCGCGGCCACCACCGTCTAAAATTAGTTTTACTACAGAGCAAAACCGAGACTTTAGACTGCAGTACAGAAATCTCGTTTCCCGCCAAAAAAACTCGCCCAGAACGCGGACCGAATCGATACGGCGTGACCCACATCGGCCGTCTACGATTTATCACCGACAAATTATTTTAAACTCGTCGTTTTTCCAATATCCCAAGAAACAGGGCCGAACAGGGTGCGGTCCTGGAAGGGAACAGCGCGCGGTGGAGCGGCACACGATCCAGACGTGCGAAAAGTCGCACCCTGACAGATGCGAACCGCTCGACAGATCTGTTCCACGGAGTAGATCACAGCGAGGCGAGTAAATGTCAGTAGGCTGTGCAAGTTCCGTCAAGGCCACCGCGATGATGCCCGCAACGGCCGCCACAGCGGCGGGAGGAAGGAAGGAGAGGATAAGCGGTGCATCTGATGGAGGGGAGGGAGTCGCTGCCGTTGTGAAATCGTCGGCCTTGTCGACGATCTCGCGAAATCGTTTTTGCTCTTCGTTTGTTCACACCTGAAAACTTCAATATTGACAGTCCAAATCGGAAGGACTAAGCAAAGACATGTGTGTTGGAATTGACTAAACATTTTCTCGTTAACGTTGGATTCTCGACTCACTTTGTCTTTCTGTTTCAGGATTGAATGGAATATTCATCGAAGGGACTCACGGCTATCTGGATTTTTTTTTAAAGGTGAGATTGATTTCTGTCGATTCGTCAAGTTGGCACTTCTGAAAAATGGAAAACAGTTGCCCCGTTGGTTTTACGATTCGTTTGATTCTTCAGTACTATTCGGGTGTGATGTTCGGCACCGAATTGCTACAAAACTGTTCACGTAACTGTCAGTAAAAAAATCGAGAGATAATCCATTTTATCGAAGGAAAAAAGTGGGAGGTTAACCTAACCTTATTCGTTCGGTAACGTGTCAGCATGTGGTTGTGTAACGGTAAATATGTACGTACAAGCTAAAAACGAAATGTTTTAATAGAAATGAGTCCATTAGTCTGAGGAAACTTACGTTTTCCATAAATTCAAAGGTAATGACAATCACAGAAAAGTAGCGTCATTTGATAAGTTCTGCCAACTGCGCTTTGAAGACTCCTGTCAATAGATTACTGTTACATTATCTTCAAAGATTTGTAGTTATGTTATCTTGACATTATGTCATTTTCTATGTAATAATGTAGAAACAAGAAAAATCTGAAGTGTTTCTACTTCAGTAAAAACCGTAAACAGTGTAATTATATTTTTTGTACGATTGGTAACATTGACTTTTTGTTGACGTTTACAAAAACGGTTAAGTGATGTAAAACTGTGATTATAATAAATAATAAATGACGATTATTCGATAAGTGGAACGGTAAAATTACGTGTCTCAAACAGTACACTGTGTTATTCAGTAAGTAAGGTTATGTCAACCCGTATATGTACATATTTTGTTTTACGATAAAACGATTTTTTCTTGAGGTTTCTTTTATGGATTCGTGTTGGCCGCATAAAACGTGTCCTCGTAAATTTTCGCAACGATTGGAGCTTTGACAAATCAGATTTTCACGAGAATTTCTCCTGGTTTTTGTTTGTACGAGTTCACCGCTAATAAAATAAGTGTCTAGACTTAGACCAGAATGTTGAGAGATGTGCGATAAAGAAGAAATCTGGTGGGTGCCAACGGATAAAAAACAGATGTCTTCCGGTATTTGCCAATTTTTTGTAAACAGTAAGGTTGGCAACCGTGAGGAGTGACTAACTTCGCATCGTACTTTGTGATTGTCCATCACACATTTACGTGTGTTAAATTCGTGTTTCACGTAAGAACGTTTAACTCGTAATTGGTTATTGTACGATATTGACGTACAATCAACTTCTTGCTTGAATATTTAATTAGGAATGTCTAAATTTAGAATGGTGGAACGTACCCGTCTAAAAATGGAATAATAAATCCGAATAGGTGTTACAATAAAAATTGCATTATCGACAATCGATGGAAACCTCATTACTTAGTATTGGTGTCACCGATAACCTAACCCTTGTCAAATCGTATAGGTTATGGTTTCACGAAATCGAAACTTTCCGATTTCTCCGGCCAAGTTTATCCCAATTAAACGAATGTCAATTTGTGCATGAAATCGGCACAATTTGTCAACTCGATTGTTCAATATTTTCCGCGAGACGCGTTTCGTGGAAAGCGAACCATCCAATTCTTAAAATACAATTGCTTGCGTCATAAATATCTGGGCACATCGCCATAACTTGTCTTGTCTATTTTAGCGAGATTCGCGTTTTCACATCCATTTTGTTCTCTCTTACGAAATTGTCAAAATAGTCATGTTTTTATTTAGGTCGGCAGCAGATATTTTTAGTTTTCACCAATCCGGGGTTGGTGCATCGGTTGGCGGACCTGTCTGTCAGCGTCGACGCTCGACGTTTTCGACAGTGTTCTAGGTTAGGTCCCGCTTCGGACTCCCACACCTAATAAACACCATTCCCGGAACGGTGATTCACAAGAGCGATCCGAACGTTGATGGAGCCGGATTAAATCGCTCCTGGTGGTTTATTTTCGGCCGCTCGCCTGTTGGTTCTTGCTAGAGAAGAAGTGCCACCGCCGGAAATCGCGCCGGCTTTTCCTCGCCCGCTTCCGACTCGGCCCGAAACAAGACAAAAACAGACGTCGCCCCCGAAGTTGCGTCGATGCTGTTCCGCAAAACCCCCATAACTCTTCCCACGGCTGTGGAGTCCAGATCGATCGCACCTCGCCCCGAGCCTCGACGAGATTCTCTCGCTGGAACGAAAATTGTTCGATGCTGTTGATTTTCAACTCGAAACTTGACAGAAACGAGGCCATCTATTTTCGGACCCTGGCTTGCATGTGTTTGCACTTAAACGGGGTTTTATGAATTTTTTAAGACCTCTCGTCCATCAACCGGCTCCGGAGTCGTCGTGCCACCACCGAAGCGACGCCCTCCACCAGTGCACAATCGCAAAGGTCAAGAGCACGCCTTCCGTTGCAAGGATATGCATTCATTCAGTTCAAAGTCGACCAATTACAATGGTAAAGCTGAGACAGACGACGGTCCAAGGAATTGGAAATATTGTGTCACCACAACTCTTTTTGCAGGACGCTCCCGACAATACCGACCGAAACCGAGTCTAGCTCAGGCTATTCGTAAACATGTAAACATGATTCTGTTAGGAAAAATTTATGTCAAAGTGTTCCAAACAAACAAGCAGTGGGAAACGACTGTTCGGAACAAAGAAGGTTTGAAATATTTTCATAATAAATGCAAAAATGCAACTCTACACCAAACAGATTTATAAAACTGCACAAGGTCTCCTGGATTGTGATTTATAATGGACTTGGGTAGCAAGTTTAATGGTGTTGTAAATTATGTGTGATTCCCACATTATGAGCTAAGCCGCTTCAGCTTAAGAACACAATAAAAACCGATACCTGGAGGAGAGCGAGAGAATGGAGATGTCGTATCGTTTTTATTGTTGACGTTATTTATGTGAAGAAATGATATCGGACTGTAACAATGATCGGAGAGCAATCGAACTGTCAAGATAATAATTACTAAAGTCCCAATCAAGTCGTAATGTCGCCATTGGAACTTGTGGCGTGTGACCGATAGGATCATTTGAATGTTAATTAAGCGATATCATAATTTCAGCCATCTCAGTAGGCTACACTTCCGGTCATTCGAACAAAATGCCGATCACAATGGCAGTAGGCCGTGAAACACTGCAGACACCACAACCCACTTCAGATCACCCGATCGGTGTCAATTACTCCCCGTACGAGTCAATCAACGACTCGGCTTTCGTCCGCCGAGACCGGTTGATCCCCCCTTTTGCGAAAAGCCGCCGAAAAAAAACACCTGTGAACGAAGCTAATTGTGCATTCCGGGGCCTCCTCCGGCACCGTCGCTTCCAATAAACAAGCCAACAAACACACACACACACACACACGTGCACAGGGCCCGATCCGTTCTAAATTGGAACCGGGCGGTGACCTCCGAATGCAGCAAAGTAGAGGTGGCTGTGGCGTAGAGCGCGTTGTCAAGGTAAACATTACCGGGACGAAGACTGAGGGGCGCGTGCGCACCACGCGTTTCGATATCCGGAACAGGACAGAACAATGGTAACCGGAATCGGTGCAACATCGCCACTCCGGGCGGTGGATGTGTGCGTGCGGTCGCCGCCGCCGATGACGCAGGCACGTGGTCGCGACGCCTGGGACCACATTTGTAGACTGGTTCGTGTGAGAGTTGGGTGGATCATAGCAAACGGCGAAGGCTTCAGTAGACGTGAAAGGAGAAAGAAAATCGCAAAGTAGTAGAGTCGCTTGTTGTCGACTGTGTGGAAGGAAGATCTTCGAGATATCTTCCATAAGATGTTATTCAATATTTTTGACAGATTACGCTAACAAAACTCGAGTTTATGGTTCACAAAGAGTTTTGTAGAGCTCTTGGCACGCTGAATCATAACGTCTTGTTTGGAAAACTCGTGGCATTGCTCTGTTTATACTTAAAAGGCAAGAAACAGTGTGCTTTGTGTAATGAGTACAAATCAAAGGGATCTGCATGGAAGATTTCCAACTAGACTTTTTGGATGGAATCGAATTATGATGGAGTCGAATAAATACGTGCGGAATAAATTTATAGTTTGTTGATGAAGTCAGAATATTTAATGGAAAAGAATTAATGACGGCGAACAATGTGGTAATAAAAAAGTAGAGTAGGTGGAACAGAATATCACCGTGAGCAAATGGAGACGAGAAAAGCGAGACAATAGTGGAGAAGACTTAAAATGCGGGAGAAGCAGAAAAAAAAAGAAACACTGTTGAATAGTCTGTTTTAAATGTATCTGTTTATTCAACCTTAAGAAATGTTAATAGGTGAAAAGCGTACACGGCATACGTACAATATCCATTCTATATAAAGCAAATAATGAACAATAAACATTTATTATGTAGCAGTTGTACAAAGCAAGTGAATTAACCGCCCAGTTTCGATATTTTTAGTTCCCATCTATTTATATTGTTCCTTTTGTGTCAGTTTCTTTGTTTTTTGCTACATGTAATGCACGATTTTTTTGTAAGTGAGAGTTGCAAGTTGTGGAGCAAGTAGCAACAAAATCGAAGTATACTCGTATTATAATTCAGAATAAGTGGCATCGCGGTAGGCGTTGGAAATTCAAATTTACGTTGGCAGCAAGACCCTTGCTAATAATACCCTAGTTTCGATGCTGTTGGTAACCCTCGCTTTTAATTTGGCCTTGATATTATCATTGGAATCGTTTTGTGTTTATTTTCTTGTTATAAGTATTTGGAATTTCCTTGTTTCATTTATGAAGAATATATTATTTGTCTGGGGGTTATCTCTGTTGTGGGTGAAAACCATGTCAAAATTATCTAACGCATTTCACATGTTTACTAAATTTTTTGACATAACATAAAGCTCACTTTAGAGAATCAACGCCTACCGCGATGCCACTTATTCTGAATTATACTACAGAGTGATCAACAAGGACTGAAGCTGTTGGCAACAATGACAACATGATGAAAATTTCAGTGAAGTTGGTAGCATTACATTTTCAGCTGTCAATTTTGACGGGTAAATTTAAATTTCAAAATCAAGTGTCATTTTTGTATCAATTTATTAATGAAAATGGTTTTTACACTAGAGCAAGACATTTTTATTGGTATGGCGTACTTTCAGACTGGAAATTTTGATGCTGCTAACGGTTGGCAGTATTCCACGGAGCACGGACGATACATTCCACCAATTTCAACAAATGTTCCCCGAGCCAGTTGGTACCTTGGGCGGCCCGGTACCTTAGTCGCGTTTAGGCAACATTGTACGAAATTGGTGCAACGTTACCTCCAAACAGGTGATGTGAAAAAGGCAAAACCTACTGGTAGAACATTTACACTTACAGAAGATGTAGTTGAGAATGTTCGAGGTAGAATGGAACAAAACCTTCGAAAGTCAGTGCGAAAGCTTTCACTCCAAACAGGCGTGATTCTTATGTAAAACACATGCATCCAAAGTTCTTTGTTGGGCACGTTTAATGCAGGGCCTAATAATCCTTACCATTAAAAATCCCGTCATTCCTTTTCCTTACTTTACAGGCTTGTCATATGGAAGTTGCCTAACCATTTTAAAGAAGAAATTGATTAAAGTTCCACCCTTACAAATTTTCCCGGATCTAATCCCTGCATCCCGCAGACTTTCAGCTCGAAAATAATAACGCATAAAACATGTTTCTGTTTTTCAGGAGGGGCATGTGGGCACGGCCTGTCGCTTTTATGAATATCGAAACAGTGGGCCATTATTAAGTAGCGCTAATTACATTTTATACTGTTTTTGGTCGTTTTGTACGTATCGTGTTTTAACTACCAACACCAACTCGTAACATAACCTAAATTTTTTGACATTCACAACTTGCAGCGGGTGCCAACACTGACGCCCAAAAAATTTTCATACTTTGGGAATATTTTGCTGTCATTTGCTGCCAACAGCTTCAGTCCTTGTTGATCACGCTGTATATGTTGTTCAATTTTCAACTACAACAGCACATTCCATAATTAGTTCATCCAAGTAGTGCAATTCTGGTTTCCAGCAAAGAGTTTGTACCACCACATGTGGTTTGTTTTGGGTACAAAAGTTTTTTTTTTAATTTGGCGTTGAGTCGATATTGAATGAACCACTCGTTTTAAAAACACTGATTTTTCAAACTGCAGATTAAAAACACAAACAACGCAAAAAGTGAAGTTAGATTTAATAAACAGCTAATGAACCACTCGTCTTAAAAATAGACTGATTTTTCCAACTGCATATTAAATACACGCAAAAAGTGAGGTTAGATTTAAACTGCTGACAAGAGTTGTAATCCTGTGGTGTGTTCACAATCGTATCTTCAACGCCAACTTCGACGCCAAATTAAAAAAAAAAAACACCCGTTAAATCAAGAGAGTGTGAAGGCCCACTTGTTACATCTTAGTTTTTAAGAGAGTCGGATGAATGCTTTGAAAGGCAATTATAATCTGTTTCAAAATCAAAAATTTACCAACACTGCATTCTATCTCGACGGTACAACCGACAACGTCGCCAACTTTTGTTTTTAGTATGTTTGCAAGCGTCAGAAAAACGTGGGGTTATGAAAGAAAACTATCGACAGTCATTTAGGTCGTAATTCATCGTGTTTTTTTGTTCTCATTTTATTATATCAATCAAAAGTTGGTTGCTACCACCTTTTTGTACTTACAACTTTGTCCAAAAATATTAAAAAGTGCTTGTTAATAAGTATTTTGGCCAGAATTCTATATAAATATTAAAAGTCATCATCTCCTGGTGTTGAAATGTTTATTTTATCAAAAAAATAACAGTCGGCTGACAAGATTAGACGCTTTTGCAGATAAGAAACGATATTGCAACTTATAAGTGACTCATCATCGCTTTACACTTTTTCCTCAAGTCCAGAATTTCTTCTGGCGTTAAAAAATTCAATGTTTTATCGAATGCTTCGGCTAACCCCCCTCACGTCTGGATCTATACAAGAATCGCTCTGTCAATATCTCGTGTGTCTACACCGTTGTCCTCTTTTCCTCCTCTTCCTCTGTGTACGTTCGTATCTCGACAAGTATCTGATCGTTTGTCGGTCAAACAATGGATCCCAGATGAAATCCGTAAACTCGTTTAAAAATAGATGACCGTCCCACGGTTCATTCATCGCTGACATTAACAGTTATTAATGGTAAATTGACAATTATCGTCCATTTGTCTCGACCAGATACACTGTAGGCAATGTTAATTCGTCCTTGCACCCACTACATTGCGGCCAAACTAATTCGGTAACCGTAACAGCACAGATAGGGCACACACCGTAACACGGATCACCATCTAATAGCCATCGCTGTGACATTATACACTTCGTTAGGGTGTAGTTGGGGCTTAAAGCCTAACGACCAGAATTACACCATCTTACGCTTTGAATATTAATATCAGCGCTGGGGGAATTTTGTTACCAGCGGGTCCTGTCAATCACCACCTGCATGTCATTCGTCTACTTTCTTTCCGAGACAAACCTAACCTAAATTCGACACCGACAGATTTTCAAAAAACCTAACCTCAAATTGACGGGAGCAGGGAATTTGAAGAAGCTAACCTAAAATCGAGAGTGACAGCTGTCAGTGTGGGCCTTCTCAAACCAGCTTCTCAAATCCTCCCATTTCCCGTTTTGCGTTTGCTCTGTGCGACATCTTTGTCGGTGTTTGTCTGTCAGTGTGTCAAATGTGGGAATTTTGCAGGCGCGCCCATTCCACTTGGCAGTAGTGTGAAGTGTTCAAGGTGGTCTCCGTTTGTTAAAAAACTCGTTAATTTTCGTACGTTGAATAGGTTAGGTAAAGTTCAATGGCATTTGAACGCGTGAGATTTTATCTACCTACAGCTGACATTGAAAGTTCGATTGTGAATAAAAATAAAAGCCGCCTTCAATGGGAATGCAATCGATAAAACAAACGTACCGAATATAAACAAAGCTCCGGCTAATTAGCGTTATTAAACGTTCGATTTAAATAATTTCAAGTTCGCCGATGATAATTGAGCGCGACCAAGGTCTCATGGGTTGATGGGAAATTGAAAGATGGGAACTAGGGGAGGAATAGGAAATAGTAATTGTTGCTTATTACGAGTAGAGAAAGAGAAAACGTTGTGACCTATGAAAATTACACAGCCAAGAGAGGTGATGGTGTAATAAGATGTCTTTAAATAGATTTCTTCGATAGGAGCAGAAAGTACGATGTGACATGTGAAGAGTAACAACAGCAGTAAAGCAAGAGTAAGGATCTGGAAGAAAGTAGGAGGTGTTATCGATTTTGTATAGGTGGGGCAACAGATATAAAAAAAAATATCGGGTGTTCATTTAAATTTATCCTTAAAGTAGGCGTTGAAGAGTCGATTGTGAACGCACCATGCGTCAGTCTCCAGAGTCAAAACACAAACAACGCAAAAAGTGAGGTTAGATTTATAAAGCTGATCTGTGACCTGTAATTCGTGGTGTGTTCACAATCGACTCTTCAACGCCACAACGTGTGAAGCACAAAGCCCAAAATGTCAATTTTATAAAAACAAGAGCTTTTCTTCCAGAATCATGTTAAGGCAAAGTTAAGACATTCTGGAATAAAATGTGACGTGTTTTTGGTCTTCTATATGTACAGAATGTTATTGAAAGTTGTACACATATTTTAACCACGAGCTACTGGACTCATGTAGAACTCGGAAAAAATTCAATGTCAAAAAGTAAATGTCATTTTATTTTTTGAGCTACAATTTTTTTAAATTGCTTTTAGTCTTCTACGTTGTAGAACAACCTCGTAGGTAAAATTTCGGTACATTTTAAAAATACACCCTGTACAGGTGTTCGGTAAATGTCCGGCCAAACTTTAACCGCGAGCTACTGGCTTCATGTAGAACTCGGAAAAAATATTTAAAAAATTCTATGTCAAAAAATAAATTGACATTTAATTTTTGAGGTACATTTTTTTTAACTGCTTTTAGTCTTCTACGTTGTCTCACAACCTCGTAGGTAAAATTT
Organism: Tenebrio molitor; assembly: GCF_963966145.1. Classification (NCBI taxonomy): domain Eukaryota; kingdom Metazoa; phylum Arthropoda; class Insecta; order Coleoptera; family Tenebrionidae; genus Tenebrio; species Tenebrio molitor. The sequence goes on along the minus strand of NC_091053.1, from coordinate 16,728,529 downwards.
CGGCATACTTTTAAAATACACTCTGTATATCATATTTTATAAAACGTACGCCAATGCGAAGTAACCTCTAGGAAATATGTTTTAAAACAAGAAAACCGCATTGGTGTACGTTTTATAAAATATGATATACAAGGTGTATTTTAAGAATGTGCCGAAATTTTACCTACGAGGTTGTGAGACAACGTAGAAGACTAAAATAAAAGCAGTTAAAAAAAATTGTACCTCAAAAATTAAATGTCAATTTATTTTTTGACATAGAATTTTTTAAATATTTTTTCTACATGAAGCCAGTAGCTCGCGGTTAAAGTTTGGCCGGACATTTACCGAATACCCTGTATATCATATTTTATAAAACGTACACCAATGCGGTTTCCTTGTTTTAAAGCATATTTCCTATAGGTTACTTCGCATTGGCTTACATTTTATAAAACATGATGTACAGGGTGTATTTTTAAAATGTGCCAAAATTTTACGTACGACAACGTAGGACAACGTAGAAAACTAAAAGCAATTTAAAAAAATTGTAGGTCAAAAAATAAATGTCATTTTATTTTTTGACATAGAATTTTTTAGATATTTTTTCCGAGTTCTACATGAAGCCAGTAGCTCGTGGTACAACTTTCAATAACACTCTGTATGTCGAGCAACAGTAAAGGTCCTAAGTGTGACTCTTGCGGAACACCATATGTATTTTTAAATTGAAATGTGAGGATCGGTTAATTATTGTCATAATTAAATTAATTATAATTATAGTTTGCTAATTTACGTGTGGAATGTGGTAGGAAAAACGACAACAATGAGTATGTACGTAAGAATAAAATGATCTGCGGAATGCTCAATAGCTTTCAGTGAACTTTCACCTGAGCGCCAATAAACCTCTTCCTGTTGTCTTTATCGCCGAACACAAAAGAAATCGTCCATGTAAAGAAATGTCAACATAAAACACCAAACGTCTCTTCAACTATGTTAATGTTGTCACAATTTATGTCCGAACCGCGGTCTGGATACTTACTCATTCGGTTTGTTTTCATTACGGTTCACCTTGGACTTGAACAAAAACGAATAAAACATTTCGAACGAAAAAACATAAATAAATTATGTCTTCGGAGCATAAAACTGCGTTCTCGGAGGAAGTTTTATTCAAATTTTAATATCGCGATTCTTTGCGGCTTTTGTAACCTGGGGATGAGGAAACTTTTGGGGCAAGAATCCGTGTAATTATCGGTCATCCGTTTTCATTTGGGTTAGCATCGTGTGAAGGCGTTTTAATTGTTCATTTCCACTGCGATTAAATAGGGTAAATCCGTGATATATTCATTAAAGTGCTCCTTTGTTATTAACAATTATCTTGTATTTTTAGCTCTCGCAGCATGATGCGCCGCAGGTTGGATTTTATTTTTGTTATTAAAAATTCAATTATCCGCTCGGAAAATGAAGGACACCGCACAATTCAATGGAAAGTGGATTTTACGTTCATTGATCTGTCGACAATAAAAATTTTATCAGAGCGCCGGACCAAGTCGGGATCCTTGCCGCGCGCCGAACACGTCTTGTTGTACCACGTTGACAGTTCCCCAGCTTCGTTGACGGGATCCTTGCCGCGCTCCAAACAAGTCTTGTTGTAGTTGTACCACGTTGACAGTTCCCCAGTTTCGTTGACGGGATCCTTGCCGCGCTCCAAACAAGTCTTGTTGTAGTTGTTCCACGTTGACAGTTCCCCAGTTTCGTTGACCTCGCATTTAGCTAATTCGTGCTTTTCGTTGTAATTTGTTTATTTGTGACAAAGTTTTTCCGAGTGTGCAGGTTCAAAGTACTTGGCTTAATGATGTTGGAGTCGTCGTGCGTTTCCAAATGGAATTTTAAAGGCGATCTCGGTGGAATATGCGCCATCGCGTATGAATTGATCAAAATCAATACCATTTCTGCAGCACTCTGATACAAAATTAATCTTCTCGCAACAATCTATCCTTTTCGATTCGAAACTGGGGATTAGGAAAGTGTGACGAACGGGTGGCAAATATGGGAAGAATATGGAAGAAGAAGAAGAAGCGTTTCCTTTGTTTGAAATGGCCGAATTATGTTGTTTTATTGGTGGGTTTGATTTAAGTAGGAACGCTGAGGTGCGTTCTTACTTGATGGCACTGTGCCAAATAAAATTGTTCAAATTTATGGAGATTATTGACAGAATAATACATAAGAGAAGAGACTTTCAGGGAAACAATTCGGGGTGTATCACTTCATGATTTATTATGCCAAAGACGAGAGACGAAATTTAAAATTTCGTGATAATTCAATTTTTCTTGTGTCACTTCAAGTTGCGCTTATTATCATATCTTGAAGGATAAAACTTGAATTGTAGAATTCCGCTTTTTTCTTAAACCCTTCAGAATATAATAATTACAATTTTGTAATTGGAAATCTGAGAGATGAGATTTTTTTTTCATCACATCTTCAATTTGGGCTTATTAATATCGGCATTTGAAAAATTGTTGTATTTTTCGTGAACGATCAGTAGTACATATTTCAGGATGTGATAACTTTTAATGATTGAGACAAATTTAGTGGCAGTTGGCACTCCCGAATAATTGATACGCCTAGTCATTTGTCAAAGAGTTGTCTGCTGATGCGCTTTGTACAGCGTGATCAAGAATGACTGAATCTGTTGGTAACAATGAAAATTTGAATGATTTTGGTACCACTGTAAACAGTGCTGACAGGCAAACTTCAAATTTACCATTTTTGTAATAGCATAAACCTAACCGACATAACCTAAACATTTTTTTAATGTCGTGCCAAGTTTAAACTTCCGGTCAGTGCCCATTTCGAGACAAGAAAACACCAAAATTTTGCAATTGTTTCATTGCCAACAGACTCAGTCATTATTGATCACGCTGTAGATAAAGATTGTAAGTTAAAATAATAACGATTTGATTTATTTTGACTTTTGAACTGTCATATTTGCATTTGACAATCAAGTGTACCAACATAAAATTGTAACTGTATCGCCAACCGAACAAAAATAATTTTTACAGATACACGCGGGGTTCGCAAGAGTGTCACTTAGGGCCTTTATTGTTGCTCGATGTATAAAAGATCAACAATACCTCATATTTTAATCTATTACAGTGTTTTTCTTTTGGTTTTCCTCTTTTGTCAATTGTATTTCACTATTTCTCAAAACTATAGTTTGATTTTTTTAAAAACAATTGTCAATGTCAAAATTCCCTCAAAGACAAGGCTGTACCACCCTAAAACCTTTCGTTTCGGAACACCTGCATCGTAAAATCTCCCTAGATCAGGTTTGAGGTTATGTCAAAAATTTTCAAAAGTCAGAAAAGATTCAGGTGTAAGTAAATTTTATACCGAAGGACAAGAAATAAAGACGATAAATATTCAGTAGCGCAAGCGCCTTTTTCCAACATCGCTTACGAAAATGATACTTTCATTGCTAAATTTAGTGAGTAAAATAATAACCATCAAATAACAAACTAGTGGCTCATACCAACATGACAACACCTTGACAATTGTTTTAAAGAAAAAATGAACTTTATTTCATATTTACGTCACTTTGACATTTAATAGAGATAAGAAATAGTTTTGAGAAATAGTGAAATACAATTGGCAAAAGAGGAAAACCGAAAGAAAAACAGTGTATTATTATATTAAGCTTTGGGGATGTAGTCGTGCTGTTCAAAATCACATTTCTTACGCAAGAAAAGTTGTAATTTCTATACGACTGATATTCCGCGTTCCACAAGGATCACACTTGGGGCCTTTATTATTCTACTTTACATAGATAAAGTTAGAAACGCAATATTCCAATCCAGATTCTTATTGATTGTATTAATAGCATTTCACTAGTATGGTGTGATTTAATTTTGATATTAATTGTAGTTCTTGTTGTGCTTCATATGTTGTGATGTGGTATTTTCTTCTCACACTGAAGAAAGAACGAATTAATTTATAGACATCCAAAAATGCAAAACTAGAGCCAAAGTCAACTATGTACTTAAAAATAATAGTCACTGCTGTAGGACTTAATACAGCGATAGAATGATTATTATCGAATCAGATAATTTTGTAACACTTTGTCGTTTTCTCTCCTACATTCCGATGTAGAAGACCGGTAGCTATTATTTATAATTAATTAAATAATTGTGGTGGTAATTGAGTGGTTTTAACATTTGAAGTAACAAATACATATGGCGTTCCGCAAGACTCTCACTTAGGGCCGTTACTTTTACTCCGTATGTAGAAAATTTAAAACGCGTTTCACCAGGATCACACTCTATTTTAAATATGTAGATAAATTAAAAAACGCCACATTTTAACCCAGTTTCTTACTTTTGATGATAATCTATAAGTTTAAGTACCTTAAGTCACGTTACGTATTTTATTAATAATATTTCATCAGAATCTGTCATTTGTATGTTTATGGAAATTGAACATTCAGTAATCCTGATGGTTTAATTTTGATATTAATTGTAGTTCTTTTTTCTTAGTTAATTATATTGTTTGATAAATCGTGGAAGGCACGTAGTTTTTTTTAACGTCCGTCAAAAAAGTGCAAGTTTTTTCATTCGTTTGAGTTCATAAAATATGCGATTTTTGAATCGGTCAAGAAGCGTTAAAAAAAGTGCCATAGCGGTTTATTTTTGCGCGCATTTTGCAGTAAAAAAAAGTGCCGTAGCGTGTCATTTTTTAACGTAACTATAAAATTTTTCATTCATAATTAGTAGTTTTTTTAACGAGTTTGTATGTAAGTTGGAATTTTTTTGGGCCAATTTAAAACGCGAGTAAAACGAGCGTTTTAAAGGTCCACGGGTTCACACAGGATAAAATTTTCAAATTTTGAGTGTCGAAAAAATTGTTATCTAAACTTACGGGCGCCAAAAAATGTTTGTATGCAACTCGTTAGTAAAATATCTTTTTTTTACTCGGCGGATTTGCGCACTCGCTGTGCTCGTGCGGCAAATTTTCTTTCTCGTAAAAAAAATATTACTTTACTCACTTGTTGCATAAATAACTATTTATCGATGCTCCAGGACACGTCAAAGTGTAATCCAAACCCAATCAAAATTATGATAAAACTTACGTCAAGAACCAAAAAATGCTATTTCACTTGGCAGAAGTTTTTCAAGTTCAAGTTCGCGAAGCCATAAATAGTCGAAGAAATACCAAGAGTAAAGATATTTATGGCTTAGAACAAATATTGTGTTAATTTCACTTTCAACAAATCGATTAACTGCTGTATAAAAAGCACAATTCCAGAATGTTTAAAAACGAATTCAGTTGTATCAATTTAAAAAAATATAATTTAATATCATTGACGCTAGTAATGTTCATTGTGTCAAAAAAAATTTAAAAAGTACTGAACCAAATTGCTGAATGAGATTTTCTCCCATTTTGAATGTGGATTTCAGAAGGATGACCCAATAGAAAAAAGATCTGTTACCTACTTGTTTTTGTTGGCCACATTATAGAAAGCCTTAAAAGTTGACATTATTGGCGTCATTCTTGCATTTAAGTAAAACAATTGAGCATGTTTTTTATCAAGTATTACTATGCAATTTTTTTTGCTACAATTGTCAACCCAATGATATTTAATTTTTTACTTCATACTTGTCCAACATACAAAATAAGCCAATTTGCCTTATAAAAATGTTAATGGTTTACAAAAGAATCAAAGGAATCAGTTTGTTGGGGAACCGCTGAAAATTTTCAAATTTGGCGGGCAGTTTTGACCTACGACCAACCTAAAATGTCAAGTTTTTCTATTATTTGAGGTTATATTTGATTTTTATCGTTAAATTTTTTTGAGTTGCATCATGAATTTTCGATAAAATTTGTAAAGTAATGATAAAATAGTGCCTCCAACTTATTCAGAAAACAACAAAGGCTTTTACAAAGTAAAAAGACTGTAATTATGAGTAAAAGCATAAAATGAAACATCAAAGAAGTTGCTTCACGTGCCTGCCATCGTTTACAATACAAGCTTCAAGAAAGCCGAACTCGATTCACAGAATGCCTCTATTTTGACGAATTTCCTGAGCAGTCTTCTGAACTCGCAGTAAAACTACAAACTGAGAAACTCCCAAGTGATTTGCAAGACTTGTACTTGTTCGTGGGTGGTTTTCAATTTCGTGAAGAATTTCTTCTGGAATTAGAAATGCGATCTTCTCGTTGGCGGCTAAGATCGGGCTTATTCATTTCGAAACGCCCGAAATCGCGAAGATGCTGCACAACGTTTACAAAGGTTCGTACATTGGGAAGGATCCTTTGGAAACCTTTCACCGTAAATTTCTAGTGCTAGCTCTGAACGTCCACGGGCTTCGCCATAGATCAAAATCACATCGGTTTTCGCCAGGTTGGTGAAAGCCATTTTTTCATAAAATTCAGTGGCTCCCAAACTTTTTTCGCGAAAAAGTTTTACTGTCTTTTTCTCGAAAAATATCAACGTGTGTATCTACTATCAATCGTTACCTACTGTTGAGTTCTACCACTGGTTAAAATATCTGCACAACTTTCAAAGTCACCTCTATATCTATCTGAAAGTTGTAATAATTGACGGAATTAATTATGGAATTCCTCACGGGTTAATTTTAAGACCTATTTTATTCTAGTTTATGTAAACGATGTACCGTTGGGTATACCTCTTGCTGATGTGGTTCTTTATGCTGATGGTTATGTTGTGACACAACAATATGGTAAAAGGAAAGTTCAGTCGCATATTTGAAAATTGCTTCTTAGTGAAGAAATTGTCACTCAACACAAAACAACAAAGGAAAGAAAAAATGTTTTGCATTATTGTTAAAATTATGTACAATAAATTTAATTCATGTCTCCTGCATTGGCATCTTTAGGAATTTAGTATCACTAGATGTTCTTATTTCTTCTGCATTCTGCAAGTTACAGTACTTCGGGATATCTAGGAGCAAGATCTGGTTAAGTTGAAGCGTCTCATTTCGCTTATTATCGAAACGCTGCACGATTTGTGTTAGTGAAGAATAATCTGTGTTATTAAAACTCTGTAAATGCACCAAGTGAAGGTCGTAAACACGCTTCTATTACTCATCGATGGTTCAATAATCCTCTATACATTTTATCGAGATAACCCGAACCAGTCGTATTGATGACACCGAATTGAGAACGAGTCAAAAAAAAAAAAACAATACCCACTTAAGTCGAGGTCAATACCGAGCCAACACTCGACTTAATCAGAATTATAAAACGGAATAATGAGAAATTTATTCATGAGAAAGCGATTCAGAAATGTTTTCAATTGATATTAAAGGTAATGATAATTGACTCCAGCTTTGCGGAAATGACGCAAACCTGGAATCGTCGGAACATATCATTAAACGCACAAGTTGAAACCTCAGATATGATTTTTTCCACAAAAACAACCTCCTACGACGACATTGCGGAAATGTGTTTTGGAGAATTTTTCAGCGCCAGTAAAGACTGGAAAGTCGCTTCAGTGGCGGTTTTATTCGTCGATTAATCCTCCCAGGGATCGCTCTTTGTTTTTGACAGATGTTGCGTAGGAAATCGTAAAAATCTGCCGAGATACTACGGCGAACCCTGAAATCTGTGCCTGTTTGTGTTGGTTGTTCGCATTTATGGAAAAAAGACATCACAAGGATGATGTGGGTGTATAATTTTGTATGGAAGGTTTTATAAACGGGCTTATTCGGATCAAGTGGGATAAATGCTGTGAAATTTATAGAACGCGTTTAACTTTGTACTTTGTCTCGACGTGTTCTCTGTTCGTTCGTGCAATTGTTGACTCGACAATAGATCCCAACACAAGGATTTTTCCCTTGATTGTTTTGGCTTCGAGTAAAATAGAAAAAAAATGTTTAGTGCTGCATAGTCAAAGGGAAAACGGAAATAAAATCTCGATGGTTCCTACCGACGTGTTAGTGTATTGACAATAGGGCTAAAGAAAGAGAAATGTGGAAAGAGGAGGTAGAAATGTGTAGTGAAAATTCCCACCAAAAACGTGAATTAAATTTTTCGCGAATGTGCTAATCCATAACGGATTACTCATTTACAAACAAAACAAACTTCCACATTTTATAAATAGAGTTCTGAATTAATTCTGGCACAATTTAAAATTTTATTTTTAACTCATATCGTACAATATTGTTGTTCTGTCATTATTCCAAGGTAAAACGCGCCAGTGAAATTTATTATTTATGATTTGTTCATCTATTCATAGCAGGTGGATAAACTACGCATCCAATGTCCTGGATTCAATTGATCACGTAATTGCGTTGATTCATTATTAAAATCATTAAAAAGGGTCAGTTGGGGTCGTAATATCGGCATAAAATATTTGACATCTGTTTGACACTTCCTAAACATAACATCACTTTAGAATTACCTGGATTTCAAAATGTAATTGTGGAAAACGCGAGTTGTTGTTACAATAGGTGTAGTAAATATGTAACAACATTTGTGTGTGTTAGGGGTTAACAAGGTAAAAGATTAACAGTGAAGAAAAAGAAAGAGCCAAGTGGAAGATACAGAATTGGTAAAACAGTTTGAAAAAATTAGGCCTAAAGTTTCAACATGGAAAGACATCTTGTTGAATTATTTTTTTTAAAGTACTTCCTAGATCTTCTCAATGGGATTTAGTTCTGTATGTATATTGATGACCGACTGACTGACTGACTAAAAAAAAAAAAAAAATTTAGTTAGTAACAGAACAAAATTTTTGTGAACACTTGAGTGAAAATGAATGAGGGAGATCTGTTCAAAGGTGACGTTATAAGCTGAAATGAAAAGAAGTTAACAAAAAAGAAACAAAAGAAGAAAATAATGCTGACGAAGCTTAAAACAAGCAAAATTATTGAAAGTTGCAAAGTTTTTTATGCGGTGGAAAGAAATTAGGAAAAAGTAGATTAATGAAGGTATCGCGCGTTTATTTAAATTTTAGCCCCGAAGTAGGCCTTGAAGAATCGATTGTGAACGCACCACAGATTACGGATCACGAATCAGCTGCTTCAATCTAACCTCACTTTCTGATGACTCTTCAACACCAACTTTGAGAATATGTAAATTTAAATGAACACCCGATATTTGTAAAATTAAAACTAATACAGATGCAAAGAAAGTGTAGAAAGCGCGTTTGCAGGAGAGCATGATTTGAAGGAATTTGAAGGAAACAGCAAAAATGGCATGTAGGTATTTCTGACAGAAGAACAGAACAGAAGTAACAGCGCGTTTGAAGTTACAATACTGAGAGTTACAGAATTCACAGAAGCCACTCTTTGAAGACAAATAACTCTGGGTCTTTTCAATAGATCTCAGTCCTGCTGTTCTGCTGACTGACACACTTATTGAAAACATTTCCATTGAGTTGGCAACGTGAGTAAAAGATGTTCCACATCTGTTTGTCATTTTCCCCGACATAATCTCAATTTAGTATTAGACAGTTGCGAGAAACGTAAAATATAAAAAATATGAGAGGCAGTTCTAGAAGAAATGAACAATTCGTTGAAAACACAAAAAAGGAGTACATTGAAAACATTCAAATGAAATAAAAACTGAGTGGCAAGCAGACTTATTGAAAAGCAGTGGTGATGTAAAGAAACGAAAGAGCAGAAACGTGTTTTTAAGGAGAAATGATTAATGAAAAGAAGAAACAGAAACGACGAGCTCTAATTCCGAACTTGTAGATTGTGTTAATCCCAGCTCTTTTCGATGGGTGTCAGCTCGGCGGTTTTGGTGCCAACTACCACAAACAGGTTTGTCCCATTATCAAAAGTTGGCACAGAGGTGTTCCGGCACATCAGTTCGGTTCTTCCGGAGTCAATTCTTGGAATGCTGGTTACATTCGCCTTCTGGGAATTTTTTCAAACGAAGCGACTCCATCTCGAGCAAATAAATGGTCTCGTACGCCATGAACTATCTCATTATTAAGTCGAAGTAATGTAGGTCAGCTTTCATGGAGGCGGATCGACCGCAAACTTTCCGACGGACTTGGAAACAACTAGTTTGTATAATAATTACGTCGGGCAAAATAATGCACACGTCGACACTCTAGAATTAATAACAAATCGACCGTACGATCCCGTCTAAAATCTGATCTGGGTCGGCTGCAACACCTCTTACTGATCGAGCTTCCATCTGTTCCTCCAAAAAAAAATGTATTTCGGGGTTCCGATAGTAAACACGGTTCGATAAACTATCGGATTAATTTTAGCGCGTCTCCGCGAATTGATCTTTAAATAGCGCCCCGCGCGGTTTTCCCGGGAAATCCCCGAACGTGTAAACTTTCCGCCGCCGGCGTTATTATGTTCTGCATCAAATCTCTCCGCTTTTCAAAAAGCACATCTCGTTATTACATTGCCTTTATTTGTTCATATTATTCCGTTCGTTTTCGCACCCCAACAGCGGATTCCGTATGGTAGGGGCTGGGCCATTATAATAACGTCGGATCTTCGCGATGAGGGTGTAATTTGATGAGTTCCAGATAGCGTCGCCATGGCGACGACTCAACCCCCAAGAATGCTCCACTTGCAGCGGCCTGCACGAGGCGATCCCTCGAAACGCCCAATTTTTACACAAATTATTTCTCACGCCTCAACGAACTAATTTTAACGGAGCATCACCGTACGGAAGGTCGCGGTTGCGTCCACAGAGGAATCATTATTTTAGATTAACAGTGAACACGTACAAAGAAGACGGAGGCGCTGCTAATTCGGGACACAAAACGAAAACTTTTCGCAATTGATGACGCGGCCGCGGCTATTTTTAAAAGGGGGGACCCGATACAGTGCTGCCAACAGAAACGCGAGTAGGTTAGACGCTCATTACCGCTATTATTATTTTTAATGATGTTTGATGAGCAGTGATAATTGCGAAAGGCGGCATGAGATTTATGAGACGTAGGATATCGCACCAGGAAATTACGTATAGCTGTAAACTTGCGAAAGTTGGGATGGTGGTAGTAATGCCATTTTACGGCTTCGCAAGTTGTGAGAGCGGAGTAGAGAAGAAGAGGGGATCAGCAGACTGCGAATTTTTGGGAAACTTGTTCGCTTCTGATGTGATGGAATGATCTAGATGAGAGAAACCATCCGCAAAAATGTTGGGTTGGCAGCACAAAGTATTTGACATCTGATTGACGTTTTCGTAAACGTACCTAACCTCAATTTATTATCAAACATTTTAAAAGTGTGCAGTGCCTCGGTTAAAGAAATAAAACATGAAGTGCCTGCGCCATATTGAAATGTGAAGGTTGAAAAAGCAAGAGACTGAGCGACACGAGTTGTCAAAAACATAAGTAAAAGCCAGCTTTGCAGTTGGCAGCAGCTTGGGAGGCCACAATTGGAGTAACACAAGTAGTAAACGGGAATGTGAATTTTTAACTCTTTTATTTGTAAGAAAATGAAACATCTGGGACGAAAAATGAGAGGAATCGGTAAATCCGTCTACAAGTCCGTCTACATTGGACCCGGCATTTGAATTTGAGTTGGCAACCTTAGCACCAACGATTTGACATCCCATTGACGTTTTTCTAGACATAACCGTACTTTATTACGAGAACAGAAACGGAATTTGTCGATTGCAGTGTTCGTTACGGATTTAAAAGCCAAGAAAAAATTGTTGATGTGATGAAGTTAAAGAGAGAATTTGAATGTTATCTTGTATGATGAATAGAAATGAGAATACAAGTAGTTGTGCTTTTTTAAAGCGTAGATTAATTGAAGTATGTTGACAGCTAACCTAAAATTTAGAGCCAAAAAATCTTTCTGTTTTTCTTTCTTTGCAATGTTTTACATTAAAAATAGAATAACTTAACGATTCCTATTCTCGAAGCAAATATCCAAGGGTACCCTTTGCTGAAAACAAACTTGTTCAATTATGGCCCGATTAAACATAAACAAATGTCATTCGTGTCAAACGGCGGGAAATTCAAACTTTAACTGTTCTAAACGGTTTAATTTTTCCAACGCCTACTCAGCCCAGGATATCATTTGAACGCGCGATAGAATGAATGTCAAAAAATTTGAGACTCGAATGAAGGAAGACTAAGAAAAATGCAAAAAGGTGTAAAGTACAAATCTAGTTACAAAGAGAAACAACAGAATCTGAAAGAAGAGACGATTTTGATTAACGCAACCTGTCACAACTAATTTTGCTGTTGACAGTTATATTTGACAGCTCTGAAAGTGTGAAAAAAAAAAGATAGAGGGGATTAGCATAATAGCGTTGTGAATTTTTGAATATGTTTTCTTGTATAAAAAAAGACATCTGATTGAAAATTTTGTAGACATTTTATTTTTAATAGTTGTTGAAACGTCAATTGTACCAGGTTACTTTTAATGATTGAAATTATTTTTGTTCGGTTGGCAACACATTTACAATTTTATGTTGGTACTTACACTTGATTGTCAAATTCAAATATGACAGTTCAAAAGTCAAAATAAATCAAATTGTCTTTATCATTTATCTAGCATCTTAACCTATAAAGCGAATCAACAGACAACTCTGACAAATAACTAGGCGTACCAATTACATATTCGGAAGTGCCAACCCACTAAATTTGTCTCAATCATTAAAGGTCGCCTGGTAGTTGCAGTAAAGGTTAAAATGAAGGGATTTTGTTGTGTTACGGAATTGAAATCCAACAATAGAATTGCAGAAGAAGTGATATCTGCTGCTGTTGTTGAAGTAAAGTGAAGAAATGCGATTTTTGTATTGTATCTTAAGTGGATGAACGGAATGGCAAAAAAATTGACGCCAGATGATATTTTAACTGATTTCAAGACGACAAAGAAAAATACAAAAAGGTGTAAAGAAGAAAAACAACAGAATCTGAAAAAGCAAGAGACTTCGATTAACAACACGATCTGCTGAAATTAATTTTACTGTTGGCAGTGATATTTGATAGCTGTGAAAGTCTCAAGGAAGAATAAAAATATCGGGTGTTCCTCAATTTATCCTCAAAGTAGTCATTGAAGAGTCGATTGTGAACGCACCACGGATTGCAGATCACGGATCAGCTGTTAAAATCTAACCTCACTTTTTGCGTTCTAAGGCCCGTATTCACCAACGCCAGTTAAACTTAACTGTAGGTTAAAATATACGAAAACATTCTTACAACAATAGGTAACTAAAGTAACGAAGCATTTTAACCTACAGTTAACGTTAACTGGCGTTGCTGAATACGGCCGTTAGTGTTTTTACTGTGCAGACTGACGAATGGTGCGTTCACAATCAACTCTTCAATGCCTACTTTGAGGATAAATGTAAATGAACACCCGATAGAAGGGATCAGCTAATGGCGTTGTGATTCATCATATTTAAGGGCAAAAGATGTAAAAATAAAAGTAATAGACATTTGAGAAACATATTTTCCTTTACCACAACAAAATAATAATGACAAAAATTTGACATTTGATTGACATGTTTGTAAACTTAAACCGAGTTTAGTCTTTTTATACATTTTGAAAACAAGTCAGTTGGTGTTGGATTTGGCAATACAATTAAGGGCATTTTGTTACTCAGCTGTTTGGCATATTAGAACCGGATACGTCTTTTGACAGATATTTGACGTGAAATCAACAGCGACAAAATTGTAGGTTATGTATGTACATATAAAAATCAACAGTACAAAAAAAAAACACAATTTGAAGTGTCAACTGTCATTGTGAAGTCGTCAAAACCGGAAGTTCCCCAGTTATACCATTTAAAAGTAAAAATCAGTATTGCCAACTCAAACAGTCTTTTTTGATCATATTGTATAAGTTGTTGCAATAAAGATTAGAAGTAACAGGATCTATACGTGCTCAGGTTTTAAAAAAGAAGGAAGCAGTCCTCAAGAAAACAATTTTGTAAAATGAAAGGCAACAGAAGTGGTTAAACTTAAATGAACAGGATAAAAAGAGATAAGCAAGGAAAACAAAACTATGAAGTCTTTCTTCAAGACGTGGAAGAAGGGAGACAAAGAATGCTGAAGGAGTAAATTTGGATTAAAATTGTTAAAAATGAGAGGAAAGACGATATTACTCAAGAAGAATTAAGTAACACCGAAACTAGAAGAGATGTAGTTCTGTCTAAAAATTTCAAGGGAAAACGACAATTGGAAAGTTGTTTACAATTTGTCTGAATATTCAGGACTGGATAAAAAATTGAACAAGTTGACGGGAAGCGATATGTGTTGTACACGTAACAACTGCCAAGTCTACCGCCGTCGGACAAAATAAAACATGTCAAATCAGAACGGAATGCGACGTTGTCACATTGCAAATATCTCCATCTTTACCGATAATTTTATTTATACATGTAACGAGCGTTCAAAAAAATGTGTGGTTACAGAAACAAACTCGGGTCGTCCTTTTATTTGGTGTGCTTTCCTGTGTGAACGTAGGAGAATCAGGAAAACTCATTGGGTGGTTCTAAAGACAATTGTTTTTTTGCGAAAGAAAAAGTCGCATCACTTTTTGCTGAATAAATGACGTTTGACATGTATGATTTGGCAGTTGACGGAAACAAAAGCAAGCACTTGACAACAATTTTTTTTGAAGGTTTTTTATTACCGTGTGAGCAACAATTACTGTTTGTGCTGGCAATACATTCTGGTGACTTTTGGTGTCTTTCATGTCTGTTCCAAAGATAAAACCATTTCATTAATAAAAGATTACAAAAACCAAGATGTTTAAATTTGTAATGTATGCCAGCTGTCCATAATGTCAATAAAACAAACCGAAATAGGTACAATTCACAGTCTTGAAAATTTCATTTACCTAATAGTTATTTATGCAACGAATTTCTGTGTAAATTGGGCTTTTCTAATTACCAAGGGGAGGGACAAGATTAAAACACGAGCGTAGCGAGGGTTTTAAGGCCTCGAGGGCAATTAGAAAAGCCCAATTTACCCAGAAACCAGTTGCATACAAAAATTTTTTGTTTGAAACGATGCCCCTGAAGCTTCCAAATCTTTTAAAAATAGTTTCGCATTTGCTTTTGACAGTTTTGACAAATTTTTCAAGACCTGTCAGAAATGTGACGTTGAATGTGTTGTCTAGGGCAACGATTCGTTATCTGCTCATTTTGCTTTAGGGCAGTTAAGAGGTAGTTTACAAAGGAGAAAAATGAGAATTTATGACAGTTGAAAACAGTAAAAATCAAAATAGAAAAAAGAAGAAAGTACTTGGGGAAAAGTCGCGTACGTTGGAAGAGTACGGGAAATGAGAGTGTGAAAGTTTAGCTGTGACAAGTTGAAAGTGGGAGTCGCGACAGAGTGCAACGAAGCACGGAAAGGAAAGATGAGAAGAGCTTGGCAACTTCTACAGTGTAGGCAGGAAATGAACAAAAATGAGGGAGAAAAATGTAAGAGGTTAGTTGTGGACAGGCAAAAGAGAGTCATGTATTGTGGCAGTTTAGTAAGAAACGGAGCATGTTCTATAGTTACAGAAGGATTAGAACATGCGTGTAAAGAATGTCAAGAATTGAAACGAGGATTGGCAGGAAACAGAAGGACAGTAGATTGGAGGAAGTCGGATAGGTAAAGTTGGAGATTACACGAGTGCAACACATCTTCTTGGCAACATGACGATATGGATGATCGGTAAACATCACGTCATCTGTATTTGTCGTTTAAAGGTGGCGTAATCCATCGTCGATTTCCATCGTTAACGTCCCGATTCCCGGCTCATTGTTTCGTCCTTAATAACGTCGCAACCGGCGATTTTATCGCCACCAAGCGAGTTTAACGTCGATCATTTTTCGCCGTTCCTGCTGTTCCACACTGGTACGAAACAAAATCGAACTGCAGCAAAGCATCCAGCAGAAATGATCCGAACTAGGTACGCCGTTTAATTAGCCATCAGCGTGCAACTAAACGCGTTCACTGGGCCGTGTCGGATTGATTACGGTTGTTTGTCGATGGAAGAGATTAAATCTGAAGGCGACCATTCACAGGCGATGACCGATGGTTATTGCATAGTTTATTGCCAAGGATAATGCAGCTTTCTGTATGAAAATTGCCAACAGAGTTCGATAAACTTCGAGAAATGGCAGATGTTACGTAAGGTTAGGTTACCACCAGGCTTGGGAAGGAAGCGCGTCTTTAAAACCGTCGTGGGCTGCGTCCGCATAAAATTGCACCAAATCCGCCGATAAAACCTTCAAGGTCGCGTCGACTGTGATCTTATCCCTAACGGGAGACTCAAGCGTGTGGGGTGAGTCGAGGCTGGCGCCATCTCTGCGCCAGTCGAGTAGTGAAGTTTTCGCAATACGAGGTGTAGTGTAATTTTCGATTTTAGCACGAATTTGGGGTCACGGTCGTCTGTGCCAATAAAACGCAATGTCAGAGCGCGCGCAGGTGTTAATCATGCAGCGAAAGATATTCGACGACAGTAAATAAAACGCCCCGGTGTGAATCAACCTTCGATTTAATAATAACATTGTAATTGTGCCAGCGAGTGAATTTTGTTTACCGACTGTTTATCGCCGACCGAACGAATGTTGTTTCGTCTTCGATTGGTCTGTGGCGTTTTGTTGATGGAAAGCACGATCGTTGCGTTCGTGGTTTATGACACTATTGTTATATCATAATCTGTAGTTGTAATTTGTGGGTGCGATTGTTGAAGGTCACCTTTCTCTGCAACTGGAGAGACCGCAAGTGTTACTTCTTGGTTATGTAACGTCGCTATTATTGTCGAGCTAGCAGAGTTTTGTAGGTCAGTTTCTTTGACGGCTACGTAGCAATTTATTTCTCGTTTTCTAGACTGCTTCCGTTCCACAATGTCTAAATGCCAAATGTGTCAAAACATTTTTTTGTTCGACACTGTCAGAATTTGAGAATTTTCTCCTGTGTGAACGGATTTTGATAAATGTCACAACTTGTCAAAACGAAACGTCAAGCTAATTTTAAAGGTTTTAAGCGATTTGGAGCTTTTAAGGGGCTCGTCGAACAAAAAAACGTTGAATTCAACTCGTTCGTGTGTAAATTGGGCCTTTAAAACGCTCGTTTCACTCGCGTTTTAAAATGGCCCACTAGTGCCAAAAAAGGCCCAATTTACACTCGAACTCATTAAATAAAACTACAATTTCTTCACATACACTCTATTTTTTTCTTTTTATTCAATTTGTCTGACCGCCATTATTATATGTTTATTTAAATTTATCCAAGTTAGCGTTGAAGAGTCGATTGTGAACGCACCACTCGTCAGTCTGCAGAGTAAAAACACAAACAAAGCAAAAAATGAGATTATATTTAAACAGCTGATCCGTGATCTATAATCCGTGCTGTGTTCACAATCGACTCTTCAACGCCAACTTTGAGGTTAAATTTAAATGAACACCCGATACTTTCAAAATCAAATTGTACATCTTTCAGACAGCACGGCCAGATTTTGCGTCTTCTTATTTCTTCGTTTTTTTAGTCCTCTCTTCCTTCCTCTGTTTCTCCCTACCTTCTAGTTCTTTCTTTTTTTAATATGTAAGTACATGTTTTCTTATGATTTCGTGACAGCTTCAGAATGAATTTCTTCCTTTTTATTCGTAACTTGCTTGTACAACACCTAAACCACGACATCGAGGATACGAAGATATTGGGCTATCTTCGCCATGTAGCTTTTGTCTTCTATTTCCTTGCCATTTGGTCAGCGACATTCCTACCATATTTGGTTGCGATCTAGAAGGTGAAAGTTTCTGGTTTCCTTTTATCTTCCTTGTTGGCTGTTACTCGATGGTGCGGTGTTTGAACTCTGTGACATTCTTGTTCTTTTACCTTGATCAACGGTCATGGTGCAGTTTTCATCTCCCAGAACGATAGTTGAGTAGAGTTTTGTATTAGATTCTGTTACATCATCAGATAGTCCTCTTTGAAATAAACAAATTATCAATGGCATTGAACTTGGTCCTGAAGAGTATTACTGGAGATCTCTTCGGGGGAAGTTTCTTTTGTGCAAAGAAATCTTCTGGCTTTCCTTTCGCGGCCTTCAAAGCACGAATCGACTATTGTCCTGGAGTTGCCTTTATGACAACATCCCTTCTGCATGGTCCTTGTTGTTTAGAACGTTCACAGTAGACTTCCGAGCAGAAAATGACTGGTTGCTGCGCATAACTCCCCACTTTTTTCTTCTTTCCATCTCGGTAAACCCTCTTGTTTTGCCGCGGAATCATATGAAACAGATTAATCCTGGAGGCTTACATTTATGGTAATGATTTCGTCATTAGAAGCCTCAAGACAATATGGATAATCTTCTAATTCATTGTTTTGTGATCCCTCTTGGTCTGCAACTTCTAGAAGCTGTGCTTTAGGAGAAAAGCAACGTTGCCTTGACAATGTAAAGAATGCGTGTACGACTTTTCCAGTTCAGAAACTTGACTGAATGATGATATTGTGAAACTGGAGCAAGCTGAATAGAGAAGAGATAAACCAAACCTGCAGGTTTGTAAACAACTGGATACAACGAGTCCAAGAGATTAAACGTATGTACTTTGAAGCAGAAGCAAAAGAAGATTTTGAGAAGATTAAAAAATCAACGAAATGTTTATCTACGTTAACGGTGTCGTTTAAACTAAAGTACATACTGCTTCATTATTGTAGTGCATTTTGGGTGTACCTTTTTTGTCAATAAAATTACTGGTACTTTGGATTTTTGGCTTTTCCTTTACGGTATTGGCCAAAAGAAGTCACATTCAAGGATAACGGGAGTCAGGTTCTTGTACGACATTCTTTTAAATGAGGTTTAGGTTAGGAAAGAAATGGTTTTAATGATTTCGTCACTGGTTTGCTGTCAGACGTCATTCTTTTCCACACCTGCGCAACCTTGAGTAACGCTTCCATTTTGATTTTTTGACGTTGGCATTATGTATTTTCTTTAGTTCGACGAAGTTTAGTTTTTGGTCGTAAAGAAAGACCATTCGTTGCATCCTCAGATGCAGTAATAAAAATTGCAAATGACAACAGTTGGAGTTGATCAACTGAAAACGCGATTGTAAAAAGTTCCGTGGAAATAATAAAAATCCCATCGTAATTTCCAACCGTGTCACTGTTTCTAATTTAAACTCGCGTATTTATAGCCCCGGTGCACGTGACTGGACGCCACCACCATTCGCACATGTTTTTTCCTTCCAATTAAATTCAAAAATAATCTCTCACTCCCATAAACTCATTCCGCGTCGATCTCTGCTCGTTAATCATCGCCGCCGATCATAATAAATTCTTCGCTTATTATCTGCACAAGCACCATCTGCCGTGTCCGGTTTTGCTCCGTCAAATTAAACCGCACGATTTCCCCATTTCGATGCAAACTAAACGCACTTTTTTGTTCCAGGTACGTCACATCCTGCTGCTCCTGCTGCACTCCGATGGGCGTAATTGTGTCGCGGAACTCGAACCGCGATTCGCCCCATTCGCGGATAATTCTGGTGGAAATTAATCAAATTCAGAAGTAAGCCTCGAGCGGAAGTTACGCGTTGTCGATGTGTGCGCCTTGTTTACTTTCGTTTTGTTGGTTCTCGACCCACGTTTATGGCGGAAGGTTAGCTGCATTAATTCCCTAATCCGGCCCTGATTAATTTAATAAATGATTTTCTGATGTCGGCAACCCCGATAGGATCAAAAGCTCTCTCGTGTGTGGCCCATTATTCTTAATCCGGACGCCGACGATGACCTTCGTTTTAATAATTCACACAGGAACATGGAGTTACTTTGTACATAAACAATGGCCGTAATTAATTTCGTTATTAGGTGGTCGAGCACAAAATAAATTTGCTGTGATGGCCTTCCGCAAAATCCACTCGCACGGGCTGCACCGTTAAATCGTCTTGACACTGGTTGGCACCCGTGCGCGAACGGCGCGACCTCTGCGGTCACACTTGACACTCCTGTTGTCAAGACATGTTCGAAAAATGTACCACATCTGCGGGAATCTATATCGTCATTGTGTGCCTAATAGAGCCATGATTCAATAAAGATATTCCGTTTGTTCTGTTCGCAAACCGCAGCTATTAATCGCCTTTATTGAACTTGCTTCAACCTTGTGCATTATTGAGTTTATTGATCAGTTTCCCTTCTCGTTTCTTATTCCGAGCTTCTAAGGTCAACTCCACAATACGTTGTCGATTATAATAATTATATCTGGGGGAAAAAACATTTACGTCTTCGGAACCAATAATTGGTTTGGCAAAATACTACTCAAGGTGTATTTACGAGTTTTGCACAATCTGGCCTTCTGTTAAACACTAGACAAACATCTGTGACCGCGAAATGCTTATCACTACTTGCTTCACCTTGGACGTCTCCATAAATTCTGCAAATGTAGATATTGTTAGTTTTGACAGTGGTGCCACACGTAAAAGTGACAGCCAAGAATTATTTGTTTATCGAAAGTGGACGCTCATTCTACATGTTGTTAAATGGTGGTTTTATACCGGAAGTTGATGGTAAATTTATTGTTATTAGTGTCGTGCTCGAGTGACCACACGTCTAAACACTCATACATGTTCTTTCCTCTGCTTGCAAAATACAGACGCGATCATTTAAATTTTCTGTTTGTGGCGATTTCTGCATCTGACCGCATGCATTGTTCCAAGGTTATCGACAAATTTGACAGAGCGTTGTCAACCTTCAAAAAATGTCGTTATAGCTCCTCGTTGCTGCAAAGGAGTACGATCCAGTTGTTCGAACCGTCTCGGAACACTGAAACTTGCATAATTTATGCACTCTGACCGCCGTCTGTTAAAACACGCAGACCGAATCATTAACATTCCTTTCTCATTCATCTTTCGCCGAGTTGTCGATCGTTCAGAGATCGATTTTCCGAGGCTTTCACCTCCAAAGTGAAAGCGACAACGATCCGAGTGTCACACAACGACAAGGAAGCGCCTAATGACACGCCAGTCGTATTTTGAGCCACCGTGTACTCGTTTTCGATCCGATTTACTGCGCAATCCATGTATGAAACCGTTAAACCAACCTGTACTTGCCGTGTTCCGCATTGTTGCAGCGATTTATCGAAAATTTCGGCGCCCGTTATTCGACCCAATATCCTTTTCACGCGAAATTTCGCGTACTTTCGTTCCGCCAACTTTGAGGTTATGGGTGGGCGACTTGGCAACCGCGCGGCAACTGTCAACCGTCCGCACTGTCAAACGTCTGTCAGATCGGAAAGTGGTCGAAATCGGTGTGTTATTTTTGTTGGCGCGCCCCTTCGGGACAAGAAGAGATGCGTCTGCGGAGCGGGGCCCCGAAACGCGGGTTATTTCGGTGGAATCTGACCGCCAAGGACGCAAATCCCGAGCTTGATAAAGTGTAATTTATAATGGCTGTTAAAATTCTAAATTCGATAGTGCGGGGGTCAACGATCGTCCCAAATGGCGGCGCGCTGCAACATTGCAACGTCACGATCCGGTCCGACACAATCGCACACCGAATACTGGAAATGTTGTTGACTCCTCCGAGAGGCTTCGCCGGTGATGGGGCTCGACAAGATCTCGAGATTTTAGCGACGCGAAAGAGTCCAGTCGAAGATCGGTTCGCGGGAGGTAATTGTCAAAACGAAAGTGGGTCACATGTGTCGATGATTAATTTTACGCTATCGTTACTATCTTTTGTTACAGGTGAGCGTTGTAAAACGTGCATTGTTTTTGAGTGATAACAAAGATTAAGTGGCCGTGGTAGATCCGAACAAAACAGATTACCTAGAATTAGTCTTAATTGCTTTTTTTTTCGTTCTAGATCGTATCTTTAGACAGCAATTAGAAAACCAGAAATCTATAAATCACATTCGTCCAATCAAAGGCCACGGTAAATTAACTAGGTTAATAACTGGGGCACACAAATTGAAATCGATTACGAACGAAAACATTGTAACGTAACCATTTTCGTTACTGTAACACGAAATCGTTCCATTATTGAAGGGAAATGCAAATAAAACTGTTTCACTTTTGGCTCAATTGAAACAAAACTACCTACAAAAAGGACTGTTTCTCTTGGCAATACAATTTTTTATTCGGCAATTTGCAACACTGTTTTGTTGGTTTATTTGACAGATATCTGACGTAACGTTAACAGTCACAAAATGGTAGGCTATGAGAGTAAAATAACAGTAAAATGAAATTAAACTTGAAATACAAAACAATTATTTTCAGTGTCAAGCCGCGTCAACAACGGAAGTTACTCCAGTTGTACCATTTAAAAATAAAATTCAATGTTACCAACTCAAACAGTCCTTTTGGGTGACCTTGTGTTTGGTTTTTTGACATTTGAAGGTCGATCAGGTGTCTCCATTGTTGAGGCGGTGCTAATGAAGTAGAATAATTTTAATTCGGTAAGCAGGGAATCCTTCCGGAGCCACTTGAAAACGCTTCCGTTTCATTTGAGTAATCGAATGCAAATAGCAGTCGGCCTCAGGTGATCCTAACTAGAAAATTGATATCGCACTTAATACCTGTCATTCTGAAACTTTCCCGCATTTCGCAATCGTTGCGACATTAATTGATAATTGCGGCCGGGTGTACCGTTTAGTTTTTTTTTGCCGTCAGGTTGTCGGTTTGCAGTCGGCAGAGAACCACAGATCTGCAAAAATCGCCTGTTTACAAAATTCCGACGCGGCTAATTACACCATGCAACGAAATGCAAGAATATTGTTTTTCTGGAAGCCACGAACACGCAACGACCTCCGCTTGCGACGTCCGAGTCGATATTTGCAGAAAAAATGGAGTTTTTGCAAATGCGTGGATGTTTTTGGTCGCACGCCATTGAACTAACAAATAAAAAATCCCAATAGTAGAATTGTTAATTTTTTTTTTGAGGGATCGATCGCGAGTCTCGATTCCAACAAATATTATTTTTCGTGTGTGACAACAGTCGCGACGTATTTACGTTTTTTTTTAAAAGGTCGCAGACCCCATCGTGTCTCCTGCATAAAACAACCCTTTTACGGTCGTTTTAATGGCGGGTTTTAGTGTTTTTGTAAGGTGGGACGGCACGGATCAACGCAAAAATTAAAACTATCAGCGTTTTCAAATGATAATTAAGGCGGGGGCGTTGCACCCGGGGGTGGTTCCGCCCTGTCTGGAAACGTACCCTCGCCTTTGGTTCAGCGTGCCATTTCGGAATTAGTCACTGTTGTCGAGAGGGGCGTGGAGGTCGGGACAATCCGGTCGTTTGATTTAAGGGAAAAAATCTGGAAGGGATGATTATTACGTTGAGATTGTTTGATTGATATAACTTAGTCTACTTTGCAATCTGGTTTTTATAATTTTCCACCGGAAGTAAACTCAGGAATGGTCTCTTGCAATTCGAATCTTCCTTTTTTTGCCAAAATTTAATCGATATTGTGGTGTGGTTAAACGATAAATAATTATCCGACCACTTAAAAGGGTTGATAGTGTCGAATTACATTTTTGGACGACGGAGATGTTAAATTGCCAGCACAGAGCCCCGAATTTAGTCCACCAGAGAAATTGTGGAACAGAAAAATTTCAATCAACGGAGAAACGTAATCGGTCAATGTGACGAAGCTGTGTGGAACCGATAAAAAAAAGAACTTCTTAGTTTCTCTTCTTAGTTAGAGACGTTTGATTCTTCATCTAGCTTCACCTCATGGTGAAGGTGAAGTCAAGTGAAGAGTTTTAGATGCATATTACAAAATCAAGCTAAACATGCTCAAGCCACTATTTTTTTTGACAAGGGGAGATAAATCTGAAACTTCTCCTCGATCGAAAAACAACTGAGAAGCTATGTTGTGTTGTGATAATTAATTTTGGAGGCTAGTTTTTTGCCATTACCTTTTGACTATGTCTCCAACATCGCCAAAAACACCTTATGCTACTCTAGTTTAATTTCATGGAAATCTGCTTTGTAATTGGACAGATCTTCATAGTTTTTTCGAGACACGGGCCTTTTAAGAAGTCTCCTCTGGAATTGCGTCTAGTTTCACACAACGTTTCAATTCATCGTTCTCTTTCTATCATCTGTTCATTGCAATTTATCCTCAAAACTGGCGTTGAAGAGTCGATTGTGAACGCACCGCACGAGTCAGTTTGCAGAGGAAAAACACAAACAACGCAAAAAGTGGGGTTAGAGCTGATCCGTAATCCATGGTGCGTTCACAATCGACTCTTCAACGCCTACTTTGAGGAACAAAATCGCGAGTTCTTTTAAGGTTTTAAGTGTATTTTTCATGTCAGAAATAAATATATTATGTAGATTGCTGCTTGGCAATAAAATAATATCTTCTCAAAGTGACCAACAGATCAGAAAATTTACCAATAGATTCTTCGGGTTTGGACATGGTGTCAAAAGAACAACCATATATTGAAATCTACTGTGACATTCGCTGTATTTTTTCTCTTCAAATCTTGCCGGCAAAGCTTCATTGAATTGAAATCATTGGGACACGACTTTCGATAACTAATTTTGAAGAATCGCCAAGAAAGGTCAAAAATACATTTAACTGCCGTAAATCAGCATGTGAATGGAACAAAAAAAAGTTAAAAGTACGGCACGTAAGATTTACGTAATCTTGTGTGCACTCGTAGTGAGAAAGTAATAATTTTGGATGATATCATGAAGATACCACCTTGGAATTTGTACCAAATGTTCATGAAATAAAATAAGGAAGTGCTAATTATTGCAAAGATGAGTCTAATTTATAACATCAAGGTTTTATGCATTGATTTAGTTTTTTACAAATTCAAGTTTTATAGTATTCTAGTGGCGAGTTTAGATTACTGTTTAATGATTTGTATTATTCATTATTCTATACAATGTTCCAAAAATCGCCGAGTAATTCAATAGTACGGTGTTAAGTCAAGATAAAGGCATAAATGTTTGATTTTTTATACTCAATCAAGCAATAGTATATTATGATATAAAAAGCATTTTGTAGCACGCACGGGTTTAGGGCACGACGAGCTTGCCTCATAAATGAAAAATCTGTCTTAAAATTTGGGGAATTTTATGGAGGTTGGTAACACAAATGTTACAGTGGAACATTTGAACGTTCAATTTAAAGCTATTGTTATATCGTTTGTTTAGTGTGATTTGGCGTTTAACATTGAAAGTTATCAACCTTGAAAATGTAAATTGTACTGATCTGTTACAGCAGCACTCAAATCAACTATTAACGCACTTTTCAGAGTGCTGAAATAGCTTTGCTATAAACGCATAATAGAATTTTTTTTTATGTTAATGTTAGTAGCAAAATCAATAATAATACAGACGTGTCAACACTTTTTCAAAAATTAACATCACAAAAACTAGAGGTAATGTTCAAAATGTTGGCCAGACTGATCTCTGGTTAGTTTGTGTATTTTGAGTATCTTTCTGCTTCCAAAATCCTGTTATTTGTCAGTCCTTGGACCATCTCTAACCCGACAAAATGCACCCGTTGATGCAGCGCTTCTTGTTTCTCTTATTCTTCGGTTCAATCTTCTAAAAACGCTACTGCTGACAAGTCTTAACTCCACCAGCAGGGATACCATGGTTCCTACATTTTCCGAGATACATGTTTGAAAACATTTTAATGTAAACCCAAGACAACGAAAAATTCAGAACCATAAAACTGGAATCATGAACCGTGAATCGGAAGGAAGAATTTAAAATGCAAAAGACCACGGAAATCTATTCTTAAATTTTAAAATGAACAGGACTATATTGACAGCAAGTTTTTTTTTGACAATACAGTGAGTGATGTAAGCAATTTTGATTTTGTTTCATTGAAGTAATCAATTTACTAAACTTTTTGGAAACTTTAAAATTTTTGGTATGTGTATTTCAAACACCCTGTACACCCAGTTCACATATCAAAGACCCACCAACACTGCAATATCAAAAACAGACGTAGCAACTCTGTTGAATTTTTTGCATCAATTTGACAAAGTCAAACTATCATTCCAGTTGTGCCAACTTCAGTACCTGTATGTGATTCTAGGGATATTTATTGTTTGATCAACATAAATCAACAGGTGGTAGATCTTTGATATGTCGTAGCGTTAAAACGACAGTTTTGATTTAGAAAATTAATTTAGTCAAATCACTTCCAAATACATAATTTAGTCAAATCACTTCCAAATAATTATGATGTATCTTCATCACAACAAACAATTCCATTTTTCCTTTTGGTACGGGTCTCACCTCCCAATTATCCTCAAGGTTAGGATAATTGTCTGGAATTAATCAGCTTCACTTTTTAAAAACTCGCCCCCATTACGAGAACGTATTAAGTCGTAAATCGTTTCCTAAACATTTTCGCTTCCTTTCTCCGGTTTCGTAAAAAATCCACAAAAAAGAAACCAAGTCAATTTGGAAGTTGGGGCCGCCAACTTAATTACTTCAAGGTATCTAAACTCTAATTATTTCACTCTTCTAATTTCCATAAAGGGCGAAAGTCAAGCTTCAACTAGCGCTTCAACTTTGTAGATTCGATTCTTTCACGTGTGCTACTTCGCCAGATGAATCCTTATTAGGGTCGCCATTTATTCCCCATAATTCGAGTCCCGGCGAGAACAGATTGCGCCAGTTTAGGGAAAGATTCCCGAAGGACAAGGATGGTGTACGGGTTCTCCTGGAAATTGTATCAATATTGATTATCTCGTTTTATACACTCCAATTTGCTTCGGGTTAACACTTCAATGAATATTAATAGTCGGACCGGAAAAGAAGGCCACGATTTACGATCGCACATACAGAGTGTTCTTTGCGACCAGCTCGGTGAACCACCGGAGCCTGGGTTGGGCCTCGAACGCGATTTATTTGTTGTCGTTGGTGCGCTACAATTTAATGAAGACTTCGTCGGCCGCAAACTATGCGAACTGTGCCGGTGTTGGGCGCACATTCCTCGCCCAGATTTACTGCAACGTATCCGATTCGAGTTATGGTCTGACCGCGTTATCGACCCTCCATTATTAAAAGGGCAATTACCGAATCTCGATCGCCCTGTAAACAACGGCCAACGACGAAAATTCGGAACATGCAGTCCTGGAAACGCCGCATCCTAGCCGGGACGGGGGATGAATTATTAATGGCGGACCGGGATAGCGCGGAGAGTCTCGATTTTAATTGATACAAAAACATCTTCGCCCCTGGCTAACAGGTCGATTCTGTGGGGTTTTTCTTCGCAATCAACAGAACTTTTTAAAGACCGTTTTTAGGATTAACGCGATCGGCGAACTTGATTCCTGCACCGCGTAAATTGTTTTTTTTTATTAATAACGCAAACGTAATTTTCCCTTATTAAGAAATTGTTATTTATGTATCTGGGGCACAATGAAGATGTTTATATTCGAGGGCAACAGTTGGAATTTGCCCGAGATTTATAAACATCAAGCTATGCCCGTGGTTCATATAGCGATTTATTTGTGAATACGGAAATTGATTGATAACGATCTTGAAAGGAGTTTATACAAAAGTCAAGAGTGCTTTGTCTGTACATTTTGTGACAATGCGTGAAATGGAAGAAGAAATTCAATTATTATTTCCGAATTTCCGGGCGTTATCATTATGCCCGCTCATTATGCCCTAGGGCGTAACAAACTGGTTTGTATAGCTTGTGTCACAAACATAAACAATGAATAATTGCCAAGTGAAAAATAAAGTATTTCATTTACAAACATGTTTACAACAAAACCACAAAAAAGTTGTTATGGTGACATTTTTTTTACATTGTATAGTAATATCGGGTGTGTCAAGTGAAATTTCTCCTCAAAGTTGGCGTTGAAGAGTCGTTTGTG
Organism: Tenebrio molitor; assembly: GCF_963966145.1. Classification (NCBI taxonomy): domain Eukaryota; kingdom Metazoa; phylum Arthropoda; class Insecta; order Coleoptera; family Tenebrionidae; genus Tenebrio; species Tenebrio molitor. The sequence goes on along the minus strand of NC_091053.1, from coordinate 16,700,821 downwards.
AACCCACCACGGATTACGGATCAATGATCAGCTGTTTAAATCTAACCTCACTTTTTGCGTAGTTTGTGTTTTTAACTTTTTACTTTGCAGACAGGTGAGTGGTGCGTTTACAATCGACTCTTCAACGTCAACTGTGAGGATTATTGCTTCCTTCCAATCCTTTAGTAATGCCTCCTTCTTCCTGACTTCCTTTAATAGCTTCTGCATGAACCGAATTGACTTTGGTCCTCCATATTTAAACAATTCATACGATCCTTTCCTAGACTGTTATTGTTCTTTAGGTTTTGGATAATCTCTCGAATCTGCTCATTCCTCGAGAAAGGCTGTTCACTACATATTTTGTTGTTTTGTATTTGCTTGATACAGGGTGATTTTGAAAGTTGTGCAGATATTTTAATCACGAGCTACTGGCTTCATGCAGAACTCGGAAAAAATATTTAAAAAATTCTGTGTCAAAAAATAAAATGACATTTATTTTTTGAGCTACAATTTTTTTAAATTGCTTTTAGTTTTCTATGTTGTCCTACAACCTCGTAGGTAAAATTTCGACACATTTTAAAAATACATCCTGTATATCTATCATGTTTTATAAAATGTACGCCAATGCGAAGTAACCTATAGGAAATATGCTTTAAAACAAGGAAACCGCATTGGTGTACGTTTTATAAAATATGATATACAGGGTGTATTTTTAAAATGTGCCGAAATTTTACCTACGAGGTTGTTTGACAACGTAGAATACAAAAAGCAATTAAAAAAAATTGTAGCTCAAAAAATAAATGTCATTTTATTTTTTGACATAGAATTTTTTAAACATTTTTTCCGAGTTCTTCATGAAGCCAGTAGCTCGTGATTAAAATATCTGCACAACTTACAAAATCACCCTGTATATTTCTTTTTTATTTTCTGTTTCTTCTTCTCCATTTAATAGCTGTTTAAAATATTCCCTCCATCTATTCAATATGTGTGATCTTCAGTTGTGAATGTGTTTTTTTATTAATACCGCAAAAGTAATTTTCCCTTATTAATAAAAGTAATTTAAAAACATGTCCATAACAACACTATAAAAAAAGTTGTTTTGATCACAATTTAAAAAAATTATTTGTAAACAATATGTGGGAATTCAGTACACAATTAGCAATTTTAAAAGTAACGATTCAAGGTACGCAGGTGATTGCCTGAACTCCAAAAGGAAATTGCCCTGTGGGTAATTATGTACCGGATATTTCTTGTACTTAACAGAAAACAAGCGAGTACTGTAAAAATTTACTTTGACTTTTTTCTGCCGATTCAACGTAAATTACATAGATAGGGTACCACATACCAGGGTCGTGTGAAAAGTTCTCGACCACATGATAAAAAGCTTCTTTTTTTTAACTCTTAGGATAATTCATCTGAACTTCAACACTCTGATTGTGACAGTCTAATTTCTCAATAATCTCAAAATAGCCATTATTTGACCTCGCTGTGTGAGAAAAATCGCATGGCTTGCCCCCAAAAATTTTTGTTTAGTTCAGGAATAGAGGGAAGTCTGACGGAGCTAAATCAGGTTAATAAGGCGGACGTGTGTGTTTTTCGTTTGACATAAAACCTAACTTAACAAGAAATTGATCCGTTTCAAAGATATATACCTTGACATGACTCTGTAGTACGTGTAACTTAGCTGTATTCCAGATTGTCTCGAATAAAATTAGAAAACAATGTAAGATATCACTCTTAAGATTGATTTCTTTTTTTATATATTCGACACTTAAAACTTAAGATAAAGACGACTTCAAAAGAAATGTATTTATTGAGTTATGTGTACGTCAAAAAGTTGTAGCATTAAATTTATAGACAATTAGTTGTAATTTGTGTTTATCGCTCCATTGAGCAAATACTTCTATATCTGACCGCAGTTAAAAGCAATAATTGCTGTTATTGATTACGTTGACAAATTCTAAAATTGTATAAAATATTGTATGACCTAAATGTCAACCTAGAGTCATACCATCTTTTTTTCTTTTTTGTGTAGAAAGAGAAACATGTTTTGGTTTCCACACGTCTGTCATTTTAGTTTTAGAATCTGTCTCTCTTTTAGAACTCATCCGTTATAGAGCCGAATTGTCAAATTCAAGGTCGACCAAAGTTTAGTGACTGTACCGTTTATTTAACGCATGACTGAACTTTTGCTGAGAGTGTACTCTCGTAATCTAGTAACAAAAATGTCATTTATGTAAAAACGTGAAATGCAGGTTATGAAACGTTTAATTATGTATTTTATTTTTTGAAAATCTAAAGGTGGTGTAACCCCGTAGTCATTTTTTAATGATTACATATTTATCAAACGAGAAAAACATTATTTTGAGATGGTCAATTTATCGTAGATTTTCCAAAGTCCTAGACATTGCTCTGAAAAATCAAAAACTAAAAAATCAATTACAATTATACGGTTTTCATTATCCCATATGTTTTCAGTGTTTGCCATATCGCACTTATCCATCACGCAGGCCATGGAAAATGTCATTTACAGAACATGCTGTACAGGCTGTTTCCTAAAAAACGCCGCAAGCCGTAGCTCTGTTATTTATTGTACGATTTTAATAAGCAAAAAAAGCAATACAGTGGTTAAAAAAACACTACAAAACTGCTATTTTTTTTTCAACATTAATTCTTATGTCAAAAAAGCGTCAATATTTTTTTTTATGGAAACATATTTTTTATTTTTTTCTGATAGAGAATTTTTTTCTGATTTCAATGATGTTTAACACGTTGACGTGCAATAAAAAATCAAGAAAAAAATTATTACCTTACGATGCTTTATAAATGAATTTGGAAAAAAAATCAAGCGCGCCGTGGAAAACAATGACAATGTCAAAGTGATAAATATCATTTCGTCATTCTTCGAACGAAGAATGAACATTTGTCATTGTTTTCCACGGCGCGCTTGATTTTTTTTTCAAATTCATTAATAAAAAATCGTAATGTAAGAAATTTTTATTTATTTTCTTAAATATTTATTTCACAAAAGTCAACGTGTTTGACATCATTGAAATCAGAAAGAAATTCTCTACCAGAATAAAAATAAATGTTTTCATTTCAAAATAAAAAGAAAGTTGACACTTATTTGACATAATAATTAATGTTGGAAAAATAAAAAATGTATCCATTGTGAAATGTTTTTTAACCATTTCATTGCTTTTTTTGTTTATTAAAATTGGACAATAAATAACTGAGTTACGGTTTGCGGCGTTTTTTAGGAAACAGTCTGTATAATTCACGGTTTACCTCAGAGTTCAAACCTTGGACCTATCTTGTTACTCATCTATTTCATATTGACCACAAACTGAAATAGTGCCGCCACACCTTTTCTATTCACCTGACTTAGTTACCTTTGATTTACACATTTTCCCAAACCTCAAAAAAACTCGTTTACCAAGCATGTTCCTCCGATAATGAATTCAAAGATGTGGTCAACGGGTGACTGATTTTGAGCATGGGATAAAAACACTAGAGCATAGCCGGATAGAGTGTCCTGATAAAGCTCAGGCAGATTACATTGATAAATAATTCATTATCAGGTCGCGAACTTGTTAAGTGACCCTCGTAGAATCTTTGACAAGGAATGTTGTTGTTGTCAATTCTAGTTCCAGCTTGTGCAACATTCTTCAAATCCCAGCACGTGATTGTTATCTTGGAGTTGTTTGATGTGATAAAACAATCCACATTGATATTACAACAAAATCATTCACAGTTGCATTTCACTGAAGATAAACAAAACACGGTAGTTACCGTCTTGTATATTTATTTTTTGAGACTGATTTTTCAAAAGCAAACTGTCACATCTATTAAAGTAAAGTAAAATTGCCATTTTATCCTCGTTGCTAACCAGCGTTCAAAAAAAAAAATGTGGTTGAGCAGGTGTTGATTTTTTGTCTTTTTATAAACGCACGTGGTCTTTTCAGTTGCCATGCTTTGACATTTCTTTCAGACACACAACCTCACTATGACAATTTTACCGTAAATGAAGTCATCAATATAGCCGAGCAGTAAGAAGAGGAAGAATCTTCATCTTCATAATTCATACCGCTGCGTGTTCACTGGATGAAGGACGTTTGACATGTATGTTTTACGCAGACTACCGGGTCACGTGGCCACACCATTTTTTGATCGCACGTTATTTCTTTTTAAAATTATTGCAGATGTAAATTAATATTTGAATTTGGTAGGATTGAAATTAGATTCGATGAACGTTCGTAACATTTACATAAATTTTAATTAGTAAGTGCGTGTGTATTTATTGGTGCAACTAAACGAGCTTTATTTCTTGCATCAGTAGAAATACGGAAAATGTGTTTATACAGAACGAGTATTAAATTATTTGATGATCATTAGCGACGCACAAGTAGTGTCTGAAAGATCGGTGCAACATCCAAAACTGCTGTGTTCATTTTTAGCACGTTTACAGATTCCGTTTCACATATTTGCGAGTGGGCTGATTGAAACATGAAAAATGTATGGATCGCCTCCGGAAAAAAAACCGCTTTTAACCGAATAATTTACAGAACTCATCAATAAACCACTAGTAGACCATAAATGACATAAAACGCCTCCGAATTCAGGTCGTAAATAATGCACAAATCACTCAATCGCTCGTCTCTCATCCTACATAAGCACTCCCTGGACGAGTGCCAGAACCGTTATCCTTATTTAACAAAAAAGCAACACACACACGCACCGATTAAACGGTCGAAAATCCGGGCACCTGTTTCACCGACTCGCTCGCATTTCCTTAATTCGCGAACTGGTTCTCTTTAATGGGTCATGGTTTGCGACCGCAGAGCTACCAATTCGTTTCGTAACCACGGCAACGGAGAGACCGATCTTTTATATTAACTCCGGGAAAAAACCGCTCTCTTGGAGGGTCTCCTGCCCACATTCCTGCTACGGTAAGTGGTATTTATGTTTCACTTCCTGACTAGGAACGATTGATTAAAAATTTGCGACAAAGTGATGTCGCAGCTGGTTCCACCCAGTTTACATACACATTGTTATCCGTCGTGTTCCGTTAGATTCGCACCGGTTGAGAAAGCAACAACTCCACTCTTCGATTTCACTGTGCAACGAGAAAGGCACGTCGGGGATTGACTCGCGGGCAACGCTGTAACAACACCGATCGCGATCGAGTCGACATGCCTTGATCCCTGACCTGTGAAGTCATGTCCGTACTTGAATGAAAAAGCAAATACCTACTTAGTAGATTTTATCATTAAGAGTAGAAGTGGGTCTTTTTGTGCTAAGCCCAGAGACAACTGGGCGAAGCACTAAAGGACCTTCTACTGTCTAGATTTCTTTGCACCCTGCTAGAAATTCCTTATTTCTTTATTAACAACAATAATAGTTGTTATTGTCGTGATTGTTAATTCGGTGTGCCGAATCCCGTTAGTTGTGCGATTGAATCACTCCGGTCCTTTAAACCCGACAAGTGTAGTGTGTAAAGGAATCGATACCACCTCGCAGAACCCCCTGAACTACATTACTAACCGACGCAAAAACATTATGGCGCATTAATCACGTCCGTGAGAGTTTGGAACAGACATACGCTAGTCGTTGAACAATTCGATTAGCTTCTTTTGTGTCGAAAGACTTCTCTCGTGATGAAATTGTTTTGTTTGGACGTTTTCCGCCAACAGGTTGGCGACAGTGGCGCTCGAGATTTGAGCGAGTTTGACAAGTGACAGTTTGATCCGCACCCATCAATTGGGGTGCGGTTGCGGCCCCGAATTCCACGCGCGATCTACGCCCATGATTAATCAGATCAATTGCTCTCTCATTAACCGGTGAACCGTCACCGATTGGACACCGATTGATTCGGGGCCTCCCACATAACGAGACCGTTTCGACAGAGTCCTATTTATACTTGGAAGCGGTGTTTAAATGTGGGTCGGCACATGTGTACGGATTTTTTCGAGAAAATCGTCGCATTTGTCGAGGAACGCTCGGTAGAAAGTGTTCCACGAGGTGGGAAGCCCGACACGGACGGTCTCCCCCACGTCCAATAAAAGAAGTTATCGATACGGGCGGAGTATCTGCTTGGGTGTTTGACTTGTTGGGTGATTACGGACGAGGATGTTGGTGCGTGGGCGTGGGAGTGCGCTCGGGTGGGTCGTTTTTGGAAAATCGTCAAATCGGGGGCCAAAGGTCGGTCAGTGTCGTTATAACAGAAAAAACGAATTTTGAAACAAAGCATTTTTAATGGATGGTTTGAGTAACATTTGGCAAGTGCTGTATTAAGTAAAAATAGTGATAACAATCGCACTTTGGGCCAAAATTACGTTTGACGTTAGTCACGCCGTGCAAGATATAAAGAAATCAATGTCTGTCAAATAGTCTCAAGGTGTTCCTTTAAATCAGATCATACAGGGTGTACAAAAAATGGCGCATAATATTTACGTCACATGATTCTATGATTAAATAGAAGCAAAAAACTCTAGTACCAGTTTACTGTTCATCAAGTTGGCTATGACTGTATTTTTTAAGAGACAACAACATCGTAAATTAAGTTGGTTAGACAAAGATAGCGACAAAAATCAAAGCCAATTTTATGAACTTTTCAATTGAACACATGTTACATTTAAATAGCATTAATAACATACAGGGTGTTTCTGAAATACGTGTGTTAATTTTAACCAGTGAAAGAACTCGCTAATTTATGAAACTTTTCTCTATAACATTTTGTAAAATTCGTAAAAGTATTCCAAGATTTTTTGCCCCACAATTTTTACCAGTCGTTTTGTGTGATTAACTAGTTTCTATTTTTTGTAACCATGAGAATCTAAATTTTGATTATTTATTTTTTTCTATAACAATGGAACTTTTTAACAAAGCTCTGTTTCTATCACAACAGAAAATTTTCGCCCTTATCCATAGGCGGGTATACACTTTGATGGTTAATTTTTTTCCAAATTTTAAATCAGTTTGTATTGCTTTTTCGTAAAAATGTTATAGAGAAAAGTTCCATGATTTGGTGCGTTCTTCCACTGGTTAAAATTAACACACGTATTTCAGAAACACCCTGTATAACTCGACAAGTAAAATATGTAAATATTCCGGCACTAATTTTACCATTTTGATAACTGGTTTATTTGTAATTTCATTTTTTAAATTGCTGAATAACTTGAGATGCTTTTAGATGAAATTAAGCTCTGCAGATCTTTCAGTGGTGCGTTGTTTCGTATAAATGTTACTTTGCGAACTGAAGTTTCATTTTGTGGAACTGGTGGGCGTAGCGTTTTGAAAAGACAAGTACCTATATGCTAGGAGAATCCTTTCCGCCATGTTGTAGCATTTGCTCCGCCTAAAACTCTCCAGGAAAAGTTAACATAAATCTTTAGCTTCAAGGAAAAAGTTGTCTCCAATTCTGACATAACACGACCCAAATCCATTTAATTTACTAAGTTTCTTGTTAATCACATATGAGGTGTTCTCTAATTGATTGTTTTTTTTTTGTGGCAAAAGTTGCGACAAAAATTACTCAGAAATGTATAGGAAACAAATTTGAAAAGTTATACTACCTAATTAAACTATTGCCTAATAAAGAGCGAAGTCAAATATAAATAGTTAACTAAAAATAAAGGGTGTTCAAAATATCTGTGGTTAACTGAGAGCAGCATCACAGCTGTCTAACCGTAGACGTCTATTTTGTGAAACAGGAGCTGCAGAACCAAAAAGTATTCCAGAAAGCGTTGAAACAGTTAGGAAAATAATAGAAAATTTGCAACACTGCAAAATTGTCAATGATGCGGCTGTCAGTGTCAAGTCGTCAACAACCGGAAGTTACTCCAGTTGTACCATTTAGAAATAAAATACAGTATAATCTGTTTCAAAATCAAAAATCCACCACCTGTTTGAATTATGTTGGCAGAAAAAAAGAAATCCCTAGAATAAGTTTCATTTTTCTGGGTTGGCCTAATCTTCCGCCAAAATTTGACCTTCAGTGTGTCACAAATATCAAATTATAAAAATGCCTCGAAAAACAAGGAATGTTTTAACCGCTAAATTAAAGCGAGCGTTCATTAAGTGCTTCGAAGAATTTAAAAAACACGATGAACTACGACCAAAACGGCTGTCAACAGTTTTATTTCATAACCCCACGTTTTTCTGACACTTTCAAACACACTAAAAACAAAAGTTGGCGACGTTGTCGGTTGTATTTTCGAGGTAGAATGCAGTGTTGGTGGATTTTTGATTTTGAAACAAATTATACTACCAACACCAACTTAAACAGTCCTTGACAACCTTGTATTTTACTTGAGGTATGTATTTTGCGAAACGTTTAGAACCCACAAACAAAAAAAACAAACAAAAAAACTCAAACATGTCGAGCACATTTTGATAAAAAGCACGTGTTATAATTCATGTGTCACATGATTCCTTTTCAACGATTTTAATTGGTTGGAATAGGAATACTAAACAGATATGACAACAAAAGATTCTGTCGTCTCTTTTGGGCCGTTTCTAATGGCAACGACATTTGTTAAGTTTGACAGCTAAAAATAGTTCAAATTGCCCAATTATAAGCTGAGAAAAGAAGCAATCAGTAAGCCTGTCCCAAAAAGTAAAATTACAAAGATCAAAGCCAGTGTAGCCTGCTAATAGATTTAAACGTTTCTCGTTTGTTCATTCATTATGTTCTGTCATCAAATATAAACTCGTGGTTTGAGTAATTGGCGATTCCAGTTAACAGTGAGACATCTGATGTGAATCGTATGAACTAATTATAAGGCATGCTCGGCCGGTGGCGGCTATTCAAGTGGTTTGTGTTTTTAAACGACCAAATGACCAAAAATAAGATCGATAAAACAAACGAACCAGAAGCATGTTTCCATTCATTTCCACGTTGGGGCGTAAACCAAAATATGTTTTCATCGAAAATGTTTTTGGTTCGCAAGATCCGGTAGAGAGAAGGAAAGCATGGGAAAGTGCTTTATTATGGGAAGACCTTCATCTAATCATATGAGGGTCTGTGGAAAACACTGTAAAAGAGAAAACTATATGTTTGTAAGTTAATAAAAATACTATTTTAAGGTTATGAAATTATTTTTATTGATTTATAAAAAATTGCCACCCATAACGAAACATTTATACAACCGGGATGTTTTCACTACTTTAGTAACACCACATAAAATTAACAATTTTGCAGACATTTCTTCGCCTTACTCAACAGATGCGGCAAACATTCAGGAATCAAATAGCGTCAGTTATTTTAATTTATGTGCAACGATTTCGAAGGTACGAATTTTCGAAGGGACCCCTGCAATTCGGAATTCTGGTAAAAAGAGCGCCACAGATCAAAAACGATGGCAGATAATTAAAAAGGACCTGTATAGTTTTGATTCATAATTTAGCATAGAATCCAAAAATGAAATCAAACTGGATAGGTTCCATTTAAAACAACATAACTTTAGTGTTTCTATAATACTGGGACACTCTGTATATATAGCGTAATATTTTCCGAAACGCAGCTATCATCTAAAAAAAAAAGAAAAAGTTGATATCTTTAATAACAAACAAGTTATGGAGCTTTTCGCAACTCTGGGACACCTGTATGTGCACTACTTTAATTCATTCAATTGTTACACAAAAAATATGGCCAATTTATAATTAGCACAATTGGCATGTATCGTTGTAATAAATTAAAAGGATTAACGATATCGTTGTCAAATTTAATGTAGGTTGGTAAAACTGTCCCATTAATTGCGTCCTCTCTATAACCACAATTCCCCCTCCATTTGATATCGCGTTGAGAAAAGTAGTTCACAAAATATGGCACTGTAATTGTTCAAAAATCGTAAGTTTCAAACCAAACGCCCGAAGAAACACAAACGAAACCCTGAAGAAACCATAGCCGTTGCTTTTGAAGTGTTTTAAATTCACTCTGCACTTTGCGTTCACCAATTTTTGACCAGTTTATTAATCATTATTTATACAGGGTGTTTGAAAATTGCTAGTACAAAAAAATACTGGTAATTGGTGATGGTGAGTTAAAGTCATCGGCAAAAATTTTTTTTAATAAAAGTCCTCTAGTTTTCGAGATAAAAATGACTAAAAATTGGGTTAAAATTGTTAGTACCATTGTTAGTTGCCAAAATCTTGCAAAAAAATATTAATTTTTCATATTGTTGTATAGTCCTTCATTATCACGCTTGGTTACCAAGGTTTAAAAAATACTGCCCCGCCTGAGGCCTAAAATATGCAGGGATAGGGTTACTTTATCCCTTTTGTTTAAAAAAATTAAAAATTGGTTTTTTGGATTTCTTAGGGCTTCTAGATGCCAGAGTTTTTTTTTGTACTAGCAATTTTCAAACACCCTGTATTAGAGCACGGTAGGGGTATTTTACAGTGCGAAAACCAGTTTTCGGGCACGAGGCGAAGCCGAGTCCTTGATTAGTAGGAGCGCTGTACACACACTGTACCTACACAAAAATCGGTAAAATCCTTAGAACGATTCAAACATTCTTGAAAAGTTCTCATTCCGAAATCTTTTTTCCCAGTTGTAAACGAAGGTGCATTCTCACCCAACACATTTTTTATCTTTTTATCTGGTGTTTCCGGTCGGTTTGAATTCTTGTCCAACAAAAACTTTTATTCATTGAAAAAATACACTTGCATGGTTATTAAAAAAAAATCTGTACGCAACGAAACTTCTAACAGATCTACTTGATATTCACAGCTGCTCAAATGGCAGATGTGGTCTTGCAACGCGGTAAAAATTTTTGACGCGGCATTGATGTCGATATGTTTACCAGGTCGTGAACTTTCCAAACAACCTTCATACTTTGGTCTCCAATTATAACTACCTGTCCAAGGTTTTTTCTTCACAACATTTATATTTTCATCTTTTCTTCTTCATCTTGAACTGGATACATAATTACCGAAAACTTGTATTTTATTCCAGACGATTCAAATTTGTCCTTTCATCATGTATGACAACTTTAAACAACTTGTTAAAACTTTTCTGATGCTTCCAAAGCGGTCACGTCAAAAATCTGTGTCAATTTTGATCTAGAAAACGGAGTCAACTGAGACTTTTAAAAAAGTCATGTTATTTTGAGCGGAATTAATAAAGTGGTAGTTAAAATGTGCCTCGATCCTTCGTTTTGACCTAGTTCTACGATTGGAGAGATGCAACTCGGTCCCCTTCAGCCCACCGCCGCCTCCGACCCCCACCCGAAGATGTCGCCCCGTGCAACGCGAACGCAGCGCCACACTATCGCACAAACTCGTTATAACTTGGCAAGTAACGAAATAAATTCGTTTCGTTCGCCCTCAACCAATTCCCAACTGCGGAAGGTCATTTCCATATGGGACGTTATAGTTGTATAATAAAATTTTACGCCGCCGCCAAGTGGCCGGGCCTTAATTAAATTGGTTTGTTACAGTGGCGCTGAGTGGGAGCTTTGACAGATGGTTTATAAACGAATAGCACGGTCGTTACGGCCTCGATATTGGGTTATTTACGGAATTCGCCCTCTAATTACTTTCAATACCGTAATCGTCGAACAAAGGCCTCATCAATATTGCTGCCTCTGCGATCGGGGCGGTTTTGCGTCTTGACTCGTCGAGGGAAGATCGAAGTAGGTGTAGGACGCGTTGTTTTGTCGGTGCGGGTCACATGGGTTCAACGCCTACTCGCCGGCTTTTTTTGTTCGTCGAGGAAAGTCAAGGATTTCGTCGATTGCCGGTGGAATCTGCAGAAATTTCTCGCCCAGAACCGAACAGATAGTTCAGGTGTGAGTGGCGGGACGTCACAAACGTAAAAATAGAAGTTTTCAATATTTCCTAGAATCCATTCTATGATGCATTCTCATTCACCAAACCAAACACGTGTGGTATTGCAGTTGCGTGCAACGAATCGACGATTGCATTGGGCAAGAATGTGGCTAATTTCAGGGTCATTAAAACGCGTCCAGGGAGATCCTCGCGCATCTTTTTACAGCAGCGGCGGAAACGGTCATCAAAGTGACAGATGAATCGGGATAAATGGAGGACGCGATGCAAAATGGAGCCTGTGCCGTTTTTATCGCGCAGATTGTAAAAAAAGAGTGACATACGGAACGACCGAATCGTAAAACTTATTGCACCGAATAAAAAAAGTCGTCAATTATTATTGGTTATGAAACGGCGATAAAAACTGGAAATTGTGATTTTATCGGTGGAAAATTGCGTCGTCGCACTCCTCACCGGTGCTGTTAATTAAGGGACTGACCTGAATCCGGGGCGAATCAAATTCAAACGAAATTCTGCCGGCACCTGTGGCTGCGTCTTTGGAAAGTTTCTCCCGAGATTTGCGTAACGCAAGTGTTCGGAACGTCGCCACGGCGCTGCGATCGCGCCGTCGACGGACGCCACCTATGCTCGGATCTAATTTTGACAGCCAGGCACTGAAATACGTTACGATTGCTTCATCGAAACCGGTCGAAATGGATCGTTTCGATATTGTACTACTAATTGTTTATATTTTGCTGACCTCGTTGATGTTGAGAAAGCGTTTCGTGTTGCAACATTGACATTGTATTGTTGAGGTTTTTGTATGGCAACCGATAAAGTAGCACGACGACAATTCGGAATTCCAACCAGAAAAATATTCTGCTCCTTTGTTTTTAATTGCAAAATTATTTCCCACTTGTCCAGAAAAGCCACGCAAGTGGTTGTCGGTGCAGCCACGGGTGGCGCGTCCACCGCCGCTTCATTCAAAGTGTCTTAACAATGGAAACACGACAAATCGCACCGATCTAACTGATTCTTGTTGTTCCAGGATGACTTCGAGCTTCTCAAAAATGCCGGCCCTGTGCTGGCTGCTCGTCACAGCAGGCTAACCCACAGATTTTTCTCGTGTAAGGTGAGTTGCGCCCAACAGAGATGCACATGTTCGCAATTAATTTGAGTCGAGATCGATACAAACCCGGACGTGTTCAAACAGCAATCGTAAATTCAACATGTGCGATTCCGTGAAACCGAAACCGTCGCACATTCCGACCGACCTGTTTTCAACGGATGCCATTATCGACCTGTACCTTCGCATTATGGTCTCGTGGTTAATGTATGATCGTTTTTCATTTTGTTGTTTATGGGATCTGGTGACAGTTCAGAAGGGAAAACAGATTTGCGAAGAAACGTGGAAACTACTGTTCCGGGTTCGTATTTATGCTCGGCTTTGGGAAGTGGATCCAAACTGAAAGGGGGGAAATTAAGTTGTTTAGTGATACTTTTTATGTCTGTCAAAATTAACGGCGATTCGTGGCAGAGGTGAAGGTCAATGTTTTGCCAAGGAGTGCCGATTTATTCCAACTTTTATCTTTATCTATACCGATTTGCCTGTATCAAATATTTACTACATATTCTCACTTAAAAAAATCGTGCATGTAAATATTGTATGATCAAGAAAATATATTGCTGAATCACCCTTGGAAATGTCGAAAAAAATTGTAGCAATGGTTATGGCACAAACGACATCCACAAGATAGGAATGCTAGAACGTAAGGTTAGGGAATTGTTTGTTGACGTTTCGAGGAAACACGTGTGCGGCTGTGGTTCAAGTTACAACGAAATGCCTTTCAAAAATCCGCCGGCATATTTAATGTAGTGTCTACGTTGACCTATGTTTAATACATTGACTACTTCACATTTTTAGCGACTAGAATTAATTGTATCAAAGATCTCAAATGACGTAACTTTAGATACCACAATATCAATCCGAGAAGAAACGCGGTTTCATCTCCAAGGCTGACTGGATTACAGATTGTCCCGATCTTTCAGAATATTTTTAAACCAGATGGCGTCTTTCAATTCTAGGATAAATCATTTGTTCTTATCAAAACAACAGGCTTCTTAGTATCAAGCCTTGAAGCACTCCATCTTGAATTTCCAGCTAGACAGGTCTCAGGAATTTCTGATTTTTGCGAGGTTTTTATTTATATCTCGATTCTTTTGGATTCCTCGAACATTCGTACAAAAGTTGACAGATAAATGTGTGACAGTGTAAACAGAGTAATCTTAAAAAATAAGAATGGTACAGTAACAGCAGAAATATGTTTTGGTACGTGACAGATCAGAAAGCATCAGTAGCGTCGTGACACTTCGTGTTTTATCAGAATAGCAAAGTAAAAATCTATTAAGCTTTTTGAGAACTTGTAATCTACTCGTACTTATTATTATTTCGTTTTTATTTTATATCGTTTATGACATTACGATATCGTGTGCTCCATTGTTACGCCACTGTCAGTATTCCGCGCGCAGGAGTTGTGACGTCATTGTATCAATTTTATTGTAACACTTCCTCCCTGGAGAGTACTTTTTGGAGTATTTTAGATTTTGGCAAGAATGATTTGTTCTTCACAGAACAACCATAACATCACAGAACAACTCTCTATAGAACGCAATCTGCCGTGTTTTAAAAAAGGGCAATGTTAGCGCCACCTACCAAACGTGGGCAAACTAATTCGCGCGGGAAATTTGAAATGTTTTATTTTGTCGCAGGCTTATTTGAATTTTTATGGTTTATAAATAAATAAAAAAAATACCAATCAAATACACTATATTTTACATAATGTACTAAATATATACATAAAATAAAAATATTTACAAAAACATATAAATTAATCAACATAAGTATGTACATATGTATCTATACATAAGAATTTTTTTTTTTTACAATACAAAAATTTCCGATAATAATGCGGAGTCTGGAAAAGTGCCCCGACTGCTTGCAGCGTTTTCACGTTGAATAGAAAGGGAAATCCTCTCGAAAAGGAGTTTCTTTGATTTTGAATCGCCTGATTCCGTAGTAAGTCGGTTTCCGATGACATTAATGAAATTCTTTACAAAAACTGTTATTATACAAAATAAAAATTTAGACAAAAACTATACAAACACTACGTTAATTACAATTAATGAGGCCGTTGCGGGTACTTCCGATTTTTTCTAAATACATCCAAAGCTAAAATCTGGATAGCATCAGGATGCTCTGGCGCTGCAACGACCCCATTCATTATTTGAGTGCAATTTTTAAAATAATGAAAAAGTAAGAATTTAATTAGCAAGGTTTTAATTTTTTTTTGTATATTTGCTTTATGTGGACAGTCTACAAAGAAAAGGAAAAAGCCTATCTGATCAGCACAATGATATAATATATCCGAAATATTACAACGAGCTGAGTATTGCGGAATGATATATTCAATATAATTTGTAAATCGTGCAATTTCTGTCACAAAATTAACATTGCAATAATTCAGTTTGTTGCCAATATCTTTGGATACTATTATAGCATGTTGCTGATCAGGAGTACCTGTGTGTAATATATTACTTGCACATATATCGCAAGATCTTGTCTCTTTCATGACAAATTTTGCGATATATCCTGCAAAGTAATTCATTACATAATTCTGTAAGGGCCTGAAACTATCATGTCGTGAATCTATCAAGTGCTGTGGTACATCAGACAAGTTAATTTCGAGAGGATTCCCTTGTGGTGAAGGCACTTGGGAAACAAATTGTTTCAAAGTGACAAGGAGGCCTGTGGACTCATCGGCCTCACAGTTGGCATATTTGGAGTGGAACCTATTGAAATTATTAATTAGAAGACTTTTATAATAGGGCCCAAAAGCAGCAACCGTTGGGTTGATGTTTCGAACCCCATGCTGACGAACCTGTCCAAAAAAATTTTCTAATGCATCCTGATTAAAAACTCGTGCGGAAAATTTTGAAAAACCAAATTTAGTCAAATGCAATCGCAGGAGTTTAAATCCGTTCAAAGTCAGCTGCCAATTTTGTAGTACCTCAGGATGAGATCGATCTGCGGCTTTGACTTTAATAAAAGACATGCTTCGTATTACGGTCAAAGCCCGATCCCAATAACGTTCCTGAGGACTACAACCTTGGGTTGTAGTCCTCTGCCTTAATAATTTCTTTATTTTCCCTCCAATGCCCCCATTGACACTGTCAAACAATTTGTCAAAGAACTGCAATAATACTGCAGTGTCTTCGCCCTCTCGAGACATTTGTCTTCGACCACAAACACTGATAGAACCACTGCGACTCATCAGTGACATTATGGATGCCACAGAAGTACTAAAAACCTGTGAAGCCTTGGCCACACTCATTTTTTTGATTTTGTTTGGAACCACGTGGAGATCTGTGAGTTTAGGCATAGCTCGCAGGTTTCCACTACTTCTGTCTATAAAATATGCATCCTCTATGTGCGACCATTTTGCCACTCGTTCTTGACCATCAAGCACAAATTTTAGATTTTTTGTTAGTAAGTTATTTCGAATGCATTTTAAAAGGTGAGGTGGATCGAATAATGGAATAACGATGGATTTCCCAATCTTTATAACATCATAACGTTCCACTTCACCTTTTCTTAAAGCCACTTCTTTTGTTTCTAAAATTAACTGCTTGATGGCCTTCGAATTTGTGACTCCTTGATCACACACAGATGCCACAATATGGAGACCAATTGCTTCACATTCTCTCACTAAATTTTTATACATGTTCATAATACTTGGCCATGATTCTGGGCCTTTGGAAAATGTGTAAGCAATTGGTTGTTTCCATGATGGTGACGTGGTTACACTTTTAAGCATCCATACTGCCACATGATCGGCCACTTTGCAGTTCCTATTAATGCCGTCATCTGCAAATCCTTCAACAATATCTTCATATTTGTTAAACTGTAAATTTGGTTTTATTGCCATCTCATCAAACAATAAAATGCAACATTTTTCTCTTCTATTTTTCATTTTGTTTACTTTAATTTTTATAATATTGAGCAAGAATTTGCAAATGCCCGCTTTAATAGGAATGTGCCTGACTACTTTCCTGATAGTTTCAGCACTGGGAAGAGTAAACAAGTTAGACAAGAATCTGTATGTCTTGGGACTTTTTTTGAAAATTGCTAAAGCTAAAATTTTGTCGTCTAAAGAAAATGTTCGTTTATATTTGTTTTTATCTAAATTCCGTAATTGTGATTTAAAAAAATTAACAGTTACAGGATCTAACTTATCTACTCCTTCCCAGTGCCCGGTCATAATAGAATTTTTGGCATACTTTAACCTTTTCTTTACAGACAGCCGCTTTCGCATTCTTATCACTTCTTTGTAAAGAATTTTCTCTTTAGGAGTAAGCTGACCTTGCCTTCTCACTCCTGCTAAGGTCAGAATAGGTCCTGCAATAAATCACATTTATAAATAAGACATAATAAGCTTATAAGTACCTATATACATAAGGAAGAAACATTTAATTTTTTAGCTTGAGGTTTACTTTTTTTACCTACTAATGACTAATAAATTAAGTAATTCCTTACGTTTTTTATTTGTGCGTTGCACTCTTGGTGTAATTGTAACATCACAGGGAGGAAGTGGAGTTACACCTACACCATCATCATCGTAGCATATTTGATGTTCCGCTAAAAAACAAAAAACAAAAAATCAGTAAACAATAATTTCAGTTTTTGGTGACCTATAACTTACTGCGAAGGGATTTTTTCCTGTTTTCCCCTTCATCAAGCCCATCTGGAGAACGCAATCGTTTTTTCGATGTTGCTGGAAAATAATCAATACCATGGGCCAGTTTACAAAAGTGAAATTGAGTTAATCCTAATTAAATACGTGATTAACTGAACACGAGGTTAGATTAAACCAATGGAAGTTTCGGAGTCATGGGTTAATCGCGCCTTAAAATTTAATTTGAATTAAATATTTAATTATCTTTCTATAAACTGGCCCCAACAGTTGGATCCATACCTAGACGTATGTAGGTACAGGGTGAGTCAAGTTTTACCGTCCGAGCGAAAACACCCACTTCTAATCGATTTAAAATTCTCAAAAATGATTGTGTATCGCTAGAGAACATTCTGTAAAATTTTCAATTTTTTTAATGGAACGAGTAAATATTTCGTTTTAATTCAATAACCGCTACATTAATTTACATCATTTTTCACTGAGAGTCCTTTCAAACATTTAGGAAAAATTTGCTGTCATTGAAATCATGAAAGTGTTACCGGTTTTTAAAATAAATGGAATTTGATATTAAAGTGCAAAATTTAACTATGAGTTTTTATAATTATTATTTTTTGCTCAAAATCTGCTTTTTAATTTTATGGCTCTGAATGAAGTGATACAGGAAAATTGATTACACACGTTTGAAGCCTTATATGAAGGGAATGTAATTTTTACTAATTTTTTAATAGGGTTAATCGTGCGGGCGGTAAAACTTGAATCACCCTGTACAGTACTCTCAACGGAAACCAGATCTAAAGAAATCAAAATTAGCACGTCGAACTTGACCTTATATTCTCAATATTCTTACCTGGCAAATTAATTGTTGGTACGCCGGTAAGGCAAATTCTTTTCCCCAACAGATATTTTGCTTCAAAATGTTGGGAGCAGATACTTTTTTCATTAATTTGGGCTGCTGATAAAACCAACAGGCTTTCGTCGTTTATAGCAGCCACCCACTTAATTTGCCGTTCTCTGTCCTTTGGAAATCGGTGTAAGTTTTCCTTCTGTTCGCAACCCAAAACAATACATTTTCTCTTGCCCATTTCTGAAAATTACTTCAATGTTTAGTGTCTACATGCGTATTAGAAATAAACATTTAATTGAGGATATAGTGTTTACTTACCAGCTTACCACACACAAGTAGAGAGTGAAAACACACACAACAACCGGATAACTGCGGAAACGATATGCGGCACGCGGAAAATACTAATATGTAAAACACTGACGTTTTCAAATTTCAAAATTTGATGAATCGTCAAGTCGATAAAGTAGATTGCAAAACGCATTTGACCAGACCATTTTCGATTGGCGCCATCTAGTAAACGTGGGCCCTAACTAATTTGGATAGGCTACCCACGTTCCATAAGCAGTTTTCAGGCCCTGCATAACATATGTTCTAGTGCTAAGTGACTATAAATGATTGAATCAGATTTAGTGGGTTGGTATCACTGAGCAATTGGTAGGCCGCGTCATTGTCGAGATGTCAAGTCTCGATTTATTTTGTAGGTTAGTGGTAATTGTGAATAATCGACAATTAACTTTCAGGTACCACGTTTGCAAATGTCACTTCAATGTGTGCTGCAGCTTTTGCAAATTATTATCTGTGGTGTTGTGCTGCAACTATCAAAAATAAAAGGTGATAATGACAACCTTGTTGTATTTGACATTTGGTTTGACATACGTATTTGAATTTGAAAATCGATTATGCCAATATAAAATTGAAAGTATGCTGCCAACGTAACGAAACAAAAGTCCAAACGTTTATAGTCACTTGGTATTGAGTCTTGCAACACTCACTCCTTGTTGAATGTTCCGTTAAAAATTAATCAGATGACAAGAATAAAATTCGACGAAAGTAATTGAAGATAGATTCATTGCTTTTTACGTTCTTCTCTTGACAATTCTTTTCTCCCCTGTTTCCACTTTGTTTCGTATTTTGACGAGGGGAGGTTTGTTGCCTTGAACAGGCAGAGGAGCGTGGGGTGCGCTAGACTCGACTAGGGGACGAGAAAAATTAAAGCAATTTGACAGTAAAGTTCCATTATTTAGGGTTAAACGCGAACCTTCCTACGAACGCAAGCAGGCGAAGTCGCTTTCCCTCAATTAATTACCGAACGAAAACTGTTTTACCGACAGATCGGTAATGTAGATTGTCGAGAACATTCGAAAGTTTTCAATTTGATTATCGACAAATTAGCGGCTTTCAGCAGTTTCACCTCGTCTCGTGATGAATCAATTAGCAAATCTTTTTCAATTCCCGTAACAGCCAACGTTTCGCTTTTGACGTAGAACAGGTTTTTCGCGAACGTCGAAAATCCGCCACGACAATGATTTTTCGATGCTCGCGCAATTAACCATCCAACAAACTCGAATATCGAGCAATAAAATCCCCAAGCTTGTCGGCTCGAGTTGCCGTAATCTGAAGCCCCAGTCACGCGATCCCTCCATACCTTTCCCGAATCGGAAAATTCAATTTTCCTAGTCGCCCGTACAACAATACAACTAATAATTAAACATTCCGAAACCGAAACGAATTTACATCGAAAAATGACGTTACAACCCCCGGGGTTCCACCTGAAAGGGAACGAGAACAGTTTTCCGCGGGGTATTAACATTTGTCGGCGAATCGATACTTACAAGGTTTCGGGGGAGGGAGGAAATCTGGAGGTGTTATCGTTGCACCGGTTTGATGCGGAGAAAGGAGTTTATTTTTGTACGTTAAACTCGCCGGAAAAGCGGAATTTACACTGGACGGGATCGCTGTTATTCGACTAACCTTAATAACAATATTTGTTTACGTTCGTGTGTTTGAAATTCAGACGTGAAGGTCAACACGCCAGTTAGGAGTCATTAACACGTCGGAGACGGCGGTGCGGATCGTGGGGAAGGCGGCGACACCGTTGGGACCTACGAAGCTTTGCCTTTGGAGTTTCGCGGGAGGAATCGCGACAGGCGGGGCCGAATCAGGCAAACGCGGCGGCAGAACGCTCTTCTTCACAACTTCGGAAGTTCTTTCGCGGCAGGTTCACTGTTGCAAACTTGATATGCATCTCCGCAGATTTCGGAGCTGTTTGAACGGCCCAGCACGAAGACCATCAGAGGTGTGCACGTCCAACATCCATTGCTCGAAGACAACATGGCTCCGACCCACCCGCAGCGAACCATCGCTCGTCCACAACCAAGATTAATTTAATCGCATGCAAACGACGCCCACACCGAACGTTTCCATCAAAAATTTCCGAATTGCTTATCGTGTCGATTCCGTGTCCGGAGCTTCGAAGATAAAGCGACCTCCGTTGTTTATTCACCGCCGGGAGATGTAGATTAGCGATTTGCCAGTGCACTCGCCCGATCTGACACCGACTCGCGGCCGTGAACTTGAACCGCGACCGCGGAGATCGTAAAATAAAAATCGGATTGGCCGCTCGAGCTCCTCGGAGAGGTTTAATGGTGTCGTGATAAATGGGATTGTCTGTGGAAGTGTGTTCGGTTCGAATCGCGCGCTCTTTACGCGAGCGGCGCCATCTCTCGGCGACGCCTCTCCATTTCTTGTGATGGCGACGTTGCACACGCCGGAAGGAGCGAAAAACGGCGTCTTCATCGTCGACAGATCAATCCGGACCGCACCGGAGTCCTCCCGGAGCGCTCCGTGTCATTACGCGTCCATCAACTCCGGGAGGAGAGCAAGGCGATACGCACCGTTGAGCAGTAATTGGATGCATTGGTGCAGCCAGGTTGGGCTCGGTTATTTATATCTCGGCCGGTATCTGGAACGCAAAGATCAAGTTCGCATCAGAGTTCCGGAATCTGGGTCATCCGACGTCGGCACGGTCGCGATATTGTTATGGCCGCTCGAATGCTAGTCGCTTATTGATTCGGCAAATATGACGAGTGAAAGGCGCGAAAGTCGACGCCGAACGGGATTGTGCAAGTGGAGAAAGCGATGAGAAGTGAGACGCTCATTCTCACTTCTCTAATTGAGACAACTGGGACGGGAGGAGTCGAGACAGATTAACCAGTTCATTTGTTGCTCCGGAACGCAAAACGAACGAGAATACGGTCCCTGCGAGGAGATTGTGTCATTCTCATCGCGAAGTGAGAATGAGATTGTCATTCTCACTTTTGTGCGGACTCGTCTAAACATCTGAGACGGAGATTCTTACACGAGATTGAACAAGATCACGAGTGATGAGAACTGCGATGAGTATTGACAACCGTATCATTTTCATTTTACGAACCAAACCAGACTTTACGAGTAAGATAAGTGAATAGTCGAAAGGCAGATGTGGATTATTTAATTCGTCCCATCTGAACGGGGTTTAGACCGCTTCAAACTTGTCGGCTTCTCCGGTTTTGTTTGCTTTTGTGTCGACAATTACAGCACGTTTATTTTTCGAAATTATGTGAATCTCGCCCGAAATTGTTTCCATAATCGTAATACGGCTGAAGAATTTTGTGTTCGCGTGTGCTCGGGAAGTGGGAGCCGACTTAATCGTCGTTTAATATCCCTGAAACTTTTCTAATGGACTATAATCGTTTCGTTTCCCTTCATAACTATGGTAATTGGGTCTTTAAAAAAGCACCGGTGTACACCGATTACTAAATCAACACAGAACTCGCTCCAATTATCCACCTTTACGACCCCCGTAACGATGCATTATGGACGGGGTCGTGATTTGGCGACGAACGTTTAGGGTTTCGCGATTTGCGTGCGCGGGAAGCGAGTATCGTGCAACGAAGTGTACACGCGGGATTTTTATTATTACGTTTTTTACGTAACGTAGCGTTTTTATTTGGTAAATTGACGACAAAGACGTTTCTCGAATATTTAAACATTCCGAGAGAGTTCAAAGAGACTTGAGAATGAAAAGGGACAAGTGAAGGAGAATAAATTCTCACAGAGAAAGATAAAAGAATGACGATTTAAGTAACAATCGGTAAAGAAATGCATAATAATGGAAGTCATGCCAGTGGAAAGGGATAAATTAAAAAACATCAAAACTATTTATTTACTGTTAGGTAATTAGAAACATGAGAATAAATGTAGCAAATTCATTGCTAAAAAAAAAGAACTAACTTTGTCAATAGAATATTTCCTAGATGACAGAAACAGAAGAAAAAATATAGAAAATATAAAAATAGATTTAGTTCAGTGGTACTGAAAGGTCATGTCAGGAACAGAACGTGGTAATAAATAGTATGTATTCCTGGATAGAATTTCTTCTAGATCAGAAAGTTAGAGGTAAATCCATAGATTTGGTAGAGTCGCCGTAGACATGTAAAAGGAACTAAAAAACGAAAGATAAGGGATAAAAAAAGTGATGTAAATTGATTGAAGAAGCGAATAAAATGATGAAAGTTTTCGTTGTAAAAGTTGTTTCTAGATTAGAAAGTTAGAAATAAATTTGTAAGGCTTTTAGTACAGTTTGTGTAGATAACTAATTAATAATTAATTAGCGATTGGATGTGGTGCAGAAACAGAAATTATGTATTAAGAAATTAAGGAGATAAGCCGTCAAAACTTTCTAGATCAGAAAATGAGAAATGTGAGGATGAAGAAGCAAAAGAGCTTTATCGAAGAAATGAACTGAGAATTAAATTTATACATTTAGTACTGAAAGCCGAAGAGACGTCGTGTCTGGAACAGAAAATATGACGACATTTTTTAGTATAGTGAAGAATATAAGAAAAATTGTTGTAATAAGAGATTAGAAAGTTATAAGTAAATGTAGGTATGCTTTTAGTACAGTTGGCGCTGATATTTGAATAGAAACAATAGAAATTTAAACAACAATAACATTTGGTGGCGGAGACAGAAAATGAAGTGAAATTTGATAAGGAAATATAAGCATAAAAAAAAGTTTGCTGTAATCAAAATCTGTTTAGATCAAGGTTTACTCGGTACAGTTGGCTTCAAAAAAAAAAAAACGGGAAATGAAATTTGATCTAATGTGAATTGGAAAATTAATTTGTCAATATAAGTATATTATAATTCAGAATAAGTGGCATCGCGGTAGGCGTTGGAAATTCAAATTTACGTTGGCAGCAAGACCCTTGCTAATAATATCCTAGTTTCGATGCTGTTGGTAACCTTCGCTTTTAATTTGGCCTTGATATTATCATTGGAATCGTTTTGTGTTTATTTTCTTGTTATAAGTATTTGGAATTTCCTTGTTTCATTTATGAAAAGTGTATTATTTGTCTGGGGGTTATCTCTGCTGTGGGTGAAAACCATGTCAAAATTATGTAACGCATAACCTCAGAATAAAGTAATGACGGTTTTACATGTTTACTAAATTTTTTGACATTACATAAAGCTCACTTTAGAGAATCAACGCCTACCGCGATGCCACTTATTCTGAATTATACTATATGTCAATTTGTGTCTGTTTGACACTAGTATTTCTGACACATAAGTGCAATTTTTTAAACTAAATTCTAAAAGGCCGTTTCAAACTATAAAAATTTAATAAAACCTGACAGAACTTTTTCTGACAGTTCCCGTTTTTTTTTAAGCCAACCGTACACTGACAGATTGCACGTTTTTAAATTCTAGTTCCAAAACGTAACGCAGTGAAAAATACTAGACTCTCCATCTCAATTGTTTCACGTTATTTAGGAAACCGTTGTAGCTTTGCAGATTAATTCCCGCCAGTAGTAATCCTACGCCGATGATGTTTTTTACAGAATTAGAGCTGTCAATCCGAATGAAGTTTCAGTACAAGTGTTTTCAGTTGTTATGTTTTCAGTTGTTATAATAAACTGTTGTTGAAATGATTGATTCTTCCAGTCTGGATGATATAACGTTATAAATAGTTTTTCTTTTTACCGCATAGATACTTGTCTGTGTGTCTGTCAAAAAACGTGCACTCTATCAGTATATGGAGTATAGAAGTGATATTATAGATTTAGCTCAGATTGTAAGAAAGGTTAAAAAAAAGTGTGGTGCACAAACAGCAAATGGAACAGAGTTCATTGACGAAATAAATACCGTGTGATAATGGAAATTTAATTGAATTGTCAACTTCAAGGTCAGCCAACATTTTGTGACTGTTTCTGTTTGTTTAATGCATGATGGGACTTTTGCGGAGAGTGTACTCGTAATGTAGTGACAAAAATGTCATTTGTCAAAATGTGAAATAGAAGTTAAGACATCTTTATTAATAATTTGTTTGCTCATCGTGCGCAATTTTTATTTGCAAAAATTAAGTACCAAAGGAAAAATGCATTCAGAATCAGATAATTCGTCGTAAATGACAGAAAGAACATGTATAGATTTGTCAACAAGAAATTATTCCCTAGGATTTAGGGGTATTCCGTTACTAGGTCGCCATAAATTTGGTTATGTTGGAAGCTGTGTGGTTTCTGGTGACAAACAAAAGATATCGTAACCATGTCAAAATGGCAAGGCAACGAATTCCTTCTAACAGTTGCTAACAATGGCTAATTTCTACTTAACTGATAGATGTTTTTTCGTTTCGCAATCAGTTTTGGTTTTTGGCAGTATATTTAGTTCGACCTACTCAAAGAATCTCTCAATTGATAGTAACCAACCTTAGGCATTCAAAATTACTTTTGAAAATTCTAGTTGCAAGTACTATTCGGGACACGGAATCTTGGCCACAATTGACATTTAACTGACAAATATGTGTGAACTGGCCTTTATTGAATACATATAACCCAACTTTTGACTCGATAATGCCATTTCCCTGCTTTTTTGATGTCACAAGAAAAACTTCAAAGTGATTTTTAATAATTGTCATTTATTAATTACACTAATGATTGGTTTACATCATTTTTTTAGAAATGTCTAAAAAATGTTGGCCAAGATTCCGTGTCTGGAATAGTACACACAACATGAAAAACTTGATTTCCCTAAAAGTTCGAATCCTGACAATACTTTAAGAACAAATGTCAATTTGTTTTAAATTGCAGTCGCAATTAAAAAATTAAAATTTCTGTTGACGTGGCTATAGTATAGCCGTTATAACTTTTTATCTGCTCCGCCCACATAAATTGACCAATGAGAATTAAAGCCAAATTCAATCTGTATAATTTTTCATCACATTTGCCACGTAAAAAACTTAACGTTAGAATTTTGCTGTCAAGTCCACAATTATTGTTTTAGTTTAAAAAAAAAATAAAATGTCATTAAGACAATTCGAATGTCAGAATTTTTTTTTTGTGTAAATCAGATCGTCTTAACAGAGCAGGCCATGATTAACATCCTACAGTTGGCAATATCTTGAAACATCATTGTTAAGAACGATAAGAAAACAGATTATGTGAGATATGTATGATCCTGATTTATGGCGAGTGTAATGAAAATGCTTCTGGCGTTGCGCGTTTATGCAGACAATAAACATTTTCCCAAAAATTCTTCGTTTTTTCACAATTTCATTTAACCAAGCGAATGACGTTTATGTCAAAATTTACGAAACTGCACAGCTAACTATGTTTTATGTTTTAAATTAAAAAACAAAAATCCACGTTAACTTTGGAAATGTATTGTGGGTTGCATTTTCAATTCCGCCGGGCTCATTATCACTCATGATTCATGAAATATCTCCTGTATTTAGTATCTTTTATTTTGGATCGTACGTAGGTACGGTATATGTATTATGTATACTTATCTAAATAGAATTTCTTATTATCTGTCAGAAAGTCAGAAATAAATTGTCATATTTGGTGCAGTTGGTTTAGTAATGTGAAGAAAATTAAATAACGAAAATGTGTTTTCGGGTGCAGAAAACAACGAAATTTAATGAGGCAATTAATAAAATAAGAATTTTTTTGTCAGTGTTGTTTCTAGATCAGAAAATTACAAATTAGAAACAGAAACAAAAACTGGAACGAATTCTATTGGAGAAATTAAAAAAATAGATAAATATGTAATTTAAATTTGTTGTGGATAAAATATCGGAAATAAATCTATGGATTTAGTACAGTTCGTATAGATTGTGGATAACTAGAAAGCGAAAAAGTGTGGTGCCGGGAGAGAAAGAGAATGAAATTAGTTTTAATTGTGGTTTTAAAGATGTTTTTAAAAGTCGATCAGCAAAATAAGAACGAAAATTATCCGAGATGCATAAACAACAACGGAACAACAGAAACAAATTAATCTCGAGCGGAACTGTCTTAAACGGGGTTACAAGACAAGACAACACAATTAAATAATATCCCGCCAGAAAAACCCACCCGCTTTCCGTCTACTCTGTTGATTACACTGTTGATCCAGGCCGCCGCGTAATCAAGGGTTGATTCTAATTCGGTGCAACGACTCCGCTCAACCCCCAGATAACGTATTTGCGCGCGTATTTGTCGAAACGTCCCCATCGACGGCACTCGCTGATATTTATGTTTCGCGTCTAGACTCCGGACAAAGGCAATAAAGAAGCGAGAACGGTCATTGTGCAAGAAACCAACTGTCAGATCTGGAAGGAGAGCAATATGTCGCCGAATACCGAAAACTCCAGTCTTCCGCCTCCGTTTCGGTCATCACTTATCGCGCATCTCACCCCGAAATATTCCGAAGGGCATTATTCTTCCACATTTTAAGGGAAATTATTGCGCGAGGGAAAATCGATGACCTGCATTCGAGAACGGTTGGTTGACCTTTCGCCCTCTCCTGCATTCTCAGGGTTTCTTGCCGTGTTGATTTTAATCCTTCGCTTAGATTAACACATCCTCAAGTCCAACTTATCACTCTTTCTCCATAATAACCATAAAAAATGTACGTTCCATTTGTGTCAAGGCGAGTAAAATGTGTTGGATTCGCTCCGCAGCATTCGTTATTATTATCATCATCGAAAATGCGAGCGTAGATTTTTATCATCACACAAAAAATACGTCGCTAGAAATAAATGTTTCAATGAACTCCATCTGAATTTGCGTTCATTATGATAAGGACGTTCCACATATAAATATACATAAGTGAGGTTCATGCATATGGATGTAGAAAGTGTGTATTTGTGTACAAAACTGAAAGGCAAAACACATTTTATCCTCGACTACAGTCAAGGATGCGTTTAGATCGTCCTCGGTGAGGATTTTTACGTTTTGAAGGAGCAAGAGAGAATCTGTGAACCTAAAGATAGCAAGTCGGGTTGCTTAACTGATAAGAAATCACTTGATCACAAAGTGGAAATGAAAGTCGATGGTTTGGTGTGGTGTGGCCAGCTTGATCGCCCGATTTTGGCCCCACGTGAGATTTACCACGCCGAGGCGACACATTTTAAGTGAAAGAAAGAATTTGGATGTCAGAGTCGAGCCTAAAGTAATCGAAAACAATCAAGAAGAAAGAAATTTGTTGACGCGCCGTAAATCATAAAAGTCGCCGGCTTTTTGTGGCGCGTTCGATTTCTTATTCGTTCTTTTTTCCGCTTGGAAAGTAAGAAAACATGAAAAGCGTCGATTACTCCTGAAAATCTTGACCTCATTCCGGTCGTCTCGTTTATGGAATATTGAAGAAGCCGAAACTGGTGAAATATTCATGGCGGTGCCATTCCGCGGCCCTAAGTGGATAGCACACATACATATCATTATTTTAAGCACGAGTAAAAGGTGTCAAGTCACTACACATGCGTTACATAAATGTTTAATAATCCCTGCTTTGGTGAAATTATTCTGTTATGTAAATTTAACGTCGGAGTAATATCGAGTTACATTGAGCGTGCGAGCATCGGTTCAGCCTCCCCAAGGTTGAAAAATATCTAGGGGTAATTTAGCGACGACGTCGTGCAAGCAACAAACGGGGACGGTCTCCGTGGAGGAATAATCGCCGTTGTCATTAGAACGGCGCGAAGACAGGTGTGAAGAGTGGAGGATGCGAATCGCAACACACATCCCCCGTACGATTCTTCGAGTGAACCCCCGACCCTCGTGTCGTCACAAAACATTCGTGACCTGGACGGGGAAGCTAGAATTAAAAGTTAATTAAGTGCACGCCTTTGTTATACAGGCGTCGATATTGATCAAGACTAAAAGGCCATAGAATTTAAGACGACTCCTCCGTCTTCCTCAAGACCGTCTTCTTATCAAATTATTTTACGACTAGTGCGACATCGATCGCTCCTTTTTTTCCACATTAAATAAAACATCCACTTTGGACGTTAATTACAGGTGGACAAAAACGAAATTTCTAATCGAAGTTTCATCTTAAATAATTCACAAGTGACAGATCCCGTCTCTATAGTTTATTCCCTTTGAGAAAGTTATTATTCTTTGATTCGACCCTCGCGCGGGGAACAAAGGGCCTTCGTCCAATCTCGAATCGAATTTATTTCGTCGTGAGGGGCCCCATTTATCGGTATTAATCCGGGTGAGTCACGTCCCAACCCCTCGAATCCAACAAGACAAATTTTTGTTTGCCCTAGTGTTTTTTCGTTGTTTCGGTTGGTATTATGACAGCCGGTCTAACCTAAATCTTTGTAAATGCAATAAGATGAACTGTTGTCTATGGTTTTATTTATAAATATAGTTTTTGTTTCGGCCGCTATGACAGCCGGCCTAACCTCAATCTTTTTGAATGCATCAAGTGAGATTCTTGCGTTTAGAGTTTTTTGTCGTTGTTTCGGTTGGTAGCGCTGCACGGCTTGAATAATTCTTTTTGGTTAATTGAAATGTTTCCGTTGTTTCAGTCGGGATCAGAGCAGGTGTAACCTGCAGGTCATGGATGTTTTCACAAACGTGTTGGAGGGGGCGCGTCAGTATTTCCAGGGGCTGCCGACGGCGACTAGCTCCACGGCGGACCCCGCTTACTCAAATCAGCAAGAGAATCACATGCGCACCAATGAGACGGAACAAAATCAAGAGATGCCTCCGTCGTCGGCCGCCTATTGGCCCCCCCAGGAGGCGACACGACCCCCCACGCGCGAACAAACCCCCATCCAGAGACCGTCGTCGCACCATTCGGACGGTTCGAGGCCGCCGTCGCAAATGGCCGAACAAGCCCGAACGCAGAGCCACAACCACTACCAAGGGAACTACCAGGACCAGCAGCAACAGTTCCAGTTTCCTCGACCTCACTCACGCGAAGCACCCTCCAATCAGTACCACCAGCAGCAGCAGCAGTACCACCAGCAGTCGCCGTCCCCGCAGCAGAGAGCGCCGCCTCGACAAGATCAAATGGTGACCTCGCCGGCGTCCCAGTCCTATCACCAGCTCCAAAACGTCGGCCAGGGGTACTACCACCACCAGCAGCAACAGCAGCAGCAGCAGCAACAACAACAACAACAGCAGCAGCGGTCGTACTACCAGATGCAGGCCAAGGCGACCAGCAATAACGCCTACAAGGTTGTCTCTAGTCAGTCTCACTCGCAGAACCCCCAAGAGAACGCCTACTACAAGCACTTGTACTCGCCCCACCCGCAAAGTACCGCCCAGATGCAGTACAAGACGTCCGAGAGCAACAAACAAGACGTCCAGAACACGTCGCAGGGGTACAGAACGACGCACAATCTCCCACCGATCGCCTCTCTCTCTTTGATCAGTTACCAGTCCAACAGGGGCAACAGGGATGTGATAAGGACGTCCAACGCGAAGACCAGGACTCTACCGACGAGTTCGAACCAGATCCCGCAGGGTGCGTCCAAGACGAGCGTCAGTGCTTCCACCATCCCCCACAACACCCAACGGATGTCGACGGGGTACCAAGAGGGCGTCCAGCACGACTACAGAAACCCCCACCAGTACCCCAACCAAAACAGACTCCAGAACTACCAGTACGGTACCACCACCACCACTCAGAACTACACGCAAGTGATCATGACAACTTCCAACTCGACCAACTACTCCGTTCCGGCACCTACCAATCAGTCTTCCTCGACGCAACAGTACTACCAGACCAGCAAAGCACCGACCAATCAAAACGTGAATGGACGAATAGCGCCGGTCATCAAACAAAAACGCGAATCTCCTCTGGACTTGTCGGTGAAGACGGTGCGAACGCCGGCTGACTCGACCCTCGACGACGTCGACCAAGACCGGAAGTTTTACACGAACAGGTCTTCGGCGACGGTGGCGTCGCACAACTACCCCACTTACGACGTTTACGCCAACTCATTCCAAAGAAATCTCAACCCGAGATGCGGACAAGTACCGACGGCCACCGCCCCCAAAGTCGAATTCCATCCGAACTTCAACGTGACGTCGCTGAACCAGTCGCTCAACAACTACCGACAAGTACCAGACAAGAACGCGAACAGGGTCAATTACGGCGGTACCGTCAATCGGTACCCCACAGTGACAGTACCGAGCGCCGCACACGTCAACTCTTACATACAAAACTCGCCCCAGAAGACGAGAGAGAACCTGCCAAGGATCGACTTTCCTCCGGCGGGGCACGGCCACAAGACTTCCGCTCTGTATCCGGTACCACCGCTCGACCCTCAGAAGAAACGTCCCGCAGACACGGCGCCCTCCATGATACCCAACAAGATGACGAAAGTCGACACCTGGAGGCAAAACATCGACTTGCAGATCGACGAGAGACTCTCTAGCTACCAACGCGAGCACGGCAAGAAACTCTTGACCAACGGAGAGGGGAATTATCAGCATTCCCAGGTCGCCCAAGAGAAGCCCAAAGAAGTCTACACGGCATATCAGAACAGGCAGCAATATCAACAGTACAACCAGTACCACAACCAGACGTACGTACCGTCGGCGGGTGCGCATCAGTACCCGGGGTACAACTACCCCACGCAGTCGCAACAACAAAATCTCTACAACCTACCCAGGACCAACTCGAATCCGTCGATGTCGTCGGCCAAGACCAATCTAGGCGGCGCCGACAAGAGGGTGTTGTCGCTGTTGCGGAACAGTCTCGAGAGCAGGGGCGCCAAAGAGGCGCAAAAGAAACTGGAGCAGGAACAGTTGAGCAGGTCGTACGACAGTTTGCACAAGTCGCGACTGGACATTCAGCATCCTTCGACTGACGTCACTGCGCCGTTGCAGCCCAAAGGGGGGTTGATAAGTCGCCACAATGTCTCCCCGTTCACTCCCACCAACCTCCCGGACAACAACAACAGCCTCATGTACAAACTCCACATTCCCAAGGCGATAGACTCGGTGAATTTCGAGTCAGAGTCGAGCAAGTATCTCGGGGGGCATGACAAACAATTGGAGGACAGTCACGCCTTGATGACCAATCATGTCAATCCCAATGGAGATCTCGACGGGTTGGCGGCGCTGGTGGCGGCGAGAATACGGACGAAAGCGGAGTTGAAACAGGTGTCGAGTAACGACAAAGAAGGTCCTCTGCAGTCGAACAGCGTCAGTCCTCCGAAACTGGTGAAGGAGAAACACTCGTTCCCCCCGAGGAGGAGGTTGTTCAGCAGGAACGAAGAGGATACGGGGAACGTCCCCCCGCGAGACAAAACAGGGTTGCGGAGCTCGTCCGAGACTTCAGTTTTCGACTTTCCGGATTCGGATTCCGAAGGGGAAATGCCAGTTTTGGAGAGACAGACTCTGGAGGACATGAGACGAGACAGGCGGTCGTCCACGAAACCGACCGAAGTCAAAGCCGAATCGCCTCGATCGACGAGCCCTGACGACATCTTCACCCAAGCGTGCGAGAGTTTCGTCGAACAGTTGAAGAACGGCAGCGGGAAGAAGAGAGGACGGAGGAAAAAGATCGAACCGGAAGTTTTGGCCAAACTGGAGAGCGTCACCAAAGAGAGACCTCTGGATGTGGACGTGAAGAAAGAGGAGGGCACGAGCGAGGTGGTGGCCAAAGTGGAGGTTGACGATGACGATTCGGACGTTCCATTGATCAATTGTAAGGCGAAGGTGGAGGAGCAGCCGGATGTGGTGGACGAGGTGAAAGTGAAGGAGGAGCAAAGAGCGAACGCGAAAGAGATTCCGTCGATTTTGCCGCGACCGGCGAAGAAGCCGCTCTTCGGGGACGGTTCTCATTTCTATCCGGGTTGGGAGGAGGAGGTGTACAGGTACAAGAAGTCGCTGAGGATGCCGCCGAGTCTGATCCAGGTGACTAGACCTCCGCAGTACCACAGACTGTCTACTTCCTTGCCGGATCTTGACAATCGTCCAAACTCTCCCAACACGGATGAAATGAAGACGAAAATCAAAACGGAAACTCTGGACAGCGACACGGAATCGAATTACAGTTTCAATTTGTTCAGTAATAAGAATTACGATTCTGAGGGGAGCTCGTCGATCAAGAGCTTGCCGAACACCACCACCAAAGAGGGGGTTTCTATTTTGGACAAACTCCTGGAACGGTACGGGGGACGGAAGAAGCGGAAACACAAAAGAAAGGACGACATGCATCCGAGGGTGACTCCGAAACCGGAGAAAGTGGTCGAGTTGTTGCCCACACCTGGTTACGAAGTCGCCGACAGCGAAAAGAAGACCACTCCCGAGTTCAGGAAGAAGACTTTGGAGAGTTTCCTTAATAAAGACGTCCATTCCAGAAAGAAGAACAGGATGCGGAAACAAAGAGTGAGCATCAAAGAGGTGTTCGGGGAGGATCGGCCGGCATCCGCGCCCCCCGTCACCTGCGTCAACCACATAAAAATCAAAGAGGAACTGCCCGACGCCGACGAGAGCGTCAGTCTGAGCACTTTGATCAAAAAAGAGGACGACACCAGTCAGTCCGACTTCGCCGACACCAGACAAGTCCTGAAGAACAAACTGCTGAACCGCGGCCGCAAAGAGAACAACTTGTTGAAGACTTTGGTCGACAAGAAAATCAAAACGGAGCTGCTGGACGAGCAGGAACAAGACGACGACGACGACACCGCAGATCCCGACAGCAAGTCGGAAACTCCCTCGATCGACGGCGACGAAGGGAGCATCTTGGGCAAGAAGCAACGTAACAAATTCAGAAACATCAGACGCAAGTTCAGCTCGGGTTTCGACTACATACGTAAGAAGAAGAAGTACGTCAAGAAGGACCAGGAGAGCGAGAACGCGATCAAGCCCAAGAGACGGGGGGTGATATCGGCGAAGAGCAATCCGGGCTCGGTGCAAGACATCCAGAAGGAGATCAAGGGTTGGGTGTTGAACAAGGGGATAGGAGAGACGATTCTTCACAGGTCGGCGAGGCTCGGATATACGGTAGGTGGAGGTGCGAAGAGTGGAGCTTTTCTGATTGGGGTTTTGCAGGATATCACCGCTTATTGTTTGGAAAAGATGGAGTGTTCGCCGTCACCGAAGGACAACGCCGGGTACACTCCGCTGCACGAAGCCAGCACCAAAGGACACCTGGCCATTGCGAAGATGTTGCTGATGTACGGGGCGAACGTCAGCGAGTCGGCACGCGGAGGAATCAGGTGAATTAGATATTTTTAGCTTGCGTTCAATTATGACAGCGCAACAGTTTACTGTTGTACCGACTAGTTTTTAGTGATTTTCGCGGTACACAGTTGGCACCGCAAATATTTATTCGCCGCACGAGCGCCCAACTGTATACATTTTTATTTGGCAGGTTTATTTTATACCGAGGTGTCGTAAAAAAGATACTAAACAGGTTTACGGCTCGTACCTGTAGTTCACAAATTCACGTGTTCGTTTTTTATGCCGATAATTATCAACCTGTCATTACTTTTTTATCGCGTCAATATTTTACGTCTTCAAGTTGACAGCAGTGCGCGCCGTCAAATTCGACAATTCAAATGTGTTGTTTGTTTTTCAGACCCCTTCACGAGGCCGTCGAGAACGGCTACGTGGAGATCGTGCGTCTGTTGTTATCGTACGGGGCCGACCCCGTGTTGGCAACCTACTCGGGCATGACCCCTCTGGCGTTGGCATCCGAGGACGCCACCGTCAAACTCCTCAAGAACCACATAGAAGACGTCGAAGGCAAGCCGGGCTCTCCCTGGGACTTCGCGGGGCCGGCTTCCATCTTCGGTAAGTGCGAGAGTCGAGCCACAATGTCGGTTTGATGGGATCGTTTGCAGACTTGAAAGAGAGCGGGTTCGACGTGCTGGACGACGATCCCGTCCCGGATCCCGTCTCCGAAGAGGAGGATCTGGAGTTCGAGGTGTCCGACAGCATCCTGCCCAATCTGTACACGTTGCGGGGGGAATCGCAGAGCGACAGGTGGATCCTGCTGCAGGACCTGAGCAGTCTGCTCAAGATCAAGTCGCGGGACGCACTCCTCAGGCAGATTTGCCCGTCGGGGTCCAGCACTTCGCACGTGAACTACAAAAGTGTGTTGAGAGAACTGAAAATGTCGGACTTTTTGGAACAGGCGCATTGCTGCCAGTTCTTGAATATCGGTGAAAAGATCAACACGCGCGCTTCGAAGATCGCCTTGGTCAAGTATACGGACAAAGTGAGGGAACTGTTGAACGTCGAGAGAGTTACGATTTCTGTTAGGTGACCTACGAAGCAGGACACCTAAACGTCTTTTCCGTGATATTGTATCGTTTGTGATTTAAATTTACCTGTTTACGTTTTTCTTTTTTGGTGTAATATTTTGGTGCTTTCTACCATTATGACTTAATGTTTTTATGATAAGGAACGATTTTTTTATTTGAGTATATTTAATGTTTTTTTTTTGGTTCATATATTTATTATAGAAGAATTTTAAATGAAAAAATTAGTGAATAGGTTACCATTGCTTTTTTAGATAATTTTACAATACTACATAGGCTATATGAGATACGAGTTTGAATAACTAACTGTAATGAAAAGTGTGCAATTCCTTTTGTATTTGTCGAGTAACTAGCTTTGAATGTGTGATCTTGTAAAATAAACAAATTTGTATACTAGAAAATTATTTTATACAGAAAATGATACTCATTCAAATAAACAAGTATTGTAAGATAATCGTTATCGTTGAGCTCAGG
Organism: Tenebrio molitor; assembly: GCF_963966145.1. Classification (NCBI taxonomy): domain Eukaryota; kingdom Metazoa; phylum Arthropoda; class Insecta; order Coleoptera; family Tenebrionidae; genus Tenebrio; species Tenebrio molitor. The sequence goes on along the minus strand of NC_091053.1, from coordinate 16,665,471 downwards.
GAGATGTACTCTCTTACGAAGGAGTACCTATACTAATTAAAATTTAATGTGTAATTATGAATATTTGTATAAATGTATACTCAAATAGGCTATTACTACCAATTTTCAAAAGTTGTACATATTTTCTCGGACATCTTTATGTATTTTTGTTAAATAAGGTGATAGCTTTTCATTTTCTATGTAATAGATGATGTTATGTCATGTGACTTATATGTGTGCTTGCTTATCCGAAAGCAACTCCACTTGTTTGGCTTATAATAACTGGGTAGTTGTACTGTACAGTAAAGAGTTATCTGTGATGCGCATCGGTGGCAAAGTGCAATGCTTTTTTTTGCATATGTATTGAAAAACATATTGTGATTTGCCAGTTTGTCCTATCCGTGTGAATTTAGAAAGTATTTTTAATTTATAAATCTTTTTTCACATTTTTTATGTTTTTTTGTTCTATAAAACATGTGAAATATTAATAAACCATATATCGAATCGACGAGTTTCATTCATTTGGACGGGCGCCGCTAGAGGCGCCCTCAGCTCTCTTCCATCGATCACACTGTATCTAATCGTCTCTACATGTTTTGTACGCACGCAACGCAATCATTACCAAATCACCTCGCTAGTGCAGTTGGTTGCGTTCGACGCCCCAAAACTATCAATCAAATCCTTGCATTTTTCTATCCGCTACAAATTAATGACATTTGTAATTATAACATTGTCGCACAGAGGGCGCTCGTGGCTCCGCGTCCGAGTTTAGGTTGGCAGTACCGTGACGTAACGGCTGAAAAAAGATGGCTTTCTTAACGTCAAACTAGTTACCGATTATTGTAGTGTTTTTAGTCGTCTATTTGTTGCATTAGGAAGCAATTGCGAGTGTGTTTGTCGGTTTGGAATGTCCAGGAAGTAGTTTCACGTCCGTGTGCATGCCCCGCGCGCTTGTCCCTCAACAGCTGTCCCGCTGGGACTACCCTAACAAGATTTTCTAATGTGAGTATTGGGAACACCTAATCACCTAATTTTAATCGGATCGTTGCCCAATCTAGTAGATCACGTTCGATTTTAACCCGAAATATAGATCCTGTGTTTGTTATACTCGCTGCAAGAATCAACACTAGTTGAAAAATTCGCAAAAACCTGTCCCAAAAGCGGACTTTGCAGACCTTGATTAAACAAGCAGGAATATCGATTTTATTGCCCCGACCACGAGGCCGAATTGCTTCATCGTTGGGGAAAATACCCGGCGATCAAATTAAATTTAAGGTCACGTCGTGCCAAACTTCCGTCTTTGCTCGCACCCAATTGTCTGTCACATCTGACATCTGCGCCCCTGCATCAAGTCCAGACGTACTTCCCAGGAACCGGAGCGAAGTGAAAGGGGCGCCACAATTTTCTTTGTTGAAATTCAGCACATCTCCTAATTGAATTAGTAGAAGCGGCACGTCGAGCTGGATTTCACTGAATGCAATCGGTACGCAATTCGTGATTTTCGTTGCATCGCCAAGCGGTACTTTCACTGGCCGACGAATGCGAAAACGAGTCGCCCCCTTTTGTTCCTTTTGCAGGAAACTCCGGCAGAAATCTTAGTCGAGCTATTGTGGAATTATAATCTGCACAAATGTGCAGAAAACCAGATCACGGACAGATGCAAACGCGCTGTTAAAATGAACAACAGACTGATAAGCGAGTTATGGTTGTAAATGAGGCCGATGTCGACCAACGGCGATTGAAAAATGTGCAAATGGCTCATGAACACTGTCGCAACCGGTGTTTACGGTTGTTGTTGGCGTGCACAGCTCCAATTTAGCAATTTTTCGGTGCGCCCCAGAAGCAAAGTGTAACAACATAGATGTTTTAACAATCCGGCGCGCTCATTAAAATTAATGGACCAATTAATGGTTAATGATCAAGTTCTGAATTGGCAAACGCTAGAAAGTGACACCGTTAATTGGAATGCCGTACTCGTAGACGTATTTCCATCGTTATTCATACGCTTTTCCTTCGTTTTGCACCTTAATTAATTACCAATTAGACGAGATTGTTGAGTGGAAGTAATGGTGAGATTCGTCTGATGTAGGTTCAGCGAGAAACTGGTATATTTGAATAATGTTTATCGCCGAATTTACGTCATCGGAATTAACAAAGTGCGGCCCGGAGGACGTTGCTGAAACCAGTAACAGCACACGCGAAATTGCCGTTTCCAAATTGTCGATGCTAATTGCTGACGAAATCTGATCAATGTATCGAGTGGCGTCATGTTCTGTTTTCGATCAAAATGAAATTACTAAATTGCGTTGTGCAACACGTCACTGGCCCTGATCCTACAATTTTTTTTTGTGCAAATTGCGACGCTCAAACATCGTTTGTTCCTGCCACAAGTCGGAAAATATAATAAATGAAAACAATTTTTTTCTCCGATACTCGGTGACTTTCCTGCCATCATTATCGTGCATATTTTTTGTCAATTCCTTTATGAATTTTGTTGTTCGATGTTACAGGTCATTATCATCGTTTTTTTTATTTTTCAAATACGTGATCGTTCTCTTGGGCGATGTTATTTTTCTCTTTCTTTTGGTTGTTTCGTCCGAATGTGGTGCATGCGTCACACCAGGAAGAAAGTGGATCTGTCGTAGTTACGAGAAAAGTGCACCAGCAACAATTGCACAACGTAATGTTTGCAAAAGCAAAGCTGCATTAAAGACTGTCACGATGACAAATCAATAATCCGCGGAAAAATTTTACACGTGGCAAAAACAACACGTTCTATTTTAAGTGTGTTTCTTGGTCTGTAATTCAGTGCAAGAACGTTTAAATAACGTTCAAATCGGGGCAAATGCATTGTCAAAATAAAATTGAAAATTTGACTCAGATTTGTTTTGTAAACGAGAAAATGTTTCGCTAATTATAACGATAGGATTACACACTTTTGTTTCTTATTTTAGACGTCCCATCAAAAACATGTTAGTTTTGTAATATTTATCTGTTGTGTTTATGTTTTACTAGTCTTATCTCGCATATCATTTCATCAAAACTGATAACATCCTGTAATTGTACTTGATCCATTGTCCATTGATAAAAACATGAAGGATGCGTTACAGTAACATTTGTTGTAACGCCCTTGGTGCAATAATAGCTATTTTTTTTTCATATAAAATAAAGTGAAATGATGTTTATTCGTTAATACAATAATTTCCGTACAGAAGATTTATATTTTTGTTTGAACCAAGACGAAGATTTTCAAAATTAACCTCAGCATTGGTTCACATTTGATATATTTGTCTGGCAGTAATTGTTTAAGACAAACAGATCATTTGAGATTTATAGTTCAAGGTTCATTCCATATCGAAACAATTAATTCACGTTGACGTCATGGATTCGAATCATTTTTCGAATAGCTTAGCATGAAAATATTTTGACCAACCGTTTTTAAAACTTTTGAATTTTTAATTGGATTTTAATAATTTTAGATAAATTTCTTTCAGATGTTGCTTTAAGTTACTCAAATGCCTCTTTGACCTCTCTCGGTGATGTTCTAGGATTGCTTGTTTCTTAGGCCATGTCTTTTGAGGCTCACTGTCAAAAATTATCCAGAATTTCAGAGCAAAACAGCGAAAAAATTTGTTGATTAGATTTCAGATGAGTTGATCGCCTTGAAAAGCAGGAATCTTCTTTTTTTAGAAAAGAAAAATACACTTCTTCCTAATGCGATTTTTCTGAGAACTATTCGTTCATCCCACAGTCATTCTATCAGAACAACGCAATGCCAAAAAATAAACTAAATCCACCACGTCGATTTCCAAAATTATATTTTTATGGGTTGATTTGAAATACGACAGTGACGTATTTATCGATGTGCAGATAATCCTTTGTGTGTTGATTCACGTCTAGAATGTTGAAAACAACGCCGCGGACACAACAAAAATGTAACAGGTGTTCAATGAAAAGTTCATCGAATTGGCTTTGACTTTATTTTTTAAGAGACAATAACATCGTAAATTAAGTTGGTTAGACAAAGATAGCGACAAAGATCAAAGCCAATTCGATGAATTTTTCAATTGAACACATGTTACATTTCACACAATTTTTTCTATCATAAGTAAACTTGCGAACAAACAAATTTTCAATAAATTTTGTAGTTCGTGACGGAAAAAATGACGTCGGTGTTTTATCATGTAAGATATGATTCCAAATCTACCAACATATTCTCAGAAAAATTTTATCTGCTTATTCATAATAAACGAACAAAATGACATTCGTCATATGTCGAGTGATTAAGTACTCTAGTTATTTATCCATGAACAATTTTTTCCTGTCTTTGACTAACCCAAACAAACAAATGAATGTATTGTATTTAGGAACTGTCAACAATAATTACTTTAATGAGCTGCTCATTAGTGCAGAAACACAAATCTCTTTTCCTTCACATGTTTGTATTTTAACGGTTTTGAACTTGTTCATGTGGCTCGAATTGTTTTCAAAAGTCGACGCACCACAAGTTTTACAAAATGTGTTTGAAGGCTTCGAATTTGTCTCCAATAAGGTGGTCATCACGTACAACATTTGTTATAAACTTTGCAGTTTATGTAGTTTCGTTGAATTGTTTTGTACATTGGTAATTGTAAAGTTGTGTTTTTTTTTTGCATAAGCAGGTTAGGAACCTCGTGCTAACTGAGCTACGGAGCGTCTAAAAAACATCTTGACGTGGTCCTCTTATGTGTTTCACTTTTGAGTAGAGCTATAATAACGCCAGCTGTAATCTGAAATTTATTTGGTCGCACGATATTTGAGTATAGTATTGATGAAACATTCTATAAATTTACATATAATCTGTTTCAAAATCAAAAATCCACCAACACTGCATTATACTTCGAAAATACAACCGACAACGTCACCAACTTTTGTTTTTAGTGTGTTTGCAAGTATCGGAAAAAGTGGGGTTATGAAAGAAAGAAAACTGTCAACAGCGTTTTGCTCGTAGTTTATCGTGTTTTTCTTATTCTCATTTTATTATTTCACTCAAAAGGTGTAATACGGTAGCTACCACCTTTTTGTACATACATAATAATTATTTTTTAAAACTTGCGTCTCTAATAGGTCTATTATTGTATTCAATTTGGTGTCGTTTATGGCTATCTATTAAAGCACTTGTAGTTCAATAGACCTTTAAGAAAATTTTAATCAATATTTCAGTGTATTATTGTCATTTACACCAAAAAAACTTCCAGTATTAATGTTCAAACTCTACTTTTTAACATATGTTGCAGATGTAGTTGCATCCGTTACCTTGAATTACACATTAATACAAAATTCCCTAGAATTTGAAAATTTATTATTTTTTTTTATTTAAAATTTAAAACAAGGGTGCAAATTCTAAAAAATAACATAAAAACTCGTTTTATAAGGGCATTGGCGCACTCGTCCCATAGAAAACTCCCCTACGGGTCGTTTTCTACACCTGGGACTCGTGCGCCAAATCAACCCTTATAAAACTCGTTCTTTAATATACATACTATTATGTTACGTAATAAACTCAACAGTTCGATGTCAAATTTTGGCGGGACGTTGGGCCAACCCAAAAAAATGAAATTTACTCTTGGGATTTCTTTGTTTCTGCCAACATAATTCAACAGGTGGTGGATTTTTTATTTTGAAACAGATTACATATACAGGGTGATTCACGTAGCTCGTTCGTTAGAAACTTTCTGATTTCCCAAAATCGTATTAATATGAAAATTGGTAGTCGACTATAATCGACTGCTCCAACTTCAAATAAAATTTTCTCAAAATGGTGACACTTCCGGAAGTACCGGAAATCGACGCCATCTTTGTTTTTTTAAATGGAAAGGCCCCATTTTGATTTCAAATTTCGATTCTACGTTAAATTGTAAGTTTAGAATGTCCTTTTGTCAGCCCTTATCTGTCATCGTTTTTGACCAATGTTATCTTTTTTGCAAAAAAAGCGGGCTTTATTAAAAAAATTATGATTCCTGAACTATTGGAAATAAATAAATAATTTTTTTTAATTGAATTCTTAAAGGTTTAACCGTTCTTTTGCGCTACTAGTGATATTTTTTTTGTGTTTAGTACGCCTACTGCAATTTTTCAAAATTGATAACAAAAAAATGTCGAATTTTTTTTTTAAATATCAACTACCATTTCTGACCATAGATATATGTAAATGTAAAATTTAATTTTAAGGCCACTTTTATTAACATTGTGTATGCCTATTTCCAGCCGTTTTGGCGTAATTTCTATTTTTTGAATAAAATATTTTTTTTCCTTATCAAGCAATTGTTTTATTTGAATTTTTATTCAAAAATCGCATTGCAATAAATAGTAGAGATGTAACACCAAAATAATAAAAAATAAGCAAATTGACAAAAAAATATTTTAACGAAAATGCTCAATGTATTTTGTTGTTATTTTGCTTATTTTTTATTATTTTGTTGTTACATATTACTATTTACCGCAATGCGATTTTTGAATAAGAATTTTAATAAAACAATTGCTTAATAAAAAAAAGAATATTTTATTCAATAAATCGAAATTACGGCAAAACGGCTGGAAATAGGCATACACCATGTTAATAAAAGTGGCCTTAAAATTAAATTTTACATTCATATCTAGTACCAGAAATGGTAGTTGCCATTTGAAAAAATGTAGTTTTCGACATTTTTTGATTATCAAATTTGAAAAATTGCAGTAGGCATATGAAACATAAAAAAATGTCACTAGCGCCGTAGAAGATCGGCCAAACCTTTAAGAATTCGTAAAAAAAAATCAGTTTTGTATTTCCAATGGTTCAGGAGTTATACATTTTTTAACGAAGCCCTGCAATCCCACTTTTTTGTGAAAAAGATGACATAAATTCCATTCAAAAATCAAAAAACCACTACCTGTTGCTTTAGGTTGTTAAAATTTAAAAAACCCTATGTAGATATTTTTTCATACTATGTTGGTAACTATAAATTATGACATTTATTTGATTCAAAATAAAATTCAATTGCTTTGAATTTCGTTCAAATAGCAGCAGGTTTCATTTATTTATTGATTCTTATTATTTTTACTTAATCATGTCCAGAAAAACAAGACACTTAATAAACATTTAACCTCAAAATTACAAGTCTCACCAAATTTTACACTAGACAGCGTTGCCGATAGTAATTAAACGCGACGTTGGTGGTTTTTTGATTTTTGAATAGACTTTAGGTTAAAAACGATGATAGTAGATAAGTGTTGACAAAAGGACGTTCAAACCTCAAAATTTAACGTAGAATCGAAATTTTAAATCAAAATGAGGCCTTTCCATTTAAAAAAACAAAGATGGCGTCGATTTTCGGAGTGGAGCAGTCCATTATACTCGGCTACCAATTTTCATATTCATACGATTTTGGGAAATCGGAAAGTTTCTAACGAACGAGCTGCGTGAATCAGCCTGTATATACATATATTTTTACGGAGTAAAAAAAAATAAATCCAATTGTAACCTCGACTTCGTCTCGGTCTTCAATCTCTGGGCTTAGTACAAAAAGACTCACTTCTACTCTTCATGATATACGAGTAATCTACTATTTTTCTAGAGCACAATATTTTCCACAAAAAAGTCAGGAACGGCCCTTTTGTAGTTAATACAGTTCAGACGTGAGAAACGTTCAAAGGCGCTACGCGAAATATCCCAATTTCGGATGACTTGTTTAAAAAAATTATATTTCTAAAAAATTCGGGAAAATTCAGTGTTGATGTACTTTTAAAAGGAATCTCCACTGACTTTCGATTTTTAACATCGAATAACATAAAATTTTCATTTTCATTTCCTTTTTTTTTACTAAAATTGTTCCCTAGAGTGTACTACTTAAAGGAAAATTATTAAATTACCTATACAGGGTGTTTCTGAAATAAGTGCATTAATTTTAACTGGTAATAGAACTAATCAAAAGGAACAACTTTTCTCTCTGCCATTTTGGCGAAAAACGTTGCGTAATGGCTTAAAAAACTACGAAAGATTTTCCTAAAACCGTTCATATCTCCAAAACTAAGCTACCTAAAAACGTGAAACAACCAGATTCTTACGAAGTGGGTTTTTTGCTATACGGGTAGATTTATTTGAATTTCGATTTCGGCGTTTAAACACGTTTTCTGGATGAAAATGGATGTTTTTTTCATATTAGCGCTGATCTCAATTAGCCATTGCAGTATTTAGTGGTGTAGGGCTATTTTAGAGAAAAATGTCTCCAATTTTTTTTTTTGAATTAAACATCGTTTTTCGTCAAAATGGTAGATAGAAAAGTTGTTCCTTTTGACGAGTTCTATTACCAGTTAAAATTAATGCACCTATTTCAGAAACACCCTGTATATTAAATTATTAAAATTATAATTCTCTCTTTATATTGTAAATTTTTTTGTCCTCTTAAGGATGTTACACTGTTTGTTTGTTGTTTTTTTTTTGATAAGTATAACTGTTGTGTATAAAGGCTGTATGACACGATGCTAAATTTTGTAGAAAATTTGTTAGAACATGAGAGAGGACCAATGAACGGTCAGGATCTGACAAAGACAGACTATGATCCTGCTCGTTCATTGGTACGGTCAGGATCTGACAAAGACAGACTATGATCCTGCTCGTTCATTGGTCCTGTCGAGGGTCTCTCTCATTTTCTAACAAATTTTCTACAAAATTTAGCATCGTGTCAAACAAGCTTAAGAAACAAGTAAAGAAATACATAAAATAATACTTATTTATCCAATTTAAAGGGGAAAAATAAAAAAATATACATACATATATCCGTACATTTTATTATTGAATGGTTACTCAACAAGAGAAATTTTAAAAAATTGTTGTTGATTTGTTAAAGATTTTTGTAAACAAGTTGTTATAAACAATTTAACATTAAATGAATATTTATACACAATTATCTACACATTCGAAAGATATTTTGTTTTTTAAATTAAAAAATAAAAGATTTCAATTATTCATGAATCAATTAATTATTTTAATTGTTTATTAAACTTGAAATGCTGAGACGGTTTTCAAGATGATAAAATTCATAAGACAAAAACATTCGCTAAACAAAATGTTTCCAACATTTTTTTTAAAACTTCCTTTCACCATTTCATTTAAAGAAAAAAATATAACATTCTTGAGAAATTGTTTATAACAGTTAGTCGATTTAAAAGCCAAACAGCAAAAAAGCGAAAATATGAACCCGATTTGATCGAATAGAATAGAATAGCTATTTGTGCAATAAGTTAGGATTTTTTTTTCGTATTAGGCATCGAGGCGATAGCCGAGATCAAAAACATGTCGTGTACGGAAAAAAAAATTGATTTCCTACGCATTGCACACACGATTTTTTCTACTGCAGTTTGGAAAATAAATCAAATTTGGATATTTTCAATATTCTATTATGTAATTATTTTTAAATTAAAAGCGGAATCAAAATTGTTCTGCTTTCGTTACCATAGAGAAAGAATTTTGTTTATGAAAAATTGTGAATCGTTTGATATTGAAGAATATACATACATACTTGAAAAGTAACACGCACGAATATTGAACAACGTTTTAGTGTTGAAATATTATTTTCGCCCTTGTTAGGAAATATTCTACTTTTCCTAACTCAAATGTATTAAAATTATTTAGATCTGAGTTCTGGTTTTTCGTCCTACTATCAATGTTATGTGAGTACTTTTTGAATATATGTATGTATAATCTGTTTCAAAATCAAAAATCCACCACCTGTTGAATTAAGTTGGCAGAAAAAAAGAAATTCCTAGAATAAGTTTCATTTTTTTGGATTGGCCCAACCTCCCGCCAAAATTTGACTGACAACTGTTGAGTTTACTTACGTAATACAAAATAATTATTATGTACAAAAGGTGGTAGCTACCATATCATACCTTTTGAGTGAAATAATAAAATGAGAATAAAAAAACACGATGAACTACGACCAAAACGACTGTCAACAGTTTTCTTTCATAACCCCATTTTGTTCTGACACATCCCGCCACACTAAAAAACAAAAGTTGGCGACGTTGTCGGTTGTATTTTCGAGGTAGAATGCAGTGTTGGTGGATTTTTGATTTTGAGACAGATTATATGTACAGTCGATGGACAAATAAAACTGGGACAAAAATGACAATCACATAAGTCAAAATTTACAAATTTGCATCGTTTAATTACGGCTTTATCACAAATAGGTTAACTTTGGTATGACATATTATAGAGACACTGACAAATATATTGACAATTCAATGGTCTGATTTACATAGATTAAATTTTATGTGTCCCAGTTTTATTTGTCCACCGACCGTACATTTCGATGTGTAAATACATATGTACGTATGTAGATTTTTTGGGAAAAAACCAAAAATGCTCAGAATGTGCAAAAATGCAGAGCGTAATTATCTGCCATAAACATTTACTGTGAAATTGTTTATAAAAATCTTTACTCCTTGAGGTGACGTAAGAAGAATTTTAATTTGCCTCGTCTGAAACACATAAATAAACATAAACACACATAATACAATTGTGGAATTTTAATCATAATTTGTTTACTATTGGACGTATTAGAACAGGATTTGTTTAATTGACGAAGAATGTGGTGGTGTGGTGAAAATTTCAGTGCAACGGAACAGGCTTAATTCAAGTTAATTTTCTAATTCCCGTCATCACTTCAATCAACTTCGACCCCAACGAAATTTTCGATTAGATCCACCAGCAGCACGTCCGTGTCTTGTCACCTGTTAACGCGTATTTTTGCACGCATCCCGTCAAAGTTTCAAAGACCTCTCCGCTCGAACCGTAAACTCATAACGGCACTAATTGAAGTCTGGAGGCCGTGTTTGCCCACGTAATGAACAACGTACCCTAGTTGGAAACTACACCGCCGCGACACACCAAACACGAAACCGTTTTATTATAATGCTAATCGAAATCGTGATTTCTCGTCGTGCACACGACGACGACGACGACGTCACCGTGGAGTGCTACTCCACCACGACGACAGTGTCGACAGTCGTTCCGCGAGTGTCGTGCAGTAGAGGTCTTGCGCGTGGTGTGGTGAAACTCAGTTGGAGAAAATTTCGGGAAAGAGTGCATCCCTGGAGAAAATCTCGCACAGTAAGTCGTAGATGAATCTGTGATTGATCGGGGGAGGTGCAAAAGAGAACGCGTGTTTTATCAGTCAGGTGTACCGCAAGGGTCCGTTCTGGGGCCTGTGCTCGTTCGATTTGTGCAACAGATCGGGTGAAATTTTTCAAACGAGAATGACACATTTCGACACGGCGCTTCCGATTGTAATCGATGTCAAGGATCGCGAACGAGGTACGCCCGTACCGTCGGCGTCGGTAATCGAAGCAGAAATAGTCGCGACGAATACCACATGTGCCGTCTATAATGGAAGGCGATAGAGGCCAACGTCGTTATTAAAAGTTGTTTGTTCGTCGTTAGTTGACTTTCAGTTGTACATTTCTAAGGACGCGCGCGTCACATTTTTACGATAAGAAACTGTTTCGCCGCCTGTAATATGTAAATTGTTGCGTCGTTTTACCTTGGAGTTTGTTTTGTTTGGTTGGTGTTTCCTGGTCGAGTCAGTTTCCGCGTCGGGGCTATCTTCAATTTGTTTTTTTAGGCAATGTCAACAAACTCCGGGAAATCCCCGGAGCGACGAAACGTGATGAAATCGAGAGTCGCGCTTTGTTCGCGTCGCGTCGACTGACCTCAACGGCGACGTGAGAATTATGTATAATTTCATTTGGTGCGAATATTTTTTGAATGAAGTGCAGAGAACAAAAAAAAAAACAAGAAAGAACCGTCGGGGTCAGAGTGAATGGGACGTGAAGCGTGATTGCTTGCCCTCGATAAAGTAATCGGTGGTCTCTTGCGACAAAGAATTATCTGGGACGGATGAGAAGTTGCGGAAGGATAGCGAAGAAAAACGGTGAGAACTGAATGTGGAGGGATAAAAATGAAAGAGAAATAGAGGTCAAGGGAAGTAAGAGTTTGGTTGGACTCATATATGGTCGATTTTCTGTTGTGAAGTGGAAGAGTGAAGAAGAAAAACAGTGAGGATGGAATGTGGAAAGAGAAATAAATAGAGGTCAAAAACACTAAGAATTTGACTGGAAGAACGCCTGTTGATTGGACTTATATGTCGGCAATATTCTCTTATAAAAGCGAAAAATTAAAAAAAAAATTGTGAGAAAGAAAAAGGACAAGAAGTAGAGGTTAAAAGTGTTGAGAGTTTGATTGGACAAAATCCTGCTGATTGGACTCATATGTCGCCGATATTCTTTCGTCAAATAGAAGAATTAAGTAAAAATAGTGAAAATGGAACGTGAAGACCTAAAGAGGTTAAGAGATCTAAGAGTTTCATCGCATCGATATGTCGTCGATCTTCTCTGGTGAAGTGGAAAAATGAAGAAGAAAAACATTGATTGGAAAAACACCTGTTGATTGGTCTCGGGTCGTCGATATTCTCTCGTCAAGTGGAAAAATGAAGAAGAAAAACATTGAAAGAGTGAAATGTGGAGAGACAAAAATGAAAGAGAAATAGAACTCAAGAATACTAAAAATTTGACTGGGAAAACATCTGTTGATTGGACTCACATGTCACCAATATTCTCTCATGAAATCGAAATATGAAGAATGCTGAGAAAGGAATGTCGAAAGATAAAAGGGAAAAGAAAGAGAGATTAAGAGTGTTAAGATATTGATTAAAAAAACACCTGTTGATTGAACTTATGTGTCGCCGACATTCTTTCGGCAAATGGAAGAATCAAGAAGAAAATCATTGAGAAGGGAATGCGGAGAGCTAAAAGAGAAAAGAAATAGGTTAAAAGAGCTAATGGTTTGATTGGACTGATAATATCGTCGATTTTCTTTGGTGAAGTGGAAAAATGAAGAAGAAAAACATTGATTGGAAAAACACCTGTTGATTGGACTCGTGTGTCGCCGATATTCTCTCGTCAAATGGAAGAATGAAGAAGGAAAACATTGAGAATGGAATTTGTAAACATAAAAATGAAAGAGAAATACAGGTTAGGAGTGTTGCGAGTTTGATTGGAAAACAAATTCTAGTTGATTGGTCTCGTATGTTGCCGATATTCTTTCGCGAAATGGAAGAATTAAGAAAAAACAATGAGAGTCGAATGTGGACAGCTAAACAAGAAAAGAAATAGAAATGGAGAGATCTAAGAGTTTGATTGGACTGATATTATCTCGCCGATCTTCTCTCGTGAAGTGGGATGAACGAAGAAGAAAAACGTTGAGAATGGAACGTGGAGATATTAAAAGGTATAGAAATAGAGATCAAGAGAGCTAAAAGTTTGATTGGAAATACATCTGTTGTGAGGTGGAAAAAAGAAGAAGAAAAGCATTTAAGAGTGAAATGTGGAGAGATAAAAAGAAGTAGAAATGGAGGTTAAAAGTGTTGAGAATTTGATTGGAAAAAAATCCTGTTGATTGGACTCATGTCGCCGATATTCTTTCGTGAAATGGAAGAATAAAGAGGAAACATTGAGAATGGAATGTGCAGAGCTAAATAGGAAAAGAAACATAAGTTAGAAGAATGAAGAATTTGATTGGACTGATATATCGTGGATCTTCTCTCGTGAAATGGAAAAATGAAGAATGGAACGTGGAGAGATAAAAAATAAATGAAAATACAAGAACATTAAGAATTTGACTGGAAAAACACCTGTTCATTGGACTCATGGACGTCGATATTCTTTCAAGAAGTGGAAGAATGAATAAGAAAAACATTGAGAATGGAATGTGGGTAGATAAAAAGGTACAGAAATGGAGGTCAAGAGAGCTGAAAGTTTGATTGGAAAAACACCTATTGATTGGACTGATATGTCGTCGATCTTCTCTCGTGTAGTGAAAAAACGACGAAGAAAAACATTAAGAATGGAACGTGGAGAGATAAAAAATGAAAAGGAAATGAAGGTCAAGAACACTAACAATTTGATTGGAAAAACACTTGTTGATTGGACTCGTATTCCTTGGTGAAACATCTCGAAACTGAAAATTTCACATTTGATTTTTATTTTTTTCCCGTCCGGGTGAAAGTTTGTCTTGGTGTGATAATAAATGCTTTCGATTTGTGTCGTAACCGTTGCAATCGGTCAATTAGGTACGCCGGTTTTTACCAAAGCGACGTAACAATTGTTTGCACCGCCAATCGGACCGATATTCCGCGTTCGGACGGAAGCGACACCAACATGCAAATCAACTACCGAGCGAATTCTATTGTAGACATTTTTGTCGAACGACGGCCGTTACGTGGCTTTATGAATGTCAAGGTTTAGCACACGTAACGTTATTCGACCGATTATGAAAAATGAAACAAAATGAAACGTGTTACGTGACGGCGAGAAATTTTTTTTTTGATGCTCGCGCACAATCCTGCTTCAGGTTTTTCCGATGTTGCAAAAAAACGGTTTTTCACAATCGACAAACACCAAATCTATTTCTGGTGCATATTTACACGGTGTTGTAATGATACGTACCGAGAAGAATAGTTATTTATATTACGAGTGCGGAAGGTGAATTTTCCGGCACGACAACTAAGTTTCAGGCACGATGGCGCAGCCGAGTGCCTGATTAGTTGGAGCACCGGTGCAGATATGCTTATTTCATTTTGTCAAAAAGGAGTAATATTTTAGGACATGGTTTCTTTCCAAATAATGATGAATGTCGAGGAATTCATTTTGATAAATCAGAAAATTGGTATTTTGCTATACTCCTGATGGACAAACTAATTTTTATACGGTATTATTACACGGGATTGGGATACATTAGGTTTTGAACATTCTCCAAATAATAATTCGATTATGTACGCGTATAATAAAGCAAAGGTGATATTAATAAATTAACTCAAGATGATATGTAGGCAATTCAATACATATTTATATCCAAAATTAAGATCTGAATATTTACCGTTTATAAAACAAATCTCTCACATCTATCAAAGACCTTCTGGAGAAGTTGTAATTATAGATGAAAATAAATATTATATCATTGGCTTTCCTACTTTGCAAATAAAGCATTTTGGAAACATTTATCAATTAAAAGTACCAAGTGTAGAGGCTATGATGCGAGTGCGAGAGAGATAACTCCCGCTGAAAGAGACAGCACACAAAAACAATAATAATGCTGATACTAATCAAACTATCAATCAATATAACACATCAGACTTGATGCAGTGTCAGGATGTCGCAATTTGGTAATTGTCAATAAACAAAATAATTGGATGAACATTAGGTACGTTAACAATGGTGTCATGGCGGCTTGTGTCGTGGATCGAGGTGATCGTGGTCTGCACATCTATCACAGGCTTACCTCCTGTAAAATAGTAAGGTCATTGTTCACTTTAGCTACTTTTGGAATTTTCCCGTTTTTTCTAGCTAGACAGATCACAACAAGCGAGAAAAAAGGCATTTGCACAAGGTTTGAATGTTGGGAAATGATCTAGGAGGACGCCCTGAGGCCGTCTAGCCAGAAAAAATGCGAAAATTCCAGAAGTAGTTAAAGTGAACAATTACCAATAGTAATTGGTGGTGAGTAACCAATTTGCTGAGAGTGTTGTGCAAGCACAACCATCACCTATTTACAAAAATAAATCAACAGCATCTCAAATATGGTACCATCATAAAGTCAACATCAACTACTATTACTCTTGGCGATTGTCAAATATTATCATTTACTCTAATTCATTATCAATTAACATTAACGAATTGAGCTCTGTCCAGGGTTAGGGGAAAGAATAGGGTGCACACAGAACCCTCTAGGACTCAGTCCTCATCTCATAAACAAAGGAAGGGTGGACAGTCTAATCAATTAGCTCGACGTGTCGGGGGTCAGTCATATCAAAATTAGCAATCTCATCAACTGTCATCATGACTCGAATCAAGTTAACAACATGATCATCGTCAATGGGGAGCACAACATTATCTCAATTAATTATAACTCGCGAGCACTCCTGATCTCAGTCAGCGACTCTCAATTAATTATTATTCACGAGCGGTCCTGATCTCAGTCAGCAACCCTCAATTACTTAGAAATCACGGGCAGTCCTGATCCCAGTCAGCGACCCCCAATTAATTATAAAACATTTAGGGCCAGTTTACAGAAGCGAAATTAAGTTAATCGTAATCAAATGCGAGATTAACTGAACACGTGATCAGATTGAACCAATCGAAATTTCGGATTCATGAGTTAATCGCGCATTAAAATTTAATTCCAATTAAATATTTAATTCTCTTTCTATAAACTGGCCCTTAAAGACTCACAATACTAATTGTATTTAATTATGGTCATGATCGTTATCAAAATCAATTATGTATTAAAATAAGTAAACTCACCACAACACCCAACAGAAACAGGTCGCTCGGTAATACACTCACTTTATTGAATACACTTTTCCACAATAACCAACTTTTGCACAAAAATGGGTTGAAAATGCAAGCACAACTATTTGTTCCAAACTCACGAACGCTTTCCTAACAAAGAGCTCTTTTAAATATGACTCACGTAACGTGTAGCGTCTTAAAAACTATAAAGAAAAAGGAAACAAAAACGGAAAAATCACGGTCACATATTGCGCCGTCCTACACAAGCAATAAAAAAATTCAAACAATTTTTAATTCATACACAGGACGTACTTTTATATTTTATGATAATTTTATTATTACATATATTGAATTGAATGAATGTACTATGAAACCAAAACAAGGCGGAATTATTAATGAACTATTTCCTGGGGTTCAATCTGATGTTAATGGTGTCTTTCGATATAGAAACGGAATATTGTATTTTTTAAAAAGAAGGATAATAAAGCCATTTCATAGGAATATGATGAATTTTCAAATAAATGTTAATAAAAGCTGCTCAATTTGATTTTAGTATTTTCAATATTCATTGTCCGAATTTAAGTGTACTGGAACAACTGAAAACTTTATTAAAAAACTGGTTTCCTATAGTTTTGAAACTGATTAAAATTGTTGTACCTAATATTATATGGACAATCCAACTCGAAAATTTTTAACCAATCGAATTGCAGCATTTTTCAAATTAGGACCAATCAAATTGATTTATAGTGAAAAAACACCGAGCAGAGTGAAAAAACAACCAGCTGAGTAGTGAAAAAACAACTAGTGGTTTTTCAGCGAAAAAATTTATGTCAAAATGAAACGTCAAATTTATTAGGTCAACTCGATAAAAATTTTCTCGGAGGATTGTCAAGTCGAATACAATTCGTGGTCTAATTTTTTCTGCAAAATTTGTCATTTAAGGCATTCGTAGCTTTTGCTTTTGGAAAATTACACTCGTCTCCTTCGTCGACTCGTGTAATTTTCGTTGCAAAAACTACTCATGTCTTAAATGACAAATTTTGTCGGAAAAAATTAGACCACTTATTGTATTATATATGAAAAAAATATTTAATCTACTAAAATGTAATTTATTTACAATAAAAGTGACAGTTTTTACAAACATTTAAAACAAAATATTCCAGAGCAACAGGTATTTAATGAACTGTATCGTCATTTTATAATTCATCATCAATAATCAAATCAAAAATCCCGCGCACTACATTGACAATTGAAAAGCAGTGAGAATAAAAAAAATTGGTAATTATTCACTTTAACTACTTCTGGAATTTTCGCGTTTTTTCTGGCTAGACAGGCTCAGGGCGTCCTCCTAGATCGTTTCCCACCATTCAAACCTTGTGCAAATGCCTTTTTTTCTCTCTTGTTGTGTTTCATCAAGGTCGCTCCAATGTCTTAGTATAACTAAAGGGTAAAGAAAATTCATTTGCACAAGGTTTAAATTGTGGGAAACGATCTAGGAGGACGCCCTGAGGCTGTCTAGCCAGAAAAAATGCGAAAATTCCAGAAGTAGTTAATGTGAACAATGACCAAAAAATTGATATTCTCAACCTCAACGTTCACAAACTTATTCATTACAACTACAGTGTGGAATAAAATGATTTACATCTAGTTACCTTTGCATTACCCTTGTAAAAATACGAAATGCCGCTCTACAAAAAAAAAAAAGAAAGCCTAACCTCAAAATATATATCCAAATTCCAAATGTGATTTATTGCGAAGGGATGATATGAATGCAAAGTTGAGATTGAAATTAAAAAGGTGCTAACAAAAGCAAATCACAGCTAGTGTTGAAAGTGGCCACCAACGTTTGTTAAATCAATTTAGTAAATTGTAACAATTGTCAATTCGATTGATGACATTTATTGACAGAACTAATAGTTCGGCACTTCGAAAAAAAAAGTAGAGCGGTACGGAAAATTTACATGTGCAAAAATTCCAAAGGTAACTAGATGTAAATCATTTTATTCCACACTGTACATATGCCACAAATATGGTCCGCCACTGCATTATTTATCTGATGTTCAAATCTGCAGAAGACTTGCTTGCCATGCGCAACGTGGGGGTTGCTTCCGATGTATTTGCACATTTGTTACTGTTATTCCGGGCAGTAAAATAGAAAAAAAGTCAATTTGAAGCTGGCGATGCACTACTTCTAGTTGTGGAAAATATCCTGACGCAAATGGCAGTTACCAGGTTTTTGGGCATGGCACAATCGCCAAGCTGATAAAATGTAACACTTATTGTCACTAAAACTGTACATACTAATTTTTTTTAAATCTACATATAATTCAAATTTTTTAATAAACAATTGTCAAAACGTTGTAATGTTGGTATGAGCCAAACAGTGATTTTCATGATTATACGATGAGTCATACTGAGTGTCAACTTTTTTTTAATGTAACTGAGCCTGCGCCCTGACAAGCGAGAATTTATTTCAAATTTTAAAAATATTTCTCCCGATTTTTCATTAAATTGTTTTGAAAATGAATGCACGGAAGAAAGGTACGGAAAGCGCACATTTGAGGGTGGTACAGTGTGGTTTTTTTACTTCATTCTGACACTGACAATTGTTTATTAAAAAAATTTCACTATACAGTGAGGGGCAAAAGTAACGCAACAATTCGATAAACCATAAACTGTTGAGTTTTGAAAAAAGAGAAAAAACAGGTCGATTTTAATTTCAATTTCACGTTTATTGACGTAACATTTTTTTTATACAGGGTGTTCGTTGTAAAGTTATGAAGTCATCATCAATTTTTTTAAATAGCAACCTATATTTATTCACCATCATTTTGATAGGTCTTTTAACTGTCAATATAACAGTATAAAAATTTTAACCCCTTAATTTAAAAAAAACTTGAGAAAAAAATTGTTTTTAGGTTATTAGGTTAGTTTCACGGTAGACTTGTTAGTATCATTTGAAGCTTTTCAACAATAATCAAACAGCAACAAAAAATAACTTTAGAAAAATCCTGTTTGTCTTATTTCATTCTCTGTTGATTAATAATTTCTTCAAGTACAAATGATACTGACTTAATAGCAATGCCTGTCGGTACTAACTTATTAATAAATTAATTATTAATTCATTCATAATAAAAATATTTTTTTAAGTGAGAAATTTCTTCCCGCAAAAATTGGGTACAATATTTTTTGTAACGAATAATTCAAAAATATTTAAAAATAAAATTGAAAATGTAAATCATTTAACATTGTTGATTTTTTATTATTGGGTTGGTAGCACCTTCCGCGCTGATTACTAGATTATTAAAATTTAAAGCGTCGGTGCCGTCTACTACGATCACACAACACGTTGAACAAATTCTTCCCCTGTTATTACTTTTACCTTTTTGAATTGTTTTTTTTTTGTGTTAATGAGAATTAATTTTACAATTGCAAATGGGACGAAACGTCAGTTTTGTTCAAAATGAATTGACGTTTCCGTCTGTCTACGTTATTAAATACCAACTTTACAATGCAATTTCCCCTGGTTTCTGCTAGCAAAGTAAAACACGTTGTTTCCGCATTCCGAGGATAACTGGAAAATACCGATTTTGAGGCTATGAAAATTGTCAGCTGGAAAAAAGATGATGCGATTTCTTCACTTCGCGGCTCGTTATTATTGGTTGGTGTTTTTGCGATGAGGACATTATTGAAATTGCATAAGGTTCGTTTTTATTCGAGGAGAATTTCTCGGAAATAAAACGCGTTACAACTTTTACGATAATGTATCTTTCGTGGGTAATGTTCGATCAATTACCGTGGCGTCGGAATTAATGTCAAAGTAAAGTTTTTCTCGTCGTTCTTGTGCCAATCTCATTTCTAGGTTATCTGAAAAAATAAATCCTCTAATTTGGAGCTTTATTCTTTTTTTCCGGATTCACCCAACAATGAACCAGATTTTATGTTGTGCCGTCCAACACGCTGGCAATAGATTATCATTAAAGAAAGAGGGGTGCGGCATCGAGGCCGGATTTATTTATGATCGTGAATATTCCTATCTATGACACACAATTTTTTTTTTAAACGTTACAGTTCGATCAACAAAAAGAGCGGAGCGGTTGTGAAAAACAAAATCTCTGCAAGCGTGCTGCGTAACTTAATAACCTGTCACCTGTCAATTTTGACAATTACGTGAAATTTATTTAAACTCGAGAACGCAAAATATTTATAACGGAAACATATTTGTGAAATGGGAAAGAAGAAAATGATGACTAGATTTACCACAAATAACTTTGTTTATTGGAGTTTTGATCAAATATTTCTTCATCGTAACTGGTTTAAGCTACGCCGCACGTCTTCACCAGTAAAATATTTTTGCAGAACCATAGAACTTGAAGATTTTATATTTCCACATTTATTCGTATCAATCAAATATCAAGATGCCAAACAAACTTTCCGAAAAAATGTGTGCCGTATATTTGTTGCACGCTCTGTATACTCGACGTAACGATAATTTCACGGTACACTCTACAGAATGATCTAGATCGCATACCACGTGAAAGTTTTATGCAAAAACCAATTTTAAAAATTTGTTTCTTGAGCAACCGACTTCAGGTTAAGGCCGATGAAGTGTTCTTCAAATATCTGACCAACTTGCGCGTGTAATTGTAATTCTTAAGTAAAATAAAAATTTCCACACGGTCATTTGACGAGTTCTGAGCGTCACAATTGAAACCGTCAAACGATGAGACCAGTGTATTATTTCTATTGTTGGGAAACACCATTGTACAATGTTTTGTGGTAGTCTGATGGTTATTATTTGGTCATTTGTTACGAATCTTTTCGATTGGGCAACGAAGTATTAGTTGGGGGGTTTCAGAATGTAAGTGGTGTATTTACAAAAGAAAAAACAACGCAACTAATGGATGAAATATTCAAATGATCCTCCACAATCAGATTTTTGTCGACTATTAACTAATTATTAATGTCATCGGTTTATTGGGATGAATAGACGTGTCGTAAAAGTGTTTACAAAGTCATGTGTGTGTTTTTATTTGGAAAACACTCTGTTGGGCAAGATTTTGTAAAGTGGTTCCATATCCACCAGTTTCGTAATTGCAGTTTACGAAATGTATAATGGACTTGGGTTGTAAAACGGTTCGATATTACTTCTAACAAGAATTTAAACTTGACAAATATTAATCAAACTTTCAATTAAGTGTTAATTATCGTTTCGTTGGCAATGAATATTTTACAGGCGCCTGTTCGCGCTTTTTCGTTAATAGTTATTTACGTATGCGGTAAGCTACATTTTACAGCGCGAGGTTTTTAGTTTGAAACACGACCGCGAAATGTTTTAACAAAAACCGAGCGATGTAAAATACCTACCGCATTAGTAATTATTACATATTCATCTTTTTGGCCGACGACCCATTACTCGTTGTCTCAAATTTGAATTTTGTTGTAAGCAATAATTTTGCAAAATCTGTCAACAGACTGACATTTGATGAATGAAGTGGCATGAAGTTATTCTATTACACCGATAGACTTACATGCTTACGATTTACACCACGAGATGACGCCTTCAGATTTCAGACGAAAACAATTAAATTATGTTCATTTTTGAAAACCAAACAGATTACTGGTAGCGATATCTTATCTTAGAATAAATGGACCTTATGTATGATAAGCTAGCAGGTTTTTGAGGTCCCTCAGAGCTTAAAATATTCGTCTAAGTTTACACACTCCGTGCGGTAAAGTGACAGATAGTGTGTAAAAATTAAGTTACCGTAGCTGTTCAAAATATTTACCCAGTTGTGTGTGTGTTTTTATTTGGAAAACACTGTTGGGCAAGATTTTGTAAAGTGGTTCCATATCCACCAGTTTCGTAATTGCATTTTACGAAATGTATAGTGGACTTGGGTTGTAAAACGGTTCAATATTACTTCGTACAAGATTTAAACTTGACAAAAATATTAATTAAACTTTCAATTAAGTGTTAATTATCGTTTCGTTGGCAGTGAATAATTTACAGGCGACTGTTTTTGCGCTTTCTTGGAGCGTTCGTTAAAGTGTTTTTTTCGACAGGATCAGATCGGATTTTCTTTTCACGTCGAATGAATGAATCAACGTGGACGAGTCGGATAAAATGAAGGAATCAAATCGGAGTTCGAATGGAAATGCGACGGTTGTAATGATGATGTGATCCTTCACGTCGAGGTGCGAGAGTGTTTTTGGTTCGTTCGTTTCGAACGGATTTGCGTTGGAAGCGGAATATTTGCGAGAAGTAAATTTATGTATGTGTGAATTTATTTTTCTAAAAACCTGTGAAGTGTTAATTGCGCGTCAGCGTCGAACAGCGGCAAAAACAAAAATAAAATTGAGCGGAAATAGGAAGAAACAAGTAAAGAAATTTACGCATCAAATCTGAGTTGTACCTTTAAATAAATGTTTTTTTCTACTAGAGTTTGGAAAACTAACATATTTGACTACTAATCTGAATTAGGAAAAGTAGAATGTTTCCTAACAAGTGCGGTAATAATGTTAACATGGAGGTGGAAATGTAGAATTCTGGAAATGCTTTTCTGCTCATGGAGTAGGCTCATAGAGGGTATAATGGACAGATTTGTTTATTTGCACATTTTGCAAGAACAAATGCAGAGGACAATATGCCTCTTTGATAGACATTTCAGCAGGATAATG
Organism: Tenebrio molitor; assembly: GCF_963966145.1. NCBI lineage: Eukaryota > Metazoa > Arthropoda > Insecta > Coleoptera > Tenebrionidae > Tenebrio > Tenebrio molitor. Next base: position 16,642,449 of record NC_091053.1, on the reverse strand, counting down.
ACCCGAAACACACATCAAATATCATAACGGAATGGTTTTTAGCAGAAAAAGTGGACGTAATGAAATGGCCGGCCGAGAGTCCCGATCTAAACCCTATAGAGAACCTCTGGGACCACCTTGATCGGGCAATTCGGAAAGAAAATGCAGGAAGATTTGAATCCAAAGAAACTTTGGTGAAGGCAGCACAAAGAACTTGGAACAATATAACGTCAAAGTAATTTGTTTCTTTGTTTTTGACCGCATATAAAATAAGTCAATTGATTATTTCTTAAACGACTTTTGTTTTCGTAACGATTTCTTTGACTGCTCCTTCAAGTCGTTTACTACAATGTTTTTTTCCTAGTTTGATTTTAAATAAAACGCAGAAAAAGAAGTATGTAATACTTGTTTTTCAAATGTTTCTTTACTTTTAGCCGGTACTGTATGTTAACTGGTAGTTACCCACCCAAAGGCCATCCTAACGTTCATCTTTTGGGAAAACTTGGAATGTCATCAGCACTTTCGAGATGTGCTGACCAGTCAGTGGTTTTCCTGTCCAAATTGATCCATGGACTTGACTGTTCAGATTTGTTGTCGCAAGTTATTTTTAAAGTAAATCGTCCGGCTTATCGCACGAAAAACACTTTCTTTCTTCCGACTAGACGTACAAATACTGGCTGTCGTCACCGGTCGTCCGGATGATGATCAATTACGATTGATGCTATCAGGGAGTGCTCTCTCGACCCCCTCATTAGAGACCTGCAATAGTATGCTAGTTGCTTGGCATGGGTTGAGATGGTTCTGTCGATTGTTAATACATAGTGATAATGACTATTTGGTGGTTCGATGATTTTCTTTCTTTTTTTTGTTTTTGCTTTGTCTGTTACTTTATCTGTGCATTGTGTTGGTTGACCTGTAATTGGGACATCCTGTTGGTCAACTTGTCCAAATAATAATTTATAAATAATTGAAAATATTCAAATCTAATTTATCTTTTCAAACTCGTGTAGAAAAAATCATGTGTGCAATGCGTAGGAAATCCATTTTTTCCGTACACGGCATGTTTTGATCTCGGCAAACGCCTCGATCAAAAATCCCATGCTTACTCGTAATGCGGAAACAAATAACATTTCCTAACTTGCACAAAAAGCTATTTTATCGTATAAAATGACTTATTTTCTTTGATAATGATTTTGGTTTTTCCGTTATCAGTGATCATTCTTTGGAAATTTATTATCTTAAGCCTTATTTTTTTCCTATGGTGAAACAGATCTACTCTTATCTAATGTAAACGATATACGGCAGGATGCAGCTGATCGTACAATAAAATTTCCCATTAAATACAATGCTTCCTATTGGAATTGCAAAACAAATGTGCAGTTATTTTTTTAGAGAAAACAAATAAATCAAGTGATTTTTGTCAGTTTTGAAGGATAGTCTTGATTATGAATTTTATCGGAAGTCAGTTAAAGGATTGTTTTAATGATAGGTGTTGTCAAAGATTTTGCATGTGTATGAATTGAAAAGATAAAAGTGTCTGAAGGGATTTGAGAACGAGTATTATCTAAGTACATACCGTATGTCAGGTACTTAATCTTAGGTAAATTTGTAAAAAAACTAAAAACGACAGCATTTTCGGTCTACAAATTCTATTTATTTCGATTCGTGTTTAATTTTTTTTTTGAAAATATGTAAAAATCATTCATAACAATATACATATTTTTATTAATGTGAAGAATGTAAGTATAAATGAAAATGTTTTAAAACAATTTAGGTATTGTGTTTTCTTTTGGTTACAAAGCAATTTTTCACTGAGCTGGTAATAGTTATTTACGAACAAAGTGCGGGAAGACGAAGGAGCGTGTGCCTTTAATTAATGCGCGAATGAACGGAAGATGTCTTCACGCAAGTGGTTCGTACAATATTTTTTGTACGAAAATTAAATTAAAATTTTTTGTTTTAATTCATTAAACATTAACGAACATAAAACCAAGTAGGCAGTGATCTTTGGTTATTGGAAACAATTGCTTCACTTGATATTTCAATTTTTGCAATAATTTGTGAATTTTGTAGGAACAATTTTCAACGATTATAAATCTTTCCGTAATTTTTTAATGGAGGAAAACCCAGGGAAGTTGTATTTTATGAACTAAATTTTATTATTATCAAGACAGATTTTTTTTTGAATGCCTCAAAGGGCCAGTAGTTTTTTTGCAATTTTTACATTCGAGTCGACCGGGAAGTACTCGTTTCGGAGCGAGCCTTGGATGTTGGAAGCGTTGCTTTCAAGGCTATGAGTACCAAAAATTATTATCAGATCTAAAATAAATGGAAAATCTGTGGCCCAATACATTCCGTAGTGAATCAAATTTACTCTTGATGTAGATTCAGAAAAAAAAAGAATAGATTAATGTAGGTACTCGTATTTTAAATGTTTATTTCGATTCTATGGATTTTTTGAAAAATTAACTACTTCTGGAATTTTCGCGTTTTTTCTGGCTAGACAGCATCAGGACGTTCTCCTAGATCGTTTCCCATCATTCAAACCTTGTGCAAATGCCTTTTTTCTCCTGTTGTGTTTCAAGGTCGCGCCAATGTCTTAAGCTTGTTTGACACGATGCTAAATTTTGTAGTAAATTTGTTAGAAAATGAGAGAGACCCTCGACAGGACCGATGAACGATCAGGATCATAGTCTGTCTTTGTCAGATCCTGATCGTTCATTGGTCCTCTCTCATTTACTAGTAAATTTTCTCATAAATTTAGCATCGTGTCAAACAGGCTTTAGTATAACAAAAGGGTAAGGAAAATTCATTCGCACAAGGTTTGAGTGGTGGACAACGATGTAGGAGGACGCCTTGAGGGTCTCTAGCCAGAAAAAACAGGAAAATTCCAGAATTAAGTAGCTAAAGTGAACAATGACCCTAGTGTAGTTGTAGCACAGAAATTTCTATTTTTTTTTTCTTAGCATTTTTGTATACTAATTTAATTAAAAATATGTAGCTATTTATGACACTAGTGTGAAAAATACACGTTTAAGACACGCACACGAGTATTATATCGCGCGTTCAAATGAAATCCTGGGCTGAGTAGGCGTTGAAAAAAGTGTAAACAATTTGGAACAATGTAAAGTTTGCATTTCCCGCCGTTTGACATGAATGACATTTGTTTATGATTAATCGGCACATGATTGAATATGTCTCTTTTCAGCAAAGGGTGTCCTTAGATATTTGCTTCGAGAATAGGAATCGTTAGTTATTCTATTTTTAATGTAAAATATTGCAAGGAAAAAGAAAAAGCAAAGATTTTTTGTTTATCAATTTTAGATTAGCATGTTGACACATGCTCTAATTACAACTGTCAATTTACACTTTAAAATTTGAAATTTCATTTGAACAGCCGGTACAAGTTTGTTCTTTAGGAACGTTCAGATATTATGTAAATATGTTTTCATGTTCGTTTCCTGAGATATCTAACTTGACATCTGTCAAAGATAACCTCAAAATTTATAATTAATTAATGTTTTTTAACATTTTGCCCAAACAAAAGTAATCTGACAGCTGGGCTACTCATGAAAGTAATTATTACGTTTTTTTCCATCATTGATTTTATAAAATGTCAAACTACGTCAGATTCTGAATTCGTACATCAAACCACCTATAATTTAAAGAATTAAAGAAATTACTGTAATTAACGTAATGAATGTTTGTTTTTACCTTTTATTTACAAACACCTCGTTAATTATTGATATGTTTTCAAGGCTTTCAATAAATTTGGATTTGGACATTTGTCTTATTTTCTCTCCAGTGTGAAAAGAAAAGTTGTTTTCGTACTAGTGCATTAAAGTTTTAGTCGACAAAGGCAACAGCTCAAATACAATCTTGTAAAATATCTCACTCTACGTACACCAGGATACTATGACATTTAATGATGAACTCTGACATCCAACGATGCAATTTAAAAAATATAAAGATAAAACTTGATAGCACTAGGTGCATTTCCATATCGATTTCGTGTCAAATTGCGACCTCGAGTGATCCCAACATCTTTCCTTTATCTGAAGTTACCACGTAACCACCACAAGGTGTTTTTTTTTTTGTGCGTTCAAATCACTAATCAATAATCGATGCGGTCCGAAGACACGCTTTTTGTATTTTCACGTTCGAACGACTCGATTTTCGAAACGAAACGAATTTTCAATGCGCACTTGCACTTTCTCTCCGAGGGAAAGGACTAATTCCGTTATGCAACCGACAACCTTGTCTGCGGATGGATGAATCATTTTGTCTCGTTACAACACTCGTGAGTCAAATTTTCGAAATTTCACTCGATCACCGCGAGATAGAAATTCAAGACGGCCAGACAATCGTTTCACTTTGGATGTTGCGCGACAGATAAAAATAACGCAAGGTCGCAACGACATTCTTCAATTTCCAAAAAAGACAAACAATAACGTTGAACCCGAAAGCGAAAATATTCGTTACGTGACGGTTTTTATGGTCGCTGCTGAAAAGTCTAAAAATACGCGAGACGTTCCGAACATGCGAACGGATAAATCGCTATTTTTATTTATTTATTTAAATTCGCCAAAGACAAATCAAAGACTCTTCGTCGCGTCTGGTTTTCCAATCGCGCTTAAAGCGTTTCCGACGTTCAACGTAATTTATTTATCTTTTTACAATGGTCATTTAGCCGTTGCGTAATAACGCTTTACGTGACCTAGTGTAATTATCGTGTTTTACCCATTGTTCGACACTTGTGTCTCTTCCATTTACTTATCATAAATTAAAGTCGTGGGAATAAAGAGAGAATGGTGTTGAACTCGTGTCGCAATTGCGTAGGTCACGGTTGTGCACGGTAGGGTTGGTCGAGGCTGCAAACTCGCCAAAAATCCAGACGTAAATTGGTACGTGGAATGTGTCGGAGAATATTTTTCTCTTCTGGCGACGGAAATATTCGACAGAATAGCTTTGACCAGATTGTCCAAAAGTAAAGATTTAGAAATGGAATAAATTAATTAACAAAATGTAAAATGAAGATATACCTACCTAATTCTAGAGAAAATAAGACACTATTATTTATTATAAAATAAGGGGCACGGCATCGAGGCCGGATTTATTTATCATTATAAATGTTTCTAACAAATAATGAACATACCTACCACTTATATTGTAATTTATTTTTCTCTACGCCCACTTTGTATACCTACAGCATCCAGGTCAGAGTTTTTGTTGTTATAAATTTAAAAAAATATAAGAAACTGGATAAATAACAAACAGACTCTGAAAGGAAAATAGAATTGGGGAAAAATATATCCATCTCAGTACGTCTTATTTTATATTTTATTTGTGACCTCGACTTCGCCTCGATCTTCAATCTCTGGGCTTGGCACAAAAAAACTCACTTCCACTCTTAATGATATAATCTCCTATTTTTAAACTTTGAAAACTCCCGTCCTACATTCAGATCATTTTTCTTTTTGCAGGGGTGTTCGCTGATCACCGAAAATGTCTTCACTATTGGATAAGTAGTAATTTTAAGTAGAAAAAAAAATCAAACTCAGCAAGGATGCGGAGCTCTCTGGAAAGTGACGTGACTCCTTGCGTGGCAGGCCAGCGCAAGAAGCGTTTCGCCAGTCGATGGTCCCTCCGACACCTGATCTATTCTAGTCCCATCCTCAACAGAAGACGAAGTCAGAATTCCTCAGGTTCTTCGAAGTCGCACCGGAATCACGGCGGTAAGTTTTAAAAAAATCATCGACGAGCGATCGGCGATCTTTGGAGAATCCGAACGACGTCCCAAAAGTGTTTTTATTGCAAAGACGGGGGGCAATAAATTTTTGCGGAATGTTTACGCGAACGTGCCATAACGTGTTTACCGAGCTTATCTCGCGCATATTAACATCACGATAATCTTTCAAAGCGGTTTGTTATATTCCCCCGTTGTTGGCAAAATGTTCTCACAAAATTATTGTCCAACATATTTGTTCGAAAAAAAGCTTGAACTGACAGTTTCTGCGAAAAGCTTGAACGGACTGTTTCTACCGTTGTCAGTGCTTCTGACAGAGTCTTGTCCAAACAGAAGAGTGCAACGCCGCGTACTGACTCACTAGGTGGTTGCTGACGGATTCGTTGTCCGATTGTGCTTTATTCTGAACGAACCAGTTCGGTACAATGAACTGTGACTAGATGGAAAAACACGTACCCACAAGTTTTAATCAAAATATACAAGGTGTGCAAATTTGCTCTCGCCGAGCTTGTTGATTTTGTCTGCAACATTAATAACGTTCTCCCCACTGAAAGTGAGTCGCATCCTCAGAATACCGTGTTATTAATCGCTTTGAAATTTCGCCAAATTATATTTAACGTCGGTGGCAAACAGCGTTTGAATTTTGTTTTTCTCACCCGTCCCTCCTCACCAACTTTGCTACATCCACTAATTCGTTTTTTTTTTTCCTTCTCCAGGCAAAGACACAACCGACAGTAGATTAGGCGGATCATCAAAAGATATCGATCGAGGTGCCTCCCATCATGTTGAAATTCATCAGGCAACGAGTAGAACATCAGTATTCACGACCAGCACAAAGGTAATGAGATCGATCGATTCGAAGAGCGAAAAAAAATGCGCCGTCATGAGTGAGGAATATCGAACGAAAATGTCGCAATTTAAAAAAAAAGATATGTGGGGGGAAAACAATCGGTGGGGGCAGGGGGAGGCTGAATTGAAATGTTGACTTTGGTCACGCCACTTTAGAACAATCGACGTGATAAAAAAATGGGCGAAACGAGGACGGGGACGCGGTTTTGATAAGGCTCGGGGTCGTCGCGGCAGCAGGAGCGGTTGTTTATTTTTGGCGTTTTTTTTTTTTTTTTTTTCGAATTGGAACGTGTCAAATATTGTGTGTTGGGGAACGTACAGTCGGATCAGCTTGTAATGTCAACAGCGGCGGATGTAGAAGTACTGGTGGAACAATGTAAGGGTCGAATTTCGTCCGCGAGCACCCCGACTGACCGTCCGCCTCGGCGCGGGTTGACGCCTCGGTAGCTCGGCGCTCACGGAGTGGGTTTTTTCTAGTGAAAGCTAAAAATCTTTTTTTTTTTTGTGAAACCGACAATGTAGCAACTTCCTTATTAAAAAAAAAAAAAAATAGGTAAAACCCGTAGTTTTTTGATGATGTATTTTTTTCAGTTCTGTTATGTAGAAAGCAAAGTCCTATTTTCGTTTTTATTGATTGCAAACGTTTTTGAAGTGTTTTTCATTCGGCAATTTTTTTTTATTACTACATATCAATGTCGACGCTTTTTAAAAACTCATCTTTATCACGAGATTATATTGAATCTTTTTTAAATCACGAAAACGTCCATTGGAACAGTCGAAATTTTAATTAAAAATTAATTTGCTTATTAACATAGAGACGACGTAGACGATAAAAGAGAAAAAAAAAACGTGAAAATGTCTCTGACCTCGTTCATTACGGTGCATATTAAGTAAACTTGCACGTCAGTTGTCAGTCTCGGTGAAATTCAAACCAGGGTTTAGTCGCACCAGGACTTACTACTCTTACATCTGTATATGCTATATTTTTATGCTGAAAGGGGCTTTAATTATATTTTTATTCGTATGCATACATTGAACAATAAAAAAGTGTTTGTACATACATAGTTTCTTTAATTAGTTGACTGCTGTAATCGTTGCGAGCTTATTGGGTAAAGTTGATAATTTTTTATGTCGTATTTATTTTGCTTAAACGTTTTAATTGTTATTTTTTTATGTAAAGTTATTATTCTTGCATTTTTTGTAAATTGTCTATAAGACTTGCTAAGCTTGAGGCAAGAAACGTATTTTTTTCGTGTACCGAATGTTCGGCTTGTGTACGCACCAGTAGTGTGACATTTGAAGTTGAGCCGACTGTACTTTTGTGATGTCACTTTTTCTTCGATGACGACGACAGCTCGAAATCCAGATTTATGTCAATCGAGAACTCGTTGAAGGTTTAATAATGATAGAAATCTTCTCAGATTTATCAGTTGCTTCGTCCTTGCATTACGTATTTGTTTTTCATCGAAATCAAATCGACCAAAAAGTTTAAGAAATTGTCGCGTCGTGATAAGATAAGGGCTCTGGTGTAGTACACATTAGGAAGTACGGATGTTCGGAAAGGAATGATTCTTTGTAAAAAAAATATATGGATGTGCAAGTCGGCAAAATGAAACAGTTCGGTCCTACAAGGGAACGGGTGATATTGGTACGGCTTGCCGGTGGAGGCTGTTGTTTAAAAACAAATGAAATCATTGAAATCACACGTGGGTGTCAATAAAAACGTAAGAGATGTTTTTATCCCAGCTGTGCTGGAGAACAAATGCCGGCTGACTTTTAATGATTGAAATTATTTTTGTTCAGCTGGCAACTTTATGTTGGTACACTTGATTCCCAAATTCAAATATGACAGTTTAAAAGTCAAAATAAATCATCGTCATCATCCTTAACTTAGAATCTTAACTTAGAAAGCGAATCAACAAACAACTCTTTGACAAATGACTAAGCGTACCAATTATTCGGGAATGCCAACCTACTAAGTTTGTCTCAATCATTAAAAGTCACCCGGTATAATCTTCGCCAAAATTATAAAACCACCAACACCGCAATTTACCTGGAAAATACAATTGGCAACATTGTATAAGCACATTCGACGTACAACATAGGGAAAATAAAATGTTGTATTAGGCCTTGTGCTTCTCTTTGGGATTGTGCGATTGAAAAATAAACGAGTTATACGAAAGTTTATACTAAATTAGTTTACAATATAACCAAAAGCAGCCAAGAACGTTAAAAATAACCATTAGGTTTTTTTTATTTCCAACTTAATTCAGTAGGTGGTGATTTTGTAATTTTGCCGAAAACTATAAACATTTGAGTACAGTCGCGGACAAAAATAAGTAGGACAATGTTTTTTCGCTAATGTAAATTTGCTTGCCCTTTCTATGGTTACTATGAAAATATTTATTTATTTATTACAGTAACCCCGGTTTACTCAACTCAATTTTGGCTAAATTTCTTAATAAGACTTGTCCTACTTTTTTTTGTCCGCGACTGTAACATACGTCACGTGTGATTTAGGAATAGTCCAGTCTACTACGACTAGCCGTACCTCAGTTGCCAAATCTGAATTGTCGTTTCATTTTTGATTGCACTTAAAGTGATTTTTTTTAATAAACAATATACACTGACCGGCATAAAAAACGACTCAATATGATTTCTTTAATAAATAATGTTGAAATTATATTTGTGCTTATTTTTCGTTATTATAGTTAAATTGGGATATTTTCATTGATCGGGAGTGCTATGGTCACCATGGCAACCGAATTGTTTTGTTTAAATAAATTATTAGAAAATTTGCGCTACTTCCACGTTGTGTTTTTGTCGGTTGACGTTGACGTGTTTAAAGATTTAATGTGATATCACGAGATACAAATTTAAAATGCTGTTCAAATTTTGGCAATTTTTCATTACATTTTTTCTAAAAAATTACTTTTTTTTTCCTTTAAAATTTTATTTGCTGTGTTTAATGTTTTGTTTGTCGGATATTCTTTGGCAAATTATAACTTAAATAACTCTTATCAATACAACATGATATCAAAAAAAATATTCCAAGACAATGAATTACTTAATTATATTAATAAAATTAAAAGTGAGTCGTTTTTTGTGCCGGTCAGTGTATAATTGTCAGTGTCAAAGGTGAATAAAAGAACCCATACTCTACCGCCCTAAAATGTGGACCAGATGTATAACAATTTTACCCCAAATCATAGTTGAGGTTATGTTTACTTCACTTCCCGTAGTTTTATTCCGTCAATTCATTTTCAAAACAAATTTAATGAGGAATCAAGAGAAATCTTTTTCAAATTTGACATAAACTCTCACTCGTCAGGGTGCAAGCTCAGTGACATTTAAAAAATGTTGACACTCAGTGTGACCAATCGTATTATCATGAAAATCACTGTTTGGCTCATACCAACATGACAACGTTTTGACAATTGTTTATAAAAAAATTCAATAATAACTTTGTAAGAAATGCGTGTAAATCTTAATGGGTAGTTAAATATCGATTTTTTCTCAATTATTGTTTCTTTGATACGAATTACGAACCGTCGAAGTTTTATTAATTTTTGATTATTTTTTAATGTTTGTACTCGTTGCTCTAGCGTAATATTGAATTAATTTAACAAAAAAATAATTAGAGAATCGGAGGAAAGCAAAAGGCAACACCAAAGCAAAAATCTCGAACGTCACATTATTTTTACAACAAAATCCGTAAACATTCCGAACGACTAAACATCGAGTCTCGTTATCGGCGAAAACACGACGATAATTCTGATAATTATTTTTAGATGTCATTATCGTCGCTTGCATGTCATCTATAAATAGAAACCGATACACATCCGAGTGCAACCTTAAGAAATAAACCCATTTACCGCGCACATTTATTATCTGTTGGTTTTTGGAATTTGCACACATGCGGAATTCGTCATCGTCCGTCTTTTTCCTTCACGATTTCACACATCTGTTGATATTTTCAGAGTGGCGAAGTTACCTTATCTATGGAGTGTCCCCTGTGTTTCGCCGAACTGGCGGCCGAGGAGTTCTGGGAGTTGGCGGGATGCGGACACCGCGCCTGCATATCTTGCCTGCAGCAGTACCTCCGCGTGGAAATCACAGAATCTCGCGTTTGCATATCTTGCCCGGAATGTCCCGAGCCTATGCATCCAAATGGTAAAAAAATCCATCGTCGATTGCCGCATTTGTGGACAATACTTGTCGTACTCGCTGTACTCGTGGGTGCAGCGAGCGCGTGAAGTGTTGTCGGTGGGTGCAGCGCGTCGCAAAACTATTGTTCGAAATGTGCGTTTCTCTTTGCAGAAATACGAAGTATCAGCGACGACGCTGTTCTGCACGAGAAGTACGAAGATTTTATGGTTAGGAGAGTTTTAGCAATCGAACCGGACACCAGATGGTGTCCGGCCCCCGATTGCGGGTAAGTGTCTTTTGCAACACCACGAGAACAAGAGAATGACCGTTTCCTTTTTTTTTTACAGGTTTGCTGTGATAGCTAGTGAATGTGCGAGTTGTCCGAAGTTGCAATGCCTGAGACCGGGTTGCGATTCGTTTTTTTGTTATCATTGTAAGGCCGAATGGCACCCCAACCAGACCTGTGATGCTGCACGTGCACAAAGATCACCTAATATACGATCGTCTTCTATTACTTATAGTCAAGATTCGCAACATCGTAAGAAACGAATGACCATATCGCGGTCGAGCGCTCTCCTAACAATGTTGTTTTGCAGGAGATGACATCAAACCCTGTCCGCGGTGTCAAGTTTTGATCGTGAAGATGGACGACGGGTCGTGCAATCACATGATGTGCGCCGTTTGCGGGGCGGAGTTCTGTTGGCTGTGCATGAAGGAGATCAGCGATCTTCATTATCTTAGGTAAAATGGAGGAGAGAGAGTTGTGAAGTTCAGTGACACGAAGGCCGTCCGAGTGTCAATAACGAAACTATTTGTTTTGGCAAAGTTCAAGTGGAGACGTTTTTAGATCAATGTGGAATCAAGAGAACCACGTGCGCATTCCGACAGAGATTGGCTATAATAATAAATCTTCTTAGCTCGATTGATCAGCTAGTGGGCGGGGGGCTTAAAATGGTGCAGTGTTGATGAACGCACTAATAAGAAAAATATTTTCAAAGTTGCAGAAATGAGGGAAATACAGATTGTGAATGAATGAAGGTGCAAGTGTCAGACAACTCGATTTGAGATGAGTTGTGTTAAACAGCTGAAGGTCGGGTTGAGATTTTGAATGGAAATTTCGTTTTTAAGATGAAATTTCCAGATGTGAGAGAAATGGAATGAATGAAAGTGGGCGTTAACTGATTGGTAGACGAGAATGAATGTAGGCGCAGATGTCAAACAAATAATTGTTTGGGATACTTAATAAAACACAGGGAGTTGATGGATGTGAATTTGAAGTGAAATGCGTTTTTGAGTTGACATTGTCTGACGAATTACAAAAATATCAAGTAAATCGGAACGAATGTAGTCGTAAATGTTGAGAATTTACTTTTAACATCAGTTTAGACTTACCTAATTATTTACAATAAATCAAAACCATTATTTGAAATGTCATCGCTGTCAAAAATCACAGAATTAAGAGTGAATGTAGGCACGAATGTCAAAACACACAAAAAAAAGAACGAAAATTGAAGATTTCATTTTGTGATTTCAGCCCTTCCGGGTGCACTTTTTGGGGCAAGAAGCCGTGGTCGAGGAAGAAGAAAATCTTGTGGCAGCTGGGCACCCTCGTCGGTGCCCCAGTGGGTATCGCCTTGGTCGCCGGTATCACAGTTCCTGCCATGATAATAGGTGCGTGCGTTGACGCTGACCGTTTTATTTATCGACAGTTACCAATTTCTCGTTCCAGGTATTCCAGTCTGGGTCGGTAGGAAACTGTACACCAGGTACAAGACGGCCAACAAACACAAACGAAATGCGGCGATTGTTGGCGGCGTCATGGCTTCGGTAAGTGTTGATGGCGTGTTGTTGGTAGCACTGCAGCATCTGATCCGTGCTTGAACGTCTTTCACAAGTTCAGTTTAACTTCGCTGCATTTTAAATCGTCACTGGGATTTCTTAACGTCTCAGTAAAATTGACGTTTTTTAAATTCATCGACGGTCGCCAGGCGGCGCCACTGGATTTTTTTTCGTTCTTGAATAATTTAAGAGCCAGAAGGTTTCGTTATTTTATTACAACCGAAACTTTTCTTTTTCTCGACCCCTTTTGCAGAATAGATTTTTAATTACGGCCCGAATTGCGCCGAAACGAAGTTACATAAAGTAGCGATCCTCCCCGGAATACTTTATTTATTTTTATTGGGGTCGTAAAGTAGCCGTTCGAAAAAGGGCCGTGCGTCGCCAAGGGTACGATGCATCGTTTTGCGAGCCGGCATGATTTAAACGGTCTAGCCGAATGCCCACGATACTACAGGGTGGGGAAAAACCTTTGAAATATTAGCTTTTGTAAAAAACGACCTTCGCGAGGCTCGTTTGACAAATTATAGCGTGTATGGGTGTGCGCTTGGAAAAAAGTCTTTGTTGTGTGCGGCGCTATCGCAATTAACTTTTTATTTTTAAACTGATAACCTACATTTTTAAAAACAACTGACGGCAGCTGTTTTTTTTTGTGTGTATAATTTGCCGAATAGAATTTAAATTTTACAACCTCACGACAACAATAATGAAATGCAATTGTACATATAATGATCGGTGAGAACTCGGTTTGCCTTTCCACATCTTGCATTTTGAATAAAATTCAGATCTGGTAATCGATGTGGCTAATGATGAGAAGAAAAATACCATCATGAAAGATGTTTCCTACCGAAGTGTACATTTATAAAGTGAAGGCACTATAAAGTTCGTTGGGAAGTGAATGCAACCTTTTTAATAAATGATCAAAACACATTAGTGTTCCGCTACATCATCGTGACTTTTGTTCGCAAGTGGCGTCGACTATACAACGCATCCCCTTCACAGTTTCGTCAGTTCGCGACCCTTATCGATCCATAAACTACACGCCAGGTAGTTGGAGGGGTGGAATCTTGACCTAAAGAATGATTGCACGGTGATGCATTTCTCGTCGGTCATTAAGGAAAAAATCGTAAGGAAATCTGACCGAGGAAGGGTTGCAGCAAGAGTCGATTCATTTTTTTATTTCCAATACATTGGGATTTTTTTTAGTCAAAGTTCTCGTCTGCGACCTTTAATCCGATACAATGAAAAGTTGTTCGAAACGAGTGGAACCCGGCGACGTGATTTTCCGACGAAAACTTTGCTTTTCTCCCGGAAAGATTTAACTTGTAAATTTCCAGCAGAAGTTTTCGTAAACAGGCGGATATGGCCGTGATTTAACGTTCCTCTTTAAGGAGGATTCACGTCGAAGAACGGTCAAGCTTATCTCGACGTTTTCAAATTGATCCGGAGATTAAGAGTGGCGTTTAAGAGATAAGAAAAGATCGCAGTCGGAAGCTCGAAAGATCTCTTCGGTCCCAAACTGGGTGTTTCGTCACGTGGGTTGCGACAGGGAAGCCCCACGGCCCTGCGTCGTTCACGGAAGAACCGGAACATCAGAATTAATCTACCTAGTTATGTGCAAATTTCCGGCGGAACTGTAAACATTAATCGATAACCGCGTCTGTTCGCCCTCATCAAGAAAATTGAACGTCCCGTTCATAAACGATGCACGTCTAGGGACACCGCTCGACTTTTATATCGATTAAGGGCACTCAGACCGAATTAAATTAACTTTAATACGGATGTGTGTCACGTTCTGGTTTCGCGCCTCTCCGCGTTAAAATTTTCACACAACTTTTTTTTCTCCCCCGCATCGATCTCGTGTTTTTCACGACGCCGGAGAACTCTCCGCCGTTCCAAGCAGACGACGGCTAAAAGGTCGAAAATGAATAAGTGATTCGAAATTCGAAAAAAATTTGGTTTCAACCAGACAAGTGCGAGCGGGAAACCGACACCAGTCGCGTAATTGTCGGAGGCGGGGCCGCCCGACGGCGTTACTTGCCTTATGGGTCATCAACGGATCCGGTTAATCATCCCGGACAAGTGGAAACAATTGCAGGTTCACGGTTTCCGGGCGGGGGTCGTCCGGAGTCGTGCAAAAACACGCATGATGAATATGTTTTGAACGTGGAAAGTGGAACACGGACGCCACCGACGAAATGCAAAAAGTACAAGAGCAAGAAAGTTCAAAGTAGGAAAGGTTCGGGTAGATTCTCTAGATTTCTAGAAGAAATTTTGATTTGTGATGTTCGTGTCGAATCTGTCCGATTTGAGACTTTTTTAAGAGTCAAAAATGGGTGTAGGAGTGGTGCGTCTGTTCGTACAATCAACGGTGTCATTTTGATACAAAAGCAGTTTTATTTAAATATTTTGTCAATGATTTATTCCAGTTATCGTTAAAAGCTGACATGATTCTTTTTCTTACTGACCAAAAGTCGCACAACAATACAAAATACACTGATATTCATATGTTTTCTCCGTCAAGTGTTGCCTACTAGGTTTCGGACCAATCAAACCTGACCAAGTCGTAATTAAAACTTTTAATTCTGTCATGTTTACAAATGATGTATATGTTATGTGTCTGATCAAGGAGGAACGAAACAGTGAAAATCCAATCAACACTAATTCTCGATCGACGACGTAAATCTATAAAGAAAACGATACATTGGCACGGAACACACCTCGAAGCAAAAATTTCTGTGTCAAAAAGCATCATCACTAGCCGGATTTCGCATGGCGCGATTCGTTTTTTGTGTGTTGATTATTTCTTGGCCACGTTGGCGTTGAGCAGACCGTCGTCGTGGAGGTCTTGGAGGAGGGCCAACAGTCGCTCCTCCATCTGGGCGTTGCCGAGGGCCAAGTCCACCGAGCCGATGCAGAGCAGGAGGGCCAGAAGCTGCGAACGTTTGTAGTCTTCGGCGAGGCGGGCGCGATCGTAGCCGAGTTCCTCTTCGACGTCGAGGTTCAACCTGCGACAGGTGTCGGTCAGGTTGGTCCAGTAGCCGTCCAACAGCTTTCCGGTGTGTATCCGGCGCAGCTCCGCCGGCACCGAGCTGATGAGCAACAGGGCCAAGTCGTTGGTGGCCCTGCTGTAAGTCACCATCTGCCAGTCGAGGATGGCGCAGGTGCAGGAGGCGTCGTCCTCGCGGAACATCAAGTTGTTGCACCAGAAGTCGGTGTGGGTGATGAGCGCCATCGGCTCCTCGGGAGACAGGAGATTCTCGATGATGTCTTTGGTGTGGGGCCGCAGCTCGTTCAGGCTGGCCAGCACGCTCTCCAGGCCGGGTCTCCGCTCGAGGAACTGCGACAGCTGAGGCAGACCTCTCTCGACCAGCTGCTGGTAGGAGTCGGACGCGCGGGTCGTCTGGAACAGGAAGGGGTAGCGCTCGGCCAGCGGTCTGCCCTCTTTGATCTTGATGGCGAGGGAGAGGCCGTGGATGTGGGCGATGGCGTCGACGGCGGCGGTGGTCTGGCGGAGGGTGAGACCCCGCGAGAAGTCGGCGCCGGAGTAGCCCGCCGGCTTGATGTTCTCCAACACGAGGACGGATTCGGGGGGGCTCGGTTCTGGGTCGCCGCTTCCTGCCGAATAGTGGGCGTAGTAGCACTTGGGGATGGGCAAGCGGATCTCCGTTTCGGGGGGCAGGTTCTGCGATTTGAAGGCCTCCAAGTCGGGCACGACCTGCAACAAAAAATGTATCCCATCAGCGGAAATCCGGAGTTCTTGTCAGGAGCCTAAAAATCGACAAGGTCATAGATAATTGGAGGACGGAATCAGAAACTAAAAACGTAAAAACACTAATGAGATTGACAGTTTTACCTAACCTAGATTTAAATTTGTTGGAATTGCAACAATCCCCGGCATTTAATTAGATGAGTAACGTCCGGAATGTATGACTAAGCCTGTGACTTACTTGCGTGTAGAACTTGATCTCGCGCAGGTCGAACTGCGCCTCGGTGACGAAGAACCTGCTGAAGGGGTCCTGGGGCAGGAGCTTGATGATGAAGCTGAGCGTGTGGGCGTCGGCGTCGTCCTTGACACAGTACTTGACTGCGACGGCGAGTATGTCGCTGAGGACGCTCTCGCCGGCGTCGCAGCCCGGCTTAACAGTGAA
Source organism: Tenebrio molitor (assembly GCF_963966145.1). Lineage (NCBI taxonomy): Eukaryota > Metazoa > Arthropoda > Insecta > Coleoptera > Tenebrionidae > Tenebrio > Tenebrio molitor. Next base: position 16,625,739 of record NC_091053.1, on the reverse strand, counting down.
GTCGATCACGGCTATGGCGGCACGTTCGTCCAAGTCCCTGTGGTGGTGTCTGAGCACGGCCTGGAGCCACTCCTCGGTGACGGGCCAGTCGGCGGCGCTGCTCGTCTCCTCTTCGCTCTCGGACATGGCGGACGCGGCGGCGGCTTCAGAAGACTGTGTCCATGGCGCGGCCGTCGGAGCGCGACTGACTTCGCCGCTCCGGGTCCGGGAGAAGGGCGGCTGTGCGGCGCGACAGAAGGGCGTGGTGGTCGTGTCCGGAATGGCGGATGGATTCGTACGCGGAAAGCACACACGCGGGGGTGACGCGATCGATCGACGGGGGAGCTTTCGAGGGGGGATTTTGATCGGGCGGAAGTGACGACACACTCGTTTTCGACCGTGTTGCATCGCACGAAGACGCACTCGGATAATTAATGTTGATCGAAGGGGGACGGGGCCGACGCACGGGAGGATAATTAAACGAACAATGAAAGTCCGCCGTTTATGACGCAACGAAACGGTTTCATCGGAATCGACGGATTTAGGTGCGGAGGTCGATGTCTTCAAAAAAATTCATTACAAAAACACAAAAAAGGGACACAGGAATGAAATTTTTCTCGAAAAAATTTAAAAAATACAGTCATTAAAGATGGCGCTGCCGTTGACAGTTAATTGTAATAAAACCGTCATCCACCAGAGTACGCCACTGAAATTCAAAATTTCAATTAACCAACAAGACTCGAGACAGTTTTTACAGAAAGTAGAAGCATTTCCAGGTTAAGTAAATGAAAAAGACAGAAGGAAATGTTTATTTGTTGTTCTCATTCTCCTAATTTTTGGACGAACGACGTGAACTTGCCCTTTCTTTAGTTGGCGACAGTTCGGCGAGTGGTGACTTGGACCGTTTTGTTTTATTGCAGGTGATGATCTCCCCGATCCTGGCCGGCCTCGCCGTCGGAATCGGCGTCCCCATCTTGCTGTTCTACGTGTACGGCGTCGTCCCCGTGTCCCTGTGTCGTTCCGGGGGCTGCGGCGGCGCCTCCACCTCGGACGACTCGGCCATAGTGACGAACCGCACGGGCGACACTTCCTCCATCGACGCCGTCAGCGGCAAAGTGGCCAACCCGTCGATCGGCGAGGCCAGCTTGTCGCTGGCCAGCGGCAGCCAAGTCCTCCGCGACGCCGATCGCGAGTCCGCCAGCACGGTCGCGTTGGCCGGGAGCGTCGGCGCCGCCGCCCACAGGCTAGAGGTCCAAGCCGACCTAGCTTCGGCGCAGCGCTTCAGCATCAGCAGCTTGTCGGAGTCGGCCGGTGACGACGGTGGAGCCTCCACCAGGGCGCTGGCGGGATCCATGCTGAACTACAAGGTGAGTGGGTCGTGTTCGAGGGGGTTCGTTTGTGAAGCGGCGTTGTTTCGACAGGCGAACGGCAGCGACTCCTGCAGTTGCGTCACCACCGAGGATTGCACCTCGGAGCGGGTGCGGTTCGACGACAATGTCAGCTTCATAGCGTCCCAAGCGGAGAAGACGAGCATAGGCAGCAGCTGCAGCTTCCGAGCCAGATGCACAACGAAGCCGGCCCTGGCGAGGGCGGACCGCGTCGCGGACACGCTCAGCAACGACAGTATTTACATTGACATGAGCGGCGTCGAAGAGAAGCCGAGGAAGTCGCAAGCGGCCATCCTGAGGAGCCAGTTTTTCTATTCGGGGATGACGGACGGCAAGAGCACGGACGACAAGACCATAATCGAGGTCTCGAACGAGACGCTCGACAAGCCAGGACCTCCAGAAGAAGCCACCCAAGAGGCCAAAGCCGTACAGATGAACACCTCGTCGACGTTCGTCGTTGAGACTTCCAAGTTATAGCTGTCCGATTTAGAACTCGTTTTTTAAAGAAGACTGATGTGCAAATTAACGTCTAATTTATTTTATAGAGTTATCAAAAAATATCTGGCTTAAAGTTATATCTTACAAATTATTGTATATCAGTTTAATAAGTTGTTTTTTTTAATTTTCCTTCTAAATGTGCTAAACGAGGGATTAAAGGATGTATAATTATTATTTCTAATGTACATATTATAAGTATGAATGTAGTTAATTTCTTTCGAGATTGTGTTCTGAAAAAGCAAGCAAATATTATTGCCTTGTCTCAGATTACACAGAATGTAACGACACCATCAAATTGTTATTCTTTGGTAAAATAACATAAGCAATGTGCAAATAACACATTCCAATTATTTTGATTTTACGCAAGATTTTTTGGCATTTTTTACGAATCGCAGCGGTCATTTTATGTTACCCAAATTTCATGGTGTGATTACGTTTTGAATGAACAAATTTAAATAAATTATTACGTTTAACGCTCGATTTTTTATCACCTGCAGTCCAGCATCACAAGAGTTCGGTGTTATTCGTTGAGTAGATAAAAAGAAAACGTAAGATGGAAAAAAGTATCAACTTTCTAGTACTTTTTTGCTTCATAGGATTGGTAGCTTTGATACGGGGCCTTCACCCTTCAATCAATCAATTTTTATACGTTTGAAAGTTATCGCAATTACGTTTATATGATTTAATCAGACGTTATCGAGTTTTATAAAAAATCTTTTGATTTCATAATCAAATTAATTCGCTGTGACAGATTTGTCCCTAAACACAACTTACACCACTCAATTTTATAAACTGCGCCGCTTCAAAAGACTGACGAAAAAATGTAAACAAGACAAAGACCAGCTCTAGACTAGTTAGTCTATATTTTTTTATACCTCTATATTCTGCAGCAAGAACGATCTCCAGTTAGTAACTTTCGTGCATAGTAACGTGAGTTGGCAGCCTTGTATAAACAAACCAAGATGGCGGTCGTGCCACAAAATCAGTTCTATTTCTTCGATTATTAGTTTAGGGTGTTAATTTTAAGTTTTAAGTAGTTAAAATGGTGATATTTGTGACGTAAACTAGTTAAACTTCTATAATTCGTTCAATCATAATGTGAATAACGCTTGCACAGTGTTCTGTTGTTTGTTAAAAAATCATCTTGAGATCCTAACCTATTAACCATGGCTCCTGTACCACTCGAAGGTTTGCAGACGCTTGTGGCCAATGCCGCCGCACAAGGCGGCCTAGGGGGCCCCCAAGAAGGTAATCGCGGCGGGATGATATCCCTGGCCAAGCTCATCGACTACATAATTCAAAGAACTTACCACGAACTCACAGTATTAGCCGAGCTGTAAGTAACACCAAAGTATTATTACCAGTTCTCCGGCACGCACTAAGAATAAACAGTATTGCGTCTACGATAATTGTGTTGTCCGTTGTTCCTCCACGTGTTTCTCTTTTTTGTCTTACTTAGTTGCGTAATTATCAACTCTGCTTTTGTTGCACAAATGAGAACTTCCATACTCCTGCAGGTTACCTCGAAAGACAGACATGGAGCGCAAAATAGAAATCTACAATTTCGCGACCCGGACCCGGCAGTTGTTCGTGCGCTTATTGGCGCTAGTAAAGTGGGCGAACAGCGCCTCCAAAGTGGAAAAGTCGGCTGTAATGTTGAACTTCCGCACCAAACAAAAATAATTAACGACCGACTTGCAGCGCATCATGGGATTCCTCGACAAACAGTCTTTGTTGTTCGTCGAAACCGCGGACATGCTGTCGAGGATGGCTCGCGAGACGCTGGTGCAGGCTCGACTGCCGAACTTCCACATTCCCGCAGCCGTGGAAGTCTTAACCACCGGGACTTACGGCCGGTTGCCAGCTTGCATCCGAGAGAAGATCGTGCCCCCCGACCCCATCACCAACTCGGAAAAGAGGAACACTCTACTTAGGTTGAACCAGGTCATCCAGCACAGACTGGTGACCGGGAATCTGCAACCCCAGATGAAGAACTTGAAAGTAGGGGGGTTTATTTTTGCGAGGTTGGTATCTCACGAGCGTGTTGCAGATCGAAAACGGACGGGTCACGTTTCACGTCCAGCACGAGTTCGAAGTGTCCTTGACTGTGATGGGGGAAGGCCCCAACATACCTTGGAGGCTGTTGGAGATTGACATTTTGGTGGAGGACAAAGAAACTGGTGACGGGAAGGCTCTGGTTCACTCTTTGCAAGTCCAGTACATCCACCAACTGATACAGACGCGTTTGGTGGACAATCCTCAGCCTCTGACAGAAGTCTACAACTGTCTCCACTTCTTCTGTCAGTCCTTGCAGTTGGAGGTGCTCTACTCGCAGACTCTGCGTCTGATGCGGGACCGACTGGACGATCACATCCACGTCGACGAGTACATCCCCGGGAAATGCTTGACGGTGTCGTACTGGAGGTGAGTTGACCCGAAACAAAGTTGTTTCGCTCACGCAGATTGATTCGACAGAGAGTTGACGACGAAGGGTAAAGAGTCCGCGAATAAAGACCTGAGGTCCGAGTTGGGGTACAGATTGACCATCCAGGTGGACACTCACGACCCGGCGCGCCCTCTGGCGGTCCTCCACGTCCCGTCTCTAGGCAACAAGGTGACCGTTTACAGTTTGTTTTGTGATTTTTGCGTTAACGTTCTGCGTCAGGAGAGCGAGATCGCCGATCGCGCCATCCGTTCGGAGATCCTCTCGATGGAGCGCCTCCTGGTGCACACCATCTACGTGCGGACGCGCAGCCGCCTCCACGACATCAAGCTCGAGGTGCAAGGCATGCTGAAGGAGGTCGAATGTAACCTGCAGGGCTCCCCGGCCATCCTGTCGGTCGCAATCCTCCAACCGTGTCTCAGGGCCGAACAACTGCTCATCACCGTCGACACGCACACGGGCATGTTGCAGTGTCACGTGCCCCAGTACGACCCACCGCTCATTCCCGAACTGAACAACGCCCTCAACGGCGATCACGGCAAGCTAACGATGCTAATTGCCGAGCTGAGGTTCTGGATAACGCAGAGGAGGTGCGAGAAGACGTTGCAGCATCTGCCGGCGACGGCGCACGAGAGGTTGCCGCTCCTCCACCACTCGGACCATCCTTTGACCAAAATCGGGAGGCACAGGATGTACGTGCAGCTGCACAGGCATCCGAACGTAGTGCTGGTGAGTGCAGATGGGGTAATCGTTTTTGCAAAAAGTAAAAATTCAGATCCGAGAGGGGGTAGTAATGTGACTTTTGGGTGTGGTGTTCAGATCCTAGATAAAGTGAGCTGTCAGATACGAAAGATCCAACAACACCGCAATTTACGCTGAAAGTAGACGTGGCAACGCTGTAGACTTTTTTGATTTAGGGGAAAATGGAGTGGTAAAGTTTTTCAATTATTCCGTGCACCAAATTAATACAATTTTTCATTACCTTTTATTAATTATTCAAGGACATGTTCTAGTCTCGACACGACACATTTGACAATCAAGTTGTCAAATTAGATTTCTGTTTTCTCATACTTTCGAAACTGAACCGGCGCCAGATTTGTCGGTTGTATTTGGTCATTTTCATGAGAGCGTGATCCACCTTTTTGAACAAATCAGACTGATACACACATCTGCGCCTCACTTCAAACAATCCGTTGCGACTTTTTGATCTCAACGCCAGCTTCCCCGCGTCGTTCAGAAATCTGCAACCGCACAATTCCGCAAGAGTTTCGTACATTCCCTTCTACTTACCCGGCCTTGATGTAACACTTGATTCTCGAGTCGACGTCCATCTTGGATAAATATTTCAAAGCTTCTTTTTTGTTGCCCATTTGGAGACAAACGTCAGCGAAGGGGGCATATCCGATCGGAGACTTTCTCGTCGCCGAAAACTCCTCCAACTCCGACCACTTCTTCAAACAACTCAGACTTTGTATTTTCAACCACCAGAACCTTCTCTCCGGAATGCTATACTCAGTACGTAATCTCTCGGCCAACTCTGTTTCGTTATTCAACAGTAGAGAAAGACAAGTGTCGTGAAACGATTTTCCCACGAATTTTTCGCCGTCGTTTGACTTTTCGTCCATCGCCTTTTGAAACTCCAACAATTTTGCGTGGTCGTAGCAAGTTGAGACGTAAAAATCATTTTTTTCCTGTAAATAAACGTCGTGCGCTGAACGCAGGAGGGAATCCCTCATATACGACTTCTAAAGACAGATCAGGTACCAACTTCGAAAACAAAAATCACTAGAAATGCACTTACGGTTTCGTCGAGGGTCTCAGCGATGAAAATCTCCCCCAGAGCGCCGAAATTATCTTCCTTCAGGTAAATGCTGTACAGGGTTTGCTTGTTATGATGTTTGCAGTACTTGACGTACGAAGATTGAACGGAAGGAAAATCGCGAATTGTCATTTTGATGTCTTCAAGTGTCAACTTCTTGTGCAGATGGAGAATGATCAGATTGATCAAGTCGGGGTCTCCGCTGTCGACGGCTTTACCCAAAGCGGAAACGTTTTCGTCGAATTCAATCAACACTTCCACTTGGACTCGAGTTTCGACTTCGCGTTCCAACAGTGTTGCCCCTATGGTTTTCAACCCGTTTTGGAAAGCCAATCTGGCCATTTCGCCATAAGGTGTATCAGCATCGTGTTTCAGTTTTCTTATGATGTGTTCGGCTAAGATTTCTTGGTCTAAATCGAGTTGGCTTAAGTGAGAATGCAGCAGCCGCTGGATGTCCCCACGTTCTTCCATGTGGACAATTTAATGTAACAAAACACTGTAGTTGTACAAGACTCACCTTGTTAATGATCGATTGGGAATCTTTGTTTACAAAATTATCTGGAAGCAAATATTTTATCGTAATGTTCAATCGTAATCTTTTAAAGTTTTTATGATTGAAAAGTGTCCGATATGATCTCCGGGTTTGTCCTAGTTTTCGTAATGGGAAAATTTCAGTGATGTAATTTGTTTTTATTTGTAAAGTGTGTGATGAGCCAGGTGGCGCCACCTGGCTTCACACACTCACCAAAAACATCGTTGCTAGATCGTGGAGCTGAAAGAGAAGGACTCGGCCCCTTGCGAGGTCGACTGCGCCTTCTACATGGCCGTGGTGAAGCCGTCCAGCATCGAGGACAACCCCGACGACGACAGCATCGAGACCGAGATCCCCAAGGTGTACCTGAAGGTGCAGACGCTGATCGAGTTCGACACGTTCGTCGCCACTCACGGCCCCTTCACCTCTATAGACAGCGGCGCCGACTCGGATCACACCGAGCTGGGCAGTCTGAAGCGCAAGGGCGGCATCAAACCGGAACCCCCCGCCAGGAGGTCGAAACAACCTGCCTACTTCATAGCGGAGCTGGCCCACGTGGTGGCCATGTGCGACGAGAGACTGCCCTACGTCAGTCTGGCCAACGAGCTGACCAAGAGGAGCATCTTCCATCAGGGCTTGCAAGTCGAGGCGAACGCGACGGGGCTGGTGTTGAAGTTGATACAGCTGCCGCCGCCGACCGCCGAGATAGGGACGTCGCCGGCGTGGCACGCGCTCCTCAAGAGGTTGCTCTCGGCGTCGATAAGGGTGCTGAGCAAGGGAATGCTGAAGAGCTGGATGACGGAGTTCGTGTTCTACTCGACGCCGTTGACGAGTCTCCACCCGAAAGAACAAGGTAAGGAGGAAGTACACTCGGCTCAGGATTGTGTGTGTGACGTTAGGAGTCGAGTCGGGTGTACCAGAGGACTGCAAATTGGTTGTTTTTAGGGTCACGCCGTCCCGTCTACTTCATTTATGACATGACGACGGTCGACGCCATCTCCAGGACTGTGGACTCGCTGTTAAGCGACTGGGGTCAGATCGTCCATCTCTACACGATTGTCCACGATCTAAGCGAGTACTTAAAGAATGACAAGTACAACTTATCGAACATGTTCAGTATTAAATCGTACAACTACAGCAAACTAGTCTTGTGCTACGGCCCCGACAAGGGGGCCATGGTCTCGATTAATTGGAACAGCTCGGAAAAAGCGTTCAAACTGGCTTTCGGGGCGACAAACAACGCTCTCAACGCCCACTCCCTCATCAAGGAGCAACTGGAGTGCCACCTGAACGAGCAGCGCAACCTGGCCAGGATCATACAGTTGCTCTACGAGACCTACGAACCCCTCATCTCCATAAGCAAATTGCCGTCGCTTCCGCAACTCGGCATCCAGAACACGGTACGTGTGTGTTTACTACTCCGTTGACAGTTTTGACGTAACGAGCGATTGCAGCGCCCCCAGGTGCCGGTCCAAACCTTCACGATAATGGCCCAGTCGTGCACGTTGATCCGTCTGGCGTACCAAGGCATGTACTGTCTCGAGTTGCGAATAAGAGACGCCGGTCTGGTGTCGCTGAGGGACGGCGCGTACAGCAGATTCGACAGGAGCAACGTCGTCGACGTGTTCTCCCCGACGCAAGGTCTGAAAGCGTTCCTGTCGAAGTACGTCGACGAGACGGCGGTGTTCAGGCGCCGCTCCCAGTCCGAAGACGACAATCCGCCGTCGCCCGTGTCGATGGAAGTCGAAGGTGGCGGATTCTTAGGTGGGTTACGCCCCCGGTGCGACGCGTGAATCAAAGTGTGCTCGTAGGTCACCACCGAGGACCGCAGTCGCCGGCCGGGACCAGGGAGCCGGGGCTCAGGTTCCACCCGCCGCTGACGCCGCCCTCCGGTTCCAACCCTCACACACCCGCGAGTCCGCACACGTCCAGCATGAATCAGCCCAACACGCACACCAGTTTCGGGTCGAGCCCCGCCACTTCGTTCAATTTGTCGTCGCCGACGTCGCTCCCCGCGAACATCAATCCCAGTCCGATGCCGCACCCCAGTCCCGGGGGGTTGGTGGCCAATTCGCCCATGAATCCGCAGATGCCGAGTCCTGGGGGGTTGCTGTCGAACTCGTCGCCGGGACCGGTCTCGACCAGTTTGCCGGGACACTCCCCCGTCAGCAGCTTCATGGCAGCAGGTAAGGGGGCGGCGTCCCACTAGTAGTAGAGCAGTAGTGACAGGAGATGTATCAAGTTTGACAGTTGACAGCGTCGCTCAGTCGGCCAATATAATTTTGACAGTTGCGTTAGTTGCGATTTGAGACGCTCGGGGCGCTCCAGTCGAATGTCATTTTTCCAAATCGAATTGTTGATCGTTTTTTTGGGTGCAAAGGTCACACCGACGGCAGTCCGTTCCCGTCTTCTCAAAGTCTGGCATCTCCGGCGGCTTCCAATTGGCCGGGATCCCCCAGCATGCCGCGGCCGTCGCCGGCCAGACCGGGCCAGTCCCCAGGGGGCCACCCCATAATGCACAGCCCCCAGTCCGACCTGAAAACGGGCGGTCACCTGTCGAGAGTGCTGCCGCAGAGGTCGTGGGCGGGGGCGGTGCCCACGCTCTTGACGCACGAGGCCCTCGAGACTCTATGCTGCGCCACGATGCACCCGCAGGGACTTCCAGGACCGGAGTTGGCTCCTCTCGAGCGGTTCTTAGGGTGCGTCTACATGAGGCGGCAGTTGCAGAGGTTCATCCACAACGAGGCTTACGTGAGTGGTTTCGCATCAAAAGACGGTGACGCTCAACTGTCAATTGTTCTGCTTTTGCGCAGTTAACAGCGATTCCAAACACCGAACCCGGCGTGATCCACTTCAAAGTGACCGAGATTCTGCAGTGTCGAATCGGGTTAAATCCGCAACACTTGCAAAGTCTCCATCTCAAGATCACTCCTCTGCCGGACCACAAAGACGTGTGGACGGCCGAGGAGTTGCAGATCTTGGAGAAGTTCTTCGACACGCGAGCCGCGACTCCTCCGTACAAGCCGACCTCGATGTTCACCTTCTGCACGATGCTGAACGTGCCGGTCAACGTCCTCAAGGACTTCATCCAGATCATGAAGTTGGAGCTGATGCCGGGATTGGTGCAGCAGCAGGGGATGAAGTGGTCGGTGCAGTGGATGCTCCGCATTCCACCCTCCGCCACCCCGATCGTCCCCACGGGGATGGCGGGGGTGTTGGTGTACAGGTCGAAAATTCTCTTCTTCGTAAGTGTCCGCAGGGGCGGTTTCGATTCGATCCTATTTGTGTCGATTTCAGTTGCAAATCACCAGGATAGGGGTGCAGTACCCGCCTAACATGGAGCCGCCCTCTTTGGTGCTCCCCTTCATCTATGACGTCAACACCAATCTGACTCAGCTGGCCGAAAAAAGAGAGGCGGGGACCGTCCCCGGGATGACCGCCGCCAGTCAGCTCCTCAAGCACTTCGCGCAGTTCCAGTCAAACATATCGGAATGTTCGATATTTCCGGCGTTGAGGGAGCTGCTGCTGAATCTGGTGCTGCCGTCGGAGCCGCAGCAACCGAGTCCGGCGCCGGGGGGCGGCGTTCAGCAGATACAGTCGCCGGCCATGCAGATGCCGCAAGGGGCACAACCAGGGTATCCCGTCAACATGCCCATGGGCATGATGGGACCACAATAAACCGTAATTTATCGCCGTTCAGGGTTGTAATTTCTTTTTGTAAATAAATTATTCAAGATTAGACACATGGATTTGACAGTCGACTGCGACAGTAGCGACATCACACAACTGTAAACACAAAATCCGTTCGTGTGATGTTGTCACTTGGACGTAATTTCCATCCGATCTGTTTCATTGGATCTGTGAAGTGCGGAAAATGAAAAAACAACATTTTAACTTTTGCTTGTTCTTTATTTACTTGAACTAAAGTAACGCATACATTTTAACATACAACAGAGTTATTTTTTGACATATCTGAATGCGGCCATAGAGTGCTCCGTCTTGGGGTCTACTGGCTCGTGGACACGTTGTGCGACACATTGACACAAAAATCTGACCATAAAGGCACGTTTTGACGATAATACTGAAAATGTCATTTCAAAACGAAAATGGGTCGGTTCGTTGGCAATCGACGTCTGATCCCATCACATATATACACATATTGATAAAAATACACAACAAAACGTAACGACTAGATTACAATATCGATAATAAAAATGCAACTTCCGGGGCTCGCGCCGAGCTCGCGTTTGTACTCATTTGATGTACCCGGTGAGGGCTTTGGACAGGCAGAACGCCAAGAATATGCCGACCAGTTCAAGCAAGCCCAGCCCCACGACCACCCCTATGACTATGTCGACGTGGGTCATGATCCAGTTGACGAGAGCGTTGAAACATCCCTAGAAACCGCTCCAATCAATCACACCACTTTTGAGCGTCGCTCGATCCTCACCTGTTTGTAATACGAGTTGACGGCGTTGGGACTGGTCACGCACGACGGGGCCAAAGGTTTCAGATTCAGTGGGTCCCCTTCGAGGACGCAGCACGACTCGGGGATGACTTTCCCGCTGGTTGACCAGTTCGTCGCGCTTTGGTAGTCGGTGTAGTTGTTGACGCCGCAACATTTTAGTGTGGCTTGGAGGTGGTCCCACATCAGGGTCACCGCGTCTTTGTTTTCGGGAGTCGAATAGTACTTGTCGATGGTCGATTTTAGCAACTTCCTCGTCTCTTCTTCCGCCTTAGGCTTGTAAGCCACCGTTAGACAACCGACGGTGATCTCGACCAGAAGAATTATCAACAGAAAAATGCCGTACTGAAACAAAGACACGACATATTGTTAATGAGTTTGGTGTACTACGCAAGGCCCAGTGTGTCAATACGCGGACCGCAGACAAAACTAAATGAACGGTAGCGTTTAAGCGCCCACATGCACTCTCAATTGACACCAATTTAACGACGGCAGAAAGGGTGTAGGGCTTATAATTAATGCACACATCCTAAATACCCCTCGATGTTGGTACACACTCCATTTTTACTCTTCCCGTTCGACCTTGATTCTTAATGTGCATTTCGAGCGTGACGCAACTAGGTAAATTAACGTATTTACCCCACGGTTTCACATGAATAATAAATTCCTCGTTACCTTGCACCACTTTTTGTAACCTCGTTGTGCCGAAAGAATGTCTATCTAATTATGGAAGTTATTTTTCTTTTGTGAAACAATTCCAGTTTCCGTTGCTTTCGTCTGTAATTTTTTAATAAAGTTTTTTCGAACGCGCTCGCCGTTGATCTAGAACCGCTATTTATGTCGTTAAAACTCCGGGAGGCACCGCTTCTAAGAATATAATTCGAAGGGGAATGAGGAAGGAATGAAACGTTCGAAACGTGACTCACCGTGGTTAAAAGGCACTGAGATTCCCGTAAGGCCCCGCAATAGCCCAGAAAACTGACGATGAACATGAACGCCCCCACGGCGATCAGGAGGTAAGAGCCTTGTTCTATCACGGCGGGCTGAGTAAATTGCTGCAACAAAAAAAAAAAAAAGTGTTATTGGCGTGATCGTCGTAATTGTGCGTTATTGTGACACTTGGAATGGGTGAAATGTTTGTCCAAATGATTATACTGATTTGAGTCCAATTGAAAATGTATTTGGAAAGCTGCAGGTGCAGACCGGTTTTCATGTAATTGTTGATAATCAACATGGTGAGATTGTTTCCTATTATTGCAAACATTCAAAAAATAGGAAAATGTACATTTTATTAAACGTATCGCAAATGCTGCAGTGAAGAAGGAATGGAGGAAAACCTTGCCTAAAAGAAATCTGTCTCTTGACACGATTTGACTCCAATTGAATATGCTTGGAATGTGTTATGGGCACTTTTTTCGTTATTTTTCCACGAAATATTTAAATACAATTTAATTACGGATAATACCGAAATTCCATTTGGTATTATCGTAATTGAACACATTTGGGGACTGGTAGTCATTTATTTTTTACAGAATACAACTCTTGTGTTTATTTCTGAAAAAATATAAATAACGAAACAAAAAATATTAAAAAAACATTTATCTTATTTACGTTAATATAAATAGTGCAATGTTTAAACAAAATGAACGCTCATTTGTGATTGATCCGTTTGGGGACCCGACTTGAATCCAATTGAATTTGCTTGGGAAGTCGTATAGACTTTGTTTTCGTGGATTTTTCTGCAGGATGTTATGTAATCATTCATAATGAACGGAATTCTCGTGGAAAATTATTTCCTGGTTTTCGTAAAAAATATTAAAAGTATTTTATTCATACCGCAGTGTATGAATAGAGGAGAAACTTGTTTGGAAAATTGACACTGGCAGAGACCCGATTTGAACTTATTTGAGAACTGGTTTACTACAAAATGTATCAAGCGAAACCCTTGCACACAATAATCTTCTATTTTTTGCAAAAAAAAAAAGAGCGATAAAAAATATAGTAAAACATTTATCTTACTAATTCTGTTGTCCCCAGTGCAGTGTAGGAAGAAAGGGAACGGTTATTTGAAGGAAACGGGGACCCGATTTGACTCCCATTGAATATGCGTGGGAAATGAGACATTTTTTTCTTCCATTTTTTTTTCAGATTATTTTTCATAAAAAATATATGTAACAGTTAAAACAAATCCAACAAAACATTAATTTCGTCAACCGTACTGTACGCGGTGCAGTGTAGGAACCCAGGCAACGCATATTTGCAAAGTTGACCAGTTTGGGGACCCGATTTGATTCCTATTGAATATGCGTGGAAAGTCGTACAGATACTTATTTTCAACGATTTTTCCACGAGATTTTATTACGACGCAAGACTCGATCAATTTGCATTTACACTTTCGGCGGAAATGACGTCAACTCTGTCCTTTTAAATGGTAGTCCATGTATTTGTCTCACGATCGATCTCAGACGGCCAATTTATAATTTTTCTCGAATCTTCACATTACGTAGACCAAAAAACGATAGAACGGAGTTTTGTAAAAAAAACAATTTCCTATTTTTCGTAGGAATATAAAAAACAATTATAAAACGTTAGCAAGACGTTGAATTTATAAACCGCATTGGAAGCAGTGCAGCAGGAACATAGCAACATGCTGTATGAAGAATTTACTTCTTTGCTGACCCGATTTGACTCCAATTGAAATAACTTAGAAAATTGTACGGATGCTTTAATTTCGGCGATTTTTTCACGGGACCTTATCGTAATCGAATCACGAAGCTCAGCGTAACAATGAAGAAAAAACTGGTCTGAAAATAGACCCGTTAGACGGCCCGATTTGATTCCACTTGATACCTTTGGAAAGTTGTATAAAAGTTTTTCCCACGGGATCTTGTTATGTAATCGAAGAGAACAGTAAATGAAACCCTTTTGGATGATTTTTTTTTCCATAAAAATGTATCCAACGATTTCACCCGTTGGGAGACCCGATTTAACTCCAATTGAATACGCTTGGAAAATAGTGTTGACACCTTTTTCCACGATCTTTCCGACATTGTCATCACACAACGCCATAAGCAACTGCATTTCCTCTTTCGACGTCAACGCTGTCCTTTTAAATGGTAGTCCATGTGTGTCTCCCATTATCGATCTCAGATCACCAATTTATCATTTTTCTCGAGTCTTCACGTTACTCATACCAAAAAACAATGGGTGCAGTCGTGGCTTTATAAACTGTATTGTTGCAAAAAAACAAGTTTGTATTTTTCGTAGAAATGTAAAAAATAATTATGAAACGTTAGCAAAAATGTTGAATTTATAAACCATATTGGAAGCAGTGCAGCAGGAACGTAGCAACAGCCCGTCTGAGAATTGATCTCCTTGGTGACCCGATTTGACTCCAATTGAACATGTTTGGTGAGTCTTAAAAACACTTGTTTTTCACCATTTTTCGACTGGATATTGTTACAATGCAAAACCTAATCAATTTCCATCTTCACTTTCGGCGGAAATGCCGTCAACTCTGCCCTTTCAATGGTAATCAATGTTTGATATCGTATTGCCAAAATTTTTAATACTAATCATTTAATGATCTACTACAAAAATTATTAATTAATTAAATTCCCAAAACAACAAACTTTTTTATTATTATTATTATTATGATGCGTTTTGGGAAATTACTTAATTAATTAATTAAACTAATTAATTTAGTTACGAATCTTTTAGTTTTTTAATAATTTTAAAACCTACATCACGCAACGAACAAACTACCACAAAACGTCTGAATAATTGACCTGTTAGGTGACCCGATTTGACTCCAATTGAATATACTTAGAAGTTGGTATAGATAACTTTTTCCACGACTTTTCCGCGGGATATTATTACGATAGGAGCCGCATTTAACTCCCATCTCCCATTTTTTCCGAAATGACGTCAACTTTGTCTTTTTAAGTGGCAATCCATGTTTTGCAACCACGATGATTCACATCGGCTCGCCACATTTTCATATCTATTTCTTTCCAAGTCTACGCAACACACAGAATAAAAAAGAAACGAATTACGATGAACCGGTGCTCCTCAAGGTTCAGCCATCGGCCCTACTCTATTTGCAATTTCCGTCACAGCCACAACAAACATGACACGAACCATTATTGTTACAATTTGCTGAAACAAACTCAAATTTAATTTCCAATCGGACCTCAGGTCAATTGGGGAACGGTCTCGACCCCGCCAGTTGACCTAGTCTGGTGATTTCATTTCGTTAAGACAATTGACAACGTTCAGGGAATTTCGCAACTCCGATGTTGGAACGTTCAAAATTCGACTGTACCGTCGCCGCGACGGTGCTAAATTTATTAATAAAATTTCATTTCCGCCCCCCGGACGCGACCGGAATACGAGAATAGGAGACAAAGAAGTGGATTTCGTGCGTTCCTGGGGTCGAAAAACACAAAATCGAAACGACAATCCGATCAATTCAAGTTGATGTCGTTGCCGATGATTAATGAATGTCGTGTTCTTATTAACCAGAACAAAAAACATACAGTTTTTAACAACATGAAATAACATCGATGTCGGATAAAAGAAATGAGGATGTAATGTTTGGGTGACGACACAAGACCTAAAAGCTAGAAGAAACAGGTAGAAGGAAGAAAGCAGAGAAGACAAGAAAGAAGAGATAAAAATAAAGAAAACTTATGATATAAACAAGAACATGCCGAATGCGACGCCAACGGAACGCAGATTTTTCGGTGAAATGTCAAAGAAACGTCAACGATGTGCTGTTGTTAACCTAGAAAACAACTTTTCGATTTCGGCAAAGTTTACAGACGTTTCGATAAAACAAAAGATGAGGTAGCAGAAAAAATGGCGTCTAGAGGGCCAATATACAGGGTGTCGAGAAATTAATGTATTCCAAGTCGGGGGTCTTGTAGAGAAAAATCTCAGGAATCTCGAAAAAATAAAATAAAAAATATAGGGGGGGTCTTTACAAAGATATATGGGTCTGAAGGTTTAAACTTTTCATCATGTTTTCTTCAAATAAAAAATATAAATGGTTGACATTCATTTTGAAATATGGTGAGGATGATTATGTAAAATATTAAAATATAAATGAAAAGACATTTCTTGAGAAAAAACAGGCTTATCTCGAAAAAATAAGTTTTATTTTTCCAATTTTTGTTCAAAAGGGAAGTACAACATAGCTAGAATATTAATCAGGTACTTTTGAACAAATATTGGCAACTTTGATATTTTTTTCAAAGTGAGAGCAATTTTTTTTTACATTTTTACTTGGTCAACAGGATGTCCCCTACTAAGCCCCGAACTCGGAATACGATAATTTTAAAACACCCTGTAGGTATATCGGTCCTAGTAGTAAACCTTGCGGAGCTCCGCAACAATCAAAACAAAATCTGACGTTTTCACCCTTTCGTTATTTTGACGCGTTCTGCTAATGAGAGTGAAAAAATTCACAAACGGGAAGTATGCATTTCGATTTTTCTGTAATTGGGTCAGGTTTAAAATATTCAAGAGCAGTACTGCAGTCAACGACCACTTCGATTGATTTGTATACAAATGTGTCAAATCCGTTGGATGCATTACACGTTTACAACGAAATTTCTCTTTGATAAACGGAAACGACGTTAATGTAAACAGCGAAGTGGCCAAGATCTGTCAGTGATAGCGCGTTGTTGAATTATAAATTGGGAAACGACGACAATCGTGGTTAATGGGGGCGGTATGGATTGTGGTTTTTGTGTTGGTTTAATTTTCGACGTTCGTCACGGAAAAAAATCTGTCGACCGAATTTGCTTCCTCGTTCGGGCAATTTAAAGCTGACATCACTGTCGACGGAACTATTTACGCGGCCCGATTTCATTGTCAGTTGTTGTGTTTGTTTGGCCTATCAGTCCACGCTAGAATGAAGACACATGTGACGCTTTTATTTCACCATTTTATTAATTGCGTACGATTATGTATGTAGTTCTGTTGGAAACGTAATGTTTGCTGTAGTTTCAGGTTGCAGTGCCGCTTCCACTTGGAGAAACCTGATTTTACAACAATTTTATGAACCAAATAAAATTACAGTTACTGTCCATAGACCGTTAAAAATTTTGACGCACATGTTACCACCACAGCTATTCCGGACTCCGGACGTAAAACTTGAAGTTGAAATCGTTCCGTGCGAACCAGGTTCGCCAATTAAATACGGAAAATCAGTTACGAAAAAGTGATACACAAATAAAACAGGTCCGATGACTGAACCTTGAGGCATTCCGTGCTATTTCAGCTTGTTCGTTTTATATGCACAATGCGCAGACTTAGAAACAATTGATAAAACAAAATGATTCATGTTGAAAAACTTGGTGAGCCAAAAATGAATCACGAGAGGAGTACATGGATTACTACTTTAAAGAGTAGAGTTGACGTCATTTCTGTCGAAAGAGGAAATGCAGTTGCTTATGGTGTTGTGTGATGACAATTTTACGCGGAAAGATCGTGGAAAAAGGTGTCAACACTATTTTCCAAGCGTATTCAATTGGAGTTAAATCGGGTCTCCCAACGGGTGAAATCGTTGGATACATTTTTATGGAAAAAAAAATAATCCAAGAGGGTTTCGTTTACTGTTCTCTTCAATTACGTAACAAGATCCCGTGGGAAAACCTTTTATACAACTTTCCAAAGGTATCAAGTGGAATCAAATCGGGCCGTCAAACGGGTCTATTTTCAGACCAGTTTTTTCTTCATTGTTACGCTGAGCTTCGTGATTCGATTACGATAAGATCCCATGAAAAAATCACCGAAATCAAAGCATCCGTACAATTTTCTAAGTAAATTCCATTGGAGTCAAATCGGGTCAGCAAAGCAGTCAATTCTTCATACAGCCTGTTGCTATGTTCCTGCTGCACTGCTTCCAATATGGTTTATAAATTCAACGTCTTGCTAACGTTTTATAATTGTTTTCTACATTTCTACGAAAAATAGGAAATTGTTTTTTTACAAAACTCCGTTCTATCGTTTTTTGGTCTACGTAATGTGAAGCTTCGAGAAAAATTATAAATTGGCGATCTGAGATCAATCGTAAGACGAACACATGGACTACCATTTAAAAGGACAGAGTTGACGTCATTTCCGCCGAAAGTGAAAATGCAAATTGATCGAGTCTTGCGTCGTAATAAAATCTCGTGGAAAAATCGTTGAAAATAAGTATCTGTACGACTTTCCACGCATATTCAATAGGAATCAAATCGGGTCCCCAAACTGGTCAACTTTGCAAATATGCATTGCCTGGGTTCCTACACTGCACCGCGTACAGTACAGTTGATGAAATTAATGTTTTGTTGGATTTATTTTAACTGACATATTTTTTATGAAAAATAATCTGAAAAAAAAAATGTCTATCATTTCCCAAGCATATTCAATGGGAGTTAGATCGGGTCTCAAACGGATCAATCTTTCAAATAACCGTTCCCTTCGCACTGCTGACAACAGAATTAGTAAGATAAAACGTTTTACTATATTTTTTTATCGCTCTGTATTTTTTTTTTTTTTGCAAAAAATAGAAGATTATTCTGTGCAGGTATTTCGCTTGATACATTTTGTAGTAAACCAGTTGTCAAATAAGTTCAAATCGGGTCTCTGCCAGTGTCAATTTTCCAAACAAGTTTCTCCTCTATTCATACAATACTTTTAATACTTTTTACGAAAACCAGGAAATTATTTTCCACGAGAATTCCGTTCATTATGAATAATTACATAACATCCTGTAGAAAAATCCACGAAAACAAAGTCTCTATACGACTTCCCAAGCAAATTCAATTGGATTCAAATCGGGTCCCCAAACGGATCAATCACAAATAAGCGTCCATTTTGTTTAAACATTGCACTATTTATGTTAACATAAGATAAATGTTTTCTTTCTTATATGTGTTTTATTCGTTATCTATATTTCTTTCAGAAATAAGTAAATTATTCTCGCAGGCACTTCACATGTTGTCAATAAACGCAGAATTGTATTCTGGGAAAAAATAAATGAAACCGATTGTCAAATATGTTCAGTTACCGAAAGGAATTTCCACGAAAACAAAGTTCGTATACGACTCCTCAAATATGTTCAATTGGAGTCAAATCGGGTCACCAAACGGCCTAATCTTTCAAACAACAGATCTCTTTCCTCCTTCATCGCACTGCTCACATCAGGATGAATAAGATAAATGTTTTACAATATTTTTTTGATGGCTGTGTATATTTTTTTCAAGAAAAATAAGACATTATTCTCTACTGGGGGTTCGCTTAGCACGTTTTGTGGTAAAATCGTAGAAAGACACATTTTTAACGAGAATCTGTTGTGAATGTTTACATAACATGATGCAGAAGATCCACTACACCAAGTATATTCAATTGGAGTCAAATCGGGTCACCAAACGGGTCGCCTTTTTGCAGTTCTGACTTACTACAGACGCTGCTTTTTTTAAACGTTTACCAACATTTTTATTATTTTTCCGCATTCTATTCGTAATTACGTAATTCCCCTCGTTGCGTGTCTGCAATATTTACAAAGCCACCGCTGAAATAGGTGGAAATTGTCATTTCCAGGCTTCACTCCACGCAAAGGGAACAAACTAATTGAAATTAAAATAATAAAAACAATAATGATGATGATGCTGATAATAATAACGACGACATCAAAGGAATTCTTCACTTTAGAGCGACAAATCTCCATTTGCGCCATCACCCTTTTCCGTACCGATATAACTTTCCACTGTATTTTCCCGGAACGAGGAAATGCACCGATCGAGGGTCGACGACCTCGCACCCTCAACCCCCGCCCCCAGCGATGCCCCCAAACCATGCACGTGTCGCACCGGACGCTCGATTTACGGAATCCAAAAACGGAACCCACATCGTCAAAAATGCCAACAAGTGCAGACTTACGTAAAACTGATTCATATTGAAATACAAAAAAAAAAAGAAACTTTGCAACTTCAATTATTCTTGCCAAGCGCGCCATGACAAGTGAAAGTTCTCCGTGCTTACGATGGAAGTGACTGCAACCTTCGAAAGAAAAAACATCTTACCTGGACATGTTCGCTGGGCACGATCTTGCTCAGGCCGATGAAGGAGTTCTTGTCGACGGCCAACCATATCCCCACGGCTAGGACCGCCGATCCAGCAAGCTACGATCAAAAACAGAATGGTCAAAAGCAGAATGTCCAAAAGTAGAAAACGGTCAAAAGTAGAATGCCCCAAAAGCAGAATGTCCAAAAGTAGAACGTTCAAATTTCGAACGAACGTCTGGAGAGAAAGCGTCGCTGTTAATAAAAATAGCAATTGTGTCCAGAGAAATTGATTTCTACGCTCGATCTCCGACTTATGGGGCATTGTACCTGTCCGCCTAATAAATTATTAGTCGCTGCATGTTTCCACCTCTTATGATCGAGTTCGTCAAAAAAGAAATGTCTAGCGAGCAGGAAGACAATTTTTCTTGTTCGCCTTTAACGCGTTACGTAACCGACTTTCTACCTGTCCGCTCTTTTATTTAGATTTTTGTCGTTCGATGCAGGCGAACGCGCTCAAATATTTCATTTATCACGCTCAAAATGTCGGTCACAGCTTTTCAGCTCGAAAGTGAAATTGGTTTGGTGTTTTTTGAGCGACGCGGCAACACTGCCAACTATGTGACATTTGCGATGCGTCCGAATTTGTACGCGTGTTGCCAACTTAGGACAACATGACAACTCCGCGGAAGATTTGACGTTTCGAACGAGACAAGTTGGGACGACTCGAACTTGAACTTGAGCAACAAACAAAACACATTAAGCACCATCGATTGTCGTTGTCTTTTACATTAACAAATTACCCAATTTTGTTGCGAGAACAACAAGTTTTGGTTCCTCATTACGTTAATTTCTTAATAATGGCCGGACCGATCAAAAGCGCATTTTTCAAATGTGTGGATTACGAAATATTTCTATACTCACGAAAACGACGAAATTGAAGAAACACAAAATGTATTTGGCCAGGCACGAACCGCAATCGTACACCATCTCGAAATGATCCTTTCAAGTCTTTCCCATCAACTGAAGCTGAAACAAAAAGAGTCGATTTGAAAAAAAATCAACACGTCAAGAGTGGCAACAATGACACTGACAGTTCTGACAGATGTGACATATAAAACCGGCACTATACCGTCCGACACTCGTGATCATTTTAATTGAACAATTTCTGTTCAGATTAAAACCGATCACGCGTGTCGACCATTTCGAGTAATATACTTTCAGATTTCACCGATATCCATACGGCGATGTTTTTCACGGAGCGCATATAAATGCACAATAAAATCGGGGTAAAAGTGACTTGTGGTCGATAAAAATTACGGAAATTGCACTTTCTAGAAAATATTTTATGTGTAAAATTGCTAGCCTTGGAAGTCGCAGACAAGTGATTTGAATATTCCAAAGGCGAACGTTTTCCATTTTTAATTGTAATTAATTAAGAAACGCACGCGGGGTATTGAGTAACGCGTGCTCGGAGTACACTGTACATATTTGCATTTCCAGCGCTATTATGTTTGCAAATTGTTAGTTAATAATTGTAATTTTGTTAGGTAAGAGGTATTTGTAGTGATTACGATTTTTAAATTGTTGCACCAAGGCGGAATTTAATCAATTCAAAATTCAAGCTGAAGCATTATTGAAGAACTAAAGTACAGATATGGGCTGGGCATAAAATTACCAACATGGGTATTTCTAAGATTTATTTGTTATAGTATCAAATATATTCTTGACCTTGACGTTGTTTTTGACAATTGAAATATAAACCAAAGAACTCTAAAATCACTATAAATGGCCAGGTTGGTACTGCCAACTTAAATTTTAATTTTCAGGGCCAACTCAACCATTTTGACATCTGAAATAACAAATAGTAATGGTGGTGATAACTCGTTTAACTAATTGTTTTAAATATAGAATTATCGCCATAAAGGAGCGAGAGAAGTAGCCTGCGTTAATAACAGTGGACACGAAAACTGAGTAAACAAATATTAATTGATCTGATAAAGTAAATTGTGGTCAATTTTAAAATAATAAAATAGTGCGATGTGATGGGAGGATATAAAGTAAATAAGATAAAACAAAGGAAACTGTTTCCATGTCCAAGGAATAAATAAACAAAATGCCAACGCAAGTGGATGGAGAATTGTAAAATGATAGGACATCGAATAATTGATGACATTATAACAACAGGAAATGTACGGTTTGAGACCAACTGACCGGGTTAAATATAGAATTATGATTTAATTCTGTAAACAACGCAAAATAACAAAATAAGAATAAGTTGACAGAATTGTGTTGAGCGATAACTGGATCAAAATTCCACAACTCCATGTTTTGTTGTGCGTTCTGCAATCTACGGAAAATAATTTCCGTAATATCCTTCACCGGAATTTTTCGAGCTACAGTTTAAAACTTGTTTGTTCTGAATGGAGTACAATTTATATTTTAAATTTTGTCGCCAGTTACAGTGACAACATTGGGAAAAATTATTGAAAGAGGGTATGAAAAATTAAATGAAAATCGTGGATTTTATTGACTCATAAATGGACATTACATATTTTATTTTATTCTATTCACATATTAAAGATGCACCAGCTGTTGACTTATGTTGGTTGAACAGTAAAATAATACATATCCCCATAATGCCACATAGTTACTGAAGACCAGACAAGTTGGTACGACTGAAACAACAGTTTAATTTTGCCAAATTGACGTGTGACTTTTGGAAACATTTAAAATTAACGTGTTGTAAAAAGAATTAAATTTACCGTTACACTATACATGTATGGAAGAATTAGATAATTTAACCTAACTTTTCACTTTCCCCTAGAACAAAATTCGACATAAATTGTGGCGTTGATTTGATATGGGAACGGGGTATGTGTTGTAATGACAACATACAGGGTGATTCTGAAATAAGTTTGGGAAAAAAACCCGGTAATTGGTGATAACGAGTAGTCATAGACAAAAAAAAATTCTTATAAAAGTTTTTTCGTTTTCGAGATAAAAATTATTGAAAACTTGGTCAAAATTGCTAGTACATACTTATTTCAGAATCACCCTGTATAAGTCCAGCCAACTACATTTATAATGTCAGAAATATTTATAATAACCTTGTACATTATAAACACATATTTTTTCATGTTAAATATACATAATGAACATTCCAAAAAAAAAATCGTGGTTAAATTATTCGTGGTTTTCTCGTTCTTACAAATTTAATAAACCACAACTAGCCTCGCACAAGTCAATTATTTTGGGAAGCTTTTAACAGCGGCCCGCTTGAAAACGATTGTAGTGTCGGCATAATTGCATCAAAATTTTTGTCTCGGAGTATTGTAAAGAACCCACCACCGTAAACTCCTCTGGTTATTTTGGGACACCTGTATAATCTCGCTTTAATTACGATTCTGTAGTAAATGAAATAATTACCCTAAAATAAAAACGATCTAAACTCTTGTTGGTTGGTTCTAAAAAGAACTGTTTTTTACAAAAAAATTAACTAATTCACATCACCGTTTGTTCGTTGAATAAATAACATTTGACATCCAAAGACTTTGACATCTACATATGTTTCGACAGTTGACCAAGCTACGCCATACGTTACCGGAAACAAAAGCAAGCACCAGGCCACTTGACCACAATTCTTTTAAACACTCTTTGACGTACAAAAGGTTAAAAAAAATTGACAGTTCAAAGGAGAATGATAGCGATATCTTAACTCACAGAAAAACTTGCTTACGGTAAAATAAAAATAGAGAAATTGATACGTACTGTCGCGAGCAAAAAATTCTGGTCGTCAATGTCATTTCAAAATTTGGTTAGACTGTCACAAATTTAAAAAAAATCCCTGCCTGATAATGCCCATGTCAACAAAATGTCAGAAAAATTAATTAACTAATGTCAATTAATTTCATACATGATGATAGGTTATGATATTTACGACCGTTTTACGATGGAGCATTTTCCATTGTGTCAAATCATGATTTTGACGACCAGTTTTTTTTTTGCTCGCGACAGTAACACGATAACCAAGAAAAAATAAAATATAAAAAAAGAAGAAAGACAAAACAAAAAAATATCTATTTCGAGTTGTCATAGTAGGAGTAAACTTTTTTTTGTTTATTTTGCGTATTTTATATGAATCAAAAATACATAACTTCCAAAATTTTCATTTTAAATCGTCGTCCTTTGTCTTCAATTGAATTATGTATTTTCAAGGGGTTTAAGATCTGGCCATGCAGAATATTAATTTTTTATCCTTCAAATATTACAATTAGTTTTTCTGCATTGCGACCTTGCTTACAATTCGACACGAAAACGAACACTTGAATTTTGAAAGGGAATGGAATTTAACGTTTTTTAAATTGTTCAATCCAATGACTTAAATTCTTGGAGACATAAGTATCTTCCAAATTTTTAAGCCGTTTGATCCACACTAATAAATTTTCCTACAAAACAAAATACAGTTCTGTCCATTACTGCACACTTGAAAGGTTTTTTGTCATCTTTTCCAGTAACTTTCCAATAATAACAACATGTCCACCCCTGATCTATCGATATGCACCTCGACTTGATTGATATCGGTAGTCGCAGTCACGTCATTACCCCCAATCCAGACAAAACAACGCATTCTCCCCGACGCAAACCATCTTCATTAAAAAATCTCTCGTTTTCAATTTTTCGACTCTACTTTCTACTCAATCAATAAAATTACTGTTGCACCAGCCTTGACTGTTATCCACTTATCAACATTCACATTGTTCGGTGCACCTGCTGCAGGCTGCGCTCCATAATGGAATGTAGATAGTTTTTCTTTCTTTTTTTTTTCTAAAGGTTAATTGCCCTGCCTGTCACCGCCAGACGACAGATGTTCCCCAAAAGAAATTTTTACCTGGACGTTCTCGAGACCGATCTCATAATCCTCGCCAGACCACTCTTCGTTATCGTGAAAGAAAATGTAAATGAGATTTGGACCGGAAGTGGTTATTATTCACAGATCCAGATAACAGACGAAGCTCCCCCTTTGGCAAATCAGTGAATCACAGCCAGTGCATGCAACTTGATTTTTTAAACGTATTCAAACCTTTCCAAATCTTCACGGTTTTTAAATTAGAAATTTTCTTTTCTCGCCTAATCGAAAAATAATTACGTGTCGTGCACGTCGATCGTCTTCCTCATTTCCATACCGAATCGTTTGGGCCCAAATTTCACTCGATTAATTAATTTGCGACCTTGCACGATCAAGGCTGCATCCAATTTCTTATTCATTCGAATGTTTACTTCCCACAAACCCCATCGCAACGTAAAATGAATCACCGAATTCCCACTTGTGTTCGATTATTTACTTAATCGAGACAAAGAGAGTTCTCTCAAAATCCAATTTCAATATTGTTTGTTTTGATTTAATCATAAAACAAGCGAGTCGATCACACTTACCATTTAATCTGTTCGACTCCCGATCTTAATTGTGTCGACGCAATCGAACGACCTAGGTTTGTCACATCAAAAACACAACAAAACATTCAACGATAGATGAACTATTTATTCTACGTAAAACCGAAAAGTATTGTGCGGAGGTATGAATGAACTCGTAACTTCGACACAACACCGACTGAACGGTCTGAATTGACTGTACAACTACCGTAACTGCTTTTATAAATACACTAGTTGAACACTGAGTTTGCGTCTATAATACGGCTCCTAACACTTGTTGCGCGTTCTAGGCATACGATAAAACACGTGTTCTTCGTCGGTGTGACAAGGAAGAACTGTTAACTCTGCGTTTCGTTTCTTTACTGATGTGATGTGTGATATTGTTTACAATGTAACAAAATTAATTCGATTCTAGCCCTAACAAGATCAATTCGAATTTATAACTCCTCCGCTTTCGTCGGTTTAGAGTCCTTATGTGCTCAATTAAAACGAGGAAGTATCATATTTTCTACACCGGTGTAACTTTATTAATTTATTTATATCATAACATTTAATGGATGTAGGTATGCAACCAGAAATACACCACGTAAACAACTTCCTTGACAAATTAGACTTTTTACAAGCTTAAAGTAAATCTACAACACGTTTTAAACGAAGTAGAAGAATATTTTCTGTGAACACAAGTCAAATTTATCGATCATTTATAAATGAGAGAATGACATGTTCAAAAATTGATCCTTTCATTTAAATTAAGCATTGCATCGGTAGATGTCGCCTCGACCAGTTTCGAAAAGTCATTGATATGTTTAAATAGTGTTAATAATGTATGGCACAATTTGTATCGTACGGGTACATTTTCTCTCAAAATGATTTGTTGTAAAATTTAACAATAATTTGTCAATAAAAGAATTTGACAACGGAACGTTTCTTGAAATTTAGTGTTTTTGCGACATCGTCAGATGTCGCTGCGATCGGCGCGACCGGTCGAGACGAAACGCGAAAAAGTTACATTTTGAGGTTAAGAATTACGTGCTTTTCGCACGTGATATACCAGTTTGTGCAAAGGACCCCCAAAAATGGAGTACATCGGAAATGTCTCGACGGCCCAAACCGTCAAAAACACAATGTGAGCTCCATCTTGTGTTTCCTTTTCCTTCAAGTCTTAATTTGTTACTTTGCAGTTTGTGCTGCGAGTGCGGCAGCCCCATCGAGCCCAACCCGTCGAACATGTGCGTGGCGTGTCTCCGCACCAAAGTGGACATCACCGAAGGGATCCCCAAGCAGGTGACGTTGCAGTTCTGTCGGGGCTGCGAGCGCTACCACAACCCACCGTCCGAGTGGGTCCACTGCGTTTTGGAATCGAAGGAGTTGTTGTCGTTGTGTTTGAAAAAATTGAAAGGTCTCAGTAGAGTGAAACTGGTCGATGCGGGATTCGTCTGGACGGAGCCCCATTCGAAACGGATCAAGGTCAAGTTGACGGTGCACGGGGAAGTGTTGGGAGGGGCAATGCTGGAACAAGTGTTTGTGGTGGATTACATCGTCAATCATCAGATGTGTGACGACTGTCACAGATCGGAGGCGCAGAATTTCTGGAGGGCTGTGGTGCAAGTGAGGCAGAAGGCTGAGAACAAGAAGACGTTCTTTTACTTGGAACAGCTGATTTTGAAGCACAAGGCGCACGAGAATACGTTGGGGATCAAGCCTGTTCACGGTAAGTGCGAAAATGCATTCACGTTGTTTTGGCATAATGGGAGACCATGTTTAATGACAGTAAAACTCTCTGTTGAAGTAGGTTATGTTTTTCCAAGTTTGAGGTTATAAATAGCGTCAGTGTCTAGTGCATCGTTGTCAGTTTTAGTTTGTAATCCAGGCCCGGCCTGGGCGGTTTTTCCTCTGAGGATTAACGGAGCGTGTATGGTGGGGGGCTTAACACAAAAATGTCTACAATCGATTCACAATCTTTTTTTTTTCTATTTTCCGTTTATAATACACATTTATCTATATGTATGCCCGTGGGATAAATAACACTCATCCCATCCATTTTGCGTGAGATAAGAACCTCATTACCGCACGCTTTTTTATAATAACCAATTAATCACAATTTAAATTTAATAAACATTTAACCTCAAGAACAATTGCTTTTTATAATGTGTTATAAATTTTTATGTTGTTTTTATTTATTTTTTATTTACTTTTATAGGTCGATAGGTTTCTTAGCATTTATTATTTAATGAAATTTTCCAATCGCAGACGGCCTCGACTTTTTCTACGCCACCGAGGCCCACGCCAGGAAAATGGTGGATTTCCTCACCGCCGTCCTCCCTTGTAAATCCAGCCACTCGAAGAAACTAATCTCCCACGACATCCACAGCAACCTGTACAATTACAAATTCACGTATTCGGTGGAGATAGTTCCGGTGTCGAAAGACAGTTTGGTGTGCCTTCCGAAGAAACTGACCCAACAACTAGGCGGCATCTCTCCTCTCTGCCTGGTCTACAGAGTGACCAGCTCTGTACACCTCATCGACCCCTCCAGAGCGCAAAGTAAGTGGAAACGAGAAGAAAACAAAAAAACCTTGACACTTTCTTCCAGTCACAGAGATGAACAGCACCGCGTACTGGCGCAGCCCCTTCGGCGCCATCTGCAACCCGAAACAGCTCGTCGAGTACGTGGTGATGGACATCGAACCCATCATGGACAAGGACAGGAAGAGTTTCCCCGGCCAGGGGGCGATCTCCAACAAACACGTCCTGGCCGACATCTGGGTGGTCAAAGCGTCCGAATTGGGGATGAACGATAACACCATCCACACGAGGACCCATTTGGGACACGTTCTGAAACCGGGCGACTACGTCTTAGGGTTAGTCACGGCGTCCAGGCAGGAGCGTGCACCATTCAACCGAACGATTTCAGTTATAACCTCGAGGACAGCAACGTGAACGACGCGAGTTTCGACAAGTTGGAGAGCCACACCGTTCCCGACGTCGTCCTGGTGAAGAAGTACTACGACAGGAGCGAGAGGAAGAGGCGCAGGATTTGGAAACTGAAGCATCTCGCGGAGGAGGATACCGCTTTGGTTACAGACACCAGGTGGGGGGGGGAGTCTCGATTGTGACGGGACCAAAACTAATTTATTTTTTCCAAAGGGACTACAACGAGTTCTTGGACGACCTCGAGGAAGATCCCGATTTGAGACACAACGTCAACATTTTCAAGGACAGTACGAAACAGATTCTGGTCGATTCCGGTGACGACGTCGACGAGGCCGTTCCCAGGATAACGTTGGCAGAAATGTTGGACGATTTGGTCATCGATGATGTTGAAATGACAGAACAGTGATAAAATTGTTACTTTATCGTGACCATAAAGAGATGGCGCTGATTGTTGACGTTTGTGTTTTTTTTACCATCTTGCTCCTGTACCCAACTGTTTTTAAGAAAACAATTGCTTTTAATTCTGCTTCGTGGTTACCAACGTCACTCGATAAACACAACGGCCGCGCTATCGCATCACCCTATGACATTACTGATTAGAACAAATTCAAAGTCCCTGTCACGTTCCAAACCTTTGGAAAGCTTACCGCAGACGTGAACAAAGACAAGATGCAAATCGCATCTCTTATTTTCCTGTTTTTGGCATCGACCATCACAGTTTTTGTGGCCTCGACCCACACCTACAACGGTGAGTGACCCGACGACCCCCTCGCCATTCTCCCGTTTTCCTTTTTGCAGACATACCGCAAATCATTTCCAACGAAGTGAGAGAGTTGAAAGTTACCAAGAAAATCTCGCACAATCTCACCAGGGCCGTCAACGATTTGGTCAAGATAAAAGACAAGAAAACCTCGAATCACCTTTTCTGTCAAACTTGCGATTTAGTTATAAGACAGATCATCGCCTACAGGAGATCTGGCGCAAATAAGGAGTCTATGGTGGCGTTTTTCCGAAAGCTGTGTCGGACTTTCGCCACCTGGGGCGGCGTCGCGTGCGACGGCTATATTAATATCGAAATTGTGAGTCTGTAAAAATGGTAAATGTGCGTTCTAGAGTACGGTAGTGTAATAATATACTAAAGTAGCCGTTGTAAAGAATAACGGTGTAATATTTTGAGCGTTGAACACGTATTTGTCAGAAAAAGTTGCCGCGAATGTTCGTTTTGTTACAAAAATTTAAATAAAACTGCGCCATGAACATAACCTCACTTACCCAGTGCCACAAGAATTTCTCTGTTGCGACATTTACAACACGTTATCACTATCAACTTATGATATATTCGCGACTTAACACATATCCGGTGCTTTATGAACAAAACTAGACCCGATTTTAATTCATTTTGAACAATTTTTGTACATGTCAACGAAAAATTCAAAATTTCGCAGGGCTGCCAACCGCTTCAAGATATAACACTATTTAAACTTTTTAATATTGTTGGAGTTGTCTCCAATAAATCACTTGGAATTTTCATGTAATGTAGTATATTACAGGTCAGTAATTAAAAATAATGCAACAGAAAAAATTCTTCGACAATTTACTTTAAAAAGTCGCAAAAAGGCTAGTCTTTGTTTCGTTGCGGTTGGCAATACTTACTGACATTTCAAAAATGTTTTTCCCACTTTAACACATAAATTGAGGTTTTTGTCTTGATTTTACCCCATTATCTGATTCTTCAACACTTCACTTAAAAAGTATTCGCCTCGAAATAGTATTTTTGCAAATTTTTACAAAACCAGTCTTGACAAATATAAATCAAGCACTGCCAACATTCCAGGACACTGTCTTGTACATAATCGACAACCGGAAAGACCTGACGGTCCACCGAGTCTGTGCGATCGCCTTCCAACCGAAAAACTGCACCGACCCCAACGCCCACAAATGGACGGTCGACCTTCCCCCCAAACGTAAAACTGTCAAAACCCACCACCCCAGTCACTCCGAAGCGTCCCCCCTGAAAGTCCTCCACTTGACCGACTTCCACTACGACCCCTTGTACGAACCGGGTTCCAACGCCGCCTGCAATGTGCCCCTCTGCTGTCAGAAATCCAACGGGCCCCCGTCTAAAGCGACGAACGCCGCCGGCTATTGGGGGGATTACCACGTCTGTGACACTCCGTGGCACAGCATCACCGAATTGATGACGCACCTGAAGGACGCACACGTAAGTGACGTCGCGAGGTGAACTCACGTGCGGCTTTGAAACGCTGGCATTTTAGAAAACATTCGACTTGATTTACTACACGGGAGACATCGTCAGTCACAGATCCTGGGCCACCACCAAGGACGAGAACGTCAAAGCCATAAAAGAACTTTTCCAACTCTTTAACAAGACTTTCAAAGCGACACCTCTGTATCCCATTTTGGGTAACCACGAGCCACATCCCACCGACTTGTGAGTCAGCGACACATTTCGATTTTTTATGCTTCACAATATTTTAACGTGCATACTTCAAAGGTCCGCACTTCGACCTAGTGTATTTTGGATTTTATACGAACTGTGTACGATCGGCTCAACTTCAAATGTCAAAACCAGTACAAACGTGATCGTTTTCTTTGTTTTTTACTCGCACAACAGTGTGACTAGAGCCGAGTGTACAACATCTAAAAACTTCCCAATGAAAAACCACCAACGTTATTATTATTACATCGTCCTGTCTGTTTTCAGTTACTCGCCGGGTAATGTCACGTCGAAAGTCTCCACCCAATGGATATTCGATCTCATGGCATCTGAATGGAAACGTTGGTTGCCGGACGAGACCAAAGCGACAATCCTGGCTGGTGGGTACTACACCGTCTTGGTCAAGCCCAAGTTTAGGATAATCGCCCTGAACAGTAACGTTTGTTTCATCAGTAATCTGTAAGTTTCTGTCTTTTCTTGGAGCAAGATAAAACAGATTTTTCTTGAGGTGGCTGCTCTACCATGACGAAGATCCCTACGATCAGCTGAAGTGGTTGGTCGACGTATTAACCAAGGCCGAGAAGGATGGTGAAAAAGTACACATTCTGTCGCACATACCGCCAGGCGAGATCCAGTGTCTTCAACGGTGGACCAGCCAATTTAGGAAGATCGTCGATAGGTGCCCCTTTACACAGATCCCGCCATTTTTACATTCAGCCTGTCATTTGACATCCAACCTGTCATTTTACATTCACCCTGTCATTTTTACATACCGCCTGTCATTTTAATTACACCACCTTGTCAATTCGTGCCGCAGATTCGCCCCAATCATAGTGGCCCACTTCAACGGCCACACCCACCTGGACGAGCTCCGCCTATTTCGTGATCCAACCAATCACAAGAAGATCATCAACGTGGCCTACAACGCCGGAAGTTTCACGACATTCGTCGGTTTCAATCCGAACTACAGGACCTATGACGTCGATGCGAATACTTTGGTATGTTCACAAAAAAATACACACATGACAAAACCTCTGGATTCTGTAAAATGTACTTTCAGGAAGTACTCGATTACGATCACTACACTTACAACTTGACAAAAGCGAATCAAAACAAAGACAAGGATCCGGAATGGTACAAGTTGTACTCGTTCAAGGACGCTTACGGTTTGAAAAACACGACGTACGACAGTTTGACAGATCTGATCGGACGCATGTCACGCAATCGCACTCTGATGCAACAGTACTTTAGGTGAGTTGCGTAATAGCTGTCATTTATGTTCTGTCAATGGTGACATTTGTTTCTATGAAGGTATCAAGGTCGCGATAGCGACCCCTACACAGCTCAAGGATGTGACGATACTTGTCTACGCAAATTAGTGTGCGGTATCACGGCAGTCGAAGCCAGCGAATCGATTCAGTGTCAAAATATAAAAAAGAGAACAACATAAGACGAGAAAATTCGTTTTTTGTTTTTGGCTAATGAAAATTTCAATTTTGGTTTCTCTTATCTGCTAGAAATATATTTTTCTTTGTGAATCACGGTTTTTATAACAGATGGCGCTCACCTGAGAAAACACGACAGGGTATCTATGGTACTTTGACATTTCTCAAAAGTCATCAACAATTTATTTTCATATTTATATAATAAATATCATATTTACTTACTTCCAACGACTAATTCTTCAAGCATGTCCAATCGATGCGGCGCTCTTCGAAAAATTGTTCCAAGGACACGTGGTCGAGTAGCCTCATCTGTCAAAATCAAATTAATTTATTTTATTTCAATTTTTTAACACACGCACCTGCTTGCGCACGTATTTCACCAAAACTTCCAACGACTTGGTGTCAACATCCTCCTGTTGATAAAACCTCCTCCACAACGCCCCCGCCAGGACCACATCGTCTCCTTGCAACCCCTCGTCGTACGCGATCAACGCCGCCTGCAACTGTTCCGCCAACTCTCTAACTTGCACCCTCGCCGCCGACGGATTGCTGTCCTAAAATCCCAGAACTGATAAGACTTGAGGGCGAGACGCCAAACCGAATTTAACCTCTCCCAGATGCTTTATTCTCTGGTTTACATCATTCCACAATGCTTCCACCAAATAGTTCCTCAGAAATTTGCCATCGTCGCCGTCCGCCATCGCCCGCGCCGAAATCATCCAAATGTGCAGTTCCGTCACGACAAACCAAGAGTAAAACGTGTCAGGAAGGTAGAGCTCCTCAAAAAAATCCAAATAGTTGATTTTGTCAGCTATGTTTTCATAGAGAACGTACGCAGAACCCATGATGCGCTAAAACAGTCCCGTGAGGACGAGGCGAACTAAACGCAGACGGTATTTACAGTTTTGTTGAGGTTGATAAAAGGGAGTTTGTTGACAATTTTGTATACAAAGCTTTCGTGCTTTCTGAGTTGTTTTGTTTCGACAGTAGATACGTTGCGTATGTGCGACGATAGTAAGGAAGGGCGAGATAGTATTCGAGAGTCGAGTCGCATTTTTTGGTAGATTTGGGGCTAAAATTTGAGGTTATGAACGAGAGACTTACGTAATAATTTGCGGACAGAAATACCTTCGGAGCCGATGTTATTGCAAATTTAAGAAATCGGGCCACGTTCATTTTGTCCGTGGATGTCAGTCTTGTGGCAATTAATTAGTTGTGGAAAGGGGGCTAGTTTTGTGAAAGTGAGGTTATGTGAGTTTGTCGCCGGCTGGTGGCAGAAGGGGGAAACACGAATCGGATTTGAATTTGGCGCTTTTCCTGCCCAATGAGAGTTGACAGATGGCGCTTCGCTTTATTTATTTTTTAATAAACAAGATTAATAAAAAAGAGGTAAAAATATAATCTATAAATTGTTGTGGTGTACGAAAAACACGAAGATAAGGAAGAAATAAATAAAACGAAGTGACGAATCGACGAACAACCCGAAAATACTCCGACTCTTGTCAGTCGAAAAAATAAATAAAAATGAACAAAACAAATGTAGAAAATTGCGACTACAGCAACGTCTTCGTGAAGACGGAGCGTCTGAGCGAGGAGGAGATGGAATACGAGCTGGAAGAGACCCCCGAATGCGACATAATAAAAGTCGAGATTAAGACAGAGCGGGACGAGAGCCCCTTCGACGACGGGTAACTCCTTCCCGTGATCGGGAGCACGTAATAAACGCGTATTTGCAGGTGCGCCGAAGCGGACGGGCCCCCCGAGCCCGACGTGCCACGCATCGTGAAACCCGAACCGTCCGAAGAACAGGACAAAAACTACCGATGCAACGTGTGCCCCTTCCGAACGAAATGGAAAAACAGTTTGCGCGGCCACATGAAAATCCACAGCTCGCCGGAATTCGTGAAACTCTACAAATGCAAAAAGTGTACGTATAAAACCAAATGGAAAAACTATTTAGCTAAACACGTAAGGATCCATAGTGCCCCAGATTGCCTCGATATGTATAAATGTACAACCTGCAGCTTCCAAACCAAGTGGAAAACCAGCCTGAAAATGCACATGTCGATACACACCGTCAAAGAAAACAATCTCAAGATTTACAAGTGCACCAAGTGCCCCTTCGAGTCGAACTGGAAGCAGTACCTGAACCGGCACTTGAAGTCGCACCTGCCGGACAGCCTTCAGAAGCACAAATGCACAGAGTGCAGTTTCCAAACAAAGTGGAAGCAGTACCTGAAGGAGCACATGAAGATCCACTCGGCCCCGCACACCGTCAAGCACTACCAATGCAACGAGTGCCACTTCGTCACCAGGTGGAAGCAGTACTTCAAGGAGCACGTGAAGCGGCACAGCACGCCGAAAAAACTGAAAATCTACAAGTGCTCGCACTGCATCTTCGAGGGCGACTCCAAATACATCCTGTCCAGGCACCTGAAGAAGGTCCACGACGTGTCGGACAAAGTCGAGTACTTCCAGTGCACCGAGTGCATGTTCAAGACCAAGTGGAAGCAATACTTGAAGAGGCACATCAAGCTGCACGACGGCAGCGAGAGCTACAAGTGCCCGGAGTGCCCCTTCGAGACCAAGTGGAAGAACAGCCTGATCGGCCACCAAACCATCCACGACGAGTCGAAAATCGCGGCGCAATTCCACTGCAACCTGTGCAGCTTCAAAACCAAATGGAAAAACAGTCTCAACGGTCACATGACCATCCACAACCCCCCCGAGAACGTGAAGATGCACAAGTGTCCCGAGTGCCCCTTCGAATCCCGCAGCAAGACCTACCTGAAGCGCCACGTGAAGCTCCACAACGGGGGTGAGGAAGTAGAGACGTTCACCTGCACCGAGTGCCCCTTCCAGACCAAGTGGAAGCAGTACTTCAAGGAGCACGTCAAGAAACACAACTCCCCGGACCAGATCCCGGTGTACAAATGCCCCGACTGCGAGTTCATCACCAAGTGGAAGCAGTACTTCAAGGAGCACGTGAAGAAGCACAAATCCCCGGAGCTGCTGAAGCAGTACCGGTGCGACGAGTGCGACTTCACCACCACCTGGAGGCAGTGCTACCGCGACCACGTCAAGCAGCACGTCGGCCCCGACAAGGTCTACAAGTGCACCAGCTGCAAGTTCAAGACCAAGTGGAAGCAGTACTTCCGCGAGCACGTCAAGAAGCACACGTCCCCCGACTTGGTGAAGCTCTACAGGTGCACCATCTGCTCGTTCATCACCATCTGGAAGCAGTACTTCAAGGAGCACGTCGAGAGACACAACTCGACGCAGATCTACAAATGTGCCAAATGCGAGTACGAGGGAGAGTCGAGGTACTACCTGACCAAGCACATGAAAGAAGTGCACTGTCAGGCCGAGCTGAAGACTTACAAGTGCGAGAAGTGCGGATTCACCACTAAGTGGAAGGAGAGCATCAAGTCGCACCTGAGGGTCCACGCCAACTCCAAGACGGCGAAGATCTACAAGTGTTCCGTGTGCATGTTTGACACCAAGTGGAAGAGCAGTTTCAATTCGCACATGAAGATGGTGCACAGCAAGCCCGAAGTGGTGAAGAAGTATAACACGAGGCAGAACAAGAAGGAGGTGGACGATTACGAAGAGTTCAATTGATGGTCAGGCTCGTTGTGGTAGTACTTATGGGAGAAGAAGATGCGATAGAGATGCTCAAGATGGCGGTTTAGAGATGGATATAGATTTTTAATGTTGTACGAATATATCTAAGGATCGTTGTAAGAATCTTTGTGTTATGTTTAGGAACATATCTTACATTTGACAACATATTGTTTTTATTAATCTTATATATTAACATATAACCGTATTATTATTAGTAAAAAGCGATACTACTGTATGCAATTCTTATTTTTTTACTAGAGGATCGGATTTAAACGAGTGGGAGTTTTGAAAATCCGGAGTGGGAGCTGGAAGGACAGGAATCGGTAGGTATATCAAACATTCTTCCAGGTTGTAGTTTACATTTTTTCTACATACAGTGCAGAAAATTGTGTTGAATTTTTTGATTTCAATTTGACGCAATTTCAGGATTTATATTTTGTTCTGAACTAGTATCGGCGCGAGGGAAGCGGTGAAAAGAACTTTGTAGCCTCTGGAGATTACTTGGAAGCGTCACTGGGAGAAGTTGTTCAGTACTATTGAATTTGGATGATAATAAAGTATACTTTCGACATTGGTGTTTTATTTTTTTCGGAAAAAAGGGAGCGAGTAAAATCTGTACGGGAGAATCTTAGATAATAACGTTTTCAACGGAGATTTTGGCCTCGTGGTCGTGGGGTGGCCCCGTAGGAACTACGCTGGGAAACTCCACGTCGGCCCCCGTAGCATGCCCCTTCCTTTCCCTTCCCCGTTTTAAATCTGCTCCGCGCCGGCAACTTAACTTCCCACGTGGTTGAGGACAACACTCTCCCGGGTATTCCGTCGTGGAGGCGACGACGGCAACCCCAGACGGGCCCTTCGGTACGCCTCCCATATTTCCCTTCCCACGTGGTTCGCGACGCCCCCGAGTTTCGCCCGTTTTCCCCATTTACATTACCGTAACAAAACAAAAACATATATACCTGTGAAACACGTGTCGTGGTTAAGATAACCTGGATTACATTGCGCAACCCGTTACCGTCACACGTGATGCTACACTTATGGGGGACAAACAAAATGAACGACTCAAAGAATTGTACCAACAAAACACTCAATTTTTAAATACAGTAACAGAAAACACAACCGTTCAGTTCCAGAGCTAAAAGTCGAAAGAGCGCATTTATTTTTCAAGATGGAAACCAAAAACTCTCCCGCCGTCGGAACTTCTCGATGGTATTCGTGTGTCGTCGCTTCTCCTCCTAGTTCCTTTTAGTTTGTTTCGGCGACGGCAATTTAAATTCAAATTAGTAAGTCTAAGTAGAACTACTTAGACAATGGTATTATATCCCTCTACGTATTATATTGTCTTTTAGTGTTTTCCATAGACCCTCATATAATTAGATGAATGTTTTCCCATTAATAAAGCACTTTCCCATGCTTTCCTTCTCTGTACCCGGTCTTTAGAACCAAAAACAA
This sequence comes from Tenebrio molitor, assembly GCF_963966145.1. Taxonomy (NCBI): domain Eukaryota; kingdom Metazoa; phylum Arthropoda; class Insecta; order Coleoptera; family Tenebrionidae; genus Tenebrio; species Tenebrio molitor. The sequence continues at coordinate 16,588,216 of NC_091053.1, read as the reverse complement.
TCCCGAGGAAAACAGATCATGGCCTACTGAATCTGAACTGCGCTGCGCTTATTACGGCCGTAACAAAGCTCGGATTTTCAATGGAGCAATTGATTCCGCTAACCTCAAAAAATTCACCCAAGGTTGGTAGAACTGACTAATTTGTATAATAGGTTGCCTCGTTGAAAATTGCGGGGCGGGGGGGAAAGTAACTCGTGACGTAAAATCAACCCAGAAATTTTGGGTGTTCGAATAGAACCTAAGGTTTATAAGCTCCGTGGAGTTTATTGGGTGGCTTTTTGGGATTTATTCTAGCGAAGGAACACCTAATGCATGATCGACAGACTCTGTAGTAAAAGTTTAGTACACTGTGACGTCACGAGTAACTTTTGCGGGGGGAAAAAATTCAGACTATTGCTTTAAATGGAAACGAGGCAACCTATTATACAAATTAGTCAGTTCTACCAACCTTGAATTCACCCTTAACCAACTCCATCTGTTAGCGAAATAGAAAAGAAAAATGTAATTTGAATTGAAATTATCCAATCACAATCACGTAACGTGTTTATTTTGTTAGGTTAACACTTTCTATTTTGTCATTTTGACGCGAAATAAATTTTCACGAATACGTTTCATGAACGTAAGAATACCTAATAATTACAATGATCAAATTATGAAACATAATATTTATATATAAAATGGAATTGCAAAATCTGAAAATGGATAGAGCACAGTAGAAAAATTAAAAGTAAAACTATCTATCTGCAGGAAGACAATACCTTTCTCGTAAGTTTATAATTTTAAAACCTTCCTACTTGTGAGTTTATTCTGAATGGATTTCGTTTTTATGTAATCTGTTTTTTTTTATAAACAAATGTTTAAAATTGGTTTAATTACTAATTGGATAATAACTTTACAAATTTTATCTTTGTGTTTATCACAGGTAAATATGGAATTCTGTATTAAATGTGGATGCAAAGTAGTAACCAGTGGTTGACAAGGATTTTTTGGAATTAAATATGATAAAACTTGTGTGGCAATATTAGCCAAGTCTTTTAAAAGCCCCACAAATTTACAGACCCCACGGTCTTGAAGCCAAACTAATCGTAACAAGGGTCCTGGAGTTGCTGTAGATAATAAAGAAGAAACATGTATTACAGTGAAATGTTTCATTTAGTTTTTTTTTATAATTTTATCAATTTTGGATTTGGTTTGGAGGTTGCTGGGAATTTGAAAATAACTGTTGTTATTTTCTCCACATGCAACGCACTATTTTCCCATGTTAGTACTTCAACCTTGATGAAATTCAAGGAAATTTAAATTATTGTAGCAATTTAGTTGATTTGTAGTTTAATATCTTTAAAGAGATGGCGCTAGTTAAGGGTAGATTTTTTGAGGTTAGCCGAATCAATCATTCAGCTAGTTTGTTACGGCCGTAATAAGCGCAGCGCAGTTCAGATTTAGTAGGCCATGAACAGATTTTGCTTTTACGCCACAACGCAGAAATAAATAGAAACATTTTTCTGGTTCGTTTTTTCAGCACGTGTTACAGCCAAAAACACACTAGGGATATTTTTGTTTAACCAACATGAATCAACAGGTGGCTCATTTTTTATACCGGGTGATCAAGAAGGACTGTTTAAGTTGGCAATACAATTAAGAATTTTTTTTATTCGGCTATTTACAACACTGCAACCGGATATGTTTTGTGGGTTTATTTGACAGATATCTGATGTAGCATTAATAACGACAAAATGGTAGGTTATGAGAGTAAAAATTAACAACAAAAATAAATCAAAGTTGGAATTCGGAATAATAATCTAAAAATTAACTAAAAGAAATTCTCCAAGTGCTCCCATTTTGCTCTAAACATAAATTAACTCTTCTCTGGAACGATTCACCAGCATGTTTAATTTGAAATGTCAAATTTGACTTGTCAGTGTAAAGCCGTCAACAACCGGAAGTTACTCCAGTTGTACCATTTAAAAATAAAATTCAGCATTACCAACTTAAACAGTCCTTCTTGATCACCCCGTATCTTTCCTTTTCGAACCTTGTTGTTTTCATTTCTTAATTAACTCGAACACAGAAATAAATCGCATCGGGTTCCAGTTTATTTGCTTTCCTTTGTCGCTTCATCTTAATCGCTCCAAGTTGTCCTCTCATTTTTATTCTCCGTTTTTCCATCAATTTATAATTAATTTTATTGAATTCTTGTCAATAAAGACATCTAAACATAACTAGACACTCCAACCGTCATTACTTTTCATAAAACATCTAAAGCTACATTCTCGTTCACTTTGTTCTTTAATTTGATCGAAAAGTGTTCAATTGTTAACTCACCATCGACATTACATCAACACGACCACTAAATATTTCAGTTGGAAGTTTTAGAATTACGAAACTGGAGCGCTTTAAAATTGATCACAAAACAACTCTCACGTATAACATTACAGAAGAAATGTATACCTACCTATAATTTTTATATTTTCAATAATTCAGAAACTAACGGTACGTCAGACCGCCATTTTATAAATATCTCAAACGAGATTGTTAATAAAACTCGATTTTTGCACACGAGTGAACAAAACCAAAATGTCCGACGACAAACACACTTACCTCAAGTTCACGGTGAATACCCTACGATTGTTGAGCATGTGGCCGCAAGAGGGCGGCAGATGTTCCTCTTTCCTCAAGCAATACTACGTAACGTCAATCCTCACCGTCACGATTCTTCCCGTTGTGGCGGACATGATGACGCAATTCTTCGGTAAAACACGTTGAATCTTCTCTTCAACTGTTCAATTCGTTTGTGCAGAAGAAACCGTCTCTTTGACCGACGTGATCGAGAACGTCATCGCTCTGACCGCCCTTCTCGGCGTCATCTACATCTCCTTTTGCTTCATCAAAAACAAGAACTCGATCAGGGCGCTGATCGAGGACCTCGCCCAGTTCGAGGCCTTCTCCCCCATGTCCTTGATCCACTCGACGGAGAAGTCCGCACAGTTCTACACCAAGCTCTTCATCTTCTATGGCTTGGTCGGCAACTTCTGCTACGGACTGATGCCTCTGCTCCACTACAGGGTGTGCCAGAAAAACAAAACGTTCCACATGCTCAAATACGGCATCCCGTGCGGGATGGTCACCAGATACGTCCTACCCTTCAGATATGACACTTCACCTTTGAAACAATTGCTCATCGTGACTGTCATTGTCGAATGTACATTGGCCACTACGATCATCATGTCCGTCACTATGCTCATCTGTGGGGTGCTGATACACCTAACCTCACATTTGAAGCGACTGAAGACGCTGATCGCGGATTTGTCTTTTTGTCCACAAGAAGAACTTCAAGAGAAGGTCCGGTTCTGTGTCAGGTTCCACGTTGCACTCGTCGAGTAGGTTTTGTGTTGTTTGAATTTTGAAAATGTCACGACAGTAAATTTACCCATCGAAAATTTTGACAGCTCACAAGGTCAACAGAGAACTGTAATGTTTGCAAAGACTCTCATTGTCAAACACAAAAATGTAATGTATTTTTCAGTTTTCTGGTGGGTAAAGTTACAGTGCGTATTTACCTGGTGGCTCAAAAATCATTTATCGCTCTTTGTAACAAAATCGAGTTGCAGTTATGCTACTAGAAGCGACTTGTGCTTCAATAAGATGATGCTACTCCACGTCAGTTGGACCGGTTTTGTTATCAGCGTTTTGGGTTTTGAGATAATTATGACAGATGACGTCACCGAAGCTCTGAGATTTGGAATGCATTTGGCGGGATGGTTGGGAATGTTGTACGTTGTCTGTCATTACGGACAAACTTTGATGGACGAGGTAAAGTTTATTTTTTCTTTAAAACAATTGTCACAGTGTTGGCATGACCCACTAGTTATTTGATGATTATTAGGTTGGCAACGTAAAATCTTATATGATAAACAGGGTGTATTTTTAAAATGTGCGGAAATTTTACCTACGAGGTTGTGGGACAATGTAGAAGACTAAAAAAAATTGTAGCTAAAAAAATAAATGTCATTTTATTTTTTGATAGAATTGTTTACACATTTTTTCCGAGTTCTACATGAAGCCAGTAGCTCGTGGTTAAAATTTGGTCACGCATTTGAATAACAGCCTGTAGATGTGGATTAGGGACTTGCCGTTAAGTTGGCACTACCAGGAAAAGTAAGAAGGCGCACTTATAAGGTATTTGGAATTTATGACAGATTTCGCACTAACGTACGGTTCAGTCATAATTTTTAAGCGAACTTGAGTTTGACAATCCACATTTAAAACGTTTTTACTGTAGATACAGCAAATGTGGATAATTTGTCGTAAATATTAACAATGTGTCAAAATATTTCTATGGAAATGTCAGTAGAAAAAAAATTACTTTTTTCTAGAGTTCTGCAATTTCTGAAGCTGCATATTCTTTCTCTTGGTACGACAAACCCGTTTCCATTCAAAAATACGTCATTTTGATGCAACTCCGCAGTCAAAAACCTCTCACGATTTCCGCAGTCGGTCTCAAAATAATGTCTCTGGCCACATTTATAGGCGTAAGTCTGGCCCTCTCATTTCAATTCAGTTTTTTTAAAACTAGCTCCTTTTTGACAGATCTTGTATTCTGCATACTCCTACTTCACCCTCTTGTTAAAACTGAAACCTTAACAAGTACGTCAAAAACATTTCTCCTTCACATTTACAATTCACTGCGAACGTCGATGCACCCCATTGATAATTTAAGCCGCATTACTTAACCATATTTCTCAAGACAACAGTCAACCACGCCTACCAACATGAACCACTCAAACACCCAACTCACTAGAACCATGTCGCACGATTACTTAAAATTCTTCGTCAAAACTCTCACCGTGTTGAACATGTGGCCCCGAAATCACTCTACCACAATTAAACAGTATTACGTCACGACGATCGTCACAATCACCACTTTCCCGATACTGGCCGACTTGATTTCACAGTTTTACGGTAAGTAGGGTACCATAGCCTATCCTTGCGCCGAACTGTACGCTTTTCAGAGGACGACACCTCGTTCGCAAGCGTCAACGAGAATTTCGTCGCTCTGAGCGCCCTCTACGGAGTGATGTACGTGTCCACGTGCTTCATAAGGCGTAAATCCGAAATCGTGGCTTTGGTCAGAGATTTGCAAAAATTCGAGGACTATAGTCCCAAGAGTCTGATCGAGGAGACGGACAAGTCTGTCGGTTTCTACACCAAACTGTTCATTGTCTATGGTATCGTGGGCAACGTGTGTTACGGCTTGTTGCCCGTTTTGGGCTATCACAGCTGTCAAAATGACAGGTCTAGTCACATGACCAGATTTGGGATACCGTGCGGGTTGGTGGTCAGGTTTTTGATGCCCTTCAGGTTTGACTACTCACCCTTGGCGGAACTCGTGGCCCTTTACGAAATCACGATTTGCATTTTGGTCACGACGGTTATCATAGTGATCACGATGCTGATATGCGGGGTTTTGATGCACACAACTGCACAACTGGGACACTTGAAGGGGATGATCTTGGAGATGTCGTCGATGACAGATCGCGACGTTTTGGAGGGTAGAATGAGGTTATGTGTCAAATACCACACCGCCATTGTTGAGTGAGTGACAGTTGTAGTGATTTCGGTTTGTTAAAGTTGGTACTGCAGCTACGCCACCAGAGCCGATCAGGCTTTCAACCAGATGATGTTGTTGCACATCACTTGGACCAGTTTCATCATCAGCATTCTAGGTTTCGAAATCACCACAACCCCTGACTACGTCGAGGCTTTTAGATTTTTCCTGCACCTGTCGGGGTGGTTGGGCATGCTGTTCATCGTGTGCTACTATGGACAAGCGATCATGGACGAGGTACAGTGTACAGTTCGTTTCATCGTGGGTGGGACTCACTTAAAGTTTTACGCAGAGTTCGGCCATCTCCGACGCGATTTACTCGTTCCACTGGTACGAAAAAGAATCCTCAATGCAGAAATATGTGATCTTGATCTTGTTGCGGAGCCAGAAAGCGCTCACCTTGAAGGCTTGCGGACTGAAAGTGATGTCTTTGGCCACATTTTTGGGGGTTGAGTGCGATTTGGAGTGTTGTTTCTTGTTAATTTGTGTGTTTTCAGGTTTTGTACTCGGCTTATTCGTACTTTACGTTGCTCTTGAAACTGAAGCCGTAGTCCGTTTTTGAAGATGGCATCACCTTAAGGCTAGGGCCACACTACAGACTAAATAATCGGCCGATAATTTAGTCCTATTGGGTAGCTTCCGCGCCCACCAGGTATAGTCCTACAGAAACTCTAGTGGAATTCGACTTTGGTTGTAAATTTACCAACAACAACCGAAGAATAAGATTTTATTATCAAGTAATAACCTTTGTCATAAATACAACTACCACTACCTGTAACATCCCTGCTTGAAGCGAACATTGCGAACCCCAAACTGACAACCCTCATTAGCATTTATTAGTAGGATTATTGCTGCAGCATAAAATTCTATTTTTCAAGTGACAAACATAAATTTACGACCAAAGTCGGGTTCCACTAGAGTTTCTGTAGGACTATAAACTAAACTGTTTTCGATCAATCTGTCGGCCGACTACAATCGCTTTAGTGTGCGCACTCACATAAGTCCTCATACTTATTAAGCAACCAACTAAACTGTCGGCCGATGAAAAGTCTGTAGTGTGGCCCTAGCCTAATCAGCACATTTCACAGTAGTTCATAATAAATTCGAAATCAGACTTGTTTTCTTAAACCACTTAGGTAAACCTGAACAGCAATTTTTCTATTTGAAAAAAAAATCAAACACGAATTTCTTAGGCTTCTTTCTGGTAAGTTTTGAATGTTATTTTGATCCTGAAAATTCAAATTTAAGTTGGCAGTATGGCCAGTTATAGTAATTTTAAAATTCTTTGGTTTCCATTTTAATTGTTAAGGTCAAGAACTTTTTAACGAAAGCCTATGACGAAAGCTTTAGGATTTCCTGTTCTTAGACATTTGTTAATTTAATCGATAACGCATCTAATTTCTATTTTTCTCCATGTCATTTAGATTTCTACTGATATGTTCAGATTATCTATGAATGAACTGATAGTTTTCCTTCAACTTTTATACTTCGTCATTTCATTAACAAAATTGTAACCACAATAACGACTTTTCCAAAAAAGTATTATTTTTTTTTTAACAGCATTGCGATATTCCTCTGAGAATAAAATATCTTCAATAACAGTGCCTTTAATCAACCAAGGGTCCACATCTTCATGAAACTCTATTTTTTTTTTACATGGCCACTCATGTATTGTATTATAGGCATTTTCCCCTCTTACTAATTATCTGTTATCATCTTTAAATGATGTGGCAATGGCATTAAATTCAATAACATGTTTCGAAGCCATTCTCCTCCTCAACTTTAACAGCTCTACAAAATAAACAACAACATTAGACATTTATTTATGTTACAGATGTTGAAAAATGGATTAATTAGACATAAGTTCCTTTTTTGTTTTGTTAGGACCGTGGTAGTTTTCACTTATGCGAAACGAGGGCAAATGTCCATTAGTCACACTTGTTGACAGATCTAAGACAGCCCTCTGCGTTTCCCATGGGTGTTAGAAACAGTTGACATGTGTTGCTTTATGGTTAGTGTGTAAATTTGCTGGGACTGATATGACCGTTGTGGTCTTTTGCGGGTGCATGTTGTAGTGACCCAGTTTAAAATTTAAATTTAAGTTTCCGGTACCACCACAACAGCGCGCCAAATGTGAAGGTACTAGCGGCTAGACTGGGAACTACTAGCGGAAATATGGCGGGGGTTGAAACGGGCTCGCGCGGGCGGTTGAAGGGGGTAGTTCACTTTTGTTTGGTTTTTCGAAACGAACAGACCTAGCGAAGAGCGATCCAATATTCCAAAAATCTGTAAGTTACATCTGAACCGATTACACTACCGTTCCGAGTAGATATTTTGTGTCCCCGTGAAGAATTCAACGTTTTTAATTCACCTGGGTAATTTATCCCACTTTCGTTGCCTTTTTTTTTTGTGTTTTGTTTTTGGGACCAGGACCACGTGGTAAGGGTATGTTGTAGATTTCATTTTGTTGCATGCTGTTTCTTTAAGAAGCGCCCATTTGTTAATTTTAAGCGTTATCCCTAAGTTTCTCCCGGGAGGTTCATTTTTTTGGTAATCAGGTAATTTCGGAAATTAGGAGCCGTCGTCCGAACCGCGAGCGTCCATTTTGTTTTTTTTTTCTAGCATTTTCTAACGGCACTCGACCCGCCATTTTCTTTTTGTTTAACATTACCAACGATTATTGTATTCGTTATTTATGCTGTTTACTGATATTTGTGCCATTTAAAGTGGTTCTATTTTATCGTTATTTAACTTCACGTCTTGTTCTCTTTTATTTCCTCCTTGTTTAATGTTGCGTTTTGTTTTGCTTATTTCATCATTGTTTAATGTTGCGCTATGTTGTGTCGAATTTTCTCATCGCTAATGTTACGCTTTGTTCGATTGAATTAAACTCGGGTTTTTTCTTTGTGTTGTTGTTAGATTTCGGAAAAGTTAAAGTAAAATGTTGTAAGTGCGCCCCCATGGGAGCTAGGTGGCAGTCAGGAGGTCGGAGGGGGTTGTTTAGTCAAATTTCTGTGGAAGCTACGGTTATTTAAAGCCGTTAGCGGGGGCGGACCTGAGTCTTCGCTTATGCGGCGGCGGGATGTTTTCGTGAAGCTTCCGTCGAGGTTATAGAGATTTCGGGGGTTTGTCGGGAAACGGTTGGTTGGGGACGGTGGAGCTAAATATTCGCTTATGCTGTTTAGTGATGCTAATCGTACGACCCCGAGGCGCTCTGTCACTCTTGCTTGGTCGGCGAAATAGTCTGACATTCATTAATACCCCGAATATCTATAAACGTCGCTTGATTTCAAGATGATTCAGATTATTCTTCTGAGTCCCCTCGCGACCGAAAGTTTGTTACCTCCAGCTCTAAGTTCCCGTTGGCGTACCTTGACCGCGTAGTTCCGAGTTAAACATTGTTTTGTCATTAATCGAATTGTAAAATATGAGTAATACCTGGGATACGGTTTTTGAAGAGGGTTTTTCATCCGTCCCTGTCTGTAATAACTGCCTTATAATTTGTTTACTTGTTTGTAAGCTTTAAACTGTCATTTTGTCTGTCATGTGCCCGTTTTCCTGTTGTTTTAAATATGGTTGCATTCATCTTGTCGTTTATCTTTGTGATGTACTCAACTAGTTAATTTCTTGTACTTCGTTAACCTTAATTTCTGTCTTTTGTATTCGTTTCAATTTCTTTTTCATCAAAGTTATTACAGGCATTTTTAATAAAAGGTATTTTGCGTCCCTCACATGTGTGTTTTATTTGCGGCACTCTTCCAACTGGAACCCTCACCGTTTGCATTCCGAACCTTTCCGCCAAAAGAAAATCACAACGTAGGGCTCCTCCGATTCGATGACGATCACGACCACATTTGTTGCCGTTTTGCGCAGGTTCAAATATTTGGCGGAAAAAGTAATGTATTCAAATCATTACAATGTGGTTTGTGCATTTGGTGTGGGCGTTGGGTGAGTGAGGTGATAGATGGATGCCAGATGTAAGAAAGGGGATGTATAAATGCGATTTTAGTTAGTTTTTAGACACTCTTGTTTTGACCTAAGATCTGGTAACTTGTACTGATTTCCAAGAGTCCTTAATATACATAGTAAATTATTAAGAGGTCTGAGTTTGTTTTTTGAATCCTGACAAATTGAGTGTTAGATTGTAACATTTATACTCCATTTATGGCTGTTTCCAACGACGGATGTTCCTTATTTTTAAACAAATGTTAATTATTTGGGGTTCGACAAATAATTAAATGGGGATAAATGTGTTGTAATTTTTAGACCATCGATAGAAATTCGTTAAAATCCGTTAGTCATAAGGAAATGTAGAAGTGTATTTGGTTATGAGTGAATGCTAATAGATTGATCGGAACGAATTAGTTTTAACAGAAAAGTTGTCGGTTAGGAAAGTCGGTTGACTTCAACGGATTGTTTTTAGGTTTAAACATTTGATTGTTATTGGATTAGTAATTTTGGCCGTTGGAGCTAGAATGAATGTGACTGGTTGAATGAAATGGGGATGTATGAGTATAAAAGTAAGAGAGTTACAGTACTTACAGTAAGTTGGAGAGAGAAATTGTGAATCTAAGACTGAGTAGACTTAAGAATTAGAGTTAAGAGTAATTCGAGTGTATGGAAATAATAAATCATCGTTCATAATAAAGTTAGTGTTTTAAATTCAGTGTTCGAAATTGATTAAACATCCTGACAAGAGCAAAGAAGAAAATATTGCTACAGTTTAATCAAAAGTGGAAATTCAAAGAGGAAAAATATTTGTAACAATTTCAGAAGTGGAAGTAAGAGAAAAAAAATTATTGCAACACATATAATAACAATGTTTATTCTCTAGTATTTCCATAATATCTCGAAATGGAATTGTTAATTAATTAATAGCCGTTTACACCGTCGTAGTTTAAAATAAAGAAGAGCTTAAAACCTTTGTTATAATGCAGGAGCTATGATGCGAGTGCGAGAGAGATAACTCTCGCAGAGAGAGACAGAACACAAAAATAATAATAATGCTGATACTAATCAAATTATCAATCAATATAACACATCAGACTTGATGCAGTGTCAGGATGTCGTAATTTGGTAATTGTCAGTAAATAAAATAATTGGGTGAACATTACGTTAACAATGGTGTCATGACGGCTTGTGTCGTGGATCGAGGTGATCGTGGTCTGCACATCTATCACAGGCTTACCTCCTGTAAAATAATAAAATGGGGTGGTGAGTAACCAGTTCGCTGAAAGTGTTGTGCGAGCACAACCAATACATATTTACAATAATAAATCACACACATCTCAAATATGGTACCATCACAACGTCAATGTCAACTCTTAATATCTTTGGTGATTATCAATTATCATCACATATTCATTGAGCTCTAGTACTTTAAGTTATTATCAATTATTATTAACTCATTGGGCTTTGTCCAGGGTTGTTAGGAAAAGGAAAAGAGTAGGGTTCACTCCGAACCCCCAGGACTCTAACAGTCCACTGCACAACTGTAATCAAACGAGGCGCCCTGATAACACTCAGCGACCCTCAATCAATTGTGATCACCAAAAACAGGTGAGCGGCCCTGATGGACCTCAGCGGCACACTCGACCTGCCACACTGGCAGCATCCCCGGTCTCTGCCAGTGCATCACAATCAATTTCACCCCGCTAGCAGCTCCACGGTCTCTGCTAGCGTACAGTTGCCGGAACAAAGGAAGTTTGGACAGTCTAATTAATTAGCTCGACATGTCGGGGCTTAATCATATCAAAATTAGCAATTGCATCAAACTGTTATGACTCTGATCAAATCAACAACATAATCACCCTCAATGGTGAAAACAATATCATCTCAATTAATTATAACTCACGAGCAGTCCTGATCCCTGTCAGCGACTCTCAACTCATTATTAATCACGAGCGGTCCTGATCTCAGTCAGCGACCCTCAATTAATTAGCAATCACGAGCAGCCCTGATCTCAGTCAGCGACTCTCAATACTCTCAATTAATTATTCATAAATCATTCAAAGACTCATCATGCTGATTGTATTTAATTATGGCCATGATCATGATCAATATCAATTATTAAAATAGGTAAACTCACCACATCACCAACAGAAACAGGTTACTCAGTGATACACTCACCTTGTGTAAATTAACTACACCTTTCACAAACTCACTTTCGCATAAACTTTAATAAGATATTCTAATTGGATTCTTTGCTCTACACTCTGTCACAGTTCCTCCTCAACTGATCTAGTCCGCCCTTTAAATACCCTAATAATCAGCATCCAACAATCACGAAATGGGTCTCATGGTCTGACGCTGACAGATTTGTGACGGTCTGGCATCTCGCACTATTGGGGTGTGCGAGAGGGTTGTAAATAATGTCTCGGTACTGTTTTGTTTGTCTTGAACTATTTATCGAAATTCCTGAAGGTCCAAAACAAGTCTATAAATCCATCTAACTTTTGGACGTGACTTAGACATATGCAAAAGACGAAAACAGGAAAAAAAAATGTGTTTAATATTTCGTTGTCCTACAATAATTATTGAAATCGTAACAATTGTTTTTAAGCTTTGTGTTAGGATTTCGGCGTATTTCGGCGTATCGAATGACACGTGCGCCCCGTGACCTCATCATTGCTATTTGGAGCGGGACTGCCCCGAATACAAGACTACACGTGGCCCAGAGGGCAAAGGGCGGGAGTGTGGGCAGTTAGCACTGCACTCATAGTATTTTACGTAATCCATACATATATACTTATAACCTATATACTTGTATACCTACATCTTTATATTATAGGGAATTAATTATATTTTAAACGAAAGAAAACGTTAAACATCAAAGTCAGCTCTTTATTATTCGGCGGTGTGTTACAGAATGCTCCCAAAAACTAAAACTAAACAGTTTTAAATGCAGAAATGTGATAATTATGACATTTACGACCCAGCTGGGGCTCGATAGTTAATCACCCCAGCTGCATGCTCTTGACTTCGTCGGGGTTAAAATAAAATGCCACGCATTAACTCAAGTTCATAAAAATGTTGACGATATAAAAAATATAAATTCTAAACATTAACTTAAGCACATAAAATATTGTGGATAAATTATACAAAATTTAACAATTAATCCGAATACATGAAATTTTGACGACAATATGCATATATATTTCTGGCACTTGAGGGAAATGCATTCATTGTTACTGTAGCAGCTAGCTCTGCATGTTTGAAATAAAACTTTATTTACATTTGTTGCAATAATTTTTTCTTCTCTATCCCACTTCTGAAATTGTTGCAATAATTTTCTTCACAACTATCCCACTTCTGATCTTGTTGCAATAATTTTTTTTCTCTTTCTTCCACTTCTGAAATTGTTACAAATATTTTTCCTCTTTGAATTTACACTTTTGATTAAACTGTAGCAATATTTTCTTCTTTGCTCTTGTCAGGATGTTTAATCAATTTCGAACACTGAATTTATTATGAACGATGATTTATTATTTCCATACACTCGAATTACTCTTAACTCTAATTCTTAAGTCTACTCAGTCTTAGATTCACAATTTCTCTCTTCAACTTACTGTAACTCTCTTACTTTTATACTCATACATCCCCATTTCATTCAACCAGTCACATTCATTCTAGCTCCAAAGGCCAAAATTACTAATCCAATAACAATCAAATGTTTAAACCTAAAAACAATCCGTTGAAGCCAACCGACTATCCTAACCGACAACTTTTCTGTTAAAACTAATTCGTTCCGATCAATCTATTAGCATTCACTCATAACCAAATACACTTCTACATTTCCTTATGACTAACGGATTTTAACGAATTTACATCGACGGTTGAAAAATTACGACATATGTATGATGGTTACACCCACCTTTGCGGTTAGAATACGACTTTTTTTAGTTTCACAGCTTTACTCGTGCAAAAACTTTTCCAAAACACCCTAAGTGACCACGAAATGCTAATTTAAGTCATTGGCAATCTTATTTTGGTGTATTTAGGTTGTAATAAAATAAACAAAAACGACACAATGCTTTTTAAATGGCTGTAAAACATATAACTTAGGATGCAGTGGCGGCTCGTGGGTTTTATTGTTGAGGAGGCAAACTTGAACCAACATAGTAATAATAAATACACCATAATAATAATTTTTTTAAATATACTATACCGGGTGCCCCAAAATTCGCGGAACAGCTTACCAGTACGTTGTTAAGTAAAAATATCAGGTAAAAATGTTCAATCTTCTTTTTTGTAGAAGATATGAACCTACATAACGTGCGATCAATTAAAAAAAAAATCCAGTTACCTGGATTGTGCTATTCTGATGCTTTGATTGGTTCAAAACACCATTTTCGCCTACTCTGATTTTTTTTTTTATTTGATCGCACGGTATTTGTTACACTATAAATATTTAATTTTTGTTGTATCCATGGAAATAAGAAAGAAAAATCAAAGCCACGTTGCCATAAGTTATTTGAGGTAAAACCGACATAAAGTCACTTCTTGGAAATACTGTAAATAATAAAGTAAAGCAAACCTGATCACAATCATTCAGAATTATTTTAACATTGGCTAGTCAAAAACAAGTAGTCAAAATCTTTTTTAATATTTAAAATAAACGAGATCAAAGCTGCACCTTTTGAGCCCCCATATCTTCAAATCTAAAAGATATAGGATTTTTTAATTACTTTTCCAATAATTTCTTAACTGTAAGACTCATTTAAAATATCAGTTGTAATATTTATTATAATGCCATCAAAAGATGAAAACAAATACAGCATAAATGAGACGTGCTTTCTTATCGACATATAACACAAAGACTGAAGCTAGACTCCTTTACACCCTCGACGGGGTGCGTTAACATAAACAAAACTACACACAAAAAGGCGAGGTACGGGGTGAAGCGGGTGGGTCAGGCATCTGGCTCGTATTGTAATGAAATTTTACGGCTGACTTGATGTGCTCTTTTGATTTTTGGTGTCGTTCGATACAAAGGGCAATATTCTTAAGATCATTAAATCTTAAACGCGACTAAACCGTGTTTTCTGTTTCAGCAGCAAATAGCATGCAAGGCCAACAAAACAATAAATTTTTGTTCACACTTCCGACGAGTCATGTGCATTTCTGATACCACGTAACCACGTAGTGTTAAATTACCGTTTCTGCTTTCCACTTACGCATATAAGGCCGGTTAAATTTGGTTGTGGCTGTTCTTGACTTTTTACAATTTGTCGTAAGACAATGAACTAAATGGATGATTTAACAATTAATCACTAATATCTTCGCAATTTCTTTAATTTCCATATCTTCATTCATTTTATTAAACAATATAAAAATAAATAAAACACGGACTTTTGACCAGGGACCAATAACACCACTCCAAATCCAAAACAAAAACAAACGAGCACCTACAATCTACACTTGTAAACGAACACCGGTGCGTAGTCAAGAGTCAAGACTCGTTAGAGCTCGGCTACAGTTCGAGAGCCAACAGCGTTCGTTCCCGCGATGGTCATATGTACATGAATCGTGACGTCTGTAAACAAGGCAAGCCTCCGGCCGAAGTCATTTCTCGGGCACAAAACGATTTATTCCGAGAGCCTCGATGCTAGTTAGGCGCATTTCCATGCATTTTCGTCCGCTTAGCGGCGAACAATGCTGCGCTAAATTAAACTCTGCCTCCGGCCGACAAAAGCAACAAATGCTAACCGCTAAAATCTTCTTGTAACTCATTTTTAAGAGAATAATTATCATTTATAAGCAAATATCTTCATAAATAATATGATTTAATATAATATTTAATTAAGTATTATATTTTTTATTTTCTTTTTATTTAATTTTATTTGGGGAGGCACTGCCTCCGTTGCCTCCTCGGAGGAGCCGCCACTGTAAATAACGTACCTATGTTGTAAAAGTGGTGTGTTTTAAACTAATTTCCAAGGTCTTCCAAGGCCCACTTTTAATTTTTACGGAGGAGCCGCCACTGTTAGGATGACTATAATGCGTGTGAATGCGTGTTTAAGCTGAAAAGTGAAAACTGTCGCCAAGAATATGAGATAGAAAATGCAGTGGCGGCTTGTACCCTCTTCGTGTAGGTAGGCGGCAATACATAAATTTGAAAATTGCAGTCGGCGAATGAAACATTAAAAAAACGTCACTAATAGCGCAAAAGATCGACCAAACCTTCAGGAATTCGATAAACAAAAAAACAATTATTTATTTGCAATTGTTCAAAAGATATATTTTTTTAATGAAGCCATGTAACCCTGCTTTTTAGAGAAGAAGATGACGTGGGTCAAAAACGATGACAGATAAGTGTTAACAAAAGGACGTTCTAAACTCAAAATTTAACGTAGAATCCAAATTTATAATTAAAATGGGGCCTTTCTATTTAAAAAAACAAAGATGACGTCGATTTCCGGTATTTCCGGAAGTGTCGCCTTTTTGAAAATATTTTATTTCAGCTTGGAGCAGTCGATTATAGTCGGCCACCAATTTTCATATTAATACGATTTTGGGAAATCAGAAAGTTTCTAACGAACGGGCTATGTACATAATTTGACACCAGTAGATATTAATTAATGTTTTTGGTATATGTTTACAAAACTACTATTCAGTAACTTATAATAATACTAATAGTTACAAGTTACAAGTTTGCTTATTAATGAAAAGTAAGTTGATTTTATTTCTTTCCTTGATTAATTTGTCACGAGGTTTATACAAGTTAACAATACATACCAAGTTACCTACTTTTCGTAAATGTCTATCCTTTATAAATGAAAATGTACTTATTATAACATCTGTAAAATCATCTGAATTTTGAAGAAAATGAAGCAACAACTCATGCGCCCCAGACTAGGTAGAAAACGAATCGGTGGGAAAGCCGCAAAGGCAACCGATCCAGTTGCCTTCTAAACGCTATATTGACATATTTTGCCCTCACGTCAATTTCACTCTGACACAGTGTAAAGAGAAAAGAGAGAGAGAGAGGGTAATCTCTCACGTTCGCAAAATTCAGATGAAATTTAGCTTAGGCGTGCAGTCGCCTGCCCTCGCTTACGATAGCGTAGCACACATGATTCAAGCCCAAGTATTGGTAGACAGTGAAAAGTTATTGGCGGAGATTCATTGCGCGCTGCTAATGGATAAAACATTCGATAATGTAGACAAACAAAAATTAAAAATTACATTTCAGAGTTATTAAATTATATTTATGTATTAATAAATTTTAACTTGAATAAATTTATATCTTTGGCAAAGTCTGGGTAGGCGGCGCCTACCTTGCCTACCCTGACGAGCCGCCACTGAGAAAATGTATCTTCTATGCCGTTCACTGGGTTCAATCCCAATATGCGCATGTGCCGCATGTACGTCGACTAGAGATGAGCGATATTTCACTACCGGTGATTTTATCACCGTGACTCGGAAATCACGAGTAGAACCACCGTGATCAAATATTCGAAGTAACCGTGATTAGTGATTTCACTACATATTTTCTTAAATTCTTAAATCGCTGGTTATTATGCAGTTACTTGCTTGTCGTTACCCGACAACAAAATAGAAATTGTACAGAATTCTGTAATCTGAAATGTTATTACCATCTGGCACTATTACAAAACAAAAGCTATCTTACTGAAAGGTAGCAATTTTTGCCAAGCTAAATCTGGATTGATAACGTACCTGTTCTGTTCATGATACATTAATAATTATCTTTTAAATTATAGTTTATAAACAGCTTAAAATAACTGCGACTAAAGTAACTCCATCAAATATGTGTATTGAGTGATTTAGCGATAACGATTTCCTGTAAAAATTAGTCGTGATCAGTGATCACGGTAACTGTTTGAAATCACGGTGACTGAGAAATCACGGTCACCAGGAACGACGCTCTTGAAAAATCACCGGACGCTCATCTCTATACTGTACTTAGGTACCTATCTTTATAACAATAGAACATAATTATTATGAATCTCATATTGGAGCTATACTCCATTCTTTATCTTGGTGAGTGGTCGATGCGATCAAGCAAGCCATGGGTAGCTTTGTAAGTTTTACTTTTCCCATCAAATTTGTGTGTCGTGTAAATCAAATATTAACTGTCATCGCTGTCATTCAGATTCAGAATCTTCGTCAAGCATTCATGTCCAAATCTCACGATCTTATGTCGCGAAATGTAAATATATAAGCCGTACACATCGATTCTTAAATTTAACAGTTCTCGATATGAAAATTATCGGCGTCCGTCGTCGGTCAATCCGACCGTCGACCGAACATTATTCCCGTCCCGTGCCGGGCAATATTCCCAAGAAGTTTGGGTGTGAAAAATTAACCGGATTCTTAAACCATAAACCGGACTAAATTTGACCGGAAAGTGTGTGGCCGGCCTAGAACATTTTGAAATTCCCAAGCAAGTTATTAAAATTTTAGAAAACGATGCGATATGAAGATGACACGTTTGAGGTTATGTCTCGGTCGTCTCGGTGCGTACGAATGATGAGCAATTTAACCCGGAAAATAATAAATAGAAAGAGTTTGCGGCGTCTCTGTAAGTACATTATTGTAATATTTGAATATTTTTCAACAACTACCAACGCACTTTTCCATTGGAACTTTCAAAGATCCCTAAATTCAACTTGACGGCTGAAAATTTCCCAAAGACCACTCACCAGTAGTAGTGTTGGGCGATTATGAGTGATATAATCGAAATATATCGATTATAGCCGAATAATCGATCATTCGATTATGCTCTTCGATTATCATTCGTTAAAATAATTCGTTAGAATATTCCGAGAAGTCGAGAACTGGATGGTAAAACGAATGATCACTCGATACGACTCGACCCGATCACTCCAGATCACTCGATACGACTCGACCCGACCACTCTATTACGAGACATTCATTCGGTGGTTCTGTCATTTGGTTCTCATTGTTTTAATCTAGTGATTTTATTTCTTCCCGCAATAGTAAGGGTAGCAGAGATTAGTTTCGTTTATTTCACTAAGATTCCAAAAAAGAACTTGATGTGAAAATTGAAATTTGCGTATCATGAGACCGCCTTGGTATCATTCATAATGGTCCATCCGAATATCACTCGTTATTCAAAGCAACTGCGCATGCGGATCATTCATAATCGGACAATCCGAATGATCATTCGATTATACAAAGCGATTATTTCGATTAATTCGATTATGGAAATATATCGATTATGCCCAACACTAACCAGTAGGGATGTGTTGTTATTTAGCAACCTGTTATTTTACAACAGTTATTTAGTTGTAGCAGTTGCCACCTGTTATTCGTTTTTAGAAGTAACAGGTTAGAAAACGTCGCCTGCGTTGATTATAAAAGCCTGCCAAGTAAGCAAGTTTTCAAAATATCGAGTAATTCCAATTTTTGCCGTGGCACTAGTGTGGCGCTAGTTATCACTTGACTGACAGCTAAATACGTGTTCTGTGAACTAAATAGCGTCTAGTTTAAATTGAAGTGCCTTAGTTATTCTTGTTTTTTGATAGTAATAGAGTTGTTGTAGTAATTTAAAAGATGTTTTGTTGTATCCCCTCCTGTTTAAATTCAAATCCAATGGTCACGTATCACGAATTTCCGGGCGACAAACATAAGCGTTTTTTGTGGATAAGTAGCATTACTACCGGCGAAAATTTGAAAGGTTTTTATATTTATCTACTATAAATTGTGATTTAATAAATGTAATATTGTATTAAATATATTTATACCCATTTTATGTACCTAAGAAGATTTTAAACCTGCATCGGAGAGGTCAAAAGTATGTATTTTGCATTTCGATCGAGAAGATTATTTTTTTGATTCAATGGGACGGTGCAGATTAAAAAAAACCGCAGTTCCTAAAATTAGGAAACATGTTGCTTCGGGTTCTGATCGAATCCTTCCAAGTCCTATTCCCGTCCCATACGAAGAAAAAGTAGTAAGCTGCGGTATACCTTTTCCCTAATTTCCTTTAATTCTTTTATAGCATCACAAAATACCAGACCAATGTCCTGTAAATAAAGTGAGGATTTCAGAATTGGAGAAATTGTGCAAACCAATAAATAATGATCAAAACCTTCCAAGTCCTATTCCCGTCCCACACGAAGAAAAAGTAGTAAGTTGCGGTAAACCTTTTCCCTAATTTCCTTTAATTTTTTTATAGCATCATAAAATACCAGATCAATGTCCTTTAAATAAAGTGAGGATATCTGAATTGGAGATATTGTGCAATCCAATAAATAATAATCAAATCCTTCCAAGTCCTATTCCCGTCCCACACGAAGAAAAAGTAGTAAGTTGCGGTATACCTTTTCCCTTATTTCCTTTAATTTTTTTATAGCATCATAAAATACCAGACCAATGCCCCGTAAATAAACTGAGGATTTCGGAATTGGAGATATTGTGCAAGCAATATAAAGACAGAATTGATATTTTACAAAATAAGTTAGATAAGCCGGTACCGTAATCAATTTTTTTAATAATACATTCTGTAACACATTTTGAATTTATAGAGAAATGATATTGCAGTCCAGGTAAATTTGCGTGATGTTGAAATTGCTGCATTGAAAAAGGAAAATAGTGTTTTACAAAAAAAGATAAATTCACTTAATGAGAACAAGCAACAGTTGCAAACATTTTTTGATGAGTTTAAAAATATATCAAAGATAAAATTAATACAAGAAAATGCAAATAATAACGATCTCAAAGCCATATTTATTTTAGAACAGATACATAATTATAATTTAAAATGTCCCAGATGGTCAGAAATGACAATTAGAGCGTGTGTTACATGGCGTTTTGCTTCTCCGAAAGGTTACGAGTTGGGTAGGAGATTGTTTATTCGAACTCCCTGCCGCTCCACCATGGCAAAATACGTTGCTTGTGTAAGCCATGGAGTTGGTATCACGACGCTTATAAGACAAAGACTTATGATTGAGGCAGCTAAATATCAAGATCCAAAAGAACGTATGGTGTCTCTCATCTTTGACGAAATGGCCATAAAGGACCGCATGTGCTACAGTAGAACAGAAGATAGGTTTTATGGTTTGGAAAATACAAGCAATGAAAATTACATCGGTAAAAAGCCGCACTTGGCAAATAAATTGCTCTGTTTCGTAATCCACGGATTTTGTACAAAATACACAATCCCTGCTGCTTACTACTTCAGCAGAAGCATAACTGGGAAACGGCTATATGAAATTACAAAGAATATACTTCAGGTGGTCACTGGTTGTGGTTTTAATATTATTCGATTAGTTGGTGACAATCACAAATCAAATGTAGCACTCTTTCGTCATTTTGGCAATGGTTCTTTGAAAACAAGCATTCCTCATCCCATTGTAGAAGGACTGAAATTATTCATGTCATTTGATTATTGCCATGCTATTAAAAATGCACGGAATATATTTTTAAATCATGATATGGCAGACAGTAATGGTATAATTTCATCTACTTACCTAAAAAATATATACAACCTACAAAAGGATATGATTATCAAACCAGTTAAATTTTTGACAAGAAAGCATATCAAACCTGTTACGTTATGTCTTTTGGAAATAAAACTGTTGCTTTATGATTCAATATAACGTTTTTTCTGCGTTCGCCATCTTGTGCTGGTCTTGCCCAAGACTGCGGGGGAGGTCGCCTACGTGTCATAGGCAACCAACAATACATCCTTTTTTTTTTTAAACATAATCCCTCATCCAAGCTGGTTGAGATGTAATTCGTTGAGATCTTCTCGGAACAAAACCACTATCGTTACTCTCTTGGACAAACGTGGTTTCATCACGATTTTCTACATTTACAATAGGATTTTCTACATTTATGATAGAACTTTCAGCTCCTAAGTCAACAATTTCGGGTTCTGTTGATGTAGTAGCTGGTACATTTGTATTATTACTATTTTCTATATTTTCGGGATTTATTAAACTAAATTCTTTTTTATATGGAACATAAGGCGCTGAAATCAAATGCCATCTATTTCTACGATAAGTCCCTGAATCTGTTTTAACAATATATGAACGAGGTTCATCTGTCTTTTTAACAATTTTACCATATTGTCTTAGATCAGTTACCCATACCGAGTCATTTTCCCCTAGTTCACTTAGATCTTTTACCCTATGCCTTTTATTATAGTTCCTTTCCTGCTTCTCTTTTCCCTTCTTTTGCGTTACTTTTACTGAACTTGTGTCAATTATTTTATTTAATTTTGAAGGCAAAAGAGGCACAAAAGTTTTTATTTTCCTGGCCAACAAAAGCTCCGAAGGAGAAAAACCGCACTCAAGAGGAGTTGATCTGTATGCTAACAGAGCTAATTGCAACTGCTTTGTCTCCAACCCGTTCTTTTTTATTAAATTTTTTGCTACTTTAACAGCTGCTTCTACCGCCCCGTTGGATTGTGCGTAATGTGGACTAGATACTCTATGATTAATATTAAATTCTTTTAAAAACTCTTGAAACTCCCACCTGAATTGTGGCCCTCCGTCAGTACAAACCGTATCAGGAATACCAAACCTTCCTATCACCGATAACAAAGAATTTATTACCTTTTTACTTGAAAAATCATTATCCAACTGGAAAATTTCTATGAATCTAGAATAATAATCGGTTATGATAAGAAACCAATTTTTACATTTGAAAAGATCTAACGCAATTTTTTGCCATGGTCTGTCCGGAAATGCATCTTTTACGAAAGATTCTTTTTTATTTACTCTCTCTTCTACGCAATTAGGACAATTTCGTACCAAATTTTCGATTTGTGTGGCTAAGCCCAACCACCAAACTGATTGATTAGCACGTGCTCTACATTTTACAATGCCTTGATGTCCATTGTGTATAAAATTTATTATTTCTAACTGTAAACTTGATGGAATCACTAGTCTTGTGCCTTTTAGTAAAAACCCTTCAGCCTGTGAAAAATCGTTTCGATATTGATAGTACGGTAATAGTTCATCCGGTAATTTACTCTTCTCCGGCCAACCTAAATGGTAATATTCAATCAATTTCCTACAGACCGAATCGTTACTTTGCGTTTCTGCAATTTTTAATAAATATTTGTCTTTACACGGTAATACTCTAATAACTTGGTTTACATGAGCTTCGATTTCTGCTCCCAACTCTTCATCCGTTGGTTGCAATTTTATCGGATTCCGCGATAAAGCGTCTGCTACCAGTAATTCAGTACCCTTGGTATATTTTACAGAGTATGTGTAGCGCATTAAGCGAATTCTAAATCTCTGTAGACGCGGTGTCAATTCGTCAAGATTCTTAGTTTGTAGTATTTGTAATAGCGGCTTGTGATCCGTTTCTAACACGACATTTAACCCCATTATATACTCTTTAAACTTTTCGCACGCCCACGTAAGACCTAAAGCCTCTTTCTCGATTTGTGCGTATCTAGATTCGGTTTTTGTTAAAGTCCGTGATGCGAATGCCACGACTTCACGCACGCCTTCCGAATTTACCTGAAACAACGCAGCTCCCAAACCAAAAGAACTTGCATCTGCGCTTACAATTATCTGTTTCTCTAAGTCAAAAAATGAAAGATTTGGTGCTTTTGTTAAGATATGCTTTGCTTCATCTAAAGCTTTTTGTTGGGTGATTTCCCATACAAACTCTACATCCTTTCTTAGTAAAGCCGTTAATGGTTCTAGTAAATGCGATTTCTGTGGGATGAATTTATCTACAAAATTTATCATTCCCAATATCTGCAAAACTTCTTTCTTATTTGTTGGACTGGGCATGTTAACTATAGCCTCGACTCGACTAGGATCAATCGTTAAACCTTTCTCCGAAACAACATATCCTAAATACTTTACTTCCTTCACCCCGATTTCACACTTTCCCCGATTCAAAGTAATTCCTGCATCATGAATACGTTTCAAAACTTCCTTTAATTTATCATCGTGATCCTCTCTAGTCGCCGCATGCACTAGAATATCGTCGATGTGAATCACAACACCCTCCTTTATATCGCTCAAAATACTCGTGAATTTCTGACTGAAAAACTCTGGAGCACAAGAGATACCAAACGGCAAACGCGTAAACATATATCTCCCGAAAGGCGTAATGAAGGTTGTAAGACGCTGCGACTCTTTATCTAACTTGATTTGGTAAAACCCTGAGCTAGCATCGAGCTTTGAAAAGAACTTTGAATCTTTTAACCTAGCTAACGTAGATTCAACTTTCGGTATTGGAAAATGAGGTCTCAAAACACTTTTATTTAACCGAGTATAATCACAGCATAATCTAATATCGTTACCTTTTGGCACCACCACAATAGGCGCAACCCAACTGGTGTGTTCCTCAACGGGTACGATAACTCCTAGCTTGAGTAACCGGTCAATTTCTTTTTCCAAAGGTTTTCTTAGCGCAATAGGAACTACTCTCGGTACAGACTGCACGAATGGTTCTGCATCAGAACTAATATTTATCTTGATTTCGTCTTTGTAAACGCCTAAACCATTAAATATTCCTGGATACTGGACGGCAATTGTCTCAATGTTAAGATTTTCCAACTGACTCACATGGCCCACTAAATGACCTTGACTGAATTGGATTAACTTTAATTGAGATAATCCTGTCCTACCCAATATAGGAACTTTCAAATTTCTGAACACATATACTTCAGATACCGCCGAAATTTCTTTAAATTTAAGCATTAACTTGGTTTTCCCTACTAAATCTAATTTAGAGCCATCTGGGCCTGATACAACTTCTGTACACTGTTCTATTTTTTGACTATTATTTAGCAAATCTAACGGTAAGCAGTTAATATCAGCTCCAGTGTCTACTAGAAAAGGAACAGATTTCTTTAATTCTTTTACAAAAACATTTGCGTACCACTGTTTATTTATTCCACCTTTCCAAATGGAACCCAATAATAGCTCGTTTGCTTCATTTCCATTGCTGCTTTCTACAGTGATGGACTTGACCTCCTTCTTCTTCCTGCACACTCTGCTGTAGTGACCCTTTTTCCCGCATAAATTGCACTTTGCTTCTTTCGCCGGGCATTTGTCTCTTTCGTGCATGTGTCTTCCGCAGTAACCGCATACCCCCTTGGAATTGGGTGTAGAAGGGTTGGCATTGACCTTGGAGTTTGATTGTTGCTTGCTCATCTGCCATTTGTTGCTAGACACAGCAGCAATCGTTTTATTCTCCAGTCTTAACACCTGGTTTTGTTTCTGCTGGTTTTCCGCTCTTCTTGCCATCATCACCACCTCGGCCAGCTGCACTTCACCTCTCAATTGAATGGTTTCACTAGTTTTTGTGTCGGACATTCCCACTACAATTCTGTCGCGGATTAGTTCTTCTTTTAGAGCTCCGTACTCGCAATATTCAGCTAACCCATGCAAAGCTGTTATAAAACTATCCACGGACTCTCCCTCTTTCTGTGTTCTTGAGTTAAACTTGTATCTCTCGAAAATAACGTTTTTCTTTGGGATGAAGTACTTATCAAACGCCCTTACCGTTAAAGCATAATTGGTGGGAACTTCTGCAAATTGCAATAATATTTCCTCACTCTCTTCTCCCATTAAATATAACAACACGTTTATTTTTTCGTCGTCGGTTCGATTTGATAAACCAGACACGATTAAATATCGTTCGAAACGTTTCTTCCATTGTGTCCAACTTTCAGGCCTCGTGAAGCAAAATTTTTCGGGTGGACTCACATTTAAACTTAAATTTAACGCTGCCCCTGGAACGACTTCTTCAGCTGCCATTTTTTCTCACCACTGTTTTTTCTTTTTAAACTTTCACCGCTGCCACCATGTTACGTTATGTCTTTTGGAAATAAAACTGTTGCTTTATGATTCAATATAACGTTTTTTCTGCGTTCGCCATCTTGTGCTGGTCTTGCCCAAGACTGCGGGGGAGGTCGCCTACGTGTCATAGGCAACCAACAATACAAAACCAAATACGTTTGAAAAAATGAACGTTTTAAGGGCGATCCAGATATTCTCCCCAGTCATCACCAATTTATTAATTTATCTGCAACGAAATGAAACTAGTCAATATAATTTTTCCAATGCTGGTGCTACAATCAACTTTATGCAGATGATGTATCGTTTTTTCAAAATACATGATGCTAGTGACCGTCAGCAACACATACATCAATTAGATCCTGATAGTGCTCCATACAAACAAATTACTGATGAGCGTCTCAATTGGCTGAAGACTGATTTTCCCAAGTACATACAAGACCTCCAGCATGCTTCGAAAAATTGTAACATGAAAGCATTGAGCAATGAAACAGCAGAAGCTTTAATTTTTACTAGTCAATCAACCTTTGAATGTATAAATTATCTTCTACATAATGGGTTCTATTATGTGTTAACACGGAGATTTAGTTCTGATCCAATAGAATCTCTTTTCAGTAGCATTCGACTTGGGGGAGGTTCCAATGATATGACAGATGCACGAGCAGCTGAGTATGCCATTAAAAAAATGCTACAGACAGGAATAATTGTAGCTTCTGATTATGGAAATGTTCAAAACCAAGAGTTATTCCAATCTTCTACAAGTATATCATCTAACTGGGCCAGAGTTAATCTTAATGTTATTAGCAGAGATAGTTCATCCAATGAAACATCGTTTGTGAAAAACATGCCAGGCTATGATGAATTAACAAGTAATATACTATTTCCATCCAGTATAAATTTACCTGAAAACTGTGAGTCAGCTGCTGTAGCTTGGATAGCAGGATATATTGTGAGAACGATAGAAGAAAGAATAAATGGTTGTCATGAATGTCTTACAGACATTTCCACTCCTGCAGCTAGTAACAAATTGTTAGATTTAATTTATTTACATGATAGAGGCTCCCTAAGGTATCCATCGAAACCGATGATTTCTTTAATTTCTGCTATAACAGAATTTATTGTTAAGTTAATACCTCTTCTACAAACACATTCATCACCATTATCTGTAATTCGCCATGTTTTACTGGATCCTGTTTCACAGAGCGATTGTTTCACATGTGAAGAACATCGATCAGTTTTAGCTGATATTGTTATTGAAAAATTAGGTAAACCAGTGCTTCATAATATCAGCTGCCAAATTAGTCAATGCTCCAACGCATTGAAAAGAAAACTGGACACAAAACCGCTCTCCAGAAAAGTTTTAAAATTATAAATGTTCATCGTAATAAAAAGATTTGTTTTAAATGGAGTATTTTTTTGTAAGAAAAACACAAAATGAAATATTAACCTAACTTTGCAATTGTCAAATTCAACTTGTCACCAGAGGATAACTAGCGCCACGAGCATATAGCGGCAGAAAATAGCATAATGGTCTAATTCTCTACTTGGCAGGCTTTTATAATCAACGCAGGCGACGTTAGAAAATAACAGTTTGATAAAAACATCCGCATCACACAGCAGAGAACAGAACACTACAATCACATCGGCACCAGTCGACACAAGTCGAGTCGCAGTTGAAATGTCGTAAACAGGTACTGAAGCAGAAAACCAGAGTATAAAAATAACAGGCAACGTAACAAAAGCAGAGAGCAGAGCTGCAGAAGTGCAGAGCAGACAACGTCTAGCCCAATAATCGACAATCGATTTGAATATTCGACGCTGTGATTGGTTGAAAAACAATAGTTGTGGAAAATGACATAAGTGGTACCTATAATAATATTAATATGTATCTCATTTCTCATTGAATAGTGAATACTGGACTGTTACTGCGTGTTTGAGTGTGGTATTGCGGAATATTATAATCGCTCTGAAAATAAATTAAGCATTTCCAAATAAAAACGAAAAATAATATTTTATTAAGAAATATAAATGTAAATAAAAACAGAGCAGAGCGTTAGTAAACCAACTGTTATTTTGAACCTGTTAAAAATAACTGTTATTTTAAAATAACAGAAACAGATTGTACTATCGGCGCCAACGAAATGTGAACGAATTTCTGGTGCCATAGAAACGTCTTCTGTTTTGTTCTACATTAAATAAAACTTTGTTCAGTGGCGTACTATATGTATGAAAGTTAAGAAAAGATTTCTACATATTACCTATAACTTTCTATTACAATTTTACAATTTTCCTCGAGTTTGGCAACAGCCCTCGCTTTTCCCATATCGGTCAAGTGTCGTGGCATGTATATTGTTTAAAAATAAATTAAATCTGTTGACAAATTATGTTTGTGAAAATTGTCACAAATCTGACACATTAACGCACGCCTATGATTGATGCTACAACACACACTAGGAAAATTTGGCGTTCACATTTCGATGGCGCCGATAGTACCTGTTATCAGAAAATAACAGTTTGGCCCATCCCTACGCACCAGTCACCAAGATAAAGAATGGACTTGTCTTATCGATAATATCGATATAATAAGACAGTCTTATCACAAATCAATTCATCAATTGTGTATTAGAAGTCGGTGAGTCCAAAGAACATATTTGCAAAAGTGGTATTCGAAGAAAGTAAGTACATATTTTAATTAATAAATTGTAATAGGAATAATAGGATAGTGTAAGGAAGAGTTAGAAATGAAAATCTGCACAATACGTAAAAATTAAACAAATCCACTGACAATTATTTAATTAATTTTTTGGTTCGACACTGTCAGAATTTGAGAATTTTCGCCTATGTGAACGGATTTTGATAAATGTCACAACTTGTCAAAACGAAACGTCAAGCTAATTTTAAAGATTTTAAACGATTTGGAGCTTTTAAGGGGCTCGTCGAACCAAAAAACGTTGTATTCAACTAGTTCGTGTGTAAATTGGGCCTTTTTTGGCACTCGCGGGCCTTTAAACCCACACGTGCCAAAAAAGGCCCAATTTACACATAAACTCGTCAAATAAACTACTATCTAAAGTCCATTCATTTTGTATTGAACTTTTCAAGGTCAAATAATTTTATTTTTTGGCTCTAAATTCTGTAATTATGTTTTGTAAATAATGACATGCAGGTAAACACCGTAAACGTTGAATTGAACATTGCTAAATCACATTATGTTGGTTAGATGCATGTCACTATTTACAAAACATAATTACAGAGCCAAAATTTAAATTATTTGACCTTGAAAAGTTCAATACAAAATTAATGGACTTTAAATATAGCCATGAGTCATCGCCTTTTTTAACATTAATCTTATCAAACTATCAAACGTTTTGCCGTACAGCACGCCGCACACAGGAGTATTAGACGCTGAAAGTTGATCAAGAGTCGAAAATTTAAAATTTAATTTCATTAAGTTGAACCATGTAGTGGGGTAGTAGATAAAGTATGTTGTCATTTGCCGGTTAAAAAAAAAAAAAATGCACGATGGCGGACGCCCAGACGAACCTTATTATTTCTGACCTGCTACGTTATTGGTTATACAAAGTTTCAGTGTCAATTTTTTCTGTATTTATAAAGTTTTCTGTGATGGACTCGAGTCAGTAAGCGTTTTGATTATTTTTTTAATACCATTAACACAAAGGAACTGCAACTGGAAGTTATAAATAACCAGTGGCGGCTCGTGGGTTTTATTGTTGACGAGGCAAACTTGAACAAACATAGTAATAATAAATACACCATAATAATAATTTTTTTAAATATTACTATACCGGGTGCCCCAAAATGCTTACCAGTACGTTGTTAAGTAAAAATATCAGGTAAAAATATTCAATCTTCTTTTTTGTAGAAGATATGAACCTACTGTCGCGAGCAATAAATTTTGGTCGTCAATGTCATTTCAAAATTTGGTTAGATTATCATAAATTTAAAAAATTTCCCTGCCTGATCATGCCCATGTCAAAAAAATGAGAACAAAATGACAATTAATGTCATACAACATAATGATAGGTTATGAGTTATGACATTTACGACTGTTTTACAATTGAGCATTTTCAATTGCGTCAAAGAATGACCTTGACGACCAAAATTTGTTGTATTTTGATTTTTGGTGTCGTTCGATACAAAGGGCAATATTTTTAAGATCATTAAATCTTAAACGCGACTAAACCGTGTTTTCTGTTTCAACAGCAAATAGCATGCAAGGCCAACAAAACAACAAATTTTTGTTCACACTTCCGACTAGTCGTGTGCATTTCTGATACCACGTAACCAGGTAGTGTTAAATTACCATTTCTGCTTTCCACTTACGCATATAAGGCCGGTTAAATTTGGTTGTGGCTGATCTGGACTTTTTACAGTTTGTCGTAAGACAATGAATTAAATGGATGATTTAACAATTAATCAATAACATCTTCGCAATTTCTTTAATTTCCATATCTTTCTTCATTTTATTAAACAATATAAAAATAAATTAAAACACGGACTTTTGACCAGGGACCAATAACACCATTCCAAATCCAAAACAAAAACAAACGAGCACCTACAATCTACACTTGTAAACGAACACCGGTGCGTAGTCAAGAGTCAAGACTCGTTAGAGCTCGGCTACAGTTCGAGAGCCAACAGCGTTCGTTCCCGCGATGGTCATATGTACATGAATCGTGACGTCTGTAAACAAGGCAAGCCTCCGGCCGAAGTCATTTCTCGGGCACAAAACGATTTATTCCGAGAGCCTCGATGCTAGTTAGGCGCATTTCCATGCATTTTCGTCCGCTTAGCGGCGAACAGTGCTGCGCTAAATTAAACTCTGCCTCCGGCCGACAAAAGCAACAAATGCTAACCGCTAAAATCTTCTTGTAACTCATTTTTAAGAGAATAATTATCATTTATAAGCAAATATCTTCATAAATAATATGATTTAATATAATATTTAATTAAGTATTATATTTTTTATTTTCTTTTTATTTAATTTTATTTGGGGAGGCACTGCCTGCCTGCCACTGTAAATAACGTACCTATGTTGTAAAAGTGGTGTGTTTTAAACTAATTTCCAAGGTCTTCCAAGGCCCACTTTTAATTTTTACGTGTACTAACCTCTATAGCTATACAGAAGTGACTTAAAAAGAAAAAAACCACCAAAACACACCAATTATTTTTAAATATACAGGGTCGCTAGAGGTATGGATACAGCTAAATATTTTCAGAACGGTTTAGCAGAGCTCCTTGAAATTTGGCACACAGTTAGAAGTGTTTAAAATCTATCATCCGAGATTTTTTTCAATTTTTCAACATCATTTATTTTGAAGATACCAGGCTAACTTGATTTTTTTTTAAATGGCATGGGGGATCAAATTAAAAAAAAATTAAAAAGAGTATTTGTTTATGGTAACATTGCCCAACTATATGAAATTAATTTTAAATTTTCGACTTTTGATCAACTTTTACCGTCCAATACCCCTCTGTGCGCCGGGTTTCCACATGCAAATATCATTATTGGCGCCAGGAGTGTGCCAGTTTCACGGCGCCAATATGAATAAATGGCACCAATAAATGTTTGCACAGTTTAACAATCAATTGTCCACTCGTCGAGTATTCGACATGACGTCAACTGGTGCAATATTCGACATGACGTCAACCGCTATCCTTTGTACTACCACCATAGGAGTGCAAATTTTAGTTATCAGCAGCTCCTAATATTGCTGGCGCAACGACTAGTGGCGCCAGGTGAATTTTCGTGTCTAGACCCAGAACTCTAACGTTTTATGATAGGCAATACTAATAACAAGGAATTAATATTTGACACCTCCTAGTGAGAAAACGAGCACTTCGTCCAAGAGAGACTACTTGGACTCGTGTGCCCTTGAAGGTCTGTTTATTTACGTTCACTACCTGCTTCTTTGTTAAGCTATTATTGCCTGGTATCGCGACAAAAGCGCGCCGCAAAAAGAGCGCGCGACAAAAGAGCGTGCGACATAAGAGCGCGGCGACATAACAGCGCGGCGACATAAAAGCGCGGCGACATAAGAGCGCGACGACATAAGAGCGCGGCGACAAAAGAGCGTGACCACAAAAGAAGGTAAATACGGGTTGCCTTTGCCTTTGCCTTTCTTAAGGCAATAATTAATTTCCATATTGGAGGTTTTGAAGAAGTCAAACCTTGTGCAAATGAAAATTTTCCTTACCCTTTAGTTATACTAAGACTTGGCGCGACCTTGACGCGACCTTGAAACATAACAAGAGAGAAAAAAAAGGCATTTGCACAAGGTTTGAATGGTGGGACACGATCTAGGAGGACGCCCTGAGGCTGTCTAGCCAGAAAAAACGCGAAAATTCCAGTCTTGTCACAGTGTTTATTTGTCTCACGCTATTTTGTCGCGGCGCTCTTTTGTCGCTGCGCTCTTTTGTCGCTGCGTTCATATTGCGGCTCTCTTTTGTCGCGCGCTCATTTGTCGCGCGCTCAAATGTCGTAGACTCTTATTGCCTATCATAACACGTTAGAGTTCTGATTTCACTATACGTGAGCATCGAAACTGATGCCAGTCCTTGCTTGTGGAAACGTGGCATTATTTTGCAATGATTAGTGGCGCCAATTGAAATTTTATTAATTATTTCAGAGTTGATTTCCTGGCTACTACTTCATTTACTTTTACTATGTCATCTCAGTTGTTCACATTCTTCGATAAGTGAAGAATTTTTCGATGTCGTTGCATTTCTGAACGTGTTTATTATGAACACATCAGACATTTGCACCGGTGTTCTGATTCATCCACAGTACCTATGTTCTGACTGCTACACATTGCGTTCAAGGGTAAGTACCTAGATTGTTGATTTGAAGTGATTGAAAAATGACATAAAGTAACAAAAATCTTGACGATAACCTTAGCCGAAGACGTTAAAGTGCAGAGATTCTTGGATTTTAGCCGGTTTTTTTACCCCGATGCCGGTCTTGTCTTGAACATTCCAGGTACGCCTCGGCGATTCGCGGTGTATCTTTACTTCATTATTCATCGTTGCGTTGCTTAGAGACCCTTCTGGATGCATCCCCATTATTCTTAATGCGTTACAATACATACAGTACGTTTGCAAAGTTCGGAATAAATTCGATAAAATTGTTAGTATTAATTTTTAAGAAAAATCCTCGAAGAGATTAATTTTGTTTTTAAAAAGTGCATATTCTTCAGTTGTTCACTTATGTTGACAGTTTTTCGTCTCCTAATTATGACGTCATCAATATATTTTTTAAATGACATCCCCCACTTTTATTTTTTTTTTGTGATAGGCATTCTTATTAGCTAAACGACGAAGGAAAAAAATTCATACCTTACATGCTTGACAAAATATAAATGCTTACAAAATTTTCTTTGGATTTTTTCTAGAGCGGCAATATGTGTATCATAATACGGAGACCAAATTAAACAGCAATATTCAAGCTTACTACGTATAAAGGTGGTAAAAAGTAGCTTTAAGCAATCAATATTTTTAAATGCGCTAGTGTTTCTCTTCAAAAAACCTAACATAACATACTAAGGGCATTGCAATGATTTAATAATATATATCTACTAGATGGGATGTAGAGAAGGAGATACTGATATGAACATGCAAAAGAGATAGCTATAGTAAATCAGCTGTTGTAGGGAATGAAACGCGTTTTGGTGTGTCAGTCAATGTTATTGTGTGTTATTTTTTGGGGTTATTGTTTTCCAACTTCTACCTATAAACTATTCGTGTTTTTGTTAATTAAAAATTAGTTTTTAGATTATTGTTATACCGGGTGTCCACTCTCAAAGTCGAACATAGGCAATTAACACTGTGCATTCAGTTTATAGATATTATGCCATTATTTCGATACATCAATAATATTAAAGAATTTATTATAAATTCTTTGAAAAAATTACAATGCAGTTCCTACCTTAGTTAATAATAAATCTAAATAATTTGCTGAATTTAAATTTCCCTTTATTTCAAATGTTATTAAAAATCCCAGCCCAGATATGAATTTTTTGAGGATATCGAGTTCTAGTAGGAATATTTAACTCCAGGGTTTTCTTGAGCCCAATATCGCGTGTTTTGAACATTTGGTTCGTTATTTAGTGTAAAAGTAAAGTTGACTCAAGTTGCAAAAAACCACTTGTCATTTGCACACAGAATTTTATACAATCTATTAATTTTCCTAAAATATATCTATTTTGTTTAATTTGTTCATTCTGTTTTTGTAGCTGAAGACGATAAGCTGCACTGAGTTGATTTCGAATATCAACGTGACCCAAAGTAGCAAATTCAATCGAACAACAGAGATGTTTATGACTGACAGAGTGTTTTTTTATTTTTTCAGTTAAGTGTTTTAAATCTGTTACGCCGGTCTGTACCCATGCTGGGTCTAAATCACTGGACCCCATTAATAAACACACGAAACAAAATAGAGAATTACTCGTATCACAACCACACAACCAATCTGCATGTTTGTACATATTAGGATTAAAATTTCGAGAAACGGTTTTACCTTTAACCGAATACTGTTTTTGAATTTGTAATTTCGGAGGAGGTGGCCCCAACGGTTTAATGTTTACACGATCTTCAAAACGCAGTCCAACCCCGGCGGATTTAAGATTTTTAATCGACGCAACCGAATTCATTGTTGTAACTTACCTAACCTACACTTTACACTAATAACTAAATCACTTACTACAAGTGTCTATTTGATTGTCACTTTATGTCAGCACACGTGCACTCTAAATTAAAAATGCAAACATCCACATTTACATGAAGCAGGAAATTATTGCAACTGTATTTGCATTTGCAATAAAAACTAACGGTTAACGGACAAAATCATATGAATCGATGGTTGAGGGTGATTCGACAAGTGTCGTGGAAGTTCGAAATTGTTCTCGTTCATTAAATCTTTTCTAATTGACTCGGGCCGACCAGCTTCTGGCCCGAATGTGCATTGTTGACACATATTAAATATCACGTTAGTGGTTGTGTTTCAAGCGTATAGAAATGGCAAGGCAGACAGGGTTTCCACTGAGCTTGCCCGTCCACAAGAATTAAATGTATAAGGTGAGCGCATCGGCTCAAATTCGTTCAATTAAACTTTGAGGTGAATGCAAATATCTACATAGGAACATCGGTATACAATATCCAAACAAAACAATAATACATTTCTTTCAAAAAATTAATCATATTTGTTTCTCCCGTTTTTCCCATTTTGAATTGGGGGGGCAATGCCCGTGCGCCCTCCCTGCACCAGCCGCCACTGGGAATCAGCAAAAACGTTCAATACAATGTTAATTGCCTATGTTCGAGTTTGAGAATGCACAGGGGGTATATAGCAAAAGACAGAATTTTTTTAAGGCCCTTTTTCGCACTCATTTTAGTGTCAAAAACATACACTCACCGGCAGAAAAAGCGGAACACCATTATTATTTTAAAATCTATCGTCTCGGTGTGTGGTTGCTCTTTTTCGACCAGATCCAGGTCTTCTTGTGTACTGACCAGTCTCTTGAAACCTTCTAACAGCTCTGTGACCACTAGCAAGAGAATCCTCAATAGCATTAGCTGCATAACGGAAGCAACAACAGTCTTCAAACAAAGCTACTGCTCTGGCAATATTTACACCAGCTAGAGGCATTTTTTTACGTTCTGGACTTAAATTCGAAGTCAACAACAATAAAAAATTACAAAAGTTATAAAAATCTAACCAGGTTACTTGATTATTATAAAATTCTGAATTTTTTGCAATCATTGTCAAAGATGTTGCAAATAATTCGTTATAAAATCTATTTGTTTGCATGAAAATAACCTGATTAAATTTTGACGTTTTTTGTCGCAACGTTTTGCTTAAAGAAATATTTCTCGTAAATTTTCCTCCCAAAATTTTGTTACGTGGAAAATTTACTCGACATATTTCTAAGGAAAGCCTTTTGACAAAACCTCAAAATTTAATCGGTTATTTTCATGCACTTGGGATATTACTGTTGAATATACAGGGTCTCCCAGAACTGGCGGACCAAAATAACACGGTGAAATCATTATCTTCTGGCAATAATAGGAAAAATATTTAAAAAAAGTCCATCCTCATTGGATTTTAAAATAAGAACGTTTTTAATTGACCAACCGCGTGTAGATATAAAATTACCTTAAAAAATTATATTGGTAACTATCGAAACAAATTTGATTGTTGCAAAGACATTATAATTGAATATTATGTCATCCTACTTCCCTATACTTCTCTAATAAATAAGCGTGTCAAAAAAGCACCCCAGGTGTGAGCTTCAAAAGTTACTACTAGATGGCGCTGTATGTACGAGGGACCATGGCCTACTAAATCTGAACTGCGCTGCGCTTATTACGGCCGTAACAAACTAGCTGAATGATTGATTCGGCTAACCTCAAAAAATCTACCCTTAACTAGCGCCATCTCTTTAAAGATATTAAACTACAAATCAACTAAATTGCCACAATAATTTAAATTTCCTTGAATTTCATCAAGGTTGAAGTACTAACATGGGAAAATAGTGCGTCGCATGTGGAGAAAATAACAACAGTTATTTTCAAATTCCCAGCAACCTCCAAACCAAATCCAAAATTGATAAAATTATAAAAAAAAACTAAATGAAACATTTCACTGTAATACATGTTTCTTCTTTATTATCTACAGCAACTCCAGGACCCTTGTTACGATTAGTTTGGCTTCAAGACCGTGGGGTCTGTAAATTTGTGGGGCTTTTAAAAAACTTGGCTAATATTGCCACACAAGTTTTATCATATTTAATTCCAAAAAATCCTTGTCAACCACTGGTTACTACTTGGCATCCACATTTAATACAGAATTCCATATTTACCTGTGATAAACACAAAGATAAAATTTGTAAAGTTATTATCCAATTAGTAATGAAACCAATTTTAAACATTTGTTTATAAAAAAAAAAAAACAGATTACATAAAAACGAAATCCATTCAGAATAAACTCACAAGTAGGAAGGTTCTAAAATTATAAACTTACGAGAAAGGTATTGTCTTCCTGCAGATAGATAGTTTTACTTTTAATTTTTCTACTGTGCTCTATCCATTTTCAGATTTTGCATTTCCATTTTATATATAAATATTATGTTTCATAATTTGATTATTGTAATTATTAGGTATTCTTACGTTCATGAAACGTATTCGTGAAAATTTATTTCGCGTCAAAATGACAAAATAGAAAGTGTTAACCTAACAAAATAAACACGTTACGTGATTGTGATTGGATAATTTCAATTCAAATTACATTTTTCTTTTCTATTTCGCTAACAGATGGAGTTGGTTAAGGGTGAATTTTTTGAGGTTAGCGGAATCAATTGCTCCATTGAAAATCTGAGCTTTGTTACGGCCGTAATAAGCGCAGCGCAGTTCAGATTTAGTAGGCCATGGAGGGACCCAAAGCCAGTCGATTAATAAAGTACCGACACGATTTGACGTTTATATAAAAGGCAACCGTAACGATTTTTTTGCTACAAGAGGCGCTGATATCGCTATTGTGACTGGCTTTGGCATGGATTTGTTAGTAATATATTACTAATTATTACTAATAAATTACTAATTATTACTAATAAATCCATGGACTTTGGTGAACAAATGTCCACCAAAGCCAGTCAAAATAGCGATATCAGCGCCTCTTGTAGCGAAAATATCGTTACGGTTGCCTTTTATGTAAACGTCAAATCGTGTCGGTACTTTATTAATCGACTGGCTTTGGAGGGACCATGACCAACTTCATTAAACTATGTTATGGCCATCCCAAATGTCGAAAAAAAGTAAACCAAATGACAAGTCGATGATGGAGCAAGGTTGGTAGAACTGACCAATTTGTATAATAGGTTGCCTCGTTGAAAATTGGGGGGCGGGGGGGAAAGTAACTCGTGACGTAGAATCAACCCAGAAATTTTGGGTGTTCGAATAGAACCCAAGGTATATAAGCTCCGTGGAGTTTATTGTGTGGCTTTTTGGGCTTTATTCTACCGAGGGAACACCTAATGCATGATCGACAGACTCTGTCGAAAAAGTTTAGTACACTGTGACGTCACGAGTAACTTTTGCGGGGGGAAAAAATTCAAACTATTGCTTTAAATGGCAACGAGGCAACCTATTATACAAATTAGTCAGTTCTACCAACCTTGTGATGGAGATGAAGTGGCGATATCTAGTGAAATTTAGAATAACCACACATTTAAAAAGTTAAATATCAGGTTATGTTATATGCCATTTCATTGTCAAAAACTGTCAGTTTATACGTTTTCGTCGTCATAAAAGTATA
The DNA here is from genome assembly GCF_963966145.1 of Tenebrio molitor. Classification (NCBI taxonomy): domain Eukaryota; kingdom Metazoa; phylum Arthropoda; class Insecta; order Coleoptera; family Tenebrionidae; genus Tenebrio; species Tenebrio molitor. The sequence goes on along the minus strand of NC_091053.1, from coordinate 16,550,520 downwards.
AACTGACAGTTTTTGACAATGAAATGGCATATAACATAACCTGATATTTAACTTTTTAAATGTGTGGTTATTCTAAATTTCACTAGATATCGCCACTTCATTTCCATCACATGACCAACTTCATTAAACTATGTTAACGAATTTCTTTTCTAGTACCACAAATTTCCCGAAGAACCTCAAACCATTTAGCTCTAACTCCACTGTCGCTGGGAAATTCAAATAAAGGTTTTTCAGAAATGCCACAAATAATGCATTTAATGAGCATTTTCAGAGCTTTTTGATTGACAAAATTTCAAATTTGACGGCAATTTTACCTTGATGTCTAACAAACAGATGGCACCACTTCATCACTATCCATGACATACTTCATACGAAGCCCATTTTAATGGAATTGGAATGGCCATAACATAGTTTAATGAAGTTGGTCATGGAGGGACTCATAGATAAAATAAAGATAAATAGAATGCAAAGTCCCTTGATTTTTTTTTGAGCAGCAAATATGGCGTCATCTGTTGAGTTGTGGACGGTGCAATATTCCATAGCCTACTGGATGTTTTCCATTATTACTTTATTTTTATTATTTAATAATTTAAAAAAGATAATAAAAAACAGGTTTATTTTAATATATTTTATTTTCAACATCTTATACATTTCTACAGCGTAGGAAGTGCAAAAAATTCTCTTAATTTTGAATAAGCTCTCCTAGATTGTTTGTAAAACGCCAGTGCTAAGATTTTATTTTCCGTAGTGTATTTGCGCCCTTTTAGTTTAACGTCTCTTTTTTTCGATTTTGCCAAACAAAAATGTATTGCATCATCCCCCAAAACTTTACCTTTTAACTTCATTTCAAATTTTGAGAATAATTTCACACGGCATTTGATTTTTTCAACAGAAAACTGGTTACTTTCTTTTGAAGTTTGTATTTGGTTACCGGATATCTGGTAAGGAATTGTAAGAAGTCAGTTCGGGAATTCTTTTTTCGTAATTTCCATGAATAATAATCCTTGTTGGATCATCCTCATTTTCTAAAAAGTTTGAAGATGATTATTATAGAATTTTGATTCTAAATAGTTTTCACTTTACCCATTGGAATTTGTAAGCTAGGTATTGCCGTATTTTTCACTCTATTGTTCGTGTCGTAATCGGAAAGTCTGAAATGTGGATGCACAAACCGTATATCCATTGTAAACTTTCATTTGATCGATTTCGAAGAGATAAACATTGCCCATTCCTCGTAACCATTCCCGAAACCGCGCAGAATATTTTAAAGGATTGGGGAACATGTGGCGGGTGCTAGCACTTTTGAACACTACATAGCTTCATAGTATTACAGTTTTAGCCACGAACACGAATTGTCGTATTTAAATTTTTAGAAAAGACGTGATAACAATACTTCGTGACATGAAAGTAAATGAAATGAATTGAGACAACTTTGATTTCAAAAGTTTAAATCTTCCTTCCAAATTTGCGCCATCTCTTGGCTTGTGGACGGTGCGATAAACCATTACCATGGATTCTGTTGCACAAAATTGATTGGCCTCTTTTCATTCTATTTGTCTTTATTTTATCTATGGAGGGACTGTCATTTATGAGTTTTGAATAAGGATATATCCATATTTATAGATTTTATATTGCCATAAAGCACACACTTTTTCATTTTTAGCAAAAATCAAAATTGTCTAATATTTGAAACTTTAAAATTTAACGTACAAAGTTCAACAGTGACAGTCCCCGAAACAGACACTGCCATCTAGCGAATTTTTATGAACTATTTTGCGGGCTCCAGCTGGTCCCAAATTTGGCTCTCAAAATGGCGGTGAGTGGGTATACCAGTCTTCTTTCTATCATGGTCATAATAAATTATTTCTGACAATTCTGACAAGTCATTAAAAATGCGTAATGTTTACCGCTTCAGAATATTTTGATATGCTTGTCTTGTATGGACAGTGTGACGAGAGTGCCACAGTTGCTCCTCAGGAGTACGCAGTTCGTTTTCCCAATAGGGAACATCCTAGCAGAAATACTATAACCTGAAAAATACTATAACATAAAAACGTCCGTCATTGCACAAACAATGCGGATACCCAACAATGCATATGCATCATTTGAAATGTATCCATAGTTACAAATAAAGCAGGAAAACTAATTAATTGGTAACTTAACATCAACAACAGGATTGGTCAGTTCGAATACAAAAATGAGAGGTGATCTCTTGTTAACATGTGTTTCTAAACTAAAAACTAAAATTCCTTTCCACCCCAACACAGTGTAATATAAACAAAGCTAGATGATAATGCGGGGTTAGGCGGGTGCGTCCTATTGGATTCCCACGTTATCATGACGCCAACCACTTCAAGCAGGTGCCCTCCCGAGCCAAGTATTCCGAGGGGTAAGCGGGCGAGTCGTACCTATTGGATTCCCGCAGCTCCTTATCAGCGTTTGGATGTTGTCAGAGCCCGATTTTCCTTACACTTGATTACATACATCCATTCACCTGTGTTTTTTTTTTTAACTAAACGTAAGGACTAAGTATCGGCAATGTTCGGAGTTAAATATAATATATGTATAAATAAAATGACCGGTATACACTCTAGTGGTTGGGCCGCCCAACAGCTGGAGTAATAAACTGGCGTGATCTTCACGTGATTTTCGAGGGATGGTTTCCTATTGGGTAAAGGGCGCGCGTTAAAAATATGGTACAGCTCAATGCACGCAGCACGCAGCTGAAATTTTCAAGCTTCCACAGTCTCGTTGCAAAGCGCCTTGCTGTCTCGTATGCTTCGTGCTCTTGTGTTTTCGGTGTTTGATTTAAATTTAGTGATTAAATTTTAATCATAAGTCAGTCTTTTTCAAGACTTTGTTTACAATTAAATAGGAAGTGGCACAAAACTAAAATTTAGCGAAGCTGTGTAAATCAGGCTTTTCATGACGTCGCTACGAACTATCATGTGAACATTTCGTGATCACTCCAGTTGTTGGCCGGCCCAAGTTATAAAATAAAATTCAAGTTTCTAGAATGTGGGTTGCATACTCTGTAAATATTGAATCTATCATGACAGCTGTTATAAGATTCAAATGGCGGCGAAACGGTCGCGGCGAAACGTCCCCGTGGCGAAAGGGCTGGCGGCGAAACGTCCCATCCCCCCAGTGGGTAGCGGTGTAACTCAAGGTTCCAATCTGGGTCCCATCTTATTCAACATTTTCGTTAATGATGTAGTACAATATGTTAATAGTGTTGTATTTCTATATGCAGACGATTTAAAAATCGTTAAGTACATTCGGACCCGGAGTGACTGTGAAGATAGTTTAAATAATTTCATCCACTATTGTGATACTAATCAATTAAAAGTTAATGTCAACGAATGCCACTTATTTATGAGGTTTAGTCGTAAGGCTAAACATATTGTTGGATCTCGTCTTACTCTCTGGACTCGTGTCAGGTGGTTCTGGAGAAGCTCAAAGGGGGTTGTCAGCAAACAAATACTGAAGTAATTGAATATGTGTATTTCACAATAAAGGTAGATAAATATAACAGAAATCGAACTGGTCTCGTTGAGCGCTGCTTGAGGAAGAGACCGCGGTCAGATCTTGCACCGTCCAGCTGCGGTTCTCCCTCCTACAAGGGTAGGGGTGGTTCGCCCTGTGCCGCAAACACATACCACCCGCACTACTCCTACTAGCTAACACAGTTGCCTAACCTACGTTTCTTAAAGCTAACAATATTGAATTTAATTATTCCATATCAAATGTACAACTTGATAAAAAATCTTAAACTCGGGACTCAGGTGTAATCTTAGACTTAACCTTATCATTTATTCCACATATCACCTCTATTTGTAACAATGCCCCAATGATATAATAGTACTACGTTCTAGATAGAGCGTTGGTGGGGTCTGCTGTACGCAAGATTGATATAGACATGTGAGAAAGAGGGAAAGAGCGGATGAATAGTAAGTTAGATAAAGAAGAGTAGCATAAAGACTACGTGACATAGGGCAGGTTTGCATTTAAAAGCATTGGAATGTATGGAATTTTATTAATTTTTTTAGAGGCACGTAAATCATGACAGAAATAAATCATTTTTCATTATACTTGAATCATAATCTACATAACCTTGAGCATTAGCATTGGCTATTTTATTAGCAATTTCGCATAAAAACACATTATTTGCTTAAAAACCTTCTTTTCTTCTGACACATAGATAGGTATTTACCCGGCTAAATTTTGACGTTTAAAATTTAACCGATATAAAAGCCATAAAAACCATAGCAACTACGGCTTTTTATATGTATGAAGGAAATAATCAACGGAAGAAAAAATACACATAATGCATTTATTTTATATTATGTCAATCAGAGCACTGAATCATCTTTTTAATAACAGAAATGGGAGTTTCAAATTAAGCAAAAAGTGTTATTCCTCTGAAGTTTTTGCGTAAAATCAAAAATATTTTTTTCTCTCTTGTAAGTAAACTCAATCCGGGGACATACTGTATATCTGACCCTGAAAGCCCGCCCAATAAAACTATAATATTCACCAAATAAAGAGAGCGGCAGTGTGTAGTTTGACAAGAATTATGAAGAAAACAAAAATGACTCTTATCGTAAAGTATTTTTAGGGTAAAATTACAATGTAACGGTCGGTACCACCATCTTCATCTGGTGTCCCTTGGGTGAAAAATTGAATATATCTACACGAGTCACGTCACACCAGGGGGTTTTCCAGGTTAATTGCACCCTGTTTATAAAAACTTTGTACATAGCTAATAGAGACCAATGTAGTAACACGCAGACCAATAATTTCATTTCAACCAACACGTCTTTTAATCGACCAGGTGAGAAAAATATGGTGCTCAACCTCATATTATACATAACAAATTTTCGGTGTGTCCGAGTTGGGCCCGCGCGTTAAAGCCCTGTAATCCGATGTCCGAGTTGGGCGGTTGGGCCCATAGGTTGGGCCCGGCCAAGAATAGTAAACAGTAACAGGATTGCTGGATCGCCTGAATCTGCTGCGTTTAAATTAAATCGATTTGAAAAAATGCTATTTTTGTTGAATATTTTATAATAAAATTATGTACAGGGTTATTTTAAATGATTGTAGTCGAAGTAGGCCATGCCCATGTTATTACATTTTTGCCGCTTGCATGTGAACTGTCAGTTTTGTCGCTGTCACTAATTTTTTAGGTGAAAAGTGCGGTGATGAGATTTTTCTTTATTTTTGTAAAATTAACAATTGAATCCAGAAAGATTGAGTTGTTTTGCAATCAATTTTAAAAATATTGAGTTGTTTTGCACCCAATTTAACTCCCGTGTGTGAACGGTGTGTACTCACTTATTCACATCATTTTGATGTTTTTTTATGTAGAGCGGCAACCATAAATTTTACATTCAGTTTTCACGCCTACTTCGACTACAATCATTAAGAATAACCCTGTATAATATTTACGTATACAAGAATATAAAAAAGTTGCGGAGGACTAGAAAGAAATAGGTAGGTATTGAAAATTTTATTCTTCACTATGTTTAATTAATAATTTTATGTAATTTTCTAATTTTTTTTCTTCTACCGATGTCGTCCTGTGGAATTTTTCTTTTCATGCCCCTTGTAAATTTGGATTTTAAATTTCTGAAATTCATCGTAATTACATATTAAGCTTCGCTTGCAAAAATCTTTAATTAATTGGAATGGTAGAGTCGTTTCTGTTTTGAAATGTTAGCAAACCGGTCGAGGACTGCAGTGACGTCACAAGTGTTCGAGACGTTGGCGAACGCATGTCTTATGGCATCTAGCAGTCCTGTTAGGTATACTGTTCTTGGGGCCCGGCTACCTGTAATAATCCTCCGTCGCGCCGTCTTGACGGCATCGCCGCATCGGAGTTCAGTAAATACCTACCTACCTACCTTGAGCAGCATAACGAAATCAATCCAGGATATTGAATTATTCGCTTCAAGTTGAGTTTTTGGGAGAGGAAGTTGGACAGACCTTCTGGCTTGCCACAGATTCTTCAGCGCACGATCCACGTCATAAGTGAAAATCTGATCCAAAAAACCATTTTGTCGCAATTCTTGACGCAATAGTTTTGCAGGTTTGTGTGTTAAATTGTCTAGAGCTTTTCTTTTGACGCCATTACTCAGTGCTTGCCTCTCTATATTTTCTTCTTCCGGGTGATTATGAATAAGATCAGTGCTGATCACATTCGTTGGTTCGGAACCGAAGGTTTACACTTTTGCAAGGCAGTACGGAATTTAATCGTCGTTTAACTTCCTTGCCACACAAAACTTAAAATTATTCACTACAAGCAACTGTTTTCCTTCTTCACTCAAAATTGATTTTACTTCCATTTCTGAGACTAGGTATACTCAATTTCATATAAATGTGCATCTAAGCAAGCCATGAAAATCTGATTTTCCGTTGGTAGTAAAGCTAAAGCTAGTGACTTTGACTTTCAAAGTTGCTTGCTCTGCGCGAACCCGATTTGACTAATTTTTCAGTTTTTGTCCATTTTAACATTGCTCATTTCAAAAGCAATGTTACATCTTTTTACTGATTAAATTAAAGTAGTTCTTATTTGTTTTTGTCTTTGTATTTTTACCAAGGAAAGATTTATTGGACATGACCTTCATAAATGTGACTTTTGTAATGTAACTAAATTAAAGGTGCTTTTACAAATGCACAGCTCACTTGATGAACATTTATATGAAATCAATTATAGGTATTTACAGATTCACTAGCAAATATTCAAATGGAACTAAAATTAAGATTCATTTTTATAATTAGTTGTTGGCCGGATGGCCCTATTCCTTATCGAATTAGGCGGTGCCCGGATTGGGGATACTTGGGGGCCGATAAATTTGAGCGTGGATTATCTCCGGTACCGGGCCCAACTCGGATACGCCCCAAATTTTAAATCGTAATGTCGTTTCCAAAGAATCAACGTAATGAGAGTCATTTATAATCTATTTTTAATACCCCCCTCGTTAAAATTCCATTTAAAAAAATCTTAAGGGCGAGGTTAGGTACCTGTTGGATTTGGTAAAGACAAAATTGGATAAGGATTGATTATTTTACTATAGGCAGGTTAAGCAGGTACACAATAACAAATTTTCAGAATATAAAAATACAGGGTTATTCTAAATGATTGTAGTCCAAGTAGGCCATTCCCATGTTATTACATTTTTGCCGCTTTCATGTGAACTGTCAGTTTTGTCGCTGTCACTGTCAGTTTTTAGGTGAAAAGTGCGGTGATGAGATCTTTATTTATTTTTGTTAAATTAACGATTGAATCCAGAAATAATGAGTTGTTTTGCAATCAATTTTAAAAATATTGAGTTGTTTTGCGCCCAATTTAGCTCCCATGTAGGTATGAACGGTGGATACTTATTCACATCATTTTGATGTTTTTTTTATGTGGAGCGGCAACCATAAATTTTACATTCAGTTTTCACGCCTACTTCGACTACAATCATTTAGAATAACCCTGTATAATGTTAACGTTCAGGTATCATTAACCGCCTGGGGCGTTGCGACGCAATTAATCCATTAATAAATAAATGACACTGACAAGAAATATAACTATAACAGGTGGCTAAAAAAAGATCAGCAGCGGAACAGCCGCGGCGAACTGGCCCAGCGGCGAAACGGCTGGCGGCGAATCGGCCGCGGCGAAACGGCCGCGGCGAAACGTCATAGACCCCTTACTGGATGTAATGCAGAATGATAACCATTATATGCCACAAATTGATATCGATTACAGAGAAACGATTTAAAAAAAGACACAATGTCATTGCACAAACCAAACCTACTGAGCTTTTGGAGTAGCTACTCATGATTGACAACAAATAAAATGCCTTCGATAAGTCAGTGTATGTCACATCAATTTGTTCTCCATTATCTAAACCATTGAAAATATATTGCGTAAATTCTAACAAATTTGTACAAGTTGATTTACCTTTAACAAAACCAAATAACAACTTACATTACAATTTCTGTCTCGTACCTAATTACATTGTACTGTGTACCGTATGTTCTGTAAATACACATATTTATATAAATACCATCCAGGATAGTTTTGAAAAAAAAAAATGTGTGTGTAAATAAAAATCTACTTAATAAACGCAAAATTCTTCTAAACATAAATTATGTCTGCTCGCTTTCATCGTTTTTTTTTTTAATTGCCTCAGTAAAGACCAATTTAAATTAGATGTTGAAGTTAAAGTTATTTTTTCACCATTACAAAAATTAAATGCATATGAATATTTACAAAACTACGACAATAATTGACAAAGCTGTTCCTAGGCTCCTGTGGCAAGTGTTTATTAAATAATAAATACATTTACGATGTATTTGAGAAATATTTTTAAACGAATTCGAAGAAATCAGTCGGCCAAGGAAGGGTCGGCCAGTGACGTATTTGCCGAGTGCAACACAGTGCGGTTTTGACTTTTGACTTTTGAAACGATGAATACCCTAGATAAAGAAGAGAATAGATTGGCCACTTTCTCAGGTTCAACTGGTAACAAGTTTCAGCGCCATCTATAGTGGCCGAAAAAAAGTTTTACCGAGAGTCGGTAAAAAGTTGATTGGAGCCCTGTAATCGTGCTAAGGCGGCAAAATTGAATCCTGTACTACGCACTGGTTCCAAAAAAATTTTAGGGTGATAATCCAAAACAAGGTCAAATAAAATGTTACAATATTTATTATAAAACAAGTAAGAATACAAAAATTGATATACGAGCAAAGCGAATGCATAAAACAAGGCGTTTCTACAAACACACATACGAGAGTAGACAATTAATTGACAAATATTTAAAACCAAATTTACATTACGAAATATGTCATTTCCCGTTTTTTCAAATTCACCTACATTTTGAATAATAATAATAATAAATACTTACACATTTATACACTATTTTTAACAAATATACAGGAGAACGAAACAACAACAATTGACCATTTCTATCTCAACAATTAATGACACAGATTATGTACTTCGGAAAAGGTACTTCAATTTACTTTTTTTGTTATAATTTTCAGATTGTAGTGCAAGTATAATAAAAAAATAGCGTATAATACACGTTTTAAGGGTCTTTAAAGCACTTGCTTAAAGGCTGCCTTATAAACAATATTGTAAAACAATACTCGTAAAAAAATAAAATAAATACAAATTTCAATATTTTTTTCAAAGATAATTGAATTCATCTCTTACTTTGAGTGGGAGTGGTAAAAAAAGAACTCTTCACCATCTTGGTCTGTGGTAAGTAAAGAGCGATCAAATTAATTTGTAATCGAGTCATCCATGGATTTGAATCTGTATGTCTTTTAGATTGATATGCCCAGATCTAACCTGTGTTTTAAACTGTGGTTTTTGTTCAAGAAAACACATACGATTTCGGATTCATAGATAACTCGATTACAAATTAATTTATATTTATATTCTTCCTGAGGGTGACCGAAGCAGTCTTCTTGTCTTGGAAGATTCCTTAAAGCCTGAGAAACAAACATATTATAAATAATTAAATATAAATTTTGATTTTTCGGAAACATTGATTGATTATTATCAAAGTTTAAAAATTTAATTTTTACAGCCTACCTGCGATTTGGAATATTTTCACATCCGGGTACACAACACGGCTTCATTTTTTTTTACAAATTGTCCAAAAGTACTTAAAAATTGAACACAAAAACACAAAATCTACTTGTATTTTTCCATTATCCACTAAATTGCGTCATGCGTCGCAACATTTTTCTGGGAATTACTAGGAAAGTGAATGCGATTGAGGATTTAACCATGATGACCAACCATAGGAATTACTAAATTGTGTTGGTAGTAGCAAATTTTTTAATTTTTTTCTGATCTGAGCGCCATCTGTAGTGGCCGAAAAATATTAAACTTGATTCAAGGTCGTCTAATAGAGTGCCTTACCCCTGGAATACATTCAGAAATACGTCCAGCTGTCTCGTCTCACCAATCTTAAATAATGTTGTTGTAACCATATTGTATCTAATACTCCTATATGGAGCATTCCCTATTTTATTGCATGGACGGTTCGTGGACAGAGCAAGGGAGACAGACATATTGATGTCTGCATAAGTTGCATCTTACGGATTCTTTGGTTCAAATGCGCAAGCGCAACTTCACGGTGCCAAAATTCACACAATGAAATAAGTAATTAATTTTGAAATACCAAAAGGAAAAGTTTGATACAAGATTAATTTTTAAATGAAAAATTCTACCAGTTAAGCGTTTTACATTTATTTAAGGGAAATTTTTAATTATATGACGTCTCATTTTGTTCAACATATGTATTACATATTTTGTTTAACATACTTTTGCAATAGTTGTAATAGTTCGTCAGTCTTGAAATTGGACATTTGAACTAAAAAAACCCGAGCCGGTTCAGACAAAATCATCATCAAAAACTTTTGATGTTATTCTTTTTAACACGCAGATAAAATGAGTCTTGAAACTGAACATTGCAGCAAACGATCTCCGATGTGTCAATTAGCACATTATTATTGTTTTATGAGGATTAAAAGTGGCATTTTTTTGATGAGCAAAATTTGTCGAGGGGATGCAAAAGTAACAAGTCAAAAAAATGCCAGTGGAGACAGGAAACTCCCTAGCTTTAGGTTGGCGGCACTTCGGTGCATGCGCATTTTCACGAAGTGGCACGAAAGGATAGAACCTATCTTCGTCTTCCTTCCTCTGTCCACAAATTGAAAGCAAATGCTCCATATAGGAGTATTAGATATATGGTTGTAACTTGTAACGGATAGCTTAGCTCGTTTCACACAACCCCGGCAAAAGTTAATTTGGCCGATGACCGCTGCAGCCTGCAGCGCTGCTAGACTGAGTTTGCCAGAAGGAGTTTGCGTTTGCGTAGTTTAATTCCTTAATTTCAAATGCTCGTCTGCTCCTAACCGTTTAATGTATCGTCTTTTGTTTCTGTTTTGTGTGTTTAATCTGTTATTAATTATTATAGTATTATTTAAATTGTGAGTGCAAGTGGTAAGTAGGTAAAGACACCGACAATGGTAAATGTATAAAAGATGTAGTGAGTACCAATGCCGATTTGGTTAACTATTTATTGGTAAATAAATTTCATACATTGTCTTATGATGACAAAATATTTGTGAAGAAATTGCCAGTTCCACAACCCTCAATGGTTGATTTAATACAATCGAAAAGTGGTCATAATCGCGCGTTTTCTAAAACTCTGTACCAGAAACATATATGGTTAGCGGGCAGCCAGGTTCGTAATAAATTGTTTTGCTGGTATTGTGTACTCTTTTCGGTAAATAAAAATCCTTACAATTCGGTAGGGTACGACAATTTAAAAGAAATTCATCGATCGCGCTTTAGTTAAACACGAAATATCTAAAGAACATACACATTCGGCAATAAAATTTAAATTGTTCGGTAAACAAAATACATATTGTAAATGCAATTGACAGCGGTCATAAAGAATATATTAAAAAATACAATGAAAAGGTCCGGGAAAATCCAGAAATGGTTAAACGTTTAATAAATATGACAATTTTTTTGTCTGCACAAGAATTGCCATTCCGGGGTAATGATGAATCAGGACATTCAGATAATCAAGGTAATTTTAAAGAATTAGCCAAATTTGCCGCTACTTTAGATGAAAATTTTAATAAATCCATAGATCATTCTTTATCCCCTGTTTTTACTGGGCTATCAAAACGACTTAATCGACTCGGTAACAAGAATTCTAATGAAAACCATTTATGATGAAATTAATAGCGCCGTATGTTTTTCGTGGCAAATAGACGAGACTACAGATATCACATGTTTTTCACAGATGTCTGTTATTTTTCGTTTTGTTAGCAACGGTAATAGTTATTTATGTGACGAGCTTAGTAAATTAATCTTTACGGGCGCGCTGGCACTTGTTGGACGAGTGACGTAAGGAACGAGTCTCCATAAGCCAGTAAGCCCAGTAAAGATTAATTGCTAAGCGAGGTGCATACAAACTTTTATTTCCACCTTCAGCCTTTAAATTTCGTTTTTTAATTGTTATTTATGTTTATAAAAATGTTGTAATGAAAGGCGGTGGGGCAATTATACCTACGTCGTCATGGTGTTAAGATAAACAACAAAAATACTGTCAGAAGTTTTGTGAAATTTGTGCAAAAAGAAAGTAAAGAAAGAATGGCTTTAATGCCCGATGAAGACTTTGAAGGCGATTTTATTGAAATGCAAGAAAATAACCACGGAATGTGGTTATGGTGGGACACGATCAGGAGGACGCCCTGAGGGTGTCTAGCCAGAAAAAACGCGAAAAACGCATCCACGCAGACGCGAAGCTCCGCAAGATTGGTGTACGTAGACGCTTGTCTCCGCAGAGCTACCCCGGCCGTGTGGCGTCCCACCACAGCCGAAAAAAGGGACTGGCGCTCGAGGCATACCGCGACCGACCGGCGTCAAATCGCATCCCGTGACGTCACCACCGGAAGTGAACGTCACAAACATATTCAGATAAAATTGGTCAACCTTGGTGTTGAGGCCCCTTACATTTTGAACAGTAATAGAGAAGTCTAATGAGCCAACTGGCTGCTGGATGGTTTGGCGTTTTTTTTTTCAGAATTTTCGGGATACCTTTTTTATATTTCAGCTTTATATTTCACCATTGGCAACACGATTTCTGAATTCTTTACGAATGTTATAGCAATGATTACGTTGTCTGGACGTGAGATCCCGATTTAGATATACAGAGCAAGTCACATAAGGTTTATTTCTGAATTTATTTTGTACGCAACCAAAAATACTGATGACGCTGACTCATTGATACCGTTTATAATGTGATTTAATTTAGTAATCAACGTAGGTATGTAATTTGACTAAAAATGTCAAAATGACGTTTTCCTGTTCTGAATAATGAAATCAAAAATTAAATTCAACTGTCATTTTGACATTTTTAGCCAAATTACATACCTATAGTGAAATTTTTTAAATAAACAATTGTCAGTGTCAAAATGAAGTAAAAAACCATACTGTACCACCCTAAAATTTGGACATATGGACCAGCTGTATAACAATTTGACACCAAATCATGGTTAAGGTTATGTTCACTTCACTTCCCGTACCTTTCTTCCGTGAATTCATTTTCAAAACAAATTTAATGAGAAATCAGGAGAAACCTTTTCGAATTTGAAATAAACTCCTGCTCGTTAGGGCGCAGGCTCAGTTAAATAAAAAAATGTTGACACTCAATGTGACCAATCGTATTATCATGAAAATCACAGTTTGGCTCATACCAACAAGACAACGTTTTGACAATTGTTTATTAAAAAAATTCAACTATACGTTGATTACTAAATTAAAACACATTATAAACGGTATCAAGTGGTCAGCGTAATTAGTATTTTTGGTTGCGTACAAAATAAATTCAGAAATAAACCTTACGTGACTTGCCCTGTATGTTATTCTGTACCTTGTAAGACCTCAGGACTGTGAGCATTTCATCTGCTGAGTTTAGCTTGATTTTGATTGGACGCACACGATTAACATCCCATTGACCAAGACGCCTACAATTCAAAATACTGGCATTCGGGTTGGCCTTCAGAATGATTTGGGAGCATTTTTGACGATCTTCATTAGAACGATCACTACTTAAATCAAGGGAAGACTGCGGTAAATTATATAACGGGTGTTTTTTTAAATTTGGCGTCGAAGTAGGCGTTGAAGTGTCGATTGTGAATGCACTATACGGGTTACGGATCACGGATCAGCTGTTTAAATCTTACGCTTTTACACGAGTGGTGCGTTCTCAATCGAATCTCCAACGCCTACTTCGACGCCAAATTAAAAAAAACACTCTTTACATACAATAATATTGGATGCTTTTTCTTGACGCTCCTCAAGTTCACTGATAATTTCTTCAATCGATGGCGGCTGCTTATCAGCGGGTATAACAGTAGAATATATCTTTTTTAAACTGGTAATTTCTTCGGATAATGATTGAATTTGAGTTTTGAAACTTCGAATCATCCCCACGATATCGCAGTTTTCACAATAAAATAAAGAAATGATGGCATTACTGTATGTTCAGACTACTGACAGACTGACACTGAACCGAGGCCTCCGTGAATATACAGGCCGCGACCAACAAATAGTGACGTCACGAATTCGGGCTAACTTCTGTGTAACTTATAATACCCAATATAAAGACAATTATGTATTTATTTCAATGAGAAAAACTGAATATTGTTTGAAGAAAAATACTTATTATGATAAAAAAAAAACAATAAATAGGGCTTTCCACATCACCTGAGAGGTACCCAATAGAGGCGTTGACTCTTGTGGAGGCCTCGCCAGTAGCCCTATCTCCATGTGTTTTATACGTTTAACTCTTAAATTTAAGTAATTTCCTTTTTGATGGATCCTTATTTTGGGTGCTAATTTGGTCGTTGATTAATTTTGAATAATTATTAAGAAATATATTGGCAAGGATATGACTACATATTTTTTTATCAATATCGACTTCAATGTTTTGTTACATAAAATACATTTGTCATTAATTTCTTCTACATATTTTTCCAATTTTAACATTGTCAACTCCCGTAAAATGATCCTTTGTTTACCGCTTCTTAGAAATTCAGTTTCATATTTATCAGAAATAAGCTCACTAAATACCTATCTGATGTGCCTTAATAAAAGTTTCAAAGAATAATTTAGGGGGTTGTTTTTTAGAGCATCTCTTGTTAAATTTTTTAAATATTCACCAACATTTGCAGAGTCATTTTCACCATAGTTGGTAAAATTTATAACAAAATCTGAATTGGTGGTAATGTATGTTAAAAAATTTTTACAACCGTTAACAAATTTAATTAGTGAATGTGCACAGTATGCGGCAATATAGAACAAACATGACAATATAGCAGAATTTGGGGATGTATCAAATGAATTCTTTTATATATCTGAAAAGAAAGAGATGTTTTCAGATAACCGAAAAAGACCATTATCATTTTTATTTCTGTCATCCATTCAAAAGTCTTTTAAAGAAAATGTTCCAAATTTCGCGGACTTTAAGAAAGCTTAAAAGTTTTAATTATTGTTGGTCTTTTTCTTGCCACCTCTAATAGGGATCCATCGTTTCTTGTCATTTTATCGACTCTTAGAACCGATGATTGCGAAATGTTTGACACAGACTGCTGAATGTTTTGTTGGATTAAATGACTCCCTATGAATGCATTTAATCCATCTTTTTTTTATTTCTTCATCTTTTGGAAAAGAAAAGACGGTCATGTACATATTAGTACTGTCGTAATTGCTTGAACAATCAATTTCAGGCATATTTAATGAAAGGAAAAAGACTCATCCAGGTATATATTTAGTCAAATTTTTAGCGCTTTTGACAAAATGATGTTTATTATTACATATATCCTAAAGGGCACCAACCAAGTTTATTTTATACCTAACTAATAATATATACAGTGAGTTTTTTTTAAGACTGGCCACAGGGTTTTACATGCTAATTTTTCAACCCCCTGTTAACTTTTGTTCCGATAAAAATATTCAAACCATTTTTGGAACAAAGTTGGAAGATTTTTTAAACTATCGGATAGATTACGATTTAATATCCCAAACTGTCGAAAAAGTTGTGAAAATAGTTATTTATGATGTAAGTGTTACAAGTGGGATTTTATTTTGTAAGTGGGGTAGATTGGGAAACGAGCGCAGCGAGTTGACCAACCCCACGAACAAAATAAAATCACTTTTAACACGTCCATCATACATCTATTTTTTATACAACTGGTTTGCATTGCATTAAAAAACGCAGTCGTATTTTTGATGTTTATTTTAATTTCTGCGGCAAAAATCAGGTAGTTAGTCTTGTATTGACATTTGTTTATTAGAAACGTCAAAAAAATTTTCATTACGTTTTGTAAAACACTTTCAATTTCACATTACTGCATTCGTAAACATGGAATGCAAAGAAAACGACGTTAACGATGCCGATATCGACGACAGATTTCCCGCAGGTATTGAAAAAGCGGCAAATAGAGCCACTTTAATATTTATAAATAAATAAAAAATAACTATACTTGGGCCAACCAACAGATATAGTAATAAAACCGCCCCCTAGTGCCCTAGTTTTAAATAGCAGCTTCCAATTGGCTTATTCAAAACGTGCGCAAATTGTCGAAAGCTTGATGTACATCCACAAAAATTACTTGACGGCATCCGGCATCTCATTCGTTTTAACCACGCTTCGGGAGTTTGATCACGTGTTTATGTTTGTTTGTTTTCCTTGGCATTTTTCGATTTGTATTACAAAATAGTTTTTTTTCAAAGAATGACAAATGGTAAAGAACCTGCTTCATTGTGAAACAGGCTTCGGCGTATATCGTTCTACGCAACTAGGCCACATCCCCTTTTTTTTATTACTATATCTGTTGGTTGGCCCAAGTATAGTGTTAAAAGTTTTTTTTTTACTAGTGTTAAAATAGTTATTTTTATATTAAGTGCGTGAAGAGAGTGTTTTTTGTGCATGAAAAGTCTTTTACGCCGAGACGAAGGTCGAGGCAGTATAAGCCTTTGAATGCACAAAAACATCTTCACGCACGAAATATAAACAATATTTTTTCTATAATTGATTCAAAAAATTGAAATTAAAAATTCAAATTTTTGAAGGAACTCGGAAGTTTCAATGCAGTGACCATGTTGCTAAGTAACTAATAAAATACAGTGCGTGAAGTGAAACACAGAAATAGTCGTGTGCGTGAAATCGCATTTCACACACTGTTTTGTATGGTTTCTATGGTTTCGATCTTACTAACAATGCAAAAAAAATACACGTAAAAAAATGACCCACTTCATGCACGGATAACTATGCGTGAATTTCAATTTTTTGAATCAATTGTATAAAAATACTTTTAACACGGTAAGTTATAAAGAGCAATTTTTAATCAAATTAGCTTCAACTAAAAACGTCACTTTTAATGTGAGTTGTATAAAAAATATTTTTTAGGGCGCCGAAATAATAGTACGTCGAGCGGCCGCCAGAGTAGCGCCATTGTCGGCTCAACCAGCACCTGACTATCTCCAATTTTGGACGCTTTCGGCGCGCTAAAATAGTATATTATGATACAAGTTTGAAGTTTATAAGGAAGCCTTTAAAGCACGCGCGACGAGTTTAAGAGCACGACGCGTAGCGGAGTGCTTTTAACGTCGCAAGTGCTTTAAAGGCCCTTATAAACGTGTATCATACGCTATTTTTTATTATACCTGCACTACAATCTGAAAATGATAACAAAAAAAGTAAATTGAAATACCTTTTCCTAAGTAATCTGTGTCAATTAATCGTTGATATAGAAATGGTCAATTGTTGTTGTTTCGTTGCTATCATAAATTGTCTATTTATCATTGTTCAAAATGTAGGTGAATTTGTTATTACCTAAGCAACCCTTAAAGCTAGGCGTGCTTGAATCGCCTGTTTTCGCACGCTCAGGCGTGCTTAAAACGGCGATTCTGATGCAGGTATAATAAAAAATATTTTTTTCACAACTTTTTCGACAGTTTGGGATATTGAATTGTAATCTATCCGATAGTTTAAAAAATGTTCCAACTTTGATCCAAAAATGGTTTGAATATTTTCATCGGAACAAAAGTTAACAGGGGGTTGAAAAATTAGCATGTAAAACCCTATGGCCAGTCTTAAAAAAAACTCACTGTATGTATAGCTTTCACTGTTTTCATTTGTTGCAAAAAAACAAATTTTCGGTGCACTTCAAACACAGCCAGCGGCCATATACAGGCTGTTTGATAAAAAACGCCTCAACCCATAACTTTTTTATTTATTATCCGATTTCAATGAACAAAAAAACCAAAGATATAGTTTTTCATGCGCTACGAAGCAGCCATAAAATAATTTTCTTTGGCGTTATTTTCAGTAGCTTACGATAGTCAACTTTTTTTTTTTTAAGGGACACATGTAGTTTTTTAGGCTCAGTCTGATAAAGTTTTTTTTTATGAATCTAACGATGTATTAAAAGTTATCGTTTGGTCCATAGCTGACTGAAAAAAAAAAAAAATTTTTTTAATTGTGGTTCAGTTAATTATGAAATTTTCAAGTGTGCCGTGAAAAACAATTGGAATACAAATAGCAACAAATGTCAAGTGTGAGTTTGAAAATTTTCAGGTGCAATCTTGAAGAGTTTTATTATTATTTTCTTGGAAAACATAAATAATTATTATTATTATAATTTTTTCTATTAAATTTTTGTTTTTGACTAATAGCGATTTTTATTACACTCGAACATAAAATAATAGTCAAATGACTGCTATCCTGCATGACTGACAATGTTATTTTATACTTAAATAAAAAAAGTTTAAAAAAGCAGATGAAAACTTCTAAGCTGACGTTTAGATGACATTTATCGTACTTTGTATTCCGATTGTTTTTCACGGCACTCTTAAAAATTTTATAATAAGCTGAACCACAAAAAAATGTTTTATTTTTTTTTTCAGTAAGCTATGAACCAAATGGTAACTTTCAATACATCATTAGATCCAGAAAAAAAAACCTTACCAGACCAAGCCTAAAAAAGTACATGTGTCCATTTAAAAAAAAAAGTTCACTATCGTTAGCTATTGAAGATAACGCCAAAAAAAAAACCATTTTTATGTTGAGGCGTTTTTCATCAAACAGCCTGTATTAGCTGACGCCGCTGACGTTAACAGCAATAACAATCAATCACTTGAGAATGAATTAACGTTTTTCACTGATTTCAAGAATTGTCTTCAACATAAATTTGATAAATATAAAAAGACTATACTCTGTTTGTGAGGCCGATGCAGCTAAGCCATAAAACGACCGAAGCGCTGACAGATTCCAGTACGTCCACAACATTTCATGAATAATTAATTATAAGCAAAAGAATTAATATTTCTAAGAAGATGAACTTTTTGGATTTCCTGCTCTAAAGTAATATCCCTTACCTAGCATCTTCCAAACATCATGTTTTCTCACTCTGTCACGCCCGCACACAGCTTTCAGAACGAGGATGGCCAGTTGGTTAATGTAAGCTGAGCGCAGTATCTTCCCGACAAAAGAAATTTGCATATGCGTGTGTTAAGCGGTGATTATTATTGATTTATGACAACCCAGTTTTACAACTTATTCGCAACAATATCAAAAACCGACTTTACCACCTTTAATTTATCACTTTTACTTTCTTGAAGTTTTTTTGACACTTTTTACAAAGAAAACTTGCGAAAACGGGACTTTTTAACGCCGCGATAAACGAACAAATAGACTGTTTTGAGTTCCCGCTCGACGCATCGCATGGACAACGTGAGAGGCGGCTTGTGACGTCAGATCACGTGACACAAGTTTTGTTCGCGGCCTCTATCTATCTCGGAGGTTACGACTGAACCTTTGTTAAATTGTAAAAAGACCATGTAATATTGAAGTATGCGATAGTATAAATAATAAAAAATGTAAAAACGATAATCAGTCAGATTGGGGTAAAGACAGTCAGTTGGTGTCATAAAGAATATCGTACGCCGCTTGGATATTTGAGCGCAGTAATTCGTTTATCGTGTTGACTGACGGTCTTACCACCTTTATACTCAGGGCTCAGGGCCCCCGCAAGTACGTGTTCAAAGCGTGCGGTGCACGTGGGCGGCATCTCCAAGGGGCGGCAAATAGCCTCTTGGCGACGCTGTACGTGTTTCACATTTTAAAACTTTAACAGAAAAAAAAATTACACTGCATGCACATAAAACTAAAATTTTAATAATTTATTGCGCATAAGGTAGTTACATATTTACGAAATGAGTGCGAGAATAGTTATTTATGCAACAAGTGAGTAAAAAAAGATACTTTACTAACGAGTTGCATACAAAATTTTTTTGGCACCCGTAAGTTTAGATAACAATTTTTTCAACACTTGAAAATTTTCTCCTGTGTAAACCCCTGGACCTTTAAAACACTCGTTTTACTCGCATTTTAAATTGGCCCACTCATGCCAAAAAATTCCCAATTTACATACGAACTCGTTAAAAAAAAATACTAATTATGAATGAAAAATTTTATAATTGCGTTAAAAAATGACACGTTACGACACATTTTTTAACCTAAAATGCGTGCAAAAATGAACCGCTATGGCACTTTTTTAACGCTTCTTGGCCGATTCAAAAATCACATATTTTATGAACGCAAACGAATGAAAAAACTTTTTTTTGCCGGACGTTAAAAAAATATTTTGTGTGCAACCGTACGCGAAATGAGCACTTCGCGTGCCTAGAGCAGGCCGCGAAATTGAATTTCGCAGCCGTTGCCTTGACGACGGCCGTAAAAGTAAAAGTCATTTCAATATTTATTTATTATCACAATTACAACATATCTATCTCTATATTTGCGGTGTGATCTTACAAAATCTGGATTGGGTACAGTTAAAGTTTGATTTATGCCAGTTTTTGTGTCAGGAACGGCCGCTATTAGTACAGAATTTTCATCCGGTTTGAAGTTCCTGCCAATTTCAAATGGAGTGGTCGCCTGATGATTGACGAGTCGGTAAAAAAGATCGATCTAGAACAGACACGTATAGGCTCTGCCATTTCTATTGAAACACCACCTGTTGGATTTTTCCTAACATTTAGCAATGTGTAACAGGTTCGGTTGGTTGTAAAACGGCTTGTAGTGAGAAATTTGAAATTTTGACATTTTCTAGTGTTTTCTAGTTCCTAAAACGTCAAAGCAAATCACTGTCAAAAAAAGTATGATAAATTGATAAATCAATGATCTAACTACACATTTAGCAATTATTTATCTCGTCGACGCATCGTGCATTCTTAATACATATAACGGGTGTTTTTTTAAATCTGGCGTCGAAGTAGGCGTTGAACTGTCGATTGTGAACGCACTATACAGGTTACGGATCACAGATCAGCTGTTTAAATCTTACGCTTTACACGAGTGGTGCGATCTCAATCGACTCTCCAACGCTTACTTCGACGCCAAATTTAAAAAAAACACCCTTTACAGTGAGCGGCAAAAGTATGGAATAAATTCCTTAAAAATTAAACAAAATTTTTTTCAAAAAAATCTTTGCACAGGTCAATTTTAGTTTATAAAAATACATGTTTTAGTATCAAAGAAAATTCCAAGCAGTCATTTGTTTTCGAGTTATGACGTCATCGATAGTTTTTTTAAATGGAAACTCCCTATTTTTTTTCTTGATTCTCATAGCCCCTTTAATTGTATAAATGGCAGTATAAAAATTTTGTTATCTTACATAAGGAAATTTTTGAGAAAAAAAAATAAAGTTGGAAAAAATAAATTTTATAACGAACAAAAACAAGTCAAAAAATCAAGTAGGTAAATCAAACAGTCAAATGTTACTGTCAATTTCATTCATGTGTGTTATTTGTTTTACAAAACGTTTTCGAAAATGACTCATTTAACAGAAACACAACGTATAGAAATTTTAATTTTGATTGGGTGCTGAGATAAAACTAAAACAGGGGGAATTTCTTCATAAACTTGCTTATTGTCAACAAGCTGGGGAATGGCAATTCGAACATTTAATTCCATAATTTTAAATACTTACTAACACAGTTTTTGACTTGTTTTTGTTAGTTATAAAATTTAATTTTTCCAAATTTATTATTTTTTTTCTCAAAAATTTCCTTATGTAAGGTAACAAAATTTTCATACTGGCATTTAGAGAATTACAAGGGCTATCAGAATCAAGAAAAAAAATTGGGGGTTTCCATTTAAAAAAACTATCGATGACGTCATAACTCGAAAACAAATGACTGTTTGGAATTTTATTTTGCATTAGAATATGTATTTTTATAAACTAAAATTGACCTGTCCAAAGATTTTTTTGAAAAAAATTTTGTTTAATTTTTAATGAATTTATTCCATACTTTTGCCGCTCACTGTATATAATAATTTAATATAAATGTTCACAGAAATATAAAAATTTTACGCCTGCGAGTCCTACCACTGCAAATGCGAGTGAGTGGTTTTTAGCGTGGTTATCTGTCGTGGTTAGTGTTCCTTGCTGGAAGGTGGAACGTAAAACCCAAGGGAAACTCAAAGAATTTTAATCAATGAACAAGGAAATTACAAAATCAAAGGATTGGCGCCAGTTTTGGAATCTTGAAGGAATTCGCCTCTCAGGTGTGATTGGATAATTCTGTAAACAACAATATCAGATATCTGGAAAAAGAAATTGGTATTATGGGGGTATGTGGGCAATGTGGGCAATGTGGGATAAGATTGTAAGGATTAAAAAAAAATCACGAGTTTGAGGAACTCAAAACTCATAATTGAATGAATTGGGGAAAAGTTTAAGTAAAAAAATTTTGGTTTATTTCAATGTATTAAGTATTTTAATAAACTAGACTTGCTGAAATGTTTTTATTGAATTTTTCTTATAGTGAAACCACAGAGGATGAACGAAACTTATACGTAACCTCACTTTTCTGCTGTTAAAGTTAAATGAGTTATAATAATTAATAACAAATAAAACTGCACTGAAAGTTTAGCTGAAGAGATGAAAATCAAAGTTACAATTAACCAATTTAGAACAATAATTTAAGGTGTCCCCTCAAGGCGCATGTGCCAAGTAGAGATGAGCGATATTTCACTACCGGTGATTTTATCACCGTGACTCGGAAATCACGAGTAACCACCGTGATCATTGATCAAATATTCGAAGTAACCGTGATTAGTGATTTCACTACATATTTTCTTAAATTCTTAAATCGCTGGTTATTATGCAGTTACTTGCTTGTCGTTACCCGACACACAACAAAATAGAAATTGTAACTTTAGCATTTTCCTATTTTTCCTTACAGAATTATGTAACCTGAAATGTTACCATCTGGCACTATTACAAAACAAAAGCTATCTTACTGAAAGGTAGCAATTTCTGCCAAGCTAAATCTGGAGTGATAACGTACCTGTTCTGTTCATGATAAGCCGGAGTGTAATAATACATTAATATTTATCTTTTAAATTATAGTTTATAAACTGCTTAAAATAACTGCAACTAAAGTAACTGCGTCAAATGTGTGTATTGAGTGATTTAGCGATAACGATTTCCTGTAAAAATTAGTCGTGATCAGTGATCACGGTAACTGTTTGAAATCACGGTGACTGAGAAATCACGGTCACCAGGAACGACGTTCTTGAAAAATCACCGGATCCCTCATCTCTAGTGCCAAGTGGCGTGTGATAAAAAGTGCGGGATTTAATTTTGATGTTATACCTACCTAAATGTTAACATTGTTAGCAAATATGTTAAATACGTTCTAAGCTGAAGACGCTGACGCTTTTTAGAATGATAGAAAAACACCTTTTTTAACTTACGGAAAAGATTTCTGAAATTTCAACACAAATTTTTCTGACTGACCACATTGGCTGACTTAAATGCAGTTTATCATATAATTTAATAAGAGTTCTCTTCATGTCAGCACCCATAAGGACTCGTTTTTTTTTTTATTTTGCTCTATTTTCGCGAAAAAACAATAAATTCTTGATAATTATTGGGTTATAATTGAATGAAAGACGCGTTGAGTCAAATATGACATGACATTCAACAAAAATCAAGATTGGCAATAATAGTCAAAAAATTACTAAACATATTTGCAGCGTTGCCAAACTGTCAATCAACAGGTGGTGTTTCAATAGAAATGGCAAAGCCTTTATGTAAGGTTAATTTTCCACCGGTCAAAAAGGGAAATATCTAGTAACTAGTAACATATCCTGAATCCTGAATGGCATCAACAGACATTTTGGTTTATTTGTCTCTTCACACGGCATCTGATATTTCCACGATTAAAATAACCTAAAACTTATCATAACAGAATTTAACATTTACCTGCCACAATAAATAAATTCCAGTAAATAGGTAAGCCAATGCAACATTATCCGACACGGTTTTCACATTCTTCTTGTTACATCAGCCTCAAAGTCACTGTAACATTTTTTATATTGCTGTTTCGATTTTTCAGGTTTCAAATGCGACACTGCACAATTTATAATATTTTTTTTTAACTCTGGATGAGTACACGGAACAACAGCTGCATATTTGCAGTATAATCTTACAAATTCTGGATTGGTGACAGTAAAAGTTCGTTTTATGGCAGTTTTTGTGTCAGGAACGGCCACTATTAATACAGAATGTTCATCCTTGATGTCATCGATAGACATTTTGGTTAGTTCGTCATCGTCTCTTCGCATGGCTCCTAATATTCCCATGATTAAAATGACCTAAAAAAGGGCAGATTATACAGCAAATTGATCTGGTCTCGTGTCAATACCTTAGACTTTTTTGCCTGATAACCAACTGACTTTTTTTCAAAAAAGGTACCAATTTCAGAAACTTCGTAACACCAATGCCATCCCGTATGTTCAGCGTGAGCTTCAACATTGAATATGTGCTCCATAAAGTTGAACTTTTCACAGTTTTTGATTTTTCCATTAAATAAGCCAAAACAACATTCTCCGACACCGTTTTCACATTATTTTTATTACACCGCTCTTTAAAGTCATTGTAACACTTGTCGTACTGCCGTTTGGACTTTTCTGGTATTAAATTGGACACTGCACAATCTGCAATATTTTTTAACTCCGGGGAAGTAGACGGAACAAAAACGTAATTTTCTTGCGACATTTTTCCAATTTTTCTCAAAATGAATTGTTTTATTTATGTCGTTTCCATAGGGACATGGCGACATGTAGGCCGACTTTATTTTTATTGACAGTGAAGGAAATTTTACTTGTTCATTTTATAATTACAAATTTTCGGGTTGCACACAAAATGTTGTGTACACCTTGGCTACGAAATCCTTTGACGACCTCGAGATTGTCTTGTCCCGGCCGCAAAGCGGCCTTGACGACAATTTTTCTCTCGGTTCGTCAAAGTAGGATTTCGCAGCCTTACTATACAAATAACTATTTTGAACTCATTACCTTCAAAATCACATTTCGCGACCGCATACCATTTTGTAGCACTAGTGCGCGAAATCGACGTTCCAAAAAGCATTCGCCTTTTTGAGCATTCTGAAAATAATTTGACTTGATAACAATAAACTGTGGTTTACAAAACGCCATTTCTCCAATTTGGATGATGAAAATTTCGAAAGAGTGAAAATAAATCGCTATTAGTTCGATTGACACTTTGGCAAGCGCATGGACAACCGCCACCCTATTCACAAAGGGTATACGACAAATCAGACATAATGTTCCTTTCAAAAAATATTGTACGAACTGCGATGCGAGAAGACGTATTTGGTACATTCGCGCAAATGAAGCACTCGCTTCTTCGTCGTCTGTGCCTCAAATAATGCGCTCATGCACGAAAAACATTATACGTTATCCCAAAATGTCTAAATAGTTTTTATTTCTTTTTGATTCAAAGCAAGAACTTGCAAAAGTTTCTAGAAATTGTAAGTTCCTTTTGTTTTTGTGATTTTTTATCATAAATTATTCCAATTACATATGTTTAAATAAAAATACTTTCAAACCGACTTATTTATTTTAATTGATTATTATTATTATTATTAACCGTTTGCGGGACACGGTAGCAAGATGATTCTCGGTGATTTTTTTTTTTGTGTACCTTTGGAAAAGAGAATGTCGTTGAAAATATCAGGGCAGCCGAAACCGATAATAAACTTATTCCAAGTGACAAAAGGGGTAAAAATGCACGATAAAAGAAAATTTAAAACAAAAATGGGAGAACATATCTGTTTTTTTTTTACATGTGTATTTTACATCATTTTAAGACACTCGCAATTTTGTAGATAAACTTATACACTTCGTGACAAAATTATCGAATCAAGAATTTATTTCTCTCTAACTTTAAAATTATTGGGCTTACGAACTTGGATTTTGCACATAATATGCTTGAGAGCCTATCTGATAAAAATAAAACTTTACTCAGCATAGATTTTATTTTAAAAATCCAAACGGGACAAAAAGATAATTTGTAACACCAAAAACGATAAAACATGAATTCAAAACAATTTTAAAAAACAGTCTAATATCTCATGTTACGACCTCTGGCGGTAATACAAGCTTCCATCCGCCTTGATAAACTTGAAATTAAATTTTGTATGTATTCTTGTGGTGTTAGCTGCCATTCTGCAATTAGCAAGTTAGATAGTTCTTGCAGAGTCAGCGGGGGCACTGGTGATCTTCTTACTCGTCGTCCAAGGTTATCCCATAGATGCTCGACGGGATTAAGAACCGGACTTCGAGCTGGCCAATCCAACCTCTGTATATTGGCGTAATTTAAGTCGTCTATTACAATCCTGGCAATATGAGGTCGTGCATTATCGTGCATTAGCACAAAACCTGCACCAAAATTGTGAGCATATTCTTCAATATAGGGAATAACAATGTCATCTCTATATCTCTGGCCGGTCATGCTACCTCCAGCAACAACAACAAGTTCAGTACGGCCCGTCCAATTTATACCACCCCATACCATAACTGAACCTCCACCAAAATTGTCAATTTGATGAATCGCACATTGACTATAGTGTTCGCCCGGTCTCCTAAACACACGATTACGTTGATCATTGTTAGTTAAACAAAATCGCAAGTCGTCGGTAAAGAGAACATTGTGCCATTCGCGGTCCCAATTTCTGCGTTCTCTAGCAAAATTTAGACGATTTACTGGATTTACTGGATTTACTCGTGGACCAGTTGCTGGTTTTCTATGCGTTAAATTACTCTCTCTCAAGCGTCTTAAAACAGTTCTGCTGGAAATAACAGTCCATGTAGTCACCTGAAGATCGTTTCGGAGGTGTTGCGCAGTGACAAAACGCTTTCTTCTAGCTTGTAAAGACAAAAAATGATCTTCTCGTCTCGACGTTTTCCTTTTACGACCTTGTCCAGCTCGTCTAGTGTACGTTCCCGTCTCCTCATACCTTTAAAGAACTCTATACACAGCTGACTGCGAAGTTTGAGACCTTTCAGCAAGTTGTCGCTGAGTATATCCCTCTTGTGCCAGTACCACTATTTGGGCTACCTGAGATTGATTTAAGGGCATTTTTATCCTCTCTGACAGAAATCTGACAGGTTTGTAACACCAATACAATATCGAAAGCAAATTTTCAATAAAATTTAAAAAAAAAGTTTTGGGTTAGTAGGTCGCCGTTGCATATTTTAATAAATTACGAAGAAATTAAGTCTAAGATTTACATAATTATGAACGCATAAGTTACAAAAAAAATAAATCCTCCACTAAAGAAAAATACAACACTGTACACAAATTATTTTGAAATTTTTAAAGCATTTTTAGTTTTGATTCGATAATTTTGTCACGAAGTGTATTTTCATTGAGATTTCAACTATAATTTCAGGCGTGGCTTAAAAAATTTCCTATTATGAAGCCAACGGGCGCCAAATTATGAACTCGCACGCGGGCGCCTTTTGACCTCGCGGGGGCCCTGAACATGTTAAACAAAAGGCAGGTGTGATTCTGCGCAGAGGATGTGGCTAAATGAACATTTTTGTCGCTTTCTCTGCCATCTAATTTGATGGCAGAAAAGAGAGATGCTCGGAGAGAATCTTCCGGGACCAATAAAACGACACTTCTGACAGTGGCAGATTCTTCCGTTGAGCAAAAAAACGCATCCTATGTGGGTGAAACTTGAATATAATTAACTATGGTTATATTATAAATATTTGAATTGATGATTGATTATGGAAGATCTTAAAATGTTTTATGTTTATATTTATAAAAATGTATAATAGAAGGGGTGGAATTGGTGGAAATTCGGTTCCAGCAATCCGGCCGAAATAGCTATTTCCGCGGTGCTTTACAATGAGCGAATCTCGGCGATGTCTACGCGGAGATATTGACAAGGTTATAGCAGTGGCGGCTTGTCAGGTGAGGCAACTGAGGCCGGGCCTCATCCTCATTTAAGCATGAATTTAAATAAAAATTTATTTTTAAGAATTAGTAATTTGCAGATTTGTTTTTATATTATAATTAGTTTATAATTTAATATATTTTCAAACTAGTAAATCCTAGCAAGAATATCAGGAGTGGTATCCAAAGCGTTTATTTTGTTTTCTGTGTTCTACTGGAGAGCGATACATTTTAAATCCAGGGCTCCCAGTGCACCGGGAAATATTCAAATATTTATCGTCGCGCCGCATCCACTAGTGGCCGCGTCAATTACTACGAATCGATGCCGATCTTACGTCACCATCACTTACGTCACTTTGCGCATGCGTATTAGGGTCTAATTCCAAAGAAAAGAGACTCCCATTGAATGGTTTATCTGCTAGGTGGTATGAAATTTTCCGGGCCTCTCGGTGAGCATCGTGGACTCTCGTACTACAATTTTGGCTGCATGCATTGAGCTACACCATATTTTTTAACGCGCGCCTTTTAACTAATAGGAAATCATCCCCAAAAATGACGTAAAGATAACGCCAGTTTATTACTCCAGGGGGCCGTCGCGACGCGGCGCCTTCGCGCCAACTAATATAATTCAGTAACAGTTTGAATAATAATTTGTTCTGTGCTGGTCACCTTTGTGTCATTTTCCGTGGTTATTTTGATTTGGTTAAGTGCACATTTTTGATTTTTGGTAAGGTAACATAGGTAGATCAACCATCAAACATGAATCCCCAATTTGATTTAGTTATGTCGTTGTTAAATGTTCCTAAATATGCCCCTCACGCTTGGCCTCACCTCACCCAGAGTTCACGAGCCGTCACTGGGTTATAGTGTGAAATATAACATGAGTAAGTGAGCTATTCCACTTGCTAGATTAAGCTAGTTTTTAAATGATGATAAGATAAATATGATTTTGTTAGTAAGACATGATGATGATATAAGAAAAGGTTAGATAGAATAAAACTGTGTTGAATAAGTGGGTGGCTTGCCGGTCTCCAAGAGCACTGCGCTCAGGGGCCGTAGAGGAGCGTGTCCTCGCCCAGTCGTTCGGGGATGTGGTGGCGAGGTTCCTTGAGCGGAGCCGACGGCTCTAGAGGCGAGACTGGAGCCACAGAGGTCTCGGACGCGTCGACGATGAACACGACGCACGGTTCTATCTTGACCTCGACGTAAGACGAGATGGCGGTTGAGGTCGAAATCTAGGGTGTGGAGGTGGGGGATTCCCTAGGGGAGTACTACGTGTAGCTCATTGTCTACATGGAGACTCACCTATACCCTCAGGCAAGGGAAATGCTTCGGAGAAGTCTACGTGGATTGCGTCACGGGCCTTAGCGTTGGGACCAAATTCGTCCCTAAGCGGAGTTGGAAGGGTGTGCTCAAACTTTCCACACGGAGACGATACAGCACACCATCCACAAGGTTTCGTCGAATAAGAAGATCCCTGACACCAGGTAATAAATTTATTTCACTCGAACGAAACGGTCCGCAAAGGCAGGTGGCACGGAAGATTCAGAAAAACATGAGTGAAGATTTTCCGATTTTCCTGATACGATCGAATGTTCTCGAAGGAGTCGCGCGCGCGCTCGTCTTCGCGCTAGCAAAAGAGGGAATTTTGTAGGCAACCAACGATTCCTGAAGAGGTATGTTGGGCGAAAAACCAAGAGTGAAAAATTGACATTTATTTATTTCTTATGTTAGATTAACATTTCAATATACAGGCTCAGAAAAACATAATGAATCTAACTGTACGAAAAAAATTAGATGTTGCCATTTAAAAAAATTAAGTTGACCCTTGACCCTTGCAAGGTAGGGTTGCTAAGGGCAATATTTTATATCCAGTTTATAGTACTTTTAGAACCCTTTAATTTGATGTACCGCTTGTTGAAATTGCATTTCAAATAAGAAAGATGTAAGCTGGGGTTTTTTTTGTGATCACTCTGTAGATAATTTATAGCCTTGGACCAGAAGGGCAAAATAAAAATCTGTCTCCATTCGGTTATAATAAATAATAATTTTAGTTAAAAAATATTCTTCAACTTCCCTTCCAGTCTTGTGGTAAGTACGAGTCACTCGAACTTGACCATCCTCTTGACCGTCATGAACGGCATGCTGACGGTTTCCTTCCACAGATCACTGTTGCTGTCGATTTTGATTTTTCCCAAGGGCACCTTCTTCCCCAAAAGGTTCTTGCAAATCAGTTTGACCGAAATTTTGA
The DNA here is from genome assembly GCF_963966145.1 of Tenebrio molitor. Classification (NCBI taxonomy): domain Eukaryota; kingdom Metazoa; phylum Arthropoda; class Insecta; order Coleoptera; family Tenebrionidae; genus Tenebrio; species Tenebrio molitor. The sequence goes on along the minus strand of NC_091053.1, from coordinate 16,520,399 downwards.
CCTGTTTGAGGTTGTAATTGTTGACCCTGAGGGTGGCCGTGCTGGCTTCGAATTTGAGCGAGATGGTCGGGTCGAACTTGACGCTGTTCATCTTCTGGATGAGGTCGTCGGGTTCCAAGGTCTTGATCTTGATGTAGAGCTGTCCGCCGAGCTTCTCGTGCTGCTGCATCGTTTGCATGCCGCACCTGTACTTGGTGATGCTGATCGTGATGACGTCATTACGCCGGTCCTCGCCGATGGCGTACAAGAGGGTCATCTCGACGCTGCCGTTCTTGCCGTCGCGCTGAAAGAATTGTCGTTGTATTGGGTCGAGGAGAGTTTTGGTGCTCACCAGCTCCGTCTGCATTCCCTTGAGTCCTCTCGAAATGTAAGGCGTGAAGATCATGTCGTCGTCCAGTTTCTGGGTGAAGATCTTCGGGTCCAGGTTGAAGGTGACGGTGCCCACGACGGTTCGTGGGTTGTTGAGCGAGTGGCGGAAGCTGGAGTTGGTCTCGCCGAAATTGTTGAACGAGAAGAACCGCTTCAGCTTGGACGTGGAATTTTTGGGGATGACTGGCTCCGTGCTGTTCCCCAACACGGCGTACACCGTGAACGAGATGAACTTCCTTCTGAAGTGGTCCTCGTAGTATTTAGAGGGCGACTGCAGCATGAAGGTGAACTCCTGGTTGAACGTCGGCCACGACTCCTTCACCACCGACGTTTCGTATTTTTCTTTTTCGGGGAACATGGTAATCTGCAAAAAACTAGTTACGCCGAGAAGCGATTTTTGCTCGTTTTACCTTGACTAAGTAACCGTGGGGTTTGATGTTTCCATAATTAGTAGGAAGATGCCTGGCACTGATACCTTGAACTTTTAACTGCTTCGAACTCTTGCAGAACATCAATGTGAAACCGATCTGGGGCTCGCCGATTTTGCTCGCCGGGACAGGGCTCGGCCAGAAGAAGCTTCTCAAAATGTTGCTTAGTTTTTGCTCCATTATCGTGCGGTGCCAGGAATTCTGCCCACATGATGTCGAGTGTTAGATAACAAGTGCACAACAGTGGCGGCTCGTCAGGCGTGACAGGGTGGGCAGTGCCCACCAAAATGACTTTTTTTTTTCAATTTTTAAATTTATCAATTATTTAATTGATGATTTGTTATTAGAAAGTAAATGTTTTTATAGGTACATCAAAACATTTCCAAGGCGAATTTTTCTCAGGGTGGACAAGAGATGTTCGTGGAAATATGAAAGCTCTACGCGTATTATGGCTAACCGTGCGAAACTGCGAAAGAAGTAGAAACGTTTGTGTAAGCTTGAGTAATGCAGGCAAGATATGTCCGGTGTTGGTAATTTCGCCACCAAGCAATCAAGCATCATTACGAGATTAACATGCAGGTAAATTCCCCACCACCGTTTAATGGAATGCTAAGCTTACCGGTAATTTCGCCACTGTACTTCCCGGAATTAATCTACATTCTACACCTACCTGCCATAAGGACGGCGCCGGCGGACGGCCGACATAAATATTTTACAATGGAAAGATTAATTTTTATTTTTAAGAATTAATGTTTCCATTGTAATCTTATTATTATGTCGTTTTATCATATTATTTATACATTTTTGTCTGTCTCTCACATGCTTATTATGAATTTTTGCTACCAAATGTAGACTTTGTATATAACATAAGTGTCAATTTGAAATTCTTTCTGTTTTTCTAAAAACACAAATAAAGTTGGGTCAGGTGTCAGGTAGTTACTTAAATCCACCCTTATTGGGTATGACCTTCAATAAAAATGTATTGAAAAATATTGGTGGCGAAATTACCGATGGGATTTTACTCAACGGGGATGCGCAAAAGATTAAGGTAATTACTGGTGGCGAGATTACCTGTCCCCGACATGTCTGTCCTGAGCGGAAAGCATTCATTTGTATATATGTTACGGACAAAGACGATATATGGACATTGACGATAATGGCCGGACAATGACGTGAGTGTCCATTTTTCCTGGCGATTATCGATAATGACCGCACATTGACGTTATGGCCCGTGGTGGGTGGGCAATGTTATTAAAAATGTCATTTTTATACTAACGTTAACATCATTGCCCGGTCATTAATGATAGGTAATGAACTAATGACCAAAAACGGCTGGATAATGTTGATATAGGTTACACGATAAAACTATACAATAGGTATAATGTTTTCTTTTAATATTTTTATTTATCAAATGTGTTGAGGTAGGTGTAGGTACTATGTGAAAATAGTATGTATATTAAAATATAAGTTGCAGAAGGCATCTATCTATTCAAGCGGCGAGTTGAGGAACAAATGAGTGCTTGAAGGACCTTCTGCAACGAATCTTTTATATTATTTTTTCTATTTTGCCACTTTATACCATAAATAAAAAAATAAAAACTTTAAATGTAGGAAATTTTGCGGTGGTTGGTGACATTTTTTATGTGGCATAATTTTAGCTGGCTGTGAAAAAAATTAATTTAAAACGTCATTTTTTTTAAATTTTCGCATTTGTGTTTGAAAATGAATGCTGAAGAAAGTTTATCACTAACGCCGCCGCAAATTAGGCAAATTGCACAAAAGACGTTAGAAAATTTACTGCCGGAGAAGTCCAAATCCCAAAATGAAAATTAAACGTTTTGTTCATTGTTATTTATTAATTTGCTTTGTTCTCTGCGAGATTTTTTTTTTTGACATCCGTCAGTTGACACTTCATGCTACCAGCATCAAAGTAAATTTTACTAGTCTATTCTAACACGCCAACGACCTATTAAAGCACTCAAATGACGTCATTTGGGTGCTAGAATAGACTTATTCTAAACGCAAAATAGAAAAAATATTATTCACACTTATTGAATTTTTCTTGGTAACGTAAGTAAATAAAAAAAACTAAAAAAAAATTCAGAACAAAGTGAAAAATACGAATTTTTCAAATATTATTGAGAGCATTCAAAATTATTCATTTTTGTTGTGGCATTAGAGTGATCCATGGTATCTACTATGGTGGTCAAAAAATTTTGGCCGTCACTTTCTTGACATTTAAGTAAAGTGTAAATAAATCTTTAGGAATCGTAACCCCACTTTCGATTCTTGTCAGTTTGACGATCAATTTAAACTGTTTGAAGCTCAGATATTCCAAAATTCCCACATTAATGAACAAAATTAGAGCAATCGTACATAGATAACCTGAGGTAAACGTTCTGTGTAGTAGAAATGAGAAAATAATTTTTCATTATACCTGAATCATAATCCCTGTTTTTGATACTAAAATGCGTGCGAAAAAGGGTCTTTAAAACACTAAAGCTTTAAGGGTTGCTTAGGTAACAACAAATTCACCTAATTTTGAACAATGATAAATAGACATTTATACACAATTTATGATAGAAACGAAACAACAACAATCGCCCATTTCTATATCAACAATTAATGACACAGATTACTTCGGAAAAGGTATTTCAATTTACTTTTTTTGTTATAATTTTCAGATTGTAGTGCAGGTATAATAAAAAATAGCGTATGATACACGTTTATAAGGGCCTTTAAAGCACGCGCGACGTTAAAAGCACTCTGCTACGCGTCGTGCTCTTAAACTCGTCGCGCGTGCTTTAAAGGCTTCCTTATAAACTTGTATCATAATATACTATTGAGAGGTAATCATGATGACAATAAAGTACGGATTACAATTTTTTTTTTTGAACTGGCAGACAAAATTTAGGTCGACAAATTTCTGACATTTCGAAAAAGTCAATGCAAGCGACCATTTATTGTCATTATGACTGATGTGTTAGTTTGTCAAACTGAAGGTTTTCCAGCTGTTTGGCGTTTTCTTCGCCCTTTTCGTAACTTACAGATCATGACGCACTACCATAACTGATTTGTAGTACGCATTTCACTCTCGGTGCACGCTTCTTTTCCCAATTTTAATTTTGATTATCGCTGTCACGATGACAAGAATGACAAAAATCGAAAATGGGGTTAGTTGAACATAATGCCAGCTTCACATTTTGATGTCAAGGCAATGACAGGCCGGCCTAAATTTATTGTCCGACCGTATTACTTCGAATTGCAAATTTTTTTGTGCAACGCGCTCGTATTATGTTATGTTATGAATGAATTATGAACATTGTCCAAATTACATGGACATTAACGTTATTGGCCGGTCATTATGGTTAATGTCCAACTTGACTGGCCATTATCAAGGGCGTAGCAAAGGAGGGGGGGGGCAGGTGGGCCCGGCCCACCCCAGAATCCTTCTGGCCCACCCCAGAATAAAAGTAAAACACATTAAAAACAAGATACATCTGCAATATCTATCTATCATCTGTCTGTGGTTTAAAATCTGGCCCACCCCAGCAAAAAATCATTGCTACGCCCTTGACCATTATCGTCATTGACTGGCCCACGACCTTCTAAAGTCCATTCCATTTAAGTATGCAGTGTAGAATAGCATAGGGACTATTTTCCCGTCGTTTATTTGTCAAAATGAGAGAAAAGTTTACACCAAGAAAATGTTCGATTTTTGATAACTACTGTCAAATTTTGATATTTTATCGATTTTTTGGTTATTAGTGTCAAACTTATTGAGTTTTTGTATCAAACGCATCAGTAAACTACAATTTTGTTATTAGAATACCACAACCGTAAGTTCCTTTATGACTTTTTTTTTGTTAATTTTGCTTGGAATGTATGTTTTTAAGTTTAGGAAAAGAATCAACAACAGCACGAACTGTTTTTAAACACCAAAGGCAAACCCGTTCAAAGTGGCCAGAAAAACATTGTTTATAATATTTATATGTATAGAGAATCTTCATAAAAGATTTTCTAAATCAAAAAGTATCAACATGGCAGCGACAACTTCAGGCATTTCCGAAAGAAAGATTTCGGGCATTGTTAAAGAAACAGTATTTAACATTACTAGCATGGTAAAAAGGGTTTTTACTGGCGACAGAAGGATATGACTGGAGAGCCGAAGGCTAGCCAGTAAACTTTTACATGCTTGCTAGTATAATTTTACATGCTAGCCAGTTAAGAGACATTTTCAAGATGAATACAGTGACTTGATAAATTGATGTTTACAAGTAGGGAACAAATAAAAGAAATTCATTGAATGTATTTATGTTTTTATAATCCTTACACGTCTCTAAACACCATTTTACATGTCATCTTTTTGACATTTAACGTTTTGCGCCAATTTCGGCGCCTGCAAATTAGCGACACACGGCGAACGCCGAAAACTGGCAGTGGCAAATGAACAGGCCGGAGAGAGCCAAGAGTCTCGACTATTTAGAAGGTCGTGGACTGGCCAATAACGTAATTGGCCGAATTATCGTCTTTGTCCGTAATATATACATTTATTTCATTTCTCCCAACCTGTTCAATTAATTTATTTCAAATTTAGGACTAAGATACATTGAAATAATTACAACGTGATCAAGAATGACTGACTCTGTTGGTAGCAATGAAAATTTAAATGATTTTGGTATTACCACTGTAATCTAAACGCATTTCCGGGTGTCAGCTTTGACAGAGTTGACAGGAGAATTTGACGTTTACCATCAAAGGGTCATTTTTGTAATAGGCATAAACATACCCGACATAACCAAATTTTTTTTAAATGTGTCAAGTTAAAACATCCGATCAGTGCCAATTACGAAACAGAAAAACACAAATATTTTTCAATTGTTTCATTGCCCACAGACTCAGATCACGTTGTAGTAATTGTGAGAAATTATTCACTTAATATTAAATAAAAAAATATAAAAACAATTTTCTTTGACCAAGATTTAATTTTTGCAAGACGCTGGCGTTATTCTTAAAAATATTTAAAAAAGTTATAAAAGAAAGTTAAATATCAGAGAAAAATCTTCAAAAACGTCCGCGACAGCATACAGGGTGTTTGAAAATTGCTAGTACAAAAAAAAAACTGTGGCATCTAGAAGCCCTAAGAAATCCAAAAAACCAATTTTTAATTTTTTTTAAACAAAAGGGATAAAGTAACCCTATCTCAGCATATTTTACGCCTCAGGCGGGGCAGTATTTTTTAAATCTTGGTAACCAAGCGTAATAATGAAGGACTATACAACAATATGAAAAATAAATATTTTTTTGCAAGATTTTGGCAACTAACAATGGTACTAACAATTTTAACCCAATTTTTAGTATTTTTTATCTCGAAAACTAGAGGACTTTAATTTAAAAAAAATTTTTGCCGATGACTAACTCACCATCACCAATTACCAGTATGTTTTTGTACTAGCAATTTTCAAACACCCTGTATATCTAAAATAAACCATAAAGCTATTAAAACAATAATAAATAAATTCATTCGTATAATAGCAGGCCAGCAGTGGGACCATGTAGAGGTGAAATTATTTCAGAAAAACACATCGTGGTCTGCGCCAAGAAGGTATTTTGGACTATTTTAATTCATTGTTAGCAACAGTGTCTCACGTGTTTTTCTCCACATTTTCGCAGCGTTTAGTCTTACTTCAAGTATTTCATCGATTTCTGACGGGATATGGTAAATTGCGCACACTGGTCAAATTTAACAGTCTGGAACCTGAAGGGCCCTTTAAAATACAGGTAAATTGCGCACAAGTGGTGAGTTGGTGACGACGGGCGTTCGGTCATAATAATTCTCGTTCAGGACTAGATAATGATCTTATTTTAACCACTTGGACTTTAACACTCCGAAATAAATATATCAGACTAATAGAAAAAAATATTTTTTGACATTAGGCGTTACATCTCAGGGTTCTGTAGGTAAATTGCGGTAACTTACAGTTTTTACATAATTGAATGTATGTAATTCAGAAGTAGAATTATTCTTATACTGGGTGCCCCAAAATTCGCGGAACAACGTAGTAGTACGTTGTTAAGTAGTCATTAAGAGATCAGGTAAAAATGTTTAAAAAAGTCAATCTTCTTTTTTGTAGAAGATATGGACCTATTCGTTACACTAAATGTGGCAACATTTAAAAACATTCTAACCATCCCAATAGTCTGCAAATCACGGCCTCCTTGATTTATAAGAGACTCGTCTCTTATCCGGCCTGTCGCATTCGATAAATGTCTGTTTTTGAAAATTCCCCGTATAGTATGTCCATCTAGCGACTTTACTGTGACCCATATATTAGTATATGCAACTAAAAATACGTATGAATAATGACATTTTGTATAATAAATTGTCAATTTGAAAAACTAAGTGCAGTCGAAAAAATGCCACAAACAAAGAAAAAATGTTGTATTAGTTCACGACATAAAGTTAACATTTCTTATCATAATCTACTCAATGATATCACTTTAAATGCAGCATAGAAGATAGGACTGAGAGATCATACTGGTAATATCATGAGTGCCGCAGAATATGCAAGTAGTAAAATTTTACCAAGATTCCAAAATTCAAGGACCAATGTAAATATTTCAGTCACCTTGCAAGATAGTTCTCTGGAAAAACTAGAAAAATTGTCTTCCTTTACTTATTTGCCAAGAACCAATTTTCAAATTGAGACGGCGGCAACAGCTTTTTTATGAAAATAACGGAGGCAGTCCATGGATGTGATTATTGCTTGTCACATTTACAACATTCAAATTCGAAAAAGAAAATCCCATTACTGGAATTAATTTATTACTAAGATAGAGGAAGGCTAAGTTACCCCAATGATCAATTTGTGGGTGTAGCATAGTTTGGGAATGAGAAATTGGAATTTTAGCTTCTTCACTTGCAATGGGCTTTGGGAAGGTTAAACATTATAGATAATAATGATGATTTACGGCTATGAGCAGTTCATTCCAGGAGGGACAAACAATCTGCATTTTGCCGATATTCGGCATCCCTTTTTAGTAACTAACAGGTAGATAAACTTACACTATCGTAAATCTTCATTATTATAATCTTTACAATCTACCCATTGCAAGTGAAGAAGCTAAAATTCCAATTTCTCGTTCGCAAACTATACAATTTACAATAATTTCAATAATAGTAGAAATTCTACCAAGCATTCCAAAGGAAAATATAAATTTTGTTTTGAAGAATATCTTGGCCTCAATCTTTCGGGAAATCCACTAATTCATTGTCCTGTTCATGGTAAAATGTGAGTGAGACACTTATTTAAAAATTAGAACTTCCTGTCATTGTAAATTTTTGTAACTTGCACTCGGACAAATAAAAAAAAATTATAAAAAAGAAAATTGTTGAAATTAAATTTACCGTTCATAAAAAATCTTTTTGATTTGAGACTTTGAAAAGGTGTCAGATGTATGTGTGCGTTAAAACTGTTGAAAATGTTGAAAACACGTCTATAAAACAATAATTTCCTGCAAGGCAGCCAACCAGTACAACACATAAGCCCCGTATTGTGGCGCACCCTATAAAACAAAAATAATGCCTAGAACTACGAATGCGGCAGGCCGGATAAGAGACGAGTCTCTTATGAATCTAGGAGGCCGTGCTGCAAATATTTAATTTTTGTTGTATCCATGGAAATGAGAGGGAAAAATCAAAGCCGTGTTGCCGTAGGCTGTTTGAGGTAAAACGAACATAAAATTACTACTTGGAAATGCTGGAAATAATGGAGAAAATAATTGCAAACCTGATCACAATGGTTCAAAATTATTAGGCCACTGGCTAGTAAAAGACAAATAGTCAAAATCTTTTTTATTATTTAAAATAAATGAGATCAAAGCTGCACCTTTTGGGCCCCCATATCTTCAAATCTAAGAGGTATAGAATTTTTTAATTATTTTTCTCGTTATTTTCTAACATGAATTGACATTACCTCATTGACTTGTTCCGCGAATTTTGGGGCACCCAGTAGTAACCCCAGGTTTTTAAGAAAGTTTTAACTTTTAAGTTGTAATGATCTAACTACCTTACTTCTTTCCGCCAAATATCCGAACCTGTGCAAACTGAAACAAATATGGTCGTGATCGTCATCGAAGCGGAGGGGCCTTACGTTGTGTTGTGATTTTCTTTTGGTGGAAAAGGTTCGGAATGCAAACGATGAGGGTTCCACTTGGAAGAGTACCGCAAAATAAAACATACATGTGAGAGACACAAAATACCTTTTATTGAAAAATGCCAGTGATAACGTTGATTTTCGGAGAACAAATGAAACGAATCCAACAACAATATTAATACAGCAACATTTAAAACAAACAGAACGACAAATGACAAGTTCAAGGTTGCAAAAAAAAAAACAAGTAACAAATTTATAATGCAGTTATCACCAGTGGCGGCTCGTGAGTTTTGTTGTTGAGGAGGCAAACTTGAACAAACATAGTAATAATAATAATAATATTAATAAATATTAAATAGAAAATTTAGAAAAGCAATTTTATTTAAGAATTAAATCTATTTTAAAATCAAAATTAAACGGTGATAATTTAATTAAAGCTGTTAATACATATGCTGTTCCATTACTGACCTATTCTTTCGGTGTTATAAAATGGTCCAATAGTTATTTGGATCATAAGTCCAGAAAATGATATTTTGCGAGTGTGAGTGATATTGCGTAGCCGAGGCGGTTTAGCCGAGGCGAAGCAACACGAGCACTCGCAAAACATTTTCTGGACGTGTAATCCACAAAATTTTTCATGCCGACAAATTTAAATCATTTTTAAAAAGTAAAAAATTTGTTTCACAAGTGGAATCGAACCCGCGACCCACGCGTCCCTGCGCCGAAACGGAGTCCGTTCAATGCTGCCTGCCCATTCTCTAGTCAAGGTCACTCTTATAAGTACTAGGCCGGGAATTTTACGTTCCCGGCGGATTTTGAATCATGCAAAACCGTCGATAACGGCCGGCGGCATGAAAAACTAATTTACAGAACATAAACATTAAAACTAGAGTTCTTTTTACCAAATTTAGTAAACACCATCCTAAATCTGCTATTGAAAGATTTAATTTACCACGCGAAAACGGTGGTAGGGGTTTTTCAAATCTAGAAATACTGCTACATAATCAAATAGCTTCACTAAAAAATTATTTCCTCAATAGAGCTCGTGATAACACCTTTTTTAATGCTTTGGTTTCAGCCGATAAAGGCTACACACCTTTAAATTTAAGTGATAATATAATTTCAGATATTGTTAAACCAAATATACCTGACACTATAGCAAATATAAAACAGAAGTCTTTACATGGGAGATACTTTAAAGAACTGGAACAACCAGAAGTTAATATTCAGGCCTCTCATGCATGGCTTAAGAAATCAAATATTCATCCTGAGACGGAGGGTTTTATATTTGCAATACAAGATCGTGTTATAAATACAAGAAATTATAAAAAACACATATGCGGTTTACAATCGATAATTGATAAATGTAGGATTTGCGGAACTGAAGGGGAAACAATTGAACACATCATTTCTTCTTGCACCGTTTTGGCTCAAAGCGAATATAAAAAACGTCACGATATATTCGCTAAAATTATACACATGAATTTAGCTGTTAAATTCAATTTATTAAAGAATACACAACCACATTATAGTTATACACCAGAAAGTTGTTTGGAAAATGACAGTTACAAGTTATACAGGGTTATTCTAAATGATTGTAGTCGAAGTAGGCCATGCCCATGTTATTACATTTTTGCCGCTTTCATGTGAACTGTCAATTCTTGTCGCTGTCACTGTCATTTTTTAGGTGAAAAGTGCGGTGATGAGAATTTTATTTATTTTTGTTAAATTAACAATTGAATCCAGAAATATTGAGTCGTTTTGCACCCAATTTAACTCCCATGTGTGAACGGTGTGTACTCACTTATTCACATTATTTTGATGTTTTTTTATGTGGAGCGGCAACCATAAATTTTACATTCAGTTTTCACGCCTACTTCGACTACAATCATATAGAATAACCCTGTATTTTGATAGAACAATTTTAACTGACATTCATATTAAGCATAACAGACCAGACATTATAATTTTAAATAAACAACAAAAGCAAGCATATCTTTTAGATATAGCTGTTCCAAATTCACATAATATAACACAGACATATAACACAAAAATTAATAAATATTTAGAGCTCTCCGTTGCTATGAGAAATCTTTGGTGTTTAGAAAAAATTTCGATTTTACCACTTGTAATTTCAGCAACGGGAATAGTACCGCAATCTCTTTTTAAAAATTTAAAAATTCTGGATTTAGATAACACATTGGTAGTTGAAATTCAAAAAGGTATATTATTATACTCATGTCACATCGTGAGGAAGTTCCTTAACATTGACACAGAACATAATACACAACAAAGTCAAAATGCGGAGGCGAGACGCCGGTAATTATGTTGATAAGCACTGCACTATTACTTGATAGTAATATCCGTAATAGTGTATGTACTCCGGCAAAATTGCCGTGCCGCCGGGTGGAGGTGGGATACGAAATATTTAGGCTATATTGATATATTCTATCTCGTGATTCGGAAGTCACGTTAAGCCATTGGTCCCGGTCTATTGAGTTGGTCATCATGCCCCTCATAGATTTGTAAGCCAGTTCTAGACTGGGAAACAATTTTTTTTTAACTGTTCCAAATTCACACAATATAACGCAGACATATAACACAAATATTAATAAATATTTAGAACACTCCGTTGCTATGAAAAATCTTTGGTGTTTAGAAAAAAATTCGATTTTACTACTTATAATTTCAGCAACGGGAATAGTACCGCAATCTCTTTTTAAAAATTTAAAAACTTTGCACTTAGAGAACACATTGGTAGTTGAAATTCAAAAAGGTATATTATTATACTCATGTCATATCGTGAGGAAATTCCTTAACATTGACACAGAAAATAAAAAAACAAAAAGTCAAAATGTGGAGGTGAGACGCCGGTAATTATGTTGATAAGCACTGCACTATTACTTGATAATACAGGGTGAGCAACAATAACTGTTTCAGTTGGCAATAAAAAATTTTACATAAAATTTTCAAGACTGAATTGTACCCATTTCAGTTTGTTTTATTGACATTATTGACAGCTGGTATACATTTCAAATGTAAACGTCTTGGTTTTTGTAATCTTTTATTAATAAAATGGTTTTCTCGTTGGAACATGACATAAAAGTCACCAAAAATCACCAGAATTTATTGCCAACTCAATCAGTACTTGTTGCTCACACGGTATTATCCGTAATAGTGTATGTATAGTCCTACAGAAACTCTAGTGGAATTCGGCTTTGGTTGTAAATTTAACAACAACAACCGAAGAATAAGATTTTATTATCAAGTAATAACCGTTGTCATAAATACAACTACCACTACCTGTAACATCCCTCCCTGAAGCTAACATTGTGAACCCCAAACTAACAACCTTCATTAGCATTTATCAGTAGGATTATTGCTGCAGCATAAAATTCTATTTTTCAAGTGACAAACATAAATTTACAACCAAAGTCGAATTCCACTAGAGTTTCTGTAGGACTATACCTGCTCCGGCAAAATTGCCGTGCCGCCGGGTGGTGGAGGGTTAACTAATATTAATAATTTTTTTAAAATATACTATACAGGGTGCCCCAAAATTCGCGGAATAGCTTACCAGTACGTTGTTAAGTAGAAATATCAGGTAAAAATGTTCAATCTTCTTTTTTGTACAAGGTATGAACCTACATATTTGTTACACTATAAATACATACATATTTAATTTTTGTTGTATCCATGGAAATAAGAAAGAAAAATCAAAGCCACGTTGCCATAAGTTATTTGAGGTAAAACCAACATAAAATCACTTCTTGGAAATGCTGGAAATAATGAAGTAAAGCAAACCTGATCACAATCATTCAGAATTATTTTAACATTGGCTAGTCAAAAAAAAGTAGTCAAGATATTTTTTATAAACGAGATCAAAGCTGCACCTTTTGACTAGCCAGGCCTGTTTCACCTTCCCCAACCAACCGTATACCGACAAAACCCCGAAGTCCCCATAACTGCGACGGAGGCTTCACGTCAACATTCCAGAGCCGCGTACAGCAAGACTTAGCTCTACGTAACCGTCGCCCCCACAGAAATTTGACTAAACAACCCCCCGATCTCCTGAATGTCACCTAGCCCCCATAGTTTAGCCAGCTGTGAAATATGAAAATGCTGTAGATTTGCCATTTCAGATATAATAAAGGTTCTACGAATGACGATGTTTTCCGGTCGGTTTGTAACGCGTAAAGTCCTCGAAAAATAGTCAATTTTGGCATAAATTGTAAATCATTTTACAATAGGAGATAAAATCGTCTTATAACTACCAATATACCCTCTAATTTTATTATCCCTTTGTTGTGCAGTGCCGACTCAAGGAAGGACAAAAATCAGGTAAATTAACAACCCCTACTTATTTATGGTAGTTATAAGACCCTTTTCTCTCCTATTGTAAAATGGTTTACAATTTAAGTCAAAATTGACTATTTTTCGACGAGGACTTTACTTAAAACCGATGTTCGTCGTTTGCGCAAATATGACTCACAACCTATGACAGATTGAAGGACCTCTACAGATAAATTTTATATTTTGGTATTTTACCTTAGTAAAAAACACTGTAAAACTGCAGCTCTGAAAAGAATTGGTTTTATAAAAACAACTAAAAAGACTCGGAAACAACACACGAAATCACCAACACGCTACGTAGGTACATTCGAAATAAAATGTGAAATAATCAAAACAACACATTTCTTATCATATCATGTATCTTAAATAATTATTTCATGTTTCTATCTGCCAATAGCCGCCTTCCATCATATCCCACCACATTAATAATGAATCACACTTCTCACTTCTCAGCTGTTAGTCAGGGCCTGAGAACTGCTTATGGAACGTGGGTGGGGTGGGTAGGTATCCAAATTAGTTAAGGTCCACGTTTACTAGATGGCGCTAATCAAAAATGGTCTGATGGTCTGCATAGAGAAAATAAAATACTATAGAATGAAAAGTCCCTAATAAATTTTTGGAAAATCGTTTAGCGCACCCTCGCAAGAGGGCGCAAATATTTTAAAAAGTCAAAACTTTAAAATCAAAGTAATTTCAATAATCTAAAAATCAGTCAAAGGATTGTCAATCTTTATGTCACTATCTTGTAATTCAAAATGAGGCTGTGTCACGTTCACAAATAATGTAGTACCGCTGCTAAGATTGCTAAATTTGTTGTTGAGAGAATCAAGCAAAATTTATCTAGAAAACAATCAACAAATTGAAAGAAAAATAATACTTCAAGACCAAGAGATTACACCATTATTTGATACACCTCATCTTATTAAAAGAATTAAAAATTATAGGATAACAAAAGATTTGGTTTGGGAAGTAAACGAAGAAATTTTAAGTGTGAAATTGGACCATATGTATAGTGAAGGTTTATCTTTATGATTCAGCGTGGGGCGAATTAAGATCCCTCCACAAAATTACGGACATGCAGATAAGATCCAAAAATGTCCTATGCAACTCAAGTTTTAGTCGACTGTAATTACACTAGAGGTCTTTTTTGTCCGGATAAAATTGAATTTTTTTACGATAATTTACCAAAAAGAAACCAAATTAGAGTTTAAAAAATGAAATTTTATCCTGGACGAAAAAAACCTCGAGCGTAATTCGATGAAATAATTAAATGAATAATGATAGGTAGGTAATTATGAAAAATTGAATTGGCCATTTTGCACGTCAATTTATTACAAGCTGTGTCGATGTTTAAGATTGTTGGTTCGTTATCATAACAACAAACAATAATAAGGTTCGAAAAAGTTTGCCATGGAAGTTTAAGCACATTTTATCCAGATGCAAAGTTAGGGCTAACTTTATCCGATGTCAAAGTGACAAATGCATCGCGGCTTATGGGATTTTTTATACATGAATTAAATTATCGTCATAATCATGATTAATTCAACTATCATGCTATTAGTTAACTGTGGTAATTTCTAATAACATTGTTGTTAATAATCTAATATACACTTCGTGACAAAATTATCGAATCAAGAATTTATTTCTCTCTAACTTTAAAATTATTGGGTTTACGAACTTGGATTTTGCACATAATATGCTTGAGAGCCTATCTGATAAAAATAAAACTTTACTCAGCATAGATTTTATCGTAAAAGTCAAGATAACTTGTAACACCAAACAGGATGAAACATGAAATCAAAAATTTTTTTAAAAAACAGTCTAATATCTTGTGTTACCACTTCTGGCGGTAATACAGGCTTCCATCCGCCTTGGTAAAGTTGAAATTAAGTTTTGTATGTATTCTTGTGGTATTAGCTGCCATTGCGCAATTAGCAAATTAGACAGTTCTTGCAGAGTCAGCGAGAGCACTGGTGATCTTCTTACTCGTCGCACAAGGTTATCCCATAGATGTTCGATGGGATTAAGATCCGAATTTCGAGCTGGCCAATCCAACCTCTGTATATTGTCGTAATTTAATTCGTCTGTTACAATCCTGGCAATATGAGGTCGTGCATTATCGTGAATTAGCACAAAATTTGCACCAAAATTGTGAGCATATTCTTCAATATGGGGAATAACAATGTCCTCTCTATATCTCTAGCCGGTCATGCTCCCTCCAGGAACAACAACAAGTTCCGTACGGCCCGTCCAATTTATACCACCCCATACCATAACTGAACCTCCACCAAAATTGTCAATAACATTGCCTATAGCGTTCGCCCGGAATCCTGAACACACGATTACGTCGATCATTGCTAGTTAAACAAAATCGCGACTCGTCGGTAAAGAGAACATTGTGCCATTCGCGGTCCCAATTTCTGTGTTCTCTAGCAAAATTTAGACGATCCATACGATGTCCTGGATTTAATCATGGACCAGTTACTGGTCTTCTTGGCGTTAAATTACTCTCTCTCAAGCGTCTTAAAACAGTTCTGCTGGAAATAACAGTCCCTGTAGTCAACTGAAGATCGTTTCAGAGGTGTTGCGCAGTGACAAAATGCTTTCTTCTAGCTTGTAAAGACAAAAAGTGATCTTCTCGTCTTGACGTTTTCCTTTTACGAGCTTGTCCAGCTCATCTAGTGTACGTTCCTGTCTCCTCATACCTTTGAAGAACTCTATACACAGCTAGAGATGACGAGATGAACGATATTTCACTACCGGTGATTTTATCACCGTGACTCGGAAATCACGAGTAACCACCGTGATCAAATACTCGAAGTAACCGTGATTAGTGATTTCACTACATATTGTCTTAAATTCTTAAATCGCTGGTTATTATGCAGTTGCTTGTTTGTCGTTACCCGACACACAACAAAATAGAAATTGTAACTTTAGCATTTTCCTATTTTTCCTTACAGAATTCTGTAATTTGAAATATTATTAAGTACCATCTGGCACTATTACAAAACAAAAGCTGTCTCACTGAAAGATAGCAATTTTTGCCAAGCTAAATCTGGAGTGATAACGTACCTACCTGTTCTGTTCATGATAAGCCGGAGTGTAATAATACACACATTAATAAACTAATAATTATCTTTTAAATTATAATTTATAAACAGCTTAAAATAACTGCAACTAAAGTACCTAACTGCATCAAATATGTGTATTAAGTGATTTAGGGATAACGATTTCCTGTAAAAATTAGTCGTGATCAGTGATCACCGTAACTGTTGTTGTGTAACGGTGACTGAGAAATCACGGTCACCAGGAACGACGTTCTTAAAAAATCACCGGATCGCTCATCTCTATACACAGCTGACTGCGAAGTTTGAAACCTTTCAGCAAGTTGTCGCTGAGTATATCCCTCTTGTGCCAGTACCACTATTTGGGCTACCTGAGATTGATTTAAGGGCATTTTTATCCTCTCTGACAGGTTTGTGACACCAATACAATATCGAAAGCAAATTTTCAATTGAATTTTTAAAAAAAGTTTTGGGTTAGTAGGTCACGGTTGCATATTTTAATAAATTACGAAGAAATTAAGTCTAAGATTTACATGGGGAGATCGGAGTAGAGTCCCGTTTACCTGCGTTAATACTGGTCACAAAATTAAGATGTCCGAGAAGAGTCCCGGGTCAGTAAGGGATTAACGACCCTCACCAAACCTTTGAATAATTATATACAGATTTTCAAAGCGATTACCTACATAAAGGTTAGAACTGCGCAGCAAAATGAAAAAAAAAACTCTTCAAAAACATTGGAGAATAAAAAATTTTTGGATGAGAAATTTGACCAATTAAAAAATGGTGTGATAAATAACTTAGAATTTATTAAGATAGTTGGAAATCATTTTAAAATATAGACTATAAGTTTCATATAAATATATACAGGCTGTTTGATAAAAAACGCCTCAACCCATAACTTTTTTATTTATCATCCGATTTCAATGAACAAATAATATGCTGTTTCACTGGAATATTCGTGAAAACCCTTCTTGTGAATGCGGTGCAGAAAAAGAAACCATCCAACACATTGTGGAAGAATCTCCCCTTACTAAATTCCAGCAAGGTTTCTCCAAACTACATCTACTTACCGAAGACGCCCTAAATTGGCTACAACAAATTAAAAACATATAATTTACCATAATTATTTTGTGAATTTCGAATTTTAATTGTATTTTTCTTCATACGAATATATATATATATATATATATACTCGTAAATAAAATCAAGTATGAGTTCATTAAAATTGATAATTAGTGAGAAAGGAAAAGAGCTTCTGGTGCTAGATAGATTTAAATATCGATTTCATAAAGAACTATCTAGTGGTGTTAAACGTTGGGTGTGTTCAATAAGTGGAAATAAAAAGTGTCCGGCGTATTTGAAAACAGAGGGAAAGACAAATATCGTTGAAGTTATCGATAACCATAATCATCCACCACATGAAGAAAAAATACTTAATAGGAATGAATTAAGTAATTCCTTAAAAAGAAAAGCTACAGAAGACTTAAACGAGAGGCCTACAAAATTAATTCACCAGGAACTGAGGAAAGGAGATATCGAAACACTGACGAATTGCGACATCAAGCGTATAAGAAAAAATATCTACCAAGCAAGAAGGGGTGTTCTTCCAAAATTACCAACAACTCAAGAAGAAATTCACCATGCTCTCAACTCCCATTCGATCAAAACAAATCGAGACGGGCCTTTTCTTCTTGTAAACGACGCAGAGAACAAAATAATTATGTTCTCATGTCAAACAAATTTAGAATTTTTATGTTCTTCAAAATTCATATATGTGGATGGGACATTTAACTGCTGTGCCAAATTTTTTCTTCAAATGTTTACCATTCACAGACTAGCTGGTGACCATTACAACAAATGCCTGTGAAAGTTTTCATTCGCGGTTTAATTCGTCATTTTACCATTCACACCCTAATATTTTTCAGTTTATGAGAGTTTTAACAGATTTTCAAAGCGATAAAGCTACATAAAGGTTAGAACTGCGCAGCAAAATGAAAAAAAAAATTTACTCTTCAAAAACATTGCAGAATAAAAAATTTTTGGATGAGAAATTTGACCAATTAAAAAATGGTGTGATAAATAACTTAGAATTTATTAAGATAGTTGGAAATCATTTTAAAATATAGACTATAAGTTTCATATACATATGTATGGTATGGCACAATAAATAAATAAATGTATATATGTATTATGTATGTGTACGCATTTTTTGTCTATTTGAAGAAAACATAAAGGAATAAATAGGAGTAGTAAAATATCAATAAATAAATAAATTCTGGCTAAGGCCAAGCGCTAGAAGTTTTCAGGTCGCGCAAGTGCCTCTAACATAACCTAACGACCACTACTAAAATAAGTAGCCGGGACAGACAGCTTTACATCTCCTCCGAAAGATGGAAGTGATTTGAAAAAACCAAAACCTGATGATTTAACCGGGAATCGAACTCGGGCGGTATGGGTGGTAACTGATAAGCCAGTATCTAACCCCTGAGTCATGACCAATAAAATATCAGTTTGAAATTAGGGGGGGAAATCTGTTTCCAGTCTCAAATAGTTTTGTAATTTTCATTCCTGTTACCTGAGTTGATCGGCTTCGGACTCTATTCGACCATCTCTCGGACTCTACTCGGACATCATTATGAAGGATTAGAAATTTTGGGACTCTACTCGGACTCTCCGATTTATTCAGTTCGAATTGTGGTCGAAAGAGTTTATAAAAGCAATTTTAATGTAGGTACGTCACAATTTCGTGTAAAAATATTTTTCAAAAGTAAATAAAAACAATGGCATATTTTTTGTGGAAAATTTTTGCTGATGTAATTGTGAATGTTTCTGTTTTCATACAAAATCTTTTCTATTGAATAAAGTCATCGATAAAATGCAAATTGCTGATATTTTACGCACCTATCTATTGATAACACAGGTCTACACTGATTTCGACTTCGACCCCCTGATTACGAAAATGATTTTGGTTTTGCGCTATCACGTCTAGTTTTTTCATAATTTATATGTCATTAAGATTCTAAAAAGATCACGTCACGTCCTAAATCTGTGATTAGGTTGTACAACTTTAATTTAGTTTCTCCTTGGTTTAATAATTCCATTTAATTTTGCAATATTTATTTTCAAACGATGACGTAAAAAATAAAATCAAGAAAAACAAAACTATTAAACGTGATGGGGGACAGGTAATCTCGCCACCAGTAATTATCTTAATCTTTTGCGCATCCCCGTTGAGTAAAATCCCATCGGTAATTTCCCCACCAATATTTTTCAATACATTTTTATTGAGGGTCATACCCAATACGGGTGGATTTAAGTAAGTACCTGACACCTGACCCAACTTTATTTGTGTTTTTAGAAAAACTGAAAGAATTTCAAATAGACACTTATGTGAAAATACAAAGTCTACATTTGGTAGCAAAAATTCATAATAAGCATGTCAGAGACAGACAAAAATTTATAAATAATATGATAAAACGACATAATAATAAGATTACAATGGAAAGATTAATTCTTAAAAATAACAATTTTATTTTCAAGAATTAATCTTAAATAATAAATTGTTTTTCCATATACATGCATTTACTTGTTTTCCTGTCTCAGACTCTCAGATACAGAAATATTTATGTGGGCCGTCCACTGAACGTATGTCAGTTGGGCCAAAAAGTACGACGCAGGTAAACGGGAGGGCAGGGGGAGGATTAAGTTGACCGTGCAGTTGAGCCAGAGATAATGCTCTTAAATTTGACCACATCTGATAGTCTAAGATCCCACTGCTGATTTCTACGTTCATCTGTTTTTTAATCAAAACAAAATTTTTATAGATAGTTATGAATAGAGAAATATGTTTCTGCAGGGTTGCCTATCAAAATATGGCCGCAAGTATTTTTTAATTTAAATTAAATTAAATAATTCTTTCCTCGTGATAACACCTTTTTTAATGCTTTGGTTTCAGCCGATAAAGGCTACACACCTTTAAATTTAAGTGATAATATAATTTCAGATATTGT
Source organism: Tenebrio molitor (assembly GCF_963966145.1). NCBI lineage: Eukaryota > Metazoa > Arthropoda > Insecta > Coleoptera > Tenebrionidae > Tenebrio > Tenebrio molitor. The sequence continues at coordinate 16,500,018 of NC_091053.1, read as the reverse complement.
TAAACCAAATATACCTGACACTATAGCAAATATAAAACAGAAGTCTTTACATGGGAGATACTTTAAAGAACTGGAACAACCAGAAGTTAATATTCAGGCCTCTCATGCATGGCTTAAGAAATCAAATATTCATCCTGAGACGGAGGGTTTTATATTTGCAATACAAGATCGTGTTATAAATACAAGAAATTATAAAAAACACATATGCGGTTTACAATCGATAATTGATAAATGTAGGATTTGCGGAACTGAAGGGGAAACAATTGAACACATCATTTCTTCTTGCACCGTTTTGGCTCAAAGCGAATATAAAAAACGTCACGATATATTCGCTAAAATTATACACATGAATTTAGCTGTTAAATTCAATTTATTAAAGAATACACAACCACATTATAGTTATACACCAGAAAGTTGTTTGGAAAATGACAGTTACAAGTTATACAGGGTTATTCTAAATGATTGTAGTCGAAGTAGGCCATGCCCATGTTATTACATTTTTGCCGCTTTCATGTGAACTGTCAATTCTTGTCGCTGTCACTGTCATTTTTTAGGTGAAAAGTGCGGTGATGAGAATTTTATTTATTTTTGTTAAATTAACAATTGAATCCAGAAATATTGAGTCGTTTTGCACCCAATTTAACTCCCATGTGTGAACGGTGTGTACTCACTTATTCACATTATTTTGATGTTTTTTTATGTGGAGCGGCAACCATAAATTTTACATTCAGTTTTCACGCCTACTTCGACTACAATCATATAGAATAACCCTGTATTTTGATAGAACAATTTTAACTGACATTCATATTAAGCATAACAGACCAGACATTATAATTTTAAATAAACAACAAAAGCAAGCATATCTTTTAGATATAGCTGTTCCAAATTCACATAATATAACACAGACATATAACACAAAAATTAATAAATATTTAGAGCTCTCCGTTGCTATGAGAAATCTTTGGTGTTTAGAAAAAATTTCGATTTTACCACTTGTAATTTCAGCAACGGGAATAGTACCGCAATCTCTTTTTAAAAATTTAAAAATTCTGGATTTAGATAACACATTGGTAGTTGAAATTCAAAAAGGTATATTATTATACTCATGTCACATCGTGAGGAAGTTCCTTAACATTGACACAGAACATAATACACAACAAAGTCAAAATGCGGAGGCGAGACGCCGGTAATTATGTTGATAAGCACTGCACTATTACTTGATAGTAATATCCGTAATAGTGTATGTACTCCGGCAAAATTGCCGTGCCGCCGGGTGGAGGTGGGATACGAAATATTTAGGCTATATTGATATATTCTATCTCGTGATTCGGAAGTCACGTTAAGCCATTGGTCCCGGTCTATTGAGTTGGTCATCATGCCCCTCATAGATTTGTAAGCCAGTTCTAGACTGGGAAACAATTTTTTTTTAACTGTTCCAAATTCACACAATATAACGCAGACATATAACACAAATATTAATAAATATTTAGAACACTCCGTTGCTATGAAAAATCTTTGGTGTTTAGAAAAAAATTCGATTTTACTACTTATAATTTCAGCAACGGGAATAGTACCGCAATCTCTTTTTAAAAATTTAAAAACTTTGCACTTAGAGAACACATTGGTAGTTGAAATTCAAAAAGGTATATTATTATACTCATGTCATATCGTGAGGAAATTCCTTAACATTGACACAGAAAATAAAAAAACAAAAAGTCAAAATGTGGAGGTGAGACGCCGGTAATTATGTTGATAAGCACTGCACTATTACTTGATAATACAGGGTGAGCAACAATAACTGTTTCAGTTGGCAATAAAAAATTTTACATAAAATTTTCAAGACTGAATTGTACCCATTTCAGTTTGTTTTATTGACATTATTGACAGCTGGTATACATTTCAAATGTAAACGTCTTGGTTTTTGTAATCTTTTATTAATAAAATGGTTTTCTCGTTGGAACATGACATAAAAGTCACCAAAAATCACCAGAATTTATTGCCAACTCAATCAGTACTTGTTGCTCACACGGTATTATCCGTAATAGTGTATGTATAGTCCTACAGAAACTCTAGTGGAATTCGGCTTTGGTTGTAAATTTAACAACAACAACCGAAGAATAAGATTTTATTATCAAGTAATAACCGTTGTCATAAATACAACTACCACTACCTGTAACATCCCTCCCTGAAGCTAACATTGTGAACCCCAAACTAACAACCTTCATTAGCATTTATCAGTAGGATTATTGCTGCAGCATAAAATTCTATTTTTCAAGTGACAAACATAAATTTACAACCAAAGTCGAATTCCACTAGAGTTTCTGTAGGACTATACCTGCTCCGGCAAAATTGCCGTGCCGCCGGGTGGTGGAGGGTTAACTAATATTAATAATTTTTTTAAAATATACTATACAGGGTGCCCCAAAATTCGCGGAATAGCTTACCAGTACGTTGTTAAGTAGAAATATCAGGTAAAAATGTTCAATCTTCTTTTTTGTACAAGGTATGAACCTACATATTTGTTACACTATAAATACATACATATTTAATTTTTGTTGTATCCATGGAAATAAGAAAGAAAAATCAAAGCCACGTTGCCATAAGTTATTTGAGGTAAAACCAACATAAAATCACTTCTTGGAAATGCTGGAAATAATGAAGTAAAGCAAACCTGATCACAATCATTCAGAATTATTTTAACATTGGCTAGTCAAAAAAAAGTAGTCAAGATATTTTTTATAAACGAGATCAAAGCTGCACCTTTTGACTAGCCAGGCCTGTTTCACCTTCCCCAACCAACCGTATACCGACAAAACCCCGAAGTCCCCATAACTGCGACGGAGGCTTCACGTCAACATTCCAGAGCCGCGTACAGCAAGACTTAGCTCTACGTAACCGTCGCCCCCACAGAAATTTGACTAAACAACCCCCCGATCTCCTGAATGTCACCTAGCCCCCATAGTTTAGCCAGCTGTGAAATATGAAAATGCTGTAGATTTGCCATTTCAGATATAATAAAGGTTCTACGAATGACGATGTTTTCCGGTCGGTTTGTAACGCGTAAAGTCCTCGAAAAATAGTCAATTTTGGCATAAATTGTAAATCATTTTACAATAGGAGATAAAATCGTCTTATAACTACCAATATACCCTCTAATTTTATTATCCCTTTGTTGTGCAGTGCCGACTCAAGGAAGGACAAAAATCAGGTAAATTAACAACCCCTACTTATTTATGGTAGTTATAAGACCCTTTTCTCTCCTATTGTAAAATGGTTTACAATTTAAGTCAAAATTGACTATTTTTCGACGAGGACTTTACTTAAAACCGATGTTCGTCGTTTGCGCAAATATGACTCACAACCTATGACAGATTGAAGGACCTCTACAGATAAATTTTATATTTTGGTATTTTACCTTAGTAAAAAACACTGTAAAACTGCAGCTCTGAAAAGAATTGGTTTTATAAAAACAACTAAAAAGACTCGGAAACAACACACGAAATCACCAACACGCTACGTAGGTACATTCGAAATAAAATGTGAAATAATCAAAACAACACATTTCTTATCATATCATGTATCTTAAATAATTATTTCATGTTTCTATCTGCCAATAGCCGCCTTCCATCATATCCCACCACATTAATAATGAATCACACTTCTCACTTCTCAGCTGTTAGTCAGGGCCTGAGAACTGCTTATGGAACGTGGGTGGGGTGGGTAGGTATCCAAATTAGTTAAGGTCCACGTTTACTAGATGGCGCTAATCAAAAATGGTCTGATGGTCTGCATAGAGAAAATAAAATACTATAGAATGAAAAGTCCCTAATAAATTTTTGGAAAATCGTTTAGCGCACCCTCGCAAGAGGGCGCAAATATTTTAAAAAGTCAAAACTTTAAAATCAAAGTAATTTCAATAATCTAAAAATCAGTCAAAGGATTGTCAATCTTTATGTCACTATCTTGTAATTCAAAATGAGGCTGTGTCACGTTCACAAATAATGTAGTACCGCTGCTAAGATTGCTAAATTTGTTGTTGAGAGAATCAAGCAAAATTTATCTAGAAAACAATCAACAAATTGAAAGAAAAATAATACTTCAAGACCAAGAGATTACACCATTATTTGATACACCTCATCTTATTAAAAGAATTAGAAATTATAGGATAACAAAAGATTTGGTTTGGGAAGTAAACGAAGAAATTTTAAGTGTGAAATTGGACCATATGTATAGTGAAGGTTTATCTTTATGATTCAGCGTGGGGCGAATTAAGATCCCTCCACAAAATTACGGACATGCAGATAAGATCCAAAAATGTCCTATGCAACTCAAGTTTTAGTCGACTGTAATTACACTAGAGGTCTTTTTTGTCCGGATAAAATTGAATTTTTTTACGATAATTTACCAAAAAGAAACCAAATTAGAGTTTAAAAAATGAAATTTTATCCTGGACGAAAAAAACCTCGAGCGTAATTCGATGAAATAATTAAATGAATAATGATAGGTAGGTAATTATGAAAAATTGAATTGGCCATTTTGCACGTCAATTTATTACAAGCTGTGTCGATGTTTAAGATTGTTGGTTCGTTATCATAACAACAAACAATAATAAGGTTCGAAAAAGTTTGCCATGGAAGTTTAAGCACATTTTATCCAGATGCAAAGTTAGGGCTAACTTTATCCGATGTCAAAGTGACAAATGCATCGCGGCTTATGGGATTTTTTATACATGAATTAAATTATCGTCATAATCATGATTAATTCAACTATCATGCTATTAGTTAACTGTGGTAATTTCTAATAACATTGTTGTTAATAATCTAATATACACTTCGTGACAAAATTATCGAATCAAGAATTTATTTCTCTCTAACTTTAAAATTATTGGGTTTACGAACTTGGATTTTGCACATAATATGCTTGAGAGCCTATCTGATAAAAATAAAACTTTACTCAGCATAGATTTTATCGTAAAAGTCAAGATAACTTGTAACACCAAACAGGATGAAACATGAAATCAAAAATTTTTTTAAAAAACAGTCTAATATCTTGTGTTACCACTTCTGGCGGTAATACAGGCTTCCATCCGCCTTGGTAAAGTTGAAATTAAGTTTTGTATGTATTCTTGTGGTATTAGCTGCCATTGCGCAATTAGCAAATTAGACAGTTCTTGCAGAGTCAGCGAGAGCACTGGTGATCTTCTTACTCGTCGCACAAGGTTATCCCATAGATGTTCGATGGGATTAAGATCCGAATTTCGAGCTGGCCAATCCAACCTCTGTATATTGTCGTAATTTAATTCGTCTGTTACAATCCTGGCAATATGAGGTCGTGCATTATCGTGAATTAGCACAAAATTTGCACCAAAATTGTGAGCATATTCTTCAATATGGGGAATAACAATGTCCTCTCTATATCTCTAGCCGGTCATGCTCCCTCCAGGAACAACAACAAGTTCCGTACGGCCCGTCCAATTTATACCACCCCATACCATAACTGAACCTCCACCAAAATTGTCAATAACATTGCCTATAGCGTTCGCCCGGAATCCTGAACACACGATTACGTCGATCATTGCTAGTTAAACAAAATCGCGACTCGTCGGTAAAGAGAACATTGTGCCATTCGCGGTCCCAATTTCTGTGTTCTCTAGCAAAATTTAGACGATCCATACGATGTCCTGGATTTAATCATGGACCAGTTACTGGTCTTCTTGGCGTTAAATTACTCTCTCTCAAGCGTCTTAAAACAGTTCTGCTGGAAATAACAGTCCCTGTAGTCAACTGAAGATCGTTTCAGAGGTGTTGCGCAGTGACAAAATGCTTTCTTCTAGCTTGTAAAGACAAAAAGTGATCTTCTCGTCTTGACGTTTTCCTTTTACGAGCTTGTCCAGCTCATCTAGTGTACGTTCCTGTCTCCTCATACCTTTGAAGAACTCTATACACAGCTAGAGATGACGAGATGAACGATATTTCACTACCGGTGATTTTATCACCGTGACTCGGAAATCACGAGTAACCACCGTGATCAAATACTCGAAGTAACCGTGATTAGTGATTTCACTACATATTGTCTTAAATTCTTAAATCGCTGGTTATTATGCAGTTGCTTGTTTGTCGTTACCCGACACACAACAAAATAGAAATTGTAACTTTAGCATTTTCCTATTTTTCCTTACAGAATTCTGTAATTTGAAATATTATTAAGTACCATCTGGCACTATTACAAAACAAAAGCTGTCTCACTGAAAGATAGCAATTTTTGCCAAGCTAAATCTGGAGTGATAACGTACCTACCTGTTCTGTTCATGATAAGCCGGAGTGTAATAATACACACATTAATAAACTAATAATTATCTTTTAAATTATAATTTATAAACAGCTTAAAATAACTGCAACTAAAGTACCTAACTGCATCAAATATGTGTATTAAGTGATTTAGGGATAACGATTTCCTGTAAAAATTAGTCGTGATCAGTGATCACCGTAACTGTTGTTGTGTAACGGTGACTGAGAAATCACGGTCACCAGGAACGACGTTCTTAAAAAATCACCGGATCGCTCATCTCTATACACAGCTGACTGCGAAGTTTGAAACCTTTCAGCAAGTTGTCGCTGAGTATATCCCTCTTGTGCCAGTACCACTATTTGGGCTACCTGAGATTGATTTAAGGGCATTTTTATCCTCTCTGACAGGTTTGTGACACCAATACAATATCGAAAGCAAATTTTCAATTGAATTTTTAAAAAAAGTTTTGGGTTAGTAGGTCACGGTTGCATATTTTAATAAATTACGAAGAAATTAAGTCTAAGATTTACATGGGGAGATCGGAGTAGAGTCCCGTTTACCTGCGTTAATACTGGTCACAAAATTAAGATGTCCGAGAAGAGTCCCGGGTCAGTAAGGGATTAACGACCCTCACCAAACCTTTGAATAATTATATACAGATTTTCAAAGCGATTACCTACATAAAGGTTAGAACTGCGCAGCAAAATGAAAAAAAAAACTCTTCAAAAACATTGGAGAATAAAAAATTTTTGGATGAGAAATTTGACCAATTAAAAAATGGTGTGATAAATAACTTAGAATTTATTAAGATAGTTGGAAATCATTTTAAAATATAGACTATAAGTTTCATATAAATATATACAGGCTGTTTGATAAAAAACGCCTCAACCCATAACTTTTTTATTTATCATCCGATTTCAATGAACAAATAATATGCTGTTTCACTGGAATATTCGTGAAAACCCTTCTTGTGAATGCGGTGCAGAAAAAGAAACCATCCAACACATTGTGGAAGAATCTCCCCTTACTAAATTCCAGCAAGGTTTCTCCAAACTACATCTACTTACCGAAGACGCCCTAAATTGGCTACAACAAATTAAAAACATATAATTTACCATAATTATTTTGTGAATTTCGAATTTTAATTGTATTTTTCTTCATACGAATATATATATATATATATATATACTCGTAAATAAAATCAAGTATGAGTTCATTAAAATTGATAATTAGTGAGAAAGGAAAAGAGCTTCTGGTGCTAGATAGATTTAAATATCGATTTCATAAAGAACTATCTAGTGGTGTTAAACGTTGGGTGTGTTCAATAAGTGGAAATAAAAAGTGTCCGGCGTATTTGAAAACAGAGGGAAAGACAAATATCGTTGAAGTTATCGATAACCATAATCATCCACCACATGAAGAAAAAATACTTAATAGGAATGAATTAAGTAATTCCTTAAAAAGAAAAGCTACAGAAGACTTAAACGAGAGGCCTACAAAATTAATTCACCAGGAACTGAGGAAAGGAGATATCGAAACACTGACGAATTGCGACATCAAGCGTATAAGAAAAAATATCTACCAAGCAAGAAGGGGTGTTCTTCCAAAATTACCAACAACTCAAGAAGAAATTCACCATGCTCTCAACTCCCATTCGATCAAAACAAATCGAGACGGGCCTTTTCTTCTTGTAAACGACGCAGAGAACAAAATAATTATGTTCTCATGTCAAACAAATTTAGAATTTTTATGTTCTTCAAAATTCATATATGTGGATGGGACATTTAACTGCTGTGCCAAATTTTTTCTTCAAATGTTTACCATTCACAGACTAGCTGGTGACCATTACAACAAATGCCTGTGAAAGTTTTCATTCGCGGTTTAATTCGTCATTTTACCATTCACACCCTAATATTTTTCAGTTTATGAGAGTTTTAACAGATTTTCAAAGCGATAAAGCTACATAAAGGTTAGAACTGCGCAGCAAAATGAAAAAAAAAATTTACTCTTCAAAAACATTGCAGAATAAAAAATTTTTGGATGAGAAATTTGACCAATTAAAAAATGGTGTGATAAATAACTTAGAATTTATTAAGATAGTTGGAAATCATTTTAAAATATAGACTATAAGTTTCATATACATATGTATGGTATGGCACAATAAATAAATAAATGTATATATGTATTATGTATGTGTACGCATTTTTTGTCTATTTGAAGAAAACATAAAGGAATAAATAGGAGTAGTAAAATATCAATAAATAAATAAATTCTGGCTAAGGCCAAGCGCTAGAAGTTTTCAGGTCGCGCAAGTGCCTCTAACATAACCTAACGACCACTACTAAAATAAGTAGCCGGGACAGACAGCTTTACATCTCCTCCGAAAGATGGAAGTGATTTGAAAAAACCAAAACCTGATGATTTAACCGGGAATCGAACTCGGGCGGTATGGGTGGTAACTGATAAGCCAGTATCTAACCCCTGAGTCATGACCAATAAAATATCAGTTTGAAATTAGGGGGGGAAATCTGTTTCCAGTCTCAAATAGTTTTGTAATTTTCATTCCTGTTACCTGAGTTGATCGGCTTCGGACTCTATTCGACCATCTCTCGGACTCTACTCGGACATCATTATGAAGGATTAGAAATTTTGGGACTCTACTCGGACTCTCCGATTTATTCAGTTCGAATTGTGGTCGAAAGAGTTTATAAAAGCAATTTTAATGTAGGTACGTCACAATTTCGTGTAAAAATATTTTTCAAAAGTAAATAAAAACAATGGCATATTTTTTGTGGAAAATTTTTGCTGATGTAATTGTGAATGTTTCTGTTTTCATACAAAATCTTTTCTATTGAATAAAGTCATCGATAAAATGCAAATTGCTGATATTTTACGCACCTATCTATTGATAACACAGGTCTACACTGATTTCGACTTCGACCCCCTGATTACGAAAATGATTTTGGTTTTGCGCTATCACGTCTAGTTTTTTCATAATTTATATGTCATTAAGATTCTAAAAAGATCACGTCACGTCCTAAATCTGTGATTAGGTTGTACAACTTTAATTTAGTTTCTCCTTGGTTTAATAATTCCATTTAATTTTGCAATATTTATTTTCAAACGATGACGTAAAAAATAAAATCAAGAAAAACAAAACTATTAAACGTGATGGGGGACAGGTAATCTCGCCACCAGTAATTATCTTAATCTTTTGCGCATCCCCGTTGAGTAAAATCCCATCGGTAATTTCCCCACCAATATTTTTCAATACATTTTTATTGAGGGTCATACCCAATACGGGTGGATTTAAGTAAGTACCTGACACCTGACCCAACTTTATTTGTGTTTTTAGAAAAACTGAAAGAATTTCAAATAGACACTTATGTGAAAATACAAAGTCTACATTTGGTAGCAAAAATTCATAATAAGCATGTCAGAGACAGACAAAAATTTATAAATAATATGATAAAACGACATAATAATAAGATTACAATGGAAAGATTAATTCTTAAAAATAACAATTTTATTTTCAAGAATTAATCTTAAATAATAAATTGTTTTTCCATATACATGCATTTACTTGTTTTCCTGTCTCAGACTCTCAGATACAGAAATATTTATGTGGGCCGTCCACTGAACGTATGTCAGTTGGGCCAAAAAGTACGACGCAGGTAAACGGGAGGGCAGGGGGAGGATTAAGTTGACCGTGCAGTTGAGCCAGAGATAATGCTCTTAAATTTGACCACATCTGATAGTCTAAGATCCCACTGCTGATTTCTACGTTCATCTGTTTTTTAATCAAAACAAAATTTTTATAGATAGTTATGAATAGAGAAATATGTTTCTGCAGGGTTGCCTATCAAAATATGGCCGCAAGTATTTTTTAATTTAAATTAAATTAAATAATTCTTTCCTCGTGATAACACCTTTTTTAATGCTTTGGTTTCAGCCGATAAAGGCTACACACCTTTAAATTTAAGTGATAATATAATTTCAGATATTGTTAAACCAAATATACCTGACACTATAGCAAATATAAAACAGAAGTCTTTACATGGGAGATACTTTAAAGAACTGGAACAACCAGAAGTTAATATTCAGGCCTCTCATGCATGGCTTAAGAAATCAAATATTCATCCTGAGACGGAGGGTTTTATATTTGCAATACAAGATCGTGTTATAAATACAAGAAATTATAAAAAACACATATGCGGTTTACAATCGATAATTGATAAATGTAGGATTTGCGGAACTGAAGGGGAAACAATTGAACACATCATTTCTTCTTGCACCGTTTTGGCTCAAAGCGAATATAAAAAACGTCACGATATATTCGCTAAAATTATACACATGAATTTAGCTGTTAAATTCAATTTATTAAAGAATACACAACCACATTATAGTTATACACCAGAAAGTTGTTTGGAAAATGACAGTTACAAGTTATACAGGGTTATTCTAAATGATTGTAGTCGAAGTAGGCCATGCCCATGTTATTACATTTTTGCCGCTTTCATGTGAACTGTCAATTCTTGTCGCTGTCACTGTCATTTTTTAGGTGAAAAGTGCGGTGATGAGAATTTTATTTATTTTTGTTAAATTAACAATTGAATCCAGAAATATTGAGTCGTTTTGCACCCAATTTAACTCCCATGTGTGAACGGTGTGTACTCACTTATTCACATTATTTTGATGTTTTTTTATGTGGAGCGGCAACCATAAATTTTACATTCAGTTTTCACGCCTACTTCGACTACAATCATATAGAATAACCCTGTATTTTGATAGAACAATTTTAACTGACATTCATATTAAGCATAACAGACCAGACATTATAATTTTAAATAAACAACAAAAGCAAGCATATCTTTTAGATATAGCTGTTCCAAATTCACATAATATAACACAGACATATAACACAAAAATTAATAAATATTTAGAGCTCTCCGTTGCTATGAGAAATCTTTGGTGTTTAGAAAAAATTTCGATTTTACCACTTGTAATTTCAGCAACGGGAATAGTACCGCAATCTCTTTTTAAAAATTTAAAAATTCTGGATTTAGATAACACATTGGTAGTTGAAATTCAAAAAGGTATATTATTATACTCATGTCACATCGTGAGGAAGTTCCTTAACATTGACACAGAACATAATACACAACAAAGTCAAAATGCGGAGGCGAGACGCCGGTAATTATGTTGATAAGCACTGCACTATTACTTGATAGTAATATCCGTAATAGTGTATGTACTCCGGCAAAATTGCCGTGCCGCCGGGTGGAGGTGGGATACGAAATATTTAGGCTATATTGATATATTCTATCTCGTGATTCGGAAGTCACGTTAAGCCATTGGTCCCGGTCTATTGAGTTGGTCATCATGCCCCTCATAGATTTGTAAGCCAGTTCTAGACTGGGAAACAATTTTTTTTTAACTGTTCCAAATTCACACAATATAACGCAGACATATAACACAAATATTAATAAATATTTAGAACACTCCGTTGCTATGAAAAATCTTTGGTGTTTAGAAAAAAATTCGATTTTACTACTTATAATTTCAGCAACGGGAATAGTACCGCAATCTCTTTTTAAAAATTTAAAAACTTTGCACTTAGAGAACACATTGGTAGTTGAAATTCAAAAAGGTATATTATTATACTCATGTCATATCGTGAGGAAATTCCTTAACATTGACACAGAAAATAAAAAAACAAAAAGTCAAAATGTGGAGGTGAGACGCCGGTAATTATGTTGATAAGCACTGCACTATTACTTGATAATACAGGGTGAGCAACAATAACTGTTTCAGTTGGCAATAAAAAATTTTACATAAAATTTTCAAGACTGAATTGTACCCATTTCAGTTTGTTTTATTGACATTATTGACAGCTGGTATACATTTCAAATGTAAACGTCTTGGTTTTTGTAATCTTTTATTAATAAAATGGTTTTCTCGTTGGAACATGACATAAAAGTCACCAAAAATCACCAGAATTTATTGCCAACTCAATCAGTACTTGTTGCTCACACGGTATTATCCGTAATAGTGTATGTATAGTCCTACAGAAACTCTAGTGGAATTCGGCTTTGGTTGTAAATTTAACAACAACAACCGAAGAATAAGATTTTATTATCAAGTAATAACCGTTGTCATAAATACAACTACCACTACCTGTAACATCCCTCCCTGAAGCTAACATTGTGAACCCCAAACTAACAACCTTCATTAGCATTTATCAGTAGGATTATTGCTGCAGCATAAAATTCTATTTTTCAAGTGACAAACATAAATTTACAACCAAAGTCGAATTCCACTAGAGTTTCTGTAGGACTATACCTGCTCCGGCAAAATTGCCGTGCCGCCGGGTGGTGGAGGGTTAACTAATATTAATAATTTTTTTAAAATATACTATACAGGGTGCCCCAAAATTCGCGGAATAGCTTACCAGTACGTTGTTAAGTAGAAATATCAGGTAAAAATGTTCAATCTTCTTTTTTGTACAAGGTATGAACCTACATATTTGTTACACTATAAATACATACATATTTAATTTTTGTTGTATCCATGGAAATAAGAAAGAAAAATCAAAGCCACGTTGCCATAAGTTATTTGAGGTAAAACCAACATAAAATCACTTCTTGGAAATGCTGGAAATAATGAAGTAAAGCAAACCTGATCACAATCATTCAGAATTATTTTAACATTGGCTAGTCAAAAAAAAGTAGTCAAGATATTTTTTATAAACGAGATCAAAGCTGCACCTTTTGACTAGCCAGGCCTGTTTCACCTTCCCCAACCAACCGTATACCGACAAAACCCCGAAGTCCCCATAACTGCGACGGAGGCTTCACGTCAACATTCCAGAGCCGCGTACAGCAAGACTTAGCTCTACGTAACCGTCGCCCCCACAGAAATTTGACTAAACAACCCCCCGATCTCCTGAATGTCACCTAGCCCCCATAGTTTAGCCAGCTGTGAAATATGAAAATGCTGTAGATTTGCCATTTCAGATATAATAAAGGTTCTACGAATGACGATGTTTTCCGGTCGGTTTGTAACGCGTAAAGTCCTCGAAAAATAGTCAATTTTGGCATAAATTGTAAATCATTTTACAATAGGAGATAAAATCGTCTTATAACTACCAATATACCCTCTAATTTTATTATCCCTTTGTTGTGCAGTGCCGACTCAAGGAAGGACAAAAATCAGGTAAATTAACAACCCCTACTTATTTATGGTAGTTATAAGACCCTTTTCTCTCCTATTGTAAAATGGTTTACAATTTAAGTCAAAATTGACTATTTTTCGACGAGGACTTTACTTAAAACCGATGTTCGTCGTTTGCGCAAATATGACTCACAACCTATGACAGATTGAAGGACCTCTACAGATAAATTTTATATTTTGGTATTTTACCTTAGTAAAAAACACTGTAAAACTGCAGCTCTGAAAAGAATTGGTTTTATAAAAACAACTAAAAAGACTCGGAAACAACACACGAAATCACCAACACGCTACGTAGGTACATTCGAAATAAAATGTGAAATAATCAAAACAACACATTTCTTATCATATCATGTATCTTAAATAATTATTTCATGTTTCTATCTGCCAATAGCCGCCTTCCATCATATCCCACCACATTAATAATGAATCACACTTCTCACTTCTCAGCTGTTAGTCAGGGCCTGAGAACTGCTTATGGAACGTGGGTGGGGTGGGTAGGTATCCAAATTAGTTAAGGTCCACGTTTACTAGATGGCGCTAATCAAAAATGGTCTGATGGTCTGCATAGAGAAAATAAAATACTATAGAATGAAAAGTCCCTAATAAATTTTTGGAAAATCGTTTAGCGCACCCTCGCAAGAGGGCGCAAATATTTTAAAAAGTCAAAACTTTAAAATCAAAGTAATTTCAATAATCTAAAAATCAGTCAAAGGATTGTCAATCTTTATGTCACTATCTTGTAATTCAAAATGAGGCTGTGTCACGTTCACAAATAATGTAGTACCGCTGCTAAGATTGCTAAATTTGTTGTTGAGAGAATCAAGCAAAATTTATCTAGAAAACAATCAACAAATTGAAAGAAAAATAATACTTCAAGACCAAGAGATTACACCATTATTTGATACACCTCATCTTATTAAAAGAATTAAAAATTATAGGATAACAAAAGATTTGGTTTGGGAAGTAAACGAAGAAATTTTAAGTGTGAAATTGGACCATATGTATAGTGAAGGTTTATCTTTATGATTCAGCGTGGGGCGAATTAAGATCCCTCCACAAAATTACGGACATGCAGATAAGATCCAAAAATGTCCTATGCAACTCAAGTTTTAGTCGACTGTAATTACACTAGAGGTCTTTTTTGTCCGGATAAAATTGAATTTTTTTACGATAATTTACCAAAAAGAAACCAAATTAGAGTTTAAAAAATGAAATTTTATCCTGGACGAAAAAAACCTCGAGCGTAATTCGATGAAATAATTAAATGAATAATGATAGGTAGGTAATTATGAAAAATTGAATTGGCCATTTTGCACGTCAATTTATTACAAGCTGTGTCGATGTTTAAGATTGTTGGTTCGTTATCATAACAACAAACAATAATAAGGTTCGAAAAAGTTTGCCATGGAAGTTTAAGCACATTTTATCCAGATGCAAAGTTAGGGCTAACTTTATCCGATGTCAAAGTGACAAATGCATCGCGGCTTATGGGATTTTTTATACATGAATTAAATTATCGTCATAATCATGATTAATTCAACTATCATGCTATTAGTTAACTGTGGTAATTTCTAATAACATTGTTGTTAATAATCTAATATACACTTCGTGACAAAATTATCGAATCAAGAATTTATTTCTCTCTAACTTTAAAATTATTGGGTTTACGAACTTGGATTTTGCACATAATATGCTTGAGAGCCTATCTGATAAAAATAAAACTTTACTCAGCATAGATTTTATCGTAAAAGTCAAGATAACTTGTAACACCAAACAGGATGAAACATGAAATCAAAAATTTTTTTAAAAAACAGTCTAATATCTTGTGTTACCACTTCTGGCGGTAATACAGGCTTCCATCCGCCTTGGTAAAGTTGAAATTAAGTTTTGTATGTATTCTTGTGGTATTAGCTGCCATTGCGCAATTAGCAAATTAGACAGTTCTTGCAGAGTCAGCGAGAGCACTGGTGATCTTCTTACTCGTCGCACAAGGTTATCCCATAGATGTTCGATGGGATTAAGATCCGAATTTCGAGCTGGCCAATCCAACCTCTGTATATTGTCGTAATTTAATTCGTCTGTTACAATCCTGGCAATATGAGGTCGTGCATTATCGTGAATTAGCACAAAATTTGCACCAAAATTGTGAGCATATTCTTCAATATGGGGAATAACAATGTCCTCTCTATATCTCTAGCCGGTCATGCTCCCTCCAGGAACAACAACAAGTTCCGTACGGCCCGTCCAATTTATACCACCCCATACCATAACTGAACCTCCACCAAAATTGTCAATAACATTGCCTATAGCGTTCGCCCGGAATCCTGAACACACGATTACGTCGATCATTGCTAGTTAAACAAAATCGCGACTCGTCGGTAAAGAGAACATTGTGCCATTCGCGGTCCCAATTTCTGTGTTCTCTAGCAAAATTTAGACGATCCATACGATGTCCTGGATTTAATCATGGACCAGTTACTGGTCTTCTTGGCGTTAAATTACTCTCTCTCAAGCGTCTTAAAACAGTTCTGCTGGAAATAACAGTCCCTGTAGTCAACTGAAGATCGTTTCAGAGGTGTTGCGCAGTGACAAAATGCTTTCTTCTAGCTTGTAAAGACAAAAAGTGATCTTCTCGTCTTGACGTTTTCCTTTTACGAGCTTGTCCAGCTCATCTAGTGTACGTTCCTGTCTCCTCATACCTTTGAAGAACTCTATACACAGCTAGAGATGACGAGATGAACGATATTTCACTACCGGTGATTTTATCACCGTGACTCGGAAATCACGAGTAACCACCGTGATCAAATACTCGAAGTAACCGTGATTAGTGATTTCACTACATATTGTCTTAAATTCTTAAATCGCTGGTTATTATGCAGTTGCTTGTTTGTCGTTACCCGACACACAACAAAATAGAAATTGTAACTTTAGCATTTTCCTATTTTTCCTTACAGAATTCTGTAATTTGAAATATTATTAAGTACCATCTGGCACTATTACAAAACAAAAGCTGTCTCACTGAAAGATAGCAATTTTTGCCAAGCTAAATCTGGAGTGATAACGTACCTACCTGTTCTGTTCATGATAAGCCGGAGTGTAATAATACACACATTAATAAACTAATAATTATCTTTTAAATTATAATTTATAAACAGCTTAAAATAACTGCAACTAAAGTACCTAACTGCATCAAATATGTGTATTAAGTGATTTAGGGATAACGATTTCCTGTAAAAATTAGTCGTGATCAGTGATCACCGTAACTGTTGTTGTGTAACGGTGACTGAGAAATCACGGTCACCAGGAACGACGTTCTTAAAAAATCACCGGATCGCTCATCTCTATACACAGCTGACTGCGAAGTTTGAAACCTTTCAGCAAGTTGTCGCTGAGTATATCCCTCTTGTGCCAGTACCACTATTTGGGCTACCTGAGATTGATTTAAGGGCATTTTTATCCTCTCTGACAGGTTTGTGACACCAATACAATATCGAAAGCAAATTTTCAATTGAATTTTTAAAAAAAGTTTTGGGTTAGTAGGTCACGGTTGCATATTTTAATAAATTACGAAGAAATTAAGTCTAAGATTTACATGGGGAGATCGGAGTAGAGTCCCGTTTACCTGCGTTAATACTGGTCACAAAATTAAGATGTCCGAGAAGAGTCCCGGGTCAGTAAGGGATTAACGACCCTCACCAAACCTTTGAATAATTATATACAGATTTTCAAAGCGATTACCTACATAAAGGTTAGAACTGCGCAGCAAAATGAAAAAAAAAACTCTTCAAAAACATTGGAGAATAAAAAATTTTTGGATGAGAAATTTGACCAATTAAAAAATGGTGTGATAAATAACTTAGAATTTATTAAGATAGTTGGAAATCATTTTAAAATATAGACTATAAGTTTCATATAAATATATACAGGCTGTTTGATAAAAAACGCCTCAACCCATAACTTTTTTATTTATCATCCGATTTCAATGAACAAATAATATGCTGTTTCACTGGAATATTCGTGAAAACCCTTCTTGTGAATGCGGTGCAGAAAAAGAAACCATCCAACACATTGTGGAAGAATCTCCCCTTACTAAATTCCAGCAAGGTTTCTCCAAACTACATCTACTTACCGAAGACGCCCTAAATTGGCTACAACAAATTAAAAACATATAATTTACCATAATTATTTTGTGAATTTCGAATTTTAATTGTATTTTTCTTCATACGAATATATATATATATATATATATACTCGTAAATAAAATCAAGTATGAGTTCATTAAAATTGATAATTAGTGAGAAAGGAAAAGAGCTTCTGGTGCTAGATAGATTTAAATATCGATTTCATAAAGAACTATCTAGTGGTGTTAAACGTTGGGTGTGTTCAATAAGTGGAAATAAAAAGTGTCCGGCGTATTTGAAAACAGAGGGAAAGACAAATATCGTTGAAGTTATCGATAACCATAATCATCCACCACATGAAGAAAAAATACTTAATAGGAATGAATTAAGTAATTCCTTAAAAAGAAAAGCTACAGAAGACTTAAACGAGAGGCCTACAAAATTAATTCACCAGGAACTGAGGAAAGGAGATATCGAAACACTGACGAATTGCGACATCAAGCGTATAAGAAAAAATATCTACCAAGCAAGAAGGGGTGTTCTTCCAAAATTACCAACAACTCAAGAAGAAATTCACCATGCTCTCAACTCCCATTCGATCAAAACAAATCGAGACGGGCCTTTTCTTCTTGTAAACGACGCAGAGAACAAAATAATTATGTTCTCATGTCAAACAAATTTAGAATTTTTATGTTCTTCAAAATTCATATATGTGGATGGGACATTTAACTGCTGTGCCAAATTTTTTCTTCAAATGTTTACCATTCACAGACTAGCTGGTGACCATTACAACAAATGCCTGTGAAAGTTTTCATTCGCGGTTTAATTCGTCATTTTACCATTCACACCCTAATATTTTTCAGTTTATGAGAGTTTTAACAGATTTTCAAAGCGATAAAGCTACATAAAGGTTAGAACTGCGCAGCAAAATGAAAAAAAAAATTTACTCTTCAAAAACATTGCAGAATAAAAAATTTTTGGATGAGAAATTTGACCAATTAAAAAATGGTGTGATAAATAACTTAGAATTTATTAAGATAGTTGGAAATCATTTTAAAATATAGACTATAAGTTTCATATACATATGTATGGTATGGCACAATAAATAAATAAATGTATATATGTATTATGTATGTGTACGCATTTTTTGTCTATTTGAAGAAAACATAAAGGAATAAATAGGAGTAGTAAAATATCAATAAATAAATAAATTCTGGCTAAGGCCAAGCGCTAGAAGTTTTCAGGTCGCGCAAGTGCCTCTAACATAACCTAACGACCACTACTAAAATAAGTAGCCGGGACAGACAGCTTTACATCTCCTCCGAAAGATGGAAGTGATTTGAAAAAACCAAAACCTGATGATTTAACCGGGAATCGAACTCGGGCGGTATGGGTGGTAACTGATAAGCCAGTATCTAACCCCTGAGTCATGACCAATAAAATATCAGTTTGAAATTAGGGGGGGAAATCTGTTTCCAGTCTCAAATAGTTTTGTAATTTTCATTCCTGTTACCTGAGTTGATCGGCTTCGGACTCTATTCGACCATCTCTCGGACTCTACTCGGACATCATTATGAAGGATTAGAAATTTTGGGACTCTACTCGGACTCTCCGATTTATTCAGTTCGAATTGTGGTCGAAAGAGTTTATAAAAGCAATTTTAATGTAGGTACGTCACAATTTCGTGTAAAAATATTTTTCAAAAGTAAATAAAAACAATGGCATATTTTTTGTGGAAAATTTTTGCTGATGTAATTGTGAATGTTTCTGTTTTCATACAAAATCTTTTCTATTGAATAAAGTCATCGATAAAATGCAAATTGCTGATATTTTACGCACCTATCTATTGATAACACAGGTCTACACTGATTTCGACTTCGACCCCCTGATTACGAAAATGATTTTGGTTTTGCGCTATCACGTCTAGTTTTTTCATAATTTATATGTCATTAAGATTCTAAAAAGATCACGTCACGTCCTAAATCTGTGATTAGGTTGTACAACTTTAATTTAGTTTCTCCTTGGTTTAATAATTCCATTTAATTTTGCAATATTTATTTTCAAACGATGACGTAAAAAATAAAATCAAGAAAAACAAAACTATTAAACGTGATGGGGGACAGGTAATCTCGCCACCAGTAATTATCTTAATCTTTTGCGCATCCCCGTTGAGTAAAATCCCATCGGTAATTTCCCCACCAATATTTTTCAATACATTTTTATTGAGGGTCATACCCAATACGGGTGGATTTAAGTAAGTACCTGACACCTGACCCAACTTTATTTGTGTTTTTAGAAAAACTGAAAGAATTTCAAATAGACACTTATGTGAAAATACAAAGTCTACATTTGGTAGCAAAAATTCATAATAAGCATGTCAGAGACAGACAAAAATTTATAAATAATATGATAAAACGACATAATAATAAGATTACAATGGAAAGATTAATTCTTAAAAATAACAATTTTATTTTCAAGAATTAATCTTAAATAATAAATTGTTTTTCCATATACATGCATTTACTTGTTTTCCTGTCTCAGACTCTCAGATACAGAAATATTTATGTGGGCCGTCCACTGAACGTATGTCAGTTGGGCCAAAAAGTACGACGCAGGTAAACGGGAGGGCAGGGGGAGGATTAAGTTGACCGTGCAGTTGAGCCAGAGATAATGCTCTTAAATTTGACCACATCTGATAGTCTAAGATCCCACTGCTGATTTCTACGTTCATCTGTTTTTTAATCAAAACAAAATTTTTATAGATAGTTATGAATAGAGAAATATGTTTCTGCAGGGTTGCCTATCAAAATATGGCCGCAAGTATTTTTTAATTTAAATTAAATTAAATAATTCTTTCCCAAACAGTTTCGTTCACTTGTTTTTTACATAAATGATAAGTCATTTCAAAGTGAGATGTGTAAAGAAATTGAAAAGTTTGGGTTGCCATTTCTCACTTGGCCGCAACCCCTTGGCAACCGGGTGTCAACATGTATAATTGTCCGTTTACTCTAAGGTTATATTGGGGACGTAAAAGTAATAAGCTGCCCCTTTGTGTGGGTTTCAGAAGCCACGCGCCCCTGCAATAAATCAAATTTTAAAAGCTGTTGGGTGGATGTACAAGGTCCGGTTTAAGGGAGAATATTTAGTTTTATTATTTTCTGAACCGAAGTATATGGTACCCTGGTTAATTCACTGGTCTCCTTAATAGAATTAGAACACCCCCTTGTGACTAGACCTTCATAGCTTATTTTTCAACATAATCTCTAAAAACGAAAATTTATAAATTGGAATTCATATTTCGACAAATTTGCCTCAGTCCCACTCTGAACGAAACAACCAGCCGGGTTTACCTGCTGTTTACAATCACAAAATGTTTTCTATTGTAGACAAATCAACTTTTACACAATGGGATAATTCTACGGCCCCAATATAACCTTAGAGTAAACGGACAATTATACCTCTCTGTTTAATTTATACTCGTAACTTCATAACGTATCTTCATAAATTATATATCAAATTAAAGCTATTTTTTTTCTCTACACGATGGAATACGGTTGCTTATGGAAAAGTGGCCGCAAATAGGGGTAACTGTTAAAGATAGATAAGAGCGAAAGAGAGTTAGCGCACCACACCGTGCATTTTTTTTTATGTTGTATCTTTGATTTTAAATATTTATTCCTATAGCAATACAGCAACACTTCTAATAAAGTATTTTGTTTGGTGCTGTCCTACCCTTAACTAATGATCGGCCTAACTGAACGATAAATTAATCCCTCTACCTGACGCCTGGCCCAATTGACCAACGCCGCGTCCACTGGCTCCGTCCTTATGGGCAGGTAGGTGTAGAATGTAGATTAATTCCGGGAAGTACAGTGGCGAAATTACCGGTAGGCTTAGCATGCCATTAAACGGTGGTGGCGAATTTACCTGAATCTTAATCTCGTAATGATGCTTGGTGGCGAAATTACGAACACCGACGTGATGACGTAGGGATTTTGAATTTTCTGCAACTGAATGGAATTGATTATTTTACTGCAACGACCAAAACTTCACCGATTCGTCTAAAGCCAACATATTCTCCAGAAACATAAACGTTTTGCCTACATACCACGAAAGTTATCGGGTGTTCATTTAAATTTCCGGTCAGGGATCAGCGTTTAAATCTTACGTTTTCACACGAGTGGTGCGTTCACAATCGACTCTTCGACGCCAACTTTGACCGGAAATTTAAATGAACACCCGATACATGTTCTTTTTGGAAATGACCTCCAGCGTAGGATTGAATTTTAATACTTGCTTTATTAATAAATTAAGAGAAGATCCTATCTTTTACCGTCACGTGCCTTGATCAGATGAATGCACTTTCGGCAAAAATGACGACCAGAATAGATTTTTCAATTAAAATAAAATTTTTGTTTTTTGTTTAGTGTACGGATATTCAGAAGAAAATTCTCTATAAGAACGAATAAAAAAAATATACCCTGGAAGTTGAAAAAAAGTTGGCTATCACGTCCAAAAAAATATGGAATCAGATAGTGTTGAAGTGTTTTTGGAGCTATTTCATTTGATGTCATTTATTCAAATTCAAATTGGATAAAAAATAAGCAAGATACAGCGTCAAATCTTTTTCATCAGTCACCCGGTATCCAATAGCTCGAAGTACGAGTACAGTTCTGTTTAAAGCTTTATATCTTGTCAATACTTTTCATTGTATTTGATAAATTGCGTAAGATTTGTTTAAGTAGGTATGTGAAATTAGTCAGTGATAACACAGGAGAACACTGATTCTGCGGCGTGGAGTTTGAAAGTCGATATTGGGTAATTTTAATCTTGTGAATACGAAAAGTCTATCATATCTGCCCAATTGACTCTAGTTTTTGAGATAAAGGCAACCCTCTTATGATGAACATAGAATAAAATAAAAATATTTAAAACTTTAATTTTCCAACGGCAGCAGCGTTATAAATAATAATTTAAATAGAATTAATCGTATAAAAAAATTCACGAAAATAAATTAAGAAAAACGTTTTTTATACGACCGTATATCGTATATCGTAGGTAGGTACTGTGTTTTTGGTTAGTAGTAGTCCACTAGCCTTGATATTTCTAATTTCTTCCATAAATTTAAATCTTCACTGTGCAACATTGATGGTTTAGCCGATTGTATATTTGGAAAAAATATTCTTCGTAAGCTTGTTTTACAAAATCCGTAATATTTCTTCGTTGCAGTTGTTGACAATATTTACCACATATATGTATAGCAAAAATTGTTGGGATCGTTAACACAAAACTTACGGGAAGAACTCATATTTTTTTTTTTACATAAAAACACCCAATCAAACAAATGAATAAGCCAACTGATATTTTAGCAATCAAAATAATGAGCAAGACAGGACAGATTATTAAAAATTTTATCATTTTGGATAGTAGGGTTTATTGTGAGAAGTAGAGTCAATTTAAACAAAAAAACTACATCCCGAGTAATTGTTACTTGAGTTACATCCAAATTCACTACAAAAGTTAATGCCGCAGAAAAAAAATTTTTTTATTATACCTGCATCAGAATCGCCGTTTTAAGCACGCCTGAGCGTGCGAAAACAGGCGATTCAAGCACGCCGAGCTTTAAAGGTTGCTTAGGTAACAACAAATTCACCTACATTTTGAACAATGATAAATAGACATTGATACACGATCTATGATAGCAACGAAACAACAACAATTGACCATTTCTATATCAACGATTAATGACACAGATTACCTCAGAAAAGGTAATTCAATTTACTTTTTTTGCTATGATTTTCAGATTGTAGTGCAGGTATAATAAAAAAATAGCGTATGATACACGTTTATAAGGGCCTTTAAAGCACTTGCGACGTTAAAAGCACTCCGCTACGCGTCGTGCTCTTAAACTCGTCGCGCGTGCTATAAAGGCTTCCTTATAAACTTGTATCATAATATACTATTTTGTTCCCCAGTGTAATGAGATAGATATCTTAACTATGAAGTGCGATTACGATTTGAAAATTTTTTTTGCTTTTTGCCGTTAAACTAACTGGAAGAGATGGAGCGATAAAGTCTTTGGACAAAAACAAAAATAGTATTACATTTGTATGTTCGGTAATTTTTGATGAACGTTCTACACCAAAATATTGTAAAAATATCGTGTGAAAATTAAAAACACAAAAAAATGACGAAATATTAGTTCGACTTGACACTTTTACAGATCCCCTTCCTCTTGAAGCATTTTCATCGACAAACAATCAACACAAATCGTTCCACAACGTACAAGTACAAGCTAATACGAATAATTCAAGGAAAACCAAACTGTCTCTGACCTACGACACGTTATGCGTTTGCTAAATTTATACTGATTGGTGCAATGACGTCGGGACGGGCGTCCACCAGCGCCGAGATCACGAGACACTCCGTCCTCACTTTGCTGAGTAATATTTTCAAAATAAATCGGTCTTTGTAAGATTTCACCGACCACAATCGATAACAACACTTCACCCCAGCGGTCCTGACAACTGTGCAAAAATTTGCCTCCAAACTAGATGCACCCAGGCACCCTGGTCGTGGTTGCAGCGTTCTTGTTAAATTTGTTACATAAAATCGGTACCAGTGCCATTTCGGAGGTGTTAGTTGAGGTGCCGGTCGGCGAAGCTGTGACTTTGATGTGCCAAAGCAACGACGAAAACCACAACTTCTTCTACTGGTACCTCAACGAGAAGAACATCATCGTCGGACCTAGCAATACTTGGCTCAAAATCACCAAGGTGGCAAATTTGCTTCGCCAGCAAATAAATTACAAAAATTACCATTTTATTGCACAAGTGAACATTAGTAAATATTAAAATTTATTTGTTTTAACTGTACATCATACAATATACTTCAAAAGTAAATAATATTTAATATGAAGTTAAATATATTATTTAATAACATAATTACATAAACATTTTTGTTTTATAATACAAAAATTTCCGATAATATTGCGGAATCTGGAAAAGTGCCCCGAATGCTTGCAGCGTTTCCACGTTGAATGGCAAGGGAAATCCTCTCGAAAAGGAATTTCTTTGATTTTGAATCGCCTGATTCCGCGATAAGTCGGTTTCCGATGACATTAATGAAATCGATGGCTTCTTTGCACCAAGGGCCTAAGGTTTCAAATGCTAAACCTTTAAACACGTAGTTTGACGAAATGATTGAACTATATTTGCTATGTTTGCGTTTGCAAGCCATTTCAGCGGCAAAACCTGAGACTTCAGATGATTTCAATACGTAACTGTCTGCAAGTGTATCTACAACAGTAACGTCCCAAACCAAAGGTTGACCTTTAATCCACGGTACTAAAGTCATCCCATCTGGGCGTTTTCCGTCATCCCGAGACAGTCCGTTTGGTTCTAAAGTTGAATTCACATGAATTGAAGTTAAAGACCGGTTGATAATGGAATTAATTTCAGTGTGTCTTGAAAATCTACCACTGCTTTTGAAACAACTTAGACCGTGGGTGCCAATTTCGTCAACTTTCGCATTGCATTTGCAAATATGAGGTGTACAAAGATTACAACCCAATCTTAAACCAATACAAACTTGGAAGGAAGTGTTATCTAAAAGAGTACCAATATTAGGAGAAGGTATTGCATGTAACCAAGATCCTGATTCTCTGCATTGCAAAGCCTTAAAACGAGCCAAGTCTCTAGGTGAATTAAAGGGCTCAGCCAAGAATTAGCGCCGCACAAAATGGCGCTATCAAAAAAAGCGCTCCGAAACAGCGTTAGGACAAAATGGCGCTGTCAAAAAAAGCGCAATTCAAAATAGCACCGGACAAAATAACTCACAGACTAAAGAGAGCTGGACGAAACGCCTTAAGAACTCAAGAGCGTCGGTCAAAATCAAGTCGAGACACAATAACTTTATCGATATATTAAAAAAAGGAGTTAACATGATTTGAAAAAGAAATCATTAAATAACAGTCTTGTTTAAAGAGATAAATTGAACGCAATGGATTTTAAATATTGGTAAACTCTAGGAAACGAATACGTTGCCACAAGAGTCTTCAACCGCTTATTCTTTTGTACATATTTACTATTGGGTGTATCTTTTTTCCTGAAACCGGCACGATGTCTGCTTATGAAAATTTCGACAGAGTTTTGTTCCTTCTTCAGTTGGTTCAATAATTTATATATATGTGGATGTTGACAGTTCAGACTACGCTGTAATGAATGATGCCATGCTTCCAAAGAGTTATTCGTTTTTGGCAGATCACTGTTTACACGTTCAAATGCGTTCCACGTCGATATGTCAAACCTGGCTTTTATGTTGTTCATTCTTCTACCGACATAATTATCTTCCCAATATTGAAAAATCGGTTTCAGTTGAGCAGGAACTTCCTGGGAAATTATTTCCATCGCAAACTGGACGTCCCTTTCCGGTACGTAACTTAACCCAAGTAACATTTTACACAGAAGTCGAATTTCTTCGTTATCTTTATACAACTGAGTTAAACCGTTTCGTTGAATTCTTCGCCACAAGTTCTGTGCGAGGTGGAAAGCACAGCCGACGATTCTAGAATTGGGAAAAACATGCATTATCGCGTTTATGGAAGCTTGCTCAAAATCAACGATTACGCTGACAGGTTCCAACGCTTGATCCAAAGTTTTTAGTGATTCGAACAGTTCAACGTAGGTATTTTGTAGCTTGTTTGGAAGCAACGCATACAACATCGGTAACGCCTTTGTATCGATTAAAGCATGTATCACAAATAATTGATAGAAAACCTCCGGACAAGCTTTAAATGTTCCATCTACGGACCAGTGTGTAAATTCTTTCAGCAAGTCTAGATTATTTCGCGTTCCAAAAATTAATATTCTGTTCTTATTATTGCTGCCGGAATCGTACAACAAAAAATCTTCATTTCTATCGGTTTTCGCATACTGTCCCTCTATTCTTACTTCAGCGATGCTGTTAAAGATAGAAGATTTTTTGAATTCCTTGTTTCTTATTCTTTGGATAGTTTTTCGCGACGCTTCATAACTGGGAAGATTTACAGCCACCTCTTCAGAAGATATGCTATTACTACAAGCTTGCTGTACGATCGCACGAGGATTCGCGTCAGTGGTGCGAGCCAGCTCTCTTATATTTTCCTTCACTGAAGATATAACTTTGTCCACATGGTCAGGAGCGTGATTATGTCCGGTAGTTCTATTCGGAGTGTCCTTGCCTGTGATGACCATCAACCTCCCCTTACAAGTAGATCTGCTGCATCGCCAGGTTGTATAGCCTTCTCGTTTTTTATCTACCCGGTATTTGAAGCCGTCGTAGAACAGAATATTTCCACCCTTTTGAGACTTCCCAAACTCCATTATCTTCTTCGTAATTTCAAGTGAAAGAAACGATTGATGGCACTTAAAATTATTACAGTTGAAGGCAGCAATTTTGATTTTTGTCCGACGCTATTTTGTCGCAATTTATTATTTTTCGGCGCTATTTTGTAAAAGAATTATTGTGACCGACGCTATTTAGTCCGACGCGTTTTCATATCAGCGTTATTTTGAATCAGTGCTATTATGTCGAGCGCTATATTGTCGCACTGTTTAATGGATAGCGCCATTTTGTGCGGCGCTAATTCTTGGCTGAGCCGCGACATTTTATAGCCGAGGCCATCTATCGGCTTGTGGTAGGTGCAAAATTTCAGAGCCTGCTGTGATTTTTACCTCCTTCCCTAAATTCCATTCTATTTTACTATTCGTTTTAATTATAACACAAATAAAATACTCCCATTATTTTAGGTGTTTCTTTTATTTATTTAATTTTCAACTTTTTTTACACATTGTTAAAGCTTGATTATAAAATTTATTTTTATATGAAACCACCCTGCTGTCTGTATCGCTTAAAATGGTATTTATCCCTTTCGGAAACCTAAATAATTATGGAGATATTAATTATTTTATTGATGATACTTACGTGTTCGGCAATTTTTAATTCTGGACTATCCATTTCGAAACCATGAAATTCGTTGATATCGTGACCAACGTACAACATTATCGACATCATCGACATTTCATTAAAAATTAAAGTACACAATTTGTCCCAATTCCTTAGTTTTGAAACAGAATTTTTTAAAATTTGAAAATTTTGTATACCATGAGGAATTTGTAAACTGGGTATGGCTTCCTTCGTAAACTTATTATTTGCTAAAAGCTTCTTATGTATACTTTTAAAGTACAAACAACTAAAGTTCAAACAAGAAACCGTGCGAGGGTCCAACATGAGTTTTGCCCGTCTGCTTCAACACTTCATTTAAACGTTGAGCGTACTTACAAGGATTTGGAAAGGTATGCCGCGTTGGACCTAAACGATAACATATCTTAACACTGCAGACTCGCAAATTCAAAACTTTTCAACATAAAAAGTCAAAAGTGACACAATTGAAAACATTTGTTTTATTTAAATTCCGACTATACGCCGTCTGGTGGCTTGTGGTAGGTGCGCAAAAACATTTGCACAAAATTTGTAATGTGCTTTGCATTCTATAGTATTTTTATTTTCTCTATGGACATCCCTATGGCCCCTACAACTACGTTATGGTACCGACATCTGGCTGGCCCAGAATATGGTTGGTAACGCTGAAGTCACTATATGTCATCAATAAAGCCGGCTATGATGTAAAGTTGACTCAAGTTGCAAAAAACCACAGATGAAAAATTAGGTTGGTATTAGCTCTCATCGTGTTTGGTAATTTTGAAGAATCACTGTTGGTAGCATTGCTGAAATTTAAACTTGTCAACAATTTTGACATTTAAATTCATTTGCGGCATTTATTGAAATAAATTACAATTTGCAATAAAATTAGAAGCAATGGATCCAAAACGACTTGTGCTATCAAAGCATATGAAACAATCGCTTGTGAGATGCACGTTAGAATTGCAATCTGCATACCCGGAAGCTTCCCAACGTCAACTTGAATCGAAAGTTCAGAATATTTTTGCGGTATGAACGGTTGATTTAATTACAATACAAGCATACATACATACAATGCAATTTATCCATTTTATGTGTTTTATATTACAATAGCTCACGAACAACTCTTTATTCTTAAATTTAGACTTTACATCGCCATCAACACAGCATTCAAAAATCAGATTTACATTACATTACGCCTTCAATTCAGGATCTTTTCATCTTTTTATTTATTATGCAAAAATTGATTCTCTTTTGGGTCCAATTTCAAAAACTTGTGTCCTTTCCTTTAATATTTGCTTTTTCTAGTGCTCAAGAAGTGCTGTCCATGCCATAATGTCCCAGCATAAATCCGGAATACCTTTTTCCCATCCTAAACAAGGAAAGAAACCTAAGTCCGAATTCTTTCAAAAATATGATTTTAAACAAGATCTAAATAATCATATTTATCGGCTGAACGAGAACAATAAATATTTTACCATGGCAGACTTGTACCATTATGCCAAAAATGAATTGGACTATATCGGAAGCTTAACAACATTTAGATCTATTGTCAAAACAATGGGTTATCAATATAAAAAAGTAAATAACCGAAAAATCTTAATCGAAACTCCCAGGTTAAAATCATTGAAAATTAAGTTTTTGCGGAAATATTTACAATATAAAGAAGAAAATGCTTTATTTGTCTTTTTGGATGAAACGTGCGCCAATAAGACGGTGGTTAAATGAAAATGACAGGAGGACTATGCCTAAAAAAATTACAGTCACTGAGGGTAAGCGTTTTACCGTTCTCCACGCAGGCTGTAAATTTGGATTTTTGGAAGGTTGCAAATTCCTTTTAAACAGCAATATTGATAGTGCCGACTATCATAAAACGATGAACGGGGAGTTATTCAAAAAATGGGTAGAAGAACAATTAGTTCCATCGCTTCAATGCTTCCACCAAAAGGTTGTTGTGGTAATGGATAACGCCCCGTATCATTCGGTGCTTGTAGAGCGTCCCCCTACCTATTCTTGGAACAAATTAAATTTACAATCTTGGCTAACTGAACGCAAAATTCCCTTTAGTATGAAATTAACAAAAAAAGAATTAATGACTATTATTAGATCACGCATTGGCACCAAAAAATACCAAATTGACGAGTTATTATATACTCAAAGTGTTGAAGTGTTGAGACTCCCACCTTATAACTGTCAATACAATCCTATTGAGCTGGTTTGGGGATTCTGTAAGCCTTACTATAATAAAACTATTAGTTCACAACAATCACAACCTTCCAAAAAAAAAGCAGTAGAAGATGTATGGGACGAAGCGCTATCAGGATATACTCAAAAAATGTGGAGTGATAGCATAACTCATTGTGAAAAATTGATCACACAAGATTGGCAAAAACTAATGGGTAATTTTAGTTACAGAGATATTCCTCCGATCATAATATCACTAGCAGATTCAGATGATTCTGATGATGAAGCATCATTGTCTGAATCTGCCAGTGATTTTTTGTAATTTAGTGACCACGAGCAAATAGGTGATTCAAATATGCAAGTGAGTGGTAATTCTGATATGAGTGAAAATGTAGCCAACTTATGTGAGTACGATTTAAGTGAAGCTCCTGAAGTTATTATCGCCGAAATAGAAATGAATGAGAGTGATGATCATGTGAGAGGAGAGAATGAAGAAGAAATGGGCGAAGGTACTTGATGAACGTGTGACTGAATAATTTGCAGCTTGTCGTTTTGGTAACTCCACGTTTCATTCACAAATTTAAGCTTATCAAGTATTGTAAAAAGTGATCTAGTAATTAAATAAATATTAATGTAATGTATATTTTCAAAAACATATGTTGTAATTTTTTAAGAAATTAGGTCAGACCTACTTGTGTAAATTTTAGTAATCGGTAAATGTATTACATTCCAAACTCCATGGACCTAATGTTTTGAAAACTAATGCTTTAAAAATATAATTTGCAGACTTTAAATTTTGATATTTGTCATGTTTTCGTTTACTTGCTTCTTCAGCAGCTGATCCTGCAATTATGGAAGTTTTTCTTATGTAAGAATCAGTCAAAGTGTCAACACATGTTACATCCCATATTAGGCGTTGACCTTTACTCCATGGAATGAGTGTACCACCATCAGGTCTTTTATCATCATCTCTCAAGAGGCCACATGGTTCAAGAGAGGAGAAAATGTGGATAGAACTTAAGGCTCGCTGGATAATTTGATTTAGATCCGAATGTCTTGAAAATCTGCCCTTATTTTTAGGACAAGTCTGTGACGGCCATCATTTGAAAAATTTTAGTTCCTAATTTGATAATTATGTAATACATTTATTAAAGGGATTATATTTTGGGGCATTTCAAAGTGGCTTGAATTTATATTTTATTGTTTCTACTCAACTTGTGCCACCTATAATTATTCCAATCCTGATGGGAACAGTACAAGTTAAGATTACTGCTCACTTCATCTGAAATCTTCTTTCGTGTCAGAAAAAACATAACAGGGGATCTGCAAGAATTGACATTGCACATTTATGTCCTAAAATACGCAATTCCTTGACCGATTCGTCTGTTTTGTTGTTAGTTTATTGGAACAATTCCGAAAGTACTAAAACAATAAAATTAATTTGGCAGGCACTTGGCGATTATCAATTCTACATTAAAAAAAGGTAGAAAACTCGTTTGGCCCCATCTTCAACCAAAAAATAGACAAAAATAGCAACTTAACACGTTCTTTTAATTTATTTATGCTGTACCTACCTAACCTCAAATAAATAATTACTAAAAAGTTACTAAAAAAGGTTGTTATAAAATTCACACTAACAAAACTTCTGTTACATACTGCAACCAGTCACCTTACACTATGTAAATTTTCGAAGGTCAGTTGCAAAGTGGTTTTATGCAACTATTGTCAACTTTACATTTCATTACTTGTTCTGTCACTTCATATTGTCATTGCGTTGTAAAATAATTATTGTAGTTGTAGGGGCCATAGACATCCCTTATACAACGTGATCAAGAATGACTGAGTCTGTTGGTAGCAATGAAAATTTGAATGATTTTGGTACTACTGTAATCTAAACGCATTTCCGGTTGTCAGCTTTGACAGAGTTGACAGGAGAATTTGACGTTTACCATCAAAGGGTCATTTTTGTAATAGCATAAACATACCCGACATAACCAAATTTTTTTTTAAATGTCGTGTCAAGTTAAAACATCCGGTCAGTGCCAATTACGAAACAGAAAAACACCAATATTTTTCAATTGTTTCATTGCCAACAGACTCAGTCATTGTTGATCACGCTGTTTTTCAGTCATGTACATTACGATAGGCGGCTAATTTTGAAAAATCAAAAATATTTGTCAATTTATTTTTACAAAATGCCATACGTAAGAAAGTGCTGCATAAAATCGTGTAATTCAAGTAATCCTGATGATAATGTTTCCTTTCATTCTATGCCTGCAGACGCAAATTTAAATTTATTGTGGAAAAAATTTTTACTAGAGAACACTGGTAGGTACACTGGTGAGTTTTTTTTAAGACTGGCCATAGGGTTTTACATGCTAATTTTTCAACCCCCTGTTAACTTTTGTTCCGATAAAAATATTCAAACCATTTTTGGAACAAAGTTGGAAGATTTTTTAAACTATCGGATAGATTACAATTTAATATCCCAAACCGTCGAAAAAGTTGTGAAAAATAGTTATTTGTATAGCAAGGCTGCGAAATCCTACTTTGACGAACCGAGAGAAAAATTGTCGTCAAGGCCGCTTTGCGGCCGAGACAAGACAATCTCGAGGTCGTCAAAGGATTTCGTAGCCGAGGTGTACACTACATTTTGTGTGCAACCCGAAAATTTGTTATAAAATGAACAAGTAAAATTTCCTTCACTGTCAATAAAAATAAAGTCGGCCTACATGTCGCCATGTCGCTATGGAAACGACATAAATAAAACAATTCATTTTGAGAAAAATTGGAAAAATGTCGCAAAAAATTACAACGTTTTTGTTCCGTCTACTTCCCCAGATTGTGCAGTGTCCAATTTAATACCAGAAAAGTCCAAACGGCAGTACGATAAGTGTTACAATGACTTTAAAGAGCGGTGTAATAAAAATAATGTGAAAACGGTGTCGGAGAATGTTGTTTTGGCTTATTTAATGGAAAAATCAAAAACTGTGAAAAGTTCAACTTTATGGAGTACATATTCAATGTTGAAGCTCACGCTGAACATACGGGATGGCATTGGTGTTACGAAGTTTCTGAAATTGGTACCTTTTTTGAAAAAAAATCAGTTGGTTATCAGGTGAAAAAGTGTAAGGTATTGACACGAGACCAGATCAATTTGCTGTATAATCTGCCCTTTTTTTAGGTCATTTTAATCATGGGAATATTAGGAGCCATGCGAAGAGACGATGACGAACTAACCAAAATGTCTATCGATGACATCAAGGATGAACATTCTTTATTAATAGTGGCCGTTCCTGACACAAAAACTGACATAAAACGAACTTTTACTGTCACCAATCCAGAATTTGTAAGATTATACCGCAAATATGCAGCTCTTGTTCCGTGTACTCATCCAGAGTTAAAAAAAGATTATAAATTGTGCAGTGTCGCATTTGAAACCTGAAAAATCGAAACAGCAATATAAAAAATGTTACAGTGACTTTGAGACTGATGTAACAAGAAGAATGTGAAAACCCTGTCGGATAATGTTGCATTGGCTTACCTATTTACTGGAATTTATTTATTGTGACAGGTAAACGTTAAATTCTGTTATAAGTTTTAGGTTATTTTAATCGTGGAAATATCAGATGCCGTGCGAAGAGACAAATAAACCAAAATGTCTGTTGATGCCATTCATGATTCAGGATATGTTACTACTTACTAGTTACTAGATATTTCCCTTTTTGACCGGTGGAAAATTAACCTAATTCATACGTGTCTGTTCTAGATCGATCTTTTTTACCGACTCGTCAATACGTCAATCATCGAATCATCAGGCGACCACTCCATTTGAAATTGGCGGGAACTTCAAACCGGATGAAAATTCTGTACTAATAGCGGCCGTTCCTGACACAAAAACTGGCATAAATCAAATTTTAACTGTACCCAATCCAGATTTTGTAAGATCACACCGCAAATATAGAGATAGATATGTTGTAATTGTGATAATAAATAAATATTGAAATGACTTTTACTTTTACGGCCGTCGTCAAGGCAACGGCTGCGAAATTCAATTTCGCGGCCTGCTCTAGGCACGCGAAGTGCTCATTTCGCGTACGGTTGCACACAAAATATTTTTTAGGGCGCCAAAATCATAGTACGTCGAGCGGCCGCCAGAGTAGCGCCATTGTCGGCTCAACCTAAGGTACTATATCTTTAGAAGGTAGCGCCATTCCGCTCCACAATTTTTTGACTGGAAATTAAAAGAGATGGCATTATCGATAAATCCTGTGAGTGTGACAAAGATAGAATGTGTCTGACTCGATACAAACATCCCTTAAAATTGTGTATACTTCTATCTTTGTCACACTTACGGGATTTACCAATAATGTCCTCTCTTTTAATTTCCAGGCAAAAAATTGTGGAGCGGAATCGCGCTACCTTCTAAAGATATAGTACCTTAGCTCAACCAGCACCTGACGATCTCCAGTTTTGGACGCTTTCGGTGCGCTAAAAAATATTTTTTTCACAACTTTTTCGACAGTTTGGGATATTGAATTGTAATCTATCCGATAGTTTAAAAAATCTTCCAACTTTGTTCCAAAAATGGTTTGAATATTTTCATGGGAACAAAAGTTAACAGGGGGTTGAAAAATTAGCACGTAAATCCCTATGGCCAGTCTTAAAAAAAAACTCACTGTATGTATGGAAAGTCATTTCGAGAACGCGTCCCAAGGATCGATCCTTAGAAATATACATCAGGAATTCCCATAAAATAAACGATATTTCACAGTTTCCACTACTTATCAGCGGCCAATTTGATTTAACATCTAATTTTTTAACTATTATTCAAAAAATCTAATTAATTTAAATAGAAATATGCTTAAATATTTTGTCCGACAAAGTATGCATAATTTCAGTGAACGCAGTTGTAACTAGCTGAAAAGAATTTATAATGAATACAGCCTTTAGGTGCTAGCCGCAGTTTGTGGTAGATGATATTATAACCGGCCGTCATAAGTGTTTTTCGCCAACTATCCCACCTCCACCCGGCGGCACGGCAATTTTGCCGGAGTACATACTATGGCGGCCAAAAAATTTCGGCCGTCATTTTTCCGTCATTTCAAAAAAATCGGTGTAGTCCATTCCTTATTGTCATTATGATTGATGTTTTTACTTGTCACTTTTGAAAGTCAAGCAAAATGCCATCGATATCAAATTTTAATAAAATCAAAATAGTAACTCTTGCACAAAGAGGAATGTCCCAAGCTCAGATTTCGATGGACCTTCGTATACCTAAAAGTACAATTTCGTCCATTCTTCAAAAATGGAGACAAAATGGAATGGAACTATTGAAAGACGCCAAGGCTCAGGGAGGCCTAGCAC
Organism: Tenebrio molitor; assembly: GCF_963966145.1. Classification (NCBI taxonomy): domain Eukaryota; kingdom Metazoa; phylum Arthropoda; class Insecta; order Coleoptera; family Tenebrionidae; genus Tenebrio; species Tenebrio molitor. The sequence goes on along the minus strand of NC_091053.1, from coordinate 16,464,865 downwards.
ATTTACTGCAGAAGAAGATAATATGCTTCTCAATAGATTACGCAATAGCCCTTTTATGACGGCTGTTGAAGGGGTAAATACAAGCAAATACAACGGAAAGGAGCAGTCGATTTTCGGCAAACATATAGGCATGGATTTCAGTAGATAGACCTGGGCTAATGTTGTCTCTAGAAGATCGGCTCAACAGTGATGTTATGTTAGGATTCTTGAAGACGTGATGATGCCTTTAGTTTCAAGAATTTTTCCGAATTTTAACTTCATATTTCAACAAGACAATTGTTCAATGCATTCAGCACATAGGGTAGCAGAATGGTAGCATAAACGTTCTTGATTGGCCAAGTCGCAGTCCAGATTTTTGGTTCGTAATTTGCAACAACGACAAGTGATTCGGAATAGGGCAGAACTTTTGACTGCGATTACTAATGCATGGCAATCATTACATAGGAATTATCACAGAGATTTATGCCTCTCCATCTAGCGTCGTATAAGACGAGTTATTGACGCCAATGGAGCAATGACCAAGTATTGATTTTAAACTTCATTCATTTTATCTTTTGATTTAGCTAAGTATTTAAACAAAAATAAATGTTTCATTTCCTTGTCTTTACCTTAATGTTTTTCGTTTGATTTTTTAAAAACTACGGCATACTCGTGTAATTTCCACGGTTCTCTGTTTGGTACTTTAATCCAAAAATAGCCGCAAGTCTGCCTCTAGTCTCTAGTGCCACTAGCGACTAGTGGTCGTGTGGTAATTGTGTAAGAGTGGAACTTGTCCTTTGTATTCACAAAATTTGAACTGATGGACTGAATGACAGATTGTCAAAATGACAATAACGATAACAAAGCGAGGTTATTGGTGCTTAAGGGTAGTTTACACTTCATGTCAGGGCCTTGAAAGTGACGGACGAAATTTTTTGGCCGCAATAGTACACTATTACGGATATTACTATCAAGTAATAGTGCAGTGCTTATCAACATAATTACCGGCGTCTCGCCTCCGCATTATGACTTTGTTGTGTATTATGTTCTGTGTCAATGTTAAGGAACTTCCTCACGATGTGACATGAGTATAATAATATACCTTTTTGAATTTCAACTACCAATGTGTTATCTAAATCCAGAATTTTTAAATTTTTAAAAAGAGATTGCGGTACTATTCCCGTTGCTGAAATTACAAGTGGTAAAATCGAAATTTTTTCTAAACACCAAAGATTTCTCATAGCAACGGACAGCTCTAAATATTTATTAATTTTTGTGTTATATGTCTGTGTTATATTATGTGAATTTGGAACAGCTATATCTAAAAGATATGCTTGCTTTTGTTGTTTATTTAAAATTATAATGTCTGGTCTGTTATGCTTAATATGAATGTCAGTTAAAATTGTTCTATCAAAATATAACTTGTAACTGTCATTTTCCAAACAACTTTCTGGTGTATAACTATAATGTGGTTGTGTATTCTTTAATAAATTGAATTTAACAGCTAAATTCATGTGTATAATTTTAGCGAATATATCGTGTCGTTTTTTATATTCGCTTTGAGCCAAAACGGTGCAAGAAGATATAATGTGTTCAATTGTTTCCCCTTCAGTTCCGCAAATCCTACATTTATCAATTATCGATTGCAAACCGCATATGTGTTTTTTATAATTTCTTGTATTTATAACACGATCTTGTATTGCAAATATAAAACCCTCCGTCTCAGGGTGAATATTTGATTTCTTAAGCCATGCATGAGAGGCCTGAATATTAATTTCTGGTTGTTCCAGTTCTTTAAAGTATCTCCCATGTAAAGACTTCTGTTTTATATTTGCTATTGTGTCAGGTATATTTGGCTTAACAATGTCTGAAATTATATTATCACTTAAATTTAAAGGTGTGTAGCCTTTATCGGCTGAAACCAAAGCATTGAAAAAGGTGTTATCACGAGCTCTATTGAGGAAATAATTTTTTAGTGAAGCAATTTGATTTTTTAGCAGTATTTCTAGATTTGAAAAACCCCTACCACCGTTTTCGCGTGGTAAATTAAATCTTTCAATAGCAGATTTAGGATGGTGTTTACTAAATTTAGTAAAAAGAACTCTAGTTTTAATGTTTATGTTCTGTAAATTAGTTTTGGACCATTTTATAACACCGAAAGAATAGGTCAGTAATGGAACAGCATATGTATTAACTGCTTTAATTAAATTATTACCATTTAATTTTGATTTTAAAATAGATTTAATTCTAAAATAAAATTGCTTTTCTAAATTTTCTTTTATAATTGAGTGTTGAATATGATTTGATTGATTAATACCTAAATATTTATAAAATTCTCCTTTATTTAAATTTTTAATGATTTCTCCTTCTTGAGTTATATATTCTAAATGTTCGTAATGACCGCGACATATTGATTGCATTTTACACTTATCAATACCAAAACTCATCCCAATATCATTTGAGAAATTTTCAGTTATTGTTAGTAACGATAAAATGTGATTCTTTTTTGATGCATAAAGTTTTATGTCATCCATATAAAGAAGGTGATTTAATTTGGATAGTGTGGTATTATTAAGTCTAATATTGAAACCATATCCAGTGCTATTTAATAGATTTGTCAAAGGATTAATGGCTAGACAAAACCATAAAGGACTTAAAGAATCTCCTTGATAAATTCCCCGTTTAATTTGAATAGGCTCGGATTTTAATTTAGTATTGTTTATTGATAAATTTAAAGTAGTTCTCCAAAATGTCATAACATGAGATAAAAAGTTAATCAAATCCAAATTAATTTTATACATTTTAAGAATTTTAATTAACCATGAATGTGGTACTGAATCATAGGCTTTTTTGTAGTCTATGAATGCGGTATAAATATTTCTATTATTTTTTCTAGCTTGTTCCATTATTACCGTATCTATTATGAGTTGTTCTTTACAACCAAAACACTCTTTAACACAACCCTTTTGTTCTTCATTAAGTATATTTAATTTTTGACAATGGTCGTAAATTATTACTTTAATGCAAGATGTCATAATTTTATAAATTGTAGGTAGACATGCGATTGGCCTATATTTTGATGGATTCTTAGTATCGGAATCTTTTGGTTTCAGATATGTTATACCATGGGCCAAAAACTCTGGAAATGTGTTAGGTTCCCTAATAAATCCGTTAAAGTGATCAAGTAAGCATTTATGAATACAAGTAAATTTTTTTAACCAAAAGTTATGAATTTGGTCACCTCCAGGGGATTTCCAATTATGTGAACTATTAATATTTTTAACTAAAATTTCAAGGCTAATTTGAATATGATGTCGATTATTACTATCTGGTATATCATTTTCTAAATGAGGAATCCATTCTGCCTGATTATTAAATTGAACTTCATTTGACCATATGTTTGACCAGAATTCTTTAATTTCGTTTATATTTGGTGTACCATTATTAGTTTGAGTTTTATTATCTGTTAAATTTTTGTAAAACAACTTTTCATTATTTCTAAATAGTTTGTTTTCAAATTTCCGTTGTTTATTATTTTTATATCTTTTGAGTCGTTTAGAATAAATATGTAACTTCTGTAATAAGGTGTCTTTGATTTCTATTAATGTTTTATTATATTCATTATATTTTAAACAATGTATTCGATTGTTATTTAAAATGGATTGAATACAATTATTTAGATGATTAGAATTTATACCCTTGAGTTATTCTACCTAAATCTCGTCTGATATTATTAATACGTTTATTTAGTCTTTGTTCCCATTTTGGTAATTCTTTCGTTTTTATATTATTTGTCTGGCCAATTTCTTTTGATCCATTTAATCTGATAATTGTTAAAGCTCCACTATATATAATACTGTGTAATTTTTTAAAACTTGTGGTGTTATTTACAAATTTAGGTAAAATGAATTGATTTAAAATTTCAATCATTGCAAAGAATTTTTTGGAGCTTTGTTGTTTAGGTAATAGTGGTCTATTAAATGGTTCAATATGTTCAAATTCGTTCAGAGTTCTATTAAATTCATCTTCAATTTGTTCTTTAAAATTTTGATGGTAGTAAAAATTTTGATTAATAACATGTATATCATTATAACTCAAGTCTAAATTATGTATGTCTGTTTGTATGGTGTTTGGTGAATCGATAATTGGACAGAAAGAGTCATTATGATTAGATAAACTTTGTAAACTTTGCGGTTCAACAGAATTTTGGAGTAAATTATTAGAAACTTCATTATTGTCAGAATAATTAATTGACAATTCTAACTTTACATCATTTTTGATCTTTTCTAAAATTGCCGAAGGGATATAGTTTTTCTTCATAATGGCTCTCCTCTGGTCAGCTAAATTTTGAATAGTAACAGGAAACTGGGGGTACTTACTTTGGAACGCTTTAAATAAATCAAGCCTGTAAGTACTCACAACATCCTGTAGTTTCGTGATCCGAAAATATTCCCGTATAATGAAAATATTCATTTCCATAGTCCATTTTTTGCGTTTTCTAACTTCTGTAGCACCATTGGATTGCAGTGAAGCACTTGCAACAACATTTGGCGCGTTTTTATTAGAGAGCGAATTTATTGACATTTAGACAGTTGTCACGGCAAATTATTATTATTATTATTATATACCAAAATGAGTAGAGCTTATAAAGCTATTTTACTCAGAGATAAAGAAAATGATTTTACCAACCGAAATGATCATCCAGGCGATTCTTAAATATATTTACACTCTCAGACTCAATAAGTTGTATAGGAAGCATATTCCAGTAGTTAACAACGCGCACAGATAGGAAATTTAGCTAGGTCGTCGGTATCCAAAACACCATCTCGTGAACCTACGCTGAACCCTCTCGTAAACCTCCAGATCCTGTAATCTGTCAGGGAACCAGACCGGATGGGCAAACTCTAGGACTGGCCTGACAAAAATCTTGAACAACTTGGACATCAACGGTAAGTTTGATTTGGTGAAGCACTGATGCAGAATGTACATACGCGAGTTGGCCTTCCTGACTTGTTTCGAGATGTGATTGGCCCACGTCAAATTCCCACTTACAACCACACCCAAATCATTGTGTTCCAGCACGGCAAGTAGACGTACACCGTCAATGTGATAGGACATACCAGTATTTTTTTTGCCAATATGAAGTACCACACATTTATTCTTGTTTAAAGGTAAACCCCAACTTTCACTCCAACACAAGACCTTGTTCAAATCCTCTTGCAACGTAAATGAATTATCCGTATCGTTATATAATTTTTTGTAATATCTAGTTGTTAAAGGTGGCTTTCCGGACTGTTTGTCACCATGTAAACAACCTCATAACGGCCGGAGTCCGTTATAGGTGTCCGTTATGAGCGGGAGCGGCCGTTATAAATGACTAAATAACTATAGCAACGTAAATCTAAACTTTATTTTTCAACTTTTTTTACAATTGGTACAATAATTAATGTTTAATGGGATACACCTTGAATTAATCGAAATCCATATGCCACTAGCAGATGTAGACGAGATCGAAGATGATGCTTCAGAATTTTAACACCAACACAAGCGCGATTTTGCAGGGAATAACGATGACTTCACTTGCTCTGCGGCCATCCGGACATCGGGAATATCTTGATCGCGATTTTTTATTCATTTCAGTCGTTTATTTTCAACGGAAAGTGAAGTGTTGAACAAACCTGACAAACAGCAGCAAATGGAGACAAGATTGAAGATGATGCTTCACTAACACAAGCGCGATTTTGCAGGCAGTAACGATGACCTCACTTCCGGACATCGGGAATATCTTGATTGCGATTTTTTATTGATTTCAGTAACTTATTTTCAACGGAAAGTTAAGCGTTGAACAAATCTGACAAACAACATTGAAACAATTTTTTTTCACAAACACCGGTTGACATGACGACGTCCTCCGCACACTTATTAATCATTCGGTTTTTTCGATGCCGTTGAAAAAAATGTGTTTCAAAAAGATTATTTTGAACGAATCGTAGAGATATTACAAAAACTATTGTACAATACACGTCCGTTAGGGCCTTTACAGCCTCGCCAGTATTATTCGACTCGCTCTGCGAGCTCGTCTCACAAAATTTCTGGCTCGGCAGTAAAGGCTATCCTAACGGACTTCTACTGTAAAATACTATAATGTCATCAGCGAACATCGCACAAGGCGAGAGAAATAAGCCAGGAATATCGGCGGTATATAACAGGAACAACTTGGGACCCAATACAGAACCTTGTGGGACCCCACTTAAAACGTCAAAGAAGTCACTAAGAACTCCATTTACTTTAACGGCAAATTTACGGTCGGAAAGAAAATGTGTGATCCACGCAAGGAGTCGTCCACTAATGCCATGCGTCTTCAATTTGGTAATCAGTAAGTTTATTGGGACTTTATCGAAAGCCTTGGCAAAATCTAAGTAAACCACATCAACACTCTTACCCAGATCAACAAGGGAAGACCAATCGTTCAGACAAGACAACAAATTTGTTTCAACAGATTTTCCCTTCGTGAAACCATATTGCTCCTTCGGTATAATTGCAAACTCTGAGGTAAAACTGTCAAGCCTGTCAACTATTATGGACTCCATGATTTTGACCACCGAGGAAGTCAAGCTTATGGGCCTGTAATTATTCGCCTCCAATCTATTACCGCTTTTGTGAATGGGAGTAATGTACGCAGTTCTCCAGTCGCAAGGTAACGTAGATGAGTGGAACGACTGTTCCATTAGAAGACTCAACGGGAAAGACAATGGATGACTACAGTTTCTCAGAATAGAAGGTGAGATATTGTCAGGACCAGGGCAAGACGTGGGCTTTATCGTTTGAAGCTTTCTAAGTATGGACTCACTATCGAAACTAACATCAGTAATTATCCGTCCAGGTGTAACTTCGTGATCAGGTAACTTAGACTGACTCAAGGTGTGATTATAAATATGAGAAAAGGTGTGAGCAAATAGATTCGCAGTTTCATAATCCGAGGTAGTTAACGTGTCGTCCGCACGTTTTAGTCTAAATTCTTTGGCTTCAATGGCCAGAACGCGTCTGACAAACTTAAAGAGTGATTTAGGATTATCAGAGTTTACTATGCGTTCCTCGTAACCCTTTTTAGCTAGTTTTATTTGTTTTGATAGGGTGTTAGACAGCTTTCTGTGAGATTCATAATCCTCAATGGATAAGGATCTTCTAAACTTTTTTCAATTCACTATTTACAGAGCGTACATCAATAGGTCATCATTCCGGGAATGCGTTTATAAGTTTGGAATATTGAAAAAATTCCTTTTAGATTACAACATTAAAACAATAACCTGAAATATTTTACACTAATGGCCGGTTGCACCGCACTTTTAATCCAGTGATTAACGTTAGTTATTATTTAATTTGACAAGTTTGTTTGCACCGCACTTTAAATAACCTTGAGAGCCGGTTTCACCAACGTCAGTTAATAGTATTTTACAGTAGAAGTCCGTTAGGATAGCCTTTACTGCCGAGCCAGAAATTTTGTGAGACGAGCTCGCAGAGCGAGTCGAATAATACTGGCAAGGCTGTAAAGGCCCTAACGGACGTGTATTGTACAATAGTTTTTGTAATATCTCTACGATTCGTTCACAATTATCTTTTTAAAATACATTTTTTTCAACGCCATCGAAAAAACCGAATGATTAATAAGTGTGCGGACGACGTCGTCATGTCGACCGTTGTTTGTGAAAAAAAATTGTTTCAATGTTGTTTGTCAGATTTGTTCAACGCTTAACTTTCCGTTGAAAATAAGTGAATGAAATCAATAAAAAACCGCAAGCAAGATATTCCCGATGTCCTGAAGTGAGGTCACCGTTATTGCCTGCAAATTTGCGCTTGTGTTAGTGAAGCATCATCTTCGATCTTGTCTCCATTTGCTGCTGTTTGTCAGATTTGTTCAACACTTAACTTTCCGTTGAAAATAAACGACTGAAATCAATAAAAAATCGCGATCAAGATATTCCCGATGTCCGGATGGCCGCAGAGCAAGTGAGGTCATCGTTATTCCCTGCAAAATCGCGCTTGTGTCGGTATTAAAATTCTGAAGCATCATCTTCGATCTCGTCTACAGCTGCTAGTGACTTACGGATTTCGATTAATTCAAGGTGTGTCCCATAACATTAAACATTAATTATTGTACCAATTGTAAAAAAGTTGAAAAATAAAGTTTAGATCTACGTTGCTATAGTTATTTGGTCATTCATAACGGCCGCTCCCGCTCATAACGGACACCCTTAACGGACTCCGGCCGTTATGAGGTTGTTTACATGGTGACAAACAGTCCGGATATCCACCTTTAACAACTAGATATTACAAAAATAATTTAACAAACCGTTAGCGCTATTCTGTGAATAAATGTGACAGATGTCGTTTCACCAACCACAATTAGCACTATTCGTTCAATAAATCGTCTATTAAATTAACTGACCAAATTTGGTCAGTTAAAACCTGACCTGACCTGACCAAATTTGGTCAGTTAAAACCCCAGTTAAATTAATGTGACAATACATTTGTCATTTTAATTTTAATACCAAAATAAGAAAATTTGCGAATTTGGAAAATTGATAACAGATAAGTAAGAAATAATTACTAATAAATAAGATAAATTCTTGAATAAGCAATTTTGAAAGTATGTTGTCGTCATCGTCATCGGATTCATCAGATGAGGTAATAAGGCCTCCTATAAGAAGATCACCAAGACCAATTATGCGTGGCGATCCTTTTACGGAATACACTGAATTCCAATTTAAATTACGTTTCAGATTTTCTAAAATTGGCGCTAGGGAAATTTTAACATTAATTGAAGAAAATCTGGCACATTTAAATGATCGAAACGATTCAATCACTCCCGCGTTACAACTTCTGATAACTCTACGGTTTTACGCTACTGGAACGTTTCAAATGTGCATAGGGGATCTGGTAAACGTATCAAAATCTTCTGTTTGTAGAATAATTCATCGAGTAACAAATGCCATAGCATCTTTACGCCATTATTTTATACGTTTGCCAGATCGCAGAAATGAAATTCGAAAAATTCATAATGATTTTTACGAAATTGCTGAATTTCCCAATGTGCTTGGAGCAGTAGACTGTACGCATATCAAGGTGCAGTCTCCAGGAGGTGATCATGGGGAATTATATAGAAATAGGAAGTCATGGTTTTCTATCAATACTCAAGCTATTTCTGATGCCAATTTAAAATGTATCGATGTTGTTGCGCGATCGCCTGGCTCCGTACATGATTCTACAATTTTTAATGATTCACGTATAAGAATGCGTCTAGAAAATAACGAATTTCCAAATTGTTATTTATTAGGCGATAGTGGGTATGCATGCAAAAGATACTTGCTTACACCACTTCTCGTTGTTAACAATAGAGCAGAGCAACGATATAACACTGCTCATAAAACCACAAGAAATGTGGTTGAAAGAAGTTTTGGAGTACTGAAGAGGCGTTTTCCATGTTTGGCGATCGGTTTACGTGTACAAATTGAAAAAGTACTTCCAATTATAATCGCCACAATGATTTTGCATAACATATCAATTGATGTGAATGAGGACGACCCAATAGAAGATCCAGAAATAGATATTCCACATTTCGAAGAACCAGATGATATCTTTAACGTCGAAATTATTAACAACAATGAAAATAGGGCTGTTCGTACGGCTTTAATTAACACCATTTTTAATAGGTAGTAAGCATCTAATTTAACATTTTATATTTTTACGTGCACCTTTATAAAATAAAATAAATTTTGACAAAGAATTCTAATGAAAAACAGAAAAAATATTACAATGAATTTAACTGTTTAGTTTTTAATAGGTTATCCAATTCTTTTCCCTTTAAATCTTCTAACTCTTTTTTTCGAATAATTTCTAATACTTCAATTTGTTTTTGATATTTTTCTTTTTTTAAGGCCCATAATTCTCTTTGAATAGAATCGATGCTTGTGTTTCTTTTACTGTTCTTATTACAACGTGATCAACAATGACTGAGTCTGTTGGCAATAAAACAATTGAAAATACTGGTGATTTTTGTCTAGTAATTGACACTGACCACGCACTGACCGGATTTTTTAACTTGAGATGATATTAAAAACATTCTTGGGTATGCAGGTTATGTTTATACTAATACAAAAATTAACCTTCGTTGGTAAATTTTAAATTTGCCAAATTTCATTGTTACCAACAGACTCAGTCATTCTTGATCACCCCGTAGAACGGATGTTTTTTAAAAACGTTTTAATTTTAGTATTTTCAGGGACTACAACAGCCTCTGCAGAAGTTTCACATTCCTCCTCTAGAATATCGGGGCTGGTACTTAGATACAGTTGTTTTCGTGTTCAGTATTTATAATGACTGTTTCATCAATCTGGGCCTCCTCGTTTACGTATTCAGTGATATCATTATCAATATTATGATCATATATGTGATTAGAGAAATCATGAACTGATACTGGTAACTCTATAAAGAAAGTACAGCGATTATTACTTCGTATCTCACCTCCACCCGGCGGCACGGCAATTTTGCCGGAGTACATACACTATTACGGATAATACTATCAAGTAATAGTGCAGTGCTTATCAACATAATTACCGGCGTCTCGCCTCCACATTTTGACTTTTTTGTGTTTTATGTTCTGTGTCAATGTTAAGGAATTTCCTCACGATGTGACATGAGTATAATAATATATCTTTTTGAATTTCAACCACCAATGTGTTCTCTAAGTCCAAAATTTTTAAATTTTTAAAAAGAGATTGCGGTACTATTCCTGTTGCTGAAATTATAAATGGTAAAATCGAAATTTTTTCTAAACACCAAAGATTTCTCATAGCAACGGATAGTTCTAAATATTTATTAATTTTTGTATTATATGTTTGTGTTATATTGTGTGAATTTGGAACAGCTATATCTAAAAGATATGCTTGCTTTTGTTGTTTATTTAAAATAATAATGTCTGGTCTGTTATGCTGAATGTGAATGTCAGTTAAAACTGTGCGATCAAAATATAATTTGTAATTGTCATTTTCTAAACAACTTTCTGGTTTATAAAAGTAATGTGGTTGTGTATCCTTTAATAAATTGAATTTAACTGCTAAATTCATGTGTATAATTTTTGCGAATATATCATGACGTTTTTTATATTCGCTTTGAGCCAAAACGGTGCAAGAAGAAATGATGTGTTCAATGGTTTCCCCTTCAGTTCCGCAAATCCTACATTTATCGATGATCGATTGTAAACCGCATATGTGTTTTTTATAATTTCTTGTATTTATAACACTGTTATTGTTACAATATTTTTTGTCAAATATTACCGTTACTATCATAAGGATTTTCATGAGGCGTTATAGTGGGTCCTAATAAATTAACCAGCATATTGTCGCCAGTTGTATTAACTGTGAGAGTTTTTGATTTTGAACCACCTCCAGTTTTATAAGTTTGCACCTAAAATGTATTGGAACCATTAAAATTTTAATTCAAAATTTTAGAATTTTACTACCTTTTCATCGGCCAATTTCTTTTTTCTAGATTTTTTTAAATTGTCGTAAAGGAGCTTCAGTTGTTGAGCATTACGCGTACCGGTTTTTGAGCTGGCATTAAATTGGTTTGCAATTAAGTTCCAAGTTTCACGTTTTTGCTTGGCGCTAATAGTATCCGATTTCTTATTTTCGATTATACCCTTTTTATCTGTAACCAACTCTAACAGATACTCTTTTTCTTCTTCAAGAAAATTGTTGGATCTTTCTCGTTTTCTTTTTTGCCTTTGATCCATTCTCAAATCGTCGCAGCAGATGATTGAAATGACGTAAAACGTCAGAATAATTTAATATTTTTGGGTACAATCAATGAGAATAGTTATTTACACAATTAGTGGGATAAAAGCAATATTACAGGATTCGAGTGTGAAGATTGCAGATGACGAGGGCGTTAGCCCGAGTTCATCTGTAATCACACGAGTTTCCTGTATATGCTTTAGCCCACGTGTTATGTACAAATTTTTATCTAAGACCGCCCCGAATTAAAAAAAAAAGGTAAATCTTATTTATTTCCGCTAGTCTCATTACACCACTCAGTGGAATAATGACTTTCTTATCCCACTGAGTGGGGTAATGAAGCTCACTTATCCCACTGAGTGGAGTAATGAAATGCGTCCGGTAATGAAGTTCCTTATTCCACTCAAATGAGTGGGATAAGTGTCATTTATCCCACGGGATTAGATAAAATTATTTTAAAAACAGTTGTTATCGAAATAGTTAACTGAACATCAAAATTATTTGGTGAAACAACTTTTTCCTTAACGTACAAATAAAAGTTATTCGTTAAATAAGTAACTGACGATTTATTTACTATTGGTGAAACCGGGCCTTAGTCTTTGTTTAATAAAGTAGCCAAAATCGGCGAATTAACCCTTAAATAGAGTTTACGTAATGTCATTAATGTCAATGTGACTTCAAATTTAAAATCAACATGGAAGATTTTGATGATTTCTTGGAGATCATAGATTTTGGTTTTCCACGGTTTCAGTTTACAATGTCTGACTGTTTTCATGAACTGGATAAATTTAGATTTTATTCGAGGTTCAATCTCACAAAAGCAAGTGTTTTACATTTTTTGATTTTAATTGAAGGGGAAATAGAATTTCCTGCTGATACGTAAGTTGTTGTAAGATATTTCGCAATTGTTTAACAAAAGCACATTTTACTTTAATTTTTGTTACAATCTAACACTCAATTTGTCAGGATTCAAAAAACAAACTCAGACCTCTTAATAATTCACTATATTAAGGACTCTTGCAAATCAGTACAAGTTACCAGATCTTAGGTCAAAACAAGAGTGTCTAAAAACTAAGTAAAATCTCATTTATACATCCCCTTTCTTACATCTGGCATCCATCTCATCACCTCACTCACCCAACGCCCACACCAAATACACAAACCACATGCACCCGCAAAAGACCACAACGGTCATATCAGTCCTAGCAAATTTACACAATAACCATAAAACATGTCAACTATTTCTAACACACATGGGAAACGCAGAGGGCTGTCTTAGATCTGTCAGCAAGTGTGACTAATGGACATTTGCCCTCGTTTCGCATAAATGAAAACTACCACGGTCCTAACAAAACAAAAAAAAAGGAACTTATGTCTAATTAATCCATTTTTCAACATCTGTAACATTTTATTTACTTCTAATTCCGCTAGTTTCAATGTAGCATCACAATCAAACTCATTTGTAAGTCCTTGTACAGTTTTTTTGTTAACGATGCTCAAAATCAATTCACTACTTGAATTCCCTTTATTGTTCTTTTTGGATCCTCCACCAGTTTTATGTGTTTCCTTTTTCCTTTAGCAGCCGTTTTTCTTGTTTGTTGGACACACTTTTAAAAAAATCTGTGTAGCGACTTCCCGGGTTTTGACTATTAAAATCCTTGGCAATTTTCAGCCAACACTGACTTTTTTCCTCCGAACTAACCACGTGTGTTTTTTGATTCACTATGATACTCTTGTACTTACTTATGTTCTTATGTATGTGGGCATTTCGGCGCCTCGAATTGCATTTTGGTGCCCCGAATTACCTCATCGTACCACTTCAAGCGTTGCGCTAGCAAAGCATTCTGCGAAAAGTACCACTTCATGGCACGAGGCAGCGAGGTCTTCCGCGAAATCCCATTTTGCTGATCCAAAACTAGGACAGGAGCACGCCCAATGCACGCCCATATAAAAGGGTGACGAAGTGACGATGTATTATTATTCCGTTAACTCTGATTAAAGACGTTGCTCCTCCAGTGTTGCTTTTTAATCCAATCCCAGAGCTCAAAAGTTAAACAAAAGCTCACATGTACAATTCTCAAAAGAAGCGTTTTTTCCTCCGGGAAATAATTCGGACAGAGTTTTCTCTTATTTTTTCATCATTTTACAAAATGGTAATCATTACTTTTCGAACTTCTCACAAATTGTTCACAATTTATTCCGACTTTTTCCACTTTTTCTTGAAGTTGTGAACTTGTGAATAGCAGCGCCTCTAACGGAATTCTTCTTCCGTTGTCAAGGGCTTGCTTACAATTCGATTATTTTTGTTTAAATTAATTAATTAATCATGTTTACTTAAACAGACTTTAAAATATCCGGTGCAACGAAACAAATTTTAATACACCATTAAGTTTTAATCTCGTTTTAGTTAATACATGATTAACGAAAATGCGATGCAACCGGCCATAACCATGTCAGACCGCGTCGAAAATGGCTGCCGTCAAAAAAAAAACAGCGTTTAGTTGAAAACGTCATTTCGTGAACAGTCATTTTGGGAACGTTCCCGGACATGATGGCATGTTCTCAAAATGATAATGATGTTCCCAGGATGACTGTTTCATTCCTGGAGTGATATCTGCTATTGCAAATTCTCAATAAATGTATTGTTTATGTTGTGTTTACACAATTTTCAACAAGATATTATACTTGTTGTTTTTATCATAGCAATATGGCACCACGAGGTTGAAAATACCAAAACAAGGCCGAAAAAGTTACTAAAAAAAGATAGTTCGTCTAATTTGTGCCGAAAAAAAAAGCTAATGCTAGAAAAAGAAAGTTCTCGAAATGACGATTTTTTGCGATGGTTTTTTTTAAACAAATTAGAAAAAAATTAATTTGTTTTGTGCTTGCCCAATCTAAATATTATTTATACACAAGTTTAGTGACGATTTAAGCTAATTTTCATAATCATAGCTTCCAAGTTTTTTCATCATAAAACCAAATTTGTAATTTGCCACCTTGGTGATTTTTACCCTTATATGTAGTCAACATTTTACTGCAGATAGTTTTATACCAAAAATAAAACAGCGTAGACTAGGCAAGGGAGCAATTCCTTCCTTATTTAATGTTTGTTAAAAGTGAATTTTCAAAAATTAGTTTAGTAATATTTTTGTAGTTTTCAGACCAAGATACAAATTTTCATACTGGTTCAGATCTTCTAAATTTAATCAATCTACAAAAATTTTTAGATAAGAATATACAAACCAATATTACGTCAGCAAAAATAAAAGATTTGCTTTATACAAAGCAATGTTTGGAACAAAAATTAAAACGTATAAGAAATCATAATCATAATCTAAAAATTGAATTAGATTTGGAGAAAGAAAAAAATATTAGTAATTCCGAGTATCGAAGATTAAAAAAGATGCGTCTAACATGAATCCCAAGGCAATATTTTTGTTAGACCAAATTAACAATTATAATAATTAAAAACCCGTATGGAGATTTTGTTCTTCAAAAGGATATGAGTTTCCTAGAAATGTTCTGTTAAAATTACCTTGCAAAACAACCTTAAAAAAATATTTCGGAACAGATAATGAAAATTTGATTAAAAATCGACTTATGTGTGAAATTAAAACTTTGAATGCCCCAGAACGAATTTGCTCGTTGATTGTTGATGATATGGCAGTTCGGAAAGCTCTATACTATTCCAAATCTGAAGATCGAATATATAGTTTAGATTCAATTAAATCGGAAACAATTGGACGTTACCCTGTTGCTGCCAATCAACTTCTTTGTTTTGTTACTCATGGACTTTCAACAAAATTTATTATAAAGATTTGAATAGCAAAATTTTTTATCAGCTTACATTAGATGTTTTGAAGTTACTAGCGGAATGTGGATTTAAAGTGATCAGAATAGTTGGAGACAATCACAAAAGTCATGCAGCTTTGTTTAAACACTTTGGAAATGGAACACTTCAGAATGTTATTCCACATCCGTACAATCCTGGCCTACATTTCTTCTTAAGTTTCGATTATTGTCATGCAATAAAAAAATGTAAGAAGTATATTTTTGGATCATGATATGGCTTCGGCTGATGGCATCATCTCAGCAAATTATTTGAAAACTTTATTAGATATGCAAGAAAATTTAATTATTAAACCAGTTCGATTTTTAACAAGAAAACATTTATACCCGTCCAATTTAGAAAAAATGAAGGTTTATCCTGCTGTCCAAATTTTTCACCGGCTGTTACCGCATCGCTTCGATATCTTGCTCACCATCACGAGCATGATAATTATGACGAAGAATTTCCTAATTTTAAGGACAGTATTGCAACTACAAAATTTATGGAAAACATGTATAAATACTTCCAAATTCATGATGTGAGCAATAGAACACACTATATTCATAAAAGAGATCCGAACACGGCCCCATATACCGACGTTCATGATGCGAGACTTATTTGGTTAAATGAAGATTTTCCAAAATTTATTAACGATATTCAAACAACCTCAGCAGGAGCAAATATGAAAGGTTTAACAAAGGAAACGGCTGAAGCACTAATATTCACAGCAAGAAGCACATATCTTTGCGTGAAGTATTTAAATCCACGATCTTAACTTTTTTTATGTTTTGACAAGATCTTTTAGTTCGGATCCAGTTGAAACTTTATTTTCAAATATTAGACTCCGAGGAGGTAGCAATGACCTCACAGATTGTAGAGCAGCTTAGCATGCAGTTCGACTAATTTTAAAGAATGGATTGATGAAGAGTGTGAATACATCTAATCTAAAATCTGGTCTAGAATACACTAGTAATGCAAAATTAATAGAAATTCAAAATTTAAGTGCTCAGCCTAATGAAATTATCGTAGTATTACCTGACAACGTTATTGAAAAGTTAGAAAAATTACAAGCGTTTAAATATACATTTAATAAAAATTATGTGGAAATAGGATCAGCAGCCACAGCTTTCCTATGTGGCTATTTAATTTTGAAATTGAAAGAAGGTGTAAATTGTGATATATGTTTGTCGACTTTATGTGATACGTCACCTAACAAGAAAAGTCCCTTAGAATTAATTTACAATCAAGATCGAGGAAATTTTAAATTATCCAAACGAACGATTTATAAAATTAGTGGAATTTTTGGTCCAACACATAAAAAAGTCGATTATATTTTGAACAAAATTTAAATTTCATACCTTTACCTATATCATTGTCTAAGTAGAACTAGTCGGTCAACCGGTGAATTTTGTTAATAGTAATGGACGTAGCTACTAGAGGGCGATGGACTGGAAAAGTCGCTTCTCCAGTGCTGATAAGTGGTTTGAAACATTGCTAACATTTGAACCGAGGCGATCGGTTTAAACTTATTGCGCTAAATAAACCAGATGACGGGACTTTCAAAATTCAAATAAAACAATTGCTTATAAAAATAACAAAAAAATATCTATTTCTCGTGGAATATAATTACATGACATTTTTGATTTACAATGCAAAAATTTCCGATAATAATGCGGAATCTGGAAAAGTGCCCCGAATACTTGCAGCGTTTCCACATTGAATGGCAAGGAAAATCCTCTCAAAAAGGAATTTCTTTGATTTTGAATCGCCTGATACCGCGATAAGTCGGTCTCCAATGACATTAATGAAATCGATGGTTTCTTTGCACCAAGGGCGTAAGGTTTCAAAGGCTAAACCTTTAAATATGTAGTTTGACGAAATAATTGAACTATGTATATTTGCTATGTTTGCGTTTGCTTTTTAAACTTTTTAACACCATGAACTGAAGACAGGAAAGCAGCGAGGCAAATCTCGGAAATGCCGCGAATTCCCAGTCTACCAAATCTAATCGGTAAAGTGGGCTGACACCATTGCAAATCAGTTAAACGTAAATTAAGTATTCTTTCTAAAGAAGACTTTAAAGAAGCATCAATTGAATTAATATAATTAGAGAATTTCCAAAATGGAGTTGTTCTTAATAAAAAATTAAATTTTGGTATGAAAAGAGTGAAAAGACAGTTCTTGATTAGCTACGTGTCTGCTAAGAAATTCAGCTTTATTTAAAAGATTTTCAACTGTTTTTTCGACAGTGTTTTTGAAGCCTTGGAGAGCCTAAAGAGATAAACTTTCTCGGTCACAAATTTTAATACCTTGTGCTAAATTTTGAAATTCCTTTATGACTCTTAAATCTGTATCTTCAGAACAGCAAAAGATCTCGCATTTGTTAAAGTTTAATTCAAGACCAATTTTTCTGGATAAATTGATAACTTTCTTAAAGTCGGAAGAAGTGGGGTATGACTTCTTTTAGAATACAATCTCGTTCGACTGAGTTAAATGCGTTTTTGAAATCTTATAAAAAAGAATATTTTATTCAATAAATTGAAATTACGCCTAAACGGCTGCAAATAGGCATACATAATGTTAATAAAAGTGGCCTTAAAATTTAATTTTACATTTATATCTAGTATCAGAAACGGTAGTTGCCATTTAAAAAAATTAAGTTTTCGACATTTTTTTATTATTAATTTCAAAAAATTGCAGTAGGCGTATGAAACACAAAAAAAATGTCGTTGGTAGCGCAAAAAAGCGGCCAAATCTTTGGGAAGTCAGTAAAGTAAAAATAAATTATTTATTTCTGATGGTTCAGGAATTATAATTTTTTTAATGAAGCCCTGCAACCTCACTTTGTTGCAAAAAAGATGACATAGGTCAAAAACGATGACAGATAAGTATTGACAAAAAGACGTATTAAACTCAAAAGTTAACGTAGAATCGAAATGTGAAGTCAAAATGGGGCCTTTCTATTAAAAAAAAACAAAGATGGCATCGATTTCCGGTATTTCCGGAAGTGCCGCCATTTTGAAAATATATCATTTGAACTTGGAGTAGTCGATTATAGTCAGCTACCAATTTTCATATTAATATGATTTTGGAAAATCAAAAAGTTTCTAATGAACGGGCTACGTGAATCAGCCTGTATTGTTTGATTCATTTTTGTGCAACTAACTAAAATTATGTACTGTGAAAATCGCACGACACTTAAAAATAGCCGATAGAAAAACAGAATTCGGTGTCGTTTCTATAACAATATAGAGATTTCCTGGAAATTTTTTGCTCCTAGCTGACCCAACATGAAATTAATAAGTGGAAATTTTTTCAGCCAATCAAAATCATTTATTTATTAAAAATCTCAAATTTTTTTCCGTTGTCAAGGATAATTCTGTTATACAACTTGATTTTTTTTGTCAGAAATTTATAATTTAAGAAGCATAATGTCCGTGTCGTTGCGATTTTCTTACCGAATATGCCCTCGTGCATTGATTAATATCCGGAAATTTTATTCTCATGCATTTCCAAAACGTAATTAGCCCTCGTGTTCCACTCGAGCTAATTAATACGGTTTGGAAATGCATTCGAAAAAAATTCCGGAAATAATCAATGCACTTGGGATATTATAAGTGATTATTTCCTTCATGTGTCTAGCAACCAATTGCGTGACAAATATTGACCAAACAAAACGAGAAAACAAAAAATAACCCGATAAAATTTCTCTAAAATGCACACTGTGCAATAATCGGATAAAAAATGTCGGTACCTGATTTCTTTTTTAATAAATTATTTTGAATAAAAAGAATTGGAAATAATGCGTTTGTTTTCATTCTATTCAGGAAATAATCAGCAGTATACCCCTCGTGCAAAATTTTAATATCGGCAAATTTTTTGCTAATGAACTCAAACATCCATAAATTATTCGGTCAGAAGACCAATTTTTATCAAATAAAAGCCTTCGACTTCGTCTCGTGCTCTTATTTGATACTAATTGGTCTTCTGACCTCATTTATGGATGTTTTCGTTCATTAGCAAAAAATTTTCCGATAAAAAATTTTGCACTTGGGATATAATACGTGAAAATAAATCACTTTCTTTTTCTTTGTTTTGGTTTATTTTTATTTAATTCAGTAGTGCATTTTGTAAAAGAATTACACTAAATACTTAACTGCTATTCTAAGAAATGGTTGAAAGAATAACAATAAATACATTCATTTTTAGTGTAGAAATGTGATACTTTATTTGGGTAAAAAATAGTGGAAAAAAGTATGGTCAAAGAATACTGGTACAGCGATTAATTAATTTTTATAAAACCAATTTACATAAGCCAAATTAAGTTCATCGTAATCAAATGCGAGATTCATGGGTTAATCGAGCATTAAAATTTAATTAATTAAACATTTAATTCTCTTTGTATAAACTGGCCTTAAATGCCACAGTTTATTTTATTAGGTACTATGTCAACTGTTAACTGGCAAATTTATTTTTTATAATCTGCTATTTTTACATGCAGTTAATTTCAAAATTATAGAGTACACCTAATTAATGATACGGTGTACAGCCATCATAGTTGAAGAAGACGTACCATCTATTTCCTGCAAAAAAACCAAGAAACCGACCATGCCTGCAGATATTGTAAAAAGCCCGGTCATAATATGGCGGACTGAGCGGACTGAGCGGACTGAGCGGACTGAGCGGACTGAGCGGACTGAGCGGACTGAGCGGACTGAGCGGACTGAGCGGACTGAGCGGACTGAGCGGACTGAGCGGACTGAGCGGACTGAGCGGACTGCTTCCGCCGTAAAAGCAGAAATGAGCAAGCAGACGCTGCGCCACATACGTCCCACTCGAATCAATTCAAAGAAAAGCACGTTTTGTTTAACTCTTTTTCTCCGAACAGTAGTCTGAAAACATTATCGATAACGACTTGGGATTACGAAACAAATTGCCCTGTCGATACGGGGTCGACGTGTTCACTCATAAATGAAACATTAGTAGACGAATTAAAACTTGCAAAAATCCCTCGTATCACTCCGTTACAGTGTTTTGATGGCACCGTACATAAGTCCTTCTTTATCACAAAAGCCCTAGTGGTACTCCCTGTAAGCGTCGAGAGCGTCATCTTGAGTTCTGGGGTTCCCCGACTGTCTAGTACCAGAGCCGAGGAGAACCGAACGGGAGTCAGGACAGTCGAACGACCCTGGAATGAGGGGGACACACGCGACCTGACGGCGGGAGCGGGTTATTGAAGCTGAGATATTGCCCGTGCCATGTAGCAGCTTTTAAATATACTTCTTTAATTACGTAAAACTGTGGTTTTGTTCAGTAAGAAAGAGTTTAAGTTTTACATCCCCGACGTAAAAGTGGAACTCGATTTCGTTATCGTACCACGTAGCCACTCGAGTTACGACATTGTTATAGGTGTTACAATATTTTTCTTCTCTCTATCCCACTTCTGAAATTGTTACAATGATTTTTCTTCTCTCTATTCCACTTCTGAAATTATTACAATAATTTTTCTCTGAATTTCCACTTTTGATTAAACTATAGCAATATTTTCTTCTTTGCTCTTGTCCGGATGTTTAATCAATTTCGAACACTGAATTTAAAACACTAACTTTATTATGAACGATGATTTATTATTTCCATACACTTGTAAGACTTGGTTTTTGCCCAAGGGCGTTCTCCCCCAATATTTGATAATTAACCGATCAGACTCATCGGTACACATTAAATTAGACAATCTCAGCTACAGTCATACGATAATCTACAATCGGACTCACCTCCACCTCATTCAGTCATTCAAACGGTAAAGCACAGGTCCGCACTCGGGTTTGCTCAATGGGACGGTACAAAGATGTAAATGATAAACACCTGACACATCTGTCGCGAATCAAGGTCATACAGTGACTCACCCGGGGGATTCCTCCCCCTAGCTTCTATCATGATGAGGGGCTCCAACCACGGGCGTCGTCTTCAGAGCGCTACGTTCCGGAATTGCGTTGGATGTTCTAGTAGCACCTGTAATAGCCCTGTGTGCAGTTTGGGGTGCACAGCCCGCCCGCAGCCTCCACAGAAGAAGGCCGCCAATGCCAGCGTGAGAGCGCGATAGCTCCCTTCCATACGTTACACTGCCCCCTCAGTACCTGGGGACCGGGATGACCTCATAACCTTACAATCCGCAACGTATGATCGGTGCATTTGGTTGCCACCACCGGCCGTCCCTCCAAGACGCGCCCGGTCAACGGCCTAGCCGTGTCATGAGCCAAAGGTGCCCCACCCGGACATCCGGTGCTCAGGAATCGGAATCATACCATGGTATCTGTTCGAGGTTTTACGCATTGAGGTACTGATCTATAGCCCAGGTTGCCCAACCTGCTATCACCCAGTTACCGACACACCTGGTAACTGTATCTCTATTACCGGCTATCACTAGCCTAATTCACTACACCACTCCCGGGCCACAATTATTCACCTACCGTCACTCTCGTACTCGTACCTTGGACAGCCATCGGACATCGATAAACTATCTCTCTCGTACCTATGTATACGCATAAGACTTTTTTGTCGCACTTATTTAAAATGTTTATTGGTGTCGGGTTATTATTTAAAACCCTCGTATTAGTCTGGCTCTTTTGCACATATTTTTAATATCAATTAATAAATCTGCCATAAAAATTTCAGACTGCCTAAAGTATATTTTTTGCGTATACTAAAAAAATGACTTTGGGGCAGTCGGGTTGTACTTTAAAACCGTCCAAATAATCTGGCATTTTTATTTCTGTAATCTATAAATGCTAAACTAAAAAATCAGTATAATTTCAAGTTGCCTAAAGTATGTTTTTTGGGATACATTTTTTGCAAGTTTCATATGCTGCGCAGTAGTAAAATAACCGCAAACGCCCTTAGCGACTGTCGATTCCAGATTCACTAACATTCAAATAGTACATTTTTTAAATTTCTGATTGCCTAAAATACCTTCTCCAAATTCGTCATCAGCTCTCCGACTATGTCTCGCCTGTGGAACTCTTAAAAATCACCCCCGAGTCAAGGACATTTCAGAACATAATTTATGAGCCACATGTTTGGGGTGGAAGAGGTAGTTTTTCTGTTGCGTTTTTAAAATTCTCTTACAATTCTTTATCAACTAATGTACGAATAACCAATTCAAGTCAATATAACCTAAATTGTTCCTCTCTGTGAGTTCTTAATTATCAATTCCCCGAGAACCATTGCTTATAGTATGAAAAGCAACCTCCAGTGGACTTTCAGTTGTAAGTTTTTCATTTATGAAAAATGAATAAGCACTTGCATCATTGTTGCGGCGTTGTACCGTAACCTTGACACTAAAAATTATATGAAAAAAATCATGAAAAATGCGGTCGGAAAAGTTCCAAAAATCTAACTGAATATGTGAAATCTGAAAAATTGAAATTTGTATAATAAATGTCTTGAAATATCTAAAATTCAAAATTACAAAATGTGAGAGGGTTCTATTTGATGAGAAGCGGGAAATTCGAGGCGTTCTTTAAACTTTCATTAATCCGCAATAAAAATGTGGCGACTTATCTTATGCCGGTAACGTTGTGTCCTCGATTAGCGTCCTTTTGCCTTGCGGTACGGTACGGTTCCTTTAATGATGGCGTCACGGCGTGACCTTGACGAATTTCTTTATTTCTGGGCCGGAAACGAAATGATGGCGAACGATACGCCTCTTACGAAAGATGATCCTTGCGGACGATAAATGGCTTGGCGAAAAATGGCCTTATCGAAGGATGACCCTAACGCACAACCCCTAACGAATTGACGTTAGTGTTGCGAAATTCGAACGATTCGGTAATTACCTTTCAGCGTAAAAGGGGGTTCTTGGCGATACTGGAAGTCCTTCCGGTACTCCTCTGTAGCGTACGACACGGTACTTCTCGATACGAAAATGATGCGGTACGATAAGATGCGGTACGATACGATACTGGTCGATACTGGATCGAACTACCCCTAATAACTGGTATTATTGAAGTGAATTCGCTAATGAACGATAATTACCTCTTTTAGTGCGAGGGGTCACTCGACCACGAACTCAAAAATGTGTTCCGCTGGCGTCGCCTCAGCGGCTCTCGACGAAATGCCTCGACTTCCGCGTTTTTAATCCCGGCACCGCAGTCCCATAAATCGCGAAAATTGTCACGCGCGCGATTCTCGACCTTATTCCGTTGCGCGATAAGGCGTGATGAGCTTGCAGGGTACTGCCCTTGCCATCTAGAACACAAAGCCTTAAGGCAGCAATTGTTTTTGATCGTGACGTCACAGTAAAGGCTTCATCGAAAAACGCATTAAACCTCCAGAATTTAATAAAAACAGTAAAATTTTTGGTTAGCACTCTTTTTTTTTTAGTAGAACGATGTGTTTAGGCTTTACAATTACTGCCTCGTGGAGTAAAATGCCATTAATAACGCGAAAATTGTCATTTACAAGTGAGGTTAAGTGTGTGTATTTATTGTTTTTGTGTAATTTTTACCTTGTGAATCATTTAAATAACACCAAATCACAACAAATGCTTCTTACGTCTTAATTATATGTGTAGCAAATATAGTTTCAACTAAATTGCCCTTACAACGACTTGTAATCACGAAATTGTTGATAGGGTATAAAAACACTTCCCAGGTTTCAACGTCTCTTGCGACGTTCGATGAACAGTATCAACTGGTATCAACTGAAACTATTATATACACTTGCCACCAAGCTTTTGCTTATCTCATAATTTTCCAAGAATGATTAAAACACCGTATTTGATACTTTCTGAAAATGTAAACAAATGTCAAATTTTGACGTTTGGCCTTCCTCGTGACGTCACACGCTGTCTGGCTTAAGGCCTGGAGTTCGAGATGGCAATGGTACTGCGCAATAAAAAATGTGCATTTCCGGTGGTACTACACGTGCGCGGTGTCACGACAGGTGTACCGTCATGGCGTCGGTTTGTTTACATGTAGCAGGTCAAAATGCCACTATTCGTCTTGGCCGGAGTAGGAGGCCAAGAGGTCCTATTTATGCTCGCGGGACTAAAAGATCGCTGTTCGAAGATCAGGAACAAGCAACGCAACGCACGGCACATGACGTCGCGACGCGCCCACCCTGCCGTAACCTTTTTCGGGACGCTCATTTCGAGATCATTCAGTTTTGTTTGTGTCGTCAATCAAGTCAATTTTCAGTTTATCGGGTCAGGGTTCAATTTTTTTGTTTATCGTTTAACTTTCAGTTTTCTTTCAGTTTCGCTTTCAGTTTCACTTTCGGTTTTCGTTTGTTTTTTTTTTCGCGGTTTCATTTTTGAGAGTTTCTAGTACACTGAGAGAAAAATCTAATACTTGTTAAGAAAAATATAATATTCCTTATGAAATTTCTCTATACGTATAGGGACAGCAAAATCGCTTCATAATTCGACTAAACTTTGGATTGTTGAAACATTTTATAACAATTATTAGACATTATTATATTTCTATTATAAAACTGAAGTAGTGTTAGGTACCACAATTGATAGTTGCTGATATCAGCAGTATCTGTTACGTACTATAAACTTGCTTTATATAGAGTATTAAATAATTTTCTGTAAGTATTACCTCGAATTGTTGTGTATTAGAGAAATCTTGTTGAAACAATATTACCTTATGAATTCCATTTATTGTCATTATTAGTAAATTATTTGCATCTTATAAAATATCTTATAATAGCAATTATATAGGTTAAACTTACTAATAGGGCAGGTATATAAAAAAATACGAATTTCTGATCTAATAAGTTGTATGTATTATAATAATAAAATAAGTAGGTACATATACATTAATATGAAATAATAAAACAAAACACACAAAAAGTACATGAATAAGCAATAACAAATTAAAAAACAATTTCGTATTAAACAATTATAAATTCAATTTTTGTGGTCATTTTGTGGTCATTTTTGCAAATTGACCACAAAATGAGACCATGTTTTCCCTATTCTCGTCCGCGAGTAAGACGAGGATAGGAAGAACGGTTGCTACTGCTCTAAACTCTCCCCTTAACAAAATAGGTATGCAAAGATAGGTACTAAATATAACTTAGTATATAAATGATACAGCATATGCACCCTTGGATGGAACTGTTTTTACTAGTGGAGCATATGCATGTAAGTGTTTTTGCAAAATGCATAATAACGTGGTGTTGTTTGAAATTTCCACTTCAAAAGCTTGTAAGTGCTCATTGAAACACTTCGTTTTAATTTTTTTGTAAATAAACAGAGCTTCTCCATCAGCTGATAATATTATATTACAAATAATTCCAAAAATCGGTAACTCATCAGTCACATCAATAAAAAGAACTTCCTCAATTTTATAAGTGGTACTGTTAATGCTGAGCCGTTTCACGCTTTGTACCTGTGTCTTAAATTTACAGAAAGTGCCATCTGATCGAAGGGTAATGTCATCAAAATTCTTTACAATTGCTTCAATGCTATCATGAACTACCGTACTGGATAATATTGAATTAGTATTGTTAAAACCTAATTTATTTAGAAATATATTGCAAAGTTTAAGTTGATGTTTCATGGCTAAAGTTTTAGATATATCAGTTCTTGATACCACAACATTTGCTGATTGCTTTGACAACCGATGTTTGAACTCATATCGCATGCACCACATATTAACAAGTGGACCGACTTTTTGCATACTTCTTGGATATATGCATATGGTGATATTTAGGTTTTAACAATTCGCTAAAAGTATTGAGTAAGATAGAATGGTGTTCAGAAATCAGAGTTTTTAGTAACATAGCGTCTTCATCAGTTACATGTTTTGATAAAATTAAACTAACTATTTGTCGCAACAGTATATATAATTTCCAATGTTCATTGCCAATTGGAACTAAGTCTCCAAATATTAGTCCTGAATATAATATGAAGCACTTCATTTCTGACGCAGACATTTTCAATGTTTTATTTTTTAAGTTGTCTTCTGAAATTAAAGGACATTTGTTTTTCATCTCAACTCCAAAATCAAAATATTTCAATCTGGAATTTAATGTAGCTAATGTGAAAAATTTGTCAATTAAGATAAACTGACGTAGAATTAAAATCATATCATAGTTGGCTACTCCTTCAAATATGTCGTGCATTATGTCAACGGCGTAATTTTCAGTTACATGAAAAGAAGGTATTATATTCCATATACATGCAGATTTAATTCCAGTTAAGCTGATATTGTTGACTTCTAAATCTGAGGCATAACTATTTTCATTACGTAATAGTTCGGTGCATTCTATAGACTGAGTTTGAGTAAAGTTCTTATACATTTACAGAATCTACATGAATAATTAGAACGAAAGCTTTCAGTAAAGCCTAAAAGGGTATGTAGACCCAAATTATCTCCAATAATCAATGCTACCGAAAAATACATTTTTGATGTAGTTCCGTCAATATTAATTTCTATCCCCTCATTTTCTAATAAAATTAATTCATTAAGTAATTTTGAAAATATAACTGAGTTTCCATAGTGCTGTAAATCTATACTATAAAATAGCAAAGCCAAAAATATGTAATCTAATTTACCCTGGTACAAGGGAGGTATACAAGGTATTGAGTAATATACTGCACCTAATTTTTGCATACCCACATGAGCTCCTAAGGGATTTCCAGTTTCATATTCGTCGAAATATATATACATTGGAATTACTAATTTGGATTCAAAATTACGCAGTTTATTTCGCCAAAAGATGTAACTGTCTCTGCACCAACACACACGACCAAGGGTTGTATAGTTAAATTGTGATTACGTAGCTTTGTTTTCCTTTCTTCCAATTTTTCATTAAGAAATCCAATATTCTATCAATCAGTTGCAATGACAAAACAATAATCATTGTTAAAAATGTAGGTACTTACGGAAATGTACAAGATAAAACTTTCTTGTACCTCTAGTTTTGATGGGCGCCAGTTTTTGGACGATTTCTTCGCACCTAGTGTCGTTGGAGGAAATAAATATGGTAAATAAAGCAATGCCAAGAAATATCGATCTACAATATGAACCTATTTGTTAAAAAATATTTCACAAAGATCCTGTCTACCTTCAATCGAGTCCAAGCATCGATCACGAAAATGTGACAATTTTATCTTTTTAATTCTAGCCACTTGAATAATTGCTTCTGCAATTTTAGGAAAACTATTATAAATTTTTTCCTTTTTGTCTGGATAAATGTTATCGAAGTCACATTCCAGCTATAAATATTCGAAAGTAAACAGGTTGTACATATAGAGTAAATATGTATTTAACTTCATTTTTTATTATTTAACGCGGTAAATTTAAATTAAAGTTATTATTAGAGCGCTGCTCGAATACCTGGAGTTAGCAGATAACGCACGGCATTTGACAGCGCGACGCGCCCACCCTGCCTTCAAGTTTTTTACGTCGCTCATTCCGGAAGCGGAAAATTTCATTTTGTAGAGTCATTGTGCCAGCCACCACGGGGAGGCTGGAGGAACACTTATTATCCCCGCAAATGTCAGGCTGAGGTGGCCTCACGCCTCTAGGTTGAGGAGCTGCAACCTATCTTTTGGAACCCCACTTTCTCTTCTTCTTCTCAGCGATAGGTGACCGTACGGCAATGTTGGGTCCCTTTTCTCTTTCGTAACTTGCCAGAAAGTCACCTCCTTCTTTTCAAACCCCATCTTTCTCCCTGTCCTTTGTTTGTTTGTTTTTTTTTGACCTGCGAGATACGGCAATCAACATTTGAATTAACGTGCACGATTTACCGACACACTTTACCGCTCCAAAATCTGAATTTTCCCGGTCGGTGAAATTCAATGTATGTGACCAAAAGTTGGCCAGTCACAGCTCCGGGCTCTCAGGGGGTTTTTCGGGGCAGAGGGCGTGGGTTCGGAGAATAAAAAAATGGGCGCCAGGCAGCTATTGTTTTGAGCTGGTTGTTAAGCTTGTCCAGCTGCCGGGACAAGTGCTCAATACTCTCTTATATTTCGGAGACAAGACAAATAAAAAAACCTAATTCCTTGGGAATTAAATAACTGGTTTATTCAGCTTTTGGGCCAACAGTCCAGGATATACGAAGTGCTTACTAAAGTGTGCACTGGTCCGTGGAATTGGCAAACGCTATTCTACGTAATTCTGTTCAAATGGAAATTTCGAACCAGTTCACATTAATGATCTTATTTAATACACTTATTCTGGTCTTATTAAGAAAGCTTTCCCTTACAGGTGACCTTGTAACTTATTTGATTAGTTTGTGGTGAATAAACATAAAATTAATACAACAACTCCGATGTAAAGAAGAAAGAATTTGTTACATGTGTGAAACAAAAAAGAAACGCAGTCTTCTGCTTTTATAAATTTACAACGTTAAACTAACCTCGATTCCGCGATTGAAAAATGTCTGGCAGTGACCCTGACATTATAGCCTCCGGATCCGAGTCGTAAAGAGCAACAACGACAATTAACCATGACAACACGTCCTGTGCGCTTTTAATCATTCGTTTTTTTTTCGATGAGTAAATTTCTCAAAAATAATTGTGAAAGAATTGTAGAGGTATTACAAAAAATATTGTACAATATACGTCCGTTAGGGCCTCTACTGCCTAGCCAGTATTATTCGACTCGCTCTTCGAGTTCGTCTCACAAATTTCTGGCTGTAGGTGCCGTAAAGGCTGCCCTAACGGACTTCTGCTGTAAAATATTATTTTGGTCGCGTATAAATGATATGTCAACAAAAAAAATTATTTTTAGCTCAATTGGAAGACACATCTTTATTCCCAGGTGGATTGGAAACTTTTCTGAGGCAGAGTGTTGAAGGCCAAATACTATGTATTACAAAATAAACAAAAAGGGATTTTAGATACCAACGGTCGACAAAAAATTTGTAACATTATCATTTCACATTTGTTACTTAATAATGAAAAGTAAGTCATGACCGGATCCTTTTTTTTCCATTGTCAAAAAACATATTTTTTTTGGATCCAATGAGTGAAAAAATGTGTATTAATTACAGCATTCCAGCGAAAACTTTTATTAAAGCTGCTGAAGAAATTTGTGCTCTATTTGTAAAGGAAGATGTACAAACATTTTACATACCTTACGTGCCAAAAACAGAGACTTCACCAAAAATTCAACCGAAGGGAAAATTATATTCTCGCTACGTTAATTTGAAAAGTGCCATTAAAACTGGAAGAACTATCCCTTCAACATCCAAGATCGAGGATAATCTTCAAATAGGTTGTTATCCCTGTACTATCAAAAGCGTAATTTAACTCTTGTTTATTTTTTAGAAATAAGTGATGAAGAAAATTCCTATATTACATTGTTAAAAACAGCATTGGAACCTCATGAGAAGATTTTATCTTACTGGGAAAAAACTTTTGTTTGTAGAAATCCAACTAGCTGTGATAAAAGTATTAACGAATACTTTAACTTATATCCTGCTCTTAAACTAAATAACGGCTATATGTTGGTAAGGAAAATTAATGTTTATAATTCAAATACATATATTCAAATTGAATTTAACTTTCTATTTTGAGAATTTTAAGTTATATAAGATTTGTATTATTGTATTCGCGTGAAAAGAGAGTAAACGATTCATACAGAAGGCATGAAAATCAAAATTTTTAAATTTTTGTAAAATGGACGACCCAGACAGAAACATAACTTGCAGCTCATTTATTTAAAGGGGTAGTAAATCGTGCACGTTAATTCAAATGTTGATTGCCGTATCTCGCAGGTCAAAAAAAAACAAACAAACAAAGGACAGGGAGAAAGATGGGGTTTGAAAAGAAGGAGGTGACTTTCTGGCAAGTTACGAAAGAGAAAAGGGACCCAACATTGCCGTACGGTCACCTATCGCTGAGAAGAAGAAGAGAAAGTGGGGTTCCAAAAGATAGGTTGCAGCTCCTCAACCTAGAGGCGTGAGGCCACCTCAGCCTGACATTTGCGGGGATAATAAGTGTTCCTCCAGCCTCCCCGTGGTGGCTGGCACAATGACTCTACAAAATGAAATTTTCCGCTTCCGGAATGAGCGACGTAAAAAACTTGAAGGCAGGGTGGGCGCGTCGCGCTGTCAAATGCCGTGCGTTATCTGCTAACTCCAGGTATTCGAGCAGCGATCTAATACTCCCGCGAGCATAAGTAGGACCTCTTGGCCTCCTACCCTGGCCAATCGCCATTGTGGCGTTTTGTAACGCTACAACCACAACCAAAACGTGTAAGTGTATTTGAATACATAATTGAATTTAGTGCTAAATTTGTTCCATCATTTAAATGCATTCCTTACAAATAGGGTCAATCTCCTATTATGTACATTTTCTGTAACTTGTTCTGGCTCCTCATCAGTCATATCCTGTTCTGATTCTGAACCCTCATCTTAAATTTTTAACTGATCTTCTACATCAGTTTCGCTATGATCAGCCACTTCTATGCTAGAATCAACTTCCTTGCAGTGGCGGATACACCCATATGGTCAAAATGGTCATGACCACACCTTTTTGGACGGCCGAATTTTCGGTAGATCTACCGAATTCGCATAAAACCTACCGATCTACCAATTAAAACCTCAAATCTACCGAAAAGTCAGTCAAAAAAATTTCATAATCTATGTAACATTTTGCAAAAATGTCCACACAAAAAACTAAATCTCGAATATACTTTAATGTTTCAATCCATGACATTGATGAGTCATCGATATATTTGCGAAAAAGAAAAGAAAAATCGAATTCGTAATTTAAATAAATAGTAGTTAATGTAATGTTTTAGGTTTTCGCATTGAAATAAAATGGATTATGTCGCGGATTAAAAAAAAAAGTAAATAACTGTATAAATGGGATACGAAAAAATTTCTTTTATTTTTTATTAGGTTCTAATCTTCTTTCTTTTATATACTTTTGTTTTAGTGTAATAGTGTATTATGTACCGTTACGTTATTATTTTCCACAATCATCTACCCCATAAATAATAATAAACACTGAACTTTTCCGGCTGTATTTGAAGAAAACGCAGTTCAAAGAGTGCACCTTCAGACCAATGTATCTTTGTGAGGGGAGTCCCGATTTTTTTTTATTTCCATATTTGGACTACCGAAGTGATCCCCTACAACGCCAACGCTCTGAATTCGGAATTCGCGAATTTTGAGACACCCTGTATATTTATTTATTATGATTAATTCATTTGCCGCGTCACTGTATAGATATCTTGAAGTTCTGCGGCGTATGTACAGGTGGATAGGTTACCCTACCTATAGGTGCCTGTGATCAGCTGTGACCACAACCTAATTTGAAGGCTGGATCCGCGCCTGCTTCCTTGAAAAGAAGCTGGAGTCATCTCTGTTCTTCTTCATAACTGTACTTGGCCATTTTCTAATGAGTCCTTTTAAAAGTATCAATAATTATATTATGTTTATGTTTATATTATGTTTATGAATGTCCGATATTGTTTCATGTTCATTTTTCTTAATTTTGGTGAACATAAAATAATTTAATTCTTGTTTAAAAGAAAATTCAACGACTACTTTTCTTCCTGACTTTAATGCAGGTTGATATGGTCTTCCAGATTTCTTTTCTGCTAAAACTTTTTGGACAGTTCAAACACTAACCTAAAAAATGATTTAGTATAGGTAACAAGTAAATATAAATAATAAATATTAATTTTACCTGGAATATTAAAGCCACTGTATTAAGGCTTACTCCTGAAACGTTAGAATTCTTCATAACCTCATTGTGGCAACGAAAAATTGCTTCAAATTCTCGTGCAGTTAAATCAACCATTCCTTTGTATGAAAAATACTGTTTTTTTAAAGTATCACGTGTGCAAACGGAACTTTGAAATCAGAAGAAAACCACAAGAAAACTCACAAAGAACAACAACTTTCAGATACGATGAAAACTACGAACTCTGATGAAGTTTTGAAAGAACGCTGAACGGTTGCCGTTGGCGCGTTGACATTGTTGGCAACCATAACAAAACAAAGCACTAGATGCGGGCCTTTAGCCAGGGTCGCCAAACTAAAATCAGCTTTCCATAGCCGCCTACGATGCACATTTATAATAAATGGAGTATAATCTCGTGTCAAAATGGATTACTCCCTAGGATTTAGGGATATTCGTTACTAGGTTGCCATAAATTTGGTTAGGTTGGAGGCTATGTGGTTTCTGGTGACAAACAAAAGATATCCAAAAATGTAAGACAGCAAATTAATTGTAACAGTTGCAAATGACTAATTTCTTGCTAAGTGATAGATGATTTTTCGTTTCACAATCAATTTTGGTTACTGGCGGCATATTTATTTGGATTTAATCTCTCAATTCAAAGTAACCAACCTTAGGCATTCAAAATAACTTTTGAAAATTCTAGTTACACACAACATGAAAATCGTTATTTCCCTAAAAGTTCGAATTCTAGGGAGTGATCCATTTTTGACACGAGAGTATAATCTGTTTCAAAATCAAAAATCCACCACCTGTTGAATTATGTTGGCAGAAAAAAAGAAATCCCCAGAAAAAGTTTAATTTTTTTTGGTTGCCTCAACCTCCCGCTAAAATTTGACATTGAACTGTTGAGTTTATTTACGAAACACAAAATAATTATTATGTACAAAAAGGTTTTAGCTACCATATCATACTTTTTGAGTGAAATAATAAAATAAGAATAAAAAACACCATGAACTACAACCAAAACGACTGTCCAACAGTTTTCTTTCATAACCCCACTTTTTTCTGACACTTGCAGACACTAAAAACAAAAGTCGGCGACGTTGTCGGTTGTATTTTCGAGGTAGAATGCAGTGTTGGTGGATTTTTGATTTTGAAACAGATTATAGGTATGTACAGTTGCGGCCGTTGAAATCTCAGACAGGAAAGATTTAAACACTCTGTATAAATTCCGAAATTTGATTAGCGTAAACAGGATTTTCATCAAGGATTATAAAGTCAGTGTCAGTATTTGACATATTAGGTCAGAATCGCGCGTAACTTTTGAAATGCCGCAATTATCTGATTTGCAAAAATGTGTTTGACTGAGGGACGGTGTGAGTATAAGAGCCATTGCGAGAGAAATTAATGTGGATAATGTTTGAGTGACATTTTGAGAACCGTCACTTTGAATACCATTTACAAAGCCAAAAGTTTGGCGTTGTCAAAGTGTCTGAGTTTTCAACGGCCGCAACTGTACATATAAAAATTAAATTGAATTCATCAGATTAAAGAGAGCTGAAAGTAATACAGTTAAATGCACAATATTTTGGTCGTCAATGTCGTTTTTTGACAAACTTTAATCACAGAATAGAATCAATTGTTTTTATTCTGTGTTTTAATTGTGACATTAGCGCGGCGATGTTCATTTAAATTTATCCTCAAAGTTGGCGTTGAAGAGTCGATTGTGATCGCACCACTTGTGTAAAAACGTAAGATTTAAACAGCTGATCCGCGATAGGTACGTATAGTGCGTTCACAATCGACTCTCCAACGCCAACTTTGAGGATAAATTTAAATGAACGCAGGATACTAATTGACGTTTAAATTATTTTTGATTTTTTGATGACAATAAGGCTTGATTACACAGTGTAAATTACAAAATTCTGACATAAACGAATAATTTTTTAGTGACATTGACGACCAAAACGTTTTGAATTCGACTGTTCACCTACCTATGAATTTAGGGTATTCCTGAAAAAAGTTCTAAAATTGCTACGAGTCATCTTCTGCTCGTAGATACATACTCTCGTGTCAAAAATAAATTACTCCCTAGAATTCGAACTTTTAGGTTAGGGAAATAACGATTTTCATGTTGTGTGTAACTAGAATTTTCAAAAGTTATTTTGAATGCCTCAGGTTGGTTACTTTGAATTGAGAGATTAAATCCAAATAAATATGCCGCCAGTATTTATTATTATTATTATTATTAGTCATTTGCAACTGTTACAATTAATTTGCTGTCTTACATTTTTGAGATATCTTTTGTTTGTCACCAGAAACCACATAGCCTCCAACCTAACCAAATTTATGGCAACCTAGTAACGAATATCCCTAAATCCTAGGGAGTAATCCATTTTTGACACGAGATTATACTCCATTTATTATAAATGTGCATCGTAGGCGGCTATGGAAAGCTGATTTTAGTTTGGCGACCCTGGCTAAAGGCCCGCATCTAGTGCTTTGTTTTGTTATGGTTGCCAACAATGTCAACGCGCCAACGGCCAACCGTTCAGCGTTCTTTCAAAACTTCATCAGAGTTCGTAGTTTTCATCGTATCTGAAAGTTGTTGTTCTTTGTGAGTTTTCTTGTGGTTTTCTTCTGATTTCAAAGTTCCGTTTGCACACGTGATACTTTAAAAAAACAGTATTTTTCATACAAAGGAATGGTTGAATTGAGAGATTAAATCCAAATAAATATGCCGCCAGTATTTATTATTATTATTATTATTAGTCATTTGCAACTGTTACAATTAATTTGCTGTCTTACATTTTTGAGATATCTTTTGTTTGTCACCAGAAACCACATAGCCTCCAACCTAACCAAATTTATGGCAACCTAGTAACGAATATCCCTAAATCCTAGGGAGTAATTTATTTTTGACACGAGAGTATGTAAATAAATTTGAAAACATTTTTTTTAAACTAGTGTTTTTATCTTGAATATTGATAATATGTTAGTTTCTTCCTCACCCCCACAAATACCACCAAAAATAATTGTCCCCCCCAAAATTAACCCCATCTCTCTAAAAAAAAACCATATTTGGGGGGGAAACCCCCAATCTGGCAACACTGCATTGAACACATTGTAACAGTCAAAATCGCCGGTGCAGGAGGCGGAGCGGGTCCTGCAAATGCTAGGGTACTTTTACACCATTGTGCGAACACCTGAACACAATAAAAAGTCAAAACAGATCAGTGACGTGACTCCCGACGCTCGGTTCGACGAAGACACGTTCGCATCTCGGCTCAGCCCTCGAAGGGAGTCGAACCTAAAATTTTTATCTATTAAATTCATTTCTCGGTACCGGACGTGAGGCACCCGGACAAATACCGTTTTACCGTGCCTCAGAATTTTAGTGTGTCGGCCACTACACGTCGACAAGTCGTCTCGGCTGCTACTTCTTTTCATTACCGCTGTCCTGTCTAAATGTTTTCTTCTCAGCCGCGGAAGGCGTCTCCGCCCCCGATGACCCATGGCGAAACTCCCGTTCTTTCCCTGGGAAGGGGCTCCTTCCGAATCCTCTTCCAGTTTAGCTTTCTTCCCGAATCCCGCTTTCGCCCACGTCGCGCAGGTAAACAAACAACCTAACCTCAATCCGGTCAACCAACCATATATCTAATACTACTAGTATTAGACAAGGAGTATATAATAATAGGGAGGGAACATAAGCTAGCTTATGGGCGCGGTAAATTGAAGCGGTGAGGGACAAGGAAACGGGTGCAATTTTATGCAACCCGTGAGGTACGCCCCAGTTAACACTACTTGAGATGTTGGGAATTAACAATAAAACTGCAGGAAAATAAAATACTATAATTTTTTTTTGCATCACAAATGTATTCAGAGTATGAGAAACTAGAAAACCACATTAAATATCACAATGCAACTGATTTTATTCACTTTCTTGGGGCGTACTAATAGCAGACATGCGCATTAAGGCGGCTTCACTCGACCGGCCGCATGTCCCCTCCCTATTATTCTGTACTCCTTGGTATTAGATATATGCAACCAACTCGGAATCGGACACGGAGCGGGAAAACACTGGAAAACGCACCACGTTAAGTTGGCAAAAATGCGCGAACTGAAATCAACGTGTTTCCGGCCCGGGCCGAGCCAATAGGAGAACGCCGCGCGAGTGACGAAAAGAGGGAAAAAGAAAAAACCCTTGAGTTTCCGTCTTCATTTTTCCGTAATGGCCGTGTACTGAGACGCGCTTTCCGACCTGCAACTCAGCAAAATCGACGCCATCTAAGGTAATTATCGCGCGAATCGGCTAGCAAACGTTCGAAAATCAGCATTTTCATAGATCCAGCGGCGTTTCGAGAACCACCACCGAAAACCTGCGAGCTGACCACGTTGCCGCTTAACCTCGTCACGCGAGTTGACGTCTGACCCTCAAAAGAGGTAAAAATTGCACAAAATCAAAATTCGAACGCGCGCTACGACAAATTTCTGCACCCAGGGTCGCAGGTAGGGGCCGCCGGATCGCCGATAGGGGCCCCAAAGTCGCCGATAAGGCTACTGTACCACCGTTTGGGGTGAGAAATCCCGTTCGAGCCACCTCGGCAGGCGAAAGCCCGGAAGCTCGCATCACGACCCCGCCGCAGTCCCGATCAGCGAGGGCTACGACCACCACCCCTCCTGAGGCGCCGTAGCAGGACCAACCCGGATTACCGGAGCCGCCCGAAGTCCACCCCATAGTACGCAGGATTCCCGGAAAGCAGACCAGAGTTGTTTCGTACCCTACCGCTATTTGTATCGTTGTCAAATCGTTGTAAATCGTACCGTACCGTACCGCGTCGAGGACGGTTCGCCAGCTCGGACTATTTTGTCTTGATTTCCCGTGTCCGTGGAGGTGCGACGAATACGCACTCTGACTTACCGCTTGTCGTCCCGTTTGTTTTGTCAAAGGTAGAGAGAGTCAATCACGGAAATTAAAGTCTTGTTGTAATTGTTAACCTAGTTGTAAGCTGTCACTAAACCTAGATAAGTGTTATTTTTGAACTGCTTTGTTTTTTTTCGCGCCCAAGTGTGACAAGAGTAGTCTTGACTGGCCAGTATATTTTTTTTTGTAATACCTACTTGTTAAAGGTGGCTTTCCGGATTGTTTGTCACCATGTAAACAACCTCATAACGGCCGGAGTCCGTTAAGGGTGTCCGTTATGAGCGGGAGCGGCCGTTATGAATGATTAAATAACTATAGCAACGTAGATCTAAACTTTATTTTTCAACTTTTTTACAATTGGTACAATAATTAATGTTTAATGTTATGGGACACACCTTGAATTAATCGAAATCCGTATGCCACTAGCAGATGTAGACGAGATCGAAGATTATGCTTCAGAATTTTAACACCAACACAAGCGCGATTTTGCAGGGAATAACGATGACCTCACTTGCTCTGCGGCCATCCGGACATCGGGAATATCTTGATCGCGGTTTTTTATTGATTTCAGTCGTTTATTTTCAACGGAAAGTTAAGTGTTGAGCAAATCTGACAAACAGCAGCAAATGTAGACAAGATCGAAGATGATGCTTCACAAGTTTAAGACTAACACAAGCACGATTTTGCAGGCAATAACGATACCTCACTTCCGGACATCGGGCATATCTTGATTGCGATTTTTTATTGATTTCATTCATTTATTTTCAACGGAAAATTAAGCTTTGAACAAATCTGACAAACAACATTGAAACGATTTTTTTTCACAAACAACGGTTGACATGACGACGTCCTCCGCACGCTTATTAATCATTCGGTTTTTTCGATGGCATTGAAAAAAATGTATTTCAAAAAGATAATTGTGAACGAATCGTAGAGATATTACAAAAACTATTGTACAATACACGTCCGTTAGGGCCTTTACAGCCTCGCCAGTATTATTCGACTCGCTCTGCGAGCTCGTCTCACAAAATCTCTGGCTCGGCAGTAAAGGCTATCCTAACGGACTTCTACTGTAAAATACTATTATTTCATCCTGTGTCAAATTTCAATACTTTACGTCATCAGTTTGAATCCGGGAAAACGCAAAAAACGGCCGGACGCCGGTTAAGTGTTGCTATTGGAAACACAAAAGTAACAATCGCACAAATCGCAATAACAATTATTCAGGTTTAAGAAATGTTTTATTCAAAACTATCTAAATACAAATTAACAATTTAACTATTTCGGCCACAAAGAAGATGATGCACTTACTTTCTCAGACTAAAAACGTTAGTTCACAAATAAAATAATACAACCATTTAAACCAAATCTAAAAAAATAGGCCAGCCAGCATAACCTCTTCCGTAGGTAATTTTCTTCACATTATTTTCTGATTTCCATTTACAAAAATGGCTGAATTGTTTTTGATACCTTTCACCAGACTTGCTAGGTATTAATTCAGCACAGGCTTCTGCAGATTTTCTTACAATTTCTGGAGGATTTGCTTTAGAAGTCATTTTGACGCACCAAATTATTTCAACAAAATAAACAATTGCCAAACAGCTGTTGCTAATCATGTTCCAAAAATGTGACTAGATTTGGAGCATTTGTTAAATTTGAAATTAATTTCAATGTTTCTTTCAAACTAAATTTGAGGCAGGATGAAATAAAATACATAGCGACATTCGTCCGTGAACTCTTTTTACAGTATTCGTTTCGAGTTTCAACGTCTAACTCGTACTGTAAACTATGAGTTCCCGGACTTAATTACCAATTAATTACTATTGATCGCTGTATACGAGTTGCTCGCCACTTGACAGGTGCGAGTGTTTGACAGGCAGTCAATATATTGTTAAAAGTTTGTGTTTGTTTCCTTTTCGAGCGGCTTTCAGTAGCACAGAG
Organism: Tenebrio molitor; assembly: GCF_963966145.1. NCBI lineage: Eukaryota > Metazoa > Arthropoda > Insecta > Coleoptera > Tenebrionidae > Tenebrio > Tenebrio molitor. Next base: position 16,425,749 of record NC_091053.1, on the reverse strand, counting down.
CCGAAATCAAGCTACTTGGCGCCCTGTTTCGTTTTGTACAGAACTCTGTGGAGGAATCCAAGAGTTTGTCCGAACCACGACCCGCTCCATAACAAATACAGCTCCGGTGCTCGTGTGTGACTGTCTTTAGGAGGTCACAACATCATTTCTTCTTGTACACCAGTACACCATTCTCTTGTTTACCTTTTCTAATCGCCCCTCCTTGTCTGAAACATCACTCTCCATCTCTATTTGTTTTAACCTAGACTCGAAATAAAAATTCTTCTCCTTCAGCAGGTTGCAGTTCTCTTCCAGGACTCTGTTTTTCACTTCCATCAAATTGATTATTCGCTTCAAGTTGTCGTTCTCGTACTCGAGAGTGTTGTCCGCTTTGGTTTCTCCATTGCTCTTTCGACTTTTCGTCTTGGTCTTGTTTTCCGTATCACTGCCGGTTTCAGACCGTTTTTGTAGAGAAGAACTTCATATTTGCTGCACAACAGTTTTTCGTCCATCGTGTCGTGGACCGGAATTACGCGCTTCACTCACCGTAAATCCTCGTCGTGCGTCGGCTTACGTAATCATAACCCACTGCCGCTTTTTCGACAGCGAAAGGTGATTTGCCTCGGACAATTTCTTAAAAATATGAGAGCAAAACTTATGTCTTTGAAAATGTTTGGTGTATCCGTTTACCAAGTCTTGTAGACTGCCAGCGTCATTTGTACCTCATTTATGTGTTGTATTTGTTTATCGTTCTGCTATCACATATTTAATCTATTTTTAAACGTTGAAAGGTGCATTCATGCGAAAACAGCGGCATTTTTAAATCAAAATGTCAGTGGTCATTCGTCAATTGATTCTGCATCAGGCGGTTAGTTTGAATTTTACAATTAAATAAATTAAACCACTTTTCACACCATTGACCGGAACTGTACAGTAATGTCATTGTTGGAGTGGCCGGTCCAATTTAGTTTATGACGCCGCTTCCAATATTCCTGGCGACAATGATCCCCGGTGCCGGTACGTTGGTGGTCTCTTTACAATAGTGGGAAAGTCCCGCCATCTGGCTCATTCACATCTTGCAAAAGACCACCAGCGTACTACCCATGACGGAGAGGGGGTGCGAATTTACTTTTGTACATTTTCGTTAGTTTTAAGTTAGTTGATAAGTAAATATAGACCAAGAAACATCAATACATCTTTGAATTAATCTGAAGTATCTATCCTTATTTTGAAATCACGGTCCACATTGTGCGAAACCCCTACGCGTAACAAGAAAACACTCTCGGACACGCAATTGGCGTGTCATAGGTTCAAACTCCTGGGTACGGAAACATCCGTCATACTTCTTAGGAGGCAATTGAACCGAAACAGTCATTTTGTCCATAAATTAACAAAGTAAATCTGATTTGGTATTAGTTTAATGTGAACTAACCTAAACAGCTGATATTTATACGTAAACCTGTTATAGTCTAGTGGAGCGTCTAATTTTTACAAAAAATTGCAAAAACACGTTGTTTTAAGCGGAAAATACAAATCTGCAAGAAACACACAAGGGAGGATTCACCATTCACACAAAAAACTAAAATGCGTAGGACATGAACATAACCCCACTTACTCACGAGTCACGATGTTTGTTTAGATATTGAACATGCGGAAATATTTAACGGTGTTCTCTCATTTAACGTTGTTGTTACGTTTCAATCATGGTTTTAAATTTCAATCAATTTTAAACAATTTTTGTGGCTGGAGACGAAAATTCAAAATTGCAGCCATTGTTGCCAATTAAAATAATGGAACTGTACCCATTTCGTGATTTCGAGTGAATACTTAGAAGTCGCAAAATTCAAGTCTGGACTTATATTTTTTTGCGGTTGGCAGTCCTAGTGACATTTTCCCGTGTCTGTCATATTTCAAAAATGTGCCTGAATTTTTGCAAAAATGCAGATTTTGTGTTTATTTCGCGAGATAATTCACATCGGAATGTTTTCCTGGAATGTTTTGTGAACTATTCATGCAAAAAGTAAGTATGTTACCACCACGACCTTCTAAATAGTCGAGACTCTTGGCTCTCTCCGGCCTGTTCATTTGGCAGTTTTCGGCGTTCGCCGTTTGGCGAAGTATTGCCGGCGCTGAAATTGGCGCGAAATGTTAAATGTCAAAAAGATGACATGTAAAATGCTATTTGGAGACGTGTAAGGATTATAAAAAGACAAAAACATTCAATGAATTGGCTTCAGAAAGTTTAAATATTTGCCCAGGTAGGGATTTCAAAAATCTTTTAATTAGTAATAGACTTGCAATAATTTAAAATGTACTTCAAAAATATTCCTCACTAACATAATGTTGTAGGCAAGCCTTTCCAATAGTGCTGCTAATGTACCGATCCCGACGGAAACATTCTCTGTCACCGCAAACAGTCCTTTGCCTGCTTAAATCTCCATTTTCTTTTCCTTCGTCTACTTCCAATGTTGTGGGTATTATAACAAGTACTGAATTCCGTGAAATAATTAAATTCATACTCACATCTCCATAAATTTCGTTGTATTTAAGAATAGGTATATTAGGAATGATTATCTATGTAATTAATATGCTTAACTAACCGAAAATTTCGATTAAAATGTAGTAATCATGTCTTTATCCGACAAAGTGACAACACAATGACAGAAAGCCAAGTTTCAAACCGCATGGTTCCGAACTCAAATCGCCCGTTCGCTAGCGCCAAACGGCTTACAAGTGCATAACTGCATAATGGTATTTTGCTCAAATGAACAGGCCGGAGAGAGCCAAGCGTCTCGACTATTTAGAAGGTCGTGGTTACCACTTATGCAACCGTGTACTATCACTTTTGAATTTAGGGGCTAGGTTCGCTACTTTTTACTTTTTGTGTTTTTTTTTTCTTTTGATAAAAGAATCCTTCCACGGTTTTCTCTTATCGAGTCATTATCACCGCGCAAGACACGACGTTTTTGCAGATCTTTGTGAGAATCGTGATTCTTGCCAAAAACTCACATAAGGGTCAGTTTCATAAACTTCTTCCCAATCCCCCTGGACCACCATTCGGACAGACCGGATGTTGACATCATCATCGGCGACACCTCTCGAGACACAATTGTAGACACCTTCTTCGTTTTTTGATACCGCCTGAGAACCGTACCAAATTACTTCTTTACTTGGAACAATTGTGTTAAAAATAAACGCAATAATAAATTTATTATTATACAGGTGATCCAAAAAATTTTTAAAATGCTCTAGCAGCTTTATTTCTTGTCCGATTTTAACAAGCGATATATCAAATGAAAAGGCGTTGAAGGGACCACGAACTGCCATATAATATTTATTTTTTAAAGAAGCAGTTTAAGTGGGGTGATATTTAACTTTCTTATTTTAAATAGTGACATATGTTTTTCATTGCTTATTTTTAAAGTCACTATTTTTCTAAACATTGCTGTACAAAAATATTATTTGTTTTTTGAAAAAAAATTAAGAAATAAAAATGACATTTTAATGAAAAAGCGATTAAAATCAAGATGCTTTGTGAGACCTGTCAGCTAGAGCATTTGTTACACAAAGAATTTGACAATTCAGCGGCCTGTGCACTTTTTTCACTCAAAATACGCTTGTAGCATGTCGGTTATTTCTTCAAAGGTATTCATTTTTATAGTTCTCCCAGAGCTGCAGCGGTTTTATGGCAGGGCAATAGTAATTATTACGCCTGTTGAGATGCCGATACGCGACATAAACAGACCCCTGTCAATCATCATTTTCGTTCTATACCTGTCAGTTTACAGGGTAGTACTTGGACGAATTTACGATTAGGGGTTGTACTTGCGGTTTAAACCTATTGTCGGTGTTGTTAACGTTTATACAATGGTACCCTGCCATAAAACCGCTGCAGCTCTGGGAGAACTATACTCACGATTACGAGGAAATACAATTTTAACAACTTGTCAAATTCTTTGCGTAACAAATGCTGTAGAAAGCAATTTGATTTTATTCGCTTTTTCATTAAAATGTCTCAATTATTATTTATTAAACATTTTTATTTCTTCATAACTTTTCAAAAAACAAATAATATTTTTATACAGCAATGTTTAGAAAAATAGTGACTTTAAAAATAAATAATGAAAAGCATATGTCACAATTTAAAATAAGAATAATAAATATCACCCCACTTAAACTGCTTCTTTAAAAAATAAATTTTATATGGCAGTTCATAGTCCCTTAAACGCCTTTTCATTTGATATATCGCTTATTGAAATCGGACAAAAAATAAAGTTGCTAGAGCATTTAAAAAAAAAAATTGGATCACCTGTATAACGAAGTAACGTAAACATTGTGTTTTTTATTTGAACATAAAACGAAATCCCACAAGCTTCGCTCCCACCTTGAACTCACCTTTATCGTCAGATTGCCAGATAACACTTCGTATTTAAACTTGCCAATGTCGTAAGTTTGGGTAAAAATCACCAAGGTGGCAAATTATAAGTTTGGTTTTATGATGAAAAAACTTGGAAGCTATGATTATGAAAATTAGCTTAAATCGTCACTAAACTTGTGTATAAATAATATTTAAATTGGGCAAGCACAAAACACATTAATTTTTTTCTAATTTGTTTTAAAAAAAAAACCATTGCAAAAAATCGTCATTTCGAGAACTTTCTTTTTCTAGCATTAGCTTTTTTTCTTCGGCGCAAATTAGCGCAAATTAGACGAACTATCTTTTTTTAGTAACTTTTTCGGCCTTGTTTTGGTATTTTCAGCCTCGTGGTGCCATATTGCTATGATAAAAACAACAAGTATAATATCTTGTTGAAAATTGTGTAAACACAACATAAACAATACATTTATTGAGAATTTGCAATAGCAGATATCACTCCAGGAATGAAACAGTCATCCTGGGAACATCATTATCCTTTTGAGAACATGCCATCATGTCCGGGAACGTTCCCGAAATGACCGTTCACGAAATGACGTTTTCAACTAAACGCTGTTTTTTTTTTTGACGGCAGCCATTTTTGACGCGGTCTGACATGGTTAGTGTAAAATATTTCAGGTTATTGTTTTAATGTTATAATCTAAAGTGAATTTTTTTAATATTCCAAACTTATAGTTGAATTTTTTTAATAAACAATTGTCAAAACGTTGTCTTGTTGGTATGAGCCAAACTGTGATTTTCATGATAATACGATTGGTCACATTGAGTATCAACATTTTTTTATGTAACTGAGCCTGCGCCCTAACGAGCGAGAGTTTATTTCAAATTCGAAAAGGTTTCTCCTGATTTCTCATTAAATTTATTTTGAAAATGAATTCACAGAAGAAAGGTACGGGAAGTGAAGTGAACATAACCTTAACCATGATTTGGTGTCAAATTGTTATACAGCTGGTTCATATGTCCAAATTTTAGGGTGGTACAGTATGGTTTTTTACTTCATTTTGACACTGACAATTGTTTATTAAAAAAAATTCACTATATAAACGCATTCCCGGAATGATGACCTACTGATGTACGCTCTGTAAATAGTGAATTGAAAGGTACTTATCACTTAATTATAATTAATTTGGCGAAAAACACTTATGACGGCCGGTTCCTACCACAAACTGCGGCTAGCACCTAAAGGCTGTGTTCATTATAATTTTTTTTCAGCTAGTTACAACTGCGTTCACTGAAATGATGCATACTTTGTCGGACAAAATATTTAAGCATATTTCTATTTAAATTAATTAGATTTTTTGAATAATAGTTAAAAAAAATTAGATGTTAAATAAAATTGGCCGCTGATAAGTAGTGGAAACTGTTTAATATCGTTTATTTTATGGGAATTCCTGGTGTATGTTTCTAAGGATCGTTCCTTGGGACGCGTTCTCGAAATGACTTTCCATACATATGTATATCTTGAAATAATATTAAAAACTATAATTACTGTTGAAAATCTTTTAAACAAAGCTGAACTCCTTAACAGACACGTGGCTTATACTTTAATCAAAAACTGTCTTTTTATACCAAAATTTAATTTTTTATTAAGAACAACTCCATTTTGGAAATTTTCTAATTATGTTAATTCAATTGATTCTTCTTTAAAGTCTTGTTTAGAGAGAATACTTAATTTACGTTTAACTGATTTACAATGGCGTCAGTCCACTTTACCGATTAGATTTGGTGGTCTGGGAATTCGTCGCATTTCCGATATTTGCCTCCCTGCTTTCCTATCTTCAATTAATGGGGTTAAAAAGCTTGTTTCTTTATTACTAAACTCAAAGGATAATGAGCTTAATATTCACCATTATGATGAAGCTTTAGCAGTCTGGGGTGTAGCAAATGAGAACGAAATACCAACAATCCCACAATTTCAGAAGAATTGGGATAATATTAATATCAAAGGAATAATTGCCAATGACTTAATCTTTAATTCGGCTCAGCCAAGAATTAGCGCCGCACAAAATGGCGCTATCCATTAAACAGTGCGACAATATAGCGCTCGACATAATAGCACTGATTCAAAATAACGCTGATATGAAAACGCGTCGGACTAAATAGCGTCGGTCACAATAATTCTTTTACAAAATAGCGCCGAAAAATAATAAATTGCGACAAAATAGCGTCGGACAAAAATCAAAATTGCTGCCTTCAACTGTAATAATTTTAAGTGCCATCAATCGTTTCTTTCACTTGAAATTACGAAGAAGATAATGGAGTTTGGGAAGTCTCAAAAGGGTGGAAATATTCTGTTCTACGACGGCTTCAAATACCGGGTAGATAAAAAACGAGAAGGCTATACAACCTGGCGATGCAGCAGATCTACTTGTAAGGGGAGGTTGATGGTCATCACAGGCAAGGACACTCCGAATAGAACTACCGGACATAATCACGCTCCTGACCATGTGGACAAAGTTATATCTTCAGTGAAGGAAAATATAAGAGAGCTGGCTCGCACCACTGACGCGAATCCTCGTGCGATCGTACAGCAAGCTTGTAGTAATAGCATATCTTCTGAAGAGGTGGCTGTAAATCTTCCCAGTTATGAAGCGTCGCGAAAAACTATCCAAAGAATAAGAAACAAGGAATTCAAAAAATCTTCTATCTTTAACAGCATCGCTGAAGTAAGAATAGAGGGACAGTATGCGAAAACCGATAGAAATGAAGATTTTTTGTTGTACGATTCCGGCAGCAATAATAAGAACAGAATATTAATTTTTGGAACGCGAAATAATCTAGACTTGCTGAAAGAATTTACACACTGGTCCGTAGATGGAACATTTAAAGCTTGTCCGGAGGTTTTCTATCAATTATTTGTGATACATGCTTTAATCGATACAAAGGCGTTACCGATGTTGTATGCGTTGCTTCCAAACAAGCTACAAAATACCTACGTTGAACTGTTCGAATCACTAAAAACTTTGGATCAAGCGTTGGAACCTGTCAGCGTAATCGTTGATTTTGAGCAAGCTTCCATAAACGCGATAATGCATGTTTTTCCCAATTCTAGAATCGTCGGCTGTGCTTTCCACCTCGCACAGAACTTGTGGCGAAGAATTCAACGAAACGGTTTAACTCAGTTGTATAAAGATAACGAAGAAATTCGACTTCTGTGTAAAATGTTACTTGGGTTAAGTTACGTACCGGAAAGGGACGTCCAGTTTGCGATGGAAATAATTTCCCAGGAAGTTCCTGCTCAACTGAAACCGATTTTTCAATATTGGGAAGATAATTATGTCGGTAGAAGAATGAACAACATAAAAGCCAGGTTTGACATATCGACGTGGAACGCATTTGAACGTGTAAACAGTGATCTGCCAAAAACGAATAACTCTTTGGAAGCATGGCATCATTCATTACAGCGTAGTCTGAACTGTCAACATCCACATATATATAAATTATTGAACCAACTGAAGAAGGAACAAAACTCTGTCGAAATTTTCATAAGCAGACATCGTGCCGGTTTCAGGAAAAAAGATACACCCAATAGTAAATATGTACAAAAGAATAAGCGGTTGAAGACTCTTGTGGCAACGTATTCGTTTCCTAGAGTTTACCAATATTTAAAATCCATTGCGTTCAATTTATCTCTTTAAACAAGACTGTTATTTAATGATTTCTTTTTCAAATCATGTTAACTCCTTTTTTTAATATATCGATAAAGTTATTGTGTCTCGACTTGATTTTGACCGACGCTCTTGAGTTCTTAAGGCGTTTCGTCCAGCTCTCTTTAGTCTGTGAGTTATTTTGTCCGGTGCTATTTTGAATTGCGCTTTTTTTGACAGCGCCATTTTGTCCTAACGCTGTTTCGGAGCGCTTTTTTTGATAGCGCCATTTTGTGCGGCGCTAATTCTTGGCTGAGCCATTTGGGATACCGTGCGGGTTGGTGGTCAGGTTTTTGATGCCCTTCAGGTTTGACTACTCACCCTTGGCGGAACTCGTGGCCCTTTACGAAATCACGATTTGCATTTTGGTCACGACGGTTATCATAGTGATCACGATGCTGATATGCGGGGTTTTGATGCACACAACTGCACAACTGGGACACTTGAAGGGGATGATCTTGGAGATGTCGTCAGTGACAGATCGAGACGTTTTGGAGGGTAGAATGAGGTTATGTGTTAAATACCACACCGCCATTGTTGAGTGAGTCACAGTTGTAGTGATTTCGGTTTGTTAAAGTTGGTACTGCAGCTACGCCACCAGAGCCGATCAGGCTTTCAACCAGATGATGTTGTTGCATATCACTTGGACCAGTTTTATCATCAGCATTCTAGGTTTCGAGATCACCACAACCCCTGATTACCTCGAGGCTTTTAGATTTGTCCTGCATCTGTCGGGGTGGTTGGGCATGCTGTTCATCGTGTGCTACTATGGACAAGCGATCATGGACGAGGTACAGTTCGTTTCATCGTGGGTGGGACTCACTTAGAAGTTTTACGCAGAGTTCGGCCATCTCCGACGCGATTTACTCGTTCCGCTGGTACGAAAAAGAATCCTCAATGCAGAAATATGTGATCTTGATCTTGTTGCGGAGCCAGAAAGCGCTCACTTTGAAGGCTTGCGGACTGAAAGTGATGTCTTTGGCCACATTTCTGGGGGTTGAGTGCGATTTGGAGTGTTGTTTCTTGTTAATTTGCATGTTTTCAGGTTTTGTACTCGGCTTATTCGTACTTTACGTTGCTCTTGAAACTGAAGCCGTAGGCCGTTTTTTGAAGATGGCATCACTTTAATCAGCACTTTTGACAGTAGTTCACAATAAATTCGAAATCAGACTTGTTTTCTTAAACCATTTAAACCTAACCAGTAATTTTTCAAATTGAAAAAAAAACTTTTCTTCACTATTAAAGAATGAATGCATTCTTGTTAGATAGTCAATGAAAGAATGATATCAATTCCATGCCCCGTGATAGAATATGTATCTCGAAATCCACGGCTATCGGCCAATTACATCCCTCATATTTTCATTCTATCACGAGCAGATCGTCAATCGGATGCCTTTGTAAACAGTAAGTCGCGCATCGCGTATAGCAACCGCTAAACGAGGCACAATTTTAGTTGTCAAATATTAAAAATCAATTTTCAAAGATTGTTTTTTCTTGGTATAATCGTGGAGAAATTATAGTCTTCAACTCGCGTATAATAGCTATTATTCACTCAGACGATTCCACCACTCGCCTACTGCTCGTCTGAATAATAGCCAGCATTATACGCTCATTGAAGAATGTACTAAGTATTCTGGTAAGTTTTGATTGTTACTGAAAAAGAAAGGACACACTGCGCATTTGCTGATTCGTTATGTCAAAGTGTCAAAAAGTGAAAAATGTTCTTCTTTCAAAACAGCCACTGTCAGAATGTATCGTGTTTTGCTCCAGCAAAAGAATCCATTTAAGTTTCTTTGGTAGGTCCAAGACCGGACGCTACATAAAAATAACACAGAACATTTGTAAATACGCATGCGCAAGTCGTAGATTGCCGCGAAGGCTCCCGACAAGACAACTCGTAATCGCGAAGTGATCTGTTATCTGTGACTGTAATAAAACTTCCAAAACCGCCAATTTAATCATTTTATGGTTACTCCTTTAAAGTCTTAATCCTATTTTATTAATCGCATAATAAATAGCATCTGTTAATGAATCAGATATAAAAAGTCACCATCAAGAAAAACTACAATAATTCATTGAAGAAAAGAGAGAACCTGAACAAGAAATTGACCTTGAAACCGCGAAACAGCTTATAATTGAAGATTTCTAGTGCTTTGTAAATAATTTGGATATGCAATCATTTAATAAATTGTCTAGTTATTGTCGAGATTTGGAATCATCAGTGTCATTATCAAGGAAAAGAAAATTTTGAAAACGAGTAGGTACTTCCCATTGTCGAAAAAATCTAAATAAACACGTTTTTGAACTCACCACCTTCAAAATGAGATTTCGCGACCGCATAGTAGTGAGCGAAATCGATGCGGTCGCAGGACATAATGAAGCACTAGTGCGCGAAATCGACGTTCGCGCACTAGCGCGAATGCTTCCTGGATGATTTTGAAGCACTAGAGCGCGAACGTCAATGTCGCACACTAGTGCTTCAAAATCATCCAAAACGCCATTTGGAAAGAGTGGAAATAAATCGCTATGAATTCGATTGACACTTTGGCAATCGCATGGACAAACGCCATTCTATTCATAAAAGGTATACGACAAATTAGACATAATGTTCGTTTCAAAAAATATTGTAGAACGAACTTCGATGCAAGAAGACGTATTAGCCACTTTCGCGCAAATGAAGCACTCGCTCCTTCGTCGCTCGTGCCTCAAATGATGCCCTCATGCGCGAAAAATGTCTTCTCGCACTCATTTCGTAAATAACTATTTTCTACTTTTATTCAGCTTTAGTTGTGAAAATATTTTATAATTATTAAATAATTATTATAAATTATTAATTCTTTTATAATATATGAATAAATAAAATAATTTAGATATAAAAGAAAAATCAGATAAAATAAAATATTTATAGATATACCTACACATGCTAAAACCAAATAACCACCACCTGTTGAATTAAGTTGGTGAAAACAAAATTACACTGAGGGCCAATTAATAGAAAGAGAATTAAATATTTAATTCGAATTAAATTATTAAAATTTAATCAAGTTGCTTTGTAAGACCTGTCAGCTAGAGCTAATTGTGAGTAAAAATGAATACCTTTGAAGAAATTACCGGCATACTACATGTCAGATCTAAACTCCATTCGAGGAACGGAAACACCGTGTCCTTCTCAAATTCTTTGCGTAACAAATGCTCTAGCTGACAGCAACTTGATTTTATTCGCTTTTTCATTAAAATGTCTCAATTATTATTTATTAAACATTTTTATTTCTTCAAAACTTTTCAAAAAACAAATAACAACAGTTGATGAACTTAATTTTTGATTTCATTAATCAGAACAGGAAAACGTCATTTTGACATTTTTAGCCAAATTACGTACCTACGTTGATTACTAAATTAAATCACATTATAAACGGTATCAAGTGGTCTGCGTCATTAGTATTTTTGGTTGCGTACAAAATAAATTCAGAAATAAGCCTTATGTGACTTGCCCTGTATATACTTAAAATTAGTTTCCGTTTTCTAGAAAAAAAAATTAGAAGATTTTTGCAAAAATTAACAGAAATCATACTGTTCTTCTATACATTATTCTGTATATATTGTATTCTGCTTCTGTAACATCTCGACAAACAGTCCAGCAATAATACTCGTCTACAGTGGAAAAATATTCGGAATAATTTTAATTAATTTTTGCTTGTCTACCCATGCTGAATACGAGTTGATAAATAAAAGTCATTTTCACGATACCTGATATCTTCCAAATTTAAGGATCCTAACCTTCTTGAACTTGATACAAATATTGATATTTACTTAGTTATTGGCATCAAATCTTGAAAATATTGTGTTTTAGTGCTCTGTTCTGTATTACTAAGTGATAAGAGTGTTAAAAGAGACATTTTGCTATAAAATATAATTATTTTTTTAACTTTTAACACTTTTTTGTAGTATCTAGTTGTTAAAGGTGGCTTTCCGGACTGTTTGTCACCATGTAAACAACCTCATAACGGCCGGAGTCCGTTATAGGTGTCCGTTATGAGCGGGAGCGGCCGTTATAAATGACTAAATAACTATAGCAACGTAGATCAAAACTTTATTTTTCAACTTTTTTACAATTGGTACAATAATTAATGTTTAATGTTATGGGACACACCTTGAATTAATCGAAATCCCAATGCCACTAGCAGATGTAGACGAGATCGAAGATGATGCTTCAGAATTTTAACACTAACACAAGCGCGATTTTGCAGGGAATAACGATGACTTCACTTGCTCTGCGGCCATCCGGACATCGGGAATATCTTGATCGCGATTTTTTATTCATTTCAGTCGTTTATTTTCAACGGAAAGTTAAGTGTTGAACAAATCTGACAAACAGCAGCAAATGGAGACAAGATCGAAGATGATGCTTCACTAACACAAGTGCGATTTTGCAGGCAATAACGATGACCTCACTTCCGGACATCGGGAATATCTTGATTGCGATTTTTTATTGATTTCATTCACTTATTTTCAACGGAAAGTTAAGCGTTGAACAAATTTGACAAACAACATTGAAACTATTTTTTTTCACAAAACGGTTGACATGACGATGTCCTCCGCACACTTATTAATCATTCGATTTTTTCAATGGCGTTTAAAAAAATGTGTTTCAAAAAGATAATTTTGAACGAATCGTAGAGATATTACAAAAACTATTGTACAATACACGTTCGTTAGCGTTAGGGCCTTTACAGCCTCGCCAGTATTATTCGACTCGCTCTGCGAGCTCGTCTCACAAAATCACTGGCTCGGCAGTAAAGGCTATCCTAACGGACTTCTACTTAGTAATACAGAACAGAGCACTAAAACACAATATTTTCAAAATTTGATGCCAACCAACTCGTAAATATCAGTATTATCAAGCTCAAGGAGGTTTGGATCGTTAAATTTGGAAGATATCATTGATATCAGGTATCGTGAAAACTTAAACTAATAAATGACTTTTACTTATCAACTCGTATTCAGCATGGGTAGACAAGCAAAAATTAGTTAAAATTATTCAGAATATTTTTTCAGTGTAGCCCATTTGATTGTCTAATTCAAATAAAATGTTGATCGCTTGACATTATGTTAACTTTAACAACGACTTGACATCGCTTTATACAACCGGGCCTTAGTTTAGTATAAGTATTTGACATTAAAGTAAAAAATTTGAAAAAAGACTGAGAGGATCCTCATTTATGGAGGGTGTGGAAAGAATGCTGTCGCTGCTGCGGATGTTTAAAAGCCGATATAATTATAAAATGATAGAAATTACAACAGGAATGATGGTAATGCCCAATAATAATTAAAATTGTCTAAACCACATTTTATTTTTTGATGAAGCCACGTTTTGTCTGAATGGGTTTGTAAGCAGACACTACTGTTGCTACTGGTCCAGTGAAAATCCTCATTGGATGATGGAACACCATACTCAGCATCCACAAAAACTTAATGTTTGGGTTGGTATTATTGGGCACCACATAATATGTCCAGCAAGACGGCGCTCCACCACATCATGGAGTTAATGTTGACCTGTTTCTTGAATAAAATCTTTCGAGGTCGTCGGATAGGACGTCGGGGATTTATTAAATGGCCTGGCAGGTCGCCTGATTTGAGTCCCCTAGATTTTTTCAATTCAGTTATCAATAGATGTCTAACATAAAGTGATCATAGGTAATGGTTAATGATACGATAAAATAATAATTTATGATACTTTGGGCTTACAAATTATCCCAAAATCTAAAATGAATGCTCTATAATAAGATCAACTATCCCACCTCCACCCGGCGGCACGGCAATTTTGCCGGAGTACATACACTATTACGGATATTACTATCAAGTAATAGTGCAGTGCTTATCAACATAATTACCGGCGTCTCGCCTCCGCATTTTGACTTTGTTGTGTAATATGTTCTGTGTCAATGTTAAGGAATTTCCTCACGATGTGACATGAGTATAATAATATACCTTTTTGAATTTCAACTACCAATGTGTTATCTAAATCCAGAATTTTTAAATTTTTAAAAAGAGATTGCGGTACTATTCCCGTTGCTGAAATTACAAGTGGTAAAATCGAAATTTTTTCTAAACACCAAAGATTTCTCATAGCAACGGACAGCTCTAAATATTTATTAATTTTTGTGTTATATGTCTGTGTTATATTATGTGAATTTGGAACAGCTATATCTAAAAGATATGCTTGCTTTTGTTGTTTATTTAAAATTATAATGTCTGGTCTGTTATGCTTAATATGAATGTCAGTTAAAATTGTTCTATCAAAATATAACTTGTAACTGTCATTTTCCAAACAACTTTCTGGTGTATAATATAAGATTATATTTATATTTATATTTATATTTTATATTTTTTTTACACCACCCAACAGACATGTAGTCCAATTAGAGGGTAGGAAAAACCAAAATCAGTATATTAATCTGTATAGAAGCACATCCCCTTTATGTCTCTAATAATGCAGTTGAAAATATCGAGGGAAGGTAACTTATTAGAATTATGACACATCATGAAGAGCGGAGAAAATTTTTGCGTATTAATGCGAGGAGTATCCATATAAAAAGTCAACTGATTTCTGGATGCCAGCCTAGGTACATGAAAATTAATTTTACCCAGCAGTTCAGGACAGTCGAAGACGTTGTTAATTAGTCGATGTAAAAAAATAAGGGAATGGCAAACGCGGCGATGCAAAAGACTGTCTACATTCCAACGACGTAACAGGTCATGTTGTGGATGGCCGTTCTCTGGATAAGTACCATCAACTTTGAAACTCAAGTACTTTAGAAGACGTCTTTGTATTTTCTCAAGATCCTCAATCTGTGACTTATAACCAGTAGACCAAACCACACTAGCATATTCCAATTTCGATCTCACGAAAGCAAAATACAAACGTTTCACAGTATCAGTATTATTGAAACTCCGAGAGTTTCTGATGACAAACCCAAGGGATCTAACCGATCTGGTAACCATGCCCTCAACATGATCTAAGAAGCAAGGGCGTAGCAATGATTTTTTGCTGGGGTGGGCCAGATTTTAAACCACAGACAGATGATAGATAGATATTGCAGATGTATCTTGTTTTTAATGTGTTTTACTTTTATTCTGGGGTGGGCCAGAAGGATTCTGGATTCTTTGCTACGCCCTTGCTAAGAAGGACAAGTTACTGTCGAAAGTTATTCCTAGATCAACATGTTTTGTACAGCGTTGTAGGTCTGAGATGTCAAGAGTATAGTGATGATGAATAGGCTGAGTCTTTCTGGTAAATGACATAATACAGCATTTATCCTTGTTTAGTTTTAGACCATTGCTGTTGCACCAGGTTACCACTTCATCAATGGTATCCTGCATTCGCAGGCAGTCAACAGCATGGTCAATTCTTGAGTAAATTTTGAAATCATCAGCATATAATAAAATTTGAGAGTCAACTACATCCGCTATATTATTGATGAAGACATTAAACAAAAGTGGTCCAAGAATGGAGCCCGGTACACCAGATGAAACATTGATCACGTGTGATTGAAAGCCAGCACAATTAACATACTGACAACGACCACTGAAATATGACCTAAAAAATTCGACAAAATTGGTACAGAGTCCAAATTTGGAAAGTTTTCCTAACAGTATTGGATGATCAATTGTGTCAAACGCTTTCGACAAGTCCGTGAATACAACATCAACTTGAGAACGATCATTCATGCAATCAGCCACAAACTGCACAAAACTGCATAAGTTTGTAACAGTAGATCGGCCCTTCACAAAGCCATGTTGAAAGTTCGATAACTGATTTTTCACGAAGGGGGATAACGTATCGTGAAGTAAGATCTCAAAAACCTTAGCAAAGCTCGACAGCAGAACCACAGGCCTATAATTGTGAATTTGTTTTCTATCACCTTTTTTATAGATCGGACAAATTATTGAATTTTTAAAAACAGCAGGAAATGTCGAGGAACTTAACGCACGGTTAAAAATTATAGTAAGTGGGGTTGTAATATTGTCACAAATGTTTTTAATTACAAAAGCAGGAATACCATCCGGGCCAGAGGATTTTTTAGTTTTGAGTTTTTTTATTGCATCACTCATATTAGTTACAGTAAAAGTCGGAATAGTTAAGCAGCCGGAATTGCACGAATACATATCGAAGTGATTATTATCTGAAACTGCTGTGGAAGATGAGGTATAAGTTTGTTGAAAGAAATCAGCAAAACCATTTGCTATGTCTGTAGGAGTCTGCAGTTCCTTGTCGTTGAAAGTCATGTAAGTAGGTATAAAATTGTTTTTCAATCGATATAAGACCAAAAACTTTTAGGATCTTTTGTTATGTTTTGTTCCACTTGTAAAATATATTTACAATGGGCACGTTTGATTTCTAACTTGATAATCTTTCTGATAGACTTGAATTCATCGTAGAACAGAGGAGATTTGCTTTGTTTGTATATTAGCCAAAGTTTATGTTTTTGTCTTAGCTGCTTAACGATTGAGCTATTAAACCAAGGGGGATATTTCGATTTGTAAAAACGTAGGGATCTTGGAACACAAATGCTAAATATATCATTCAGTTTGCTATAAAACGCCTCCATCATAACGTCAATATCAGATATAGGTTTTAGAAAAGACCAGTCAATGTCAGACAATTTTTTGTTTATTGCAACAAAATCAGCTTTTAGAAAATTAAAATGTTGTTTCTTAGATGAAATACCTTTAACTGATGTGTCATATTTATAAGCATATTTATAAGCATATAGAATGTGAACGGCCTTGCTAACCACACATTTCTTGTTCGAGCAAACTAAGTCCAGTATTCTGTTGAAGTCATTAGCGATATTGTTGTTCTGATGAAAACCCATGTAATTACAGAATTCAAGAAAGATTCTAGATTTGTTGTCTTGGACGCCACTTAAAGCCAAAACATAATGAGAGATATTGAAATCTCCAATAATGATAACGTTTTTATTCAATACAAAGTCAAGAGATTCAAAGCTATCAAAAAGCTTCACATACACATCAATAGAAGAGTTAGGTGGGACATAGAGAGCAAAAATGTAAAGAATTGAGGTCTTGGGAATTTATATTTTTACACAAACAATATCAACATTCGGTAAAAGAGAAAAATCCGTGTTGTTCAAATCAATTCTTTCCACAACAAAAGCGGTGCTCACAGCAACAAGCACACCACCCCCCCTAGAACATTGGCAAGTAATAAAATCCCTGTCAGATCTGAAAATGTAATAAGAACTGTTACATAGTTCATTGTCCAAGACCGAGTCATTCAACCATGTTTCCGAGATAATAACCACATCAAACTTTGATGAAATAATGCCATTGTAGAGTTCGGTCAATTTATTCCTTAGACTGCGCACGTTTTGGTAATAGACCGACAAGTGCGATTTGCGTTGGTTTACTGGGCTTACGTGTAAATGAGATTCATCAACCAATACTCGCGAAGGTGAGAAAGAAGGTGATGGCTATGCTGAAATGCCAAAGACATCTCGTTTGGCTTTAGTCAGTAATTCCTGATAGGATACACATTTACCAGATTCCCAAACAAAATGACGAGTATCAATATCTCCCTTCTGACGTGAATTCAGATTAGTACAGTTAATACATCGAAGAATTTCGGATTGACATTCTTTAGTATTATGCTTTTCTCCACATTTCGAGCACGCCAAAGCATTATTGCAACTGCGAGAAGTATGACCGTAGCCGCAGCATCTGTAACAGCGAGTTAGTTCAACTGCATCAAAAATTTTACAGGTGTCAAGACCAACAATAAGATGACTTCTAGACAGAGCCTTCCTGTAAGTCATTAAATCAACCTGCAAAACAGCCCTGAAAACTTTATCATTCTTTTTCAATGCAGAAAAATTGAGTAGTTTACAAACCGAATTAGTTTCAAAAATATCAGGATTTTTTGTTGTAATATATGAAATTACTGAATCTTCTGGGATTATATTATCTTATCAAAGATCACAACAGAGAAGATAATTTCATTATCCAGTGAGTAGAATTGTTGATTGGGTTTACTAGGATGTTATTCAAAAAAAGTAAATATTTTAATTAATTCTAACAAGATAGTGTAAGGAGTAGTTAGAAATGAAAATTTGCACAATATCGACAATGATTTAATTTATCGATATCATCGTGTCATCACTGTTATACCTGTTTCCACAGTTTTGCAATCAGTTTTCAACTGGTATGGTTTTCAACATCACGTGATCCTCTACCGTTTGTGCTACCATAGGCGTGACAGTGCAAATTTTAATTAGAACCGCCTCCTAATTTTGCTGGAACAACAATTAGTGGCGCGAGGTGAATTTTCGTGTCCGCGTGTGCATCTAAAACTACGGTTTCTCAGAGAAGTACACCGCGCACAAATCACGGTAAGTTGTGCGCTACGCACAACCGCGTAAATCTAATGAGTTGATACTGATGGAAGCGTTTTCTTAGAAAAAGTTCAGCTGAACGCATTGTTGGCTTTTTCTAAGAAAACGTTCAGCTGAACGCATTGTTGGCTTTTTCTAAAAAACGCTTCCATCAGTATCAACTGATTAGATTTACGCGGTTGTGCGCAACGCACGACTTACCGTGACTTGGGCGTGGCGTACTTCTCTAAGAAACCGCAGCTTAAGCTGATGCCAGTCGAGTGACGTCGATAATCTTTGCGTGTGCAAAAGTGGCATTACCAGTGCTATAATTAGTGGCGCCAGTTAAAATTTTGTTTTTTGTTCGACACTGTCAGAATTTCAGAATTTTCTCCAGTGTGAACAGATTTTGATACCTAAATGTCACAACTTGGCAAAACGAAACGTCAAGCTAATTTTAAAGGTTTTAAGCGATTTAGAGCCTTTAAGGGGCTCGTCGAACAAAAAAACGTTGTATTCAACTCGTTCGTGTGTAGCTTGGGCCTTTTTTGGCACTCGTGGGCCTTTAAAACGCTCGTTTCACTCGCGTTTTAAAATGGTCCACGCGTGCCAAAAAAGGCCCAATTTACACACAAACTCGTCAAATAAACTACTATTATAATTTCAGCTCTGATGGTCGGGCTACTTTTACTATGTCATCTCAGTTCTTCACATCCTTCGCTAACTAAAGAGTTTTACGATGTCGTTGCATTTCTAAACGTCGTTAAGAACACGCCAGAGAGTTGCACCGGTGTTCTGATTCATCCACAGTATGTTCTGACTGCTGCACATTGCGTTCAAGGGTAAGTATAGTGGTCCGTTTTCTCTAAGGTTATATTGGGGCCGTAAAAGTAGTTACTCCGAATAAGCTGCCCTTTTGTGTGGGTTTCAGAAGCTATGCGCCCCTGCAATAAATCAAAAAACTCTGAACGAAACAACCAGCCGGGTTTGCCTGTTGTTTACAACCACAAAATGTTTCCTATTGTAGACAAATCAACTTTTACACAATGGGATAATTTTACGGCCCCAATATAACCTTAGAGAAAACGGACAACTATACCTAGACTGTTGATTTGAATTGATTGAAAAATGACATAAAGTAACAAAAATCTTGACGATAACCTTAGCCGAAGACGTTAAAGTGCAGAGATTCTTGGATTTTGTTTTGTCATATTGTCTCAACAAAATAATGGTTGAAAGCTGGCAAATAATTTAATTTTTTTCGAAAAAATAATCCACTTGAATTATTAAACCTTTTTTGTTCGACACTGTCAGAATTTGAGTATTTTCTCCTGTGTGAACGGATTTTGATAAATGTCACAATAAATTTTGTTCCTCAATGTCATTTCAAAATTTGGTTAGATTGTAACAAATTAAAAAAAAATCCCCGTCTGATTATACTCACGTCAATAAAGTGTCAAAAAATTGAAAAAAAAAATGCAATT
Source organism: Tenebrio molitor (assembly GCF_963966145.1). Lineage (NCBI taxonomy): Eukaryota > Metazoa > Arthropoda > Insecta > Coleoptera > Tenebrionidae > Tenebrio > Tenebrio molitor. Next base: position 16,405,813 of record NC_091053.1, on the reverse strand, counting down.
ATTAATGTTTCACAATAGAGCATTTTCTATTGTGTCAAAGAATGACATTGACGACTATGATTTATTGCTCGCAACTGTACTTACCATTTGGTTAAAACAAATTATAAGAAATCAATTTGTGATAGAAAAAATAAATACATGCCTACTCGTGTGTCAAAATAATAAGCGCCTACTGAAGGGTTAATCCTCTCAGGTACCGAACAGACCACCGGAGCAATTTGCCACTTTCCAGGAAGGCTAGGGTTAATCCTTCAGAGCAATTTACATGTTTGAGGGTTGAAATTGGGGGAATTTACGTCTGCCCCGTGGGCCTTTATCTGGCCCACTCATACCAAAAAAAGCCCAATTTACACACAAACTACGTACCATGCTTTAAAAGACAAAAAAAAATCCACGATTTAAAAAAAGATGACGTTTATGCATCGTTATCAAGTCGCAAAGTTTCTCTTTTTTCCACGTGTTCAAAAAATGGATTTTTTTTCACATGTGGAAAAATGTAGTCTTCATTTGCGCGTTTCCTAGGTTACAATGACTTGTCACAATATTTGATACTTTGATTTTCTTCATCTAATTTGCCTTCAAAAATCAAATTCTTTTTTTGACGGTTGTAGAAAAAATATTGTTTGTATTTCGTGGCAAAGTTCGTGTTTTATGGCGCTTTCGAATGTCATTTTCATACTCGACCTAACCGTCTCGGAGAAAATACGCATTCTCAAGCGCCATTAAAAACACTCATTTTGCGCACTTAATACAAAAATAACTACTAAATGACGTATCACGTGACCTTGAAATTTCAAAGTTAACAGCGCCTCCAGCGCCACCTTTACACATTCACACTTCATTTTAACGTGAAAAAGCAGCATTGCCATTTCATAGAGTTTCTATCTGATATTTCTACGTTAACCTTGAGGGTATTTTCTAGCGCAACATTTCTTTTCTAACAATAATTCCAGTTTTATCGTTTGTAGAGCATCAGATATTGACATTCTATTGGGAAACACAAATATACAAGACATCCCCAAATTCTACACCAATACCAGTCGCATCATCATCCACGAGCTCTACTCTAACACCACATATGACCACGACATTGCTCTTGTTCAACTGTACAGATCTCTCCCCCAAGATACTCTTTCCATCAAATCTCCCTCACCCGAAGCTTTGAGCAACACGTTCTCCACACTCTTCGTACTAGGATGGGGCTCCAAATCAGATTTCTCCGGTGTTCTCTCACCCAAAAATGTCACTCTTGTCGACAATACAGAGTGCACCTCCTACTACGAGAGCGTGGAAGTTGATGGCGAATCAAAATTTTGCGTTTTGGGTCAAAACGGACCCTGTCACGGAGATTCCGGAGGACCCGTTTTCAATCCTCGCGATCAAAACAGTTTCCTGGTCGGGATTGTGTCAGCTGGACACACCAATTGTTCAAAGACAATCCCGACAATTTGTACCAAAGTTGCTTATTATACAATGTGGATACTAAAGCAAATGAGCTGTCAAGAGAAGGTGGCATGGATATTTACAAGTCCTGAGCTTCTGGTGGATCTCATGTACGAAAATTTTTGTCTTCACGAGAAGGGGCCTACGATCGATGAGTTTTTGTTCGACGATAAATCTAATGGGTTTTATTGGTTTATGTTGGTTGGGTTATTTGTCTGGTTTAGTTTTAGGGCGTAATTTAAGTTATTTTTTTACCTTGTTTGTTAAGTTATATCGTCGTCAATTCATCTAGTTAAAAAGCGTCAATTGTTTTAAGTAATTTTAAGCAAAACCAAACAACCCATTAATCAGTATTCGCTCGAGAAGCGTTGTATTAAATCTCGAAATTTTTCTAGGATCATTTGGTCTGCAACCCTTCCGGTTCATTCTCGGGCAAAATTATCCCTTATTGAAAAGTTTCAATACTTGCTCAGTTCCTTGTTAGAAGAACCCTTGAATTTAGTAAAAGCCGTTTTAGCTCGTAATTTAGATTAGTTCAAAATTTAAAAAAAAAATAGTTGCACCCTCTGCAATTGGTTGTTTCGCGTAAACGATCTCAGTGTTGTTCAAAGTCGGGATTGACAAACCCCCGCAGATGAGGGACACTTTGGGAAAGAGAAAGAAGCACCTTGACCATCGTAGTATAAAGAAAAACATCGTATCGTCTCGTGTCGTGAAACCCACTTGCTATTTGGACGGGGCTATGAACCCCGAACGAGGAAGCAAACGATTGTTCGTATAGAGAAAATATTGGTAAAGTCCATGTAATACCCCAAGTCAGTAAAATATCCTTTTCTAACATAAAAATTTTGGATAAAACGGACAAGTACAGCAAAAAAACGTATCTCTGTTGATTAATTGAATCTTGTTGTTTTATAGAATATCATGCATAACATAATTTCATGCACATGAATTTTATAATTAAAAATATAAGCTTTCATTTTACTGACTTGGGGTATTACATGGACTATAGACTACGTCCACTGATAGAATGCATTTTTTTAAATATCTTTAGATAACAAAATCCCCAAACCATAACATTAAAATATTAAAGAAGTATCATAGATTGTGTTGGTAATATCTTGAAGCATTCGCGCCACTGATTCTCATTGGTTGTTATGAAACCCACGCGAAAAATAAATTATATGACATTTCAAATTTGAAATTGTCAGTTCTGTCAAGTGGTTTAAGCATTTAGATTTGCGATTTTTCATCTTCAGAGCTTTGTTTTGCGATTCTCTTGTTTTGAAAGTTATTCGTTTTGATCGTGTTGCTGTTTTGATCTGTTTCGTTGCGATTTTTTGTTGATTTTTTTAAATTTGTGAAGTGAGTACAGTTGCGGCCGTTGCAGTGATAATGTACACTCCTGAAATACCCTGTATTAATAAAACCTAATATATTACTCCTACTGTACTGAAGTTTTCTTTCGTCTTTCCTAAGTGCAAACATTCAGAATAATAATAAAACATCACGTGTAAACCTGCTCTTTCCATTTTTTAAAATTTCGCGCCTGATCTATTTGTTGTAGCGTCGAGTGAACATTTTTAGTAACATTTATGTCAAGCAATCTATGAGTGGACAGAGTTTAGAAGATTTTAAACAAGAAATATTTCATTGAAAAAAAACTAGCTTTACAGTACACAACCCTTGTCTTACTGCTCTGCACCATATCATTGAGTACAAGATGAACTTCTTGCTTAATATTGCAATGCAAGTCTGCTGTAACTCTTCTGGGGCGCTGCCTCATCAACTTTCTTGATGATGTTTTAGTTGGACCATCTTTACACTTTGACACTGTGTTTTTGCTAACTCCAGAACATCTCGCAGTGACCTTTAAGAAAAATACTTTTAACCCTTGACTAATCTGACCTAATCAATGATGATGTCAATAAAATTATGATATAATACTATTTTGTGTTATAAGGTATGAAAAGCAACCTCCAGTGGACTTTCAGTTGTAAGTTTTTCATTTTTGAAAAATGAATAAGCACTTGCATCATCCTCTGGGCGGCTGGATTGCCAGCTACAGTCAAATAGCTTCGGGTTGCCTACAAAACAGTTTTAAAGCAATATAATTAAATTAAAAATATTATCTTCATACCTTTGCATCAGTCTAGATATTGTTCGTGATATCACTAAAGGGATTCATGTTTATAAATAGAAATGTCACTTAAAAAAGGCGCTCGAAGGTAAACAATAGGGAACTTATAGAACAGAAACAAACTAAAACAACAAACCAACTAATCTTAAAAACTTGGAAAGTTTAAACACCACAAAAAAAAATAGTTAAGCAAGAAATAACGAACAAAACACACATTACTCGGAGGTTAACAATACAGAACTTAGTCAATACAAAGGAACAAACTAACTTATCCCAGATAATTAAGACGTTTTAAATACAACAAAATACCTCACTTGAAGACGAAAGAGCAAATAAACCACACACAGTGTTGACGATTCAAAAGGACAGCGGCAACGACAACAGCTGAAATTTGACAATTTGCTGTGACAGCATAAATTGGCGTAGGATTACAATGCCCGCGAAATTATTTCAAAGGTACCACCACAATAATTTATTTTATTAAATTTTTTTGTATTGTATTCTAGTGCATTTTGTAGTGTTGGGTTACAAGCCTACAATTTAAACTCTCCCAATTTCTCGCTGGACGGAGTTTACCGTCACAGGCTCTTCTGATGTTTATTCAATAAGTAAAGTTAATATTCTAGAATATATTTTAATAAGTCAAATTGAATTCGGACTGGCGCATGATAGTCGGTCATTCAGACAAACGTCTGCAGGAAGTCTCAGGATTTAATTTAAATTAACCTTGACGATCTCGTTGTCCATTTTTGTTTTATGTTTATATTACGTATTATGTCTTAAGCATACTCCATAATTTTGTGTAAGTCAGAAATTTAATTTGAAATTAACCAGTTACTGCAGATGAAAACAAGAACGTATTTGATTTTATTTATTTGAAAAATTAAATACAGGCGTCCTTCAACCCAAGGAATTGTTTTATTTTAACTCCTAGCCCCCTAAGAAGTTTCCCATATTTTGCTTCACGAACTGATCTTCCGCTATTTTGAACACAACAATTTCGTATACATTTCACGACCAGCAAAATTAAGTCGTTTGATTTCGCATTGATATATAAACGATCTTGTTGGTTGAGGTTTTACTTTTAAATGTTCTTGACGCAAGTTGTTATCAAGAGTACACGTCTTCGTGTAAAATACTGCAACTGTAATATTTTCATTCATTTGATCTCTTATTCGTTAAGGTATTTATTAATTAGAGCATAATTTCAGGGCACAAAATGTTACTGCTTGAAGCTTGAAGGATATATTTCAAATTTTACGCGCGCTAGGTACTACTTTCTCTGCGTAGAATTTAGTGATTTTTATGTCAACCAATCTCTCGCTGGACAAACTATGGTAGACTCTTCAACATGCTTTATATAGGGTTATTCACGAGAGGGGTATAGTTTTCCCATTTATAATTTGGTTTTATGGCAGTACAATTGTAATTATTAGGGGCTGGGGTTGTGGTTTTGGCAATAGACGTGAAGATATTGTAGCCACCGCAGACAACAGACAATGGACCTTCTTTTACAGTCCTAGGATTTATGGCGGTAGTTGCCTATTGTCGGGGTATTTAACTCCCTGACAACAGGGCTGGTAGTAAAACCAAATTATAAATGGGAAAACTATACTTCTGAATTTTTATTTTGCCGCAACCAACAATACAATGGCAGTGACTACTAAATCAAATGTGTTATTTCTTTTAAATTAGAAATCAAAGTAAGTTGAATAGATTTATCAGAAATGTCAGATTGACAGATAACCTGTATTTAATCAAAATTCAACAAATAAATTAACAAATTAAGTTAATGTAAAAGGTGTTCGAAGTGTCTACCATCGGCTTGGAAACATCCGCAGCGGCGACAGAATTCCTTCCACGCTCTCCATAAATGAGGATCATATCAGTCTTTTCGTCGTTATTGCAAAAACAATTTTTTCGAATTGACAAAGATTTTTTGCTTTAACGTCAAAGAGACAGGACTAAAAGCCGTCGTGGATTCAGTTATAATTATTTTCAAAATTTGAAATCAAGATATTGTTGCAATGTGTATAATGGGTTGCGGCAAAAAAAAATTCAGAAATACCCCTCTCGTGAATAACCCTGTATTCAACAATTTTAACGTTAAAACTTAAACATTTTTGTAAGAGTGTCTAGGGGTCGGAATCAACCACCGGTTAAAGTTTGAATGATTCTATATGAATCACCCTGTATACCGGGACATTTTTTTTAACATTGAACATAGTCCATACTAATTCCCCATGTCCAATTTTAAAAAACAGATCAATGTATTGTGAGTTGCTTTGCAACCAATTATACACAAAACTGCAAAAATGGTTGAAATTTTGCAATAATGTTAAGGGGCCTTATCTCGAAGTAAAAAGTCGAGCTTCGAGGAATTTGGGTTGCGTACTGGGTAAATGCTGAATCTATCATGACAGCTGAACCTGCTCAACGGAAGTTACGGACGCACAATGCAGCGATTATGACCGCTAAGAGCGGTCTTTCAGGTAGATTGATTGTAAAATGCAAATTTTCTGGGCGAGAAATATTATTTCTTTAATTTTGGAGATATCTCACAGTTTCTACCACGTTTCTACTTGCTAATGGTCTGGTGGTAGATTATTTGATAGAGCTTATTTTTCGGAATTATAATAGTTATTTACATAATTAGTGGGATAAAAGCAATATTACACGACTCTAGTGGGAAGATGACGAGGGCGTTAGCCCGAGTTCATCTGTAATCACACGAGTTTCCTGTAATATGCTTTAGCCCACGTGTTATGTACAACATTTTATCTAAGACCACCCCAAATTTAAAAAAATAAATCTTATCTATTGATTTTCGCCAGTGAAATAAATGAGTTTCATTACCGCACTCAGTCGGATCAGAATTTACTTATCCCACTGAGAGAGGTAATGAAACTCATTTATCCGATTGAGTGCGGTACTGAAACTCATTACCTCACTGAGTAAGGTAATGAAAATGCGTGAGGTAATGAAGTTCTTATCCCATTCAAAATTAGTGGGATAAGTATCATTTATGCCACGGGATTAGATTAAAAAAATAAGCAAATTAATAAAGAACGAAATAAACTTGATTTTAATAATAACTAATATAGTTATTTGTACAACTAGTTATGAAAGTCATACATTTTTACACGAATTTGCAGATTGATTAACGAGGGCGTAGCCCGAGTTAATTAAGCAAATAAGTGAAAAAAAAACAGACTTTCAGAACGTGTTGTACACACAAATTTTTTGCATATCGATGTAAGTTGAGAAATTTGGTCTAAAAGGATTTATGAAAAATTACAAAAAAAAAAAAATAGGTATGCTTTGACAATCATCTCCAAGGAGATGGAATAAAATGATGCAAAAAAGTACTACTTTCAGTACGATTTTTCGTGCAAAAATGTGCTACTTTCACTACGATTTTGAGTGTAAAAAAGCGCCACTTTCATTACGATATGCAAAAAAATAAATTAAACAATACTTTAAAGCAAAAATTTACTCTAAAAACTGTTTGACGTGTTTTTGTAATTAGGGATTATTTCTCAGAAAGGATAGTTTGTTTGGCAAAATACTAATGACATTTCTGATTCTTGATTATTATTGGTGAGGACAGCTACAGAGGGGGTGTAGTACAAGTATAAAAACATTTTGACTGTAAGAATTCCTTTACGTGTTATTTGCAATTGGTTGCTAAACACATGAAGGAAATAATCGTTATAAAATTTATTTTTTCCAAATTTATTATTTTTTTTCTCAAAAATTTCGTTATGTAAGATAACAAAATTTTTATATTGTCATTTAGACAATTAAAAGGTCTATCAGAATCAAGAAAAAAAATAGGGGGTTTCCATTTAAAAAAAGTATCGATGACGTCATCACTGGAAAACAAATGACTGCTTGGAATTTTCTTTGGTACTAAAACATGTATTTTTATAAACTAAAATTGACCTGTCCAAAGATTTTTTTGAAAAAAATTTTGTTTAATTTTTAAGGAATTTATTCCATACTTTTGGCGCTCACTGTATAAAAAATATGACGTTCAAATTTCAAAAAGGCATCTTTACATGTGGAAAAAACTAATAAATCGACCTCTTGATTTCTCAGGTGTACTCTATAATTTTGAAATTAACTGTACATTTAAACATCCTCGATAAGGTAAACTCTGTCCACTCATAGATTGCTTGACATAAATGTTACTAAAAATGTTCACTCTACACTACAACAAATAGATCAGGCGCGAAATTTTAAAAAATGGAAAGAGCAGGTTTACACGTGATGTTTTATTATTATTCTGAATGTTTGCACTTAGGAAAGACGAAAGAAAACTTCAATACAGTAGGAGTAATATACACTCACCGGCACAAAAAGCGACTCAATATAACACAGACATATAACACAAAAATTAATAAATATTCAGAACTCTCCGTTGCTATGAGAAATCTTTGGAGTTTAGAAAAAATTTCTATTTTACCACTTATAATTTCAGCAACAGGAATAGTACCGCAATCGCTTTTTAAAAATTTGAAAATTTTGGAATTAGAGAACACATTGGTGGTTGAAATTCAAAAAGGTATATTATTATACTCATGTCACATCGTGAGGAAATTCCTTAACATTGACACAGAACATAAAACACAAAAAAGTCAAAATGTGGAGGCGAGACGCCGGTAATTATGTTGATAAGCACTGCACTATTACTTGATAGTATTATCCGTAATAGTGTATGTACTCCGACAAAATTGCCGTGCCGCCGGGTGGAGGTGGGATACGATTATCTTGAAATTATATTTGTGCTTATTTTCTTTTATAATAGTTAAATTGGGATATTTCCAAAGATCGGGAGTGCTATGGTCACCATGGCAACCGATTAGCAAGAGATTATTTAATATGTACTCCTATTTAATGCATGAACAAAAATTACCTCTGTATCATTTTCGATGTTTGTAATTAGATTCTTGAGGCACGCAATCAATTCACAAATTTAAAAAAATCAACAAAAAATCGCAACGGAACAGATCAAAACAGCAAGACGATCAAAACGAATAACTCTTAAAACCAGAGAGTCGCAAAACAAAGCTCTAAAGATGAAAAATCGCAAATCTAAATGCTTAAACCACTTGACAGAACTGACAATTTCAAATTTGAAATGTCATATAATTTATTTTTCGCGTGGGTTTCATAACAACCAATGAGAATCAGTGGCGCGAATGCTTCAAGATATTACCAACACAATCTATGATACTTCTTTAATATTTTAATGTTATGGTTTGGGGATTTTGTTATCTAAGGATATTTAAAAAAATGCATTCTATCTGTGGACGTAGTCTAGTAAGTAGTTAGTACGCTAATTTTGGGACCCCCTGTTTATACCACTCTATACAAATCAAGACGTTTAAATTTGAAATTTACGTTAGCCGTCAATAATGACAATGAAACAAACGGAAATAGGTTCAATTCACAGTTTTGCCAATTTCAATTAACCGTTTTTATTGCCAACTGAAACAGTAATTGTTGCTCACGCGGTACTATCCGTCCACTTCCTAGTGTTTTTTTTTTTTTTAATTGGTTGGTGTAAGATGTTTGAGAAAAATTGTGTTTAAGGTTAAAACGTCAAAAAGTAAAATATTCTTCAAAAATAGAAAATTTTCTTCTTTCAAAACATCCACTGTCAAAATTTGTCGTGTTTTGCTTCAGAAAAAGAATCCATTTACGTTTGTTTGACTTCTAACAGGCCTGTCAAAACTTACTGTATGTTTATAATAATCCTCTACGATAACAATAGAACATATGAATCTCTTATTGGAACAATTGATAGAATTCTTCCTTATCGATAACACCGATAAGGTCGTATAATATAAGATTTATCTTATCAGAAGTTAGAATTGTGTAAGAAGGCAGTGAAAAGAACAGATTTGCAAGAATGTTATTAAAAAAAAGTAAGTACATATTTTAATTAACAAATTGTAGGTAATGGGATAGTGTAAACTGTAAGGAATAGTTAGAAATGAAAATTTGCACAATACTATTGGGGACAAAATACTTTGGTCGTCATTCTTCTGTCACTTCAAAACAAATTAATGTAAACCAAGCATTAACGTCAAGTCAATAGTGATGACAATTTCAAATTATTGACTTTTCTCTTGTCAAAAATATGGCACCATCCACCATTCAAAAATTTAGAATCATCTCAATTTTTCAATTTTTCCTCCTAGGAATATCTCCTTCAGTTGTCCATTTTTTGATATTTAACATTTTGCAATGATGAGTTTGACAGTAACAGTGGTTGACAGTAGTAAAAAATAAGGTTAACCGTCCTAATGCTTGCTTTACAACTTTATGTCAGTCAACTGACTTTGACGACCAAAGTAATTGGTCCCCAATAGTACGTAAAAATTAAACAAATTTATTGACAATGATTTAATTTCTATATATACCCATGAGTCATCGCCTTTTGTATGATTAATTTTATCACACGTTTTACCGTAAGTACAATGCCGGGTTCCACATGCAAATATCATTGGCGCCAGGAATGTGCCAGTTTCACGGCGCCAATATGAATAAATGGCACCAATAAATGTTTAACAATCAATTTTCAACTGGTGCAGTATTCGATATGACGTCAACTGGTGCAATATTCAACATGTCAACCGCTATCCTTTGTGCTATCATAGGAGTGTAAATTTTAGTTAACAGCGGCTCCTAATGTTGCTGGCGCAACGACTAGTGGCGCCAGGTGAATTTTCATTTGTAGACCCAGAACTCTAACGTTTTATGATAGGCAATACTAATAACGAGGGATTAATATTTGACACCTCCTAGTGAGAAGACGAGCACTTCGTCCAAGAGAGACTACCTGGTAAATACCGTCTGCCCTATTTCTAAATCTTTCTAAATGCCCAAAAAGGTCTGTTTATTTACGTTCACTATCTGCTTCTTTGTTAAGCTATTATTGCCTATCATAAAACGTTAGAGTTCTGAGTTCACTATAAGTGAGCATCGAAACTGATGCCAGTCCTTGCGTGTGGAAACGTGGCATTATTTTGTAATGATTAGTGGCGCCAATTGAAATTTTATTAATTATTTCAGCGTCGATTGCCTGGCTACTACTTCATTTACTTTTACTATGTCGTCCCAGTTCTTCACATTCTTCGATAAGTGAAGAATTTTCCAATGTCGTTGCATTTCTGGACGTGATTATTAAGAACACATCAAACATTTGCACCGGTGTTCTGATTCATCCACAGTATGTTCTGACTGCTGCACATTGCGTCCAAGGGTAAGTACTTAGACTGTTGATTTGAATTGATTGAAAAATGACATAAAGTAACAAAAATCTTGACGCTAACCTTAGCCGAAGACGTTAAAGTGCAGAGATTCTTGGATTTTAGCCGGTTTTTTTACCCCGATGCCGGTCTTGTCTTGAACATTCCAGGTAGGCCTCGACGATTCGCGGTGTATCTTTGTTTCATTATTCATCGTTGCGAGAAGGTACTGCTGAGAGACCCTTCTGAATGCGTCCCCATTATTATTAACGCGTTACAATACATACAGTACGTTCGCAAAGTTAGGAATAAATTCGATAAAATTATTAGTATTAATTTTTGAGAAAAATCCTCGAAGAGGTCAACTTTGTTTTTAGAAAGTGCATATTCTTCAGTTGTTCATTTATGTTGACAGTTTTTCGTCTCCTAATTATGACGTCATCAATATTTTTTTTAAATGACATCCCCCACTTTTTTCTTTTTTTTGTGAGTCATTCTTACTAGCTAAACGACGAATGAAAAAAATTGATACCTTAATTTTACTTCAGAAATTTAATTTTTATTGTAAAAATTTTAATTGACCTCAAACAAAAACAAACAATTATCTGAAATTGCCTCCCGCGAACCATTTAGCACTTTGTACACTGCGCTCAATAATGACAGGGCTTATTTGTTCCGTTTCAGCGCGAATTCTCTGCCGCAAAATCTTCTAAATTGTTTGGTCTATTAAAATAAACCTTCGATTTTAATACCCATAGAAAATAGTTATTTTTATACAACTGACATTAAAAGTGACGTTTTTAGTGGAAGCTAATTTGATTAAAAATTGCTCTTTATAACTTACCGTGTTAAAAGTATTTTTAACACTAGTAAAAAAAAAACTTTTAACACTAGTTATTTTTTATTTATTTATAAATGTTAAAGTGGCTCTATTTGCCGCTTTTTCAATATCTGCGGGAAATCTGTCGTCGATATCGGCATCGTTAACGTCGTTTTGTTTGCATTCCATGTTTACGAATGCAATAATGTGGAATTGAAAGTGTTTTACAAAACGTAATGAAAACTTTTTTGACGTTTCTAATAAACAAATGTCAATACAAGACTAGTTACCTGATTTTTGCCGCAGAAATTAAAATAAACATCAAAAATTCGACTGCGTTTTTTAATGCAATGCAAACCAGTTGTATAAAAAATAGATGTATGATGGACGTGTTAAAAGTGATTTTATTTTGTTCGTGGGGTTGGTCAACTTGCTGCGCTCGTTTCCCAATCTACCCCACTTACAAAATAAAATCTCACTTTTAACACTTACATCATAAAAAAATTTTAACAAAAATTGTCACTTTCTCAAACAATTTGTTATGTAAGATACCAATTTTTTTCACTCATAGTTTAGGTAGTACGAAGATCTATCAGAAAGAGAAGAAAAAAGTGGGGGGTTGCCATTAAAAAAATATATTGATGACGTCATAATTAGGAGATAAAAAGCTGTCAACATAAGTAAAGCACTGAAGAATATGGACTTTTTAAAAACCAAGTTAACCTTTACGAGGATTTTTCCCAGAAATTAATACTTGTAGTTTTATTGAATTTATTCCGAACTTTACGAACGCAATGCGTAATATTCTCTAGATTTTTATGCTCTTAAATAAAATCATCGCTCCCTTTCTTCTTCGGTTTTTATATAATAAATAATAATATAATAAACAAATTGTTACAAACAATTTCTTATGAGCAGTTGGTTTTTCTCTGATATCTTGATTTTTTTTTTAAACGAAATCATGAAGGAAGATTTCAAAAACAAATTTCTTTTTTGTTAATTTGGGTTTTTAATCTATTTTAATTGTTTGTAAAATTGTGATGCCGCAACGATTTACGAGTATGTTTATCTCGTTTTTTAATCAAAGTTTCTCACATTTGTCGAATACCTATCTCTATTATTTCTCGAGATATTCAAGATACAAATATCTAATATTTTACAGTATTTGGCAAGGCCAAGGTCCAAGGTCGATAGTATTCGCTAGTCATTTTGACACTACCAAAACCCTAGTGTAAAACCCAAATATCTTTAGAAATCATTGAGATGTCGAATAATGTAAGAAATATTTTATTTAGCAAGAATGTTTTTCGAATTTTTAACCATTCCAGTAAATTAAACAATTAATAATAAATAATATGGAACTGGAAAATCCAGCCACTTTCGAATAGACAATTGAAAGACCTTTCAAATGACTATCACATGACCTCGCTTCCTACTTAAAAAAGTTGACAGCGCTCGCAGCACCATCTTTACACATTCACACTTTAGTTTTACGTCAAAAAGCAGTATTGCCATTTTATTTAGTTTGTATCCGATATCTCTACATTGACCTTGAAGTTATTTCTCAGTGTATCGTAGATTAAAATTTGACATTTAACGTATCACGATTTCTCTACTTTGCAACATTTCTGTTCAAACAATAATTATTTCATTTTTATCGTTTGTAGAGCATCAGATATCTACATTGCATTGGGAACCACAAATATAGAAGACGGCAGCAAATTCTACACAAACACCAGTCGCATCATCATCCACGAGCTCTACTCCAATACGACCTACGACCACGACATTGCCCTCGTCCGACTCTACACATCTGTCCCCCAAGACACTCTCTCCATCAAATCTCCCTCACTCGAATCTTTGAACAACATGTCCTCCACGCACGTCGTAGTGGGATGGAGTGAAAAAGGAGAGTTGTCCGGTAATCTCTCATCCAAAAATGTCACTCTTGTCGACAGTACAGACTGCACCTCGTACTACGAGAGCGTGGAAGTTGACGGCGAATCAAAATTTTGCGTTGTGGGTCAAAACGGACCCTGTCACGGAGATTCCGGAGGACCCGTTTTCAATCCTCGCGATCAAAACAGTTTCCTGGTCGGGATTGTGTCAGCTGGACACACCAATTGTTCTGAAGCAGTTCCGACAGTTTGTACCAAAGTTGCCTATTATACAGAGTGGATACTGAACCAAATGAGCTGTCAAGAGAAGGTGGCGTGGATGTTTACAAGTCCTGAGCTTCTGGTGGATCTCATGTACAAACATTTTTGCCGTGACGAGAAGGGACGCACTATCGACGGGTTTTTGTTCAACGGAAATGTCTCAAAAGATGATTCTCAGTTCGAAACCGACTCGACAAAAGGCTGATCTATATTGAAATATGTTATAGTTAAATTAATTTATATTGTTATTGTATTGTATTTATGTATTTATATTTGCACCATAAAATACTCGATTTTTAAATTGTTTTTTTTTCCATGTATGTACACTTGACTCAGTCTCTTTTGTCACAGAATTTGACTGTAAGTTGTGTAAAACCCCAGTTTGAATCCAAACTGCCGTCGTAGAGTCAAACACCAGAGGGAACCAAGAGAGGGCGCACTCGAGGATCGTGAAGGTCAAGACGGCCCGAGAACAGGGATTTTTGGGTTGTTAGGTTTTTCGGTTGGTATGTTCTGGTTAGGGACTTCACTTGACTCCCGTTAGAATGTATTTATTCATGTATTCGTAAAATAAATACAGGCGTCCTCACACCGATTTATGCATTTTTATTTCGAAGTTTGTCCACCCCGCAGGTCCGCCATTTGCATCCCGAGCTGTCTGCCGCCATTTTGTACAAAACACACAACGTAGGGGTCCCACCGATTCGATGACGATCACGACATGGCCAATTTGTTCAATTTCGCGGGTCTAGTTTGAATTTTTCAAATATTCGAATGTTTGAATTTGAGCGGAAGACTGGCGATACTTGGGTTATTACAGTTTGGATTGAATATTTTCCATATAAGTAGAGTTTTAAAGTAATTTCAAACGACTAATGCCATAAAAGTGCTGTTGCAAAGGAAAAGTGTTTTTTTGTAATTTGCCTCCATTTTGATTCTCTAATAGACATATTAACGAACGCGACGTCATCATCTGGGATGTCCTTATTGGAGAAAATCAGCAACCGCAAGATGGCGCTGCAAATTGAACGAAATAGGGAAAACAAAGAACAGCTGATTTCATTTGTATTTGGATTTAATTTGCCGGTAACAATTTTTTACATTTTACATTATAATAAATGGTTTAAAACAAATTGCAAGTTATAAGAACCACCAAGATTATCAGTTTGCGTTGATTTGTCTACCAAGACCTTTGTCATTGCAACTTTCTGGACTGGCTTTTCAACATTTATGTTTGTCTGTTGTGCTGTTTCTTCATTAACATCAACAGTTGGAGAAAATTTGTCAGCATCAGCAGCGTTACCCAGATCATTTCCTGCTTCTTTTACACCAAAATTTAACCTTCACGAACTACAAAAAAACAACACTAGTTCGGTCAATAAAATTTGTTATTATAGTACCTAAGATGCGTTACCTATTAGTAGTTTGTCCACATTTTACGGTTTTATTGTGAGTATCCACTGGTAAATTGTGAGAGGGAATGGCTGTAAGTTTCAATTGTCTCACTTGACACCTTTTGCTGTTGTGTAAAAAGCTATAATCATCAAAGCTTCCCAAACTTGCCCAAAGGTATAAAATCGGTTGGTAGAAAGTGCTTTGTAACCCCAATAAAAATATCTCCGAATTTACCCTGAGTCCCTGAGTCTGCTTGCAAAAAATCGCAACATCTTGACCTGCTGCAAGGGGTTTTAAACAGTTTATTATTAGGGATTGATACCCAACTCTTAGGGGCCAATAAAGCAATTGACTCTATTCTCACTTATTTCTAGAAGCTCTTTAATAGGTTTACCGATTTTTAAAACTTCCTGCTTGGTATTTTTTAGAGTTTTTCATTGGGAAATAACATCATGGAAAGAGTGCAGAGAAATGTCTTTGCTCACTAAATATCACACTGTATCACACTGCGGCACGGAACAATAACACTTTGAGGTACTCGTTATCACTTCATGCACAATTTATTATGAAAAATAAACGAATTTGGCTATTTTTTGGCGATTGAAATGTATTACGGCCAATACGTAAACATTTGTTTTCCCTATTTCGTTAGTTCAAAAATTACCACCAGAGGTCAGCCACTTCGCTGATTTTCTCCAATAGCCATTATTTCACGGAACATTTTACGAAAATTTTTAGGTTGGCAAAGCTTGATCCGTCATGCGTGTCAGTTTAAATTACAAAATGTGCAAAGAATTATTTATCATGATTTATCAGGCAACAAATTCGCGACCGTATTTTTGGCAATTTCACGTATTTCAGCGGGCGTACATGAAAGATTATCTTTCATATTCGTGTTTTGTGACAGAATTTGGATAAAACAAAAGGCGACTTTGAAGACTTGAACAAATTTTCACTTTTAAAATTAAGACATTACCAACCGCCACAAAAATCCCTTAATCGAGGAAAGTAAACATTTTTGTTTAAAAACAACTTAAAAAGGGCAAATTACAAAAAATAGTATAAAAAAACTCGTTTCATAAGACCTTGAAGCACTCATTCTTTAAAATAACTCGTGGCTACGCCACTCGTTTTTTAATCTTGAATTCGTCCTTCAAGACTGGTCTTATGAAACTTGTCTTTTAATATACTATTTTGCAACTTGAGTTAACTATAGTTCCTTTTGGTGGGTTTTCGGCGGCGGAAATTCAAATTCAAACTGGGGTATGTATTACAAGGTCAAGAACATTTTAACGAAAGCTTTAGGATTTCCTAAATTAAATTATCTAATTTCTATTTTTCTCCATGTGAATTGGCGAGAAATGAGCCATTTGCAGCTGTTGCAAGGAATTCGCTGCCTCACATTTTTGACATGGTTACGGTATCTTTTGTTCACAGCTTTTGTTTTTCACCAGAAACCACATAGCATCCAATCTAACCAAATTGACGACAACCTTGTAACGAATATCCCTAAATCTCCAGAAATAATTTTTTGTTGACATTAAGTACTGTACGTGTACTACTGCGGGCAAAAAAAGTGGGACATCAACGTCATTGTCTTGACTTTTAATGTGAAATAACCCCGATTCTAACCCTACTTTGAACTGATTGACGTTGTCATTATAGTCTAAGATCCCACTGCATGATTTCTACGTTCATCTGTTTTTTAAGCAAAATACCATTATTATAGATAATTATGAATAGAGAAATATATTTTTGCAGGGTTGCCTATCAAAATATGGCCGCAAGTATTTTTTAATTAAAATTAAATTAATTAATTTTTTCCAAACAGTTTCGTTCACTTGTTTTTTACATAAATCATAAATCATTTCAAAGAGAGATGTGTAAAGAACTTGAAAAGTTTGGGTTGCAATTTTTCAGTTGGCCGCAACCCCTTGGCAACCGGGTGTAAACATGTACCTCTCTGTTTAATTTATAACTTCATAACGTATTCTCATAAATTATATATCAAATTGAAGCAAATTTTTTTCTCTACACGATGGAATACGGTTGCTTATGGAAAAGTGGCCGCAAATAGGGATAACTGTTAAAGATAGATAAGAGCGAAAGAGAGTTAACTCACCACACCGTGCATCAGATAAGGATGCATTGTGCGTGGTTAAAATAAAAATGACGCTATCTAATTGAGCAAAAAGAAGAGAATTGAGAAGTGGGTATTTGGAAAAGGAAAATAAGAGTATAAAATAAATTTTAAACTGTCAGCTGGAATAGTGTCAAAAAAAATGACAATAAAGCTTGAACTACATCGAATTTTTCAAAACTGACAGAAATTTGATGTCCCACTTTTTTTGCCCGCAATAGTACAGTGTGAAATAAAATGATTTACATCTAACTAGTTATCTTTGGAATTTTTGCACATGTAAATTTTCCAGTACCGCTCTACTTTTTTTTTCGAAATGCCGAACTATTAGTTCTGTCAATAAATGTCATCAATCGAATTGACAATTGTTACAATTTACTAAATTGAATTAACAAACGTTGGTGGCCACTTTCAACACTAACTGTGACTTGCTTCTGTTAACTCCTTTTTAATTTCAATCTCAACTTTTCATTCATATCATCCATTCATATCCTTCATTCCATTCATATCATCCCTCGCAATAAATCACATTTGGAATTTGGATATACATATATTTTTTGAGGTTAGGCTTTTTTTTTGTAGAGCGGCATTTCGTATTTTTGCAAGGGTAATGCAAAGGTAACTAGATGTAAATCATTTTATTCCACACTGTACTTAATTCATTATTAATGTGCATTTTAAGCGGCTATCGAAAGCTGATTTTAGTTTGGCAACCCTGGTTAAAGAGAAAGACCCGCATCTAGTGTTTTGTTTTGTTATGGTTGCCAACCATGTTATGCAATAACAATTAATTTGTATTTTCCGTGAAATTTATCAACAATAAACAAATTTTGAGCAAAAGCGTTCATTTGTCAACGGTTAGTAACTTTTCTGGTGAGAAAGCTAAAGGTGCATTCACACTCCATTGCCTCCTAAATGCACATTTATAATGTATAGAGTATATCGATAACTGGAGTCATTTGGAGCAGCACCTTTAAATTAAATGTCTTTTCCTCGCTCTGACTTGTTTGTTTTTAAGAACTCCTCGTTTTTCAATCAACTATTGCTTCGCATCACACATAACCCAATTTTCGGCGATCAATCAAACACGTCACTTCCGACAAATTTAGCCAACATTTTACCAAATCAAACAGTCATTGTTGCTCACGCGTTATACCATCCATCCACTTCCTTATGTTTTTTTAATCGTGTGATGTAATTAGTTTAATAAAAATTGAGGTTAAGGTTAAAACGTCAACGTGTCAAGTATTACTCAAAAATCGAAAAAAAATTCTTCTTTCAAAACATCCACTGTCAAAATTTGTTGTTTTACTTAAAAAAAAAATCTTTTACCTTTCTTTGACTTTTAACGGGTCAAAACATGCTGTATGTTTATAACAAAACAATAGAGCATGTTAATTTAATTCTTTATTTGAACAATTGATAGAATTCCCTTATCGATAGATAATGATATTATCTTATCACTCAAAAATCACAGATTGTGTTAAGACAGTGAGTAGAACGGATGTGCAGGAATGTTATTCAAAGCGAGTAAGTAGTAACTATTTTAATTAATACATTGTAATAGGATAGTGTAAGGAATAGTTAGAAGTGAAAATTTGCACAATAGGTAAAAATTAAACAAATACACTCGTAATGATAATTATTTAATTTATATACGTATAAGTACTTATAACCATGAGTCATCGCCTTTTGTATGATTATTTTGTCTCACGTTTTGCCGCACAGCATGCCGGGTTTCCACATGCAAAGACCATTGGCGCCAGGAGTGTGCCAGTTTCACGGCACCAGTATGAATGGCACTAATAAATGTTAACTTTCCACTGTTTCACAATTAATTTTCAACTGGTGCAGAATTCAACATGACGTCAACCGCTACCGTTTGTGTTATCATAGGCGTAACAGTGCAAATTTTAATTAGAACCGCCTCCGAATTTTGCTGGCGCTAGAATTAGTGGCGCCAGGTGAATTTCCGTGTCTGCGGATGCATCTAAACTGGTGCCAGTCGAATGACGTCAATAACCTTTGCGTGTGGAAACGGTAGCATTACTTTGCAGTGATTAGTGGCGCCAGTTGAAATTTTATTTATAATTTCAGCTCGGATTGTCTGGCTGCTTCATTTACTTCTAAGATGTCCTCTCAGTTCTTCACATTCTTGGATAAGTAAAGAGTTTTACGATGTCGTTGCATTTCTGAATGTGGTTAAGGACACGTCAGACAGTTGCACCGGTGTTCTGATTCATCCACAGTATGTTCTGACTGCTGCACATTGCGTCCAAGGGTAAGTACTTAGATTGTTGGTTTGAATTGATTGAAAACTGACACTAGGTAATAAAAATCTTGACGATAAATTTATCCCAGGATTTTAAAGTAGAGATTCTTGGATTTTAGCCGGTTTTTGACCCCGATGCCGGTCCTGTCTTGAACATTCCAGGTAGGCCTCGGCGATTCGCGGTAGATTTCATTCTGTTTGTCTTCGATATCTCAGTATTGACCTTTAGGATATTTCCCTGTGGGTAAATGTATCGTCGATTAAACTTTGACATTTACCGTGTCACGATTTCTCAGCTGTTCTAACAATATGTAATTCAATTTTTTTCGTTTGTAGAGCCTCAGATATTGACATTCTGTTGGGAGCCACAAATATACAAATATACAAATTTTACACCAACACCAGTCGTATCATCATCCACGAGCTCTACTCCAACACCACCTACGACCACGACATTGCCCTCGTCCAACTCTACACATCTCTCCCCCAAGACACTCTCTCCATCAAATCTCCCTCACTCGAAACTTTGAACAACATGTCCTCCACGCACGTCGTAGTGGGATGGGGCTCCAAATCAGAGTTCTCTGGTGTTCTCTCACCCAAAAATGTCACTCTTGTTGACAATACAGACTGCACCTCCTACTACGAGGGCGTGGAAGTTGATGGCGAATCAAAATTTTGCGTTGTGGGTCAAAACGGACCCTGTCACGGAGATTCCGGAGGACCCGTTTTCAACCCTCGCGATCAAAACAGTTTCCTGGTTGGGATTGTGTCAGCTGGACACACCAATTGTTCTGAGGCAACCCCGACAGTTTGTACCAAAGTTGCCTATTATACAGAGTGGATACTGAACCAAATGAGCTGTCAAGAGAAGGTGGCGTGGATGTTTACAAGTCCGGAGCTTCTGGTGGATCTCATGAACGAACATTTTTGCCGTGACGAGAAGGGACGCACGATCGACGGGTTTTTGTTCAACGGAAATCTCTCAAAAGATGATTCTCACTTCGAAACCGACTCGAAAAAAGGCTGATTTATATTGAAATATGTTATCGTTAAATTAATTTCTAGTCTTATTTTATTTATGTATTTATATTTGCACCATAAAATGCTCGGTTTTTAAATTTGTATTTTTTTTATTCCATGTACTATTGCGGGCAAAAAAAGTGGGACATCAAATTTCTGTCAGTTTTGAAAAATTCGATGTACAGTTGCGGCCGTTGAAATCTCAGACAGGAAAGATTTAAACACTCTGTATAAATTCCGAAATTTGATTAGCGTAAACAGGATTTTCATCAAGGATTATAAAGTCAGTGTCAGTATTTGACATATTAGGTCAGAATCGCGCGTAACTTTTGAAATGCCGCAATTATCTGATTTGCAAAAATGTGTTAGACTGAGGGACGGTGTGAGTATAAGAGCCATTGCGAGAGAAATTAATGTGGATAATGTTTGAGTGACATTTTGAGAAACGTCACTTTCAATACCATTTACAAAGCCAAAAGTTTGGCGTTGTCAAAGTGTCTGAGTTTTCAACGGCCGCAACTGTACCTATAGTCCAATTTTTTTTTAAATCAATTGTCAATGTCAAAATTCCCTCAAAGACCAGGCCGTACCACCCTAAAACCTCTCGTTTCGGGACACCTCTATCGTAAAATCTCCCTAGATCAGGTTTGAGGTTATATCAGTAATTTTCAAATGTCAGAAAAGTTTCAGGTGTAATCAAATTTTATACCAAAAGACAAGAAATAAAGACGATAATCACACTAAAAAGTGCAACTTAACATATACAGGAAAATGGGAATTTATTTGATGAGTTATACAGTGAGCGGCAAAAGTATGGAATAAATTCCTTAAAAATTAAACAAAATTTTTTTCAAAAAAATCCTTGGACAGGTCAATTTTAGTTTATAAAAATACATATTTTAGTACCAAAAAAAATTCCAAGCAGTCATTTGTTTTCCAGTGATGACGTCATCGATACTTTTTTTAAATAGAAACCCCCTATTTTTTTTCTTGATTCTGATAGCCCTTTTAATTGTCTAAATGACAGTATAAAAACTTTGTTATCTTACATAAGGAAATTTTTGAGAAAAAAAATAATAATGTTGGAAAAAAATAAATTTTATAACGAACAAAAACAAGTCAAAAAATCAAGTAGGTAAATCAAACAGTCAAATGTTACTGTCAATTTCATTCGTATGTGTTATTTGTTTTACAAAACGTTTTCGAAAATGACTCATTTAACAGAAACACAACGTATAGAAATTTTAATTTTGATTGGGTGCTGAGATAAAACTAAAACAGGGGGAATTTTGCTTAGTGTCAACAAGCTGGGGGATGGTAATTCATTCAACATTTAATTCCATATTTTTAAGTACTTACTAACACAGTTTTTGACTTGTTTTTGTTTGTTATAAAATTTATTTTTTCCAATTTTATCATTTTTTTTCTCAAAAATTTTCTTATGTAAGATAACAAAATTTTTATACTGTCATTTAGACAATTAAAAGGGCTATCAGAATCAAGAAAAAAAATAGAGGGTTTCCATTTAAAAAAAGTATCGATGACGTCATAACTCGAAAACAAATGACTGTTTGGAATTTTCTTTGATACTAAAACATGTATTTTTATAAACTAAAATTGACCTGTCCAAGGATTTTTTTGAAAAAAATTTTGTTTAATTTTTAAGGAATTTATTCCATACTTTTGCCGCTCACTGTATAAGCAGTTTACCTATTCATTTTCAGAATCTAACCCCCAATCGTCTTCCGAATATGATTCTGCGGAAGAGGAATGTCCTCAATTGGTAGATTTCCCATCAATTTTTTCCAGTCCTCTTTAATCAGTTCCTCGCAGTGACGAACCCATATATTAAAAGAAAATACCTCGAATATGATGCAATTTAGCATGGTCGGTTTTTCTGTCTGCGTTTCTTCACGTAATCTAATCATAGCCTATTTTTCTCGTTGTGTTAGATCCTTGTTTTCGGAAACTCTTTTAACTTTGTACTTTTATTTAAATGTAATTGCGCCTTCAATAGCGCAAGCGCCTTTACATCAAAATGACTGACATATAGTTGACATTTTACGTTGCCAATCTAATAACTATCAAATAACCAGTGGTTTATACCAACATGACAACACTTTGACAATTGATTTTAAAAAAAATTGGAGTATAGTTTAAGCTTTATTATCATTTTTTTTGACACTATTCCAGTTGACAGTTTAAACATTTATTTTATACTCTTATTTTCCTTTTCCAAATGCCCTCTTCTTTTGATAAAGGTAGATTTTGATTGGAACTTTGCATTAAATAAATATTTACCAAGTAGGTACTATCGGTGGACATAAAAACCTGGGACAAACGTCACAATTGTATAAAGTCAAAAATCAGAAATATACATTGGGTAAATTTGGCTTTTTACAAACAAGGTTATAAAAATTATGACATATTGTCAGAAACACCAAGTTAAAGTTCAGTTCTTTAACGTTCTCTTCATTGACAATGATTTTATATAATAACACAATTGATCTAGCATCTCTTAGGTTCAAGGAGTTAATTTTAAATACTGACAATTTTTATTTTGAGTGACAATTCAAAAGTCTGATATACAATGAGCAAATTTTGGATGTCCCAGGTTTTAATGTCCACCGATAGTACGTGCTTACTTACAATCATTTCCTACAACCTACAATACTTAATAGGTGCGTTTTGTTGGGTCATCCAGACTGAACGGAATGCATCCCACCAACAAAACGGCTTAAAATTTTTGACAGTTTTGTCATAAAATCCCCACTTTCTAACACATTCCAACCGATCATTCTATGTAGTTTAACGGAATGAAAAGTTTCGTAGGAGTCGGTTTTGTGCACCAATAAAACGGTCGTTCCACCATAAACCGATTCCGGTTATGTACCATGTACCAACAAAACGTACCTAATGACAACGTCAGTCAATTCAAAGTAGGGTTGGAATCAGATAAGGGTTATTTCCCATTAAAAGTCAAGACAATGACGTTGATGTCTCACTTTTTTTGCCCGCAATAGTACTGTCGCGAGCAAAACATTTTGGTCGTCAATGTCATTTCAAAATTTGGTTATCTAACCAAATTAAAAATTTTCCCCTGCCCATGTCAACAGTGTCAAAAAATGAGAAAAAAAATGACAATCAATGTCATACAACATGATGATAAGTTATGATATTTATGACCGTTTTACAATGGAGCATTTTCCATTGTGTCAAAGCATGATTTTGACGACCAGTTTTTTTTGCTCGCGACAGTAGTACACTTGACTCAGCCTCTTATATCACAGAATTTGACTGTAAGTTGGAAAAATGACATCACATAAATAATCTTTAGTAGTATGACGTTAGAAGCTGAGTTTAGTGTACTCAACTTACAAAGAAAAGTGTGACAATAGATTTTTTTTACCTCGAGCTCTGCAACCAACTTAACAACGTGTCACACCTGTTGCCCGGCTGCATCTCCTCCTTCTCCCACCTGTGTCGTCCCGCCTTAAGAATCCACCTTGCTTAATGCTTAAGTTGTCTCTCGTGAATAAACAACGACACAACTGTCAACAAACTATCCAACATCTTCACGATTCGTCAATAAAGGGTGAGTCAAACCGTTCCTTTGATAAGCACTAGACCCTAGACCCGGTTCAAAAACGCTGACCCCCCTTAATTGAACTCTAATTGCACGTTAACACCTTATTTGGAAATGATGTGACGTGCAGAGGCGGGTTTCCCCAAGCACGGGGGCCCCCCATGATGCAAAAACAAATCACAAGAAATCCAGTCGGTGATTTCAACGCTTCTGAACCAGGTGGTTTATCCCGATTTCAAGGTAAATATTATCACAAGTGTCGATTAATTAGGGTGGTGACGTTTGAGTGACATTCTTGACAAATTTGACAATTGGGCAATTACAAACTTGAAGAAAATAAAATATGGACGAGGGTAATTAGTAAATGAGATAAGTGGCCAACTAACCTTGACTCTTAATTAGTTTAATTGTTATTCAGAAAGTGGGGGTCACGTTTCACCCTTGATGCAATTTTCAATTGGATTTTTATATACAGGGTGGCACAAGTTGCGATTCGAGATGCTACAAAAGCGCCCCCTTTGTGTCATCTTTTTGTTGTTCGTGTTGGGCGAGGCGAACGTCTTCCAGTGTCGGTCCAAATTGCTGACAGGGTGCAACTGCGGGAAGATCTACTACCAATCGGAGACCCTCTTCACCGTGAACTGCACAAACCTGTCGTTCCGGGACACCGCGATGCTGCGGGAGCTCCCCGAAGAGACCCAGATGTTGGTTTTCACCGGCAACCACGTCGCGGTGCTCGAGATGAACGTGTTCGGCGACGACGCCTACTTGAGCGAGTTGAAAATCGTCGACATGAGCAACAACGGCATCAGAGAGATCAAGGGCAAAGCCTTCCACCACGTCCCGAGCGTCGAGAGACTGATTCTCAACCACAACAACATCTCGATCTCGAACGAGGACGACGGCAACTTCCACCACCCCAGGGTGTTCTCGAATTTTTACAACCTGAAAGAGCTGCACCTCACCAACGCCTTCGCCGACAACACCGACTCGGCGTTGGCCGACGACCTGCACGACATCTTCGTCAACAGCAACCTGACCAAGCTGTACAAACTCCACTTGGAGCAGAACGAGATCAAGTTCTTCAAAGACGCGAACGTCTTCTGCGACTTGCCCAACCTCCACGACGTACACTTGGGCGACAACAACATCCCGAGTCTCAACTTCAACGTCAAGTGTTTGAGGAAACTCAGATATCTGGATCTGGAGAGCAACAACATCACCAGATTCAGCGAAAAGGATTTGGAGGCGTTTGACAGTCTGACGGGGACAGATCGGGAGGAGAATCTCATCTTGGAGATCAAGGGAAATCCGTTCCGCTGCGACCAAGCCATCAAAGTCTTGTACAATTGGCTCCTGGAGACCAAAGTGGAGGTCCGCGACAAGGACCACCTGGAGTGCCATCAAGCCAAATACGGCACCAAGTACATAATGAACCTGAAGAATCTGGCGGCGGCGAAGCACGCCAAGATCTCGCAAGCGATCACCGTCCTCTTGGTGGTGCTGGTGGTGATTCTCATAACTCTTCTCGCCGCCTACATTTATCTCAAAAAGGACAAAGTGAAGAGCAGGTTCGGGCCAGTTCTCGACGTCCTCACCAGGAAGGTTCATTACACGACCATCGACTCTCAAGATGTGTGATCTCAATTTTGTGTTCGTGACTAATTTTTTGTAATGTGTTCCTAACAGTCGTTTTTCCCATATTTTGCTGCATTTATACGAATAACGCAACTAAGTTTAGGTATTTTGATATTTTATTGTTGGTGCTTATTTATACTATTTTGTTACGCCTGTGTAAACTGTACGACTGTACATAAATTCGCCCTAATTTAAGATAATTACATGTAAATATTTCTCCATTTTGTAAATAACTTGTCAACAAAAAAGTCATTTTATGAGACACCGTGTATATATTTCAAACGACCTTCACTGGATGGAAATTCCACAAAATGCAGAGTCGACGGGAAAAGATCCGACGAACAGAAATCGTCGTCCACATTTGACAATTGGAAAAATGCAAGCGCCACCTGGTGGCCGTGTCGGAACTAGATTTAAGCGAAGGTGGATTTGAGTTGTTTCATATCCTCTTTATTTAAATCACTGTTACAGAATTAAATTTAAACAATCTCATAACACTTAAAAAACTAATCGGTAAGAAGAAGAAATGCTTCCAAAAACAAATCAAAACAACAGTGTACCCATGCCAAACATTCACTGCGATAAAATGCTACATAAGAGCTAAGCTAAATGCGAGAAAATCCATTTTCTGAAAATGAACTCGTAAAATAAAGAGTTACGAGAAAAATGAAATACTTCTGTTGACGATATCGTTTATCTCTACGAATAGAAAAGCGTCTAGTCGGGCTTGAACAGTGGAAACGTCTTCGATTCGAGCCGTCGATGAAATCAAACTCTCAACAATAAAAAAAAATTGAAAAACTTTTTCGTCCTTATCCTGTACAGTTAACGTGAACTTAAAGTACAGTTGTATTGCCGACCAAATTTTTCATGAGACTTTGAACGTATCACAAACATTAGGAAAAATGTAAATTTCTAATAAAAAATATAAACTATTCGTTTCGGGGAGGTACATATATAACAACGACACATCTTTATGCATCCGATACAGAAAAATAGACTTTGTCATCTTCCTTAAAGAGAGTTGTACCTTCTGCCCTTAAGCCTCGAGACCAGATTGCATATTTTCAATGCGGGACCCAGTTTCAGGCCCATGTACTTCATCATCATGTCCGAATTGAGGAGAAGCAAAGCCTTGCCGTCGATCTCCTGCAAGCACGAGTGAGATTCGCTCGATCATTTCACCACCCGACTTACGTGTTTCCGGAACAGGTCGGCGTGCACTCCTAGACAAGAATCCGCCGATTCGATGAACTGGATCACCTCTTCGATCCCCCACTCCGGCGTGGGAATCTTGTTGAGACTAGCTAGGGGAGATTCGGAGTTGGAGGTGTCGCCGGGGGTCGTCGACGTCGCCGCCTCCTGCTCGGGCGGCGGCTTGCGCTTGGGCGGCGTCGGTTTGATGTCGCACGACGAACACTCCTTCTTCGCGCCGTCCAGACCTGCGGAAAATGACACAGTTATCATCGTCGTCGCTATTGTTGCGACACTTACAGAAGAGGTTGTGGCAGCAGCCCAGAGCCGACGCCAGCGCCGCGAACACGCTGTCCAAGTCCGCCGACTTCGTCAACTGCGGCAGCTTGATCGTGTACGTCGTCCCCAGGTGCGTGATCACCATCTCCTCGCCGCGCAACGCTCCGAGTCTCGCCAGGATGGTTTCCGACTTGTGCGACGCCGACAGGATCTTCCCCACGAGGCTCTTGGCGAGGGCCTTCGGCGTGGCCTCCTCGATCGCGGATGGCAGCTGCAACGAGTCGACGAGCGGGCCCCCGGCGCAACTCTTCTTCACGTGGACCGCGATCGGGGGCGGTGGCGGCGCCGAAGTGTCCGCTTCCGGCGACTCCGCGACCGTCGACGAGATCGGCACGGGGGCCATCAGCGCCGGCTTGATCTTGTAGCGGCTGTGGCCGGTGTTGTTCTTCTGGCCGGGGGGCTGCATCGGGTGGCCCGACTTGGCGCACCACCCCACCGGGAAGATGTCTCTGCTGTCGTATTTGCACCAGTAGTCGAAGGCGCCGCGCCAACCGTCGAACGTCACGTGGATCTGGTCGTTCTTTACCGCGCCGACGGTGGCGCAACATATCAGCTGGGGGTTCTTCTTGTCGACGGCCTCCAGCTTCTGGCCCACCTGGAAGAGGTTGCTCTTGGGGCCCGGCGGCTCCTTCTGGAAGATGTTGGCCGGCGCCATCAACGCCCCGTTCAAGGTCTTCGTCAGGAACATCGGCCACGAACTCGCGTTCATCCGGAAACCTGCAAAGGCCATCGCGGCTGTCTTTAAAAAAAAACTTTCAAATTTATTACCACCAGAGACCGGACTTATATGCGCTCAACGCGCGGACTTCTATGCAAAAAATTTCATATAATTTGACATCAGCGACCAAAAATAAATTAAAAAGCGGGACAAAAGGCACAAAACTGCACATTTTATATTCTATTGTCTCTATTTACTGTTAAAGATTGCTTAAAAAAATTCTTAGTCCAAAATATAAGTATTCGAATAAATCATTCAGCAGCTTTAATTTCGATCCAACGTCAGTTTCACGAGAAACTCTCCATCAATTATTCAGCGACCACTTAAAAATCAATATTTCACTGGAAACTATTTAATCAGGCATGAAAGATTGATATCTGTGGCCCATGAGGGATTTTGTGGCCATAATTGAGTGAATTTTGCTGGGCCACCCTGTGTATCAGGGGCGACCTCACCTAAGGGCGGCTGGAGCATGCCCCCGGACTGCTCGCAGTGTCCCACGGGGTTGATCTCCCTCGAGTCGACCAGCCTCCAGAAGTCGTTTTTGTTGTCGCTGCCGTCCAGCCGGAGCCTTAGCCGCGAGCCGAGCACCGTGATCACAGTGGCGATGCACGTCGACGTCACGTTCCTCGGGTCGAGCGCCTCGAGCTTCATGGAGACTTTGAATTCGTTGAGGGGTGGACTGAGGCCCTGCTTGAAGCAGTTGGCAGGGGCTGGCGCGCTGTTCGTCTCCTTGAGGTACTCGTCCCAGTCGAAGGGCTGGTAGGTCTCGTACTGGAAGGGGCCGGGGGAGGCGTCCAGCGGCGTCGTGGGGGCTATGGCGGCGACGCGGTTCTGCAAGTCGGCTTTTTTCTGGTACTTGTTCATGCAGTACGTGGAACAGAAGTCTTTCGAGGGGCTGTTGGCCCCGCGGATCACGTTGTCGCACTGGAGGCACGCCCCCTTGATGTAGGCCTTGCGGAATTCGGCCAGACAGGTCTCCGAGCAGAACTCCTTTTTGCCGTTGGTCGTCGGCAGGACGTACTTGAGGGGCAGTTTGTTCTCGTTGCACCACGTACACGACACGATCTTTTTCGGGGGCCGTCCGGGGCCCCGGACCTTGCCCGGATGGGGACTGTTGCCGCTCGACATCGTTATTCAAAATCCATCAGTTTACCTCCAAAATCAAACACATCGAGCGAGTGCTTATACCGGCACCGTTTTCACTAGTTTCTATCAATTCACATCCCGATCGCGTGTCAATTACATCGGGGTAGCTAAATCTGCACCATTCGTTCTGTCCAACCGCGGAAAATTGGTAATTATCTGGAAAAACACATTAATATGTCAACGTCGAAATGTCAACAACGCGTTACTGTTTGGATAAGGGCTGCCAACAGTGCCAACCGCATCCAAATTCCCCCAAACCCCAACTGTCAAACAACCAAATATTTGCTTTGTAAAAACTTTATTCTTATTAAATAAAACTTAAAACTATGTAAACCTAAATCGTTTTAACCTAAATTACAATATAACCATTTATACAACATAACAACAATTGCAACACGGCCTCAACCCAACTTCTGCTTTTTCATTTTATTATTTACATTATTATTCTCAGCGGTGGCGAGTTTGGCCGCCCTTTTCAGTTTTCTTTCGTCGACGGTCTTTTTCAGACCCTTCATTTTACGGGTCTGTATTCTGTTTATCTCTTGCTTGCCCACGTGGATGCGTCCGTGTGTCGTACCCAATTTATCTACACTAACATTCTTCTTCTTTGTCACCTTCAGTTCTCTAGGTTTGCGCAAGGCTTCTTTCATCAAGTCTTCAGTTGGAAGTTTGCTGCGTCGGAGCGACAAGTCTATTCTGGGACCTAAGATTTCCAAAAATGTCAAATAACGGCAAAGTCGAATTGACGATCGCGACTCACCCATTTCTTCCAGTTCCACCCGCGGCGCTCGACACCCTGATTTCTTCAACAAAACTTTGTAAGACCTGATCAGAATCTTTCCTTCCGGTGTAGCTGTAAAACTGATGGTGTGTTCGAGTCCCTGCAGCCTCACCGAGTCCACCTCTTCTCTGTGGAAAATATCAATAAATATGCTCTTCAAGTGCTTCAACACTTCAGTCTCTTCCCATGCTGGGCCATTAAACACCAGACTCGGCTTTGTTCCTAGTACTATTTTTGAACAGGCAAACGCTTTCATACCCTCTATATTCTCTACGTGCAACTCTACCATATCTAGCAAATTGTGATTGAACATCCTACCGATGACTAGATTATCTGGACGTTTTTTACTGTGCGAGGTCATCACGAACACCGGAGATTCATGTTTCTTGCAGAATGCCTCTACTGGGGTTACATTTTCGAATACGGTTATGTCATTTTTCTTGGTGAGCATTTGCGCATCCGGCTTTTTTAAGTCAAAGAGGTCTTTGGAGAGCCGCCGCAGCTTCTCCGAGGAGCGTCTACCTTGAAAAAAGAGAGCTTTTTTGGGACCTTCGATCACTTGCGGTTCCTTCTTCAGGAGAATCTTCTTGCCTTTACGTGTGGTTGCTTTACTGGAAATTAGTCACGGGTCAACCGGAAACGGTTAAATATGCACTTGTACTTACACCACACGTTGTATTACGACCATTTTCGCCGCTTTTCACACTATTTTCACGATATTTCGATTGTAAACTTGTCTACACGTGTTGAAATAAACTAACCTTCTCTCCACCAACACGACATAGCTGCCAACATAATCGCAACAAAACAACGAACTTGTAAATATTTTTTAAACATTTAACTCACCACATCTGATAAGAATTTCACAGAGATTGCAACAAACAAATACAATTTGCCATTCTAAACTCCTTTCAACCCCATTACGTGCAACAATCAGGTTTTAATTCATATTAAAACAACTGGTGTTAATGACTTTGGTTGGTATCAGTGATAGTGTTAAAGCGCAACATTTAAAGTAATCAACCTGTTCAAACAATCACAATATTTTAATATGGAAAAAGTTTGCAATAAAAAACGTGTGTCAGTGGCGTAACCACAAATTTTTTACTCCCCGCACGCGAGATCAATTTATCTGCTACTGTCCCCCCAATTTAGACTGAAGATCTTGCTTGCCCCTCTACGTTTTAAAATAAAATAAAAAACTTTAAGAATAGCAATAACATGCTTATTCTAAATATGTAAGCGTTATACATGTCGGAAGGAAGCGTTGATTTTAATATAACACATAATGCTGCCCTGAATGCAGCACCGATTTCCACCACGAGAAGATGGGACATTGACATTACACCTTAAAAACTCGCAGAAAAAAATTCATTATACATATTCATATACAGGGTGAGTCACGAGGTTTAGTTGATATTCAAATTTCATACAGAGTGATCAACAAGGACTGAAGCTGTTGGCAACAATGACAACATGATAAAAATTTCAGTGAAGTTGGTAGCATTACATTTTCAGTTGTCAATTTTGACGGGCAAATTCAAACTTCAAAATCAAGTGTCAGTTTTGTATCAATTTATTAATTAAAATGGTTTTTACACTAGAGCAAGACATTTTTATTGGTATGGCGTACTTTCGGACTGGAAATTTTGATGCTGCTAACGGTTGGCAGTATTCCACGGAGCACGGACGATGCATTTTACCAATTTCAACAAATGTTCCCCGAGCCAGTTGCGTTTAGACAGCATTGCACGAGGTTGGTGCAACGTTACCTGCAAACAGGTGATGTGAAAAAGGCAAAACCTACAAGTAGAACATCTACATTCACAGAAGATGTCGTCGAGAACGTTCGAGGTAGAATGGAACAAAGCCCTCGAAATGCGAAAACTTTCACTCCAAAAGGGTGTGATTCTTATTTAAAACACACGCATCCAAAGTTCTTTGTTGGGCACGTTTAATGCAGGGCCTAATAATTTTTACCATTAAAAATCCCGTCAATCCTTTTCCTTACTTTACAGGCTTGTCATATGGAAGTTGCCTAACCATTTTAAAGAAGAAATTAAAGTTCCACCCTTACAAATTTTCCGGATCCAATCCCTGCATCCCGCAGACTTTCAGCTTGAAAATAATAATGCGGGCACGGCCTGTCGCTTTTATGAATATCGAAACAGTGGGCCATTTAATTAAGTATGGCAAATTACTTTTTATACTGTTTTTGGTCGTTTTGTACGTATCGTGTTTTAAAACTACCAACCCAAGGCACTACCAACCCGTAACACCTAAATTTTTTGACATTCACAACTTGCAGCGGGTGCCAACACTGACGCACAAAAAATTTTCATACTTTGGGAATATTTTGCTGTCATTTGCTGCCAACAGCTTCAGTCCTTGTTGATCACGCTGTATTTTACAACTTCCAAATGACAATTTAAAAATATGTAGATTAAAATGTCAAAACAAAAGTAAAAAATGATGCCACTTTGAAGCGAGTGAAAACTATTTGGTTGTCACAAGAATATTAATGAGTAAATACGTACTCATCAAGTGAAAACATTATACTACAAAAACTATGTTCACTTTCGTAGAATAAAAAGGAACAAAAACAATGGCGCCGGGACACAAAAACCACGTTCACTTTCATCAAACAAAATCATACATAAATCAATCAATAATCACAGAATAGATAATAACAGTTTTCAACATTCTTTTGTTACATTATTTGGGCTTCATCATGAATTTGCCTTATATATACAGGGTTATTCACGAGTGATAATGAGCCCGACGGAATTGAAAATGCAACCAGCAATACATTTTCGAAAAAAGCTGGATATTTCAATAGCCAGCTTTTTTCGGAAATGTAGTGTGGGTTGCATTTTCAATTCGGTCGGGCTCATTATCACTCGTGAATTACCCTGTAGATCCTCCACGGTATCACATAAATTTTAATGAGTATCGCAGAAATAATAAAAAGAATAATAATCTGTTTCAAAATCAAAAATCCACCAACAGTGCATTCTACCTCGAAAATACAACCGACTTTTGTTTTTGGTGTGTCTGCAAATGTCAGAAAAAAGTGGGGTTATGAAAGAAAACTGTTGGACAGTCGTTTTGGTCGTAGTTCATCGTGTTTTTTATTCTCATTTTATTATTTCACTCAAAAAGTATGATATGGTAGCTAAAACCTTTTTGTACATAATAATTATTTTGTGTTTCGTAAATAAACTCAACGGTTCAATGTCAAATTTTGGCGGGAGATTGAGCCATCCCAAAAAAATTAAACTTTTTCTAGGGATTTCTTTTTTTCTCCCAACATAATTCAACAGGTGGTGGATTTTTGATTTTGAAACAGATTATACTTACATTTTGAAAGATTTGTTATTTACAACAAAGATAAATAAGACTTATAATAAGGTTCCGCGTACACCAATTGTTTCATGTGGCCCCATACGAAAAAATCGCAAGGATTTAAATCAGGTGAACGAGGAGGCCATGGTATTCTTTCGTGTTTTCATCACTCTAAATATGTGTATTGCTGCTGTCATGTACACCTTCACGCGTAAACCCAGCTTCGTCAGTTGTCATCAAGGTCTTAACAAATGCATTATCTTCATTGTGCTACCGAAGGAACCATTCACAAAAATTTACTCGCAGGGGGAAGATCTTCGGGTTTTAATTTAACGCGCTGCTCGTGTGATATTGGGAATAAATCTTGTTTGCGTAAAATAGGTCATATCATTGGTTGTTACAAATTTTTTGAATGGCAAGCCACCTTGTACTTATCCCTGGAGTTGCTGCAACAGATTCTTCAGCTTCCAGTCTTCGGTCATTTTGTGTAGGACCCATGTCCGTTGTGCGGAAGGCATCGTCGTCACGAGGATACTGCAGTAATACCGGTGACAAACGCGCATCCGAATAAAGAGTCCGTAGGACGAGTAATTTTTTCTGGCAGTTTTTTTGAGTTTAATTGCAGGCAACAAAATCGAATTACAAATGTCAAGTTTGCTTCTACCCAAAAAAAAGCTTGAGTGTAATTCGGTAAGACAATTTAATGAATACGGAAAAGTACAATGATGCAGACCTACTAGAATCAGACGCTTGCAAAAGTTAGGTTCCGTTTTGTCACTGGAAAAGTTAGGGCAAACTTTTTTCGCTGTCATAGTGACAAAAACACCGCTGCTTATGGGATTTTTAGTGTATGAATTAAATTGTCAATGGTACAGTTAATTTTACCACTTATTCTGGGATATTGTGGGACAATTACAGGAAATGTCAATAAACTTTGCTGAAATCGAAAAGTTGTTTTCTAAGTTAACAACAGCACGTAGTTGACGTTTCTTTGACATTTCAGCGAAAAATCTGCTTACTAGGCGGCGCGTTTAGCAATAAAGTTGGTAAATTACCCATTCTTACAAATGTAAAATGTTGCTTTTGTTTATTTTATAAATTTTCTCCATTATCAGATAATAATAATAAAATTCGTGAGGTATGATTTAGTATGAAGTAGCGTTTGAGACCACAAATTGTCTACGCTCATGCGTTGGACGCTTATTTGCATGGAATTCCGCTACAACATGACCGCATTTGCAACGCGCAGTGCTTGAAATAGCCCAAAAAGCTTTTGAATAATATTCCCAGACCACAATTATTGGCTACCCCACCATTCAATTTTCCGTATTTCGTTCTCCATACTCCGTGTCCGGAGCAGTCGTAATCGGTACTTCACAGAGAATCGGTTGCTAAGTTTATAAATTGTCACAATTAAATAATGTCAGAATGACATGTCCGCTAAAGTGTCAACATCAACATGTTAGGTTAAGGCACATGTTATTCAAGTTGTCACTCGCCATCATCTTAATTAAGTTTTAGTTTGTTAAATAAAACAACAAAACAAATGGGGGTTTTGAAAAGAACCTTGTTTATTATAACGCGTGAACTTATGTTAAAAAAAACAGGAAAAATGGTATAATAAGATAATAATAACAACAGAAACAACATAGCTAAAAGGAATCACGAAACGAAAAATAAATACAATCAGAGCAAGTGCTCAAAGTGGCCCCCTTCATTTGCAAGCATGCAATTGTCTTTTGATGAGGATTTCTCCTTTTTTCTCTGGGGCGCGAGTTCTGGGACACCGTGTATTTGAGTTGTATTTGGGACATTTTAACCAACAAAGAGCAATTTCAATCACAAAATTGCGCTCACGCGAAGTGTCTTTTCTAGGTTCCATACATTTACGTCATTTGTTCATTTGCCACCGTCTTACGCAAAGAAAAACAAATAAAATAAAAATAAATGCGAATCCAACAATTGTGTAAAATGTAAGCTCCAATAATCTTTTAAGACAAGCATATTTATTTGTCTTATCTCTTCATCCTCCATTTTTAGGTTCTGCATCACACCTTTAGTGTGTTTAAAGCAATTCTTTGAGGCAGAACGTTTCAATGGCGAATTTTGTCGAAAAAGAAACAGAAGAAACAACCAAATTTATTAAAGGTATTTACATTTTCGGTTTTATACGAACATTATAAACGGGAACGAATGTCTTTTTTTGTTTTCCTGTTTGATTCATTACGTCTTAATTTATTTTTTTGTTTGACACTGTAAGAATTTGAGAATTTTCTCCAATGTGAACGGATTTTGATAAATGTCACAACTTGTCAAAACGAAACGTCAAGCTAATTTTAAAGGTTTTAAGCGATTTGGAGCCTTTAAGGGGCTCGTCGAACAAAAAAACGTTGTATTCAACTCGTTCGTGTGTAAATTGGGCCTTTTTTGGCACTCGTGGGCCTCGTTTCACTCGCGTTTTAAAGGCCCACGAGTGCCAAAAAAAGGCCCAATTTACACACAAACTCGTCAAATAAACTACTATTTTTTAACGTCCGTCAAAAAAAGTGCAAGTTTTTCCATTCGTTTGCGTTCATAAAATATGTGATTTTTGAATCGGTCAAGAAGCGTTAAAATAAGTGCCATAGAGGTTCATTTTTGCACGCATTTTGTGTTAAAAAAAGTGCCGTAGCGTGTCATTTTTTAACGCAATTATAAAATTTTTCATTCATAATTAGTAGTTTTTTTAACGAGTTCGTGTGTAAATTGGGATTTTTTTGGCATGAGTGGGTCAATTTAAAACGCAAGTAAAAGGAAGAGAAAATTTTCAAATTTTTATTGTCGAAATAGCTATTTATGCAACGAGTTGCAAAATGAGCGTCTTTTTTGCACTAGACATGACAATTGGACCACGAGTGTCAATGAGTGGTCTAACATGTCGTGTGCAAAAAAAAATAGCCATTTTGCTACGAGTTTCATACAAGATTTTTTCTAATTTAGTTACGAAAA
Organism: Tenebrio molitor; assembly: GCF_963966145.1. Lineage (NCBI taxonomy): Eukaryota > Metazoa > Arthropoda > Insecta > Coleoptera > Tenebrionidae > Tenebrio > Tenebrio molitor. The sequence goes on along the minus strand of NC_091053.1, from coordinate 16,369,424 downwards.
GCACACATTCTGATTAAAATCCTGTTTAAATCTGCTATTGAAATAATTTTCTGGGATAATACTATGTACTAATATCACTAATGTCACTTTTTAACACTAGTGATAATATAGTGTCACTTTTTTTCACAAGTTATTAAATCAAGCACATTTGACAACTAAAATGACATATCACAATGGTTGCTTTTAGTAACTGAATTAGAAAAAAATTGTTATCTAAACTTACGGGCGCCAAAAAAATGTTGTATGCAACTCGTTAGTAAAGTACCTACCTATTCTTTTTTTACTCGGCGGATTTGCGCACTCGCTTCGCTCGAGCGGCAAATTTTCCTTCTCGTAAAAAAAGTATAACTTTACTCACTTGTTGCATAAATAACTAATTCTTTGGATTTTGGCTAGAGGTGTGCAATAAAATATTACTTTTTTTTTTAATAATATATTCATATCTCTGATAAATCTGATATAATAAAAAATAATGATATAATACAGTACAATCGCTGGCCCAAAAAAAAAAAACTCGTAAAGCCAAAATTTTAGTATTGAATCGAAGTCTACAACATGGAATGTCATTGTCAGTGTCAAATTTGAGCGATTTTAACATTGGAGTCGGTCCTATCAAACCTATCCATGCATAACCTTTATTAAAAAAACGATGTTTATACAACTCAAATTTTTAATTTTTGGATGAGTTGTTCTGTCATCTGTGTACAAGTTTTTTTCTCAAATCGAGAAATACATAAGTGGTCCTATGTTTTACGTAATAACCAATTGGGTTCACATCACGTGCTGTACACTCAGCTCAAATTGTAAAGTTCCAAAGTTGTATTAATGCATCATCAAAACAATTAAAAATTAAGTTACGATATTGATGACAGCTAAGGGCAACTCTCACCACCAGACTTTCCCTCGAAATATCTTTTTAAATTAAACAAGCGTACAAATACAGGAGTGGAAACATTTGCACGAAAATAACCTAAATATATAGGCTTTTCATTTAAACAAGATACATACAACCTACAGTTGTAATGGAAATTTTCAATTTCAATTTCAAGTTGTTTGTTGTTGACTTTAAAAGCGAGGTGAAGTCTTAGAAAACGACAATAAATTTAATTCATTATCATTCTTTACATGGAAACAATAAATCGTCTTTTATTCTTGTGCGAGAACAAATGTCTTCCATTAATCAATCAAATGAATACTTATACCTACTTAGTACATACAGGGTGTTTCAGAAATAAGTGCGTTAATTTTAACTGGTAATAGAACTCATCAAAAGGAACAACTTTTCTCTCTGCCATTTTGGCGAAAAACGTTGCGTAATGGCTTAAAAAACTAGGAAAGATTTTCCTAAAACCGTTCATACAATCTCCAAAACCAAGCTACCTAAAAAAAAACAGATTCTTACGAAGTGGATTTTTTGCTATACGGGTAGATTTATTTGAATTTCGATTTCGGCGTTAAAACACGTTTTCTGGATGAAAATGGATGTTTTTTTCATATTAGCGCTGATCTCAATTAGCCATTGCAGTATTTAGTGGCGTAGGGCTATTTTAGTGAAAAATCTCTCCAATTTTATTTTGGAATTAAACATCGTTTTTCGGCAAAATGGTAGATAGAAAAGTTGTTCCTCTTGACGAGTTCTATTACCAATTAAAATTAACCCACGTATTTCAGAAACACCCTGTATACAGAATGTCCACATCACACTACCGAACTGCTGTGAGCACAACTGTCAAATTTTCCTTCGTTCGTTTTAAAATGATGAAATTGACTATTTTTTTCCACAATTCCTTAATGTCGGTCTTTCATTAAAAGTAAATTAGTTTGTACAAAACTACTTATTTTAGTAGTTTGTTATTTACGCACAATAAACACAGACCGAATAAATAAAACACAATTTATCTATTTTCAAACACGCTGTATCAACAATTCCCTTGACTGCACAAACTCTCGGACAGGTGACATAACACGACACTAACAAGAATTCCTGTCACATCCAGAGCGATCAAATCGCAAAATTGATTTGTTATTCTTGTGCTAAATGAACGGATTCTTCGAAAGACGCTTCCACGAGCGAACTCCACTCACCTCTTCGAGACTACGATCACTTGTAAGTCGCTTTTCAACAAACACACCAGTCTAAATTTATAAACGCTGTATTTTATTCGCAATTAGTTTAATGCTCGCGACCTCGTCTGACATCACAACGTAAAGAATAGAGGCATAAGGTGGTAGAGTCGCGCTACATATAATGAGCTCTTAGGCCGCGAAGACCATTCGGGTGTGAGAGTGCCTGAATGTTGCAGCTCTTGGGAAAAATTACTGAAAGGAATCTTGGCCCAAATTCTGCAAGGATTAGAGAAGTAAGTGATTGTTTTTGATGATTTAAAGTGGTGCTGGGTGTTTGTGACCTGAGTGTTGGATTGTTTCGCGAGCAGAAAGGATTAGCATTTGAAAAATCGAAATAGGGGCAAGTGCAGAATGTCCAAAGAGCGACAAGGTCACTACTGTCAACGTAGGGTGAAACAATTTTTGTGACCACTGCCTACTACAGAAAATTGTAATTTCTGTGGACAACTTCATGAATTTAGAAGAAGTAGAAGAATCTCTGACATACACAAGATGGTCTCGAATTTCATATGTTACTCGTATATCATTATAATGATTATTATTAATGGTCATAATGACCATAATGATGTAATAAGTTTATGACTTCCTAGACAGGAACTTTTAATTTTGTCAAGTTGGTACTTGTCGTGATGCTACTTGATTCCGGCAAAATCTTACCGCTTCCGCACTTTCAGTGATTCCCCCGAAAGATGTCCCCACTATCGACATCATCCAAAAAACAACTGGCGATCTGGGCCGATGGCACATCGCCATGTGCATCATAATCTGCTTGGTGAAGTTTCCAGTGGCGTGGTTGCAACTCAGCATAGTATTCCTGGCCCCCCCGACCACCTTCACGTGCGTGGACAACTCGACAGACCAGTGTTCCCAAAACTGTACCGCTCACGAGTTCGACAGGTAAAACACAACACCAGATTTCATCCCTATTGAAATCGCCTGGTTCAGGTCTACGTTCACCGAGACCATCATCACTGAGTGGGACCTCGTCTGCGACAGAGCCTACTTAGCAAACCTGGCCCAGACCGTCACCATGTTGGGCATCCTCTTCGGCAACTGTCTCTTCGGATACTTGTCGGACAAGTTCGGCCGAAGAAATCCCCTGATCTGCGCCGTGGTCCTCCAAGTGATTTGCGGCATCGGAGCGGCGTTGTCGCCATGGTTCGTCTTGTTCCTGGTGATGCGGCTGGTGGCGGCGCTCGCCACTGGGGGCAGCATGGTCATGAGTTTCGTTCTAGTCATGGAGATTATAGGTCAGTGTACCTGAGGCATCTCATCATTATTCCTACACTCTTTTGGATCAAAACGCTGCAAATTTGACATTTGACAACTCACACTTGTCACTTTGCAGTTTTTCACGGTAGTTGGCTGTGATTTACAGATTTGTCGTTGTAAATTTGACATTTGACAGTTCACACCTGTCACTTTTTGTTTGCTTCAAAATTTTTCCTTGGCGGGTACAGATACAGTGTGTTCAAAAAATGTTTGTTTGTAGGACTCAAGTGGCGCACCATGTTCGGCATCCTCTACCAGATCCCGTTCAATCTGGGCCACGGCACTCTGCCGCTCTTCGCGTACTTCTTGCGGGACTGGCGCCACTTCCACCTCGCCATCACCGTCCCCGTGGTGCTACTCTTTTCGTACTACTGGATCCTGCCGGAGTCGCCGCGTTGGCTCCTCACGGTCGGTCGCAAAGAACAAGCCATCAGGGTACTGGAGAAGGCGGCTCGTCACAACAGACAGCCCAGCGCGACGGTCCGCGACGACGTCGACCTGCACATGCAGAAGAGGCCCCAGAACCAGGAGAGCGGCAACGCCCTCGACCTCGTCCGCACGCCCATCATGCGCACCTACACCGTCTGCATCGGCTACAACTGGTTCGTCTGCGGGCTGTGCTTCTTCGGGGGGGCCCAGTACATAGGCCAGTTGGGGGGCGACATCTTCATCAACGTCGCCCTCTCCGCCGTCATCCAGATCCCCAGTTCGTTCTTCGCGATCTGGGCGCTGAAAAGCTGGGGGCGCAAGCGCACTCTGGTGTTCAGCAACCTGGTCGCCGGCGGGTCGTGTCTCTTGATTGGGGTGGTTCCGCCGGAGGCGGCGTGGATCAGATCGGCGCTAAGCTGTGCCGATATGTTCGCACTGGCTATTTGCTTCGTCACGTGTTACATTTTTTCGGGGGAGTTGTTTCCGACAGTGGTGAGAAATGTGGGCGTGGGGACGGCGTCGATGTTTGCGAGGTTGGGGTCGATGGCGGCGCCCTTCGTTGCGGGGTTGGTGCTCGTGGAGGCGTGGCTTCCACCCATCATTTTCGGGGTCGTGCCGCTGATTGGTGCGGTGCTGTGTTTCCTGTTACCGGAAACTCTAGACTGCAAGTTGCCCGACACTGTGGAAGAAGCTGAGAGTATCGCTCTGAAGAAACCCGAAACTGAAGAGAAGAAATAAGAAGAGGAACGGGGCAAAACCTAACACGTTTCAGCTACTCTTTCATTAAAGAGATATTTAGAAAATTGTACGCCATGTTTTGTTACGAAACTCGAACAATAATTGAATTTTTTTGTAAAATATATCAAAACTGAAAAGAAATGAAATGCCTTTTTCTCTCAGATTATACAACATATTTGTTTTGTAATAGAATCCCTGAAGAATATCGTTAAAGCACGTTCAACAAGAAGTACACATCACGTGGGGTCCACCATTACTAATTGTCACGTAAATCATAGGACCGCCCATGTACTTCTCGACATACATTCATTCATTCTGATACGAGCTAACTTGACCTTACACGATGCAGCTTCAAACGATTTCTCCCGGCGCCTCCGCCATTTTTGTTTCTTAAGCAAAAACATCCGTCCAGACCCAAACCAAAAACAATTTTTAATCACGTAATAGATTTGACACATCTGACATATTCTACACCTTTCCCGTAAAGAAAAACGTTGAAACAATCGTCCTCTTCGTCACACCCCAACCCCTGAACGTCGGCGACAGCCGAATTGTATCTGTCCACGGCCTCGACGAACAACTTGTCTTCATCAACGCGCCACTTGAACACCAACAGCTTCTGGTCAACGGAAGTCGTTAGAAAATAATCGCCACTGATGAAGACGCCCGTCACACAGGCGCAGTGTGAGTGGCTGTCTCGAACTGTTGCGACTGTCACAAAGTCGACACCTTCTGCGTTGTTCTCGATGCGAAAGAGAGTCAACACGACGGACGCGTCGTCTCCTCCCGACAAGAACACCAACAGATCGTCTTTGATCAGTTTGTGGCAACACGCTGCGATTCCGGATTGGTGGCGATTGAGCGTTTTGAACAGGGTGATTGGCTTCTTGTTTTGAAGTAGCGAAGACACCTCCCAGAATGTGAGGTTGCCGTCGGTGCTCATCGCGATCAACACGACGAGTCCAAGAGTTCGCACCGTACAGATTCTTGTCACACATTTGGGCCTCGAGAATAAATTCGTCAACAGGCTCATCCGGTAATTGGCACTTTCTGTATTTCGACACACTTGAAACACTTTCACGTTTCCGTCTGAAGAGGCGGCGAATAAGAGTAAACCGTCAGCGCACTCTAACGTCTCCATGTCCATTATTCTTATTTCCGATTCTGACAGTTCGTCCCCGCTCGCTTTCTCGTAATACGAGTTTTCTTCGCTACAGACACTTTTACCGATATTGTTAGGGTCAAGTGACAGCTTCCAACAAATAATTTGTCCGCGACCGCCCCCTGAAAACATCAAATAATCTTCGAACGTACCGATTTTGTCGAGTCGATGCAATCGCACACTTCTGATACTTGACAGGTGCAATTTGAAGGTCCTGATCGACGAAAAATAGTCCTTACCGGTCAGGCAAATTCGCAGATTGGTGTCTTCGCTACCTGACACCAACACGAAGCGATTTTTACTCAACTTAACAAACTGCAGCGCGTTTATCGTCTTGGTGTGAAACCCTGGGACTATATTCACAGGATTGAGTTTTTTCGCGTCGTACGTGACAACATTAAGCGCGCGATCCTTGACGTAAACGAACTTCATTGTGTTTTCCTTCTTTTGAAAATCCCAAGAGCGGTGGCCGCCCCCGCAAACATGTTCAAACAACGTCCTTCTGGTCTCGACGTCCCACACCACAAAACTGTCACCCGAAAATGTCAACAGGACGCGATCAACCAGTGCCACCAACCACACAAACGGCATCTTCTCGTTTGACATTTGTACGAGTTTTTCACCGGTTGAAAACGTCTTCATATTACCGTTTCGCCCCAAAGACACGATCTGGTCGTTGAAATTGTACAGTTGTGTGACTCCTAGGTGGTTGTGCGCTCTTTTGAAAACTTGGACCGGTTTGCGTCGAGTCACGGTGTAGACGTAGATGTTGCCCCTTCGGTCCCCCACGATGTATCTCCCGTTGGAGGCTTGGCACGCCGCACTACTCCACAAGTCTTTGGCTTGTGGTAAGTCGAAAGTCGTGACGGGATGGACGCGGTTGCCGTACAAACACCACAAGGTCAAAAGTCCGCCATGTTGACAGGTCAAGTAAGTCGTGCAAGTTAGCCAATGGAAAGAGTAGATTCGGGACTCGGGGTCCGTTTTTGCGGCCACCAACAGTTCAAGTGTGTCGTTTGTTGCTTTGTAGATGTAGATTTCGCCGTGATAGCCTGAAAGTTGAGTCATGGTTAATCTAACTTGACCCGCGCCCTCTGTTGACTGGTAGAATAACCAGTGGTGCCGTCTGTTATTCCCCGGATTGTCTTACCTGAAAGAGAGACCAATTTCCTGCAGGGAGATATCTGAAGCAAATTGTAACTCTTCAGATTTTCATGGTGACCGATCTTCGTCCATCCTCCAGAGTCGGATAGATGGTACAACGCCCCTTCTTCGGTGACCACCACCAAGCTGTCACCACATAAAATTCCGATTCTCTTGGCGATTTGATTTTCCGGTGGTGTGTACCGAGTGCATGTCGTATCGTTGGGGCGCAGAGGCAACAATAAGACTCCGCAGTCTCCGCCTCCCGAGACGATCACGTCATTTTTACAATGCAAAGCCCAAACTGGGCCCCCTTGATGCGTTTCGATTTTCCGTATCAGTTCCCCCTCGAAATTCCACACGTTTAAAAGGGAATCTTCACCTGCGGTTACCAGAAACTCGTCAGTAACCACACACCGAAAGACTCTAGACTGGTGACCGTAAATCTTGCGTTGCAACGTTATTTTAGGAACTGGTCGACGTAATTCGGTGTGAACGCATTTATTTTCTATCGACCACAAGATGGACGAGCGGTCGTCGGAAGAAGAGCAAATGTAACCGGCGATTTTATTGTAACTGATGGAAAATATTACGCCCTGAAATTACAAAGAATTTTGTTACACAAAAGTGGGAAATTTATTATTTGCTATGTGACTACCTTGTGGCCCTCTAATTTTGTTAAAACTGGAGAATTTTCTTCATTTTCAAAGTGTGAGACCTTCCAGATCAGTATCTCACCAAACACTGTTCCAGACAAGACAACCAATTCTTCTGTTGGGTCATCATAACAAATGAAGGCGCTGTACAAGATACACTTTTCATCACAAACAACTTCCTTTAATCTGGTGAGGTCATCTTTGTATATTATCAACTTGTTGAGCATGACCACCACTGCGATGTGTTTGTTTTTCAACCAAGAGGCTGTCAGTATCCAGTCTTTGATTTGTTGGTGGTCTAGTTTACTTATTGGGAGAAGTGCTCCAACGTCGAAGGTTAATGTTTGCATGTAGCAACCCCCATACAATAAAATACTCGCAGAAGGTTCATCAATTTCGATTCCGTGTATCTTGTGACCGTCAAAAATTTGAATTTTCTCAATAAAGTTTCCATTTTTGTCGAATACATTTAAAAAATTGCCAATACCTACAAAAAACGTAAAAATTTATCGACATAATGAAGGAATTGAAGTAGTTCATCCACCTGCTAAGACATAACCGTTAATTAGTCTAACGGAAGTTACATCCGTTTTAATCAATTTTGATTCAAAAAACATGTTTTTTCGAAAGCGATTCTTTCGAATTATTCGGAGCTACACCTTCACATCGAAAATTACAGATAAGGTGAAATCATTAATCCTAACCCAACTTTTTCGCGTTCATGTTTGAGGAGATTAATTCGGTTCTTTTGGCGAATATGTGTCAAGTTGAAGCTTCAAATGAAGATTCCAAAGTTGCAAATTTTAAAATGATTCGATTTTTGTGAAAATCATATTCAATGTGAGGTTAGAACATAACCTCAAATATCTCCTAGGCCATAATTTCACGAAGTTGTTATCTATCAAGGATAGAATAAATCAATGAAACCATTTTTTATATTAAATCGTGTATTCAATAAATAAGAACTATAAAAAAATAATATTTTACAGGAAGTGAATTCGAGTCTGGCAAAAATGTAACTACCACACAATGGTAAAAAGTTAAAAAATATTAAGCATCATCACACATCAGCTACTCAAGGCTTTTTCTTAATTTTATAAAATACTATAAATATGTTTTTGTAAATAGTTACAAAAAATGTACGTTTCTCAAATTTTTTTGGTTTTTGATTTATTTCTCCAACGATAATCGCCTAAAAAGGAAGAAATCAAACACATCCGTATTCGTACCAGACTGCCGTTTCTTTAGCATTCTCGACCTCTTTCTTGTCGACACCCTCCTTACCGCCATCTTCCGGTACTTTCTGGTGAGCCGACGAACGCGCCGCATCTCCGATCACCGTAGATATTTTATTATAAACGAGTAATGGCGACTGGTTTTGATTATTCATCGGTGCCGCCACCGTCTTTGGTTCGTCTTCTGACAAGTAAACGGTCCGTCGAGAACCCACCGATCCCAAACTCAGCGTACTTTCAGGTTCTCGCGAGTAATTCTCGTCACCTGAAATGCGAACGTTCGTACAAACGAAACTGACACCTAGAAACTTGTGTCGGGTTGGTCAGTTCACCTGCTATGCTGTTTCGGTGTAAAGCGGCGTCTTTGTGCGACCTCCTGAGCACGACGTCTTCTCGTGACCGCCTCTGCAGACTCCCTCCGGCTATTGTCGACCTCTTGAAAGGCTCGCTCCGGGAATTTGTTTCCTCGACGCTGTTGTCCGAATCGTTTCCGGCTGACTCGCCTGACCCTCCGCCCAACGTGAACTGGGACTGCGTCAGACGCGATGAAACGTCTTCGTGCCAAGACCGACGATTCTACCAAAATAATTCAAATTTTAACGGCGCACTCTGTTGAGCGGTAGCGTCATTACAAACAACCGGCGATAGTGACGCCATCTCTCATCCGGCTGCGAACCTAACCGAGACACTCACCCTGCTGGGCACTTTGTTGATGATATCCGACCCGGCCTTTCTTACTTTCCGAACCAGGGTCGCCCCGAATCCCCTCTTCTTACATGACGCGTTGTCCAACTTGCGATAATGTTCCATTATCTTCTCCTCCAACTTCTCCTTCTGTCTGCACAAGTTGTTCACCTTGTCCGTGTAGAGCTTCTCCTCGAGGTGGTAGTGCTGCTTGTCTTCCAGCGAATGCGTCAACAACGAGTGATACTGGGTGAGGAGCTGCGACACGTGATCCATCAACGCCCTCCTGTCCGAATCCAACGAGTGGTTCATCTCGAACAACATCTGAAAATCCAAATCTCAAAAACCTCCCCGAGATTGTTTCCCACGTTTTTTACGTCGCACTTCTGCTGCAGTTTCGCGTTTTCCAGGTGAAGTCCCGCGACGAGATCCGACGTCGAGTTGAGCTCTCCCTGCATCTCGGTGTGTCCCAGACGCAGAGTTCTCGACTCGGTCCTCACGTTCTTCAGTTCTTCTTGCACGTTCCTGTACTCGACTTTGAGACGTTCGCTCGCCGTGAACAAATTGCGGAAGTCGTCCTGAAAAATCAACAATTCGCGTCAAAAATCCACAATTATTTCATCAAAACTTACTTTCAACTTTGAGTGTTCCGCTCGAAGCACTGCCAGGTTCTTCGCTCCGTTCTTCAACGTCTCTTTCTCGCCCTCCAGGGTAGCGATCTTCTCTTTTTGCGTCGAGTTTGTTTCTTTCAGAGCGCGCATTTCCGAACGCACATCTCTGTTGAATTTCTTCAACGACTCCTGTTCGGCCTTGAGCTGCTCGTATTCGCCGGTCAGCTGCTCGTGCAGAGTCCTCAAAGTGATTTGGTCCAAGAGCAGAGTATCGTGTTGAGTGCTTTGAATTTTTTGTTGTTTTGACAACTGCAAGAATCACAAATTATGAGGTAAGGTTCGTTCCGGTATAAGACCCAATCACAAGCGACAATAAACAACACTAAGTTGGTAGTAAAAAAAATCCCCAAATGAAAAACTAAGTTGGCAACAGAAAAGTACCAACAATATTTTTATTTTTTTTTAATTTTACCTCGTCCTTCTCGGCGACCAGTTGACTGTTGGCCAACTGCAGCGCCGTCTGTTGCGTCTGCAGCGAGTGCACCTGGGACTTCAAGGTCGCAATGTCCACTTGCAACCTAGCGTTCTCCGCCTGCATAGTCTCGTTGGCGTTTTGCAAATTGACCATTTCGGTTGACCTGGGATCGGCCTTCTTGTGCACGTTCTCTTCGCACCGCGAACAAATCGCTACTTCCGAATCGTCGCTCTCCTTGCGCAACTCCACCACGAACGACTTCCTCAACTTGGAATTTTTGAGGACGTGCTCGACGATCGCGTCGACGTCGTTGTCCAACAGTTCCATGTTGAGGCAGAGCTTCTCCAGATTGTTTTTGCACTTCTCGTTGATCAGTTTCTCGCTGACCAGGTCTTTTTGGAGCGTCGCTATCGTCTCCTCGTACACCGACGTCTGCAGGGTCAACTCTTGGGATCTGTGCTCGAAGTCTTGCAGTTTTTCGATCTGCGAACGGAGATTTTCCGCGTCTTTGGTCAGCTTTTGAACGTCTCGGTCTTGTTTTTTCGATTTTTCCACTTCCGCGTCCAACTGTACGTCTTTGGACTGAAAAACAAACAGTAGGCTCAAACCTTGCACGACCGTGGCACCATCATCAACTTCGTATTATCTCCCCACTCACCTCTAACGACTCCTTCAACTTGACGACGTCCTTCTGCATCGTCACGTTCTCCTTTTCCAACAAACTAATCTTGTCCTTTTGTTCCGCGGCTAACTTCTCCCACTCCTTGCACTGCTGCATCTGCACCTGCACAGACTGTATTTGGTCGGACATTTGCACCAGAGACTTCTCCGCGTTGTCCGCTCTCTTCTTTATCGTGTCGCACAACGTCTGCACCCTCTGCTTCTCCTTGGTCAACGATTCGACATTTTTCTCCAATTCCGTCACTTTCACACGCTCGTTCTGCAAGTCCTGGACCTGTCGTTCTGATGTCAGCTTGACCGTGTCGATGTTGTCTTGCAGCTTTCGATTTTCTTGGATCGCGTTCTTGAACAGATTCTCCAACTCTTCGTTCTGTTGGGTCAGCTTGTCGCAATTCTCTTGCAACTGATCGCACTTCAACACGAGCTTCTTCTTCTCCTTTTCCACGTCCAACAACTTGTTGGCGTTCTCGTGGAAGCTTCGCTCTTTCAGAGAGTCGATAGTCGACAGCAACTTCTTGTTCTCCAGCTCGAGCTTGAGGGCGCGGGCTTGCGCGTTGTTCGTCAGTTGTTCGGACAAGCTGTTGTCGCCGGAGTTAGCCTCGTCGTGGTCCGAATCTCCCGCACTTAGCGTACTGTTTTCCTGCAGGACCGATTTCGTCACTTGTTGCAGCTGGATGTTCTCCTCGATCAACTCTTGTATCTTCTCTTTGGCGGCGTCTCTCTCCTAAAAATCGAATTGTTTTCGTCCCCTCGTTAATCTATTTGAAAACTTACCAATGACACCTCGTTGAAGCTCTGCTTACTCGCCAACAGCTCGGCCTCTAATTGCAAAACATGTTCCGCTCGCTGCCTCGCCCTCGCCAGTTGCGCCTCCAACATCTCCCTCGTCTCTAAAAGAACGCGATTGTCTTCTCTCAATTCGTCGACTCGGACTTTGTAGTATTCCGCGTCGGCCAATCTTTCCCTGTAGCGTTGCGTTTCTGCCTCCAGACGGTCCGCCCTTTCGACTCGTTCCCTCATGGCGTCCATCTCGTCCTGGTAAGCTTTGGCCCGTCGCGCCTCCACCACCAGATCGCTGTTCTACATCACCACCATCGTCTTTATTAGCGTCAAAAAACTTCAACATCAAAATTACCTCTGCTTTCAATTTCGTCGCCAAAGCGGTCGCATGTTCCAGTTCTTCCCGACATTCCGTCAACAATTCCGTTTTTTCTTCTCTGAAAATTCCAACATAATTATTTACCAACGACCAACCGAAATCTTACAATTCTTGTCGTTGTTTCCTCAAGCGAGCTTTCCAATCCGCAAGCTCCACAGCTAAATGATTGGACTCCGCCGCTTCGACTGTCGAACTCGTCGGACCGTTCACCACAAACTCTTGCCCCAAATCGGACATCCATTGCTGCAATAATTTGTCTCTTTCGACCGTCAACGAGCGGACGTGGCTGTACAGTCTCTGGGCTGGCTGCTCCGTATGATCTAGCGTGAGAACGATCTTCTGCTCGTCTGTTACCTAAATATCACACAAATCATCAAATAATTTGCCACTTTAATGGTTTCTTCTCTGTTACCTGTTTAATGCATTCCACAATGTCATGCTGAGTATCTACCGGAAGCTCTTTTATTTTGATGATGAAGTGCTCCTTCGTGGGACCTTGAACGGCGCAACCCAATAGCAGAAGAACGAGCAGTTTTAATTGTTCCAGTGAGGCTTCCGACCCCGGAGATCTACCCAAAACTACGCAATCGGGCAGAGAAATAATGATCTGCCCCAGTTCCTCCTGAAACACAACTTACGTCAAAACTGTCAAAAATGTTAACAGAACAGTAGGCTTAGGTTTGAAGTGACAATCGAAACATCAACGCAGAGGGCGCCACCAAACTCACTCTTGATAAATTTTTAAACGCGATTCATTCTCCCGTGTCTATTACGACCCAAAAGTGCATTTTTCGACGAAGACCACACACTTTTAAAACACATCATTACATCAAAATGTGGTCAAAAGTGTCAAACAATACCATCAGGGCAGTTGGCTTTGACGCAAAACGTCAGTACAGAGGGCGCCACCACCACTCCAAATGTCTTTCTTTCAGTGAATTTTTCTGCTTTATTGTGCATTTTTGGGGGCGATTGCGTTACCTCATATATATTTTTTATGTTGCGAATGATGCAGTGGAAGATCTTGATTCGGGCGAACGTGATGTTGACGCCTTGCAAATTCGAGAGCGAAGGCACCGGTTGCAGCGGCTCCGGATCGATCTGGAGAAGGACCTCCGTGATGGGTGCCCCATCGAAGAATGTCTCATAGACTTGTAACGTTTCGGGTTTCCGCACGCAAGTCGCGAGCTGAAAATGACACATTTCTGTATTGAATCGGCGACGATCGAAGACGTACCCATGCAACTAAGGGGCCGGAGAGAAATTCTTCGATAGCTATCGCGGATGCTGCCATATTACTTGAAGGACATCAACAGAGTCATTCTTCTTGTACTTGAGTAATTATGGAAGAGAGTTTGTGCCGCGATTTGAAATTGACCACGATTTTCCAGTCGAGAGACGATTTTATGACTTACCGATACTCATTAAATGTCACTTTACAATGAAAAACCTTTTAAATCGGTGGTAGATGAATGTACACAATGAAGGGTCACACATTGTTCAAACATAAACTTCACCGTGACCACTTTGGACGACTCTACTGTTTGCAACAATTTTCTTTGTAAGATTTTCACACGACTGGAATTGTCTTGTCTTCGCCACAACTGTCATCTTATTGTTGAACAATAAAAACAAGAAAGCTGTGGAACCACAACATTGTCTTGTTATGACAGAAACAGTGTTGCCACACGCTTATTTATTTCATGACGAAATTGTAAATATCGATGTCCTTTTTCTACGTTTTGTTTCTTTCTTTAAAAGGATCAATTTAAAATGACACACAATTAAATGACTCATTAAGTGACGAGTGACGACACTTTTTTAAATGACAGTTGGTTGGTTAATCGTAGATTCCCAAAACGAAACCTATCGAGGCGAATACAACCAACAAACCTTTTTGTTTTCAGGATCGTGGGAATTTTTTAATGGATTTATTCATTCGAATGTGTGCTTTTAGGCGAGGTCTACACCCTTCACGATTACCAACCTACAGTCGTCAATGCCACCAATTTTAACATTCTTCTTTAAATGGCAATTAGGACAATTCGGCTCGTGATTGGTCAAGAACAGTGACGTATGAGTTATGACATTTATGTCACTCCTTCTCAACTTCTTCACGTTGACATTATTATGAATAATTGTGAATAGAAATTACATCGATTGCGGAATTCACGTAAGTTTAACTTTATCTTCTTTGTCACATCCTTCCGATGTCGTTCTTCAAGTTGTTGCTTGAACATTTTTGTTTACGGTCACGGATTGTGGTTTTTGCTTTCAGTTCCTGTCCTGTTTTCATTTTTCCCCTTTTTGGTACGAAGAAGTTCTAAAATGTCGCCAATTCCCATGCCAGGGTAAGCATACAAGTATGCAGTTAATAACCGCTCACGGAACAGGGGCGCATTTCCATCCTGGTTGCTGTAGAAAACTGAGAACCACTTATTTCCCTGACACCATCCTTGCACCTCTTGCATGGCCTGTCAATGTTAAATTTGCTGGGGTCTTAATTTTTTCTTCTCAATGAGCTGAAATTTACAATTTGTATTCTTGTGGCAATCCAAGTTTTAACTTGAGTGGGTTAACGTATTGCTGTTGGAGCTATAACAACATAACCTCTCTATACAACTTCTGAGATGAGGAATCAAATGTTTTTATAATATTTCGCAGTAGTAAGACATGTTTTATAAACTAATTACTAATAAAATTCTAGTGTAAATGGTGATTAAAACAAGACATCTAAACAAACAAGAATAAAATGGCAAATACTAGAGACATGATTTAAAACAGTAATGTAAAAATGACAGATCTTTGAATATTTATGAGGTTCATAAATGTACATTCAACTTCTTGTGCATTAATAAGTGATCTAAGTACGTATTTGTTCTAACACTTCTAACCTATACTGGAACATCCTGCAGCGCCAGCGGCGCAACAACGAACTACTTACTTTCCCAGATGTGTCAAATTCATTCAAAACTGTTCACAAAACTAATATAATAGATTCAACTCTACTAAAGTACAATTATGTCCCTAATAATATGACAAGTGACTGATTGCACAACCTGTCATTGTTGTGGTGTTAAAATCACGTCAAGAATAACACTGACATGACTACTTAAACATGGAAACTAACACTCACCAAAAGTAAAGTCTTTTGTATTTTAAATGTTAAAACTGCAACCTTCAAGCGCACACGATACTTCGAAGCCGTTCCGATTGTGATTTACCTCAACTGTTAGCTCAACACTATGTATATTGACATTGGGTGATAAGTGATAAAGTAATAAAATTTAAGTGGGAGTTGGTAAAATCAAAATGTCTCGCGATAAAGATTTGTCTCCATACATTCCACCTTTGAAACCTATTTTTGAAAGTAAATTGTTTCGAAGAAGAGCCGACTCCAAGGAACAACTTGGAGATTATTACGACTTCGAAGATGTCGATTATGAACTCGATCAAACAACAATTTCCCAAAACCAACAACATCAAGCGTCTCGGTACGACGCTGCGTCATCTTAATGTTGTTCATGACACACTCGAAGGAGTTGTTCCGTTTTGATTCTTCTGAGACTGTCGAATGCTTAGAAACTGATTGATTTTTTTTGTAGAGTCACCACCAACATGTCTCTGGACAGCATGCTGTGCGCTCGGTGCGGCGACGGTTTTGAACCCCACGAAAAAATCGTCAACTCCACTGGACAGCTGTGGCATCAGCAGTGCTTCGTGTAGGTATTCCTCTCAATGTCCAAAAATGAATTACAACAAAGATGTTTTTTCCAGTTGCGCCCAATGCTTCCAAGAGTTCGAGGACGGCATCTTCTACGAGTACGACGACCGCAAGTACTGCGAGCGCGACTTCCAGATCTTGTTCGCTCCTTGTTGCGGCAAGTGCAACAGCTTCATAATCGGTCGCGTGATCAAGGCCATGAACGCGAGCTGGCACCCAGAGTGCTTCCGTTGCGAGATGTGCGAGACGGAGTTGGCTGACACTGGGTTCATTAAGAACGCCGGTCGCGCCCTCTGCCACGAGTGCAACGCCAAAGTGAAGGCGATAGGGTCCGGGAAGCACGTCTGTCACAAGTGCCAGTGAGTTGAGTATGTTTCCATTAGGTCATGTCTAGTGTGCCTCTTTTAGCGCTTTGATCGACGACAAACCGTTGAAGTTCCGGGGGGAGATGTACCACCCGTACCACTTCAACTGCACCAACTGCGGCATCGAGCTGGACTACACCGCCAGAGAGGTGAGGAGTCGGCCGGGCTTCGCCGCCAACGACATGAACGAGCTCTACTGTCTGAGGTGTCACGACAAGATGGGCATACCGATTTGTGGGGCCTGTCGGCGACCAATCGAAGAGCGAGTCGTCACAGCTTTGGGCAAGCACTGGCACGTAGAGGTGCGACTCACTCCCTAAAAATCTTGACTATAATAATTAATTTTTTCTGTCTGATCCAGCATTTCGTGTGCGCCAAATGCGAGAAGCCTTTCTTCGGCCATCGCCACTACGAGAAGAAGGGTCTGGCGTACTGCGAGACTCACTACCACCAACTCTTCGGCAATTTGTGCTTCGTCTGCAATCAAGTGATCGCCGGCGATGGTAAGTGGATGGGGTCGCGCGTACAGATTGTCACGACAGTGTTGCAGTTTTCACCGCCTTGAACAAGGCTTGGTGCGTCCACCACTTCGCCTGTTCCGTCTGCGACCAGAAGATGAACCAGAAGACCAAGTTCTACGAGTGCGACTTGAAGCCGGTGTGCAAGAAGTGCTACGACAAGTTTCCGGCCGAGTTGCGGCGCAGGTTGAAGAGGCAACACGAAGCGATGCCGCCGAGGAAGTCTCAGACGCCTACTTAAGTAAGCGGTGGGTACAGTGGGACACGTGCGCATGATCTGATTTAAGTAAGGTAGGGGTGTGGTATGTCGTGAAAAATAAAAGTCGAGTCACGGCTTGGATTCAATTTATTTTTCGTATATGCTTTAAAAAAGTCATAAACATGCGTTTCATAAAACCATTATGTATAGATTTTATGTGTTAGGGTGACAAGTTTACGTAAGCTTAATTGTGACGTATGTCATCTGTTTTTCTCTTGCTTTATTTCGTATTAATCTAGCACCAAGTTATTTTTAATTAGATTTCGTGTACCTTGTGCTTGTGCATACATCAAAGATCCACCAACACCGCAATTCACATAGAAACTACAAGTGGCAACGCTGTATGAAAGTTATTTTTACGTTTTGTCAAGGAATTTTTTTTTTTTCACATTATTAGATCTGAATCTTTCTTAAGCAAATGCGTTAACTTTACAAAATACAATTAAATTTCAATTGTGCCAACTTGAATCGTCTTCATCTACTATGCGGGATTCTAGGGATATTTATTTTTTGACCAACTTAAGTCACTGTGGTGGATATTTGACATGTGAACAGGGTTTAAAAACAACAAATAAAACTTGATTGTTACTCGTCGTCTAACATCTCAAATTAATTGACAGTTTATTAGTTTGACACAATACAAGTGTGTCGTAGTTGACAGTGTCATTAACCTAGAATTAAAGTTTATTTCGTTTTGCTTTTATTGCTTTATATACTTTTTTTTGCTTAAATTGGAGAAAGTTAAAAGAAAAAAAAATAAAGTATGTATAAAGTTGTCAATGTTGTGTATTTTATGTCTTGAAGAGAATACTGCAGTATGTTGTCCCCAGAAGCTTTTAATATTTTATTAACCAGACAGGTATGGACTTAATTTTATATGTGCCATTAATATTAATACTTTGAAAACGCTTCGTAATACGTAAAATTGAGAATTCAGTTGGCCGTGAAAAACCAAAGTCGAGTCGTTGATTGATTCGTAACGACGTAATTGTGACAGGTGTAATATGGCGGTTGGACGCCATTAGCTTAGAGCGAGTGTCAAATTTAATTTAAAAAACTATATGAATCAATTTAAGACACAGCTGTTATTGTTCACAGCCAACTAGACAATACATTGTTGTTATATGCTTTAACAAACTTCTAGTTTTAAGTATTATTTATTGTTGGGTCCACATCCACATGCCTTTCACAGTAAATCATTATGTAGAAATTTTGATGTGTTCTTAGATCACAAATTGACACCATCTGTCAATCAGTGCCTTACGTCATTTCTTTTTCTCCCATTTTGTTAATCGTACGGTTTTTACAAAAAAATTGTTTTTTAATCGAGTTTTACAGTGTCCATGTAATACATTATTGTTATTTGTTGTGTTCATAAAATTTAGTTAGTCAGTAATTTTGACAGAACATAAGTGTACTCTAACCTACATTCTAAAGATTATAATATCGGTATCTTCCACATAATTGCCTATAAAAGTTATAAAAGAAAGTATTTATTAAACGATAACTCTATTAATATTGTATATTTTATGGTTTGACAAGAATTGTGTAGTACAATCATCATTTCAACTAGTTTTTAATAATATTTTATCAGCTACAAGTCTTGTACTATTTTTGTATGTTAACAGTTTTTAATAATGAAAATAAAAGACTTACGTATCCATTATTTTTCTTTATTCGTATCCTCAACTTCTTTTGGGAAGTGCTTTGATTTTTGGCATTTTGAAATTTTGATGCCCCCTGTCGACGAGTAGTGTAACTAGAGCAACTGTCACTTTCGTCGACAATTTGTGGGCGTCGCGTTCTGCCTCGGTCGGCAAGTGCGGTAGCTGGTCGTGCATTGTATGCGCAGGTAGCCATTTTAGCCAAGCCGACCACCATTTTGCGTTACAGTCTCAGTTTATAGATTTGGAACCGTGCCGATACAGATTTTAAAATCGTAAAATATGGAAAGTCGTGCGAATATCTTGCGGGCCATGAACATTTGTCGTTTCTGTCTGACCGAAGACGGCCCACTGACAAATATCAATGAACGTCAACCCAAGGACAACAAACAGACCGTTCCTCTTCCGCTGCAACTAATGGCGTGCGTTGCAATCGAGGTTCGTAAATAAGCTAATTTTCTAATCGACAGTCCTACAGGAAAACATCGCAACTACTACAAAAAGTTCGCTGCTTTATTTCCACTAAACCTGTAACGTTCGAAATTCGGCGTTTTTCTATGAATAGATCGACGGCGACGGTGTTGGCGTTTTTTAATTTTGGCCGATTGTTGGTTTGAAATTCGGCTTCTTCAAAATTTAATACTCATTTGCGGCACTAGTTCGCGTCGGTGTGGAGGCAGCGCCTACTTGTTAGCGGACCAATTGTTTTCGAAATTGACACAATAACAACGAAGATCGTAGAGCAATCGTCAGAAATTGCATTTTGCATTTTGGACAAGCTGAACTGTAATCGCAGAAAAATCTCTTAAATTCGATCAGCTTGTTTACAAAACCATTCATGATTTTATTGATTGTTTTTGTATCTTCTGTTAAATTTCATTGTTTTTTCAATGCTGACAACTACATAGAATTGAAATTACGTTTTACCAACAGAACCGATGCGTTAAATAAAGCTCCTTTACCTTCTACAGAGTTTTACTTTTATTTTTCACTTGTGTTTTATATTTTGTCCCGTTGTAGAAATTTCTATCGACAGTAAACCGTTTGTAATTAAAATTATAATAATCGCGGGTACACACGGCTCAATATCAACTGTCAGCGTTCAAACCGTACCTACATCTCAATTGAAATTCTAGATTCTTTTTTTAAGGATTATATAAACGTGGAAGTATTAAAAGCATCAGGTAATTCCAAAAATTGCAAATCATTTTATTTGTAAAAAGTGCTCAGTCCATGAAAAAACCAAACTTAGCAGTTCCGTGGAATGTAAAACCGAATACTCACGCAATCAAGAGTCAGTAAAAAAAATGTTTTTTCACGTTTTTCGTCAATTTTAAGAAACAGTGATTTCAGGTTTTTGAAAACGACGGGATGCCCCAAATGATTTGCAAAACGTGTCGAGCACAGACCCTGCAAGCTTACACATTCAAAACAAATTGCAAAAAAGCAGACGACGCCCTGAAAGTGTTCCTGGCGACGGGTTCGCTGCTGCGCCCCTGGACACAAGAAGAGATCGTCGAAGTAGGTCCACATTAAAAATTTAATAAAAAAACACTTTTCGAAATTAGAATTGCGTGTTGCAGCAAGCTCGGACCTTCCAAGCGACCAAACGAGCGGTCGACAGAGCCGAAGAGGTGAAATCAAAAAAAATCAAGAACGAAACTCCCGAAGTGATCACGCTCAACTATTCCAACAATTTGAGTCAAAGCAACAGCGAAGAAGAAACAGTTCTGAACGAACAGTCGGACGCTCCAGTTTACGAACACGACGAGAGCGCCGAACAGAGCGACCAAAGAATGGACGACGAAGATTTCATGAATTTGGAAGAAGAGTCGGTGTTGAACCCCACGTTGAAAGTGAACCAGGTGAAGACCGACTGCTACCCGTGTCCCCACTGCGAACGGTCCTTCCCCCTGAAGCAACTGTTGGACCTTCACAAAGCCAATCACACCAGAGAGCGCAACTACAACTGCGACGAGTGCAGCAAAGCGTTTTTCACTAAGTACGACCTGAGCAAACACATGCTGACCCACACGGGGTGCAAGCCCTTCACGTGTGTGGTGTGTCAGAAGTCGTTTTCTAGAGAGTCTCTGCTCCACAGACACGAGAAGGTTCACATCGACGTACCGAAGTACTTGTGTTCGCAGTGCGACCGGACGTTCTTGACCGGCGAAGATCTGGACGCGCACACCGCCAAGCACAAGAAGAAGCGACCCTTCATGTGCAATATCTGCCAGAAGAGCTTCGTCTTCAAACAGGTAAAACGTCACAATTTTTGACAGATCCTCTTTCGCAAACGGACAACGTTCTGACAAGGTTTGATGTGTCAGGGACTGGAGCGCCACGAGCAGACCCACAGCAACGTCAAGCCCCACAAGTGCAACTACTGCGAGGCCAGCTTCACATCCGCCATCAAGCTGACGCGCCACGTGACCTCCCACGCCGGCCTGCGACCCTACCCGTGCAAGATGTGCGGCCGCACCTTCCTTCTGAGCCACCACTTGACGCGGCACATGCGCAGCCACTACGCCGCCCACCAGTCGGAGGCCTTCCTGCCCCCGATCGGCCAGCACAAGTGCGACATCTGCAGCATGTCCTTCAGACGCAAGGACTCGCTGATCAACCACAGCGCCATCCACTCGATGGTCAACTTGAAATGCGTCATCTGCAACACGGAATTCGACAACGTCGTCAAGGTGAAGGAACACATCACGACTCACCTGTCCGATTTGCCGTTCCCCTGCGAGAAGTGCGACTACTCCTTCGAGACGCAAGAACAACTCGAAGATCACGAGTTGAAGCACGCCGAGATGGAATACGAAGAACAGATAGAGCAGGAGGTGATGGCCGAGGCGCGACAGGCGGCGGGGGTGAGGGAGTCCAACGACGAGGACAATTCGGACTATTCCGGCGACGACATCGCAGAGTTTACCATCACCAACGATATGAACAACCCGGAAGTGGTGAGGAGGTCGAAGCGAGTCACCAAGATCAAGAACTACGCGGAGTTCTTGAAGGACGAGTTGGGGTCGGACATGGAGGACAGCGGCGAGGCCCAACCGAACGAGCCCGAAGAAGCCGAGAGCGCCGAAGAGGCGGAGACGCAGCCGACGGAAGAGACCGAAGAAGACGCGATCAAGCCGATCGTGCGGTCCGAAGGGACGAAAGTCTACTCGCGGAAGAACGTCCCCGACAGGCCTAAAGTCTTGCCGCAGATCAACCTCGACCAAAGCAACGTCGTCCCCCTGTCGAGGATCACCCAACCGCACACCATCAACACCCTCGACAACCTCTCGAAGGACATCAGCAAGTTCCCCGACAAGGAAGTCTTCAACATGAAGATCGGCGACAAGACCGTCACCGTCCAGAAGCTGCTTCTCACCAAAGAACAGATGAAGGCGATGGCCAAAGAGGGCAAGATCGAAAAGAAGGGCAACACGCTTTTGCTGAAAAAGAGCGCGACGCAGTCGTTCCAGAGCGTCAGTCTCGAGACGATCTTCGGCGGGTCGAAAGCGGAGGCCGCTTTGAAGACGCAGCCGAAGAAGACGTACCAGAGGAAGTCGATGTCTTCGGCGGAGGACACCGAGAGCGCCGCCGTTACGTTAAACGAACAGTTAAGTCTACCAGATGAAAGCATGTAAAGTAGATGAAAGTATGTAAAGTACAATAGTCGTAAGGTAAGGTGTACAAGTCTTAAATGTCTCTACATAAGTGTATGCAAGTACAAAAATAAAAATCGATAGTCCAGTTTGTTTTTTTTTTGTACCACTTCTCCCGTGGATTTAAATGTTGGGGGTTGGTGGCACTGTCGAGGGGTGGAAATATTGATCGCCGCACGAGACGGGTCGATATTTTTCCGCAACTTGAGGAAACGCGTGTGGGACCATGTTTGGGAAAGGTATTTTATTGTCGGTGATAAGTCTCATCGACGTTTTGCAAATCGGTGAGTACTGGGCCCCCGAACGGTGCTTTTCTCATGTTTTGGTCGACAGTGGCGTCGATCGACTGTTTCAAGTGTGTCTCCATCAATCATGACTACATGCCGTGCGAAGACCCCTTTCACAATAACTATACTTTGGATGTTTTTGAGTCGCCTTGTATGGGGGGCAGAAAAGGACGCGACGGGTTGTTTCCGGCCACCGCCTGCATAAAGATAACCGGAATATTCGGTAATTGTTTATTCTTATTTGCCCCTTCACAGATTTCAAGTGTTTGTATTTTTTAACTTGATTCAAACATGCGTGGGTCTCAAATTGATTCGTACATATTTTGAACGTAATCTTGACGAGAAATCTAATTTGTAACAGAGCAGATTTTCAAAGAACAAAGTAGAAAATATTTGTAAAGACGCGAAAACAGGGGAAGACAGTTTTATGAAAGAAGATATCAAATTGTGCAGGGTGTAAATGTAACCTATTCGCTCGGTAACGCAAAACAATTTACTACAAACTAATATTATTATGGTAAAATACTTACATTGTAAATAAGTCGTTCATGAAAAATAAGGCAATTTTCGAATACAAACTGGCAGCGATAAAACTAAACTAAGTTTTTACAAATTTCGAACGAGATGTTAGTCACAAAAATGTCGTAAGTACTACCAACCACACAAAACAAAAAACTCTAATTGTTTTTCGATTCTTATGCCGAACAATAACTTCAATTTTTATTATTATATCAGCTCTAAACAATGTCTTGCTGATCAATGATTCCATCACATTGCCAATAATTACAATTAATGATGCATTTCAATGGAAATTGTCTAGAAATTGTAAACCTTCTTTAGAGTCATACTTTTCAAACGATTGGCAACCTCGACTAAAATTTGAATTTTAAAAATCGTTCATCGCGAATTAAAAATATAAGTTTAATTCTTATTTATTAATGAATTCCGATTGTTGTAAGTGAAATACTAAGAACTGCTTTATTTTAAATGTTACAAACGAGCCGTTCATCTATTGTGGAGCAATTGAGGTTACGTTGACTTTCTACTTTTTTCCGCGATAAAATGTATTCCCCCTCAAGTTCCTCTTGCGGATTCTTATTTTCACCGAATCAGACGTACTGTTTTACCATTTCAGATGATAACGGCGACACCATTACCGTCCGTGGATGCGCCCTAGACAGCGGTACTTTAACAACCGACACGGAAATCGTGCGAATGTCCCATTGTGGGGGCTTCTTCTACGACAATCGGTACCACTCCATTTCCAATTTTAAATTAATCATTAAATCACCTTTTTCAGATATGCAAGGGGTTGCGTCCAAAGCTGTAACGACGTAGATGCCTGTAATTCGGGTACAAAACACGACTCATTTTTGTTTTTAATCACAACACTCGCTCTTCTGACTACTATAACGTAAAAGTAAAACAACGATTCGTCGATATTCTTATTTATTACGAAATATTACTTAAAAAAGAAAACAATTTATTTTTTAAGAGTTGGTACTATACTTAGGTTTGGTTTCTTGGTCTGTCACTGCTCTGATATAGATGGCGTCTTCGGGGAGAGGATTTGGGGGATTTTCCTCTTCCAAAAAGTACGAACACGCAATTGCCAACACTGATCCTGAAAATAATTCAAAAATGTAAATACCCGAGTCGAGTGTAAGCTCGAGGGAGTTTTTACCGTTATGACTAAAACTGAGCGAAGTAATTGACGTGTGGTACTGATGAAACTGACACAAACGCTTCTTGTTGAATCCGTCCCAAATGTTGACGTAGCCGTCCGACCCCCCCGTTGCAAATGTATTGTGCGTGGGATGAAAGCTAAATAAATAAATAATAAGACAAACTGACGTGTCAATGCATTTACACCGACCTGATCGCGTTCACTGGGTATATTTTCTCCATCCCGTCCTCCTTGATCCTGTGACACTTGAACGCGTACTTCTTCTTCTGCACCTCGGGATTCGTGTCCAAATACTCCACAGCCACTCTACCCTCGATACTGCTCAACACGAAGCCTTGCTTGTTGGGGAAACACCTGATAGCGCGAGTCTGGTACTTGAGGTTCGACTCGCGCTTCTGCAGGGTGTAGGACATGTTGCGTATGTCCCATACCAGTATTTTCCGGCCGGCCGTGCCCACCACCAGCTTCTCGCCGCACACGCTTATCGTGTACACCTTCTCGCCTTGGTTGTAGCTGCCGCTGCAGATGGGGGTCCTCGGGTCCCACAGCTTGATATGGTGGTCCCAGCTGCCCGTCAAGATGCCGTTCACTTCGTTGCAGTACTCCACGCACTTGATGGCGTTGGAGTGTGCCCCCACGCAGCTCTCTGTCGTGGTGTTGAAGTCGAACGATTTGAGAGTGTTGTCGAGGCCGCCGCTGTACGAATGGACGGCGTCCTGAAAATGGGGCTGCAGTACTGGGGCGCGAGGTGTTAGATGGACTCACGGTGAAGCAGCAGTCGAGGACCGGCGACTCGTGGGCGTACTTGTGGCGGAGGTTGTTGGTCGTGACGTCGTAGAGGCGCACGGTGCCGTCCCACGAACTCACCAGCAGGAACTGGTTGGTGTTGGGGCCGAATTTCACTGAAGAGATCGCGTCTTCAGGGGGCGACTTTAGCTTGTACTCGGTTTGAGATTTCATAATTATGTCGTATTCTTTAACAGTCACTTTTTAGCGTAAACTATAATCGACAGTTTAAATACACAAATGCAGTAAAATTAGAAATTGAGGTTAGTTTATCGTTCAAAATTGTCAACATTTCCCCCACTACTCAACTGTCAAAACGACTACCATAGAAACAGAGCAAGAATTTAATGGAGTTATGAACTGGTCTTCTTTTTTGGGTAGCCTGTATATTACAAATACTTTAAATTAACAATTATTATAACGATAGATATTGTTGAGTTATGCCACTTAATTACAATTTAACAATTAGGTAAATGCATTTATTATTATTATTTATTTATTACACAGATGACAGATGCAATAAAATCACAATTTGTGAACTCGATTTTCAAAATTGTCAAAAGTTTATCTCTGCTTGGGGATTAACTATTGAATACGCTTCTATAAATCAATTTGAGAAAGATATAATAGCATTACGTCACTGTACGTATCAATTAGAAAAAAATTAACAAAGACCAATTCGATAAAATTATAGTTTGAGAGGTTAGGTTGTTTTTCAAAATTGTCAACCATAGAATTCACTTATTCTCAATATCACAATCAACTATAGATAGATGATAGATAGATCACCTGATGAGGTTTCAGATTAAATTAACAACAATCTGAAAGGGATACTTAATTTCATTTAATGAAAAATAGAAAGAAACAATGCTAAATAATCATTTGAATCTTTTTCCCTTGCTCCGCAGACAGAAATGGAACACATCTACTCTTGGAGATTCTGCAATTGGAGATAGGTATTTTATGCCTGTTGGTTGAAAATCAGTTCGCTAATCCGAAAATTCTGCTTCCAAACTATTGAGCAACTGATATCCCCTTTCAAGTATAGAAAAGTTAACATCACCCTCAATTGTAGAGAAGTGAACTTCAGGATTTTCGATTTCTACAACATCTTCTTTTTCAACTTTCACCCCAACAATCCTAATAAACAGTACGAAGTTTAGTACGAAATAAAACAATTTAAATTCGAGATGTACTCGTTCAGCGGATTCACAGGAGAGGGTACTTTCGGTATTAGTAAAGCTTGATACTCTTCGGTCAAGTCTTTACATCGATTTTCAAGGACAGTAACATATTTTATCACTCTGGATTGGTAATAGTCGTCTAGGCCTTTCACGCCGCCCATTCCCATTTCGGTCAGCACCCTTTCGATGACGTTCTGGAAAACAACGAATTAAACGACGTATTCTATCACATTAGTAACATACTGGAAATCCCATACGTTGCATTTCTTTGTCATCCATCGCGAGTTTTATGTTGTGCGAGATTTTTTTGAGGAAATCTTGCAGAACATCGCTCAAAACGTCTAACGCGCTTTGATGGCTCGCTGAAAAATTGTCTCAGTACTTGTGTCAAGACAATTGCTCACTCACTTTCATATCCTATGTGGGCAAAGAGTGTGGAGATGCATTTGGACAAGACCTGGCTAGCAACAGCTGTGCTCAGCTCACAGATCTCTACCTCCTCTCCTCTCGCAAAATTTCTACAATTACTTCTTTATCAACAGCATTAATACCGTGCGATCAACAATTATTTAAATCAAAGAAGGCTTTGACATTTTGGCCGTATGTCAACAGATGTCTGGCATGCACGGAAGTATTTCTGGTTGCATATACCAGTTTCAATTTAAATTTGTAATTTTTTTCCGAAACTCGGCCAAATAGACAACAGCGCTGTATGTTCATTCGTCGTTATTGAAAACACCATTGCGAAAGTAAGATGAATCTTTTATGTTCTGAGGTAAAAACCATGATTCATAGTGACGTTGATTCGCTGAGTAGCAAAGCTACAAAAATCTGTCACTGTCAAAGTCATAGCCGCTCCTTATCTAAGTAATTGTTGATCACACTGTATACATCACACTCACTTAAAATCTTGTGGTGTAAAATTCAAATCATTTTTATTGTTGTCCATTTTATCAAACTGTGGCATTTTCAACTCAACTTTTTCTGGGTTTTTGTAAACTTCAGTCAATTTAATCAGTTCTGTGACACTGTTCGCGTGTTTATGTAAAGATATGGTGTAGAGCATGAGCGGATTCAATGGGGGTACTCTGTGATCAAAAACATGAAGAAAAAAATCGAACTAAGTTTGCCCCCGCTTACCTAATTTGTTGCATTTTAACCAGATTCTCTTCACCTTCTTCTAACTCGTTGAGGAAAAACTTGTTCATGGAGAGCTCAATATCAGCAGTAACATCAGGAACATGTTCAGTCTCTTTCTCCATTGAGTTGTTTTCCCAATGTTCTAGTCCCGCCATTACTTGTCAGTTCAAAACAAATAAAATATTTCACATTTATTTAAAACACCGCTTCAAATAAAACTTATTACAAAATGTTTGTTTACAAATTTGCAACCTAACCTAATTGTCACTTAACCTTACACGAGATTTGACACTTGCGGGGTTGGTAGACCTGCAAGTGTCCATTTGAAATTCAAAAATGTCATTTAATTTGTGGAAGTATTTGTTTCACTTCCTTGGAGTAATTTAGGCCTGAGAGCTGCTAACGTAACCAACACCGCTTCTTCGGTCCTTATCGTCCTCGATCCTTGATCAGGCAAAGTGTTCAAGTAATGATCAAAAATCAGTTTTGGGTTGTCCACGTTGAAAACGTCATCACTTTCTAAAGCAACTTCTAGTCCTTGGACCCCTCCAAAGACTATAAGGGCGTGATCAAACGACGGACACTCGAATTCATCCACTGAAGTCCCTTTGTCCGACGTCCCAACCGTCAGGTCGTAACTACAAAACAAAATTACATTTTGCACCTTAATCTTGCAACATTCGTACCCTTTTTCGAATGGACACTGCGAAAAGACACTCGACAAAGAATTTGCGAGTCTAATTGTGTAGCCCCAGTAGGTCCCAGTCTCGTTTTTTGGAGTCGAAGGCGCAACAATTATTCCTTTCAACTTCTTGGAAGTTTCTTGGTCTGGTAGCAACTTGACGGTGCAGCGCAAACCCGGTGTTAATAATTTATCCACATGTACTTCTTTCAGCAGTCCGACATTCACAATTGACCCACGTCCGGGCTTGACGGGTTTGTTCGTAACTACACCTTCCCTAGAAGTATGTAAATCACACGTTTTAGACAATTGGAGTGATTACCTGAACGAGAAATGGTCATCTTTGCCCAAGTGATGTGGTGCGTTTAGAGGATTTAAGACGCCACAAAATTTCAGATGGTGGTGGATGGGGAAAAAATATTTGCGGAGGTATTGGGGGCACTCCATGTACTGCAAAATTCGGCCCAACTGGACGCAGCTCTCTCTGATGTTCTTCACACCGTAGTTATCTTGCAGCGTCGCTTTTTTGGCGTTGGCTTCGTCTCCGTAATCGTCGAACACTACGATTTCGTCCACTTGGAAGATACAGACGGCTCGCGCTATCTGACCCGCCAGGTAAGCTCTCAGTTCCTGGGACTGCGCCGTTTCTAGTATAGACCCCGGAACTGCGACAGAAATTGTTGAAACCTTTCTTGCAGTGTTCTCCGCTTTTGAGGAAGCAGCAAGAGACTCGTTCGCTTCTTTCTCTTTCTGTTTTTCGAGTTTCTTTATCAAATTCAGCTCCTTCCATTTTCGTTTTTCTTCTTTCTTGGTCTTGTTTATCTGGCTCCAGCTTTTCGTCTCTGGTTTTGGCCGGCCCATGTTGCAACGAATTAAAACGAGTTTCTAAAGTGTTGAAGGATTCGTTTTTGCTTTATTTGACTACTATTGAAGCCAAAAAAGTTCACGTTGCACTTTCAACAGACATAACCTAGAAATCGTTGCCATAACCTCAAATTTCACCGATCTAAATCAAAGACGTGTTCCCCAACAATGGTTTATTATTAAAATTTATAATAAAAATACAAAGAAATTACACTCGGTAAAAAGAAAATTCAACAATAATAACAACCTTATGCTCCTCGTTTTGGAGAAAAAAATGCATGAATCACAAATGGCAGCCTTAAACGTTGCATTTATGAATTGAGCTTTCGACCGTCTCCCTCAAGCTGGCCATGACGGCTCGTTGGTCAGTTGCGTTGATTATTGCAGTTCCCGCGACTATCATGTTGGCCCCCGCCTGCAACACAAATGTTTTCAAATGTCCACCCTGTACACAATTCTAACCTCGGCGCATGCATTGATTGTGTTCAGTCCGACGCCCCCGTCCACTTCGATGTCGAGCCCCGGATAGTTGTGTCTCAGCCACTGCACTTTAGGCATCATGTCGCTCATGAACTTTTGTCCGCCGAATCCTGGTTCCACAGTCATGATCAAGATCATGTCGGCGTGATCGATGTATTGTCTCACAGCTTCGATTCCCGTTCCGGGTTTTAACGCTAGGCCGACTTGCATACCCGCCTCTCGTATTTTTCGACAGAGGGAAATCACTTCTTTGACCGGTTCTATGTGGAATGTGTATTGGTTGACCCCGGCATCGGCCATCGGTTCGACCCACTGGAACAGTCTTTCGTAACTATGGGGGTGTTGACTTGATGTGCGGTCACCTTCAACGGCTCCGAGACCATCATGTGCGTCTCGAAAAATGCGTTCCTTATTTTGTTTCGCAGGCATTTCACAACCGGATGACCTAAAGTGAGGTTAGGAACGAAGTGGCCGTCCATCACGTCCAAGTGTAAGTAGTCGGCTCCGTTATCTAAAAGTTTCTGGGATTCGACGTATAACTGGGATAAATCGGCGTTTAAAATTGATGGTCCTATTTTGCATTTTAATGATTTCGCGTGCACAGCCATGTTTGCAAATTGGCGATTTTTATTATCATTTGGGATGGCGATAACGAGCCGATTTCTTGCCAACATAAAGAACACAAATTAACCATCACCGGATCAACGACCGTCGAATTTGACACTTCACTTGTTAAAATTATTAAGACATAACAATAATTACGACTTATGTTAAATAAATTGCAAAGAACGAAACAGCTGACGAGTTCATTACGTAATAGTGTCATTTCTGTCTCTTGTTTCATAATGAATTACTCTTTTTCTGAAGTAGAGAAAATATCCGATGAACGCGTCATGTTATCGTAAAAATGTCAAAAATGTCCTCCACTGGGCAACTTTTCCCCACTTTCCCCTACCTAGGATCCGTACAATGCGGAAAATGAAAGTAATGATAATGAAACTCATTCCTGATAATAATCACCTTGATCCTTAAGGTGAACAGCAAACCGCCCGCCTATGCAATGCCATTAACTCGTCCAACTGTGTAGCACACCGCGTTAGAATCATGAGTGGCTCTGTTTCCGTTATCCTGGACGAAATTTGCGCATTATTAGATACGTACAAAGGCAGAGACAAGGTGAGTTGCGACCCGGAGCCCCCAAACCCCCAACGACTCCTCTCCTTCCAGATCTTGCGCACACTATGCTACAGCACGAAGCTCATTGGAGGCGTACACTCCAACAAAGCCCTCGCCGAGAAGTTCCTCCTTTTCAGCAAACACATGTCGAACACTAGAGCCACTCTGAGACTGTTGGACGACTTGCCAATGCTCAAGTACAATCTGGAATACGGTTTCGGGAAAGAGGTTAGGTCACGTTAGATTGACTCAAATGAATATTTACTTACTTGAACGGATTATTAAACAAATTGTAGGAGCCTGATAAGCTAATGGCAGCGCTGGGAGTCACAACAAATGTGATAGACCAGGTCTATTACCCGATTGAGAAAGTGGCATGGCTTGCAGAGAACAGACTTGTGACAGGAGTAGACAATAACAAGTGGGACACTATCAGCTCGATATTTTGGGTGGCGTCGATTTATTTAACTCTGATGAGGTGAAAATTGCTTTTTAAATGATTTGTTAGTGACAAGTAGTTGGGGATTTAAGTGTTTAATTGTTGGCAGCACTGGTCAAAATGACAGAAATTGAAATGCTTTGTAAAATGTGGTGTTGTGCGCAACTGATTTAAATTTTTATGCAGGAGCTTGCGGTACGTTAGCGTTTTGCAGAAACACAAGACTTGTGTTATGAAAACTGAAGAGAAGTAAGTACATAAGGCAATTTATTTAAACATTTCAACAGTTTGTTTAGTCCTGCGTTGGAAAAGCTGCTCGCGAGACAAAATTACGAGATCCTGACTTGCGTCCGTTTGTGTTTGGATTTCGTGCACGCAGTCAACACTCTTCCGAAAGGATTCCTCTGGTCCTCCAAGCTGAACACTTGGCACATCGGACTTATCGCTACGACTTCATCCCTCCTAGGTATCTATCAGATTTTTGCCAAAAGAGATTTGTGATTTATCGTTGACCTAAATAAATGTTTACGAGTTTATTGTTTGGATGGGGCGAAAAAACCGAAACTGAACAAACGTCCTTTATTGGAATGTTTAAAACTGGAATACATTGTTAAATGCGACTAGTAAAAAGAACAGAAACTAAAAATAAATTGAAATGAAAATTGAGATTCTTGAACCATAAAACCTGCATAAAATCCACGTGTCAATTTAAAAACTTGCACTTGCCCAAAATATAGCTGCTTTGCTAAAAACACAGTTAAAACATGATTTTACACTTATGGCAGTGGAATTTATCGAATAAAATACGAACAAAAGCGAATGTTTCCGAGGCAACAACTATATTTGGTGGCGCACCACAGTGTTAGTTAGAATTAAAAGACTTAAAAATTAAAACCATAAAAACCGGAACAGAGAGTGAAATCGTCCGATTTAAAATTGCCTCAACGTCCCCAATGACAAACATTTCTGCTTCAAGAATCTTTGCTGACTAAAAGGATTTCAGTCTCTGCTGTTGTGATTAGTAGTGTTAAAATCCACAACAAAAGGTAACTACTCCGAAGTCGGTAAAATCGCTCAGGTAACAGGTTAAAATCAATCGTTTTACCGACTTTCTGGTGTCAGTTAAATAATAAAAAAAAAAAACAAAAAACCTTACGAGCTAAATCACAAAACGAACACTTAGAAACGATCAACATAAAATATATTCTAAAACAAAACGAAACGAAAAAACTAGAAAAAAACTTCTTATTCTAAAATAGCGAGGTGAAAATAAAAAGAATGAAAGAGAAAGTCGGTGTGAGTTATGCATGATATTTAATTGTATTAAACAGCGCAGAAATATTCTATTATTGATTAAACATAGAAAAACAAAAAATCGGTAGCCAAAATCATATCCGAAAAAACGTCGCGGTTATGTTACCGAATCAGTCCTACTTATACAGTCGTCACTGTAAGTTATACATCTAAGTGTAATGTAGAAATATTAAACGCTACCCAACTACCCACCTAAATTTAGAGTTAAATTAGCACAATTATGATTAAAAATGGTTCATCAAACGCTTAAAACTATTAGTTTAAACACTGAACGAGGCATTCAGATCTATTATAAAACGTCGGTTAGAGTTACTTGGAAGAATAATTTCAACGACACCGTAAAATCTGTCCCCAAATACATAACCATCATTATTAAAATGAGATATTACCGTTCGCTTTGCTCATCTATTTGAGATGTTTCTTTTAAAAATGATCAAAATGAATAACTACAGAGTACATAAAAATCGCGACCGCATATTCGCAGAGTTCGAAAACTCTCCAGGGCCGCCAGTACCGATAGTTTTTGAACAACCTACACTTAAAGAAAAAATATATATATAACAACAACAAACAATGTAACCGATTCTACATCTAAGAAGAGTTTAACTAGGAAGGAAAAAGCATTTTCTTATACGACTACTAAGGCGGTTCAATTTGGATTGGTCATTCCTAATCCGGCGCCGTTTTTCGAGTTTCTCATCAACGGCTTGTGGTGGCGGATGCCGCCGTTGTGCTGCCACTGCCAGCAGGTGCGACAGAAGTAACGAAAACACATTATGTCACGACAGAAATAGGGACCTTGTTGGACTCCGCACACCGAACACAGCGAGTCTTCCAGGTAGGGGTCGACTTGCACCTGAAAAAAAAATATCTACTGTACGGTACGAAGTTTTGTTTCGACAACTACAGTCGTCCGAACCGATCTACGACTCGAATTTTGTTTTTTAGGTGAGTTGTCGTTAATTTCTGTTAATGGTAATGTCTTTAATTTGTTTCCAATTTGGTCAATTTCAAATGAACATCTTTCCGATGTTTCGAAATATCGCTTTATTTCCAAGAGTTCCAGTTTTTCGTGTCGTTCAGAATTTAAAAAAAATGCAAAGCCTTGAGAACCAACACGGTAAGTAAATTATTCGATACATTTTTATATTATCAGATAACTTAAACGTTCGCCCAAAAACTACAAAATTTGTTTTTTAATAGTTACATAACAAAAATTCCACGAAAGTTCTAGGTTGGAAAATATTCAAATAATTAATAAAGTGCAAGATCCAAACGACATTAAAAAAACTGTTTCATTTATTTATCTTATCTAAAAAATGCAATTTATTAATTACATAAACTCAGAAATGGATCTTGTACGAGTTTTTCATATCAGAAATTGTGAAATAAATCAGATTTGATTCAAATTATCTGATAGCTGTATGATGTCATCTGTGAATAAATAAAACACGATAATAGTTATTTTTGTATTAAATGCGCAAAATGATTGTTTTTTGTTGGGGCATGAATGAGTTTTTGGTCGAGACTTCAAACTCATTCGAATGCGCCAACAAAACAATCATCTTTCGCACGAAATACAAACACTATTTTTTCTACAACCGCATTTTAAAATTTTTGAATTTTTTAATTTTCGTAAAATTTTCTTTGGATGCTAAAATATTTGTCAAAAATGACATACTTGGCGACTAGATAACGATGCATAAATGTCACGTTTTTTTGACGGTTGTAGAAAATATAGTTTGTTTTTTAATCAAAGAACCACGACCTGTTGATTTAGGTTTGCAAATATAAAATTTTACTAAATTTAGGAAATTTAATGATATCTGTTGGCTATACCAGCCAACGCCTGTCATTTTTAATGTCCTTGAAAGTACGCAAACTCGCATCTAAAATTTGAACGTGTTATTAAAAATGCCTCGCAAAGTAAGACATTTATTAAACTTTCAATTTAGTTGTTATGAGTTATTGTTAACTTTATTAACATGCTGCGCTTCTAATATCTCTAATAACCTCAATTTCTATATGATGAGATTTTTCACCCTATGTCAAAAGTGTACAATGTTGTCAGCTCTATTTTAGGTGTAAATTGCGGTGTTGTGGTTCTTTGATTAAAAAACAGACTGTAGTTATTTTTGTATTAAGTGCGCAAAATGATTGTTTCTTGTTGGGGCATGAGAATGAGTTTTTGGTCGAGACCGTCAGGCGAGTGCCAAAAAGGTCCAATTTACACAGGAACGAGTTGAATACAACGTTTTTTTGTTCGACGAGCTCCTTAAAGGCTCCAAATCGCTTAAAATCTTTAAAATTAGCTTGACGTTTCGTTTTGACAAGTGGTGACATTTATCAAAATCCGTTCACACGGAGAAAATTCTCAAATTCTGACAGTGTCGCACAAAAACAAAATTACATAAAATTGGCAAGACTATGAATTGTACCTATTTCCGTTTGTTTTATTGACATTATTGACAACTGGCATATATTTCAAATTTAAACGGCTTGGTTTTTGTAATCTTTTATTAATAAAATGGTTTTCTCGTTGGAACATGACATACATAAAAAGTCACCAGAATTGATTGCCAACTCAAACACGGTATAACATAACCGACATAACCTTTTTTTTAATGTGTCAAGTAAGAACACCAATATTTTTCAATTGTTTCATTGCAACACACTCAGTCATTGTTGATTACGCTGTATCTTTTTTCCCTTTGGGTTTTTCGAAGAGAACTTGTCCATATCAATTTTATTTATTCCAAAGAAACATTTTGTAACAATTCACATTCGTCCGTCCCACGCAATGACATCACCTTTTTTTCAACGGCAAAAATTAAAATTTTAAATAAGAAAATAATACTGCTGCGGCTGAATTTTGATATTGCAATTAGCTGATAAGCTAAGCAACGTTGGTAAAGTGGAAACACTTTAAGAAC
Source organism: Tenebrio molitor (assembly GCF_963966145.1). Lineage (NCBI taxonomy): Eukaryota > Metazoa > Arthropoda > Insecta > Coleoptera > Tenebrionidae > Tenebrio > Tenebrio molitor. Next base: position 16,333,891 of record NC_091053.1, on the reverse strand, counting down.
AACATGTTGAGTCATCATAACATACCTGCGGCTTTTATTTGAATCATTGTGCTATATTCAGCCCCTTGAAAGATAATTTTTTGCTACAAATCACGTAACATTTATTTGCAAAATACTAAGCACTTATTCACACGAAACACAACGAAACGAATACTGGCAATGGAAATCACAAAAGAGCAGCATGGCTAGTGAACGGTCCAAACCTTCCTCCCTTCCCCTAAGTTTGAAAATGAACTCGTCTGTACGTGTTGCCATTTAAACAAATTAAGATGTTTTAAAGCACCGGCCCTAAAGTGGAGCCTTGCGGTATGCCGTTATCACAGTAACACTTACCTTCAGATGTTCAGACGAAGAAGCTTTCTTTTGGAAGTACATGCGATTTCCAAGAAGATAAGAACTGATTTTTCTGCATTTCACATAAAACAATCTTATCGTAACACTTTCGCATTCGAGTCTGCCTCGCAGAAAACATTTAATTTATATTTTAATAATTTTGACGTTGTCTACGGTTCCGCTATTTCCTTCCTCCCGAGGGTAAATCCTCCGACCCCAACAATTCTTGAAATTTCAATTCCCCTTACCTTTTTGCTGAACTTGGAAGTCTTGATTTCGATGAAAGCAGCAGCGACCGCCTTCATGTACGACCTTGGATTGTTAAACGTGACCCTGCCGGATCCGATCGGATACTTGTACTTGTCCGTGTCTATCCCCGTGTAGACCACCCCGTCGAACAGATCGTTCATTATCTTGGCCAGACCCTCGGCGTTGAGCATCCCGTGGAGGGCCCCCACGAACACCGTCTTGCTCGGGTCCAACTTCTGCGTGGTGGACTTGGTGCAGTTCGAGTCGTTCAAGATCCACGGTATCACCTGGACCTGTAATCAATCACACCACCGATCGACTCCTCTCCCCACACCACCCCCCGCAACCGACCTCCTTCGCCTTCATCCTCTTCGAGCTGATCTTGTAGTACCAATTTCCCGAATTGGCATAGTCGTTGGTGCAGGACTGCAGCAGCGCCCTCACGTTCTTCTCCGACTCGAAGATGATGTAGACGTAGCCCTTCGGCTGCGACACCTGCTTCTCCTTGCCCGGCCACTCGACGCGTATCGGTCCGAACTGTTTGAACGTCTGTATCAGCGACTGCTCGGAGATGTCCCACGGCACCCCGCCCAGGAAAACCTTGCTCGAGTACCCCGACGGTTTGGTGGTCCGCGGGGGCAGGACCCCGCTCCAGGTGCACGTCGCGTCGCACACCGCTGCAACGAAACTCGACTGTCTCTCGCCGCCAGAAAATCGTGAAAATCGCGACTCACAAGCCGCAGATCGGTGGAAACGAGCCGCTCTATCCAGCTGGAGGCTCTCAGGGATGCCGACCAGAGAGGGACCGGAGTTCCACTTGTCCAGGACGTGCTGGAGCAGGATCAGAATTAAATCAACCCCGAAAAAAGGTTTGTGGGTGTCGTACCTGGGAGCCGTGCGAGCAGGTGGTGGGCAACAGCGACCCCAAAACGCTGGACGGGTGCTGCAAGTACTTGAGGGCCTGGATCGCTTGCAGACTTTGAATGTTCGGCAAGTCCAGATCGGTGTTTCTGAACAGGTTTCTCGCCAAGGTGTCGTTCAATGTCAGCGAATTCTGCAAAACACGACTCAACACAAATCGAAAACTCCTCGGTACACTCACCAATAGATCCGACAGGTTTCCGTCGACGTTCGAGGCACAGCTGGAATCGGATTCTGGAGAATTTGAACGGGAACCGACACCGCCGAAGGCGGACTGTTCCAGAACGACGGGACTGTTGTTGCCGCAGAAGTCGCTCCTGAAATGTTGTTCGTCACAGATTTGTTTTTCTCTAATGGATGGTGCTTACCCAGGGGAAGAACTCGCCAAAGAGTGGGACGCATGGTAGGAAGATGGCGTCGACGGTGATCCACCCAGCGACAAGTTGATGGGATACTTGTTGGAGCTGGTTATCGACGAGTAATTCGGAGATGTTGGAAATTTTGCCTCGTCAAAATTGAGCTGGACAGAGAAATCGTAAAAAATTAAATTGTTGAAATAAAAATAAAGAACGCATATAACAAATTATTTCTAAACGTAGAAGACTGCAACGCAAGATCCAAAGCTGTTTGAATGGAACAGAGGTAAGCGCGAAGCGAGCCCACTACACCGCAACATACTCCGTACAGATTTGATTTTGTATTTTTTTTAATGACATCAATAAATAAACAACTTTTCTAAAGACAAGTTTAACATAATATAGCAGTGGCAACCGGATTGAAATAAATAAAATACCAGCGTTAGTAAGTGTTTCACCCGGTATTAGTAATTTCTAACCTTGACGAAAACACAGAAATTTGTAAAATTAGTTGGGACCAAAACCTACACGTGTGACCTTCAAACTGTAAATTCTTTATTATTTTGAACAACAATACAGATGGAGGTGTAACTGCTCCACCCTGTATCGGTCGATCACTCGATCCTAACCGCAAAACTTGTACCGAAGTTGGCAGTGCAAAATGGCAAACTGTCAAATTGTGATCATAAATAGCAACCGAGAAATCAATTGTTTTTTTTACAAATCTCTCTTTGAAGAGGTTATGCAGGGCAACTTTTTCTTTTTATGTTAATTTCATCGTCGCACCTCGGCTCAAAACCTACTCCCCAGCGTGGGTCACCAAAAATGACCAGTTCCGCTTCAAACCCCCCAAACAAAACCCCCCACATCGTCCATGATTTCGCACTGCATCGTGAACATTTGCCAAGAGCAATATCGCAACGAGCGGTCCCATTTGCTTGTGACTAATTCCGGCAAAAAAACCATCCGACTAGGGACTAGATGATTCGGTGAACAAAACGCGAAACGACATTGTTACGAAAAGTGCCAATTTACCTGGAGACTCGTGGCGTTGACAGGTGGCGTGCAGAGTCCATTGGTTGACGAATTTGCGAAATCCAACAATCCCCTCGGCGAGTTCAACCCGAACAAGTCGCTGATGGACATCGTCTCACCTGGTACAGACAAACTTCGCTATTTACGGACGAAATCTCCAATTAAAAACTATCATTAAAGCGTTCGAAACTTCAAAACAAGCAATCCGTAGCGGTTTTCGTTTGCTTGTTGAAAAACCAAAGCCACCTACGGGTTTTTGTGCGTCGGCCGGGGACGAAAAAATTATCGCACGTACGAAGATTCGCGTCCATTTTTAGGGAAATATCGAACGGAAGGTGCGATAAAAATACGAAAATGATGGACAAATGCGGGAACGGCGGACGGGGGCGGCTTCGTCGTCCTGATTTTGGTGGGTTCTTTTCGAAATTTAATTGTACACGGGTGACAGTTGACAAGTCTAGAATCGAGGTGTACTTTTTACCGACCCATAGATACACCACGGTTGGAATTGTGTCGACTTGTTGCTAAGCGCGGATAAATGACAGACACAAAAATGATTATTTTTAAGAGAAATGGAGAATTTTTGCGATTTGTGGTCGAAATGGTTGCGATACACACGCGGTGGGAACTATTTTTAAAAAAACTAGTTCCAACACGGCTACCAACCTTTGTTTTCAAATATTACTAAAATTTTCTCGAAATCTCTTACATTTATTGTCAGATAAACTTACTGTCTGCATCTAATAAAACGTCGTGTTGGTCCAGCAAGGAATTTATAGAATGTCGTTGCAATATGTCGCTAGCAAACATTGGGCCATGTGTCGACGGTGAAGTCACCTGAAAGTTAAAAAAAAGGCGTTAGATAGATGGAAACAACAAGTGTACGGCACTCCATAAAGATTCAACAATTGATGAAAACTGTTAGTGTTATTGGGCGAAATTAATAAACATTTTCACTCCCAAACAACAAATTTGATTGAACTGTTTGTCTCTTTGACCCCGGTCTCACTTCTCTTATTGCTCCGCTGCATTTCATTTGTACTTTTGTTGGTTTGTACACTAATTAGTAAACAATCTTGACTGGACCAAATCAGCGTGTCAATTTCAGTGCGTATCTGAAGAATTGTACGAAAATGAACACCTGCCACTACTTTTTTTGTTTCACGACGCCGGTAGGAGTCGTCATATTTGTTTTTGTTTCCGTAGCCTTCAACCCACTCCTGTTGTTTTTCAAACGATCTTTGTCAACTTTAGGGTCGTTTGTGTTAAAATTTAGATGTCCGCGCTTTGCGACATAAAATTCAAATGAATGGATGGAACGATTTGCAGCATCTTGTCTAGGTCAATAAGACAATTTTGTTCCGATGCCAGAACGGGGCTATTAACAGATATGTGCCACCAAAAGGGTGAACACGCTGGAAAACAATCCGAGAGAATTGTTTTAGACTTTTTACGCTGTTTTGAGCAATAATATTGATGATGGGGATGTAATAGTGATAATGTTAATGATGTTTATTTATATGCGAAGACTGGCCGGACCGAATTGTGGGAATGGGGAGAAATAAGAAAAGGAAAAAGAAAGTGTATACATATATCGTGTGTTCATTTAAATTTATCCTCGAAGTTAGCGTTGAAGAGTCGATTGTGATAAAGTTACTAGATATCTAGGGACTTTAGATTGTGAAGGCACCAGTTGTCAGTCTGCAGAGTAAAAACACAAATAACGCAAAAAGTGAGGTTAAAATGCTTTAAAAAACAAGAGTTTCGTATCAAAAGTATTTAATTTTTCTGAAAATATTTAACAAATGATCATATCTCACAAGATGTGGTGATTTATTTATGCGTACGATCGTTCAGAAAATTGCTGCTTAACATTTTTGAAGATCATGTATAAAACTGGAAAACCTTTTTTTAAAATAAAGAGTTGATCATGAATTACTCTTGTCAAATTATAATACACATTTTAATTGAGAAAAAGATCTCTACGTCCTGATGTTACAGGAACTAATTTGAAACGTGATTTCTAAAACTTCGCAATTTATTATACGTTTTTTTGCACATGCATTGTGGATTGGTGAGCTGTCGAGATTTTTTTTAAGCGTAATTCGGTAAATTTGCTTTCACATGCTTTTCAAAAAATGATCGCAGTGAAGGATTTTGTAATTTCCATAGCACATAAGCGCTTCACGAAAACTTGCATTGTCGATTGGATTTTGACACGTTTTCAGTACCTACCAGAGTTTTTGAAGCAGCCGCTTTTTTTTCGACTGCTTTTTTATGGAAGACTCCTTCAGTGTGTTGAGTAACAAAATACTTTTTCTCGAAATCACAGATATTATAAAAACATAAGGAACCATTATTTGAAAAAAATTATTCTCGAACTCCCACACAAATTTATTTAATTTGTCGGTAAGTGAAGAACGTACTTTCGGCATTATGATTTATGACAGAAACGATCCTTCAAAATGAAAATGAATGAACATCACAGAAAGAAAGTGGGTATTTTCATTCATCTTCAGGTAAAATGAGATAAAACCAGAAAGGGAGATTTTATGAGTTACATTGTGGATTATGGAAAAACCAGAATCAGGTAGTGTAGATACCGTAAAGGGAAGGGATTTTCTGTGAACTGTAGGCAAACTCAATCCGTTGCTGCTGTTTATTCCATGAAAAACAAAATATACCACAAAATAGGTAGGCAGTTTAAAGCAAAAAAGACATTTATAAATTAAATAGTCAAAACAGGGATTTTAGGCATTTTGCCTGACCATCCGGGCTCTACTCGTAGGTAACAAAATGCAGTTGCGTATTTCATTCTGGAGAATTTAAATAATTTACAATTTAACTCCTACAAAAAAAAAAATAGTTGATTATACCGAGTGATCACAAAAAAACGCCCCAGCTTATATGTTTCTTATTTGAAATCCAATTTCAACGAGCGGTACATCAAATTAAAGGGTTCAAAAAGTACTATAAACTGGATATAAAATGTTGCCCTTAGCAACCCTATCTTACAAGGGTCAAGGGTCAACTTAAATTTTTTAAATATCAACATATAATTTTTTTGGTACAGTTAGATTCATTATGTTTTTCTGAGTAAAAAAATATAGCACACCTGTATATTTAAATGTTATTCTAACATAAGAAATAAATAAAATTCAATTACAAATCATTAGGAATAAGTAGAACTTTATTTGTAAGAGGCCATGAATTACTTAAGATATTCTTCTAGCCATGGAAACACAAAAAAATAAACATTTATTTTGAAAATAAACTTTATTTGTCGTAATTTTTGTTTAATTTTTTTTTCTCCAATTTCGTGTTCTGAAATAAAATGAACAATAATGAAATTGTGGATATGTTGCAAGCATATTTCGGAAATAATAGAAATTACTAAGTACTTGCACAGAAACGCCACCTGAAAGCCTTCTGAATGCCACGCGAAGTGTCTCGAACAAAATGGTGCTTAATTTGAACAGATCAGTTGAAAAAACATTATTGTATATGACTATCCCACCTCCACCCGGCGGCACGGCAATTTTGCCGGAGTACATACACTATTACGGATAATACTATCAAGTAATAGTGCAGTGCTTATCAACATAATTACCGGCGTCTCGCCTCCACATTTTGACTTTTTTGTATTTTATGTTCTGTGTCAATGTTAAGGAATTTCCTCACGATGTGACATGAGTATAATAATATACCTTTTTGAATTTCAACCACCAATGTGTTCTCTAAGTCCAAAATTTTTAAATTTTTAAAAAGAGATTGCGGTACTATTCCTGTTGCTGAAACTATAAATGGTAAAATCGAAATTTTTTCTAAACACCAAAGATTTCTCATAGCAACGGAGAGTTCTAAATATTTATTAATTTTTGTATTATATGTCTGTGTTATATTATGGGAATTTGGAACAGCTATATCTAAAAGATATGCTTGCTTTTGTTGTTTATTTAAAATAATAATGTCTGGTCTGTTATGCTGAATGTGAATGTCAGTTAAAACTGTTTGTATTACTTAATAAATATTGTTTCCATGACTACAAAAATGTCTTCATAAGTAATTCATGGCCTGTTACGAATAAAGTTCTACTTATTCCTATTAGAATTAGAAATTAGAATGATATTTAAATATACAGGTGTGCTATATTTTTGAACTCAGAAAAACATAATGAATCTAACTGTACCAAAAAAATTGTATGTTTTTTTTTACCCTTGCAAGGGAGGGTTGTTAAGGCCAACATTTTATATCCAGTTTATAGTACTTTTTAGACCCTTTAATTTTATGTATTGCTCGTTGAAATCGGATGTCAAATAAAAAAGATATAAGCTGGGGCGTTTTTTTGTGATCACTCTGTATCATTAAGTGTAGAAGTGAGTCTTTCTGTGCCAAGCTCAAAGACTGAAAACCGAAACGAAGTGGAGGTCGGCAACTGGGCAAACTTGCAATACATACTTACTGTCGCGAACAAAAAAAAAACTGGTCGTCAAAATCATGCTTTGACACAATGAAAAATGCTCCATTGTAAACGGTGATAAGTATCATAACCTATCATTATGTTGTCTGACATTAATTGTCATGTTCTTCTCTTTTTTTTTTGGACACTTTGTTGATCTGGGCACAATCAGACAGGGAATTTTTTTTAATTTGTGACAATCTAACCAAATTTTGAAATGATATTGACGACCAGAATTTTTTGCTCGCGACAGTACTATGGCGGCCAAAAAATTTTGGCCGTCACTTTCTTGACATTCAAGTAAAGTGTAAATAAACCTTTAGGAATCGTAACCCCACTTTCGATTCTTGTCATTTTGACAATCAATTTAAACTGTTTGAAGCTCAGATATTCCAAAAATCCGACATGAATAAACAAAATTAGAGTAATCGTACATAGATAACCTGAGGTAAACGTTCTGTGTAGTAGAAATGACAAAATAATTTTAAGTTTTGAAATTTACCACCCAAAAAATAACGTTCATAATGAAGACGGTAATCATGACAATAAAGTACGGATTACAAATTTTTTTTTTGAATTGACAGACAATGACGGCAAAAATTTTTTGGCCGGCATATTACGTAACATGTGTTCAATTGAAAAGTTCATGGAATTGGCTTTGATCTTTGTCGCTATCTTTGTCTAACCAACTTAATTTACAATGTTGTTTCTTAAAAAATAAAGTCGAAGCCAACTCCATGAACTTTTCAATTGAACACCTGTTATAAGTTTTTTCCTCTTAATCTTGGATGCAATTTAGATACTTGTGAATGATTGTTTTTTATATGCCCAATGAATTGAAATAAAACTGTTTTTAAACTCATTTCACCATCAGGATTTTAAACAATATACCTCCTCCAATATTCCAAGAATGAAAAGAATTCTCCAATGAGAAAAATTCCGTGAAATTCGGGGTATTACTGAAGACCATAAAATAATTTACTCACAAGCTGATATCAATAAAAATTTCCATAGGCCACCCACCGGATATTTGACAAAAAGAAATGACCGCCAATCTCAAAGGACCTGGTTTATTGCTGATATTTCTTGGAATTTCGTAAATCATAATGACGCGTCGGTCTCAACTAAAAGCGGTCGAAGTTTAAAAACAAACCTACCGAAGAGAAAGTGCACGCCCGACTTGTTCTCTGAAAAATATTTGCAGTCCCTGCAGTTTGTCGACTTTTATTATTTACTTTGAGTTTATATTTTATTTGGTTTTAAAATATCTTTGGATCAAAATTAGAACTTGATGTGGATACATATGACAGGTTAATTTTTTTTCACTTATTGCAATATGAACATTTACAATTGCTTTGCATCGAACGTTCAAAAACATCTGTGGTCAAGCAGACTGTCGTCTTGTCTCTCTACTACGATTACATATATACCGGGTGACTTTTAATGATTGAGACAAATTTAATGGGTTGGCACTCCCGAATAATTGGTACGCCTAATCATTTGTCAAAGAGTTGTCTGTTGATTCGCTTTCTAGGTTAAGATTCTAGAAATAAATAATCACAATTTGATTTATTTTGACTTTTGAAGTGTCTTAGGTATTTGAATTTGACAGTCAAGTGTACCAACATAAAATCGTAAATGTGAAAAATAATTTCAATCATTAAAAATCACCCGGTATTATACCAGCATAGGTTGTCTTTTTGATTGATATGCTTTGACGTTTCCTTCAGATACTCAACTCACTTTGATTATAATTTTATTGTAAATTAAATCATTAATCTAAAGATTCTAAAGCAACAACTGTCATTCATCAGTTTGAAAAAGAACTGTTGTTTTTAACAAAAGAATTAATTCAGACCACTGCCCTGAATAAATGACTTTGATATCTATGGTTTGACAGCCAAATGCCAAGCCAGTTAATTAGAAATTTTTTTGAACGCTGTTTACAAAAGCCAAAAAGCAGCAACACCACAATGTTGTGAATGCCAAGAATAAATAAATCACCACATTACAGATAATTTTTGAAACCGTGTGAACAATGTCATATTCAGCTTTGGCAACATCAAAAAAACAGCACCACAGCAAAGTAGATTGCGAATTATTATAAACTCAAAGTGATATGAAGAAAATATACTAAATCTAAAATTAAAAAAAAATAAATTTGATAACAAAAATCAGAACTGTTTCATTCAAAGAAAGTTGGGACTATATATTTTTTGTTATAGTTTTATTCTTGATGGTCTTGAAAAATATCGCCGACAGTTCTGATTGTTTCTTAAATATTTAAAGAAAATAATCAAATATTTCGATCTATTTCAGTTATGAAAAAACATGTAAAAATCTGCTTAGGCACAGAAATATGATAATAATAATTATAATATAAAATTTTATTTTATAATTATGTAGTTAAATTTAGAATGTTTTCTAATTTGATGGTCTAATTAACGATCAAAAATATAAAAAGTGGTACAAGGTCAACTGAAAGATGATTCTAGAAATGTTCGAAGCACATGTATACCAAAAAGTACATACAAAAAAATATTGGAAATTCTTTTTGAAAACTACCTTTCTTTAGAATTTTTACGTCAATAAGAACAAAGTAGACAAAAAACAACTGACTTTAAAACTGATAAAGTTGTTGAGTGAATCATTAACAGTAAATTTCCTTTTTTGTTCGACACTGTCAGAATTTGAGAATTTTCTCCTGTGTAAACGGATTTTGATAAATGTCACAACTTGCCGGAACGAACCGTCAAGCTAATTTTAAAGATTTTAAGCGATTTGGAGCCTTTAAGGGGCTCGTCGAACAAAAAAACGTTGTATTCAACTCGTTCTTGTGTAAACTGGGCTCTTTTTGGCGTGAGTGGACCAGTTCAAAACGCGAGTGAAACGATCGTTTTAAAGACCCACGAGTGCCAAAAAGAGTCCAATTTACACACGAACTTGTTAATTAAACTACTATGTACTACATGTTTACACTTTTTTTTCAATTTAATACCGGATGACTTAAAAAATATCAACAGTTTTCTAAACCATCCCTTACATAAATAAATCACCATTTCTTACGAGATATGATGCTGGATTCTACAGTGTGGAATAAAATGATTTACATCTAGTTACCTTTGGAATTTTTGCACATGTAAATTTTCCTGTACCCCTCTACTTTTTTTTCGAAGTGCCGAACTATTAGTTCTGTCAATAAATGTCATCAATCGAATTGAAAACTGTTACAATTTACTAAATTGAATTAACAAACGTTGGTGGCCACTTTCAACACTAGCTGTGACTTGCTTTTGTTAGCTCCTTTTTAATTTCAATCTCAACTTTGCATTCATATCATCCCTTCGCAATAAATCACATTTGGAATTTGGATATATATTTTGAGGTTAGGCTTCCTTTTTTTTGTAGAGCGGCATTTCGTAATTTTACAAGGATAATGCAAAGGTAACTAGATGTAAATCATTTTATTCCACACTGTACTTTAGGCAATGGTCAAAACATGGGTTGCAGATTTTAAACGTGGGCGTACAAGTAGTAATATAGATGCAGAGCGCTCAGGTAGGCCAAAATCGGCCAGAATGGAAGTGGAAGATATGGTCCTAAAAGTTCATAAAATTGCCGTCGATTGAAGTTGGTGGACATAGCTAAGGCTGTGGGGATATCAAAAGAACGAACACATGATTATGCTTTGTCAAGCGAAAGATTGGGAGACTTTAAATTGTATTAAATTAATCCAACACTTAGGTACTACTTCCTCTAAGTAGAATTTAGTGGTTTTTATGTCAACCAATCTCTCGCTGGACAAACATCATGCGAAATTTTGAACGTTTCAGAAGAGTATCTGTTACTATATTTAAGCGCAATTCGAAAACTCGTTTCACTCGCTTTATAAACTGGCCCACTCATGCCGTAAAGAGCCCAATTTACACACGAACTCGTTAAATAAATTATTATTGATTTTTTTTTCTCTCTCAGACTGGAAATTATTCATCCCACCCTCGTACATTCAGAAATTAAAGGCGTAAATTGTACAGTCGATGGCAAAAAAAAATCGAGTACATAACAAAAATCAAGAGTACATACTTAATTTTCCTATTTTTAACACATGTAAATCAGTCTTTTCTGACTTTTAATGGCATGATTTTTCAAATAGATTATGTTTGACGTAAGATGGTGGTGGATGATGTACTATCGGATAGCAAAAAAAACTGGTACAGTATGTTACTGTAGACACTTCCAAACTGAATGAGTTTTGGAAGTGTCTATAGTAACATACTGTATATACCAGTTTTTTTTTGCTATCCGATACTAGCGTGCCTTCAAGAAAATTCGGAATTAGAGTAGACTGTGATTTTATTATAAAGTTGGCAACATGCAATTTTTAGACAACATGAGTGACCTTGGACAGCACAGTACACGTGTTTATTCTTCTGATTGTGACATTAAACTATTGAAAACTGTCAATACTAAACAGTCTACCAACCGTTAATAGATAAAATATATGAATCACAGCGTACTCTACTTCCGAATTTATTTGAACTCACGGTACTTACAAAAATATCAGCCAACAATTTTCTCAACCACCCCTTTCATAAATAAATCACCACATCTTACCAGATATGATCATTTGTTAAATATTTTCAGAAACAATTAAATACCTACTTTGATACGGAATTCTGTTTTGTAAAGCTTAATTAAAAATTGGCGTTGACCGCATCGAGGAATTATACCACAGTAATTAAGTAAAATTTAGAATGTTTTCTATTTTGATACTCTATTTATCACGATCATAAAGATGCAAGAAGTACACAGCCAATTGAGACGGTTTTGGAAACATTAAAAATAAAAAACAAATAATAGTACGGCGGCCACGGAATTTTGGCCGTCACTTTCATATCAATTCAAAAAAATGGATGTAGTCCATGCTTTATTGTCATTATGACTTTTGGAATTAACATGCAAAAATTTGTCAAGGTCATACTTCATTCAAATACTTACGAACATGCTACCAATACCGTATTTCAATAAAGTGCCGAGAATATCCCTGTTCCAAGATTGCACGAAATAAGGAAGCGCGTTTTCTTGTAAGTCAGTCAACATCAAAATGACAAGTCTTGTAATAGCAGAAAGTGAGGTTACGAATACTTAAGGGTCCTCATCTCGAAATCGTAGCCCTATATGTACTAAACCAACGTAAACACAAATTACTTCTAAAAACTTCAAATTTAACAATTTGAGGTTGAAAAGCTGCTCGACGGTTCTATCCACTTTACATCTCAACTGAATGGAATGATAAGTGACGGGCAAAATTCCGTGGCCGTAATTGTACAGTTAGTTGCAAAAAAAAGTAATTGTCTACTTGACAATACCTATCAAATAATTTTTCAAAATGTCATTGAATTTTGACCATAATTCTAACCTATCTCTCGTAAGAAGGTTTCACACTACGAAAACATTGTAAAAATGTGTCAATTTTATTCTGATAGTTCGCGTTTTTTTTTTTTTGTAACCAACTGTACATATATTATTTAATGAGTTCGTGTGTAAATTGGGCTCTTTTATGTTTTTTTGTTCGACGAGTCCCTTAAAGGCTCCATATCGCTTAAAATCTTTAAAATTAGCTTGACGTTTCGTTTCGACAAGTTGTGACATTTATCAAAATCCGTTCACACAGGAAAAAATTCTCAAATTCTGACAGTGTCGAACAAAAAAAAACTTATTAGGGGGTTGTAAGGGCAACTCTTTAGAATTAAATGTGCAACAACTTTGTCTTCTACAAAAAACTTAATCTTCGCATCTTTGGAAACACTTCTTCTCCATTTTTGTCATTTTAAATATCCATCTAATCCTTCACAGAAAACCCTTATTCAGAGTACTTCCGTGTTATTCTCCTTACACTGAGTAATCATACTAAACAAATTACTTTTAAATTATTACCGGATGTAAATAACCACATAACTATTTCACACTACATAATTACATACACTTTCTTTTTTCTTTTCTTATTTCTTCCAATTCCTACAATTGGGTACGTTCAATCTTTACATAGGGGCCGTTCAAAAATTACGTAACGCATTTTTTCACCGTTTTGAACCCCCTCTCCCCCCTTCGTAACTTTCTGTAACACTTTACGTAGTCCCCCTTTAAAATTACGTAACAATTGAGCCATATGAACCCCCCCCACCACCCAAAAAAACGCAATTTAATTTAAAATATAAAAATGAATAATGAAAACTAAGAAAAACCCATGACTAAAACCAACTCATTTTTTCCTGGGTTGCAAAATTGCGTCAGGTTTATGCGTTATGTAACGTAGGAACCACCACCCCCCTCCCCTATGTAACAAAAAATAACGCTTTAAGGAGACCCCTCCCCCCCTTTCAAGCGTTACGTAATTTTTGAACGGCCCCATACAGGGTCTCTCAAATTTCGAGAATTCCGAATTCAGAGCGTGGTAGGGAAGGACCCAGTGGAGCTCGAAAAATACTTAAAAAAAAAATCGCTCTTCCTGAAGAAGATATAAATACTTTAATTTTGTTCAATTCTGGAGATTTTTTACTCCAAAGTTTTTTCAAAAAATTGTACAATCATCTACACCATAAATAAGAATATACACTGAACTTTTCAGCCTGTATTTGAAGAAAACGCACTTCAAAGAGTGCACATTCAGACCAATGTATCTTTGTGGGGAAGAGTCCCGATTTTTTTTATTTCCATATTTGGACTACTGAAGTGATCCCCTACAACGCTCTGAATTTGGAATTAGCGAATTTTGAGACACCTGTATAAATAAACATCATTAACATTATCACTATTACATCCTCATCATCAACATTATTATTCAAAACAGCCTACAAAGTCTAAAACAATTCTCTCGGATTGTTTTCCAGAGTGTTCGTCCTTTTGGTGGCACATATTTGTTAATAGCCCCGTTCTGGCATCGGAACAAAATTATCTTATTGACCTAGACAAGATGCTGCAAATCGTTCCATGCATTCATCTGAATTTTATAATGTCGCAAAAGCGCCGACGTCTAAATTATAACATAAACGACCCAAAAACTTGACGAGATCATTGTTGAAAAACAAAAAGTGGGGTGAAGTTATGAAATTGTATTGTAGAATACAATAGAGGGAAGAAGTGTTTATATCTAAAAGGCAGAAATAATAATCAATCATTGAAATTAAATTCGGTTTCTGCTGAAGAAGTAAATTTAGTATCAAGATCCCCATCTTTCTAAAACTACAGTTTTGTGATCGATCTATAACATCTCAAACCTTTCTAAACCATCCTGCTCTCGTCCACCGTTCCAATTGCTAATTCCCAAAACACTCTGTATACAACAACCGTACCACTAACCGATCTCGGTTCGATTATGTTATATATCATTAATAATTACCGACGTTATTAGAAACGTTCTAATAAACTTAGACTAACAGGTATTTCTGCACATAACACTTTACGCCGCCACTTACATCAGCCGTGTCGAAATTGGAATAATTTTTCATGGTTTAATTTTTTAATTAGTGCACACTTGGCGAAACATTTCGCTTACATAAAACCGAAATAAATATGTAAGAATGAAAGTATAACGTTAAAAAATACTTCGTGTTTATTTACTGTAACATCTTCCCGATCCGAAAAAATGCTTCATTCCGACAGAAAAACCGCACAAGAGATAGTGTCGCCTCTAAAAAAAACCCAAACCATCGTTCGGACCTCGACTACAAACTGATTAATTAAATTTTAACGAATCGGTAATTCATGGTACCGTAACGACTTCTTCCAGCAACGTGCACTCGACTCGATCTAAATTAACGAATCGGATTATCGTTCTTGGGGTTAGTTAGTGCAGTACAATTGCGTTTTTGTGAGTAAATGGTAAATACCTCTATCTTCTGCAGAGCCGGCATAGCCTCTAGTTGCACAAATACAAATCCGGCACTGACACTGCTTCACCAATCGCACTGACCACCGTCCGTTGTTTTTCTGCTAATTTGGTGATGGTTGATCATCATCAGCAAGTGTGCTTCTTGGAATTCAAACCATTGGAGACTTTCGAGCGCTGTGATTGGTGCGCCTGACGCGGTGGGGGCAGTGTTTATCCCTAGCACGTGTTCGCTAAGTTGTCGTGCGGGGGCGAGAGGGTGCCAGACGTGGAAGAAAACAAGACGATTTAGCACCATTCTAACTGGTTTTAATTGTTTGTTTTGTGGGCGGCATCACTGCTCCCTCCTATATCCAATTTTTGTCACTACGATTTTTAAATATTTAGTTGAGGCAAGAGGTGGGACCAGATCTAAAACACAGTTTGGGGGTGCCCGAATCCGAGGTGAGAAAGTATGAACGATTGGGATGAATTCAATTGCAGAATAATTAAAGGAGTGACAAGGTCACTAGTGTCATTTTAGACGTCAACGCAAAATACAGGTGTTTTCGAAGTTGAGGCGTTCCTTTTAACATGTGATAGTATGCGTTCTTCTAAAGAGTTTTAGCCAAAATCATCTTAGTAAAATGTGTACGGCAATGAAGATACAATAAGTTAATTTTTTTGAAATTTTTCAAACCGGTCCTGTTCAAATTTGCGCTGATTTGTTAGAAATTGGAATTGACAAAAAAAAAAAACAAATGAGCATGGACGTTAATCAAAAATACTGTCAGAGTTGTCATCTAATTAGTCCGAATGGCTTTATTATTAGGAAAATAATGAGCTCACAGATATGTTGCTAATGTATGGGCAATGTTATCACGTTATCAGAATGCAGCTGCGGCGTCCAGAGAGTACGCAGAGCGATTTTCGGAAAGACACCATCCTGGGCCAAGTCAGTTACAGCGGAGAAATAGACAGGACCGGCCTCAAAATTTTAGAAAACAATAAAAATATACAATCAATTATCTCCGTTAATACAAACATTTTACTAAGAAGGTTTAGGCTAAAATTCTTAAGAATAATGCATAGTACCTCGTGTTACAAGAAACGCCTCAACTTTGAAAACACCCTGTATATACACTAAATTATTGTTTAAAGATTGTCACAGTGTATACCTGATTGAAAATTTTTAATAAACAATTGTCAAAACGTTGTCATGTTGGTATGAGCCAAACAGTGATCTTCATGATAATACGATTAGTCACACTGAGTGTCAACATTTTTTTTAATGACGCGCCAGTTTATTTCAAATTCGAAAAAGATTTCTGCTGATTTCTCATTAAATTTGTTTTGAAAAAGAATTCGCGGAAGAAAGGTACGGGAAGTGAAGTGAACATAACCTTAACTATGATTTGGTGCCAAATTGTTATACAGTGTGGAAACTACTTATGGAATAAATTCAGTAATGTCGAAACAAATGATATTTGTAGAAAACGCTGAAACAGGTCAATTTTTATTTTTCATAGTGCTTATTTTAAGTTGCTTCACTTGTTCATGACGTCATCGATTTTTGAGTTATGATGTCATCACCAATTTTTTTAAATGGAAACCCCCACTTTTTTCTTCTGTTTCTGATAGACCTTCCTACTACCTAAACGATGAAAGAGAAAAATTGGTACCTTACATAACAATTTTTTTGAGAAAATGACAAATTTTACTTCAAAAATTTGATTTAAATTTTGATGTAAAAATTTTAACTGACCGCAAACAAAAACAAACAAACATCTAAGGTTAACAATCAAATGTTACGCAAAAGTTGAATTTGTCCCCCGCCAACTATTTGGCACTCACCGACACTTTGTACACTGCGCTCAATAATGTTAGGGCTGATTTGTTCTATTTCAGCGCAAATTCTCTGCCGTAAATCTTCTAAATTGTTTGGTCTATTCAAATAAATCTTCTATTTTAAATAAACCCATATAAAAGAATTTTTAAATTAAATTTTTGAAGTAAAATTTGTCATTTTCTCAAAAAAATTGATATGTAAGGTACCAATTTTTTTCTTTCATCTAGTATGAAGGTCTATCAGAAAGAGAAGAAAAAAGTAGGGGGTTGTCATTTAAAAAAAATGAGTGTGACGTCATAGCTCAAAAATGGATAACGTCATGAACAAGTGAAGCTACTTAAAATAAGCATTGTGAGAAATAAAAATTGACCTGTTTCAACGTTTTCGATAAGTGTCATTAGTTTTGAAATTACTGAATTTATTCCATAAGTACTTTCCACGCCGTACAGCTGGTCCATATGCGCACATTTTAGGGTGGTACAGATGGTTTTTTACTTAATTTTGACATTGACAATTGTTTATTAAAAAAATTGCACTATAGGTAGGTACTGTACAATTTTTTGCGTATTTTAAACTTTCACAATAATTATTTCCATCACTATAGCAACACAGCCAATGGTCCAATGAGAATTTGACTTTTGAACCAATTATTTTTGTTTATCTCGGATAAAAATTCGCTTCCTCTTGTCAGTGATTAAAATTTTTCTTTCCTCTTGTCACATTTGACAGTTCATTTTAGGTATAATTTAATGAAAATGACTTTTTCGTCGATAAATAATAAGATATTGTCGTTGTTTGTTGTTTTTTTTTTTTTTGTTCTGGATATAATCTCAACAAATATAACTCGATTTTGCTTTTTTCGATCGGATAATTTTTTTAATTTATATACTCAAACTTTTTGCGTTTGATAAATTTACTCATTGAATTGGACATTTTTCTTCAAACAATCAGGAGAAAAATGTCCGATTCAAATTCGTAAATTTATCACCAAAAAGTTTTTGTGAAATAAAAACATTTTTTGTTCGACACTGTCATAATTTGAGAATTTTCTCCTATGTGAACGGATTTTGATAAATGTGACAACTTGTCGAAACGAAACGTCAAGTTAATTTTAAAGATTTTAAGCGATTTGGAGCCTTAATTGGGTCGTCGAACAAAAAAACGTTGTATTCAACTCGTTCTTGTGTAAATTGGACATTTTTTTTGGCACTCGTGGGCTTTTAAAACGCTCGTTTCACTCGCGTTTTAATCCGGCCCACTCATACCAAAAAAAGCCCAATTTACACACGAACTCGTTAAATAAATAACTATAATCCAATTAAAAAACAAGGTCTTGTAATATTATTATCGATTAAAATTTCTGCACGTTTGCAAAAAAGTATGTTTACATACTAAAATCTGGGGTTATTATTGTTCGTCCGTTACCTAGTGAAAACTCTCCAGGTGTAACATGAGTTGTTTGGGGGAAAATCTTGTTGTTAAACGGTGTCAAAAACGTCAAACCAGATTACGTGTAAACATGAAATCGGGTGTTAAATACGGGTAACCAAGAAGGACTGTTTGAGTTGGCAATTCAATTAAGAACATGTTTTTTATTGGCGGTTTGCAACACTGCAACCGGATATATTTTCTTGGTTTGCTTGACAGAAATATGACGTAACATAACAGCGACAAAATAGAATGTTATGAGAGAAAAAAATTACGGTAAAAAGAAATTAAACTTGAAACACCTAAAAATTAACTAAAGGAAATGCTCTAAACATAAATTAACTTTTCTCCCGAACAGATTCAATAGTTTGTTTAGGAATTTAATTTGAAATCACTCGGAAGTTACTCCAGTTGTAAAGGTCGTGCTAAAATCAAATAACCACCAACACTGCTGTTCAGTACGGCGCCAGGAAAGGATTAGACGCGCCGTTTTTCTTGGAAAGGTGCGGTGACACTTATTAGCATTGGTACCGCCACCACCCGATTCTATCCCCAGACAATAAACCGGCAACGTTTGTGGAGTTAGATTTGATTGGTCTAACATCCTAGTAATATCAAAATACACTTAGTGTAATTTTGTTTTCACCAACTTAATTCAACAGGTGGTGGTCTTTTAATTTTGGCATGGCCTTTACCCACCTTTACCGCTTCAGTGTTACCAACTTAAACACTCTTTCTTGATTAAAGTTAGTATATTAAATAGAGTTGGCTCCATCCTGGTTCCTAGGGGCGAAAAACGCCCCTAGGAACCAGGATGGAGCCAACTCTATCTAATATACTAACTTTAGATTCAGTCCATACTCTCGTGTCAAAAATAAATTACTCCCTAGAATTTAGGGATATTCGTTACTAGGTTGCCATAAATTTGGTCAGGTTGGAGGCTATGTGGTTTCTGGTGACAAACAAAAGATATCCCAAAAATGTAAGGCAGCAAGTTAATTGTAACAATTGCAAATTACTAATTTCTCTAATTTTGTGCCGTTACCATGACAATACAAGTTGCAACTCAACTTGAAATCGGCCTCTTAGTGATAGAATGATTTTTCGTTTCACAATCAATTTTGGTTACTGGCAGCATATTTATTTGGATTTAATCTCTCAATTCAAAGTAACCAACCTTAGGCATTCAAAATTACTTTTGAAAACATGAAAAACGTTATTTCCCTAAAAGTTCGAATTCTAGGGAGTAATTTATTTTTGACACGAGAGACGAGAGTACTTGATCACGCCGTATTAGCCGTGCCAAAATTTAAAAACCACCACCTATTGGTAACTTCGATATTATTAGGATGCCAGACATTTTTATCCATGTCAAAAGGCGGTTATCTCACGAAACATTATATAGCAGGTTTAACCTTTATTTTTATAATTTTACTTCATTACACGACCACGGCGCAAAGAAAGTGTTTCTTAAAACGCAATTTCGTAAGTACATATTTTTAAATGTGACTGAAATGAATATCTCCAATAACAATAGGGTACAGGGCCAAGGGCGTAGCAGAATCCTTCTGGCCCACCCCAGAATAAAAGTAAAACACATTAAAAACAAGATACATCTGCAATATCTATCTATCATTTGTCTGTGGTTTAAAATCTGGCCCACCCCAGCAAAAAATCATTGCTACGCCCTTGTACAGGGCAGACAAAAAACATTTCTTAATGGCTGGTCGAGTTTTAACTTTGCCTTAAGAGTAAAAATAACACATAATTCAGTATAGAATCATATATTTTTGCCTTCTTGAAATCCAATGGAATTCAACATCTTCAATGTAAATCCTTGTGGTGATGAATGTTTAATTTCTGAAGTTCAAACCAGCTATTCCTCATTCAACACTATTAATGAGCGTTTTCGATCGCCATTAACAATGGGCCGTATGATTTCATCTTCATTAAGAGACAGTCATTAAGGTCTTAAAAACGGTCTTTAATTTTTACCTATGATTTCCCTTTAATTAAGTGTTTTTTAAATAAAATTTTAAACAACGGCAAGTGATGGTTAATATTTTCATTAACTTTACATTGTTTCCTTAAAGAAGATATTTAGTTAACGAATATCTTAAATAAAGGAAATCATAACCCTTTATTTAAATAATTATTTAAACAGTTGTTTGGCCAAATCAATTATTTATAGATAAAGACGTCTTAATGAAAGTTTTAACGAAAGGGAAATCACACTACCCACTATCACTAAATGACTGCCGACAAATCTCAATATTAAGGGTCTTAAAACACAGCTGTACCGTACTTAGGTATGTCTTGTTTTTAAGATTTTTTAGAATGATTAAAATATTTTTGACAGGTGTTAGGGTACTAGATGCCGCCATAAATAGTCGGTCGTTATCCTCTCACGGTCAATTTCGCAACTGCACCGGTCACAAACAACACCAAGACATTTTACACATATTTTCTTTATTTAATCATATCTACAATAAGTTACATGATTTATTTAACGACATATTTCAGTTTATTTTCCAAATACTGGACTCGGTGCACCAGTTTGTCCGTTATCTTAAACTCGGTGTACGGAATATTCAAAACTGTGTAATTCTGGGCCTCGAGAAGATTACAAGCGAGTACATTAGCCCCGGTGGGCTCGACTTTACCCCTGCACATATTATGGTAGTCGTACCCCATAATGGCGATCCTGAAAACATCCAATCAATTTCGCAAATAAACAAACACAACACCTACTTGGTCACATCGGTTCTTCTCTCGTTTTCTTCTGTGATCGTCAACGGATTACACTTTTTGTCAAGCAAACACTTGGCATCTACAACTTGAATCTTAGCAAATGTCACCAACAAACCACCAAACCTTACCAATAGAAAACCCTAGATTTGTGTTCACATTCGTGCCTAGATGATTCTCCGAGTGAATCAAATTCTTTACCGTGTCCATGATCGCTTCCACCATTTCGGTCTTTTCTTTCGTTTTCGCCATATTTACAGTGTGGACACTTGACAAAGGATCGAGCGTGGGACCGTCGTAATTTTTCAATAAATGAACGGCGGCCCCGTTGATGTTGAGAAGTTTCACTTTTGCGAACACGTTCGATGATTTACTGCCTACACGAAAATCCAATTTACAATTTTTCTCACATCAAAAAAAAAAAAAAACACGTTCTAAGTGTCCAAGTATCAAAAAATGATCTGATATTCGTTGCATAACAATTGAAATCTTTAATGAGAATATATTTTGGGGTTTTTCTGGAATTGAAAGTTCCTCAAATATTCAAAGAACAAAAAAAAATTTGTGCGCCGTAGAAAATGATTGATAATTAAGATCAGTAAAAAGATCTCCACCAGAAACTTGAGTTGCTATCAAGAAATTTTTGTGGGACACTCTGTATGTACGAGTGGTCATGTACCTTCGATTTTATTGACGAAATCCTGTGCCAACACGCTCGAGACATGGTCTGGGGTTGCTTGATTCAAGACAACCAACGACCAGACAAAGTTCAACCAGACCAAAGGTTTTCGGGCTTCGGACATCGATAACTGTGGCAACAACGCCTGGAACAAAGGTTCAATCACATTTTCCCAAATTCCAAATTGTTCACGTTACTTGGAAAAGTTTTTCATAGTTGCTGGGCAAGTGGTTCACTGTGGCTAACGTCACGAACAGACTGAAGACGTCCTGGATCCTACATATCGAACTGTTGTCCAAAATCCATTCGCTCAGCGTATCTAGCACTTCTAGAACCCCAAATCAATAAAAATCATCGACATTTCTGTTAAAACCGACCACAGTTCTTGTACTTGAGGAGCCCCAAACTGGTCACCACCGACCCGATCACGGAACTCTTCCTCACGTCCGTCGTCAGCTCGTTGATCACGTCGGCGCAAATCTTAGTCAGCAGATTCTCGTCGACGAAGTTCAACGTGCACATGCTGTACAGCAGATCGGCGCTCTGCTTCAGGTCGAGTTGTTCGCAGTTGGCCGTGATGTTGTAGGCCAGAGAGCGCAGCAACGAAACCGACCGTCGCTTCCTCATCGTCAGCGTCGTCATCACCTGGAACTGGCGCTTAATATCAAATCTTCGACTCGCGCGGGCTTACCTTGACCGATTGGTCGAGGGTGAGGTTGGCGACGAGTCGCGCCGCCTCGTCGTCCGCCGTCACGTTCAGGATGGTGGACAAGTCTTCGCTGGTGCGCGACATGTTCCTGTTCAGCTTGCTCCCCTTGCTCAGAATGCGGCACAGTTTTATGAAGCGGAAGTCGCTTTCGAAGTCGGCGAGACGCGCTTTTCCCGTCGCGGACCATTCAGCTAGCGTTGACACCACCTGGTACATCACGGTTTGAGCGAGTCACCCTGTATATACACTAACCTTGAGTGCGTGCCTCCTCGAAATTCCCGTGCCCTCGGATATCGACAACAACTCGTCGATGTTCGTGGCTTTGCTGATTTTATCGTCTGTTAGCGGCGTCTTGATTTCCATGTCTTGGTTGTTCGGCCGCAAAGACGCGAACACGGCTGCGACCATGCTGTTGTGCGACTTTACATATTTTCGCGATTTTAACCCCTCTTCTTCTTCCATTTCAGTCTCAAAAACGTTGGGCTGGGTATTTTTTGCTTCCGCTATGGTCGACTTCATATACTTCTCACATTTCATTACACTAACGTTCGCATTGTTACTTCTCAGCTTGGTTAAAATTGTCTGCGTTAGTTTAAACATTTTGTAACAGAACGAAGCAGTTTCTTCACTTTTTAAAAGCCTGTTTTCCTTTACTTGGCTATGACATAATACGTTTAGGTTATGAAAACCTAACCTCTTCGGCACCTCTAGACAAACTTCGTTCTGATACAAGAAAGAATTCCAGCTAAACTGCAGTATCAAATCCCACTATCTTTATTAATTCTGATTGATTTTAATGCAACTTTCAATGACATGTATCTAATATTATTCCCACAAAAGTTAATTCCACCCTACTATTTTACATGATTTGACGTTTGACATGACACACAGGAATCAGAGACAGGTATACCAACCGTAGACGTCTGTTTATAATTTGACGATAACATAACCTAAGAATATTTTATATTTAACAAACTTTACATAACTAATGCAAATTGAATTGAACCCAAGAACTGCTAACAATGATTGCCGTCCATTGTGGTTAGTACGGATTTTTGAGTCATCAATAAGTCTTGACTAGCGCTTTGTGCAGGTGCCGGCAGTCATAGCAGTTCCCACTACGGAAAGTACAACAAATTATCAAAAAAAGCGTGCAGGACCGGGATAGAAGTACTACGAAACGGTGGAAACGCGTTGGAGGCGGTAAAGGCCGCCATCACAGTTTTAGAAGATGACCCAGTAACTAATTGCGGTTATGGATCTAACCTAACTAATGAGGGTTGTGTAGAGGGAGATGCTTCAGTGATGGACGGCAAAACTCTAATCTATGGCGGTTGCGGTGCTGTCAAAAGTGTAAAAAATCCAATTCATTTAGCTTATGACATTTGTGTTAAACAACTAGAACCACTACCCTTGGGCCTGGTGCCCCCATCTTTTCTTGTGGGTAGAGGTGGGGTGAAATACGCCAAAGCAGCTGGTCTAAAGACTGTCAAACAGAAATCGCTAATCAGTGCCAAAGCTTTGTCACAATATAAGAAATATAAAAATCTTGTTGAATCTAATAAAACTGAAGAGTTGCTGGATACAGTGGGGGCGGTATGTGTTGACAATGACGGACACGTCGCGGCGGGTTGTAGTTCAGGTCTTACAATTGAATTTTTTGTCACCCCCTGTATAAAAATAAGTTGTAGGGGGCATTCTTTTGAAGCGTCCTGGTAGAGTAGGTCAGGCTGCTGTGTACGCCAGTGGGGTGTGGGCCGACAGTTTCAGTCCTGAAGCACAGTCTTCAACAGCTGTGTGTACTTCAGGCTGTGGTGAACACCTGATGCGGACCCAGTTGGCTAAAGTAGTCGCCGAAGATTTACAAACTAGTGTTTGCCCAACAGTAGGACTCAGTCAGTCCATAACGGACAAATTTATAAGTGAGTCGATTTGATTCTACAAGACATTTTGTAAATTTGTTTGTTAGACTCGAGATATCTGGAAAATGTGACGACGAAACTGTGCGGAGCCCTGGTCCTGCACGTCGACAAAAAAACCGGGGACACCACCCTCTTGTGGGGCCACACGACTGAAACCATGAGCGTGGGTTTTATGCGCTGCTTCGACGACAATCCAAAGGTGAGACAAGTCAAAATGTAGATTGGCAACACTGTACACTGTTCGTTGTCCAGGCTTTGATTTCAGAGCTGCCAACCGGCGTGCCCGTCGGTGCCAAGGTCACTGTAAGTGGTGTCTACGGTAACAAAAAATAAAACATTACGTGTCGAATTTTATTTTTAATGGATTTTTTTTACAACAGCAGTCTTAGTTCTAGTTCGTATCTATTCAATAAATACAAGAATTATTATTTTTGACAAGTAGCGACAGTGACAGTATTGATCGAAATTTATTTGTTGTTGGCAGTGTCTAAGATACTTCTAAAATCTGTGCTAATACCGGGTGTTTCGAAACTCTCGGTAGAATTAGATATGAGCGGGTTCGCTGCGCCGCGTGATGTACCGGGTGCTCTGAAAAGCTCGTCTCCGCTGTCTTCTTCGTCGTCGTCTTCAGACGGCACTGAAATGTCCGTGAAAATCGACATGAAAACTGACGTTAATAAACTTACCCAAGTAGGAGGGATGTCGATATCTGTTTTTCCATATTCTGTAGCCGGCGTAGCCTACTCCGGAAATTACCATCAGCGTACCCAGAACTACCACCACACGAAATAAGTTAACCTAAAAACTTACTTGTCACTAGCTTTTACTTGCAGGTAAACGGAGATAAGCGCGACGCAAGCCCACTACAGCACAATCTAAGTATCTACTCAACCCAAATAAATCAAATCAGGACACAACAAGTTAATATCGCAACCGCCTGATCCAGTCGTATTACTATTGGCTTACCTTCACCGCGGCTATCGTCTCTTTAAACTTCCCATTTTTCAAGGGACAGTTGATACCCCCATCCTGCATGGGACAGTCGATACCCTCATTACCGTGTTCCTCAATAAAACTCTTAATTTCGTTTTTTTTTTCTTTAATCTTGCCCAAAATGTGCGGCAATTTCGGCAACGCAACACCGAATAAGACTCCACTGATGCGATCCTTCAGAGACTTGCTCTTATGACTCTCGTCACTTTCCTCCTCTTCCGAATCCTGCGGTTGAACATCTTAAAATAGCTTTCAGCAAGATTTTATTTGAATATTTTGCCAACGTGGTAGGTACTTCCACAAACAGTACACCATTCTCTTGTTTACCTTTTCTAATCGCCCCTCCTTGTCTGAAACATCACTCTCCATCTCTATTTGTTTTAATTTTGACTCAAAATAAAAATTCTTCTCCTTTAGCAGGTTGCAGTTCTCTTCCAGGACTCTGTTTTTCACTTCCATCAAATTGATTATTCGCTTCAAGTTGTCGTTCTCGTACTCGAGAGCGTTGTCCGCTTTGGTTTCTCCATTGCTCTTTCGACTTTTCGTCTTGGTCTTGCTTTTCCGTATCAGTGCCGGTTTCAGACCGTTTTTGTAGAGAAGAACTTCATATTTGCTGCACAACAGCTTTTCGTCCGTCATGTCGTGAACCGCAATTACGCACTTCACTCACCGTAAATCCTCGTCGTGCGTCGGCTTACGTAATCATAACGAGTGCTCCCACTGCCGCTTTTTCGACAGGGAACGGTGATTTGCCTCGGGCAATCTCTTAAAAATATGAGAGCAAAACTCGCTAAAAATTACTATGTCTTGGAAAATGTTTGGTGTATCTAATTACCAAGTCTTGTAGACTGCCAGCGTCATTTGTACCTCATTTATGTGTTGTATTTGTTTATCGTTCTGCTATCACATAGGTATTTAATCTATTTTTAAACGTTGAAAGGTGCATTCATGCGAAAACAGCGGCATTTTTAAATCAAAACGTCAGTGGTCATTCGTCAATTGATTATGGATCAGGTGGTTAATTTGAATTTTACAATTAAATAAATTAAACCATTGACCGGAACTGTACAGTAATGTCATTTTGCCCATAAATTAACAAAGTAAATCTGATTATTCTGATTTGGTATTAGTTTAACTAACCTAAACAGCTGCTATTTATACGTAAACCTGTTATTGTCTAGTGGAGCGTCTAATTTTTACAAAAAATTGCAAAAACACGTTGTTTTAAGCGGAAAATACAAATCTGCAAGAAATACACAAGGGAGGATTCACACAAAAAACTAAAATGCGTACGACATGAACATAACCTCACTTACTCACGAGTCACGATGTTTGTTTAATATTGAACATGCATAAATATTTAACGGTGTTGTTACGTTTAAATTATGGTTTTAATCAATTTTAAACAATTTTTGTGGCTGTTGACGAAAATTCAAAATTGCAGCCATTGTTGCCAATTAAAATAATGGAACTGTACGCATTTCGTGATTTCGAGGGAAATAAATTATTTGAAATCTCCTTGTTATTAATTCGATCATGGGATTTTTTTTAAAGTAGAGTCCTCAAGAGATTCTTGCAATTTAAATGATAGAAGTCGCAGAATTCAAGTCTGGACTTATATTTTTTTGCGGTTGGCAGTCCTAGTGACATTTTCCCGTGTCTGTCATATTTCAAAAATGTGCCTGAATTTTTGCAAAAATGCAGATTTTGTGTTTATTTCGCGAGATAATTCACATCGGA
The DNA here is from genome assembly GCF_963966145.1 of Tenebrio molitor. Classification (NCBI taxonomy): domain Eukaryota; kingdom Metazoa; phylum Arthropoda; class Insecta; order Coleoptera; family Tenebrionidae; genus Tenebrio; species Tenebrio molitor. The sequence continues at coordinate 16,306,603 of NC_091053.1, read as the reverse complement.
GTGTTTTGTGAACGATTCATGCAAAAAGTAAGTATTTTACCACTTATGCAACCGTGTACTCTGTACTATCACTTTTGAATTTAAGTTCGTACGCTACTTTTTACTTTTTGTGTTTTTTTTTCTTTTGATAAAAGAATCCTTCCACGGTTTTCTGTTATCGAGTCATTATCACCGCGCAAGACACGATGTTTTTGCAGATCTTTGTGAGAATCGTGAGTCGTGTAAAAAACTCACATAAGGGTCAGTTTCATAAACTTCTTCCCAATCCCCCTGGACCACCATTCGGACAGACCGGATGTTGACATCATCATCGGCGACACCTCTCGAGACACAATTGTAGACACCTTCTTCGTTTTTTGATACCGCCTGAGAACCGTATCAAATTACTTCTTTACTTGGAACAATTGTGTTAAAAATAAACGCAATAATAAATTTATTATTAGATAACAAAGTAACGTAAACATTGTGTTTTTTATTTGAACATAAAACGAAATCCCACAAGCTTCGCTCCCACCTTGAACTCACCTTTATCGTCAGATTGCCAGATAACACTTCGTATTTAAACTTGCCAATGTCGTAAGTATTGCTAGGTCCGACGATGATGTTCTTCTCGTTGAGGTACCAGTAGAAGAAGTTGTGGTTTTCGTCGTTGCTTTGGCACATCAAAGTCACAGTTTCGCCGACCGGCACCTGAACTAACACCTCCGAAATGGCACTGGTACCGATTTTATGTAACAAATTTAACAAGAACGCTGCAACCACGACCAGGGTGCATCTAGCTTGGAGGCACATTTTTGCACAGTTGTCAGGACCGCTGGGGTGAAGTGTTGTTATCGATTGTGGTCGGTGAAATCTTACAAAGACCGATTTATTTTGAAAATATTACTCAGCAAAGTGAGGACGGAGTGTCTCGTGATCTCGGCGCTGGTGGACGGCCGTCCCGACGTCATTGCACCAATCAGTATAAATTTAGCAAACGCATAACGTGTCGTAGGGAACGAGGTCAGAGACAGTTTGGTTTTACTTGAATTATTCGTATTAGCTTGTACTTGTACGTTGTGGAACGATTTGTGTGGATTGTTTGTCGATGAAAATGCTTCAAGGGGAAGGCGAGCTGTAAAAGTGTCAAGTCGGACTAATATTTCGACATTTTTTTTGTGTTTTTAATTTTCACACGATATTTTACAATATTTTGGTATAGAACGTTCATCAAAGATTACAGAAAATAGAAATGTAATACTACTTTTGTGTTTGTCCAAAGACTTTGTCGCTCCATCTCTTCCAGTCAGTTTAACGGCTAAAAGCAAAAAAAAATTCCAAATGACTCGAAAGTATTCAAGTGGTTAAAATACCATGTGATAATTTCATCGTAAAACAGACGAGCCCCCAAATCGTAATCGCACTTCATAGTTAAGATATCTATCTCATTATCACTGACTAATTTCACATACCTACTTAAACAAATCTTACGCAATTTATCAAATACATACAATGAAAAGTATTGACAAGACATAAAGCTTTAAACAGAACTGTACTTTGAGCTATTGGATACCGGGTGACTGATGAAAAAGATTTGACGCTGTATCTTGCTTATTTTTTATCCAATTTGAATAAATGACACATCAAATGAAATAGCTCCAAAAACACTTCAACACTATCTGATTCCATATTTTTTTGGACGTGATAGCCAACTTTTTTTTCAACTTCCAGGGTATATTGTTTTTATTCGTTCTTATAGAAAATTTTCTTCTGAATATCCGTACACTAAAAAAAAAAAATTAATTGAAAAATCAAAAATCAAGTCACCAAATTTATGAAAAATCTATTCTGGTTGTCATTTTTGCCGAAAGTGCATTCATCTGACCAAAGCACGTGACGGTAAAAGATAGGATCTTCTCTTAATTTAATAAAGCAAGTATTAAAATTCAATCCTACGCTGGGGGTCATTTCCAAATAGAATATGTATCGGGTGTTCATTTAAATTTCCGGTCAAAGTTGGCGTCGAAGAGTCGATTGTGAACGCACCACTCGTGTGAAAACGTAAGATTTAAACGCTGATCCCTGATCCGTAGTGCGTTCACAATCGACTCTTCAACGGCAACTTTGACCGGACATTTAAATGAACACCCGATACCTTTCGTAGGCAAAATGTTTGTTTCTTGAGAATGTGTTCGGTGAAGTTTTGGTCGTTGCAGTAAAAGAATTAATTCCATTCAGTTGCAGAAAATTCAAAATCCCTACGTCATCACGTTTAATAATTTTGTTTTTCTTGATTTTATTTTTTACGTCATCGTTTAAAAATAAATATTGCAAAATTAAATGGAATTATTAAACCAAGGAGAAACTATATTAAAGTTTTACAACCTAATCACAGGTTTAGGACGTGACGTGATATTTTTAGAATCTTAATGACATATTTTTCATTATATTTAATTAATGTCATTAATTTAAAAGAAAATTGATTCTATATGTTAATTTAAGTGTTATAAATATAATCAACTGATCAAAGAACTACTAGATTGGTGAAAACATACACTTCGTTCACTTAGGGTGTACAATAATAAAAATATGTGATTTTCGCATGTTTGGGCACATTTAATGAAACATTCTGTACCAGTGCCGTGTGCAATTACGACTGTCACACTGCGAAAAAATTTCACAATCAAGGAAAAAAAAACACCACGATTTCAAGGTCATTTCATGACCATTAAAGTCGTTTCCCTTATATTTTTATTAATTACGTATTTTCGAATATCGTATGTTACGCCACTGAAATATGTCTTAAACGACTCGCAACGAGAGGCGGAGCCTCTTAGCAGTGCACGTGATTACTATGTTGCGTAACTGAACGGAGTATAGGAACGGTTACAGAACTGTAAATGCTTCTAGTCCTATCCCTTTGTCTTTTGCAGAAACTTTACTTTATGATGGTCACTTCAATTTAAAAAAGAAATCTACAAAGTTTCTTCGACAATAAGTTCAATCCTTGTAAAAGTGAAAGATAACATATTGTATCTACGGAAAGCGATAAATCCAGGAACATCGGTGATAGTTTTGTAGTATTGATGGATACTTATTCGTTGTTAGTTTCTCTTCCAATTAGGCGAATTTCAAAGCTTTCAGAGTTAGTCCTCGGTAAAGTTTCTCCATTAAGTGGGTCGTTTGTTGTAGGGACTGAAATGTTAACAGTGAAAATTAATTGGATCAAATTTTATTGAGAAATTTATTTGGAGAAGAACGAAATTTGTAACTGGCGTATGTTAGACCACATAAAAGGAAAATTGAAACTAAGGCAAAGAAGATTGTGTGGAACTAAAAATAAATTTCGGTTGCAAAAACACACAAGATTTTACGAGATAAGGTCTTATTACAATTGTAATTTATTATTGGAATAGCTTTGCACAAAAATGTGTTGACAATGAGGAAGATTATTGTTTTTTATTGAATATGAGTGAATATGATTTATTCATTACACAGGCCTGCAAAACAATAGCTATTTATGTAATAAGTACATAATATAGGTCTTTGTGGACGAGCCCTATAGTTAAAGCGTCCGCTTTACTTTATCATTACGGACCAGTCCATAAATAGGTAGATTATGGACGATATCATAAATCATTAATTATAATACAATCGAACATAAAACTTTTTAATCGATGTTTTGATTTTGATAACTGATTTTGTATAATATCGGAGCCCTGATTACAAAAATACCCTTTATTTTTTTGTATCACGTCAGGTTTTTTCACAATTAACAAAAAAAAAATAAGCAATTTATTTAGGAAAATAAGATGTTTATAATAATTCTTGGTTAAAAATCTAACTAAATTTTTTATTCCTTATGACTTATGAGAATGGCATCTTTGACGCTTTGTGAGGAAACTTCTTTTAATTGATTGTCTGCTGTATGTTTTTTTTGGGTACATCCAGCAAAAGTCTGCCATCATTGATACGCTCCATCTTCCTTGATATCACCTCTCCATTTGTTTTATATCTTGGTCAAAACGTTCCCCTTGTTCCTCGCTGACAACACCAAGATTTTTAGGAAAAAGATTTAAGTGCGAAAATAGGAAATGCACTTTCAGAATCATATTGCATCCCAAGATATGAACATTTTTAAACATGATTCTTACAATATTTTCGTAGTCTTCATTTTTGTGATTTCCAAGCAATTTTTCTATGACGTTCTTAAATGCCGTTCAGGCGTTCCTTTCAACAACATTCATAGAATTTTGAAAATCCTTACCTTTGTACAAAGATCTTATTTGAGGTCCTATGAATTGGAGAGATCTGGAAACTTTGTTCATAAATACTTGAAACATTGTCCATTTTTATCAAGAGGCTTTACAAATTGCTTCATCAAACAGAGTTTGATTTGCATTAGTGGTATCTAATACGACTTTTTTAGGATACAAATAAATTATTTTTTATTATTGTTTCCCGGTACAAGTCTAGTTCTTAAAGGCCACTTCTTTTGAGTCCAGTACTAGTCTCGTGCCCGGCTGTCCCACTCGCAAATAAAACAAAGAAATTTCGAATATCCATATTGTTGCCCGATATTACAATATCGAAATTATGAATTAATTAATTCATTCGAGGTGAACATTCCAATTTTAAGAAGAAACGAATTGTGAAAAAACTAGACGTGATAGCGCAAAACCAAAATCATTTTCGTTATCAGGGGGTCGAAATCGAAATCAGTGTAGACCTGTGTTATCAATAGATAGGTGCGTAAAATATCAGCAATTTGCATTTTATTGATGATTTTATTCAATACAATAGTATATTAAAAGACAAGTTTCATAAGACCAGTCTTGAAGCACGAATTCAAGATTAAAAAACGAGTGGCGTAGCCACGAGTTATTTTAAAGAATGAGTGCTTCAAGTAGGGATGCGCACGATGTATCGATATTGTTGAGATATCGATATTCGCATTTCACCGATACGATATTTACATCGATTTAATTTTTTTCGATATAATCGGTGAGAATCGATATTTTTTAACGATATTTTATGCTATATTTTTTTCCGCATTTGTCAGCAAAGTGAATTCTTTCACACACAGAAAGGCCACATATTTTATTTGCTTTTGTTTTTTAATGGCAGACGCAATGTCAGCTTTTTTAATCCACTTCGATTATTTCATGATTATTCTCGCGGTTTTGTTTTTCTTTTAATTTTATAGAAAAATATTTTTGTGATTATTATCAAATTATTTCTAACTGTTGTTACGCCATTGAAAAATAGTTATTTATGCAACGAGGTTCTGTGTAAATTGGGCTTTTCTAATTGCCCGAGAGGATTGAAATACGAGCGTAGCGAGGATTTTAAGGCCTCGAGGGCAATTAGAAAAGCCCAATTTGCACAGAAACGAGTTGCATACAAACTGTTATTGTTTGAAACGACGTCCCCAAAGCTTCCAAATCTATTAAAAATGATTTTGCATTTGCTTTTGACAGTTTTGACAAATTTTTCAAGAAATGTCAGTTCGAATGTGTTGCCTAGGGCAACGGTTGGTTATCTGCTATTTTTTGCTTTAGAGCAGTTAGGAGGCAGTTTACAAAGGAGAAAAATGAGAATTTATGACAGTTGAAAGCAATAAACATTAATTTTCACTATTTTGATTAATTACTCTTTTTTTTTTAGAAATATCGATGTTAAAAAAAATCGATATTTTCTGGTCGATATATTTAGCACATCGATGTTTTAAATTCGATGTATCGATTGATGACATTATCGATGTTTCAAAAATTTTGCGCATCCCTAGCTTCAAGGTCTTATGAAACGAGTTTTTTATACTATTTTTTGTAATTTGCCCTTTTTAAGTCGTTTTTAAACAAAAATGTTTACTTTCTTCGATTTAGGGATTTTTGTGGCGGTTGGTAATGTCTTAATTTTAAAAGTGAAAATTTGATAAAGTTTTCAAAGTCGCCTTTTGTTTTATCCAAATTCTGTCACAAAACACGAATATGGAAGATGATCTTTCATGCACGCCCGCTGAAATACGTGAAATTGCCAAAAATACAGTCGCGAATTTGTAATTCTTTGCACATTTTGTAATTTAAACTGACACGCATGACGGATCAAGCTACGCCAACCTAAAAATGTTCGTAAAATGTTCCGTGAAATAATGGCTATAAGGACATCCCAGATGATGACGTCGCGTTCGTTAATATGTCTATTAGAGAATCAAAATGGAGGCAAATTACAAAAAAGACTTTGTATGAAAACAGAAACATTCACAATTACATCAGCAAAAATTTTCCACAAAAAATATGCCATTGTTTTTATTTACTTTTGAAAAATATTTTTACACGAAATTGTGACGTCCATTAAAATTGCTTTTATAAACTCTTTCAACCACACAATTCGAACTGAATAAATATTGATCTTTTTTGCTCAATACCTCATAGTCATAAAACACAGCTGTGTACTTCTTCTTTTGGCGCATCCTGAAAACAATTTCAGATTGAATTTTGTAATAAAACTTAACAAAATACGAAGGGATATTAGCTTTGGTCATTTCTAATAAATCTAAATGAATGTCGTTATCGTGTAAATTAAGTATAGACATTAGTAAGTGCATGTGCAAAATTTCATATTAAAAGGTCCGGTCGTTCACAATTGTGATTTTTGTAAGAGGTCATGTTGGGTAAAAATTAAACACCGAAAGAGAGAGCTGAAAAATCAATTCCTGTGTCGTGCTGTCCATGATATGTCTAAAACAAATACAATACCGGGTGAGCACAATAACTGTTTCAGTTGGCAATAAAAATATTTACATGAAATTTTCAAGACTGAATTGTATCTACATATTTCGGTTTGTTTTATTGACATTATTGACAGCTGGTATTGGTTTTTGTAATCTTTTATTAATAAAATGGTTTTCTCGTTGGAATATGACATAAAAGTCACCAAAAGTCACCAGAATTTATTGCCAACTCAAACAGTAATTGTTGCTCACACCGTAGTAGTTTATTTAAAATAAATGTAAATTGGGCTATTTATGGCATGAGTGGGCTCATTTTACTCGCGTTTTAAAGGCCCACAAGTGCCATAAAGAGTCCAATTTACACACGAATGAGTTGAATACAACGTTTTTTTTTGTTCGACGAGCCCTTTAAAGGCTCCAAATCGCTTAAAATCTTCAAAATTAGCTTGACACAGGAGAAAATTCTCAAATTCTGACAGTGTCGAACAAAAAAAAATTGTAAACACCTCATGACTAGATATCGCGCCTTCAAAAGAAATTACAATCAAGCAGGCGTTCTCTGTTACAAAAGTGCGGATTGTCTTTTTAGTTGGCATCCCTTGACATTTCCTTCAGATACATTACGTCACTAAAATTATGATTTTTTTTTCGAAATTAAATCATTAAATTAAAGTTAATACCTTTTTGTGCACCAAAACCAGTAGAATTCTCGTTGTTCGTTAACACTTAAAGAGTAGAATTGTGTTTGCTGTTTGTACGCTGAATAAGTGACGCTTGACATCTATGGTTTGAAAGATACCTAATGAAGCTAGCGGATACAAAAGTCTGCACACATTTTTTGATCGCATTTATATCAGTCTATGAATTTGTAGTATTTTTACCTCTCTCTTTAGGTCCTTTAGAGGTATGTGTACATTTTTTGTGGCGAATGTTCATTTTCAGAACGATCTGGTTCATCAGTTCGTGTATAGTTTTGTCAATTTCACTGTAGGTCGTAAAATTTTATAGTACTTTGAGTTAAAAATCTTGCGGGGCTTATAAATCCTAGTTTACCATCAGCAGGTAATATTTTAAGCAGGGTTGTATTGTACATTTTATACAGTATGTCCCCGGATTGAGTTTACAAGAGGGAAACAATTTTTATTTTTGATTTTACGTAAAAACTTTAGAGGAATAACATTTTTTGCTTCATCTGAAACCTCGATTTCCGTTATTAAAATCTCAGTATTGATACACTGTATTCTTAAATTCACATTTTTTGTTCAAATTTGGACTTAGAATTAATTTTTATGTTATAAATTTTATTACAATTGGCCTGGTTTTTTGACAAACAACTTATTACTGTTGCAAAATGTTGTCTTTAGAACAAAGAATTTATTTAATCCAATGTTGGACCGGTTTTTGTCACATAATTACAAAATTTAATGAAAAATTTCCCAACAGTTATGTATCAGGCATGGGTGTTCAGAAGCAGCTTAAACTTCGAAACAGGGTTGAATGATGTACAGAAAACGGCGCATAGTTAATAGAATAGTTTTATATTCAATTAACATTTGATTTTTTCAAAAAAAAAGGAAAATATTTTTTCTGCAATTTCTTTGATTTTAATGTTAAGTCTTCCTCTGTGTTGAAAAAGACGTTTTAATAACAGAAATGGGGGTTTCAGATGAAGCAAAAAATGTTATTCCTCTAAAGTTTTTGCGTAAAATCAAAAATAACATTTTTTTCCCTCTTGTAAACTCAATCCGGGGACATACTGTATACAGGGTGTCCCAGAACTGGCTCCCCAGAGAAAAAAGGGAGCCTTAGGGCGAATATATTAACGTGTATTTTGAAGAAAAAAAGTCCTATCTCAAATGATAACCGAGAAAAGACATTCTGAAGTTGACCAATTAGAGTTGAGCATCATTAAGGTGGAATAATCGCAATTTTGCGTTGCCTAGGTTTCCTTTTTATCCGTAAACCTCTACAATTCTGTCGATTAGATTTGGTCCACTACATTTATTAGAATGATTGTTTACGTCAGTTTGACATTTGTTACACAATTTCGCTGCGATATTTAATTCAAGTGTATCATTTAACATGTATTCTTCCTCTGAGTACGTAGATATGATTCTTACTTTTGCGCGATGTGGGAACAATGCACGTGAAGCAGTAAGGTTGTACCGTGAACAATTTCCACAAAGACAAAGTCATCCGGATCATAAAACAATCCTGAAATTAATCGCTCGGGGTCGAGAAACGGGTCAGATGCAGCCAGTTCGAAGAAGAAGTTGAGGGGTACTCCAAGAAATGTAAGGACTGTCGAACACGAGGAAGCCGTATTGAATGTCTTTGAGGAAGACGGCACCCGGAGTATTCGAACAGTTTCTCGTGAAATGGGTTTATCCAAGAGTTCGGTGCAGAGAGTTCCAGCTGATAATAGGAGGCACCCGTACCACTATACAGGAGTACAACATCTTCTGTCAGAGGATTATCCAATTAGGCGAGAGTTTTATCTGTGGTTAATAAACCAAAACGATGCTCCACACTTCTTGTCACGGATACTGTTTTCTGATGAGTCGCTATTTTACCGGTAAGGTTGTTCCAATTATCACCACCTTCATATCTGGGCAAAGGAAAATCCAAGAGAATTATTTCCCAGAGGTTTTCAATATAGGTTTTCTGTGGACTGGGCTATTGGGCGATCGTTTGGCAAGTATAAGCGTGGTGGATCCTTCCATTTGTTAACATTCCGAATCCCCGGCTCTAGATTGGACCGTTTCAATTCTCCGCAATATTAATGGGAGCAAGATATGCTCAGTTCATTAGCACGGAGCTACCTGATTTACTTGAAATTGTACCTCTTGCTTATCGCATAAATGACTGGTTCCAACATTTTAGTAGAAACGCTCGGGAAATTTTGGATAACCAATATCCACAGCGCTGGATCGGTCGAGGAGGACCGCATCATTGGCCTGCCAGGTCTCCAGATCTGAATCATTTATCGGCGGCCCATAAATTCAGAGGCTGATCTGAGAGTTCGAATTCAGGAGGCTTTGTTTCAGTTACTGAAGAAATGATAACTAACGCTACTACAAGAAGTTTGTTACGTAGAGCACAATTGTGCATACAAATGAATGGTGGTCATTTCGATCATCTGCTTTAAAATTGTTACCTATTTAAATAAATGGTTCTTTTTAGAATCGCCATTTTTATTGTTTTATTTCGAAGTTATTATCTTTTGCAATTGTCAAGTCTTGATGTTGATGACAGATAAACGTCAACGAATTTTTATATCGGAAAACGTCAAAATTCCAGTTGCCCAAACATTTTATTGATTTGTGCGATATCAGAGATTTTTTGTTGTTGTTTAGCAACCGATCGGATTTTTTAGTAACACCTGAGGACGAGCTTCCGGGATTGGTGAAATTAAAAACTTTATAACTCGGTAATTTGAGCTAGCAGAAAATTTATTTTAGTCAATTTGGAGTCTCTTTTGTTGTCGGCACATGCCTGTTTTCTCTGGGGAGCCAGTTCTGGGACACCCTGTATTTGCATTGTAGGGCAAATGGCACGCGCCCCTTCCTAATCTTTTCAAATCCAATCATTGTGCTCGTTAATCGCTCTTAATATGTAATAAAATTTTACGACCTATAATAAAAATGATAAAACTAATTTAAAGAATATAAACATTCAAACTAGAGTTCTCTTTACCCAAATCTGCTATTGAAAGATTTAATTTACCACGCGAAAATGGTGGTAGGGGTTTTTCAAATCTAGAAATTCTACAACACAATCAAATTGCTTCACTAAAAAATTATTTTCTCAATAGAGCTCGTGATAACACTTTTTTTAATGCTTTGGTTTCAGCGGATAAAGGTTACACACCTTTAAATTTAAGTGATAATGTAATTTCAGATATTGTTGAGCCAAATATACCTGACACTATAGCAAATATAAAACAGAAGTCTTTACATGGGAGATATTTTAAAGAACTGGAACAAACAGGAATTAATATTCAGGCTTCTCATGCATGGCTTAAGAAATCAAATATTCATCCTGAGACTGAAGGTTTTATATTTCTAATACAAGATTGTGTTATCAATACAAGGAATTATAAAAAACACATATGCGGTTTACAATCGATCATCGATAAATGTATAAATTTGTGGAACTGAAGGGGAAACCATTGAACACATCATTTCTTCTTGCACCGTTTTGGCTCAAAGCGAATATAAGAAACGTCATGATATATTCGACTATCCCACCTCCACCCGGCGGCACGGCAATTTTGCCGGAATACATACACTATTACGGATATTACTATCAAGTAATAGTGCAGTGCTTATCAACATAATTACCGGCGTCTCGCCTCCGCATTATGACTTTGTTGTGTATTATGTTCTGTGTCAATGTTAAGGAACTTCCTCACGATGTGACATGAGTATAATAATATACCTTTTTGAATTTCAACTACCAATGTGTTATCTAAATCCAGAATTTTTAAATTTTTAAAAAGAGATTGCGGTACTATTCCCGTTGCTGAAATTACAAGTGGTAAAATCGAAATTTTTTCTAAACACCAAAGATTTCTCATAGCAGCGGACAGCTCTAAATATTTATTAATTTTTGTGTTATATGTCTGTGTTATATTATGTGAATTTGGAACAGCTATATCTAAAAGATATGCTTGCTTTTGTTGCTTATTCAAAATTATAATGTCAGGGGGTCTATTCTTCAATTTCGAGTGATAAATGGCGCATGCGACATTTGTCAATTCTCGTACAAATTTTGGTTTTTGTATTCTTGAATTTCGTATGCGACAATTCTCTCTCAAAAACCATGCGAGTTCATGTCGGGCGCATAAACGGCGTGCGACTTTGCAATGATGCCCGTTGCCAATCAACATGACGATTCTGTTGATATTTCTGACAAGGAATTGTCCAATCAAATTTTGGCTGATGGCAAACGATGAAGAAATGTTTGTACTTTTTGAATATTTTGAAAGACAGCGGCGACAGTTTTATCACGGGCAAAGTCCTTTTACAAATACATACAACTGAAAATTGTTTTCAAAAACATTTTCGTTTAACAAAAGTATTGTGGAACCTTTTATTCATCTACAAATCGCAAACCCGCACTTCGCCTATGGACATTATTTTGCCCTTCTTTTTATGTGAACCTAGGTGAGAATTTCCTTGATAAAAGATCCGGTGCATTTTGTAGTAATTCTACCAATTTACTTTTTTGAGCATTGCTAAAATATTGTGACTTCTTTTTTTATTTTGCCATCGCAAACAGACAAATCGAAAACACAGAAAGTTAACAACGCATGTATAGTCCTACAGAAACTCTAGTAGAATTCGATTTTGGTTGTAAATTTAGCAACAACAACCGAAGAATAAGATTTTATCAGTAGGATTATTGCTGCAGCACAAAATTCTATTTTCCAGTGACAAACATAAATTTACAACCAAAGTCGAATTCTACTAGAGTTTCTGTAGGACAAGGTGGGAACAAAATTCATGCCTTCAAATGGGCTTCAATAGATACCTTCAATTGACCTTCAATTTTGGGCGAGCATGAAAGTATAAAATTACAGGGTTCTGTGAAATATTTTGTCAAATTAATTCATAAATTGCCATGTTGTCATATAGACCACTCGTCAATATTCCGTGTGCGAGAAATGTTTTTCGCATGGTATTCAAGAATAGAAAATATTTGTAGTGTGCGACAACAACCGTTCGAGATATGTCGTGTGCGACATAAACTAATCGAAATTGAAGAATAGACCCCCTGGTCTGTTATGCTTAATATGAATGTCAGTTAAAATTGTTCTATCAAAATATAACTTGTAACTGTCATTTTCCAAACAACTTTCTGGTGTATAACTATAATGTGGTTGTGTATTCTTTAATAAATTGAATTTAACAGCTAAATTCATGTGTATAATTTTAGCGAATATATCGTGTCGTTTTTTATATTCGCTTTGAGCCAAAACGGTGCAAGAAGAAATAATGTGTTCAATTGTTTCCCCTTCAGTTCCGCAAATCCTACATTTATCAATTATCGATTGTAAACCGCATATGTGTTTTTTATAATTTCTTGTATTTATAACACGATCTTGTATTGCAAATATAAAACCCTCCGTCTCAGGGTGAATATTTGATTTCTTAAGCCATGCATGAGAGGCCTGAATATTAACTTCTGGTTGTTCCAGTTCTTTAAAGTATCTCCCATGTAAAGACTTCTGTTTTATATTTGCTATTGTGTCAGGTATATTTGGCTTAACAATGTCTGAAATTATATTATCACTTAAATTTAAAGGTGTGTAGCCTTTATCGGCTGAAACCAAAGCATTGAAAAAGGTGTTATCACGAGCTCTATTGAGGAAATAATTTTTTAGTGAAGCAATTTGATTTTTTAGCAGTATTTCTAGATTTGAAAAACCCCTACCACCGTTTTCGCGTGGTAAATTAAATCTTTCAATAGCAGATTTAGGATGGTGTTTACTAAATTTAGTAAAAAGAACTCTAGTTTTAATGTTTATGTTCTGTAAATTAGTTTTGGACCATTTTATAACACCGAAAGAATAGGTCAGTAATGGAACAGCATATGTATTAACTGCTTTAATTAAATTATTACCGTTTAATTTTGATTTTAAAATAGATTTAATTCTTAAATAAAATTGCTTTTCTAAATTTTCTTTTATAATTGAGTGTTGAATATGATTTGATTGATTAATACCTAAATATTTATAAAATTCTCCTTTATTTAAATTTTTAATGATTTCTCCTTCTTGAGTTATATATTCTAAATGTTCGTAATGACCGCGACATATTGATTGCATTTTACACTTATCAATACCAAAACTCATCCCAATATCATTTGAGAAATTTTCAGTTATTGTTAGTAAAGATAAAATTATACACATGAATTTAGCTGTTAAATTCAATTTATTAAAGGATACACAACCACATTACATTTATAAACCAGAAAGTTGTTTGGAAAATGACAATTACAAATTATATTTTGATCGCACAGTTTTAACTGACATTCACATTCAGCATAACAGACCAGACAATCAGTGCGATTCTGTTTCCAAATAGTTATAATATCGATCGTTACATTGAAAATTGGTTGTTGTAAATATTTTTAAAAAAATTAGAAAATCACTTCCGAATCAAAATTTAAAAAAATCAAGTTAATTTAGCAAATATATACTTGTAGAGATCATCAACTTGCTTTAAGAAATCAGCAAGCTCTTTAAAAATCATTTTAAAAAATCGATCGTTACAATAACGAGCGCTAAATCATAACAATGTGTAAATGGAATCGCACAAATTATTATTATTATTATTATTATTACAGCACCCAACACACATGTAGTCCAATTAGAGGGTAGGAAACACCAAAATCAGTATATTAATCTGTATTGAAGCACATCCCCTTTATGTCTCTAATAGTGCAGCTGAAAATATCGAGGGAAGGTAACTTATTAGAATTATGACACATCATGAAGAGCGGAGAAAATTTTTGCGTATTAATGCGAGGAGTATCCATATAAAAAGTCAACTGATTTCTGGATGCCAGCCTAGGTACATGAAAATTAATTTTACCCAGCAGTTCAGGACAGTCGAAGACGTTGTTAATTAGTCGATGTAAAAAAATAAGGGAATGGCAAACGCGGCGATGCAAAAGACTGTCTACATTCCAACGACGTAACAGGTCATGTTGTGGATGGCCGTTCTCTGGATAAGTACCATCAACTTTGAAACTCAAGTACTTTAGAAGACGTCTTTGTATTTTCTCAAGATCCTCAATCTGTGACTTATAACCAGTAGACCAAACCACACTAGCATATTCCAATTTCGATCTCACGAAAGCAAAATACAAACGTTTCACAGTATCAGTATTATTGAAACTCCGAGAGTTTCTGATGACAAACCCAAGGGATCTAACCGATCTGGTAACCATGCCCTCAACATGATCTAAGAAGGACAAGTTACTGTCGAGAGTTATTCCTAGATCAACATGTTTTGTACAGCGTTGTAGGTCTGAGATGTCAAGAGAATAGTGATGATGAATAGGCTGAGTCTTTCTGGTAAATGACATAATACAGCATTTATCCTTGTTTAGTTTTAGACCATTGCTGTTGCACCAGGTTACCACTTCATCAATGGTATCCTGCATTCGCAGGCAGTCAACAGCATGGTCAATTCTTGAGTAAATTTTGAAATCATCAGCATATAATAAAATTTGAGAGTCAACAACATCCGCTATATTATTGATGAAGACATTAAACAAAAGTGGTCCAAGAATGGAGCCCTGCGGTACACCAGATGAAACATTGATCACGTGTGATTGAGAGCCAGCACAATTAACATACTGACAACGACCACTGAAATATGACCTAAAAAATTCGACAAAATTGGTAGAGAGTCCAAATTTGGAAAGTTTTCCTAACAGTATTGGATGATCAATTGTGTCAAACGCTTTCGACAAGTCCGTGAATACAACATCAACTTGAGAACGATCATTCATGCAATCAGCCACAAACTGCACAAAACTGTACTTTATGTACTTTAAATAAACAACAAAAGCAAGCATATCTTTTAGATATAGCTGTTCCAGATTCCCATAATATAACACAGACATATAACACAAAAATTAATAAATATTTAAAGCTCTCCGTTGCTATGAGAAATCTTTGGAGTTTAGAAAAAATTTCTATTTTACCACTTATAATTTCAGCAACGGGAATAGT
This sequence comes from Tenebrio molitor, assembly GCF_963966145.1. Lineage (NCBI taxonomy): Eukaryota > Metazoa > Arthropoda > Insecta > Coleoptera > Tenebrionidae > Tenebrio > Tenebrio molitor. The sequence goes on along the minus strand of NC_091053.1, from coordinate 16,291,142 downwards.
ACCGCAATCTCTTTTTAAAAATTTAAAAATTCTGGATGTAAAGAACACATTGGTAGTTGAAATTCAAAAAGGTATATTATTATACTCATGTCATATCGTGAGGAAATTCCTTAACATTGACACAGAACATAATACACAACAAAGTCAAAATGCGGAGGCGAGACGCCGGTAATTATGTTGATAAGCACTGCACTATTACTTGATAGTAATATCCGTAATAGTGTATGTACTCCGGCAAAATTGCCGTGCCGCCGGGTGGCGGAGGGATAGTAAGTATAAAGAGTGTAACACACTGGATAAGTTCTTCCAAAGGAGTGACAACATTCAATGAACACATCACAGCGTTGGCTAAAGTAACCTTGTCGTTCTTAAATATTTTGTCCAATTTGAAATCACCGGAGCTTGCGTTTTTTGCAACTTCCAATTTTCGATTGAATGGTTGTTTTAAAGTTTAACCTGGACATACTCGTATACAAAGTGTCTCTAAAAGAACGTAGGTATACCTATCAAGAGTCCTGTGGAATTTGAATATAGGTATTTGATTTTTGCCGCTTGTAATGTAAGTCCATTAATGAAGGTTTAAAAAAAATTATTGTAAGATAAAAAGTAATTAAAATATAAAAAAAACTGAAAAAAATCACGAGCTTCAACGGCTCGTCATAGTTCGACACAATAAAATTATAGAACCGCACAATTTCAGAGAAAAAGGAAAGGAAAAAAAACTTCCAAACTGAATTTTTGCATTTATTTTTTATTGAAGTAAAAAATTGTTTAATCATTATCACTAGCCTTTTTGCTTTTTTCGAGATCAAATCTAACCTAGCATCCTGGTCCTTCCAAGAAAGAAAATTTACATTCTTAATTAAACATATAAAATCAAAGACAACAAATGTATAAAAATTACTAAACAATAGCACAACACTTCTTGATAAGTAGTGATTTGTTGTTTTCGTTATTCGTTTGTAGAGTGCTTGCAAAGTCTGTTCCAGTTCCGTTACTTCCAAAGTTTCCGGAGTCAGAGAGCAAATTTTCGTCACTGCGGCAGACATTTGTCGCCGTGTCTAAAATATTTGGGATAAAAATGACTCGAACGACGTGTTAGGAAAATTTACCTTCTCGAGAGATCCCTTTGTGCTTATTTTTAAAAATTACGTAAACGAGAATTGCCCCAGCAGATAAGACAACTGGACCCAGAATAAAGATGATAGGAAATGGATTTCTCTAAAAAAATATTTATATGAATTGATTTTCTATATTTTTGTATCGAACAATTGGATAAAGTCGGATCAAGAGAAATTAACAAATTTACGATTTTGGTATCTAATCCACAAAGTAAATTTTTTTTAATTACTGCAATTGAGAAAATTGCAAAAATTGAAAGAAAAGGAATTATTGCGTTTGGAGCAATTGATCAAAACTTTATATGTATTTATGGAAATGTACTAATAGTGATAAGGAGTACAATCAATATTCAACAATTCTTATCGATAAATACTTATACATACTCGTACTTGGAACTTTGATAATCTGACAATGACAATTAGGTACAAATCAGTAATTTACATTGCAACAGTAATTTTTGTAAACCAAGTGTATCTTTTGGAAGCGTCTCTTGTCATTTACAAGAATTTCGTTTTTCATTCTGACACATTTATTTTCCTTCATTTCTTTCAATCTCTAATGCTAATGGATTCTAATTTTTTAATATGTAAATATTTTGGACGAAAATTAAATTTATTTCTTCCCTCTTTTGTTTTTCAACTTTTACTACTCAAACATTTGCTTTCGCGTTTGTCAAAGATAACCTCAAAATTTACGATTACATAATTCATGTTTTTCAAAATTTTTGCCTAAACGAACAAAAAAACGTTATGTGCACCTTGGCCAAAAAGTGCCTTTTGTGCTCGTCTGTTTTGAAGACTCGGCTGCGCCTCGACTAGAAAACCCAGACTTGGACGAAAAAGATGCACTTTTTGGACCTTGATACACAAATAACTATTTCAAGATGGTTTGAAAATCGTGGCAATAAACTGTTACTTATCTGTTAAGTTCTCTTGACCACTTAAAAACTGTGACTTTTTTGTAAATGTTTCTTAAAATACAATGTATTATATTTTACTCACTTCAGATATGTTATCTTCTTTTTCTAAGACTGCCACTTGAACGGAATCAACTTTTATATCGTCTTCTTCAATGCCTCTAGAGACACAGTTATAAACACCTTCTTCTTCTTTTGTCGCCGCCTACAATTTTCAAATTGTTTTATTTGTTTCTAGATAATTTACCAAAATTTAATATTTAAAAGAAGATGTCACACTGAACTCACCCGTATCGTCAAATTGCCAGACAACACTTGATATTTATATTTCCTAATATCATACTTATTGCTAGGACCAATCACAATGTTTTGTTCGTTAAAGTGCCAATAAAAAAAAACGTGATCTTGGTCGTTGCTTTTGCACAATAATGTCACAGCTTCGCCGAACGCCACTTGAACTATCCTGTCCGAAATGGGAGCAGTGCTAAATTTTTGTAATAAACTTAATACTAACACAGTAACTGCCATTGCACTCTTCAGAAGGCACATTTTTTGTTGAATTTATTTCTAAGAGATCGCAAGAAAATTCGAAAATCTAAAACGCGTATGCCACACACGACTTATCATTCGTCGAAAAACAGACGAGCCCCCAAATCGTAATCACACTTTATACCTATGTAGTTAAGATATCTCATTATCAGTGACGCATTTCCGGTTATCTCACGCAATTTATCAGAAACAGCGGAAAGTACTTAATAAGAAACGAAATTTTAAACGCAATTATTACACTTGCTATAGCTATTGCTATATATACAGGGTGTCTCAGCTAAGACTTTCGAGCCTAATACATATCTTAGTTATTTGACAAGGGATTTTTATGAAATTTAAAATACTGATATTTTAGTCGGTGAAGATTCAATTAAAAGCAATAATAAAATTGCCTCAAGTTAAAAAATGTAGTTTTAACACATTATTAGATTGTTAAACATTTAAAAAGTAGGGCTCTACACAAACAATTAACTAAATCACTCGTCTTAAAATATCTGCATTTTAAATTTTATAAAAATCCGTTGGAAAATAACGGAGATATTACGCTCGAAATTCTTAGCTGAGACACCCTGTACATTTGAATTTGTATTATTTTTTACCTCTTTCTTAGGTCCTTTAGAGGTATGTGTACATTGAGTTATCGGTTGCAGAAAAGGTACTGCGGTTATATTCTTGTGGCGAACGTTCATTTTCAGAATGATCTGATTCATCAGTTCGTGTATCGTTTTGTTAATTTCATTGCAGGTCGTCAAATTTTATAGTACTTTAAGTTAACGATCTGGACATATACAAAGTGTCTCTAAAAGAACGCGTATCCAGAGTTCTGTGGAACTCGAATATATTTGATTTTTGCCGATCTATAGCATATTGTGGTTTCAAATAAAAAAACAGAGGTTATGTAAGTCCATTAATGATAGGTTTTTAATAAAGACTGTTGTAAGATAAAAAGTAATTAGAATATAAGATTTAATAATTTGATATTTGACTGTCGACATCTCATTTGGCAGCTTCAACGGCTCGACATAGTAAGACACAATAAATTTATAGAACGGCACAATTCCACAGACACTGTGTATTTTGCTAATTGTAAAAAAAACTTCCAAACTGAATTTTTGCATTTATTTTTTATTGAAGTATTAATTGTATAATCATTATCACTAGCCTTTTTCGAAATCAAATCTAACCTACTCTAGTACCTACTTGCAAGAAAGAAAATTTACATTTCTTAAACATATAAAATCAAAGACAACACATGTATCAAACTTAACAAATAATAACAACACTTCTCGATAAGTGCTTATTTGTTGTTTTCGTTAGTCGTTTCGAGAGTGCTTCCAAAGTCTGTTCCAATTTCGCTACTTCCAAAGTTTCCCGAGTCAGGGAGCAAATTTTCGTCACTATGGCACACATCTGTAGGCGCGTCTAAAATATTTGGAATAAAAGTGGCTCGAACGACCTGTAGCAAAATTTACCTTCTCGAGGGACCCATATGTTCTTAATTTTATAAATTACATGGCTACCGCCATATGCCCCACCAAATAAAAAGACAACTAAGACCAAAATAAAGATGATAGAAAATGTATTTATCTGAAAAACATTTACCTGAATTGATTTTCTATATTTCTATCGAGCAATTGAGTTAGGAGAAATTAACAAATTTTCAATTTTGGTATCTACTCCACAAAGTACAATTTTAAGAAAATTGCAAAAATTGAAAAAAATTGGTCAACACTTTAAATGGAAATGTACTAATAGTAGTCCAGTCAATAGAGACATAAAAATGGCTTCACCTTGCAAAAGGTACAGAAAAGTTTATACTTGGCAGGAATCTTCTATTAGGCATGTTATTAATATTGCCGAGTTTGCGACCTTGGGGGGTTGGCGCTCGCCCCGCCATACTGGAGAATAGGGGTGGAAAATCACATTTCTGCGATTATTTCATTATCCGTGCGAGATACGTCTATCTAAGTTATTATAGAAAATATAGAGCGTACAATTCTCTACATTTTTTTTTCTTTATGTTTTTTTGTCAGATCAATAGTTTCGTAGTTACCACCACAGAGGTAGAGCAATAGGGTGCGTTTTTTTTTACATAGTCCACGATGCAGTAAAAGTTTACTGTTTTACTCTTTTTGATCTCTTTGTAACGTAGACGGATCCAAATAATCTGGATCGATCGGTATAGGTGAGCTGAATTTATCAAAGTTTATGAATTCGGGAATTCCTCTTGAGAATTTTCCTCTTGTTCCTCAGGGTCATCATCATCATCATCGGGATCATTTGTCGTTTACCTGTTTCATTAGTATACACGTTGGAGTCCGATATGCCCGTAGACGAACAAACAATAAATGTTCGATTTCTACAGGCTGTAACTGCGAAACTATTGATCTGACAAAAAAAACTTTTTGTAATACCTAGTTGTTAAAGGTGGCTTTCCGGATTGTTTGTCACCATGTAAACAACCTCATAACGGCCGGAGTCCGTTAAGGGTGTCCGTTATGAGCGGGAGCGGCCGTTATGAATGACTAAATAACTATAGCAACGTAGATCTAAATTTTATTTTTCAACTTTTTTACAATTGGTACAATAATTAATGTTTAATGTTATGGGACACACCTTGAATTAATCGAAATCCGTATGTCACTAGCAGATGTAGACGAGATCGAAGATTATGCTTCAGAATTTTAACACCAACACAAGCGCGATTTTGCAGGGAATAACGATGACCTCACTTGCTCTGCTGCCATCCGGACATCGAGAATATCTTGATCGCGGTTTTTTATTGCTTTCAGTCGTTTATTTTCAACGGAAAGTTGTGTTGAACAAATCTGACAAACAGCAGCAAATGTAGACAAGATCGAAGATGATGCTTCACAATTTTAAGACTAACACAAGCGCGATTTTGCAGGCAATAACGATACCTCACTTCCGGACATCGGGCATATCTTGATTGCGATTTTTTATTGATTTCATTCATTTATTTTCAACGGAAAGTTAAGCGTTGAACAAATCTGACAAACAACATTGAAACAAATTTTTTTCACAAACAACGGTTGACATGACGACGTCCTCCGCACACTTATTAATCATTCGGTTTTTTCGATGGCGTCGAAAAAAATGTATTTCAAAAAGATCATTGTGAACGAATCATAGAGATATTACAAAAACTATTGTACAATACACGTCCGTTAGGGCCTTTACAGCCTCGCCAGTATTATTCGACTCGCTCTGCGAGCTCGTCTCACAAAATCTCTGGCTCGGCAGTAAAGGCTATCCTAACGGACTTCTACTGTAAAATACTATTAAGAACAAAAATTGTAGAGAATTGTATGTTTTACATTTTTTGTAATAAGTTAGATATACGTATCTCGCACGGATAATGAAATAATCACAGTCGTTCCAGAATCTAAAGATCAAGACGAACAAATACCTGAAATCAAGGAATTTCTATTTTGGCAAACGCCAGATGATCTTGATGATGATGATGATGACCCTGAGGAACAAGAGGAAAATTCTCAAGAGGAATTCCCGAATTCATCAACTCTGATGAATTCAGCTCATCTATACCCTTCGATCCAGGTCATTCGGGTCCGTCTACGTTACAAAGAGATCAAAAAGTGTAAAACAGTAAACTTCTACTGCATCGTGGACTATGCCCACTGGGGACACCACGTCAAAAAAAAACGCACCCTATTGCTCTACCTCTGGGGTGGTGTAGAAAAGAATAAAATGTACAAAAATAAAAGAAATTCTCGATTTCTACACGCTGTAACTACGAAACTATTGATCTGACAAAAAAACATAAAGAACAAAAAATGTAGACAATTGCATTCTCTACATTTTCTATAAGAACTTACTCGTACATAGAGGTATCTCGCACGGATAATGAAATAATCGCAAAAATGTGATTTTGCACCCCTATTCTCCAGTATGGCGGGGCGAGCGGCAACCCCCCAAGGTCGCAAACTCAACAATATTAATAACATACCTGATAGAAGATACCTGCCAAGTATAAACTTTTCTGTACCTTTTGCAAGGTAAAACTCCCTATTGATTGGACTATAGTGATAAGGAGTACAATCAATATTCAACGATTATTATTATCGTATCTACATCTAATCTTATAATCGTACTTCGAACTTTGATAATGCTGAGAATTCAACGCACGTTTCAAAAAAAAACAATGAACGTTAAGAATTGGACTGAATAACAGCCAATTACGAGCGAGCTTTTTTATATTTTATTATAATTAATAATAAATTAATAATTTCAACAGAGACCAAGGTGTTGAGCTTTCTAGCACGTGGAATTCCGTTATTCGACCATGTACGCACCCCCCTACTAACTTCACTCACCGAGCCACGCCTACCACCCCCACCACCAATCCCACGGGGACCACTCCCACCACTAACCATATAAATAGTCCAACACGGAATAGACCAAACCAGTTTATTTACAAGCTTCGAAGAAGGTAGCAGCTTGGCTTTGAAACGTCAGTTACCCAGCAATCTAGACGACCGCGGCACAACCCGGAAAACAATAACCCTAGGATTTAACGCCGACTTTACTAGAACCGGTTTACTAACGCTACACCACCTTACCAACAGGCGTGACGTTAGCAAGCGGGTGTAAAATATAGGTACGTGTAAATGGCTACCTTTGCTTAACACCGGTTTTGAAGCAGGCCTGCCAACACTAGCACAGTCGTCGTTGGCAACCGCTCCAACAACAACGTCAATCTCGGAAGCATTTCAGTTGGTCACACTTCGAAGAGGTTTTAGCTAACACCAAGCCAACACCGATGTAGATTTTAACGCCTGTACAACACCTCTTGTGTAAACGCACGTTTTAAACCAGTTTTAATAACACGGGTTTAAGTAACACCGGCGTTAGCGGTCCGTGTAAATGTACTCTATTATTCCCAGAAGATGATGAATTAATTCACCGTATTATTTTGGTCCGCCAGTTCTGATAGATCCTGTATTTGCCACACATGACTTATCATTCGTCGAAAAACAGACGAGCCCCCAAATCATAATCGCACTTTATACATAGTTAAGATATTTCATTATCAGTGCCGCATTTTCCGTTAACAAATCTTATGCATTTTATCAGATACAACGAAAAGTATTTCTAAGAAATAAAACTTTAAACGGAACTAAGTACACTTCAATAATATTTGTTTTTTGATTTCTACAAAACAGTACCTAAAGTCCATTCACGTTGGATTTTCCTAGTCAAGGTCAGATAATTCAATATTGTGGTCGTGTGATTTTTAGTTCAAAAATGCTTTAGCTGTGTATGTCACCAATACGGGCTGATAAAGTAACCAAGTCATTCGTAGACTGTCGAGGTTATGTTATTCGCTGTCAGCAAAGAAACAATCATTTTTCAAATATTGTTATTAAACTTTTTAGAGGATAACAATAGGTAATAATACATCCATTTTGTTATCATTTGCACTAAAAATAGTGTCAGTTGTTAATAGGTTAATCGCCATGGTAAAATCACCCAGCATTTTATTAAAAAATCTGTGACTTTATTTCACACGTCAAACTAACATTCAAAATTAAAGATGTCAAATCGCTCTCAATCGCTGTATCACGAATAAAACACGATAATGTAAAGATTACTAGAAAAGGATGCGCAGGCTTGCAACGTGACAACAATTTGGCAGGGAAAATCCAACGTGAATGGACTTTATAATCTGTTTCACAATCAAAAATCCACCAACAGTGCATTCTACCTCGAAAATACAACCGACAACGTCGCCGACTTTTGTTTTTAGTGTGTCTGCAAGTGTCAGAAAAAAGTGGGGTTATGAAAGAAAGTTGTTGGACAGTCGTTTTGGTCGTATAGTTCATCGTGTTTTTTATTCTCACCTTATTATTTCACTCAAAAAGTATGATATGGTAGCTAAAACCTTTTTGTACATAATAATTATTTTGTGTTTCGTAAATAATCTCAACAGTTCAATGTCAAATTTTGGCGGGAGATTGAGCCAACCCAAAAAAATTAAATTTTCTCTAGGGATTTCTTTTTTGCTGCCAATATAATTCAACAGGTAGTGGATTTTTGATTTTGAAACGGATTATATTAATCTTGAAATGCTAGAATTTACAGATGTTATTGCTGAGTATTTTGCAATAAAAAGTAAGTTCTTAAAAAATGTATCAGTATTAATTTTGAAATGCTAGAATTTGCAGATATTATTGCTGAGTATTTTGCAATAAAAAGTAAGTTCTTAAAAAAATTATCGTGAAAGGAAAAACATGGTGTATACTGTACGAATTGAAAGCATTCGATGAACGGATATAATGTTTGTAGCACGTTCAGAAAAATCTTTTTAGATACTTTTAACCGTCACATTATCCTACATTTGAACAACGTTTAAATGCGATTGTTATCACAAACAATACAATCAGAAAAGATAAATACAAATAAAATTCTGAGAAAAATACATTTTTTCCTAGTTGTGGTTTTTGAACGTACTCTATGAACCAATAATGACAGTCTGTCAAAAATCAGCTGTCGCTAACAACGAACAACTGTCATTTAAGTACAGACTTAAATAGGTTAAAAGTGAAATTTATTGGCAGAATTTAGTCATAATGTGGCGTAAATAAATTGAGAGAATTTATTTGTGTCTTGTTTTTAAGTTGTTTTTTTTTTTGGTGAAACATTTTTGAGGCTCTGTAAAACACAAGTGTAACTACTTGTGGGGCCCAATTGCTGCAATATTGAGAAATTACTAACTAAACCGAGAGATTTAGCGATGGCGTCGACTTCTGCAACACCGGTAAAGTACTCCATTTGCGTGAGAATCTGCAAAAATTTGAAACAACACCGTTTTAGCCGGCCAACGTGCAAGAATACACCATCAAAGTGCCGAAAAACGTGCAGAAGCGCTACCACGTCATGCGCTTCAACGGCACGTTAGACGTAGATTTTGCAAAGTGGACCCAAGTCAAAATGGAGCGAGAGAACAACTTGAAGGAGTACAAGGGCATAGATGAGGAACAACCCAAGTATGAGGCATGGGGTTTTTCATATTATTTGTAATTCTTATAAAATTAGATTTGGGGCGGGTTCCGAGTTCGGTCGCGAGGCTAAGGAAGAAGCCCGTCGCAAGAAGCTTGGCATCGTCGCACGTAAGTACCGCCCGGAGGACCAACCCTGGATTCTCAAGTCATACGGGAGCACAGTGAAGAAATTCAAGGGGATTCGCGAAGGCGGCGTCTCCGAAAACACGGCGTATTACGTGTTCACTCACGCTTCGGACGGTGCGATCGAAGCGTTTCCTCTGCACGAGTGGTATTCGATCGATTAAAGTCGCTGAAACGTAAATTGTATGCCATTTTTCAGGTATAAATTCCAGCCGATCCAGAGGTACAAAGCTCTGACGGCGGAAGAAGCTGAACAAGAATTCAACAAGCGCAACAAGCATCTGAATTATTTCTCGTTGATGTTGAGGAAACGGCTGAAAGGCGAGGAAGAGAACGATTTGGAAGAGGGTGAAGAGAAGAGCAAGAAGAATTCGAAGAAGGCAAAGGAACTGAAGATTTCCGACATGGACGAGTGGATGGACAGTTCCGACGACGATGCGTCGGAAAATGAGGAGAAAGCGGAAAGCGAGGAGGAGAAACAGGACAAGAAGAAGAAAACGAAGAAAGTCGATCCAAAGAAAAAGAAGAGGGACACGGATTTGGAAGCCGTTGAAGATTCAGACGATGGTGATGGTGAGGGTAGAGAATTGGACTACATAAGTGATAGTTCTGATAGTGAACCGGAGAATACAAATTTGGAAAGTGTTGCTGAAGAAAAAGCACTCAGGTTTTGATTGTTTTTTTTTTTGGTTGAATAGTCGCAAAGTAAGATTTTGGATTTTAGGAAGTTGCTGACGTCCGATGAGGACTCAGAAAACGATTCAGATAAGTCAGATAAAGAACAGAGTAACGAAGATGAAGAAAACAAAGAGAAGGAAACGGAAAAGACTGATGAGGGCGGCGACAAAGATAAGAAGAAGAAGAACAAGAAGAAGGTCAAGAAAGAGGTGAAGAAAGAAACGAAAAAAGAAAAGAATGGTAGGAATGGTGGTGTTGAGATTTAATTTGTAAACTAAACGTTGCGTTTCCAGATTCCAACAGCGATTTTAGTTCAGACAGTAGCACTGATGAAGACGTTAAGAAGAAGAAGGAAAAGAAGTCGAAGAAAGACGATAAGGAAGCGAACAGGTGAATACTATAGAATAATGGTAAAAACGAGTTGATTGAGTTACTTTCAGTGCGAATAGTTCAAGGTCGGCCACACCAACAGATAACAAAAGGAAATTAATAAACGACGTGATGGCCGGTCCTTCGACGAAGAAGCAGAAACTGGATTTGCCCAACTACATCGTCGGATCAAAGTAAAGAAAAATGAGAAAAATTTGGTTCAAATTTAACGAATTATTTTTTTTAGCGAGTCTGGTATAACGGAAGACGCCGTCAGGAAGTATCTCATGAGGAAACCGATGACCACGACGGAGCTGTTGCAAAAATTCAAGTCCAAAAAGACCGGTTTGTCCAGTGAACAATTGGTAAACATAATGACTCAGATACTGAAGAAGATCAATCCTGTCAAGCAGACTCTGAAAGGGAAGATGTATCTTTCCATAAAATCGTGATCGTGAGGTAGCTCAGGGGAAGAATACAGAATATAAATGATTTTGTGAAAATAAAAGGATTTGTTTTGCTGTTTGTATTTTGAATAAGCATCTACGAACAGAAAATCCTAATCCCAGACTCCTGAATTAGTTGAAATTTGCCATGGGTTTCACAGAACATCGTCGAAATGAATGGTCAAGTGGGAGAAAACGGAGGAAGATAATTGCATTAGTGTTATAGTGAAATTTGACGATTTAGATGTAATTGAAAAGAAAACAAAGAGTGGCGATAGAGAATATGAGTCATAATTTTTGTTTGGCCAGTTTTAAAAAAATACGAAGGTGAAAAAATTAAAGGTTAATTTATAAGTATACATTTTAATGTAGGAAGATTCACGAATTTAATTTCAAAGCAGCAAAAAACAATTGGTATATTATTATTATACATACGGGGTGATCAAGAAGGACTGTTTAGTTGGTAATGCTGAATTTTATTTCTAAATGGTACAACTAGAGTAACTTCCGGTTGTTGACGGTTTGACACTGACAGCCGCATCAGTGACAAGTCATCAAGTCAAATTTGACCTTTCAAATTAAATTAAACATGCTGGAGAATCGTTCGAGAGAAGAGTTAATTTATGTTTAGAGCAAAATGGGGAGCACTTCGAGAATTTCCCTTAGTTAATTTTTAAATTATTCGAATTCCAACTTTGATTTCTTTTTGCCGTTAATTTTTACTCTCATAGCCTACCATTTTGTCGTTATTAATGCTAAGTGCTACGTCAGATATCTATCAAATAAACCCACAAAACGACAAAACATATCCGGTTGCAGTGTTGTAAATAGCCGAATAAAAAAAATTTCTTAATTGTATTGCCAACTTAAACAGTCCTTCTTGATCACCCGGTATATTAGCCGTTGACGACTGTTTGATTGTTATAACCACGCAGCAGGCCAAGATATTTTTTTGTTGGATTGGCGTCAGGTCCTGTCATATAACGTTTCGTTTTTAAATATTCGCCTTGTCAATTCCGTCATTAATTTAGTTAGTGGTAATAATTTACCCATTTGAATACATCAGGAATGTTCTTAAACGAGAACTGTGCTACAAATATTCATGTTTCGTTTTAAATTATTGATCTTAATGCGTTCACTTATTTAAAAAATGTAGAAAACAACGTTCGGTTCAGTTATAACCTAAAATATATTTATTATTTTATTATGACAAATCACAATACTGCCAACTGAAATGTCAGATTTTCATAGATAGTCCGAATTTGAAACAATCGTGAACGGTATATACAGGATTATTCACGTAAGATGACGAGCCTGACCAGGTAAAAATGCAACCCAAAATACACTTTCATTCATTGTGTTTTGGTATTTAAAAATTAAATCAGGAATCCAAGTAGGTATTTTATTAATTTGAAAGGTACAGGGTTATTCTAAATGATTGTCCTCGAAGTAGGCCATGCCTACTATTACATTTTTGCCGCTTCCATGTGAACTGTCAGTTTTGTCGCTGTCATTGTCATTTTTTAGGTGAAAAGGGCGATGACGAGATTTTGATTACTATCCCACCTCCACCCGGCGGCACGGCAATTTTGCCGGAGTACATACACTATTACGGATAATACTATCAAGTAATAGTGCGGTGCTTATCAACATAATTACCGGCGTCTCGCCTCTACATTTTGACTTTTTTGTGTTTTATGTTCTGTATCAATGTTAAGGAATTTCCTCACGATGTGACATGAGTATAATAATATACCTTTTTGAATTTCAACCACCAATGTGTTCTCTAAGTCCAAATTTTTTAAATTTTTAAAAAGAGATTGCGGTACTATTCCTGTTGCTGAAATTATAAATGGTAAAATCGAAATTTTTTCTAAACACCAAAGATTTCTCATAGCAACGGAGAGTTCTAAATATTTATTAATTTTTGTGTTATATGTCTGTGTTATATTATGTGAATTTGGAACAGCTATATCTAAAAGATATGCTTGCTTTTGTTGTTTATTTAAAATAATAATGTCTGGTCTGTTATGCTGAATGTGAATGTCAGTTAAAACTGTGCGATCAAAATATAATTTGTAATTGTCATTTTCTAAACAACTTTCTGGTTTATAAATGTAATGTGGTTGTGTATCCTTTAATAAATTGAATTTAACTGCTAAATTCATGTGTATAATTTTTGCGAATATATCATGACGTTTTTTATATTCGCTTTGAGCCAAAACGGTGCAAGAAGAAATGATGTTAAATTAACGTTTAAATCCAGAAATATTGAGTTGTTTTGCAATCAATTTTAAAAATATTGAGTTGTTTTGCACCCAATTTAACTCCCGTGTGTGAACGGTGTGTACTCAGTTACTCACGTATTCACATAATTTTCATCTTTTTTTATGTGGAGCGGCAACCATAAATTTTACATTCAGTTTTTACGCCTACTTCGACTACAATAACTTAGAATAACCCTGTATATCTGTCATTGAATTTTTCGTTCATATTTAGTATTTGAAAAGGTTTTGGAGCGATGACAGAATCCATATGATCCTACTTACCCATTACTTTTGTGATTTTAATTGCTTATTATTGTTATTAAATCATACTTTGTTGAGAGAGGTATTTTTCTGTCAGAACTTGACATTTATTAGGCTGACGTTAAAACCTGTCTATGTTTTATGTGCATTATGATAATGCCGGATAATGTCACAGGGATCGAGATTGCTTTGTGAATTGTCTTTTGGGTTGCATTTTTACTTGGTCAGGCTCGTCATCTTACGTGAATAATCCTGTATATTCGAGTTTTATAAGACGCTTGATTATGACATGAGTTGTGTCCAACAGAACGAGTGTCACAGTGCGTGTTATAAAACATTGTAATATAGGTACTATTTTTTATTATACCTGAATCGTAATCCCTGTTTTTGACACTAAGGGCCAGTTTCATAATAAACTTAAAGTCGACTTTATCTTAACGTGACTTTAATGGATTGTTGCAACAATATGTTTCTATGGTAAATGGTGAACTTTAATGTTAAAGTAACTTTAGGCTGATTATAAAATTGGGGGTAAAATGCGTGCGAAAATAGTATGTATATTAAAAGACAAGTTTCATAAGACCAGTCTTGAAGCACGAATTCAAGATTAAAAAACGAGTGGCATAGCCACGAGTTATTTTAAAGAATGAGTGCTTCAAGGTCTTATGAAACGAGTTTTTTATACTATTTTTTGTAATTTGCCCCTTTTAAGTCGTTTTTAAACAAAAATGTTTACTTTCCTCGATTTAGGGATTTTTGTGGCGGTTGGTAATGTCTTAATTTTAAAAGTGAAAATTTGATCAACTCTTCAAAGTCGCCTTTTGTTTTATCCAAATTCTGTCACAAAACACGAATATGGAAGATAATCTTTCATGTACGCCCGCTGAAATACGTGAAATTGCCAAAAATACGGTGGCGAATTTGTTGCCTGATAAATCCTGATAAATAATTCTTTGCACATTTTGTAATTTAAACTGACACGCATGACGGATCAAGCTTTGCCAACCTAAAAATTTTCGTAAAATGTTCCGTGAAATAATGGCTATAAGGACATGCCAGATGATGACGTCGCGTTCGTTAATATGTCTATTAGAGAATCAAAATGGAGGCAAATTACAAAAAGGGCCTTTAAAACAGTAAAGCTGTAAGGGTTGCTTAGGTAACAACAAATACACCTACATTTTTCCTTATAAACTTGTAACATACGTACTATTTTCTACTTTGGTGGCATTAATTACATAAAAACTCAAAAATCTAATTATAAAATAATCTAGGAACTTTTTGTGGCATGAGTTATGGTGGCATTTCTGTGAAATTTATGTCAATTGTCAAATGTTTTAATTGTTCATAGGAGCTCGCTAGAGATGCCGGACGCCGGCCAGCGTGCTGTAAAACCAACGTAATAAGTACGGTCGGTGGACAAATAAAACTGGGACACTTAAAATTTAATCTGTGTAAATAAGGCCATTGAATTGTCAATATACATATTTGTCAGTGTCTATATAATATGTCATACCAAAGTTAACCTATTTGTGACAAAGCCGTAATTAAACGATGCAAATTTGTAAATTTTGACTTATGTGGTTGTCATTTTTGCCCCAGTTTTATTTGTCCACCGACTGTACGTATAAAAAAAAAAACAAAAACAGTTTCACAAAATAGTTATTTATGTATTAAGGGCATAATCAGGAGATTATGGCACGAGGGAATGTCTAAAGCCTGAGGAACGAGGGCTTTTAAATTCCCGAGGGCCATAATCGACAATTATGTCCGTGGTATAATTTATAAAAGATTCAAACAAATGTTTAGTATTCCTTAAAGGAAATCAACTAAAAATTGTGTCCATGCAAATTTAGTTAGCTATTTTGATGTTGTTAGGGTTACTGTGTATACAGGCTGATTCACGTAGCCCGTTCATTAGAAACTTTCTGATTTCCCGAAATCATATTAATATGAAAATTGGTAGTTGACTATAATCGACTACTCCAAGTTCAAATCAAATATTTTCAAAATGGTGGCACTTCCGGAAATACCGGAAATCAACGCAATCTTTATTTTTTTAAATGGAAAGGCCTCATTTTGACTTCACATTTCGATTCTACGTTAAAAACGTCTTTAGGCCAACACTTATCTGTCATCGTTTTTGACCTATGTCAACTTTTTTGCAAAAAAGCGAGGTTGCAGGGCTTCATTAACAAATTTATAACTCTTGAACCATCGCAAATATATAATTAATTTTTTTTAGTTGAATTCCTAAAGACCTGGCCGATCTTTTCCGCCATTAGTGAAATTTTTTTAATGTTTCATACGCCTACTGAAATTTTTCAAAATTGCTAATCAAAAAATGTCAAAAACTTCATTTTTTTAAATGGCAACCACCATTTGTGACACTAGATATAAATGTAAAATTTAATTCTAAGCCTAGTTTTATTAACATTGTGTATGCCTATTCCCAGCCCTTTTGGAGAATTTCGATTTTTTGAGTAAAATATTCTTTTTTTTTTTATCAAACAATTGTTTTATTTGAATTTTTATTCAAAAATCACATGCAATAAACAGTAGATAACAACGAAATAATAAAAAATAAGCAAATTAACAACAAAATATTTTCAATGAAATCATTTACATTAAAATATTTTTTTTGTTAATTTGCTTATTTTTTATTCTTTTGTTGTTATCTAATATTTATTGCAATGCTATTTTTGAATAAAAGTTCAAATAAAACAATTGCTCATAAAAAAGAATATTTTATTCAAAAAATTGAAATTACGCCTAAACGGCTGCAAATAGGCATACATAATGTTAATAAAAGTGGCCTTAAAATGTAATTTTACATTTATATCTACACTTCGCCGCAAAATTAACGCATAATTTAAAAAAATAATCGTATTCCATTTTACAAATTTTTTCACTGCTAGTTGGAAACCAAAAATGTTGATTCAGATTATCTTCATGTTTTCGTGCGATATTCATTAAAAACCATTGATTAGTTTTTGTTAAATTCTAAAAAAACCAAAGTGTTGCACTTTTTGCTTATTGGTATCGAAGAATTTTGCTACATATTTATTAACCAAGTGAGGTAGACATTGTTTCTGTCATATTTTATAATAAAATGAATTGTAATCAACGACATTCAAGAAATCTTTCACCGGAAGAATGTACAGTGGCTGTAGCACTTTCCGAAAAAGGAAGAACGCAGCAAAGTATTGCAGAACGTTTTGGTGTGATGCAATCAACCATTTCAAGAGTCATAAATCGGTACCTAGAAACTGGAATAAACAAAAGACGAACCGGGAAGGGGCGAAAATGAATGACAACGGCTAATCAAGACAGATTTTTAAGATTACAGACGTTAAAACAGAGGTTTGTAACAAGTACTAGCCTTCAAGAAGCCTTTTCTTTGAGGTATAACGCTCTGATCAGCCAAGACACAATTAGGAGAAGGTTAGCAGAACATCAGCTACTACCCTACGTTCCTGCTACTGGTCCACTTTTAACGGCAGAACATCGTTTAGAATTTGCTCATGCACATTTAAACTGGCAAGAAGCTGATTGGGCTAGAGTGCTGTTTACGAACGAGTCTAGGTTTTGTAGATTTTCCAATGACAGGAGTATGAGGGTTTATAGACGACCAGGGGAACCTTACGTTCACTGTAACATTGCTCAGGCCGTCAGTTATGGTAAAGGCTCAATTAAGGTTTGGGGTGGGATATCTTTAGAAGGCCGTACACAGCTAGTAATTGTAAACCAGGGAAGGTTAACAGCAGAAAGATACGTAACAACCATTTTGGAACCTCATGTTGTACCTTACGCATCTTACATCGGCGAAAATTCCATATTGATGAATGATAATGCCAGGCCTCACACAGCTCAGATAGTGAGACAGTACTTTCAGGAAGTTATAATTGTCACTATGAATTGGCCAGCTCGCAGCGCGGTTTTGAATTCCATTGAACATTTATGGGACAATATGGGCAGAAGCCTAAAAACCTTGTATCCACCTGCATTAAGTTTTGGTGATCTTGGAAACCACCTTACAGAAATTTGGAATACTATCGATCAAAATGACATTAGAACGTTGATATCGAGTATGGGTAGACGATGTGAAGCAGTTATTAATGCAAGAGGATGAAACAAGCGTTATTAAATTGTTTTTTTTTCGAATTTGATTTTGTTAAGCTTCAAAATACCCTGTATATTTCTGTTTATTTAATTAAAAATTACAAAATAAATGCTTTACTATTATAACGTAACTTCATTTTTCATAATACATCATTTAAAATTAAAATTTACAGGCTTTTTTTAAGTTTTTAAACAGTATGCGTTAATTTTGCGGCGAAGTGTAGTATCAGAAAGGGTAGTTGCCATTTAAAAAAATGAAGTTTTCGACATTTTTAGATTATCAATTTTAAAAAATTGCAGTAGGCGTATGAAACACAAAAAACATGTCGTTGATAGCGCAAAAAAGCGGCCAAATCTTTGGCAAGTCAGTAAAGTAAAATTAAATTATTTATTTCTGATGGTTCAGGAATTATAATTTTTTTAATGAAGCCCTGCTACCTCACTTTTTTGCAAAAAAGATGACATAGGTCAAAAACGATGACAGATAAGTATTGACAAAAAGACGTACTAAACTCAAAAGTTAACGTAGAATCGAAATGTGAATTCAAAATGGGGCCTTTCTATTTAAAAAAAAAATGGTATTGATTTCCGGTATTTCCGCAAGTACCACCCTTTTGAAAATATTTCATTTGAACTTGGAGTAGTCGATTATAGTCAACTACCAATTATCATATTAATATGATTTTGGGAAATTAAAAAGTTTCTAATGAACGGGCTACGTGAATCAGCCTGTATAATGTATGATTTTCTTTAATAAAATAATGTTTGATACCATTGTTTGAATAATTAAACCAACCGCTGCTTGGCAGATTTTTGACAGATCTGTGCCATAAAGGCCAATTTATGCCCTCATTTGAGGGCGTATGAAGACGATTATTGACTAAAATACACTCACCGGCAGAAAAAAAGCGGAACACCATTATTATTTAAAATCTATCGTCGCGGTATGTGGTTGCTCTTTTTCAACCAGTCTTTTGAAGTTAACAACAATAAAACATTACAAAAGTTATAAAAATCTAACCAGGTTGCTTGGTTATTATAAAAATGGTAAATTTAAGAAAAGGTTTTTAAGCCAAAAATTTGTTTTTAAGCGAAATTGCTAATAAAATAGCCTATACTAATGTTCAAGGTTATGTTTGCTATCATCGCCTCCTGGTCAAAATACATCAAAATAGGTATTATGGGAATAATTTGTTGTTGACTAATTAGTGTTCCGTTTTTTTTTGCCGGTGAGTGTAGAATAAAGCTCTTTATGATACCAAACTGTAAAAAGAGTTTTTTGACTTCAAATTCAAAATGTCATTTTAACAAGAAAAACTCTCGGTGACAAAAACAAAGATGAATAAATAATATCCCCTAAAATCGACTCGCCATTTTACCTCCAAGCAGCTAATACGTATCGCGTAACTTTCTTTTATCTAGGGATTTAAAAAGCACCCGTACAGTAGCGCTCTGCGGGGATCACTCAAACTACACTTTTGAAAAGGCCGTGCCAACCAATTTCTTTTCATGTTAAGTCACGTATGAATAATAGCGTCCTTGATTCAATTTTGTGTTAAGATCTTTTCGACTATTCCTCAAATCAAAAGGTTATTCCAAGTGGATGACATTGTATCACAGTAAAATATTCTTCCCAGCCGGAACATTATACAGCGTTATCAAGAATGACTGAATCTGAATTTTGGTACCACTGTAAATTAAACGCATTTCCGGTTATCAGGTTTGACAGTGTTGACAGGCAAACTTCAAATTTACGATTTTTGTAATAGCATAAACCTAACCGACATAACCTAAACATTTTTTTATGTCGTGTCAAATTTAAACATCCGGCCAGTGCCAATTACGAGACAAGAAAATACCAAAATTTTGCAATTGTTTCATTGCCAACAGACTCAGTCATTGTTGATCACGCTGTAAATGTCAATCATAAGTTTTAGGCACGACCTGCTAGATAGTCAGAGTGTCTATAGCGGCCTGGGCGTAGACTGAAAAATCCTATGTTCTCATGATTCTGACGTTTAGGGTTGATTTCGGGGGTTGCTGTTAGCAACTAACTGTCATGCTATCACATCGTCATGTGCATCGTGACAATTTTGACATGCAGTCCAAGATGCAGTCCTCACACATGTATCTGCATGATGCATGCAGTCATGCGTCGCTGTCCAGTGATAAATGATACATTACTTTAATTGTAATTAGTAATTACAGTTTGGATATTCTAAATGGCAAAAGCAAAATGTTGCGCACTGGTTCGGTTGTGCGGGAGGGACAAAGTTTCGGCGCCGCGTTTTTTGAAAATATCTCGGTCAGTGGCGAGTGCAAATTCATAGAATAATAATTTGCCCAAAATGATATTCTATTCAAAACTGTACAAAACGTAAAATATCCTTTCCACTCATTTCCACCAAGAATGGCACGGATTAATTAAGCAAATATAGGTAATTGTTTTGTTGTGGGCCCATCTTTATCTGAAATGACCCGCTTAGGAAATAATGTAGGTACTGCAAATCCAAGAATGAGATTATAATTTTAATATTAATCTAGAAGTAGGAAGTTGTTGCTGCATTTACCGCAATATCGGTTCTAAGATGATAAAAGAGCCAGTTCATAAACACTAACAGCAAAATGCTAAAAACCAGAAACACCACACAGAACTAGCATCAACAAAATTAATAAAATTGTTGTTATTAAAGCTACTTTTAAACTGCGACACTCTTTGAGTCTTTGACACTGCATTTTGACAACTTCACTGAATTCATAACATTTGTTTATGAGGTTATGATTATTTAGTGATATTCCCCCCTAAAGTGGCGCCGTGGAGATCACAGGCACTAAAGCTTCGCCCAGGCAGATGTATAGTGAAATATGTCAATCATCAAGACGGCGGTGGTTTTAGGTGACCTTGAGTTTGACAATCCACATCTAAAACGTTTTTACTATACAGGCTGTCCCAAAAGTACCGCCTTTCCTTGTTTTTCCCAAATTCCATTTTTCGAGGTTCTCGGTTATATCCCATTTTTGGGAGAAGCATTGAACCAGCAGGTGTCAGTCAAAGCTCAATTTAAAGCTAAATAAATATACTTCAAGTTCATTACCTAAGACTTTTCTCATCTGAGGAGTATTTTTTACGATATTTAATAAAATAATGGACCTAAACAAAACTTTGTCCACTTTTTGGAAAAAATACCCAATTTTTCAAGAGTTGTATCTCAGGAACTACTGGAGGAACAGAGCTCACTTACACCTCAAATTGTAGCAAATTTGATGTAGTTTAAAAAAGATAAGTTCAACTTTTTCTATGAGACTCATATCTTAGGAGATATTGAGCAAAAATTGAAAATAGTGCAAAAATTTCGCAGTTCTTTGGCTACCACGCAGCGCACACAAGTCTTCCGAAGTTGCAAATTTGGTTTTTTACTCTTGGCTAAGGTCCAAACAACATATAAAAAAATTAGAACTACATGATCTTTTGCAAGGTCGAATGTATACAGGTGTCTCAAAATTCGCGAATTCCGAATTCAGAGAGGGGTAGGGAAGGACCCAGTGGAGCTCGAAAAATACTTAGAAAAAAAAATTCGCTCTTCCTGAAGAAGATATAAGCACTTTAATTTTGTTCAATGCATAGCAGCCTTCATATCCACAGTGACAAAATACTATTCTAGCTACGTTGCAGTCCCATTTTTAAGAAAAATTACAAAAATTTAAGATTTTTTTTACTCCAAAGTACCTAAAGCTATTTTCCAAAAAATTGTTTTACGTTATTATTTTCCACAATCATCTACACCATAAATAACAATAAACACTGAACTTTTCAGCCTGTATTTGAAGAAAACGCACTTCAAAGAGTGCACCTTCAGACCAATGTATCTTTGTGGGGGGCGTCCCGATTTTTTTTTTATTTCCATATTTGGACTTCTGGAGTGATCCCCTACAACGCTCTGAATTTGGAATTCGCGAATTATGAGACACCTGTATATTGATTGGACTACTTATTTTTCAGTCGAATTATGCTCCTCGGGTCTTTTAATATGTAGGTGGCAAGTTCGACTTGAAGACTTCAGCCTGTTCTTCATTATGAAATTTTAAAAAAACATTTTCCCACACAGAATCCTCTTGTAACTGTAAGGTAATTGTCTCCTTCACCATGGACATGGTGCAACTTAATATTTCCTCACATGGTAGAACCACATGTCTCTTGCTATCAGAACTTAGTTGAACATGAAAGTAATTTTCAATCTTCACAATACTTATAGTCCCAGTATATGTTTTGAAGACATTTGCATTAATCATCATAGCTTTACCATCTCCAGTGGTAACTTTGGCAGTCATTTTGGTTTTCAATCTTGTTCTTTGGATTATTAAACTAACAAAAACAAGTCAAAAACTGTGTTACTAAGTATTTAAAATTGTGGAATTAAATGTTCGAATTGCCATCCCCCAGCTTGTTGACAATAAGCAAGTTTATGAAGAAATTCCCCTTGTTTTAGTATTATCTAGTTTTATCCTCGCACCCAATCAAAATTAAAATTTCTATACGTTGTGTTTCTGTTAAATGAGTCATTTTCGAAAACGTTTTGTAATAGTAGTTTATTTGACGAGTTTGTGTGTAAAAAAGGTCCAATTTACACACGAACGAGTTGAATACAACGTTTTTTTGTTCGACGAGCCCCTTAAAGGCTCCAAATCGCTTAAAACCTTGACGTTTCGTTTTGACAAGTTGTGACATTTATCAAAATCCGTTCACATAGGAGAAAATTCTCAAATTCTGACAGTGTCGAACAAAAAAACAAATAACACATACGAATGAAATTGACTGTATGATTTACCTACTTGATTTTTTGACTTTGTGACAATCTAACCAAATTTTGAAATGACATTGAAGACCAAAATTTATTGCTCGCGACAGTACCTATTGTTCAAATATTAATTAAAACGTTTTATTAAGTTTTCGTTGCTTCGTTTGATATTGATCTTATCCCAATTCTTCTGAAATTGTGGAATTGTTGGTCTTTCGTTTTCATTATCCTTTGAATTTAGTAATAGAGAAACAAGCTTTTTAACACCATGAATTGAAGATAGGAAAGCAGGGAGGCAAATATCGGAAATGTGACGAATTCCCAGCCCACCAAATCTAATCGGTAAAGTGGACTGACACCATTGTAAATCAGTTAAATGTAAATTAAGTATTCTCTCTAAAGAAGACTTTAAAGAAGAATCAATTGAATTAACATAATTAGAAAATTGGTATGAAAAGACAGTTCTTGATTAAAGTAAAAGCCATGTGTCAGCTTTGTTTAAAAGATTTTCAACTGTAATTATAGTTTTTTCGACAGTGTTTTTGAAACTTTGATCAAAGATTGGAGAGCCTGAAAGAGATAAACCTCCTCGGTCACAAATTTTAATATCTGGTGCAAAATTTTGAAATTCCTTTATGACTTTTAAATCTGTATCTCCAGAACAGCAAAAGATATCGCATTTGTTAAAGTTTAATTCAAGACCAATTTTTCTGGATAAATTGATAACTTTCTTAAAGTCGGATAAAACTACTTCTGGGTAATCAGCTAAGGTTCCATCATCTAAATACCAAATATTCAGTTGAGAATCCAAAGATAAAATAATTGGTTGAATGGCAACACTAAAAATCATGGGACCGCAGGGATCTCCTTGCTGGGCTCCAACAGAAGAAGAAATTAAATGATTACCAAAAAATAAAGTTGAAGGATTTCTATAGCATTGATAAAGATAAGGGTAAGGAAGTGGGGTATGACATTGGACTTCTTTTAGAATACAATCCCGTTCGACTGAGTGAAAGGCGTTTTTGAAATCTAATTTAAGAAGAACCTTGCCACGGTTTTGGTCGTTATTAACAAAGGTTCGTGTTATGAATTGCTACTTCGCATCCTAGTTTAGTTGCCACTCCAAGTTGGTGTGGAGATAAATACGAATTTACAATATTACGACTTTGAAAACAGACTAGCTTTGAGGTCAATCTTTGCAAACAGTTTCCGATAGCGATTGGTCTAATTCCTCCATCTTTCTTATGAAGGGGGCACATAAAGGCGTACCATATAATAAATGACAAATTTCTGAAGGAAGTTGACCAGACAATAAAAAATTGCACAGTTTTGTCAAAGCTCTTAGTGCCTGCTGACCTGCTTCACCCGCTGACAAAGATATAATATCTTTCAAGGATTGTGGTCTCATGCCATCTAAACCTGGTGAAGAACCGGCAGGAAAGGAATTAATAGCTTCTCGAACGTTTTGCTCATTGACTATTAAAGAAATGTCTCCTGAAAAACTAATTTGTCTCCAGAAATTGCACCGTTTGGGCAACAATTACTGATTGAGTTGGCAATAAATTCTGGTGACTTTTGGTGACTTTTATGTCATGTTCCAACGAGAAAACCATTTTATTAATAAAAGATTACACAAACTAAGATGTTTAAATTTGAAAAGTATGCCAGCTGTCAATAATGTCAATAAAACAAATCGAAATAGATACAATTCACACTCTTGAAAATTTTGATGTAAAATTTGTTATTGCCAACTGAAACAGTTATTGTTGCTCACCCTGTATGATGACATTTCTTGACATTTCCGAATTTCTGTTCAAGATTAATTAAATCTTTGTCACTAATTTTCGTAAACGAAATCGTGAGTCTTGAGGATATTTACATTCAAGAAAACTATTATTTTCGTCAAGACAAGTATCAGATGATGTTGACAGCATGGCATACTTTTTTTTAATTTTCAACAATTTTTTTCTAAGTTTTTTTTAAATGTAAGAAGTTAAAATTTTTATACTGTTATGTTGACAGTTAAAAGATCTATCAAAATTATGACGAATAAATATAGGTTTTTAAAAAAAATAGATAATGACGTCATTACTTTGACAAGGAACACCCTGTATAAAAAATGTTACGTCAATAAACGTGAAATTGAAATTAAAAATCGACCTGTTTTTGTTCTTTTTTCAAAACTCTATATAGTTTATGATTTATCGAATTGTTGCGTTACTTTTGCCCTCCTGTATGTTCTTTTATAGACACTTTGTATAAAGAATGGTAAGGACAATGTTCCGATCGAAGACAGCGATGATTCCAAATATTGTCTGAGATCGGTGCTATCCTTAACGTTCGTGATCCTTATGAAATTTTTTGCGGACTAGGAGTCACTTGTTTCCTCGAAGTTCAGTTACATTGTTAGCTAATAAAGGTGAGGACCTTCTTGGACTGAAAAGACATGGGGGCTGGAAGTTTTCAAGTACAGCTGAAGGCTACATCGAAGTTTGTCTCGAAAACAATAAAATTCTCCATTTTGTCCCTTTTTCCTTTAAATAATTCAAACTTCAATTTCTGCTACCGTAAAATTTCTATTTCCACTGTTTCCACCAAATTAACATTTCTTTTTTTTGCTTTTTGTCTCTTTTACAATTTTCACCACCCTTCGTTTTTTCACAATTTCTTCTCCACCGTGCAACGTACTATTGGAGACAAAATACTTTGGTCATCATTTTTCCGTCACTTCAAAAAAAAATTATGTAAACCAAGCATTAACGTCAAGTCAAAAATATGCTACCTTCCACCGTTCAAAAATTTAGAATTGTCTCCCTCGCTTCTGAGGGATGTCCATGAAGCAAATTGCCTTGTGGAAACCTTTTCAAGTTTTCCTCCTTGGAATTTCTCATTCAGTGCCCCATTTTTCGATATTTAATATTTTGCAATGACGAGTCTGACAGTGACAGTCAGTGACAATGGTTGACAGTAACCATCCTAATGTTTGATTTACAACTTTATTACTTTGACGACCAAAGTAATTTGTCCTCAATAGTACTAACATTATTTTATTTTTTAAACATTTGCATGTTATCTTCCATTTGTAGCAACGGGTATTCAAAAACAAAACGTCGACTCTATCTTAAACAAACATAAAATGCATTCACGTTGTTTTGGCATAATGGGAGGCCATGGAAATTTTGCATTTAATTTGATAGTAAAGCTGTCTGTTGAATTAGGTTATGTTTTTCTAATTTTGAGGTTAAAAATGGCATCAATGTCTAGTGCATTGTTGTCAGTTTTACTAGATTGCAATAGAAGAATACCCAGACATCGCGGCAAAATCAGCAACATGTTATGTTCATTTTGATAGGTCCGCATGTCAGGCACTTTAGTGACGGAAATCAAACAGTGTGTCCAACGTTAAAAAAATAAATCATGACCTCCCATTATACTAAAATAACGTGAACGGTGTTTAACTGATTGTCCTCTTTTTAACACCGACGATCTTCAACTACATATTTTACTAGTTATCTTTCATGTTACATATTTCACTTGTTTTTCATTATAAATCCATTCCAGCCAGAAATATTTATTGTATTTTAGACCTCCTGGTTTTCTATTCTTCTTCTTTTTTTCTTCTTCTAACAAAATGTCTATAATTCCTTTTTTTGTTCGACACTGTCAGAATTTGAGAATTTTCGCCTGTGTGAATGGATTTTGATAAATGTCACAACTTGTCAAAACGAAACGTCAAGCTAATTTTAAAGATTTTAAACGATTTGGAGCCTTTAAAGGGCTCGTCGAACAAAAAACATTGTATTCAACTCGTTCTTGTGTAAATTGGGCTTTTTTTTGGCATTCGTGGGCTTTTAAAACGCTCGTTTCACTCGCGTTTTAACTGGTCCACTCATCCTAAAAGAGCCCAATTTACACACGAACTGATTAAATAAACTACTATTATACAGGCTGTCTCAGCTAAGACTTTAGAGCCTAATATCTCGGTTATTTGCCAACGGATTTTTATGAAATGTAAAATGCAGATATTTTAGACCGTGAAGGTTCAATTAGTAATAATAGAATTACCTCAAGTTAAAAAATGTAATTTTAACACATGTTTCCTTTATCGAAAATTATGCGCGATTATTATTAGATTGTTAAACATTAAAAAATAGGGGTCTACACAAACAATTTAGTAAATCACTTGCCTGATTCAACGAAAAGATTAGATTTTGTAGTTAAAAATTTAATGTAAAATTTGAAGATATTTGAGCAGTTACCTTTTGAAACAATTGATGATTAATTGCCAAGCAACATTTTGTACACCCTTTAAAGTCTGTCAAAATTGGGCGTGCTTTATTAGAAACGTCAAATTGTGAAAATTTATTGAAAATACTCTAAAAATAGACTACAGCGGCAGAAATTTCAATATTGTTGAAAAAGGAAAAAAAATTTGCCTATGAAGTGTGTCGTAAGAACTTCAATGACACAGTTCGTTTTCTCGTGGAACACTATTATCCAAATGTAGGCTTTACAAAATGTAAGGTTAAGAGAGTCGTCAATTTATTTGAATACACAGGAAGCGTACGTGAACTAAATTACCTTGCTAAAATATCCCGATCGTCCTTTATGGAAGAATTAAAGCATCCAGTATTATAAATTACGTCCAAATGTTGTCTTTAACTTTGTAAGTGTTTGTAAGGTTAGCAAGATAACCGTCAAATATGTCACCTGCGCTTCTGCGAAAAGGGATGACCAAAATTCTGCAAAATTGCGCGTTTGTTTCATACGCGTCTACGTTTTTGCATTTGCAGCCACGTTTAACACAGTTTTTTGCTTTTTTTCTTGCAAATCAGACGTCTTTCAAGGACGAGTTTTCCCCTACAGCATTTTTTATTGACGATCAATTTTTTATATAAATCTTAATTGATTCAACATTTTAAAAAGGCATATAAAAATTACGTTTTTAAGACTTGGGTGATTGCATTAATGGGATTTTATTCTTCACCGTCTAAAATATCTGCATTTTAAATTTCACAAAAATCCGCTGGAAAATAACTGAGTTATTAGGCTCGAAAGTCTTAGCTGAGACACCCTGTAGACTTTACACCTCACATTAACGTTTTATTTCCGGTTTAGTCTTATTTTTAGATTTAACTAAAGCTTTGTAATAAGTATCTAAAAAATTGTTAGTTCTCTTGTTGATAACAGCGAAGAAAACAATATTTTATTTGTCACCTTGTATATGTAACGTAACGGAATAAATTTGTTTTCTTGAGATTTTCGCTTCGGGAACGACGAAATGATGTCAGGAATTTGAGAAAATTTCCAATAAAAATGAAATACGTCATGCGAAGGGTGTTCGTTTGCAGATTGATGATGGATGCGCCGGTCGTCAGTTCCCGGAGTCGTCCTCTCCGGTGGCGTGGGTGTCGTCGTCGCGATGAATGAACTCCGCTCCGGCGCCCGGAGCCGAGTCCGGCGTCCGGATCGCGCAGGACAGCGCCACGCCAGGATCAGGCGCGAGTCCAGCACGCATTCTCGTGTTCGGAAAGTGTCGATCCCGGCCGAACACTTTTAACCCAGAAAGAACGGGTGCGGACCGAACCAAGAGACGTCGTGCAAAAGGTGAATTAACGCGAAAATGAGGTGCTGCGAGCCGTAGGCGAGGTGCGAGCAGTTCTAGTGCAGCGGGCGGGAGTGCCGTGAGGATGACGGCGGCCACCGGACACGGCCAGGGCTGCTGCTTCGCTGGAATCCCGACCACACAGTAACACAAGATGGAGGCATGCTGCTGTAGGCCCACTCTGACGAATCAGGTTAGTCGAGAGGGGCTGGGGATCGGTGGTCGGGCCGCGGACCACGGACATCGCGACCGGAGGGCTGTCGGGGCCGGCGATGGGGAGACGCGCCGCCAAAATCCGACACCGCCGCCACCACTGTCATTCCGTCAGTCACATTGATTCCCGTGACCCATATATCGGCTGTGCACCGCATCTTTTTGCACTTGGGGCTCTTGCGGACGCGAGGATGGTTGGCTGGTTGGCCTCGGAGGGCGCAGCCGAGGCCCCCGTCAGACTTTTTCCGAACGCGCTGCAGATTTTTCAAAATTTAACGAATCACTCGGTCCTTTTACCTGATACCTATTTACCTGATGTTTTGCAAAATTCTTGTCGTGAACGGCTCGGTTTGTTTTCTTTTAGCAGAACACCCTAGACACATTTTCCAAAATTTCGATCGATCTATCTTTTTGGGCCATGTCTGACACGTTTTCCAATTTTTTGTCATTTATGAGAGAGTCCTATTTTAGAATAAATTTTGTACATTTTCTAAAATTTTTATACCCAATAAATTAATATTTCTGGATTTTTTCAATCACTCATTTTTTAGCAAATTACTGGATCGCTCAGTCTTTTTGGAATCTGCTTTACGCAGTTTTATACATTTTTTTTGCCAGCTCAGAGCACATTTGAGGCATTTTGCGAAAATTTATTGGATCACGCGGTGTTTCATTAATTTGGCGGAATCTTTAAAATTGTAATAAGTGATAAACCCTGTGTCCAACTTTCTTTGCTCATGTTTTGTTCACGTTTCACACACTTTTTTCAAAAGTTCTTTCATTTGACACTTACATTTCAAAAAAATACCGTACTGAATCAATTCTTCTTTTAGATGATGTATTTACAGTCAACAAAGACTATAAAGGATTTTCTAAAATTATTAGACATTTTTGATCTTCATTTGAACCATATTTGACACATTTTTAAATCACATTTGTCACATTTTGGAAATGTACGAGTATTAATATCGGGTGTTTATTTAAATTTCCGGTCAAAGTTGGCGTTGAAGAGTCGATTGTGAACGCACCACTCGTGTAATGTAAGATTTAAACAGCTGATCCGAGATCCGGAATCTGTATTGTGCGTTCACAATCGACTCTTCAAGGTCAACTTTAAGGATAAACTGATATCGTGATCGCACGATAAATTTTAAACAGCTGATCCGTGATCCGTAGTGCGTTCACAATCGACTTTTTAACGCATTTTTGACACATTTTGAAAAAATTTTTTTTTTAATTTCAAGTATTGTTAGTAAATTTTTAAACATTTTAATCTTGATAAACCACTGCCGTTTTTCTTTTGACATATTTTAAAATTTTTATCTCTGATGGGTAAGTCATTTTTTAGAACATAATTAATTTTATTTCATTTTGTGGTTCTTGTAAGTACCACATTGTTAATAAATCAATTTAAAAATTTTTTTTTTTGTCATTTAAAACAGGTGTTTTTCAAAATGTTTATGTTTTTGGAACACACTTAAAGTATTTAATTTTTTTTCTTATTAATTCTTTTTTTTAACATTTTTCAAGTTTTTTATTACATTCACTGACTGAGAAGCAGCTGATTTTTTTTAGAACATTTAGTATTTTTTCTAACACACGTGACATATTTTTTTAAAATGTATTATTTGGCGCTTTTTTGACATATTTTTCCAAATTACCATCCATTTTTTGAAACGACAGACATTTTCAAAAATGCTTGTCATTGTTTTTTGGAATATGTTTAACACATTTTTCAAAATTGTTGGTCTTTATAAAACGATCAGTCTTTTTGTAACATAAATTTTTCAAAATTTTTACCGTTACTGAATTAATTACTCGTTTTAAAAATACAGATAAATAATTCAATAATGTATTGATAATATAATTACATAACATTTTTGATTTCAATAATTATATGCCTTTTCGAAAATCAATAATAAAAATAGAAAAGAATTGAAAAAATATTTAAAAAATAGTGCTTCCAAAGGAATTATCTGAAAAATCCGGCCTGGATGCCGTACTCTCTGTTTTTATAGTAACGACCGTTTAATAAAAAAATTGACACATTAAATAAAATTAAACCATTAATGAATAGATAGACATTTTTTTGCAGTAGTCGTTTGACCAATTTAAAAAGATATTTGGGACATATTTTCCACAAAAGATAAAAATTACAACAAATCACTCAAAGCAACAGGAGATTTTTTTTCCTAGATAATAAATTGAAATTTTTGTTATTGAGTTCTGAAAGTATTTTTTAAAAGAGAAATGGAGGCAGCAGGACAACATTGAGTATTCACAACTTTTAAAAAATTGTTTTAAATTTTAAGTCATTTGGCGTTATTATTTTAAGGAATGAAGAAAATGAAAATGAAAAATGGCCAAAATTCTCTTAATTTTTAAATATTTTGACAATCTAGAGCGACTACGTAAAAAATTGATGCATGTATAGTTTTTTTTTATTTCTGTTAAAGTTGAAACTAAACACGAAATTGAAAAGAATCTACAGAAATATTTTTTTCGGTGTCAATTAACGAAGTGAAGTTAGCCAATATTTTTTTGTCAAGACAATTGTCAGGAACCAACTTACGCTTTCCAACGCAAATTCATGGAAAATTCCATTAGATTGTTTTTTTATCAGTTCTGTAATTCGGAAACAAACCAGTTCGTTTCTTTTTACAAATCCCTAAATAAAATGGAAAATTTCAACCTTCATATTTCTTGATCGGCTAGAACTGGCAACATCGCCTCTTGGTCATATAAATTATCTTCACTTCAAATATGGATATTTTGTACAATTGTTCTTTTAACACCACTTTTGAAACTGTTTCTGTTTTCTTTTCAATTCATTCTATCATAAATATTTAAATAAAAATCGATTCGAAGTGCAGTCCACAGCGCACAGCTCATAAAACCCAACACACGTCTAAAAATTAAAACCGAAACCACAACAAAATGGTTATTCAATTAAAGCGATTGCCAAATAAAATAACATCCTACTCGTTTAATACTAATAAATAACAATTACAAATAACCGAGACCTGACAATTGACAGATGACATTAATTTAGTGCAAAACTGAAAAACACTATTCAAAACACCTCAGCCGGCTATGATTTACCTTGATCAGCTGCATCTCTTGACACATTGACAAGTGCCGTTTTTATTGAATAATGGAGATCAGTCTAAGACAATTGATCTCCAGCCCCAAATCGTGCTCCAGGACAGGAAGAAGTGTTAAGTTGATCGTGACCTTTGAACAATTTCCGTACAATATTTCAATTAAGCGTAAGTTACCTCTTTGAACTGCCGCCATAATAACACTCCAATTTCATTAAATTATTCGGTTAGTTCGATTGAATGGAACTTTACGATCCATGGTACATAATTACGATGGTGTCCGATGTGGTGTTACTTTTTTATAAACTTAATAAAAACAGCAAAATAAGTAGATAAGTAAGTAACAAGAAATAAGTTTTATAGTGAGAACAGTTTTTTGTGAGAGCCGGCAGCCATCTTACCTCGAGACTGAGCTAAATGTCAAATGGCAAACTTGTCAACAGTAGTAATAACAATAATTGTATTGTCAGTTGAACTGTTTGAAAAAATATTAATTTTATTGTCTGTCAAAAAAGTGTCAATATCTGACACAACATATTTTATACACTGTTGTGGTTTTTAATAACTGGTGATGAAACATTTAAACCAGGCAAGTTTATAACAATCTCTAATCGAACTGTTGTCAAATTTGAATTTTCGCGCATTTTTGTTTGACAGCCGAAGCGCCCCGAA
Source organism: Tenebrio molitor (assembly GCF_963966145.1). Classification (NCBI taxonomy): domain Eukaryota; kingdom Metazoa; phylum Arthropoda; class Insecta; order Coleoptera; family Tenebrionidae; genus Tenebrio; species Tenebrio molitor. The sequence goes on along the minus strand of NC_091053.1, from coordinate 16,258,859 downwards.
TTTATTTTTTCTTCGTCCTACACGCGCCGAAAAAATCCCGTCCAATCTGACCTCGCCTCAGTTTTTCCATTCTTTGTTTCAAAGTATTCCAATCGAGTAATTAAATTACGATGTAATTCTTGCAGCGTTGCCGGAGAATCTAGGTTAGATCTCATTAAATGTCACCATCTCCGCCACACCAAGAAAATCCCAGTTCGGCTCACTTCGTTTCGTTAATTAACGCAAAAAGTGCGCCAAATACGAATCGGCCAAGATTTTATTTTCGAAATGGTTGAAAAATCGTTGTCATTTTTACGTCAAACGAGTGTCGACTTGTCCGTGACAGTTGAGTAACGCTTTTCATTCAGACAAATTCCGCAAATGTCTGATTCATTAATAAAAAAAATTAATTATGCGTCGCGAGGTCGTCACGCAAAAATGCAGCTTCGCGGAAATTTCCAAATCAATCTTAATTGGTCGAGTCGTTTTGTGGGTTAATTTGCGAAGTGGTTTCGATCATTGATTTTAAAAATAATTGGAAATATATTGAAAACGTACTGATATGGACTCAATTAACTCATCACGATATCCCGGTACTGCAGTTAGTTATCGATCCTAGGCGGCTGACGTCACGTGTTATCATGGCGGTTGTGACGTCACTTTGCAGCTTTCTGCTTCATCAAAGACACGTGGTTTTACTCGGCAACCATTGAGATTTTCCGATTTACAAATTGTGGAATGTTTCGGTGGAAATGCGGGGGACAAAATGGCGTCCAGGCATCCCGTTCGCAATGATTTTGATGTGTTGACGTACTCATAATGAAAAAAGTTGTTAGCGATGACGTTATCGGGGAAAATAAGGGGATTTATTACAAATAACTTGTGTCGGCGGTATTGATGGTTATTAGCGAATGTTTTGTTATCGGTCGTTGGGTCGAGGGTTGTAGCTCGAACAGAGATAACATTTTGCATTATGATAAAATACGTGGGGGGGAACAGTTTTTGCTCGTTCACCGATACAGATTGTTCTTGTACAGTTAGAAATGTACATCTTGAAGAGTTCCATACGTGTTGAGGCTATCACAAACATTTTCTAAAATATATTTTAATGCCAGGGGTTTTACTATTCCACTATGGAAATGGTTGTTTTAAGGTAATGGACATTTTTTAACAAAATTCTGGTCAGTAAAATGGAGGAAGCTTTTGGAAGACGACAGATTTAAATTCAATTCAAAATACCTAATGTGAAGGATTGGTTATAAAAGTTTTTTTAAAATTTTGATTTCACTAAAATGGTGTGGTAGCAAAGGAATTGTCAATATTTTGGAAAATTTGATTTGCTTGCAGGTCGATTAGTCTTTGAAAGTTGAGACTGAAAAAATAAAATCAAAGTAAGTGAGAAAATAAAGATTTAGTTGAAGTTGCAGTTCATGAAAAAATTTAAAATTTTGGTTTAATTTGGGATGTGCAAGTTTTTTCCTACTTTTCCTAATTTTGGCCATATCGAAAAGTACAAAATTTTTCATAATTCCACGTGAAACACTTCAGTGATATGAAGTTTAGTTCTTGTTTTGTTCTTGTTTAGTCAACCAGACTGTATTTTTTTCACATTATTAAAAAAATCGAATAATTATTGATACTATTATTTATCTCAGCTTATACGGAAGAAAATAAAGAAAACATTGTGAATAATTTGAAGTAATATTTTTCTTACGAATGGAGAATTTTTTTGAAAAATTTGCTGGGCAATCAGGGCTTTAACTAGTGTGACGAACGATATAAACATTTAATTTTTTATAACAATAGTCTCGTCTTGAGAACGGTATTTTTTCTATTCGAAAATTTGTATTTATTAAACAATAGTAGATTACGTTACGAGTTCAGAAAAGTGGAAGTTTACTAGACAAGTATGGCAAGTTTAAGTACGAGCATCAGCGAGTATTTAAATGCCATACGACTCCAGTAAAATCACTTTTCTGACGAGGTGCGTAAAAAGTTGAATATTACTCAAAGTCGTACAGTAATGGTTGCTATGCTGTAAAGTAACCTATTACTGCACAATTGTACAAAATCGTACAGTAATGGTTGCTTTGCTGTAAAGTGACCTATTACTGTACGATTTTGAGTACAGTAATATAGTTCATTACTGTACAAAATGCGAAAAAATATATTTTTCTAAACAACCTGATACGGCCTCAATTTTCTTATGAGGAGATTAATATCTAATTTTTAAACTTAGGTACCTTTTTCTCTGATTGAATTATTTTTTCGTTTATAAAAATGTTGGAAAATTTTGAAAAAAATACGAGTCCATAGTTCGCTTATTTCGAAGGATTTTAATTATCTATACACCAAATTAAATGGTTGTGAATAGGCTACAAAATGGACTAATAAAATCTCGTATAGGCCCAAGAACTTCAAGGCTAAACTCAAAATATTTTTTTCAAATTATGAAAAATTCTATATTTAAATAAAAAAAAGTTTAATAAAAAAGATTGAAACACTTGAAATAATGTTCACCTTAACTTATCAGTTTATAATCTTGGCGATTTCTGCTACACTTCCTGACAGATTAATTTAAATGACTAGCGTGGCAAACAGGACACATAACGAGCGTTCAAAAAAATGTGTAGACAAACAGGCTAAAATCCATTTTTTAATTACAGTCCGATGGATCAGTTAATAACCAGAACAACTGTTATATTGCTATCTCGTTTCAACATAATGTAAAACAAGCTTTTAAATTCCTGTACGTATTGTATTAAGCCTGTCCCACTATGCATCTCGCTTTGGCATGTGCGATTAGAGCAAGACGCGAGTTATACTTTTATTACATTAGTGACGTCAAATTTTTAGGTTAGGTTTTAACCACATTTGTGATAATTTTGTTTGAAATTTCCACTCTATGATGCCAATGAAAAGCTACGCAGCAAGTGGACAGATTCATTTGTAGAATTTGTAATCGCAAAAATTCTGAAAAGAATTGTTTTTTGAAAAATAAAATAAAAACGGAGGAATGAATTTGCAGGAAAACCAAGAAAGCACGAAAGAACACAACTCAAAATAACAAAATCTCAAAAATTAAAATTTGTAGGTAATGACATAATGTCTCAAGTTCCCAAACATAAATTATCAAATATTGGTAGGTATAGTCTGTACAACATGGCAACATTGTACACTTTTGAGCTAGGGTGAAAAATCTAATCATTAAAAATTGAGGTTATGTAGAGATTAGTAGCGCAGCATGTTAATAAAGTTAATAACAACTAATAACAAATAATTTGAAAGCTATTGTCTCACTTTGCGAGGCATTGTTAATGACACGTTCAAATTTTACTTTCAAGGACAACTGGTATAACCAATAGGTAGATATCATTAAATTTACTAAATTTAGTAAAATTTTATTATTCCAAACTTAAATGAACAGGTCGTGGTTTTTTTATTAAAAACAGACTATAGTTCCATGCACTGCTGTCAAATGTCAAAAGCAGACGCAGGCCATGTCGACTTCTTGATTGGGACTGAGCTTATCGGACTAGAATTAAAAAATGAACTGCACATTTTTTTAAAATTTCAGGTGGTATGCTTTGATCAACTTTTATATGACATAATTTTGATCATGATTCTATTTATTGCAAACTAATTCATTAATTTAAAGTAAAGTTTGTTTAAGTAAAACTCCCCTTGTTTAGTTTCAAACAGAACTGTTTTTTCCAGAGAAATAATTAATTCACATCACTACTTGTTTCTTGAATAAAACATCTATGGTTTCACGGTTGATTAAGTTACGTCATACGTAAAATCGAATAAAAGCAAGCACCAGGTCACTTTACCACAAAAATGTTTGAACGTTCTCTGTTTCATTTTCATGTGATGTTTCTTTTTTATTTATAGAGGTTTTTTATTTAATTTGACATTCAACACAATCTTTTTTAATTCAAAATTTTTCTTAATATGTAATGAATGACCTATTTATAAAGTCCGTTTTTTTTAATAAATCAATTGTCAGTGTCAAAATACAGAAAAAGACCAAACTGTATATTAAAAATCATTGACAATTGGTCGTTATATCTCAGTTTCACCCTAGATTTCCCCTAGATCATTATTGAGGTTATGTTGCATATGTTTGTGAGTTTGAGACACGTGTTTAATTTAAATTGTCAAATATGACAATCGATGACAATTTCAAAGGTCAATGCTCCAAACGTGATTTATAAAATTCACTATTTCGAATTTTCTGCCAACCTGACAAAACTTTGACAATTGATTATAAAAAAACGGACTCTAAAAAGCTTAATTTCTATAAAATACGACACTCAAAGAATTTCAAATAATCGAAAATAAATATTTATCCCATCGAAATTAAAATTACAAAACAACAAAAATTGCAATTGCAAATTTCGAAAAATGTTTATGAATTTTTTGACATAAATATTTTTCAAAACTGCATTTGCACTCTTTTCGTTGAACAAGCAAAAACTCGACGCAACCAGCTCAACTATCATTTTCATGTTTTCAAAAAATTTCGAAAATGCTACCAAATCTTTTAACCATTTACTCTTCAAATGAAAATATTTAAATGACTAATCAGTGTCACAAGTGAGAAAGATATCTGAATTATAATGTACAGGGTGATTTGGAAAGTTGTGCAGATATTTTAACCAGTGGTAGAACTTCACAATTGGTAACGATTGAGCCAATAACGCCTTATACAAATGTTGATATTTTTCGAGAGAAAGGGGCTAAAATTTTATCAAAATAAGTTTGGGAATCACCGAATTTTATGAAAAAATCTCTCAATAAAGAATCATACTAAACTTTTTTGTTATCATTTAATTCAAAATTAAGTCGCTTTGATAAGAACCTCAATCTTAACCTCAATTTCAATCACAAATGGCTTTCACCAACATGGAGAAAACCGATATGGTTTTTGATCTACGGCGAAGCCCGTGGACATTCAGAGCTAGCACGGCAAATCTACGGTGAAAGCAAGGGCATAGCAATGATTTTTTGCTGGGGTGGGTCAGATTTTAAACCACAGACAGATGATAGATAGATATTGCAGATGTATCTTGTTTTTAATGTGTTTTACTTTTATTCTGGGGTGGGCCGGGCCCACCTGCCCCCCCCCCCCCCTTTGCTACGCCCTTGTGTGAAAGGTTTCCTCAAAGATATACTTCCCAATGCACGAACCTTTGTAAACGTTGTGCAGCATCTTCGCGATTTCGAGCGTTTCGAAATGAATGAGCGCGATCTTGGCCGCCAACGAGAAGATCGTATCTTAGTTGCAGAAGAAGAAATTCTTCACAAAATTGAAAACCAGCCACGAACAAATACTCGGGGTCTTCGGTCTTGCAAATCACCTGGGAGTTTCTCAGTTTGTAGCTTGGCTGCGAGTTCAAAACACCGCTCAAAAAATTCGTCAAAACAGAAGCATTCTGAATCGAGTTCGGCTTTCCTGCCCACGTGGTGCTGAAGCTTGCATTGCAAACAATGGCATTGTAAGCAACTTCTTTGATGTTTCATTTTATGCCTTGACTCACAATTACAGTGTTTTTACTTTGTTGTTTAAGCCTTTGTTGTTTTCTGAAACAATTGTAAGCACTATTTTATCATCACTTGACAAATTTTATCAAAGATTCATGATGAAACTCAAAAAAAAATTAACGATAAAAATCAAATATAACCTTGAATGACAGAAAAACTTGACACTTTAGGTTGGTCGTACGTTAAAACTACCCGCCAAATTTGAAAAATCTCAGCGGTTCCGAAGCAAACTGATTCCTTTGGTTCCCTTGTAAACCATTAACATTTGTATAAGGCAAGTTGGGTTTTTTGCCTTCTTTTAACACGTACTACCTCAGGTTAAAATATCTGCACAACTTCCAAAATCACCCTGTATATTTCTTTGAAATAAAAATTTTGAATTTTTTTTGTCGGTATTGCATTTAATTTTTTTTAAATAAAATTATTAAGTCATTTTCGTTTTTGAAAAATTCAGACAATTTGTTTCATTGCCTCTTCTTTTCCAATGTTATTTTTATACAGCCATTATAGTCCCCAACAAAAATTAAAATACAAGTTATTTTTTTAAATATGAATCATTGGTGTTAGTTGTTTTTGTCGCCATTATCGTTAATTACGAGCGCAACTTCCCAACTGCTCATCGATTTCCAAAAGAAATAATTCCAGAAATTGAGAACAATAGCGGAGGAAAATTTATATCTCGTCGAGAATAAATATCGTTGCCAAGCCAGTACTCCAATAAAAAGCGACGATATAGCAGCGGCGCCAGTTCTCAATTCACACACGTCCCACCCCCACCGCCGTCATTAGCAACATTTCTTATTACCGCTGCAACAGCCGAGGTCTTGCGCCATCCCTCCACCGAGGAGACAACAAAAGCTGTCGAAGTATCGTGATCGGTCCACCCTCGCCTCTAATTATTGATGTCCAGGACGAATGCCGGTTTGGTAACCCATATCTGGCGGCGGCTCCGAGTTGGCGGCGACGTCTAAATAAACGTCGGGCGCCGTCTGGATGCTCGCTGATGATGCCAGTTTTAGAGGCTGGGCGCTCTGGACAGTACGGTCGGTGTTTTCGTACGTAGCGTCGCTGGTGACAAATGTAGAAGTCTTTAAGATGTTTGATGGTCTTGTCGGAAGTTTTGCCGGAGTTTCCACAAATGTTTTCTGCGAGACGTAGGAGTGGACCGTTGCGAACATGTTGGCTGAATCACTTAGGTAGAGTTGCAGTTTGTTTTTTTTCTTTTCTTTTTTGGAAATGTTTTTGCTTCAAGTTCTTATTTCGTTTTTGACACGTCGGTTCAAGTGTTTTAATCGATGAAGGACTAAATTTAGACCCGATCGGGAATGTAATTGGTGGATGCGCCGGGACAGTGACAAATTTAAATAACGAAATATTTATCTGGTGTATTAATAACTGGAAAAATCTCTTTTATAGTATTTTACATTACAAGCCAGGTAAAATGGTTTTTACTGGCGAATGGAGGATATAACTGACGAGTCGAAGACGAGTCAGTTACCTCCTTGAGCCAGTAAAACCAGTTACCTGGCGTGTCTTGTATAATATTTTATTTGTTACTAAATTGTAAACAACTAAATAAAATTAAAAATGATCAAATTCTGTTTTCTTCCAAATTATTGCTCAAAACTCAGAAACCTTAGAAGTACAATTACTATGACAACGCGCCGTTTGTTCAAATTGTTTATTTCCGTCAAGATTTTTTCTCAAATGAACGTGCCAGAAGAAATCAAAAAGGAAGCTATAAACGTGGCTTCCAGTTTACTGCCAGCGAAGTCTTTAGCAAGATATGAACGAGAATATGAAGAATTTAAAAATTGGCAGAAAAACAATAACGTAACTGGTGTAACGGAAGACGTTCTTTTGGTGTATCTTCACCAACTATCAGACAAATTTAGCCCCAATTCTTTGTGGTCGAAATGGTCCATGTTAAAAAGCTGCCTGGAAATTAAAGAAAATGCTGAAGTTCGCTGGTTTGTTTTCCTATTACAGACGTTGTCAAAAAAGTGATATTTTAACTTGACATTTGTAGATTTCATAAGGTAATTGCTTTTCTCAAGAGAAAAAAATGAGCGTTACGTGCCGAAGAAGGCAAGGGTTTTAACAAAAGATCAAGTGGAAAAATTTCTTGTTGAAGCTCCTGATGACTATTGGTTGTTAGATAAAGTGATTACAATTTTTGGAATTTTTGGTGCTTGCCGGTGTGACGAGCTTCTCTCGTTGACGGTGAAGGACGTAGAAGATGTTGAGAAATATATTATCGTCACTTTACGGAATACAAAGAATTTAACAAGGAGATTTACGATCACAGATGAGGGCTGCAGTTTTCAACCTTGTGTTTTGTACAGAAAATATGCAGCTCTTCGTCCTCGTCAAGCAGACCAATTACGTTTCTTTTTAACCTACCGTAATGGCAAATGTATTTCCCTCAATGTTGGCCAGCACACTATTGGCGGTGTACCGAAAAAAATTGCAACATACTTAGGGCTACAAGAACCTGAATTATACACAGGTCACTCATTTCGCCGATCAGCAGCAACAATGGTTTTGGATGCAGGTGGAGATATTTTGACACTAAAACGTGCGGGAGGATGGAAAAGTAGTGGAATTGCGGAAGGTTATGTGGATGATTCTATCAATAAAAAAATTGAAATTGCGAAAAAAATGTTTCCTGGACGAAACTCAACAGATGTGGCTTCCACTTCGGGAGGTTCTACAATTAATTGTCCAATGACGAGCGAATTCACTTCCGCTTCAGGAATGTTCGACATTAGCGGAAATTCTAATTGTACATTTAATTTTAATTTGTATGAAACAAAGAAATAAAAATGCTCAAATGTTAAAAACGCTACTATCCTTTCCAAATTTCAAATTTCTCTACTAACTTGTTAAATTCATAACTGGTCTGCTGTCAATTTAACGCTACTAGCCAGTTAAAATGACTTTTCAACGTCAAGTGACAGTTCGAATAAATGACGTTTACAATTTAGTAACAAATAAAATAATAAACCAAGGCTTGATTTGTCTTTCTTTTTCTAATCAAACCAAATTTTTATTTTGAGAATTTTAATCTAGATACTTACAGAGAAAATATTTTTTGAAAATTTATATTTAAAAGGTGGAAAAAAAATGAAGACTCTAATTTTGCGATTGATCTGCTGTTTATAGATAATCGAAATATTTTGGGTATTTGGACTTGATTTAGAACATACAATGCTTTGGAAATCATATTTGAACATACTTTTTTGTTGCATTAGGCTAAGCAAGGAATTTTCCAGATCTTTTGTGGAGCTGTAAGTGTCAAATGTCAAAAGCCAAAACTGTCGTAAATAAAATTGTTGTTGGCACAACTGGCATTATTTGTACCTATTTTCACACGCCGGTTTTCACATTCGGGGAAAATTCTGTGGAATGAAATGTTCATTTCGGAGAACTTACCGTTTTCTTCCAAGACGATTTTTACAAAGCTCGCATTGTACCATGGGGGCTTTTATCTGCGAAAGACGCTCAGTAAAGATTGAAACCATCACATGCATGCAATTGTTGCAGGTTGGCTGCAGCGCAGGAGGCGGCGGCACAGGCGGTGCAGCAGCAGACGGGGGCGGGCGCAGCTGATACAATGGGGGGCGCCAGCGCGGCAGGAGGGCAGGGGCCCAGCTCGTTGTTCCTGTTCTCCGAGGAGAACCCTATCCGTAGACATACGCGCTTCATCATCGAGTGGCCATATCCTTTCATACATGTATTATTGTCCAGTACGACCTTCCACTTCTTAATATTCAAGTGGAAATCACTTTTCAACAACTATTGCAGCACGTTCGAAGGTCACTTGTGTCAAGTGAAATACGTTCAGACAATGTTATCACTCGGCACTGTCGAGCGAGTCAAAATGCGTTCGTGTGATACTGTCACTTGACAGTGTGGGGTGGTAACATTGTAAAAACGTATTTTACGTCGAGATTAGTACTGTATAATAATTAAATAATAATAATTGTGATGTTTGCCTTGACTCAAGCTTAATCCGTTTGAGTATGCCGTGCTTTTGACAATCATAGCCAACTGTGTGGTGCTGGCACTGGAGGAGCACCTGCCCAATCACGACAAGACTTTATTAGCACAAAAATTAGTAAGTAGAGTTTGTTGTCTTGAAACAACATGTTACATGCGGTAATTGTCGATTTGTGTGTTTTCAGGAGGCAACCGAAGTTTACTTTCTAGGAATATTTTGTGTTGAAGCTTCGTTAAAGATTCTAGCGTTAGGTTTCGTTCTTCACAAAGGATCATATCTTAGGAACATCTGGAACATTATGGATTTCTTTGTTGTGCTCACGGGGTAAGTGTCCGGACGAGTTTTGAAGTTTTTTTGTGTTTTGAATCGAGTACGGAATGACTATGTGTGTGCAAGACGATGTGTCATTGTCATTCTGTATGCAATTTCAGGCATTTAACAGCTGCAAATCTGGTTTATGTACTGTATGTGTAATCTTGTCAGGTCTATGACAGTTTTTGCCGAAGCGAACGTTGACGTTGATCTGCGGATGTTACGGTCGTTCCGCGTGTTGCGACCCCTCAAGTTGGTGTCCAGGATCCCAAGTAAGGGTCGAATCGTCATTAACCACCACTCTAACTGTCTAGTTCGGGCCCGCTTTAGACCAGACTAGACTATTTAGACGGTTTTAGACCATAGATCAATAGCTTAGTCCACCAATACACTACCTCATACTACTGTTACAATTATTTATATTGGTATTACGGTAGGATAGGAGTTTTTGGGTACTGTCGATGTCTTCGTCTTTCAGCCATTACTCTACTGATTGCGCCGCGGTGTGCATGTCTGTATAACGTAGGTAGACAGTGCTCGATGCATATACCTATTTCAGTTTTATTTGTAGATATTTTATAGTTAGTGGTATCATTGGATGCTTCATTTGTAAGAATATATTCTCCTTGCCGAACGTTTATTTCACTTTCACAACTTTGACACTCGATCGACGACTCGAAAACGTTCTCTCAAATTCGTATCCTTCACATTCCTTTGTTTCTTTATTAATTTTACGCATTTGTAAAGATCCACACGCTCTATTGTTTTTGTTGTTCGATTTGAATAAGCGAGATAGTAACAACGTTCGCTTGAAATCTGGTGTGAAGTTTCACTCGAATCGGTCGCTCCTCCATTGAACAGTGCTGTCCCTGGACTTACGTTTCCTGTGTATTGATTTATCGAGGCATACATAATGCATAAGAAAGTAATTTAATTTATGATGTAATTCCAGCCAAGAATCTTGTTAGATCGTTCGGTGTTTATTGAAATCTTCAACAATACGCTAACCCCAAACAGACCAAAATGCACTCGTCTCACTTATTATTTATGCATTACCCTTGCCTTCACATTGACTTTTCTCCAGGATTTTAAAGAAACTTCCATTTATTACACTGTCAGGATTTTAAAATATTTTTAGACTTACCACACAAAAATGTCGCCCCAGCGATTCACATGATCTTTTGATTAAAATGTTTTTATCGAGCTGAGAATACAACGGCGCCAATGATGCATCCTTGAGACACGCCATTTGTAATATTGAACGTTTTACTACTTTTTTTAGGCGTTGCTCTTTATTTGTTAAATAATAAGAAGGCATAAGTTTTGGGGAAAAGTGAGAAAAATAGCAAACAGAAGGGAAAAAATGCAAAGATGTTTACGCATACTTTGTATGGTCCAGAAAATAATTCGCATAAGCTTGTTTCAAATCTTGTTCTCGAGACAAGAAAAATCATGATGTTAAAAAAATAGATAGACACAAAAGTGAATGAGAGTTATGAAGTTTATAAAAAGATATACACAGTAGAAAAAACATACAGGATTAAAAAAAGAAAAAGAAAGAAAATTTAATAAACAGTCAAATGAAGATCTTTTAGCAATGCTCCGGCAAAAGCGGTTACAAAAAGCTGAAATATATACTCGTAACATGACAAACAGTTGAAGATTCCGGTGTAATCAAAGAACGCATAGAATCATAAGATAAGTATATACAGGGCCATTACAAATGATTGTAGTCGAAGCAAGCCATGACCATGTTATGAAATGAAAAACATAACTCTAATGTGGCGTGAACTGTCAATAGTGTCAGTTGTGTGAACCGTGTGTATTCACTTATTCAAATAATTTTGATCATTTTCATATGGAGCAGCAACCATAAATTTTACATTCAGTTATCACGCCAACTTGGACTACAGTAATTTATAAATGACCCTGTATAAGAAATAAAAGAAGTGAAGAAGAAATTGTGAAAAGAAATAATGTATACCTAATGTATACCTTTCCACCTGGAAAGCGTTGAAATGGAGAAGACAAAAATTTAAAAAAAAGGACAGAAAGAATGGAAAAAATAGGGATCTTATGGTTTTTAAAGACCGAGGTTTCAGTAATAAGTACAAAGAGGAAAAAAACAAAATGTGGATAGAAAATTTTAATTATAAAAAAAGAACTACCAAAAAAATTACTAACTAGATATTATAATTCATCCAATACTGAATGAAATAAGTGTTCTCATTCATGTCCGAAAAAAATTAAAATCAAAAAAGTGTATGAAAGATTTTATTGTAATTTTTGTCATGTGCGAAAACACTCATTATTGCATGTTGCATATTATTGTTCATTTAAAAAAGTGTGTCATAATTTATCGCGAAATGATTTGCAACTTTTGGGTCATAAATCTTTTTGGGTGCATTCTAAGGCAATAATTTCCTGGGCTATCAACGAACTGATAGTGTTTTATTAGTGCTGTAACGTCATAAATCTTTGGATGAGAGCTTCTTATTTTGATAACAGTGTCATTACCACACGATGAAGTGTTCTCGTCGGTAATAACGTAAACATTTTTTATTTGTGTGTATTGGAATAAAGTGGGACCGAGGAGGCATCCTTGAGGTACGCCATTGATGACATTGACATCACGTGAAGAGATGAGACGTTGTTGTCTATTTGTTAATTAGATGGATATGTATTTAGTGCTATTTGGATGAAAAACATGACAAATGATTTTTTAAGATATAGGGTGTCTCAAAATTCGCGAATTCCGAATTCAGAGCGTTGTAGGGGATCACTTCAGTAGTCCAAATATGGAAATTAAAAAAAACACCCTGTATTTCACGGAAGAGATAAGTAGAAAATTTCATTAAACGCAAAATTGTTACGAAAAGTGTAAAAAAAGTTAGCAAAAGGGAATAAATGTAGAAAAAATATGAGTTAAAAATAATTTTAAAATTGTTTATAATTATTTATGTTTGGCCAGAAATGATCCAGTCTTGTATTTATGTTGAATTGAACACAAAACTTGTAGCCAAAAGGAGAAGAAAAATATTCAAGAAATAAATAAACAAAAGTTGATAATAAAATAAATCGTAGAGAGAATATTCAAAAGAGTACAAAAAACCTAGGAAAACAACAAACAAAGAGAACCGATAAAATACTAAAAACAAATGCTTAGGTACAGTTGCGAGCATGAAATCTTGGTCTTCATTTTGAAATCTCCCGCTACTGTCACAAATTAAAAATTTTGCCTGCTTAATTAGGGAAAATGTCAATAAAACGTGATCAAAAAATTCAAAATTATGGCCCTAATATCGTATTGTAAGAGATGTCTCAGAAGCTAGGGTGGCAACCCAGTTGGGCTTCCAAAAAATTGACAAGATCTTGACAAAACAAGACAAATAGAAATTATTAGAGGTTATGCCCGTTTCACATTAGAGCACTTTCCATTGTGTCAAAGAATGACCTTGACGACCAAAATTGTACATATTTTTGGCAATAATACGACGGATGGAACTATTTAAACACAAAGAGGTGAAATACGCAAGTTAAAAAACAATATTATTCAAATATGTAATCGAAGATCGAGTACCGAAACACTGAAAAGAAAGTCCAAAAGAGACTAAAAACAAAAAAACACAAAGTAAATTGATGGAAACAGTTGAAAAACCATGAAGTTTGTGCTTTTCGAGAATCGAAGTTTTAATAATAAAAAGAAAAAAGAACGAAAAATGAACACAAAACCTATACACAATATACAGGGTATCTATAAATGATTGTCGGATCAAGCCAGTGTTGGAAAACATATTATTGCCGCATTTTTGAAACAGATGTCCAATTTTAATTTATTATCAACTGTCACTTCTGACATCAATGGATTGAGGTTTTATTCGCGCTTTTCAATCCAGTTTTCGTATCTTATATTGGTTTTATCACAGTTAATAAACACAAAAAATCTGTATTTTTTAAGCTAAACAAAATTTGTGAGAGTAGGATATAGCCAACAACCTAACCTAAAAATGTGACATTCAGAATTTGTCGAATTTATTCTACATACCGTATGTCCCCGGATTGAGTTCACAAGAGGAAAACAATTTTTTTTTGACTTTACGCAAAAACTTCAGAGGAATAACATTTTTTGCTTCATTTGAAACACCCATTTCTGTTATTAAAAAGTCTTCTTCAACACAGACTTAACATTAAAATAAAAGAAAATGCAGAAAAAATGTTTTACATTTTTTTTTTGGAAAAATCAAACAATATTTGAATAAAAAAGTATTCTATTAACTCTCCGCCGTTTTCTGCACATAATTCAACCCTACATCCAAGTTCTTTAAAACTATTTCGAATTTCTTTGATTGTTAATAATGCTACAGCGTTCCTTATGCGCTATCTTAGTTCTTCAGCACTATTGGGCAGGTCTTCACTATAATTTTTTTGTAAATTAGTTACTGATCCAGTTTTTTAGAAACGTTTTTATAAGCTTCTGCGCACCCATGCGTGATACATAAGTGTTGGGAAATTTTTCATAAAATTTTTAAATTATGTGCCGAAAACCGGTCCAACACAGGATTATAGCTATTTATTATACAAGTGTCTTATAAAGCAAATAAGTCACGAAAGAAATGTTTAGCCACGAGAGCTTGCTCGAGTGGGCTAATTTTTCTTGAGTGACTTATTTGCTGTTAAAGCACGAGTGTAATACATAGTTTTATCCAACACCTCCTTCTGTAACAGTTCTTAAAACATCATCAAAACCCAAACATTTATTTTATCTTTTAATGTAAATGTCAACGTACTCGTAAGCCTCAACAAATGATTTCATCTGAGATTCCTGTTTCATATAATTCTATTTTTATGTATTACATTTTTTGATTTTCAATAAACTGTTCAATTCTCTCTAAAATGTTTAATTATGGGTTCATAAGTCCACTAGTGTTTTATAGACCTTATAATATATTCAAAATCGGCATTATTATGACTTCATAATAAACAGGTGTTGGATAAAATAAATTATACAGGATGTCTCAAAAATCTTCTGCGTCTTATAAAACTCGTATAATAATTATACTATTATTGTATTGTTGATTTCTCCACACTGGAGGATAAGAAAGTGTGTCTAAAACATTTGCCGCAACTTTATAAGAACTTTGGCCTCTATGTGTTGTGAATTGTGACACCAATCAGTTTCTCCCAAGCTTCTGAATTCTTTTATTTTAGTATAAATTTAATATTTGCATATGTTTTTTAATTCCGTAACTGTGGCACTGTATCTGCGTTCAAAGTTATCGAAAGATTTGTAAACGTTTTCAATAACCTATCACTAACTAATCAACACGAATCATCTAGAACACAGAAAAGTGATACATTATTTACTCGTTCGTTATTTTAATTTGCCTTTCCTTTTGGACCTAGTGCACTGTGAATCCCACCAGTCTGTGAAAGCACTTGCCAAGAACCGGTGCATCTCATCACTCTCCCCCATTTACGCTCAACTTTATATTCTTGCAGATGAACTCCAATACGAAATTTCTACTATGAATGTACTCAATGTCTGTATATATCACGTTCCTATTTTTGGATGTGTTAGTTTCGAGCATTGTTTATCGTTTTGTAGCGGACTGGATTTTGATTACACAGATCAGTACATTTTGACAAACATCCACCGACAACGCCGCCCAGACCCGATCGTACTCGGGCCGGCAATCAGATTTTTTTTCTTGATTTTGCTGTGTGGTGTTGTTTTTTGTTTTCAGGTCGCATCAATTAGTACGTTTACATTGACTTAGTGTATCCGTATTTAAACACATAGTACCATAGCATAGTCGTATTTCGAAGTAGATGAATGGCTAGAGGCTAGTGTTTTGCAGGTGTCTGACGTTGTTCCTTCAGGATTTCGTAACAGTGGATCTGCGCACGTTGCGGGCTATTCGAGTGCTAAGACCTCTCAAGCTAGTCTCTGGCATCCCTAGTAAGTAGATGAAAAGTAGGTGTGTTCGACTCTCTGTGCCGGAGGCGACAGCGTCCCCTTGCCGGGACCTGTCGCCTCCTGTAGACTGTCGCATTTAGGTGATGCAATGTAGCCAAGTCTAGATTAGGAAGCTTATAATCTGGTGCTTCTTCTACTTCTTCTCTGTTTTGTGTTGACACGACTTCAGATTCTGAAAGACAAACCAACACTTGACACACCGAACTTAGACCCATCGAATCGACCCCATTAACTCTACTTCTGTGTAGGCCTGCAGGTCGTGCTGAAGTCCATCATCAAGGCTATGGCGCCGCTGCTCCAGATCGGTCTGCTGGTCTTGTTCGCCATCGTCATCTTCGCCATCATCGGACTGGAGTTCTACTCGGGAGCCTTGCACAGGACCTGTTACAGCCTCTACGACATCGGTTAGTACAACTCCTCACTCCCCCCCCACAACTTCTAAACCACCCCTTCCAGACGAGATAGCCAAAGAGGGAGACGCCGAAGTGCCCTGCAATACCGACAATGAGACCCAAGCCAAGGCTCAGGGCAGCAATTGGTGCCGCGACGGCAACTCCGTCTGTCTGGAGCGATGGGAGGGCCCCAACAACGGGATCACCTCCTTCGACAACATCGGATTCGCGATGCTCACTGTCTTTCAGTGCATCACCATGGAGGGCTGGACGTCGATACTCTACTGGGTAAGTACCAACTCCCCTCCCCCCAAATCTTCAATTTCTCCTTCCAGATGAACGACGCTGTCGGAAGCACCTTCAACTGGATGTACTTCGTCCCGTTGATAGTCCTGGGCTCGTTCTTCATGTTGAATCTAGTTCTGGGTGTCCTGAGCGGGTGAGTACCACCCCCCACTTGTCCCCAACCCTCTTTTCAAACATACCATCCGACAGAGAGTTCTCTAACGAGAGACTAAGAGTCGAACGCAGAGCCAAATTTTATCGAACCAGGTCGAAAAACCTGTTCATTGAGAGCTTCGGCCGGTACCTCCACTGGATAACCGAAGCAGGTGAAATTAAGCTAGCACCTAGCTTAATTCAGCTTAGCGTAAAATTTGGTCTCGACGCTGCTAGAACTAACCCTAACTTCCTTTTTGTTTGCTTTCGCTAGTGAGTTTGCCAAAGAAAGAGAGAAAGTAGAGAATAGGCAAGAGTTTTTAAAGTTGCGGAGAGCAGCGCAGCTAGAAAGAGAGCTGAACGGCTATGTGCAGTGGATCTGCAAAGCAGGTTAGCTAGCTCGATCGGAGACGAATCCTTCGAGGATCATGTTACGTTTGTGTTTGCAGAGGAAGTGATCCTGGCCGAGGAACGGACGACTGAAGAAGAAAAATTGCATATCATGGAGGCGAGGAGGAGAGCCGCCAAAAAGAAGAAGCTCAAGAAGATGGGGAAGAGCAAGAGTACGGACACGGAGGAGGAGGAACAAGAGGAGGAAGTGGGTGATGATGGTAAGAGAGACATTCTGATAGTTGTCAGTGCACTGATTTTGGAACTGTTCAATCATAGAAGAGACAATATCGTTAGGAAAAGACTGGGTTAGATTTTTCTCTTGTTATCGATAGAAAATCTTGTGCATGGTAATTTTTTCGATCACTCTATTAATATTGAGACGATCTGGACAAAGAGACATTTATTACATCACCCATTTTTCACCGATTTTTTCAATTTACATACTTGTACTGATATTCTGTTTTAATCCACAGTATTTCTTACAGAGTCTAAGACAAAGATAAAAGGTATGCCAAACTGATGGAAAATATTGTGCAAAGTGAAACCATTAGAATTGATTTGTTTAGCTGACATATTTAAAATCTCTGTAGTGCTTATACTGCGGGTTTTCTTACTCTTGAGGGGTAAACATCGATCACTCGAAACTTTTTCTATGACAGTCTTTCTGCATCGAAAAAACGACAGTGTTTACCTCTCCTTCTAAATCTTTAGACCTGTGTTGCTCCTTTTCATTCTTCAACCATTAAATTCATTTCATTCCATTTTATCTACTCAGACACAGATTTTTCTTGATATATAAAGAGAAATTGATAAATTTGCACTAGTAACGTTTCACGTTTTCCAAATTCGACTCTAGATAGATATTAAAGTGATTCAGGATTCTGTTAAAAGGAGACGATAGGTTAGAATTTTCTCAACTAACAGTTAAACTTTTACTTTACTACAACTTCCAGTTGACCTTGATACGATACACTACCAACCTCCGTTGCCAACCTAACCTTCTTATCCTAGGGTTGCCAACTTGACATATATTCCAACCCTACTACAAGTTTTATCACCGTTTTGAAACATCTCTTTTCATTCTTCCCAAAACCAAAAGAGCATCAGTTTCTTTGTATCATAGACAGAAGAAACAAAAAAGGTGTAGCTTGCCAGTAAAAGTTTAACTGCGTTTGGTACTCATTTCTTGTATTTACCAACAAAGAAAGCTTCACAGGTCAGCTTTGGCTGAAGTGCCTCCGCATTGCCGTATCTTAGCTGATTGGATAAGAATCTTGATGAGAGCAGTAGAGAATTAGAGTTTTTAATGGCGATGTAAATTTTAGAGTTAGTTCCGTTGATTCGTGCTACTCGCTGTAGATATAGCCGATCATGATCATGTAGGATCTAGACAGTTTGTAGGTTTTAAAATGACTCTTTAAAAGAATTTAACAGCAACAAGAAGACGCCTCGATTCGTATTTTAAAACGTATAAACCATCGATAGTCCAAATTCGACATTGTCGCATGTTGAAGTTAGTGTTGTTAACAGGATTTGGGCGGACGTCGTACATGAAGACGCGAGCGCAAGGCCAAGGAGGCTGTGCCAGGTTCTGGAGGGCGGAGAAGCGGTTCCGCTTCGGCATCCGCCACATGGTGAAGACCCAGTGGTTCTATTGGTCCGTCATCGTGTTAGTTTTTTTTAATACGTTCTGCGTCGCCGTCGAGTACCACGGCCAACCGGAGTGGTTGAGCAAATTTTTGTGTAAGTGTGGGAGCGCGATCGCCGGATCTGGCTCCCATTGAATCTGCTTGGTTTGTTGCAGATTATGCCGAATATGTATTTTTGGGCCTGTTCTTGTCCGAGATGTTCATCAAGATGTACGCCTTAGGCCCGCGGATTTATTTCGAATCAGCCTTCAACCGTTTCGACTGCGTCGTCATCACGGGTTCCATTTTCGAAGTGATTTGGTCGGCGGTGAAGGGCGGCTCGTTCGGACTGTCCGTGCTGCGAGCCCTCCGCCTCCTGCGCATCTTCAAGGTGACCAAGTACTGGTCCTCGCTGAGGAACCTCGTCATTTCGCTGCTCAACTCGATGCGATCCATCATTTCTTTGCTGTTCCTCCTCTTCTTGTTCATCCTGATTTTCGCGCTGCTCGGCATGCAGCTCTTCGGCGGACAGTTCAACTTCGAGAACGAGACGCCGCCGACCAATTTCAACACCTTTCCGATCGCACTCTTAACAGTATTTCAGGTGAGGTGGTCGGGTGGCCGCTCTGCGCCGCAGCTCACTCTCCCGTTTGCAGATTCTGACCGGTGAGGACTGGAACGAGGTGATGTACTACGGGATCGTGGCCCTCGGGGGCCACGAGAACGGCGGTATGGTCTACTCTTTGTACTTCATCATACTGATGCTCTTCGGTAACTACACTTTGCTCAACGTGTTCTTGGCCATCGCCGTCGACAACTTAGCCAACGCCCAAGAACTCACGGCTGCCGAAGAAGAGCAAGCGGAGGAGAACAAGGAGAAGCAAGCGCTCGAACTGGAGAAGGAGATGGAGGCGCTCCAGATGGAGGGGTCCAACCCGAGGGTCGAGGTGTGCCCTCCCAGTCCGGTCAAGAGTCGCAAGAAGAAAGACGAGAAGCCTTCGGAGGAAGAGGAAGAGATCGTCGGTCCCAAACCTATGCTGCCATACTCTAGCATGTTTATATTATCTCCCACTAATCCGTAACACCCAGACACGCCCTTTGTCGCTCGATCTCACCCTTCTGTTGCAGTGTTCGAAGATTTGCGCATGGAATCGTCAACTTGCGTTACTTTGATTTTTTTATTATGATCGTCATCTGTCTGAGCTCGATGGCGTTGGCGGCCGAAGACCCCGTCAACGAGGACTCGGGCTGGAACTTAATACTGGACAGATTAGATTACGCTTTCACTGGAGTGTTCGCCATCGAGATGCTCCTCAAGATCGTCGATCTGGGGATCATACTCCACCCGGGCTCCTATCTGAGGGAGTTCTGGAACATCATGGACGCGGCCGTCGTCATCTGCGCCCTGGTGTCCATGGGATTCGACGTTGCGTAAGTAGCGTCCTCTTCGGGGCCACCCCCGAGACTCATTCCGCTCTTGGTGTTTCAGCCAAAACAAGGCGGGCGCTAATTTGTCGACGATTAAGTCGCTGAGGGTGCTTCGAGTGCTGAGACCGTTAAAAACAATTAAACGAGTGCCCAAATTAAAAGCAGTGTTCGACTGTCTAGTGAACTCATTAAAAAATGTGATAAACATTCTTATAGTGTACATATTATTCCAGTTTATATTTGCTGTGATCGCCGTTCAGTTGTTCAACGGAAAATTTCGACACTGTACTGATGCAAGTAAATTTACAGAAGCCACGTGCCAGTAAGTCCCCCACCTCCACTTCCTAGCCTTCTTATTTTCAACGGTTTTCGCTTCCAGGGGTCAGTATTTTATTTTCGATGAAGACAATGATGTGCCTCGAGTAGAAAAACGAGAGTGGAAGCTGCAGAGTTTCCATTACGATGACGTAGCGATGGCCATGTTGACGTTGTTCGCCGTTCAGACCGGAGAGGGTTGGCCTCAGTGAGTACCGTTGCGTGGGTCTCGACCCCGATTGAAAATCTTTCCCTTCAAGGGTTCTCCAACATTCGATGTCTGCCACATACGAGGATCAAGGCCCCATACAAAATTTTCGAATAGAAATGTCCATTTTCTACATTGTATATTTTGTAGTGTTTCCATTCTTCTTTGTAAATATATTCGTAGCCTTGATCATCATCACGTTTCAAGAACAGGGTGAAGCGGAATTGCAGAGCGGTGAAATCGACAAAAATCAAGTGAGTGGGTGGTGGTGTGAGGGCACGAATGATCCTTCTGTTGCAGAAATCTTGTATAGACTTCACTATACAGGCGCGCCCCCTCGAGAGGTACATGCCGAACAAGAGGAACAGCTTCAAGTACAAGATCTGGCGGATCGTGGTATCCACACCTTTCGAGTACTTTATAATGATGCTGATTGTATTTAATACGTTGTTGTTGATGATGAAGGTATGTATCTCTTGTATTTCGACCGTTACAAACAATGCAGACTCACCGTGTCTTTCAAACTGGAAGAATTCGTGGCGGAGCGTCGGCTCGGAAAATATTGACACGGGTATTGAAAGAATTTGAACATTTTATGCGGCGCACGAATCTGCGAGAGAAAAGCGACCGATTATCTATTTTTTTGATGGAAAAAATTAAATAATGGAGGTTGTTGATCTAACCTCACTTACTCTGAACTCGTCAGGGTATGTTTTAAACGTAGTCCACGAAAAAAGGAAATTTGTCCGATATAAACCGCCCAGCAAAACACAAACGAAACTTACATTTTTTAATAAATTAGGAACACATTTTTGAAATGACAATCACCCAAAAAAGTATTGGCAACCGTAAAACAATAAATCCCTAGTTTTTCTTTTAATGAATTCAATAATTATTACCTAATCGTTTCTTGAAAACTCTCGTAAAAACCGTAATATTGTAATTTCCTTATACATTTGTCAAATATACAGGGTGTCTCAGCTAAGACTTTCGAGCCTAATATCTCGATTATTTGCCAACGGATTTTTATGAAATTTAAAATGCAGATATTTTAGACCGTGCAGGTTCAATTAGTAATAATAAAATTACCTCAAGTTAAAAAATGTAATTTTAACACATGTTTCCTTTATCAAAAATTATGCACAATTATTATTGGATTGTTAAACATTAAAAAATAGGGGTCTACACAAACAATTAAGTAAATCACTTGTCTGATTCAACGAAAAGATTAAATGTTGTCGTTAAAAATTTAATGTAAAATTTGAAGGTATTTGAGCAGTTACCTTTTGAAACAATTGGTGATTAATTTCCAAGCAACATTTTGTACACTCTTTACAGTCTGTCAAAATTGGGCGCGCTTTATTAGAAACGTCAAATTGTGAAAATTATTGAAAATACTCTAAATATAGACTACAGCGGCAGAAATTTCAATATTGTTGAAAAAGGAAAAAAAATTGCCTATGGAGAGTGTCATAAGAACTTCAATGACGCAGTTGGTTTTCTCGTGGAACACTATCCAAATGTAGGCTTTATAAAATATAAGGTTAGGAGAGTCGTCAATTTATGTCAATTTGAAGACACAGGAAGCGTACGTGAACTAAATTCCCTTGCTAAAATATCCCGATCGTGTTTTAGTCCTTTATGGAAGAATTAAAGCATCCAGTATAATAAATTACGTCCAAATGTTGTTTTTAACTTTGTAAGTGTTTGTAAGGTTAGCAAGATAAACGTCAAATATGTCATCTGCGCTTCTGCGAAAAGGGATGACCAAAATTCTGCAAAATTGCGCGTTTGTTTCATACGCGTCTACGTTTTTGCATTTGCAGCCACGTTTAACACGGTTTTTTGCTTTTTTCTTGCAAACCAGACGTCTTTCAAGGACGAGTTTTTCCTTACAGCATTTTTATTGACGATCAATTTTTTATGTAAATCTTAATTGATTCAACATTTTAAAAAGGCATGTAAAAATTACGTTTTTAAGACTTGGGTGATTGCATTAATGGGATTTTATTCTTCACCGTCTAAAATATCTGCATTTTAAATTTCACAAAAATCCGCTGGAAAATAACTGAGTTATTAGGCTCGAAAGTCTTAGCTGAGACAGCCTGTATAGTTGACTGAAGTTGCAAAAAACCACTTGTCATTTGCAACAGCGTTTTTCTCAAATTTTTGAACCAAATAAAGGTACAAAGGAACCAGAAAATCATAGTTTGGGCTGAATATTTTCCATATAAGTACAGTTTTAAAGTAATTTCAAATGACTAATGGCATAAAAGTGCAAATGTAAAGTGTTTTTTTGCAACTTGAATCAACTTTAGAATCCTAAAATAATTTACTTTAATGGAAAATTCAAACAATCTTTCTTGACATTGACACGAAAAATCTGTTTTTAGAATCTGCGTCTCTAATAGGTCTATTGTTGTATTCAATTTGGAGTCGTTTATGACTATCTCTTAAAGCACTCGTAGTTTAATAGATCTCTAAGAAAATTTTTATCAATATTTCAGTGTATTATTGTCATTTACACCAAAAAACTTCCAATATTAATGTTCAAACTCTACTTTTTAACATATGTTGCAGATGTAGTTGCATCCGTTACCTTGAATTTGCAATTAATACAAAATTTCCTAGAATTTGAAAATTTAATTTTTTTATTTAAAAATTAAAACAAGGGTGCAAATTCTAAAAAATAACATAAAAAACTTGTTTTATAAGGGCATTGGCGCACTCGTTCCATACAAAACTCCCCTACGGGTCGTTTTCTACACCTGGAACTCGTGCGCCAAATCAACCCTCATAAAACTCGTTCTTTAATATACTATTATTCGACCCAAACTATTAACGAATAAGGAACATGTTTTAATTTTCAAATGGAAGTACAAAAATAACATAATGTAATCATTACAATGTGAGCAATTTGTCTTCTATTTCCTTGTTCAAAAGTGGGGTTATGTTCTTGTCGTAGGTTCTACGTATGTGAGGTTATGTCAAAATATGAGACTAGCTCGCTTCCTCCAAAGTAAATTTCCGAAGGATTCATTGTTAACTATTTAATTTAAAACATTTTCAATAATTGTGTTGAATAACGAAATACACTGCGCCGCAAAATTAACGCATAATTTAGAAAATTAATCGTATTTCTTTTTAGAAAATTTTTCACTGCCATTTGGAAACCAAAAATGTTCATTCGCATTATCTTAAAGTTTATATCCGATACTCATTAGAAAACCACTTTTCATAATGCATCATTTAAAATTTAAATTTACAGGCTTTTTTAAAGTTTTTACACAGTATGCGCTAATTTTGCGGCGCAGTGTAATAATGAAATAACAATTGGCAACATTGGCTCTCTTATTTGTTTACATTTGCAAAATTTGCTTAATAAAGTCTGTCTCAATTCTAAATTTCCACCAACACTGCATTCTACGTTGGAAATACAACCGGCAACACTGTTTGGTGAAAAATGCGTCAGACTGTATTTGTTAGATTACACAAGCCTGCACTGATTTCGATGTTTGCATAAAATTGACAGTTTTTGAACAATTTCGACCCCCTGATTACGAAAATGATTTTGGTTTTGCGCTATCACGTCTAATTTTTTCACAAATCGTTTTTTCTTAAAATTGAAATGTTCACCTAGAATGAATGAATTATTTCAAAATTTCGATATTGTAATATCGGACAACAATATGGATATTCGAAATTTCCTTGTTTTATTTGCGAGTGGGACTGCCGGGCACGAGACAAGCATTGGACTCAAAAGAAGTGGCCTTTAAGAACTAGACTTGTACCGGGAAGCAATAATAAAAAATAATTTAGTTGTATCCTAAAAAAGTAGTATTAGGTACCACCAATGCATATCAAACTTTGTTTGATGAAGCAATTTGTAAAGCCTCTTGATAAAAATGGACAATGTTTCAAGTATTAATGTACAAAGTTACCAGATCTCTCCAATGCCAAATGAAAAGAGGTTAGGAACTCAAATAAGATCTTTGTACAAAGGTAATGATTTTCAAAATTCTATGAATGTTGTTGAAAGGAATGCCTGGACGGCATTTAAGAACGTCATAGAAAAATTGCTTGGAAATCACAAAGATGAAGACTACGAAAATATTGTAAGAATCATGTTTAAAAATTTTCACATCTTGGGATGTAAAATGAGTTTGAAAGTGAATTTCCTCTTTTCGCACTTAAATCTTTTTCCTAAAAATCTTGGTGCTGTCAGCGAGGAACAAGGGGAACGTCTTGACCAAGATATAAAACAAATGGAGAGGTGATATCAAGGAAGATGGAGCGTATCAATCATGGTAGACTTTTGCTGGATGTTACAGCGCGATGTACCCAAAAAAAATATACAGCAGGCAATCAATTAAAAGAAGTTTCCTCACAAAGCGTTAAAGATGCCATTCTCATAAGGAATAAAAAAATTAGTTAGATTATTAACCAAGAATTATTATAAACATCTTATTTTCCTAAATAAATTGCTTAATTTTTTTTGTTAATTGTGAAAAAACCTGACGTGATACAAAAAAATGAATTGTATTTTTGTAATCAGGGCTCCAGTGTTATACAAAATCAGTTATCAAAATCAAAACATCGATTAAAAAGTTTTGTTTTGCAGGCCTGTGTTATCTGTCAATTTCCGTTTTTACAACTCAAAATTTTAGAATAAAGGAAAAGAACGAAAACTTTTTTAAAATGCAGCAAATAAGTAGGTATAAAATCAAATTCTAAAAGCAAAATAAACTTATGAACTAATTTTAATGTTTTCGAATCATGTTTCTGAAAGGCTTTAAGGCCTCGAGGGCAATTAGAAAAGCCCAATTTACCCAGAAACGAGTTGCATACAAAATTTTATGGTTTGAAACGACGTCCCTGAAGCTTCCAAATCTTTTTAAAATGGTTTCGCATTTGCTTTTGACAGTTTTGACCAAGTTTTCAAGACCTGTCAGAAATGTAACGTTGAATGTGTTGTCTAGGGCAACGGTTCGTTATCTCCTCATTTTGCTTTAGGGCAGTTAAGAGGCAGTTTACAAAGGAGAAAAATGAGAATTTAAGACAGTTGAAAACAATAAAATAATTTAAAATTGTGCTATATCTTCACGGTTGGTGACATTGATTAAAAGTTTGAATTACCGGATGATTTTAAATGATTGTGACATTTTTTCACAGATTGGTAATATTATTGTTGGTTATTCTGCTTTTTAATGTGATAGTTGACATAAACATAGGCGTCCTCGCCTATTTGACACAATTTATTACTACATAAAATGTCAAAATGACGTACGTACGCCAATGTGTTGATTAAGGTATCAAGTTTGCCAAAATAATTTATAAAAAATGTTCCCAACTTAAGAAAAAAAGTCACAATCATTTGAAATCATCCGGTATTTATTAATATTGTTTAAAATGAATCTAAATCATGATTGATTTGTTAATTTGGGCCAGATTATTAAGAAACTGTGACATCGAAACATTTAAATATAAATAGCGAATTTCAAAATTCAAGGTGAGAAGAAATTTGTTTGTTGTTGCCGCGAAAGTGAGGTTATGTTCGAATCACAATTTAATTTTTTTCTGTAATAAAATGAATCCTCTCTCAAGATTCTCTGCGGATCCGTGAGTTGCGCATGCAACAACTTGTCATTTGCAAATTTTCACAAAGATCGGAGCTAAACGAGATTGATTCTCGAAAATGAGTAAAAATCGGTCGATATTTTCCGAGCAAACGTCCAGACCTGTAACAAAAGTCGGCAGTGTAGGTTTAGCAAAAGACAACAACAACACACCAAATTTTATGCAATCTGCACACATTTAAATGCATACTGGATGAGCAAACGCATTGTGTCTCATAAAGTCTTCATTTTCAAATCGCTTACATGACAACAGAACACGCTACTAAGTAAAATCGATGTGTTAGATAAGTTCTGATGCGAAACTAGACCGAAATTAGACTAACCGTACTGACAGTTAGCGTACATCTAGATCGATGTTTCTCGAACAATTGGCTATACTATAGTGTAAAGAGTAACTTTCTTAGTGTCGTGCTGAATACATTCTGGCATGCTCTGTGACTGCTGTTTGCTTCGAAGTAAGTCATGTTATGGATAATCTCTAAACGAACAATCGTTAGAAATCGCTCAGACTTGCTTAAAGTTTTTTTTTTTGTAAACGTTAGATGATGGAACTTTTTGCAAGTTGTGTTCTCATGATCATCATGTCTGAGATACTCTTTTGGAAACATTGCATAACACCTAAGCATGATTTGTGTGTAACTGTTGAAACCCAAGCGACAAAGATTCAGATGGCACCATTGTGAATGTATTTGGGATCCTAGACTAAGACAAATTCAAGGATTGTCTTGCATTGCTCTGGCTGCAGTGCACTTGTACAACACGAATCCTTGTAGTTCTCTCATAGAGTATTATCCACAACTGAACCTATCCCATTCGTGTGTTATGTTATCGATGTGTCGTTTAGTCGGAGGAGAACCCACCGAAAATAACACTCTCTCTCTTCTAATTAATCAATTCATTCATTCCGAACGATTATTATTACATCTTGTGTTATTTTTGGTGAAGTGTTGATCACCCAATCATCGTCGATGTGTCCGACTGAGTTTGTAAATATTTGACGTTGTGTTCGATGTCTATGTTTTCACACACAGTGAGACTCAAAAGTTCCACAGTAAAAAAATACACAAAACAGAAAAAAAAATGGAAAAATATAGAGTGAAAAAGAGCCAAATCAAAATAAAGATCAAGAAGCGAAAAAAAAACAGTTGAATGGCAAAAATGGCGGATGCGCCGGGAAAGAATTATTATCTTTTTAAAAAATCCACTCTGGAAATGTTTGTTTGTCTTTGCTTTTTATATTTAAACTTGAAAAAGAATAATTTTCTCTGATAAGAAATGTCAAAAAAACTCCTGTTTGAAAACTTGCCTCTCAAAATACACATCTATTTTGACATTTGAAATTATGTGGAATGTTTGATCCTCACTGTACAGTACAGTGGCGAGCACGGAATTTCGCACACATTGGACATTTCACTGACTTAATTTTATTAAAATGAGATACCTACTGGCGGCAGTTTCGTGACAGTTTAGGTGAAACATCAGTCATGATCACATATATCATGCGTATCCCACCTCATTATTGATTATAATGACAATAAAGCTTAGACTAGATAGTTTTTTTTAATGACGTACAAATTGGCGTGCGAAATTCCGTGCTCCCCACTGTACATGCACCTGTTTATCGGGAAACGATTTTGTTAGTAAAAATTTGAGATTGTTGTTTGACGGAACAAATTCCAAAATTTGATTGATCTGAACGAATCACTTTGAAATCCGTTCGAAAAGATGCAAATTGGATTTTTGTCAAAACCGTAGAATACAGAGATCTGTTATACCGACATCGAAAATCGATTTTTCGAATGTTACAAACGAACCCACCTCTAGCAGAAATTCCCTCGATTAGCGATAACGGTGAATTGGGAAGTTTTACCGCGAGTCTCGATTCTTGAAGCGAGAACTGGCAATCGTCAGGTAAAACTTCCCGGACCACCTGAAATTAGATAAGAAAAATAGCTGTAGAAAAGTGTATTGGAAAGTCTGGCCACGTGTTGTGTGTGTTTTGACAGTTTGACAAGCAAAGCGATATCTACACCAAAACGCTTAAGTACCTCAACTGGGGCTTTACGGGCATGTTCACAGTGGAGTGCATCCTCAAGATCCTTGCCTTCGGCGTTCGGGTAAGAAGCGTAGACTAAAACCTGTCCGAAGCAGGACACCTCCCTTTCTCTTTGTTTATTTGAGTCGCGACAGAGATCAAACCGACTCCCCTTCCATCCTCCCCTTTCTGCTACACGTTCACTGTGCTTGCTGTATGTCTGCACGGCTGTTGGGTAGCTGCAATGCATGATGGTCACACTGAGATACACACTACACCACAAGAACGAAGATTTGGAAGAGCGAGCGAATCTCGATCATAAAATTGTTTTGTAGAAGATGCGGACAAAATAGTACCTAATACGTAAAACACTGGCCCTGCCGACTTTTTGACCTGCGAGACAGGTAGGCGTCTCGCTTGTAGAGTAGTTGCTACATTATGTAAGTTGTTGTAGTACCACGAGTCACCGCCCTTGTTGTCCGACATCCTGGCAGCAATGAATATTCTATTTACCTTCCTCTTCCTTTGTGAGACCGTTCTCAAGCTCATCGCTTTCGGCATCAAGGTAACGTTGACAATCACCATTTTTGCCAACATTTTATTACACTTTTTAGGTATTCCACCGACCTCCATATTGTATCGAGTAGTTTTCGTAGATATTTCATATTACGTCGTGTTGCACCTTTTTTTTTAATACATAGATAGCATAGTTTTGGGCAAGAGTAGTTAGAGCAAGCAGAATTTTTCTAGGCACTGTTTCCCATAGACGAGAAAGCAGTTTTTCATTCGTATTTTGCTTCGGATAGACGCATGGTTCATACAGTAATCAGTCCTGGTCCTTCACCCCCTTGTTCAATTTGGTTTTTTTTTTGTATTCTAGATTTTACTGCTAGACAACCTTCCAGAATGACATAGAGCACACAATTATTTTTTCCACCTTGTCGAAACACCTACGTCTTGGATTTTGCATCTGGACCTGCAAAATCTACGACGGAGGACGTCGCATCCACAATCCCCAAATATTCTCCCTCTCCCATAGATACAAATTTATTTTGATTAATAGATTTCAAATTTCCAGTGGTAATCAATAAGCTCACTTGGGATTTACAATGTAGAATCTTAGACAACCCACGTCCCCCACCCTTACCGAAATGATGTAGGAAACGTAATTTGATAGATCTAAATTTGCTTGTTATTTTTTTATTTGCTTCATGTTGTCACCAATAAATTCAAAATCAGATCCGCACAAATTTTCTCTCCACTTCTATTTCGTCAGTATTTTTTTTTGTATATTTTACGACTCTCTTCTGCAAGATTTGAATTTATCTGCGACAACATTTAGCAACAGTACAATTTGACAATTACCACAATTACAAAAACCCATATGCGGCCGGTCTGTTCTGAACTCACCAGTGTCCCAGCAAATCGATCAATAATTTTGCTGGCACACCTTCAGCCGACATAGTTGCGGTCACTTCCTAATAAAATTTTGTTCCGACAGAACTTCTTCAAGGACCCGTGGAACACCTTCGATTTCATCACCGTGATCGGGAGCATCGTCGACGCCATGGTCGTCGAATTCGGAGTAAGTTGTTTTTGAAAGATTTCCGGACAAAATAAATATTGTACATACTTTACAAACAAATATTACCACTACACAGATAACACAGTATTTTTCCTCGATTCGTCGACAAAGGTACAGATGGATAAGATATTTTTGTTTCCACAGCACTACCGCATTGAATGTTATTGCACAATATGTCCGTTTTCTAATCACACTTTACTAAATTGTGTTTTGTTCACTTCAAGGAAAGGGCAGCGAAAATATCGAAAGAGAGGGTACGTTTTTATTCGTAATACGATTTCTATATTTTTTTAAGTGATCAGATGACCTATAGATAAGTGTTTAGACAGATTAATAAATTATGAATTAGGCTTAGATTCGAAATAGGTATTTGTAAAATTGTTAAACACGAACTGGTGCTTCTAGTGACACTTGTTATTTTGGGGCAAAACAGCACGAATAAATTAAAAAAAATATTTGTCAGGTGTTCTAATTTGTGGCGACCAGTGTATTGTGTATGTTTTTCAAACAGTTCTGATTCTTGCTCTTTTGCCAACAAATCCTTGTTCTATAACGAAGGTTAGTTTTAAAAATAATGTCTTAGATGTAAATTCACTGTTAGATTTTGCTTTAACCTATTCCTTTTTGTAGTCTCGAAAACCTGGAGCAAAATTAGGTACCTTTGATAGCATCGTTAAGTGGATACAGGTATACATTTGAAGATTTTAATAAGCTGTTTGTAATAAAATCCCATACAGGGGGTCAGAAAGAAGTACCAAAAACTCGCCACAACTTGACAAATAACGTACAAAAAATGAATTGACGAGTGTATTTTTTCGTTGCAAAAAATTCTCCGAGATCGTGAATCGTTATTTCGAAAGTTGTGGGAGTTGCGTTTTTTCTCGCCCTGTGCAGAATCAACTCCGAAGTAATTGCGCTTCAAGCTCTTAACTTATTAAAATCTCTGAATAAGAATCAACATATCATCTTTGGAACGGCTGGCATGCGGTCTAAAAATGCATGCATGACAGTACCGGAGGTTTAGTAAAATGTAGTTTCTGTTTTCATTAGTTTTGTATAAGAAGAGTATAGTTTTCTGCTTGGTAAGTATGAGCAGTCACACGACATAGAATACACTAACAAACTACATATTACATTCCCTATACATGACATCGTAGATTGAACGCGACTAGAATAAAAGTTTAGTGTAGTTCCAGTGCCCGAAGTAGCGTTAATGTAGTTCGAATAGAGTGCGAATGAGATTTGGCGCGATCATCATCGTCTCGACTTGTGGACTCGTCCGACTGACGGGATCGTGGTGTTTTTCAGGAAAACTTTATCAATGTCGGATTCTTGAGGCTGTTCAGGGCGGCCCGTCTGATCAAGCTTTTGCGTCAAGGTTATACAATACGTATTCTGCTGTGGACGTTCGTTCAAAGTTTCAAAGCTCTTCCCTACGTCTGTCTTCTCATCGCCATGCTGTTTTTCATCTACGCTATTATCGGAATGCAGGTAATTAATTACATTTAGTCGCTACTATGAATTTCCCTTGTAGACATAGCAAAATAATCAAGTACTCGGCTTCGCCTCGTGCCTGAAACCAAGTTTTTGTTTTCAGGTGTTTGGAAACATTGCAGAAGTCCCTAGCGAGTCCATCACTCGCCACAACAACTTTCGGACATTCATCCAAGGACTCATGCTGCTGTTTAGGTACTTTTCCAAAAAGACACCTCCCAACAACCCCTCAAACATTTTTGTTTCGACAGGTGTGCGACAGGGGAGGCTTGGCCTAACATAATGCTCTCTTGTATCAAAGGACAACCTTGCGACCCGGAAGCGAAGAAACCGGCCAACAGTTGCGGTTCAAATATCGCCTATGCTTACTTCGTTTCGTTCATTTTCTTCTGTTCGTTCTTGGTGAGTCCCCCATAAAAAAAAACCTTCACGATTTACTCCTGTCTCTCCCTTTAGATGTTGAATCTGTTCGTCGCCGTCATCATGGACAACTTCGACTACTTAACCCGTGACTCTTCCATCCTGGGGGCCCATCACCTGGACGAGTTCGTCCGGATTTGGGCCGAGTACGACCCGAACGCTACGTAATCCAGACTTGCCACACTAACTTTCCGAATAATTCAATCGGGACAATTTCAGCGGGAAAATACACTACGTGGAGATGTACGACATGCTGAAGAACATGGACCCGCCTCTGGGCTTCGGTAACAAGTGTCCCAACCGTCTCGCCTACAAGAAACTGATCAGGATGAACATGCCCGTCGATGACGAGGGCAAGGTCAACTTCACGACGACGCTGTTCGCCCTGATCCGGGAAAATCTCAACATCAAGATGAGATCAGGTGCGTGAACAAAATGGCCGGTTTTGAATTTGGCGCGCTTTAGGTAGACGACCTTGAGGGCGAGTTCGTGAATTTTAAACTTGGCGCGCTTTTGGTTTTATGACGTTGAGAGTACCTACCAGGGTAGGTCAGTGATTATTTTATTGGTTCGGTACTAATTACTCGTATAACAAAAAAATAATTAGTATAATTTATTAAGGTAAAGCAAGCGCTTCCATAATGGCAGCTGTAGTGTTGCCAACTTAACTTACATCCCTAAACAGTAAACCTAACAAAAGTCAAGTTACTAAACAAACATCGGTGAGCCTTTAATGTATCTGTCACAATAGTGTTAATGGTAATGTCAATGTTAGTGTTAGCCAGAATGTTAATCTTCAGAACATTGGTGAAACGTTCAACCGTTCACAATAATGGTGATGGTGATGTTAATGTTAGAAACGATGTTAAGAGATCCAGAAAATGTCTGGTTCTTTAACATCTTCGTTAACATCTACCAATCACCATCGAGAATTTCACGCACGCGCAGGCACAGTGACAGTTCACACCACGTTGACAGCTGTAAGAGTAACATTCCGTTAACATTATTGTGAACACTGGACTACTAACATCACCATTGCCATCTCCACTAACATTATAACATTACCACTAACATTAACACTATTGTGACAGACCCATAACGCTGTTTCAGCCGAGGAGATGGATCAAGCCGACGACGAGCTCAAGGAGACAATCAAAAACATTTGGCCGCTGCAGGCCAAGAACATGGTGGACCTGCTGGTCCCCCCGACCGACCACCTAAACAACGGAAAGTTGACAGTCGGCAAGCTGTACGCCGGCCTCTTGATCCTCGAGAGCTGGAGGTGCACCAGGTTCGGTCAAGTGGAACCGACCGGAATCCCGGTAAGTGCGATTCCGCGTTAGGCGAATGTCTTTATCAATAATACTGACCGGTCGATATCTGTGGCCAACGATCGGGGTGCGTCTTCGAGTGCACCCGTGAAAACGGTCAAAATCAAAATTGTAGACAAGTTCAGACAGAAATATCGCATTCTCCGCAATCGAAGAGTACGTTCGCAAAGAACCAACGAATGTTGGAGATTGTTTTCGAAAGATAGGTGCATTTGATTAGGGGGTTCCCTCCACTACCCTTTGTCCAACGCAATTGTGTCGAAGGACAGTAGCGAGTCTTATGTTTCTGGAAATTTTCTTTAGAATGTGGAAATCATAGTTTAGGTGTTTAGTATGTGTTAAAATGAGAAATAGTAGGCACACTGATTGTTGTAGTAAATGGACCCCATAACCACACAGAACATAGTAGAGTCTCCCCGATTTTCTTTATAATACATTTTCATTTTTGTATTATAAATGAGAAATTAACACGAATTGTTCAGCCGATGTCAGCCAGAGGGCGGGGTTGCTCAATGACACACGAGGGAGGATCGCGGCACGGAGATTTTGCAAGGTTCAGATGGAATCGTCGGCCATGTTGGCAAGATGGCGGCAGAAATCATTTTAAACAAAATTTTAGAATCCTCGAAGTAAAAACAAATCGGACCAACTAAACTTCAGATTCAGTTCAGCGTGGATTTTTTCCCTCCAAATTAACTAAACATAAAAATAAATTGCACTACAGAGTGAGAGTAAATAAAAACCGAATGAAATATTTTCGTCACGCGAATGTATCAGATTCGGTGCCAACCTAGAATTTATATTTGATAAGTTCGATGCCTTCCGGACAAATGGCCGCCGCGCGACCTTGAAGCTTCACACTCGGAATCTTGATTATTCGTCTGAAATTTACAAAATCGCCAACTTGCTGCTCGCCCTCACCCGTAGTTGCGCAAAACCCTCCGTCGATTGTGAATAAGAAAAACTACAAGTTAGATGAGAAGTAGTAACCCTATAACTGTTGTATATTTATTTCAGGGTTTTGGAAATAGTCCCTCAGCAAATCACGCGGTAGTATAATAATTATCCCTTTTTCATTTTCTATATTTTTCTTAGATTTGTACAATATACAAATTCTCATTCATAGTACAGTCCTGTAGTAGTAATTTGGTATATACATATATTTTTCTATATATTATATTCTCGTTAGCATAATGTGCCTGTTTACTGCACTTTGGTTGCGTTCTATATACTTGAGAGTGCATTTATCTGTTCTGCAAGTTTTAATAACTGTCTGTATTTTGTCTATATCCGTAGGTAACATATTTCTGCATGTTTTAACTATTTTTCACTAACATTCTACGAGATTTATCAAGTTTTCATGTTGGCATGTTTCCACAATATTTCTATTTCTGATTGTTTCATTTTTATTACCGAAAATAGAGTCGAGAGAACGATTTTGACGTTCACTTGTTCATACAAAAGTAAAAAATCGCAACCAGTAAGTATACATATATCGCTATCGACTCACCACCGACTCAACGTCATTTCAATGTAGCCAAATCCGGTTGAGTCGGTGGTCGCTCACTTGATATTCGCTTCTTACGAAGTATCGGTAGATTTCGTATTGCTTTGAGTAATTCTTGTACCATAATTAGAGAGAGAGATAAGGTAGAGTTGAGAGTATTTTTGTATTATTCGAGTTCCTGCATGTCTTTGCTAGTGTGTTTTGATACACGTCGTACCGACGTCTCTTTTGGCCACATTTCGTATAACCATAAACGACTAGCGAACTTTTTAACTAGCACTAGTACAGTAGCGTTCGTTGCTTATTGATTTTTTGGTGATAACAAAGAGTGAAGAAATTGATTTAAAAAATAATAATAATGAGAGGAAACTCTGCGGTCTGTTAGAGTAGAACTGGTTAAAGCTAAAGTTTGTTGAATGACAGAAAGCGTCGTTTTTTGACTGCCTGTTGGATATGGCCGGTCACTTGGGCGGGAGTCGAACAGGTTCGATGAGCTTAGAGGGCGCCCCGCTGATGGGGGGCCAAGAGGCCCAAGATTCGCACGCCCACGAAGAAAGCTCCTTGGCCACGTTAGCACGAAGGAACACGAAGAGAAATCGATCCATGAGGTGAAGTTTCGACACGATGACACTTTGACGAAATTGTAACGTTCTCTTTCTGTTCCAGGAACAAAAAGGTGAAAATGAGAGATTTGGCGGTAAATTAGTCTTAGGTCAAACATGTTTAGGTTTAAATTATTAGTAATGAAAGTCAGCAGTCATAGGTAATTGTTGGATGTTCGTTACAGCTGCAGAGATAATGATGTTATTGTTGTAAGTTAGACACAAGATTAGAAGGTATTTTTTAGATTCTTAGTCACTACGACAACTACAGAGTACTAGATAGACCCGTTACAAACATTAAAAATACGTCTTGCATGATCGAGGTCGGGGAATTTCGGACATGTTTCAAATTTCTGCTGACGCCATTTTCTCGTCGGACGTATTTCTACAAAAATATGTTTTTCTTGACCGTTGTTAGCGTTCTAGCGTTTCTAGTTTCTTTTCTTTTCCTCTTTCTTTTCTGTTAGTTATTTAAAGTAGATGAAACTAGTTTCTCAAGTAGTACTGCTTGGTAGTGTCAGTAAACCAGCCGCGAGATGGCGTTAGGCTATTTTTATCATGTCGTAAATGTACATAATAATATACAAAATTTCATTTGAAAAATACAAACTATTGTTATTTCTGGTTTAACTGAAAAGTGCGAGATGACGTTCACGAGAATACGTCCATTTTTAGCTTGTGTGTTTCACAACCAACTTTTTTTAAACTGTTCCTTCTCAACAGTAGTCTTCTTAAACTACAATATCTTGAACAAATTAAAAATAATTGACTTTGATTGATGTTTCTTAATTTCACCACTTTGCTTACGCAAATTAATTTCTCTCAATTATTATGTTTGGGCTAAACGAAAAATAGAACTGTGTGAACGATAAGACTCGAATTTGGAAGAACTTCACGAAAATGAAAATACAGAAATATACAAATTACATTTTTTTTTACTAAATTACAAATAGAACAAAAATACCTCTTACATAAGTTAGACAGGTAATGTAAAAACACTTTTTGGCCTCCTCAACTCTAATTGACATGGTCACACATTTTGAACAGCTACGGTATCTTGATTTTTACACACTAATCAAACTATCTGTCATTTTACCGCACGGAGTGTGTAAAATACCACGAAAATTTTAAGCTTACAAGGACCTCCAAAAAAACTGTTAGCTTATCATAAATAAAGTCCATTTATACTAAGACAAGGTACGGCTACCATTGATCCGTTCACTTTTCGAAAATGAACATAATTTAAATGTTTTCTTCTGAAAAATTGTGAATTCTGATGCCGCCATCTTGTGGCATAAATCGTAAGCATATCAGTTATCGGTATAATAGGTAACTTTCTGGTATTTTATTAATCAAATGTCAGTCTTTGACAGGTTTTGCAAAATTATTGGTTACAACAAATTTCAAATTTGAGAAAACGAATTGTCCGCCAAAAAGATTAATACATTACTAATGCAGTAGGTATTTTACATCGCTCGGTTTTTTTTAAACACTCCCGCTGCGCGGTCGTGTTTCAATCTAAAAACTTCGCGCTGTAAAATGTAGCCTACCGCATTTGTAATGTAAATAACTATTCTTCTGTGCACAGTGACGTCTTTCAAATTGTTACCTAATTCAACTAAAAATATAATTGAATTCATATAAATGTTCATCAAGTGAGCTGTGCATTTGTAAAAGCACCTTTAATTTAGTTACATTACAAAAGTCACATTTATGAAGGTCATGTCCAATAAATCTTTACTTGGTAAAAATACAAAGACAAAAACAAATAAGAATTACTTTAATTTAATCAGTAAAAAGACGTAACATTGCTTTTGAAATCAGCAATGTTAAAATGGACAAAAACTGAAAAATTAGTCAAATCGGGTTCGCGCAGAGCAAGCAACTTTGAAAGTCAAAGTCACTAGCTTTAGCTTTACTACCAACAGAAAATCAGATTTTCATGGCTTGCTTAGATGCACATTTATATGAAATTGAGTATAGAATGAGATTTAATTGTATTTTATATTCAAATTGTGTTTTGGAAGTCTTCATGTTACATTTAACCTAACGTGAATTTCTTGTCCGTAGAATTTGATGGAGAATTCCTTTTTTTAATAAGCTTTAATAAGCTATACATTATTAATGTGCATCTAGGAGGCAATGGAAGTGTGAATGCACATTTAGCTTTCTCACCAGAAGTGTTACTAGCCGTTGACAAATGACAGTAATGACACGAGTTCGAGCAACTGGTCCCCGCGTCTAACCTTGAAATGATACGCTTTTGCTCAAAATTTGTTTATTGTTGATAAATTCCACGGAAAATACAAATTAATTGTTATACCGTATTGTCAGACTGGACAACATGGTTTGCAAACATAACAAAACACTAGATGCGGGTCTTTAGCCAGGGTTGCCAAACTAACATCAGCTTTCATTTTTCATTTATAATGAATTAAGTATAGAAGTTTTCAGGGAAAAAGAAATTTATTCTGTATTGTCTGACGTTTCTAAATTCGTCTCTTTAAACTAAATCAAAAGTAGAAAACGATATTTAACCGAAAAAGGCATTTCCAAAAAAGTAAACAAGACCAAAACCGCTTTCTTGAGAACATTTTCAACCCAGATTGTGTGAATAAAACAATTTTATCGTGAAGTTCGTCAAAACCAAAACGGTATTCATTAATTTTTCCTAAAGTTTGTCACTTAAAATGCTTTGTAGTGTCTATTGTGATCTTTTCTTGAATAACTTTGTAACAGAAATGATACATTTGACATTTCTGAACTTTTTCTAAATTCGCCCAAAAGCAGAATGAGATTTAACAGAAACCATCATGTCGCGAATGAAGAGGCCGAAAAATTGTTTTTCCTCAGAAACTTTTTAAATTCAGACGATGTTTAACTAAGAATTCTTATTGGATTAAGTCATAATAACCCAAAGTAAATCTCTTATATACTCAATTTGACACTTTACGTTATTGAAGTA
Organism: Tenebrio molitor; assembly: GCF_963966145.1. Lineage (NCBI taxonomy): Eukaryota > Metazoa > Arthropoda > Insecta > Coleoptera > Tenebrionidae > Tenebrio > Tenebrio molitor. The sequence goes on along the minus strand of NC_091053.1, from coordinate 16,220,664 downwards.
GATTAAAAGCAGAACGAGATTTAATCGAAAAACTAATATTTAGAATTTTAATGTTTCAAAGTTGCAGTACTAAATACAGCGTGGTCAACAATGACTGAGTCTGTTGGCAATGAAACAATTGAAAAATATTGGTGTTTTTTTGTCTGGTAATTGGCACTGACCGGATGTTTTAGCTTGACACGACATTAAAAAAATTAGGTTGTTTATGCTATTACAAAAATGAACCTTTGACGGTAAATTTCAAATTTGCCTGTAACACTGTCAAAGCTGACAACTGGAAATGCGTTTAGATTACAGTAGTACCAAAATCACTCAAATTTTCATTGTTACCAACAGATTCAGTCATTCTTGATCACGCCGTAATATGGCGTTTTTTTAAATGCAAAAATTTGAAAGGGTTGCAGGTTGGCCAACATTGAAAGATTTCGACATGATGACACTAACAGTAATGTTTTTTTTTAATATTTTTTTTATAAGACGGGGTTTTCATGAATTTTATTTTTCACTTTAGTATAATTGCATGATAACTCCTAGGATACGAAATACGTAAACATGTCCATAACAACCGGGGAATAAAACAGGGCGTAATAAGAATAAGCGGGCGTAATAAGAATAAGCGGGCGTAATGAATTCATAACGCCCTCATCAATTCATAATTGCAAAGATGCCAATTTTTTTTTTTAAAGAACACATAGTGAAAAATAAAATCTTGTATGCACCACGGCGTCACCGAATGATTACGCCCATCGAACGATATCCATCTCTCGGGCTAAAGCCCTCGAGCTGGATTCATCGTTCTCCGGGCGTAATCATCGTTGTAACGCCCTTGGTGCATAAATAGCTATTTCGTGTCAGATGTGTCTCCATTTTAAAAATGGAGTCACAGCATACCTGACGCATGAATCATTTATCATTTATGAAATCCCTGTACTAGGAACGTGTACATCATTCCAAAGGCAAAAGTTGGTTGTGTTGCTGGCGAAACTAAAGGAAAAAAAAGTTTCTATTGTTAAACTGCTTTATTCGAAGAATCTTAAATACTTATGCTCGTTCACAAAAAGCCGAAAGTTTGTGACATTATCATATTCTTGTGTCAGTTGAAGGAATTTTTGCAGATTATCAGACAGGATCGACGTATCTAGACTGATCACGATTTACCTAAATATTTTTTCTCCAAGTCAAGGAACAACTTCGGTGAAATTTCTCCATTGTACGATTATTGCACTTGCAACTGTGTGTCTTTTAAATTTCAAGCAAGCAAAACAAAACGACTTGTTTCACAGACTTGTCTGTCGAGAAGATTTTTGAGTGTCTACCACTTTCTGCATGTTTTACCTATGCATGCCTCTTACTGTTTACTGTTGGGACAGGACCTGGTATGAATGGGACTGTTACAGTTTTGAATTTTCCATTAAAATTTGTTTTCCGATTGTCGACCCGTCGAAGGTCTCGTGATGATGTGTGCGTTTGATGTCCAGGTGATGGAGCTTCAAGAAGGCATGGGTTCGCGGAGGCAATCTTGCGACAGCTTGGGAGACCAACATCTGCACCCTTCTAGTTTCGCCAATTCGTCCCATCGCCGATCCCCCAGCCTTCGGTAAGTCAGTTTCCGCCGTAAACCGCCCACTCAGCGAGGTGTTGCAGACGGGGCAACTCGCCGTCGCTGCAGAGAAGTCCCTCTCCTCGGCGAAAGTACCTCCACCACGACATCGGCTTCTCGGACACGGTGTCCAACGTGGTGGAGATCGTGAAGCACGAGCAGCACAGGGCGCACTCCCACAGGAGATTCGTCAGAGGTAAACCACAAATCGGTGATAGTAGCTTGTTACATCCGTCGCGTCCAGGTTCTTGGTCGGCGTCGACGAGCCCCGCGCGTTCGCCGTCCCCGACGGGGACCAGACACAACTCCGGTTACGGTCCTTTGCGGTCGTCTCGCCGCGTCTACGGCACCACCAGTCTGTGCCAACGGTCGCGCTCGCCTAGTCCCACTCACCCCATCCCCCATCACCAAGGTCCTCCCATTATCGGTAAGTCTGAGTGTCGACGGACGTAGCAACTAAAAGAGTAGACGGTTTCACAGCCGGTGCTGTGGTAGGTATTCCGATGCAACAGTCGGCGGCCCACCAGGCCAGCGTCCAGCACAGCCACCCGATGCTAGGGGGGCGACGCGGCCAGGGCAGGAGGCTGCCACCGACGCCCTCCAAGCCCTCCACGCTACAGCTGCGCCCGGGGCCCATCAATTTCCCCAAACTCAACGCTTCTCCCACACACGTGAGTAGACCTACGAAAGTGTCTAGTGGGGCGTCCGACACCCTAAAAACTTCAAGGACGCGCACACCGAACACCAACATAATTGAAACTCGCCAGAGAATTCATTTTGTCAAAGAAAAAATTCAATCATGAACATAACCTCACTTACCACCAGACGGATTTCTCACTTGTAACGTTTACGATGAACCGTTCATTTTTAATGTTTCACTTATCACGTTAATAAATATAAATTACGTTCACGGTTTTAATCACTTTTACAAATATCAACCAAAAATTTCGGCAGTGTTGCCAATCGTACCGAAAGTAAGACACTCACTCCACTCGTTTTTATATCGTGAGATCATTTAAATTGAAATCGTAACCAAATTAGTTTATTAGAAAAAAAAATACTTAAATCATCACAGGTCAAACAGTACGCAAAGGTAAAAATGAAAGGGAGTGAGTTATATTTTTTTGCGGTTGGCAGTGCTGACTTTAAGATTTCCGTGCCCGTCATTTCAAAAATCTGCTTGAAATCGATGAAAAGTGCAATTTTGTTCGTGTTTTATCGCATCATTCGTAAGTAGAACAATTTGGGTTATTTTTGGTGAAGGCTGCGTCGAAAAATGCGCGTATTTTGTTGCGGTGCACGAACAAGTGAGGTTAGGTTCGGACAAGATTTATTCTCTTTCGGGTGCGGGGCGGCCGCGACTAGACGCGCGCCCGGATGAAATGTTCTTGTGGGATTTTCCAGCAGATGCAGTCTCACTCGGCCCACGCCACGCCGCACGCCATCCCCCACAACTACCACCACCGCGAGCGCGAGCCCCTCCGGGAGATAATGCCTTCGAGCGGCGGCGGCGTCGCCTCCGCCCGAGACAGCAACCAAGCCCCGCTCAGTTTCGAACAGGCGGTAGCTCTGGGCCGCGGCGGCCGAATGCTACCCAGTCCGGTGCCTAACGGTTACAAACCGAAACCGACCCGGTCCCGTCATTCGGACTCTGACGACGACGACTGGTGCTAACACACGGAGAACGCTCAGTAACTGAGTTGCATAATATATAAATCTAGGCATAACGAATAGTGCTGCGATCCATACAAATCAACTGACGAACGACGAACCGGACGATCACTGATTTAACAAAACGCTGTTGACATAACTGTTATTCACAATAAATCTCTGGCCTTTGAGGAATTGAATAACATGTTGATGTTGTGTTGGTGTCATTCCGCAGTGGTGAAGATTGTCATCACGGAACTCTTTATTGAATTTTGTAACTACTGCCAATACCAATTTTTAAACTTATCGCCCTTTGTATTAAGCGGTGCCAAGGATTCGTGAAGGTGAGGTCAGGTTCGTTAGAGAAATTTGGAAAATCATCCTAAAAAGAAAATTCAAAATTTATCACATTTTTTCCAATACAAAATTTGAAACGTCATTCGCCACGTTTCATCTGTACTAAAAGCAGAAAAGTCATTTGTAGAAAAACCACATTTTCAAAATGCTGTCCAATTTGAAATTTTTATCCATAATTTGACATTTATAAATCGTCGTTAGTAACAAATCAAAAACAGAAAATTCGAAAACTGTTTTTCACATTCCAAAATTGAGCTAAAAGCGGAATTACAATGCTGGAGAATTTGAAAAACTCGTGACCAAATTTGACATTTCGGAAGCCGTCATGTTACACCAAATGCAGAACGAGATACCTAAAAAATTAATCAAAACCAAAATGATGCTTTCTTTAGAAATTGTTAAATTCAAATTATACTTTTGAGTTCATACTAAATAGTTTCATTAAACCAAAATAATTTTCGTACGTGTAGAATTTGACATTTGTAACTGCGCCATTGCCAAACGGAGCTAAAAGCAGAATGGAATTTAATCGAAACATTTATTTTTAGAATGCGATTTATTCAGATGGAGGAGTCTTGGATAAATAAATGTTTTATTTTCCATAGGAAATTCATGTTTTTTAACAAGAAAGCATTTTTTTGCCAACAATTTGACGTTCTTTAGTCTATTCTTTATAAATCGAAGCAAAAGCAGAATTATATTTATTCGAAAGTGACTGACGTGAATTAATCGAAAGGGACATTTCGAGAAAGAAATTCGTCAAAATCAAAAATTGTTTTTAGCAATTTTAAAATTCTCGTTAGTTCGACTTTTTACCAAAAATCGGTCTGAAAAGAAATTTTTTAAATGAAACTAGAAAACGTCAAGAAAGTATTTTTTACGATAAGAGTAACTATTATGAACCCCTTTCTTGATAAAATAAATTCAAACCAAAATCGCATTTAACAGAAACGATTCATTTTTAATTTAAAAAACCTTGTTAAGTTGTATTCTAATATTTTTGGACCACCAGAGAACTAAAAACAGAATGTCATTTTATCGAAATGCACATTTTGCGAAAGAATACTGCACGAAAACTAAAAAATTGTTTGGTGACCAATTCTCTCTGGCTCGGTTAAATTCAAAACGAATTTCTTTCAATTCAGTTGTGTTTTAGAATTCCTGCCAGGTCGATCCTCGGGCGAGAACGATTTTCGGAGTGTGCAGAATGTGACGTCATCGAAGGTGACCAAAAGCAGAACGAAACATGACCGAAAACGAAAGGGAAGGTTTTTTCGATTTTTCAAATTTCTCCGTCAGACCAAGTCGCGGTCCTCACCGTTCACCGATCCTCGGCAACCAATCTGCATAGTGATGTGCGAGTTAGAGTTTCGTATACATGTACATAAGTAATAATAATGATTGGTAGTTCTGAAATTTACATAAATGTAATTTATACCAACCATTTTATTCTGATAAATAATTATAATTCTTCCCTAAAGTGCTTTAAACACTAAATTTACGAAACATACTTGTTACATCAATAAGAGTTATTTGAATGTTTCCGTTGTTTTTTCATGTAATTAGTTATAACATTATTTCTGTGATATGAGCACATGCTGTGTGTTAAGTGTTATGGTTTCAGTGCTCTCTGAACTGTTTCTCTTCAGTTTCGAACCTACCTACCGTACTTAAAAAATATACCGTAGATTTCTACTAGCGTTGAAAACCACTCGGTAGGGCGTTTGCCCGCTTAGTTTATTAAAAATGATGCCTTATACTATTAACCAAAGTCTACGCGGAGAAATACAGTAATCTCTATTTTTAGTAGTGTTCGTTCGTGAATTGTGTTTTTCAGTTAACCACATGGCCAAAAACGGGAGAAAACACAACACCCCTCGGGACGCCCGCCAGGGTGCGCCGGTCCACACTCACGACTCCGTCAGGGGGTGCACTAGTTCTGTTCGTTATCACATAACATCAAGTATTGTCGTTGATGACAAAAAAAATAAAGAAAAAACCGAATAAATAAATAAATAATCTCAACCGGTGGAACCGTCGTTTCTGTTCCGCGTTCGGGTTCCGTTCGCCTGTTTTATCATCATATTACGATTAATTGTAATATCTCTGCCAATTGAACAAAATGCGGGTCTCGTATTCATCTTACTCTGTAGAAGATAAGTAGCTTAGTTTAAGTAATCGAGGGGCGAATCGTTAATCGCGCCGACAGTGCGAATGCGGGTGTGTCTCTATGTCTGTTCGTGTGGCTTTGCAGGCGACAACAACAACAAAAAAAAAAAAAATGAAATAAAAACAAAAATAAATAAATGAATTATTCGATGAAAACAAAAAAAGGCCATTTGTATTCACAGACATTTCCGAGATGCTGTTCTTCGTCTGTTTTATTACATATTGAATTAAACAAGTCCAAGTTTTATATCCAGCATCTGTAAATAACTATAGGTATATTGAAGGAAAAGAAAATCTATAATTCTAGAAATATCTGTTGATACATACTAATCTGTTGAAACATTTCAAAAATGATGCTGTGCAATCTGTTAATAAATTGAAAATGAAGTATTATCTTGTTATACACATACTTAGGTGAATAATTATTTATCTCTAGACTAAGACGACTAGCAGCAGCATTTTTGGAGTACGTTCCAGTATGTATAAATAAATTTATATCTTTTTCGTAATTATGTTATTAAATATTTATGTATTTATCCATCAGTGAAAATTTGCATTAGTGTTAATTATATTAACATCGCTTACAGCCCATTTTTTAATGAAAATTGTGAATAAATAATAATATACTTGGGTTCGTTCATTTGACACCTCCACCACTAGGTTTTTGACTGGTCGATGAGTCAAAATGTGTACGTCGTAGATTGCTTCGTACTAATTAGTTTAGAGAAAAAAAAAAAAACAAACACACGTTTATAGTTCTCGATGAGAAGTTGGGGATGTACAAAACAATCTTATGATAAAATTCAAGATCCACCACCTCTTGATGTATGTTGGTCAAACAGTAAATGTCCCTAGGATCGTACGTGGCATCTGAAAACGAAAACGAGTTGGCACAACTGAAACAACATTCAGTTGGCAAATTGACATAAGTGATTTGAAAATATCAATTTGATACGATACAGTCAACAAAAGAAGAGATAAAAGCAGTTGTATAGAACAAAGCTTTTGGAAACGTTTGGCGCAGCTTGGATCGTACAGTGGGGAGCACGGAATTTCGGGCAGCAAATTATATGGCATTTAAAAAAAACAATGTAGTCTAAGCTTTATTGTCTGAAATGTCATAATAATTAATTTTGACTGAACTTCAAAATAAACTGTCACAATTATTATTATTTAATTTTCGGAAAATCACATCTCTAAGCACTTCCTACTCTTCAGGATCGATGAATGCAATTTGTCAAAATGACATAGAGGTGTGCTTATCGATTTTTGAGGGGAATCGATTCAATGACAGACAAAATCGATAAAATCAATTCGATTTAAATTACTGGAATTTATTTATAATTGTATTTAACGTACGAAAAAACATTAAAACGAATAATAAAATTAAAACAAAATAAAATTCAAAAAAGAAAATCAAATGTCAGCTAATAGGTACTTCATTTATTTCGTGTAGATGCCCATGGAGAATGGAGAATTAAAAAATAAAAATCACTACAGACATTGCTAGAAATACTACGTATTACATCTTACATCATTTCAATTCAAGAAACTGTTGGTACAAGGACAAGGTACAAGAAGGATGGTGAACTCAATGTAACGAGGCAGTTTCAAAAAATTCTGGCAAAATAAATAAATAATAATAATAACTTGGAATTAATTGTTCTGCTGCGTTTATTTACAATATTCCAATAAAAAAATGTTGCGTCGTAGTACATGTAACATGTTGCGAAAACCAAATTCTCCCCTTAAAAACTTGTTTGAAAAATGTGGAAATAATTGATAAATCGAATTTTTACCAACATCGAATCGATATTCTTCGAAAAATAAACGAATCGATCTAGCACCTAAAGCCTATTTCAGATCTTATATCAGTTAAATTTCAAGTCTGCCCGAAATCCCGTGCTTGCAATAGTACTATACAGGGTGGAACAAAAGTATCAAATATTGGCTGTAACTTTTTAATTTGACAATTTATGAAATAATGTTTAATATAAAAGTTGATTGGTGTATTATCCTGCATCATCTGGTCTTTCTAGTTTGTTCCTATCTTCTTTTGTTTCGCTGCTATGGCAACCAACTTTGGTTTTTTAAATAGCACCCATACATTTTTTGCGTGATTTTCAAACAAGCGTATTTTTCTGTATTCATAAATACAGTTTTGCCATTATGGGGAAAAAGAATAAAATTAAAAAAATAAAACAAAGGTGATAAAATTAATTTACTAAGTAATAAAATGCAATATCAAGAATACCATGGAAATTTGACAATTTTTGTTGAACGTCATGCCTGATAATAAAACAAACAATTTTTATATTTAATTTGAAAAATTATGAAAAAATGTTTAATATAAAAATTGTTTGGTTTATTATCATGCATACTAAATATGAACGAAAAATGCAATGACAGATATAGGCACCTTTCAAACTAATACCAGGTGACTATTGATTAAAACAAATGTTTGGGTTTGCGTCTGTGAAAAATTGGCAAGCCTCATCATGATGTCATTGTCATTCCTTGATTTGTGTTGTAGGTTAGGTTTTGAAGTCTGTGTTAATGTGTGATGACAGCTTTAATTTTGTTGACTGTTGGTTTGAAACATTTGAATTTGAAAGTAGAGTATGCCAACTTTTAAATATGTTGCCAACCGAATAAACAAATCACAAACAGTCACTTGGTAGAATACCATTGATCTCTATGGTACACCATAGACATCAGTATGCTTTGTAAAATGTATTTTGGGTTGCATTTTTAACTGGTCAGGCCATGGTCAGGCTCGTTATCTTACGTGAATAGTCCTGTATGAGCTTGCCTCAAGCTTATCTCTTATATCTTACCTCACCTTACATGTTTTCGTACGTTGACAACCCTTTACCAGTGGGAAATAAAAAAATGCAGAATATTAAATTTATTTTTAAATTGTATTCCACACACCAAAAATATATGATTAATACTAAGTAACTATTGTAATGCAACAAGAAATTACTCCCTGGGATTCGAACTTTTAGGGAAATTACGTTTTTCATGTTGTATGTAACTAGAATTTTCATAAGTAATTTTGAATGTCTGAGGGTGGTTACTATACTATCAATTGAGAGACTCTTTGCGCAAGTCCAACTAAATATGCCGCCAGAAACCAAAACTGATTGTGAAACGAAAAAATATCTATCAGTTAGCGAGAAATGAGCTATTTGCAATTTTTGCAAGGAATTCGTTGCCTTACATTTTTGACATGGTTACGATATCTTTTGTTTGTTATCAGAAACCACATATCTTCCAACCTAACCAAATTTATGGCAACCTAGTAACGAATATCCCTAAATTCTAGGGAGTAATTCCTTGTTGAAATTACTATACAGGGTTAGTCACGAGAGACTTCCGATGAAAACTTCGTTATATGCAACCGAAACTACAATTTTCAATGGTTTCTAGCTACTTAAATCAACGAATGCTGGCCCTTATTGTCTGTCACGTCAGTTTTCACATTTATATTAACTTTTGCTCATAACCTCAATAAAGAGAAAGTGTCATGATTAATTTTATTCGCCAAGCTACAACAAAATACAAGTTCTAGGGGTTTCTTGTATTTTGGGTTGTATACAACGAAATTTTCATCCGAAGTCTCTCGCGAATAACCCTGTATACATTTATATTATAATTATTTTTAAATGTGATAAATAAGATGCAAATGATTGCACAGACAGTTACATCAACTACAAAAAGCATTTAAGACTTCTTGAATGTTAACTCTGATGCATAAATTGAAGTCTCAGCAAGAGAAAGATGTAAATGGCGCTGTTATGTCTTGATGACTTTTCTGTTAGACAATTTGGACAAAAAAAATTCTATAAGACTGAATTATAAACGTAATTACCTTTTTATGTGATTAGGAGTCACTTAGGCGACGGAAAATTATTCACCAATCGAGATCTTCCTCTATTACACAGAAATCGAAGGAATATACCGTGCTATCAACAATTATTTAGATCAAAGAAGCCGTGAGATTTTGGACGTAGATATGTCCACAGATACCCTGAAATGCATGGAAGTATTTTTGGTTGCATATACCTGTTTCAATTTAAATTTAGAATTTTTTGCCGAAATCGATTAAACAGGCAACAGTGCATCACCGCTGTGTCCATTCTCCGTTATTGAAAGCACTATTACGAAAGTTAGATTCAATGATGAATCTTTTGTGTTCTGAAGTAACAACTATTTTTGCCTTAAAATTTGATTAATAGTGACAGTTGTTTGATATTTATTAACTGAGTTAGCAAAGATACGAAAAATCTGACACTGTCAAAGTCACAGCCACCTCTTATCTAAGTAATTGTTGCACACAGTAGTTCATCGGCTGATAAATTATGTACAGTTGCGGACAGTAAAAAGTAGGACAATGCTTTTCGCTAATCTAAGTCTGTTTACTATCTCTATGGTTATTATTGAAATATTTATTTATTTATTATAATAAGCCAGGTTTACTCAACTCAATTTTAACTAAATTTCTGAATAAGACTTGTCCTACTTTTTTCTATCCGCAACTGTATCTATAAAGATAATGTTATTTCCGAGTACAATCGGATAATTAGTGATTATGTGTTCACATGGAGGAAGGGGTGCAAGTTGCAGAGTGTTTGGCAATTATCATCTGCCCGTGTTGTAAGTGCATAATTACGAAATCAGAAAAATATGTGTCTTTGAAACTTAAGCTCATCTGTTAAGCTAGTGTGACACGATACTAAATTTCACAGAAAATTCTGTAAAAATGACAAAGACAGACTATGATCCTGATCGTTCATTGGTTCTGATCGAGGGTCTCTCTCATTTTCTAACAAATTTTCTAGAAAATTTAGAATCGTGTCAAACTAGCTTTAGTCAGGATAAAGCGAATAAATGACGAAATCAACGAAAATTTAAAATTTTGTGTGGTTTAAATTTAAAAAAATCAGATGATGCAATTTAATAAAAAACCCAACAAACTGACGTAAACAAGTTGAGATATGTTACACAAAATAAATAGTTATTTACATTACCAGATGCGTAAGTGAACTTTTTTTGCCAAGGAGGTAGTTCAAGACCCGAGGCGACAGCCGAGGGCCGTGAAACCTCCGCGGTGAAAGAAGAAACTTGCGCATCGTGTATTGTATTAAATTTTTCCTACTACGAAGCACCATTTTATAATGTTAAAAAAAAATAGCAAAAATCGTGCCGTATCGCGACCGTCCTTGGATCTTGGAAGTAAAAACCATAGCAACAGCTTTTACAAAAATTTTATTTTTCGTTTTCAAACGGCGTGAATTGTGTAAGTGCGTGTAATCCGTAATAATGTTAGTTTGATAGTTTGCGGTTATTGGTATTTATGCAACAAGTCTTCCCGCAAAATATGGAATGTGACGGAATTGAAAGAGCCTGTCAAGTCGGGTGAGCGATATAACCTTACTTTCCAACAATTCATAAATCACAATAAATGTGAATAAGTAGATTAATTTTCCTTTGTTGTATTCAATTGGACTAATTAAACTACATATTATTATAAAATGTGTTGCTGTTTTCCATTTAATGATTTGGGTACCTCAATCGAAATTGTCACAAAATAAAATAAATTCTCCTCGTCCCGTAAGAAATCTCCTAGTCGCGTAAGTATTTTACTTTCGTAGCTAGCAACCACACGCAAGATAGGATTCACTTTCGATTACAGGTGTGTTGCTAGGGCAGTAGATGAAACTTTCTAGATACGTAGTAGGAAAAGAATGTTACGATCTAGAGAATCTAGAATCTAGAGAATCTACGATTATTTTGCATTACTCAGCTGGAACAAACCCAACGCGTAGGAAAAGGAAAATCTCGCCACCTACAAAACAAGATATAGAAAATTCTTTAACGCCCATCGGGCACCATTTACCTACATTGACAGAAAATTTGTAACCGAGCGTCATTCCAGCGAAACAAAAACTCAGTGGATTTATCGAATTTGCCATACAAATCAAGAGCGTCTTCCTGTTTTTCAAATTCCAATTGTACCACGGACAAGAAACAAAGACGTCGAACATTTGGTCGCTCTGCAAAATCAGTTGTGATGGCATCATCGTAAATTGGGATATTATCTTATACCTCATCGACTATTTCTTGGCCGATTTTTGCGAATATTACGGACATGGAGATGTTCGTTAGTAAAACAAAAACAATGCGAACTTTTAACATGGTGGAGGAGGCGAAAAAATTCTGAAAAAAGAAGTGAACGAACAGAAATTGGCGAGTGTCTCTGCTTACGTTCAAAATGAAGAAATATGTAGTGAGAGTACAAAGTCCCCCAAGTAAAAATACAACTGGCATTGCTATTTGTACAATATCGCAAAGAGTGTTCATGTATCTGTAAAGAATGATAATAACAATTGAAATTCAATTAATGAAATTGAAAAAGCGGTGTTATCATTTTCTTGCCATATTGTTTTGTTTTGAACACGGAACAAGAGGACGTTGCAAGTTACTACTTTGATAGTAGGTAATCCGTAATGATAAATGAATCCGGCCTGTTATATCGAGAGTTATGGGTCTGTCACAATAGTGTTAATGTTAGTGGTAATGTTATAATGTTACTGGAGATGGCAATGGTGATGTTAGTAGTCCAGTGTTCACAATAATGTTAACAGAATGTTACTCTTACAGCTGTCAACGTGGTGTGAACTGTCACTGCACCTGCACGTGCCTGAAATTCCCGATGGTGATTGGTAGATGTTAACGAAGATGTTAAGGAACCCAAACATTTCTGGATCTCCTAACATCGTTTCTAACATTAACATCACCATCACCATTATTGTGAACGGTTGAACGATTCACCAATGTTCTGAAGATTAACATTCTGGCTAACACTAACATTAACATTACCATTAACACTATTGTGACAGATACATTACATTGGTTGAAGCATATAAATAGAAAGCAATGATGCGCTGCTTGCGAAGAAGCTACAGAAATTTCCAAGCAATACAAAATTTACAAAAATGACAAAATAATCAACTAACTATTCAAATAAATGCACCCACGCACGCAAAAGAAATATTCATTTGTATAAAGAATAATAAAAGTTGGCGTTGAAGAGTCGATTGTGAACAAACCACTCGTCTTAAAAACACTAATTTTTCAAACTGCAGATTAAAAACACAAACAACGCAAAAAGTGATGTTAGATTTAAACAGCTGATGAACCGTCTTAAAAAAGGGAGATTTTTCAAACTGCAAATTAAAAACAGGCAAAAAGTGAGGTTAGATTAAAACAGCTGATCAAGAGTTGGTAATTCGATGGTGCGTTCACAATCGACTCTTTAACGCCAACTTTGACGCCAAATTAAAGAAAAACACCTTTTTGGCCTCCTCAACTCTAATTGACATGTTTACACATTTTGAACAGCTACGGTATCTTAATTTTTACACACTAATCAAACTACACACGGAGTGTGTAAAATACCACGAAAATTTGAAGCTTTCAGGGACCTCCAAAAAAACTGTTAGCTTATCATAAATAAAGTCCATTTATAGGTACTAATTTAAGATACCGCTACCATTGATCCGTTCAGTTTTCGAAAATGGACATAATTTAAATGTTTTTTTCTGAAAAATTGTGAATTCTGATGGCGCCATCTTGTGGTATAAATATCAGTTATCAGTATAATAGATAACTTTCTGGTATTTTATTAATCAAATGTCAGTCTTTGACAGGTTTTGCAAAATTATTGGTTACAACTAATTTCAAATTTGATAAAACGAGTTGTCGGCCAAAAAGATTAATACATTACTAATGCGGTAGGCATTTTACATCGCTCGGTTTTTGTTAAAACACTCCCGCTGCGCGGTCGTGTTTCAATCTAAAAACCTCGCGCTGTAAAATGTGGCCTACCGCATTCGTAATGTAAATAACTATTACACATTCGTACTTTTTGATTGCACAATGCTGTTCAATAGCGATCTGCAGACTTTCGCTTATTTCCTTTTGGTACAGAACACTGTACGTTTTGTCCCAGTCATCCAAACGGCTAAATTTATTCCCGATTTGCATAATTTGTTGGTTGAGGAGAACAATTTGCACTTGCAGTTGGAGAATGATGTACAACCATACAAACGACAGTTGAAAACTTCCGTAACACACGACTGAATAAGTTGCAAAATAAATATTGGACGGTATTTGCGACCATTTCCCAAAAAAATACTCAAAAAATTGAGTGTAGAGAAAAAGTTCGTTTTGATCACCCCACACGGGCCAAAAGATCACAACTGTAAGACCCAACAACAGCATGATCAAATAGCAAATTCTGTTGGTTTTCGTTGATCTTTCCAAGATGGTGGATTTCACCTCGGCGCCTGCACTGTCGAGAGACCAAGCAAACTCTTGAAATTGGTTTTGAAGATCTTGGATGTTGTAAGTGCAGAGGAACATTGTCGTGTACAAAATCTTCACAACAAAAAGGAAATATTAAATTGTTCGATAATTGTTTACAGTACTTACGTAAAGAGTCAAGGCCGTCGTGCAGGAGTACCTGATCACCAAATCTTGATTAAATTTAAAAATCATGTAGCACAATTGCAGAAGGTAGAAAAGAAATTGAAACAACAGACACAAAACACTAACAATTTTTGTGATTTTGTGGTGAGCGAATTTCAAAAAAATCTTCATAACAACGAAGCATTCATCTCTATCCTCGTAATTGGAAAATTTACCTCTGTAGGGAGATGGTTTGTTGCACATCTTGGTGAGGTTCTCAACTGCTGGAATAAATTCCAAAACGTAAGATTAAACCGATTTGTCAATAAATTAATGCACATAGCTTATTAGGTGATTAAAAGAAGATTTGTATTATTTACTTTTTTGACATAAATGGAATCGGTTAAATTACTATTTATTTATTAATGAAATTTATTGTACATACGAAACCAGGTCACTTTTGACGGAAAACTATCGTGCGATCCATTGAATTTGTAATTAGAGTTGGCGCTGGAACTGTCAACGCATGTCTAATTTTGAACTATCGCGGAAAACGTCACATTTAATGACAATTGTAAAACAGAAAATGGCGAATTAAGGATTCGAGGGATTAAGAACAAATTACAATGGTAATGTTTATTGTATTAAACAATGTTACAACAGATATTGAAAGTGTTAACCATTTGGTTCTAAGCACAAACGGGCCCTTCGTTTGACTCCACTGATAGCATTTTGTAACATTAATTTATACACAAATAAGTGTATCGATTCAAAAAGACCTACGGCTTCAGTTCCAGGGCCAACTCTAATTACAAATTCAATGGATCTCCACGATATTTGTATCGTATGACCAAATACTTTTTACCTTATACAAATATTTTGTCCCTCCTAAGTGAACATAATTTTGATTTTTAGAATTTGCGTCTCTAATAATAGTATAGTAAAGAACGAGTTTTATAAGGGTTGATTTGGCGCACGAGTCCCAAGTGTAGAAAACGAGCCGTAGGGGAGTTTTCTATGGGACTAGATCTGTCCTCGGCAGGATTTGACACTTTGTCATCAACTGACATCCTTGGTATTAAATGCTCCAATAATATTTCCACTGTTTTTATTTTCGTTATATATATGCACCCCAAATCCTCTGCATCTGAATATGAACTTTTATTCCAATTATTGGCCCAATTTGTCGATATTCAAGGACACAGGATTTTACTTGTCGGCGATTTTAACATCTCCCATTACTCACCTGACTTACCAATCGATAGCATTGGAAATGACCAAAAATTGTCAATTTTATACAACTATTTAAACTTTTTCGATGTCAAACAGTTTAACAATGTACCAAACCATCATGGTCGTTATCTTGATTTGATCATTTGCAACGAATCGTGTGAAATTACTAAAGCCAATGATATTCTCACAGCTGAAGATCCGCATCATCCATCACTCTGTATAACTTTGAAGCATGTTAGTATTGCTAATAGATCATTCTGTAATTTAAAATATAAGCAATGGAATTTTAAGAAAGCTAACATTCAGCAGTTGTATGATAATCTTTCTAAGATAAATTGGTCCTTTCTTCACAATTGTGACAATGTAAACTATGCTTGTTTATTGTTTTATAATAAGCTATACAGTGTTTTCGATACCTGCGTGGCCAAAACGCACTGTGGTAGCAGCAAATCTTTTCCCCCGTGGTTTACAGCAAATATTATAAAAATGATAAAATGTAAATGGCAACTGTGGCGTAGCTATAAAAAAAAATCGGTCAGTCACTAACTATAATAAATTCAAAACAATTAGGGCTGAAGTAAAAAAGAAAGTCAATGCCGCTCACATTGACTATCTCAAAAAAGTTGAAAACGATATAAAGATGGATCCAAAAAAAATTTGGAGCTTTCTAAGTAATATAAAAGGTACCTCCGGTATTCCCAGTCAATTGATCTTTAACGGTGAAACACTCTCTACACCAATCAAAATTGTTGATGCCTTTGCTGATCATTTCAATGTAAATTATATCAAATCTAATTCAAGTCCTAGTCTAACTGATAACTTAATTTATCACATTATCTCTTTTGGCTCGGTTTCCGAAGTTCAAGTCCTTTCTGCTTTAAAGAAAATTAAACCGAAATCAACAACTGGTCCCGATGGCATTCCGGCTTTTCTGCTGCCCAATTGTGCCGCTACACTTGCATTTCCTCTCTCAGTCATTTTTAACCTTGCACTAAAAACAAGTGACTTTCCTTCAACATGGAAAAATTCATATATAACCCCAGTTCATAAAAAGGGTGATAAGTATGACGTTAGTAACTACAGACCAATTTCACTTATCTGCAATTTTGCCTAAACATTTGAGTTCATTCTGCATGAGTATTTATTTACTAAAGTATGTAACCATTTATCCAACTGCCAACATGGTTTCTTTCTGAAACGCTCTACAATCTCGAATCTTTGCTACTTTACCCAGTTTTCAGCTGAGTGTATTGATGAAAGAAAACAGGTTGATGTGATCTATACGGATTTCTCAAAAGCCTTTGACAGATTAGATCACAATATTCTTCTCTCTAAATTACACAGTTTTGGGTTTTCTGCTTCTTTGTTAACTTTTTTTAAGTCTTACCTAACTGGAAGGAAGCAGTATGTTTTCTATAAGGGATTCAAATCTAAAGAAATGATTCCAACTTCAGGTGTTCCTCAAGGATCTGTATTGGGACCCCTCTTTTTTTCGATTTTCATCAATGATATAGTCAATGGCTTATCATCTTTGAAATTGCTATTTGCTGACGATTTTAAGTTGTACCGTGAAATCTCTACCATTAGTGACTGTGTGCTTCTTCAAGATGACTTGCTCAAACTCAGTCGATGAGTTTGAGTATAGAATTAATAACGTGAAATTAGCAAGAGTTCAATCGGTTGTTGATTTAGGTATTACGTTTGACAACAAATTGTCCTTTGTTCCACATATAAACGTTGTCGTTGCAAAAGCATTTCAGGCACTTGGCTTTATTATAAGGTGTTCCATGCACTTCAGAAATATTGACACATTAAAACTCTTATATTGTGCATATGTAAGATCGAAACTTGAGTATGGCAGCATCATTTGGGATCCAAGTTATCAGAGATATGTGGATAAAGTCGAAACTATTCAGCGTCGTTTTCTCAAATTCTTAGCATTTAAGACTGATGGTGTCTATCCTGAGAGAGGTTATTCTCAACAGAACTTACTCAAAAGATTTGACTTTCTAGACCTTCAGACCAGGAGAAGAAATTTTTCAATGAATTTTAAAAAAAAATTGATCAAATACAAAATTGACTGTCCTGACTTGCTGAGTCAGATTTCTCTTCATGTGCCTAACAAAGGAACTCGCCAGTCGAGAACTTTTTACATATCCACACCCAGAACGAATGTTTTGAAGTTTTCACCTTTACATCAAATGTGCACTTATTATAATGAGTCACAAGACAATGATATTTTCAAGTTGATTGCTGAACGCCGTAAAGTTTCCTGCCCCGTAATTGGATTCGTCTGTCGGGCAGTGTATAATAATAATAATAATAATAATAATAATAATAATACACTAAAATATTGATAAAAATTTTCTTAGAGATCTATTAAACCACGAGTGCTTTAATAGATGGCCATAAACGACTCCCAAGTTGAATACAATAATAGACCTATTAGAGACGCAAATTCTAAAAATATATTATTGTATTCAATTTGGAGTCGTTTATGCACTCGTGGTCTAATAGATCTCTAAGAAATTTTTTATCAATTTTTCAGTGTATTGTTGTCATTTACACCAAAAAACTTCCAATATTAATGTTCAAACTGTACTTTTTAACATCTGTTGCAGATGTAGTTGCATCCGTTAATACAAAATTCCCTAGAATTTGCACATTGCACATTCTAAAAAAATAACATAAAAAACTGGTTTTATAAGGGCATTGGCGCACTCGTCCCATAGAAAACTACCCTACGGGTCGTTTTCTACACTTATATACCGGGTGTATTATGAAAAACCTTTGGTGCTATAACTTCCTTATTTTGTATCCGTTTTTAACAAATGATACGTCAAACAAAATCGTTTTAGAAACACTATAGCCCGACATGCTATAATTTTTTTTTAACATTATATTTTTGACAGACCGCAGCTAACTTTGTTTTTTTAAGTTGCACTGTATATTTTTTTATCTTTATTCTGATAGATGTTTATCTTCTGAATACATAAACATTAAAATAAAAAATCAAAAATTTGTTTTTAATAAAAAAAATAGCATTTCCAAAAATCAAGTAACCGTAACTTTACTATAGCAAATGTTTGAAATTACTTCCATTCTCTCTAAGGCACATTCGACACCTTCCACTGACGCCCATTGCGGCGTTTAATAAAAATTCTGGTGGTATTTGTTCACATACTGCTACGATTCTTTTTATTAAATCATCTCTGTTATTGGCCGGAGTCAAATAGACATTGTCTTGAATGTCCATAGCTCTCTTAGTCACTTTGCAAAATTAGAATGCACTTTTATTACTGTTTAATGTGACTGCTTAATTTAAAAAAAAAACATCGTTTTTTAATTTCTTCTTTTTGCTTCTATGCATGAGCATGGTTGTTTATATTTTCATATTTAAAATAAAAATCTCTATAAAACTGGGCAAAAAAAAGTTAATACATAGTGCCATTTGAAAAAAAAAAGTTGACTATTATTTGTCAAAAACAGAACTGAAGAACAAATATTGGATCAGTTCAAATTGTAGCCCATTTAAAACGATTTTGTTTGACATATCATTTATTAAAATCGGATAAAAAATAAGGAAGTTATAGCACCAAAGGTTTTTCATAATACACCCGGTATATAAAACTTGTTCTTTAATATACTATTGTCTATCGATTCGTTAACGGCACAATAAGTTTAACTTACCGAATACTTGTTGGTCGTTATGGAAACTACGATTTAGCAATCTTTATAGGTTATAAAGGTAGGTACTTGTGATGTTACAAGTAAGAAGTTAGATAATCAAAGCTGATGAGAAATATTTTTGGACGTTTTTGTTACGCAAACCTCACTAATTGTCAAACAGACTGTTTAACTTTAAAAACACAAAGGTAAATTGACAAAAACTGCAAAAGCAACAATAACAGAATCAAATAATAAATTCTGTGTTTCTTTGTATCCAAAACTACACCAGATAGAGCAAAATTTTTCCGAAACATTCTAGCAGTGTACACATATTTCTACAAAACGATCACCAAAAGTCGTATTACAGCTGTTATAGTTGAGACGTGAGAGACGTTCTGTTGTATAAAAATTCACATAATATTCTTTACAATAGTAATTTATTATACACGATTTATAAGACACAATTTTGCCACACGCGTTTTTTAGAGCACGAGGAGCGCAGCGAAGAGTGCTATAAAGCAAACAAGTGCGACAAAATGACTTATAAAACGAGTGTAATACAGTATTTTTTCTATTTTGCCCTTATTGTAAATTTACAATAAAAAGAAAAGTTCAAAACATAATGCCAGGAAAATTATATTTGGCAAATATAAAGGGTTTGTAACACTGGTAACTAGACGAACAATTGCAAGTTTTGAATTTAAAGTGTCGTTAACAAGGAAGTTAAAATGAGCCTCCTTGGTCGTGAAGTGCAGTGGTCATCTAGCAACTACTCACTGTGAGTCACTGCCAACATTAAAAATTTCAGTAAATGTTCCTGAAACCGGTATCGAAAATAACTATTTTGAACACGCTACCTTCAAAATGACATTTCGCGACCGCATAGTAGTGCCATATATCTAATACTTATTATTATACAGTATATTGCGATGTCTTCAATATGCCTAACTGCCATCAGGCATTTTACAAAATGACTGTAAACGGCAGGTCATTTTGAATAATTGTAAGTGATTATTCAAAGTGACGCTGTTTTGCAAAACGCCTAATTCTGCTAAACTTCGTCCAGCGAGAGATTGGGAGATTTTAAATTGTATTAAATTAACCCAACACTACAAAATGCACTAGAATACATTAATTAGAGCATAATTCCAGGGCAAAAATGTTACTGCTTGAAGGATATATTTCAAATTTTACGTGCACTAGTTAACTCCTTTCTCTACGTAGAATTTAGTGACTTTTATGTCAACCAATCTCTCGCTGGACAAACTATATAAGAGTGCGACATATTTTATGTCTATTACATACTAACTGTCATGACGTGAAATGGTGGACACGTGCCTGAAAATCTTCCGAATTCGTACCTGTGTTTCGAAGGGAGTTGATGGGATCGAGACTCGAAGACGATTTATTCATTAAATCCGGAAGGTGTTTTTCGGAATATTCCGGTGACAGGATCGGATCGTATAGAAGAACAATATGACTTTGTTCTTATTGCAGTTATAAAATTTCTTTAAATCTTGGAATTTATAGTCACAAAACGTTGTAAAACTATATTAAGTAATATGGTTAATATGTCTGAATATTTGGTAACGAATCTGTCCACCTACTAATGTAGCTGGATATTTATAATCCACATAAAATTCATTATTTTGAATAAATGATGTAATTACCGTTTGGTGCCATTGGAAATCACTTATAACACAATTAGGGATAGGTAATTATTCAACTGTTGAAACGAATTTGTTAGATTTCATTCCGATATTGCCACGACAATACAAATTACAAAAAGTGTGAGCTCGTTGTGCGTATTCCTTCAGTCAAATTAGGAGGTGGTTCAAATAAGGAAACTCCCCTTACCTATTTCAACACGTACAGGAGTGTCAACAAAAAATTATTTCCTAGGATTTTAGAGAAATTACGTTTTTCATGTTATATGTAACTAGAATTTTGAAATAGTACCTACCTTAAAAAACAAGTTTCATAAGACCAGTCTTGAAGCACAAATTCAAGTTTAAAAAAAGGTGGTGTAGCCACGAGTGATTTTAAAGAATGAGAGCTTCAAGTTCTTATGAAACGACTTTTTTTATACTATATTTTGTAATTTGCCCGTTTTTAAACAAAAATATTTAGTCGATTTAGGGATTTTTGTGGCGCTTGGAATGTCTCAATTTTAAAAGTAAAAATTTGATCTAGTCACCTTTTGTTTTATCCAAATTCTGTCACAAAACACGAATATGGAAGATAATCAAGATAATCTTGCATCTACTAATCCGGACACGGATTCTTGACCAACGTTTTTTTTTTTGACGTTTAAAAAAAATTCACAGATCTCGCAATCCTTGCAACCATCGGGGGATGTTGAAAACAAACACGATATAAAGTTGACTCAAGTTGCAAAAAACCACTTTGTATTTGCAACAACACTTTTATGGCATTAGTCACTTGAAATTACTTTAAAACTGTACTTATATGGAAAGTATTCTATCCAAACCATGATTTCCTGGTTCCTTTGTGCCTTTATTTGGTTCAAAAATAAGAAAAAAATGCTGTTGCAAATGAAAAGTGGTTTTTTGCAACTTGAGTCAACTATACATTGTATAGTGAACACTGTTTATTACAATTTTAAAAATAGAATTATAAATGTTGCTTACTTCAAAGTAAGTCGTTTTTTGTGCCGGTGAGTGTATTTCATTAAATTTGTTTGTTTTTTTTACTTTGCTCCTGACACCGTTCAACACAAAACCTAACCTTTTAACTTTTCATTCCCCCAGATCAAAATGTCGCGGCGTTGCCACGTGGATTTTCGAGGTAAATTGCGGTGTTAATGGATCAAAAAGTTTGACATTCTTTTTATAATAGGTACGGTTGGTGGACAAAAAAAACTGGGACACGCAAAATTTCTTACGTTTGTATCAAGCTTTAATTGTCAAAATAAAGTCAAAATAAAACTGACTTTTACAAACACTGTTGACAGTTATCTTGTCAGATATAATGCCAAATCTAACAGAATTACAAAACCACGTAATTAGACAACGCCTTGGGGAGGGTATTACCATAAGAGCAATTGCTAACGAGCTAAACGTTAGCAAAAACACTGTTTTGCTCGTCAAACAAAAACTTTAAAAACTTTTGGTAACATTGTAAGAAGACCAGGCTCTGGCCGTCCAAAAGTTACCACAGATAATAAAGATTTTGATATGATAAACTTTCTTCGTTTACATCCATTTCAAACCGCCATCAGAGCTCGACAGGAGACGAATTTTCCTGCTTCTTTAAAAACAACAAGAAGAAGAATAAAGAAATCTGAATTAAATAATAAATGTGCAGCAAAAAAAAATTTTTAACTGCACAGAATAAACAACAAAGAGTTATGCTTGCTTAAGAATAATTATATTCATCAAAATATATGGGATGCGGTAGTCTTTTCTGATAAAAAGACATTCCAGTCTTCTAACACTGGACGGCTCCGCGTATATAGAGCTGTAGGGACAAGATATAATGAAGAATAAGTTCACGCCACCAATCGAAGTGAACGATTTGTAGTCAATGTATGGGGATGCATCAGCATTAGGGTCCCAGGAGTTTGTGCAAATGTGGAGGAGAGGCTAAGAGCACCGGTTTATGTTAGAATTCTGAGGGAGATAATGCTTCCCTCAGTAACACATGTGTTTGGTGAACGAAATTTTATATTTCAAGACGATAACTGTCATGTCCATAGAGCCAGGGTTGTTAGAGAGTTCTTGGATGAGCAAGGGGTGCGTACTTTACCGTGGCCTTCAAGTCACCCGACTTAAATCCAATAGAAAGTATTTGGGGGCGTATGACCTCAATTATGTATAAAAATGAGTTTCGTCCAAATACTGTCGAACAGATGGTCATTGATAAATAATGGTGCAATGACGAAGTATTAGGTTTAGGTTTTTTGTTCGTTAACAACTTGTTTTAAACAAATATGCAATATATAAGTATTCAACTTACCTTTACCTACGTGTTTTTATAAATTGTGTGGATTTAAAAAAGGAATTGAAAACGGATGAAATCTAAAATTCGATTTGATGTTTGTAAGTGTCACACGTGGCATTTTTGTCTTATGTCATCATATCATAGTTAACCTATTTGTTCGCAAGCCTGAATTAAACGGTGCAAATTTGCCAAATTTCGATTTGAATAGTTGTCATTTTTGTCCCAGTTTTTTTTGTCCACCAACCGTACATTCATTTTTGTAATGATGACCTAGCTGGACCTTTTTTTTTTGTTAGATTTTTTTACACAATAAATACAAATTAGACAGTTGGTAAAGATTTAAATTGTCATATTATTGTCACTGCTGTAATATCCCAGTTTGAATTCAAATTGCTGCCGCCGAAACAAACACAAGAGGAACTACATATTTGGTTCTTTTATTGTGTCATTTTTATTGTAAATTTTCCTATTTTAGGGAATGTAAAGGGCCCCACATACTGCGTTTTTGTTCGACGAACAAGTCTGTTCGAACAATAACGACGAACACGAGTTGCACACACACTTCAGCATTATTTAAAGGTTTTAATGAGTGAATAAATATCAAGTTATATTTGTATGCAGTGGCGGCATATATTTTCCATAAACACGGAAGACTGCGAAGGGTTCTATAAATTCCAGTAAGAACTTTCTGTTAATCTGGCGAAAATCCGTCATTTTCAAACAATAATTTGTCGCGAAATACAAATCGCCGAAATCTGGTTTTATTATTTGGTACTACACCACTGCAAAAACAGACGTTTTTTAAAACCGTTCACCGCACACACTTCAGATTTGCTGGAATTGACAAGTCTGTCGAACAAGTTCGACGGACATAATCAGGGTAAACCTGAAAATTTTCCTCATTTTTGTTCGCCAGCAAAACCGACGATTTTCCGGGCACACACTTCAGATTTGCATTGTTTTTGTTCGAACAGACTTGTTCGTCGAACAAAAACCCAGTCTGTGGGGCCCTTTAGCCTCGTATGGGGACATAGGGAATTTTTCCACATTCTAGGGAATTTTAGACATTTATCAAAAATAAAAATTTCATTTCCAACACTGATCTCTATGGTACCATAGACATCAGTGATTTCCAGTTAAATTCAGTACTGTACCAATCGTAACCTCCGAGATAGATAGAGGCCGCGACCAAAGCTTGTGTCACGTGATCTGACGTCACAAGCCGCGGCTCACGTTGTCCATGCGATGCGTCGAGCGGGAACTCAAAACAGTCTATTTGTTCGTTTATCGCGGCGTGTAAATAGTCCCGTTTTCGCAAGTTTTCTTTGTAAAAAGTGTCAAAAAAACTTCAAGAAAGTAAAAGTGATAAATTAAAGGTGGTAGTCTTTTTATATTTATCAAATTTACGTTGAAGACAATTTTTGAAATCAGTGAAAAACATTAATTCATTCTCAACTGATTGATTGATGCTGTTAGCGTCAGCTAATATTGGGTGATTCAAAATGATTGTGGCCAAGTATGGCAACTATGTACGAAAATTTATGTGGCAACTGTGTAAATCGGGTAGAGTTGACATTTGTATGACATTTCATAAGCGTGCATTTGATTTTTTCAATTCCATTACACATTGATTTGACAACTTACAAAATTGCGCGACTATGAACTGTCAAGGAAATGTCAACTCTACCCTATCCACACAGTTGCCACATAAATTTTCGTACATATTTGCCATACTTGGCCACAATCATTTTGAATCACCCAATATATGGCCGCTGGCTGTGTTTGAAGTGCACCGAAAATTTGTGTTTTTGCAACAAATGAAAACAGTGAAAGCGAATTTTGGAACATTTTTTTTAAAAGACTTTTCAGTGGATGACAGAAAAAATTCAAATTTTTGAAGGAACTCTGAAGTTTCAATGCAGTGACCATGTACCTAACTAATAAAAAACAGTGCGTGAAGTCAAAAACAGAAGTAGTCATGCACGGATAACTATGCGTGAATTTCAATTTTTTTAATCAATGTAATAACTATTTCGCTGTTACGAATCTGGAGTCGTTATTTGCTTGTGTATTGTCACATTGTAATCAGAGCTGTGCTGCGTAAACATTCACCAATCGCATGTTGGTGTCACTTACAGGTGCGAACCGCGTGTGTCGCCGACGTTTGGCGCGTTGGAATTCAGGAGCGCGTTCATAAATACTCTGGGTAGGTACAAAGGTTACCCAAACACCGTTCATAAATTTAAATTGGAGGAATAATCACGCTACCCCAGATTGTTCACAAATGTTTAGAGTGACACAAAGAGTGTGCCCATGTTACCGATGTGTAGCGGTGCGGGAAAAATTTCCCATACGTCAGATTTGACGCCTGTCAAATATCTGGCGGCAGTGAAGCGGCGGCTGCGTGAAAAAAATATGTTCTAAGGTGTGTTTTTATACCTATTTATAATTTTTAATCATGTTTTCAATAATGGGGACAAAATTTCGAAACTGGAAGGGCTGACGCGGAAATGGATTTGAAATTGTGTGTAAATTAGGGATGGATAAATGACCGGTCATTCATTTTTGGTCAAAGTTGACCGGTCCTTGAGCGGTCAATTACCAGTCATTATTGGTCAAAAAGTAGGAACTAGTTAAACATCACAAAATGATTCTTTCAATGTCAAGGATTATTTTAATACCAAATAAATTCTAAAGCAACATATTATTTGAAACAAAGGATTTCTCTTGCAATCCAACGCGGTAATGGTGCCATCATTTTGGGGAGCTTACCAAATTCTCCAATTTTGGAAGAAATTTTTCTTTTATAGTTTTAGTTTACGTACTTTGTTTTGTTTACGTTAATTATGTAATTATTATTGTTTTCTTGTATTAAGTTTCCTATAAATTGTTTATTTTCATAATTAATAAATATACATTATTTGTTGCATTAAAAAATTAAACAACAATTGAACTAAATATTCGCCGTTATTGTCAATGACTTCCAACCATCTTTGTCCCAAAAGCTCAATTCCAGGACGATAGAAAGTCCCGAACGATTCTTATCTTTAAGACCTTCTTCCCCATTCAGAAATTTCGCAAACCATCGCCGACAAGTAGACTCTTTTACTGTTCCCGCACCTTCAATTCTACATAATATTTCTTGTGGCTGCTGCCGCTGAATGTCCACATTTAAATTCATATAATATTAAATTACGATTTCGTTCTTTTTCCATGTAAACAATCAATTACCAGAATGTAACCAATTGAAAATTATTTAACTGAGAAACGTCAAATTGTTTATGGACAAGTGTACTTCATATTTTAAAAAACTAACAAAAATTACCAATTCATTTTACATTTATTTTATATCGAGAAACAGAATACCACAAAAACGCTCAGAACTTTCTGGACACTCTAATATTTTGTTTGTCACCAGAAACCACATACCCTCCAACCTTACCAAATTTATGGCAACCTAGTAACGAATATCTCTAAGTTCTAGGGAGTAATTCCTTGTTTACCATTACTATATACATTTATATTATGATTATTTTTAAATGTGATAGGTTTTCAGTAAGATGCAAATGATTGCACAGACAGTTACATCAACTACAAAAAACATTTAAGACTCCTTGAATGTTAACTCTGATGCATAAGTTGAAGTCTCAGCAAGACAAAGATGTAAATAGCGTTGTTGTGTCTTGATGACTTTTCTGATGGTCTATTTGGACATAAAAATAAATCTATAAGACTGAATTATTAACGTAATTACCTTTTTATGTGATTATGAGTCACTTAGGCGACGGAAAATTATTCACCAATCCAAGATCTTTCTCTAGTGCCTCATTAACACAGAAATCGAAGCAATATGCGGTGCGATCAACAATTATTTAGATCAAGGTAGCCTTGAGATTTTGGACGTATGTCCACAGATACCCTGGAATGCATGGAAGTATTTCAATTTAAATTTAGAAAATTTTGCCCAAACTCGGTCAAGCAGGCAACAGCGCTGTATGTCCATTTCCTTTAGTGAAAGCACTATTACAAAAGTAAAATTCAATGATGAATCTTTTAAAGTTGACTCAAGTTGCAAAAAACCATTTTGTATTTGCAACAGCATTTTTATGACATTAGTCTTTTGAAATTACTTTAAAACTGTACTTATATGGAAAATATTCAATCCAAACTATGATTTTCTGGCCTTTTTTTGCCTTTATTTGGTTTGAAAATATTGAAAAAATGCTGTTGCAAATGACAAGTGGTTTTTTGCAACTTGAGTCAACTATACAGCCTGATTCACGTAGCCCGTTCATTAGAAACTTTTTGATTTCCCAAAATCGTATTAATATGAAAATCGTACGACACTCATTAATGACCAATAGAAAAATTAGTTCACGAGCCATAACCATGGCAACAAAAAAATTTCTTGGAAATTTTTTGTAGGTAGACCAACCTAACTGTGATTAATAAGTGGAAATTTTTTCAGCCAATCAAAATCATTTATTTTGTTGTTGTCTTGGTTATGGCTCGTGAACTAATTTTTCTATTGGTCTTTAATGAGTGTCGTACGATTTAAAAATTTATAATTGAAGAAGCATAATGTCCGTGTCGTTGCGATTTTCTTACCGAATATGCCCTCGTGCATTGATTAATATCCGGAAATGCATTCGAAAAAATTTCCGGAAATAATCAATGCACTAGGGATATTATAAGTGAAAATTAGTAGTTGACTATAACCGACTACTCCAAGTTCAAATGAAATATTTTCAAAATGGCGGCACTTCCGGAAATACCGGAAATCGATGCCATCTTTGTTTTTTTAAATAGAAAGGCCCCCATTTTGACTTCACATTTCGATTCTACGTTAACTTTTGAGTTTAGTACGTCTTTTTGTCAATAGTTATCTGTCATCGTTTTTGACCTATGTCATCTTTTTTGCAAAAAAGTGAGTTTGCAGGGTTTCATTAAAAAATTTATAATTACTGAACCATCAGCAATAAATAATTTATTTTTACTTTACTGACTTGCCAAAGATTTGGCAGCTTTTTTGCACTATCAACGACATTTTTTAATGTTTCATACGCCTACTGCAATTTTTTAAAATTGATAATCAAAAAATGTCGAAAACTTCACTTTTTTAAATGGCAACTACCATTTCTGATACTAGATATAAATGTAAAATTAAATTTTAAGGCCACTTTTATGAACATTATGTATGCCTATTTGCAGCCGTTTAGGCGTAATTTCAATTTTTTGAATAAAATATTATTTTTATAATCAATTGTTTTATTTGAATTTTTATTCAAAAATAGCATTGCAATAAATATTAGATAACAACAAAACAATAAAAAACAAGCAAATTAACAAAAAAATATTTTAATGTAAATGAATTCATTGAAAATATTTTTTTGTTAATTTGCTTATTTTTTATTATTTCGTTGTTATTTACTGTTTATTGCATGTGATTTTTGATTAAAAATTCAAATAAAACAATTGTTTGATAAAAAAAAACAATATTTTACTCAAAAAATCGAAATTACGCCAAAACGGCTGGGAATAGGCATACACAATGTTAATAAAAGTAGGCTTAGAATTAAATTTTACATTTACATCTAGTGTCACAAATGGTGGTTGCCATTTAAAAAAATAAAATTTTTGACATTTTTTGATTAGCAATTTTGAAAAATTTCAGTTGGCGTATGATACATTAAAAAAATTTCACTAATGGCGGAAAAGATCGGCCAGGTCTTTAGGAATTCAACTAAAAAAAATCTATTATTTATTTCAGATGGTTCAAGAGTTATAAATTTGTTAGTGAAGCCCTGCAACCTCGCTTTTTTGCAAAAAAGATGACATAGGTCAAAAACGATGACAGATAAGTGTTGACAAAAAGACGCTCTAAACTCAAAATTTAAAGTAGAATCGAAATGTGAAGTCAAAATGAGGCCTTTCCATTAAAAAAAATAAAGATGGCGTCGATTTCCGGTATTTCTGGAAGTGCCACCATTTTGAAAATATTTCTCTTGAACTTGGAGTAATCGATTATAGTCAACTACCAATTTTCATATTAATATGATTAGGGGAAATCAGAAAGTTTCTAATGGACGGGCTACGTGAATCAGCCTGTGTGTTCTGAAGTAAAAACTATTTTTGCCTTAAAATTTGATATACTTATAGTGATAGTTTTGACATTTATTAACTGAGTTAGCCAATCTACGAAAAATCTGACACTGTCAAAGTCACAGCCGCAGCCGCCTCGTATATAAGTAATTGTTAATCACACGGTAGTTCATCTGCTGATAAATTATGTACAGTTGCGGCCAGAAAAAAGGAGCCCAATGTTTTTTCGCTAATGTAAGTCTGTTTACTATCTCTATGGTTACTATTGAAATATTGATTTATTTATTATATCAAGCCCGATTTACTCAACTCAATTTTAACTAAATTTCTGAATAAGACTTGTCCTACTTTTTTCTGTCCGCAACTGTATCTATAAAGATAATGTTATTTCCGAGTACAATGGGATAATTAGTGATTATGTGTTCACATGGAAGAAGGGGTGCAAGTTGCAGAGTGTTTGGCAATTGTCATCTGACCGTGTTGTAAGTGCATAATTACAAAATCAGAAAAATATGTGGCTTTGAAACTTGGCTCACCTGTTAGTAAGGATAAAGCGAATAAATGAAGAAATCAACGAAAATTTGAAATTTTGTGTGGTTTAAATTTAAAAAAATCAGATGATGCAATTTAACAAAAAATCCAACAAACTGATGTAAAAAAAGTTGAGATATGCTACACAAAATAAAAGAAAGTTAGTTTGAAAACTTCAAAGTGATGTACGATTATTTTGCATTATTCAGCTGGAACAAACCCAACGCGTAGGAAAAGGAAAATCTCGCCACCTAGAAAACATAATATAGAATGCTTTAACGCCCATGGGGCACCACTTACCTACATTGACAATCAATTTGTAACCGATCGTCATTCCAGCGAAATAAAAACTCAGTGGATTTATCGAATTTGCCATACAAATCAAGAGCGTCTTCCTGTTTTTCAAATTCCAATTGTACCACGGACAAGAAACAAGGACGTCGAAAATTTGTTCGCTCTGCAAAATCAGTTGCTGATGGCATCATCGTAAATTGGGATATTATCTTATACCTCATCGACTATTCCTTGGCCGGTTTTTGCGAACATTACGGATATGGAAATGTTCGTTAGTAAAACAAAAACAATGCGAACTTTTAAAATGCCGGAGGAGGCGCAAAAATTCTGAAAAAAGAAGTGAACGAACAGAAATTGGCAAGTGTCTCTCCTTACGTTCAAAATGAAGAAATATATAGTGAGAGTACAAAGTCCCCCAAGTAAAAATATAACTGGCATTGCTATTTGTAAATCCTTGTTAAGAGTTTTCATGTATCTGTAAAGAATGATAATAATAAACCTGAAAGTTGTTTGGAAAATGACAATTACAAATTATATTTTGATCGAACAGTTTTAACTGACATTCTTATTAAGCATAACAGACATTATTATTTTAAATAAACAACAAAAGCAAGCATATCTTTTAGAAACAGGGTGTTTTCGAAGTTGAGACGTTCCTTTTGAAATGTGATAGTATGCGTTGTTCTAAAGAGTTTTAGTTAATTTTTTTGCTCAAATTTTGCGCTGATTTGTTAGAAATTAGAACTGACAAAAAAAATCAAATGAGCATGGACGTTAATCAAAACTACTGTCAGAGTTGTCATCTAATTAGTCGAAATGGCTTTATTATTAGGAAAATAATGAGCTCACAGATATGTCGCTAATGTATGGGCAATGTTATCACGTTATCAGAATGCAGCTGCGGCGTCCAGAGAGTACGCAGAGCGATTTCCGGAAAGATACCATCCTGGGCCACGTCAGTTATTAATCTAGTACAGCGGAGAAATAGACAGGACCGGACTCAAAACTTTAGAAAACATTAAAAATATACAATCAATTATCTCCGTTAATACAAACATTTTACTAAGAAGATTTAGGCTAAAATTCTTAAGAATAATGTATAGTATATACCTCATGTTACAAGGAACGCCTCAACTTCGAAAACACCCTGTATAGCTGTTCCAAATTCCCATAATATAACACAGACATATAACACAAAAATTAATAAATATTTAGAGCTTTCGGTTGCTATGAGAAATCTTTGGTGTTTAGAAAAAATTTCTGGATTTAGAGAACACATTGGTAGTTGAGATTCAAAAAGGTATATGTATTATTATTCTTATGTCACATCGTGAGGAAGTTCTTTAACATTGACACAGAACATAATAAAACACAACAAAGTCAAAATGTGGAGGCGAGACGACGGTAATAATGTTGATAAGCATGATATAGTGGAGTAACGTTAGGTTTTTATTTCGGAACCGGTAGCAAGAGCTCGGATTTGAACGAAATTTTTTTAACGTGTTATAAATAAAACATATTAAAACCTTTATACGTTAAAAATTGCCGCTCATTGTTTGTTTCAGTAATTTATTGTTTATTTATAA
Organism: Tenebrio molitor; assembly: GCF_963966145.1. Lineage (NCBI taxonomy): Eukaryota > Metazoa > Arthropoda > Insecta > Coleoptera > Tenebrionidae > Tenebrio > Tenebrio molitor. The sequence continues at coordinate 16,189,035 of NC_091053.1, read as the reverse complement.
GAACTGAAATTTTCCAGTTAGAAATCGTTATTTTCGCAAGAAAAATACTAGAGAACAATATACAGTACTTATGTCCCCGGATTGAGTTTACAAGAGGGAAAAAAAATTTATTTTTGATTTTACGCAAAAACTTCAGAGGAATAACATTTTTTGCTTCATCTGAAACCCCCATTTCTGTTATTAAAAAGTCTTTTTCAACACAGAGGAAGACTTAACATTAAAATCAAAGAAAATGCAGACAAAATATTTTGCTTTTTTTTTGAAAAAATCAAATGATAATTGAATATAAAACTATTCTATTAAGTATGCGCCGTTTTCTGTACATCATTCAACCCTGTATCGAAGTTTCAGCTTCTGAACACCCATGCCTGATACATAACTGTTGGGAAATTTTTCATTAAATTTTGTAATTATGTGACAAAAACCGGTCCAGCATTGGATTAAATAAATTCTTTGTTCTAAAGACAACATTTTGAAACAGTAATAAGTTGTTTGTCAAAAAACCAGGCCAATTGTAATAAAATTTATAACATAAAAATTAATTCTAACTCCAAATTTGAACAAAAAATGTTAATTTAAGAGTACAGTGTATCAATACTGAGATTTTAATAACGGAAATGGGGGTTTCAGATGAAGCAAAAAATGTTATTCCTCTGAAGTTTTTACGTAAAATCAAAAATAAAAAATGTTTTCCTCTTGTAAACTCAATCCGGGGACATACTGTAGAATGACTTTGGGAAGAGTATATTGTTATATTGAAACTTGTTTGGAATTAATTGTATGTGGAAAAAGAAGAACAATAGGCAGATGTTCGGTGGCCCGGTGTTGACCGGCTCAGATAGCACGTTCAGTTTGTCTTCTAGAGTCGCATAGTTA